>NC_073746.1:200457439-203191189 GCF_029784135.1 Toxorhynchites rutilus septentrionalis | reverse complement strand
GCTGATCGCAATTTAACTTGTGCTCCAATGATGACTGTCATTGTCGACGACAATGTAAACCGAGAGCCGCGGCGGCATCTGTCATACTGACGGCTGTCAGCTGAAGAGCCCCGCTGGCGAATTTCGTAACGTCAATTGACGGTTGGTGGGATGTCCTTCCAACACCTTCCCTTTTAATAAAGTTGTTACGGATTGTACCTCGCAGGCTGCCTTCGAGATCTCGAAGACTGACGAGTAATAATCGGTTGTTGCTGTTGCGTGCTAAGGGAGGCTCGTTGACGCCGACGACTTATCTGAGGCTGCAGATCTTCTTGGAGTTCAGCTGGCAAATCGAGTTCCTCAGCTTCTGACTCAGGAGTAGGAAGTAAACCCCAACTGTCCAGGAGAATAGAACGAATCCACCAGAATGAGAAAATAGTTCCCATCCAGCGGACCGGCGTAATCCAGATGTAACTGTTGCCACGGCTTCTCCGGTGCGGGCCAGGATACCATGGTAGTCTTTCCTTCCTTTCCTTCTTTGTTTTTAAGAGGCTTTAAACTTGGAAGTTCATTCGCCTCTAACCATGGTAGTCTTCCGGTCTGTCTTGGCTACGCTGGCACACTCGTTGCACGAAGCGACAAGCTTCGCTACCTCGTCGTCGATGTTTGGCCAATAAACATATTGACGGACGATGGAACGCATTCGTTCAACTCAGGGGTGTCCTTTATGCAGCTGTTGGAGAACGCGCTTCTTGAACGCTGGCGGGATGACCAACCTTTCACCATAGAGTAGGCATCTAGCTACGACGGAGAGACACTCCCGACGTTGATAAAATTGTTGGATTCCGGGATCGGTGATGCTGGTCTTCTTTGACGGCCAGCCTTCGTTGACGAAACGAATGATTTGCTGCAAATTCGCGTCGCTTTTTGTTCCGCTCTGGATAGCCTTGAACGAGAGCGGGAAAACCTGCAACGACTCGTTGATGACGGTGCGAATGCTGTGTTCCAGTTGAAGATTGACAATCACGTATTCTTATTCTGGTCGCACGTGACGGTTGATGAGTCTGGAGAGTATGTCCGCGTGACCGAAGCTATCCGTAGAGATGTAACGGATTTCGAAGTCGTACAGAACAAAGGTTAGGGCCCACCGCTGGAGCCTGTTAGCGGTGTAGGTGGGAATACCTTTCTTTGAACCAAATATCTGCAGGAGCGGTTTGTGATCGGTCTGCAAAGTGAATCGACGACCGAACAGCATTCTATGAAACTGTGTCACTGCGAACACCAGTGCCAAACCCTCCTTTTCGACTTGACTGTAGTTGCTTTCGGCTGAGGTTAGGCTACGAGACACGTGATAAATGGCTTTGATGGACCCATCGGGGAACCTGTGGGCGATGCGAGCTCCCAGCCCGACCGTTGATGCATCCGCCGACACGACGACTGTACTGTACTTTCGGACGACCAAGTTTGACCCACGAC
Organism: Toxorhynchites rutilus septentrionalis; assembly: GCF_029784135.1. Taxonomy (NCBI): domain Eukaryota; kingdom Metazoa; phylum Arthropoda; class Insecta; order Diptera; family Culicidae; genus Toxorhynchites; species Toxorhynchites rutilus. Next base: position 203,189,734 of record NC_073746.1, on the reverse strand, counting down.
TGATGCGAGATGATGGATATGTCCGATCCAGTGTCCAATTGCAGTCGGAAAGGGACACCATTGAGTAGGACTTCGATGAATTTTCGACCCTGACGAATGTTCCGCACTGTCACCGTCTTTGTTGACTGCTTACGCTCCTTCTTCATCTTGATTTTCTTCGGTAGTTGCTTTCCCGAACCGCTCGCTGCCGACTTCGATGAAAAACATGCGCAGTACCCTTCTCGGTGACCTTGCTTACCGCAGTCACGACATTTGTGATAGCGAAAACGGCAATCTTTGCTGAAGTGCATCCCTCCGCAGGACCAACAAGGTGTTCTGGGCTGATCGTGCGAGGGAGTGCTACTGGTTGATCGACGCCTGTTCTTCTGGTTGTGAGCAACGAAATTCACTCCCGATGGGGTTTCTACCATAACGTCGTCCATCTTGAGGTTTACGAGGTTGTTGCATTGCTCAACCACTTGTTGAAGAGTAAGATCCCCAGCTTCATTAAGCTTGTTGATTAGCCGCATTCTGATCTCAGCGTCTTGCTTGGACTTGAGGCCACACACAAACGTCAGACACTTGAATTGTTCTTCAGTAAGTTCTGACAGTTTGAATTCAACACAGGACTTATTCACCCGGCACGAGTAGGCGAGATAATCCTCACTATCCTCCTTGGTTGTCTGGAGGCAGTTGTACCGTCGACGAAAGATTGAAGTGGACGCACCGAAGAATGATTTCAATTTTTCTACCGTTTCGGCGAAGGTGTACTCACGAGCGAGCTTTGGTGACATAAAGCTGTGGTAGCGCTCGTGGTTCGGTGGGCTCATTTTCCGTAGGAGGAGTCGAACCTTAGCAGCGTCTTCCAGTTTGGCGGCGTCCTTCTCAAAGAGATCGCTGTAGCGGGAAAACCACGCGTCGAATGTGTGCCCGCTCTCTTTCTCGTATACGAATTCCACTATGTTGCTTGAGAGGGTATTGCAAGATAAAAATGCATATATTTATTAGATAACTACGAACAATAAAACTAATGTACGCGAGCTGCTAATTGCAATTTAACTTGTGCTCCAATGATGACTGTCATTGTTGACAACAATGTAAACCGAGAGCCGCGGCGGCATCTGTCATGCCGACGGCTGTCAGCTGAAGAGTCCCGCTGGCGAATTTGGTAACGTCAATTGACGGTTAGTGGGATGTCCTCCCAACATTCATGAACGCGCGCTTATTAAAATTGAACTCGAGCGCAGCGCAGCGTGTTTTCTGAAGACTGGAGATTTGGAAGCATTTTTTAGAAGTCTCATTTCAAGATGAACTGTAACACATCCAATGCAGTTCAACGATTGACATCGTCCTGTTTAATTTTAGAAACCGATAGGATTTTGGTATCACAACAAATGCACGCTTTCCGATTAGACGTAGTCGTCATTTCCAGTTCACTGTTAGATGCTGACAATATGTGTCAAGCTTGAATTGCTTCAAAAATTTTGGCCACTTCTTTAGACGATTTTGACCGCTCTTGAATTTCTCGATGTAAGCGATCAATGCACTCCAACATTCCCACCCTATTTTCCTCCTCAATTGTTAGCCCGGGTTCGAAAGGTCTTTCGTCTAGCTTGCTTGTCACTGAAGAGTTTCGATTTTCTTCTTGTGCGGCAAATAAAACAACACGTAATTCTGTGATTCACAGACAGCAGTTTATTCGCGTCCATTCGCTTTCAACGTTCCAGTCTCTCCCCTTCTTCTTCTTCCCCCGCATATGTCCCCATGTAGCGTATCGATAAATTCATCATATTGTTCGTGCAGTGCACCCAGACCCTACAACCCCACCTTGAGTTTCATAAAGCTAATAAGGAACGTAGTCTCTAAAACTAGATGGTTGATGACGGTCACGTTTGCTACGGGCATCTCCATCCCGTTGTTGAACATCATCCAAGTCACGTATCGGTTCACCCTGGATCGTATGATCAGTTTCCGATGTCGACGCTGGCTGTGGATTATAGCGTTCCGGAGGGATTTTCTTTAAATGTGTGATGTTGCGGCGAAACTCTTTTCCTGACAGTTTAGAACGGACGACGACGTCAGATCCTGTTTTCTTCATTACTACAAACTCTTCTGGAGAGAATTCCGATTGAAGCTTGTGATCCTTCTTCATTCGTTTTAAGAACACGAAATCTCCTTCTCGGATGTTACTGTATTCAGCTCTACGCTTTTTATCCGCGTATCCCTTCCCCTTCTCTTTCTGAAGACCATCGAAATCTCGCACAACCTCATCGTCAACGTAAACTGGTACTTGAGGAAGTTTACTTCTAATTCGCCGTCCAAACATCAATTTTGACGGGGCCTCACCAGTGGTTGCATGATATACAAGAAGAAATTCACGCAGCGCTTTCCGCCAGTCCTTTCCAAGCTCCTGTGCAATTCGCAACCGCTTCAAAATAGAACGGTTCTGACGTTCTACTTGGCCGTTCATCTGCGGCCAGTATGGTATCGTATTGACTAGCTGGACTCCGTACTCTTTGCAGAAACTCCGAAACTCCTCGCTTGTAAACTGCGGACCATTGTCCACCTTAATAGTTGACGGAACTCCGTATCGGCTAAATATCTCTCTTAAACGGTTGATTGTCTCCGCTGAATCTATACAATCCATCTCACATACTTCCAGATATCTACTATAGTAGTCTACGATAACTAACAAATGTTGGCCATCAGGCAATGGACCAAGAAAATCGATTGCAATATCTTCCCACGGTCCGGACGGTAGCATTTTTCGAAGCATCGGCTCGGGGACATTTGGAGCTGCAACCAGGATGCATCCACGGCAGCTTCGCACGAAATTCTCGACATCTGTGTCAAGTTTGGGCCACCAAACTACAGATCGAAGAAACGACTTCATCATTCGCATCCCAGGATGCCCGTCATGAGCGATTTCAAGAATGCGTTGACGTAATCGAACTGGGATAATAATACGATCTCCCCGTAGAAGAACACCGCCGACATTGCAGAGTTCTGAGGAAATAATACGATATGCTGTAGGTAACTGATCCATAGTATTTTCTTCTAGGCATTTGAAAATGTTCATGGTCTCTGCATCGCGTCTACTTTCACTGAGAAGCTCTTCCCAAGAAACTGAAACAGATGCGGCACTCACTTCAGCGATATGCTGAACCATAAGCTCTTCTGTAGAATCGAACGGTTCAGTAGTATTACATGAAAGCCTTGATAATGCATCTGCAGCGTTCTGATCTCCTCTTATATGGACAACCGAGTAATCGAGCATTGCAGTCTAAGAACCCACCTCTCAATTCTGGAACAAGGACGGGATCGAGGTGTAAATAGATAGACGAGAGCTTTGCAGTCCGTAACGAAATCGAATTTTTTTTTCCTAGAAGGTAGAATTTAAATTTTTCAACTGCCCAAACTAGTCCTAAGGCCTCCTTCTCTGTCTGACAGTACTTTTTTTCGGTTTGTGTCAGTGATTTAGAAGCAAAACTGATAACTCTGTCACGACCCTGATTATCTGTCTGAACTAGCATCGCCCCGAGACCCGTTGGGCTCGCATCAGCCACTACGGCTATCCTATCCCTAGTATCGTAGAAGCCAAGAATGCGAACGTCTGACATTGCCTGCTTAATTCTTTGGAAGGACTCTTCATGTCGTGATTCCCAAACAAATTTGACCCCTTTTCTAGTCAGTGTTCTGAAAGGTTCGTCGAGAGTTGCTAAGTTTGGTATGTACTTGTTCAGATAGTTAGCTAGACCTAAGAAACTGCGGACCTCGCTATCATTTGTAGGACGTCGAAAAGTAAGAATCGCTGTCATTTTCGCATCCGATTAAAATAACCCGATTGGGTTATTTTATGTCCAAGAAATTCTACTTCGTTAGTCTTGAACTGACATTTATCAAAATTAAGCTGAACTCCACGATCCCTTAGCTTGGCCATAACCTTCTCAAGCCTGATATCATGTTCTTCCAGGCTTCCACAAAAATATCATCGAGGTACCAATGAGTACCCTCGCATCCACAAAGGATCTCATCAATCACTCGTTGGAAAATTTCAGGGGCTGATATAAGTCCAAATGGCAGCCTCTTGAACCTAAATAATCCCTTTGCAGTAATGAACGTGAGAATATCTCGAGATTCAGAAGCGACCAAAACCTGGAGGAAAGAGTCTTTGATATCCAACTTACTCCATACAGCTCCATTTCCGACACGTGCCAGTATTTGTTCAATAATCGGCATTGGATGATGTTCCCGTAACACGGCTTGGTTTACTCTGCGTAGATCCACACACAACCGCAGTCCTCCATTAGTCTTAGCAACGACAACTAACGGAGAGACCCACGATGTAGGTCCTGACTTTGGTTCGATGATATCGCGCCTCAACATTTCTTCGAGTTTGCGGTTAACTTCAGCTTCAAGAGGGATCGGCAGCCTTCTGACAGGTTGAACAACTGGTTTCGTATTCGGCTCCATATGAATATGAACTTCAACGTCTTTAATACAGGCGAATGGTTCTACGCTCTGAATACGGTTCAAATCAATGCCAACCTTCAAAACTTGTAACTGCTTCGCAGTGGAATCACCTAACAGACATGTTTGCCCATGTTTTACAACATAGAATTCAGCCACCGCGACTCTATCGTGAATTTTTATTTCAGCCGTGAACTTTCCACGGACTTCAAGTGGACTGCGACTACCATATGCAAGGAACGAACGTTCGGAATTCTTCGTTGAGCTTGAAATACGTATCCCAGCTTTTTTCAAGCCCTCCCACGTTTCTGAAGTCACTAGGTTGGCATCAGCTCCAGAATCAACTAACATCTCTAAAGGCACACCTCCTACCACGAATGGCAGCATGTTGATTTGATTACCAGCGTAAAACGCGTAGTAGATTTTTTCTTCGTCAGAACCCGGAGCTCGATCCGACGTTAGCTGATGCTCAATTACCCGAATCTTCTTACTTGGCGGCTTGTAGGACGAATGACCTGGTTTAGGAGCAGGAAGCGATTTACATTTAGATTCAAAATGCCCCAATTGCTTGCAATTTCTGCACCGTTTTCCCTTCGCAGGACAGGAATCAGATGACGCAAAATGTCCTGTGTTGCCGCAATTGAAACATACAACGTTTGTGGTAAAACGTGTAGATTGACGATCCCGATTATATCGTCCCGAGTTGCTTTTAGTCGAAAACATCTGAGGATGCCTGAATGCCTGTATCGGTCGCTCATTGACTTTGTAAACCTTTTCAATAGGGCCTTCATCCTTGGTAATGGCTTTGAGATCCTGAATTTGAGAATCGACACCTTCGAGGTCAGCGGCGATCTCCTCAATCTCGCCAAGTGTGCGATCTTTTAACAGCATACGTCGCCGCAATTCGATGGACAAACAACCTTCTACAATGACATCCGTGATCATCATATCCGTTAACACTTGCTTTGTCCTTTTCTCGTATTTATCAAATCCACACAAAGCAGCATGCTGTCTTAATCGAACCATGTAATGAGCAAACTTTTCACCAGGTAATTGCTTCATCTGGCGTAGACGGCGACGTTCTAGGATGTCCTGCTTAACTGGTTGGAAATAGTTGTCAAGAGCTGCAATGGCCACATCGTAATATTTCTTTTCAGTAGCTACCAATGGAAATTTGTTCCCATCCGGAAGGTTGGTAAACACTTTATCGAGTTGTGGTCCACCCAAATATAAAAGTTTTGCTCTTTTCTTGTATTGGTCAGTAACATCGTTTGCGTCGAAGTATCTTTCCAATCCACTTTTCCAATCATTCCATTCATGGTGCAGTCTTGATTTCGCAATATCCTCGCATCTGAACTGTGGCACTCGTATCATCCATCTGAAAGAATCAATTGATTAGTTCAATTTTCACGAATATATAAACCTAAACCATCCACACTTTCGTCTCCCACAGTACGAAAGAGAGACGTATTTAGTGAATTATTACTTTATTTTTTCTTTAATTGACTTTCATAAATTTACTGGTCGCCCCTCACGACCTTCTGCAACCGTTATAATTCAGATCGACCCTCACGATCTTGATCGACCCTCACGATCTTGATCGACCCTCATGATCATAGACAACTCTCATGTTTCCGATCGACCCTCACGATCTTGATCGACCCTCACGATCATAGACAACTCTCATGTTTCCGATCGACCCTCACGATCATAATCAACTTTTGTTTCAGATCGACCCTCACGATCATAATCATCTCTCATATTCTTGATCGACCCTCACGATCATAATCAACTTTTGTTTTAGATCGACCCTAACGATCATAAACAATTCACATGATTTCGATCGACCCTCACGATCATAATCATCTCTCATATTCTTGATCGACCCTCACGATCATAATCAACTCATGTTTCCGATCGACCCTCACGATCATAAACAATTCACTTGATTTCGATCGACCCTCACGATCATAATCATCTCTAATATTCTTGATCGACCCTCACGATCTCAAATTCGTTAATAGCACTGCTATTTCTATCCTCTGTGAATACACTATCGATTACAGCGAAGAAAAAAAAATAGAAATTTGTTTCTCAAAATTTTGTTATTTTTAGCTCTTGTTAATCCGAGTTCATCCTTCATGTATTTGAAATGCATCCTCCATTCTCTTAATAAGGTGGCAAATCAACTTCAATCTCTTATCACGTATGGAAAATCTCAATTCTGCCAATTCATTCATCATATCTCTTTCCACTACATCGTTTGATTTCAAAATAAAATAAAATAGTCTGCACAATTCAACACTTGAACTTTCCACTATTCCTCAATATCGTTTAACTCTAATTTAATAATAATCCTCCAATCAAACTTCATAAACCATCCTTTCGGTTTAACAGCAATTTAAGTTCAAAACCTTTTTCCAGGGAATGTAAACACAATATTTCTTTCTAATTCTTCTCAATAATATTCCACCTCTAACAGCCGGAAAAAAAACGAACACTTCTTTATCGACTATATCGAACGGCTTTTCCTAAGACGCCATGTTTTTCACCTACAAACCAAATCCAAGCGTCGAAGTTATTTTTCGATTTCCTTGGTTTTCTTGCCGAAATTTCATTTTCCAGTACATACCTCGTTTTCTCCCTCGTCGCCAAATTGTAGAGTTTCGATTTTCTTCTTGTGCGGCAAATAAAACAACACGTAATTCTGTGATTCACAGACAGCAGTTTATTCGCGTCCATTCGCTTTCAACGTTCCAGTCTCTCCCCTTCTTCTTCTTCCCCCGCATATGTCCCCATGTAGCGTATCGATAAATTCATCATATTGTTCGTGCAGTGCACCCAGACCCTACAGTCACATTCCAAATTCTTTTCCAAAAGCAAATTCGTCCTCGTGAATTTTTGAACGAGCCTTTTGAATGGCTTTCGACTAGACAGCTCCTTCTAGCAACAAGAAAAATATCAGTGGGAACCATTCGTGGTCTTTTATCATTATCGAAAACGGAAGCCGAATCCCAAACGGAACTTCGAGACTTACTAGACAAGTATCGTGTTATGTCGACAGCATTGAGTAACGCTCATTATCCTTCGTCTCTGAAGACATTGACCCAGAGGCCAATAAATAAACAATTTTACCTGAACCCAGGCTAATCTTGGGTGGTTTCAATTCACATGATGTGCCCTGGGAGGCACTCTATGATGATAACCGTTCCTCAATCATCTACGATCTATGCGATAATTTCAATTTGTCAATTTTGAACACTGGCGAAGCTACAAGAGTACCCAACCCCCTGCAAGAGAAAGTACACTGGACTTGTCACTCTGTTCGTCCGCTTTATAGTTAGATTGTATATGGGAAGTAATCCAAGATCCTCAGGGTAGCGATTACTTACCAATCCTTGTTCCTATTGCCAATGAGATGTGCCCACAGAAATTGGTCGAAGTTGTATACGATCTTAACCATAATAAAATTTGGAGAAATTTGCTGGTATTATATCAGAGAGCATCAATTCGACTCCTGAACTTCCACCTCTCGAACAATATGATTTCATTGCTAGTTTGATTTACCACATTGCCATTCAAGCTCAAACGAAACGTTTCCCTGGGGAAAAACTTCGCCGACGCCCTGGTGCTTCATGGTGGGACAAAAAGTGCTCGGATGCTTATTTCAATAAATCCTCTGCTTTCGAAAATTTTCGCAAAAATGGCTCAACGGAAAATTTTGATTTTTGAAAGTATGAACTTTTGGAGACCAAATTCAAAATTCTTAGTGGAGCGAAAAAACGCAGCTACAGACGACGATATGTCATAGTTTGTCAAGGGAAACATCTATGAGTACCCTATGGAACACAGCCAGGTGTTTGCGAAACAAAAACCATACAAACAAAAAAACAAAGAGTATTCCGACCAATGGATTCTTGATTTTGCCAAAAAAGTTTGTTCAGATTTTGTCCCTGCAGAAGACATATCTCGTAATACATCGTCTTACAATAAATAACGAGCCATTGTTTTCAATGACTGAATTCTCGCTTGAACTTCTCTCGTGCAATAATTCAGCTCCTGGTTCCGATGGAATCAAATTTGATCTTTTGAAGAACCTTCCAAACGTCACTAAGAAACGTTTATTAAGGTTATTCAATAAGTTTATTGAGCAAATTATTGTCCCTATCGAGTGGAGACAAGTGAGAGTAATAGCCATTCAAAAACCGAATAAGCCAGCTTCCCACCATAACTCATACAGATCAATAGCCATGCTATCTTGCATCCGCCAGTTATTGGAAAAACTGATACTCCGACGTTTAGACGAATGGGTCGAAGCGAATAACTCTTTATCAGATACGCAGTTCGGTTTCCGCAAGGGCAAAGGGACAAATGATTGTCTCGCGTTACTTGCTTCCGAAATTCAGACGACCTTTGGTGATAAAAAAACAGATGGCTTCTGTTTTCTTAGACATTAAAGGGGCGTTTGACTCAGTATCTAAAAAAATTTTATCCTACAAACTACACAACCAATAATTTTCACCAATTTTAAACAACTTTCTGTTTAATCTGTTACCCTAAAAGCACATGCACTTTTCTCACGGAAATTGTGCCGTTTCTAGGACTAGCTACATGGGTCTTACTCAAGGTTCTTGTTTAAGTACTCTTTTGTATAATTTCTATATTAATGATATAGATGATCATCTTGCAGATGGATGTACTTTGAGGCAACTGGCAGATGATAGTGTTGTATCCATATCAGGTACCAAAACTATTGATTGAAATTGCAAATTTCCTTAAATAGTTTATCTATATGGGCTGTGAAGCTAGATATTGAATTCTCAACTGAGAAAACAGAAATGGTTGTATTGTCTAGGAAGCATCTACCTCCCGAACTTCAGCTTCAATTGTTCAACAAAACCATCGTTCAATCCACAAGCTTCAAATATCTTGAAGTTTCGATTGATTAAAAATGTACATGGGGAAAACATATTGCGTATCTGATAAAAAATTCAACAGAGAACAAATTTCCTCCGGACAGTTACTGGAACATGGTGGGATGCTCAGCCAGAAGACCTAATACGGCTATACAAAACTACAATACTGTCAGTCATGGAGTATGGTTCGATTTTGTTTCCGTTCTGCTGCTGAAACCCACATCATTAAACTGAAGAGGATACAGTATAGTTGCTTGCGTTTAGCCTTAGGGTGCATGCAATTACCACACAACATGAGCCTTAAAGTCCTAGCAGGAGTTTTACCATTGCGGGTTCGGTTTTGGGAACTGTGCTATCGCTTCTTAATCCGAAGCGAAATTATGAATCTATTAGTAATTGAGAATTGTATAAAGCTTCTCGAATCGAACCAATGGTCGAGATCCATGGATCAGTACTCTCATTACATTTCTCAAAAAATAAAACCTTCAGCAGACATCTTCAATAATGTTAGCTTTCCGAACTTTTGCAGATCTTCCGTTCATTTCGATCTTTCTGTGAAGGATGAAACTCGAGACATTTCAGATCATCTTCGATCATCGTTAATCCCTAATATTTTCGCTTCAAAATATAACGATATCAATTCTTCAAGAATATTTTTCACTAATGATTCAAGAGTCAACGGTTTTGGTATCTTTAATGAACATTACACTAGCTTCCATAAACTTGAAGACCCTTGTTCAGTGTATGTTGCCGAACTGGCTGCAATATATCATGCAATTAAGACCATTGAGTCTTTACCACCTGATCACTATTTTATTTTCTCGTGTACAAGCCATTCAATCTTTGAAACAACAGACGAAAGCATCATATTTTCTTATCAAAATTAGGGATGCATTGAATTTTTTTGTTGATAAAGTATTCGAATCACTTTCATTTGGATTCCTTCCCATCTATTCCTGGTAATGAGAAAGCGGATACACTCGCAAACAGTCTTCTGAAAAACACTTGCACATGTCCACGCGATATGAAAATTCCATGTTTTTGTTTGCATTCGAACATGATTTTCGCTAGTGTTGAATGTCTATCCCAAACACGAACAATGATACACAAACCTAAACATGTGAAAACAAACACGATGTTTATAATTCAAGAACATCATGTACAAACATATCTCCCGATGTCGCAGTATTCATTGCTTTCGTTTCTTTTTTTACACGGAAAGAAATTATTCATTCCAAAACATTTCTTCGTAGAATACTTTTTCACAGAAACGAACTTGAAATTTAAAAATCCTTGGTTTCGTGCAAAGAAAAAATTCTCTGAATAGAAAAAATCTTTCTATGAGATTTTTTTTGCGTGCATGTTGGCAATTAAATTCTGGGGAGCCGACTGCACAGCGGGCGACGTCGTACAAATGCTGACCAAAAAATAAATACCCAAAAATTAGTTTTAGATGCAACCTTCAGCGGCACACAGCAGAACCAGCAGAGAAATTTCAGCGGCTAAAACACACCATTAATTTCTCGATGTTATCACAAACTGAATGAAGGAAAAAACTCAAAGCTACACTTACACTGCACTACATATGCTATGTGTGCATGCGATTGCATCATCCTTTCTTCTCCTCTTCTTCGCTCGTTTTATAGCTCGGGTCGCGTTCGTCGCGAACAAGCATTATTGGCCATTTGTATTCAAAGATCCAGCCAAAATTGTTGCTCCCGTGGTCGAGTGGTTAGCGTCACGCCTAACATGTCACTGCTGAATAATTCTGGTACTTTATATTCGATTAAAATTATAGAAATACTGTAATCAAAATTTGTTGTGGGTAACTAAACATCTCCGCCACGCTGTATTCAATTTTAGTACTTGTTCAGATACCTAATAATAGCGAATGTTACATGAATTCAATATATAAATTGATGCGTGCACTAAATAATGATATCAAATGTGAAAAACTCTGATATCAATCGATGTTTATTTTGTTCAGAACAGAAAAAGAGGTTTATTTTATTTGCCCAATATTTTAGACGAAGCACCCATTGTCATGATAGGAAAGTATTTTTTCCATGTCAACATACCAACACACCACGCGTTGAGTGGTGGTGGTGTGGTGTCCAATTCGCTTCTTCTACTCTACGCACTGCCGGTGCTTGGGGTGAAAATGCAAGAGAAACTGTACACCATGTTCGAACATCATGTGAAACATTGGGATTAAACATCGTATGTCCAAACATATTACGAATACAAACATGTCACATTTTCAAACATAGGTACGAAAATATAATGTTTGTACTCAAACACAAAAGTGTGAACAGTAGCGTGGACATGTTTATCCTGGACGCAGTGTTTTTTGTGAAACATGGAAGACTGCTCGCAAAGATGGGTAGTATGCAGGGCACAGTTTTTGAAAGACAAATAACGTATCGGAAATTATTATCCTTTTCCCGACAGCAGTCACTCACCAGTTGGCAAAACCAATGGAACAGAGATGAGCTTGGAAAATGGCTATACTCTATTATCTACAAAGTTTCAACGAAGGCCTGGTTTAAAGGGTTAGATCTTGATAGAAATCTCATTAGAACTATGTCCAGATTGATGTCCAATCATTCCGCGCTAAATGTGCATCTCTTCCGCATAGGTCTTGCTACTAACAATGTATGCAATTGTAATCAAGGATATCATGACATCGAGCACGTTGTTTGGTCATGTAATGAATTTTGCAATGAAAGGATCAAACTGGTTGGCGATTCAGAGGCTCAAGGAGTACACTCACGCATGCCAGTTCACGTTATCTTAACTACTCGCGACCCTAATTTTATGTTCCCCATATATGTCTTCCTAAAAAGCGCTTATATTATTATTTAGGTCGCATCTCCTACTATCACATCAACTAGCGATGTAGTTGTTACGACCCACTACAGGCACTGTTCCAGATAAGGATAATACCGACGAGGCCACGAAGGAATAAATTATATTTTTTTATATTGTTCTGTAGTTTTCGTTTTCGTGCTCCCTTGGCCGAGTGGTTAGCGTCATAACTAACATGCCGGGTGTTCGGGTTCGATTCCCGTTCTGGTCGGGGGAATTTTTCGTCTAAGAAATTTCCTCCGACTTGCACTGTGATCACGCGTATTCTAGAGCTTGCCACTCAGAATGCATTCAAGGCGTGTTATTTGGCATAGAAATCTCAACTAAGTACTAATAAAAATGACGCAAGTAATACTACGTTGAGACGGCGAAGTTCCTCTAGGAACGTTAGTGCCATTGAAGAAGAAGAAGAAGAAGAAGTTTTCGTTAATTAGACTTAAGTTAATGATTATGTAGTTATAATATATTCAAATAGTTGAAAAATGTACTGCTTAATGATGGCTCTTTATCCCCTTGAGCCTAATTAAATAAATAAAGGAAAAAATAGACCACGAATGTGCATCTTCACTGTTAAGCGTTGACTTTCATACATTGGGTCAAGATTTTCCAAGCACCTTCGGACAATTACATACAATTGATCATTGAACATTAAACATTGCGTTAGCGCCATGGAAAGTCCGGAAAGATACTTTCACTCGCAAGTGCTTGAAGACAGTGGAACTTATGGATTCTCCATCCGCAAAAGGCGCGACTCGACTATGGCAGTTCGAACAAAATCAAAACGAACAGGCCCTCGAATAAAATATACTCCTTTTCTCATTTCTTCTCTACTTCTTATGTTCAGTAAGTTCGGATACACTCTAAAAATGTGTTGAAAAAATGAAAATGCAGGATATTCTTTTTTGCGTCATTTTTTATTGAGAACATTTACTACATAAAGGGTGTGTCACATCAAATTGCATCACGGAAAAAAACGCTGTAAAAATTCGCCCAGTAGACCGATCCTTTTGAAAATTTTAGACAGTAAAATAAAAACTATTAAACAACTTTTGGCCTTTTCTTTTTATTCATACTTCGAGCCCAAGCCCGTATGCTCGCACCTTCCTCTTTACCCCGTCCATAAGGTTCTGTACAACGTCAGGTTGTAGTTTTTTTTTTGAACAGAAATCCATTTTCTCTTGAAGTTCGCCTCCGATTTGACAACTTTTGGGTTCTTCCGGAGGGCCTGCTTCATAATCGCCCAATATTTCTCTATTGGGCGAAGCTCCGGCGCGTTGGGCGGGTTCATTTCCTTTGGCACGAAGGTGACCCCGTTGGCTTCGTACCACTCCAACACGTCCTTTGAATAGTGGCACGAAGCGATATCCGGCCAGAAGATGGTCGGGCCCTCGTGCTGCTTCAATAGTGGTAGTAAGCGCTTCTGTAGGCACTCCTTAAGGTAAACCTGCCCGTTTACCGTGCCGGTCATCACGAAGGGGGCGCTCCGCTTTCCGCAAGAGCAGATCGCTTGCCACACCATGTACTTTTTGGCAAACTTGGATAGTTTCTGCTTGCGAATCTCCTCCGGAACGCTGAATTTGTCCTCTGCGGAGAAGAACAACAGGCCCGGCAGCTGACGAAAGTCCGCTTTGACGTAGATTTCGTCGTCCATTACCAGGCAATGCGGCTTCGTCAGCATTTCGGTGTACAGCTTCCGGGCTCGCGTCTTCCCCACCATGTTTTGCCTTTCGTCGCGGTTAGGAGCCTTCTGAACCTTGTATCTTACGCAGGCCCTCCCGCTGCTTGGTTCGCTGGACGAATGAACTTGACAAATTCAGCTTATTGGCGACATCCCAGACCGAACTTCTCGGATCACGTCTAAACTGCTTAACTACGCGCTTATGATCTTTTTCACTGACGGAGCATCTATTTTTGCCGTTCTTCACCTTCCGGTCGATGATTAGGTTCTCGAAGTATCGTTTTAGTACTCGGCTGACCGTGGATAGGACGATTCCCAGCATCTTACCGATGTCCCGATGTGACAACTTCGGATTCTCGAAATGAGTGCACAGGATTAATTCACGACGCTCTTTTTCGTTCGACGACATTTTTCCAGATTTACGAAAAATTAACAGTGAAGCATGGCCAACGTGATCTATACACTCTTATGTGATTATAAGCGAAAGCTGAAGATATAATTCCTAAAAATTAAATTTCTACAGCGTTTTTTCCGTGATGCAATTTGATGTGACACACCCTTTTATAAGCGACAAATTAGGACATATTGACTTTCACGTTTTTCTCGATTAACACTAGTGGGAGCTTCCCACCCCTGAATACGGCCCCCAATCCATTACCGACGCGGCGCTCTGGAACCGCGGGATGTTAATGTGGAACGGGAGGATGCTGTAGGATTGAGCGATCTCGGGTCGATTCTTAGAAAATCGATCTTTTCCATTCCTATTTTTTGGATCGATCTATTGAACTCGAGAAAATCGTTTGTTTTTAAATTTATTATTTTAAAATTCAAATAAAACGCCTACCTTACCTGTGGGCCACGTACCGAGAAACAAAACAAAATGCTTTTGATATTTGAATAGAAATATGAAATTTGTATTCCCTGTTCAAAGAAACGATAGCATTCATATAGAATAAGCAGATAAAACGAAAAAACGCTTTTAATTTTTCAAAAATCGATTCGGCAAAGATCGATTCTTTGGTACCGATTTAATCAGTGGATCGATCCCTACGTCGTTTTGTAAAATCGATTCGATAAGATTGATCTTTTTATAAATATCGCCCAATCCTAGGATGCTGGCCAACGTCGGCGCCCACAGCCGATCGTTTTGGACAATGTGCGACTGTTGCAAGCGTTATACAGTATTCCATACAAGATAAATAGTTTCTCATCAGAAAACACGAACTCCCTACCTGCGTGCCGCCCAAGTATCAGTTTGGCTCTGTCCATCCTCTTCTTCATTGCCTCGTGAACCTTGCGTTTCTTGTACGATTTGTATCCCAGGTATCCAGGTCAGCTGCGGTCTGCCGGATCGAGCGTTTAATTTTTCGACGAACCCGCTTCCTCATTACCTTGATGGCTACTGGCGTTCTCGCCAAACGCGGCCGCCCGGATCTCGTACGGTTCTCGGCCGAGCCCGTCGCTCGGTACCGACGAAATGTGGTTTAGATGAAGTTCCGCTTCACCCCGCGGGATTTTAACCGCCGAAATATCTCACTAGCTCGCTCAGCTCTCGCAAACAACTTTACTACGACTTCGCGGTACTCCTTCATCGTGAGCGATAAACAAATAACAAATTACAGCAAATCGACACCGTGCGCGTCGGTTAGCCTATTCGCGTTGACGGCGGAATGGTGTCGACATCTGGAAACGACATTAGTTTGTATGATCTCTATCAGATTTGTCGGCCCTAACCAGTTTTAAATTGTTAAAATTTTTATGATTTTTTTTGGCATTATTTACCTACTAGATGTACGTTAGCCTGACCCTAATTTGAACTATTTTCTATGACTTTTCAGATATTCTCACCAAAACTTACAATCTAACTTATTATCTTTAGACACATTTTTTTTCATTTACATAGAGTACTAATTTAATTTGGGAAAAATAATTTTCATTCATAATTTTTATTTTAAAAGTGTGTTCATTTCTTCTGCAAGCCCTTATTGTCATGCCTACTCCCCCATTTCGTAATATGAAACTCAATGCCGTCAACGCGGATATATGAGGCTAAAGCTGACACCAATACCAATACAGAGAATGCACATAGGGGGCGCACCTACACAGCGATGAAAAGTTGTATTCGAACTTATTGAACCTGTACATCTATTTTCTCATGAAACAGTTCATCTTGACCCAGACTTTGATTTGATGACTAGAGGCGACCTGACTTATAAAACCTTCAGCGAAGAAAGAAAAACAGAGGAACACAAAATATTTATTCTTGGAATAAATTCAGTTTATTACTTTTTTAAATTCAACAATCTTTTGTATTTTGTTTTAACGCCCAACGTTCAGATCCTCGGGCTTGTTTTTCGTTCCAAAATACTTCCTATTGTTTTTACATGATTGCCATGTAGAATTCGTAGTGACAATACTACTATGATAATGATTAATGAAGGAGGAAGATGCTAACGTATTAATTGTTAAAATACACAGCGTCACGACAACATGACAATGCAAAGACAAAGGGAATCGTGACAGTGTAAGAATACCCCTAATCAGTGAAAACAAAGGAATAAACGAAAATTATTTCTTAACGAATTTGTGCTGTTTTCTATGATTTGGCCAGTCCTTTTCTTGGCAATTCCGCGAGCAATACGATGTATTCCAGCAGCAGTGAAGTATCGATTCAAGTTCACAACTGTTACACTAAAAAATATTTGTCAAAAAAAAAATAAATGAACAAAAGAATTAATTTCCTTACCCATTGCTTACGCTTAACTTCGGATATACGACCGTTATAGTCAGTAATCAAGGTGCGAATTTTTTGTTGCCACCGATTAATATCCTCTTGAAGAGCATTCACTGCCAGCTTCTTGATTTGTTCGACATCATCCATCTCGTCCATCAAAGCCTTCAACTGAATAACAACGAGATGCGTATTAATTTTTCGATAAACTTTGTATGCACTTACTTTCACAACATCTTCCGAAAATTGGTTTTTCAACTGTGCTTTTATACGAGGACTGCGTGGTTTGAAAGATTCTTTTTCTCCATCCGAACGTACAAGAGTTTCGTTAGACGAACCTGACCCATTCAGCGGAATGATATTGCTGAAAATTATGGAAATGATCGTCTGAAACGATATTTGACCAATCATATACCTACTAATTAGGACGAAGTCTTTTCGGATTCGACTGTGAGATTTCATTACTTATTGGTACCAAACAATGTTTCTCTTTTTGTCTCGTAATACGCATTTCCGGTGTTTTAGATCTATAAAAAGAAAACTTAATGGCTGTGAGACTCGTATATGGGTGCGTAAATTTAATTGTAGCGAAACTAAATTAACTCGAAATTGATTTATGTTAATTTAAAGTCATAACGCCAAATACATACCTTGTTCTTTGTGCAGTTTTCTGAGGAGAAGTGTCACCATTAGTGGTTTCGTTTGTAGTAATTACATTTTTCAACGCTTGCTTAGATTTACGACCTCTTTTTCTGACATCCGTCAACGGCTTCGGCGATGTCACATACAACGATCCAATTTGCGATGATCGCAGCATAATATTCACAGGTGTCGCTGTTTGATTTCCATACGCGTAATAACCCTTCGGGAGACTGACCATGGCTTGATATTTGTGTAATTCATCCAACGCCTTTTGAAATCCACGCTGTTTGAGATTGATTTTCATTTCCTGAAAATCGGTATCTATTGGTTTGACATTGGTGCCATCGATAACAGCACGAAAATGTTTATCGCCAAAGAAGCGAACATCGTATTTGCTGTTATAAACACGAATCACTTTTGCTGGCCAATACTGGTATCCTTTTTGCTTTGCAAAAACTAGTTCATGTCGGGTGATACAGGGTCTCGCAAACCAATCAGACTCTGCTTTCTCGTTGGAGTGCCGGAAACAATCTGGACACTGACGAATTTCGTGAAGATCATACATACAATCCGTTACAAAGTACATGACAGCATCATACTCGAGAGAATTCGCTGGAAAGAATAATTATTATTAGTGACTTTTTTGAATCAAAAAAGTGCACAATGTAACGGAGTACAACTAATCTGTCTGAATGAATGAGATGCTTTGATATTTTATTATCTGCTATATCAGGGGTGGCCAAACGGTAGTCCGCGGTTTACCGGTCGCCCGCGTAAGTATTCCTAGGTGCCCGCCAGCTGATCTAGGATAGTGTCACCTCCAAACGCAATGGATGAAATATCCCTACACCGTTTGCCGTGATAATTTTATTTCATTATTATCGAGCTGTTTTGTTTGCTTGTTGCATTCATGATATTTTGCCTTGGGAAACATTTTGGCAACATTCCAAAATATGCAAATTCGCAACTCATGACGTTCGAAAAAGAACTTGATTTGCTCGGTGTGATAGTTATAGGAATCGAATTAATCGTTCGATTCAATTTACATAATGAGGGCCAATATTTCATATAGATAGTTATAGTTAGTGATTAAACGGATAGTAGTTTTGCTGAATACCAGATACCGGATATCCGATGAGCTTCGAGGACGGATGGCCGGATATTCCGCTCTTTATTTGCAAATACGATACTGGGAGAAACTGCACGTGTGCATGAAGCAAATAAAGGTTTACATTCTAGGGAGTAATAAACGTATTTTTACATGAAAATAACGAATTATGATCAAATTTTTCCTAAAGAATAATTATCCCATAATAGAGTACCAAGTTTTCTGCAAAGAATATTGAACAGATTTTTTTTGACGAAGGATTACGTCTTTCGGGAACATATTGGGTACAAATTGAAAATCGAAAATCGAGCACATCGTGAAAATTGTCCAATTTCAAACGCTCATTGCTCAGCCATTTCATGATGGATTGATGACATTTTTTCGTCAATCGATTTCGGTACTCCATAACAATTTTTTATATTGAAGAAAATAATATATGTCTTGAAACTAACTATCGAAAAATTGGAAAATCTCAACCCCTATCCTAACGGGAATACCCACTTCTGATTGGTCGAAATTGACGACACATGCGGCGGATCCCTAACGGAGACATCAAAACCAAGCTGCCCGGGGGAAATCGGCATTGAAAATATATGAAAGTAGGGGGAACTTTTGTCCTACTATTATATTTCCCTAACAGAGATATCAAAACCTAGCTGCCTGGGGGAAATTGACATTGCAAATACATAAAAGTAGGGACAACTTTTGTTCCCACAGAAATATGTTCCCTAACAGAAATGTGTTCCCTAATAGAGACAAAACCAAGCTGCCTGGGGGAAATCGACGTTGCAAATTCATAAAAGTAGTTACCCAAACTCCTACCCAAAATGTATTGTAGATATCTAAACCAAGGTGCCCGGGGAAAATCAGCATTTCAAATATATGCAAGTCGGGGGCATTTTTATATTGCAAGTAAGGTGAGTGATACGATTAATTGTAGCAAATAAAATTTTAATTTGGAACTTTAATGTTGGTTGCTTTGTGAAATTTCATATCAATGACCGATCGTGTATTGTGAAAAAATTAGCACAAGGATAAGTGTAAAATTGTATATGGTAGCAGTTGTGTTAAAAATGACTTGATATTTGAAACGATTTATTTCAATTTTCATAAATAGAATCCAAGGTGTGCTCAAGGTTTAAGCTGTCTGTTTTGTTGTGTTAATTTTCATCCAAGGAAAGTTTATACGGCGAGAAAAATTAGAAAAGTGAAGAAATATTAGAAAAAGTGATTTCCCATATGCTCTACATATAGTATTAGTTGTTGTTAGTCCAAATAAAATTCGCATTGGGTTGAAGAATCACTCAGATAGTAAAAATTATAAATGAAAATTACCTTTTCCATTTCAAATATGTTTTCTCTATATTAAAGTAACATGTTTTTACTGATGAGAAAAATCGATAATTGTGTTTGGTTTTGGTAATTATCTTTTATTACATCGGAGTTTTTCTTTAGTTCATCCATATATAATACAGGAGGCATCTCGTCTAGGATCACAGAGGGCGGTTTTCATCATATCTCGTTCCACTTCGGTATCTTTCATTTGATACGCACCATCCAACTACTGTTTACCATCCTTCTATCAGCATCACTCGGTAATTACTGGTGGAGTGAACAAACAATATCCAACAACTAAACAAAACGGCCCTTTTCAGAGCCACCAAAGAGTTTAACGAGATTATCAAAGAGTTTAACGATGTAATTCTTCAAACATATCCAAAATCAACAGTTAGCCTAACGGAATCCTACGTCAACTATGCGGTCGTGTCTCGGACACAACCCTCCCGTGACTTTTTCTGTTAAGGATTTTTATTACGATTGTGAATTTTTTGTAAATATATTCAAATAATTTTAATACTAGACGAGTAAGAGTAAGAACTGCTAATTGAGGGGCTTAGAATGCAAGGGGTGTAAGTGACTTGATCGATTTCTCTTCATCAACTTTTTCTTCAGTTAATAACTCAACTGCAAAAACGTTCCAATATGAGTTTGCTATAGAATCCGATAGATGAGGCTCTGACCTGTCTTCCGCATTGTCAAATACAGCTGGGAATGTATTTGCAGCTAAGTTATGACCGAAAGAGAGCGTCGATGTAGAGAAATCGATGAAATCACTTACACCCCTTTCATTCTAAGGGTGGGTTTAGACTAGTGATATATTCATGTGTAGAAATATGATGAGATTTATAGAAATCGCATTAACCGTTTACACTAGCGTGAACTTCTATAATAAATATATTCATATTTTCGGTGAATTTATTCACCTGAAGTAGAACTGCATCCAACTTTAGTGATTTCTCACCAGTGAGAAATTCACAAGCGTTTACATATGCTGAATTTATTCAAGTTATATATACCTCGAATAAGTGTATCATATATATTCTCACCCGTTTACACCTATTTGCAAGTGAATATTTATTCATGTATTACAATAATCAATCCATCCATCTATAGCTATAGATCTCCCTAATGTAAACCCGCCATAAGCCCCTCAATGCAAATGAATAAAATCAAATAAGCAAATAAATTATTTCACAGATTGTCTTTCACGGGGACCTGTATTGAGTAATGATAATCTGAGAGAGGGTCACTTACTTCACCACAAATCAAATTAAACGAAGCAAAAGTGACGAAACTGAATTAAACCTAACACGCAAAGTGTATCACAATTTTTGGGACAGTTCCAACGAAGTGGCAAATGAAAATGATAGTCAGTTCCCATTAAAAAATTCTCTGTATCAAACATGTATTCCATGCAACGGAGAAACATGTTATTTCCAAAGAATCTTGAACGAGAATTGTGTCTGAAAATAATTTTATATTATAAGGACGAATTTTTGTAGAAGTACTAGACAATTTATAGTAAAAGGAAAATGTAAAGGGTCAAAGGGTAATCAATCAATGAAGAGTTCAGTGATTAGACTCACTAAGGTTCACTTAGTAAGAAAACGTGGATGTTTGAAAGTATTCAAATCAAAAAACCTATTTTGGGCGGGACGTATTAACTTAATTTTGAAAAAAAGATATAATATAATATATCTTGTGTTAATGAGAAATTATTGATTTTTTTCCCAACATCCGGTATCCAGCCGGATAGTTATCGGATATCCATTTCATCACTAGTTCTTATATCTCTAAGTAATTGAGGAATATAATAATCATCCTTGATGTATTTTTTATGGCAAATAGACAAATGAATGTTTTGTATGTTCATGAACAGAGATGCGATTTTTTTACGAAATACGTATTCCCGCGTAAAAAAACCTGGGTGTACTGTGACAGTGTCAGTATGTAGCATCCTTGCTACATACATCTTTGCTTCCTTGCGTCCGTTCACAACAGGGATTCTCAAACTATTTTGGGCGAGAGACCTCTTTTCCAGATCGAAGTGATACCACAGACCCCTATAGCCAAATGATTTTAAAAATTAAATTTCTAGTTTTTTTTCTTACTCATACAAATTACTTACCAATTTAAAAATTTTGCAGTTGGTTGAGTAAGTAAACTTGACTTTTTTTTTCATCAAAATTCAACAAAACAAATAAGTCTAGTGTTCAGTAATAAATTCAGTAAATATGAGGGTGGTTTATAACTATTAATACAAATTACTGAAGCAGGTAATTAATTTTTGAAAAAAGCATCAAAATCGTAAACTGAGGACAAAAAAAAACATAAAATTTAGTCTGATGGATGAACCTGGTGACTTTCTACCAATCTAATGTAATCTCTTGTAATAAATTAGTAGATAAGTGTATTATCATTGAAGCTTCAACGAATTTGAGAATACAAATGATCTGATGAATGAAAGCGCAAGCTTGTTATACAGTAAACTATAAGGAGGATGTTCGGACTGGAATTTGATCATGACTTCTTTTATGTTAAATCGCGGATATGTGTCAAATAGAGAGCAAACCAAAACTAGGGATATTATCTGATCGGAGTTATAAACACCGTGTGCGCCCGTGGCCAAGTGGTTAGCGTCTCACATTATCATGCCGGGTGTTCGGGTTCAATTCCCGTTCTGGCCGGGAGGTTTTTTCGTCAAAGAAAGTTCCTTCGACTTGCACTGTGGTCACGCGTATTCTAGAGCTTGGCCCTCCGAATACATTCAAGGCGTGTTATTTGGCTTAAGAAATCTCAACTAGTATTAATAAATGACGCTAGTTAATGCATACGTTTAGACGGCAAAAGTTCCACAGGGAACGTTAACGCCATTCAAGAAGAGTTATAAAAACCTGTCACAGCTACGATTATGACCCAACCCTTTGTCATTCTTTGAGATATCTTCTTGGATGACACTAACATTCCCAGTGGAACTTTTGCCTTCTCAGCGTAGGTAACACTTGCGTCATTTTTATTAGTAGTCGTAGTAGTTAGGGTCGATTTTTAGACCTCGTGGACCCCCAAAATCAGTTTTCGTTTATTTCGACTCCGATATTTACCGATATTTACCCCTAGGGGATATCGACCACTTTGAGAATCCCTGGTTTACAGCGAAGTCAATGAAATCCAGGTTTCGGATCTTCCTAAATTCATTACCGATTTCCATTCAGCCCGTATCAAGAGTGTTTTCACATTATCAGTGTCGGTCTCAGCTCCCAAAAATACTTATTGTATGAATAGATAATAGTCATAAATTCGACAAGAAAGTAGTAACATTTTGTAAAACATCTGAAAACAAACGGTATATTTTTTATTTTGTAACTGTCAGTCCCAGTCAGTCAGCGCTTTCCTACCAAAAAGCTAAA
Source organism: Toxorhynchites rutilus septentrionalis (assembly GCF_029784135.1). NCBI lineage: Eukaryota > Metazoa > Arthropoda > Insecta > Diptera > Culicidae > Toxorhynchites > Toxorhynchites rutilus. Next base: position 203,166,594 of record NC_073746.1, on the reverse strand, counting down.
TGTCGGCCCCTAGGAACAGACGCGGGGTTCAACGTTTTAAAGGATCATTGAAATTAAAATGGCTTTAAAACTTGATTGCAGAGTGTAATGCAAAACTTTATAGAAATGGTCTTGAAATCAGCTACGGCGTTGTGTGAAATTTTACATATTGACAAATATTCATTGATCAACATTTCGATAGCAGCTCCAATATAAATATTATCCAAACCGATATAATTTTCCTAATCGAACTGAATATAAATAACAGCGAGTTAAATTAGTGAAAATCCACCATATTGTACTTCTGTGTTTTTTTTTTCTAAAAACGTTATAAAAACGTTACTAATATATTGTACTTCTGTGTTTTTTTTTTCTAAAAACGTTATAAAAACGTTATTAATATGAGAGATACGAGTTGAGTGGAGTAGGATTCGCACGAGTGGAGAAAAAGAATATTATTTTGAGGAATAAAAAAACATGAAAATGCCGAGAATATCAAAAAGGTGGATAAAATTGTGAAAATAACAAAAAAAAATCTGGAGATATTTCGCCTTTGGCTGTTTCGCTGGGATACTTATAGCAAATTCGTTTTTGTTCAGTTTCAACCCCAGTGCCACACTAACTGCTGTCAAACCTTTTTTTATTCACTCAGTTTCAACCTAGTGTCGCACTAGGTTCGCCCCAAAAGCTGTTAGTTTCGCACTGAGATGTTTCACGGGTTGGTACTCGGGTTCACCAATACAACTATACTGAACTGTCAAGTTCCTAGTATTGTTTTGGAAAATCTAAAAATAAAGACCATGAAAATGGAAAACTTACTGATTTTGCTTTTGTATTATTGGAATCGTAATCCAATTCGGATTCTGATTTTGAAGAGTATATTCGCGTAGACGTCATTAAGCTTTGTGTGCTTCCATTGGGAGGCGAAAATAAGCATGCTTTCAAAATCAAAACAATGAATGAAAATTTACTTTAACGTATCGAATATTTATTTTATGTAATGAAATAAGAGATTTTTTTCGATATCGCAGAAACATATTGAACGAAAACTGTGTCTAATGGTGATTTTATATTATAATATTAATTATTTATGAAACAAACAGAAAATGCATCGAGAAATGGGTAAGTGAGTCTCAGAACTATATGTGTTAGGCAATCAAACAATATGAAGTAAACATTTTCATTCAAACTTTTATATTTTTACACTGCATTTGGCCCTTCTGATCTGATAGAGAATAATTTACCTCCCAAGCACTAATATCACCAACAGACGTCGACACTGTACATTTGTCGTCGCAAATATAAACAAACCAGACTATATAACGCACTCCAACAAACCACCGCATTCGTGACACTGAAAACGTTTTTTTTTATTACAGAGTCAGTTTGGCACTGACTCAGGTTTAAAAACGAATTCGCTATTTAAAAATACTGGCAATGTACAGGAAAACCTGAAAGGTTGGCAACTCTGTTCATGAATGACAATTTCTTTAAAAAAATCAATGATATTGAAACTGAATGGAGTTGAAAACAAGTTTTGACGTAGGACTACGTCTTTCATTTCTATACCGGGGTGTAAAATCAAAGTTTCGAAAACGAAAGCGTTACGCCGGAGACCGAGATTTTGAGTGTTAATAGCTCCTAAACAACTGAACGAAATGGTATGATAAACACTTCATTCGAAAGATAAAATGTCTACGCGTTCTATACTTGTTACTTTCTGATCCAAAAACTTGTTTCAATAGTCTTAAAATTGCTTTCAAAATAGGCTATTGAAATCACCAATCGGTATATAAGCGAGCGCCGCTCGGAAATCCACTCAGTTCTAATTGAACAGCGATTGGAGCATGTTGTCGCTGTTGTGGTGAAGCTCTTCATTTATCATGAAAGCGCGGATGAACGGTGTCACCAAGAGCCTGTTTGTGCACCTTAGGCCAGAAGGGAATCCATCAGGAGGAGAGTGATGCTACAAACGGTTCCCCGGGAAGATCTCGAAGCAGCCGCTACACACACACACACACACACATACACGTACGGAATTCTTTCCGTTTGGATCGAGAAAGATCCGGAAAATAATCTGCCAGTTCTTCTAGGAATTTAAAAATACATTCATGTGAAAGAGTTTATTTGAATGTTTTCTATCCATGTAACACTGTGACCAAATATGTTTCAATCAAGTGCTATTAACAGATGGTTATCGAGTTAGCATTAACCACTGGTGGGCTTCCAGTATCGAGGAAAATGTGGAAATATCTAATCGTTACTGAAAATAATCTGCCAGTTCCTCTGGGAATTTAAAATTACATTCATATGAAAGAGTTTATTTTAATGTTTTCTATCCATGTAACAATGTGACCTAATACATTAGGTTTTGTGATTTTTCAATCAATCGCAATCAACAGGATAGCTTCTGAAGATTATTCTTCCCCATCAGTAGGATATTTCCGTATCCAATATTGGATGCATTAAACCTTATGCCTCCAACGTAACGCTCTCGTTTTCGAAGTTCTCCAAATATTCATTCATTCAGAATGAATTCAGATTCAACTTCATACAAATGATCTCTAAATCAACGATAGTCCTACGTCACCCTTGCGGTTATACCATAGATATAACCCACTTCCTGTTTTTTTCATTCAATTATATCTTTTTTTACTTTAAAGAAATACCAATCATGCCTGAAATGCACAATAGCAAAATTACAGAGACACGCACAGTCTGTGACACCGTGCGCGAATATACGAGTTATGATTTTGCGCACAAGTACTGCAGAGTTGATCGTCTTGTACTACATTAACTTTCTAATGATTTTTTCGATACAGTCAACGTTGGTAGACCGCAGCCTAATATTTGAACAATTAGTCGCCCGTGATGCCCAAAAGTTTGGCCACCGCTGTGCTATAACATTTAAGATAGGAATAATCTCGTGAATCTATTTTTTACTGTTAGGCAGCAGAATATGTTTGAGTAATACATGCAAATAGAAAAAAATACCCTTACCTCCATGAATTATGGCAATGTTATGGGCAATATCCTGTATATCGGTGCCAAACTCTTCCAGAGTTTTATATTCCACATTAGATACTTTTTGCTGTATTATATCCACCGATGCCGGTATCCGTAGCAACATTTTCTTACACAGTTCCATATTATCAATAACCTCAGGTGATGGGTTCCGATTGTTAAACAGCTTCGTCGGAGAGTAGGTATCATCAGGAAGCTAGGATTGGAAAAATTGGATTGCCGATAACGCAGCTATGAGATTGCTATACTAACCCAGGATTTGTATTCCTCGACAACAAATTTAAGCAAATAGTTTAATTCAGCCTGACTCATTGTTGGAGTGTTGTATTGGTTTCCATGTGCCTGCCGGCAAGGATAGCAATATCTATATATTAATTCAGCACTGTCCACAATGCCATGGTCCTCCGGTTTCACAGTTGGCGTGTTTATACGATCCTCAAGTCGGCGGTTCGGTGGTCGTATAACTCCGGTAAACTGCGGCTCATCAGATGATAGTTCATCTATTAAATGCTCTTGTTTCACATCTGAATCTTCTTCGTACTTGACTGCTCGTGCAGATGAAGGGTCAACGAGCGAAGCAGTATTGTTTTCGTTGGCATCAACCGGAGATGTTGATATAGGGTTATAATTTTGATTTCCATTTGAATTAACGGGTGCGGAGGAAATCATTGTTCGATTTTCTCTATTGCTCGTTTCAGAAAAACCGAATGTAACTATATTTACGCGTTTATACTTGGTTGTGAATTTTTCCATTTGTGAATACTTGTCGGCTATTGTTTTAACACAGCGACGATGAAACACTCGTACACATCTTACACATTTCAAAACATTTCCCTCGCGATGGCACTCATAGCAATAAACATCCGGATGTTCATCCGGAAAGGAGAAGTTTTCACTATTTGGTAACGCATAGTGATAAACGGACTTTGGCTTAGGTTTCTTGGGTTTGTCAACGATTTGGATCAATCCATCGACAACAGCATTAGTGACATACGATTCAATTTGTTCTAGAATACATGTGAAATGTAAACAATGTGATTGAAGAAAATAATAATTTACCCGCTGTGAAAGTGAATTGTTTCTGTATGTGCTTAACTAATCGGGTATGCTCAAGTTCCCCGCCCATAGCCTCCCGTATGGCTGACCACATCGACTTCAAAACATCCAATGGAGTTTTACGATGATAACGTTCCATTATGATTTATCTGCTTCTATAAACGTAGAAACATTGAATCTAATCACTTAATGACGAACATAACAGATCTTTCCGTAATTGTTTTTTAAAATAATTACGCGTCTTGCAATGCTTCTCATAAAAATACATTCTATGCAAACCAACGAAAATAGTACAACAATTACGACTCGAAAACCGCGAAAAAAATGCAAACAAAATCGACCAAAACAACAAATATTCTGTCAAAATGTTGCGTACACCTGCAGCATTGCCAGTTTTGCATATTATCACGGCAGTGGAACTTCATACAAATCACTCGTCGAAAAGTGTCTCCTTTTTCACTGCTTGTTTATACCATGGACAGACATACAACTGTACTAGCGCTGTACGTGTACAGCGTTGTACAGGTACCACGATAGCATGACACACATACTTTGGTTGTACATTGTATCGCATGTCAGACTGACAATCAGAAGTTTGAATTTATTGCATTGTATCAGAGGATAGTAACTTCAAGCAAAAAAGTGGGACCGATTCGAGATTGCTTTTATGTAAACAGTGAACTTTTTTTACACTCTAAAAATTGCACCAACTTGCACTGACGACTGAATGATATTGTCAATTTGTGCGAGATGCCTCAAAACAGCTGGGAATAAATATTGTTTATATACAGTAAGTTACATTTAATGCGACGTTTAGATTATTGGTCAGACCTGTAATGTGACACGTTTAATTGGACATTTTTGTAAACATCGAGTTCGGGCCCCAATTATGGCGTCATATTAAAGGTACCACCAGACTTAGACACTGTACCACTCACATCGTCAATGTTCAATTACAGGCCAAAATCGCCTCCAAAGCGACACTGAGTGGTGCCTCGGCATGTCGTATTGAATTTAAATTACTGTATTATATTGTTATTTATGTTCGCATCATAAGCAACGAACACACATTTATTTTCCACTTGCAACCGTATTCACGATCATTGGATGGATGAATATACGATTTATACATGCATCTAGTACGACTATTGTCATGCATATATACGATTTAAAACATACAACCAAAAAACGAATGGCGGAAACGTTCTTGATAATTATTATAATTATTACAGATTTTTGTAAATACATGTATGTTTGGAATATTGCGTTAAAAATTATTTTTAAGTCCGAATATTTCCGGTTTCAAGAAAAGTGAAAGTTAAAGTTGCTTTTTTTATTTTTAACTTTTAAGAACGAAAGATTATCTGTTTATTATCAATTTCACTTAACTCAAAACTGTAAACATGAGATTATGAACTTGACAAACCAAGCTGCCAAGTATGCCAACTCAGCAAACATTAAATCGTATAACTATCGTATATAGAGCATCGAATATCTGATATTTTGGGTGATATATGATGCGCCCAAATAGCATATACAGTAAGTTACCTCTAATCCTCGACATACCGAGGCACTACTCAGTATCGCGTTAGAGGTGATTGGCCTTTAATTGGACATTCACGATGATAGTGGTACAATGTCGACATCTGGTGGCGACTTTCAATCTGGGGCCATACTTTGGGTACCAAACTCGATGTTTACAAAATATCCAATTAGAGGTGAAAATGTCCAATTATTTGTGTCCCATTACAGGTTTGTCCAATTAACTAAATGTCGAATTAGAGGTAACTTACTGTACATGCAAGGTCATTAGGCAATACCTAATAACATAATAAGTCTGTTGTCATACGAATATACGATTCATCACTGCCATTAAAAAATGGCGGAAAATATCAAAGTAAAATGTTCGGCCCGGGGAATCACCATTTTTGTATGTATATAGAACCTTTATAAACATTTATGTTTGTACAAATAGGAATTAATCAATTGACTTTTAAGGATATAAATGTTTGATATTAGTGGTGACGACGGTTTTAAAATTGCTCCGATGGGATTTGAACTCCGGTTGTTTGAATTATCAAACTGCAGCTAGCTCGTACGGCTATCTGAAATATGATTTCAGGGCAAATAAAGCTCTTACATATGATACGAAAGAGTTGCAATCGGATACGTCATTCCTGATTGTTTATTGTGCTTTAGTGGAAATGTCGCAAAATTTATATAGAAATGTTTAAATAATGTTCAGTACTACATGTTTCAAGTAATCAAATAGCATGAAGTAACAAATTTCATTCATATTTTAACAATTTAAAACTGTCTTCGAACCGGCCCAGCAAACATTAAATTAAAAAAATCGAGGGGTTTTATCCGAGACACGACCGCTTAGAACGTAGGACTACGCAATCTTCTTTCTTTTGAAATTTAATGGTTAATCATTTCGAATATAATTTGCGAATACGTCGAAATTTCATAAATAACTCTTTAGTAAAAAGTTCCAGGGACTCTCAAAAGGTCTAATGGCTTGCGTAGTTTTGTAGAATCATTTCGAGAAGCAACGATCATTTTTTGCCTTTGCGAGAACAATACACTAATTGGTCATATGTCGCAATTTGTTTCTTTATATCAATGCACGCATTGCACTGAATATTAACAAGAGGCATCTTCCGTGCATCGCCATCAAAGACGAATGAACTGGCTGAGTTTCAAGTGTCTATAATTCAAAAGAAAAAAGAAAAATTGCATCGTCATTCAACAAGTATCAAACACGCGTCTAACAGATGCACACAGTTGCAGTGCTAAAAATGAAACATCGCGAGAATGACTGTTTATGAAAAATCGTTTCTCGACTTTCGGTCAAAACCGTCAACAAAGTTTCTCTAAGTTTCTATGTTTCGCGCAACGAAAATGTTGCTTGTTTCCGAAAAACCAAACATCGATGTTTAGAAGCGACCTATAATCATTTGCACTCTTCTCTTTTTTCGCTTTCTTTGCCATGACTCGTATGGTTGTGTTAATTGCAATACCAGATACACTTCAAATGAAATATTCACTAGCGTTCACAGCTCGAGGGGAAACATTAAACACAAAACGAGTAGAATAAGCTACCTTTGTTGTTTCGGGCACAGAAAGATTCTGAGAATTTTTCTCAGAGGAGATGCAATACTTATACGCTAGAAACAGCTTACTTATAATGCAAGGGTGGAGTTAACTTCGCATTTTTTTTTCATTCTGCTATCCCCCTTCGTTGTTTCTGTTCTAGCGGTTGCACAAATGAACAAAACAAAAGTATGGGAAAATGGGAATGCTTCCAATTTTCATCAGTTTAAACCATATACAGACTATGGGATTGTAATGTAAAGCATATCAAACAAAAAAAATCTTAGAAAATTTCCAACTTGATTGGTATGCAAATCGTTTAAATTCGTTCGTAGAAAAAATAGTTATTAACGTTAACTTTATTTCATAAAAACGTGACCTGTTTTCTGATTTGGTACCCTTAATGGAAGACGTAGTCCTACGTTAAAAATCTAAGATTGGTGGCGATATACATACATCCTAGACACATTACTTGTATGATGTGTATAACTGGCATATGCATATAAAATTGGAGGCCATACACATGTATATGGGGTATATGATGTAACATAAACGACAATTATACGATTTAAGTTTTTCTAAGATGTATGTATATCGCCTCCACGTTTACATGTATGAGCTGGCAGGCGCTTCATATACATGCAATTCATATTAGTCATACTTGTATGTTTGTGAATATAATCCTCAAAATACAATCATTACACTAAACCTTCGTTTCAAACAACTTATAAGCAACCAAATCACGCAATAAACATCAAGAATTGCTGGGAATCTGTTATCAACATTTGTTCAAATTTAAAAAGGTGCTTAACTCCAATTTTGTCTTTTATGCATTCAATTAAATTGTACGATAAATCATATATAAACATAAACATTCCCACCTTTCATCCTTCATTAAACACCTCGTAGTAGAAATCTGTCAGTATGCATACACTCTCCTACGAAACATAGTGGAAAAAATATATTCGTCGATGTAAACAAGCGGTGAAAAAGGAGACACTTTTCGACGAGTGATTTGTATGAAGTTCCACTGCCGTGATTGTATTTTCACCAATATTTCAATGAAAAAGGTTTTTATTTAGCGTCTAAACTATCGAACACAACAAATATGTTTCCAATCTAAGTTATTAACTCAAGAGAAAGTCAATGAAAAGAATGTATACCAAATGTTTTGATTCGTTTTGTTCATGCTACCCACCACTAACCGTCTATGGCGCTGCGCACAGTACAACTGTAGCCATGTACAGCGGTAAAACAGGTCGGTACAGGTACAGCGATTGTACCGAGTTGCTTGCATGGTTCTAGCGCTGTACATGGTGACAGACATACAATTTTCGAAGTACAACGCAAGTACAGCTGTATGTCTGTCATAAGTATTACATCGACGAATATATTTTTTTCCACTATGTTTCGTAGGAGAGTGTATGCATACTGACAGATTTCTACTACGAGGTGTTCAATGAAGGATGAAAGGTGGGAATGTTTATGTTTATATATGATTTATCGTACGATTTAATAAAATGCATAAAAGTTGTCGACAAAACTGGAGTTAAGCACATTTTTAAATTTGAACAAATATTGATAAGAGGTTCCCAGCAATTCTTGATGTTCATTGCGTGATTTGGTAACTGCATAAGTGGTTTGAAATGAAGGTTTAGTGTAATTATTTTATTTTGAGGATTATATTCACAAACATACAAGTATGATTAATATGAATTGCATGTATATGATGCGCCTAGCCAGCCCATACATGCAAACGTGGAGGCGATATACATACATCCTAGAAAATAATAAATCGTATAATTATCGTTTGTATTACATCATATACGCCATATACATGTATATGGCCTCCAATTTCATATGCATATGCCAGTTATACACATCATACAAGTAATGTGTCTTAGATGTATGTATATCGCCTCCAATTTTAGATTTTTGCCGTAGGACTACGTCTTACATTAAGGGTGCCAAATCAGAAAACAGGTCACTTTTTTATGAAATAAAGTTGACGTTAATAACTACTTTTTTTGCTACGAACGGATTTAAACGTTTTGTATTCGATGGAAATTTTTCTAAGATTTTTTTGTTTGATATGCTATACATTACAATCCCATAGTCTTTATATGGTTTAAATTGATGAAAAATGGAAGAATTCCAAATTTCCATACATTTGTTCTGTCCATTTTTGTGCTTTCCTGAACAGAGCTGTCAATAACGGGTAGCTTATGCAGCCGCTAGAACAGAAACAACGAAGGGAGATAGCGAAAAGAAAAAAATGCGAAGTAAACTCCACCCTTGCATAGTATGTAAGCTGTCGCTAGCGTATAAGTATTGTGTCGGAGTTGGCAGCCCCCTATGGATGATGCGCCACTGACATAATGCGAATTATGGCAAAGATATGTGTATGAGTGTATGTAAATAGAGAAGGCGATAGGGTAATTGTCAGTGTAATGTTTTGTTATCTATAGAGTGATTGTTGTCTTTGAATTTCAAATGGTTGTGTAAATTAAATAGAAAGTATAGATTTAAATGAAATAATAGGAAATAGATATAGAGTTGAGAAAGGAAGTTAGGGAAAAATTGTTGAAAGTCTAGTTAGTCTCAGTCCAGTAGTCAATCCGTTCACATGTAAAAATAAATGTACTTCCTGGTAATAAATCCGTGTAGTTTGTCAAGTACCAAGCGTTTTTAATTGTTGGTTCGAAAGTGAAATTGTGATAAATTCCCTGAGCTATCGTTGGTGGATCGGGTCGATCTGACATTGGTCCTTCGAACCGGATCATCGGTGCCATTCTACAAGACTGGAAATCAACTTCAATCGGAACGGGTAATCGGTGACACTCTACAAGGCCGGAAGTCAACTCCAATCGGAAATTCGGAAGACAATTGAGGAATTGTCCATCGATTCTATTGTTATCACTGGGAGAGCAATAGACCCAAAAGAATTGCTTTGTGGATAGCATTCTTTCTTCAAGGATCACCGTTGGCCAAGGGAGGACTATCGTGTGTGGACAGGATACTGAACGAGGACAGGATTACAGTTTCTCCAGGTAAAAAATCGACGTTCAGTATATGTCCAGCCGAATTAGGAAGACAAAATACTTACACCAATGTTTCGTCGTTTCTACAACCATTCTGAACCGATTTGGAGCATCTGTTGGAACATCAAGCGACAACTGCTGAGCTGTGCGTTTATTGCTGTGGACCCATACAACCGATCTGGAACCCTGGTACAAGGCAAACCAACCAACCTCATAAGTGAGACGGAGAGGAGGAGCCGTAAATTGTTGCCCAGGTTAGTGCATTTTACTGCAGTATATGCTAGCCGAAGCTATCTTCAGAAAATACACGTTTTTGATTGAGTTTTATACCCTCTTCGACTGATTTCTCACACGTATCCCTGGTATTGCAATTGAGTTGCGATATTCCTGAAATTTGGTCAATTTGGCAAGCGAATAGTTTCGCTGGAATTCCATTGAGTGACGTCATTCTTCAGTTTCGCATTCTGCATTGGGTTCAAACTGTTTTTCTGTAAGGTCAGTTATACAGTATATGCCTAGCGAAGCTAGGATATTGCAGAATTCTACACCAGTTCCCTTTTAATTTACCGGATTCACAAAACGCTGAGGTAAAATGCCGCCTACATCCAGTTCCACCGCAAAGAAGGCGCCATCATTGAAGCAATTGGTTATTAAATTGAAAGAAATCCAAGCAACGTTCAACGATATTTGGATATTTGTTGAGACGTTCAAAGAAGAGACATCCGCCAGCCAAGTGAACGTGCGCCTACAGAAGCTTGATGATCTTTGGGAGAGATTTGGAGAGACATTGGTTGATGTCAAATCACACGATGATTTTGTAGAAGAAGGAGATTCTTATCAGAAAGAACGACAGGAGTTTAGTGAGCGTTATTACTTTGCTAAATCCTTCCTGATGGATAAGGCTAAAGATAGACAGGAGCCAGGTTTTCTAGATCAGTCCGTTCGTGGCCACGATGCATCTATGTTGGGAACGCTAGATCACGTGCGCCTTCCGCAAATTAAATTGCAAACGTTCAATGGGAACATCGAGGAATGGTACAGCTTTCGAGATATTTTCACTTCTCTTATACATCTCAAATCGGATCTTCCGGAGGTGGAAAAATTCCATTACTTGAAGGGTTGTCTTCAAGGAGAAGCGAAAGCGCTGATAGATGCCTTGCAAATCACGAAGGCTAACTATCAAATCGCTTGGGATATGTTATTAAAGAGGTACAACAGCAAGCAATTGAAGAAGCTTCAAGTAAAATCACTCTTCAAGTTGCCCACACTCACCAAGGAATCTACTTCCGATTTGCAAGGTTTGCTAGAAGGTTTCCAGAGAATCGTACAAACATTGGACCAGGTTGTACAGCCCGGCGATTATAGAGACCTGTTGCTAGTGAACATTCTCACTTCTCGTCTCGATTCAACCACTCGAAGAGGATGGGAAGAATATTCGTCCACGAAAGAGCAAGACACCCTGCAGGACCTGACAGACTTTCTACAGCGACGTGTTCGTATCCTGGAGTCTCTACCGTCGAAGCCAGTAGATAAATTTGTGCCTCAAATTCCACCCGCTGCCAAGCAGAAGCCATCTGTTCAGAGGACATCCTATAGCGCAGTACAAACCTTTAGTGGCTGTGTAGCGTGTGAGGGCCATCATTCACTATACCAATGTAGTACTTTTCAAGGGATGTCAGTCGCAGAGAGAGATACGTTACTCCGTAAGCGTTCTCTTTGCCGAAATTGCTTCAGACATGGCCACCAAGCAAAGGAATGCCAATCCAAATATTCATGTCGACATTGCAAAGGGCGTCATCACTCATTGGTATGCTTCAAAACACAAAGAGAAGGAAACCCAAAATCAATATCAACGGCAACACCATGCACTTCCACTTCCGGCGGTAATGAACCATCCACCTCGCAAATGGCTAACGTGGCAGCCACGGATTCATCCATTTCGAATACTGTCCAAAGATGTGCGTCGCAGGTTCTACTAGCAACAGCAATCGTTATCGTTGAAGATGATGAAGGTGTACGATTCCCAGCTCGAGCGCTTCTCGACTCCGGATCAGAAAGTAACTTCATTACTGAGAAATTAAGTCAGCGGCTTAGGGTACACCGAGACAGGGTAGACATTTCGGTGTTAGGAATTGGATCCCTAGCTTCAAATGCGAAGCAAAGAATAAGGGCGAAAATAAGGTCGCGTTTATCAAATTTTTCACGCGGAATGAGCTTTTTGGTGCTCCCCAAGGTCACTGTTAACATTCCAATTGCAACAGTGGACACTACTGGATGGAAAATACCACAAGGAATCGAATTGGCCGATCCTTCCTTCCTCATATCCCAACCTGTTGATATCATACTCGGTATCGAATTCTTCTTCGACTTCTTCCATGGGGGAAGAAAGATAGCATTGGGTGATCACTTACCTGCCCTGAATGATTCAGTTTTCGGATGGGTGGTGTGTGGCGGTGCAACAGCTATTGGCCAGCCACTACACATAAATTGCAATGCATCGACTTCAAATAATTTAGAATCGCTTATGAAACAATTTTGGTCCTGTGAGGAAGTTGGTTCGACGTCAAACTATTCACCAGAAGCACGATGCGAGGAAATATTCACTGATACGGTTCAGCGTGACACCAACGGTCGTTATACCGTATGTTTACCCAAGCACGAAGGCATTGTGGATCAATTGGGAGATTCAAAGGAAATAGCGCTTCGCCGTCTTCAGGCAACGGAACGGCGATTGGCACGAGATGTTGAATTGGAAGATCAATACATTTCTTTTCTAACGGAATATTGTCGCTTAGGTCATATGCAAAAAATAACTGAGGACGGAGAAGTTAAACGTTGCTATCTACCGCATCATCCGGTGGTCAAGGAGTCGAGTAGCACCACTAAAGTACGCGTGGTCTTCGATGCTTCTTGCAAAACTTCTACGAATATTTCTCTCAATGATGCACTGATGACAGGACCAACCATTCAAGAGGAACTCCGATCGATAGTATTACGCTGTCGTACAAAACAAATAATGGTTGTAGCAGACGTCGAGAAAATGTTTCGACAAATAAATATGCATCCCAAGGACCGACCGTTGCTATCGATCCTATGGCGAGCATCACCGGCAGAAGACGTTGCAACATATGAGCTAAACACGATCACTTATGGAACGAGACCGGCACCATTCCTAGCCACCCGTACGCTAAAGCAATTGGCAAATGATGAACAGGATCATTTTCCAGAAGCTGCCAAGGTAATCATTGAAGACACCTACATGGATGACATCATCACAGGAGGCAATAATCCAACAGAAGTACGCAACCTGAAAATGCAACTGGAAAGCCTGATGAAAAGTGGCGGATTTTCTCTCAGGAAATTGGCGAGCAATTGCCCAGAAATATTAACAGGAATTTCTGAAGAGAACCTGGCGATACAAAATTGTATTAATTTGGATACAAAACCATCAGTTAAAGCATTAGGACTTACCTGGTTACCTGATGAGGATGTTTTCCGTTTCGATTATAAATTTTCCACGACCGACAACGAAATACTTACCAAACGTCGGATTCTTTCAATAATAGCCACTTTGTTTGATCCTCTCGGAATAATAGGAGCCACAATCACAACCGCGAAAATTTTGATGCAATCCCTTTGGATATTGCGTGACGAGAACGAGAAGTTATTGGAATGGGATCAACCGGTACCCAAAACGGTGGGCGAGCAATGGCGAAACTTTTATGAACAACTTCCACTCCTGAGAGAGATAAAAATGAAACGATGTATAATAATTCCCGGCGCGGTATCAGTGGAGGTCCATTGTTTTTCGGATGCATCAGAGAAAGCGTATGGCGGTTGCATTTATGTAAAAAGTCAAAACCTAGAAGGAAATACGCAAGTTCACCTCCTATCGTCGAAATCTAAGGTTGCACCTTTGAAAACGCAAACAATTCCGAGGCTCGAGCTGTGCGGGGCATTGCTCATAGCACAACTTTTCGAGAAGGTGCAAAAGGCTATCAGAGTAGAAGCGCGATCCACATTCTGGACAGATTCTACGTGCGCCTTAAACTGGATCCTATCCGCTCCGAATAACTGGACCACTTTCGTCGCAAACAGGGTGGCGAAGGTCCAAGGCATAACAGAGGGTTGTTTCTGGCGTTATGTTCCTGGTACACATAATCCTGCCGATCTCATATCCAGAGGCATCTCTCCGAGCGATATTGTATCCAATAAATTTTGGTGGCATGGTCCCAGTTGGCTGGCAGAAGGTCCTGAGAAATGGCCAGAATCCACGACTAACCTAAACCGGAAGGATGGCTCCACAGAACGTCGGCGTACAGCTGCTGTTGTTGCAGATTCCACAAAAGAAGATTTCATCGGCTGGTATCTGTCGAAATTTTCCTCCTACACAACGTTGATTCGTCATATTGCAATATGGAAAAGATTAATGAAAATTCTACAAAACTCACCGCAAAAGGAAACTTATCCATTCATCACTACGACTGAACTTCGAGATGCAGAAAACCGACTGATACTCCTGGTCCAACGCGAGACTTTTGCTGCCGAATGGAAGGCACTGGCCAATGGTGGAACGGTATCCAGTAAATCGCCGTTAAGATGGTTTCATCCATTTCTGTCACAAGAGGGTCTTCTCAAGGTTGGCGGTCGTTTGGCTCATTCAAAGGAATCTGAAAATAGTAAACATCCCATAATTTTACCTGCTCGGCATCGAATCACTCGAATGATAATGCAAACTTACCATCGGAATTTGCTCCATGCTGGCCCACAGCTAATGCTGAGTGTAATTCGCCTTCGATTTTGGCCTCTAGGAGGCAGAAGTGTGGCAAAACAAGTAGTTCACTTATGCCACAAATGCTACCGCACAAAACCTACCACAGCACAACAACTAATGGGAGAACTTCCAGCACCACGCGTGACTGTGTCTCGACCATTTTCGAAGGCAGGCGTTGATTATTTCGGGCCAATTTTTATCCGTCCCGCACCGCGACGAACTGCAATCAAGGCTTATGTTGCACTTTTTGTTTGTTTATGTACCAAGGCGATACATTTGGAACTTGTGTCAGATTTGACAACAGATCGATTCATACAGGCACTTCGCAGATTTATAGCACGCAGGGGTAGGTGCTCAGATATTTACTCCGACAACGGTACCAATTTTGTCGGAGCAAGGAACAAACTCAACGAAGTTTTGAAACTTTTGAAAGATTCCCAACATCACGCAAAGGTGACGAAAATTTGTGCAGAAGAAGGCATATACTGGCATTTTAATCCGCCTAGTGCTCCTCACTTTGGAGGTATCTGGGAGGCAGCAGTTCGATCGGCAAAACACCATACATTGAGAGTTATTGGAGACACCCCAGTATCACATGAAGATATGTATACACTGCTTGTACAAATTGAAGGATGCTTAAACTCCAGACCTATTACACCGTTATCAAATGATCCAAATGATTTGGAACCGCTGACACCAGCACATTTCCTGATAGGATCGTCGCTTCAATCAATACCTGATCCAGATTTTTCGGCAGTACCATTGAATCGTTTGAATAATTGGCAGCAAATACAACGGACACTTCAGGACTTTTGGAAGAGGTGGAGACGTGAATATCTTTGTCAGCTGCAAGGCAGAACTAAAAGGTGGCGTCCTCCTATTGCAATCGAAGTTGGTAAATTAGTAGTAATACATGATGATAATCAACCACCCATGAAGTGGAAAATGGGCAGAATTGAACAAGTACACCCAGGAGAAGATGGAATTGTTCGTGTAGTAACTTTGAGAACGGCTACAGGGTTACTAAAAAGACCAGTGGAGAAAATTTGTCTACTTCCAATGCCAGACAACACTGACATTTAATAGCGTATCAGAAACATTCTTTCCTTCCCCATCCCAAGTCGAAGAGGTTTTTTATATATTTTCAGAAATAATCTAATTTCTGGGTGGGCGAGGATGTCGGAGTTGGCAGCCCCCTATGGATGATGCGCCACTGACATAATGCGCATTATGGCAAAGATATGTGTATGAGTGTATGTAAATAGAGAAGGCGATAGGGTAATTGTCAGTGTAATGTTTTGTTATCTATAGAGTGATTGTTGTCTTTGAATTTCAAATGGTTGTGTAAATTAAATAGAAAGTATAGATTTAAATGAAATAATAGGAAATAGATATAGAGTTGAGAAAGGAAGTTAGGGAAAAATTGTTGAAAGTCTAGTTAGTCTCAGTCCAGTAGTCAATCCGTTCACATGTAAAAATAAATGTACTTCCTGGTAATAAATCC
Organism: Toxorhynchites rutilus septentrionalis; assembly: GCF_029784135.1. Taxonomy (NCBI): domain Eukaryota; kingdom Metazoa; phylum Arthropoda; class Insecta; order Diptera; family Culicidae; genus Toxorhynchites; species Toxorhynchites rutilus. The sequence goes on along the minus strand of NC_073746.1, from coordinate 203,150,120 downwards.
GTGTAGTTTGTCAAGTACCAAGCGTTTTTAATTGTTGGTTCGAAAGTGAAATTGTGATAAATTCCCTGAGCTATCGTTGGTGGATCGGGTCGATCTGACATATTGCATCGCCTCTGAGGAAAATTCTCAGAATATGTCTGTGCCCCAAAACAACAAAGGTCGCTTATTCTGCTCGTTTTGTGTTAAATGTATCCCTTCGAGCTGTGAACGCTAGTGAATATTTCACTTGAAGTGCATCTGGAATTGCAATTAACACAACCATCCGAAGCATGGCAAAGCAGGCGAAAAAAGAGAAGAGTACAAATAATTTTAGGTCGCTTCTAAACATCAGTGTTTGGTTTTTTTGTGTGTAGCTTGTTTTCATTGCGCAAAACATAGAACTTAGAAACTTTGTTGACGGTATCTACCGAGAGTCGAGAAACGATTTTCATAAACGGTCATTCTTATGATGTTTCATTCTTAGCACTGCAACTGTATGCATCTGTTAGACGCGTATTTGATGCTTGTTGAATGACGATGCACTTCTTCTTCTTCTTCTTCTTTTGAATTATAGACACTTGAAACTCAGAGAGATCATTCGTCTTCGATGGCGATGCACGGAAGATACCACTCGTTAATATTCAGTGCAATGCGTGCATTGATATAAAGAAACGAATTGCGACATATGACCATAGCGTATTGTTCTCGCAAAGGCAAAAAATGATCGTTGCTTCTCGAAATGAGTCTACAAAACTACGCAAGCCATTAAACATTTTCAGGGTCCCCGGTATTCGCAAATAATATTCGAAATGATAAACCATCAAATTTCAAAAGAAAAAAGATTGCGTAGTCCTACGTTCTAAGCGGTCGTGTCTCTGATACAACCCCTCGAATTTTTTTTACTATTCAATGTTTGCTGGGCAGGCCCGAAGGCAGTTTTAAATTGTTAAAATATGAATGAAATTTTTTACTTCATGTTATTTGATTACTTGAAACATGTAGTACTGAACTTTATTTAACCATTTCTATATAAATTTTGCGATATTTCCACTAAAGCACAATAAACAATCATTAATGAAGTATCCAAGTGCAACTCTTTCGTATCATATGCCACGACGACGATAGTCGTACTAGATGCATGTAGGAGTCGTATATTCATCCATCCAATCATCGTGAATACTGTTTCAAGTGGAAAATAAATGTGTGTTCATTGCTTATGACATTATACATTATGACATAAATAACCAGGTGTATGACAGGATTATAGCTATCTGACTCTACCTACCGTCACCTCCTATCTCACTATCCCTCTGCTGCAAAAGTTCATCATCGACATCACGATATGTCAGTTGGTGGTAAATTGGTAATTCGCGATGACGTCGACGTCTGGTGGCGACTTCAAGTTAGAGCCATAATTTGGGTCCCAAAATCATAAGTGTAATCTCTACCAGATTAGAAGACACGGAGCCGGTTTTCAAATTTTAAAATTTGAATGAAAATTTTCACATTATGTTATTTAATTATTAGAAACACGTATTTCTGACTTTCATTCAACCATATGGTCATACAATTCCAACATTGTTGCTGATTTTTTTTCTTTATAATATAAAATTGTCTTCATAAACAATTATCGTATGAGACTTTTTCCCCACCTGCAATCAAAAATGTTTTTTATTTAAACAGAATACTAATTTGATATGGAAAAGCTAATTTTCATTCATAATTTTAATTTTGAAAACGTTCTTTCCGACTGAAAATCAACCATTCTTTGACGCTCCCCTTAACTAGTAAACGAAGCTCACTGCCGTCAACGCGGATCGCTGTTTTGAAGAAAACAAATACCTCTGACGTTTGAGATGTTGGCACCAAAAACAGGGCGGGTGCCATACGGCTGTAAATAACAACATAATACAGTAATTTAAATTTAATACGACATGCCGAGGCACCACTCAGTGTCGCTTTGGAGGCCTGTAATTTAACATTGGCGATGTGATTGGTCCTGTGGCCGAGTGGTTAGCGTCATAACTAACATGCCGGGTGTTCGGGTTCGATTCCCGTTCTGGTCGGGGGAATTTTTCGTCAAAGAAATTTCCTCCGACTTGCACTGTGATCACGCGTATTCTAGAGGTTGCCACTCAGAATGCATTCAAGGCGTGTTATTTGGCATAGAAATCTCAACTAAGTACTAATAAAAAATGACGCAAGTAATACTACGTTGAGACGGCGAAGTTCCTCAAGGAACGTTAGTGCCATTGAAGAAGAAGAAGATGTGAGTGGTACAGTGTCGACGTCTGGTGGCAACTTTAATGTGGCGCCATAATTTGGTCCCCGAACTCGATGTTTACAAAAATGTCAATTAAACGTGTCACATTACAGGTCTGTTCAATAATCTAAACGTCGCATTAAATGTAACTTACTGTATATAAACAATATTTATTCCCAGCTGTTTTGAGGCATCTCGCACAAATTGACAATATCATTCAGTTGTCAGTGCAAGTCGGTTCGATTTTAAGAGTGTAAAAAAAGTTCACTGTTTATACTTATGACAGACATACAGCTGTACTAGCGTTGTACTTCGAAAATTGTATGTCTGTCACCATGTACAGCGCTAGAACCATGCAAGCAACTCGGTACAATCGCTGTACCTGTACCGACCTATTTTACCGCTGTACATGGCTACAGTTGTACTGTGCGCAGCGCCATAGACGGTTAGTGGTGGGTAGCATGAACAAAACGAATCAAAACATTTGGTATACATTCTTTTCATTGACATTCTCTTGAGTTGATAACTCAGATTGGAAACATATTTGTTGTGTTTGATAGTTTAGACGCTGAATAAAAACCAAACTTCTGATTGTCAGTTTGACATGCGGTACAATGTACAACCAAAGTATGTGTGACATCCTATCGTGGTACCTGTACAACGCTGTACACGTACAGCGCTAGTACAGTTGTATGTCTGTCCATGGTATTACATAAAAGCAATCTCGAATCGGTCCCACTGTTTTGCTTGAAGTTACTATCCCCTGGTACTAGCGTTGTACTTTGAAAATTGTATATCTGTCACCATGTACAGCGCTAGAACCATGCAAGCAATTCGGTACAATCGTTGTACCTGTACCGACCTATTTTACCGCTGTACATGGCTACAGTTGTACTGTGTGCAGCGCCATAGAAGGTTAGTGGTGGGTAGCATGAACAAATCGTATCAAAACACTTGGCAAACAGTCTTTTCACTGACTTTCTCTTGAGTTAATAACTCAGAGTGGAAATTTGCTTGTTGTGTTTGATAGTTAAGACGCTAAATAAAAACCTTTTTCATTGAAATGTGTGGTGAAAATTGGAAAAATTCTGGTTGTCAGTTTGACATACGGTACAATGTACAACCAAAGTATGTCTGTCATGGTACGATAGTACCTGTACAACGCTGTACTCTTACAACGCAAGTACAGCTGTATGTCTGTCCCTGATATAATACTTATGACAGACATACAGCTGTACTACCGTTGTACTTCGAAAATTGTATGTCTGTCACCATGTACAGCGCTAGAACCATGCAAGCAACTCGGTACAATCGCTGTACCTGTACCGACCTATTTTACCGCTGTACATGGCTACAGCAAAAAAGCGCCACAAATGGTTAGTGGTGGGTAGCATGAACAAACTGAATCAAAACACTTGGTAAATATTCTTTTCATTGACTTTCTCTTGAGTTAATAACTCAGATTGGAAACTTGTTTGTTGTGTTTGATAGTTTAGACACTAAATAAAAACCTTTTTCATTGAAATATGTGGTGAAAATTGGAAAAATTTCTGATTGTCAGTTTGACATACGGTACAATGTACAACCAAAGTATGTCTTTTATGGTACGATAGTACCTGTACAACGCTGTACTCTTATACTTATGACAGACATACAGCTGTACTACCGTTGTACTTCGGAAATTGTATGTCTGTCACCATGTACAGCGCTAGAACCATGCAAGCAACTCGGTACAATCGCTGTACCTGTACCGACCTATTTTTCCGCTGTACATGGCTACAGTTGTACTGTGCGCAGCGCCATAGACGGTTAGTGGTGAGTAGCATGAACAAAACGAATCAAAACATTTGGTATACATTCTTTTCATTGACTTTCTCTTGAGTTAATAACTCAGATTGGAAACATATTTGTTGTGTTCGATAGTTTAGACGCTATATAAAAACCCTTTTCATTGAAATATTGGTGAAAATACAATGCAATAAATTCAAACTTCTGATTGTCAGTCTGACATGCGGTACAATGTACAACCAAAGTATGTGTGTCATGCTATCGTGGTACCTGTACAACGCTGTACACGTACAGCGCTAGTACAGTTGTATATCTGTCCATGGTATAAGATACACACAGAGAATATGTCAGACGTTAGATACTATGATGTAGGCTTGATCATGTGTAAATTAATTACAATAGCTGATGAAGATGACACTGTATTTATTCCTCTTTTATACTTATGACAGACATACAGCTGTACTTGCGTTGTACTTCGAAAATTGTATGTCTGTCACCATGTACAGCGCTAGAACCATGCAAGCAACTCGGTACAATCGCTGTACTTGTACCGACCTATTTTACCGCTGTACATGGCTACAGTTGTACTGTGCGCAGCGCCATAGACGGTTAGTGGTGGGTAGCATGAACAAATCGAATAAAAACACTTGGCAAACATTCTCTTCACTGACTTTCTCTTGAGTTAATAACTCAGACTGGAAATTTTCTTGTTGTGTTTGATAGTTTTGACGCTGAATAAAAACCTTTTTCATTGAAATATGTGTTGAAAATTGGAAAATTTCTGATTGTCAGTTTGACATATGGTACAATGTACAACCAAAGCGAGATGAAAAATAGAAGGTGGGAAAATTCACGGGTTTTGCTTGTGTTAAACTTTGATTGTATTAGTAGCCAGGAAGATAAGAAGTTCACATACCAGGCATAACAGTCAGTTACTCAAATGGTACAAAATTGAATGTGTCAACGAATAACGTTGAAAGAGGATATACAGAAAATAATTACATATTTCCAAAAAATATTTGTCGCGTTACATTCATCATTTGAAAAATAAACAGAACATGTCACGAACCAAAATGTTTCATTTTTGTCATTCCTTCTTATATCAGAATTAGTATTCTAATTTTTACTATGTTTTGATTTAAGAGCATCTTCATGGTAGTTTATCTCTTGTTAGCAATTGTAATTCCTTTTTCCACAATTAGGGTGCTGAACACTTCATTCGTCTAAAACTAGGATGGAAGCAGAAAACTTTTCGTCTCAATTTAGGTCATTTGGAGTCTATTCAATTTATTTTTCAAGTGCATTTTACGCGGAAAAAAACTTGCTACTTTTTTCTCATGCGCTGTAAAATATTTTCCGCCAAAGTAAAAAACGATTTTGTAACTCTGACTTTGTTCATTTACGTTTTTGGTCGATGTAACGAGAAGTAAAATAAGATTGAAATAAAGTTTAGAACACCTCAACAATACTGAAATTTCAGTTTCTGCTAAAATTTCAGTTGGGCCCCTATGATTTTGAACGCTAGCATTGAGTTAAGAAAAAATACTAATTTGTTCATTTCATCTGCTTATTTTTACTTTTAATAACAACACTTTTCCTATGTAGTGGATTATTATAAGAAAAGTAACATACATAAACAAAATCTGTGACGTCACAGATTTAAATATCTTCCCACCTTTCATTTTCCATCTCGCAACCAAAGTATGTCTGTCATAGTACGATAGTACATGTACAACGCTGTACTCTTACAGCGCAAGTACAGCTGTATGTCTGTCCCTGGTATAAGATAACAATACAGTAAGTTACATCTAAATCGACATCTTTTTTCCCCTGTTGGGTGTGAGCCACTGCGTCCATTATTTTGAACTATCGTGGTATACCCCCTTTTTTATACTACACTTCAACGCAGACCAAATTTCCTTGGGCTCCAGAATAGCTTTATCAAGGTGTTGAAGTCTGCGTCTAGTTAGAGCTCCGCAGTTACAGAGCAAATGTTCCGAGGTTTCGCTTTCGGCATTACTGTAACCGTTCGGTTTCATAATATTCCAAATAAACACTATAGACACACTACAGAGACCACACACCATACTGTAAATAAATAAAAACTCATCAGCATGTCAGACCCCTGCTCATTGGCTACGAAAAGCTCAACTGGTTTGAGCTATTGTTTCTTCCAAGGCGCTTGTATAAATGTATAACAGGTGAAGCAACATCATCACTTCAATGAGAAGGGGAATAGGGGTTTGTGGAGCGGGGGTTGTTTGTTTTGTTATTGCCAGGATACGCCATTTTTGCATTTTCACATGCGAGAGTAGTGGATGAACTGGATGAGAATGAGTTTCTACAAAATCATCCTTTCTTTTTCACATAAATTCGCGAAATCCGAACATAGTAGGCATCGTTCGAATAAGCGTCGTAGCAGTTTGTAGAGAGCCGCCGGCAACGTTCTGATGCTGTTTGTAAACAATACCGACAGCATTTCCAATATGGCTGAAAATGCATTTCATATGATTGTTTCACCTGGTATATATAGAGGCGACTTGGTTTCTTCTAGCTTATGTTTTTCGTTCTCAGCTCCCAACTGACGTCAAGTAGTTGACAGTGAGCGTTGGGGTAACGACCCTGCTGAATGAGCTAGTCATTCATGAAGTAAACTCAAAGTTACATTACAAAAGCGACATATATCATCTTGTGCTAAACCTATGTTCTTAAGATGGTATTTACTCGGGCAGTGTCCTGTTACAAGACCAGTGAATGTGCTTAAGTCTTTCTTATTAAGGCTTAGCAGCTGTTGAGTAATTTTAATACTCGGCGTAATAAATTTAAGTCCACAGAATGGTTCTGCACCAGTGAATGGTGAGTTTGAGCCGTTCCTGGCAAGTTCATCTGCTCGCTCGTTGCCCTCTATACCGCAATGGCCAGGAATCCAGTACAATGGTACCTTTTACACATGAGAATATGCAGATGTTAGCATGTCTATACTTTCTTTCGAAACAGACATTTAGACATTCTATTATTGCAGCTATTTCTGCCTGAAAAAACTGATGGCCAGTTTCCCATAGCCACAGAGATTTTTGTTCTGGGACCATACACTCCAGCACCTGTTCTGATTCCCATTTTCGACCCATCAGTGTAGAACATGATTAAACCATTACGAACGATGGGGCCACCTTCATCCCATACTGAACGAGAATGTTTGATCACTCTGTATGGAATGTCATAATTGGTCCTAGGTTCCATCCAATCATTGTTCATCTCTGAGGTTGGCCCAATGGGTAAAAGATTCAAGATGCTCAAGTGACCAGTTTTGTCCCCGTCTAGTATTTTTTTTTCCATCTTTTAAGCTTTAGAGCGCTTTTTTTAGCCTCTAGCTGAACATATTGGTTCAAAGGTACCAGGTGAAGGATAGCCTCCAATGCCTTTGAGGGTGTACTTCGCATTGCTCCAGTAATTGCAACGCATGCTAGTCGTTGGAGTTTGTTTAGCTTTTTTGTACAAGTGAGGCATAGGTTATCCTAGGCCGCACAATTGCAGTGTAAACCCATATAACCATTTTGGTTTAAGGCCCCATGTCCTTCCTATCATTTTAGAGCATGCCCATAGAGCTGAGTTGGCCTTGCTGATTATTGAATCTAAGTGCACGTTCCGACATCTAACTAAATCTAACATCTAACTAAATTTCATTCTAAAATCATTCTTTCGTTCACTTGCAAGCTTATCGGACGCGTTCTAAAGTCGATCCGATAGAGGTGTTTTTTTCACATCGATTCTATCGGGCCTGATTCTCGAATACACTTCGAATACACTTCACGGTGGAAACGGAATGAAACGCATCCGCGATGACAACGGTACGGTGTCGACTTCAGGATACGAGATTAGTTTCCCACTAAACTTATCATTATAATATCAAATTATCTTCAGATGAAATTTTTGTATGAGGTTATTATATCACATGAAGAAAACAAAGTTTTCCACTCACATTGAATACCAATTTGATACGAAGAAGTTAATTTTCATTAATGATTTTTTATTTATTTTTTTCCAATTCATTTATTTGTAAGGCTCAATCGCATGAGCTTTACGGAGTCACTAATTCATGATTTGTTTATAAAAATTTCAACTTAAATCTATGTTTAGTAGGTTTCGACCGATTACTCGCGGTTTACTCTAGGTTAGAGGGGCAACGATTTTTGTGGGAAAGGTCAGGTTAGGGATATGGATATGAGGTATCGTTGTCTCAACCGAGAGTTGCCGCACGCATTGTGCATAATGACCAGGGATAGCATCTGGTGTTCGACAATGATTTTTTATTTGAAAAGTGCTCATTCTGCCTGAAAACTCATTATTATCTTCGACAATTCACTAACTCGTAAAACGTAGTTCAAAGGCGTGCCGTTTATAGTGCGATTTACATACACCATCCACGTCACGTTCACGTCACGTCGCGTCACGTTATGTCAATTATTTTCCCATGCAATTCTTAAGGTGGCCGTACACTGTTTGCCCAGAGGTCAAATATTTGATATTTTTTGACAGATAAAGAAAGTTTGATTTGATATTTGTACAATCACTATTTTGTTCGCCACTCTTCAATTTTCAACAGTGGTAAACAATATCAAACACCGAACATGGAAAAAATCGACTGAAATATTCAAGGTAACATAACCATGTACCGACTGAAGAACAGACTGAAAAAATATGTTAGGCATCCAATAATTGAATATTTGCTTATCGTATTTTGAGTAGAATATATTTGATCAGTACACGTTGACCAAATTTTATCTGTCAAAAAGAGTCAAATATTTGGCTTCGGTCAAACAGTGTATGAGCACCATTATGGAAGCATTCACATACACCAGCACAGCAAGTCGAAGTTGCCGGCATATGTGAATGTTTTCATAAGAATTGGATGGAAGAATAATTGACGTAACGTGACGCGACGTGACATGAGCGTGACGTGGATATTGTATGTGAATCGTGTGGGACAACAGAGTGGACCGTCAGAACACACTAGACAACCCAACAGGCCAGCGGAATTTCGGTATAATTCCGGATTACGTGATTGTGTCAAACGGAAATGAAAAAACGTTTTAACTCGCGAGATAATAAACTAAATGCGTCTTTATTCGTGGCGTATAATGTGCAGACTAACAAGTAATTTAAATAGTGCTCCTTGCACGTTTTTTTCACTCTCTGTAATGTTGCCAGTATTGCGGTGTAGTGGCGGCGTTACTATAAATATTGCCCCCACTTTATTATAGCTAACACTCCTCCTCGACGTCACGGAACCGGAACACTGCCCAGCCCCATTGCTAATGCAAATCGTTGCTGTTTCACTGCACCTAGCGGCTTCGTTAGAATGTCCGCAGTCATCTCCTCGGACGAGCAAAACTGTAGTGTCACCACACCTTTGTCGACGAGATCCTTGGTATAGTGTACCCTCGTGTCAATATGCTTGGATCTTCTAGATTTGCGGTCTGTCTCCACGAAATCGATGCAGCTACGATTATCCTCCAAGACTACAGTAGGTTTACGTTGGTGTTCTCCCATTTCTTCGAGTATCTGTCTAAGCCAAACTAGTTCACGGCACGCTTCCGACAAAGCCATATACTCGGCCTCCATACTGGACAAGGAGACACTGGTCTGCTTCCGACTAGCCCAACAGATTGTAGCCTTTCCCAGTTGGAACAAGTAACCGGAGTTCGACTTCCTGTCCGAAGGATCAGCACTCCAGTCCGCGTCACAATAGCCTGTGAGAACCAATTGTTCACTCTCCGTAGGCAACAACTTTAGCTTGTATTCCGCCGTCTTTACCAAATACCGGACGACGCGTTTCAATTCAACCCAATCAGTCTCTGTAGCCCTGCTGACTTGCCTACTTAAGATAGATACACTTGCAGCAATATCCGGCCTTGTGTTTATTGCAACATAAAGTAGTGCACCTACCAGACTGTGATAGTCTTCGTTCGAATCCAGCAGCCGACTGTCTACCCTGCTACGGTAGTATCCTGTGTCAAGTGGGATGCTTGAACCCTTCGCATCCTGCAAGCCAAATCGTTGTGCAAGTACCTTGACAAACACGCTTTGATCCAGATTGAAACAACCATCACCATCTCGTGTCACTCTCACGCCAAGGAACTGGTTAACATCACCCAAAGACGTCAATTAAATTTTCTTTTTCAGCTTCTCCTCAATCAGCCTGATCTCCTCCTCAGCCGTACTTGCTACGATCATGTCGTCGACATATATTAACAGGTAGACGACATCACTGTTGCGTCTCTTGGTATAGAGACATGGATCTGACACCGCTTGTGTAAAACCGAATTCTTTCAACATCGCACTTATAGTCTCGTGCTGCTTGCTTCAAGCCGTACAAACTACGTTCGAGCCGACACACGAACGTCTCCTTACCAGGCACCATAAAACCCTTTGGTTGCTGCATGTACACTTCTTCCTTCAGTTTACCATGGAGATACGCGCTTTTCACGTCGAAATGATGAACAGACATTCTTCTTCGACCAGCTACCGTCAGGAGAATCCGCAATGTTGTCTGAGTCGCTACAGGTGCAAAAACTGCGTCATAATCAACGCCATATCTCTGCGAGAATCCTCTCGCCACAAGCCGCGCTTTGAACCGCGAAATGTTGCCAACACTATCATGCTTTTTCTTATACACCCACTTACAGCTGATTGGTATACGCCCAGCGGATAGTTCAACAAGTTTCCACGTTCGGTTCTCCATCAATGACTGGTATTCTTCCGCCATCGCTTTCTGCCACAACTCTTGTTCGGCTCCAGAAACTGCTTCTTCGTAAGTCACTGGCTCTTCCTGTGCCAGCATCGCCGCATTGACGACGTAGTCGCTCAATCGCTTCGGCAACACGCCTCGGGTGCTCCGTTTTTCCTCCTGTTCCGTCGTTTCCGTTTGGTCGGGCTGCTCCTGCTCATTATCCCAATCAAAGAAGTCTTCTTCTCCAGATTCGTCCTCTGTTCGCATCTGTTCGTTATTTCTCGCCTCTGCTCGCCTCTTAGTTCTGTTGCTAGCGACCTCTATCTCAACTAAATTCTCATCAGCAGAAGGCACATCACGAACCACAGGTATCTCCTCCTGAAACTCTACAAACCGAGCATCGCGACTGATAGTGATCTCGTTTGTTTCCTTGTTCAGGAATCTGTAGGCTTTTCTGTCACTACAGTACCCAACGAACAGCAACCTCCTAGCTTTGCTGTCTAACTTCGAACGTTTGACATCTGGAATGTGAACAAATGCAGGACAACCGAATATCTTCAGGTGAGACAATGACGGCTTCCTGCCAAACCACCTCTCATAAGGTGTCGTATCAACAGCGCGAGTTGGCAATCTATTCTACAAATATGCCGCAGTTGCCACCGCCTCTCCCCAATACTTCTTCTCCATGCTTGCATCTAGAAGCATACAGGTGGCCATCTCTTGTAGTGAGCGATTTTTGCGTTCTGCCATTCCATTCTGCTGAGGAGAGTAAGGTGCCTTGGATGCCCTCCTGCTCATAAAATCGCTTCAGATCATTCCCGGTATATTCACCTCCGCCATCAGATCTTATAACACATGGAGCCCGACCAAACATGTTCTTGACGTGCGCAACATATTTCCTAATACAATCAGCTACATAACTTTTCTGCTTCAGAAAACACACGACTGTGTATCTACTATAATCATCAATGATTGTCATTAAATAACGGGCACCTCCGGGCGTAACGTTTTTCATTGGACCGCACACGTCAGTGTGGATAACGTCGAGAACACGTTGTGTCCGATTTTTCGTATATTTAGGAAATGGAATTCGAGATGATTTACCCTCAAGGCAAAATTGACAAACCTGCCGGATCCCGCAATCTTGAATTTTGAAATCTACAGACAGCTCCTTTATTTGGATCTCATCCAACGCCGCCGGATCCCGATGACCAAGCCGACGATGCCAGGTATGCTGACAATTCTGCAAGTGACGAGCCTCACTGCCCAGCCGAGCTTCCTCTGCTATTTTCAAAACAAACAGATTTCCGCGAGCCTCCGCTAAAGCCACTACTTTACCCTGTGCTGACGATATTTCACATCGCGAACCACTAAATTCCACTTTCAGTCCTCTCATCACGAGTTTTCTCACGGATATGAGTCCACTGTCCAGCGAAGGCACGTACAGGACGTCTTTAACCGGAATGTCCATCAAACGGTTTTCACCATTCACGCATTTCACTGTACCTTCTCCGATTCCACCGGACATCGTTTCTGACCCGTCGGCCAGCACTACCTTCACTCTCACATTCGGGTTAAGTTTGTCAAAGAATGACCTATTGTTTGTCATGTGACTTGAACATCCACTATCGATGATCCAAGGTCCACTGCTTTTTATTCCGGCCACGAAACAGGTCGCTGAATCACTTTCTTCCGCCTGTTTTGCTTTTGCACCACCGGATTTCGATTTCGTATCGCGCTTCACATCGTTACCGCTTGTGTCACTTTTCGACTTCTGTGAACAATCCCGCCGAAAATGACCCGGTTTACCGCACTGAAAACACACTTTTTCATATTTCTTCTTCTTCTGAAGCTTCATCGCCTTCTCGCCATCATCACCCGAACGCTCCCGCCGACGCTGATGCTCATCAACCAGCTTTTGCTTCACCAACTCCATTGTTTGGTCGGCGTCCGGTCTACTCTCAAGAGCGGTAACCAAACTACCGTAAGACTCATGGCGATTTTCAGTTGAATTTCCATCTCTTGGCCAGCACAGGCCAACTTGTCGAAAAGTTCTTCCAGCTCATACAGGTGTTTCTCATCACCTTCCGCCATATTTAAACTGCATATGCGACGAAGCAAAGAAACTCGTGACGTCATCGACGTCTTTTCATGGAAAAGCTTCAATTTATTCCACGCATCCACAGCCGACTCAACACCGCGCACTAAATTAAGCTGACTGTCTTCCACACCGAGAACAATCATCGCCAGCGCTTTTTCGTCGCACTTTTTCCACACATCAGTGACCGGCTCTGGCTTCGCATCACTAATTACGCTCCACAGTTCTTCGCGCTTCAAACACATTTCCATGCGCAACTTCCACACAGGAAAGTTCTGGTTGTTCAGGCGAACGAATAGAAATTTCTCGCTCATTTTCTTCTCCGATCGACACACGCGACAAGAACGAAAACCTAACCAATTTCTTCTAACCTCGCACACAACCTCCGTCACATGGACTGCTCACACTGCTCAAAGAATGCACGCACACTAGCACAGCCGTACGATGCCCCGCAGCTCGAGCCAAATGCAACCGCCGAAAGAACTGTACCAAAGCGTACCCACGCCGAAAAAAACTTTTCACGCACTAATGGCTTCCTCAAAGCACTTCTTGTCTCCGATTAAACACTTTGCCGTTTACACAACTCTGGGCCCATAACCTGTGGGACAACAGAGTGGACCGTCAGAACACACTAGACAACCCAACAGGCCAGCGGAATTTCGGTATAATTCCGGATTACGTGATTGTGTCAAACGGAAATGAAAAAAAAGACGGGTGGGTAATGTCGGGGACATAACCGGAGTGACGTAGGACTATACAAAGGGGACAGCTTTTGTTAAATATATATTTTGAATATATTGTTTTATTTTCTTCTCCTACGTAAATACCTACCTATCTACCTGAAAAATGGATTAGTTTACTGTTTACTCTTTATGAACATGTTGATGGTTCTGAAAAGAACCTTTGGTGTTGTGTTTTTGTTATCACTCGATATCCCCATCTTGATCGGTTGAACCTTCCTGTTTAGCTATTTCGTTTGCCACTCGCCACAGCTTTCACAGTTGGAAAATTTCTTCCCATCCAGTTTGTGACATGTTGTTCAGTAAATTACATTTAATGCGACATGCCGGAGAAACACTCAGTGTCGCATTGGAGGCGATTTTAACCTGTAATTGAACATTTCCGATGACAGTGGCACAGTGTCGACTTTCAATGTGGGGTCATAATTTGGACCCCGAACTCTATGTTTACAAAAATGTCGCATTACAGATCCATCCAATTAGCTAAAAGTCGAGCTAAATATAAATTACTGTACTTTCAATCTAGAAGCAATTTAAGAATTGGTGAAAATTGAATAATCGGGAAAGTCCCCAACCATCAATAAGCTCAGCACAACTGCCAAATTCTCATACTCATCATATCCTGGCAAACAAATTATGAAAAAATCAATTTGTGTTTTATTATTATTTTGGATATTGTTTTAGAAAGCATTAAACTGTATTTCGTAAACTATTTTTTGAAAGGTTTAATGGCCCTGAAAAGCGCCTTGTATTATGGAATGGTTCCAATTTAGAAAACTTTGTACTCGTGGTTGAAAAAAAAACATTTCGAACGCCCTCGATGCCGCCTTGTTCTGGATTTGCCACCAACGCAGTTTGTACAAAGAACAAACTTTTTTCTCCTGCTACCTGCTGCCGTTTTGCGATTGCGTTTGCCACTCGCCACTCGCTGCAACTGCCTGTTGTTGTCTTGATGTCCACCGAACCGAATGTGGTCTGTTCTGAATGAGGGTTTTCTTATCGTCGCGAGCAGCGGAATAGCGGAAAAGCCGCCAAAAAGTTCGGAACGGCGCAGAAGAATATCTCTGAAACCGACAAGAAGCAGAAGGAATCATATGCTATCTACATCATAAGGTGCTGAAGCAGGTTCATTTCGACACCGGTTTCTCATCGAAGGCGCTGAGCGTCATGAGCTTCGTCAATGCATCTTTGAGCGTATCGTAGCGGAAGCCTCGCGTCTGACCCTATACAATAAGCGGTCAACCATTACGGCGTGGGAAATCCAGATCGTAATAAGTCTGTTGCTGCCCGGTGAACTTACATGCGGTTTCCGAAGGTACCAAAGAGGTGACGAAGTATACCAGCTCCATGTAAAGAGCGTTTTCCGACTGCTGATCCGGAAGCAAACCCTAAAAAGGGTCCTTTTCAGGACCACAAAATCATCTTTAATCTAAAGAGTTTATTGTTTTGTTATCACTCAATATCCCCATTTTGTTCGGCTAAACCTTCCTGTTTAGCGATTTGTTGCCACTCGCTTTCACAGTTGGAAAATTTCTTCCCATCCAGCTTGTGACATGTTGTACAGTAAATTACATTTTATGCGACGTGCCGAAGCACCACTCAGTGTCGCATTGGAGGCGATTTTAACCTGTAATTGAACATTTGCGATGACAGTGGTACAGTGTCGACTTTCAATGTGGGTTCATAATTTGGATCTCTATGTTTACAAAAATGTCCAACTAAATATGTCGTATTACATGTCCTTCCAATTAGCTAAATGTCGAAGTAATTGTAAATTACTGTACTTTCAATCTGGAAACAATTTGAGAATTGGTGAAAGTTGAATAATCAGGAAAGTCCCCAACTATCAATAAGCTCAGAACAACTGCCAAATTCACATACTCATCACATCCTGGCAAACAAATTATGAAAAAATCAATTTGTGTTTTATTATTATTTTGGATATTATTTTAGAATGCATTGAACTGTATTTCGTAAACTCTTTTTTAAAGGTTTAATGGCCCTGATAAGCGCCATGTTTTATGGAATGGTTCCAATTTAGAAAACTTTGTACTCGTGGTTTTGAAAAAAACCATTTCGAACGCCCTCGATGCCGCCTTGTTCTGGATTTGCCACCAAAGCAGATTGTATAAAGAACAAACTTTTTTCTTCCGCTACCTGCTGTCGTTTTGCGATTCCGTTTGCCACTCGCCACTCGCTGCAACTGCCTATTGTTGTCTTGATGTCCACCGAACCGAATGTGGTCTGTTCTGAATGTAGGTTTTCTTATCGTCGCGAGCAGCTTTTCCACTTCGGCGGCCGAAACTATATAACGCCGGCTAGGTGGACTGATGCACTGGTACTAACGCGCTCGGCCTAGCTACCCTTGCGGGGAACTCCAGACTAACACGGTTCGAGCGGGATTTGGCCTTTTCCTTCACTTTTCCTCCTTTGTCATATCCAGACATGGCTGTTTGTGTTGGTTTGTTGATGTGATGTGATGCGAAACGATGTGGTGTACGGTTTGGATGAGAATGATCGTTACAGCAGCAGAGCGGGGATTTTTAAGCTGACTGGCTGGTGCGAGAATTACGCATGTGTGAGACTGCGACCAATGTTTCGTTCATATTTTTTCTTTTTCCTTTCCAATCGTGCTTCATTGTATTTCGCTGCTGCTCTGGTTGACCGTTTTGGTCGGTACGATTTGAGGAGCACAAAATGGACCAATCAAAAATGGGCACATAGTGCATTTTGACAATGCTTGATATTTCACAATTATTCAATTATTTATCTCATGAAAACTGAAATGTTATTCATTATGATAGATGCGTAGATATATTTCCTATCAATTGATACAAAAACCTTTGCGATCTATTGAGAAATGCTCGAGTTATAAGCGTTCCAAATCTTGCATTTTTTCCTACTTGTTCAGTGCCTAGATTTTCATTTCACCCCCTATATCTTCCGGTTAGACGTAGTCCTACGTCAAAACGTTTTAACTCGCGAGATAATAAACTAAATGCGTCTTTATTCGTGGCGTATAATGTGCAGACTAACAAGTAATTTAAATAGTGCTCCTTGCACGTTTTTTTCACTCTCTGTAATGTTGCCAGTATTGCGGTGTAGTGGCGGCGTTACTATAAATATTGCCCTCACTTTATTATAGCTAACAAATCGCACTTATTTCGTTTCCACCGTGAAGCGTATTCGAGAATCAAGCCCATTGTGTTTTTTCATCCGGCGCGCTTGCAAGCGTGCTGAATCTCAATCAGATTAGTGGTGCACGATCGAGACGCTGAGGGTCTATTCAACAGATCAAATACACTCATCACATACGCTACACAGCAGCGGCAAGTAGAAGTTTATTTCTTTTTATACCTTTCTACCATTTCTTCCACTTTCTGTGCAAGATAAATACCATTGTTTCGCTTGATGTTTACGTAATCAACAAGCGTTGGCATTAGGGTGACCATCTTCATATATATTGCACTTGAACATTTTTTGGAACTTTTTTCATTTTTGAATTTCATTCAATAAAAAATAGTTTGAATAACTATAATTTTCTACTATAATTGAAATAGAAATTTAACTTATTATATTTATTTTTTATTTATTTTTTTTATTACCAATATATTCGGTTCATATCGAACAGTTATCGGAATTTATTATTATGGCTGAAGGCGGGGAGGATCCTGCAACTATGCCATTGTATATCTCTGATACGGAACCCCCTGAAGAACAGGAAGGTGAAGTAGAAATAAGAAGAAGGAAGCAGAAAATATAAAACGTAATTTCTGATGATGAGGAGCATGAAGAAAAACCAAAGGCCCATTCATTGTATATTTTAGACGAAAATCCAAACCCCTCAATGTTATTCGCATCTCTAAAGAACTTACAGAAAAATTCTCCGAGGTTACCGAGATTACTCGGATGGGGCCAGACAAATTACGAGTTGTCGTTTCCAGTCGGACCCAAGCAAATGATATAACGCGTTGCGATCTCTTTGCGATTGAGTATCGCGTATACGTGCCCTGTCGTAACGTAGAAATCGACGGCGTAATCACCGAAAAGGGTTTGACCCGAAATGATGTACTCAAGGATGGAGTCGGTCGCTTCAAGAACTCTTTGCTTAAAACTATGAAGATTCTTGCATGCGACCAACTGAAATCCGTATCTATTATTATTGGAGAGTTCTCAGTTTGACAAATTCTTTTCGAGTAACCTTTGATGGCTCCGCCCTTCCAAACATTGTTTCGATAGGTGCGCTTCGTTTACCTGTTCGATTGTTTGTACTCCAGGTAATGAGTTGCAACAACTGCAAGCAACTTTGTCACACGGCCGTCTACTGTTGCAACAAAAAGCGTTTGCGCAGATTGTGGAGAGTGTCATGATGGGACTTCTTGCGCAAAAGAGCGCAAGTGTTTCATATTTCTCAATGCCCGGCGTACATACACATAACATAACTTAACCATAACCGGGGTGACGTAGGACTATACAAGGGGACAGCCTTTGTTAAATATATTTTCAAATATAATGTTTTATTTTCTTCTGCTGCGTGAATACCTACCTATCTACCTGGAAAATTAATCAGTTTACTGTTTACTCTTTTTGAACATGTTGGTGGTTCTGAAAAAACCTTTGGTGTTGTTTTTGCGTTTTTTTAATTGTATCGCATCTAAAAATTCTTTGGCACCGATCACATTCTGTCAGATAGCTCAGTAAGAAGGTCTTCTTCTGGCTTCCTCTGAAAATTACATCCCGGCATGAAACAATACACTTGCGTTGATAAAGGGTGGGATGGAAAATGATTTCAATAGGGGTAAAATCGATTAGCTTCTTAATACCCATTAGAAATTCAATTTGTTTAACATCACGTATCTGGAGAATATATTGAAGACGATTCTTATCGTCACGCTGTGGTTTAGCATCCTTGAATTTATCACCGATCACACCTTTGATCGATTTCGAGACAATAAAAGGGTTGGGTGAAAGAATGTTATCCTCAGTTGCTCTTAGCAATAAAATTGGGGATACTCACACTCACACGTCTATGCATTAAGCTGTTATCTTCCAATTATTTTCGTTTCAGTAGGCCGAACTGAAAATTTTTCAGTCGAGTCAACTCTTTTTTACAGTAATGTACATTTTTTTGTTGTACTAAATTTATTTTCAAATGGCTCAGCAACATTAAGTAACAATGAGCCGAGTTAATGAATAGGGAAAAGCCTATTTGAGTAGAACAATTCCAATGTTCTTTCTCAAAAAGGCATAAAAACCCTATTATCTTTTCGTGAAATGTTACAATATGGATAATGACAAAATTCACAATAACATAATATTATAGGCTTCTTGTTTAAGCTTCTTGTTACAGAGATGTCCATCTCCTAGGAACTTGCTATCTCCTTGGGACTGAGGAAGGGATGAAAATCTGCTCACTTTTCGAATTCTGAAGAAGAAAGTTGCAATAGAGAAAAGGAAACGCTAATAATAAAAATCAAAACAATAAAGGAAAACTAAACATATATATTCATATATGAAAGTGTATGGATTTGAGAAAATCATAAATTAAAGAAATAGCATCAATATTACGAGTAGCCAGAACGTCGCGAATCGGAAAATTAAGTGGCATTCCCTTATTGCGAAAATTTTCTATTAAAGATAACCTGTCATTTTGAAACTCAGAACAAAACCACACAATATAATCAATATCCTGATATCCTATACCACACACGCATAGGTTACTATCACTGATGTTAATTCGAAAAAGATGTGCATTCGAAGAATAATGGTTAGACATGAGTCTGCACACTACCCGTATAAAATCACGAGAAAAATTATACCCTTTAAACCATGGTTTGAGAGAAACCCTAGGAATGATAGAATACAGCCATCGGCCTTTATCAATACTATTCCAACTTGACTGCCAAGATACAAGTGCCCGTTCACGAGGAAAATGAAGATATTCATCGAAAGTAATAGGCCTATAGAATAAGTCTCCTTCCATAGCGCCCTTCTTAGCAAGAAAGTCTGCTTTCTCATTTCCTGGTATCGAACAATGAGACGGAATCCATACAAAAGTGATATTAAATGAACTAGTTATCAGAGCACTTAAAAGTTGATGGATTTCAGATAAGAAATACGACGCATATCTAGTTCTCACTGAACGGAGTACCTCTACAGAGCTGAGACTATCAGAAAAAATAAAAAGACGGGTGGGTAATGTCGGGGACATAACCGGAGTGACGTAGGACTATACAAAGGGGACAGCTCTTGTTAAATATATATTTTAAATATATTGTTTTATTTTCTTCTCCTACGTGAATACCTACCTATCTACCTGAAAAATGGATTAGTGTACTGTTTACTCTTTATGAACATGTTGGTGGTTCTGAAAAGAACCTTTGGCGTTGTGCTTTTGCGTTTTTTGGTTTCCCTTTCGACAGTCCCCTCTGGGCTGGTTTTATTGTGGCTCTCCACTGGGCTAGAGGCGAATGAACTTCAAAGTTTAAAGCCTCTTAAAAACAAAAAAAGAAAGAAAGAAAAATACATTCATTACGATTTGTTCGTTCGTTGGATTCACATGCAGGCTAAAAAGGGTCCTTTTCAGGATCACAAAATTATCTTCAATCTAAAGAGTTTATTGTTTTGTTATCACTCGATATCCCCATCTTGTTCGGCTAAACCTTTCTGTTTAGCGATTGCGTTTGCCACTCGCCACAGCTTTCACAGTTGGGAAATTTCTTCCCATCCAGCTTGTGACATATTTTACAGTAAATTACATTCAATGGCACGTCGCATTACCACCACTCAGTATCGGATTGGAGGTAATTTTAACCTGTAATTGAACATTTGCGATGACAGTGGTCGACTTTCAATGTGGGGTCATAATTTGGACCCCGAACTCTATGTTTACAAAAATGTCCAACTAAATATGTCGCATTACAGGTCCGTCCAATTAGCTAAATGTCGAGATAAGTGTAAATTACTGTACTTTCAATCTAAAAGCAATTTAAGAATTGGTGATAAATTTAATAAAAAAATTAAAAAAATAATAATAACAATCAATAAGCTCAGAACAACTGCCAAATTCACATACTCATCATATCCTGGCAAACAAATTATGAAAAAAATCAATTTTGTGTTTTATTATTATTTTGGATATTGTTTTGGAAGGTTTAATGGCCCTGAAAAGCTCCTTGTTTTATGGAATGGTTCCAATTTAGAAAACTTAGTACTCGTGGTTTTGAAAAAACCATTTCGAACGCCCTCGATGCCGCCTTGTTCTGGATTTGCCACCAAAGCAGTTTGTATAAAGAACAAACTTTTTTCTTCTGCTACCTGATGCCGTTTTGCGATTGCGTTTGCCACTCGCCACTCGCTGCAACTGCCTGTTGTCTTGATGTCCACCGAACCGAATGTGTTCTGTTCCGAATGCGGGTTTTCTTATCGTCGCGAGCAGCTTTGCCAGCTAACTCAATCACTTCGGCGGCCGAAACTATATAACGCCGGCTAGGTGGACTGGTGCACTGGTACTAACGCGCTCGGCCTAGCTACCCTTGCGGGGAACTCCAGATCAACACGGTTCGAGCGGGATTTTGCCTTTCCCTTCACTTTTCCTCCTTTACCATGTCCAAACATGGCTGCTTGGGTTGGTTTGTTGATGTGTTGTGATGCGAACCGATGTGGTGTACGGTTTGGATGAGAATGATCGTTACGGAAGGAAGGAAGGAAGATCTTGTATTATAGAGACTTTAAACTTTTGCAGTTCATTCGTCTCTAGCCTTGAGAAAGGCCCTTTGAAAACTCTACTCTACTCTACTCCAGCGCTACCAACTCCGCCCTCTTGCCTTGAGAAAGGCACTCGATCCCTCGCCGTCCAGCTCGTCCAGCAACGATGTTGTCCAGTCGGTGTCCACACAAAGAATGATCGTTACGGCAGCGGAGCGGGGATTTTTAAGCTGACTGGCTGGCTCGAGAATTACGCATGTGTGAGACTGCGACCAATGTTTCGTTATTTTTTTTTTCTTTTTCCTTTCCAATCGTACTTCATTCTATTTCGCTGCTGCTCTGGTTGCCCGTTTTGGACGGTACGATTTGAGGAGCACAAAATGGACCAATCAAAAATGGGCACATAGTGCAATTGGACAATGCTTGATATTTCACAATTATTCAATTATTTATCTCAAGAAAAATGAAATGTTATTCGTCATGATAGATACGTAGATATATTTCCTATCAATTGATGCAAAAACCTTTGCGATCTATTGAGAAATGCTCGAATTATAAGCGTTCCAAATCTTGCATTTTTTCCTACTTGTTCAGTGCCTAGATTTCCATTTCACACCCTATATCTTCCGGTTAGACGTAGTCCTACGTCAAAAAGTGATCTGGGTTCAAGGTCTGAATATGGAGTAAGGCCATGTATATTGCAGCCAATTCTGCAACAAACACCGAACAAGGTAAACTAAGCCTACGGAAAGTGAAGAAGTTGATATTGAATATACCAAAGCGTGTGGATCCATTAAGACAAGATCCATCAGTAAAAAAAGATTTGGTTGGGTCAATATGTTTATACCTTGACAGGAATATCGCAGGTATAACTAAATGGCGGAGATCATCTGAAATATTATGCACATAATCCTTCATTGACAGGTCAATAGTAATAGAGGAATTGAACAAAATTGAAGGAATGATCTGGAAACCAGATAAAGTAGATGGACTTTCCAAAGTCATAAATTCATGATATAGAGACATTCGCCTAGATCGAAAGCCTGAGTTCAACATTTTTTCAAAGTTTGCTATCACCTTCGGATTAAGTGTTTCACACCGTATTAAAAAACGGAATGATAACTCGAAAAAACGTACGGAAAGAGGAAGTATGCCAGCTAGAATTTCTAGGCTCATTGTATGTGTTGACTGCATACAACCTAGAGCAATACGCAAACAGCGATATTGAATCCTTTCCAGATGCAAAATATGGGAACAGGCAGCGGACCTGAAGCAAAAACTACCATACTCCATAACAGATAAAATGGTTGTTTTATACAACCTAATCAAATCCTCAGGATGAGCTCCCCACCAAGTTCCTGTTATGGATCGAAGAAAATTTATTCTTTTCTGACATTTTTGTTTCAAGTAGCCTATGTGTTTACCCCATGTTCCTTTGGAGTCAAACACAACACCTAAATACTTGAATGACATCGAGCGACGAATAGGTCTATCCAAAAGTTTAAGCTGTATTTGTGCAGGATTATGTTTTCTTGAGAATACAACCATCTCTGTCTTCTCAGTAGAAAATTCAATACCCAATCTACAGGCCCAATCAACCAAATTGTTAAGAGAATCTTGCAAAGGATTATGAAGATCGGTGCTGTCTTTGCCCATTACCGATACTACACAATCATCTGCAAACTGTCTCAAAGTACAATTTCCCGATAAACAAACATCAATATCATTTACATAGAAGTTGTAAAGAATTGGACTAAGACATGAGCCTTGAGGAAGACCCATGTAGCTAATGCGTAAAACTGACAAAGAACCATGAGAAAAACTCATATGTTTTTCACGCATTAGGTTAAACAGAAAACTATTTAATTTCTGGGAAAACCCATTTCGACGAAGTTTTTAAAAAAGAACTTCAATGAAAACAGAATCAAACGCACCTTTGATATCTAGGAACACTGATGCCATTTGTTGCTTACTACACAAGGCAAAGTCAACCTCTGATGAAAGAAGCGCAAGACAATCATTGGTTCCTTTGCCTCTACGAAACCCGAACTGCGAAGGCGAGAGAAGATTATTAGATTCAACCCAGCTGTCTAAACGATGGAGAATCATTTTTTCTAGTAATTTGCGAATGCAAGATAGCATTGCAATTGGTCTATAAGAATTATAATCAGACGCAGGTTTACCAGGTTTCAGAATAGCTATAACTTTAATTTGTCGCCACTCATGCGGAACAATATTCTGCTCAAGGAAAGCATTGAACAGTTTCAACAAACGTCTCTTCGCATTATCAGGTAGATTTTTCAACAAATTAAATTTGATCCTATCTGACCCTGGAGCCGTGTTGTTGCAAGAAAGAAGAGCAAGAGAAAAATCAGTCATACTGAACGGAGGCTCAACATCATCAGATGTCTCTAAGAAGGGAGAAGGTGCGGGGGCTGAGTCTGGACATATCTTCTTGGCAAAGTCAAAAATCCACCTTTCTGAATATTCAACTTCTTCATTTGAATGAGATGAATTTCTCATTTGTCTGGCAACTCTCCAAAGAGTGCTCAAGGAAGTTTTTCGTGAACGCCCATTTACAAAATGACGCCAATAGCCTCTCTTTTTAGCTTTAATGAAGCTTTTGAATTTACGCTCCAGATAAATGTAGTTATCATAACGTTCACGGGTGCCCAATTTTCGCCAATCCTTGAACGCATTCGATTTATCTTTATAGAGATTTGTACATTCTTGGTCCCACCATAGATTAGGAGGACGTCTACGAAACGAATTACCAGGAAAGCGCTTCGTCTGAGCATCAATAGCACTGTCAAGAATTAAACCAGTTAGAAAATTATATTCTTCCAGCGAGGGTAACTCATGAACTAATGCCACCGATTCTGAAATAATTGAAGAAAATCTCTTCCAATCAATGTTTCTAGATAAATCATGCTGAATATTTGTTGTTTCAGACGATTTTGAATTATTTGAAATGGAAATAGTGATTGGCAAATGATCAATTCCATGTGGATCTTGGATGACATTCCAATAACAATCTAAAGAAAAAGAGGAAGAACACAGGGACAAATCTAAGCAACTAGTGCGGCCTGAAGATGGAGCAATTCTTGTTACATCACCTGTATTCAAAATTGCCATGTTGAAGTCCTCACAAAGATCATAAATCAAATTGGCCCTTCGATCATCAAAAGACTCACCCCATCCAATTCCATGAGAGTTGAAATCTCCCAAAATAAGATTAGGTTGCGGTAAAAGTTCAACAATATTCACAAGATTTCTATAATTAAGCATAGTTCTTGGTGGAATATAAATAGAAGCAATGCATAAATCTTTACCCTTGATACGTGCCTGACACGCAAGAATTTCAATTCCTGTGACTAAAGGCCCATTTATACGTTGCTAGTAGCTGACTTTACAGTGAGCAGCTACTGGGCCGGTGAACTCGCTTGACAATTGGTTGACTCGCCTTGTCCGTTCACACAGTGTGAGCTGCTGACGAGAAACTAGATACTACTGCATTGGCTTACCAGGGATGCCAGATGATTTTTCAAATGTCCATCAAATAGTCAGAAACAGCAATCAGGTCCGAATTTGTCAGATGATTGATCCCAAATCGAGTTCTCTATTGACAGTTTTTTATTACACATTTACACATTTTTATCGCGAAATACACGCTGACCGTGTATAAAAACACTTTGAGCTGAATTTCTTCGAACTGAAGGTACTATCCCAAAAAGCAGAAGGGCAAAAGGATTTGGGCCAGGAATTGGATGCAAGGAAAAGGAGCAACAAAAGTAATACTGAAGGTACTCTACGATGATGATCCTCTAGAGTACAGAGCAGTGTTGAGAAAAACACCTGAATAAGTGGAAACACTGTTGGAATTCATTGGTCCAAAAATACAACGCCATGATACACTCATGAGAGGTGCTATACCTGCAAGAGTGAAATCAAAAAACGACATTGATGTGGCTTTCTTCTGGAATATCGTTCAGATTGTTGTCGATATGTTTTAGAATCTCGAAAGCATTCATAGCTAAGATAATTCCGGAAGTATGTGATGCTATAAATGGCAGTCTAAAATATTTTTTAAAATTTTATTTATTTCGTCTTGCCAACAGCTTGTACCAATTCGTGAAATAAAAATGATAGTAGATTTGCATGTGAATTAATGAAAATGTCCTTTTTTAATTCGAATATGTATTCTGTTTCTTAGATCAATACTTTTTTTTTGCAAGTTGTGTGTGAATTTTGAATGAAAATTGTGCCTGATAATGATTCTATATTAGAGATTCTCAAGAAAACTATCTCAAAAAGAAAGCGTGCCCGCCAGCGTGCAAAACAAAATAACAACGATTTCGTTTAGAAACTATGAGATTTTTATTTATTTTTCCAATAATTGTAAAGTCTATAAATATCTTCGTATATTTTCAATTATCTTAAAAATAGAGACATTTCTTTACATTTGGCATCCCTGATTCGAACACTAAATTTTGTTTTTGACGTTTTGAGGGATGCGAGTGCGAGTGAATTCAAAAAACTTTGAAGTAGCTCGCACGCCGGAAAACACATGACACTAACTGGCATGATGTGTTCACACGGTGTGAGTAGCTGCACTGCAGCAACTGACTAGACCGACTCGTATGCTTACTCGCACCGTCTGAACCCGGCTTAAAGGCAGGGGAATCCTGTAAAATGAGTAGCATTTTCTAATACCTATGAGAACTCCTCCATAGGAATCATCGCGGTCTAAACGGATAATATTGAAATCATGGATGTTTAACACATTGTCCGAACGAAGCCATGTCTCAGAAAGAGCAAATGCATCACAATTCAAAAAATGGAGCATTTGCTTGAAAGAATCAAGTTTAGGAAGAATACTTCTACAATTCCACTGCAAAATAGAGGATTTTCCTGACTCATCCAATAAATTAGACATCGAAATTAATGAACGACAGGAGGGGCCATTTTGAAGTCATTTGTTTAGCTATCTGGCTGATAGAAGGAAGCCAAGCAAAAATTAAACCTTTCATTGAATCTGATATTCCGAAAAAATCAAGAATCCATTGAACAATTGATGAAAAGGATATACCTCCTGAAAAAGATGAGGATTCAGGAACCGATTGAGAAGTAAATTGAGAATGGCTTGACAATTCAGGGAAATGAACGTCATAATTTGAAGATCTCCAACCAGGAGGGTTATTCTTGGGTGGAGCAGAATAATTAGAAGATTCTGGATTATTAGAGATCAATCCTCTTTTTATAGATGGCTTAGATGAAGAAGCAATTTTTCTCTTCCTGACTCTTCCTGTGATTACTGGATCAAATTGAGCATCCGAATCATCATCCTCTGATAAAACAGAGAAAGGATTTTCTGAAGCCTCGGGTACCTGAGGTGAAGCTGCCTTGAGCATATCAGCGAAGGATCGATTAGAACGATCCTTAAGTGATTGCTTGAGTTTCGTCGAACGTAATTTGTATTTCGGACAATTCTTAATTGTATGAGGAACATCTCCACAAAAAATACATTTATCAACATCTTTGTTACAAGTGACTTCGTCATGGTCGTCTCCACATTTTGAGCATTTCGTTTTATTACAACAGTAGGTTTTAGTGTGACCTAACTGATTGCAATTTAAGCAAGTCATTATTTTAGGAATATATAACCGAACTGGAAGACGAAGTTTGTCAATAAGCACATAATTTGGAAGTGCTGTGTCTTCGAAAGAAATTCTAAAAGAGCCAGAAGGATAATACTTTTTTTCTGTACCCTCAGATTTCAAAGAGTTCAGAGATCTCACCTCCAAAACTTTAGCATGTGGAATATTTGCATTGTGGAAGATACCCTTAGCTTTTAAAAAATCTTGAAATTGAAGAGATTTTTCCGTAACTACACCATCGATTTCAACAATGTGAGCCGGAATATAAACTCTATATTCATTAGTGAACAAAGAGTTTTTCACTATCGCGTTAGCGTCTTTGTAATTTGAGAGCACAACACGAAGTTTATCTTTATTGACTTTCGTCATTTCTAAGACACCTGAGTAGTTAGACGTCAGGTCTTTGCAAATTTGAGATACTCTTAGAGGTTTCCCTTTCGGACGGAAAAATACCACCCAACGGTTTTTCGATGATGCCGGGGCGTTCTGGTATTGTCTAATACGTGGAAGTTGAGCAGAATTAGGCAGAGATTGTGTCGAAGAGTGTAGAACAGAGTCACTATTTGGTACAGACGAAGAGTTTGACTGCGATTGTTTTTGTTTTTTTCCTGAAGAAACCGTAAAATCATCTGGAGGAGGGTCTAAGACCCTCATTTCAGCATCGAAGGGTTCATTACCCTCCATTTTCAAAAAAAAAAGGGAGTCGAAAGAGTCGTAAAAATGAGAGAGAAGATCCTTTAGAACACGTAAATATTAAATGATAAAATTAAAAAAAAAAAATTAATAAAATGAAATATGTGTATGTATATGTATATGTATACGTATGCGTGAAAGAAAAATAAAACGAAAACTTATCTTAAATGTATCTAGATGAATGATAGAGAACTTCTAAAATCCTTGAAGCGGGTCCAATGGTAACTTCACACTCCAAAAAAAACACTTGAAAAATAATTCCGACTTCAAGAAAATTCCTTTCTTCTCAGTATATCGTCCCGGCTTCTTTCGAAATACCGTCAAAAATAGTCTTGAATATAACTGAAAATCACAGAGAAAAAAAAAGGAACGGAAAATACGTTTTTATTCGTGATGATTTGAAATATACGTCACCTTATTCCCAAGGCTTGCTGCTATATGAATGTACGTATTTGAATCCGAACACTTTGCATTACATTCAATATCATACCACAGCCATAACATTTTTTGCATGTTGAATTAATGCGATTGATATTTACTAATATAGTTGCTGATAGTTACTAATCAATCGCATTAATTTAACATGCACAACATGTTATGGCTGCGTTATGATATTGAAGGTAATGCAAAGTGTCCGGATTCAAAAGCATTACTGTAAAATAGAGTTGACTCGACCGAAAATTTTTCAGTTCTGCTGAAACGAAATTAATTGGGAAAGAACTGCATAATGCATAGACGTGAGTGTGAGCTTCCCCATCAACATTCCAATACGATTAATGGGTTTCCAAGTGGGTGCGCTACATACGGATACGGATGATTTCAATAACCTGTTTTCAAAGTTATTTTTTGAAACAAAATTTTTGAGTCAATAAATAGCAATCATATAACTCTTGGACATTTTATCTTTTGTATGAAATGATTATCATCCCGTTCCGTTGATCCGAAGCAGAATGATTAACGTTTAAAGAACGCCACAATAGATCAAATAACTGGTCGTAGTGGAAAATGTACCCAACAGGAAAAAAAAAACGTTTAAAGAAGGAATGGATTCCTTTTTGGAATTACTCAGCAAAAATAAGGCCCTTTTCCAACAATTAGAAACGACAAACTGTTGCGGCATTCGTACACAAATAATTTTATAACGCTGCTTTCATCAAAATGATTTCTTCGATATGGTGGAATATCCACTATATCATGTCATAATATATTTCGTATTCTTCATTATAAAATTTTATAGTCAATGCACAGCCGCCCCCTGAAGTAGTCGCCTAGATGTGGTCCCGGGAGGAATGAGGCTACGAGTAGAAGGCTTGGTTTTTGTGGGTGAGATCTCCACTCCACGACAGACAGACAGAGAGAAATCCATTTATATATATATAGATTCATAGACCCTTCAATAAAAATGGCATTAAAACAACAGGGTAAAAGTAGCATACAATTATGAAGGATGATTGCTTTTTGATTGACGCATGCTCCACTTCACGCACGCTCCACGCACTTCAACTAAAAAATGCCAATAAGCGAATGTGTACTGTATGTATATTTACATTTCTTTTAAATATTTTTTCGGGTAGCACCATCGTAAGCGTAATATTTTTTATATATAATTAAATTTTATCATATAATATTTTTCTATCATTGCATATCCTACAAT
The DNA here is from genome assembly GCF_029784135.1 of Toxorhynchites rutilus septentrionalis. Lineage (NCBI taxonomy): Eukaryota > Metazoa > Arthropoda > Insecta > Diptera > Culicidae > Toxorhynchites > Toxorhynchites rutilus. Next base: position 203,120,811 of record NC_073746.1, on the reverse strand, counting down.
CGTAGACACTTCTTGTCGTTTTAAGTTAGGTTTCTTAAATTACTACTAGGCATATTTGCGGATTCATAGAAAGATAAGATTCCATTTGATATGTCGGTCCTTTAAATAAGCTCTGGTTTGAAAGTTAAGAATTTAAAAAAAAAACACATAAAACTGATGATTTCTTCCAAAAATTCATAACTTTTCAACCATTGAAATTTTCAGTCATTCAACAAACTCAGAAATTTAGGACTACAGAAAAACTTTTGACGTAGGACTACGTCTTTCATTTCTATACCGGGGTGTAAAATCAATGTTTCGAAAACGAAAGCGTTACGCCGGAGACCGAGATTTTGAGCGTTAATAGCTCCTAAACAACTGAACGAAATGGTATGATAAACACTTCATTCGAAAGATAAAATGTCTACGCGTTATATACTTGTTACTTTTTGATCCAAAAACTTGTTTCAATAGTCTTAAAATTGCTTTCAAAACAGGCTATTGAAATCACCAATCGGTATATAAGCGAGCGGCGCTCGGAAATCCACTCAGTTCTAATTGAACAGCGATTGGAGCATGTTGTCGCTGTTGCGGTGAAGCTCTTTATTTATCATGAAAGCGCGGATGAACGGTGTCACCAAGAGCCTGTTTGTGCACCCTAGGCCAGAAGGGAATCTATCAGGAGGAGAGTGATGCCACAAACGGTTCCCTGGGAAGACATCGCTACACACACATACACGCGCGGCTATTAACAGGTGGTTATCGAGTTGGCATTAACCACTGGTGGGCTTCCAGTATCGAGGAAAATGTGGAAATATCTAATCGTTACTGAAAATAATCTGCCAGTTCCTTTGGGAATTTTCAAAATATATTCATGTGAAAGAGTTTAATTGAATGTTTTCTATCCATGTTACACTGTGACCAAATATGTTTCAATCAAGTGCTATTAACAGGTGGTTATCGAGTTGGCATTAACCACTGGTGGGCTTCCAGTATCGAGGAAAATGTGGAAATATCTAATCGTTACTGAAAATAATCTGCCAGTTCCTTTGGGAATTTTCAAAATATATTCATGTGAAAGAGTTTAATTGAATGTTTTCTATCCATGTAACACTGTGACCAAATACATTTGGTTTTGTGGTTTTTCAATCAATCGCAATTAATAGGATAGCTTCAGAAGATTATTCTTCCCCATCAGTAGGATATTTCCGTATCCAATATTGTATGCGCCCGCAATCGATTATTGCTCAGTCGCCGAAAGTTCCGAGCTCAGAGAATTCATTCCCCTCTAGTTTGCCTTCCAAATTGCCATCGTAAACCACACATTCTCTCGATTCAATCACACACAAAAAGCATACTTAAGCGATATTCTGGTGGTGAGACACATTCATTTTTCGTGAGGACATCGACAAGACAACATCGTTGCCTAACGTGCTGGAGGAGGTGGACGGCGAAGGATCGACACATACACGCGCAGAATTCTTTCCGTTAGGATGCCATTCAGCATCGAGAAAGTTCCGGAAAGATCTAATCATTGCTGGAAAATAATCTGCCAGTTCCTTTGGGAATTTTCAAAATATATTCATGTGAAAGAGTTTAATTGAATGTTTTCTATCCATGTAACACTGTGACCAAATATATTTCAATCAAGTGCTATTAACAGGTGGTTATCGAGTTGGCATTAACCACTGGTGGGCTTCCAGTATCGAGGAAAATGAGGAAATATCTAATCGTTACTGAAAATAATCTGCCAGTTCCTCTGGGAATTTAAAATTACATTCATGTGAAAGAGTTTATTTTAATGTTTTCTATCCATGAAACACTGTGACCAAATACATTTGGTTTTGTGATTTTTCAATCAATCGCAATTAACAGGATAGCTTCTGAAGATTATTCTTCCCCATCAGTAGGATATTTCCGTATCCAATATTGGATGTATAAAACCTTGTGCCTCCAACGTAACGCTCTCGTTTTCGAAGTTCTCCAAATATTCATTCATTCAGAATGAATTCAGATTCAACTTCAAACAAATGATCTCTAAATCAACGATAGTCCTACGTCACCCTTGCGGTTATACCATATATATAACCCACTTCCTGTTTTTTCACAATTTTAAACTTAAACCATTGATTGTCAAAATTATAGGTCAAACAACAAAAAGCAAGAAAAAATGACAAATAATGGAGGATAAATGATGAAGCAAAGGTAATCATGGATTTTTAATAACCATATTAGAAAAATTATTGAAAAAATACATTCCTTTTTTAATTTCTCTTTCAAATTTTGATAAAATAGCACTGATTAGTTAGGGGGTCTTCGTAGCCTAATTGGTTGCGTGTCCGCTACTAAGCGAACGATCATGAGCTAATAACTCAGGGCCCCTCAACTGACCATCTTTGTGTGTTATTCTAGCTATTACGTCCACGCAACAATCATCATGTGTCGGTAATCCCAGTCCCTTACCGCTCACATTACGATCTGCTGCATCGGTAATTGGTGCTAATTCTAACACAGCAATGGAAGCCTCATATCAGCAGTTCCGTTGTGAACAGTCCAACTGTGAACATTCGAACAATATGAATATTCTAACGCCGAAAAAGGCATGTGTTGTGTATCGATAGAAATGGAATATTCTTAGGCCTAAACAGCTACTGTGTTATACATAAAAAAAAACAAATGTTTATCGATGGATAGGAATCTTAAGCCTAAATAATATACAACAATAGTTATCTTAACATAAAAATGTATACGAATAAATTCGGCTCTGTGACAGCTGAATTGCTAAATGAGCCTAATAAACGGATGGGATAAAAAAAAAAAAAAAAAAAAAAAGCACTGATTAGTTAATATAAAAGCAATATTAACACTTTGACAGTCAGGAGTGCCGTACTAAACTCAAAAATTATTCCACTGGGTCCATGAGTGCAGCACTGCACATGCGAAGAAGTTTCAAAGTTTCAAACATGTGCGCTACAGCACAAGTTTTATGTTAAAACTAATGTGTTTTTCGTTGTCTACTGGCCTCAATACATATTAGGACACTTCGATCTCATAGTTTGGCATCACTGCTTGTATTATTCTACCAATTAATAATAAATATATTGGCTGAGTAAGACATTTCGAGCAATGTTGTAAAACACCATGATTTGTTATTATCATTAACTCTTATCTCCCACAGGTTCCTGGCAACATCTAGTATAAGAATCGACCATTGGACACTCCAGGTTTTTATGAACTTTTTGACCAAAACGCCATGGCCGTCAAAGTGTTAATATTTTGATAAACTTATGTAATTATGAACAGGTTTATATAAACCTTCCCATCTTATCTCTCTTCATTAAAGACCTTGCATCAAGACAGCTAGAAATCACAGAATACACTCTCAAATCAAGTATGTCTGAAAAAAAATTATTCTTCATGTGAACAAGGATTGAAAATCTGGAGACTTTTTAACAGTGTCTTAGAATATCAACAAATATTGATGAGTATTGAATATGATTTTATTTCCTCATTGTATTGATGACAATAACAAACGAGTTCATTTTGTTTATATCGCTGATGCATGAACAAATTTGCTATAATGAATGAATGCGCCATTTAGTGGGGTTTGTAGAGATTAACTCCGTGAATTTCCGTTATTAGGGTGGGTTTAGACTAGTGATATATTCATGTGAAGAAATATGATGAGATTTATAGAAATCGCATCAACTGTTTACACTAGCGTGAACTTCTATAATGAATATATTCATATTTTCGGTGAATTTATTCACCTGAAGTAGAACTGCATCCAACTTTAGTGATTTCTCACCAGTGAGAAATTCACAAGCGTTTACATATGCTGAATTTATTCAAGTTATATATACCTCGAATAAGTGTATCATATTTATTCTCACCCGTTTACACCTATATTCACGTGAATAAATCCATCTATAGCAATAGATCTCCCTAATGTAAACCCGCCATTAGTCCTGTCTAATACCAGGGACAGACATACAGCTGTACTTGCGTTGTACGTGTATAGCGTTGTACAGGTACCATCGTACCATGACAGACATACTTTGGTTGTACATTGTACCGTATGTCAAACTGACAATCAGATATTTTTCCAATTTCCACCACATATTTCAATGAAAAAGGTTTTTATTTAGTGTCTAAACTATCAAACACAACAAAAAAGTTTCCAATCTGAGTTATTAACTTAAAAGAAAGTCAATGAAAAGAATGTTTATCAAGTTAGTTGATTCTGCTTGTTCATGCTACCCACCACTAACCGTCTATGGCGCTGCGCACAGTACAACTGTAGCCATGTACAGCGGTAATACTTATGACAGACATACAGCTGTACTTGCGTTGTACTTCGAAAATTGTATGTCTGTCACCATGTACAGCGCTAGAACCATGCAAGCAACTCGGTACAATCGCTGTACCTGTACCGACCTATTTTACCGCTGTACATGGCTACAGTTGTACTGTGCGCAGCGCCATAGACGATTAGTGGTGGGTAGCATGAACAAAACGAATCAAAACATTTGGTATACAATCTTTTCATTGACTTTCTCTTGAGTTAATAAATCAGATTGGAAACATATTTGTTGTATTCGATAGTTTAGGCGCTAAATAAAAACCTTTTTCATTGAAATATTGGTGAAAATACAATGCAATAAATTCAAACTTCTGATTGTCAGTCTGACATGCGGTACAATGTACAACCAAAGTATGTGTGTCATGCTATCGTGGTACCTGTACAACGCTGTACACGTACAGCGCTAGTACAGTTGTATGTCTGTCCATGGTATAAAACAGGTCGGTACAGGTACAGCGATTGTACCGAGTTGCTTGCATGGTTCTAGCGCTGTACATGGTGACAGACATACAATTTTCGAAGTACAACGCAAGTACAGCTGTATGTCTGTCATAAGTATAACATTAATAACATTATATACGAACCTCTCACCTTATATATGATGTCTCCCACCCTTTTAGAGACATCTTAACATTATGTTCAATTTTTAGAGCGTAAACTATCTGTCAATTTTTTCACTGTTTACATTTTCTTGCCACAAATCGTTGCCACTTTTTTCTCTCAAGTTCCACTTCTCTTCTCTGGTCGCAGCTTCTAAGGCTAAGGTTACTATGGATAGGAGTACGCACGAAAATTTGATCGTACGAATAGAAACAAACAATTTTGTTCGATAGAAGCTGACGAATTCGAACGAAGCAAGGGAGAAGCAATGTAACCACACCTATACAACTCAATGTGGTTGTTTACTTTCACTATTCGCGTTGACGGCGGAATGGTGTCGACATCTGGATACGATATTAGTTTGTATGAGGTCAACTATTCTCTATCAGATTAGTCGACCCTAAGGCAGTTTTAAATTGCTAAAATTTGAATGAAATTTTTTTCTTTGCGTTATTTGCCTTCTATAAGTACGCTGTTCTGACCCCAATTTAAACTATTTTCTATCAATTTTCAGATATTCTCACCAAAACTTGCCATTATAATACAAAATTATCTTTAAACACAATTTGTGTATGATATTTTTTTACTACTTGCAAGCAAAAGTGATTTTAGTTTACCTAGAGTACTAATTTGGTTTGGTAAAAATAATTTTCATTCATAATTTTTATTTTAAAAGCACGTTTATGTCTTTTGCAAACCCATATTGTCATGCCTGCTCCCCCATTTCGTAATACGAAGCTCAATGCCGTCAACGCGGATTGCATACAATTCGTACGACCAATTTTCTGCATCCAGTGTCATCGCCGCCTAATCCAACTCCGTTTCTCAATTCCTCTCTCTCTCATTCCATCTGCCAAATCTCTTCCACCAAGGTACCTACACTCGCAGGTATGAATCTCTTCGACTATCAAGATCCATAGAAGTTTTTTTTTCCCAAAATATATATTTTATTAAGGCACATGTGGCGTTAGCCTGACGGGGCCGGGAGTCCAATATTTTGACAATTTTTGTCTTACAACTATGTTAGTAATATGTAACCGATTACTCGCGGTTGGCTCGAGGTTAGTATTACAAGTGTTCTCATAATTGGTATGTTGCAGTCTTCGATGCTCTGTACGTGTGCCCGACACGGGATACTTCCTATTGGGATGCAGCTGACCATTAATCAGCAACGCCCCCCTAGTCTGTACCCCATATCTAGCGTGGTGCGTCTTTCTCGACTCGAGGAATCCAGGATAGAATGGTCACTAGTCGGCGCAATCATCAGCTCGTGTAGAGTTGTCATGAGCGGTACAACCTTTGGCTCTTGTTGAATGATCAGTAGACTGCACAACCTTCGGCCCGTGCATCTGTAAAGAGTGTGTGTATGTATTGCCGCGACTAAGTAAAAGTTTATCGTTTGGATAGGAGGGATATGAAACGGGGGCACAACGAAGGAAACATCATTAAACGTTGACATCGGCGTTTCTGAGGAACAGGTATAAGTTGTGTAGATATAAATAGAATATTATTTATCATGGACCCTACACTCCACCCTTTCTTTAAACAGAAAACCACGATACTTATGAATAAACAGACTCTTCATTAAATAGAACACTAATCAATAGATTACACAACCTTTCACAAAACATCTGTTCCATTTTCCTGGACTATTGCTCGGATGGCATTGATTTTGTTATTCTTTTACATCTGCTTGACTACTACCTGATCACCAACTGGTATTTCACTGGATCTTGCCTTCCTTATAATGCCAGCATATTGTCTCTCTTCTCATTCTCCATTCGGTCTCGATCTCCAATCTTCTTCTTCTTCTTCTTCTTCTTAAATGGCAATAACGTTCCTAGAGGAACTTCGCCGTCTCAACCTAGTATTACTTGCGTCATTTGTATTAGTACTCAGTTGAGATTTCTATGCCAAATAACACGCCTTGAATGCATTCTGAGTGACATGTTCTAGAATACGCATGACCACAATGCAAGTCGGAAGATTTCTATGACGAAAAATCCCCCCGACCAGAACGGGAATCGAACCCGAACTCCTGGCATGTTAGATGTGACGCCAACCACTCGGCCACGGAAGCACTACGATCTCTAATCTTTCCTTCCAATATTTTAAGCAGACATAACAACGCCAACACATTTCAATATGTCCAACTCGAACTTTAATGCCATCATCTCAGTATCGAGTAGTCGAAAATCACTCTACAGCAACTGCCGATCATAACAGATTTCTCTACTTCTACCTTCGTTGTTGTTAAAACCACTAGTTATTTTCACTACGCAAAATTTATGGAATATATCTATACTAAGCTCATACAAAAATAAAACTCGGACAGTGTCCTTCATTTTTTCGAAATTCTGAGTCGTCATAAAAATCGCTTCTCCCGAACAGATACAAAATATAAATTTAGAGAACCATTTAGAGAACAAAACGCCAGAGTTCGATGAAACGAACTTTGCAAGAAATCGCGCAGATATTGTTTGGCGAGACGGTAACAATGGCATAAAAAAAATCAACCGCACACAGCTGCCTCAGGTTAAAAGTAAACAACAGCTGCTATTCAATTGGCTAAAATGAAATTCAATTCTGGCATCTTCAATAATCAAGATGAAAATGACACTGGGTGGAAAAATAAATTTCAAAACATATTGAAAAACAAAAGTTCATTTGCTCACATTCCCGTTTGGAATATATAGGATTTCTATACAACCTAGCCCGAAAATCTATGCATTTGAGCTTAGCGATGATGATTTTTTTCAACACTGCTTTTTAGTCAGTGAATTGCATGAAGATCCACTGCTGTGTCTATATCCACAATTCGCACTTCCATATCACACGAGAAATCAACAGCAGCGATTGATAAACTTGAATCGTTCATGTAACTTTATGTTAATTAATTTCCAGGAGAAGCATCTATTTGCTCGATTAAATTAAACTAAATTAAAACATGGCAAAAGATATGACTCTTTAGTTAGTTTTTTCCCCGAGATCAATTTTGTGAAAAAAAATAAACGGAAAAACGGGTTTGAATCCTCAAAATTTATATTTTTTAGATTTTATGAACAAAATGTCGTGATTTTGCACGCTATTTTATTTGTGTGAGTAATTTTCGTGTAGGATACAAAAAATATAGCAAACCTGTAGTACATGCCAAATCACGTTGGTCCCGGATCAGCGAGAAATGTTGACGTCTAGTTCTTTCCAAGGCGCATCTATATATACCAGGTTAAACAATCATATAAAAAGCACTTTCAGCCATATTGGAATTGCTGTCGGTATTGTTCACAAACAGCATCAGAACGCTGCCGGCGGCTCTCTACAAACTGCTACGATGCTTATTCGAACGATGCCTACTATGTTCGTCTTTTGCGGATTTTATGAAAAAGAAGGGATGATTTTGTAGAATTTCATTCTCATTTCCACCACTCTCCCATGTGAAAATGCAAAAATGGCGTATCCTAGCAATAACAAAACAAACAACCCCCGCTCCACAAACCGTAATACCCTTCTTATTGAAGTGATGATGTTGCTTCACCTGTTATTCATTGCTATAAGCGCCTTGGTTCTTTCGAAGAATGTATTTTACTAGGAAAGTGAAGTGGATGGTAAAACGCTGGCGGAAGCATATGTATTGAGGTTACCAAGGCGTTGTACTATAGGTGGACCGCAATGTCAAAATTGCTGTTCGGCCATTGCTCGTGAAAAAACAAATTTGTTTACAAAACAAGTCGTATCTTTTGGTGACAAATGCATTCGTTGGCAAAATAGCTGCTCGCGTTTTATTGTCGAATCATAACAGTGCAGAAGGATGTTTTAGTATATCCTATATACTTCTGTTTGGCTCCCATCGGCGGGGAAAAGAGTACTATCAGCTTACGGCGATGGTGACAAAAAATAACGCTGATTGTGGCTCCACTGATTTCGCTCAGGGAGGAGGAGAATGCTGTGCATATACCGGGAAGGAGATCCGGAGAGGCCGTTACAAGTAATTGGCTAGAGCAAAAGGAGGTTGTGCACTATATTCCACTAATATATATTTGCTTATTTTTTTCTTCAATTATTTTCCTTAGCGAGTTGACATTGAAATCATAACCACACACCCAAACAAAAAGTAAATAATTCTGAAAGTAACGTCTCGCTACTCGTCTCACGTCATGTCCTGAAAGTGTCAAGAACGAAACACCTATAGTTCAGCATCTTGGAGGTTACTATTTTCAACGACAACTGTTTATTTATTATACTGCTCAAATACCTTCCACGAAATCAAACATAACCATACCAACGTAAGTAATAATATAAACAAATCCAAACCTTTTATCTTGCTATTCCTCATACGTATTTTCTAAATAATGTAAGTTACGAGCCACCTGTCAACTCCACCATCTTGGTATATTGTTTGGTGCACATTTGATTTCGTCGAAGGTATTTGAAGCAGTATAATAAATAAACAGTTGTCGTTGAAAATAGTAACCTAGTAAACTTTATGCTTATGCTTCCGCCAGTTGGCTCGGCTAATGTGATATGATTTCTTCAGGGAATGCTTTGATCGTGGTACCGACATGGTGCATAATTTGCAGCTTTGTTTTTTGTGCTGGTTCATAACGGCAATCAACTGTGCCGACGAAACTGTAGCCAATGTTTAGTGTTGTTTGGATACCATCTATGTAAATAAATTCAAACTTACGGGATACGTCCGAACGGCAATTCTGACATTACGTGTTACCTTCCACTTCACTTTCCTTGGTTTGGTGTTGACTGTTAAGCCGGGTTCAGACGGTGCGAGTAAGCATACGAGTCGGTCTAGTCAGTTACTGCAGTACAGCTACTCACACCGTGTGAACACATCATGCCAGTTAGTGTCATGTGTGATTCGGCGTGCGAGCTACTTCAAATTTTTTTGAATTTACTCGCACTCGCATCCCTCAAAACGTCAAAAACAGAATTTAGCGCTCGAATCAGGGATGCCAAATCTTTACATTGTCTTTACATGTCTCTATTTTTAAGATATTTGAAAATATGCGAAGATTATTATAGACTTGAAAATTATTGAAAAAACAAATAAAACCCTCATAGTTTCTAAGCGGAATCGTTGTTATTAAACGGTTTTATTTAGCTTGCCCTGTAATCTGTTTGTATGTTTGTAACATGTCCCACATTAGTAGAAATTTGACCCCCTTCTTGTTGACCGATTGATCTGAAATTTGGAACACACCTTTATCTCTGTAGTCATTACAAAACTGCGTATTTCATTATCTTGTAAATCCAAGATAGAGGCCGCTACAAAATGGCGGATCCCTTTCTTCCTCAAAACCTCATCAATGTGGGTTTTCCAAAACCCCATCAATATGGGTATCAAATGAAAGGGCTTGACTAGCAGAATACAGTTATTTAAGAAAAATGCAAATCCAAGATGGCTGCCACTACTAAATGGCGGACTACATAGTTTCCCAAAACTTCATTAATATGGGTGTTGGGGGGAAGCAAACTACGCCACTGATGACTTGATCTGAACCTGCGCATCCGGACGGTGCCACTCCATGACGCACCCAGACAATCATTGACAGCTAGCTGTCATCACTGTCATTCTGAAAACTTCTCTCGTACCACACATTCTTTGCTAATCACAAAAAAGGAGTAGAGATAGAACCCAAAATAAAGTTGAATTCCCAAATTGTTAAATAATTGAATCATCCTGTCGTGCTTTGAATTTAAAACGAGGAGATCAAATGTAGGTAAAACCTAATAATGTAAAGTTCTTGTTTAATTATTGTTTCTCTTAATAAATACAGCTTTGAGCTCGCTATACATTGATAAAAACGCGTGCTGAATAGAACCTCCGAAACCCCCGTAACAATGGGTATCAAATGAAAGGGATTGACTAGCAGAACACGGTTATTTATGAAAAATGCAAATCCATCAAAATTCTACCAAATGGCGGACTACATATTATGTCAAAACACCATTAATATGGGTATCAAATGAAAGGGCTTGAATAGTAGATCACAGTAGATCATGAAAAATTAAAATCCAAGATGGCCGCAATCACAAAATAGCAATATACTTTATTAAACGGTTTTATTTAGCTTGAACTGTTCGTATGTATGTATGTATGTCTGTAGGATTGTCCCACAGTAATAGAAATTTGACCAATAGGAACTGACCGGATAGGAACTGCTGTCATTTTAAAACTGCTTATCTTGAAAAATCCAATTTGGCCTCCGCTCAAAATCGCTGATTCCATATCATCTCAAAAAAAAAGGTTGATTGAGATATGTGTATCAAACCAACGAACTTGACTTGGAGAACACACTATGTATTTTCTGCAATCTACTCAATATCGGTATCAAATGAAATTTTTTGACTGATAGAATACAGTACAATGCCTTTATTGTAGAGAAATATTCTAATGAAACAGATAATGTACTAAAAACTAGAAAATAAAATGAGTAAACAAAAACTTTTTAAATTATAAAATCCATTCATTTTCATTATCCACAATTAGTGATTTCATCATATGTCCCACTATTTTATTTTAGTCTTATCAATGCCCTAGACTAATGAAGGAGAGGTGTGATAACTACTAACTGCAACTTGCCTAATTATTTTCTCTAGCTTTTAGTACATTATTATGTTTAATCACAAATAAACCGTTTAACTTAAAAAGTTTTTTTACTCATTTTATTTTGTTTTGCACGCTGGTGGGGCACGTTTTCTTTTTGAAATAGTTTTCTTGGGATTCTAAATATAAAATCATTATCGGGCACAATTTTCATTCGAAATTCACTCACAACTTCCAAAAAAAGTATTGTTCTAAAAAACAGAATACATATTCCATTTAAAAAAGTAGATTTTCATTCATTATTTTAGTTTTTGAGGCGTATTCATTCCTCCTGCAAATCTACTATCATTTTCATTTCACAAATTGGTACACGAAGCTGCTGTCAAGGCGAAATAATTCAAAATTTGAAAAATCTTTTAGACTGCCATTTGTAGCACTACATACTTTCGGAATTATTTTAGCTATGGATGCTTTCGAGATTCTAAAAAAATATCGACAATAATCTGAACGATATTCCAGAAGAAAGGTACAACATTTCTAGTTTCACTTATGTAGGTATAGCATCCCTCATGAGTGTATCTTGCGTTGTATTTGTGGAGCAATTAAATCCAACAGTTTTTTCACTTTTTCAGGTGTTATTCTCAACACTGCTCTGTACTCTCGGGGATCATCATCGTAGAGTTACTTCAATATTGTATTTGTTGCTCCTTTTTTTTGCATCCAATTCCTGGACCGAATCCTTTTTTCTTTCTGCTTTTTCCGGATAGTACCTTCAGTTCAAAGAAATTCAGCACAAAGTATTTTTAAACACGGCCAGTGTGTGTTTAGCGATAAAATTGTGTAATGATAAATTCAACTGAAAATCTAAGACGAAAACTGCCAATAAAGAAGTCGATTTCGGATCAATCATCTGACAAATTCGGATCTGATTGCTGTTTCTGACGATTTGATGGACATTTGAAAAACCGCCTGGCATCTCTGGAAAACCTGTGCCGTAGTATCTAGTTTCTTGCCAGCAGCTCACATTGTGTGAACGGACAAGGCGAGTCAACCATTTGTCAAGCGAGTTCACCGGGTCAGTAGCTGCTCATTGTGAAGCCAGCTACTAGCAACGTATAAATGGGCCTTTAAGCGGACCTTATGGGCACCTTATGGGCACCTTACACGATCAACCGATTGACAATAAGTGTCTTCAATATCGTGACAGCTAGGCTTTCAACATCTGATCTAACCTCAATCAATATTTTTCCACCTTACACGGTCAATATCGCCCACAACCCGAGACAACGAAAATATCCGCGATGGCTAGTGGCGACATTTGAGTTTGGGATCCAAACTATTCTCTATCAGATTAGAAGGCTAAAAGGCAATTTTCAATTGGTAAGATTTGAATGAAAATATCTACTTGGTATTATTTAATTAGTTGAAGCGCGTAGTCCTAACCTTAACCTATTTCCCCTGAATTTTCAGATATTCCAACTAAAATGTATTATTATAATATAACGTCAATTTCAGACATAATTTTCGTATGGGATTTTCTCACCACTTGCAGAAAAAAAGTAATTTGCATTCACATAGAATACTAATTTTATTCGTAAAAGTTAATTTTCATTCATAATTTATACTTTAGAATTCGGTTTTTCTTCTCAAAAATACATCATAATACTCGTTTCACAAATACAGACTGTTCCTTTCAGTTTCAGAGATGCCAGATTATTTTAGTTTGCGAAAATATATGCAAGTTATTTTATCTGCAAGCAAATGTTTTTATTCCATAAATGAGACTATGACAGTAGAACCCCGATTATCCGCGAGCGGGTGATTCGCCCTGCGGATTATTCGTGACTGCGAGTTCCATAGTAAATCAATAGGCCTTTCCGGAATTTGTTAGTGAGTGGTAGGCCCATGCTCTTTTGTTGTGGTCATGGCTTTTACATTATTTAGCCACTGGTGTACACGACCTTATAGATGGATAGTTGATTGATTTCTGTATTGATAGAACATAGTTTTTATGTTGAAACATCTCTTTTCGTGTTTGCATTTTTTTTGTCTTTTAATGGGTCATCCGCGATTTTAGCTAATCGCGATGAGTTTGCCCGACTATTCCGCGGATAATCGGGATTCTACTGTAGCTTGAATTTACACATGATGCATTTTCATCTGTGATTTTCCCAGATCTTCTCATTCTCCAAATTTTATAGCGGAGTGTGAAGAAACACACAACCCGCTCACTAGCGCAAAGAATGACCGAGTTCAACGTTAAAAAATTCCTAAAACGTTGTTAAGTTTCATCCACTCTCTCACCATCACATTGTCAGTTTACTTTGAAGTTTTGATTTGTATCGTGAAAAGTACCGTATTTTGCTATTCAAAGTATCGGTTTTCCAAACCAAAAGCTTCCATTTATGATTCCTACAATTTCAGTAGTTTATAAATTTTAATTACAATCGCAAAAAAGACTAACAAAAATTAAATGTGCGCTTGCATATCTGGCAACTCAGTCTGGAAGTCCGTGAGGTAAAACGTCAACATCATGCATCCATATGAAATGTCACGATATTGATACTCGAAAATCAGAAAATCCGGATTTCAACGTCTCCGGCCATGTTCAGCTGTCATTATGCTCTCAAATATCATCATATTGTCAATAAAGTTGACCGTGTAAATTTTTTGCAAATCTGGCAACTCAGTCTGGAAGTCCGTGAGGTAAAACGTCAACATCATGCATCCATATCAAATGTCACGATATTGATGCTCGAAAATCAGAAAATCCGGATTTCTGCGTCTCCGGCCATGTTCAGCTGTCATTATGCTCTCAAATGTCATCATATTGTCAATAAAGTTGACCGTGTAAATTTTTTGCAAATCTGGCAACTCAGTCTGGAAGTCCGTGAGGTAAAACGTCAACATCATGCATCCATATTGGGCACCTTACACGATCAAACTGATTGACAATAAGTGTCTTCAATATCGTGACAGCTAGGCTTTCGACATCCGATCTAACCTCAATCAATATTTTGCCACCTTACACGGTCAATATCGCCCTCAATCCGAGACAACGAAAATTACGAGGTTAGATCCGTGATGGCTAGTGGCGACATTCGAGTTTGGGATCCAAACTTTTCTCCATCAGATTGGAAGGCTAAAAGGCAATTTTCAATTGGTAAAATTTGAATGAAAATATCTACTTGGTATTACTTAATTAGTTGAAGCGCGTAGTCCTAACTCTAACTTAACCTATTTTCTATGTATTTTCAGATATTCCTACTAAAATTTATTATTATTATATAACGTCAGTTTCAGATACAATTTATGTATGGGGTTTTCTCACCACTTGCAGAAAAAAAGTGATTTGCATTCACACAGAATACTAATTTTATTTGGAAAAGTTAATTTTCATTCATAATTTACACTTTAAAACTCGTTTTTCCTTCTCAAAAACACATCATAATACTCGCTTCACAAATGCAGACTGATCCTTTCAGTTTCAGGGATGCCAGATTATTTTAGATTGCGAAAATATATGCAAATTATATTATCTGCAAGCAAAAGTTTTTATTCGATAAATAAGACTATGACAGTAGATCCCCGATTATCTGTATCTGTATCTGTACCCCGATTATCTGTATCTGTATCTATTTCTGTATTGATAAAACATAGTTTCTATGTTTAAACATCATCCCGACTATTCGCGGATAATCGGGATTCTACTGTAACTTGAATTAACACGTGATGTTTTTTCACCTGTGATTTTCCCAGATCTTCTCATTTTATAGGGGAGTGTGAAGAAACACACAACTTAGACTAAAGCGGCTGCCCCGCTCGCTTGCGCAAAGAATGACCGAGTTCAATGTTAAAAAATTCCTAAGACGTTGTTAATTTTCATTCACTCTCTCACCATCACATTGTTAGTTTACTTTGAGGTTTTGATTTGTATCGCGAAAAGTACTGTTTTTTTTTGCTATTTTAGGTACAGTAATTTACATTTAATGCGACATTTTTCTAATTGGACAGACCTGTATGCGACACGTTTTGTTAGACATTTTCGTAAACATCGAGTTCGGGCCCAAATTATGGCCCCACATTGAAATTCGTCAGACGTCGACGCTGTACCACTCTCATCTTCAATGTCCTTTTTTTTTTTCTTTATTTTTGAGACTTTCAGCCTCCTGGGCTGGTTCGTCTCAGTAAAAACGGCCGAAACCATGCCGCAAAGTGCGCTTACTATCCATTTTACATGCACATACGGACAAGCAATTAACAATAAAACAATAAAACAAGAACAGATTTCGTCATAAGAATTTCTACGCATTTGAGCTTTTTTTCCCCCTGGTTTGACGAGGATGTCCGCTTGCCATGGCCCCAGGCCACAGATGGGGAATCCGCGCCACTCGAAGATGCCGACTGTTCTTGTTCCCCTTATCGCGAAGGGGAAGGAACAAGGATCTTCGATTTAATCACAAGTTTTTTGGTCAAATTTTAAAGTACAGATCGGCATCTTTCAAAAAACAGAGCAGTGCAGTAGTTTGTGAAGGGTCGTCGCCAAGCACATCTCGAATGCTCCCGCTGATCCCGTGTGAGTTCCGGAGGTTCTCATACTTTGGGCAAATACAGAGGATGTGTTCGACTGAATTGCGAACCTCGCACAAGTCACAAAGGGGATGAAAGGGTCCTCTGTTGAAGTTGTGTGACATGTTGCAGTGGCCGGTTCTTAACCTGGATAAGATTCGTTGCTCTCTCATCGTTTTGACGTCTTCGAATCTGGCGATGGATCCTTTGATTCTCCGGAGGAACAACGTCGCTTCAACGGACCATTTTTCCGCCCAAAAAGTTTCGAATGTGTTGGCGATCCATAGTCTGATGTCGTCTAGCGGTACTTTGCGCGTCAAAAGTTGTCCAAGGTGACCGATTCCAGCAAAACGGTCGGCCGCTTCATTGCCGGCTATGCCACTATGTCCGGGGACCCACATGAGGACTGTATCCGGCAGCAGATACCTCCTGATAGCTTGTATCCATGGGTGCCTAGTTATAGCCGCGCCAACGGCATCGATGACGCTAGCCGAGTCGGTAACTATCAGGATCGATTTGCTTGACGGTATAGTGGCAGCTTCAAATATTCCGGCAGCTTCGGCCGAGAAAACCTGGCAAATGTCGACGAGCTTCTTGCTGGAAATAAGAGAGTTATTATGACCGCTTACCCCGAAACCAACTCCTTGCATCCCTTTGGAACCGTCCGTGTTGCGAATTTCATAATTGTGATATTTTCTTGAGACAAGTTCGACAAAGGTTTGCTCCAGACCCACAGAGCTTGCCCCAGCTCGAAAGTTGTTCCTGATTGTATTATCCACTTGGACCACCGGCAACCTCCAGTCGTTAGTCCCAAACCAAAGCTGTTTAGCTATCGATGGGAGGTTTGAGTGTGTCACCTGCTGCAAGATTTCGTTCGTTAAAACAGTCAGGTGTGTCTCCTTACCTCCGCTGGTTTTAGCGAGAAAGCTCGCAGTTCTGGAAACTATCGCCGCGTCCACAAAAATGTCAAACGGAGGTTCTCCTATTTCGGCGCATACCGACGCTGCTGGTGTTGATGGTAGCAGACCAGAGATAATCCGTAGTGCATTGTTGTAAATCGGTGATAGAGTTTTTAGGAGTTTATCTCTGGCCAGTCATGTCACTTCGAGACCGTAGGTGAGGCGGCTATTGATGATGGCTTTGGCCACCCGTAAACGGATCGTTCGGTTGTTACTCCGGTGAGGTTTGGAGATGGTTTTTAGGAGTTTTAACCGGGTGGCACAGCTTTTCTTCACCTCGTCGAAATGGTGCTGGAAGTTCAGGTTGCAATCGACCACCACTCCCAGGATTCTCAACGTTCTACGGCGGGGAATGCGGTCGTTGTAGATTTTGACTCCCGAATTGCAACCTTGGTGTTTGTGACTGCATACCACCATGTGACCACTCTTTTGCGCCGAAAGTCGAAAACCTCGTTCGACAGCCCATTTACCGATAGCATTGGTAGCTGCCTGGATCTTGATGCGTGGTGCCCTGTGCGTGTTCCCCACCATTACCAAAAGGATGTCGTCCGCATACGTGAATACGCATACTCCCTTCGGTATAACCCGGAACAGGCTGTTCATCGCTATCAGGAAGAGGGTGACGGCTAAGACGGAACCTTGAGGTACACCAGTTTCTTCATGAAAGCGCCTGGAGCTGGTGTTCCCGACTTTTACCTCAAAGGTCCGGTTTGTCGCGAAGTTTTGAACAAAGTGCAGCAGATTGCCGTCTACCCCCCAGTCAGCCAGTGTTTTAAGAACTAATGGGATCCAGGTTAAGTTGTACGCCTTCTCTAGATCCAGGGCTACCATCTCCAGATGCTGTCGATTTTTTCTGGCCTCAGCTACCACCTCTCCAAGGGATGCGAAATACGTGTTTGTGCCCATCCCCGGTCGAAAGGCAAACTGTCGGCAGTCCAACTTCTTGTTTTCGGTCAGGTAGGTGACGAGCCGTCGGTTCGCCATCCTCTCTAGGGTCTTGGACGTACAGGAGGTCAAGGATATTGGTCGGTATCCTTTCACGGAGCAGCTGTTCTGGCCGACTTTGGGGATGGGGATCACAATACTATGTCTCCATACCGCTGGGAAGTCGTGCTTCAACCAGAGATCATTAAAAATGTCGAGGAGAGTGGTTTGACCTAACGGGGACAGCTGCTTGATCATCTTATAACCGATGTGATCGGGACCAGTGGACTCCCCTTTGGTGGAGCGCAGAGCGACGACGAGTTCTTCTACGGAGAAGGGTTTGTTGAACGGTTTTCCAACCCGATCATTCGGAACCACGAATCGATCGACTGAGTTCGTGTCCGCTTTTTGTTGTCGGATGAACTCGGAATCGTATCCCGAAATCGAGGACAGTTCAGCAAAATATTCCCCTAACATGTTCGCGGTGTCGACTGGATCGCTGTAGGTCGTGCCATTCGCTTGCAGGATAGGGGTTTGGAATCTCCTTTTCCCATTCAGCGCGTTAACACGTCTCCATAGGTCCGCAGAGGACTGACTTTAGTTGATGGATTCCAGGAAGCCGGTCCAGCTGTCTAGTTTGGCCCGTCTCACTATTCGCCTCACCCTTATGTGCTCGGTATCTGTTCATTGCCGTTTCTTTCTCCGGACCATCGTGCCGGATTCGTTTTGTCGCACGCAGGAACTTCCTCCGTTTCTTGATTTCTTTTTTGATGTCCTCAGACCACCAGTGCAGCGCTCTCTTTCCAGGGTTGGGCTTTGTTTTAGGGATGGCGGATTCTGCTACCTCGGTGATGATTTCGTTGAGCTTCTGCATGGAGGTCGGGTTGTCTCGGGCGATCAGGTGGCTGGAGGAAGCCCTGTAGAAATCCCAGTCAGCTTTGTCGAAAATCCACTTTGATCTTCGGGTGGATTGAGGCGGCGGTGCGTTGAGGATAATTGAAATCGGATAATGGTCACTTCCGTGTAGGTCGTCTGCTTTATTCCACCCCAGTTTACCTACCAAATCAATACTGGCTGCGGAAATGTCGATGGCTGAACTGCTACGACTTCGACAGAAGGTGTCGGTACCGTCATTCAGGACCGAGAGCTCCAACGATTCGAAAAAATCAGCGATGATGTTTCCCCTTACGTCCGTTGCTTGCATCCCCCAGTTGTGGTGGTGAGCGTTGAAGTCCCCCAGAACGATTTTAGGATCCTCCAAGCTCTCAAGCACCTCTAGCAGTTTGCGTCTCAAATCCGGGATCTTGCCACATGGTAGGTAAACGGAGACAATAACTACCGGAATTGGAGATTCTATTCTGACCGCAATTATCGGTAGGTCGGTGTTGATCTGCTTGCGCTTATGGGGGATGCTCTTCTTGACGCCCAAAGCCACGGAATGTTGTAATACGGAGCCCAGCTTTGTGTACCATTGGTATTTACCGCCGAGGATCTTCTGGACGTTCGTTGGAGGCATTCTGTTTATTTCTTGAAGAGCGATGACTAAAGGACACAGTTCCCGGTCTAGGATCTCCAGCTCTCCAAGGTTGTTATACAGACCATTGACATTCCACTGCAGGGCCAGGTTTGTTGATCTGGTGACTGTTGGACCTCGCTGGCGGTTGATGACGTGGTGGTTACTCGGTGAAATCAAACTGTTGTCAGAGACCAGACTCGATGGAGCACCCTGGGTGTTCGGAAATACCCTGGAACTCAACGGAGGTGAAGATGACGTTGTTGACAGGGGACCGGAGGACCCGGCTATAGCTGGTAGAAAGTCTCCAAGTCTATGTCTCCATGTGTCGTAGATAGCAGCATTGGATTGTGCTTCGACGGGCATGGACGGAACACCTGCGCTCTGAGTTGCCAAACGAGAGGGGTAAGGACGGATATCTCCCAGTGACCGACCCCCCGACCCGACGGTGGAAAAAAAAATCAGCGGCATGGCCCTTGGCGGAGGTTGTTGTGGATGGTAATGCCGAACGAGACAGAGGGAGGCAGCGGCCGGGTGGAATGGTTCCGACCGAAAGCCGCCCGCATAACCCGACGGAAGGAAAAAATAATTCGGCTTTTTTAGGGCAATCGACTATGGTGGTTGGTTCTTCGGCGACAGCAATGACAGCAGGCCCTGTCTCAACGATGCAGTTGCACGACGTAGAAATCCCGTCCGTCGGGGAACAAGCGTTTCCGCCCTTGTGCGTCCCGAGATCATATACGACTCCCACGTGGTCCTTCAGGGAACGGGCGTTGTCGCCCTTGTCACATATCTTTTTACTCCCGCGTGGTCCATCAGGGAACGAGCATTTCTGCCCTTGTGCGTCCCGATTTCTCGTACAACGGAAGCCACTTTTCCCCGGCGCCGGGGATTATCCGTCAGTACCGGTGGGGTTGTAACGTCCGCACTAACGGTGCCCCGGCTGCAGAGGGCTGTCGCGGAGTTCCAATTTTCTGCATCGTTTATCTGGTTCTTCGTCCTTGAGCTGCAGAGGTGGTCCAGTAGTTCCGGTGGGGGTGTAACGTCCGCACTACTGGGGCCCTGTATACCCAAGGCGCTGCTACTCGTATCATCCTCAGATCGCGGCATGGGATGCCGGAGGTTGTCCGACGATTCCGGTTGGGCTGTAGCGGCCGCATCGGCGGGGCCCCGACTATCCCTTCCGGAGAGCTGACTAGTAGTGTGGTGTGGAGCGACATGTGTGGATGTGTGTTGGTTCAGGTGAGGCATTGTGGGATACATTTTTAATTATTCGGTTCTGTCGGATGCCAGGGGGTAGCTGGTCGCTGGTTCGACCGACTGGTGTCTGGTGGCGACGTGGGCTGCTGGTCTGTGGCCAACTGTCTTTTGCGGATGTCCTTTGGCGGTTGAGTGAGCTGGGAGTCTGGTTTTCGTTTTTTCGAAGGCGTGGCGGGTGCGACTACGTTAATTTTTGTTTGGAAGAACGATATACTGGCGTGGGCGGCGAGGTGATGTCCTTAAATGTTGCCGTTTGATCGTCGGAATCGGTGTCTGAACCGAATCGATAATAGATGAAATCGTTGTGGACAGCTGCATTTTCTGCTTCTTCCGAGACCGTTTCATTTGTTGAATGTGTTTTGGTCGGTGGAGAGGGGATCGGTGTGTTCATCGAAGACGGAGGAGTTGTTTGGACGGGCCGTGTTGCTCCGGATGCATTAGTGGTACTGGTGCGGGTCAACAATGATCTAGCTACGATAATCTCTTCTTGTTGAGATGCATTTGCTCCCTCTCTCAGGATCGATCGCTGTTCCATGGCCGCTAAAATGTTGGCCATCTGATCTACTCTTTCAACCAACGACTTAATGGTCGCTGCATTTTGGGCAGCCTCGGTGCGCTGCGATTCAATTGAAGCGGCCATGTTCGCGATGATGAGGTCCTTCTCCGCTATTTTTTTTACTAGATCATTGTATTTTTTGTCCGAGGCAATCCCCGTAGTCGATGATTGGCCTTGATCACTTACCTCTCTAGTGACACCGGCGTATCTTTTTGATCGACCATTTTCTGCCTCGAAAATTATTCGTGCGGCCCTGTAATCGACGTCGCGGTCTACTTTTAATCTCTGAATGCTGTTTTCTTTCCGATATTCAGGACAGGAACGGGATGCTAGACTGTGTTCATTCGATCCACACTTTATACAGAATAATGACCGTTCGCATTTGGGACCCTCCGCCGGAATCACGTGTTTTTCTGAACAATTCCCACATGTTGGTGTGTCTTGCCTGCATTTTAGTTTAGTATGACCGAACGCCCAGCATTTGAAGCATTGCATGGGCAACGGATAGTAGGGTCTCGTTCTGATACGCAGATATCCAAAATCAATGAATTCGGGAGTTTGGGTTACCGCTTACAGTCAGTATTATCGTCGGAGTATTCTCGAAAGTGGTCGGACCAGTTCGTCGCTTTATTCTCCTCGCCGCTGTAACCTTTTGATTTGGGTACCGCTTACAGTCAGTATTATCGTCGGAGTATTCTCGAAAGTGGTCGGACCAGTTCGTCGCTTTATTCTTCTCGCCGCTGTAACCTTTTGATCCTGGAGGTAGCTCACAATTTGCTCCTCGGACATGTTGACTGTCTGCCCGCAACTTACGACGCACTTAGAAAAATTGAGGTACTGGTGGTACGTAACCCTCACTTTTGTTCCGTCCGCTAGATTGGTCAATTCCAGAAGTCTCTCTGCCTGTTTCTTGTCACGTACCTTTAGTGCGTATGCCGCACTGCCACCTTCGGGGAATGCACCTTCAATTTTTCCAGCCCAGTCCTCTATTGGCTTGCGAATCATGAATGGTGCGGTAGGGAGCACCTTATCTTTGCCGTCGTTGTCCACGCCAGTGATTCGTAGCACCATCAGTTCTCCGTGATTACCGCCGGGGTCCATGTATGTTGGTAAAGTCGCACCCGAAAAGCTACCCCGAAAAGCTGATTTATCCCGCCATTGAGGCCCCACACACTAGGTGCGGGGCCGGGGACACCCGCCATTACGGCGGTTCAGCAGCCGCTTATCCAATAACAGTGAATTTTTACGACGCACAAAAAACACGCTACGGAGGAATCCCTACCCCAATGACGTCACCGACGCGGCTTCTCACCTCACTCGCGTTTTATTTCCCGGCGGTTGAACAATTAAAAAAAACAATTGATAAATTGTCCACAAAACAAAATTAACGCGAACAAAACGTTCGAACACTTGTGTACGGCGATGTAGCCGCACCAGCGCTAGTGGCTCAACAAACGTCAACAAAAGTATACAATGCTATCGGTACACACAATTTTCACGACGGACAGTACGGACCGTACGGACACGAAATAAAAGCGGTAAAGTTCACTTCCACGACCTGCGCGGCGCCCCGTGAAACTTACACGCACAATTATACACACAGTGAGACGTAATCAACGATTATTCGCAGCGGGAGAAATACAATATCTGCTTGCTTGCGATATCCTGCTGCTACTGATCTTCAATGTCCAATTACAGGTCAAATCGCCTCCAATGCGACACTGAGTGATTCCTCGGCTTGTCGCATTAAATGTAAATTACTGTATCAGTTTTCCAAACCAAAAGCTTTCATTTATGATTCCTACAATTTCAGAAGTTTATAAATTTTAATTGCAATCGCAAAAAAGACTAACAAACATTAAATGTCCGCTTGCAAATCTGGCAACTCAGTCTGGAAGTCCGTGAGGTAAAACGTCATCATCATGCATCCATATGAAATGTCACGATATTGATGCTCGAAAATCAGAAAATCCGGATTTCTGCGTTGTCGGCCATGTTCAGCTGTCATTATGCTATCAAATGTCATCATATTGTCAATAAATTTGACCGTGTAAGGTCCGACATTTCATATGGATGCATGATGTTGACGTTTTACCTCACGGACTTCCAGACTGAGTTGCCAGATTTGCAAGCGGACATTTAATGTTTGTTAGTCTTTTTTGCGATTGCAATTAAAATTTATAAACTTCTGAAATTGTAGGAATCATAAATGAAAGCTTTTGGTTTAGAAAACTGATATAGTAATTTACATTTAATGCGACATGCCGGAGAACCACTCAGTGTCGCATTGGAGGCGATTTGACCTGTAATTGGACATTGAAGATGAGAGTGGTACAGCGTCGACGTCTGGCGGCGAATGTCAATATGGGGCCATAATTTGGGCCCGAACTCGATGTTTACAAAAATGTCTAACTAAACGTGTCGCATACAGGTCTGTCCAATTAGAAAAATGTCGCATTAAATGTAAATTACTGTACCTAAAATAGCAAAATACAGTACTTTTCGCGATACAAATCAAAACCTCAAGGTAACTGACAATGTGATGGTGAGAGAGTGAATGAAAATTAACAACGTCTTGGGAATGTTTTTAACATTGAACTCGGTCATTCTTTGCGCTAGCGAGCGGGGCAGCCACTTTAGTCTAAGTTGTGTGTTTCTTCACACTCCGCTATAAAATTTGGAGAATGAGAAGATCTGGGAAAATCACAGGTGAAAAAACATCACGTGTTAATTCAAGTTACAGTAGAATCCCGATTATCCGTGAATAGTCGGGATGATTTTGAAACATAGAAACTATGTTTTATCGATACAGAAATAGATACAGATACAGATAATCGGGGTACAGATACAGATACAGATGATCGGGGTTCTACTGTCATAGTCTTATTTATCGAATAAAAACATTTGTTTGCAGATAATATAATTTGCATATGTTTTCACAATCTAAAATAATTTGGCATCCCTGAAACTGAAAGGATCAGTCTGTATTTGTGAAGCGAGTATTATGATGTGTTTTTGAGAAGGAAAAACGAGTTTTAAAGTGTAAATTATGAATGAAAATTAACTTTTCCAAATCAAATTAGTATTCTACGTGAATGCAAATCACTTTTTTTCTGCAAGTGGTGAGAAAATCCCATACAAAAATTGTATCTGAAACTGACGTTATATAATAATAATAAAGTTTAGTAGGAATATCTGAAAATTCATAGAAAATAGGTTAAGTTAGAGTTAGGACTACGTGCTTCAACTAATTAAATAATACCAAGTAGATATTTTCATTGAAATTTTACCAATTGAAAATTTCCTTTTAGCCTTCTAATCTGATGGAGAATAGTTTGGATCCCAAACTCGAATGTCACCACTAGCCATCGCGGATATTTTCGTTGTCTCGGTGTGAGGGCGATATTGACCGTGTAAGGTGGAAAAATATTGATTGAGGTTAGATCGGATGTCGAAAGCCTAGCTGTCACGATATTGAAGACACTTATTGTCAATCAGTTTGATCGTGTAAGGTGCCCATTATAGCTATATTTTTTACATTTCAAACCGTTCGCGCTCGACAAATACTTCGGACGTTATCAATTTTTGTGAATTATCGAAGTGATTGTAATACTTTAACAGTTACTCTGCGGAAAAAAAACTCAAGCGGCAAAACCAAGGAACTCCATTGATGATTGTAGGTGTAAAGGTGTATTCTAGCAAATAAACGTTTTGTATTGTTTCGAAAGTTATTGATATCGTTAGTTAAAGGACAATGGTGCAACTTAAATTTGATTAATACCTGGATAAGAATCTAATTTTGTTTATGTTTCATCGATACGTGTCACTTTCATGGGCAAGGCTTACATGCAAACGAATGTTTCAAACAAGTTTCCAATCATCCAATCTATATGTATAATAAAGTTTTCTACTTGTTTTTTTTCCGGTCGGCACATTGTTATGGAATTTATTGCAACTACGAAAGCTTTTCTTTCGGTAATCCATATCATGAAACTTTTATCTATGATTTTCCTTCAAGTTGCTGAGTTATGAATATCGAACATTTATTATATCCAGGCTATGTCGTTATTGAATACGCATTCACCCCTTTCAATCGCCATCGTTCGATACTGAGACGTAAATATGCCGACACTGACGTCAGATTGAGGTCAAACTCATAAGTGTAAACAAGCATCCAAAAATAATATATTTGTTAAAATGATCAGTGCACTCTCTCTACTGTAAGCAGGAATACGATTTTTCTACAGAGTATCGAGTACATTGTAAACAACCTAATTTCGAGCTTTGTTAGTTTGCATTGCAGCTGAAGAATGTTTTGGAAAGCAAACTGAATTTATGCGATAAAATATTGGAACTTATAATACGTTCAACCATGAATGCAATCTACACGAATTCTTAAAAATGATAACCGTGCTGTAACAAAATGAGAAAATGTTGCATTCAGAATCTCTAAAACTATGTATCTATAAACTAAACTCAAACAATCATCTTCCAGGGTTTTTGTTTTCATGATGTACCTCATGAGTAATTTAATTAATTGATAACTAATTGAAATCAACAAATCTTTATTTTCTAGAATAGTATGATCTCACCAGATGGTCATCTGCTGAAAAATTTGGCTGTGTTCGATTTTGACCACACCATATGCGAATATAATACCGATATCGTGGTACGAAATCTTCTGGATCAACGTCTGATCACGCCAGAAATTAGAAACATTTTGAAAACATGTGGATGGATTCCTTATATGCAACGTATCTTAAGAATGCTGTATCTTTCTGGAGTTTCTGCTTCCGATATTGTGACAGCAATTCGCTCCATACCCGAGGTACCCGGAATGAAATCTTGCATTGAGATGTTAGCTACAAATAATTTCCATGTTATTATTATAAGTGACTCGAACTCGGAATTCATCAAGATATGGAACGATTTCAATGACATTGGGAGATATATTCACTCCACATTCACAAATCCAGCAAAATTCAATAGTAACGGTTTGCTAGAAGTACATCCTTTCCATCATCAAAAAGAATGTACCCTTAGCTCTAGGAATCTTTGTAAAGGGAAGATTTTAGAACATTTTTTGAACAAACAATATAACGAAACGAATATAGAATATGAGAAAATTTTCTATATCGGAGATGGAAAAAATGATGTCTGCCCAATGCTATGTTTGAAAGAGAATGGATACGCATGTCCACGCGAAGGATATAGATGTTACGATGAGCTAGTCAACGTGATAATTGAACGATCCATTACATTCGATGCGAAAATTCTAAAGTGGAATACCGGCAGTCATCTGGAGTGTCTAGTAAGAAGAGAATTGGAAATGTTATAAACTATTTGCGCATGTGATGAATTTTTTAATGAGCAACAACTAGATAGATTATTGTACTGATTTTAAATATTGAATATACTAATTAATACAACTTACAATACATTGTAGCTAGTGCTCAAATTTTATAACTCATATCTTTTAAAGTGACTATACTGGTAACATCGTATCTGTAAATATATCAATATTAGGGCCATTTTCCTGAAGCTTGTCATAATTGCTTATGATTTTCATTTAGTGGATAATTTCAAGAGGTATTTGTATATGGTGAAGTTTTTATCTTTCTTAAATACATGTGATATCATTAAAATAGATATAGGTTAATTCATGTACGTAAATCTCAATAAAAGCCATATGGGAATCAGTCCAATTGAAAAAAAATATTTTTATTTATAAGATTTAAAAAAAACACCAAAATCTATGAAAGTTCTGTTTTCACAGTGAGCTTGTGGAAAGAAAATGACCAAAGCAGAGAAAAAACAACCATAGGGGAACAAACCACGTGGGATACGTGAAAAATAAACCAGCGATGTTAAAACACACGTTTTTATTCAACAGGAATATAAGAGCACGTGAAAGAACAAAAAAAAAGTTTCTTCATACTCCCTTATGGCTGAGGTTATTTTGACAGTGTATCAACGCCCGTTAGCCGAACACCTGGATTTTCTTCTTCTTTTTGGCTTGAGGAGGCTTTAATCTCCTCCCTGTCTCTGAAGGCAGACCTCCTAAGAGCCCCTGTAGACTGCAGACTTTTGTCGGCCGACAGATTGGTCGGACGCCTTGATCAGTATGGACCGATATGCATATGCGCACACTACACCGATTCAGTACCGGCTGATGAAAAAGTTTTATAGGCTTCTCGATTACATTCAAACTATTCGGTCGGTCAACTATCGGCCGTCCGTTTAATCAGTAATGGCTAGCATCGATCTACGCACACACGACGATTGTTTATCGGCCGATAGTTCAATTCGCTCTATTTTGGCATCCGACATCCATGCCGTGCGAATCGCTGAGAATGGTAGGCTCGGTGTACGCTTTAGCAACCCAACCCGACCAAACTATCGGCTGAAAAAAAGTGTGCAGTGTGCGATGTCACCGTGAAGTCAACGTTGACGGGACGGTGACGGTGACGCTGTATGTGTAGCGCACTTTACTTGGACTTCACGATGACGGGACATTGTTTGTGTAGCGCACTTTATTCTACCTATTTTGCCTCCACCGACTCAAGGTCGACACAACCACAGATCGACCACTGCTTGTCGCTGCTTCATTGATATTTATAGCAAAGTGAAACTACGTCTTATAGGTTTGGACATTAGTAGTGGAATGAAAAAACGGCTCGTCAGCTACCTGACCGAAAACAGGAAGTTGGACTGTCGACAATTTGACTTTCGACTGGGGATGGGCACAAACACGCATTTCGCATCCCTTGGAGAGGTGGTAGCTGGAGCATCGACAGCATCTGGAGATTGTAGCCCTCGATCTAGAGAAGGTGTACAACCGAACCTGGATTCCACTAGTGCTTAAAACACTGGCTGACTGTGAGGTAGACGGCAATCTGCTGCACTTTGTGAAAAATTTCGCGACAAACCGGACCTCTGAGGTGAAAGTTTGGAACGCCAGCTCCAGACGCCTTCATAAATAAACCGGTTGTACCTCAAGGTTCGGTCTTTGCCGTCACCCTCTTCCTGATAGCAATGAACAGCCTGTTCCGGGTACTACCGAAGGAAGTATTCTTGTTCACGTATGCGGACGACATCCTTTTGGTAGTGGTGGGGTACACGCACAGGGCGCCACGCATCAAGATCCGGCAGCTGCCAATGCTATCAATAAATGGGCTGTCGAACGAGGTTTTCATCTCTCGGCTCAAAAGAGTGGTCACATGGTGGTATGCAGCCACAAACACCAAGGATGCAATTCGAGAGTCAAAATCTACAACGACCGCATTCCTAGCCGTAAAACGTTGAGAATCCTGGGAGTGGTGGTCGACTGCAACCTGAACTTCCAGCACCATTTTGACGAGATGAAGAAGAGTTGTGCCACCCGGTTGAACCTCTTCAAAACCACCTCCAAATCTCACCGGTGTTACAACAATGCACTACGGATTATCTCTGGTCTGCAGCCTCGTCTGCAGCCTCGATTATCAACACCAGCAGCCTCGGTATGCGCCGAAATAGGAGAACCTTCGTTTGACATTTTCGTGGACGCTGCAATAGTCTACAGAACTGCGAGCTTCCTCGCTAAAATCAGCAGAGGTAAGGAGACATACCTGACTGTTTTAACGAACGAAATCTTGCAGCAGGTGACACACTCAAATCTTCCACCGATAGCTAAACAGCTTTAATTTGGGAATAACGACTTGAGGTTGCCGGTGGTCCGCGTGGATAGTTTCAGTGTAGGCGGTAATAATAACTCACTTATTTCTAGCAAGAAACTCGTCGACATTTACCAGGTGTTCTCGGCCGAATCTGTCCTCATGTGGGTCCCCGGACATAGTGGCATAGCCGGCAATGAAGCGGCCGACCGTTTTGCCGGAGTCGGTCACCTTGGACAACACCTTCAAAACTTTTTGGGCGGAAAATGGTCCGTTTAAGCGACGCTGTTCCGGGTACTGCAACATTCAGTGATTACAATCAGTCTGAGCTGACTTGGAACGTCACTGCAAATGATCATCCCACCATCGATGTTCTGCATTCAAACATTCCGGCTTCCTGTAGTACACTTCTGGATGGTTTGTCTCGGATTGTTGAAACCCGAATTCACGTATCGCCTCATCCAGCAGTTGATTCCAAAAACGGCTGGCTTGCTTCAAGCTATATAGCGCCTTCTGAAGTCGACACACCTTCATCCTGTCCTTCACAAATCCTCCTGGCTGTCGCATAAGGTTTACATCAGCTTCAGCTTTTCTCCCCTGCAGAATAGCTGTGAACGCACCCATTTGGTTCATCTCCAAAAAAAATCGTCGCCAACGCCATCAGGAATCTTATAGTCGAGAAACGGACCACCGGTAAATAAACTTCGTCGCAGTCAATGTCCGGACGCCGTGAACATCCCTTGAACACCCATTTATTTTTAACTGCTTTTCCGCCTATCGGTAAATCTTTAAGCGCCCAAGTCTGGTTGATCTCGAGTGCCGCAGATTTCCTTTCGCATAGCCGTCATCCACAACTCGCGGTCTGGTCTACTCATCACCTCGTACGTGGTTGAATCGTTCATCTGTCCGGCATCCGGAGCCGCAGTATATCTAGTAGTGCTTGTCGTCTACTGTAGGGAAACATTTTGACCAGTATGCGCGCTTTACGTAGTGTAATCTTTATACTTGCCTGGTAGCTGGCGCGCCCGACCGCTGTGTCTCAACACAAGCTGCGTTTCAGCCGGTCTATCTGGTTGCGGTGGGAACACGATCTCTTCGTCCGCATCTTCATATCACTTTCAGAACTGCCCGTTTCGTTAACTTGTGCTTCGATATTCGCAATAGCATCATCGTCGTCAGGGTATTCGGGATCCCGTGAGCTAACCGCCTCTATATTACATTCTGCAACCGTCGAAGTACCATACGCTTCATCAAACGTTCCGTCCGAGAATTCTATCTCCGAAAACTCGACTGGTTCTGATCGTTCAAGTGTTTCCACACCACTCTGGCCCTCTTTCAGGAACTTGATTCAACAATCTGTAGCCTTTTGTGTCCTTAGCATAAACGACAAACACGCATTTTATTGATTTGAGGTCCAGCTTCTTCTTTTCCTGGTTTGGTACATGCATCATGGCCACGGATCCGAAAACCTTCAGGTGACGCCCAGGTTTCTCTCCTATCCACGCATCTTCCGGCGTCTTTCCATCCGATGACCGCTCAGGACTAAGGTTTATTAGGTATACTGCCGTGTTTACCCTTTCAGCCCAGAACTTCTTTGGCAACCGTGCATCGTTCAGCATAGACCTTAAAAATTGCTTCGAAATTTCCAGTTATTTCTCTAGGTATAACCTATGACAAAGTGAAACTACGTCTTACAGTTTTGGACATTACTAGTGGAATGAAAATTTGATTAGCTCTAACAAACAATGGTTTAACTGGTTGCCTCCACACTCCTTCAAATCAGCTCCGAATTCGAGAGATTTGTAATATGTAGGCTACTGCGGCAATCACTTCACTCCAGTATCTTTTTTCTCGTCCGTAGCAAGTACATAAAAAAAACCTCAATTTCCTGTAGATACCTGTTCCGGTGTTCAACGACGCCATTCTTCTGCGGCGAGTATTGTGGAAAGATAATGGCCACAGCAGAGAAAAGCAACCGCAGAGGAACAAACCGCGTGGAAACGTGAAAAAAAATACACTAGCGAATGTGAAAAACACGTCTTTATTCTGCTGGTATATAATTTGAACTGACGTACGGAAACTTTCTCTCTCTCTCTTCATATTTTCAGCCCTCGTGGCTGATGTTGTTTTGACAGTGTATCAGCGCCCATTAGCTGAACACACCGACACTCCTCCTCGCTGATCACTGGACCGTCGCTGATCACTCGACCGTCTTCCTAACGTAGTCCTAACTTCTCTCTAAACTGCTGCATTTTTGTTGGACCTAGCGGCTTCGTGAAAACGTCAGCCACCATATTGTCTGTAGAACAGTAGCGTAGCTGAATCTCTCCACGAGAACAGAGATCCTTGGCGTGGTAATACTTCGTATCGATATGTTTACTCCTCTTATTCTGTCTCTCCAGCGATACAAAGTCAATGCAGCTTCGATTGTCCTCTTCGATGACTGTGGGTAGGTTCTGCTCGTGTCCCAACTCCGCCAACAATCTTCGCAGCCAAACTGCCTCCTGTGCCGCTTCAGAAAGCGCAACATACTCCGCTTCCATCGTTGATGTTGTTACGCAACCTTGCTTGCGACTTCCCCAACTTACGCTCGCTTCGCCGATCTGGAATAAGAAACCACTGGTAGACTTCCGATCAGTTGAGTCTCCAGCCCAGTCAGCATCGCTGTACCCGATCAACACGAGGTCGTTCGTTCGGTCACTGCTCAAGCTTAGCTGATGATCCTCTGTAGCCACAAGATAGCGCACCACTCGTTTCAATTCAACCCAATCACGTTGCGCTGGCTGGTTGGTCCTTCTGCTGAGAATTGATATTGCTGCTGCTATATCCGGTCTCGAATTCGTTGCTATATACAATAGCGCACCAACGAGACTGTGATATTGTACGTTGTCAGCCAATGCGTCACCTTCCTGTTGCCTGAAATATCCGGGATCCAGTGGATACTTAGACGTCTTCGCACCATCGAGACCAAATCGTTCCGCAATTTCGTTTATAAAACTCCTCTGAATACATGCCACGTTGATTCTTCGTCACCTTGATGACAAGAAATTGACTCACCTCTCCGAGAGAGGAAATCTCAAAACGCTGCTGAAGCTCTTTTTCAAGCTTGGAAATCTGCTGTCCGTCTTTGCAAACGATGATCATATCGTCGACATAAATCAGTAAATAAATCCACAAATTGTTACTGCTCCATTTTGTAAACAAACAAGCATCTGCTTCGGACTGTTGGAACCCGAGACCAATCAACACCTCCTTAACGGTCGAGTTCCAGACTCTGGCTGCTTGTTTAAGTCCGTATAGACTTCTATTTAACTTGCACACTAGATCTTCTTTACCTGCAACCGAGTAGCCTTGGGGTTGCCGCATATGAATATCTTCGCGCAACATCCCGTTCAAAAACGCATTCTTGACATCCACGTGTCGCACTTGGAGTCCCTGATGTCCTGCAACAGTGAGCAAAACTCTGAATGTCTGTTGCAAAGCTACTGGCGCGTGCACTTCACTAAAATCTTCACCGAATCGTTGAGCGTACCCCTGTGCAACCAATCGTGCCTTGAAACGCACAGTGCGTCCTGTCGAATCCTTCTTTTGTTTGTACACCCATTTCGACCCAATCGCGCGTCTTCCCGGTGGTAACGGAACTCTTTTTTTTTTAGCGAACATGGTGGTTTGTGTATCTTTATAGTGCTGAATTTAAGGTGTTTTTTGTGGGAAATAGACGGCTGGAATTAGAACAAATTTGTTCCACCGACGGCGAATTTTAAATATTATCAGGATAAGTACTTATTGAGTGCATGCTGATAATTGTTGTGCGTTTTTAAATCAAATTTATATCACGGCTCTACGGCTCGCTATCGCTCAGGATAGCCACCGTAGCTGCTTGTGCTGTGTTGTGTATCGTTGTATTGTTTTTTTGTTGTAAAGGTAAATGCGGTGTTCGATTTCATCGGCGCTGTACTTCGCTTACAAAAGCAACAGCGAAACTGATAACAGAGAATCCGAACATTCAGTTTATTTGTGATGAATGTTTGTCGGACCAGAAATGTGGCGTGCGAGGTGATGCTTTAGACGTTGGTGGATTGCAAAGGGAGATGGAAAAGATCTCACTTTCGCTCTCTGATGTCCGAGAAAGCTTCACCGAGCAAATAAACATCGCGTTTGAGAATGAGCGAGATAAGCTTATCAGATCTTTCGACGAGCTTTTCAAAGAGAAGTTGACATGCTTCGAGAGCAGTGTTGCCAAAAAGTTGGAAAATATGAAAAGCTTATTCTCTGAAAAAATAAATGTTGACAGAAATTTAGCTGTGATGAACAGGAAGCGACATGTTAGTCCGAGCTCAATTAGTGCTAATTTGGACACTCCGAGCAAGAAAATTATGTTAACGAATAAAAATAATGATTTGAAAGAAAAAATGTTTAGAAATAATAATAATAATATTGAAAGTTTCGCTAATGTCGTGGCTCGTAAGGCTCGTCCAGTCATTGTGGTAAAGCCAATAGAGTCTGACAAGAAAAATGATGATACAAGAAAAATGTTGAAGACTAAATTAGATCCTAAAATACACAAAATAGAGAATTTCAGGAACGGTAAAGATGGCTCGATTATTGTTGAGTGTGCAGCAGGGGATAATATTGAGCAAGTGAAAAGTGGAATTGAAAGCAATCTTAGAAAAGGGTTTAGTACTTTTATTCCAAAGACAATAAAACCAAAATTAAAAATTATTGGGATAAGTGATCGATATTCCTCTGATGTTTTCATTGACTACTTAAAGAGTCAAAATGAAAACATTTCGATTAAGGATGTCAAGGTCGTTGTTGAATATGAAAATCCACGCTTGAAGTATAATAAATACAACACGATAATTGAAGTTGACCATGATACTTACAGAAACCTGATGACTGCTAGTAAAGTAAGTGTCAGGTGGGATAAATGTAGCGTGGTTGAGGCCTTTAGTGTTTTGCGCTGTTTTAAATGTGGAGAATTTGGGCATAAGAGCACAGATTGCAAGAAAGAACAAACATGTTCAAGGTGTAATGAGAAACATAAAACATCTGAGTGCTCATCAACTAAATTGAAATGCATAAATTGTATCAAAGTTAATAATGAACAGAAGTTGAATTTGGATGAAAATCATCCAACTTATAGCACCCAGTGTCCTGTCTATCGGAGACTGCTGGAGAAGAAAAAAAAGCGTCATTTTTCAAACCAAATAGCAATTCAAAAAAAAAAAAATGTGTGAATAAGTTAGCAATAATTTATCTGAATATAGCTGGGCTTTCTACAAATTACGCAGAAATGCGATATCTTGTAGAAAACATGCGTCCTCAGATGGTTTTTCTTTCTGAAACTCACATAATCGATGGAGAATCATATGATCAGTACAAAATTCCGGGCAATAAAGTTGCTTTTTGCTTGTCGCACTCCAAACACACTGGAGGTGTTGCAATTTATGCAATAGAATCAGTCAAATTCAACATTCTTTTAAACGAAGCTGTTGAAAATAACTGGTTCTTGGCTATTTCAGTTGAAAGAGGCATGCAGATGGGAAATTATGGAATTATATATCATTCCCCCAGTTCTAGTGACCAGCGTTTTCTAGATATTTTGGAAAACTGGTGGGAAAGCATTGTGGATTGCAGTAAGTTAAATATAATTGCTGGTGATTTTAACATTGACTGGCTTAATGCCCGAAGTTCGAATCAATTGAAACAATTATCACATTACTTTACCTTAAAACAATATGTTAACGAAGCCACTAGAATATCTAAATATAGTAGAACTCTAATAGATCACGTGTATTCAAATTTTGCTACTGTCCATTCTTCTACACAGGCCAAATTCAAAATAACTGATCATGAGACAATTTTTGTTTACATTGAGAATGGACAGGATGACCGTGATGGAAATAGAATAAAAATTAAAAACTGGAATAGATATTCCAAAGAAGCCATGTCTCAGCTTGTTTCGACAAGCCTGGATTTTATCTAGAGATGAACCAGCCTTTGGCTGAAAATCTCTTTAATAAAGAAAGAAAGAAAAAATGGGTGGGTTATATCTATGATATAACCGCAAGGTTGACGTGGGACTACCTTGGCTTATCAATCATTTGTTTGTATTGATTAAATTTTTGATGGAATGAAACAATTCCCGAATTCAATTGAATTCAATATATTTGATTTGTAAGTAAAAAGATTGTGAAATGTCATGTAAGGTCAATTCATGCATTGTGATAGTAAATTTAATGACAGGCCTTTTACGGTTGTTATGATACCTAGAACAAAATTTGTGAACGGGAGAATTTTCAAACGATTATTTTATTTTACATTTGCTTCTGAAGTTTACATCTCTCAAGTGTACGTACTTATCGAACCGCGAATTCGCTTGATTATATGAACTTCAGGCACTCAGTTCCGATTTTGACATGTATGTCGAACGCATATTGTTTAATGAATTGGCGTTATCGCAGCAGTTAACAACATTTTGCCTAATCATCAAATGGTATGCGTAGAAATTCAATGAGCGGAAGATATGAAGGTATATCCTTCAATACAATAATGAATAACCGAGCCAAAGCGTTGTGTTCGTACCCGCTTTTGTAATCCGTACTAGGAAAACACTTTGCGGAGTGCAAAAAAAAAATGCGGGTGCAGAGATACCCCCGACTTGCATGAATCAAAAACTTCAACTTCTACTTTTTATACTATAAAGGATTTAAACTTGAAAGTTCATTCGTCTCTAGTGTCTGCACGATCTTCCCAGGTTCCTAAGTTTAGGAGACCGTGTTTAAGAAACATGTTCTAGTTTGCACAAAGGCAAGCGAGTACAAAAGTACTCGAAGCTTGCATTTATTTACAGAGCCGATTTTCCCAGACATTTTGGTTTTGAAGTCTGTGTTAGGCAAACACATTTCAGTCGGAACAAAAATGCCACTGACTTGCATGAATTTACAATGCCAATTTCCTCAGACACCTTGGTTCTGAAGTCTGTGTTGGGAAAACACATTTCAGTCGGAACAAAAATTCCCCCGACTTTCATGTATTTGCAATGTTGATTTCCCCACGCTACATGGATTTGAACTCTGTGTTAGGGAAACACATTTCAGTCGGACCAAAAATGCCCCCGACTTACATGTATTTGGAATGCCAATTTCCCTACGCTCCTTGGATTTAAAGTCTGTGTTAGGGAAACACATTTCAGTCGGAACAAAAATACCCCCGACTTTCATGTATTTGCAATGCTGATTTACCCAAGGCTGCTTGGGTTTGATGGCTGTGTTAGGGAAATCGTAGATCGGGCCAATCAAAATGAGGCAGTTATGCCGTTTAGATAACGCTTAACATTTTACAGTTATTCAATTGTTTATCTAATGAAAAACAACATTTTATTAATTGTGATAGAAACGTAGAAATATTCCCTATCAAATGATGCAAACATCTTTCCGATCCAGTAAGAAATGTTCGAGTTATAAGAATTCGGAATCTTTCATTTTTTCCTGCATGTTCTGTGTTTAGGTTTTCATTTTACCCCCCATATACTCCGGTTAGACGTAGTCCCACGTCAAAAAAAAAAAAAAAAAAAGCCTGGATTTTGAAGCAATGACGGGACATCTGAATGATAAAGCAGCTGTTCTGACCGATATTCTGAGAGAGTGTACCAATAAATTAGTGGTTGAAAAATATATTGAATTAAACAATTTGAACAGCTGGTACTCTTTTGATCTGCTGCGTCTCAAACGCAAAAGAGATAAAAAGTAATAAAAGTTTATAAAGACTAATTTAGAAAATGATTGGAATAGGTACACCTTCGCGCGGAATATATATTCACAGGTCTTGAAAAGGACTAGAAGTGAATATATACAGAGGAAAATCGATGAACATCAAAATAATAGCAAAGAACTATGGAAATTATTGAAAAAGTTATTAAATTCTAAAAATAGTACACCGCGATCCATAGTTTTCGAAGGGTCAGAAGAACAGTCAGACCAAACTATTGCCGATAAATTCAACAGTTATTTCGTCAATAGTGTTCTGCTGATCAACCAAAGTATTGACTTGGTCAGCGAACCTGACGAAATAATACAGCCGATTAATATCAATTGTAGGCTAGATTGTTTTTCACCCATCACTTTTGCTGAGTTAAGAGATATTTGTTTTGACGTAGGACTACGTCTTTCATTTCTATACCGGGGTGTAAAATCAAAGTTTCGAAAACGAAAGCGTTACGCCGGAGACCGAGATTGTGAGCGTTAATAGCTCCTAAACAACTGAACGAAATGGTATGATAAACACTTCATTCGAAAGATAAAATGTCTACGCGTTATATACTTGTTACTTTTTGATCCAAAAACTTGTTTCAATAGTCTTAAAATTGCTTTCAAAACAGGCTATTGAAATCACCAATCGGTATATAAGCGAGCGCCGCTCGGAAATCCACTCAGTTCTAATTGAACAGCGATTGGAGCATGTTGTCGCTGTTGTGGTGAAGCTCTTCGTTTATCATGAAAGCGCGGATGAACGGTGTCACCAAGAGCCTGTTTGTGCACCCTAGGCCAGAAGGGAATCCATCAGGAGGAGAGTGATGCCACAAACGGTTCCCCGGGAAGCTACACACACATACACGCGCGGAATTCTTTCCGTTTGGATGCCATTCAGCATTGAGAAAGTTCCGGAAAGATCTAATCATTTCTGGAAAATAATCTGCCAGTTCCTCTGGGAATTCAAAAATACATTCATGTGAAAGAGTTTATTTGAATGTTTTCTATCCATGTAACACTGTGACCAAATATGTTTCAATCAAGTGCTATTAACAGGTGGTTATCAAATTAGTATTAACCACTGGTGGGCTTCCAGTAGCGAGGAAAATGTGGAAATATCTAATCGTTACTGAAAATAATCTGCCAGTTCGAGGATAATGTGGAAATATCTAATCGTTACTGAAAATAATCTGCCAGTTCCTTTGGGAATTTTCAAAATATATTCATGTGAAAGAGTTTAATTGAATGTTTTCTATCCATGTAACACTGTGACCAAATATGTTTCAATCAAGTGCTATTAACAGGTGGTTATCGAGTTGGCATTAACCACTGGTGGGCTTCCAGTATCGAGGAAAATGTGGAAATATCTAATCGTTACTGAAAATAATCTGCCAGTTCCTTTGGGAATTTTCAAAATATATTCATGTGAAAGAGTTTAATTGAATGTTTTCTATCCATGTTACACTGTGACCAAATATGTTTCAATCAAGTGCTATTAACAGGTGGTTATCGAGTTGGCATTAACCACTGGTGGGTTTCCAGTATCGAGGAAAATGTGGAAATAACTAATCGTTACTGAAAATAATCTGCCAGTTCCTCTGGAAATTTTCAAAATATATTCATGTGAAAGAGTTTAATTGAATGTTTTCTATCCATGTAACACTGTGACCAAATATGTTTCAATCAAGTGCTATTAACAGGTGGTTATCGAGTTGGCATTAACCACTGGTGGGCTTCCAGTATCGAGGAAAATGTGGAAATATCTAATCGTTACTGAAAATAATCTGCCAGTTCCTTTGGGAATTTTCAAAATATATTCAATCAATCGCAATCAAAAGGATAGCTTCTGAAGATTATGCTTCCCCATCAGTAGGATATTTCCGTATCCAATATTGGATGCATAAAACCTTGTGCCTCCAACGTAACGCTCTCGTTTTCGAAGTTCTCCAAATATTCATTCATTCAGAATGAATTCAGATTCAACTTCATACAAATGATCTCTAAATCAACGATAGTCCTACGTCACCCTTGCGGTTATACCATAGATATAACCCACTTCCTGTTTTTCATTGCAAAAATAGGCTGGTATCGATAATGTCAACGCAAAAGTGATACAAGATTGCTTTCATGTCATTGGACACAATCTACTGGACCTAATTAATGAATCTTTACGAACTGGGCACGTGCCAACGGTTTGGAAGGGATCCCTTGTGATTCCGATCCCCAAAGTTAATGGGACGGATAAAGCCGAAGAGTACCGCCCTATTAACATGTTGCACACATTAGAAAAAATACTAGAACTTGTTGTGAAAGTCCAGCTGATGCATTTTGTAGATAACAACAATTTGCTAATACCGGAACAGTCGGGATATCGAGAGGGACACTCTTGTGAAACCGCTCTGAATCTGGTGTTAGCAAAATGGAAAGAGAATATCGAAGCGAAAGGGACTATATTTGCGGTATTTCTGGATCTTAAACGCGCTTTTGAAACAATTTCTAGGCCCTTATTGTTACAAACATTGGAGCGCAATGGAATTGTAGGAATGTCGTACAAATGGTTCGAAAGCTATTTGTGCGACAGAACTCAAAAGACTCGTTTTAATGATTCTATTTCCGATCCCATCGGCAACTCACTCGGGGTGCCGCAGGGAAGTGTCTTAGGGCCCATTTTGTTTATTTTATATATAAATGATCTGCGACGGGTTTTACGATATTGTGATATTAATTTGTTCGCGGATGATACTGTCCTGTTCATCGCAGCTAAGGATATAAAAGAAACCGAGGATCACATAAACGAAGACTTGCAT
The DNA here is from genome assembly GCF_029784135.1 of Toxorhynchites rutilus septentrionalis. Taxonomy (NCBI): domain Eukaryota; kingdom Metazoa; phylum Arthropoda; class Insecta; order Diptera; family Culicidae; genus Toxorhynchites; species Toxorhynchites rutilus. Next base: position 203,081,316 of record NC_073746.1, on the reverse strand, counting down.
TCTCTGGCTCAGTGGCTTAAATTTAAACAATTGAAATTAAATGTTGGCAAAACAAAATACATGCTGATTTCTTCAGCAAACTCCAGTATTGACGTAAATTTCGAAATAGATGGTGAGATATTAGAACGCGTGAATGAAATCAAATACCTAGGAGTTATCATTGATGACAATTTAACTTTCAAGTCTCACATTAATAATGTCATCAAGAAGATTGCCAAGAAATACGGCGTTTTGTGTCGTTTGAAAAAAGAACTGACGGTGAACAGTAAAATTAAATTGTATAAATCATTGATCTCACCGCACATAGACTTTTGCTCGTCGATCCTATTCCTTGCAAACAATACACAATTAACGAGATTGCAGCGTTTACAAAATAAGATTATGCGTTTGGTTTTAAGATGTAGTAGTTACACTTCCTCTAATTTGATGTTGGACGCGCTACAGTGGCTATCTGTGAAGCAAAGAATTTATTACTTGACAATGGTGTTCGTCTTCAAAATTTTAAACGGTATGCTGCCTCGATACTTGTGTGATCGAATTGAAAGAGGAAGTGATGTTCATAGATACAATACTAGAAACGCGGATGATGCAAGAACACCTAACTTTATATTCAGTAGGTCGCAGAACTCGTTGTTATACAAAGGAATACATTTTTTCAATTCGATGCCCAGAGAAATAAAACGTGCGGCAACAATGGCAGAGTTTAAGAGAATGTGTATTTCCCACGTAAAATCTGTTTTGTAAACAGGTTTTCGTAATTTTTGTCAAATGATTTATTTATGTTTAATATCAATTGAAATTAGAAAAAATATTTACAGGTATCTCAAACTGCCATGTTCGTACTGATGATGATGATGTTTTTTTGTTGTTAAATTTGTATTGTTAAATTTGTTAAAATTGTAGATTATTATAAAAAAAAAAATTAGCGTTGTCTACGAAAGTTTGAGCCTCGCGCGCGTTTGGTGGGCCTGGACGAATGTTAATAATGAACACTGGCAGAAAACTGACACATAATGAAATTTTTATATAGGGTCTGGAGTGGAAACTGGAATTGGGATAGCTCATTCGGAATTGTCGTAAACTATCTTTCATCAGATGGTTATATCGATTATTTCTGATTGTAGCAGATCTCTTTTATGTTCTAAGTAGAAACTTTTAGATATTGGGTTCAATTCCCAATCAGTCAAGGATCTTCCCGGGTTGGAAATTTTCTTGACATGCCTTAGAAAAAACATTGGGCCTGAAGTTGAGACTATGACTATGTCAATGTCAATATGGATAGGAACATTGTTTGTTTTTTCGCAGTTTGTGCCTATTTTTACTGTTCTATTAATATTGGGCTGTTTCAAAAGTTTATGATTTGCTCAGCATCTACTATCCTACACGCGAATGATATGTCCACCCATACCTATCATCGCTCACGCACCGTGTTACAGTCGAATACGACCCATCCACATGCCTATCTTATGTCTAGCATAAGGCATCTCAAGTGTTGAGAAAGTTCGTGCACCTCGAGGAAGGTTCTTTTGAAACAAATCAATAGAAGCCATCCTATGCGCGATCAGTGTGACTACCCGCACATATCATCGCTCACGCACCACGTTGCAGTCGAATGTGACCCATCCACATGCCTATCTTATGTCTAGCATAAAGCATCTCAAGTGTTGAGAAAGTTCGTGCACCTCGAGGAAGGTTCTTTTGAAACAAATCAATAGAAGCCATCCTATGCGCGATCAGTGTGACTACCCGCACATATCATCGCTCACGCACCACGTTGCAGTCGAATACGACCCATCCACATGCCTATCTTATGTCTAGCATAAGACATCTCAAGTGTTGAGAAAGTTCGTGCACCTCGAGGAAGGTTCTTTTGAAACAAATCAATAGAAGCCATCCTATGCGCGATCAGTGTGACTACCCGCACATATCATCGCTCACGCACCACGTTGCAGTCGAATGTGACCCATCCACATGCCTATCTTATGTCTAGCATAAGGCATCTCAAGTGTTGAGAAAGTTCGTGCACCTCGAGGAAGGTTCTTTTGAAACAAATCAATAGAAGCCATCCTATGCGCGATCAGTGTGACTACCCGCACATATCATCGCTCACGCACCACGTTGCAGTCGAATGTGACCCATCCACATGCCTATCTTATGTCTAGCATAAGGCATCTCAAGTGTTGAGAAAGTTCGTGCACCTCGAGGAAGGTTCTTTTGAAACAAATCAATAGAAGCCATCCTATGCGCGATCAGTGTGACTACCCGCACATATTATCGCTCACGCACCACGTTGCAGTCGAATGTGACCCATCCACATGCCTTCAGGCATCCGAAAAATTTTTAATAAAAAAAAGAGAAGTCACCACATGCAGCACTAAGCTGCAGTAGGACTTCTCTTCTAACCACAACAACCGTACACGTACCCCATCCACATGCCTATCTCCGACACTCGGCATGGACCTTCAAGTGCCCGAAAATGTTTAAATAAAAAAAAGAGAAGTCACCACATGCAGCACTAAGCTACAGTAGGACTTCTCTTTTAAACACAACAACCGTACACGTACAAGGCCAACCTCCAAGCATGGGTAGTCTTTTTTTTTTTTTTTTGACGTAGGACTACGTCTTTCATTTCTATACCGGGGTGTAAAACCAAAGTTTCGAGAACGAAAGCGTTACGCTGGAGACCGAGATTTTGAGCGTTAATAGCTCTTAAACAACTGAACGAAATGGTATGATAAACACTTCATTTGAAAGATAAAATGTCTACGCGTCATATACTTGTTACTTTTTGATCCAAAAACTTGTTTCAATAGTCTTAAAATTGCTTTCAAAACAGGCTATTGAAATCACCAATCGGTATATAAGCGAGCGCCGCTCGTAAACCCACTCAGTTATGATTGAACAGCGATTGGAGCATGTTGTCGCTGTTGTTGTGAAGCTAATTTCGTTTATCATGAAAACGCTGATGAACGGTGTCACCAAGAGCCTGTTTGTGCACCTAAGGCCAAAAGGGAATCCATCAGGAGGAGAGTGATGCCACGGTTCCGCTTGAAACATCGGAGCAGCCGCCACACACACACACACACACATACACGCGCGGAATTCTCGTTGCTATCATCGTTGCTGAAAAATAATCTGCCAGTTCCCCTGGGAATTGAAAAATACATTCATGCGAAAGAGTTTATTTTAATGTTTTCTATCCATATAACACTGCAACCAAATACATTTGGTTTTGTTATTTTTCAATCAATCGCAATTAACAGGAAAGCTTCTGAATATTTTTTTCCCCATCAGTGGAAATTTTCGTATCCAATATTGGATGCATAACATGAAAAACGGAAAATGTTTCACATCGCGAAAATCAAGTCATTTTCGAGCGATTATTTGCTTTCTACTCATATAATGCTGCGAACAAATACATTTCGTTTTGGATTTTTTCAATCAAGTGCGATCAACGTAAGACCACGTCTTTCGGCAATTTATTAGAGGTGCAATGAATCTTTAGGAATTCCCGCTCTACGCGCACTGGCAAACAATGTTTACTCAACAATTTCTCAAACTAGAAATGGGTGTTGTGAGAAAGGATTAGCGAACGCGAAAACGACAAACGGGAGAAAGATATTTGGAGGTTGAAGGAAATTGGCAGAAAACTTCTTCATTCTTTCATTCAAATAATGTGATTCATACCACATCGTTTTGCCAGAAAGAGATTATTAATGCTCAAAGGAGGAATCGAGTCCTCCGAGGAAATTACCCAGCGCAAATTAGAGTCGACAATCGATTGCGGCATTCGTACACAAATAATTTTATAATGCAGTTTCACCAAAGTGATTTCTTCGGATATATTCACTACATCATGTCATGTATTTCATATTCTTCATTAGGAAATCCATATCCATGGCACCTATCGGTAACGAATTATTATCGAAACCACAATTTTCCCTAAATGCTCCTTTCAGTTCGGCCTGTAAAAAACTTTTCTGTACTCTAATCCATCAAATTTGGAGCCCTGAAAAGGGCCGTTGATTATATGCTAAGCTAATATAGCACGCTCTCCTCGGATACGATGGGCCAGCTGGATGTCCTTGGGCATGATGTGACGCGTTTTGCATGGATAGCACACAAATTGGTATCTTCGAATAAGCCTCCTGCAGCGTCATAACCGCGGAGCGCAAGTCGGTTTTGAAGTCCTGAGCAATTCCACGAACCAAATGCTGCAAAGGTAGCTTGCGGATCAGCAATTCGGTCGATATCTGATAGCGACGAATTTCATGCGAAGTTCCCGGTCGATAGCGATGTGGCTTCTCCACCTATCCTGCTACTGGTGCGCTTATCCGAGCTGACTTCGTGTGTCTTACCACCGAATGACTAACGAGCTGTCTGCGAAAGACTAACGAGCTCGAGTCCTCACGGTGCGAGAGTAGAGTAAGAAATGAACGAAAGCAAAGGAAGCGTCATTTTATAAACCATAAAAGTATAGAATCTAAATCCCACCCTTATTATATTCGTGAGTATACAGTAAGCTTATACAATAAAGAGGGTGGGGTTTACATTCGATTCTTTTATGTTTTATAAAATGACACTTCCCTTGCTTTCGTTCATTTCTTACTCTACTCTCGCACCGTGAGGACTCGTTTCATCGGAACTAAGCAGACAGCTCGTTAGTCCTTCGGTGGTAAGGCACCACGAAAGCAGCTCGGATAAGCGCACCAGTAGCAGGATAGGTGGAGAAGCCACATCGCTATTGACCGGGAACTTCGCATGAAATTCGTCGCTATCAGAAGTCGACCGAATTGCTGATCCGCAAGCTACCTTTGAAGCATTTGGTTCGTGGAATTGCTCAAGACTTCAAAACCGACTTGCGCTTCCAAAGTTCCGCGGTTATGACGCTGCAGGAGGCTTATTCGAAGATACCAATTTGTGTGCTATCCATGCAAAACGCGTCACATCATGCCCAAGGACATCCAGCTGGCCCATTGTATCCGAGGAGAGCGTGCTATATTAGCTTAGCATATAATCAACAGCCCTTTTCAGGGCTCCAAATTTGATGGATTAGAGTTCATAAAAGTTTTTTACAGGCCGAACTGAAAGGAGCATTTAGCGAAAATCGCGGTGTCGATGATAATTCGATACCGATAGGTGCCATGGATATGGATTTCATAATGAAGAATATGAAATACATGACATGATGTAGTGAATATATCCCCATATCGAAGAAATCACTTTGATGAAACTGTTTACCGTTTGTCGTTTTTAAGTGTTGGGAAATTGCATTATTTTTGCTGAGTAAATTCCAAGAAAAAATCCATTCCTTCTTTAAGCGTGATTCATTCTGCTTCGGATCAACGGAACAGTGATAATCATTTCATACAAAAGATAAAATGTCCAAGAGTTATATGATTGCTATTTATTGAGTCGGAAAATTGTTTCAATAGCTTAATGAAAGCTTCGAAAACAGGTTATAAAATGACGCTTCCTTTGCTTTCGTTCATTTCTTACTCTACTCTCGCACCGTGACGACTCGTTTGTTTGGGACCGAGCAGATAGCAGGTTAGTCTTTCAGTGGTAAGGCACACGAAGCGCACCAGCCGCAGGATAGGTGAAGAAGCCACATCGCTATCGACCGGGAACTTTGCGTGAAATTCATCGCTATCGGAAGTCGGCCGAATTGCTGATCCGCAAGCTACCTTTGCAGCTTTTGGTTCGTGGAATTGCTCAGGACTTCAAAACCGACTTGCGCTTCCAAAGTTCCGCGGTTATGACGCTGCAGGAGGCTTATTCGAAGATACAAATTTGTGTGCTATCCACGTAAAACGCGTCACATCATGCCCAAGGACATTCAGCTGGCCCGTCGAATCCAAGGAGAGGGTGCTATATTAGCTTAGCATATAATCAACGGCCCTTTTCAGGGCTCCAAATCTGATGGATTAGAGTTCAGAAAAGTTTGTTGCAGGCCAAACTGAAATGAGAATTTTCATTTGGATGCCATACAGCATCGAGAAAATTCCGGAAAGATCTAATCGTTGCTGAAAAATAATCTGCCAGTTCCCTGGGAATTGAAGAATACATCCATGCGAAAGAGTTTATTTTAATGTTTTCTAATTATATGGCGAACACAGCGACCAAATACATTTGATTTCGTAATTTTTCAATCAAGTGTAATTAGCTGGAAAGCTTCTGAAGATTCTTCTTTCCCATCAGTAGGATATTTTCGTATCCAATATTGGATGCATAACATGAAAAACGGAAAATGTTTCGTATCGCGAAAATTATATAATTTTCAATCGATTATTGCTCAGTCGCCGAAATTTTCATACTCAGAGAGTTCATTCTCCTCTAGTTTGCCTTCCAAATTGCCATCGTAAACCACACCTTCTCTCGATTCAATCACGCACGAAAAGCATACTGAAATGATATTGTGGTGGTGAAACCGATTCATTTTTCGTGAGGCGTCGTGCACAAATTATGATGGGGTTGAACACTAATGGGGCGGGATTTCTACAACGGGTTAATCACTGGGATTTCTTCGTGCAAATGGGGACTCCAATCTCGATCGCTAGATGGACCGCAGATGGTTTCGACGGGGAACACTCGGTGGACACTCGGGGGACACTCGGGGAACACCTCTATTACAGCAGTAGCGTTGAACAACGAACGATTCGTTGAACTATTTCGGGATATTCAAAAAAAAAACTCACGGAGTTTTTAACAAAACTTCAGTCCCTTTAATACGTCTTCCATTCTTGAAGGTTCGATAAAAAATAACAAACTGGGTGAAAAAACGTTGCTATAGGAGCGAAAAAACATTGGGTTGCTAGGGTGCACAAATCGCAAGATTACTAGATGGCTAGATTGTTAAACTGCTAGGTTACTAGATTTCTACATTTCTGGAAAATTCTACTTCATATCTAACATTAACCGGCCACCTTGAAAATTCAATTTTCAATAATAACTTAAATCTACGTCCAAATTCAAAATTCTCCTGCTTTGGGTAAAGGACAAATCTTCGATACAGATCGCTTCAGTACACCTCCCGAAGTTTGAATAGTCACCACGCGGACGATGCCATCAGGTCCGGGATGGACTTCTAGGATACGCGCGAGGGGCCAGCGCGTCGGTGGAAGACTGTCGTCCTTCAGAATTACAACACTCCCAACTTCGAGGCTGCATAGTTTCGGGTTTGTTTTGTATTGTATCTGCAGTTCCTTTAGGTACTCTGACCTCCATCGGTGCCAAAACTGTTGGCTGTGGGCTTGAATCCGTTGGTAGTAATTTAGTCGATTCACCGGTAGATGGCGGATATCTGGTTCGGGGAGTGACCTAATCATATTCCTGACCAGGAAATGAGCCGGAGTAAGCACAGTCAAATCGTTGGGATCATCGGACATAGGCATAAGAGGACGCGAGTTCATGCATCCCTCAATGCGGACGAGAATGGTAAGGAGTTCTTCGTACGAGAGCAAGGAATCGCCTAGTTGCCTGACGAGTTGCTTTTTTGCCACTTTAACCGCGGCCTCCCAGAGGCCGCCGAAGTTTGGGGATCGCGGTGGAATTAGATGCCATTGAATTCCGTCTTGGGCTAAATATTTACTGATTTTATCATTTTCCGGGCCTGTCTGAAGCCTAGAATACAGCTCATGCAGTACATTCTTGGCTCCGATAAAATTTGTTCCGTTATCGGAATATATATGATACGGTTTGTTTCTCCTATACATGAATCGATCCAAAGCCATTAGAAACGTGTTAGTGCTCAAGTCGCCTGCCAACTCGAGATGGACCGCTTTTGTGCTAAAGCACACAAATACACATACGTACACTTTTTGCGATGCTGCTCGTCGGTGCGAGGGCTTAAGATAGAGGGGCCCACAATAGTCCACTCCAGTGCAAGCGAACACCTCGTTGGCCGTAACACGATCATAGGGAAGTTGACCAACAGGTTGTTCAATCGGTTGAGGGTTTGTTCTATAGCAATTTAAACAGGTTCGAAGGACACTTCTTACAGCTCTCCGGCCATGCAATGGCCAGAATTCATCCCTGAGAACTGCGAGGGTCACGTTATTGCCACCATGGGCAAGCTTCTTATGGTGGTGCATAATTAGCAGTTTTGTGAACGGGTGAAAACCTGGGATGACCATTTGATGTTGAATGTTGTAGGGTTCAGAAGATAGCTGTAGCCGGCCACCAACTCGAATCACACCTTCAGGATCCAGAAACGGACTGAGGAGCTGAAGTTTGGAATGTTTCGAAACTGGAAGTCCTTTGCGCAGAGCCTTTAACTCATCGGGGAATGATTCTGATTGCACTAGTTTCGTTAGATACAACTTAGTAACGTGTAGTTCCTTGACGAGAAGCACTCGGTCCGGGATTCGAATATTCTTTGAGCGTGTATTTTGGATGAATCGGAATGCCCATCCCACCACATTCAGCAACATATTGTATGATGAGAATCGCAGGAACAATTCGTGGGGAGCAGAAGTTTGGAGAGTCAGCACAGCTGCAGTACGTTGTTCCAATTCTTCCACTGGGAGCTTGGTGCGCGGGAGATTTTGAGTGGGCCACACTTCCTTGGGTCCGTGTAGCCAGCTTGGTCCGTGAAGCCATTTGTCACAGGTGACTAGTTCGTCAGCAGGGAAACCGCGGGACAACAAATCAGCGGGATTTTCGATCCCTGCAACGTGCAGCCAAGGGAATCCATGGGTTGTCGCTTGTATTTCGGAAATACGGTTGGCAACAAAAGTTTTCCAGGTCCGCGGTGGCGCCTTCATCCATTGCAGGACCACTGTTGAGTCTGACCAGAAGTACTTCCTAGAGGAAATCTGATCCAGAGCAGCAACTACTTTTTCAAACAAACGGGTAGCGAGGAGAGCTGCGCACAACTCGAGCCGGGGAATGCTGATTGGTTTCAATGGGGCTACCTTCGATTTGGAAGCCAGCAAACTCACTTTGACGTTGCCATGGGCGTCTTCGGATCGGATGTAAATACATGCTCCATATGCAGCTTTTGATGCGTCTGCAAATGTGTGGTATTCGGCGACTTGATAATTCCGAATGAATGCATTTCGATCAATCCGAAATTTTGAAAGAGTGGGAAGTTGTTGGCAGAATATTTTCCACTTACGGTGAAGATCTGGAGTAATTTCATCATCCCATTCTAAGGACAGAAGCCAGAGTTGTTGCATTAGGATCTTTGCTTGAACGATGACGGGGGACACGAGCCCAAGTGGATCGTACAGCTGGGCAATCGTTGACAACACTTCCCGTTTAGTTGGTACCGGATTTATTACGTTGACGGCAATATTAAAACGCAGTTTGTCGGTCTCTGGTTCCCAGCAGATGCCGAGAGTTTTAACTGTTTCCTCGGGATCGAACTTCATGGGAGATCGGGTGCCTTGGAGTTCTTCAGGAATTTCTGATAACACTTCGAGGGAATTGCTAACCCATTTTCGCAAACGAAATCCACCTCGCTTCAGTAGTTTCATCAAATCATTTTGCAGTTGAATAGCTCGTTCCACAGTGCTTTCGCCGGAAATTAAATCGTCCACGTACACGTCTTTTCTCACTACTCGGCTGGCCTCGGGAAAATGTGCACCTTCATCTTCTGCCAATTGCTGCAGAGTTCGGGTCGCCAAGAACGACGACGGAGCAAGACCGTACGTAACGGTGGAGAGTTCGTAAGCTTTGATGGGTTCAGTGCTGTCGAATCTCCAGAATATTCTCTGGAGTGGGCGATCGGTTGGATGTAGCAAAACCTGGCGGTACATTTTTTCAATGTCCCCCACTAGCGCAATTGGAAACTGTCGGAAACGCAGAACAATAGTGAGCAATTCGTCTTGAACGACTGGTCCGACAAGGAGGGCTTCGTTGAGAGAATGTCCGGAACTCATTTTCGTTGAGCCGTCAAATACGACACGAACTTTTGTCGTCGAACTGTCCTCTTTTACGACTGGATGGTGGGGAAGATAGCAAGCATCTGGGCGATCTACATCTTCATTAGGTACTTCCTTCATGTGCTTAAGAGCTATATATTCCTTGATGAAATCATGATACTGCGGTTTGAGATCTGGCTTTTTCTCTAGCATTCGTTCTAACCAACGGAATCGTTGAAGAGCTGTCAATTTTGAGCTTCCAAACATTTGTTTGAATTGAGGATGTCTGGACATTCGTACGATGTATCTACCAGACTTTTCCCGAGAAACGGTTTCACGATAAAAATTCTCACAATTCTGCTCATCTACAGAATAGTTCGTTCCGCTTACCTCTTCAAGTTTCCAAAAACGTTCTAACAGATCTTCGATCGACGGGATTTGAGCCACATGACAAGTTACTGTTTCTCTTGAATCGCCGTGCTCCATTTGACCAGTTACGATCCAGCCAAAGACGGTTTCTACCAGCATGGGAAGATTATGGGTCAAATGGATTCGTCCATCACGCAAAAGAGTGTAAAAATGACCTGCGCCAATTATGAGGTCGATTCTTCGAGAAATATTAAATTCAGGATCGGCTAACAAAATTGATTTCGGGATTTTCCAATGGACAGCAGAATATGAAACTGCTGGGGTATGGCTGGTGACTTTTCGTAGGACGAGAAAATCCATTTGCTGCTTGAAATCGTTCACTCTGGATCGAAGCTCAGTAGTCACCTGGTGCTTAGCGCTCGTGAGGGTGCCATCTACACCCGAGATGGGGACGTTGACTGTTGTGCGTGTAAGATGCAACTGCTGACACAACCGTTCACTGATGGCATTTGGCTGCGAACCTGTGTCCAACAAAGCTCGAGCCAAGTGTTCTTGTCCATATGTATCTACGATTATTAGAACCACGGTAGAAAGAAGTACACTTATTTTGTTCCCTTCTACAGCTGCGTTGGATGTTACTATTTGAGTATTATTGTCGGCAGCCAGAGTCTCGGTGGTGGCAATGGCAGTTACTATGCGGGAGGGACCAGGCATGGGCTTGTTTCCCAACAAGATTGTCTCTGACTTAGGTTCCGGATGGGATTGAGTTTCGATATAGCCGGGGTGTATCATCGAGTGGTGCCGCTTAGTACAATGTTTGCACACAAACTTTGAGCGACAAGCACGAGCAAAATGGTCGCTACGAAAACAATTACCACATAACTTTTTGTCGTTTACGACCCTTAGACGATCTTGAACATTCATTTCGTTGAATATGGGACATTTCATTAGCAAATGCCTCTGCTTCTCACAGGCAGGGCACATCGGATAGACTTTGCTGTCAGTTTCACTCATAGCATTGGAACTAACACGGGTAACATTTTTCTTTTTGATTCCAGAATTCGGATTCTCGGTTTTTGATTGAGATGGATTGGGGCGGTTGATCATAATCGTCTCCAGTACTCGAGTCCTTTTCTGCAGGAACTCAACCATTTTTTCGTAGGCCGGATTTTCATCTGATGCGATTGATTCCTCCCATGCGCTGTGGGAGGCGTCATCTAATTTGTCTACCAGCAGCTCTATCAGAATGGAACTAAATTGTTCGACAGGTTCTCCTAATTGCTGCAGTACCTTGGTGTGCCGTTGAAAATCATCAAGAATGCGGTGGAGCGCCTCCACTGAATTATTCGAGATTTTTGGGTATTTCAGGAGCGCTCGTATGTGCTTCTTCCGTAATAGACGCTTATTGGAATAACGCTTGACAAGCGTGTCCCAAGCAACAGAGTAGTTCGCAGCCGTGATGGTGATTGATTGAATGAGATTCGCTGCTTCTCCCTTTAGAGCAGCGCGGTGATAGTGAAACTTCTGCACACTTGATATCTCCGTGGACGAGTGTATCATGGAAAGGAAAGTGTCATGGAAGGTGAGCCAACCATTAAAATCACCATCGAACTCAGGCAGCGTGATCGTCGGCAGTTTAACGTTCGACAGCGGGGTGGGAAATGGTAATCGAGGGGGCATAGCTTGAGTAGAGGTTGATGCTACAGGCGATTCATGAGTGGGGCGCTTCGCCAACAAACCAGCTTTCACTTGAAAATATTTTTCCTCGATATTGGCTCGCCTTTCGACATTTTCTAGTGCAAAGTTTTCATCATCGTCCAGCTCTTCGTACTGTGATTGTACTGTTTCGAAAGACTCCATCAACTTATCGATACGCTCCAAACGTAGTGGAACTTCGTGGCCATGTTCATCAGGATCAAAATTCCGTAAAAATGTCTCCAAACGGGTAATCGAGTCAATAATGTTCTTCCGCTTCAGCTCCTTAGCTTTCATCCTTTTCTCGTTCTGGTTCGACATCTTGACGGTAGCTCCGAATACAAATGGACAGCTAAAACGGTCGAAAAAGACCCAGCAGTACCGAAAAATTGAGTAAATCTTATTGGAACGGTACTCACCTTGTACCTCTTCCAAAGAGGCCTTGTATGATTAATTCTATCAGCAACTAACGGGAAATAACAGGTTGAGATAACTGGACAATGGGCAGTTATACACGGGTAATGTGGGTGGCAGCATTAACGAATTTTTCCAATTTCGTTAGAAGTTCGGACAACGGGGTTTATCTCTGTTAATCTTCTTGATATCGTGCGGATACCGGATGCTCTGGGTAGTGTCGGTTTTCAGGTTATGTGATCGTACGTCTTCTTGTTTGCGGGGCGAATTGTGTGACCTTTATTCTGGTCACGGCACCAAAATGATGGGGTTGAACACTAATGGGGCGGGATTTCTACAACGGGTTAATCACTGGGATTTCTTCGTGCAAATGGGGACTCCAATCTCGATCGCTAGATGGACCGCAGATGGTTTCGACGGGAAACACTCGGGGAACACTCGGGGGACACTCGGGGGACACTCGGGGAACACCTCTATTACAGCAGTAGCGTTGAACAACGAACGATTCGTTGAACTATTTCGGGATATTCAAAAAAAAAACTCACGGAGTTTTTAACAAAACTTCAGTCCCTTTAATACGTCTTCCATTCTTGAAGGTTCGATAAAAAATAACAAACTGGGTGAAAAAACGTTGCTATAGGAGCGAAAAAACATTGGGTTGCTAGGGTGCACAAATCGCAAGATTACTAGATGGCTAGATTGTTAAACTGCTAGGTTACTAGATTTCTACACTTCTGGAAAATTCTACTTCATATCTAACAAATTACGTAACGCGATAAGGGGGGAGGGGGTAGATGTTGCGTTACTTTCTGTTTATTAGAGATAGGAAATTGCGTTACGAAAGAGGGGGAGGTTCAAAATCCGGATTTTTGTGTTACGTAATTTGTGCACGACGCCTGAGGACATCGACAAGACAACATCGTTACTGAACGAGCTGAACGGCGAGGGATCGAGGTATTCATTACCTGGCTTGACCTGACCTGAAATGCAATCAGTTTGTTTTAACTGTGAGGAAGCGCAGAAAAGCCGATCGATCAGAAGGAGAAGAGAAGGTGACCAAGAGAGTATCAGCATCGAAATACGGTTCCTCGGGAAGACATAGAAGCAGCCGCCACACACACACATATACACGCGCGCAACTCTTTTCGTTTGCTGGTTATCGAGGGGAAACCTGGAAAGAAATGATCGTTGCTGAAAAATAATCTGCCAGTTCCCCTTGGAATTGAAAATTACATTCAAGTGAGTTTATTTTAATGTTTTCTATCCATATAATACTGCGACCACATACATTTGGTTTTGTGATTTGTCAATCAAGTGCAGTTAACAGGAAAGCTTCTGAAGATTATTCTTCAGAACAAGGTTTTTTGTATCCAATATTGGATGCATAAAACCTTGAGTCTTCAAAGTAACACTCTCGTTTTTGAAGTCACCCAAATATTTATTTATTCATTCATTCAGGATGGATTTAGATTCAACTTCAAACAAATGATCTCTAAATCAACGATAGTCCTACGTCACCCTTGCGGTTATACCATAGATATAACCCACTTCCTGTTTTTTTTTTTTTTATAGAGGTGAGGAACGCTCTTCCAGCCTTATCTGGGAAGGGATAACCCAGACGTCGAGTGGGGATCGCACCCACAAAAACCAAGCCCTCTACTCGTAGCCTCATTCCCCCCGGGACCACATCTAGGCGACTACTTCAGGGGGCGGCTGTGCTCATGCACTTCACGAGTTTTCAACGCTAACTAGCGTTGATCCTTCCCTTTTTCTCTATACATCTCATTTACGTTTCCGTTGTACTCCGCCACGCACATCTGCTGCACAGGCTTCCTTTTACCCGTCGAGACGTGTACCGATTAGGAATTGCCCTCCAACTTGACGCGCAACCCGTCACAGTCACCCTCGCGGGGTGAGAAACCCGAGAGACGTGAACCGATTAGGAAGCGCCCTCCATCTTGACGCGCGCCCCGTCACAGCCACCCTCGCAGGATTTCTCTTCCCAACGGAGCGCCGATTAGGCAGTGCCCTCCAACATAACGCGCACTGCGTCACAGCAACTCTCGTGAGGTACCCGCCGATTTGATGATGCTCTCCTAGGCTCTCGCTCCGCCGAAACGATCCTCGCAATGTTCCTCTCTCCATCCACCAACAGGCATTGCCAGCATTTTCTTGACCCTGCTCTCCAGATTCCGCTTACCCGTCGAGACGTGTACCGATTAGGAATTGCCCTCCAGCTTGACGCGCAATCCGTCACAGTCACCCTCGCGGGGTTTCTCACCTGTCGAGACGTGAACCGATTAGGAAGCGCCCTCCAACTTGACGCGCGCCCCGTCACAGCCACCCTCGCAGGATTTCTCTTCCCAACGGAGCGCCGATTAGGCAGTGCCCTCCAACATAACGCGCACTCCGTCACAACGACTCTCGTGGGGTACTACACTTTGCAACAGCCCTCGCATTTGTTCCTCTTCTATGGTCAGGAGTTATTACTACGCTGGTCGGCCCTCCACTTCCGCTGTAGCTCGGACATGATGTGTATGATTACACTGTTCACAGCGTTCCAGGTGCCCTCATCGCGACACATTTTCTCTACTATGTTCCCGGCATGAAGGGCAGGCAGCCCCTCGCGTCTTGCGGTGAACCTGGGACACACAAATACCACGTGTTCTGGTGTTTCCTCCACATCTTCACACTCCGGACAGAGTGGCGACGTTGCGTGCCCGAACCGGTGCAAATATTGCCTGAAGCAGCCATGTCCAGACAGGAACTGTGTCAGATGAAAATTCACCTCCCCGTGCTTCCTGTTCAGCCAGGTCGATAGTACCGGTATGAGCCCATACGTCCACCTGCCTTTCTCCGCCGTGTCCCATTCCTGCTGCCACTTCAAGAGTGATTCTACTCTCGCTGTTTTCCGGATACCCCTGATTTCCTTTCGTCTGTAGCACTCTCTGTCTTCCGCCAGAGTGATGCCAATAGGGATCATGCCGGCGATAACGCAGACTGCCTCCAACGAGATCGTCCTATACGCGCTCGCAACTCGCATCGCCATGAGCCGAAACGTACGGTCCAGTTTTCTACGATTCCGGTGGGTTTCGAGAGCCGCAGACCAGGCTGGTGCTCCGTACCGCAGTATGGACGAGGATACAGCAGCCAGGAGACGCCTTTTGCTACTGCAAGGTCCTGCGTTATTCGGCATTATTCTCGCTATCGCGCTAATGGACTTCTCTGCTTTCTCGCAGACGTAGTCGACGTGGTTGTTGAAATTCAGCCGGTCGTCGATCATAACTCCCAAATATTTCAACCTACGCTTAGAAGGTATCACGTGTTCCCCGACTGTAATTTCCGCTCGCTGCACGGCTTTGCAGTTACTCACCAACAATACTTCCGTTTTATTATGAGCAATCTGCAGTTTCGCTGCTTGCATCCAGTTCTCTACTGAGACGATGGACTCGATTGCAAGCATCTTCACCTCTTCGAGTGTCTCGCCTGCCACTGTGAGAGCGATATCATCCGCGAAGCCCACGATCTCCACGCCTTTGGGAAGCTTCAGATTCAGTACACCGTTATACATTACGTTCCAGAGCGTTGGGCCCAGGATAGAGCCTTGTGGTACGCCGGCCGTTATATTCAACGTTGTCCGCCCCATGCTCGTCTCGTAGACTAGGACGCGGTTCTGAAAGTAGCTTCCTAGAATTCTGCACAGGTACCCAGGAACCTTCATACGGTGTAGGGACTCGGCAATGGCTTCCCAGCTAGCGCTGTTGAAAGCATTCCTCACGTCGATCGTTACTATAGCACAATGTCGGTCGCCCCTCCGCTTTTGCTGTGATGCCTTCTCTGCTTTTTCAACCACTGTCCGGATAGCATCAACGGTGGACCTGCCTTTCCGGAATCCAAACTGCATCTTTGACAGACCATGGTCACTCTCCGTACATTTCGTCAGTCTGTTGAGGATAATCCTTTCCAAGAGTTTCCCGAGCGTATCCAGCAGGCATATAGGCCTATAGGATGTTGGTACCCCCGGGGGCTTTCCTGGTTTTGGCAGCAACTCTAACTTTTGGATCTTCCATTTCTTAGGAAAGTGACCATCATCCAGGCATTTCTGTAGCACTATCCTGAAGATGTCCGGGAACGCCTGAATCGCCGTTTTCAAGGCCGCGTTGGGGATTCCGTCGGGGCCGGGCGCTTTCTTTACCTGCAGTCTCTTCGCCACTGCTACCAGTTCTTCATTGGAAACTTGAGAACGTTCGGTAGCTATTTCGGCGTACGGTGTCGGTGGCCATATCGTAGGATCATGCATCGGAAATAAACCCTCCACAATGACCTTCAGCTTCTCGGGACACGATTCGACGGGCTGCACAGGTCCTCTGATCTTCGCCATCACGACTCGATACGCGTTGCCCCATGGGTTGGCATCTGCCTCTCGGCACAGCTCCTTAAAACAGTTCGCTTTGCTCATTGTAATTTCCCGTTTCAAGGCGGCTCTAGCTGCTCGGTACACCGTATTACGTTCCTCTCTATCAGCACTGTTTCGTGCTCTCTGAGCGCGTCTTCTGGCTCGAAGACAGCTAGCGCCAAGGTTGCGGAGAGAGTCGTTCCACCAGTAAGCTGGGCGTCTTCCATTTTTTGGTGCAACTTTCCTCGGCATGGTAGTGTCGCATGCTCTCACCAGTAGATCTGTCAACTTTTCTGCGTTCCAATCTGAAACTCCGCTATCTAGACGAAGTGCTTCGACGAAAAGGTCCTTGTCGAAAGCATTCGTTTTCCACTTCCGCTCACAGCTTGTTGTCCTCCGAACTCGCACGTGGTTTCGTTGACCGATTCTGTACCGGATCGCCTGGTGATCACTGTGCGTATACGACTCGCACACTTTCCACTCCGTACTCGCCAACAGCGACGGACTGCAAAAAGTAACGTCGATGATGGATTCGCGCCCATCTTTCCGGAAAGTGCTGGTGGTACCTTCGTTCAGTAACGTTACTTCCAGCTTTGCTAGAGCTTCCAGTAGACTGTACCCTCTGATGTTGGTGCATCTACTTCCCCACTCCACCGCCCAGGCGTTGAAGTCGCCTCCAATGACGATCGGTGTTCTACCAATTAGTTCCTCGGTCATTGCGTCTAGCATCTGGTGGAATTTATCAGTTGTCCATCTCGGGGGTGCGTAGCAACTACACATGAAGATTCCATTAATTTTGGCGATTACGAAACCTTCATGTGAACCTCCAACCACTTCCTGGATAGGATATCTGCCCATCACCTGTATTGCAGCAATCCCTAAACTATCCGTCGCCCAGCTGCCGTTATCACGGGGTACTCGGTACGGCTCCGCTATGATTGCAACGTCGCATTTTGTCTCTGTTGTCGACTGCCACAACAGTTGCTGAGCTGTGTTGCAATGGTTCAGATTGATCTGAATTATCTCCATTACTGCGATTCTGCTAACGCCTTCTTATACGAGGGACACTTGAAGCTTCCTGTCGCATGGTCGCTGTCGTTCTCTGGTTTGCAGAGCA
This sequence comes from Toxorhynchites rutilus septentrionalis, assembly GCF_029784135.1. Lineage (NCBI taxonomy): Eukaryota > Metazoa > Arthropoda > Insecta > Diptera > Culicidae > Toxorhynchites > Toxorhynchites rutilus. Next base: position 203,063,459 of record NC_073746.1, on the reverse strand, counting down.
GGCATTTCGGTTGCTTCGTGCAGTCTCTCGCAACGTGCCCTTTCTCACCGCATCTCCTGCACAGTTCAGACCTGTCGGGGCCTGTGCAGCTTCTTGCCTGATGTCCAAAGCCCATGCACTGGAAGCATCGCTCCATCCGCTTGGTCACCCGGGGCACCATCTTCAGCGAGCAAACCGACCAGCCAACTTTTATTTTGGTCGTTTCTACCATCTTATTGGCTGCGACTGTTGAGAGCCGTATCGACGCCGTCTGCGTACCACCATACGCCTTCCTCATACGGATCGTCATTGGTGTATTGTCCAGCTTACACTGTTCTATCAACTCGCGCCTTAGCTCCTCGTCTGTCGTGATTTCGTCCAGATTTCTGCATTCGACCACTGATTCCTGGGAAAGAGCCCTCACCTTCACTTCCTCACCGAGCGACTTCGCAACCAGTTCCTTGAAGGCTGAACTTTTGACCGCCGGATCCCTCTTGAGCTCGAAGAGCATCTCTCCTTTCTGGGTACGCCTGGTTTTCACCACCTTCTCTCTCAGTTCTTTCAACTCCGGATCGTCCCTCACTTTCCGTAGGAGTGATGCATAAGTAACTCCTTCCTTCACCTCGACGATCAGGGCCTCTCCCTTACTACGCTCGCGTCGGGGCCTAGGTTTTTTTGTCTCCTGCACCCCTTTCTTCTTTTCTTCTTTCTTCTTTCGTTTCTCCGTCTGTTTTTCGACAGTGCGCCATCCGCTGCCTTCACCTTCCTTTTTGTTTCCCAGGTTATCATTTTTAACCTTCTTCAGGTCTTCTTCATCCCCTGGGGTATCCCTCTTCCTTTTGTCCGATCGTGGATTTCGTGGCGTCTTCGGCGTCTCCTGTATCTCGACGGACATCTTCACCCTTGCTTCAGCGAGTGCTTTTTCGACAACCTCTGCTCGCGTGATCATCTCCTTCTGTTCACGGTCAGCAGCCGTAACGGCCGATTTGATGCTTGTGACTAAATGTTTTATCTTAGTATGGACATTGTTTTTGTCCTTAATGAACTCGTAGAGTTCATTCACTTTTTTCTTGACCTCCATCAAGCTTGACCTCCCGACCTGCAGCCCTTCTAAAGAAGTGGTGGTGTTGGCTTTATGCGTTAGCACTTGTATCAGGCTACTCTCTCCTTGTTGTGGATCCTGTTGGTGTCCTGTAGGATTCGCTATGGCTGTCTGGTTGCGAATTGGTGATCTCTGGAGCTTACCGCTCCTTGCGAACACGCTCGCCTCTCCTGTTGGTGTGTCTTCATTCCCGTCGTTTCGTCTGTTGAATTGTTCGAAGGTATTCATGTCTGTTGGGTCCCAACTTCGGGCCGCTATCTCCGCTCGTTGTACATAGTCGCTATCAGTGATCCCATGGTTATCTATGCAAGCAGTGAGGCCATGCAGGGGTTGACACGGTCCTTCATGGGGACCGTGTTCAGAGCCAGATCAGCGCAAGTCAGGAATGTGACATCTGACGCCTAGTACCTAGTGCCTGAGCCTAGACGAGCATCGAACGTACCCGAAGACTTGCCAAGTTATTACCGGGACGGGGGCAATCGCACTATTAGCCCACACGCCGTTTCAGGAAGGTGTCACTCTTCCTTACTCAGGGAACAGGATAGTACGACTGTCAGCCTTCAGCGTCGTGTTGAAATCGTTTCCGTAACATGTCCATTTTCCATGTCGTAACCAGTATGTCGTAATCAGGATCTTACTGGCGTCGATCCTGATGTGCTTGGCACTCCTTGCGTTGCTCCTGTACACGGTATTTCCCCCGTGCAATCGCCAATAGGCTTTACCGCGCCCTTACTCGCGTTGTCACCCGATAAGTCGCCTCATACGACAGGGACAGGGACCAAGACCCGAAGTGCTATTCTAGGCCGGCAACTCCACGGCCAAGCATGGGCCAAGCAAGCATAGTCTTTTTTTTTTTTTTTTTTTTTTTTTTTTTTTTTTTTTATAGAGGTGAGGAACGCTCTTCCAGCCTTATCTGGGAAGGGATAACCCAGACGTCGAGTGGGGATCGCACCCACAAAAACCAAGCCCTCTACCCGTAGCCTCATTCCCCCCGGGACCACATCTAGGCGACTACTTCAGGGGGCGGCTGTGCTCATGCACTTCACGAGTTTTCAACGCTAACTAGCGTTGATCCTTCCCTTTTTCTCTATACATCTCATTTACGTTTCCGTTGTACTCCGCCACGCACATCCGCAGCACAGGCTTCCTTTTACCCGTCGAGACGTGTACCGATTAGGAATTGCCCTCCAACTTGACGCGCAACCCGTCACAGTCACCCTCGTGGGGTTTCTCACCTGTCGAGACGTGAACCGATTAGGAAGCGCCCTCCATCTTGACGCGCGCCCCGTCACAGCCACCCTCGCAGGATTTCTCTTCCCAACGGAGCGCCGATTAGGCAGTGCCCTCCAACATAACGCGCACTCCGTCACAACGACTCTCGTGGGGTACTACACTTTGCAACAGCCCTCGCATTTGTTCCTCTTCTATGGTCAGGGGTTATTACTACGCTGGTCGGCCCTCCACTTCCGCTGTAGCTCGGACATGATGTGTATGATTACACTGTTCACAGCGTTCCAGGTGCCCTCGTCGCGACACATTTTCTCTACTATGTTCCCGGCATGAAGGGCAGGCAGCCCCTCGCGTCTTGCGGTGAACCTGGGACACACAAATACCACGTGTTCTGGTGTTTCCTCCACATCTTCACACTCCGGACAGAGTGGCGACGTTGCGTGCCCGAACCGGTGCAAATATTGCCTGAAGCAGCCATGTCCAGACAGGAACTGTGTCAGATGAAAATTCACCTCCCCGTGCTTCCTGTTCAGCCAGGTCGATAGTTCCGGTATGAGCCCATACGTCCACCTGCCTTTCTCCGCCGTGTCCCATTCCTGCTGCCACTTCAAGAGTGATTCTACTCTCGCTGTTTTCCGGATACCCCTGATTTCCTTTCGTCTGTAGCACTCTCTGTCTTCCGCCAGAGTGATGCCAATAGGGATCATGCCGGCGATAACGCAGACTGCCTCCAACGAGATCGTCCTATACGCGCTCGCAACTCTCATCGCCATGAGCCGAAACGTACGGTCCAGTTTTCTACGATTCCGGTGGGTTTCGAGAGCCGCCGACCAGGCTGGTGCTCCGTACCGCAGTATGGACGAGGATACAGCAGCCAGGAGACGCCTTTTGCTACTGCAAGGTCCTGCGTTATTCGGCATTATTCTCGCTATCGCGCTAATGGACTTCTCTGCTTTCTCGCAGACGTAGTCGACGTGGTTGTTGAAATTCAGCCGGTCGTCGATCATAACTCCCAAGTATTTCAACCTACGCTTAGAAGTTATCACGTGTTCCCCGACTGTGATTTCCGCTCGCTGCACGGCTTTGCAGTTACTCACCATCAATACTTCCGTTTTATTATGAGCAATCTGCAGTTTCGCTGCTTGCATCCAGTTCTCTACTGAGACGATGGACTCGATTGCAAGCATCTTCACCTCTTCGAGTGTCTCGCCTGCCACTGTGAGAGCGATATCATCCGCGAAGCCCACGATCTCCACGCCTTTGGGAAGCTTCAGATTCAGTACTCCGTTATACATTACGTTCCAGAGCGTTGGGCCCAGGATAGAGCCTTGTGGTACTCCGGCCGTTATATTCAACGTTGTCTGCCCCGTGCTCGTCTCGTAGACTAGGACGCGGTTCTGGAAGTAGCTTCCTAGAATTCTGCACAGGTACCCAGGAACCTTCATACGGTGTAGGGACTCGGCAATGGCTTCCCAGCTAGCGCTGTTGAAAGCATTCCTCACGTCGATCGTTACTATAGCACAATGTCGGTCGCCCCTCCGCTTTTGCTGTGACGCCTTCTCTGCCTTTTCAACCACTGTCCGGATAGCATCAACGGTGGACCTACCTTTCCGGAATCCAAACTGCATCTTTGACAGACCATGGTCACTCTCCGTACACACGATTCGACGGGCGTCACAGGTCCTCTGATCTTCGCCATCACGACTCGATACGCGTTGCCCCATGGGTTGGCATCTGCATCTCGGCACAGCTCCTTGAAACAGTTCGCTTTGCTCAGTGTAATTCCCCGTTTCAAGGCGGCTCTAGCTACTCGGTACACCGTATTTCGTTCCTCTCTATCAGCGCTATTTCGTGCTCTCTGAACGCGTCTTCTGGCTTGAAGACAGCTAGCGCGAAGGTTGCGAAGAGAGTCGTTCCACCAGTAAGCTGGGCGTCTTCCATTTTTTGGTACAACTTTCCTCGGCATGGTAGTGTCGCATGCTCTCACCAGTAGATCTGTCAACTTTTCTGCGTTCCAATCTGAAGCTCCGCCAGCTAGACGAAGTGCTTCGACGAAAAGGTCATTGTCGAAAGCATTCGTCTTCCACTTCCGCTCACCGCTTGTTGTCCTCCGAACTAGCACGTGGTTTCGTTGACCGATTCTGTACCGGATCGCCTGGTGATCACTGTGCGTATACGACTCGCACACTTTCCACTCCGTACTCGCCAACAGCGACGGACTGCAAAAAGTAACGTCGATGATGGATTCGCGCCCATCTTTCCGGAAAGTGCTAGTGGTACCTTCGTTTAGTAACGTTACTTCCAGCTTTGCTAGAGCTTCCAGTAGACTGTACCCTCTGATGTTGGTGCATCTACTTCCCCACTCCACCGCCCACGCGTTGAAGTCGCCTTCAATGACGATCGGTGTTCTACCGATTAGTTCCTCGGTCATTGCGTCTAGCATCTGGTGGAATTGCTCAGTTGTCCATCTCGGGGGTGCGTAGCAACTACACATGAAGATTCCATTAATTTTGGCGATTACGAAACCTTCATGTGAACCTCCAACCACTTCCTGGATAGGATATCTGCCCATCATCTGTATTGCAGCAATCCCTAAGCTATCCGTCGCCCAGCTGCCATTATCACGGGGTACTCGGTACGGCTCCGCTATGATTGCAACGTCGCATTTTGTCTCTGTTGTCGACTGCCACAACAGTTGCTGAGCTGTGTTGCAATGGTTCAGATTGATCTGAATTATCTCCATTACTGCGATTCTGCTAACGCCTTCTTATACGAGGGACACTTGAAGCTTCCTGTCGCATGGTCGCTGCCGTTCTCTGGTTTGCAGAGCAAGCATTTCGGTTGCTTCGTGCAGTCTCTCGCAACATGCCCTTTCTCACCGCATCTCCTGCACAGTTCAGACCTGTCGGGGCCTGTGCAGCTTCTTGCCTGATGTCCAAAGCCCATGCACTGGAAGCATCTCTCCATCCGCTTGGCCACCCGGGGCACCATCTTCAGCGAGCAAACCGACCAGCCAACTTTTATTTTGGTCGTTTCTACCATCTTATTGGCTGCGACTGTTGAGAGCCGTATCGACGCCGTCTGCGTGCCACCATACGCCTTCCTCATACGGATCGTCATTGGTGTATTGTCCAGCTTACACTGTTCTATTAACTCGCGCCTTAACTCCTCGTCTGTCGTGATTTCGTCGAGATTTCTGCATTCGACCACTGATTCCTGGGATAGAGCCCTCACCTTCGCCTCCTCACCGAGCGACTTCGCAACCAGTTCCTTGAAGGCTGAACTTTTGACCGCCGGATCCCTCTTGAGCTCGAAGAGCATCTCTCCTTTCTGGGTGCGCCTGGTTTTCACCACATTCTCTCCCAGTTCTTTCAACTCCGGATCGTCTCTCACTTTCCGCAGGAGTGATGCGTAAGTCACTCCTTCCTTCACCTCGACGATCAGAGCATCTCCCTTACTTCGCTCGCGTCTGGGCCTGGTTTTTTTTGTCTCCTGCACACCTTTCTTCTTTTCTTCTTTCTTCTTCCGTTTCTCCGTCTGTTTTTCGACAGTTCGCCATCCACTGCCTTCACCTTCCTTTTTGTTTTCCAGGTTGTCATTTTTAGCCTTCTTCAGGTCTTCTTCATCCCCTGGGGTATCCCTCTTCCTTTTGTCCGATCGTGGGTTTCGTGGCGTCTTAGGCGTCTCCTGTATCTCGACGGACATCTTCTCCCTTGCTTCAGCGAGTGCTTTTTCAACAACCTCTGCTCGCGTGATCATCTCCTTCTGTTCGCGGTCAGCAGCCGTAACGGCGGATTTGATGCTTGTGACTAAATGTTTGATCTTAGTATGGACATTGTTTTTGTCCTTAATGAAATCGTAGAGCTCGTTCACTTTTTTCTTGACCTCCATCAAGCTTGACCTCCCGACCTGCAGCCCTTCTAAAGAAGTGGTGGTGTTGGCTTTATGCACTTGTATCAGGCTAGTCTCTCCTTGTTGTGGATGCTGTTGGTGTCCTATAGGATTCGCTATGGCTGTCTGGTTGCGAATTGGTGATCTCTGGAGCTTACCGCTCCTTGCGAACACGCTCGCCTCTCCCGTTGGTGTGTCTTCATTACCGTCGTTTCGTCTGTTGAATTGTTCGATGATATTCATGTCTGTTGGGTCCCAACTTCGGGCCGCTATCTCCGCTGTACATAGTCGCTATCAGTGATCCCATGGTTGTCTATGCAAGCAGTGAGGCCATGCAGGGGTTGACACGGTCCTTCATAGGGACCGTGTTCAGAGCCAGATCAGCGCAAGTCAGGAATGTGACATCTGACGCCTAGTACCTAGTGCCTGAGCCTAGACGAGCATCGAACGTACCCGAAGACTTGCCAAGTTATTACCGGGACGGGGGCAATCGCACTATTAGCCCACACGCCGTTTCAGGAAGGTGTCACCCTTCCTTACTCAGGGAACAGGATAGCACGACTGTCAGCCTTTAGCGTCGTGTTGAAATCGTTTCCGTATCGTGTCCGTTTTCTATGTCGTAACCAGTATGTCGTAATCAGGATCTTACTGGCGTCAATCCTGATGTGCTTGGCACTCCTTTCGTGGCTCCTGTACACGGTATTTCCCCCGTGCAATCTCCAATAGGCTTTACCGCGCCCTTACTCGCGTTGTCACCCGATTAGTCGCCTCATACGACAGGGACAGGGACCAAGACCCGAAGTGCTATTCTAGGCCGGCAACTCCACGGTAAAGCATGGGTAGTCTGAGAGGATCGAAGTGTACACCTCTCTGCAACTCGCAACTCCCAGCCTGTTAACCTATCGTTTGTAGGAGGTCTCAGGTGTCCAGATGCCACGCAACACGGTGGACACGCAAACGCGCACAACCTCTACGTGCTGGGCTCATCCCTTTTCGCTCGCAGCTACTCAGGGAATCCAGTCACACATCATTTGAGGCCTATAAGAACTATCTCATGTATGGAGAAGATGGAACACACAAAGACTTTCATCTTGGGACGTGTGTTCATCAAGCCGTGCGCCGGGGCCTTCGCACGTTTGACTATCTTCAATGTTTTTCCACCACCGAAGGCCGAAAAACACCATTACGCATATGCGCTACCTAAGCAGCGCATATAGTTAAATTGGTAAATATAGGCGGCACTCAAAAATGTGTACATCGCACAATGATTGTACGATGTGCAATATGCGTTCAACTTGTCGGTGTTCATGTGTCCTGCAGTTCACATTCTGACGCGCAATTTGCTGCGGTCTTCATCGATCCACGAGCCGAGTGTAGTCACACATCATTTGAGGCCTATAAGAACAATCTCATGTATGGTCCCTACAATAGGATGAAAGTTCGAAGGCCCCGGCCCTTCATCCAAGCAGTAATACCTTTAGTGCAGTAAGGGAGTGTAAATCCTTTTATCGATCTGAAGACCGAGATGAAAGGGTTTGTTGTATGAATTGAAACATAACGGACTCGCCAGGAGAGCATATTAAACGTACGTTCGTACAACACCACACACACAGATGGGGGTACGAGTACGGCGCAATTCCTAGTCCTCGCAAAACAACCACTGGGTAACGCATGTTTATTTTTGTTCAGCAAGACCCCAATGCGTTCGGTCTCCTCCAAATCAGATCACCATGGGGATACGATAATGATCCTTCCGCAGGTTCACCTACGGAAACCTTGTTACGACTTTTATTTCCTCTAAATAACCAGGCTCGGTCAACTTCAGCGTGTCAAATGCAGCCCTCGAGGAGCCAGCAAACTACTCGCCTCCAAAGGCCTCACCTAATAATTCATTGGTAGTAGCGACGGGCGGTGTGTACAAAGGGCAGGGACGTAATCAACGCTGGCTAGTGACCAGCACTTACTGGGAATTCCAAGTTCATATGGACCGTTTCAGTCCATAATCCCGACTACGTGGGCATTTCAGTGATTTCCCGTTCCTCTCGGAATAGGGTACACGCTGCTGCCCACATTGTAGCGCGCGTGCAGTCCAGAACATCTTAGGGCATCACGGACCTGTTATCGCTCAATCTCACCTTGCTTAACACAAGTTGTTCCATTAAGCAGAAGTCAACCTCGATGAGTTGACGTGTCATCAGGTCATACTACACTGCGCCAGCGAGCGCGCGCGGAAGCCGACCCGAAAGCCAACCCCACACGCACACATCACAACCGGACGACAGCTTCTACGTCTGACTGCTGATAGCGTTCTAGTTAATTTGATTGAGTCACGTTCGTTATCAGAATTAACCAGACAAATCAATCCACGAACTAAGAACGGCCATGCACCACTACCCTTAGTTTTGAGAAAGAGCTATTAATCTGTCTTACCTCAATAAGTTCCGACCTGGTAAGTTTTCCCGTGTTGAGTCAAATTAAGCCGCAGGCTCCACTCCTGGTGGTGCCCTTCCGCCAATTCCTTTAAGTTTCAACTTTGCAACCATACTTCCTCCGGAACCTGATTTTGGTTTCCCGGAAGCCACTGAGAGCACCATACAGTAGCGTCTCCCAATTGCTAATTGGCATAGTTTACGGTTAGAACTAGGGCGGTATCTAATCGCCTTCGATCCTCTAACTTTCGTTCTTGATTAATGAAAGCATCCATGGCAAATGCTTTCGCTTTAGTTAGTCTTACGACGGTCTACGAATTTCACCTCTCGCGCCGTAATACTAATGCCCCCAACTACTTCTGTTAATCATTACCTCCGGATCCGGTTACAAACCAATGAATATTAGGACCGAGGTGTGTGTGTGTGTGTATATCTTGTTTATTAGGCTTTAACATTTGTTCTACAGTAACTAGCTGCTCTGTCATTCGCCTAAGTTTATCTCTTTTACATTATTCCCTATATTCCCTATACTCCTGTTCACCATCACTTTGAGCGGGCGTTTTTTGCTCTGTTCACTCTTTTTCATTTTTTGAGTATTCGTGATATGGTGGGCCTATCTCTAGTCCCTAACTTAGATCATATTAGTCAAATTACAGTCTCTTATGAAATCACACGTTCTTTTTATGTTCTCAGTGCTATTTTTCAGAATTATTTGGATGTTGTCTCCTAGTCCATGTTTCCGTCTTTCAGTGTCGTACTTTCTACACTCCACAAGGATATGTTCTACTGTTAATGCTGTTCCACAAGTTTCGCACGTGGGTCCATCTTGGTGTCTCTGGCTCATGATTGAGCTGTGCGTCATCCAGGTGTGGCCTATCCTGAGCCTAGTAAGCAACTTCTGGTCCCTAGGGTTGTCTGCTTCGGTCCATTTTTCTACGCTGCATTTAATTTTCCTGAGTTTCTGTTCTCTGCAGTGGAACCAGGTTTTGTTCCATTCGTCCTTTATTGCTTCTTTGATCCACCTGATGGCATCTTCCTTAGGTATGGTTCTGTCTTCAAGTGGCTTGGATCGACCTTCGTTGGCTAAAACGTCAGCTTTCTCGTTGCCTTCAATCCCAGTATGGCCGGGAATCCATGTAAATCTTATACCTTTTTCCCAAGCTGTTGCTTTGGCCTGCTTCAGCCATGGGTGGTCGCAGTTTCCGCTTTCCAGCCCAGCCAGACGACAGCTTGCCGAGTCCGTGAATATTATTGAACCTTCTCTGGCAGCCTGGGTTGCCTTATGGAGAGCATATGCCTCAGCGGAGAATATGCTACACTGTTTTGGTAGTCTACCGTTTATGCACACGTTTGTGTTGGGGATCGTTATACCATACCCCACATCATTTTTTGTTTTCGAACCATCAGTGTATATTAGGCTTCTTCCTGGGTAATTGTATGTGTACATTCTGAAATTCGTTTTTGCGACGTTATTTGGGCATCCTGCCTTAGTATTGGCTTTTATTGTCCAATCAATAATTGGACATTGGTGTACCCATGTTCTTTGTTTGGTTGGTACACTTGTTACGGTTTGAGGTAGATCTTGATTTGTAAGCTGTTTAAAGCTGAAGTTTGCTCTTTCCAATAGAGGGAGGGTTTCCCATTGGTCTGATGTAAGCCTGTCTTTCAGTTGATATGCTTTTGTACAAATGTTTCTAGTGATTTGGTATTTGAGAGGGAGCTCTCCACATTCGGCATAAATTGATAGTACTGGGCTGGTGCAAAAAGCACCTGATGCTATTCTGATTCCTTCGTTGTATACAGATTCTAGAGCTTTAGTAGCTTTATCGCCTACTCTTGAGTACAGCTCAGCTCCATGTAATATTTTGGCTAATATTGTAGCGTTTACTACCTTTATTAGGGTACATCTGTTGCTTGGTTTGAACCTTCCTGCTATTATTTTCATTACTCTTATATAACCTTGTGTTGTTCTCTTAACGTCTTCGAAGTGTTGTCTGAAGGTTAATTTTGAATCTATTGTTACTCCCAGTACTTTCATTTTTCTATCTTGGGGGATTATGCATTCTCCCAGATGGAGCGAGGGGGCCTTTCTATGGTGTCGTCTTCTGCATATATGTACTAGTTTTGATTTCTGGGGATTAATCTTGAATCCCCTTTCATCGGCCCAACATTGTATGTGGTTGATCGCTCTTTGAGTTTTCCTTCTATTCCAGCCTGGCGTTTCACCGTAGTTAATAAGTGTAATGTCATCTGCGTATACCACCAGAGACACGTTATTTGGTACCCTTTCGAAGAGGGACTCCATAGCTATTAAAAATAGCGTTGTTGACATGACTGAACCTTGCGGTATGCCGTTTTGTAGGGTTCTAGATGAGCTCAATGCTCATTTGCAAAACACTTTAATTTTCCTATCGGTCAGGAAGTCTTTAACGAAGCTCAGAATGCGACCGTCAAAACCCCATACTTTCATTTGCTTTAAGATTGGTAGTCTCCACGTCCTATCGAAAGCTTTGGACAGGTCCAGCGAGACCATGTCTAGGTGGGCATTTTGCCTTGTGGCTGTATTAATTATACTCTCGACGTGTGCTAGGTAGGTGGTTGTACTTTTGCCTCTTCTAAAAGCATGTTGTCTTTCGTTTAACAGGTTTCTGTACTCTAGCTCATCAATGAGTCTTCTGTTGACCATTCTTTCTAATGTTTTGCCCACACAACTAAGGAGGGTTATAGGTCTATATCCATCTGGGTTCATGGTGTTGCTGCCTACTTTGGGAATGGGTATGATAATACCTTCTTTCCATTTTCTTGGTATTTTGCCGGTATGCCATACTTCGTTAAGTGTTTTTAGTAGTATAGCTTTACCCTTAATTGGAAGATTTTGTAGTAGTGGATAGGTTATATTATCTTCACCTGGGGATTTTCCTGTGGCACTGTTCAGTGCCCATAGGAGTTCTTTCATGTCGAAGCTTCTGTTGTAAATTTCATTATTTTCACTTATTTTTATATCCACTGTTTTCTCCTCGTTCTCTTTGAAGTTTCTGAAGGAGGTCTCGTAGACCTCATCTGACGATACTTTAGTGAAGTGCTTGGCAAGTTCTTCTGTTATGATGTTATTGTCATCTGTTATTTTTTGGTCAATATTCATTATTATTCTCTCACATTTGTATTCTCCTTTACATGCTCTAACTTTAGCCCACATGCTGGAGCTGCTTGTGTTTGGGGAGATCCCTGCTAGGTATTCCTCCCAGCTCTTTTTTCTGGCCGCCTTTATTATGGTTCTTGCTTTTGCTCTCTCTATTCTGAACTTTTTCGCGTTTTCCTGGTATTCAGGTGAGGAAGGGTTGGAGTTCTTCAACTTCCTGAGTGCCTTTTTACGGCTTTTTATGGCTTGGTGTACTTCGCTGGTCCACCATGGGACCTCTCTCTTTGGCTTGTAGCCAGTTGTTTTCCTCATGCTTTTGCTAGCCGCAGTTGTTATGATATCTGTTAGTCCCATGGGGTCTATACTTTCTATACCTGTTAAGGCACGTTCGATTTCACTCTCATATTTGTTCCAGTTAGCTGCTTCTGTTACCCATCTTTTCCTTCTTGTGGGAAGTACTGTTGTTTGGCCATGTTTTTGTAGTAAAATAGGGAAGTGGTCGCTTCCTCTTGTGTCTTCATCAGTTCTCCATAAATAGCTGTTGGGCAAATTATGCGAGGCTATCATCAGGTCTATTGCCGATGGTTTACCAGAGGTTGGGTGCATCCTAGTCGGATTACCTTCGTTTAGTATTTTCCATCGATGTTTATCTGTCTCCTCAAGGAGGAGATTGCCTCTTGTATCGTTTTTGTATGATCCCCAATTTTCGTTGTGGGCATTGAAATCGCCCACTAGTATGTACGGTTGTGAGAGTTGTCTCGCAATGTGTGTTATTTCTGCAATTATGGCCCTTTCATATTCGATGTTTGTATAGTGTGGCGATATGTATATGTTTGCGATCGTAAGTTTTAGTGGGAGGTGTATAGTTACTGCTACGACTTGCACCTTATCGATCCCACTTACATCTATCCACTTATGAGGTGCGTCGTGGAGTACTCCCAATGCAACCCCGTTTTTGTTTGGGTGACTGTGATCATTGTATATTTTCCAGTCATATTGACCACCTAGTACATTTTGCGGTATTTTGGGTACCATTGTTTCTTGAAGTGCAATGATGGATGGATAGTGTTCGTTTACTAGTAGCTGTAGCTCGTGTAGTCTGCCTCGGAAGCCAAAGATGTTCCATTGTAGTATTAGTGTTTCGTTTGTGAATTTGTGATAGCTCATTATGGAATATTAAAAGTTTCACTATAGCTCCGTTGTGTCACTTTGTGACATTTCGGAATCGGAAAAGTTTCCGCTTTTCTTGTTTTTCCTTGACGGAGGCGAGGAGTCAGAGGATCTTTTCTCTTTCCTCTTTTTTTGTTTTTTGTTCACTTTGTTATTAGGTTCGCTCGTTCTCATGCCCTCAGGAGCGCTATGGCTGATTGAAGGTTTTATCAGATCGGCTTCGTTATGAACAATTTTGTTTATCATGTTGTTCTTCTGCATCTCTGTAATGATTGATTTCAATTCTTCTATCTGTTGCTTCAGTTCTTGGATCTGGGCCTTAAGAGCGTTATTCTCGTTTATGACCTCATTGTTTACCACCAATCTTTGCTGAACTTGGCTTTTGGCTACATCAGCGTAACTTTTTGTTTGTCTTTGTGTGTTTACGTACGTTCTTTTTGCTTCCCCATATGGTATGTTTCTTGATACTTTAATTTTTAGTATATCGTTCTCTCGTTTGTAAAATGGGCAGTTTCTGTCGCCTGGCCCATGATTCCCTTTACAATTGATGCAATATGGTGGTTCTTCACAAGATGCGTTTATATGGTCTTTCGAGCATTTTTTGCACCTTGCTTCTTCTCTTTGGCATTTCTTCTGTGTATGCCCATATTTGTAGCATTTAAAGCATTGCTTTGGTTTCGGGAAATAGTGTCTAGTTTTAAGTCTTAGTAGACCACATTTCAGATGCTCCGGAGGCTCTGATCTATTGATCGTAATGATAAGAAGAGGCGTGTTAACCGTTTCTCTCTTTTCGTTTTTCCTAGTGAGTCTGTGTACGTTTAGCACACCTTGGTCTGCTAGCTCAACTTGTATCTCTTTCGTTTTCATTTCCATCATTTCTTCGCTGTAGACCACACATTTTGAAATGTTCAGGTTCTTGTGGTATTCTACTTTTATCTTTTCTCCGTTTACTAAGCTTTTAAGCATTAGTAGCTTTTCCGCGTTTCTGTTGTTCTCTAGAACAATCAGAAAGCTTGTGTCTCTTTTTATGTACTTTATTTCTATGATGTCTTTCGTTAGTTTGGATATTAGGACCGAGGTGTGTGTATATCTTGTTTATTAGGCTTTAACATTTGTTCTACAGTAACTAGCTGCTCTGTCATTCGCCTAAGTTTATCTCTTTTACATTATTCCCTATATTCCCTATACTCCTGTTCACCATCACTTTGAGCGGGCGTTTTTTGCTCTGTTCACTCTTTTTCATTTTTTGAGTATTCGTGATATGGTGGGCCTATCTCTAGTCCCTAACTTAGATCATATTAGTCAAATTACAGTCTCTTATGAAATCACACGTTCTTTTTATGTTCTCAGTGCTATTTTTCAGAATTATTTGGATGTTGTCTCCTAGTCCATGTTTCCGTCTTTCAGTGTCGTACTTTCTACACTCCACAAGGATATGTTCTACTGTTAATGCTGTTCCACAAGTTTCGCACGTGGGTCCATCTTGGTGTCTCTGGCTCATGATTGAGCTGTGCGTCATCCAGGTGTGGCCTATCCTGAGCCTAGTAAGCAACTTCTGGTCCCTAGGGTTGTCTGCTTCGGTCCATTTTTCTACGCTGCCTTTAATTTTCCTGAGTTTCTGTTCTCTGCAGTGGAACCAGGTTTTGTTCCATTCGTCCTTTATTGCTTCTTTGATCTACCTGATGGCATCTTCCTTAGGTATGGTTCTGTCTTCAAGTGGCTTGGATCGACCTTCGTTGGCTAAAAAGTCAGCTTTCTCGTTGCCTTCAATCCCAGTATGGGCAGGAATCTTTTTCCCAAGCTGTTGCTTTGGCCTGCTTCAGCCATGGGTGGTCGCAGTTTCCGCTTTCTAGCCCAGCCAGACAGCTTGCCGAGTCCGTGAATATTATTGAACCTTCTCTGGCAGCCTGGGTTGCCTTATGGAGAGCATATGCCTCAGCGGAGAATATGCTACACTGTTTTGGTAGTCTACCGTTTATGCACACGTTTGTGTTGGGGATCATTGTTTCTTGAAGTGCAATGATGGATGGATAGTGTTCGTTTACTAGTAGCTGTAGCTCGTGTAGTCTGCCTCGGAAGCCAAAGATGTTCCATTGTAGTATTAGTGTTTCGTTTGTGAATTTGTGATAGCTCATTATGGAATATTAAAGGTTTCACTATAACTCCGTTGTGTCACTTTGTGACATTTCGGAATCGGAAAAGTTTCCGCTTTTCTTGTTTTTCCTTGACGGAGGCGAGGAGTCAGAGGATCTTTTCTCTTTCCTCTTTTTTTGTTTTTTGTTCGCTTTGTTATTAGGTTCGCTCGTTCTCATGCCCTTAGGAGCGCTATGGCTGGTTGAAGGTTTTATCAGATCGGCTTCGTTTTGAACAATTTTGTTTATCATGTTGTTCTTCTGCATCTCTGTAATGATTGATTTCAATTCTTCTATCTGTTGCTTCAGTTCTTGGATCTGGGCCTTAAGAGCGTTATTCTCGTTTATGACCTCATTGTTTACCACCAATCTTTGCTGAACTTGGCTTTTGGCTACATCAGCGTAACTTTTTGTTTGTCTTTGTGTGTTTACGTACGTTCTTTTTGCTTCCCCATATGGTATGTTTCTTGATACTTTAATTTTTAGTATATTGTTCTCTCGTTTGTAAAATGGGCAGTTTCTGTCGCCAGGCCCATGATTCCCTTTGCAATTGATGCAATATGGTGGTTCTTCACAAGATGCGTTTATATGGTCTTTCGAGCATTTTTTGCACCTTGCTTCTTCTCTTTGGCATTTCTTCTGTGTATGCCCATATTTGTAGCATTTAAAGCATTGCTTTGGTTTCGGGAAATAGTGTCTAGTTTTAAGTCTTAGTAGACCACATTTCAGATGTTCCGGAGGCTCTGATCTATTGATCGTAATGATAAGAAGAGGCGTGTTAACCGTTTCTCTCTTTTCGTTTTTCCTAGTGATTCTGTGTACGTTTAGCACACCTTGGTCTGCTAGCTCAACTTGTATCTCTTTCGTTTCCATTTCCATCATTTCTTCGCTGTAGACCACACATTTTGAAATGTTCAGGTTCTTGTGGTATTCTACTTTTATCTTTTCTCCGTTTACTAAGCTTTTAAGCATTAGTAGCTTTTCCGCGTTTCTGTTGTGCTCTAGAACAATCAGAAAGTTTGTGTCTCTTTTTATGTACTTTATTTCTATGATGTCTTTCGTTAGTTTGGATAGCGTTTTTGATATCAAGAAGGGGTTTCTTGTTATCTTTCCATCGGTTTTTTCTGCCGTTAGGCTGAGGTAAGTTTTACCTCCTACTCCGCTCATTGTCGATACAGTTTTTTGTTTTGGTTGGTTTTGTTTATTATTCTCCATGTGATTCCCACGAGTCGCTAGGGAAAGGTGGGGTCCTCCGCGTCAGTGCCCTGCTGTAACACGGTAAGGGCTGCATACTGTGGGGTGCGCCCCGGTGCCCCACAGGCTCCGTTAACGGCTTCTCATTTATATCGCCCCTTCCACCACTCAGCTCTCGGCACGGGTCGCATCACACCTTAACTTTTGGGGCCCGTTTTCCCCCTTCCTTGTCTGCGTACGACCAAAGGTCCCACCGGGGTTGGTTACCCGATCTTTCCTAAGGTTGCTCATACCCCAGCCGGTACCTCGGGGAGGTAAGGATAGGAGTTCCAGGGCGGAAGCTGAAGGGCCAATAATTGGCACTGGATTGCGCTGTACCCTGGCTTTACCAGCCATTAGGACCGAGGTGTGTGTGTGTATATCTTGTTTATTAGGCTTTAACATTTGTTCTACAGTAACTAGCTGCTCTGTCATTCGCCTAAGTTTATCTCTTTTACATTATTCCCTATATTCCCTATACTCCTGTTCACCATCACTTTGAGCGGGCGTTTTTTGCTCTGTTCACTCTTTTTCATTTTTTTGAGTATTCGTGATATGGTGGGCCTATCTCTAGTCCCTAACTTAGATCATATTAGTCAAATTACAGTCTCTTATGAAATCACACGTTCTTTTTATGTTCTCAGTGCTATTTTTCAGAATTATTTGGATGTTGTCTCCTAGTCCATGTTTCCGTCTTTCAGTGTCGTACTTTCTACACTCCACAAGGATATGTTCTACTGTTAAAGCTGTTCCACAAGTTTCGCACGTGGGTCCATCTTGGTGTCTCTGGCTCATGATTGAGCTGTGCGTCATCCAGGTGTGGCCTATCCTGAGCCTAGTAAGCAACTTCTGGTCCCTAGGGTTGTCTGCTTCGGTCCATTTTTCTACGCTGCCTTTAATTTTCCTGAGTTTCTGTTCTCTGCAGTGGAACCAGGTTTTGTTCCATTCGTCCTTTATTGCTTCTTTGATCCACCTGATGGCATCTTCCTTAGGTATGGTTCTGTCTTCAAGTGGCTTGGATCGACCTTCGTTGGCTAAAAAGTCCGCTTTCTCGTTGCCTTCAATCCCAGTATGGGCAGGAATCTTTTTCCCAAGCTGTTGCTTTGGCCTGCTTCAGCCATGGGTGGTCGCAGTTTCCGCTTTCTAGCCCAGCCAGACAGCTTGCCGAGTCCGTGAATATTATTGAACCTTCTCTGGCAGCCTGGGTTGCCTTATGGAGAGCATATGCCTCAGCGGAGAATATGCTACACTGTTTTGGTAGTCTACCGTTTATGCACACGTTTGTGTTGGGGATCATTGTTTCTTGAAGTGCAATGGTGGATGGATAGTGTTCGTTTACTAGTAGCTGTAGCTCGTGTAGTCTGCCTCGGAAGCCAAAGATGTTCCATTGTAGTATTAGTGTTTCGTTTGTGAATTTGTGATAGCTCATTATGGAATATTAAAGGTTTCACTATAACTCCGTTGTGTCACTTTGTGACATTTCGGAATCGGAAAAGTTTCCGCTTTTCTTGTTTTTCCTTGACGGAGGCGAGGAGTCAGAGGATCTTTTCTCTTTCCTCTTTTTTTGTTTTTTGTTCGCTTTGTTATTAGGTTCGCTCGTTCTCATGCCCTTAGGAGCGCTATGGCTGGTTGAAGGTTTTATCAGATCGGCTTCGTTTTGAACAATTTTGTTTATCATGTTGTTCTTCTGCATCTCTGTAATGATTGATTTCAATTCTTCTATCTGTTGCTTCAGTTCTTGGATCTGGGCCTTAAGAGCGTTATTCTCGTTTATGACCTCATTGTTTACCACCAATCTTTGCTGAACTTGGCTTTTGGCTACATCAGCGTAACTTTTTGTTTGTCTTTGTGTGTTTACGTACGTTCTTTTTGCTTCCCCATATGGTATGTTTCTTGATACTTTAATTTTTAGTATATTGTTCTCTCGTTTGTAAAATGGGCAGTTTCTGTCGCCAGGCCCATGATTCCCTTTGCAATTGATGCAATATGGTGGTTCTTCACAAGATGCGTTGATATGGTCTTTCGAGCATTTTTTGCACCTTGCTTCTTCTCTTTGGCATTTCTTCTGTGTATGCCCATATTTGTAGCATTTAAAGCATTGCATTGGTTTCGGGAAATAGTGTCTAGTTTTAAGTCTTAGTAGACCACATTTCAGATGTTCCGGAGGCTCTGATCTATTGATCGTAATGATAAGAAGAGGCGTGTTAACCGTTTCTCTCTTTTCGTTTTTCCTAGTGATTCTGTGTACGTTTAGCACACCTTGGTCTGCTAGCTCAACTTTTATCTCTTTCGTTTCCATTTCCATCATTTCTTCGCTGTAGACCACACATTTTGAAATGTTCAGGTTCTTGTGGTATTCTACTTTTATCTTTTCTCCGTTTACTAAGCTTTTAAGCATTAGTAGCTTTTCCGCGTTTCTGTTGTTCTCTAGAACAATCAGAAAGCTTGTGTCTCTTTTTATGTACTTTATTTCTATGATGTCTTTCGTTAGTTTGGATAGCGTTTTTGATATCAAGAAGGGGTTTCTTGTTATCTTTCCATCGGTTTTTTCTGCCGTAAGGCTGAGGTAAGTTTTACCTCCTACTCCGCTCATCGTCGATACAGTTTTTTGTTTTGGTTGGTTTTGTTTATTATTCTCCATGTGATTCCCACGAGTCGCTAGGGAAAGGTGGGGTCCTCCGCGTCAGTGCCCTGCTGTAACACGGTAAGGGCTGCATACTGTGGGGTGCGCCCCGGTGCCCCACAGGCTCCGTTAACGGCTTCTCATTTATATCGCCCCTTCCACCACTCAGCTCTCGGCACGGGTAGCATCACACCTTAACTTTTGGGGCCCGTTTTCCCCCTTCCTTGTCTGCGTACGACCAAAGGTCCCACCGGGGTTGGTTACCCGATCTTTCCTAAGGTTGCTCATACCCCAGCCGGTACCTCGGGGAGGTAAGGATAGGAGTTCCAGGGCGGAAGCTGAAGGGCCAATAATTGGCACTGGATTGCGCTGTACCCTGGCTTTACCAGCCAGGACCGAGGTGTGTGTGTGTATATCTTGTTTATTAGGCTTTAACATTTGTTCTACAGTAACTAGCTGCTCTGTCATTCGCCTAAGTTTATCTCTTTTACATTATTCCCTATATTCCCTATACTCCTGTTCACCATCACTTTGAGCGGGCGTTTTTTGCTCTGTTCACTCTTTTTCATTTTTTGAGTATTCGTGATATGGTGGGCCTATCTCTAGTCCCTAACTTAGATCATATTAGTCAAATTACAGTCTCTTATGAAATCACACGTTCTTTTTATGTTCTCAGTGCTATTTTTCAGAATTATTTGGATGTTGTCTCCTAGTCCATGTTTCCGTCTTTCAGTGTCGTACTTTCTACACTCCACAAGGATATGTTCTACTGTTAAAGCTGTTCCACAAGTTTCGCACGTGGGTCCATCTTGGTGTCTCTGGCTCATGATTGAGCTGTGCGTCATCCAGGTGTGGCCTATCCTGAGCCTAGTAAGCAACTTCTGGTCCCTAGGGTTGTCTGCTTCGGTCCATTTTTCTACGCTGCATTTAATTTTCCTGAGTTTCTGTTCTCTGCAGTGGAACCAGGTTTTGTTCCATTCGTCCTTTATTGCTTCTTTGATCCACCTGATGGCATCTTCCTTAGGTATGGTTCTGTCTTCAAGTGGCTTGGATCGACCTTCGTTGGCTAAAACGTCAGCTTTCTCGTTGCCTTCAATCCCAGTATGGCCGGGAATCCATGTAAATCTTATACCTTTTTCCCAAGCTGTTGCTTTGGCCTGCTTCAGCCATGGGTGGTCGCAGTTTCCAGCCAGTCAGACAGCTTGCAGAGTCCGTGAATATTATTGAACCTTCTCTGGCAGCCTGGGTTGCCTTATGGAGAGCATATGCCTCAGCGGAGAATATGCTACACTGTTTTGGTAGTCTACCGTTTATGTACACGTTTGTGTTGGGGATCGTTATACCATACCCCACATCATTTTTTGTTTTCGAACCATCAGTGTATATTAGGCTTCTTCCTGGGTAATTGTATGTGTACATTCTGAAATTCGTTTTTGCGACGTTATTTGGGCATCCTGCCTTAGTATTGGCTTTTATTGTCCAATCAATAATTGGACATTGGTGTACCCATGTTCTTTGTTTGGTTGGTACACTTGTTACGGTTTGAGGTAGATCTTGATTTGTAAGCTGTTTAAAGCTGAAGTTTGCTCTTTCCAATAGAGGGAGGGTTTCCCATTGGTCTGATGTAAGCCTGTCTTTCAGTTGATATGCTTTTGTACAAATGTTTCTAGTGATTTGGTATTTGAGAGGGAGCTCTCCACATTCGGCATAAATTGATAGTACTGGGCTGGTGCAAAAAGCACCTGATGCTATTCTGATTCCTTCGTTGTATACAGATTCTAGAGCTTTAGTAGCTTTATCGCCTACTCTTGAGTACAGCTCAGCTCCATGTAATATTTTGGCTAATATTGTAGCGTTTACTACCTTTATTAGGGTACATCTGTTGCTAGGTTTGAACCTTCCTGCTATTATTTTCATTACTCTTATATAACCTTGTGTTGTTCTCTTAACGTCTTCGAAGTGTTGTCTGAAGGTTAATTTTGAATCTATTGTTACTCCCAGTACTTTCATTTTTCTATCTTGGGGGATTATGCATTCTCCCAGATGGAGCGAGGGGGCCTTCCTATGGTGTCGTCTTCTGCATATATGTACTAGTTTTGATTTCTGGGGATTAATCTTGAATCCCCTTTCATCGGCCCAACATTGTATGTGGTTGATCGCTCTTTGAGTTTTCCTTCTATTCCAGCCTGGCGTTTCACCGTAGTTAATAAGTGTAATGTCATCTGCGTATACCACCAGAGACACGTTATTTGGTACCCTTTCGAAGAGGGACTCCATAGCTATTAAAAATAGCGTTGTTGACATGACTGAACCTTGCGGTATGCCGTTTTGTAGGGTTCTAGATGAGCTCAATGCTCCTTTGCAAAACACTTTAATTTTCCTATCGGTCAGGAAGTCTTTAACGAAGCTCAGAATGCGACCGTCAAAACCCCATACTTTCATTTGCTTTAAGATTGGTAGTCTCCACGTCCTATCGAAAGCTTTGGACAGGTCCAGCGAGACCATGTCTAGGTGAGCATTTTGCCTTGTGGCTATATTAATTATACTCTCGACGTGTGCTAGGTAGGTGGTTGTACTTTTGCCTCTTCTAAAAGCATGTTGTCTTTCGTTTAACAGGTTTCTGTACTCTAGCTCATCAATGAGTCTTCTGTTGACCATTCTTTCTAATGTTTTGCCCACACAACTAAGGAGGGTTATAGGTCTATATCCATCTGGGTTCATGGTGTTGCTGCCTACTTTGGGAATGGGTATGATAATACCTTCTTTCCATTTTCTTGGTATTTTGCCGGTATGCCATACTTCGTTAAGTGTTTTTAGTAGTATAGCTTTACCCTTAATTGGAAGATTTTGTAGTAGTGGATAGGTTATATTATCTTCACCTGGGGATTTTCCTGTGGCACTGTTCAGTGCCCATAGGAGTTCTTTCATGTCGAAGCTTCTGTTGTAAATTTCATTATTTTCACTTATTTTTATATCCACTGTTTTCTCCTCGTTCTCTTTGAAGTTTCTGAAGGAGGTCTCGTAGACCTCATCTGACGATACTTTAGTGAAGTGCTTGGCAAGTTCTTCTGTTATGATGTTATTGTCATCTGTTATTTTTTGGTCAATATTCATTATTATTCTCTCACATTTGTATTCTCCTTTACATGCTCTAACTTTAGCCCACATGCTGGAGCTGCTTGTGTTTGGGGAGATCCCTGCTAGGTATTCCTCCCAGCTCTTTTTTCTTGCCGCCTTTATTATGGTTCTTGCTTTTGCTCTCTCTATTCTGAACTTTTTCGCGTTTTCCTGGTATTCAGGTGAGGAAGGGTTGGAGTTCTTCAACTTCCTGAGTGCCTTTTTACGGCTTTTTATGGCTTGGTGTACTTCGCTGGTCCACCATGGAACCTCTCTCTTTGGCTTGTAGCCAGTTGTTTTCCTCATGCTTTTACTAGCCGCAGTTGTTATGATATCTGTTAGTCCCATGGGGTCTATACTTTCTATACCTGTTAAGGCACGTTCGATTTCACTCTCATATTTGTTCCAGTTAGCTGCTTCTGTTACCCATCTTTTCCTTCTTGTGGGAAGTACTGTTGTTTGGCCATGTTTTTGTAGTAAAATAGGGAAGTGGTCGCTTCCTCTTGTGTCTTCGTCAGTTCTCCATAAATAGCTGTTGGGCAAATTATGCGAGGCTATCATCAGGTCTATTGCCGATGGTTTACCAGAGGTTGGGTGCATCCTAGTCGGATTACCTTCGTTTAGTATTTTCCATCGATGTTTATCTGTCTCCTCAAGGAGGAGATTGCCTCTTGTATCGTTTTTGTATGATCCCCAATTTTCGTTGTGGGCATTGAAATCGCCCACTAGTATGTACGGTTGTGGGAGTTGTCTCGCAATGTGTGTTATTTCTGCAATTATGGCCCTTTCATATTCGATGTTTGCATAGTGTGGCGATATGTATATGTTTGCGATCGTAAGTTTTAGTGGGAGGTGTATAGTTACTGCTACGACTTGCACCTTATCGATCCCACTTACATCTATCCACTTATGAGGTGCGTCGTGGAGTACTCCCAATGCAACCCCGTTTTTGTTTGGGTGACTGTGATCATTGTATATTTTCCAGTCATATTGACCACCTAGTACATTTTGCGGTATTTTGGGTACCATTGTTTCTTGAAGTGCAATGATGGATGGATAGTGTTCGTTTACTAGTAGCTGTAGCTCGTGTAGTCTGCCTCGGAAGCCAAAGATGTTCCATTGTAGTATTAGTGTTTCGTTTGTGAATTTGTGATAGCTCATTATGGAATATTAAAAGTTTCACTATAGCTCCGTTGTGTCACTTTGTGACATTTCGGAATCGGAAAAGTTTCCGCTTTTCTTGTTTTTCCTTGACGGAGGCGAGGAGTCAGAGGATCTTTTCTCTTTCCTCTTTTTTTGTTTTTTGTTCACCTTGTTATTAGGTTCGCTCGTTCTCATGCCCTCATGAGCGCTATGGCTGGTTGAAGGTTTTATCAGATCGGCTTCGTTTTGAACAATTTTGTTTATCATGTTGTTCTTCTGCATCTCTGTAATGATTGATTTCAATTCTTCTATCTGTTGCTTCAGTTCTTGGATCTGGGCCTTAAGAGCGTTATTCTCGTTTATGACCTCATTGTTTACCACCAATCTTTGCTGAACTTGGCTT
Source organism: Toxorhynchites rutilus septentrionalis (assembly GCF_029784135.1). Classification (NCBI taxonomy): domain Eukaryota; kingdom Metazoa; phylum Arthropoda; class Insecta; order Diptera; family Culicidae; genus Toxorhynchites; species Toxorhynchites rutilus. The sequence continues at coordinate 203,039,868 of NC_073746.1, read as the reverse complement.
TTGGCTACATCAGCGTAACTTTTTGTTTGTCTTTGTGTGTTTACGTACGTTCTTTTTGCTTCCCCATATGGTATGTTTCTTGATACTTTAATTTTTAGTATATCGTTCTCTCGTTTGTAAAATGGGCAGTTTCTGTCGCCAGGCCCATGATTCCCTTTACAATTGATGCAATATGGTGGTTCTTCACAAGATGCGTTTATATGGTCTTTCGAGCATTTTTTGCACCTTGCTTCTTCTCTTTGGCATTTCTTCTGTGTATGCCCATATTTGTAGCATTTAAAGCATTGCATTGGTTTCGGGAAATAGTGTCTAGTTTTAAGTCTTAGTAGACCACATTTCAGATGTTCCGGAGGCTCTGATCTATTGATCGTAATGATAAGAAGAGGCGTGTTAACCGTTTCTCTCTTTTCGTTTTTCCTAGTGATTCTGTGTACGTTTAGCACACCTTGGTCTGCTAGCTCAACTTGTATCTCTTTCGTTTCCATTTCCATCATTTCTTCGCTGTAGACCACACATTTTGAAATGTTCAGGTTCTTGTGGTATTCTACTTTTATCTTTTCTCCGTTTACTAAGCTTTTAAGCATTAGTAGCTTTTCCGCGTTTCTGTTGTTCTCTAGAACAATCAGAAAGCTTGTGTCTCTTTTTATGTACTTTATTTCTATGATGTCTTTCGTTAGTTTGGATAGCGTTTTTGATATCAAGAAGGGGTTTCTTGTTATCTTTCCATCGGTTTTTTCTGCCGTAAGGCTGAGGTAAGTTTTACCTCCTACTCCGCTCATCGTCGATACAGTTTTTTGTTTTGGTTGGTTTTGTTTATTATTCTCCATGTGATTCCCACGAGTCGCTAGGGAAAGGTGGGGTCCTCCGCGTCAGTGCCCTGCTGTAACACGGTAAGGGCTGCATACTGTGGGGTGCGCCCCGGTGCCCCACAGGCTCCGTTAACGGCTTCTCATTTATATCGCCCCTTCCACCACTCAGCTCTCGGCACGGGTCGCATCACACCTTAACTTTTGGGGCCCGTTTTCCCCCTTCCTTGTCTGCGTACGACCAAAGGTCCCACCGGGGTTGGTTACCCGATCTTTCCTAAGGTTGCTCATACCCCAGCCGGTACCTCGGGGAGGTAAGGATAGGAGTTCCAGGGCGGAAGCTGAAGGGCCAATAATTGGCACTGGATTGCGCTGTACCCTGGCTTTACCAGCCGCCAGGACCGAGGTCATATTCCATTATTCCATGCAAGATTATTCTCGGCCGTTGTGTGGCCTGCTTAGAGCACTCTAATTTGTTCAAGGTAATCGCAGCTGGGCAGGTGGAAACACCGCACCCGATAAAGGGCACAAAGTGCCACCGTGTATGTGCACCCAGTCTTATAGTCGCAGCAATACCAGTGACCTACTGCCAACATTAGGAGTAGCACCCGTGCTGGACAAGAATGAACTTCGAACGTTTTAACCGCAACAATTTTAATATACGCTAGTGGAGCTGGAATTACCGCGGCTGCTGGCACCAGACTTGCCCTCCACTGGATCCTTGTTGAAGGATTTATGCTCAACTCATTCCAATTATGAGACATCATTCAAGAGTCTCATATTGTTATTTCTCGTCACTACCTCCCCGTGCCGGGATTGGGTAATTTACGCGCCTGCTGCCTTCCTTGGATGTGGTAGCCATTTCTCAGGCTCCCTCTCCGGAATCGAACCCTGATTCCCCGTTACCCGTTGCAACCATGGTAGTCCTCTATACTACCATCAATAGTTGATAGGGCAGATATTTGAAAGATCCGTCGTCGGTGCGAGACCGTACGATCAGCGGAATTATCCAGATTTCAACTCAAGCGTCACGGCCCTGTGAAGGGGGACGATTGGTTTGCCTAATAATTGCACAGGTTCCGCGAGGTCCCTGCATTTTGCATGTATTAGCTCTAGATTTTCCACAGTTATCCAAGTAACTAGTTGTATGATCTTGTAAATTATAGCTGTTATACTGAGCCTTATGCGGTTTCACATTAAATCTGTTTGTACTTAGACATGCATGGCTTAACCTTTGAGACAAGCGTATATTACTGGTAGGATCAACCAGAATTCACTATCACTATCTACTGATGGATGCGCGGCACGCCGGCCCGCAAACAATTCGATAGGGGTGTATATTAACTTCGCACAACATCACCACAACGTTCATCCTCGGTAAATTCGTTCCTCGTTCGCATACACGATAGCCATACACTAGCCAAAAGATTCCCATACACAATTACTAGCACGCATAAAAGCGTGAGAGGGGGTATTGTGCACATGTCCACGCTCGCTTATCACGAGGTAGCTGCACCACATTGATGTAAACGACCCAACACACACAGACGAGCGAGCGAGCGCACGCTTTTTTTCCCCTACTGCATACCTACAGCATACGCTGAGGAGGCATAACAAGGGAGAAAAAAAACTCGGAGCGAGAGAGCGGTAACTACCCGTGTGGTGCTACTAGCTGCACTGATGCGATGCGTCTTACATGGGAGGTATTTCAATGTTCGACACACCGTACTGCACAGGGTTCGCATGGCACACGAGAAAGCCACAATCGCCTTATGCCCCTTCGACGTTCAACGCACGACACGACACCACACACTGGAGTACGTACGTCTCACCCCGTAGTGAGGGTAGGGGTTCGACACACCAGACTCACTGGATTCGATAGACGTTCGACCCTATCGACAGTAACTTGACCCCACCCGTACGGCATCGTACTACCGAACATCCATACAAGCTTCGCAAGTTATGCCTCAAACTTTTCACTCACCAACTTTCCCCACAATAGTGTAAACATGGTCATACCAACGTTGCCTCGGCATGGGTATATACCGCACTGGGGGCATCGTTATAGGAGTGCCTTGGATAGACTTGTACCGCTAGCCGAGACACCATGCTGGGTCGGGAAATGTTCACGTACCGCAATCGGTACCAGTGCCGGGTGTCGGTCATATTCCGATGGGGGGTAACCCTACTATTGAACTCGTACTTGTACTTGGGCCGTGACTAAGGTGTTGGTTGTTTCAATAGTTGGTTACTTGTTTCAATAGTTGATCCGTAGGTAAAGATGATGATGTGTGACCAATGTGTGAATGTGTTTTTTTTCAATAGTCATGTACACGCCGATGTCGATGTTATACACACTGCGTACTGCGGGTGAGAAATAAAACAAACTGTTGCGTGCTGTATGCTGGGGGGACTTGGACGCTTTCTGGGACTTAGTGTTATTGTCGGCGGGGCAGTGTTTTACACATTGCGTACTGCGGGGGTTGGCTCGCGCAGCGCTGTTGTGTGCTGTATGCTGGGGGGACTTGGACGCTTTCTGGGACTTAGTGTTATTGTCGGCGGGGCAGTGTTTTACACATTGCGTACTGCGGGGGTTGGCTCGCGCAGCGCTGTTGTGTGCTGTATGCTGGGGGGACATGGACGCTTTCTGGGACTTAGTGTTATTGTCGGCGGGGCAGTGTTTTACACATTGCGTACTGCGGGGGTTGGCTCGCGCAGCGCTGTTGTGTGCTGTATGCTGGGGGGACTTGGACGCTTTCTGGGACTTAGTGTTATTGTCGGCGGGGCAGTGTTTTACACATTGCGTACTGCGGGGGTTGGCTCGCGCAGCGCTGTTGTGTGCTGTATGCTGGGGGGACTTGGACGCTTTCTGGGACTTAGTGTTATTGTCGGCGGGGCAGTGTTTTACACATTGCGTACTGCGGGGGTTGGCTCGCGCAGCGCTGTTGTGTGCTGTATGCTGGGGGGACTTGGACGCTTTCTGGGACTTAGTGTTATTGTCGGCGGGGCAGTGTTTTACACATTGCGTACTGCGGGGGTTGGCTCGCGCAGCGCTGTTGTGTGCTGTATGCTGGGGGGACTTGGACGCTTTCTGGGACTTATTGTTATTGTCGGCGGGGCAGTGTTTTACACATTGCGTACTGCGGGTGCTGGTGTGCGGGTGTTGTGCACTTGAGACTTGTCATTCCAGGACATGGAATGGTTTCACACACACACGCGGTTGCATACTACCAGGCGCAGGATGAAATAAAAAAAGTAAAGTAATATCCAGCGAGGGGAATGGCTTCACACACGCACTTGATGTTATAGCATTATCGTACTTATCGCCGATGCTGTGTACTGCGGGCGTTGGCTCGCGCAGACTGTTATGTGCTGTGTTGTGCTGTGGGACAACACTTGACAGTTGTTATTCCAGGCCATGGGATGATTTCACACACACGCACGATTGCATACTACCAGGCGCAATGCGATTTAATGAAAAAAGAGAGAAGCCGCCAGCGCGGGCAGCACTAAGCTACCACGGTGGGACTTCTCTCTTACGGGACACGACGCACCCGCCCATCACATAGCGCATCGCAAGGGCAATACTGCACAAGCTACTGTGCCGCGCCGATGCTGATGGGGCATTGTTACACGTACTGCGTGCTGGGTCGCGCAGTGAGAAATTGAACAAACTGTTGTGCTGTGCTGTGCTGGGGGGGGACTTGTCCAAAACATGCTACTTTGCATTCCCGGACATGGTGCACAGCTTATACCGCTAGCAGAGACACTTCGTTCGATCGGGGCAACTTGGGACACCGTAATCAGTACCAGTGCCGGGTGTGGGTCGGATTCCGATGGGGGGTGATCCGGGAACATATTTCTTGGACTTAGAATATTGTTCGGACTTAGAATTTTTTCGACTTATGACCTCGTTTCTGGGACTTAGCCGTAGAACCAGATGTAATGCGCGTTGCATAGATTAAGGCGCAGGGGAATTTGTCTGATGTCTGGTGAGTAAGGAGGATGGTTCAATATGTTAAATCCCAGGCTCCTCGCCTTATCTATCGTTTCATGTGCCCTATGGCACGGAGCGTTATCGTGTAGTAGGGGTACCGGCCTATGTTTACTCACTCCCAGTATACCAGCCACCTTTTCCAGCTGCTTCTGATATCGTTTACGGTTAACAGATACACCCTTGTCTAGCAATTCCCAGTGTATAATGCCTCGTCGATCCCAAAACACACAGAGCATGTTCCACTTGCGATTCATCCTGTCTTTGGCGATTGTCTTCGGCATGGCGCCTTTTACGATCCAATGTATGCCTCTGTAAGGCGCAAACATGGGTATCTTAGATTCATCACAAGTGACCAAATTATCGAGCATACCCTGGTCTCGTTCACTTTGTCTGAGTAGTCGTTGGGCTAGTTTCACCCGCTTTGCAAGGTTGACTGGGTCTAGCTTGTGTGGGTGGTATCCCATTCTTTTTGGCACATAGTTTAGTTTATGCAACGTTCGCATAACAGTCGCTGCCGAACAGTTGTATTTCTGGGCCATAGACCTCGTAGATTGCTGGCTGTTTTGTTTCACATCAGCAAGCAGTGTTGCTGTGTTATCGATTGCCTTCGGACGGCCTTTGCGTGGACGATCCGCGCAATTCCTGTCGGTATCGAACCTTTTGTACCAAATCGTAACCGTTCTACGAGTAACAGTTTGTCCATATGTGGAATTCAATGCCAAGAGGGTGTCCGACACTGAATCACCCATGTCGTAGTGGTGCAAGATGAACATTCTTGTTTCAGTTCTAGATAGTCTTATGGTTTGTATATCATATTGACTAGCATCTATCGGCTCTAGGACAACTCTGAGTTCTTTCGGAGAGTCTAATTGGATCGTCTGCTGTGTATCAAACGACTCTATGTCTACAGAAGGGGACTGGGGTAGTTGCTCTAGCATCACTCTGGATGACGATGCTAGTGGTTCCCATGATACTGATAAGGGTGGTGTTGCTAATGGGTGGTCAGACCATTGCTGCTCACTATTCGATTCCACGTGTAGTGGGTCTTGTGTCATTTCGGATGACGATGGCGATGCTAATGGGTGGTCAGACCATTGCTGCTCGCTCTTCGATTCTTCGTACAGTGGGTCTTGTGTCCTTTCGGATGGCGATGACGGTGCTAATGGGTGGTCAGACCATTGCTGCTCGCTCTTCGATTCTTCATCCGGATTTATATCTATAACCGGAGAAGGGGATAGCGATGAGGACGAGGACGAGGACGAGGACGAGGACGAGGACGAGGACGAGGACGAGGACGAGGACGATGATGATGAGGACGATGATGACGATGAGGACGACGATGCCACTGAGTTCACACAACAAGGACACTTCTTAGGGTGATGAATACGCTTCGATCTTCGCATTGGGTTGGTTTTGCTTTTCATGTGGTTCCCACGAGTCGCTAGGGAAAATATATGGTCGACTGTGGACTACCCTGCCATACCACAGCAAGGGCAACATTACTGTGAGGTTTGCCCCGGTACCCCACAGGGTCCGTTCGCGGCTTCATATTTGTATCGCCCCTTCCACCATTCAACTATCGGCACGGATCGTATACACACCTTAAGCTTTGGGGTCCGAGTGCCCCCTTCTCTGTCTGCATACGACCTAAGGTCCCACCGAGGTTGGTTACTCGATCTTTCCGAAGGATGCTCGTATCCCAGTCGGTACCACGGGGAGGTAGAGATAGGAGTTGCTGAATCATAGGCTACCATCATAAATGGATCATCATAATGAGTTATATGTTCGCTGTATTCAGCCATTTACCGACCACTGTTTAATATATACATGTGGCCCCGAAAGCAGTGCATAAGTATTGATCCATCCTTTCCAAAACTTTTGCAACACACCAATATATATATAGCGAAACGGCTCCGGTCATGCCTCAAGGAATTTTCTAAAATAATATTTTGCCGATGCCTTTGCGCGAACTACACGGGCGAGTAGCACCATAATAGCAAATCAAATGTCGAAGTTCGTGATATGGGTGCGTTCATCGCTATTCGGTTCGGCGTCGGTTTAACCCTTTCATTACGGCAGTGTGCTCCGCCAAAGTGCTACCCCTGTACGGAGCACTGCGCCGAAAAGTATGCACATCGCGCTGGTGTGATCGAAGAGCAGTATGAATTTCATGTCGTCTAAAGACGACGCTCGTACACAGCTCGTCGCGCGGATGTCGTCTATAGACGACGCTCGTAACGGAAGGGTTAACCATCAATAACTACGCTTGGCAACATTGAAATCTGGCAATTTTCATATAAGATTTTCCCCCCGCATGTTAAAAATGGTTTTTCATGTACATAAAAGCGCAGCGTAGTATGTCAACTGCTTCCCGGTTAGAAAATAAATGATCGTTAGAAAATAAATGAGCGACCCGTCCAATTTCAAACGCTTATTGCTCATTAATTTCATGATGGATTGATGAGATGTTTGCATCATACGTTGTCGGCACTCCATAATAATTTTTCACATTGAATAAAATAATATATATCATGTAACAAACAATCGAACAATTAAAAAATCTCAACCACTATCCAAACAGAAGATACCTAGGCCTGATTGATCGAAATTGACGTAATTTCTTTTTCGCGCCCGAAACGTTCGTTCACCGGCAAGCTGCATGACAATCGAGTAGGAGGCGCCTACTTCACACATACCAAATGATATAAAAGGATGGAGCGTTCGTGGATTTTATTCATTTTTACAACGGACAACAGTGGAGAGCAGCAGCAGTGGACGCGGCTAATATATAGACGAGCATCGAAGCTGTGTGGTCAATAGGCTAGCTGTGCCTCACATCAAGCTTCTATGGCAGTATAAGCAGCGGCAAACTACTACTACTACTACTAGTGGCAGCAGCAAGCATCGCGAGCGGAGCATTTCGGGCACGCTCTCTCCATCAGAAGTGCGAGCACACGCTTCTTGGAATCGTGAAAGTGCAGCAGTGAACTTCAAGACATCGAAGCATCGAATCTGAGCGGCCAACAACGGTCCAGTACTGATGGCAACAGCAAACATCATGAGCAGAAAGTTTCCGGGGCTCTGGCAACCCTATCCCAACCAATGCAAATTGAGCGTAGGCAGCATAAACAAGGCTCGCGCTTAGGGGGCTCACGTATTGTTTAATGTTTGGAGTCATATATGTTAATATTTGATTGCGTTGGATAGTTTCCTTTGGCAAGCGATGTTTGGATGCCCATCCGGAAGCTTTCTTGGTGATTTGCAATCAAAATCCCTGCTGGATAATCGCGCGGAGCACTTCATTTTTAATTTTAGGTTATGATTTCAATGCTCATGATTTTCTATGCTGGCTATAAAAAGGCGGCCATCTTAGCAATCCCTTGAAAGTTTCAGGCATGTTCTCTCTTTCTGCTGATGCTGCTGCTCAGTCAGATTTCTCATTTTGTTCGACGCTCAGATCGGTAAACATATATGTTTTTAGTGTTTTAAGTGTGGTCACATCAGATCAACATCAACCAACATGACCTCATGCGGCAAGGAAGGCAAAGGAGGATCGAAGCGTATCGCAAGGTTCTACATGACAATATCCAGTGTATCAAACTCGCTATTCGCCGTTTAGCTCGACGTGATGGTGTCAACGAAAACCACCAAAATAAAAACAGAAATAGGCAGCAGCGGCTCCGAAAAAGCTACCGCTGCCAAAAAACAAAAAATACCCAACAACCAAACCAAACGGCCCTTTCCAGGGCCATCAGATCATTATCAAAGAGTTTAACAATATATTTTTTCAAACATCCAAAATCAGCATGCGACAGATAGCCTAACGTAAACCTACGTCAACTATGCGATCGTGTCTCGGACACAACCTTCTGTGACTTTTCTTCATTCAGAATGGATTCAGATTCAACTTCAAACAAATGATCACTGAATCAACGATAGTCCTACGTCACCATTGCGGTTATACCATAGATATAACCCACTTCCTGTTTTTGTTTTCCAAAAGTGCTATAGTGGTATTTCTGCTCGTGAAGGGAAAAAATTGAAAATTTTCGGAAAAAGAAACATTATAGTGCGAAACGGAGAAAAAAGTCACAGTAAGTAATTCAACAATGTGCACATTCTAGAATTTCATCACTGAAATGAACGCACATTCTTTTTTCTCTTCATTTCAGATGCAGTATTATTGCGCAGTGAAAGGATGTGGAAACAAGGCTCTATTTACCAAAAATTGATCCGGACATTGTTTATCACTCTTTTCCAAAAAGCGGAGAGAGATTAGACAGATGAATTAATTACTGTGGCCAATCAGAAAACTGGAAACCTCTGAAAAACCAGGGTATCTGCTCGCGACATTTTCATGCAAGCAGTTATGATGAGCGGTATCGGATACGTTATCAGCTTATTGGTGCGAAGCAATGTAGGATGCTGCTTTCTAATGGTACTTTCTTTTTTCTAAATTCCAAAATATTTGTACAGAGCATGATTGACATTGTTTTTAAGCCATTCCCACAATACATCACTCGAATTTTCCTAGTGAGACCATTGCATGTTCCCTGGATGTCGTGACCTCTGAAGATCACAAAAATCCATCAATTGAATTATGTAAGTAAAAGCGTTTACAAAATAGTGGTTATTACATTGAAAAATAATGATTTTTTTCTTCTACACAAGCTCTACAACACACTAGATTTAAAGAAAATAGAGAAAACAATCTGAATACTTCCAATGTGTTCAATTTGGAGTTTAACGCAGCTTTGGCTGCGTTATACCACCTTGTGCGAAACCAAGGCGCCTCTATATATACCAGGTGAAACAATCATATGAAATGCACTTTCAGCCATATTGGAATTGCTGTCGGTATTGTTTACAAACAGCATCAGAACGCTGCCGGCGGCTCTCTACAAACTGCTGCGACGCTTATTCGAACGATGCCTACTTTGTTCGGCTTTCGCGAATTTATGTAAAAAAGACGGGATGATTTTGTAGAATTTCATTCTCATCCAGTTCATCCGCTACTCTTGCATGTGAAAATGCAAAAATGGCGTATCCTAGCAATAACAAAACAAACAACCCCCGCTCCACAAACCGTAATTCCCTTCTCATTGAAGTGATGATGTTGCTTCACCTGTTATACATTTATACAAGCGCCTTGTGCGAAACTAACAGCTTCCGGGGCACTCAATGTCCTAGAAAAAAGGTAATGAAGATGGTCGAGTTTCGAGCGACATAGCATGCGCGGCCATAACTATTTCGCAAATAGTGACGTCAGTCGTTGTGTTTATCTTTGATTGCCCACCGCATCCATGTAAAAATGCTAATTTCAGGAAGTAATTTATGAATTAAAAACGTATATTTTTGTAGAGCTTCCGCCGAATATGAGGATAATGTGATAGCGTGAAGTGAATATTTGTGAAATGACGTCGAAAAAAAATGGATAAAAGTGATATTTCCATGTACCATTTTCACTCCCCCACGTTCATAGAAACAAACGAAGTTTCATTATTTTACCGTTATGAAGTTGATGTTGCGAAGGCTCTCAGTGTCGGTGTGTATGTTTTGAGATAATAATCGCCAATTAATCAAAATTTCACGGAAAATATTACTGCTTTCGAGAATTAAACATACGACTGCTTTCTGGACCTTTCTACCAAATGAGTAATCGAAATAAGCCACGATATAATTGTCATCTGTTAAAAAACAACCAGTTGAATAATTTCATGAGAATTTTGGCTCAAATTATCATGCACTTTCAACATTGTTTTGTTTCTTCCATATACAATCCATATTGAATGAAAATAATTACGACACGATATTTCGCTTGTCAAACAGATACACTTCGCCTACTGCTCCACCTCTATTATGTATCTCATTGGGGCGGACTAGTGCGACACTGACTGCGAGACTGAACAAAAACGAATTCGCTATTAGTGTTTTTTTTGTTTTGTTCATATAAAATCGGTAAGAAACCAGAGAATAACATGTTATGTGATTTTGTAGCGTTCGCACAAACTGGTCTTTCATGGTCGTATAATGTATGATGAAATAAGGACGAATGCACATGAGGCAATTAATTTGTTTTCTACACAACGGAAAAAGTTAAATTTAGATTTAACGGATTTTACAGCGCGGTAACGAAACGCAATGCAATGTATTTTTTTAAAAGTCAAAATATATTTGTCTTTCTACCATTTCAATAGATGATCTAATTTGAGATTGTTTTTTTTTCAGATTCCTTACAAAATCGAACTAATATGTTGACACAAAATATAAACAATCTACAAGAGACCCATGATGTTTTGCGACAAATCGATAATACACTAATGGAAAAGAAAATGAATGCACACAATATGTTGATTGATTTAAATAGTGCTCGCAAACGATTGCTGGCTCTCAATGATCATATATTGCAACTTGAAAAGGAGAACGAGAAAATAAATGAAAGAGCTAGATTTATTTCCGATAGAAAACACCACGAAGAGTACAGTAAGTTCTTCGAAAGCTGCACATAATTTTCATTCATAAAAAGTGTTTGTTTTCAGAATGCTTTAGATCAGATGATAACACGAATAGGAAACTGGAAAAAATAAGGATGGAGATAAGTTTAATTGCTGATGCGTTAGGGCTTAATCCTGAAAACGTAACAATCAACAACAATCGATGTCAGGTAAGGAAAAAAAAACTTTGAAAATATTATTCCGTTACAGTTCTGCTGAATTTTAGTACTTTTCTTCGGATACCTTACATCAAAGTTTAGACATACTGTTGGTCAACCACAGCGATTATTTTATTCCACAATCTATTTATGTCTGCAACATCTCAAGTCACTTTGGCGCCCTTCTTCAATTTGCGCTTGACAATTGTCCAATATTTTCTGATTGTGTTTTCAAGCGCGTCTTTTGGCCACCAGATTTTGCTTCAGCGTGATGTTTGTTTGCTAGCAGGCAAATCTGGTTAGATTTGTGTTTTATGGCGATGTCTTAGTTCGAGAGTCCCTGGTTTGCGCATTAATTATTCTCAATACTTTCAACTTCAGCTCCAGATAGTAAGTTCCACTGCGACGTGTCTTCTAATCCATCCAAATAATAGTTGTACGTTCACGGAAAAGTTTCAGCACATTATACACGGTCAATTTAGCCATCTTCAGCGATTTCACGATTTTAGTACCTGACCACGCAGGATTCTCAATGTGGGTGTCCAAAATAAAAATTTCTTTTCTCGGCATCCGTCCTCCACAATTTTTTCAAGAAAAAAAAGTGAAATTTTTACCGTCGAAAAATACAGGTTCCAAAAAAATTGGTATCAAAAAAATTCAGAAACGCCTACTATGACCGCTGCTATAAAGCGAACATTGGTTTCGGATTCTAACTGAATCAAACCTTGGTGTTCACATAAATAATGGAAGCGAAGCTGAGACGAGTTAAGCTACATGTGTTTCCACATTAGTATGCCCAATTGTCCTAAGAAGTAGACAGCCGGTGCTGTCGAGCAGAGGAACTATTCCTTCAGACGTTAAAGTTTGATGCCACGGGTAGGTCGATACATTCCAATCTAAAGAGAAAATATTGATGCATGAAGATCAGAAAATACAGACACCGATAGTGTCTGTAAATATAATTCACATTTTACGTGTCTATACTTTCATCAATGTCTTAACAATGATTAATGATAACAATCGTATACAGTTTCCCTTACATACTATCAATTTTGAATGAGTGTTTTTTCTCTGTGATTTTAGAGAGTTCACATGAAAACAACTATAACTTTTGTTTTGTTTCAGTTGAGTATCCAGAGTGGTGCGGAAGAAATGCGAGTGGTGCGAAGAGAAATCGTTCTTGAAAATAATGAAAATTTCCTTAAACGTACGCATTTCAATGTTTTTTTTTTCTTTTCACTAATTTATTTCGAATTTATATGTATGTCATCAACGCTTATATCGGGATTTACGGTGAATCTATATCAGTGAAAATATTTTCAATCCCAAAACTTTAGATATTCAACGCTTCAAGTATATACGAACACTTCTTCATCGTTTTTTTTTTTCAGTTACAACTATAATTCCGCATCATCGAAATTTGCAACTGATACAAAAGCAACTTGAAAAATCCGGAGATTTAGTTGGTTTCATTGCTTCTTTGTACAACTATAATCTATGAATGAAAATACACGTTCACTTTTCGGTTCTTATGTATTTCAACTCCGTATGTCAGCAACCTCTGGTTCGCTAATATCTAAGACAATCCGACATATTCCATTTAGCATAAGACAACATAACATCCTCAGGATTTAACTGTACATATAATGGACTATAAACGATTCCATTAACTGGAACAATCCATTGGTAGGAAAACGTGACCAGAATGGGAACGAAAGACCCAAAATCCGTCCACGCAAGTTTTTTATTCCTCGTCATCCATGAAAACTTCTTCTTAACACTTTGGCGTCCGGCGGCACCACAGTGGTTACGCACGCAAACTAGCGCCTGACTGCCGGCGACACCACAGTGGTTACGTGCGCATAGTATCTCAGTGGCCGCACTTTAGTATCTCAGTGATAGCACTTTAGTATCGTTTGCATTCTGTTGGGGTTTTGTTTAAGTAACAATAACTTACACACACTATCATGTTTAATGTTTTTATAAGTAGGGGAGATGGGGAAAAACAAAAGAAGTGGGGACATATTAAGAAGAACTTTTATTATATCTTTCGAAACTCATGTTTTACCAAACATAAATGCAGTTTCTTGCATTTCAATATACTGTTTTTCGAGATAATCGGCCGAATGTTTTTATTCAAATTAAAACAGACCGAAAAGTAGAACATTTTTTGGCACAAACGTTCCTAGAGGAACTTCACCGTCTTAACGTGGTATTACCTGCGTCATTTTTTTAGTACCTTCGATGGGGGTGATAATGGGTCAAAAAGGTAGTTTTCGAACTTTTGAATAACTATCGTAAATTAGAGTAAAACACAATTCTGATTACGTAGAAATGTTCTCTAATGATGAACACTCGTAAGTGTTCAAAGGGATTGTTGAATAATATTATTTTTTCACTGAACTAGATTAAATGAAAGTTGACCCAATCTCACCCCTTAGAGGAGGTGACAATGGGTCAAAGTAGTGAATATTACTTTCTATTTAAGAAATGTGTTCAGAAATTACATGTTGTTAAATTATCAAAAGATAATTTAACAACATGTAAGTGTCGTGAATGATTATTTGAGTTACGAAAATAGTGTCAATACACCTAGATATATAGTGGGCCTGATCACGAACGTCACTTCACGGTGAAAACGAAGTGAATTGTATACAACCTTATTACGGCTGCCACCGTGTGTGTAGAATCCGGAAGAGTTGATCCGTCTTGACAACTTTGATGAACTCGGTGTTGTTAGGAATATCACGATACTGTCACGTCACGGAGAAAAACAGGTATATTTGTCACTTGTGTTTTAGATGCATGGTTTAATGTTCCTTAAAAACACAGAATTGAACTGAACTGATAATGAGTTTTAAACAAGGAAAAAACAGGAAGTGGGTTATATCTATGGTATAACCGCAAGGGTGACGTAGGACTATCGTTGATTTAGAGATCATTTGTTTGAAGTTGAATCTAAATCCATCCTGAATGAATGAATAAATAAATATTTGGGTGACTTCAGAAACGAGAGTGTTACTTTGAAGACTCAAGGTTTTATGCATCCAATATTGGATACAAAAAACCTTGTTCTGAAGAATAATCTTCAGAAGCTTTCCTGTTAACTGCACTTGATTGACAAATCACAAAACCAAATGTATGTGGTCGCAGTATTATATGAATAGAAAACATTAAAATAAACTCGCTTGAATGTAATTTTCAATTCCAAGGGGAACTGGCAGATTATTTTTCAGCAACGATCATTTCTTTCCAGGTTTCCTCTCGATAACCAGCAAACGAAAAGAGTTGCGCGCGTGTATGTGTGTGTGTGTGGCGGCTGCTTCTATGTCTTCCCGAGGAACCGTATTTCGATGCTGATACTCTCTTGGTCACCTTCTCTTCTCCTTCTGTTCGATCGGCTTTTCTGCGCTCCCTCACAGTTAAAACAAACTGATTGCATTTCAGGTCAGGTCAAGCCAGGTAATGAATACCTCGATCCCTCGCCGTTCAGCTCGTTCAGTAACGATGTTGTCTTGTCGATGTCCTCAGGCGTCGTGCACAAATTACGTAACGCAAAAATCCGGATTTTGAACCTCCCCCCCCTTTCGTAACGCAATTTCCTATCTCTAATAAACAGAAAGTAACGCAACATCTAACCCCTCCCCCCTTATCGCGTTACGTAATTTGTGCACGACGCCTCACGAAAAATGAATGGGTTTCACCACCAGAATATCATTTCAGTATGCTTTTCGTGCGTGATTGAATCGAGAGAAGGTGTGGTTTACGATGGCAATTTGGAAGTCAAACTAGAGGAGAATGAACTCTCTGAGTATGAAAATTTCGGCGACTGAGCAATAATCGATTGAAAATTATATAATTTTGGCGATACGAAACATTTTCCGTTTTTCATGTTATGCATCCATTATTGGATACGAAAATATCCTACTGATGGGAAAGAATAATCTTCAGAAGCTTTCCAGCTAATTACACTTGATTGAAAAATTACGAAATCAAATGTATTTGGTCGCTGTGTTCGCCATATAATTAGAAAACATTAAAATAAACTCTTTCGCATGGATGTATTCTTCAATTCCCAGGGAACTGGCAGATTATTTTTCAGCAACGATTAGATCTTTCCGGAATTTTCTCGATGCTGTATGGCATCCAAACGAAAATTCTCATTTCAGTTTGGCCTGCAAAAAACTTTTCTGAACTCTAATCCATCAAATTTGGAGCCCTGAAAAGGGCCGTTGATTATATGCTAAGCTAATATAGCACCCTCTCCTTGGATTCGACGGGCCAGCTGAATGTCCTTGGGCATGATGTGACGCGTTTTACGTGGATAGCACACAAATTTGTATCTTCGAATAAGCCTCCTGCAGCGTCATAACCGCGGAACTTTGGAAGCGCAAGTCGGTTTTGAAGTCCTGAGCAATTCCACGAACCAAAAGCTGCAAAGGTAGCTTGCGGATCAGCAATTCGGCCGACTTCCGATAGCGATGAATTTCACGCAAAGTTCCCGGTCGATAGCGATGTGGCTTCTTCACCTATCCTGCGGCTGGTGCGCTTCGTGTGCCTTACCACTGAAAGACTAACCTGCTATCTGCTTGGTCCCAAACAAACGAGTCGTCACGGTGCGAGAGTAGAGTAAGAAATGAACGAAAGCAAAGGACGCGTCATTTTATAACCTGTTTTCGAAGCTTTCATTAAGCTATTGAAACAATTTTCCGACTCAATAAATAGCAATCATATAACTCTTGGACATTTTATCTTTTGTATGAAATGATTATCACTGTTCCGTTGATCCGAAGCAGAATGAATCACGCTTAAAGAAGGAATGGATTTTTTCTTGGAATTTACTCAGAAAAAATAATGCCCTTTCCCAACACTTAAAAACGACAAACGGTAAATAGTTTCATCAAAGTGATTTCTTCGATATGGGGATATATTCACTACATCATGTCATATATTTCATATTTTTCATTATGAAATCCATATCCATGGCACCTATCGGTATCGAATTATCATCGACACTACGATTTTCGCTAAATGCTCCTTTCAGTTCGGCCTGTAAAAAACTTTTCTGAACTCTAATCCATCAAATTTGGAGCCCTGAAAAGGGCTGTTGATTCTATGCTAAGCTAATATAGCACGCTCTCCCCGGATACGATGGGCCAGCTGGATGTCCTTGGGCATGATGTGACGCGTTTTGCATGGATAGCACACAAATTGGTATCTTCGAATAAGCCTCCTGCAGCGTCATAACCGCGGAACTTTGGAAGCGCAAGTCGGTTTTGAAGTCCTGAGCAATTCCACGAACCAAATGCTGCAAAGGTAGCTTGCGGATCAGCAATTCGGTCGACTTCTGATAGCGACGAATTTCATGCGAAGTTCCCGGTCGATAGCGATGTGGCTTCTCCACCTATCCTGCTACTGGTGCGCTTATCCGAGCTGCTTTCGTGGTGCCTTACCACCGAAGGACTAACGAGCTGTCTGCTTAGTCCCGATGAAACGAGTCCTAACGGTGCGAGAGTAGAGTAAGAAATGAACGAAAGCAAGGGAAGTGTCATTTTATAAAACATAAAAGAATCGAATGTAAACCCCACCCTCTTTATTGTATAAGCTTACTGTATACTCACGAATATAATAAGGGTGGGATTTAGATTCTATACTTTTATGGTTTATAAAATGACGCTACCTTTGCTTTCGTTGAAGAATGCCAACTATTAGACCCAAGACAGCATGGCTTCCGCCGAGGTAAGGGTACGGGCACCTACTTCAGTCAACTCGATCATTTCCTTCAAGAAACTATCGAAAAGGGCCAACATAGCGAAATCGCTTCACTCGATCTAGCCAAAGCCTACGATACCACATGGCGTCATAACATTATCGATCAACTCCACCGATGGGGTTTTGAAGGCTCCCTCTTCAACATTCTTCGCTGTTTCCTCACCAATCGAGGTTTTCAAGTTTACTTCGGAGGAGTACTTTCGGATCACCGTTGCCTAGAAAACGGAGTACCACAAGGTTCGGTTCTATCAGTTTCCCTCTTCCTCGTTGCTATGCAGTCGGTTCTAGAGGTTATCCCTAAAAACACCGAGGTACTGGCCTATGCAGACGATCTACTGCTGATGGCAAGAAATGCTTTCCCAGAAATGGCCCGCAGAAGACTGCAGGAAGGAATCTCGGCGGTTAGTAACTGGGCAAATTCCATCGGGTTTAAGTTTTCGGCAGAGAAGTCTAATATAATGCACTGCTGCAAATGTAAAGGTCATAGGAAAAGGTTTAGAACATGTCTAATCAATGGCAGGCCTATTAAGAGAGTCAGCTCTGTCCGAATTCTCGGAGTGCTAGTTGACAGTAAACTATCTTTCGGACAACACCTCAGAAATGCTAAAGCTAGTATGAAGTGCCGCCTGCGGCTGGTGAAAGCTCTAGGTGGCCGATGCCGCTTGAGTTCTCGTAAAACCATCTACAACATAGGCAAAAGCATTATCTTCTCTAAAATTCGTTACGGCATCGAACTTTTCAGCCGTGCCTCTTGGGCTCACTTGAATTACTTAAAGCCTGTCTACCATAATGTGATTAGATATGCATCAGGAGCCCAGCCCAATACCAGCCCAGACCAGCCCAATAAACGCTCTGCTTGTGGAGGCCGGCGTAGTTCCTTTCGAACACTTCCTCACAAATATCCTAGCCACTAAAGCCATCCGGACGTCCGAGAAATACCCGGATCTTCTATCCATTTACTCCAGAGCCAACATTTGGCTGCAAAATATTAGCCAAGTCACCCTCCCGACTATTGCCCCATTAAGCAGAGTGGGTCAACGCCCATGGCACGCACATCCGCCAAAGATAGACTGGTCAATCAAAAATGCTGTCAGGGCTGGGGAAGCCAGCAGCATTGTTACGGCCTGTTTTAATAACCACCTTCATAACAAGTATCACACCCACCACAAAATCTTCACAGATGGGTCTTTTGATGGAAACCTAACAGGGTTTGGAGTTTTTGCCAATAACACGGAGCTAAAATTCCAACTGCCTTCCATATGTTCGGTATACTCCGCCGAAATTGCCGCTCTCCTTGTCGCGACATCACTCTGTGATAACGACAGTAAAGTGGTGATCTTCTCGGATTCCTATAGTGCATTACGGGAGCTACAAAGTGACGATAGTAAACACCCTTGGATACAAAGCATTGAGGAAAAAATTACAGGGAAGGACATCACTTTCTGCTGGGTCCCAGGGCACTGCGGAATCCAGGGTAATGAACAGGCTGATCGTCTCGCCAAGGAGGGTAGGCTCTCCGAACTATGGACCACCTCCCACCCAGCAAATGACACCATCAAATGGGTCATGCAATCCCTCAGATTGAGCTGGGAGAACAGTTGGTCTTTTTCCCGTGACCTCTTCTTAAGAAGGATCAAGAATACTACCCTTCCCTGGAAGGATAGTATTCTCCGATTTACTCAAGTATGTCTGACACGTTTACGTATCGGGCATACATTTTTAACACACAAATTTATCATGCGTAGATTGGAACCAACACTATGTGAGTCGTGCAATGTAAGACTCACGGTGGAACACATATTAATCACATGCCCTAAATTTAATGCTTCAAGAATAAAGTTTCAGGTTGCAGACACCATAAGGACAGCACTATCGGACGACGCCGTCGAGCAAAAAAGGACCATCGATTTTCTAAAGGATACAGGGTTATTCGATCAGATCTAATGTCAAATTACTAAATCTACCTATACTGATAAAATTACGTTTGTTTTCTCTTCTAATTTCAGCAAAAGATGAGCAGGTTTTTTACGCCCTTTTTAGAAGCGAGCTCCTCAAGCACACTAAAAGGGGCTTTTTCCCTGCTCCATTTGTTTGGTTGTGTTTTTGGCCCCAGAGCCGTGTAGGGTGCGGCGATACGACATACATCCATAGCGGTTACTAGGACTGAGTCGAGCGAGAATAACGAATTTTGCAATAGTTTTTTCTTAGTTTTCCTTCAGTTAAATTTCCCGCCCTCAAGGGCAAGAGACGAATGAACTCTCTGAGTTTAAAGTCTCTTTAATTCAATACCGTTACCGTTTCGTTCATTTCTTACTCTACTCTCGCACCGTGAGGACTCGAGCTCGTTAGTCTTTCGCAGACAGCTCGTTAGTCATTCGGTGGTAAGGCACACGAAGTCAGCTCGGATAAGCGCACCAGTAGCAGGATAGGTGGAGAAGCCACATCGCTATCGACCGGGAACTTTGCGTGAAATTCATCGCTATCAGAAGTCGACCGAATTGCTGATCCGCAGCTACCTTTGCAGCATTTGGATCGTGGAATTGCTCAGGACTTCAAAACCGACTTGCGCTTCCAAAGTTCCGCGGCTATGACGCTGCAGGAGGCTTATTCGAAGATACCAATTTGTGTGCTATCCATGCAAAACGCGTCACATCATGCCCAAGGACATCCAGCTGGCCCATCGTATCCGAGGAGAGCGTGCTATATTAGCTTAGCATATAATCAACGGCCCTTTTCAGGGCTCCAAATTTGATGGATTAGAGTACAGAAAAGTTTTTTACAGGCCGAACTGAAAGGAGCATTTAGCGAAAATCGTGGTTTCGATAATAATTCGTTACCGATAGGTGCCATGGATATGGATTTCTTAATGAAGAATATGAAATACATGACATGATGTAGTGAATATATCCGAAGAAATCACTTTGGTGAAACTGCATTATAAAATTATTTGTGTACGAATGCCGCAATCGATAGTCGACTCTAATTTGCGCTGGGTAATTTCCTCGGAGGACTCGATTCCTCCTTTGAACATTAATAATCTCTTTCTGGCAAAACGATGTGGTATGAATCACATTATTTGAATGATAGAATGAAGAAGTTTTCTGCCAATTTCCTTCAACCTCCAAACGTATCTTTCTCCCGTTTGTCGTTTTCGCGTTCGCTAATCCTTTCTCACAACACCCATTTCTCGTTTGAGAAATTGTTGAGTAAACATTGTTTGCCAGTGCGCGTAGAGCGGGAATTCCTAAAGATTCATTGCACCTCTAATAAATTGCCGAAAGACATGGTCTTACGTTGATCGCACTTGATTGAAAAAATCCAAAACGAAATGTATTTGGTCGCAGCATTATATGAGTAGAAAGCAAATAATCGCTCGAAAATGACTTGATTTTCGCGATGTGAAACATTTTCCGTTTTTCATGTTATGCATCCAATATTGGATACGAAAATTTCCAATGATGGGGAAAAAAAATATTCAGAAGCTTTCCTGTTAATTGCGATTGATTGAAAAATAACAAAACCAAATGTATTTGGTTGCAGTGTTATATGGATAGAAAACATTAAAATAAACTCTTTCGCATGAATGTATTTTTCAATTCCCAGGGGAACTGGCAGATTATTTTTCAGCAACGATGATAGCAACGAGAATTCCGCGCGTGTATGTGTGTATGTGTGTGTGTGTGTGTGTGGCGGCTGCTCCGATGTTTCAAGCGGAACCGTGGCATCACTCTCCTCCTGATGGATTCCCTTTTGGCCTTAGGTGCACAAACAGGCTCTTGGTGACACCGTTCATCAGCGTTTTCATGATAAACGAAATTAGCTTCACAACAACAGCGACAACATGCTCCAATCGCTGTTCAATCATAACTGAGTGGGTTTACGAGCGGCGCTCGCTTATATACCGATTGGTGATTTCAATAGCCTGTTTTGAAAGCAATTTTAAGACTATTGAAACAAGTTTTTGGATCAAAAAGTCACAAGTATATGACGCGTAGACATTTTATCTTTCAAATGAAGTGTTTATCATACCATTTCGTTCAGTTGTTTAAGAGCTATTAACGCTCAAAATCTCGGTCTCCAGCGTAACGCTTTCGTTCTCGAAACTTTGGTTTTACACCCCGGTATAGAAATGAAAGACGTAGTCCTACGTCAAAATGAGTATCATTGCAAAGCATTCACAAGATACTGTTTTGAAATTCTTTTTTCATAATTTTGATATCCGTCTGAAGAAAATCTGCATCACTTTCTGCTTTCAGAATATTTATTGAAATCCATCAGATGTTTTATATAAAGATTATGTTTTTGACCGATGCTGTTGACCAGTTTCTGTTTAAATAATTAAATCAAACCACGTGTCCCGTATATCAAACTACACGAGAATAGGAAGGATGAAAGGTCTGAAATTCAGAATGCTATATGGGAGTAGCTCAGATTATAATGATCGTGAGGTGGATAATTTCTATGAGTTAAAGAAATGTAGAAATGTAGTTTTTTCAAAATGATTCTAACCTTGATCTATACTAAATACTTCTCACTTTCCAAACGAGCTAAGGAAAAGAATATGCGAGATGTTCATTATTATACAAAATAGTCATGTTTTATCTCTAGAGTAATTTATAGAAAGAGAAAATAAAATTACATTCCCATATGCTCAACAACTTATTCACGAGCAACCAAGTATTCTTCCTCATCTTTAAACCAGCGTTTAATTCAGCAAACTAACGCACCAAACAAATGAATCATGGATGAGCCCGAATAGTTGCCATTGTAATACCGAATCATCGAGGTATAATCGCAAATATGTCATTCTAAAACATACGCTTAATTAAATGGAATATAATCTCATACACTGTATTAATTTTACCTATATAACGTTCAAACGTCCGAAATTATGCAATCAACATAACGTTCAAACGCCCGAAATTATACAACTGCATGTCTCTTATAAAAGAGAATGAACATTTTCACTTCACGGAGTTTATTTTTACACGCAACTCTCCGTTTCAATGATGATAGACACGAAAAGATTAAGTGAAGTGTAAGTGACGTGAAGGCGTACGTGACAGCCCAGTGGTTCTCAGATTTTCGTGAAAAGTGGTAGTTTTGTTCTTTATGGCAAAACATTAGACCTGTATTTTTATCATTAGAGTGAGAGTTGTCCCGGGACCAAGGGCGCTATATTTTTTTTAAATATTTTTTCATGAAAGCTAATATTTTTTTAGATAACATATCCAAAATTCAGAGATGCGTTATTTTGTGTTATTGAGTTATGGTTTTTCAGAATTAACCGTTGGTCCGAAAAATCATTTTTCCCTTTTTTCCAAAAATGACATTTTTTAAATGCATAACTTTTAAACTACCAGGCCGATTCAGATGATCGATATACCAATTTGGAGCCACATGAAATACCACATATGCATAAATAAATTATTAAGGCTCATATGGCGTCAACCTGACGGGGCCGGGAGTTCAATATTTCGACAATGTTTGCCTTACAACTATGTTAGTAATATGTAACCGATTACTTGCGGTTGGCTCGAGGTTAGTATTACAAGTGTTTTCGTAATTGTGATGTTGCTGTCTCCAATGCTCTGTACCTGTGCCCGACACGGGATACTTCCTTTTGGGATGCAGCTGACCATTAATCAGCAACGCCCCCTAGTCTGTACCCCATATCTAGCGTGGTGCGTCTTCTCGACTCGAGGAATCCAGGATAGAATGGTCACTAGCCGGCGCAAACATCAGCTCGTGTACAGTTGTCATGAGCGGTACAACCTTTGGCCAGAGAAGAGAAGTGGAACATGAGAGAAAAAAGTGGCAACGATTTGTGGCAAGAAAATGTAAACAGTGAAAAAATTGACAGATGGTTTACGCTCTAAAAATTGAACATAATGTTAAGATGTCTCTAAAACGGTGGGAGACGTCATATATAAGGTGGGAGGTTCGTATAAAATGTTATTAATGTTAGCATCATCATGATAAACACGGCGAATGGAATAGAAATAATTACGAACTGAAAATTGAATAAAATATATATATAGACGCTGGAAGTGCTGTAGACAAATATTGTAATGCATCTTTATCGGTTTATGTATAATGTTGTTAATATTTGCATTATCAAAATATACCCATATGTATTGTAATCATAACTTGCTCTGCTATTCATAACAACATTCATGATCGTGTTCCACCAATGATGACAAATGTGTAATTTACGAATGAAGCTTCGCCATAGAAACTGGACATTGAATAAAAAAATTAAAATGTGGTAAGAGCATCAGTTGAAATTTGTTCAAGCATTCTTATCGAAATAAATTGAATGATACAATACGACTAGGTAATGTATGTACGCTTAAAAAACAAATATGATGAATTTAATTTTTTTCAGTTTCGAACACACCTCGTAAAAGCCGTTTTTTTTTAAATACCCTCTGTTGGTTTTGTATCTAGAATTTAAAAGGTAATGAAACGTTAACATCAATTAGTTTCTAGTATTCAGCTATTTAGTTGCCGGAGAAATGACCACAAACTATATTTTTTTAGTGTTATATATATTTTATGCCAAACCGATATAGTTGTTCTCAGATTTTCGTGTAAAATGGGAAGTTTTGTTCCTTTTCGCAAAATATTACAACCCATTCCATTTCAAATAACTTTTTGCACAAATTCATATCTTTTGAACTACTAAACTGACTCAGGTGATCGACATATCAAATTGGCCATTTAGCTAGTCTTTAGCTTGCAAAAAAAATAATTTTGTTTTCTTAATTATTGATCGTATTTGATCTTTATATATACCCTTTGTCCCGAAAGCATGTGCAATATTTTCCCAAAAAATTCTAGCTCTTTGGCTATAATTTGATATATCGATCATCTCGGTTAAAATTATAACTCCAAAAAGAAAAAACGAACACATCTGCTTTTTGAGTAAAAAATGTAAATGTATAAAAAATCCTCAGTTTTCAAGGAAAAATATAGAAAATTATAGCACCTTTGGTGCCGAAACCATGTAAACAATAAAAAAATGGAAACAATCATTAATTACGAACACAAAATTCAAATTTCTTGCAAGTTTGATATTTTTCCAAAAAAGACTAGCTAATTAACTTCAATGTGTCAATCATCTGTGATGTGTCAATGTGTCAATCATCTGAATCGGCTTAGTGGTTCAAAAGTTATGAGTTTTTGAAAAAAGTAATTTTTGGGAAAAGTTAAAAAAATGGAATCACCCAAAAAAATAATACAGGTTCAATGTTTTACCACAACGAAACCAAGCTACCATTTTTCACGAAAATCTGAAACTCACTAGATCAGTTTGGCATGGAATGGCTGAAGTAATACTGCAATAGTTCACAAATTTCAAAGTTCGAGTTTTTCTTGTTGTTTTTCATGTCTTTCATTGCGGCCATAATAATAATTAGGATTACTGCATTTGGATTGATGCTAGAAAATATTAATATCATTAACTTCCTCGAATAGTGGATGTGATATAATTCATTTTATATTTGTATATATATTTATATATATATTTAAACGAAATCATTTGTCAAACTAACTGCAAAACTAAAAACTTTTATACTGTGCCTTAATTTTTTGGGTGTAACATTCAAGGACCCTTCAATAAAAATGGCATTGAAACAACAGAGTAAAACTGACATACAATTATGACGGATGGCTACTTTTTGATTGGCGCGTGCTCCAACTAGCAAACCGCCAATTAAAAAGCACTCCAACTAAAAAAGCGCCAATAAGCGAATGTGTACTGTAAAACTGTAAAAATATATAAAAAATATACAATCGAAGACTCTTTGTGTCGTTTATGAGTTTGTAATAATGAAGCAAAAGTTAAAAATGGATTTTTAATAACCATCTCAAAAAAATATTGAAAAAAAAGACGGGTGGGTAATGTCGGCGACATAACCGGAGTGACGTAGGACTATACAAAGGGGACAGCTTTTGTTAAAGATATATTTTAAATATGTTGTTTTATTTTCTTCTCCTACGTGAACCTGAAAATCTACCTGAAAAATGGATCAGTTTACTGTTTACTCTTTATGAATATGTTGATGGTTCTGAAAAGAACCTTTGGTGTTGTGTTTTTGTTATCACTCGATATTCCCATCTTGTTCGGTTAAACCTTCCTGTTTAGCTATTGCGTTTGCCACTCGCCACAGCTTTCACAGTTGGAAAATTTCTTCCCATCCAGCTTGTGACATGTTGTTCAGTAAATTACATTTAATGCGACGTGCCGGAGAAACACTTTGCCACTCACTGAAACTAATTGTTGCCTTGATGAGCGCCGAACCGAAGCTGCTCTGTTCTTGATGTGGGTTTTCTGATTGTCGTGAGCAGCTTTGCAAGCCAACTCGAGCACTCCGACGGCCGAAACTCTATAATCACTGTTAGGTATACTGGTGCTCCGGCACCAATCCGTTCGGCCTAGTTACCCTTGCGGGGCAATCAGTGAATGCGACCAACAGGGAACTGGAGACCTGCACGGTTCGAGTGAGACTTTGCCTTTCCCTTAACTTGTCCTCCTTTGTTACGTCCACGATGCCGATGCCGTACAACCACACGGGTTTACGGTTCGAAAGAAAATAAGATATTTTTTTGGGGTCCGCGTGTTTTATACTCTAGCGGTACACACTCACAGGATAGAGACAAATCAGCAGACTCAGCCAGAGGGGCGAGTCCAACGAGACAAACGAATGAGCGTTAAAAGGGAGCGATGGCAAAAAAATACATTCATTACGATTTGTTTGCTCGTTGGATTCACAAGGGTCCTTTTCAGGATCACAAAATTATCTTCAATCTAAAGAGTTTATTGTTTTGTTATCACTCAATATCCCCATCTTGTTCGGCTAAACCTTTTTAGCGATTGCATTTGCCACTCGCCACAGCTTTCACAGTTGGAAAATTTCTTCCCATCCAGCTTGTGACATATTTTACAGTAAATTACATTCAATGGCACGTCGCATTACCACCACTCAGTATCGGATTGGAGGTAATTTTAACCTGTAATTGAACATTTGCGATGACAGTGGTACAATGTCGACTTTCAATGTGGGTTCATAATTTGGACCCCGAACTCTATGTTTACAAAAATGTCCAACTAAATATATCGCATTACAGGTCCGTCCAATTAGCTAAATGTCAAGATAAGTGTAAATTAATGTACTTTCAATCTAGAAGCAATTTAAGAATTGGTGAAAATCAATAAGCTCAGAACAACTGCCAAATTCACATACTCATCATATCCTGGCAAACAAATTATGAAAAAATCAATGTGTGTTTTATTATTATTTTGGATATTGTTTTAGAAAGCATTGAACTATATTTCCTAAACTCTTTTTTGGAAGGTTTAATGGCCCTGAAAAGCGCCTTGTTTTATGGAATGGTTCCAATTTAGAAAACTTAGTAATCGTGGTTTTGAAAAAACCATTTCGAACGCCCTCGATGCCGCCTTGTTCTGGATTTGTCACCAAAGCAGTTTGTATAAAGAACAAACTTTTTTCTTCTGTTACCTGATGCCGTTTTGCGATTGCGTTTGCCACTCGCCACTCGCCACTCGCTGCAACTGCCTGTTGTCTTGATGTCCACAGAACCGAATGTGTTCTGTTCCGAATGCGGGTTTTCTTATCGTCGCGAGCAGCTTTACCAGCTAACTCGATCACTTCGGCGGCCGAAACTATATAACGCCGGCTAGGTGGACTGGTGCACTGGTACTAACGCGCTCGGCCTAGCTACTCTTGCGGGGAACTCCAGATCAATACGGTTCGAGCGGGATTTTGCCTTTCCCTTCACTTTTCCTCCTTTACCATGTCCGGACATGGCTGCTTGGGTTGGTTTGTTGATGTGTTGTGATGCGAACCGATGTGGTGTACGGTTTGAATGAGAATGATCGTTACGGCAGCGGAGCGGGGATTTTTAAGCTGACTGGCTGGCTCGAGAATTATGCATGTGTGAGACTGCGACCAATGTTTCGTTCATTTTTTTTCTTTTTCCTTTCCAATCGTGCTTCATTGTATTTTGCTGCTGCTCTGGTTGCCCGTTTTGGACGGTACGATTTGAGGAGCACAAAATGGACCAATCAAAAATGGGCACATAGTGCATTTGGACAATGCTTGATATTTCACAATTATTTAATTATTTATCTCAAGAAAAATGAAATGTTATTCGTTATGATAGATGCGTAGATATATTTCCTATCAATTGATGCAAAAACCTTTGCGATCTATTGAGAAATGCTCGAGTTATAAGCGTTCCAAATCTTGCATTTTTTCCTACTTGTTCAGTGCCTAGATTTCCATTTCACCCCCTATATCTTCCGGTTAGACGTAGTCCTACGTCAAAAATCGATCAACTGTTCGATATGAACAGAATATAATTATTCAAGATATTACTAATAGTAACTAATAGTAATAGTTACTATCAATGTTTGTCAAGATATTACTAATAGTAACTTTCTCCATTTTTGACTCAATTTCATCCCCATCGACGGTACTTAGTTGAGATTTCTATGCCAAATAACACGTCTTGAATGCATTCTGAGTGGCAAACTCTTGAATACGCGTGTACCAATGTAGGTTGGGGGCTGTCCACACACCACGTGGACAACTTGAGGGGGGATAGGGGGTACGAAAATGTCCACGCTAGTCCACAGTGAGGGAGGAGGGGGTTTAGATAATGTCCACGTGAACACATAAAATAAATATTTCTGAAAATACAATATAATCAAAAAAGAATGAAATCTGCTCTGCATTTTCATCGAATTTCAATCTTGCCGCTCCTTACGTGTACTCCGTAAAAGATCATATTTTTTCATATCATTGAACTGTTTCGCTGAAATGCGTATTCTGAGAGTAACTCACATGAACTGAGAGTGATGAACTTATTTACATTCCGCCAAGACGAAGACACCATAAAAGAATTTTAGAATTTTGTAATTTGAAAAATGCATGACATAGTTTTCTTAGGTACGGGTTTGTTGTTGTATCTGTCTTTGGAGAACTCCAAAGATGATGAACCAAAGGAAAATGAACAACGAATTACATGGTGAAGCTTGGTTACGTAGAACGCTACAATATATCGGTTCCATACTATTGAATCTTGTGTCTGGTGAGATTGAAAAGGAATTCTGCTTTATGTGCTTCTACAAAGCTTCGATAAATTCTAACAAGTACTGCTTCTAACTAAACGAAATCAAAGTCAGCGATCCAGAACAAACTAACAGAACTAGCCAATATGATAGACGTCGTATTCCACCGGACAATGTCAAATTTCATTCTCTCTGACAGCCCGGCCGAAAATGTTATGTTTCCCTAAGGTGTGCTATTTCACCCGTCGTTCTCACCAGATATTGCACCTTCCGGTTATCAATTATTCGAGCCACTTTTCTTGAGCGCAATAATTTCGACTCATAGAATAGCATAAAAAATAACCTTTTTACGAGAAACCAAACATGTTTGGGAGGTTGGGCTTAGATGTTGCGGAAGGATCGATTCAGTAATACCACAAACTGTGTAAACTAGGAATAAGAATCAGACAATCAACAGTTTGAAAAAGAGGCCACGCAGAGAAACTCGATGTTTGGAAGTCGCATATTCTAAAGGAAGTTGATTGACTAATTTTCATCAGCGAAGCACAACTAAATCAACCCATTTCTGGAGGATATAATCATGGGTGATAGAAATTGGAAAAATACGATATCGTTCGCAAAAGGTCATGGGATAAGCAAGACAAACCACTACAAATATCATCAAAGCCTTGACTCCAAAAAAGGGACGCTGTGTGTATGGTGGAACTGGAAGCGAATCTTCGATCATGAGGAGTTACATAGCCAAAAGGTTAATTCAGTGTTGTGCGATTCACAACTGGATAGTTTTCACGAGGCGATTATGGAAGAAACCACCAAGATCGATCAACTGAAAAGTGTCACATAAATCTCTGATGACGCGCCAAAAAAATAGGGCGGTTAGTTGGGAAGCTTTGATGCATCCACGGAATAGCCAAGACCCTGCAAACGTCTTTGTGATCTATTAAGAAATGATCGAGTTATCAGCGCTTGAAATCTTTGATTTTTTCCTACTTGTTCAGTGCCTAGATTTTCATTTTACCCATTAAACTTCCAGTTAGACGTAGTTTTACTTCAAAATAATTATAAACGCGGATACTTTTTGAATGACCCAATATATTCGAATAATTGTGTGTCTATAAGAGTGGTGCTTTGGATTTTTCCCTGAACCCTTTTACGGGTAGTGGCAACTATATTGCCACCAACGATTTTATTTTTTTCTCTTCTTTAACAATAAATTATTACTTCTAGCCTAACTGTGGTAACTAGTTCTGATATCTAGTAACGTGTCTGATTTTTTTGGGCGCGAAAAAATGAAAAACTATTCATTTTGTAGTCATTTTGTGTTAACAACTCCCAATTTAGCAAGAGCAAATTTCCCGAAAAGTCATTGAAAAACAGTCTATTTGTTGAGGTTTTCAATACATATAACCAGTTTAGGACCTGGTTTAGTCTCATCATGAGTTTTATAAATTGTTTTTGTTGAAACTAACATCAAAAATTCATATATAAGAAAAACATTTTTACCATCAAGTGTTTACCGCTAGACGGGCATGTGCCAACTATATTGCCACCAATTTTTTGAATGTTTTAATTGTTTTGTTTATTGAAAAAAATCTTTTGTGTATTTCAGCATGTAAACATGTCGCTGTATTCTAGTTTGCGTTGATTAAATGCCTAGTTCTCACAGTTCGTTAGAGGGTTAAAGCCGGCACGAATTCGGGAACAACCTAAAATTTTCCAAGACATACGAGGTTGAACAGTAAATTTTTTATGTGGATTTTAGCGGTGAAAACAATCTGACAACAAAAGTGGAATTTGGAAGAAACTAAATAGCGATACAAATAACTTGCCGGGGAATGTTGGAAAGCGAATAAATGAATTTAAAACAAACCGTTATTATTAATTAAACTAACATTTTCATCCATCAAACTATAAATCAAACTCGATATAAAGTTATACTCTTCGAGTGGAGGAAGTTCATGCATTGAAACAAGTGCTTCAGATATTATTTCTGCAAATTTTCTCCAGTCAATATTTTTCGTGAGGTCATACGCAATATCGACTGACTCACGAGAACCTGATTCATTGGCGATCGATAAAATTATTGGCAGGTGACCACTACCGTGGGGATCTTGGATTACCTTCCACGTGCAATCCAGGGATAACGAAGAAGAACAAAGTGGTATGTCTAGCATACTTGCCCGTGCAGGAGGGTTGGCTATCCTAGTTGCTTCCTCTGTATTTAAAACTGTCATGTTGAAGTTGTCGCACAGATCATAAATCAACGTGGCACGGCTGTCATCGTAGTGTGACCCCCATGCTGTTCCATGGGAGTTGAGGTCACCTAAGATTAGCCGCGGCTCCGGCAATGCCTCGATGATATCAAAAAACTGATGGCGGCCGACCATGGTTCTTGGAGGAATATATATCGAGGCAATGCAGAAGTCCTTGCCATTGATTTGTGTCTGGCAAGCGACAACTTCAATGCCTGTCATCGATGGGAGAGTGACTCTATAGAAGGAGTGACATTTTTTGATCCCCAATAGTACGCCACCAAACGAGTCATTTAGATCGAGGCGAATAATGTTGAAATCGTGGAAATTCAGCTCGTCGGCTGAAGAAAGCCATGTTTCACAGAGGGAAAATACATCACAGTTAGAACTATGAACTAAAAATTTAAATTGATCTAATTTAGGGATGATGCTTCTGCAATTCCACTGTATTACAGTGGTCAAATCCTTGACCTCTTGCACTGAATGAGGCATCGAGGGAAATGAACGCTGCTAAAAAACCACATTTTTCTTTCAAAAATGTTCTTACAATCGGAAGCTAACATAATACTATGCTTTTAAGAGGGTCATTTATATTTAAAGCATTTAAAATGTTGTCCACCAGGTCAGAAAGCGCAAGCAAACCAGATTGTGGCTGTTGCCTCGACCGCGAAAATGGAACAGACGGGGTGGGTGCTGCTCCGGGAAGTGTTGAGGACCCCTGGTGCGTAGAGAACCGCTTAAACCAGGAGGTACTTGCTTCGGTCTATTCTCAGAACGTTCAATTCGAGTTTTCATTCCAACTTGGGAAGTTTCGGTCGTCTTTCTGGGGAGTGATGGAAAAGAAGTAATTTTTCTTTTCCTGACGGCACCCTGCGATGTACCGGAACTTCCTGCATTGGGAGCGTCAGCAACAGGCTCGTCGTTTTGCAGAATGGAGTAGGGATTGTCCTGATTCGTTGGTACGGAACTCTTAAGCATTTCTGCATAAGTCCGCTTGGAACGTTCCTTTAAGGAACGCTTGATTTTCTCCCCTCGTTGTTTGTACACCGGGCATTGGATAAGATCATGAGGAGTCCCGCCGCAATGAAGACACTTGTGCTCTTTCGCGCAAGGATTCTCATCATGGCTGTCTCCACAATCTGCGCAACGTTTTTTATTGCAACAATAGGCGGCCGTGTGACCGAGTTGCATACATTTGTTGCATTTCATTACCCGGGGTACAAACAACCGAACAGGTAAACGAAGTGCACCTATTGCAACGTAGTTTGGAAGGGCGGAACCCTCAAAAGTCACACGAAAAGAGTTTGTCCGATTAAGAACCCTTTTGTCATTTTTGTCATTTTGTGATACAGAATTCAGTCGATCGCATGCAAGAATCTTCACAGTTTTTAGTGAAGAGTTCTTAAAGCGACCGACACCATCGATAATCTCTTTTCGAGTCAAACCCTTTTCGGTTATTACGCCGTCTATTTCGACGTTGCAACAGGGCACGTATACGCGATACTCAATCGCAAAGAGCCTTCATGGTATTCTTTTGGACGAAAATCCTGTTTTTCGTCAATGTCCTTCCAACTTCCAACTTCATATACAGAAGTTTCTTCCTCAACTTCTGCTTCATCTTCCTGCTCTTCAGGAGGAGGATCGGTATCGGAAATATTCAATGGCGTTGATGGGGGATCCTTCCCGCCCTCAGCCATATAAAAAAAAATAAAAAAGTAAATTTTTTATGTGGATTTTAGCGGTGAAAATAATCTGACAACAAAAGTGGAATTTGGAAGAAACTAAATAGCGATACAAATAACTTGCCGGGGAATGTTGGAATGCGAATAAATGAATTTAAAACAAACCGTTATTATTAATTAAACTAACATTTTCATCCATCAAACTATAAAATAGAAAATAGAAGCAATCCCAAAATGAAATTTATGTGGAGTTCAATTTTATTTTGATCTTTTTAGAAATGTGCACGTGGACAACAGGGGGAGGGGTATAGGAAAAGACCACGTTTGTCCACGGTGGGGAAGGGGGGTGTTCAAAAACATGATTTTTCTGTCCACGTGGTATGTGGACAGCCCCTCGGAAAAACTTTTTGACGTAGGACTACGTCTTTCATTTCTGTATCGGGGTGTAAGTTCAAAGTATCGAAACGGAGAGAGTGCCGCTGGACTGCAAGGTTTTGAACGTTAATACGTCTTTACCGGCTGAATGAAGTGGTATGATAATCACCATCCGAAAGATAAAATGTCAACGAATTATATGATTGTCACTTGTTGATCCAAAAAATCTAGGCACCTGGAGAAACCGTCATAGCGAATAAATGCAAGCTGTGACTTCTTTTGCTCGCTTCACTAGTGTTTGGGAAACCATAGCGGACACATGTAAGGTGTGCGTCACTTTCTGCTCTGCTTTCGCATGAAACAGTCATGAAAAATTGTTTGCGTGTGAATGCGTCCGAGCGAAGGAATATTGTGCATGGAGTGATCATGAAAAATTTCGTGTTATTCTCACGAAAACAAAAATGAATCATGTATCAAACATGTTCAGTAAATATAAAAATAACCTTGCCTTGCGCGAGAAGACGCACCACGATAGATATGAGGTACAGACTAGGGGGGCGTTGCTGATTAATGGTCAGCTGCATCCCAATAGGAAGTATCCCGTGTCGGGCACAGGTACAGAGCATTGGAGACAGTAACATCACAATTACGAAAACACTTGTAATACTAACCTCGAGTCAACCGCGTGTAATCGGTTACATATTACTAACATAGTTATAAGGCAAACATTGTCGAAATATTGAACTCCCGGCCCCGTCAGGTTGACGCCATATGAGCCTTAATAAAAATATATTTCGGATAAAAAAAAATCTTTAGTTGATTTTACAAGGACCCTCAAATTCCATCGGTTCGTTTCGAGACCACCAAGGCAAACATTGTCGAAATATTGAACTCCCGGCCCCGTCAGGTTGACGCCATATGAGCCTCAATAAAAATATATATTTCGGATAAAAAAAAAATCTTCAGTTGCTTTTACAAGGACCCTCAAATTCCATCGGTTCGTTTCGGGACCACCAACAAGTTCGAAAGAGTTGAACTTTATGTTAATAACAATTCCATACTTATACTCATCCATCCACACACTAACAAGAAAAACTTTCAGCAATCTTTTAAAATATTAATTCATTCCTGCATTAGGAGTGGATCCAGATGCAATTTCAAATAAATGATTACCGAGCCAACGGTAGTCCTACGTCTACCTTGCGGTTATAT
This sequence comes from Toxorhynchites rutilus septentrionalis, assembly GCF_029784135.1. NCBI lineage: Eukaryota > Metazoa > Arthropoda > Insecta > Diptera > Culicidae > Toxorhynchites > Toxorhynchites rutilus. Next base: position 203,006,022 of record NC_073746.1, on the reverse strand, counting down.
CACAGATATAACCCACTTCTTGTTTTTTGAAGAAAAATCTCCCGACCAGAACGGAAATCGAAGCGGGAGCACAATGAAAACTTCTTATGGGATGTGAAAATCAAACATAACCTTTTTTTTTAGTACAGACACCAATCTCAGATTGTGTGAAATATTTCATTGCAACATTTCAAAAGTTTGTGTTTTGAACGTGTCCAGATTATCGCGGATAAAAACCTTAGTCGTTCGATCAGACCTATGGTTCGCATAAGAATTAAGAACATTTAGAGCCCCCGCAGACTGCAGATATTTTTATGGACGAATAGTTCGGTTGGATTAAGTTGCTAGTGCGCACACCAAGCCACAGCACACCAACAGTCGGGTTGGTCAAGAGTCAGACCAGACAGACAGTCGGTCGACTATTTTCGAATGATTTACTACATAGCTGGTGTTTGACTGTTGAAGTGAGAGCGGTTAGGAGCGAAATTAATTATCGGCCGATAAACAATCCTCGTGTGTGTGTAAATAAAAGTTAGCCAACCCTGATTATACATACGGCCGATAGAATAGTTTGAATGCAATCGGAAAGCCTATCAAACTTTTTTATCGGCCAATACCGAATCAATGTAATGTGCTGACTAAGTCGACCGGCAAAAGTCTGCAGTCTGCGGGGGTTCTTAGGCTTGCAGTAACTGAGACTGCCCAGTATCATCACCAATAACACATCCCTTTACTTCTTGACATCATTTCAGACTCTGTATGATTCTAACTTATAGTTTTCTCTTTGGATGTGAAGATTTGCAGATGGGCTAGACATTTCGGAACAACGGAAAACATGTCATCTCACTTATTACAATTCTGTTCCGTTTGTTAACATCAAATTATTCAGTACAACCATTGTGGCAAGTGTCGAAGTTTACGTCCTTAGCCTCCCCATAACAACGCCGCTTGAAATCACCAAAACTTTTCGGTAGATTGATCGGATCCACTCTGATTGACTGCATCGTATTACTAAAAGAAGAGTTAGACATAATTGCAATCATCTGTTGTTAGAAGGAAGAAGGAGTTTACCTAGTTTTATTCAAAATTATACATCCATTGTCGACCTGCATGGTCAAAGAATATAGCTTGGAAAGATCGTTCAATTTTTCATGTTCAGCTGCATTTATGTTGAAAAGCGTCAACACTTGTTGTTTCTCATTTTGAAGAAATCTAGAAAAGAATCAAGGGTATTAAAATTTAACTACCTAAATTTTTATCGAACCATAGCAATATAAATATTAGACTGTGGGTAAAGAAGTCAATTATTGACGTAGGACTACGTCTAACCGGAAGATAAAGGGGGTGAAATGGAAATCTAGGCACTGAACAAGTAGGAAAAAATGCAAGATTTGGAACGCTTATAACTCGAGCATTTCTCAATAGATCGCAAAGGTTTTTACATCAATTGATAGGAAATATATCTACGCATCTATCATAACGAATAACATTTCATTTTTCTTGAGATAAATAATTGAATAATTGTGAAATATCAAGCATTGTCCAAATGCACTATGTGCCCATTTTTGATTGGTCCATTTTGTGCTCCTCAAATCGTACCGACCAAAACGGGCAACCAGAGCAGCAGCGAAATACAATGAAGCACGATTGGAAAGGAAAAAGAAAAAATATGAACGAAACATTGGTGGCAGTCTCACACATGCGTAATTCTCGAGCCAGCCAGTCAGCTTAAAAATCCCCGCTCCGCTGCCGTAACGATCATTCTCATCCAAACCGTACACCACATCGGTTCGCATCACAACACATCAACAAACCAACCCAAGCAGCCATGTATGGACATGGTAAAGGAGGAAAAGTGAAGGGAAAGGCAAAATCCCGATCGAACCGTGTTGATCTGGAGTTCCCCGCAAGGGTAGCTAGGCCGAGCGCGTTAGTACCAGTGCACCAGTCCACCTAGCCGGCGTTATATAGTTTCGGCCGCCGAAGTGATCGAGTTAGCCGGCAAAGCTGCTCGCGACGATAAGAAAACCCGCATTCGGAACAGAACACATTCGGTTCGGTGGACATCAAGACAACAGGCAGTTGCAGCGAGTGGCGAGCGGCAAACGCAATCGCAAAACGGCAGCAGGTAGCAGAAGAAAAAAGTTTGTTCTTTATACAAACGGCCTTGGTGGCAAATCCAGAACAAGGCGGCATCGAGGGCGTTCGAAATGGTTTTTTTTCAAAACCACGAGTACTAAGTTTTCTAAATTGGGACCATTCCATAAAACAAGGCGCTTTTCAGGGCCATTAAACCTTCCATAAAAGAAGGAAATACAGTTCAATGCTTTCTAAAACAATATTCAAAATAATAATAAAACACAAATTGATTTTTTCATAATTTGTTTGCCAGGATATGATGAGTATGTGAATTTGGCAGTTGTTCTGAGCTTATTGATTTTCTCTCAATTCTTAAATTGCTTCTAGATTGAAAGTACAGTAATTTACACTTATCTCGATATTTAGCTAATTGGACGGACCTGTAATGCGACATATTTAGTTGGACATTTTTGTAAACATAGAGTTCGGGGTCCAAATTATGACCCCACATTGAAAGTCGACACTGTACCGCTGTCATCGCAAATGTTCAATTACAGGTTAAAATTACCTCCAATCCGATACTGAGTGGTGGTAATGCGACGTGTCATTGAATGTAATTTACTGTACAACATGTCACAAGCAGGATGGGGAGAAATTTTCCAACTGTGAAAGCTGTGGCGAGTGGCAAACGCAATCACTAGGAAGGAAGGAAGGTTTAGCCGAACAAGATGGGGATATCCAGTGATAACAAAACAATAAACTCTTTAGATTAAAGATAATTTTGTGATCCTGAAAAGGACCCTTTTTAGCCTGCATGTGAATCCAACGAGCGAACAAATCGTAATGAATGTATTTTTTTGCCATCGCTGCCTTTTAACGCTCATTCGTTCGTCTCGTTGGACACGCCCCTTTGACTGAGTCTGCCGATTTATCTCTATCCTGTGAGCGTGTACCGCTAGGGTATAAAACGCGCGGACCTCAAAAAAATATCTCATTTTCTTTCAAACCGTAAACCAGTGTGGTTGTACGGCATCGTTTAACATCGCATCGCATCACATCATAAAAAGAAAACAAGCAGCAACGTGGACGTGTGGACGTAACAAAGGAGGACAAGTTAAGGGAAAGGCAAAGTCTCACTCCAACCGTGCAGGTCTCCAGTTCCCAGTTGGTCGCATTCACTGATTGCTCCGCAAGGGTAACTAGGCCGAACGGATTGGTGCCGGAGCACCAGTATACCTAACAGCGATTATAGAGTTTCGGCCGTCGGAGTGCTCGAGTTGGCTTGCAAAGCTGCTCACGACAATCAGAAAACACGCATCAAGAACAGAGCAGCTTCGGTTCGGCGCTCATCAAGGCAACAACTAGTTTCAGCGAGAGGCAAACGCAATCGCAAAACGGCAGCAGGTAGAAGAAAGAAAAAGTTTGTTTATACAGACTGCTTTGGTGGCAAAACCAGCCACCGTAAAACACGGCGCTTTTCAGGGCCATTAAACCTTTCAAATAAGAGTTATTAAAAGTTTTTCACAATACCAATACACTATAAGTGACATAATATGACATATAATATAAACTGATTTTTTTTGTTTATACTTGTTCTTGAACTTATTGGTGGTTGGGGTCTTTTAAATTGTTCATTCAGTTTTCACAAACCCATGTATGGTTTCCGAATTAAAAGTGGCTTCAAATTACAACACATTGTATGCAGGATGGCATTAACGAATTTTCTCGGTAGCAAGAACTGCTTTCTTTGGTTGATAACTGATGTTGAAAATTGACTGACGTTACATCTGCATTGCATAGAGAAATAACTAAGGAGCAACACGATGAGCTATGTATTTCCTGCTGCTCTGTTCTTATTTTAAAGGGCTTTAATTCGAAGGTCATCCGTCCCTGTATTTACTGTTGGTTTTTCAGAACGCTTATAGCTCGTTTATTTCTCGAAAGATCGTAGAGTTCGTCTCCAAAACCTCAGTTCTTTTTCATTTTTATTTACTTTGTTTGCGGAGACTACAAATCTTACAATTCATTCGTCTCCGAAACCACAGCTTAAGGTACGGTAATGTGCTCAATAGTGAAATATATGATAGTGAACGAACTGATGACCACCTATGCATTCCCTATCACAGCCAGCCATCATTTTGATTGTACGATATGTGTATACGCCGAAAGATGCCCGACGTTGAACATTTAATAAGTACAAAGCCTTCAGAAAAAAATTAAGAATCAAGTTTGTAAAAAAAAACGCAAAAACACAACACCAAAGGTTCTTTTCAGAACCCCCAACATGTTCATAAAGAGTAAACAGTAAACTAATACATTTTTCAGGTAGAGAGGTAGGTATTCACGTAGGAGAAGAAAATAAAACAATATATTTAAAATATATATTTAGCAAAAGCTGTCCCCTTTGTATAGTCCTACGTCACTCCGGTTATGTCACCGACATTACCCACCCGTCTTTTTTTTTACACAGTTTTAAGTGTAGTTGTGATGATACGATTACACCCAAAATCGTCTTGAGATTCTAGACAAGCGTCGTAGATTAATTGAAGGAAACCTTACAGTCGTCGATCATTCCAAATTCTTCCTGCTCTTCTTTGCTCTTCTTCACTCACTCACAAATAAGCCGTTCTAATGTCAACAAAAAGATGACGACGAGTTTAAAAGGTTAACAAAAATCGAGACCTAGAAAAACGTAAACGTAACGTAACAGTACCATTGTCGCAAAATGTTGCCATCTGGTACCTCACGTACAGGATTTTTTTGTTTTTGTTTATTTTAGGCTCATTAGCATTTTAGCTGTAACAGAGCCGACTTTTAATCGTGTACATGTCACATGTTTATCATATCTATAATTAGCACATTACACAGTTTCCATTGTTTGGCGTTAAAGTATTCCCTTTTATACCATTGCATATGGTACACATTTACACAGTAGCCATTCAGGCGTAAGAGTTTTCCTTCTGTTCTTCCCATATCCAGTTAGACCGGACAGCGGAGACAGTTGATTGATCATTGTTGAGTTATTTATAGAACAGCAGCCCGATGTGCCCTGCAGAGCAGAGCAGTTGTATGGATGAATCGATCTTATTTCGACCGTGCATCGATCTCCATCGCTAATGTTTGTTGCGTGGGAGTAGTTATTCTGTAACAACACAAAGATGGTCAATGAGAGCCCTGAGTTTTGAACTCACGATCGATCGCTTACTAAGCGAACGCGCAACCAATGTGGCTACGGAGACCCCCTCGTACAGGATTTGACATCTCAAAGATATTTTTGTGATCACTTTGTTCAAGAACATCACGATTCACAATTTTCATCAACTGATTCAACCTCCTACATTAATAGTTCTTAAATAGATCCTGTTCTGGTTCAACTTCGCCAAGTTCTTTACATCCGTGTTTGACCATTTACCAGCCAGTGAAGCTCAAGTTAAGTTTGCCTCCTTAGGTGTTCCTTCGGACGTCATAAGTTTGACGACGTTCGTGGTCACTCCTGCCATGGTGATCTCCGCTGCAAAAAAATTGAAAAGTTCGCTTTCGCCGGGTCCTGACGGCATACCATCGGTATTGTTCTGCCGCTGCGCTGCTGATCTAGCCGAGCCACTTTCTGTCATCTTTACCCGATCACTCAATGATGGAGTATTTCATGTTTCCTGTCTTCAAAAACGGTGATAAGCGAAACGTCAGGAACTATCGTGGAATAACAAGATTGTCGGCTGCGTCCAAGCTATTTGAGATCATTATCAGTGAAGTTATTCTTACTCAATCCAAGCGTTACATCTCTACCGATCAGCACGGCTTCATGCCCGGCAGGTCGGTCACCACGAATCTGTTGGACTTCACCAACACCTGCATTACTGCTATGGAGGGCAAGGCTCAAGTCGATGTCATCTATACCGATCTGAAGGCGGCTTTCGATAGGATCGACCACAACATACTATTGGCTAAACTATCACGTCTCGGATCATCTGCAAAACTCGTGTCGTGGATGAGATCATACCTGATGGAAAGAAAACTGCGCGTTAAAATTCATGGCTGCGTTTCCTCGTGCTTCTGCAATTCTTCTGGAGTCCCTCAAGGAAGCAACTTAGGCCCTTTGTTGTTCATATTATTTTTTAATGATATTGCTGCGAAATTAGGGTTGAACTGCAAATTAATTTATGCTGATGATTTGAAAATATTCTGCATGATCCGTTCAGCTGAAGACTGCCAACGCTTGCAACATTTGCTGAATGTGTTTGTTGACTGGTGCCATCTAAACAAACTGATTATCAGCGTACCGAAGTGCTCCGTCATGACGTTCCATCGTTCCAAAAGTCCGTTACAGTTTGATTACTGCATCGACGGTGCTTTGCTTGAAAGAGTTGAAAAAGTTACTGACCTCGGAGTAGTGCTGGATCAGAAATTGAACTTCAACGCTCATTACACCTCAATCATTGCTAAGGCAAACCGACAGCTCGGATTTATTTCGAAGATTGTGAAGGATTTCACTGACCCATACTGCTTGAAGTCCTTATGTTGCGCTTTAGTACGACCAATTTTCGAAACTGCAGCCGTTGTTTGGACTCCAAATGTGATTTTCTGGAATTTGAGGATTGAGCGTGTACAGCGAAGATTCATCTGGTTGGCCTTGCGTCATCTACCTTGGCGCGATCCATTGAATCTTCCTGCTTACCCGGATCGATGCAGACTTTTAAGCCTGGACACTCTTGAGAGAAGACGCAGAATACAACAGGCAATTTTCGTATCAAAGCTGTTCAATGGGGAAGTTGATTCTCCTCGGCTACTTTCATTACTGGACCTTCGTGCTGCTCAACGACCTCTCCGACAGCGATCTTTGCTACAGAACAGATTTCATCGTACTTTATTCGGATACAACGAACCGCTGTCGTCGATGATTCGAACTTTCACATTGGTGGAGGATCTATTTGATTTCGGCGAGACATCCAGCCGCTTTAAAAACAGATTAACTAGTTCGTCGATTGCATAAATAATTGTACTATATTATTATATATTTATTCATTAAGACCACAGATGTCAGATGAATCAGATTTAAATAAATAAATAAATAAATAAATAAATAAACTGTCTTCTCTCCAATAAAACGGACGACACAAGTGGTCATCAATCTGTTCGTAGCGATATCAATAAACCTATGGGATCTACGGTTGTTGGAATCAATGTTGACGAGAGAATCGACGAAAGTATCCAACTTTTTTCAGTAAGTGAAAACAGCATCTTCAATCAATGTGTTGGTCTCGCATCATACGCTACCACTCAGTGAGCAGTCTTCCGAAAAACACTTACACATGTCCACGCGATGTGAAAATTCCTAGAAATTTAGTTCGTGTCGCAAAAATTACATGAATTAGAGACTATGAATTCATGCATATTTTGCAAGTATGAATAAATAATCCATAGCTTTTTCCCGTGAAAAGAAAACATTCTCTGAATAGAAAGAAGCTTTCTATGATTTTTTTCCGCTAGAGCATTCGCCGAACAAGAAGCAGCAGAATGCTGACGAACAGCATAATGATGACGAGCAGCAAAGCGGGTTATTTCGAGGATTTCCAGACAACGAAAATAATGTAGGTGCTACGAGTTTAGCATATTCGAAAGAGCTAGCAGCAGTTTTTCGCCAGCGTAATCAAATAAAACTGAAAATTGTGCGCATACAGAAATCGTTGCAAGGGGAACAAAACGTAGGATTGGCGCAGTTGAATGTTTTTTCGAAAAACTTATCAGCCGCGTACACCGAATTTAGTGGTTTTCACAGCAAAGTAATGGAACTGATTTCTGATGACGAGCTTGCCGCACAAGAAAAAATATACGAAGATTTCGAAAATCTATACAATTTTGTGTCGATGATTGTTGAAGATTTGATATTGACTGCCAAGGATGAAAATTCTATTTCGATGAATAAGCCGCAAGTAATAATTCAGCAACAGCCATTGAAAGCTCCAATTCCTACGTTCGATGGAAGTTATTCAGCCTGGCCTAAATTTAAAGCTATATTTCAAGATCTGATGGCGATGTCAGGTGATTCCGACGTTATTAAATTATTTCACCTCGATAAGGCTCTCATCGGATCCGCTGTTGGTGCACTTGACGCGAAAATAATGAGCGAGGGTAACTATGATCAAGCATGGGCAGTGTTGACAGAACGATATGAAAATCAACGAGTGATTGTCGAGTCACACATCCGAGGACTATTTAGTCTACCCAAGATGTCAACAGAATCATGCAAAGATTTACGAACCCTGCTCGATGAAGCAACCCGTCATGTTGAGAATCTTCGTTACCTACAACAACATCTCACTGGTGTATCCGAACACATGGTTGTGTATTTGATCGTCAATGCACTTGATAGGTCCACACGCAAAGCTTGGGAATCAAGTTTGAGGAAAGCCGAGCTACCGAAATACGAACCGACGATTGCGTTTCTCAAATCCAGATGTCAGATCCTCGAAAACTGTGAAAATGCAACTCAGCCGTCAGGATTACAACCGAAATCGAAAACTGTTCCTGTTACTGCGAAATTACCGACAACTAGGAGCCATGCAGCCGTTACAAAACCTGCCGAAATAAATACCATCGTCAACGCTTGTGCTTTCTGTGGTGGACAGCACATGAATTTCCAGTGCAACAAATTAAATGATTTATCCGCAGCTCAGAAGAATGAAAAGGTTAGAGCATTGGGAATTTGCTTTAACTGTCTCCGAAAAGGACACCGCTCCAGAGATTGTCCTTCGTCCAAGACGTGTCGTAAGTGCCAGAAGCGACACCACACACAACTACACGATGATACAGAAGCTGTAAATCGCGATCTGAACTTGAATGCCGCTATTTCAAGAGAACACCAACCGCCAGCTGCTGCTCCGAAACCAGTCACAAGAGAAGTACCAATTTCTACGACCTGTTCCTGCAACTGTACACAGGATATGAAAACGGTACTGCTACTCACAGCAGTGGTTCACGTCTTTGACAGGAATAATCATCCGCACCTGTGTCGGATCACAGGTTAACTTCATCACCGAACAGATGGCTGACCGTTTAGCTATTCCGAAGAAAAGCGCAAATATTTCGATTACTGGAATCAATGCTCTACGAACACTCGCACGCGATAAGGTTACTGTACATTTCCGCTCCCGCAACAGTGAATACCGAAACCAAATAGAATGTTTGATAACACCGGAAGTGACTGGAACGATAACCACAAGTAAAATTGACATCACACGTTGGAAGATTCCGAATGGATTTGCACTAGCTGATCCAGAGTTTCATTTGCCAGCCAAAGTGGATTTGCTGGTTGGTGCAGAGCTGTTCTTCGAACTGATGAAACCCGGACAATTGAACCTCGCTGAGAACTTACCGCAACTACGAGAGACTTGCCTAGGATGGATTGTAGCTGGTGTCGTCAATAATTCATCATCAGGTACATTACAGCATTCAAATCTAGCCTCTATTGATGAAATCGAAAGCAGAATGCACCGATTTTGGGAAATCGAAGATGTTCCGAACGTAAGTCAATATTCGACCGAACAAAGGTCATGCGAAGAGCATTTCGTGAATACATGTAAACGAGACGATAGCGGTAGATTTGTTGTGAAGCTGCCATTGAAGGAGAACTCTAGTGATTTAGATGACTGCTATGCACTAGCATTGAAGCGCTTCTTGTCGTTAGAGAAACGACTTGCACGGGATTCCAATCTACGAAGTCAATATCAAGATTTCATCCGTGAATATGAAGACCTTGGACATTGCCAGGAAGTTACACCAACCAACGAAACACCGAATCAAAGCAAGTATTACATGCCACATCACGCAGTTTTACGTCCGACTAGTAGTAGCACTAAGTGCAGAGTAGTGTTTGACGCGAGTGCTAAATCGTCTCCAACAGCCCTATCGCTTAATGACGTCCTAATGGTAGGTCCTGTAGTGCAGAGCGATTTATTTTCGATTATACTACGCTTTAGGAAATACCGGTACGTGTTTTCAGCTGACATAACGAAAATGTATCGTCAGATACTAGTTGCTCCAGAAGACAGAACATATCAGCGTATACTTTGGAGAGAAAGTCCATCCGATCCACTACGAGTGCTGCAACTCAACACTGTGACGTACGGTACAGCATCCGCACCGTTTCAAGCCAGTCGTTGCCTGATGAAGCTCGCCGAAGACGAAGCCGCCGAAACACCTTCTGCAGCTCGCGTTCTGCAAGAAGACTTCTATATGGATGACGCACTGTCTGGTGCAGACACAATCGACGACGCCGTTGATATTCAGCAACAGTTGCAGAAGTTGCTGAGCAAAGGTGGTTTCACCATACATAAATGGTGCTCCGAAGAATTTTTATCGAACATCCCAGAAGAATGCCGCGAGAAACAAATGCCGATTCCGGAATATGGAGCAAACGAAGCGATTAAGTTGCTTGGATTACTGTGGGATCCACGAAATGACATATTCTTCATCACGAATCCTTTCCGCCAACAAGCGACGAACGACAATGTTACCAAGAGGGGCATCTACTCAGAAATATCGAAATTGTTCGATCCCATAGGAATAATAGCTCCAGTCATTGTGACAGCGAAGCTCTTAATACAGCAATTGTGGAAAGCGAAACTTGAATGGGATGAGCCAGTGAATATCGAGTGCATACATCAATGGAAGGAACTTAAAACGGAATTGCCACTGCTAACCCATATCAACGTACCCAGGTGTGTAACATTCGACAATGTGGTGTCATTTTCGCTCCATGGTTTTGCAGATGCATCTTCAGTTGCCTATGGTGCTTGTATTTATCTGCGCAATGAATTTGCCGATGGTTCCGCTACACTACGTCTGTTAAGCAGCAAATCGAAAGTAGCACCTCTTCACGAGCTTTCGATTCCACGAAAAGAGTTGTGTGCTGCTCTTCTGCTCACACGATTTGTTCCGTCTGCTGGGAACTGTGGGGTGGACTGTATTTTTGTTATGTTGTTCCACTCATGGAGACAACAGGTGCGTGGAAGAAACCCTCGTGTTTCTCGTGCTTTATTCGACGGGTGGGATCCCTTGTGGCTCCGCTCCGTGCTGTGAAAGGCCTAATCTTTTGGGATGTGCTTCGGAAAGGGTTTGAGCAGTGCAGAATGAACACATGGTGTTTGAGTACTATTTACACTTTATTCATTATAATCATAATCACTGAATACTAATATATACACTATATTTACACTTATGCGATTAATGCGCATGCGAATGCGCCATTATTCTCTTGCTGGTAGAATTGCACTCCTGTAGAAAATCTGCTGCTGATGTTATGGCTACCTTTGCAATAAGTTGCTAGTCTTGCTATTTGCTCTGGATTTGCACTTTGCACTTGCTACTTGCTCGACGGTTGAATAACGACTCCCCTCGGTCGGGAAGCTATCTTTGTGTGTAGTGTTGCACCCGAATAGAAAAAGGGATGGGGACTTACGATTTAAGTTTTCCCTTCTCTCTTTCTCTCTTCAGTGCGTTTGACGGACTGAACACGATTATTACAACGAGTGATTCCTGCCTTGAAGATGGAAGTGCGAGAAATTGTGCTGTGGTCAGACAGTACGATTGTTTTAGCCTGGATGAGAAAACCGCTTGATCAACTTCAACAGTTTGTCCGTAATCGCATCGCAGAAATTCGTAAATTCACCGCAGAATGTCAGTGGAACTATATACGATCCCAATCGAACCCAGCAGATATAGTTTCACGAGGACAACTACCCGAAGCATTGAGCCAGAACTACCTTTGGTGGAACGGACCGAAATTCCTCGAAGGTCCGGATTATCCCGTCGACGAAATAGCGCATGTTCCAGATCAGCTCCTGCCCGAGATAACAGTTGTGGTAGCAACATCAACGCTAAGTATAGAACCTTTATCCTTCCTACACAAACACAATAATTTTCGCAAACTTCAACGAATTATGTCGCATATTATTCGATTTGTTGATAACTGCCGACAGAAAAATCCGCTAGATCGCAGAAAATCAAATCATCACACTGTCATCGAGCTACGACGAGCAACCGATGCGATATTTAGGATTTTGCAGCACATACATCTCAGTGATGAGATTCAACGAGTTCTATCCAATCAACCGTGTAAACGAATAGGAAATTTGAGACCAGTATACAAAGATGGCTTCTGCCTTCGAGTTGGAGGCAGATTGGATCATTCAACATTGCCTTTTGCTTCCAAACATCAGATTATTTTACCCGATAAGGATCCGATAACTAAAGCTTTCATAAGAACGATTCACGAAGAATTACTCCATGTCGGCCAAACAGGACTTATCAATGCCATTCAGCAGCGATATTGGCTACTTAACGCTCGATCTACAGTTCGAAAGGTAACCCGCAGTTGTATTCGTTGCTTCCGATCAAATCCGACCGATACTACACAGCTTATGGGGAGCCTGCCAAGATCTCGTGTAGTTCCGTCCCCACCATTTGCAGTAATTGGTGTCGACTATGCCGGTCCACTTTGGATAAAGGAAAGAGCACGACGTCCGAGATTAATTAAAGCATACGTTGCAGTATATGTGTGTATGTCAACTAAAGCTGTGCACATGGAAGCAGTTTCCAATCTCACGATCGACGCTTTCATCGCCTCTCTCAAACGACTAATTGGACGACGAGGATTAGTGCAACAGATACACTCCGATAACGCATCTAACTTTCGAGGTGCCCACCACGAACTCAATCAAATTTACCGACAATTCCAAAACCAGCAGGATTTAAATCGAATTCAACAATTCTGTCAGCAACGTGAAATCGAATGGCATTTCATACCACCAGATGCTCCAGAGTTTGGTGGACTTTGGGAAGCCGCTGTTAAATCTGCAAAAACGCATTTGAAAAGAATTGCCGGAACCGCAAAGTTGACTTTTGAAGAGTTGGCCACTGTTTTAATTGAGATTGAAGCAGTTTTAAACTCCAGACCTTTATTCACCGATTCCAGAGATCCAGCAGATCCTCAGGTAATCACACCAGCACATTTTTTAATCGGTCGCCCTCTTATCGCTTTAGCAGAACCATCCTTGGAAAATGTAAAGGCTACCCGATTAGATAGATGGCAACATTTGCAGCTGATGCGCGAGCATTTCTGGCGCGCATGGACCCGAGACTATCTCAACACTCTTCAACCACGAAAGAAGAATCTACGAACGATGCCAAATCTTCGTCCAGGAATGATCGTCCTACTCCATGACAAAAATCTGTCGCCACTCAATTGGAAACTGGGTCGAATTACATGCGTCTATCCCGGCGATGATGGTCTGGTTCGAACAGTTGATGTCTTCGCAAACGGATCAACGTACAGGCGACCAATCACCAAGGTTTCAGTGTTGTCAATCGAGGACAATTCTAATGGATCCAGCTTGTGTCATTGATGTGATACATCACCCGGGGGAGAATGTTCCGTTTACCGCCGAGTGTATGAGCGTAAACCATAAGCCCCACCCCTGGGGAGTGCAGAAACGCACACAACTGCAACAGCAAATCTGTGAGCCACGCGAGCGCGTGTGCAAAATGCATATTCAGACAGTCTTATTCCAACCTTCAAATCGACAACATTAAAAGTAGAGCTATTAAATAAGTTAAACTACCGAAGTGTGTTATTTTCAAACGTTGTGCCTTGTTTCCGACCGGACTTAGCTTGTAGATCCATGACAGGACCCCACCAGTGGTAATCCTTTGTGGACACCTACAAGTGTAAGATTTTCATACAGTCCACAATCAGTGAACCGACGACCGAATACCGATTTTTAGATCCGAATCCGAACAGTGTCCAATTCGCTTCTTTTACACTACACTTTACACTACACACTGCTGTTGTTTGGGATGAAAATGCGAGAGAAACTGAACATCATGGGCCCTATTATAGAAATCGAGGCGATAAGAATTTTGCTCGTTAGCTCTATTTTTCTATTATAGAAATCGAGCAATTCGATAGCACCGAGCGAGTGATAGTTATCGATGCAAGTGTCAGAACTTTTTTAGTTGTTTGGTTCACTTGTTGCATATCTTCAAAGAATTATTTTGTTTTGGCTTGCATCCCTTTGGGAAACATTTCAGAAACGCAATTTGCAACACATGTTCGTTTGTTTTGATCAGCACTTGGTTTACGGTGCTGCCAGAATAGTCTATACAAAGTAAGTGTTCAATCCAGTATTATTTATATTAATCATGTTATAACTTACAATGCAGAATTTACTTCCAGCGCATATTTCAGTGGCGGAAGAAAAAGACGGGTGGGTAATGTCGGTGACATAACCGGAGTGACGTAGGACTATACAAAGGGGACAGCTTTTGCTAAATATATATTTTAAATATATTGTTTTATTTTCTTCTCCTACGTGAATACCTACCTCTCTACCTGAAAAATGTATTAGTTTACTGTTTACTCTTTATGAACATGTTGGGGGTTCTGAAAAGAACCTTTGGTGTTGTGTTTTTGCGTTTTTTTTTACAAACTTGATTCTTAATTTTTTTCTGAAGGCTTTGTACTTATTAAATGTTCAACGTCGGGCATCTTTCGGCGTATACACATATCGTACAATCAAAATGATGGCTGGCTGTGATAGGGAATGCATAGGTGGTCATCAGTTCGTTCACTATCATATATTTCACTATTGAGCACATTACCGTACCTTAAGCTGTGGTTTCGGAGACGAATGAATTGTAAGATTTGTAGTCTCCGCAAACAAAGTAAATAAAAATGAAAAAGAACTGAGGTTTTGGAGACGAACTCTACGATCTTTCGAGAAATAAACGAGCTATAAGCGTTCTGAAAAACCAACAGTAAATACAGGGACGGATGACCTTCGAATTAAAGCCCTTTAAAATAAGAACAGAGCAGCAGGAAATACATAGCTCATCGTGTTGCTCCTTAGTTATTTCTCTATGCAATGCAGATGTAACGTCAGTCAATTTTCAACATCAGTTATCAACCAAAGAAAGCAGTTCTTGCTACCGAGAAAATTCGTTAATGCCATCCTGCATACAATGTGTTGTAATTTGAAGCCACTTTTAATTCGGAAACCATACATGGGTTTGTGAAAACTGAATGAACAATTTAAAAGACCCCAACCACCAATAAGTTCAAGAACAAGTATAAACAAAAAAAATCAGTTTATATTATATGTCATATTATGTCACTTATAGTGTATTGGTATTGTGAAAAACTTTTAATAACTCTTATTTGAAAGGTTTAATGGCCCTGAAAAGCGCCGTGTTTTACGGTGGCTGGTTTTGCCACCAAAGCAGTCTGTATAAACAAACTTTTTCTTTCTTCTACCTGCTGCCGTTTTGCGATTGCGTTTGCCTCTCGCTGAAACTAGTTGTTGCCTTGATGAGCGCCGAACCGAAGCTGCTCTGTTCTTGATGCGTGTTTTCTGATTGTCGTGAGCAGCTTTGCAAGCCAACTCGAGCACTCCGACGGCCGAAACTCTATAATCGCTGTTAGGTATACTGGTGCTCCGGCACCAATCCGTTCGGCCTAGTTACCCTTGCGGAGCAATCAGTGAATGCGACCAACTGGGAACTGGAGACCTGCACGGTTGGAGTGAGACTTTGCCTTTCCCTTAACTTGTCCTCCTTTGTTACGTCCACACGTCCACGTTGCTGCTTGTTTTCTTTTTATGATGTGATGCGATGCGATGTTAAACGATGCCGTACAACCACACTGGTTTACGGTTTGAAAGAAAATGAGATATTTTTTTGAGGTACGCGCGTTTTATACCCTAGCGGTACACGCTCACAGGATAGAGATAAATCGGCAGACTCAGTCAAAGGGGCGTGTCCAACGAGACGAACGAATGAGCGTTAAAAGGCAGCGATGGCAAAAAAATACATTCATTACGATTTGTTCGCTCGTTGGATTCACATGCAGGCTAAAAAGGGTCCTTTTCAGGATCACAAAATTATCTTTAATCTAAAGAGTTTATTGTTTTGTTATCACTGGATATCCCCATCTTGTTCGGCTAAACCTTCCTGTTTAGCGATAGCGTTTGCCACTCGCCACAGCTTTCACAGTTGGAAAATTTCTCCCCATCCTGCTTGTGACATGTTGTACAGTAAATTACATTCAATGACACGTCGCATTACCACCACTCAGTATCGGATTGGAGGTAATTTTAACCTGTAATTGAACATTTGCGATGACAGCGGTACAGTGTCGACTTTCAATGTGGGGTCATAATTTGGACCCCGAACTCTATGTTTACAAAAATGTCCAACTAAATATGTCGCATTACAGGTCCGTCCAATTAGCTAAATATCGAGATAAGTGTAAATTACTGTACTTTCAATCTAGAAGCAATTTAAGAATTGAGAGAAAATCAATAAGCTCAGAACAACTGCCAAATTCACATACTCATCATATCCTGGCAAACAAATTATGAAAAAATCAATTTGTGTTTTATTATTATTTTGAATATTGTTTTAGAAAGCATTGAACTGTATTTCCTTCTTTTATGGAAGGTTTAATGGCCCTGAAAAGCGCCTTGTTTTATGGAATGGTCCCAATTTAGAAAACTTAGTACTCGTGGTTTTGAAAAAAAACCATTTCGAACGCCCTCGATGCCGCCTTATTCTGGATTTGCCACCAAGGCCGTTTGTATAAAGAACAAACTTTTTTCTTCTGCTACCTGCTGCCGTTTTGCGATTGCGTTTGCCGCTCGCCACTCGCTGCAACTGCCTGTTGTCTTGATGTCAACCGAACCGAATGTGTTCTGTTCCGAATGCGGGTTTTCTTATCGTCGCGAGCAGCTTTGCCGGCTAACTCGATCACTTCGGCGGCCGAAACTATATAACGCCGGCTAGGTGGACTGGTGCACTGGTACTAACGCGCTCGGCCTAGCTACCCTTGCGGGGAACTCCAGATCAACACGGTTCGATCGGGATTTTGCCTTTCCCTTCACTTTTCCTCCTTTACCATGTCCATACATGGCTGCTTGGGTTGGTTTGTTGATGTGTTGTGATGCGAACCGATGTGGTGTACGGTTTGGATGAGAATGATCGTTACGGCAGCGGAGCGGGGATTTTTAAGCTGACTGGCTGGCTCGAGAATTACGCATGTGTGAGACTGCCACCAATGTTTCGTTCATATTTTTTCTTTTTCCTTTCCAATCGTGCTTCATTGTATTTCGCTGCTGCTCTGGTTGCCCGTTTTGGTCGGTACGATTTGAGGAGCACAAAATGGACCAATCAAAAATGGGCACATAGTGCATTTGGACAATGCTTGATATTTCACAATTATTCAATTATTTATCTCAAGAAAAATGAAATGTTATTCGTTATGATAGATGCGTAGATATATTTCCTATCAATTGATGTAAAAACCTTTGCGATCTATTGAGAAATGCTCGAGTTATAAGCGTTCCAAATCTTGCATTTTTTCCTACTTGTTCAGTGCCTAGATTTCCATTTCACCCCCTATATCTTCCGGTTAGACGTAGTCCTACGTCAAAAATCACCAAATCACCACCAGTTTGAACGGCTCCTTGAAACAATGGAAGCTAATGTAGACATTGCTCGAAGTTTTTCTGGAGGCAGTTCTAATATAAAAATTGCAGGAATTCAGAGAGAAGCTTAAAGCACTGAGACCACCAATGCATCTAGGTTCAGAATGGCAGAAAGTAAGTATTTCTTTTACGATACACACAACTTCCATAAGTAAATTTTATCATACTCTTTGAATTTCTTTCAACCGAATTTCCTACCTAAAAATTGCTCACTTCTACTAGCATACATTAGTACGTTATTTTTGGCAGCAATTTTCTTTTTTGTTGCTATACTATGCCAAACTATACCACTTTTACTACAATAGATCAAACTAATGGTCGGAGTGGTATAATGCTCTATACCATATGCTAAAGCTATCCTGCAAAACAATAATGATTTTATTTAAATTACAGGTTTGGATTGACATGAGAGGAAAGGTAAAGAAAACACTAGCACACAACAAGCGAGAATATAGAGCAATAGGTGGTGGCCCCAATACAATAAAGCTGTCGACGCCGCTACAACAAGAAATCGACGCTAAAAGAAAACTACATGTTGCATTACATGAATAACAAAAATTGCTAAAAGAAAATTTTAGATTTTCTAATAACTATATGTACATAACATAACCATATTAACACTTTTGGAAATACATTTTCATAGCAGATGCCTCAAAAAAATTTGGCTTCCTTTTTATAGTGCTTCATGAAACATTTCAAACTTGGTGTGATAGTGATAGTGATTGTATCGAATCCTCGATTCTATAATAGGGCCCCATGTTTGAACATCATGTGAAACAAAGTTGTCATATTTTTAAACAACGGGTACGAAAAATAACGTTTGTTTACAAACATAAAACTGCGAGAGTAGGGAGAACACTGTTCGTCTCGTACCCAGTGTTTAATGTGAAACACGCTTCAGCTTGTTTACCAAATCAAAACTCTGTCAGGAACTTATGAGGAGTGATTGGACGAATAGTAGATGCAGCTTACAAGCAGTATGAGTCATTTGAAGAACTTAAATGAGTAGTATCCTCTGCGTAGAACGAGATACACACCACAACATGGCGCAGCATGATCGTAACCAAGGCGCCTCTATATATACCAGGTGAAACAATCATATGAAATGCACTTTCAGCCATATTGGAATTGCTGTCGGTATTGTTTACAAACAGCATCAGAACGCTGCCGGCGGCTTTCTACAAACTGCTACGACGCTTATTCGAACGATGCCTACTAAGTTCGGCTTTCGCGAATTTGTGTGAAAAACAAGGGATGATTTTGTAGCATTTCATTCTCATTTCCACTACTCTCGCATGTAAAAATGCAAAAATGGTGTATCCTAGCAATAACAAAACAAACAACCCCCGCTTCACAAACCGTAATCCCCTTCTTATTGAAGTGATGATGTTGCTTCACCTGTTATACATTAATATAAACGCCTTGGTCGTAACCACCCCGGATGGGTTATTTGAACTGATTGAGAAGTAAAGATGACGTACGAATTAGAAACTTATCGTAATTCATGTTACATTGGCGTTAATTTCTTCTTTTTTGACGTAGGATTACGTCTTTCGGGAACATATTGGGGTACAAATTGAAAAATGAAAATCGATCACATCGTGAAAAATGTCCAATTTCAAACGCTTGTTACTCATTCATTTCATGATGGATTGATGAAATTTTTGCATCAAACGATTACGGCACTCCATAACAATTTTTCACATTGAATAAAATAGTACATATCATATAACTAACTATCGAACAATTGAAAAAAATCAACCCCTATTCAAACAGAGTTCACATCAACCAATACAATTGGATGCGGTTATGGAGGTAAAGGAGACAAAAGACCCGGTTAAGGAAGAGTGTATCGCAAGGTTCCACATGACAAAATCCAGTGTATCAAACCCGCTATCCGTTGTTTAGCTCACCGTGATGGTGTCAACGAATCCCTTGCAAACCGACGCACAGAAGTCGAAGATGCCAAAGCCAAGGAAAGCAGCAGCGACTCCGAAAAAACTACCGCTGCCAAAAAGTTAACAACTGCTACATCCGACTGAAGCCTCACATTAGCAAGCAGCAGATTCCGTACAACCCATTTAACCATTCCAGTCCTTTTCAGGACTTTCGATATTGCTTTGAAACGAAAGAGTTTAATTTATTGTTTTCCACTTATCATAAAAATGATATAAAACTACGATCAAAAATACTGTTTACTTTTACATTTTCTTTGATCATATGCAACTAACAGGAAACTTATCACGTCAGAAACATACTTTCCATCAACCAACCTGACTGGATGCGGTAAGGGAGGCGAATGACATATGTATGCATATATATATAGCGAAACGGCTCCGGTCATACACAGCACGTTTCAGACAAATGCCTCAAGGAATTTTCAAAAATAATATTTTTCCATTGCCTTTGCGCGAACTACACGGGCGAGTAGCACCATAATAGCAAATCAAATGTCGAAGTTCGTGATATGGGTGCGTTCATCGCTGTTCGGTTCGGCGTCGGTTTAACCCTTTCATTACGGCAGTGTGCTCCGCCGAAGTGCTACCCCTGTACGGAGCACTGCGCCGGAAAGTATGCACATCGCGCTGGTGTGATCGAAGAGCAGTATGAATTTAATGTCGTCTAAAGACGACGCTCGTACACACAGCTCGTCGCGTGCATGTCGTCTATAGACGACATTCGTACACACAGGACGTCACGCGGATGTCGTCTATAGACGACGCTCGTAACGGAAGGGTTAACGATCATTAACTACGCTTGGCAACATTGAAATCTGGCAATTTTCATATAAGATTTTTTCCCCGCATGTTGAAGGTGGTTTTTCATGTACATAAAAGCGTAGCGTAGTATGTCAACTGCTTCCCGGTTAGAAAATAAATGATCGTTAGAAAATAAATGAGCGACCCGTCCAATTTCAAACGCTTATTGCTCATTCATTTCATGATGGATTGATGAGATGTTTGCATCATACGTTGTCGGCACTCCATAATGATTTTTCACGTTGAATAAAATAATATATATATCATGTAACTAACAATCGAACAATTAAAAAATCTCAACCACTATCCAAACAGAAGATACCTAGGCCTGATTGATCGAAATTGACGTAATTTCTTTTTCGCGCCCGATTCGTTCGTTCACCGGCAAGCTGCATGACAATCGAGTAGGAGGCGCCTACTTCACACATACCAAATGATATAAAAGGATGGAGCGTTCGTGGATTTTATTCATTTTTACAACGGACGTGGAACGGACAACAGAGGAGAGCAGCAGCAGTGGACGCGGCTAATATATAGACGAGCATCGAAGCTGTGTGGTCAATAGGCTAGCTGTGCCTCACATCAAGCTTCTATGGCAGTATAAGCAGCGACAAACTACTACTACTCTACTAGTGGCAGCAGCAAGCATCGCGAGCGGAGCATTTCGGGCACGCTCTCTCCATCAGAAGTGCGAGCACACGCTTCTTGGAATCGTGAAAGTGCTGCAGTGAACTTCAAGACGAGCATCGAATCTCAGCGGCCAACAATTGAGCTGTGTCTCATATCGAACTTAAGTGGCAGTAGCAGCAGCAGCGGCGGTAAACATCGAGGCCTAACATCAACAATCGAGCTGTGTCCCGCATCGGTCCAGTACTGATGGCAACAGCAAACATCATGAGCAGAAAGCTTCAGGCATGTTCTCTCTTCCTGCTGATGCTGCTGCTCAGTCAGATTTCTCATTTTGTTCGACGCTCAGATCGGTAAACATATATGTTTTTAGTGTTTTAAGTGTGGTCACATCAGATCAACATCAACCAACATGACTTCATGCGGCAAGGAAGGCAAAGGAGGATCGAAGCGTATCGCAAGGTTCAACATGACAATATCCAGTGTATCAAACTCGCTATTCGCCGTTTAGCTCGACGTGATGGTGACAACGAAAACCACTAAAATAAAAACAGAAATAAGCAGCAGCAGCTCCGAAAAAGCTACCGCTGCCAAAAAACAACAGAAGTGAATTGTTGTTTTTGTTGCTCCATAAAGTTTTACGCGAGTAAATATGTCGGAATATATGTTCACGCAATATGAGCGCCAATCTCGTAAACGTGCATCGGAGCTGAAACAACTTTCTATCACTGATACCGAAAGCTCGATTGTAACACTGGTGAAATGAACAAAAAATACCCAACAACCAAACCAAACGGCCCTTTTCAGGGCCATCAGATCATTATCAAAGAGTTTAACAATATATTTTTTCAAACATCCAAAATCAGCATGCGACAGATAGCCTAACGTAATCCTACGTCAACTATGCGGTCGTGTCTCGGACACAACCTTCTGTGACTTTTTTCTTCCATATCCCTGGAAACTCAGAAAAGTTGTTGTTGTGAAACAGTTGTGACACGTAGTGTATTAGAGATCAATGTGGGCTAATTGTATATGCGACAAAAGATGTCAAATTTTGACAATGCCAGCGGCACAGTAGTTTATTTTCGAAGAATATCAACATAAAAAGAAATTAGGAAATCGCCAGCAGGTAACTTTTAACGACAGAAAAATCAGGACCACATGGCCAACGTAAAGAACGTATTATATGAATACATAAAGTCTGTATTCATGTCCAAATGCCCATTATTTAAATACCAGTTTGCCTACCAATCAGACAAATCCACAGTAACAGGGCTACACACGCTTGTAACAAAAATTGAAAAATCTCTCGTCAAAACACGTTTTGACATCGAAGGTGCCTTTGATAATTTGATTCGAAGTTGTGGGCTTTGCCGATGATCCAGTCATAACGGTACGTGGCAAGTTCGACGACGTGTTATCGAGCAGAATGCAGATGGCCCTAAACTTCACACAATCTTGGTGTATCACAGAAGGTCTGAGCATAAATTCCTCAAAAACAACAATTATTCCTTTCACCAAAAATAAAAAAACAGCATCTGCAGTCTTTACATCTTGGGGGAGATTAAATAAAAAGCAGCGCTTCAGTGAAATATCTAGGTGTTATCCTAGATGCTAAACTAAACTGGAATACGAATTTAGAATAGAATTCAGTTTTTCAGGCAGAAATAGCTGCAATAATAGAATGTTTAAATGTCTGCCTCAAAAGGAAATATAGACATGCTAACATCTGCAGGATGGCCACTCAATTTCAATTTTTGTATTCCCGCCTTTTGACGTAGGACTACGTCTAACCGGAAGATATAGGGTGTGAAATGGAAATCTAGGCACTGAACAAGTAGGAAAAAATGCAAGATTTGGAACGCTTATAACTCGAGCATTTCTCAATAGATCGCAAAGGTTTTTGCATCAATTGATAGGAAATATATCTACGCATCTATCATAACGAATATCATTTCATTTTTCATGGGATAAATAATTGAATAATTGTGAAATATCAAGCATTGTTAAAATGGCCTATGTGCCCATTTTTGATTGGTCCATTTTGTGCTCCTCAAATCGTACCGACCAAAACGGGCAACCAGAGCAGCAGCGAAATAGAATGAAGCACGATTGGAAAGGAAAAAGAAAAAAATGAACGAAACATTGGTCGCAGTCTCACACATGCGTAATTCTCGAGCCAGCCAGTCAGCTTAAAAATCCCCGCTTCGCTGCCGTAACGATCATTCTTTGTGTGGACACCGACTGGACAACATCGTTGCTGGACGAGCCGGACGGCGAGGGATCGAGTGGTAGCGCTGGAGTAGAGTAGAGTTTTCAAAGGGCCTTTCTCAAGGCTAGAGACGAATGAACTGCAAAAGTTTAAAGTCTCTATAATACAATACCTTCCTTCCTTCCGTAACGATCATTCTCATTCAAACCGTACACCACATCGGTTCGCATCACAACACATCAACAAACCAAAAAAGGAGGAAAAGTGAAGGGAAAGGCAAAATCCCGCTCGAACCGTGTTGATCTGGAGTTCCCCGCAAGGGTAGCTAGGCCGAGCGCGTTAGTACCAGTGCACCAGTCCACCTAGCCGGCGTTATATAGTTTCGGCCGCCGAAGTGATTGAGTTAGCTGGCAAAGCTACTCGCGACGATAAGAAAACCCGCATTCGGAACAGAACTAGTGATCCCCGATTTTTGAAATTAATCGTTCATCCACTAATCGAATACTTTTAAGCAGTTTCTTATTCGATACGATTAATCGATCCAAATAATCGATTAATCGATTAATCGTCACACTGAGAGAAATAATTAGTTAGACTAATATTTCTCATTTGTTAGAAAGCCATCTGGAATCAAAAAAGTGTTCATTACGCCTGAAAATCAATTATTATCTTTTACGCTCCCCTAAACTCGTAAACGAAGCTCATCTCGCATCGACGGCATTGAACTTCTTTTAGTAGTTTAGGAGAGCGTCAAAGATAATTATTGATTTTCAGGATAAAACTGCAGCGGCTGTACGGTTTTTTTGCTCTGGGTTTGAATCGATTAATCGATGTAAATTATTCGTTCGCTTCGATTATTGGTTGTGCAGTATTCGTTCGATTAATAATCGATTTCTGTAGGAAGTATTCGATTAATCGATTAATCGAACGATTATCGGGGATCACTAAACAGAACACATTCGGTTCGGTGGACATCAAGACAACAGGCAGTTGCAGCGAGTGGCGAGTGGCAAACGCAATCGCAAAACGGCATCAGGTAGCAGAAGAAAAAAGTTTGTTCTTTATACAAACTGCTTTGGAGGCAAATCCAGAACAAGGCGGCATCGAGGGCGTTCGAAATGGTTTTTGACGTAGGACTACGTCTAACCGGAAGATATAGGGGGTGAAATGGAAATCTAGGCACTGAACAAGTAGGAAAAAAATGCAAGATTTGGAACGCTTATAACTCGAGCATTTCTCAATAGATCGCAAAGGTTTTTGCATCAATTGATAGGAAATATATCTACGCATCTATCATAACGAATAACATTTCATTTTTCTTGAGATAAATAATTGAATAATTGTGAAATATCAAGCATTGTCAAAATGCACTATGTGCCCATTTTTGATTGGTCCATTTTGTGCTCCTCAAATCGTACCGACCAAAACGGGCAACCAGAGCAGCAGCGAAATAGAATGAAGCACGATTGGAAAGGAAAAAGAAAAAAATTAACGAAACATTGGTCGCAGTCTCACACATGCGTAACTCTCGAGCCAGCCAGTCAGCTTAAAAATCCCCGCTCCGCTGCCGTAACGATCTTTTTCTTTGTGTGGACACCGACTGGACAACATCGTTGCTGGACGAGCTGGACGGCGAGGGATCGAGTGCCTTTCTCAAGGCAAGAGGGCGGAGGTGGTAGCGCTGGAGTAAAGTAGAGTAGCTCTCGACATTTAGCTAATTGGACGGACCTGTAATGCGACATATTTAGTTGGACATTTTTGTAAACATAGAGTTCGGGGTCCAAATTATGACCCCACATTGAAAGTCGACACTGTACCACTGTCATCGCAAATGTTCAATTACAGGTTAAAATTACCTCCAATCCGATACTGAGTGGTGGTAATGCGACGTGCCATTGAATGTAATGTACTGTAAAATATGTCACAAGCAGAAAGGTTTAGCCGAACAAGATGGGGATATCGAGTGATAACAAAACAATAAACTCTTTAGATTGAAAATAATTTTGTGATCCTGAAAAGGACCCTTTTTAGCCTGCATGTGATTCCAACGAGCGAACAAATCGTAATTAATGTATTTTATTCTTCTTCTTCTTTTTGGCTTTAAGAGGGTTTACACTTTTCAGTTCATCCGCCTCTAGTGAAAGTATTTTTTTTGCCATCGCTCCCTTTTAACGCTCATTCGTTCGTCTCGTTGGACTCGCCCCTCTGGCTGAGTCTGCCGATTTGTCTCTATCCTGTGAGTGTGTACCGCTAGAGTATAAAACACGCGGACCCCAAAAAAATATCTTATTTTCTTTCAAACCGTAAACCCGTGTGGTTGTACGGCATCGGCATCGTGGACGTAACAAAGGAGGACAAGTTAAGGGAAAGGCAAAGTCTCACTCGAACCGTGCAGGTCTCCAGTTCCCTGTTGGTCGCATTCACTGATTGCTCCGCAAGGGTAACTAGGCCGAACGGATTGGTGCCGGAGCACCAGTATACCTAACAGCGATTATAGAGTTTCGGCCGTCGGAGTGCTCGAGTTGACTTGCAAAGCTGCTCACGACAATCAGAAAACCCGCATCAAGAACAGAGCAGCTTCGGTTCGGCGCTCATCAACGCAACAATTAGTTTCAGTGAGTGGCAAAGTGTTTCTCCGGCACGTCGCATCAAATGTAATTTACTGAACAATATGTCACAAGCTGGATGGGAAGAAATTTTCCAACTGTGAAAGCTGTGGCGAGTGGCAAACGCAATAGCTAAACAGGAAGGTTTAACAGAACAAGATGGGAATATCGAGTGATAACAAAAACACAACACCAAAGGTTCTTTTCAGAACCATCAACATATTCATAAAGAGTAAACAGTAAACTAATCCATTTTTCAGGTAGATAGGTAGGTATTCACGTAGAAGAAAATAAAACAATATATTTAAAATATATATTTAACAAAAGCTGTCCCCTTTGTATAGTCCTACGTCACTCCGGTTATGTCCCCGACATTACCCACCCGTCTTTTTTTCAAAACCACGAGTACTAAGTTTTCTAAATTGGAACCATTCCATAAAACAAGGCGCTTTTCAGGGCCATTAAACCTTCCAAAAAAGAGTTTAGGAAATACAGTTCAATGCTTTCTAAAACATTATCCAAAATAATAATAAAACACAAATTGATTTTTTCATAATTTGTTTGCCAGGATCTGATGAGTATGTGAATTTGAAAGTTGTTCTGAGCTTATTGATAGTTGGGGATTTTCCTGATTATTCAATTGTCACCAATTCTTAAATTGTTTCCAGATTGAAAGTACAGTAATTTACAATTAGTTCGACATTTAGCTAATCCAGCTAATTAGCTAGATCCAGAAAAGGACTCTTTTTAGCCTGCATGTGAATCCAACGAGCGAACAAATCGTAAATTTAACGCTCATTCTTCGTCTCGTTGGACTCGCCCCTCTGGCTGAGTCTGCCGATTTGTCTCTATCCTGTGAGTGTGTACCGCTAGAGTATAAAACACGCGGACCCCAAAAAAATATCTTATTTTCTTTCAAACCGTAAACCCGTGTGGTTGTACGGCATCGACATCGTGGACGTAACAAAGGAGGACAAGTTAAGGGAAAGGCAAAGTCTCACTCGAACCTTGCAGATCTCCAGTTCCCTGTTGGTCGCATTCACTGATTGCTCCGCAAGGGTAACTATGCCGAACGGATTGGTGCCGGAGCACCAGTATACCTAACAGCGATTATAGAGTTTCGGCCGTCGGAGTGCTCGAGTTGGCTTGCAAAGCTGCTCACGACAATCAGAAAACCCGCATCAAGAACAGAGCAGCTTCGGTTCGGCGCTCATCAAGGCAACAATTAGTTTTAGTGAGTGGCAAAGTGTTTCTCTGGCACGTTGCATCAAATGTAATTTACTGAACAACATGTCACAAGCTGGATGGGAAGAAATTTTCCAACTGTGAAAGCTGTGGCGAGTGGCAAACGCAATCGCTAAACAGGAAGGTTTAGCCGAACAAGATGGGAATATCGAGTGATAACAAAAACACAACACCAAAGGTTCTTTTCAGAACCATCAACATATTCATAAAGAGTAAACAGTAAACTAATCCATTTTTCAGGTAGATATGTAGGTATTCACGTAGGAGAAGAAAATAAAACAATATATTTCAAAATATATATTTAACAAAAGCTGTCCCCTTTGTATAGTCCTACGTCACTCCGGTTATGTCCACGACATTACCCACCCGTCTTTTTTTTTCCGCCTGATTTCACGACATTCCTGGTTCTCAAAAACGAAAATTTAATAATATTGTGTCGTTAGCTAAAAATATAGATTTTTAAACCTGAATTGCGAAAATACTTTTACTTTAAAAGATGTCCCACATCAAATTGCATCACGGAAATGCGTTGTAGAAAATTACCCATTGGGTATTTCCTCCTGAAATTTTGGATATGAGTAGTTTAGAGTGTGGTGGCTAGGTATAGACATGGTGTTTACCAAATGACTGTCAGTGATTTTGTTCCTTGATTTTTTCCCTTCTTTCATAACTTAAACAACTGCTAAAAAATATGGATTATGGATTAAAACTAAGAAGTAATAAAATGAGCATGTTTTATTAGTTCTGGAAATCGCGCTTCTGGAACAAATCTGGAATAGAAATCCAAGACATCATGGTTTTCAAATTTGTCACGCAGCTCTGAATCACGCTGCATTCCAATTAGATCCATCTGCATTTTTAAGCGATATGTACAACATCGAAACTGAATAGGGTAGAGAAAATTGGAGAACAATTTCATGTGCTTTTATGTATGTAACAAAATTTGCGAGAAAAGTCAGCATTGATCGACTGGAGTGCATAAACATTTTTCCTAGTTGTCGACACTTAAGAAATTCTCAATGTCAGAAAATGGGTAAAATGAATATATCCCATTTGTTGTTTGAACATGAGTTTGTTTTCGAGTGAAAAAAAGGAAAATTTAAAGAAGAAAAGAGGTTTGAAACTCACGGTGATCTAATGTGTGCGAGTTGATTGATGATTTGGACGATATCTTTCAAGGCATCCTCTAATCCTAAATTCATAGGAAAAAGGCAAACCAATTCCTAAGTAACTTCGAAAGCCTTCTCTTATCTATCACCACTAAATAAAATACATAGTCGGCAGCTCGTTCTTTCAAACTTTCAAACAAACCATTTTCGCTCCTTACTAAGCCGATTTTACAGCACAGGATGTGGCAAAAAACTTGTCCATTTTTGACACATGTTTCGACTCATATTTTAGTTTCAGATTGAACCTTCAAAACAGCAGCAGCTTCATTACAAATCAAATAAACTATAATTTATGAGCTTGAACTTGAGCTTGGGTAGATTGTACAATTCGTAGTTGCTCTCCGTGATTGACCTGAACCAACCAAATTGAACAAAGAACACACAGAATGACGCTTGGGACTAGCAAATCATTCTCGTTGTGCAATTTTCGGTGATTCGAGCTTTGAAAAAAAAAGTTTTCAAATTTTAGATTTAAAATATTAAAATTTTGAAATTTTCAGATTTTAAGATTTTAATTTTTTGATTCTTGGATTTTTAGAGTTTATTTTAATATTATCTTTTATTATTTTTAATTTTGGTTTTTTAAAATTTTTAGTATTTAGATTTTAACACGTTAAGCCCCAACTCTTTTCTGCTGCGCTCCCATTCAGCGCGCATCTACACAACATCAGTGTCGGTCGGGAAACAATTCGACTAGAAAATAGTCACACTTTGCGAAACATCCGAAAACAAACCGTATATATTCTTATTTTATCATTTTACAACTGTCAGTCCCAGTCAGTCAGCACACTCCAACAAAAAACTTAACGCCAGCCCTTAGGGGCCAACGCTGGGCTCAAAGCATCAAATTTTGAGATTTTTATATCAAATCAAGCATGTTATTGAATATTTTTATATAAATATTAAAACAATTATAATAGATGACCCATCAGCATTAGCAGAAATAATAGTGGAGATTGAAAAAAATAAGTAAAATGAAACAAAATTTATAATTGAATCATTTCTCACTTTTAGCCTTCTCCATTTAATTTAACTGTTTTAATTATTCGTGGCGATTCCGTCAATCAAGTTCCGTGAATAATCAGCGTTCTACTATATAACCAGACCCAGCTGCACCATTATTCGCGGACAAATAAACTATAATTTATGTACGTAAAAAAGTACATTTTAGACTATTTTCCCCAGTATACACGTCCTTCATCAGTCACTTTTCTTTTTTGACTAGTGCATGTTTCCATTTTGCTTGAATTTACACAACACACACACAGCGATAAAAAAGCGATTTCCAATAGACACTGAAATGGTGAATGAACTCGACTGCCCTCTAATGGCGAGATCACAGCAAAATCGAATAAATTTTCCCCCAAACTTTCTCTCTCTTATGAACTCACGCATACATACATCCCGTTCTCTCTCATAAGACTCTTGAAAAAGTTACCAGATATTGAGCCGGGTTTATACGAGGTATGGCTATTAAATAACGAAACTGCGCGCCTGGAGGTCGCCTTAGAGGGGTGGGGGAAAAAACGAATAGTGCGTTCGGTAGCTTGAAGTGTCTGCTATAAACGTACGAAAATACGTTTTTGTCACTATAGTAGTTTGCGAGCAGCAGTGGTTTGAATGGAAAGTGGTTTGTAGTGCGCGTCGGAAATCATGTGTGACAAAAAACACGAACAACAACGCACCTGCCCATAACGCGTTGTCGGTGAAGCAATTTTTAGCCGATAAGGGCATTCCAGTTCGAACATGTCCGTTCTCGACAGATCTAGCCCCATGCGACTTTTGACGTAGAACTACGTCTTTCATTAAGGGTGCCAAATCAGGAAACAGGTCACGTTTTTATGAAATAAAGTTAACGTTAATAACTATTTTTGCCGCGAACGGATTTTGGCGATTTACATACTAAACGAATCGGAAATTCCCTAAGATTTGTTTAATATGTTATACATTAGAATCCCTTTATTTATAAATGGTTAAAATTCATGAAAACTTTAAGCGTTTCTATTTTCCCATGCATTTGTTCAGTCCATTTGTGTGCTTCCCGAACAGAGCTGTCAATAACGAGCAACGGAGGGGAAATCGTAGGATATAAAGTCACCGCGAACAAAGGAAAAGAAGAAGAATGAAGGGGAATACTTGCCTAGAGTATAAACAGTGGATCTCGCTGAGGCAAACTTTGTTATTAGAGGCGAATGAACTGCAAAGTTTAAAGCCTCTTAAAAACAAAGAAAGAAGAAGAAGGCAAACTTTCATTCGGCATCGGACTGTTGAGCAATCCAGTTCACTTTGCTTTTGCTGCACTTCGATCTAAGATTGGACCCCACCAGTGGTAATTCAACTTGGATATCGTCGTGTGGTTTTTCCAGTTCGTTATTCGTATCGTGTGTTTTTTTCCGCGTCATAAATTGAACGCTTCGCACAGTGTGTGATGAGCAAGAAGAAGAGGAAGACTGGCTCGAGCCCTGCAAAAAACGAACGCATTGCCAGGGGCAATAAAATTTCGAGGCAAGCGTCATCAGATGATGTACGCGATGTTGGTGCAGTGAAAAGCGCTCGTACTGAACCGAGCCTTCGCGAGTGTGACACCGCATCGAACAACAGCGAAGTAGGCGATTTCGGCGCGTCGGTCGAAAATGTAAACGCCGTTACCCAGGCAGCATAAAGCTCCCCCCGCTGGTGGTGAAGGCGGTTGCTCTTGACAAACTCATCAGCGAATTCGCATCGATGGGTGTTACAGCAGAGTACGAGCTGTGTGGCATAATTCAGTCTTTTTCCAAGCAAGTGAACATTGTTTGTTTTCCGTCATCATGAGGGCTTCGATGGTGTTTTTGACATTGCATGAATGTATTAAGCTGACTTTATGGCGAAGCAGGCGTTAAGATTGTACCAAGCATCTTGAATGTCTTACTGGAATGTTACAAGTTATTTGGGTCCGCGTGCCAGTCGCAAAACTGCCTACAACTAGGATTGCATTTGCACTAGTCTTGATCATAATGAAGCAATGCTACTGTTTTCGAGGTTGTTGATATTAAAAAAAGAGTTTATTTCGCTTGTTTAATCACCAAGAAAGTGAATGTCGTTCTGGAATTTTGTATGTGATTAGGTTTCGCTTGCCAGTAGCAAAACTTCCTCCACTAAGGGTGACAGCTGCGCTCATCTCGAGTATGAGAAAGTAATGCAACTTTTTTCGAGGCCAGTAATATTAACAGAAGCGTTTCTTTTGAGAATAGCGCAAAATGATGAGAAGTGTTTATATTCCTAGTAGTTTCAAGCCACCAATGTATGCATGCTATGGCGAACGCTTGTTTGGCGCTTGGTTTACGTTGTACGAACGACGCCTGAAGGTGCAATTTCACTGAGGCAATAATAAATAACATGTAGCATGATATTTGAGGGGCTTAGAATGCAAGGGGTGTAAGTGACTTGATAGATTTCTTTTCATCAACTTTTTCTTTAGTTAATAACTCAACTGCAAAAACGTTCAATTTAAGTTTGCTATAGAGTCCGATAGATGAGGTTCTGAGCTATCTTCCACATTGCCAAATACAGTACGGAATGTATTTGCAGCTAAGTTATGACCAAAAGAGAGAGTCGATGTAGAGAAATCGATCAAATCACTTACACCCCTTTAATTCTAAGCCCCTCATTTGATACTTGCAAGTGTTGTCTTTCTTGTTGTTTCCTCGCGGTGCTAAAGATATATTGATATAATCGACTGTAACCGAGTCTATGTCAATTGCGAAAAAGGCCACCGGAATAGCGTTCGAGGTAAATTTTCAATGCATTGACATGAAATAAATTGCGACATACGATCAGCTAGTGTATTGTTCTGTGAAGGCAAGAATAAATCATCAGTCAATTATCGTCAACTGATTCTACAATGAAAAAAACATTTCAGAGATTGTTCTATTAAGCAGTCGTTTCTAAAATTTCACAGTATTATAGAATTACATCCGAAGGTTTAAACAAACGACTTTTATAACATAACAGCGTAGTTCTACGTCAACAATGCGGTCGTATCTTGGACACAACCTCCTATATTTTTTTCTATTCTCCAAGATCAAATCCGTGTTGAAAGGTACCCGATTTCAGTCCGTAGAAGAGGCGAAGGAAAAAGCGACGCGACTTTTGAACGCCATTGAAAAAAAGAGTTTCAGCACTGCTTCGAACAATGGAAAAAACGTATGGAAAGGTGTGTGAGGAGCCAAGGGGAGTATATTGAAGGGGGGCATATCGTTATACCTTAATGTTTAGAATATAACCCTTTCTCGTAACCAGTCTCGTTATTTAATAACCATACCTCGTACATTGTCAGTCACTCGGTTGCGAATAAACGTCAATATACGGTTTTACTGCCGTTACTTGCACGAATGTATGCGAGTGTGAGCAAAACAGAACCAATAACGTGAAAAAGTCCTTTAAGTACTAACGAGAGCGATTGTCAAAAGGTTAAATTAGCACGGAAAAACGAAAAAACGGAAAATTATCAGCTTGGATACACACGATTAATGTTCGCGCCCGACGCTCCGAGTGCCGAACAAATATTCAGCAACCTAAACCACGCCCACCGAATATGCGCAACAATGCAATCCGCTATAAAAGTGGCGAGCACGATGCGCTCCACGTTTATTCCACTCCGACCGTCGACAGAGACGGACGTGTTTGGAGCTCCATTCATTACCTGATTTTTAAAAAAGTTATTAATTTCTCTTTTCAGATCGTCTACCTGCGATTCATCAACTACCTGTCTGCCCTTGAGGACTACAACAATGGGGAAAACCCGGTCAACCGACCCAGGCATACCACATGGCACCAACAAACGACATCGATCGGACACCGGCAAGGAGCCAATATTAGAAAGGAACCGCTATGCTTTATTGGATGGCCATACCGAGGAGGAACCAACTACCAGGAAAGTAAATGTTGAGAAAAAGGTGAAAGTACCACCTTATTTTACAACATCGAGAGATATAGGAACTTTGAGGTCTGAACTGCTGGCGCTGAAATTGCAGCCAGTTTTTAAAATATGCAGCATCGGGATTAAAATCACTAGTCCCAACCTGAAGCAATATAAAATAATTGGATCATACCTGAAATCAAAAAATCATGAGTTTTACACTCACGATACGCCGTCTGAAAAAGCATTTAAGGTGGTGTTGCGAGGTCTTCCTGCTATTGAGTTGGAGGATATTAAAAAAGATCTGGAACAATCATACAATATTCAGCCGTTGGCTATATATCGGATGACTCGGCATAAGACACCAGACAATGGGTATTCCAACGTTTTGTACCTGATCCACTTCAAGAAAGGATCAGCCAACATAACTCGCCTAAGAGAAATCAGTGAGATCTTCAACATCTCGGTACAATGGGACCGATACAAACCTCAACATCGGGATGTAACGCAATGTTCAAATTGCCTTGGTTTTGGACACGGAACAAGAAACTGTCACATGAAAACTCGTTGTGGCAAGTGTGCTGCTGACCACTTAACAAGTACTTGCAGCCTTCCAGAGGAAGAACTTCGCAAGTGCGTTAACTGTGGCGAAAGTCACCAAGCCACCAGCCGTAGCTGCACAAAACGTGCGGATTTTAAACGTATCCGGAAGCAAGCTACTGATAAAACACAGAATAGGCAGAAGGTTCCAGAACTTACTGATAAGGAGTTCCCTCCAATGGTTTCACGCACGATTCCTGTTCTTCCTCCTCTTCCACTTCCTACAGGTCGTCCCCAAACGGTCCCTTCTAGCGAAAAGCCAAAAAAGGAGCAACCGAGCTATAGTAAGGTTGCAGCTATTGGTTTACCACCTACACCAAAACCTTCACCTCATTCCTCTTCTACTGAGGAGCTTTATAGCATGCAGGAACTTGCAACCCTGTTTCTTGAACTAGATCGACAGACTAGAAGTTGTCGCAACCAACAGGAACAAGTGCAAGTCATGCTACACTTTTGTTATAACCATGGATCGGTCATCTCTCAGGCTAATTAATTGGAATGCCTGCTCTCTCAAGAGTAAGGTCATCGAATTCACTGACTTCTTAGTGACAAACAGCATCGACGTAGCTATCATTACCGAGACGCATCTTAAACCGAATGTTAACCTTCGGGTTCCGAATTATCGTCTATTGAGAATGGATCGTACTAGTTCTGGTGGAGGAGGTGTTGCCCTAGCCATCAGAAATAACATCAGATATCGACTTTTGCCGTGCCTGAAACTCAACATCATCGAAGCTATAGGAGCGGAAATCACAACATCGATTGGGCCTATTATCGTGATTGCGGTCTACTATCCCAAGCAGACGTCAATCAGAGATGGCTCGGCGTTGCTTTTTAAAAACGATATCATCAAGCTAACACGAAGGCAGTCGAAATACGTTATCGGCGGGGACATTAATGCTCGACATCAGTCCTGGGGAAACCAAAGGAGGAATCAAAATGGAGTGACTCTAAACGATGATCTACAGTGTGGGCACTACAGGATTCTTAGTCCAGCAACCCCCACCCGAATTTCTCGTTCTGGAGTACATTCCATCATTGATTTCTTCATTACCAACATGGATCGCCACATCGGTGATCCTATTGCCCTTAACGAGATGAGTTCGGATCACTTCCCAGTGATGGTTGAATTGGGAGTGAATGTCGTAGTCAGGAGGCCACAATGTAGACGAGACTATCATCGTGCGAATTGGGCGGAATTCCAGCAGCTAATCGACAACAATATTGATTTCGATCAGCCTCTTGAATCTCCCGAAGATATCGAAACAACAGTCAGCTATATTCAAACTGCAGTTATTGAGGCTGGCCAAAACCACATCCCAGAAACGATTCAGGTGAGTGACTCTGTTCAAATTGATCCAATTACTAAACATTTGATTAGACTTCGTAACCTATATCGAAGACAGTACCAACGTACTGGTATTCGAGAGAGGAAACGACAGTATAATCAGTTAACCAAGGTTATCCAGACCAGAATGATTGATCTCCGTAACAAAAAATTCGCAAAAGATATAAGTAAACTTCCGAATAACTCCAAGCCATTTTGGAGGCTCGCTAAAATTCTCAAGACCAAGTCTAATCCTATTCCTCCTCTTCTACAACCTGACAATTCAGAACGATTGATAACACCTGCCGAAAAGGCTAATGCAATTGGCAACCATTTCGCTAGTTCACACAATCTTGGCCAGAACATTACAAGTCCATTTGAAGCTTCGGCGAATGATACTGTAAGGGCTATTGACAATATTCATTCTGTACCTCAAGAGAATGAAATCATCTCGACTGCAGAGGTTATCTCGGTTATACGCTCGTTGAAGAATATGAAGGCCCCCGGCTTCGATAGTATATTTAACATTGAGTTGAAACATCTTAGTAACAACTTATATGAAATTATGACTTCTGTCTTCAACAGATGTCTATCACTTGGCTACTTCCCCTCGAGTTGGAAGTTGGCAAAAGTGATCCCGATACTAAAACCCGGAAAAGATCCTTCTTCTTCAAAGAGCTATCGACCAATTAGCCTTCTCCCAGCATTTTCGAAAGTATTCGAAAAAAATATATTAACGCGCATTCTTGCTTTTGCAGATGAGCACAATATATTTTTGGATGAGCAGTTTGGATTCCGAAAAGGCCACTCTACCATTCACCAGCTTCGTAGAGTATACAACATAATCAAACGAAACAAGTCAGTTTCAAAATCATCTGCCATGGCACTTCTTGATGTTGAAAAAGCATTTGATAATGTTTGGCATAATGGTCTCATTTACAAGCTTCAGAACTTTGGTTTTCCTACATACTTGATAAAAATTATCAAAAATTATCTTTCTGATAGAGCGTTCAATGTTTCTATAAACAATATTTCATCGGAGGAATTCATTGTGAATGCAGGTGTTCCTCAAGGATCCATCTTGGGACCAATTCTTTTCAATATCTACACTTCAGATATTCCCGCACTCCCATCTGATGGGAAACTGTCACTATTTGCAGATGACACTGCTATCATTTACAAGGGCAGAAGTATCACAGAACTAAGATCTAAACTTCAAAGAGAGTTAGACGCTTTGTCTGGATATTTCAATAATTGGAAAATATGCATAAATGCCGCAAAGACACAAGTTATATTGTTTCCCCACAAGAACACTCCAAAGCTTGTTCCTCCTCAAAATATAACAGTCAGTCTTAATGGCAATAGTATTGAATGGTCTTCAGAAGTAGTGTATCTGGGTCTAACTTTCGATCGAAAGCTTACCTTCAGAGCACACATTGACAAAACAGACACAAGATGCAACATTTTAATCAGGTCATTGTATCCCCTGATCAATAGATACTCTCGATTATCTCTAACGAATAAACTTGCAGTATACAAACAAATAATATTTCCAGTTATCGCATATGCGATGCCCATTTGGGAGTGCTGTGCTCCAACTCACAAATTAAAACTTCAACGCATACAAAACAAAATTCTTCGTATGATTCTAAACTCTCCACCCAGAACGCGAAATTCGGAGATACATCAGCTGGCCGGGATTAAATCCTTGGATGAAATTATCAATAACAATTGTATGAAATTTGAACAGAGTTGCGCTCTCTCAACACACGGAATAATACAAAATCTGTATGAGTATGCTACCTGACTTCATAGTCGTTACCTTTCAAGGTAACGGCTTTGGGTTTGGGTAGATATATTTATTTCCAGTTAGATAAGTAGTGTAAGTTGGGATAATGTAAATAATTTGGGGAGGGTATCTTATAAGTTAGATTTAGGTAAAAAAAAGGTAACAAAAAACTAGAAAAGTTTAGGCATGATTTTACAATAGGAATATGAAACAATCGAATAATGTGTATGATACAAATCATTACAAAACTTGACATTGCAACTTAAAGATGTAGAACCCTAGGTTGATCACTTGATATGTAGTACTTTATTATAATGTAAACCAAATTAAGAAATAAAAAGAATTTAAGTGAAAAAAAAGCGCTCCACGTTCAGTTTCCATTCCACCACCAAGCAATATTCCGAAATCATCGTGCAGAGTGCAGTTTGACGTCGACCACCGAGCAGTAAGCAGCAGCAATAATAACCACAGAAGCAGCAGCAGCAGCAGAAGAAGAACAGCAAAGGGGGTACAGTTGCATCTCTCCGACGGTGCAGCTACCAAAAATAAAATACTTTTTATTATTAATCGAGACACCATTCGTTCGTCCTAATAACGTTAAATTCTTGAGTCACAATTATCACGAGCAGTTCATTTAAGAACTACCCTTGAAGAGTTTAAGTTTTCCAGCGAGTGATAATTGTGCAAATAATTTGACGGGTCGCGCCTGCGCCCGAACATGGTCCTTCGAACCGGATTCCATCCTGTGAGGAACAGTCCAGCCAACCAGTGAGCTTCGAAGTTATTTACCAGCGAATAAAAATCCAGCAAGCATCGAAATTACCAGCGAGTACAGCTATCCACGAGACGCAGACCAACGCCCAAGGAGATTTTAATTTTGCGAGTAGAGTGGAAAAGAAATAATTGGAAATCACAAGGGTAATCTATACGTGACAAAAGTGTTTTCCATTTTATGAATCTGAGTGTTTTGAATTTAACTAACGATAAATTCAGTCGCGGTCGCCGTTCAGTTGTTCGTGGCTGTATATGCCAGTGCGTGTTTTATTGACTTCGTATCGATCCGCGTGTGGTAATCTAACCGTGATTCGTCAGTCGTCGCCGCCGGTTTAGTTTTCGTAGCAGTACAGTGCACGTTTCACCGATTAAGTTTGTTCGCGTGTGTGATGCCAATTGAACATTCCCCGAAATCAAAAGTAATGACAAGAAGTGAAGCCATGGAGCAAATTAAACAACTCGTTTATCAGCGCGGACAAATAAAGATGCGCGTTACCGCCATCGTGAAGCTGCTCGACGAATCATTAACAAATCCATCTCGTATTAACGTGGCTCAAATAAAGGCATATTCAAAAAAGTTGGAGTTGCACTATTCGGAATTTGTGTGCAAACACAATGAGATTATCTCGCAAATCGCCTTTGGGAAAATAGAAGAAGAAGACCAGCAGCTCGATGAATTCGATTTTATTCATACAGATGCTATCGTAAAAATCAACGAATTGATGGAATTTTTCCAAGCTCAAACCACTCCAACCCAAATGGCGGTTGCCGGTGTGAACCAGGCAATGCCCCAAATCATTGTGCAACAACAACCTTTGAAGGCGCCGATACCGACTTTTGATGGAAGTTACGAAGGATGGCCCAAGTTTAAGGCGCTCTTCACGGATATCATTGGGAGATGTGGAGACTCCGACGCGACCAAGCTGCATTACTTAAACAACGCCTTAGTGAATGAAGCAGCAGGCATTGTAAGTGCGAAAATGATAAACGATAATAATTATGAACAAGCCTGGTCGCTTCTGGTAGAGCGTTTTGAGAATCCCAGGGTCATCATCGACACCCACATCAATGGATTATTATCTATGAAGGTGATGTCAAGAGAAGGCTATAAGGAATTGAGAAATTTATTAGAAATCTGTGCCCGACACGTGGAGCGATTGAAATTTATGAATCAACCCATAGACTCAACCTCCAGCCTAATTATAAACTATTTATTGACTAGATGTCTCGATACTGAAACACGTAAACATTATGAGAAAACATTAAAGCATGGAGAGTTACCCGACCTGGAAGAAACCATCAGATACCTGAAAGATCATTGTCAAGTTTTAGAGAGATGCGAGTCAGCGAATCCAACAAAAGTAATGAATCCAAACAATAACAACCTCAAATTTTCAATGAAGGCACCCAATCATCCAATGAGTATATCACATGCTGCAACAACCTCAAATGTATTATGTGAAATTTGTATTGAAGAACATCAAAACTACAAGTGTCCATCGTTCCTTAGTTTGAGCATAGAACAGCGACAATTCAAGGTGAGGGAAGCCAACTTGTGCTTTAATTGCCTACGTAAGGGACATCGTGTATCGTTGTGTCAATCGTCCAAAACATGTGGAATTTGTGCAAGACGTCACCACACATTGCTCCATGTGCAACAAACTCAGATCGAAGAAAATCCAAGCCAATCCAGGAAGGAACCAAGTGACGTTAATTATAACCCAATCGCTATGGAACGATCCGTATGCTCTAGTGCAATCCAGCAGACAAGTAACCAAGTGTTCCTAATGACAGCCATGGTGAACGTAACGGGTAGAAATGGTCAAACGTATCAGGTTCGTGCATTACTCGATTCAGGTTCCCAAGTGAACTTTTTGACAGAATCGATGGTTAAGAAACTAGGTTTACAAAGACACCCTGCAAATGTACCAGTAATCGGAATAGGAGGATCAAGGTCAAATGTTCGTCATCAAGTTGGCGTACACATCAAATCCAGATGCAGCAATTTTACAGCCGATATTAATTGCTTAATAACGGAGAAGATCACTGGCATAATTCCCATCACCAGAGTGAACGTAGAACCTTGGAATATCCCGTCCGGAATTGTACTAGCTGATCCAGAATTCCACCGTCCGCATGAGGTAGATATGATTATCGGGGTAGAATTATTTTTCCAAATCCTTCAAAGAGCTCAACTGCAGTTAGCAGATAACTTGCCTACACTACACGAGACCAAATTTGGATGGGTCATTGCTGGATCGTACAAAAATACCGAAGATTTGCCGAATCCAGTATGTGCTAATGTTGCAGTGAATATTACCGAGCCTGTGTTATTAGAAGGTAGAAAAGACGGGTGGGTAATGTCGGTGACATAACCGGAGTGACGTAGGACTATACAAAGGGGACAGCTTTTGCTAAATATATATTTTAAATATATTGTTTTATTTTCTTCTCCTACGTGAATACCTACCTCTCTACCTGAAAAATGTATTAGTTTACTGTTTACTCTTTATGAACATGTTGGGGGTTCTGAAAAGAACCTTTGGTGTTGTGTTTTTGCGTTTTTTTTACAAACTTGATTCTTAATTTTTTTCTGAAGGCTTTGTACTTATTAAATGTTCAACGTCGGGCATCTTTCGGCGTATACACATATCGTACAATCAAAATGATGGCTGGCTGTGATAGGGAATGCATAGGTGGTCATCAGTTCGTTCACTATCATATATTTCACTATTGAGCACATTACCGTACCTTAAGCTGTGGTTTCGGAGACGAATGAATTGTAAGATTTGTAGTCTCCGCAAACAAAGTAAATAAAAATGAAAAAGAACTGAGGTTTTGGAGACGAACTCTACGATCTTTCGAGAAATAAACGAGCTATAAGCGTTCTGAAAAACCAACAGTAAATACAGGGACGGATGACCTTCGAATTAAAGCCCTTTAAAATAAGAACAGAGCAGCAGGAAATACATAGCTCATCGTGTTGCTCCTTAGTTATTTCTCTATGCAATGCAGATGTAACGTCAGTCAATTTTCAACATCAGTTATCAACCAAAGAAAGCAGTTCTTGCTACCGAGAAAATTCGTTAATGCCATCCTGCATACAATGTGTTGTAATTTGAAGCCACTTTTAATTCGGAAACCATACATGGGTTTGTGAAAACTGAATGAACAATTTAAAAGACCCCAACCACCAATAAGTTCAAGAACAAGTATAAACAAAAAAAATCAGTTTATATTATATGTCATATTATGTCACTTATAGTGTATTGGTATTGTGAAAAACTTTTAATAACTCTTATTTGAAAGGTTTAATGGCCCTGAAAAGCGCCGTGTTTTACGGTGGCTGGTTTTGCCACCAAAGCAGTCTGTATAAACAAACTTTTTCTTTCTTCTACCTGCTGCCGTTTTGTGATTGCGTTTGCCTCTCGCTGAAACTAGTTGTTGCCTTGATGAGCGCCGAACCGAAGCTGCTCTGTTCTTGATGCGTGTTTTCTGATTGTCGTGAGCAGCTTTGCAAGCCAACTCGAGCACTCCGACGGCCGAAACTCTATAATCGCTGTTAGGTATACTGGTGCTCCGGCACCAATCCGTTCGGCCTAGTTACCCTTGCGGAGCAATCAGTGAATGCGACCAACTGGGAACTGGAGACCTGCACGGTTGGAGTGAGACTTTGCCTTTCCCTTAACTTGTCCTCCTTTGTTACGTCCACACGTCCACGTTGCTGCTTGTTTTCTTTTTATGATGTGATGCGATGCGATGTTAAACGATGCCGTACAACCACACTGGTTTACGGTTTGAAAGAAAATGAGATATTTTTTTGAGGTCCGCGCGTTTTATACCCTAGCGGTACACGCTCACAGGATAGAGATAAATCGGCAGACTCAGTCAAAGGGGCGTGTCCAACGAGACGAACGAATGAGCGTTAAAAGGCAGCGATGGCAAAAAAATACATTCATTACGATTTGTTCGCTCGTTGGATTCACATGCAGGCTAAAAAGGGTCCTTTTCAGGATCACAAAATTATCTTTAATCTAAAGAGTTTATTGTTTTGTTATCACTGGATATCCCCATCTTGTTCGGCTAAACCTTCCTGTTTAGCGATTGCGTTTGCCACTCGCCACAGCTTTCACAGTTGGAAAATTTCTCCCCATCCTGCTTGTGACATGTTGTACAGTAAATTACATTCAATGACACGTCGCATTACCACCACTCAGTATCGGATTGGAGGTAATTTTAACCTGTAATTGAACATTTGCGATGACAGCGGTACAGTGTCGACTTTCAATGTGGGGTCATAATTTGGACCCCGAACTCTATGTTTACAAAAATGTCCAACTAAATATGTCGCATTACAGGTCCGTCCAATTAGCTAAATATCGAGATAAGTGTAAATTACTGTACTTTCAATCTAGAAGCAATTTAAGAATTGAGAGAAAATCAATAAGCTCAGAACAACTGCCAAATTCACATACTCATCATATCCTGGCAAACAAATTATGAAAAAATCAATTTGTGTTTTATTATTATTTTGAATATTGTTTTAGAAAGCATTGAACTGTATTTCCTTCTTTTATGGAAGGTTTAATGGCCCTGAAAAGCGCCTTGTTTTATGGAATGGTCCCAATTTAGAAAACTTAGTACTCGTGGTTTTGAAAAAAAACCATTTCGAACGCCCTCGATGCCGCCTTGTTCTGGATTTGCCACCAAGGCCGTTTGTATAAAGAACAAACTTTTTTCTTCTGCTACCTGCTGCCGTTTTGCGATTGCGTTTGCCGCTCGCCACTCGCTGCAACTGCCTGTTGTCTTGATGTCCACCGAACCGAATGTGTTCTGTTCCGAATGCGGGTTTTCTTATCGTCGCGAGCAGCTTTGCCGGCTAACTCGATCACTTCGGCGGCCGAAACTATATAACGCCGGCTAGGTGGACTGGTGCACTGGTACTAACGCGCTCGGCCTAGCTACCCTTGCGGGGAACTCCAGATCAACACGGTTCGATCGGGATTTTGCCTTTCCCTTCACTTTTCCTCCTTTACCATGTCCATACATGGCTGCTTGGGTTGGTTTGTTGATGTGTTGTGATGCCGATGTGGTGTACGGTTTGGATGAGAATGATCGTTACGGCAGCGGAGCGGGGATTTTTAAGCTGACTGGCTGGCTCGAGAATTACGCATGTGTGAGACTGCCACCAATGTTTCGTTCATATTTTTTCTTTTTCCTTTCCAATCGTGCTTCATTGTATTTCGCTGCTGCTCTGGTTGCCCGTTTTG
The DNA here is from genome assembly GCF_029784135.1 of Toxorhynchites rutilus septentrionalis. Lineage (NCBI taxonomy): Eukaryota > Metazoa > Arthropoda > Insecta > Diptera > Culicidae > Toxorhynchites > Toxorhynchites rutilus. The sequence goes on along the minus strand of NC_073746.1, from coordinate 202,963,153 downwards.
GTCGGTACGATTTGAGGAGCACAAAATGGACCAATCAAAAATGGGCACATAGTGCATTTGGACAATGCTTGATATTTCACAATTATTCAATTATTTATCTCAAGAAAAATGAAATGTTATTCGTTATGATAGATGCGTAGATATATTTCCTATCAATTGATGTAAAAACCTTAGCGATCTATTGAGAAATGCTCGAGTTATAAGCGTTCCAAATCTTGCATTTTTTCCTACTTGTTCAGTGCCTAGATTTCCATTTCACCCCCTATATCTTCCGGTTAGACGTAGTCCTACGTCAAAAATTCGAAACCATTTTCATCAAATTTATCAACGTGATGAAACTCAGATGAGAAACTCCAGCGCACTTGCTCCGAAACGTTTCCTGTTCTTGGAAAAACGACAGCCGAAAGGGGAAAATTCAAAAACGCCATACAAACCAGTCATCGATAAATACAAAAATTTGAATCATTGTCGAGAAATCAACGAAGAAGAATATCCGTCCAGAAAACATCCACATCATACAGTTTTGAAACCAATTCATCGTTCGTGTAATCCGACTTTCATCACAGAACTTCAGAATTCTGCAGCAAGAACAACTTCACGACGATACACTTGGACTTCTGGACCAGCGGCTATCCTACAACGATTTTGAGTGACCGATGACAACTTCAAGGAACCTTCCTGACGACCAGCAAGCTTGCACCTTTACCAATTGAAGACAAAGAAAATCAACAACCATATTTGCAAATTGAAAAATAATTTCCAACCGGGGGAGAATGTTCGCGCCCGACGCTCCGAGTGCCGAACAAATATTCAGCAACCTAAACCACGCCCACCGAATATGCGCAACAATGCAATCCGCTATAAAAGTGGCGAGCACGATGCGCTCCACGTTCAGTTTCCATTCCACCACCAAGCAATATTCCGAAATCATCGTGCAGAGTGCAGTTTGACGTCGACCACCGAGCAGTAAGCAGCAGCAATAATAACCACAGCAGCAGCAGCAGAAGAAGAACAGCAAAGGGGGTACAGTTGCATCTCTCCGACGGTGCAGCTACCCGTGCGAACGCAGTGGTGTAAATTCCAATCCAAAAATAAAATACTTTTTATTATTAATCGAGACACCATTCGTTCGTCCTTATAACGTTGAATTCTTGAGTCACAATTATCACGAGCAGTTCATTTAAGAACTACCCTTGAAGAGTTTAAGTTTTCCAGCGAGTGATAATTGTGCAAATAATTTGACGGGTCGCGCCTGCGCCCGAACAATTAATAAGAATTACTTACAAAGTTATTCTTATTCAATAGTATGGAAGAATTTTACTATATTCTTAATTTCGCTCATATATTTTTCTTTACGTAGAACTACGTCTTTCATTAAGGGTGCCAAATCAGAAAACAGGTCACGTTTTTCTGAAATAATGTTAACGTTGATAACTATTTTTGCCGCGAACGGATTTTGGCGATTTACATACTAAACGAATCGGAAATACCGTAAGATTTGTTTAATATGCTATACATTAGAATTCCCTGGTTTGTAAATGGTTAAATTTCATGAAAACTTTAAGCGTTTCCATTTTCTCATACATTTGTGTGCTTTCCGGAACAGAGCTGTTAATAACGAGCAACTTATCGACGACCAACGGAGGGGAAATCGTAGGATTTAAAGTCTCCGTGAACAAAGGATAAGTAGAAGAATGAAGGGGAATACTTGCCTAGAGTATAAACAGTGGATCTCGCTGAGGCAAACTTTGTTATTAGAGGCGAATGAACTGCAAAGTTTAAAGCCTCTTAAAAACAAAGAAAGAAGAAGAAGGCAAACTTTCATTCGGCATCGGACTGTTGAGCAATCCAGTTCACTTTGCTTTTGCTGCACTTCGATCTAAGATTGGACCCCACCAGTGGTAATTCAACTTGGATATCGTCGTGTGGTTTTTCCAGTTCGTTATTCGTATCGTGTGTTTTTTTCCGCGTCATAAATTGAACGCTTCGCACAGTGTGTGATGAGCAAGAAGAAGAGGAAGACTGGCTCGAGCCCTGCAAAAAACGAACGCATTGCCAGGGGCAATAAAATTTCGAGGCAAGCGTCATCAGATGATGTACGCGATGTTGGTGCAGTGAAAAGCGCTCGTACTGAACCGAGCCTTCGCGAGTGTGACACCGCATCGAATAACAGCGGAGTAGGCGATTTCGGCACGTCAAGCGTTAAGCGTTAAGGTTGTGCGCCAAAAAATATTTGGGGAATACCAAGCATCTTGAATGTCTTACTGGAATGTTATAAGTTATTTGGGTTCGCGAGCCAGTCGCAAAACTGCCTTCAACTAGGGTTGCATTTGCGCTAATATTCATCATAATGAAGCATTGCTACTGTTTTCGAGGTTGTTATTAACAAAAAAAGTTTATTTCGCTTGTTTAGTCACCAAGAAAGTAAATGTCGTTCTGGAATTTTGTATGTGATTAGGTTTCGCTTGCCAGTAGCAAAACTTCCTCCACTAAGGGTGACAACTGCACTTTTCGAGCATGAGAAAGTAATGCAACTTTTTTCGAGGCCAGTAATATTAACAGAAGCGTTTCTTTTGAGAATAGCGCAAAATGATGAGAAGTGTTTATATTCCTAGTAGTTTCAATCCATCAATGTATGGCTCTGTATGCATGCTATGGCGAACGCTTGTTTGGCGCTTGGTTTACGTTGTACGAACGATGCCTAGAGGTGCGATTTCTTTGAGGCAATACTAAATAACATGTAACATGTTATTTGATACTTGCAAGTTTCTGAAATTTCACAGCATTATAGAATAATATCCGAAGGTATAAACAAGCGACTTATATAAAATAACAGTGTAGTTCTACGTCAACAATGCGGTCGTATCTTGGACACAACCTCCTATATTTTTTTTTTTATTTTTAATCAGGCAGCCGGCCGCATGAACAACGCTGGCGGGCCGCAGGTTGGCCATCACTGGTTTACACTGTATTTTTTATTGCTGTCAGTTTTTCGAAAATTGGAAAAAATGGCGTCACCCGAGAAGCAACTTCGCGAATGATTTTGCGCAAGCACCTGGAAAATTTTAACACTCTCATCGGGGACATCGGCAGAAAACTCGGAATCGTGCAGTCAACGGTGAGTCTCGTGATTAAACGTTACTACGAAACTCTGATCTAGTGTCGTGAAAGCGTTGAGATCTTCCGTCCAGAGAGCCAATGACCGGGAGGGACTGTATGGATAATGAGACTTACGTCAAGGCGGTTGATGTTCCTGAGGAAATAAGGAAGCAGAACCGTTCAAAATTTGCCAAGAAATGCATTATTTAGCAAGTGATCTGCTCATGTGACAAACGAAGTGCGCCGTTCGTGACTACCGGAACTGTAAACGGGTAGATCTACCTCAATGAGTGTCTACAGAAGCATCTGCTTACTCTGTTGAATCAATCCGAGGGTCCTACGATCTTCTGGTCGGATCTAGCTTCGTGCCACTATTCAAAGCGTGTACTGGAATGGTACAAAGCTAACGAGGCCACTTTCGTACTCAAGGACATGAAAATTGTCCAATCTCAATTTTTTTCTTTGATATGCAGATAATATAATCTTAACAGAACACGTCCAAACTCATTCTTTATTTTATCTGCACAAGCGTCAGCCAAATGTTCTTCATCGACGAATACTTCCAAACATAGCTCCATCTTATTCTTTGCTTTATTCGGAAAGCCGTCAAAGTTGATAGTAAGAACAGTTTCTTTAAAAATCCACAGTAGACCTCACGACAGCTGTCACGGAATATTAGGACATCTTTATCGGAATTTTTTACGGAATCTCTTATCGTTTTGATTGCGAATTTTGTTACAAATTCGATTTCAATACTTCCAGGTAGCAGTAGATTGGTTTCTGTGAGTTCAAGTTCAACAAAGTAATATCACTTTCGGTCGTTCGGTCATTTTCTCCATAACAGCTCTTACAAGTGCCGTTAGGTCATCGAAAAACAAAGAAACTATCGGTGCCTCTGTTTGATATTCATGCAAAAACGATTTAACTGTCGATGCTGCCGTAACACAAAAAGTCAATTTCGGTCCCAGCAGCCTATCATCCACAGCACAGGCGACAATCTCGAATACCTTTGAAAGAACAAATTATGCAAAACTCAGTTTCAAGTTTGGATGGCTTTCCTTAAGCTTATTCTCCTTTGGTTTCCTCACCTCGCCGACAAACCGTCTGAGGTGTGGTAGCATTTGAACTGCACGTCTCACAACAAGTTCGTTCTCCTATCATCGAGCATCACAAAACTTCAATGGAAATACAGTTGAACCCGTTTCGGCCGTGTAATCAGCCCTTTTCAGAGCAATGTTTTTGAACAGACTGTACAATGCTCTCAAAAAGTCATCCAAATTCCATTCGGTTTTTCTCAGCCCCTCCTTGAAAGAATTATGGACCGTATGGAGTCCGTAGCTTCCAATGTTGAGAATTTTGTACGACGGGTTTGATGTCAGTTCTTGAACCTCGCTTGTAAAATCCTTTAATATTTTCTAGTTTACTGCTGGCTATCCATGGAACATTAAATCACATTGAATCTTCAACAGAGCTGATTTGTTTTTGAAAAACACAGATTCAGGCTGCTTAGAAAATCGTAACGCGATGAAAGACATTTAATCACATTTTAGAGCGCCGAAAAAAAAACACTGAGCTAAAAAATCCTGACTTCGTGAAGCAATTCCCGACTTTTTCCAGATGGATTTTGCTTCCCGTTTTCCGGAATGCATCTGCATATTCTTAGACAGTCAAGTGGCACTTAAAGCACTAAATGCTCTTCAAAATTGTCTGGGAATGCTTTTCCCTTTTACGGCTATTAAGTCAGATAAGTTCGTTACAACTGTACTGGATTCCTGGCCATTGCGGTATACAGGGCAACGATTGAGCAGATGAACTTGCCAGGAACGGCTCAAATTCACCATTCATTGATCCAGAACCGTTCTGTGGACTTTTTGACTGTATGTTGAATAGTGAGCTGAAGAAATGGGAAGACCGGGAAGTGACAGCCAATTGGATGGCTGCAACACTTAAACAGGCAAAACAAATATTACGCCGAGTATTAAAATTACTCAACAACTGCTGAGCCTTAATGAGAAAGACTTCAGCACATTCACTGATCTTGTAACAGGACACTGTCCGAGTAAATACCATCTTTTTTTTTCTTTTTTTTTTTCTGTATTATAGTGACTTTCAACGCTTCTGGCTGGTTCGTCACTTTTACCTTCCATTTTGGAAGAATGTCGGGAGTGAGAATTGAACTCGTGATCTTGAGCGTGAGAAGTATGGATGTTACCTCCACGCTAGATCGGCTCCACGAAATACCATCTTAAAAACATAGGTTTTGCACAAGATGATAGTTGTCGCTTTTGTAATGCCGAAAGCGAAACCACGGAACATTTACTCTGTAACTGCGGAGCTCTAACAAGACGCAGAGTTCAACACCTTGATAAAGCTATTCCGGAGCCCAAGAAAATTTGGTGTGCGTCGCCAATCAGGACTATAAATTTCATCAAACATATTATTCCTGATTGGCACCTATCTCGCTATAGCTTTCAGTCTACTCCTTCATAAATAAGCAGTAGATAAGCTTGAAGTGTAGTATAAAAAAGGGGTATATCACAATAGTTCAAAATAATGGACGCAGTGGTTCACACTTAACAGGGGAAAAAATCACCCGCAGCTGAATGGACAGGCTGAAAGATTTGTTGACACACTGTAGAGGGGACTCTTGTCAAGGAAGAAAACATGATCACTTTCCAGCATCTCCAAATCCTGTTATCTACGTACCGCTCAAACCCGAATCGAAACGCTCCTGAAGGAAAGTCTGTTTCTGGGAAGACCGATCGGTACGACACTTGATCTTGTCAAGCCACATATTCCAAGCCCAACTGAAGTGAACACGAAGCAAAACACCCAGCTCAACAGACGCCACAACACCATCATACTAACATTTCTCCCCTTCCCCTAATGACTGTGAGAACGTGGACGGCGTCGTTGTTGACTATTTGCGGTTCCTGTCACTAATAATGGTTTGCTTCTCTCTAGCGTCATTCAATGTGTTCTTTGTGCAATTTCGCTGATTCAGGTCAATCACGGAGAGCAACTACAAAGTATACCCAATCTTAAGCTCAGGCTGAACAATACAGTTTGTATCGGGAATATTGGGAAGCCTTAACAAAAAAACATTGTCATATAATTTGAGTAGATCAAAACTCACCGGGAAAGCAGCTCATTGGCGCTAGACATGATTGAAAATCCCGGACGCTCATCCCGAACTCTTCGACACCCAGCTCGAATCTCTCGAATTTCAGTGTAAAGGCTTTGTGGTTGAAGAAAATTATTCGAGAATTCGTCTGAAACTTCGTGTCGTTCGTTTCCGAGCTGATAGCTATTACTCTGGTAACTGATGCTCCTTATAGACGACATTGAATTTTGATTACCTACAGATAGTTCTTCAGACGATCCGAAAGAGTTTTCGAATTTCGAATTCGAATTATGTGACAATAACGCGATACCGTTTGGTTTGAAATCGTCGATTTTCCCTACGTTTTCTTCGGTTGACATTAACGTATCTTCATTTTGAAACATATCATCCTGCTGTTGAATTTGGGAGAGTGTTGGTTTCATGATACGAAGTTTGTTCACTCTCTTGAAGTCGTTTTTAGCTATACTTTGCAACGTAGACTCATTCCCTGGCCAATCCGTAAGCTCGTCATCTCCCTCATGGTCGGATTCGTTTGTGTTGATAGTTTCAGAGTCACTGGAACTCAACGAACTGGAACTGACTTGATCGTGCATGTCTATGCAGCTCATTCGCTCCTCGTATTGCGGTTGGGTTGATTCCTGTTCCCGACAACGTTTTATCTTCTGGGATTTCGATACTTGTTTTGGTCTCGTCGCTCGCGTTTGCGTTTTTTCTTCGATTCCATCGTTTTTCCGTGCGATGGTCTGCAGACTATCTTTAGTTACAATACTATCACCTATAAATGGTAACGTTTGCATACTTGTGGGGGCTGAGGATGCTTGGGCCGAATGGATTATCTCCTGTCCGAGGTAACACATTAACTCCTTCCTACTGTTTTCCACACTATCCATTGGTTCTTCGACAATATGTGTTCGTTTATTGGTTGAGGTAGAAAATTGGAAGCATAGTCTCATGTTCCGTTCAGATGTGTGAGATATTTTTTCGAATTTAGATATAATATTTCTGTTCAGCGCAACGTTAGAAGAAAAAGATGATACTCTGTTGCGACTTTTGTTTTCTAAATATGAAGATTTCACTACATACGAATCTCGCTGTCTTGGAACGCTGCTTGAAACTTGTTTGTATGATTCATACTCCATAAAACGGTCTCTGTGACCCCGTTTCCGTTTACCACAGAAAAACAAATTGGCTCTGAAAATACACAAAAAAAAATTCACGAAGTTTATTTGATTGATTGTTAAGCATATCCGCACTAGATCGATGAACATTATATATCTTTATCTATATATATATATATATATATATATATTTTTTTTCATTTTTTATTTATTTCAATAAAATTCATAATACGAATAACCTAATAATGGTTCTCATGGTATGTATTACTACCGCTATCTATCACGAAACTAATTACATAAATGCATTTTACACGCTCTTCTGAATTTATGGAATGAGGTTGTTGATTTTATCGGTCGTGGCAGGCTGTTCCATAGCCTTATTGCTCGATGTTCCAAAGAAGCTCCCAAAATATTTGTTTCGCATCTTGGGAGTAGCAAATTATGGGTTCGTGGAAGTGATGACGCAACGAAAACGTTTTTCAAGTATTTGGGAAAATTTCTTAGTATTTTAAAGGGCATAGTGCACGTTCGGAAATCCAAATATTCGCTGTAACTACAGTTGAGGATTGATTTTGAAAATTCTGAGATATGGTCAAATCTATTAAGTCCACACACTAATCTGGTAACTGAATTAAAAGCCAACTGCAATTTGCGAAAATTTTCGCTCATTGATTTGGCATAAAGTACATCTCCATACTCAAATAGTGGAATAATTAATGCTCGAACAAGTTTCAATTTGATATGCTGAGGGGTGGATTGTTTGAATGCCACCAAGGTCTGCATCGCATAGTACACTTTTTGACACACTGCATTATTCTGAGCTTTTCAGTTTAGGCCGCTGCACAATGGTCCAGGAGATGTATTTAAGTAGAAATTAGTATTTAGAGCTCTACAGTTATTCTCTAGACAAAAAACTGTCTTCGACAAAGTTGTTACATATGATAGAGCGCTCATTTTTATGTTATCAAAAATAGGGTGACCAAAATTGTCGATGAAATAAAAAATCTAACTTTATTATCTTTATGGATAGAGGTGAACATAGTTCGACAATGTTGTTGTCCCAGTTATTTGAGACATCTTTGTAGAACAAAGTTTTTTTTTTCTATCTCTTGAAATAACCGATATAGCGCCTTTTTATATGTTACGTTAGGGTCGGAGCTCCATGTACATCCATGTGTCTTGATTTAAAAATTATAGCTTGAGTCCTACAAGCATTGAGGATTAGTTCATTGTTATTGCTCCAAGAAAAAATATTTTCAATATCAATGTTGATCATGTTTACAATGTTCGTTAAGTCATTCAGCTTATCTGATAGGCATAGATGGCAGTCATCGGCATACAAGCTCGCTAGTCAACGCTAGTCAATTAATTTTCTAGTCTAGTTACTTTTTGTTGTGGGCGACTGCCGAAGCAGCTCTCAGTCGAAGCGAGCTACTGAGAGTAGAGTCGGTCTTTATTTTCCACCTTCTGGACTCGATACCAGTGTTCTTCAGGTGGTAATTTCTTATTTTTAACGCTATAAGTCACACATAAGAAATAATAATCACTAATTCCAGCCATCGCCGACTGATAACAATTGTTCACTTTACCTAGACAGTTATCACTCACAAAATCAATCTGGGACGAGCGACATCCTCGTTTATGGTACAATTTTAAGGGTTAATGAATGAAGGTTGTCGAACAATATGCGAGTGTTCGGCAAGTCAGTATCAAGTAAATTAATGTTGAAATCTCCCATCAACATGATATTAGATTCTGTTGATGAAATGTCTGAAATCAGCTCCTAAAATCCATAGGATTAACAAATTCACGTTTTAAAAATAAAAAATCGATTTCACTACCATGTTCAGATCGAGCAACGACCGAGTATTTCATACCTTTCTTCACATACAACGCTAAACCGCCTCCTCGTTGCTTTCGTTGCCTCGTTGTCTTCGAGTAACGATTCGATCGAACTATATTATATCCATCCAATTCCACAGATCTATTCGTGTTGGATTGTTTCAGCCAAGTTTCAACAATCCCAATTACTGTTTGCTTAGAAAATTTAAAAAACTGTCGATATTTGTCAATGTTTGCTGGGAAAGTACGAGCGTTTTGAAACCCAATTTTAACAAAATTCCTGGATTTTTTTTCAATCATTACTTTCATTTCCAAAGCACTGGAATCAATGGATTGATGGTCAGAAGACTGTTGAGCAAATTTTCACCATATTGCCCAATTCTAAGTTCGATAGAATCCATCCTAGTCAGCATATTCCTCATCGTGGTCAAGATGATAATCTCTTGATCGTGAATCACAGGATTTAAGTTGAGCCGGCAAACGTCACTTAACCATAACAAACCGACGTTTGTAATCCACGCTTTAAAATTTGTATCGTTGAGTCCAGCACAGTTAGGGTGGAATAACTTGCCACAGGGTCCACTGCAGATGACGCTAAGTTCGGAGTCATCGAAAAGCTGTGCACAAACCTTGCATGCATCCATGATCGTCGAACTTTCTTCCACAGCCCTCAGCAACACACTTCAAGCAAACGATTTTCCCAGGAAGTAATGATGGTCCACTTATCACGTACCTTTCGCCGGAAAAGGTGTCGAACCAGAACCGCGGAGACAAGCGAGTCAACCTTTGAGATCACTGTTCGCGTTGCCCCACAACTCTATCCAGACAACCTCAACCGCTTGCTCGCTGCAAGAGTTACAAAGTTCTTCGATGCGATTTTCGAGACTTCCGCACCCATGTTTTGTTTACCTTTTAACAGCTACGAAGCGTATATGTTGAAATAAGCTAAGGAAATCAAACAAATTCAATACATATCCTGAAGACATGACACTCACCGTAAATTATCGTGATTAAATACTCGTTTTTTCACAATAACTGGAAAAATAGAATTAGAAGTCATGTTCGATGAAGAGGATATGCTTGTCTCATATCCGACAGCCATTCGTTTAAATTTGCGCTTACGCCTCATACTTGGTCTAAAATTATAGATGTTTTTTTTTCATTGGCAATTGGTAAATGATGTTCAGCATACCTTGCTGGGCTGAAATTTTCATTGAACGAATCCGACTCAAAATTCCCAACCATGGGTATTTGTCGTGAACGAAAAGAGAAAGCGAAAGTTTGTCGATCATCAGAGTCACTTTGAATCATATTATTGCCTCTATTCCGGTGCGGTGAATTGGTGTTCAAATCCAGTTGATCGACAGGACTGCTTGAACTGTCCTCCGTCGGTTGTGGGGCACATGCTAGTTTGTTCATACAGGAATTTTATATTTAATACTCATATTGAGGATATCGGTCATTTTGTAGAAAACATACGTAGATTTCCTGTAGAACGCGTTCGTCGACGCATTCCCCATCGATTCCTAGCCTCTGCAAAGCGAGATGTTTCCTCAAGGGCCAGAGTTAGATCATGCGAGAATTGTTCCATAGCAAATGTTTGCCTTCAAATACCTACGAAAGCTACAAGTATTGATAAGTAATGAGAACATCTGATTTTCTATATAATCTTGAATCGGCAAATCGGAAGCTTCGTTCTCCAAATTATTTTTAAATTGCTATATGATTTTACTATTTCTGCAACCTGCTTCACGAATAAAAATTGAAATTACCTAGCATGATAACACTGAAAACAAATATAAGTATTTACTATGAAATCTGACTACGCAAAACTGTTCAAAAGCAAGGAAAGTGAAGTGGAAGGTAAAACGTAATGTCAGAATTGCCGTTCGGACGTATCCCGTAAGTTTGAATTTATTTACATAGATGGTTTCCAAACAACACTAAACATTGACTATAGTTTCGCCGGCACGGTTTATTGTCGTTATGAACCAGCACAAAAAACAAATCTGCAAATTATGCACCATGTCGGTACCAAGGTGCTATACTATAGGTGGACCGCAATGTCAAAATTGCTGTTCGGCCATTGCTCGTGAAAAAACAAATTTGTTTACAAAACATATCATATCTTTTGGTGACAAATGCATTCGTCGGCAAAATAGCTGCTCGCGCTTTACTGTAGGTAGGTAATTTTCTGGATTTTTTCGTATAACAATTTCTCATAATTGCTTCTACTTTTTCAGATATCTACAATCAGCGGTCGAATTAAAAACAGTGCAGAAGGATGTTTTGAGTATGTTTTAGCTTCTAGCCGCGCAATCAATGCTTTTTTTCCAAGCAAGATGTACTTCTGTTTGGATCCTATCGGCGGGGAAAAAAGTACTTACGGCGACGGTGACAAGAAATAGCGCTGATTGCGAGATTACCAGATCCAGAAGATCCGGAAGGGCTGTTACAAGTAATTGGTTTTGCTAGAGCAAAAGGAGGTTGACAATGATTGCAACAGGTTCGTGTTTATTTTTCAAATTAGTGGACTTTTGTGTTGCTAATATATTACAGGTGAAATAAACTGTTGGAATCACGACTATCGATCACGCCAGAAGATCCGGAAAGAGTTGTTTTTGTTTTTCGTTATGCGGACCTTGTTTCCGCATCCTTTTACTGCACAATAATACGGCATCTGAAGAAAATAAGATATTCACAATATAATTTTGGCATGATAGAGAACCGCGAGATGAACGATTATCTGTGGAGGAGTTGGACAACAGATTTCTTAGACTTATAGCACTTTAATCACACTCACAAGCTCTTCAAATCCTCACTGTCCCCCAAAACTATTGAATAATATGTAATATAAATACCTTATTGCAGCTCTAGTACACTATTTTTCACGAATATATATTTGCTTATTTCTTTCTTCAGTTGTTTTCCTCAGCGAGTTGATATGAAACCATAATGACACAACCAAACAAAAAGTAAACAATGCAGAAAGCTACGTCTCGCAACTCGTCTCACGTATTGTCATGAAAGTGTCAAGAACGAAACACCTATAGTTTAGCATCTTGGTCGGTACCACGATCAAAGCATTCCCTGAATAAATCATAACACATTAGCCGAGCCAGCTGGCGGAAGCATATGCATAAAGGTTCCTAGGTTACTATTTTCAACGACAACTGTTTATTTATTATACTGCTTCAAATACCTTCGACGAAATCAAATGTAACCATACCAACGTAAGTAAAAACATAAACAAATCCAAACTTTTCATCTTGCCATTCCTCAAACGTCTTTTCTAAATAGTGTAAATTACGAGCCACCTGTTAACTCCACCATCTTGTTCAAAAGTATGCTTCCAACTGAACTGAATTAATTTGTTTTGTTTTGTGTGAAGCTGACAGTTGGAGTCAGAATCCATCTCGTACACACTGAAGAAAAAATAGTTAATTGACCAAATTTAAGGCAAATACACTAACCAACAAAAACATTACATAATTATTCGCGATTATAGGAATCGTCCACATTCCCTGTAGACTAGGCTGACCAAATAGTTCAGGTATAAAAACGGGACACTTGAAAAATTTTATCGAGTAAATAAAACCAAGAATAAAACAAAACAATCCAACATTTTTGGATCTACAATAATTTACATTAAATGCGATATGCCGAGGCACCACTGTCGCACTGGAGGCAACTTTGATCTGTAATGCTTCCTTTACAATGCAGGCTTTTAATCGCATGCGGTATACTCACTCGCGATTTTTTTCAGTGCAGCTCTTCACAATGGTGCGCGATAATCTGTCATAATCTGTCTGTCAGTTACTCAAATGGTACAAAATTGAATATGTCAACGAATAACGTTGAAAGAGGACATACAGAAGCCAATTACAGATTTCCAAATCATATTTTTCACATTATGAAACAAAAAAAACAGAACATATCACGAACTAAAATGTTTAATTTTTTCTTTGATTTCAGAAATAGTATTCTAATGTCTACTATGTTTGGATTCCAGAGCAACTTCATGGAAGTTTGACTTTTGTTAGCAATTGTAATTACTTTTTTCACAATTAGGGTGCTGAAAACTTCAGTCACCTAAAACAAAGACGCAAGCGGAAAACTTTTCGTCTCAATCATACGGAGTCAATTAAATTTATTTTTCAAGTTCATTTTACATGAAAAAAATTTGCAACCTTTTTTCCCATGCACTGTCAAATGTTTATCCGTCAAAGGAACAAAAGATTGTGTGACTCTGACTTTGTTCGTTTACGTTTTTGGTCGACGTAACGAGAAGTAAAATTGATTTGAAATTAAGTTTAGAACACTTCAAAAATACTGAAATTTCAGTTTCTGTCAAAATGTCGGGCCCTTATGATTTTGAACATTAGCATTGATTTAGGAAAAAATACTAGTTCGTTCATTTCATTTGCTTATTTTGACTTTTAAAAACAACACTTTTCCTATGGCGTGGACTATTATAAGAAAAGTAACATACATAAACAAAATCTTTCCCACCTTTCATTTTCCATCTCGCATCCCCCTAATCATACTGCCATTATTTGTTATGGACAAGATCGTACTAGGTTGGTGGAACAAAATCATATCGCTATAAGTTTTTTTGAGTATAAAATTCCTGCTAATTAATAATTGAAAAACTAACAAATTAAATCGAATATTAACAAAAATGTATAAAAATAATTATGATTATGCAGTAATAAGCTTGCAATAGGTGATCGACTCAGCTCTCACTTGATGAAACGCTTCATATGTATAGAGCTGAACATTTATTTCGATATATCGTTCCACCCATCTAACATATACGAGGTATGGCTATTAAATAACGAGACTTCGTGCCTGGAGGTCGCCCTAGAGGGGGAAAAAACCAATAGTGCGTTCGGTAGCTTGAAGTGTCTGCTATAAACGTACGAAAACACGTTTTTGTCACTATAGCAGAAGTGGTTTGTCACGAGCAGCAGTGGTTTGAAAGGAACGTGGTTTGTAGTGCGCGTCGGAAAGCATGTGTGAAGAAAAACACGTACAACAACGCACCTGCCCATAACGCGCTTTCGATGAAGCAATTTTTAGCCGATAAGGGCATTCCAGTGCTCTAACATGCTCCGTACTCGCCAGATTTAGCCCAATGCGACTTTTTGACGTAGAACTACGTCTTTCATTAAGGGTGCCAAATCAGAAAAAAGGTCACGTTTTTATGAAATAAAGTTAACGTTAATAACAATTTTTGCCGCGAACGGATTTAGGCGATTTACATACTAAACGAATCGGAAATTCCCTAAGATTTGTTTAATATGCTATACATTAGAATCTTCTGGTTTGTAAATGGTTAAAATACATGATAACTTTAAGCGTTCCATTTTCCCATAGATTTGTTCTGTCCATATGTGTGCTTTCCCAAAAAGAGCTGTCAATAACGAGCATCTTATCGACGAGCAACGAAGGGGAAATCGTAGGATTTAAAGTCTCGGTGAACAAAATGAAAGAAGAAGAATGAAGGGGAATACTTGCCTAGAGTATAAACAGTGGATCTCGCTGAGGCGAACTTTCATTCGGCATGCAGTTCACTTCACTTTCGCTGCGCTTCGATCCAAGATTGGACCCCACCAGTGGTAATTCAACTTGGATATCGTCGTGCGGTTTTTCCTGTTCGTTTTTCGCGTTATTCGTATCGTGTGTTTTTATTCCGCGTTATAAATTGGACGCTTCGCGTAGTGTGTGATGAGCAAGAAGAAGACGGAGGCTGGTTCGAGCACTGCAAAAAACGAAGCGTCATCCAATAATGGACGCGGTGTTGGTGCAGTGAAAAGCGCTCGTACTGAACCGAGCCTTCGCGAGTGTGACACCGCATCGAACAACAGCGAAGTAGGCGACTTCGGCACGTCGGTCGAAAATGTAAACGCCATTACCCAGCCAGCAATCAGATTCAAGCTCCCCCCGCTGGTGGTGAAGGTGGTCGCTCTTGACAAACTCATCAGCGAATTCGCATCGATGGGTGTTACAGCAGAGTACAAGCTGTGTGGCATAATTCAGTCTTTTTCCAAGCAGTTAACATTGTTTGTTTTTTTGCCATCATAAGGGCTTCGTTGGGCTTCGCAACTAGGATCAAATTTGCGCTAATCTTAATCATAATGAAGCAATGCTACTGTTTTCGAAGTTGTTGATACTAACAAAAAGAGTTTATTTCGCTTGTTTAGTCACCAAGAAAGTAAATGTCATTCTGCAATATTGTAGTGATTAGGTTTCGCTTGTCAGTAGCAAAACTACCTCCACTAAGGGTGACAGATGTGCTTATCTCGAGCATGAGAAAGTAACTTTTTTCGAGGCCAATAACATAATATCAGAATTTGTGCCGAAGAAAAGAAGACGAAGAAATTCAACCAGCAAATATCCTATTTGGTTTAACGTTCAAATAAGAAATCTAAAGAATAAAAAACAAAAAGCACATAAAAAATACAAAATAGACAAAAGTCATCAGAATTTGCTTGAATATCAAAATATTTCCCAAGAATTAAATTTTGCAATTAAAAGTGCACACGAAGAGTACAATAGAAAGGTCGAAACTGAAGTCAAATCATGCCCGAAGAAATTCTTTAATTACGTAAAGTCTAAGCTCAAAAGCAATAACTTCCCATCGCAGATGCATCTCGATGAGGATGTGAGGAATTCTTCGAACGAAATTTGTAATCTCTTTGCAAATTTCTTTCAGGAAGTATATACCACATTTTCCGAAGAAAATCGCGATCGGAACTACTTTTCATTTTTACCGGATTATCCAAATGACATATCGGTGAACTATCTTTCACAACAGGAAATATGCCATGCACTAAAAAAATTAGACGGAACAAAAGGACCAGGACCTGACGGAATAGCACCTATATTCCTAAAGAACCTGGCTGAGGAACTCACCCTTCCCTTACATTGCATTTTCAATATGTCACTACAAACTGGAATATTCCCAGAAAAATGGAAACAATCTTTTTTTGGTACCTATCTTTAAATCAGGCGCTAAATCTGACGTACGTAATTATCGTGGAATTGCCATTATCTCTTGCATTCCTAAACTATTCGAAGCAATAGTCAACGAAAAAGTCTTCCAACAAGTGAAGAATAGAATTACGTGTATGCAACATGGCTTCTTCAAAGGCCGTTCAACTGCAACTAATCTGTTGGCTTTTGTGATTTTTATTTTGAATGCAATGGAAAATGGCAAACACGTAGAAACTCTTTACACTGACTTCAGTAAAGCATTTGACCGCATCGACATTCCATTACTACTCTTCAAATTGCAGAAAATAGGAATGGAACAAAGACTCTTAAACTGGCTCAATTCTTATCTAACAAACCGTGAACAAATTGTTCATTTTCAAAATTCTCTTTCAAATCCAGTAAAAGTCACTTCGGGAGTCCCACAAGGCTCTCATCTTGGTCCTCTTCTTTTCATTCTGTACGTTAATGACATCTCCTTCGTTCTCAAGCGTATCAATGTACTTGTGTATGCCGACGACATGAAGCTTTTCGCGGAAATTGGAAATGAAAACGACATCGAAGCATTTCGAAACGAAATACATGTATTCCATACTTGGTGTGATAAAAATTTACTAACACTGAATGTGAAAAAGTGCAACTCTATAACATTTAGCAGAAAAAAACATGTACCAAATATTGTAATATGTCTTGGAAATCAAAATGTAGAAAAATGTGAAATAGTTAGAGATCTAGGCGTCGTCCTGGACTGTAAACTCACATTCATAGAACACTACAACTCTGTAATAAATAAGGCGAATAGTGTGTTAAGTTTTGTCAAACGCTTCTCACATAACTTCCAGGACCCATACACAATAAAGCTTTTATATATTACATATGTAAGGCCTATTCTGGAATACTGTAACATCGTTTTGAACCCGTATATGGTCGTACATGAAGAACGCATTGAGTCAGTCCAGAAACAGTTTCTTCTATTTGCACTTCGTAAACTCAACTGGACCTCATTTCCACTTCCTTCATATGAAGCACGTTGCATGCTCATAAACATCCAAACACTAAAAGAACGCCGTGAATTTGCAATGCTTTCTTTTGTTAATGACCTAATTTCGCAACGAGTAGTCAGCTGAATTACTAGAAAAACAAAATTTCTATGTACCTGGGCGTCAACTAAGAACGCGAAATTTGTTTCTAACCAAAACATCCAGAACAAATTATGCAAATAACGCCCCTATCAATCGCATGATGCGTATATACAATCAGCACTGCGAAATAATTGACACAACAATGAATAAAAAACAGCTAAAAAGAAACATGTACCGCAAAAATAATATTTAACCTAAGAAAACATTGTAACATTAGTGTATAAGTGTGTAGTCTACATTTGTTTGACGAAATGAATAAATAAATAAATATAAACAGAAGCGTTTATTTCGAGAATAGCGCAAAATGATGCGAAGTGTTTATATTCCTAGTAGTTTCAATGTATGGCTATGCATGCATGCTATGGCGAACGCTTGTTTGGCGCTTGGTTTATGTTGTACGAACGATGCCTGAAGGTGCAATTCCACTGATGCAATACTAAATAACATGTAGCATGATATTTGATACTTGCAAGTGTTGTCATTGTTGTTGTTTCCTCGCGGTGCCAAAGATATATTGAGTAGTTATGAGATGTGGAATAATGGTGCTGGTGAAACATGTATTTAATCGACTGTAGCCGAGTCTATGTCAATTGCGAAAAAGGCCACCGGAATAGCGTTCGAGGTAAATTTTCAATGCATTGACATGAAATAAATTGCGACATACGATCAGCTAGTGTATTGTTCTGCGAAGGCAAGAATAAATCATCAATCAATTATAGTCAACTGATTCTACAAAGAAAAAAAAAGACGGGTGGGTAATGTCGGGGACATAACCGGAGTGACGTAGGACTATACACAGGGGACAGCTTTTGTTAAATATATATTTGAAATATATTGTTTTATTTTCTTCTCCTACGTGAATACCTACCTATCTACCTGAAAAATGGATTAGTTTACTGTTTACTCTTTATGAATATGTTGATGGTTCTGAAAAGAACCTTTGGTGTTGTGTTTTTGTTATCACTCGATATTCCCATCTTGTTCGGTTAAACCTTCCTGTTTAGCTATTGCGTTTGCCACTCGCCACAGCTTTCACAGTTGGAAAATTTCTTCCCATCCAGCTTGTGACATGTTGTTCAGTAAATTACATTTAATGCGACGTGCCGGAGAAACACTTTGCCACTCACTGAAACTAATTGTTGCCTTGATGAGCGCCGAACCGAAGCTGCTCTGTTCTTGATGCTGGTTTTCTGATTGTCGTGAGCAGCTTTGCAAGCCAACTCGAGCACTCCGACGGCCGAAACTCTATAATCGCTGTTAGGTATACTGGTGCTCCGGCACCAATCCGTTCGGCCTAGTTACCCTTGCGGAGCAATCAGTGAATGCGACCAACAGGGAACTGGAGACCTGCACGGTTCGAGTGAGACTTTGCCTTTCCCTTAACTTGTCCTCCTTTGTTACGTCCACGATGCCGATGCCGTACAACCACACGGGTTTACGGTTTGAAAGAAAATAAGATATTTTTTGGGGTCCGCGTGTTTTATACTCTAGCGGTACACACTAACAGAGACAAATCGGTAGACTTAGCCAGAGGGACGAGTCCAACGAGACGAACGAATGAGCGTTAAAAGGGAGCGATGGCAAAAAAATACATTCATTACGATTTGTTCGCTCGTTGGATTCACATGCAGGCTAAAAAGGGTCCTTTTCAGGATCACAAAATTATCTTCAATCTAAAGAGTTTATTGTTTTGTTATCACTCAATATCCTCATCTTGTTCGGCTAAACCTTCCTGTTTAGAGATTTGTTGCCACTCGCCACAGCTTTCACAGTTGGAAAATTTCTTCCCATCCAGCTTTGTCACATGTTGTACAGTAAATTACATTCAATGCGACGTGCCGAAGCGCCACTCAGTATCGCATTGGAGGCGATTTTAACCTGTAATTTAACATTTGCGATGACAGTGGTGCAGTGTCGACTTTCAATGTGGGGTCATAATTTGGATCTCTATGTTTACAAAAATTTCCAACTAAATAAGTCGCATTACATGTCCGTCCAATTAGCTTAATGTCGAACTAATTGTAAATTACTGTACTTTCAATCTGGAAACAATTTAACAATTGATGAAAATTGAATAATCAGGAAAGTCCCCAACTATCAATAAGCTCAGAACAACTGTCAAATTCACATACTCATCAGATCCCGGCAAACAAATTATGAAAAAATCAATTTGTGTTTTATTATTATTTTGGATAATGTTTTAGAAAGCATTGAACTGTATTTCCTAAACTCTTTTTTGGAAGGTTTAATGGCCCTGAAAAGCGCCTTGTTTTATGGAATGGTTCCAATTTAGAAAACTTAGTACTCGTGGTATTGAAGAAAACCATTTCGAACGCCCTCGATGCCGCCTTGTTCTGGATTTGTCACCAAAGCAGTTTGTATAAAGAACAAACTTTTTTCTTCTGCTACCTGATGCCGTTTTGCGATTGCGTTTGCCATTCGCCACTCGCTGCAACTGCCTGTTGTCTTGATGTCCACCGAACCGAATGTGTTCTGTTCCGAATGCGGGTTTTCTTATCGTCACGAGCAGCTTTGCCAGCTAACTCGATCACTTCGGCGGCCGAAACTATATAACGCCGGCTAGGTGGACTGGTGCACTGGTACTAACGCGCTCGGCCTAGCTGCCCTTGCGGGGAACTCCAGATCAACACGGTTCGAGCGGGATTTTGCCTTTCCCTTCACTTTTCCTCCTTTACCATGTCCAGACATGGCTGCTTGGGTTGGTTTGTTGATGTGTTGTGATTCGAACCGATGTGGTGTACGGTTTGAATGAGAATGATCGTTACGGCAGCGGAGCGGGGATTTTTAAGCTGACTGGCTGGCTCGAGAGTTACGCATGTGTGAGACTGCGACCAATGTTTCGTTCATTTTTTTCTTTTTCCCTCCCAATCGTGCTTCATTCTATTTCGCTGCTGCTCTGGTTGCCCGTTTTGGTCGGTACGATTTGAGGAGCACAAAATGGACCAATCAAAAATGGGCACATAGTGCATTTTGACAATGCTTGATATTTCACAATTATTCAATTATTTATCTCAAGAAAAATGAAATGTTATTCGTTATGATAGATGCGTAGATATATTTCCTATCAATTGATGCAAAAACCTTTGCGATCTATTGAGAAATACTCGAGTTATAAGCGTTCCAAAGCTTGCATTTTTTCCTACTTGTTCAGTGCCTAGATTTCCATTTCACCCCCTATATCTTCCGGTTAGACGTAGTCCTACGTCAAAAACTTCTCAGAGAGTATTCTACTAAACAGTTCTTTCTAAAATTTCACAGCATTATAGAATAATATCCGAAGGCATAAACAAGCGACTTATATAAAATAACAGCGAAGTTCTACGTCAACAATGCGGTCGTATCTTGGACACAACCTCCTATAATTTTTCCATTCCCCAAGATCAAATCCGTGTTGAAAGGTAACCGATTTCAATCCGTAGAAGAGGCGAAGGAAAAAGCGACGCGGCTTACTCAGGGTCGCTTTGGAGGCGATTTTGATCTGTATTTGGGCATTGGAGATGAGAGTGGTACAGTGTCGACGTCTGGTGGCGACTTTCAATGTGGGGCCATAATTTGGGCCCCCAACTCAATGTTTACAAAAATGTCCATTATGTCCAATTAAACGTGTCACATTACATGTCTGTCCAATTAACTAAATGTCGCATTAAATGTAAATTATTGTACCTAATACCAAAAACATTGCATGAATATTCAATTGAAATCCTCTTCTAAATCCATGTTGAATTATGTGGTGTAAAAATCACATCGCTCAGAAGATGTGAGCTGCAGGAGGATCTCTTGCATTTCATACATCATGAAAGCTTCAAATCCATGGATTATCGCCGGCACCATTGCGAATGATGTTTAATGACTAGGAAACCGCAAAAAAAATCTCCCGTTCTCGTATCTGTAGGGTCTGGTGTTCTTGCACCACTGCTTGAAGAAGAGTGCGACAGGAAATAACAGAACAGGGAATGTTCTAGACAGATTGAAAAAAGTCACAGGAGGTTGTGTCAGAGACACGACCGCATAGTTGACGTAGGATTACGTTAGGCTATCTGTCGCATGCTGATTTTGGATGTTTGAAAAAATATATTGTTAAACTCTTTGATAATGATCTGATGGCCCTGAAAAGGGCCGTTTGGTTTGGTTGTTGGGTATTTTTTGTTCATTTCACCAGTGTTACAATCGAGCTTTCGGTATCAGTGATAGAAAGTTGTTTCAGCTCCGATGCACGTTTACGAGATTGGCGCTCATATTGCGTGAACATATATTCCGACATATTTACTCGCGTAAAACTTTATGGAGCAACAAAAACAACAATTCACTTCTGTTGTTTTTTTGGCAGCGGTAGCTTTTTCGGAGCCGCTGCTGCTTATTTCTGTTTTTATTTTAGTGGTTTTCGTTGTCACCATCACGTCGAGCTAAACGGCGAATAGCGAGTTTGATACACTGGATATTGTCATGTTGAACCTTGCGATACGCTTCGATCCTCCTTTGCCTTCCTTGCCGCATGAAGTCATGTTGGTTGATGTTGATCTGATGTGACCACACTTAAAACACTAAAAACATATATGTTTACCGATCTGAGCGTCGAACAAAATGAGAAATCTGACTGAGCAGCAGCATCAGCAGGAAGAGAGAACATGCCTGAAACTTTCTGCTCATGATGTTTGCTGTTGCCATCAGTACTGGACCGATGCGGGACACAGCTCGATTGTTGATGTTAGGCCTCGATGTTTACCGCCGCTGCTGCTGCTACTGCCACTTAAGTTCGATATGAGACACAGCTCAATTGTTGGCCGCTGAGATTCGATGCTCGTCTTGAAGTTCACTGCAGCACTTTCACGATTCCAAGAAGCGTGTGCTCGCACTTCTGATGGAGAGAGCGTGCCCGAAATGCTCCGCTCGCGATGCTTGCTGCTGCCACTAGTAGAGTAGTAGTAGTTTGTCGCTGCTTATACTGCCATAGGAGCTTGATGTGAGGCACAGCTAGCCTATTACCACACAGCTTCGATGCTCGTCTATATATTAGCCGCGTCCACTGCTGCTGCTCTCCTCTGTTGTCCGTTCCACGTCCGTTGTAAAAATGAATAAAATCCACGAACGCTCCATCCTTTTATATCATTTGGTATGTGTGAAGTAGGCGCCTCCTACTCGATTGTCATGCAGCTTGCCGGTGAACGAACGAATCGGGCGCGAAAAAGAAATGACGTCAATTTCGATCAATCAGGCCTAGGTATCTTCTGTTTGGATAGTGGTTGAGATTTTTTAATTGTTCGATTGTTAGTTACATGATATATATATTATTTTATTCAACGTGAAAAATCATTATGGAGTGCCGACAACGTATGATGCAAACATCTCATCAATCCATCATGAAATGAATGAGCAATAAGCGTTTGAAATTGGACGGGTCGCTCATTTATTTTCTAACGATAATTTATTTTCTAACCGGGAAGCAGTTGACATACTACGCTACGCTTTTATGTACATGAAAAACCACCTTCAACATGCGGGGAAAAAATCTTATATGAAAATTGCCAGATGTCAATGTTGCCAAGCGTAGTTAATGATCGTTAACCCTTCCGTTACGAGCGTCGTCTATAGACGACATCCGCGTGACGTCCTGTGTGTACGAATGTCGTCTATAGACGACATGCACGCGACGAGCTGTGTGTACGAGCGTCGTCTTTAGACGACATTAAATTCATACTGCTCTTCGATCACACCAGCGCGATGTGCATACTTTCCGGCGCAGTGCTCCGTACAGGGGTAGCACTTCGGCGGAGCACACTGCCGTAATGAAAGGGTTAAACCGACGCCGAACCGAACAGCGATGAACGCACCCATATCACGAACTTCGACATTTGATTTGCTATTATGGTGCTACTCGCCCGTGTAGTTCGCGCAAAGGCAATGGAAAAATATTATTTTTGAAAATTCCTTGAGGCATTTGTCTGAAACGTGCTGTGTATGACCGGAGCCGTTTCGCTATATATATATATATATATGCATACATATGTCATTCGCCTCCCTTACCGCATCCAGTCAGGTTGGTTGATGGAAAGTATGTTTCTGACGTAATAAGTTTCCTGTTAGTTGCATATGATCAAAGAAAATGTAAAAGTAAACAGTATTTTTGATCGTAGTTTTATATCATTTTTATGATAAGTGGAAAACAATAAATTAAACTCTTTCGTTTCAAAGCAATATCGAAAGTCCTGAAAAGGACTGGAATGGTTAAATGGGTTGTACGGAATCTGCTGCTTGCTAATGTGAGGCTTCAGTCGGATGTAGCAGTTGTTAACTTTTTGGCAGCGGTAGTTTTTTCGGAGTCGCTGCTGCTTTCCTTGGCTTTGGCATCTTCGGCTTCTGTGCGTCGGTTTGCAAGGGATTCGTTGACACCATCACGGTGAGCTAAACAACGGATAGCGGGTTTGATACACTGGATGTTGTCATGTGGAACCTTGCGATACACTCTTCCTTAACCGGGTCTTTTGTCTCCTTTACCTCCATAACCGCATCCAATTGTATTGGTTGATGTGAACAGGAGTACCAGCAATGCACACTAGAAACACATATGTTTATCGATCTGAGCGTCCAACAAGAATGAGAAATCTGACTGAGTAGCAGCAGCAGCAGCAGTAAAGAGAGCATGCCTGAAACTCTCTACTCATGATATTTGTTGTTGCCAACAGTAGTGGACCGATGCGAGACACAGCTCAATTGTTGAGGTTCAACCTCGATGTTTACCGCCGCTGCTGCTGCTACTACCACTTATGTGAGACACAGCTCAATTGTTGGCCGCTCAGATTCGATGCTGCACTTTCACGATGCAAAGAAACGTTCTCGCACTTCTGACGGAGAGAGCGTGCCTGAAACGAACCGCTCGTGATGCTTGCTGCTGCCACTAGTAGTAGACCGGTTTCAACAACCGTTGCTACTGTTTGCCGCTGCTTATGCTGCCATAAGCTCGATGTGAGACACAGCTCGCATTTCGACCGCTCATCTTCTATGCTCGCCTATATATTAGCCGCTTTCACTGCTGCTGCTCTCCACTTGTTGTTGTCCGTTCCACGTCCGTTGTGAGAATGAATGAGATCCATTTTTTTTCCATTAAATTCATTTTTATTTACCAATTTTTGTTTTACAATAGGTTTTTGCAATTTAAGTGATTCCGCAGTATTTTGCTTTTCATGCTTTTGTTAAATTATTTATTCTATGTGGAATTGGATTTGATTTTACTCATTGGAATTTTATAGCTGCTTGACATCTACGGATGTATGTTTGAGTTTTAATTTGATATTCTAACCTAACCTACAAGCTTAAACTACTATACAAAAAATTTATTATTCTAGGGGTAGAGTTCTGCAATCGTTTGCCATTCTGATTGTTGACATCTTTCTATGTGCCTTCGTTCAAAATTATTTATTCTAGATTCGATTGGGTCAAATCCCGCTAGCCGGTGTACCTCGGTAGTTCTAGTGTGCCACGGGAGGTTTAGGATTAGCTTTAAGAACCGGTTTTGAATGATCTGGAGCTTTTTCATGTGTGATTTAGCACAACTCTTCCAAACAGGAGAGGCGTACTCAAGCATCGGCGAAATTATCTGTTTGAAAACGGCGAGTTTGTTTATAGTTGATGTTTTGGCCCGCCGTGCGATGATCGGGTAAAGGCTTTTGAGTATATTTATAGCTTTAGTGACCCGGTCGTCTATATGAGACCTAAAGAGCAGTTTCATATTTAGGATTAGTCCAAGATACCGAACGGCAGACGTCGACTCGATTTCACATCCCTGCACCTTTACCTTTGAGGTGGGCTTCAGTCGGTTCGAGTTTCGATGTGGAAACACAATGGTTTGCGTTTTGGCTGCGTTTACCCGAATCTTCCACGTCGACAGGTATTCGACGTAAGAATCGAGTCCAGCTTGCAGTTTCGCCACGAGAGCCCGGATAACTCGTCCTTTGTAACTAATTGCAGAATCATCGGCAAATAGCGAGAGTGTTCCTCCATCTGGTAGAGCCGGGATGTCCGAGGTATACAAGCTATACAGCAGCGGACCCAATATGCTGCCCTGCGGCACTCCAGCAATGACTTGGTATGGTTCGGAGAGGGCACCAGTGACAAAGACTTTTGACTTCCTTTCCTGGAGGTAGTTTTGGATGACTTTCACCAGGTAAACTGGGTAGTTGAAGCGTCTCAGTTTGTGGATCAGTCCGCCATGCCAGACGTTATCAAAAGCTTTTTCTATATCCATCATGGCCATGACTGTGGTCTTCGAGAGATCTTTGGAACGTCTCACCTGATTCACTACCCTCTGGAGCTGATGTACAGTGGAATGCCCTCGACGGAAGCCAAATTGCACGTCAAGGAGAATATTGTTCTCCTCAGTGTGCTTGAGGAGCCTGGTATATATGATTCTTTCGAACAATTTACTTGCCGACGAGAGGAGGCTGATCGGGCGATAACTTGACGGGCTCGTGGGGTCCTTCCCCGGTTTGAGGATAGGTACCACTTTAGACATTTTCCAAGCTGCTGGGAAACAACCTAGTTCCAGACAGTGGTTGAAGACATTCGCTAGGAGAACGTGCGATTTGGGCCCAAGGTTCTTGAGCGCAATGTTGAAATGCCCATCAAATCCAGGAGCCTTCATGTTGCGGGTGTTCTTGATAGCTTGAGCAATTTCGTATTCCGTAACCCGTTGTTCCTCGGCTAGTTCGATTGGCACAGATGCAAGTTGAGCAACACTTTGTTCGACTGACGCTTCCATCGGACTAGCGATATTTTGACCCAATTCGTGAGCAGCTTTGAAATGAACAGCTAAAACGTTAGCCTTTTCACCAGATGTTAGGAATGAATGATTATCAGTTCTGAGGGGAGGCACAGGCTTGGGTTTTTTCTTAAGGACTTTAGCGAGTCGCCAGAAGGGCCTAGAATAATTAGGTATATTTCTAAGTTCCTTGCTGAATTGCATGTTTTTTAATTTTTCTACTCTAGTTGCGATTATTTTGTTGAGTTTTTTAAAAAGAATTTTCCTAGAAGGATTTCCTGTCCTTTGGAACTGGCGTCTGACGCAATTCCTCAACGAAATAATGTGTTTGGTTACTGTATCCAGGGGTAAAAACTTACAATTTACAGTCGTCGTCGGGATGAAGCGATCCTCCGCCTCGCTGATGTCGTGGGAGAGTGCTTGCAACACCCTATCGATGTCTTCTACCGCTGCCAGGCGGGGGATCTCGTTGACACGGTCCTCCACGAACCGCTGAAACCGGGACCAGTTGGCTTGATGATAGTTCCGCCTGCGGTACTGCTGTCGGTGGTTGATTGCTTGATTCAGTTCAAATACCACCGGGAGGTGGTCGCTGGATAGGTTGGTGATTGCAGAGGGGCGAGAGCAGCCATCGCTGATGTTAGTAAGAGTGATGTCGAGAGTGGAGCCGGCCCCGGTTAGAGAGTAGTAGGTTGGCGTATCTGGGTGAAGAACCACATAGTGTCCCGCCTGGAGGTCCTCAGCGAGCACTGCTCCGTTTCGGTTGCCACGAATGTTCCCCCACGTGGAGTGGCGGGCGTTGATGTCCCCGGAGATGACGAATTTACCACTGCGTTGAGTCAGCCTCTGGATGTCGTTTTTAAATTGCACTGAGGTACCGTCAGAGACCTTGCACTGAATCGGACAGTACACGGCAATCATGGTTATCAGTCCCTCAGGAGTATTAAGCTCAATGCCAACGGCCTCGATGATGGATAAGCGGAAGTCGGGCAGAGTTTTGAATTCCAGTCCTTTGCGAACGGCTATTGCAACGCCACCTTTGGAAGCTCCAGCTCGATTGAGTCTGTAAATGGCGTGATGAGGCAGAGTGAAGTTAACGGAAGGCTTGAGGTGCGTTTCGGTTAAGAACGCGACGTCGATTTGGATATTTTGCAGAAATTCGATGAGTTCTAACTTTTTGGCTGCTATAGAGCAGGCGTTCCAATTAAGGATTCTGGTGGTGAATTTTGAGCTGCGTAAAGAGATGCATCATCTGCACCATCATTTTTTGGAGTTCGGCCACGATGCTTGCCAGGTGAACAATCGTTTGATTCGATGAATCTGTGCATGTCTTTTGAAAATTTGCTTCGGACGGCCATTGATTTGTGTCAACGGAGGGCTGAACTCTAAACCCGGAAGAGCGGTCAACTATTGATGGATTTCGCGTCTGCTGATGATTCGGAAGTAGAAGGGGCGCGAGATTGGGTACCGGTCTCGGACGCGGAGGTGGCAGTTCCGGGAAGGCATCCAAATTGATGTTTTCTTGCTTCTTCTTCTTGCGCTGGATTGGCTGCTGATTCTTCGTAGAGGCATCGTAGCGGATGCGGCGATATTCCTCGCGCTTGGCACAATTCCTGTTCGTGGACATATGGGCCCCACTGCAATTTGCACATTTGAAGGCTTCAGGTTCCTTCATCGGGCATTGGTCGGTGAGATGAACAGCAGCACAAACGTTGCATCTTGGTTTCAAATGGCAGTTCCGTGTGCCGTGGCCAAAGTTGAGACAGCGCATGCACTGTGTCACGCTCCGATTCGGTCCTCTGTATGCCTCCCATTTAACCTTCACGTCGCTAATCATGCGGATGGCTTGCAGGGCACGTAGTGATGCACTGCCCTTGGCGAAGTGTACCAAGTACAGGCAATCACGATATGTCAGCTCTTTGTTCCGACGGTTAATAGGGAATACCGCCAGAGGCTGTAGCTTGTACATGTCGTGCAACTCGGCTATAATTTCCTCGGGTTCCATAGCCGTAAGCCCCCTGACTACCACTTTAAACGGTTTGTCTGCTGGCACGTCATGCGTGTAGAATGGAATACCAGCCTTGGTTAGGTAGGTTTTACATTTGCTGTATTCGTCTCGGCTTGCCGTGAGGATCTTAATTCCCATCCTAGTGATTTGATAAATGGCTTTTACGCCGATCGCTAGCATTGTACGCTTGAGCTTATCCAGGGGGACCGATGCAACCACCAGAGGGGGTAGCTTCAGTTTCTCCTTTGCCGGGGGTTGGATTCCAGATAGTACTCCGCTGGGATCCGCGTTGTTGTTTCCCATCGCTGCCGTGGTTCGATTTGATGTAAGTTCTTCTTCTGCATCCGTCAGGATCGCAAATCGGTTACTGATGCGGTCTGATTGGTCTACGCTTCCGGTGAGGGAGGCCGGCGGACGGACAGACACGATGCTGCTTCGTTTACCTCTCTTCTCATCGGGACTGTTGCTAGAGTCATTGGGGTTGAGACTCTTCTTTTTTCTCTTTCCCATGTTCACACTTGACTGTACTACGCTTGATGAAAAATCCAATACGTCTTTACTCGGTGAAAGCTAACACTGAACTCATGAATGAATGAGATCCACGAATGCTCCTTCCTTTTATATCATTTGGTATGTGTGAAGTAGGCGCCTCCTACTCGATTGCCATGCAGCTTGCCGGTGAGAGAACGAATCGGGCGCGAAAAAGAAATGACGTCAATTTCGACCAATCAGGACTGGGTATCTCTGTTTGAATAGGGGTTGATTTTTTTCAATTGTTCGATAGTTAGTTATATGATATGTACTATTTTATTCAATGTGAAAAATTGTTATGGAGTGCCGTAATCGTTTGATGCAAAAATCTCATCAATCCATCATGAAATGAATGAGTAACAAGCGTTTGAAATTGGACATTTTTCACGATGTGATCGATTTTCATTTTTCAATTTGTACCCCAATATGTTCCCGAAAGACGTAATCCTACGTCAAAAGAGTTTGTAGAGTGCGGTTGTATAGACGCTGTACGTAGTGCGAATGAAAAACTGTTTAGTGGAATCAATTGTTATATAAAAATCTCCTGGTGTTTCTATTCGTTACAATTTGGCGACGAGGAAAAATAAGGTGGTTAACAAAATTACTATTTTATGAAGGAAGCTCTGCAGTTCACCTCGCTCTGTCTG
Source organism: Toxorhynchites rutilus septentrionalis (assembly GCF_029784135.1). NCBI lineage: Eukaryota > Metazoa > Arthropoda > Insecta > Diptera > Culicidae > Toxorhynchites > Toxorhynchites rutilus. The sequence goes on along the minus strand of NC_073746.1, from coordinate 202,933,873 downwards.
AATCACATGGAGGATGGATTACAAGTTGACACCGTGTACACTGACATCAAGGCAGCGTTCGATCGGGTTGACCACGTTATACTGTTAGCCAAATTTAAACGTTTAGGAGCTTCTGATGTTTTCGTCCAATGGTTAAAATCCTTCCTTGGAGACCGCTCACTCTCGGTGAAATTAGGAAATGTTCACTCTCGCGTCTTTCAGAGTACTTCAGGCGTTCCACAAGGAAGCAACGTTGGACCGCTACTCTTCTCGATTTTTTATAATGATGTGTACTGCTTAAGAGCTCTTTTCTACGCCCTCGTACGCTCTATTCTCGAAACGGCGGTGGTTGTTTGGAGCCCTCACACCGATATTTGGTCCGGACGAATAGAGTCTATTCAGAGGAAGTTCATTAGGTTTGCGCTCCGGAATCTTCCATGAACGGACCCGATGACACTCCCTCCATATGAAAGCCGATGCAAGCTTCTGAAAATGGACACACTGGCGAAAAGAAGAGACGATATGCGTGCTGTTTTCGTAGGAAAATTACTTCTTCACTGGAGAAATAGTTTAGTAAAAGCAGCTACCAAATTTTTAGTAGCAAAAACATTGGTAAAATATACACATTTTTTGTAAATATTACTAAAATTGCGTGAAAAAGATGTCAGACGCAATGAATGTTCCTACCAGGAATTCGTATATTTTACTTCATACCATTAGTAAGTTTGTTTTTATCGTCATACCTAACAACTGTGATGTGCGCACTTTGTCTTTTGTCTTTTGGAGACGAAGCGATTCGGAGGTAAGCACTTTGTTTTTATTGAATTCAATTATGTATTCATCTCCCCCGAGAATTTGTTTTCATCTTTTCGGCGGGAAAAATATCACAAGAAATTTTGATCCATATTAACATAATTGACCTAATACCATTTTTTTCTTTTTTAGTTTGCCTTAAAATTATATGCAGTTCAATCATTCATCATAAACAAATCGGAGATAAGTATTCATTTTTTTTACATCATTACATCAGTCACCTCGGTCGGGAAACTATTTTCATATTCCCGCCAAGGATAAACATCAGTTATATTCTGTACATTACAACACTATTGACCTTTTTCCTTGTCTTTACAGCTGGCATGATCCCAGACTCGTAATACTTGTTTACCAAAAACCATCCAAGCTATGGGATTGAAGGTTACGGCGAGTTTGTCGCTAAGATTGGAATCTTTCTTCAACACATCATCGACCGTAAAAAACTTAAGGTGAACATACATAATTTATTGCATATTTAATATCATTAACATATGTATTTCTTTTCTTCATAGGGACACGAGAGAACAAAATACGGATGAAACGTGCTAATTCTACCGTCAGTCTGCTAATCAGCTAATGCAAATCAGAGCGATGCAGCAGGAAGAGGAACGGGAACTTGCTTTGGAAATGCTCATCAAATTGAGGTGGTTGAGGCTGCGATTAAAATTTGCCTCTTGTACGCAGTTGTTAGAATGATTCCAACGAGAATTATTGATGTTGTTTATAGAATAAGTTATTAGTATAATGTATTCTAAGTATGTAGAATTAAACGCAATCAAATACAATTTTTAAATTAAAAATAATTATTAAAAATTTTGTCATTATCCCTGATGATTACCTCTCACAAATATGAAGCAAAATTTTCACTGTTATTGCACCAATGTTGGACCAACAATTTGTAGTTTGTTTGACATATGCGCCTACCATTCTTCTTTTGTAACATGTACCAATGATTAGTAGGGTAGAAAATGACTAGAGAATTGGTAACATGTACCAAAAAATTCGTCATATTTACTAAATTTTCCTCTCAGTGTTGGGACAATCGACGCACCCAGGGGTACCAAATGTACTGCATCACGACAGTAATCTCATGACTGTCGGCACCATTGTCCCGTGACAGTCACGCGATTGATTTTTTAACTACAGTCACACAGTGGAAATGTTATGCGACATTTATTGTTACTGTCGTGTACTGTACACGAATACATTCCCATGTGAGAGTACTTTGGTCTTTCGTCTGCGACAGACCCGCTTGCTCATTAGTGATGTTTTTGTAGATTCTGAATGCAATAGTTATACGTTGCTACCGTCGTTGATGATTTTTGACGTAGGACTACGTCTTTCATTTCTATACCGGGGTGTAAAATCAAAGTTTCGAAACCGAAAGCGTTACGCCGGAGACCGAGATTTTGAGTGTTAATAGCTCTTAAACAACTGAACGAAATGGTATGATATATCATTCGAAAGATAAAATGTCTACGCGTTATATACTTGTTACTTTTTGATCCAAAAACTTGTTTCAATAGCCTTAAAATTGTTCTCAAAACAGGCTATTGAAATCACCAATCGGTATATAAGCGAGCGCCGCTCGGAAATCCACTCAGTTCTAATTGAACAGCGATTGGAGCATGTTGTCGCTGTTGTGGTGAAGCTCTTCGTGTTTATCATGAAAGCGCGGATGAACGGTGTCACCAAGAGCCTGTTTGTGCACCTTAGGCCAGAAGGGAATCCATCAGGAGGAGAGTGATGCCACAAACGGTTCCCCGGGAAGACATCGCTACACACACACATACACGCGCGGAATTCTTTCCGTTTGGATGCCATTCAGCATCGAGAAAGTTCCGGAAAGATCTAATCATTTCTGGAATATAATCTGCCAGTTCCTTTGGGAATTTAAAAATACATTCATGTGAAGGAGTTTATTTTAATGTTTTCTAACCAAATAACACAGCGACCAAATACATCAACCAAGTGTAATTAGCAGGAAAGCTTCTGAAGATTATTCTTCCCCATCAGTAGGATATTTCCGTATCCAATATTGAATGCGCACGCAATCGATTATTGCTCAGTCGCCGAAAGTTTCGAACTCAGAGAGTTCATTCCCCTCTAGTTTGCCTTCCAAATTGCCATCGTAAACCATACCTTCTCTCGATGCAATCACACACAAAAAGCATACTTAAGCGATATTCTGGTGGTGAGACGCATTCATTTTTCGTGAGGACATCGACAAGACAACATCGTTGCCTATCGTGCTGGAGGAGGTGGATGGCGAAGGATCGACACATATACGCGCAGAGTTCTTTCCGTTTGGATGCCATTCAGCATCGAGAAAGTTCCGGAAAGATCTAATCATTTCTGGAATATAATCTGCCAGTTCCTCTGGGAATTTAAAAATACATTCATGTGAAAGAGTGACAAGAAAAGTGAAAGAGTTATTTGAATGTTTCCTATCTATGTAACACTGTGACCAAATATTTTTCAATCAAGTGCTATTAACAGGTGGTTATTGAGTTAGTATTAACCTAGGTAGTGCGGACTGAATCAAAACGGCTGTCAAAAAAGATCCAATTAAAATGTCAAAAGAGATCCAACGATCAGGAGTGTTATTTTTCTTATGATAATGAACACTGTAAAAGAGGTATTGTTGTCAAGGGCAAAAATAATTAAAATTATAAAATGAACGAACTACATTTTTCCGTCAATTGTTTAATTAACCATTGCATCTCTGAAAGAGCATCTCAGCCTTTCACTGAGCAACGCATTTTTCATGTCCCCTTTCTTTGACGTAACGTTTTCCCGAACGAATTAAAAACAAACGAAGTCAGAGTCACGTAAATGTTTACACCTGCGATTTGAAAATATTCGATAAAAAGTGGAAGGAAGAGATGCCAGATGATTTAAAAAAAAAGTCTGTAAAAACATGTGAATGTTTATAAAAAATGTGAAAAAGTCTGTAAAAGTGTGCAGATCTATAGAAATGTCTTTTAACGTTAATTTTCACATATTCATTAATACACGTAAGATTGTATTTTGTATATATATACAGCCATTCCATGCCAAACCAATATAGTGGTTCTCAGATCTTCGTCAAAAGTGGTAATTTTGTTATTTTGTTCTTTATCGCAAAACATTAGACTCGTATTTTTTATTTTTTCATTAGGGTGCCCATTTCCATTTTAGGGTGATCCAAAAAATCAATTCCTTTCCACTTTTTCCCAAAATGACTTTTTTCAAAAATTTATAACTTTCGAACCACTTAACCGATTCAGATGATCGACATATCAAATTGAAGCCTATGAACTTTAATCGAAAAACATTGAAATTGCAGAGAATATGGATCCTATTTTCGTAATTATTGATTGTAGTCGTTTTTTAATGTTTTCATGGCTTTAGACTAGGGGGAGCTATATTTTTAAATATTTTTTCATGAAAGCTGAGAATTTTTTTTCATAAAATATCTCGATATCTCGATAATTTTTTTCGTTTTTGAAATACACTCATACCTCGCTACACGGCCGCTCTTCATACGGCTTTTCACTATAACGGCCCTCTTCAACTAAGGCATGTTTTCGATTTGCGGTCTAAAATGTTTCGCTATAACGGCAAAAAAACAATTTTCGACGTCGAAACACAACTGATTTTTTATACGGCTTTTCGCTTTGCGGCCAAGTTTCATGGAACGTATCTAGGCCGTAAAGCGAGGTATGGGTGTATGATTTTTCAAAACTAATCGATGGTTCGAAAAACAAATTTTCCCCATTTTTCCCACTACAAAAAGTCATAACTTTTGAACTATTGGACCGATTCATATCATCGACATATCAAATTGAAGCTTACGAGTTATTTTTCTTTAAAAAAAAATATTACTTTTGCGAAAAAAAAAATGAAATTTGTTTTTGTAATTATTGATTGAGTTAGTTTTTCATAGTTTTCTCGGTTAAAGATAGGAGCGCTATATTTTTGTATATTTCTTATGGAAAGCTGAGGATTATTTACCTAATATATCTCGATATCAGAGATGCTATAATTATCGTTTTTAAACTATAATTTTGTAAATTTAACATGTTTAAGTCTTCGATCAATATTCCTATGTGACTAAACTAGACCTATGCGACTAGAATCCAATCTTCCTGCAAGTGTGACATTTTTTCAAATTTTGCTTATTGGCTTCAATTTAATATATCGATCATCTAAATCGGTTCAGTAATTCAAATGTTATGATTTTTTGCAGAAAGTTATATTTGGACAAAAGGGGAAAATGATTTTTCAAATCATATCTAAAAACCGAAAAAAAAGCATCTCTGATATCGAGATATGTTATGTAAAAAATCACAGCTTTCAAGAAAAAATATAAAAAAATATAGCGCCCTCTAGTCCAAAGTCATAAAAAAAACCACTGCAATCAATAATTATTAAAATAAAATAATTTTTTTCGCAAGTTAAGTATTTTTTAATGAAAGGGCAGATCATTAGTTTCAATTTTATATGTCGATTATCTAAATCGGTTCAGTGATTCAAAAGTTATTAATATTCATTTGTCATTTTCATTTGTCAAAAGCGGAAAAAAATGATTTTTCGGACCACACTATAATGGGAATGGGCATCCTACTGAAAAAATAAAAAATACGGGTCTAATGTTTTGCGATAAAAAACAAAATTACCACTTTTGACGAAAATCTGAGAACCACTATATGTTAATTGTAAAATAAAAAATAACTTATGTGTTGTAAGTGTGTTTGAATGTTTCAACGATCTACACATACATACATACACATACATAGGCGTTGTTAATTTTTATAAAAATCAGTATTTCTTCGTTGATATGTTGGACATCCACCAAGGCTTGCGGTCTTGTCGTTGGTGAAATTTATAAGAAAATGCAGTGTATATTTTCCATCCGCCATGAAAAGCTATACATGCTTTAGATCACCACACGGCCATGAACCATGCCTGTGGTAACAGTATCGAACAGTAATCCATATTTCGTCATAAGCAGACCCGAAAGCAAATGCAAGTTGTTGAAAATAGAATAAAAATTGTTATTCGATGTTGTTTAAATACTTAGAAGACATAGTCCTGTACCTAACTTAACTATTTTTCTATAAATCTCCTTGAATTTCAGCAAAACAATCTTATCCAGAACAGAACATAATTATCAGAGACAATTTTCGTTCAAGATTTTTCCCTACCTGCTGAGGAAGCAATTTTTCATTAATTGTGAATAATCATATCCTCTCTTTCGTCTGCAATGATGTCAGGGCAAAAGTACTTATGTGTATGAGCTCAAAACTTCATACACACCAGATGGGCCAACCAGAAAGTCTGCCGGGTCGCAGGTTGAGTATCGCTGGTCTAACGTCATGTGTATTAATCTGAACTAAATATAATAACTTTTCTGTATTTAGTTGAAATGTAAATACATAGTAGTTATAAAATAGGTTTAAGAATTGAGTGTGATGAGTGTGAGTGAGAGTGGGAGTGTGAACATTCCCAACATATCCTTATATGCCATCCTATTCCTGATAAAAATATGTCACCCTTTTAAACTCGAGTCTACCGCGAGTAATCGGTTTTCTACCTTATAAACAATAGAATTAAGGAAAATTGTTCATAAATATATAGATCTAGTTAATATGTTTAGTTAAGAATTCAGCTCCTTTAAACTTATGTAACTGTGCCTGTAAAAATAAACGAATTAATAAAAAATTAAAAAAAAACTTTCTGTATTAAAACTATACAAAAATGTCGTATGGTGAGTCAAATGTCTTTGATGTGATGAATAGAGCCTCTTATTTTTCAAAACCTGTGAAATATTGTTATATCCAAAAAGTCTACAACAAAAAATAAAGTGTTTTACAGATATGTCTGTAAATTTACAAACATATTTGTAAATCTGGCATCTCTGGTGGTCTGAGAATTTATTGCAAGAAATCGCTTGAAAGCATGCATTATTTTGCTTGAAAATGAAGTGGATTGAGTCCGCACCACTTAGGTATTAACCACTGGTGGGCTTCCAGTATCGAGAAAAATGTGGAAATATCTAATCGTTGCTGGAAAATAATTACATTCAAGCGAAAGATTTTATTTTAATGTTTTCTATCCATAAAATATCCATCTAATACCTTTGGTGCGATTTGTCAATCAAGTGCAGTTAGCAGGAAAGCTTCTGAAGATTATTCTTCAGAACAAGGTTTTCGTATCTTATATTGGATGCATAAAACCTTGTGCCTGCAACATAACGCTCTCGTTTTCGAAGTCCCCCAAATATTCATTTATTCATTCATCCAGAATGGATTTAGATTCAACTTCAAACAAATGATCTCTAAATCAACGATAGTCCTACGTCACCCTTGCGGTTATACCATAGATATAACCCACTTCCTGTTTTTCCCTCGTGCTGATGATGTCGGGTGTCTTAGTATATATTTTTCAGTACAACGTCATTTTATTTCATTTCATTTTCGCAAACTAAAGATTATTCTGCTGTGCAGCGAAGAATTAATAACAATTAATAACTGGCGAATTCTGCAGCATATTCCGATATGGGAAAATTTTATTTGTCGATGACGCGGCTATTCTATGTAGAGAAGTTTTCGGGGGAATAGTGTGAGCAACAGAAGAGAATCTGTTGAAAGAGGTGCGTGGAGAAGTGGGTGGGTGGAAGTCGTGTGAATGAAAGTTACGCGAATGCAACCGTAGGGCCAGATTAGAATGCGGCTGGGGGAAGTGTTGCGCACTTAGCAATGTAGGTTTGGACATGAAGGAGATTTTATTTTATTTATGAATAAAATATGTTTAGCGCGTAATCTTAATATTATCAACAAAAATGTAAAGTAACATTTTAGTATTATTATCATTATTACTAGCTGACCCGGTAAACGTTATGCTGTCATTTAGATAATTTTTAGCGAATATATTCGTTGTTATATGACAAACAACAAGTGTATTGCAGGTGTGTTTCATATTCATATCGATATACTGAATTTGAAACACAGCCACATTACTGCCCTCATTCACGGACTTGCAAATGTATTTAATGCTTTTCACTACAGAACTGCAGAACATTAACATAAATGTTGTTCATGCAAGATTTTATTACTCTGTTACATAGAACACATGTTTGATAGTGTGGCTAGGATGCATAGCTCGATTGAACTTGAGTCGTCGAACGGATTACAGAATGCAAAATTGCGATCCGTTCGGGTAATTGTATTTCATTGTATTTCGATTTTCGATTGTATTTCAGAATACGACGGAATACTTTTACCTGGTGAATTAGGTTTGCCTGGTTGATTCTTGCTTTGAAATATATGATTCATTGACATTCAAAACTATAATTATATCATGATCTGAATAATTTTCCACATATAGAGATATTTTGATTTGAACATTCAGCTATTTTTGAAAGTGTGAAGTTAATAAAAAAAAACATTGCCTTTTTTATGTACAAATTTATATCCATGAGATCTTCTACGTGCGAAAATTTTCGTTATACTTGCTTCATTTGCGATTTTTTCGGGAATCTGTTTAATGGGGGAATCAACTCTGGTAAATCGAAAAAAGGGTTTTTATGCAATGTTGTACCGGAAGGATTCTTCGATATTTCATTTCGTTGAGAATCTGCAGTAAAAACTATGGGGTCATCTCAAGAGTAACATGGCTGAACGAATCTTTAAGCGCATTTTTTTCAGCTGGTGGTACGTTTATCTCAGAATCTAGTGGACCAATTTAGCAGAAGTTTTTTTCAGCATGCAAAAATGAATTCTTGTGTGACCTACAAAAAGGACCTATCTGCTTTGATCGACTATCATCATTGATAACTTCTCTGATAACCACGGCCTTACGATTTTTGTTGATTTTTTTTTTATTCAAATGGCCGACATTTTGGCAATTTTCATAATTTTCAAAAACCGCTACGTAACAATTCAGATAATAAGATCTTTACATGCTAAAAAAATCAGCCATATCGGTCTACTGGATTATGAGAAAAACGTACAACCAGCAAGAAAATGTTTTAAAGATAAAAAAAAATATTTTTCAAATGAAAGCAACATAATTGGCTCACGTAGCGTACTTTTTAGTGTAGAGCCAGTTTAGTTCTATAACTCTGTCATTGTTAAAATTCGAACATATGCGTATGAGGGTTTTTTTTCCATGAAATATGATCATCTATCACCTCCTGAGAGATTCTGGGAAAATATATTAAATTCTTCTTTTACATTCAATAATCAAAAATTATATGCATGAAAAACAAATTAAAAAAAAACATTTTTTTGACTCGATTATATACAGTGAAAAGAAATCGGAGACTGTATATAATCGAGTTCGCGCTGCATTAGTTTCCAACTTGGAGGATAAATCTAAACACTCCCAACACTGAGTATTTCCGACGTCACCAATATATTATCGAAGAAACTCTCGCCTAGAATTATTAAGCTGTGCGTGTTTTTCTCATATGAATTGTTGATCATTTGTGTATCTGGATTCAGGCATCCCAACAGTAAAGCATTCTTATTACAGTCGATATGGAATTAACTCGGCTTCCTATGTGTGCACGCAACTAGTGATCACAGCCATATGTCCGATACACATCTCAAAGCGTACTGGTGAAGAAGCACAAACGCATAAGATACAGGCTAGCATTACGATCGCCAGAAAAATGTCATGACATTTTTATGGCGACAGTCACGTGTGACAGTAACCCGGGTAATCCGATGAGATTCATCGCTTCGTCAGCGACTGTTACGGCGACAGAGCGAACGGAATAGCAGACACGAAAAAATCGGAAACGAACAGTCTCCCCGGCTCACTACGGTCGGGCACGACAAATTAGATGAATTCGACGAAACACCGACTGTTGCTGTATAGTATTGCTTTATGCATTCATGCTCTGTCGCTTGTATAGGAGTGTAGCGCGCTCACAGAGACTGTCGATTCAATTTCATACCGACTGTTATGAAAATGCAGTACTTTTGGGATGCCTGGACGCACCTAATATTCTAGCGAAACTCAATGTGAATGTGACCTCGAGATTTCTCCGATCCACGACTTTTCTTTGTGTTCCCTTCCACCGGACAGTTTACGGTCAAAATGAACCAATCTGTGCTATGTGTTATATGTTCAATTCTGTTTACCATTTGTTCTATTTTAACATTAGCTATGAAAATTTTAAATGTCGCTTGCGTAATCGTAACATAATTTAATATGTTAGTTTGTTGTTCTTATCATGTAGACCGTGTCGTCAGATGATTATGTTATTAAATAAATAAATAAGGCGTTGAAATTGCACACGGCGGTAACGCTATGTTTGCGTTGGTGTGGTGCAGCTCAATGCTGTTGAACCGATTTTTTATTTTATGTATCTGCTGATGTTAGCTGGTCGGATAGAAGGCCAGAGAAGACGAAACGCTCGAACCAGGTAACTGCGTCCTGTGGATTGAAATAAAACTGATGTATGTTTTTTTTAATGTGCCAATGACTAGACAAGTTTTAATTGCCTCCTGGGATGGGGTTTAGAAGGAAGCACAGGAAGTCATGAATTAAATAGAAAATGATAGAGATAAAAGATGAAAGATTCGTCGGGAGTAATTAAAACAGGTTAACCAATTGAAGAGAAGTCAACTGAAAAACACAAGGTGTGGGTGATACGTTGAAATTATAGAGATGATTAATTGTGATGTAAGGGACAATTTGTGATGCAAAGAGCAAAGGATAATACAAGGGGCAAAAGATTATGCAAACGGCAAACGGTGATGCAAGGGGCAAATGGTGATGCAAAGGGCAAACGATAATGCAAGGGACAAATGATGTTGCAAGGGGCAAATGATGTTGCAAGGGCAAATGTATTGCAAGGGGCAAATGATGTTGCAAGGGGCAAATCATGATGCAAAAGGTAAACGATATGCAAGAGGGCAAATGATGATTTAAAGAAAAAACAGGAAGTGTTATATCTATGGTATAACCGCAAGAGTGACGTAGGACTATCGTTGATTTAGAGATCATTTGTATGAAGTTGAATCTGAATTCATTCTGAATGAATGAATATTTGGAGAACTTCGAAAACGAGAGCGTTACGTTGGAGGCACAAGGTTTTATGCATCCAATATTGGATACGGAAATATCCTACTGATGGGGAAGAATAATCTTCAGAAGCTATCCTGTTGATTGCGATTGATTGAAAAATCACAAAACCTAATGTATTTGGTCACAGTGTTACATGGACAGAAAACATTAAAATAAACTCTTTCATATGAATGTAATTTTAAATTTCCAGAGGAACTGGCAGATTATTTTCAGTAACGATTAGATATTTCCACATTTTCCTCGATACTGGAAGCCCACCAGTGGTTAATGCTAACTCGATAACCATCTGTTAATAGCACTTGATTGAAACATATTTGGTCACAGTGTTACATGGATAGAAAACATTCAAAAAAACTCTTTCACATGAATGTATTTTTAAATTCCTAGAGGAACTGGCAGATTATTTTCCGGATCTTTCTCGATCCAAACGGAAAGAATTCCGTGCGTGTATGTGTGTGTGTGTAGCGGCTGCTTCGAGATCTTCCCGGGGAACCGTTTGTAGCATCACTCTCCTCCTGATGGATTCCCTTCTGGCCTAAGGTGCACAAACAGGCTCTTGGTGACACCGTTCATCCGCGCTTTCATGATAAATGAATAGCTTCACCACAACAGCGACAACATGCTCCAATCGCTGTTCAATTAGAACTGAGTGGATTTCCGAGCGGCGCTCGCTTATATACCGATTGGTGATTTCAATAGCCTATTTTGAAAGCAAATTTAAGACTATTGAAACAAGTTTTTGGATCAGAAAGTAACAAGTATAGAACGCGTAGACATTTTATCTTTCGAATGAAGTGTTTATCATACCATTTCGTTCAGTTGTTTAGGAGCTATTAACACTCAAAATCTCGGTCTCCGGCGTAACGCTTTCGTTTTCGAAACTTTGATTTTACACCCCGGTATAGAAATGAAAGACGTAGTCCTACGTCAAAAAGATTATGCAAGGGGCAAATGCAAGGTAGTGATGATTGAAGAGTAATTAATTAAACATTTTCTTTAAGATAGAAGTGACTTTGTTCTATGGTTTGATGTTGTCTTTCTTTACAGATGGACACTTCAAGACCATTGCCACAGTTCCGTTGGGAGGACATTGAGGAGTCAAGGCTTCATCATGAGTGGCGCGATTGGAAAAGTGCCCTCGAACGGTACTTTGTAGCGAACGAGATCGACGAACAGTTCAAGATGCGAGCTAAACTTTTGTATTTTGGCGGGCTGCAGTTGGACAAGGTTTTTACTAACCTTCATGATGGGAATAAATTTTTGCTGGTTGCTACCGAGAAAAAGTACTATGACGTGGCCATTTCGGCGCTCGATAGCTACTTTCAGCCATCGAGACGAGATATTCTAGAACGTCATCACCTTCGACAGATGAAACAGCGGTCAGGCGAAAAGTTCGCTCATTATATGGTAGATTCATGATTAATTTTAAAAGGAATGATTCATTGTAAACGATAGTAATTGTTTTACAGGTTCGTTTACGACAACAGGCGACTTTATGCGGGTTTGAGAAGTATTCAAAGTCGACGAGTAAGGTATTGTCAGAACTTATGATTACGGACGTTATACTTGCGGGATGTCAGTCGAACGAACTTCGTCGAAGGATGCTACGATGTGTTATATGTTCGTTGTGTTATATGTTCAATTCTGTTTACCATTTGTTCTATTTTAACATTAGCTATGAAAATTTTAAATGTCGCTTGCGTAATCGTAACATAATTTAATATGTTAGTTTGTTGTTCTTATCATGTAGACCGTGTCGTCAGATGATTATGTTATTAAATAAATAAATAAGGCGTTGAAATTGCACACGGCGGTAACGCTATGTTTGCGTTGGTGTGGTGCAGCTCAATGCTGTTGAACCGATTTTTTATTTTATGTATCTGCTGATGTTAGCTGGTCGGATAGAAGGCCAGAGAAGACGAAACGCTCGAACCAGGTAACTGCGTCCTGTGGATTGAAATAAAACTGATGTATGTTTTTTTTAATGTGCCAATGACTAGACAAGTTTTAATTGCCTCCTGGGATGGGGTTTAGAAGGAAGCACAGGAAGTCATGAATTAAATAGAAAATGATAGAGATAAAAGATGAAAGATTCGTCGGGAGTAATTAAAACAGGTTAACCAATTGAAGAGAAGTCAACTGAAAAACACAAGGTGTGGGTGATACGTTGAAATTATAGAGATGATTAATTGTGATGTAAGGGACAATTTGTGATGCAAAGAGCAAAGGATAATACAAGGGGCAAAAGATTATGCAAACGGCAAACGGTGATGCAAGGGGCAAATGGTGATGCAAAGGGCAAACGATAATGCAAGGGACAAATGATGTTGCAAGGGGCAAATGATGTTGCAAGGGCAAATGTATTGCAAGGGGCAAATGATGTTGCAAGGGGCAAATCATGATGCAAAAGGTAAACGATATGCAAGAGGGCAAATGATGATTTAAAGAAAAAACAGATAGCAAAGATTTGAAAGATAGCACGTTAGATGAAATTGAGGAAATAGCTGTGAGTCTTGAGGGTGTAGATTCTCAGATTCAAGATCTTGCGGACATATCAAGCGATGTGGTCGACAAGACACTATTCCCAGTGAAGGAACGTTTCTGAAAGAGGTTCAGTAAGACAACCTTGGGTGCTCCTCTTTCTAAACGTCCAGCAGGCCAAGAGGCACCAAATGTTGTCTGTTTCAAATGCGACTACACGGTCACTATTCGTTCTCGGAAACGTTTCCGGCAAAAAGAAAATAGTGGTAGCTGCTGTTTTGGCTTTCCGTCCACCAACCTGCGATAGCGAAACTCGTAGCTTTTTGGGGCTAGCGAACTACCTTAATAAGTACATTCCTGATCTTGCAACAAAAGACGAACCTTTAAGAGAGCTGACTAGAAAAGGGGCGAAGTTTTCGTGGGAGTTGCGACATGAAGAAGCGTTTCAGTCAATTAAGCGAGCCATGGCAGATGTACAGAAGCTAGAGTTTTATGATGCAAGTTCCAGAACGTCAGTGGTTGCAGATGCCAGTCCTATGGGACTCGGCGCAATGTTAGTGCAGACGAATACATTTGGAGAAGAAAGAGTCATAAGCTTCGCTTCTAAGTCTTTGACGGAGACTGATAAGCGCTATTGCCAGACCGAGGAAGAGGCTTTGGCATTAGTGAGGGCCGTCGAAAAATTCCAATTCTATCTTCTTGGTAGGAAATTTGGATTGGTGACCGATTGTAAGGCTTTGACATACCTGTTAACACCTCGATCACGGCAATGTCCCAGAAAAGAGAGATGGGTCCTAAGATTACAGTGTTTTGATACGCATTCGGGGTGATCAAATTGCTGCTGATGCTCTTTCACGCCTTTCGAGCACAGTCCCTGAACCATTTGATTCGGCAGAAGAAATTATTGTCAGACATATAGCATTGCCACTACTGTCGCAGTACTTGGCCAGAATAAGTGGAATCTTCACGAGAAGATAAAGAAACTTCGAGAGTTTTCGAATGCCTGATGAACGATAGTTTGGAATCATTACCTTTTGAATATCGTATTGTTTCTGTAGAACTTTGCAACGTTGGAGGAGTGCTTTTACGAGGAGATCGCATAGTGGTTTCGACATCTCTACGTCAACGTGTTCTTGATTCTGCTCATGATGGTCACCCAGGCGTAAACATGATGAAGTCGCATCTCCGTACATCTGTGTGGTGGCCGAAACTTGATGCAGATGTAGAATCTTTTGTATCAGCTTGCCGTGGATGTACTCTGGTATCAGCTCCGAATGTTCCTGAGCCATTGATTCGCAAAGAGCTGCCTACTGGACCGTGGAATTATATCGCTATCGAGTACCTTGGACCGCTGCCGGAGGGACAACATCTGCTCGTTATAGTAGATTGTTACAGTCGATACTTGGAAGTATGTGGAATGATGTGTATTGACACAAAGACTACGATCGACAGTCTGAGGAAGGTATTCAGTCGGTACGGCATTCCTACATTGATTAAGGCTGATAACGGGCCTCAATTTGCCAGTAAGGAGTTTAACTTCTTCGAAGTGTCAACGATCTGAACCGTCCAAGTTTCAGGACTATGTGCTACACTAAAATTACGAAAATAGGGGTGGGGTTGTAGGGTCTGGTATTCTGGCACCAAAGACGGGAAATAACAGGACAGGGAATGTTCTAGACAGATAGAAAAAAAAGAGTTTGTAGAGTGCGGTTGTATAGACGCTGTACGTAGTGCGAATGAACAACTGTTTAGTGGAATAAATTGTTATATAAAAATCTCCTGGTGTTTTTATTCGTTACAGTACCGTGTATCTCCGAATTATTCTCACCGCATAGATCGTCCGAGAAAAACGCTAAATAAATATATTTAACCCTCCTGTACTCGCGTGCAAAATCATAACACGTATACTCGCGCACGGTGTCACAGACCGAAAATTGAACTTCTCTGTAATGTTGCCATTGTGTATTTTTCAGGCTTTATTGGCATTAATTTGAAGAAGAGGGTATGATTGAATGAAAAAATTCCGAAACATACGTTTTCTTCGTCTTTATTATGTTTTAATAGTCATCTAATTCGGCCTCCTCAAAATAGAGTAATTTTTGATACTCCAACACAAATAACGAAATTTGAATTTTTTACTGTTATTAAATAAAAGTAAGCAACTTAATATAACTCATGGAAGAATAAATAACTATAAAATATCATAAAAACGTATTAATCGATTGTGGTTCATTGGAGTAAGAATCAGAACATAGCATAACTGCATGCTCGAAACAAACATATTTTTTACATTTCATGCAGTTGTTGCGTGTTTTTCGGGTCTTTTATCGGAGAGAAGAATGTATAACGACCTTCTAGATAATTACCAGATGATAAAGGTTCTGGAATATAAAATTTTGCATATTTCTAATATTCTTTGTCTCTATTTTCTTAGTAAACTAAGAATTGATGCTTTTTTTAGATGGGGCATAAAAAGATGATATAAAAGGATTTCTAGGAACTTCCTTTTCTTTTTCTTGTTTTCTTGTCGATATTGTCCATTATAAAAAAAATATCCCCGAAACTGTAACTGTTAAAAATTACCATGAGCTACCGATTAGTTTATAGTTCACTGTTTACAATTCTTCCACAAGTGTGTATAAGTATGACCATTATATTTAGCGAATAACTATACGAAAGTCCAACATTTATATTTTGCTTTTGAACGTGAATCTAACGACGAATATATCGACGAATAGTTAATATATGGATCCGTTCAATCCAGTTACAAAAGGAACTGAAATCAAATAAGAATAGTCCGGTAATGATCTTATGCATTATATTCAATTAATGTTCCACGTCGCTAACATTAATTTATACATTTCATTCAACAATATTCTAGAATATGAAAAACGACACTTGTCCAAAAAAGTTACTCCTATACTCGCGTCGGTGTGTCAGACCGAAAGTGTTAAAAAAGTGGCACACGTCCCCTTTGTACCAACACATACGATATACTAAACGATGACGAACGACGAATAACGAAGCTAGAGAGAATCGCAAAGTCGTAGTGTTGATATTTTCTGAGAAATGAACGAATTATTGATTTCTCGGTCTGACAGACCAATGCGCGAGTATAGGATTGTTAAGAGTGGAAGCGATATGACGTAGTGGTAATATCCATACCTCTCACGCTAAAGGTCACGAGTTCAATTCTCACTCCCATCATTCTTCCAAAAATGGAAGTAAAGTGACGAACCAGCCAAAATTGTTGAAAGTCACTATAATACAGAAAAAAATAGATTTAAGTATTTTGGTCGCTGGAAGTGCTAATCACATACAACGTGTTTTTATTTATTTATATCTCAAAACATCCTGATTTTCAACTCCGACCAGATGGTATCCCTATCTTGAGGTTGTATCGAAGTCGCTTAGAAGTATATCCTAAGGTGGGCCAATTTGCTAAAAGCACTCTTCAGCCATCTTGGGAGTCTACTGTGTTTTGTTTGTAAACAAAACACAATACGCTAGTGCCGAAGCTCGTTCCTGCCCAGCAAACATTAAATCGTATAATTTTGCACGTGCCAAGTCTTACAAGAAATCCGAATAAATCATAATCGCATATAATATCAATCAAAGTATGTATCGTGTATATTTGAAATCGCATTAAATGCAAAAACTCGATTTTAAATACTATTATCAAATTAAGTCGCAATTCGGTATAATAAACATCAATTTTATGATGTACAATGTCGTAAAATATATTTAATACGCATCATATGCGTATATTACGCTGATGCAGTTTGTGTGTCGTATAAGCGTATAATTTAAATCGATTCAGTACTGTAGTAAATCGTGTTGCATGCTGAAGAAATCATGAAACAGTAAATCATATTAGATCCTAATAAAGAACATATTACATCATATTGAAATGTCAATGAAATGCTGATGCACTTTTAACCGCTGTTGAATTAAATTCAGATAGCTTCAGATAGCCGCGCGAGATAGCTGGTGGATGATAATCCAGACGACCGGAGTTCGAACCCACATCGGAGCAGTTTTCACCAAACATCAATCTGTGCCATTTAAAACATTCATATTCCACTCCCAACACAAGTCAATCAAACAATTATTATTTTTACAAACATGAATACTCATATATAAAAATGAAAATTCGTGAGGCTATAATAAACATTTCACGAAAATATTTTGCGCCATTTGTTTTTTTTCTATGTCTGTAATAAATCGTATATGAGTATGTCAAAGTTGCATATTCATCCAAACAAATTCGGTAAGCATTTGCCATGTATGTATATGGCCTCCACTTTTGCATGCATATGCCAGTTAGGCGCATTATTTGCCAACCAAATTTCAGGGCATATGATGTTATATATACGCTTGTTATGCGATTCAATGTTGGCTGGGTGTGGAGGCGATCTGGCGTAGTGGTAACATCCATGCCTCTCACGCTGAAGGTCACGAGTTCAATTCTCACTCCCGACATTCTTCCAAAAATGGAAGTAAAAGTGACGAACCAGCCAAATGAGTTGAAAATCACTATAATACAGATAAAAAAAAAAAAAATTTTGGCTGGGTGATCAGTCTGTCTCTTTCTCGCTTCAAGCAAATTATTCCCCTTCTGCTTTCTTCCATACTGTTTTCATGTACCGCTCTGCTAACCAACTTAGTGACGAAACGCCCTCACCTTAGGATATACTTCTAGGCGCCTTGGTTGTATTAACATAAGAAAAAAAATAAACCGGTTCCCGCCTGCACGGTAAGTTTAAATGAAAAAAAAAGGTTCACGTGGAACTACCTTAGCTTAGCAATCATTCGTTTGTATTGATTAAATTCTTGATTGAATGAAACAGTTTCCAAATTCAATTGAGTTCAATATATTTGCTCTGTGAGTGAAAAAATGAACAAATGCCGTGTAAAGTCAATTCATTTATTGTGATTGATTGTTCTTCGTTACAAGTAAATTTAATGACGGACCTTTTACGTTTAGTATGATGACTAGAACAAAATATATGTACGGAAGAATTATCAAACGTTTGATGAACCAGCCTAAGGCTGAAAATCTTTCCAATAAAGACAAAAAAAAATTATCAAACGATTATTTTCTTATTTTACATTTCCCTCTGAAGTTTACATCCCAAAAGTGTACATACTTCTCGAATCTCGAATTTGCTTGAAACTGGGAAGTTCATTCGCTTCTAGTGGCTGCACGATTTTCCCAGGTTCCTAAGTTTAGAAGATCATGTTAGGACAGACATATTCCACTCTGCACAAAGGCAAGCGAGGACAAAAGTACTCGCAGTTTGCATTTATTTGCAGAGCCGATTTCCCCAGAAACCTCGGTTTTGAAGTCTGTGTTAGGGAAACACATTTCAATCGTATGAATTCGCAATGCCGATTTCCCCACGCTTCATGGATTTGAAGTCTGTGTTAGGGAAACACATTCCAGTCGGAACAAAAATACCCCCGACTTGCATGAATTTGAAATACCGATTTCTCCAGGCACCTTGGTTTAGAAATCTCTATTAGGGAACACATTTCGGTGGGAACAAAAGCTCCCCCTACTTTCGTGTGTTCTTTTTCTTCTTTTTGGCTTTAAGAGGGTTTAAACTTTTCAGTTCACTCGCCTCTAGGCTCTTTCGTGTGCTTGCAATGCCGATTTCGCTGCTTGGTTTTAAAGTCTGTGTTAGGGAACATTTTTCGATGAGAACAAAAGTCCCCCTACTTTCATGTATTTGCAATGCCGATTTCCCCAAGGCTGCTTGGTTTTGATGGTTGTGTTAGGGAAACCGTAAATCGGGCCAATCAAAACGATGCAGTTAGGGCGTTTAGATAACGCCTAATATTTTACAGTTATTCAATTGTTTATCTAATGAAAAACAACATTTTGTTAGTTGCGATAGATGCGTAGAAATATTTCCTATCAAGTGATGCAAACATCTCTCCTATCCAGTACGAAATGTTCGAGCTATAAGCATTCGAAATCTTTCATTTTTTCCTGCATGTTCTGTGTTTAGGTTTTCATTTTACCCTCCATATATTCCGGTTAGACGTAGTCCCACGTCAAAAAATCGATACTCATAGTGTATGTTTTATCACATGGAGCCTGAAGAAAATATGATTACACTGAACTCTTTTTTATATCATTTACGTGATTTTATTTTACGCGATTCTCTTGAAATTACGCGCACGCTTCTGTCGCGTAAACAAAGAATTTAGTGTATATTGGTCCCTTTTCATGATTTGCAATAATCTCCAATAGGGAAATTTTAAAAATGATTAATGAAGAATATAATGTGCATTGTTACAGCGCATTACTTGCTTATTCACGATTAGTAATGATATTTCGAATCGATTCGAACTCTTTCCTTTCAGTCATCTGAAACCACCTTCAGAACACCCGATTGGTGAATTATGAATGCTATAAAAATATTGTTCATTTAACCCTCTAAAACCCAATTTTGACGTAGAACTACCAAATGTGCCAAATCAGAAAACAGGTCACGTTTTTATGAAATAAAGTTAACGTTAATAACTATTTTCACAGCGAACAAATTGTGATGATTTGCACACCAATGGACAATGGTCCAGGAGATGCATTTAAGTGAAAATTAGCATTTAGAGCTCGACGGTTATTCTCTAGAAATGGAACACGAATTTCTGCATTAATCGAGAATTAATCAAGAATATGAAACCAAATTTGGCATGTGGAGGTTTTAGGGTGCAATAAATGTTTTTACGGTAGTTAGACACTCCACCCCCTCTCTAAGGGGGAGCTGCCATACATACGAAACACAAATTTAGGCATTACTCGAGAATTAATCAAGCAAATAAAACCAAATTAGGCATATGGAAGTTTTAGGGGGCACGAAACGTTTCTATGGTAAATCGACTCTTGTCCTCCATCTCTAATACAAATGAAGCATACATTTCAGCATAACTCAAGAACTAATAAAGCAAACGGACCAAATTTGGCATGTGGAGGTTTTAGGGGGCAAGAAAAAATTCTAAGGTGGTTCAACACTCCTTCCACCTCTCTAAGGGCAGGGGGGTACATAACTCGAGAACTAATCGAGCAAATGGAACCAAATTTGGCATATGGAGGTTTTAGGGAGCAATAAATGTTTCCTTTCTTCCCTCTGAAGAGGAAGAGGAGAGGGTGCTGAACAACTCGAGAACTAATCAAACAAATGGAATTAAACGTAGCATATAGAGGTTTTAGGGATCGATAAACGTTTCTATGGTGGTTCGACACTCCTCCCTCCTCTCTAACGGGAGGCTACCATACAAATGAAACACAAATTTGTCAACTTTGGCATGTGAAGGTTTTTGAATATGAGAAATGTTCTATGCTGGTATGACCCTCCTCCATCCTCTGAAATGGAGAGGGGTTCCCGTAAAAATAATACACATATTTGAACCAAACATGACAATTGAATTTTTGACGTAGGACTACGTCTTTCATTTCTGTACCGGGTGTAAGTTCAAAGTTTCGGAAAAGAGAGAGTGACGTTGGACTGCAAGGTTTTGAACGGTAATACCTCTTTACCGGTTGAATGGAGTGGTATAATAATCACTTCATCCGAAAGATAAAATGTCAACGAATTATACGATTGTTACTTATTGGTCCAAAAAATCGTTTCAATAGCTTAAAAATTGTTTTAAAAGCAACCTATTGAAATCATAACAATTTAGCTCATTGATGATTGGTGATCGCAATGTGTTCCCGAACACGGATGCAAAATCTAGGCACCTGGAGAAACCGTCATAGCGCATACATGCGAGCTGTGATTTGTTTTGCTCGCTTGCATTAGTGTTTGGGAAACCAAAACGGACACACGCAAGGCGTGAGTACTTCCACTCGCATCAGTTTCTCGCATGGAACAGTCATGAAAAATTGTTTGCGTGTGAATGCGTCCGAGCGAAGGAATATTCGCACCCATTCACGCATTCGGATCCAATAGCATCAGTTTCTGTTCTGCTTTCGCATAGAACAGTTGTGAAAAATTGTTCGCGTGTGAATGCGTCCGAGCGAAGGACTATTCGCACCCAATTACTCATTCGACTTGGTGTTCCCGCGATACAATCTGTTCTGTTTCTGTTCTGCTTTCGCATGGAACAGTCATGAAAAATTGCCACATCACGATAAAAACGAAATGAACTTTATGCAAGGTTATATAGACTTTTTTTCGTTTTCACCGTGAAATGGCACCCTCAGTTTCTATTCTGCGTAAGGAGTGATCATGAAAAACCTCGTGTCATTCTCACGAAAACAAAAATGAATCATGTATCAAACATCTTCAGTTGCTTTTACAAGGCCACTCAAATTCCATCGGTTCGTTCCGGGACCACCAACAACTCCGAAAGAGTTGAATTTTATGTTAATAACAATTCCATACTTATACTCATCCATCTACACACTAACAAGAAAAACTTTCAGCAATTTTTCAAAATATTCATTCATTCATGCATTAAGAATTGATTCAGACCCAATTTCAAATAAATGATTACCGAGCCAACGATAGTCCTACGTCTACCTTGCGGTTATATCACAGATGTAACCCACTTCTTGTTTTTTTCATGTCATAAAACGCACTCCGTCGTCTCCTATCTATATAAATAAAAATGGATCACCGAATGTGTTGATAAGAGCAAAACTCGAGAAATGAATTGTCCGAATTAGGGCTGTCTTTATTTTATCATATTTTCTGTATCAAACATTTATTCCATGAGCGGATAAACATGTTATTTACAAGTGGTTGAAAAATCTTGAACGAGAATTGTGTCTGAAAATAATCTTATATTATAATGACGAGTTTTGCCGGGTCAGCTAGTTTTAAATAAATTTGTAGAACAAGGCATTTTTCTATCTTTTAATATAATCGATTTAGCGCTTTTTTCCTAAGTTGCATTAGGGTGACCATGAAAAAGTGGGTTTTTTGCTCTAACTTTTATATTTAAAATTCTACATCAAAAGTGTCTTCATACGACTTTTGGAGCTTATCAACATTTTGCGATGCAGAACTTGTTAATATCTTAATCCTACTCAAAGTTATTGATGGTTTTTTATCCAAAAATTCATGGTTTCAATTTTAACATAGTTTTCTAAATCATACATCATGTAGAGTGAACTATGTTCTTTCAAATGCCGCCAATAAACTTCAGAAAGAATCATGACAAGCGATTGCAGAGGGAGTATTTTTGGGAAGAAATTTCAATAACTTAGAGTGAAGTTGAGATATTGATATTTGTATTAGTAAGTTCTAAAAGTCTTTCGAATACAGTTTGTATGTAGGGTAACACGGGGTGATTTGGTCTTATGGGGTGATTTGGACCCCCCTTTATCTCAAAAATTACGGCTCAACTTGGATTTTTTATAATGTCATTTCCTTCTATTGTTGAACCACATGTACCTAAAGTAAAAAAAAACTTCACAAGTAGAGGGAAACGGTAGCATAAACACAGCAAGCACTTTGATCGTCAAAAAATGTGAGTTTTCCGATAGTGGTTCCCGCTAATCAAACAAACTTTTCGTGTATTGTGCAGTAAAGTTCTGTTCGCCTACAGAAAAGGAACAATTTGATGTAGCGAAAATGTAAGTTTGATAACAATAAATGAAATAAATTGCATTTTAATTTTTGCGTGTTGTGTGGGGTGACATGGACACGTTTCTGTGGGGTGAATTGGTCCTACAGGTTTGAGACTTTTCTTTGGTCTAATTGATTCCAGATGCCGCTAATTACAAAAAGAGGATGGACAGACAACGTTGGAAGAAGGAGGAGCTTGAAAGAGCAACGCAGGCCATCGAGAACGGATTTTATTTGGCCAAGCATCAAAAGTGTTTGAAAATGCTCGACCAACAGCGAAAAGATTCATGCAGAATTCGAGATGGTGTTAATCTAACTTTTCTGGTCTGGAATCTGGTCAAGACACCTTGTATCGATTCCAAAACATTGTTACTGATTGTAACATTATCCCAAAATACTTCACATAAACATAAATATGTTTTTCTCGATGAAACACACACTGGACCAAATCACCCCACAGATTGTCCAAATCACCCCGCATCAAATTTTAATGTCCAAAAATCATCTCTTTTAATTTATGATATATTTGGTAGATTTATTTTATTTTTATTTTTATTTTTATTGTCGTCAATCTAAATTGTAGACCGATACATTCTTAATACTACTTAAAACTAAAAATCTAAAGAGAGCTGGCTGGATAATTTATTCGTTTAATGTAAAAGACGATTTTAACAAGTTACAGAATCATTTTTTTTTATTTATTTATTTCGTCAAACCAGCGTAGACTAAATATGCTGCCCAAATATTACAGTGAAATTTAACGATATCTTATGCTATTCAGATAGTCTTTGAGCATCGACCTTGACATGGTTACATCAATTGTTTCACTGTGTTCGTTACAGAGGCTCATCATACGATTAATAGGACTATATTTGGCATAATTCGTTCTTCGATAATCTATGTAAAAAATGTTAGGTTTTTCTCAGGTTCCTAATCGGTGCGTAAAAATTTAGGTTTCCTAGTATTTCTTCTGAGTCCACTCGTTGTGATATGATATCAATAATAAATAGAATCATGGCAGAGCTCCGACGTTCTTTTAGGCTTTTAATATTGATTAGCATACAGCGTGCTTCATATGGAGGTAGATGATATGAAGACCAGCCTTGTTTACGAAGTGCAAATAACAAAAATTGTTTTTGTACAGATTCAATTCTGTCTTCGTGTGAAGTTATGTAGGGGGACCATACAATACTATAGTATTCGAGAATTGATCTGACGTATGTAATATACAATGTATTTATTGTGTACGGATCGT
Organism: Toxorhynchites rutilus septentrionalis; assembly: GCF_029784135.1. NCBI lineage: Eukaryota > Metazoa > Arthropoda > Insecta > Diptera > Culicidae > Toxorhynchites > Toxorhynchites rutilus. The sequence goes on along the minus strand of NC_073746.1, from coordinate 202,909,678 downwards.
GGAAATGGTAACTAAAGCGTTTAATGAAGCTCAACATATTATTTGCTCTATGGATGATTGTATTATAATGATCCACGAAGGTTAGTTTCGAATCTAAGATCACACCTAAATCTCTTACTCGTTGACATCTACTGATGGGTTGATTACCCAGTATAACACCATTGTTCAATGGTGTTCTTCTTGTAAAAGTAATCAAAGTGCATTTCCTAATTATAAACTATGTCAACTTCATTTTTGAATGTTTGAGAGTCTTCTTCATTCTTTATTTCCATATACAGTTTATTATCATCTGCGTAGATAAGTGCCTTAACACTGTTAAGAAAAACGCAAACGTCATTAACAAATAAAATGAACAAAAGTGGCCCCAAATGAGAGCCTTGAGGAACTCCGGATGTAACAAATATTGGTTTTGAAATTTCCCCATTAAATCTTACCATTTGGGTGCGGTCAGTCAAATATGATTCTAGCAATTTCAATAGCTTGACTTCTATCCCTATTTTTTGAAGTTTAAGAAGGAGTAAGGGTATATCAACACGATCGAAAGCCTTACTAAAGTCAGTGTATAGAGCTTAAACTTGATTACCATTATCCATTGCAATCAAAGTGAATGTGACAAATTCCAGCAAATTTTTTGTTGTTGATCGTCCTTTGATAAAACCGTGTTGCTTATTCGTAATTCGTGTCTTTAGTTGTTGAAAAAGTTTTTGGTTTATTATGGCTTCAAAGAGTTTTGGAATGCAAGAAATAATTGCTACTCCACGATAATTTCTTACATCGGATCTATTACCGGATTTGAATATTGGTACAAGAAAAGAGTTTTTCCATATTTTTGGGAACCTTTCTGATTCAATGACGTATTGAAAAGCCATAAAAGTGGATGAGTTAATTCAGATGCCAAATTTTTTATAAAAACCGGTGGAATTCCGTCAGGACCTGGCCCTTTCGAGACATCGAGCTTATTTAATGCGTCAAAAATTTCAATGTAAGTTAGTTTTCTAACATTACATGGAAATTCTGGAAGAAATGCAAAGAAGTCACGATCTCGGTCCTCCTCAGCTGTTACAATATAAACTTCTTGAAAAAATGTTGCAAAGAGGTTGCAAATTTTTTCTGGGTCATTCCCCACGGTATCGTCAAGGTGCATGCGTGATGGAAAACCATTGCTTTTTAATTTTGTTTTTATGTAATTAAAGAAACTTTTCGGGTTAGATTTTATGTCCGACTCTGTTTTTAAGCTGTAATCTTCAAAAGCGCTTTTAACAGTTGAGTTGAGCTCTTCGCAAATGTTCAGATATTTTTGGAGATTAGCGTCAGATTTGTATTTCTTATAAAATTTATGTGCCTTCTGTTTTTTCTTTTTTAGATTCTTTATGCTTTGATTAAACCAAATCGGATATTTTGTGTTCATATTTCTCCTTTTTCGTCTTCTTGGTATCTCCTGCTCTATAATTTCATTGATCATCGAGTAAAAAGTCATCACTGCTACTTCAATGTTTTCCACACTTCTAAATAAATCCTGCCAGTTGATATAGTTAAGCTTACACCTAATTGATTGGTAATTTGCTTTAGTGTAATCAGAGACTTCCTCAAATTCATAATCAAATGGTTTTTGAGTGTTATCTATAAATATAGAATATTCGATAGCTGTGTGGAAAGCTTCGTTTTTTCAAAGTGGAGTTAATGATTCGGTCACACAAAAATCTTCGGTCATATTTGTCAACAAGAAATCCAAGAAGCATTTCTGTCGATTCTGAACATTGTTTATTTGATTCAACCCAAGACCGGCTATTTTATCAAAAATAAATTGCAGAGTCTTATTATCACCAACAACTGGAAGCAAGATAAATTCATTTTCAGAATCAGTGATAAAGTCCGCATTTCGTTGATTGAAATCTCCGTTTATATGGATTTTTGATTCTGGTGCAAAGGAAGATAAAATATTTTCAGCAACTTCAAAGAATTTCTCATAACAACTAAGTTGAGCACGATCAGGGAGGAAGTAAACAGATGCAAATATATGTATCTCCCCCGCAATAAGTGCTATGACCCACACTTGCTCAAACTCGTCGAATTCTGTTGTTGGAATATGTTCTGAATTTATTAATGAATTAATAGCAATAAGGACGCCGCCTCCCGATTTTTTATGGGATTTGTGAAGATTACGGTCATCTCTGAAGACATTAAAACGATTTCCGAATACTTCCTCGCTTCTAACACTATCATCCCAACTTGTCTCTGTGGCCATAATTATCGAGAAAGAAGAATTCAGAACATTAATTTGGATTTCTTTCATTTTAAGTGGACTTTTCATACGGTTGAAATTTTGACAGTATATCAAAATTTCAACTACATTTAGTTGTTGAGGCGAGGAAGATGGTTCATTATCTACTACTTGGTATGACGATGCATACAAATTGTTAAAACTTACTACTTCTCCTTGGTGTGAAGCTGACAATTCATTATCTTCTGGGACGTCTGATTTCGTTAATGGAAACATCTCCTCCTGAGAAGATGTCATGTCTTGCCTTACGCCAGGAAGTGGCGAGTTGTCATCCTCCAATGGGTTCGTCAATTCCGGGGAAAACACGAATGCCTGCATGGATATATGTTGCACGGTGCAGCTGTAGAGTCTCCCGAAGTCATGCAGCTGGACGAGTGCGCTTGAACGCAATGTGGTACGTTGGGTGCCATGTAGGGTTGAGAATTTCCCCTCTTTCAAATTGTATTGGTCGATAGCTAGCCGGTAGCCCAGAGAATTGATACTTCGCTGCCGCCAGAAGCTCTCTGTCCGTTGGAAGTTGGATGTTTCTGTGTTGACCGCTTTATATAGCGGAAATTCTCTAAGATTTGTTTGATATGCTATACATTACAATTCACTAATCCCTCATTTTTCCATACATTTGTTCTACCGATTTGTGTGCTAACCCTACCCGTACCATCAATAACGAGTAACTAATACAACTAATACGTTTTCAACGTTTTTGGTATAAATGAACCATCCGCGATTTGAAGCCACACTACTTCTCGTTTGGTGGTCATCGAAGCAATATCATTGCTGGAGAGCGTCGAGCGGGAGTAGACTTCATTTACTGGTGTCACAAACGTTAAAATTTGATTTTTTTGAAAAATGAAAAATCACCGAAAATCGAGATTTAAAAAAAAAAGTTAATGCCTAATGTCTGAGAATTGCATTAACCGTCGAGATTTACAGTTATCCCAAATTTTTTTTTGTAAAAAAGATGTTTTTTGGAACTTGGTCGTTTTCCGTTTCCGTTTTCATAAGTCTCCATGAACAAAGGAAAAGAAGAAGAACGGATGGGAACATTTGCCTAGAGTATAAACAGTGGATCTCGCTGAGGCAAACTTTCATTCTTCGTGAGGAAATCGATTGAGCAACATCGTTGCTGGGCGAGCTGAATGGCGAGGGATCGAATTCCTCTCTCAAGGCAATGGGGGTGGAGGAGTAATATGAGTCTCAAGCAAGGAGGGGAGGCAAACTTTCAGTATCGTTCTGTATTCAAAGTAATGAATATCGCTTGTTCTTCCTTGTTTTGCGTCATTACATGTCTTAGTTTCAGATTGAGCTGTGGACGCGACTAAATTACTCACTCGCTGATGTCTCTGGCATTGAAATCATTGCATCAAACTGACGCCATTGCATTAATGTTCTGAGCTACACAATTGTGTGGGGAATCATCAAGCTAGGCTATCTACGACTCACCAAGAAAATAAATGTTCTGTAAATTTGTCAGTGATTTGGTTTCGCATGACGGTAGGAAAACTTTCTCCACAAAGGATGACAGCTAAGCTAATCCACGGCTTACAGATACAAGGCTAGTTCTTTAGCGAGTAAAGATTTTTTTTGATGACGTCATCCGAGTCGTCAGTGTAAACAGTCGTCAGTTGTATTTTGTTTTCCGACTTACGCGTAAATGTTCCTGAAATGAAAATTCGAAAATGGTTCAATGCGCTGTAAGCGGGTGTATAAATTATAAAAATGACATTATCGGGCCAAAAAAGAGATTCTTTCGCTTTCCGAAAAACCGAGAATTATGTTCTTTGTGGATAAATGTTTGCGAAGCCAACAGTGATTTGAACGTAGCCAAGGCGAGGGTATGCTCCGATCACTTTTTAGATGAGGACTACCGATTGAAGGACATTCTACTAAACACCGTATGGAGCAAACGAATGCTGCGGGAAGATGCGGTTCCAAGCCAATTATTGCCTGCGGGAAACAATTTTGTTGCGAAAAACGAAATCACCGTATCCGAACGGAAGGAAATCGTTTCTGAGTACGACAGGTAAGGGAATTTCAAAATGTTCCTCCTTGTTGATGTTCATCAAAGTAAATCCTTTTTCAGGAATGTTCCTCGTTTCCAAGATGCATCTGTCCAAACAGATATTCAATCGGGGCAAGATGCAAAAGATAAAATTACGTTTTTAAAAAATTATCAGAATTATATTATTTTACATCAGAACCAAATTGGAACTGGCCTACCGGAGGAAGATTGAAGCTCTTCAAAAAGAGCTTCGATTGGAACGCAAAAAGAATAATCAATATGTTGCTGAGTCAAGGAAACATAGAGAACTATGCCAAGGAGTTAACCACTGTTTTTCGAAAGGTCAAGTGCGGAAGCTTCGATCTCCATCCAAGCGGATTAAGTGGAGCGCTGATGATATTTCAACCGCCTTATCAATATATTCAGCAGGATCTAAAGCCTATAGATTGCTTCGATCAAAAGGATATCCTCTACCAGCAATTTCCACATTGCGGAAATGGTCCGGAAAATTTGATTTGTCACCTGGAATACTTACGCCTGTACTGAAACTCTTGAAGTCAGCCCCATACGATGAAAAAGAGCGTGTGTGTGTATTGACCTTCGACGAAATGAAAGTACGAATGGTGTACGAGTATAACCGACGTACAGACAAAGTATTAAAGCCATCGAAATACGTTCAGGTAGCGATGATTCGAGGACTTTATAAAAACTGGAAGCAAGTTATCTACTTCGATTTTGACAGTGCGATGACCGCAACCCTTGTGAAACAAATCGTTCAAGCCTTGGATAGCATCAACTTTACTGTTGTGGCCATGGTTTATGATATGGGTCCAACAAATATGGGTCTATGGAGAGAGTTGACAATCACTACCGAGAAACCCTACTTCAAAACTAACGATGATCACAAGGTGTTTGTCTTTGCAGACACACCTCACCTGATCAAGTTAGTGAGGAATCATTTTTTGGACACTGGCTTTATGCTTGACGGTCAAACGTACGTCAATTCTAGACCTATTGTAGATCTCATGAATCTTGAACAGCATGACTTGAAAATTTGTCACAAAATTACAAGCACGCATTTGGACGTAAAAGATGCTGGCCGACAGAAAGTCAAATATGCTACCCAACTATTTTCAAACACGGTTGCCCAAGCGATCAAAAGGGGAGTTTGTCTTGGTGTACTGAACTCCCCAAATGCATGCGAAACTAGTGAGTTCGTGAAAGTAATTAATGATTGGTTCGACCTGTTTAACATGTCAACTAGCATGAAAGGTTCCAGGGAGAGGATGGTTGCATTCAGCATGTCGAATGAAACTCACATGGCCATCCTGGCCAAAACAACCCAAGTCATGGAAAACATGAGAGTTCCTAATAAAAGAATGATTCTTCCTTTTCAAAAAGGTATCCTAATTAACAATGCAGCAATCGTCCAACTGGCTGAATATTTGGAAACTACATACGGCAACAAGTATATTCTGACGAGGAGACTCCAGCAAGATGATTTAGAACGTCTGTTTGGAACTATTCGTGCCAAAGGTGGCTTGCATGACCATCCTACAGCAATGGAATTCATGCATCGATTGAGATTGTGTATCCTAGGTAATAAAAATCGTATTATCTGCAATTTTCTATGCATTACATTGCTCGTTTCATCTTTATAGGCCGTTCCGATTGCACTCAGCAGGTCAGTGAGTGGAGTAACGTAGAAGAAGGGGTAGAAGAAGTGGAAGACGTCCTGTTGACGGCCGAGATGTTGGCCGGTATTGTGGGAGAAGACATGTCAGACCCTGATGAAACCAGTTTTAACCAAGCCGAATTAGATGATTTTGATACTAGCGGGATCGAAGGCGAGTTGGATGATAATCTATCAATGACAGAGTTCGAAGAGGATGCCATTGAATATATCGCTGGATATATTATTCGAAAACTTCATCTGACCGATAAATATTCTGGAAGCTCGACGGACTTCACTTGGGTGGATCTTTTATCCGAGGGTGGACTCACCAAGCCAAGCCAGGAATTTAAAAATCAAATACTGCGATTGGAAAACTGCTTTGTTGCCGTGCATGGTGATCAACTGAATTGTAGCGAGAAAGCCATACATAAATGTGTTGAAGTATCCCAAGCAATCGACATCCCGGAAAAAGGCAAAGGGCTCTTTTTTAGGACCCGCTTGTATAATAGAATTAAGTCCTTAAACAAAGCCCATGCTGAACAGGGGAAAAAGAAGAAAAGGAAGCTAAACAAAACAGTTACATGATTGTTTTATTTTATACGTTTTCTTTCATTAATAAACTAACATAGATAAAGAAGTCATCTTTTGAACGCTCATTTCCGAAATCTATGTTGGTGCCTTACCTTCAAGAATATATTTCTGCGGTTTTCTCTGCATTTCACATTGCTAAGGTTTTATTATACTTTAAGTATCTTCTGTTTGTTTTTGGGCATGCTCGCATAGAATTCCTGCAGTTTGATTACACTCTAGGATGGATCTCTGTAAGCCGTTTCGTGTATTAGTTCCTCCTTCAAAGCACAGTTCGACAAAATGTTCAGTACACTGAACATTGAGCTATCAACTAGCGTTGATAGTACTGCTTGTTGATCCTATCCGATCACCGGATAGTTTCCGTCTTCGTCAATATTCCTTCGTAGTTCCTGTTATTGTGTTACACTAGTAGGGATTCGCAATTTCGCTAAGCGATTCAGTAGATAGGCCGCTTTTGTTCAACATCTTTTTTCCTGGACACATCCTTTAGCTGGAATGGATTTTCGATTTAGACAGGAGAAGCTGAGAAGAATCGGTCAACACTGTAAATGTCAGAAAGCGGTACTATATTTACCTATTTGCCTTGGTTTTCAGCATTTGACATATTATTTCTCGTTAATCGTCGCTAAATTTTATCAAATTATTCATGGTGTTAAATATAATCAACTATATTATCAACGCACAAACTTACAAAGCACGAAAAATAAAAAATAAGAACACATTGTTTACTTCAACGACTCAGATGACGTCACTAAAAAATAACTGATCCGGAGTAGCTAGCCTTGTATCTGTAAGCCGTGAGCTAATCTAGACTGGTAATATTAACAGTGGAAGTACACGAAATCAGATTGGGTGACGACCCTATGAAAAAATTGACAATGCAAATTTCCGCTGATAATAGCGAGACCCGAAATTCCAAACGAAGTGGTTTCACACGCTCGAGTGCTTGGGTCAGCGATTAAGACCCTCCTCGATGCAATAAAATGCGCCACAATGTAGGGAACATTACGAGTTCCAAGAAAACGCGACAATTAAAAACAAGTATAATGTTCGGCAGCGATAAGATCGAGAATACCATATCGATGCACGACGTCGCATCATATTCCATAGACGGGGCATTCATCGTGGCGATGGTGATCGCCATCATTTACTACCATTGGAGGAGAAACACGAAACGACTGCGCGAACTGGAAGGGGCGCAGCGGAGGATCCGACTCGATAGTGTGAATGCTGTATAATCAAAATAATGCGAACGCTGTATAATCAAACGCACATTTTGTGCTGACATGGAGAAACAAGAAACACCCAAGTGACCTAAGCAATGTAAAATTTAAGGAAATACAGTTCAGTCTAAAACCGACCGTGAAGGAGTTAGTACTTAGTCCGAAAGCCGTGTTGGGCCACTATGGCCCAATACTAACATCTTAATTTTAACGAACAACATTTGGTGACCCCGACGTGATCGCACTTCGAGCGATCACGGACTCGCGAAAGTAATCGATTCTGATAAGTGAAGTGACATTCTCTCCGCGCGCGAAAAAGTGATGCCATTGCATGGCTGTATAATCGGAAAGTGAAGTGACATTGTCTCAGCGCACGGAAGATGTTGCGCCATTAAGTGGCTGAAACCAAGAAAATGAATCTCCCATTCGCGGGAAGTATGATGTGCCACTGCGTGGCTAAAAATTAACAAAGTGAACTTCCTACTCGCGGGAAGTATGCTGCGCCACTGCATAGTTATTACAATGCGCCACTGTGTGGCTGAAAATTGACAACGTGAATTTCCCATTCGCGGGAATCATAACATGACACTGCGTGACTGTGTGATCAATAAGTAAACTTCGCCCGTGAGCGAAGCACGGTGTGCAACTGCGTGGAAGATGTGTGATAAACACGAATTATTGTGACTGATGTGAAAAATTTGTAAAGATGAATTCTCGACATTCCAACGACCTACTGTATTCCATGTGCTACATGTATATGAGGGATACGGAGGAGAATTTGAAACAGGACCCGCGTCGTACGCGGGAAGAAGCTGCAGCGATAAAACTGATAATATCGCACATGTTCAACTTGGCGGCAGGAGCCGCGGTTATAAACAGATACGAAAGCAGATTTACCACTGAACTAAATAGATCGGCCGAAGCCATAGCCGACTATTTAGACTGGAGCATAATCAATGACCCAGCTAAGTATTTGAGTCAATCAAACAAGTAAAGCGGTTAGTAATTATCAAATCAAATAAACATGACGACAAACGAGGACGATGCCGTTGAAAGCTGGAAAAAGCAGCTAACGGCACTGGAGCAAAGCATTGCTCCGATTATCAAAGACGCATGCAAATTAGCAGAAGACGACGACGAAGTCGAAACATTACTAGTGCAACAAGAAGTACTAACAAGCTTGTACGATCAAGCTTGTGCAGTGATACTGAAAATTGAGGGCCAAACGGGGCCCTCCAAGAGACGGGATGCTCTCCTCCCCGCATATATCAAGTCCAGAGCCAGTTTGGCAAAGAGAATACGGCATGCGCAATCACAGACGAATGAACCGAGTCAGGATGAAGGTTCAAGGCAAGTACTGGATCAAACAATGATCACCGGCAATAGCAAGGCCGATTATTTACCCCGATTGGAGCTCCCGAAGTTCCGTGGGTCAGCCACCGAGTGGCTATCGTTTAAAGCCCGCTTTGAGAAGCGGATTGCGACCCTAAACGAGGATGCAAGCAAATACGCTTTCCTGGCGAAATGTTTAGAATACGAGCCCGCTCGTAACTCCTGCGAAGCACTCGAGAATTCAGGAGTGCCTTTCACTGAAGCCTGGGCCAAACTGGAAGCAAGATTCTACAAGAAACGAATCGCATATGAAGGTTACTTTTACACTCTGCTGAAAATTAAAAGGATACATAAGGCATCGCAAAGAGCGATACTAGGACTGATCGACGCTGTCGATACACTATTGTCCGCCACTCGACAAATAGCAAATGAACAACCTGGCGAACCAGATTGCATCGCCAATGGGTTACTAATATGCTTAGTGAAAGAACGATTGGATGAATCAACACTTTCTAAGATTGAAGAAAAGTTGGACCTCCAGCGCATTTATGTTTGGAGCGAATTCAAAATAGAATTAGAGCGGCTGGCTAACCAGATGACTTGCAAAGTGGCTGCCGAAACGGCACACTCTAGTCATCGACCCCAGCCGAAAGTCGTAGCAGCAATCGAAGGCAAAGCTGCGACCACCAAAGACAAAAGGGAAGCACAGCGGTGCTACGTTTGTCACAATGAAGGACACACAGCATTTACGTGTCCTAAATTCACGAAAATGAGCATCCCAGAACGATGGGAAACTATCAAAGCAGGGAGGCACTGCTTTAATTGCCTCATACCTGGGCACTCAACGAAGGAGTGCAAATCACAACGGAAATGCCAAATATGCAGCACGAAGCATCATACACTACTTCATCGTGGAGACTCTCCCAAGGGGGACGAGATCCAACAATTGCATCCCGAGAAGGATGTCAATCAAGCACAAGCAAGTTCAACGAAATGACTAGCTCAGGAAGAATACGTCTTTCTGGGCACAGCCATAATTCATGTTAAGGGTGAGCAGAAATGGCACCCTCTTCGATGTCTACTTGATTCAGGGAGTCAAGTAGAAACAATCACAGAAAAGGCTGCTCGAAGCCTAGGAATTCCGCAACACTCGGTAAACGTAACCATTAAAGGAGTTAGCGGACAAGCACATGTTAAAAGGGGTATCAAAACTGTGATAGCCTCTCACGCAAGCAACTACAATGAAAGTTTAGAATTGATCATAGTGCCAAAGATATTGGACGATCAACCAAGCACAGCTATTGATGAAAAGGGTATACGGATACCAGAACAATTGCACCTTGCCGATCCCCAGTTTTACAGATCGAATGAAATCGACATTCTCCTCGGAGCGAGAATATTTTTCAAAATTCTAATGCCAGGCCGGCTTAGCGTAGCCAACGGTCTTACGTATCAAGAGTCCAGCTTGGGCTGGATTGCATGTGGGACGCTACGTCACAGCAGCCCATCAACCACTGTATTGCCTGCTACAAGGTGTAGCAGAAATGAATTCGAATTCCCACAGGACGAAATGGCCAAACTCATAGAGAAGTTTTGGCGTCTTGAAGAAGCGTGCTTTCAAGACTGGGATCCAAAGCAACATGACGAATGCGAGGCGGAAAGTCACTTCCGCACAACGTTAGAGATCGCTCCCGACGGGAGATACATTACACGAATGCCCCTACGGGGGGAGCCGTCATCGTTAGGCGACTCTTATCAACAAGCATATAGAAGATTCACATCGCTTGAGCAAAGGCTCAAGCGGAATGCAGACCTGTACAAAGAGTACAGGGCATTCATGAATGAATATGAAACACTGGGACATATGGTACCAGTCACCACAGAAGACTTTCACAAAGTAAAGTATTTCATCCCTCACTCGTGTGTGGTGAAACCAGATTCAACATCCACCAAGGTTAGGGTGGTGTTCGACGCAAGTGCAAAGACGTCAACCGGAGTATCCCTGAACGATATACAAATCGTGGGACCAACCATTCAAAAGGACTTATTTGATCTGCTAATTGATTTCAAGACGCACAACGACGTGCTAGTAGCAGATATTGCAAAGATGTACAGACAAATTCACATCGCATACACAGACACTTGGTTACAATGTATTTTGTGGCGCGACAGCCCCAATGATCAATTGAAAGCGTATAGACTGACGACTGTCACATATGGTGAAGCGTCTTCATCATTCTTGGCCTGTAGGGCACTACACGAAGCAGCTGAAGATTATCGGTCGGTAAATCCGAGAATTGCCGACACCATTCAACGATCGTTCTATGTTGACAATCTGATGATTGGAGCGTCCAACGCAGATGAACTGACGGAGACGAAACGAGAAATAGAGCATGCATTGTCACTTCATGGATTTCCACTTCGAAAGTGGGCATCAAACAACGCAAGCGTACTGGAAGGAATTCCAGAGAAAGACTTGGAACCATTGATCCAAGTTGGTGACCAAGAGGTCATAAAGACATTGGGGATAGCCTGGAACCCCAAAACAGACGTGTTCCAGTTCATCAGTACGAAAAACATAGGTGAAACATACGAAGCGCTCACAAAGCGACAGATGGTCTCGAAGATTTTGAGACTGTATGACCCAATCGGATTGATACAACCTGTAATCATTACAGCTAAAATATTGATGCAAGAATTGTGGACTTATAACGTCAGCTGGGACGATGATGTTCCAGATCAAGCACTAAGCTCATGGAAGAAGTTCGAAGCTTCATTAGTGGAGCTCAGCAAGATAGAAATACCTCGGATGTCGACTCCGAGTCATACGATCGCACTAGATTTACACGGATTCAGTGACGCCTCCGAAAAGGCTTATGGATGCGTCATTTACTTACATGCAATCAACTTAAAAGGAGAAGAGAGTACGAATCTCTTATGTTCGAAATCGAGAGTGGCGCCTTTGAAGAAGGTCACTCTGCCCCGTCTGGAACTCTTGGCGGCGGCACTTCTAGCAGAACTAACTGCTAAAATAAAGAGCATTCTGGCCGGTCGAATCTCGTCGGAATATTACTACAGTGATTCACAAGTAGCGCTAAGTTGGATCAAATCTTCAAATACACGTTGGGGAACCTTCATTAGAAATAGAGTGCAGAAGATACACTCCACCACGAATCCAGAGCATTGGAAATATATATCTACGAAAGAAAATCCGGCTGATATGGTTTCGAGAGGAATTCCAGTCAGAAAATTACGCGAAGCAAAACTAGAATTTTGGTTACACGGACCGGAATGTATACGAAGAAGACAATATTATCTGCAGAGCGGCTACGAATACACTGCTGCTGCAGAACAGGAAGAGATTAAAGAACCAATAACACGATTGGTAGCAGCAACAGGAAAGGCATGCGAAGACTTAATCGCAAAATACCCGCACCATCACACTCATGACAAAACAGTAAGACACTTTGCATGGCTGTGTAGAGCCATAAACAATATGAAGAAGGTCAATAAAGACACAGGCATCAGAAACGAAAAGAGATCGGGCCCACTCACCACCACTGAATTGAATGAAGGACTAACACTCGTAGTCCGAATTATGCAAGCCACTATTTATCCAAATGAAGTAGCGGAATTACGAAAAACTGGGAAGGTGCCTACGAAAGGACCTTTCCAGCATCTCAACGCAATCGTCAGAAATGGAGTCATACATGTCACAGGGAGACTCCACAATGCAGAAATGCCCATCTCACAAAAGAATCCAATATTGATTCCCAAATCGCACCCATTTTCGAGGGTAATAATTCAAAAAATACATGAGGATAGATTTCACGCCGGAACAGATCTGGTAATAAACGAATTTCGACAAAGATTTGGATGAGGGATCTCCGAAGGACCGTACAAGGAGTCATTCAACGATGCATCTTATGTGCCAAAGCGCGGCCCAGACGTTTACAGCAACGAATGGGACAACTGCCCTCGCCCAGGGTAAATGAATCAGTAGCGTTCACTCACACGGGAGTGGACTTATGTGGGCCATTCGAAGTATATCTCAATCAAAAATCGAAATGCAAGACCACAGCATATGCTTGCATCTTCATATGTTTTGCGACCAAAGCAGTTCACCTAGAAGTCGTCGAAGATCAGTCGACGGCAGCGTTCATATCAGCACTTCTCCGTTTCACATCAGTGAGGGGAATACCCGAGGTTATTTACTCCGACAATGGGCGGAACTTTGTCGGGGCCAGCAGAGAACTCAATCGTTTACGAAGAATATATAACAATGAAGTTTTTCAAAACAAATTAGTTGATATTGCGGCAACTCACAGAATAAGATTTTCATTCATTCCACCCCGAAGCCCCAGCTTTGGAGGACTTTGGGAAGCGAACATAAAGGTAGCCAAGCGGCTCTTTAGTGCAGCGGCCAGAGGAGCACAGCTAAACATCATGGAATTGCAGACACTGTTCTACCAAGTGGCCGCAATAATGAATTCGCGACCACTCACACCTGTTTACACGACGCCAGAGTCACCGACCGCGATCACACCCGGTCATTTTTTGATAGCACGCCCAATGCTAGCCGTGCCCATCCCTACGCAGAGTAAGGATGGAAGCAATCTCACAACCAGATGGAAACGAGTACAATCGCAGCTCGAACAATTTTGGAGAAGATGGAGAGACGAGTATCTCCACCAGTTACGTGATTATGCAAAATGGACCAAGCAACAAGCCAACGTTAAGGTAGGCCAAATCGTATTGATCGGAGACGATCACCTTCCCGTAGCAAGGTGGCCTATGGGAATTGTCACACAAATACACCCTGGAGATGATGGAGTAGTCCGAGTGGCAGTAGTGCGAACCGCTACCGGAATTTACAAACGCAACGTGCGAACACTTGCTCCTCTACCAGTCGAGGAGCACACCATTCAACCCATTATAGAAGAGTATGACAACACAGCTGATAACGAACAGCAATCTCAAGCCGAAGCAATCGAACTAGAAGACGATCCCCCTCCCCAAGCACCCCAAATGATTTGGGACGGTAGACTACGCCCTCGTCCCAAAGGGGGGAGAAAATGGAAGTACACGAAATCAGATTGGGTGACGACCCTATGAAAAAATTGACAATGCAAATTTCCGCTGATAATAGCGAGACCCGAAATTCCAAACGAAGTGGTTTCACACGCTCGAGTGCTTGGGTCAGCGATTAAGACCCTCCTCGATGCAATAAAATGCGCCACAATGTAGGGAACATTACGAGTTCCAAGAAAACGCGACAATTAAAAACAAGTATAATGTTCGGCAGCGATAAGATCGAGAATACCATATCGATGCACGACGTCGCATCATATTCCATAGACGGGGCATTCATCGTGGCGATGGTGATCGCCATCATTTACTACCATTGGAGGAGAAACACGAAACGACTGCGCGAACTGGAAGGGGCGCAGCGGAGGATCCGACTCGATAGTGTGAATGCTGTATAATCAAAATAATGCGAACGCTGTATAATCAAACGCACATTTTGTGCTGACATGGAGAAACAAGAAACACCCAAGTGACCTAAGCAATGTAAAATTTAAGGAAATACAGTTCAGTCTAAAACCGACCGTGAAGGAGTTAGTACTTAGTCCGAAAGCCGTGTTGGGCCACTATGGCCCAATACTAACATCTTAATTTTAACGAACAACAAACAGAAAGGGCTTCTGTTGAAAAGAGCGCAAAACGGAGATAAGTGTATGTATATTAAGTTGCTTCAAGTCATCGATATATGGATATTTGTGTGCGTACGTGCGTGCTTTATAACCCGTACGTAAAAATAGTGCATCTTCGCTACGCTGAAACCCCATTTGTATCTGCTGCCGTGTGCATTGGCAATGTAACGATGCAACAATCGCCTAATTTTTTATGCTATGATTGCTATTGATTGTTTGGTGCTGCAAATTATGCAGTCATAATGACAAATATAAACAAGAAGGGGAGATAGCGGGAGGGAAATATTTACGATAGGGTATTAGTAATGCATCTCTGCTGAGGCTGTTTCCAAGCAGTTGTTTGTTTTCTGTCATCAACGCATTGAACTGACGCTATGGTGAAGCAGGTGTTAAGGTTGTGCACCAAAAAAATTATTTGGGAGTACCAAGTTATTCAATAAGTTATAATAAGTTAATAATTTATTCGGGTTCGCGTGCCAGTCGCAAACTGCTTTCAACTAGGATTGCATTTGCGTTAATCTTGATCATAATGAAGCAGTGCTACTCTTTTCGAGGTTGTTGAGATTAACAGACAGAGTTTATTTCGTTTATTTTGTCACCAAGAAAGTATATGTCCTTCTGGAATTTTGTATGTGATTTGGTTTCACTTGCTACGCGTATCTCGAGCATGCATTGTTCTGCTAGTACAAGAATGAATCATCAAATTACTATCGTCAAATGATTCAAAAATAAAAAAAAATTCAGGACGACCAAACTGGTAGAATGGTTATTTCAAAATTTTCGTAGCATTATAAAATAATATCCGCAGTTATAAACAAGCAACTTGAAATAAACTACGGCGTAGTTCTACGTCAACAATGTCGTGTCTTGAACACAACCTCTTATAATTTTTTTTTTTTTAGATAACTGTAAATCTCGACGTGTCATGCAATTTTAAGACCACCGCCAATTTATTTAAACCCCAATTTCCGGTGATTTTTCGGTTTTCGGTTTCGGTTTATCGTGCAAATCAACACTTCGTAGCAAATTCCGTATGAAAAATACTTTTCGTTTCGTACTCCGAAAAAAGTCCCTGAGTTTTTGACAAAAAAATCGAGATGACATTAAATCTCGACGTTTCATGTAATTTTAAGAGATTTGACATCATAACATTTTGTTTCGAAACCACCGATTTCCTTTACTCCCCCCTTGGGTGATTTTTCGATTTTCAACATTTGTATAGAGTAACTTTTTGAAACTTTAGGGTCGATTTTTTCCCATACATTCATTGGCATCCTAATATACACGCACAGGTCGATACAAAAAAGGGGAAGCTGTCTGTAGCAAAGTGTGCTACGACAAAGAAGGTGCACACGAGTAATTTTTGTGTAAGTGCGGATACAGAAGAATATCCAAAATTTTAGAATATAGAATATACTAAATATTTTTTGAATATACACTGCATTTATTTAGATAAAACGTATCTATCATGGAAGTATGCCTCCAAATTCCAGCAAAAGCGGAATATAGGAAAAAAAGTGTGTATAGTTTGTTATCGATATCTGAGTGAGAAGTAGGAAGTCTGATGCGAGTTGACAGTGCAGTTCAATCGTAAGGTGAGGATGGAATTAAGTAAATAAAATGTGCTGATAGGTTTCGACGATTCTGAGTCGCATGCATGAAGTAATTAAAAACTGAATGGCTAAAATTTTATTTCAAAAATTTCGATGCATTCTAGAATAATATCCGAAGTGATGAACAGGTGGATTAAAAAATATAATTTTCTAGTTCTACGTCGGAAACTGCGGTCGTGTCCTAGATACGACCCATTGCATTTTTTTTTATTTGTTTGAATAAGCTATAGTAGATCATATTTTTGATGAGAAAATCGAAAAACATGACGGCAATTTTTTAAAGACACGGATTTTTTATTTATACCACAAAACCAGTAACCTGGTCGAAAGAAAAGTAGTAGTTATTCCTTATGATGGAAGACATAAGAACAATTCTGGTTTGGCTGCAGGTGTAAGTTGACGTCGCATTTAAGGTATATGACTTGCGTTTCCGATGTGTATCTCGGGGTTTTTCCGGAGTATCTGGAAAATGATCCATTCTATCATGCCTGACATCAGAGGATGGATCATACGCTCGCTTCGAAATAGATGGTTTCTTTGTGGTGATCAAACGTGGTCGACCGAGAGTTTTGCAAACATCTGAGCTTGATAGAATTACGTAACCTTAGTCCGAAAGTTCGGTAAATAAATATTTAAATGAGGATCTCAAAAACAATTTTTTTTGTTTTTAAATTCAGTAGACTTCGGATCGGATTAGTTTTGTCAGCGGCTCCAGTAACTTCCGATGTTAATTTTTAGTAGGTCACACTTCAGCAGGAGTCGGATTATTTTTACGTCCAACACCGCCTCAAGGCGGGTTATAGTTTTTACCGAAAAACTGTAATTTTCTGTTACCATAACAACAAAACTTGATGTCGAACGTGAAATACTAATCAAAATAAACTTACAGAACAATTTTTTCACCAGTGAAATGTTCAAAAAGTGTGTTTGTTTTACGTTTGGAATGCGCGACCGAAATCTGAATATTTTTTTCCACTTTTATCTCGAATAAAAAACTCCTAGCAGAAAGCAGTCAACAGAAAAACCAATGTGTTTATATGATAGATGTATGATAGAAAGTATTTTGAAGACGTGCTAGTGTTGTTCAACATTGAAAATAATATCTGAATAATTGAAAAAAAATTCCGTGAAGCCCGCCTAAAGGCGGGGTTGGGTTGTAGAGGGTTAACATACACATAAGGATACCTGTATCATTGACCAATTACACAACAGTTGGGAATATATTGTACTGATTTTATTACAAAATTTCTCTAAACCTAAGCTAATTTATATAAATTTAATGCAAGCAAATGTAACAATGTTCAAAAATATACAGTCAAGTAACATCTTCCACTTTGTTCGCTGTCATATTGAATCTGTAAAAGTAAAAGAAAGATGGAAGCATACATTATTATGGCACATACAAGCGAGATTGAATAGTTTATAAAACAAATGGAGTAAAACGTTCTGGTCGGTGGTTTTTTCGTCAAAAAGTTCTTCCAACTTAAGTGCACTACACATACAACGTCCCGTCACCGTCACCGTTCTCTTGGGCTTATTTTGCCGTTGCAGGTATATGTGAATGTGACCGTACGATTTCCGTGACAGAATATTTGACATTTCTTTCGTTTACGTTGACTTTACGGTGACGGAACGTTGTATGTGTAGCGCACTTTACACCATGTATTCGCACATGGGGGCTGTCCACATACCACGTGGACAACTTTATGGGGGGGGGGGCTAGGTAGTATCAAAATGTTCACGCTTGTCCACGGAGAGGGGGGAGAGGGTAGAGACTATGTCCACGTGGACACGAAGAATAAATATGTTTTCAAATACACTCGCCAAAAAAATTAGAGGAACAGAGTGCGAAGTCGGAAATTTTAAGTGATTTTTGACATGCTGTATCTTCGTGAAAAATCAACATATATCGATGGGAGGCACATGATTTTGAAGCTACAACTTTCAGGTATTAGAATATTTTACGTACATATTTTTATCTTGATGTGTGTAGGTGTAGTAGGCAATAATATCGGGAAGAAATGAAAAATCAATTTTTCTTAGTTTTTTCAAGAATATTCTGGACTAACACAATTTTTTGCCAACCAACTCAACAGCAAATCCATATAACCTAATCAATCAGCTTTTTTTTGAATGAAAAATTATCGCTTCGTCTTTGATGATGAATAATTCAATCAACAGCCATCGCACCGCAAATCGAAAGGCAGTTTTGAAAACTCCAATAAATTCTGCACAAGGATATTTTGTTACTTCGACGAAAAAAAATTATTAAACTTTTTTGTATTGATTTAAAAAAGGATCAAAACAGGATTTTCATAGTGCTTTACAAAATCGACTGTAGTTCTGCAAATATCGCAGTAAGTTCTAATGTTTCCAGGCAAATTTTTAGCCGTGTATTCCCTAAACATCTGTAATCGTTTCATATTGATACGTTCAACCGTTTTTTCTAGCCGATTTTTCAAAGTTTGGAGTAAATTAGAGGAGCATTTAATCGCAATCGTATCAGAAGTACAAAATCCTGCGCGACTCTCAGAACAAACGATTCGTAACATTACACTCCAATGTAACATTTTCGTCAACTCGAGAAGACCCGAAAAGCTATCGATCTTTATCGCTACTTTCACCACTAGCAGTCAAGAATAACTCTGAAAAACCAATCGTAACTGTTGTTCCGTGATTTGAGATTGGTCGTTTTGACTGCTCACGTTTGCACATTGGTCTTATTACGTTGCATGACAAAAATTTTAAACTAACTACTAAACGACAACCCTAATATCAGCATTTTGTTCTAAAGACAGATTATCATTGTTATCACTCGTTGAATTGCACTGAAATGGATAACAACACCCGAAAGAAACAAAAACTCAAAACGACCGATGTACGACTTCGTGTTGTTTTGACTGCTTTGTTAGTCTGGGCAATGGAAAGTGGCGTCCGAAGTAACAGCCGGGTGCTTGAAATCCTAATCTATACATTGAATTTTTTTTCATCGGCGATAAAAAGATGAAGAAGATAGATACGTGAACGATTGTTTTTGTAATGCATTCAATGATTGAAAACTAATAGCGTGTATCCATTAACTCGATTTGTTTACATTTGTTACATAGGACCTTTTCAAAAATTATGCGAGAACTCTATAATGGTTGAGTTTTCATGATATTACGAATATATTTTTTTCATCAAATATAATTTTCTATAGATTTTTTTCTAACTCGTGAACAGTTAGTGTTAGAATAAAAATGTTTGTATAACGGGTGTTAAATAAAAAATGAGAATTTTTTCAATACCTTTCAGTAACTCAAATAAAGAGCGTAAAATTTTCTTTCTCCAAGAAAATTGCTCTTTGAGCTCCCTAGAAACAGTAGGCGTGTTTGGTTTTGCTAGTTTGAATTTAGTCAAAGCAAAGATGGTGTCGAAACAGCACGTGCTCCGCGAACGCATTGTACGGTTCTACGAAACGCATTTCCAGCAAGGAAAAAACAGGAAGTGGGTTATATCTATGGTATAACCGCAAGGGTGACGTAGGACTATCGTTGATTTAGAGATCATTTGTTTGAAGTTGAATCAAAATCCATTCTGAATGAATGAATAAATGAATATTTGGGGGACTTCGAAAACGAGAGCGTTACGTTGGAGGCACAAGGTTTTATGCATCCAATATAGGATACGAAAAACCTTGTTCTGAAGAATAATCTTCAGAAGCTGTTATATGGTTAGACAACATTGAAATAAACTCTTTCACATGAATGTATTTTTAAATTCCCAGAGGAACTGGCAGATTATTTTCCAGAAATGATTAGATCTTTCCGGAACTTTCTCGATGCTGAATGGCATCTAAACGGAAAGAATTCCGCGCGTGTATGTGTCGATCCTTCGCCGTCCACCTCCTCCAGCGCGTTAGGCAACGATGTTGCCTTGTCGATATCCTCACGAAAAATGAATGCGTCTCACAACTAGAATATCGCTTAAGTATGCTTTTTGTGTGTGATTGAATCGAGAGAAGGTGTGGTTTACGATGGCAATTTGGAAGGCAAACTAGAGGGGAATGAACTTTCTGAGCTCGAAACGACTGAGCAATAATCGATTGCGTGCGCATACAATATTGGATACGGAAATATCCTACTGATGGGGAAGAATAATCTTCAGAAGCTTTCCTGCTAATTACACTTGGTTGAAAAATTACAAAATCAAATATATTTGATCGCTGTGTTACATAGTTAGAAAACATTAAAATAAACCTTGTTCTGAAGAATAATCTTCAGAAGCTTTCCTGCTAACTGCACTTGGTTGACAAATCACAAAACCAAATGTATTATATGGATATTTTAGGGATAGAAAACATTAAAATAAATGAACGCTTGAATGTAATTTTCAATTCCAAGGGGAACTGGCAGATTATTTTCCAGCAACGATTAGATATTTCCACATTTTCCTCGATACTGGAAGCCCACCAGTGGTTAATACTTACTCGATAACTACCTGTTAATAGCACTTGATTGAAAAATATTTGGTCACAGTGTTACATGGATAGAAAACATTAAAATAAACTCTTTCACGTGAATGTATTTTTAAATTCCCAGAGGAACTGGCAGATTATTTTCCAGCAATGATTAGATCTTTCCGGAACTTTCTCGATGCTGAATGGCATCCAAACGGAAAGAATTCTGCGCGTGTATGTGTGTGTGTAGCGATGTCTTCCCGGGAAACCGTTTGTGGCATCACTCTCCTCCTGATTATATACCGGTTGGTGATTTCAATAGCCTGTTTCGAGAACAATTTTAAGGCTATTGAAACAAGTTTTTGGATCAAAAAGTAACAAGTATATAATGCGTAGACATTTTATGTTTCTAATGAAGTGTTTATCATACCATTTCGTTCAGTTGTTCAGGAGCTATTAACGCTCAAAATCTCGGTCTCCGGCGTAACGCTTTCGGTTTCGAAACTTTGATTTTACACCTCGGTATAGAAATGAAAGACGTAGTCCTACGTCAAAAGTTCACGGTGGCATATTTTAAGGAAGAAAATGTACCTGTTAGTACGGTATATCGTATCCTGGGTTCCCTGAACGTAGAGCGGAAGGTCGGAAGTGGTCGTCCGGTGACGATAATGACGAAGCAGAGGAAGACATCGTTAAAGAAGCTGTTTGACAACAAGGACGCAACCAGCCTGCGTGACGCCGGTCGGAAATATGGCTGCTCCCACGTATTGATCCATCGGACCCTCAAGATGGAAGGAATCGATGGAAGGAAGAAGACGAGGTCGCCGGAGTACACGGAGGAGCAGATTGAGACGGTTAAATCACAGTGTCGGTGGATGACCAAAAAATACCGCGGGACGTCTTTCGTTCTGGACGACGAAAGCTATTTTCCGCTGTCCAAAACGCATATTCCAGGAAATGATAATTACTACTCCAGCGACAAGTCATCCACACCGCCTGAAGTGAAATACAAGTTCAAGCACAAGTTTGAAAAAAAGGTTATGTTGTACATCGCCATTTCCGACCGGCGCATTTCAAAGCCTTGGTTTAAGCCGAGCGGTCTGGTAATCAACCAACAAATCTATCGAGAAGAGTGCCTCGATAAAATCCTGCTGCCTTTCCTGAACGAGCATCACGCGGAAGGGAAGTACGTCTTCTGGCCGGACAAGGCGTCTTCCCATTGCGCCAAGAAGATGCTAGCGTATCTTGAGGAGAAAAAGATACCGTTCGTGCCGAAAGATCGTAACCCAACAAACTACAAACTTGCCCCAGTGCCGCCCAATAGAGGATTTCTTTGACTCACTCAGTGCCCTAGTGTATAAAAACAATTGGAGGGCCAAGGACACGAAGCAACTGACTACAAGAATACGGAATTGTATCCGGAAAATGGACGTAAGTGCCGTACAACGTTCTTGTGAGAGCATCGCGACAAAGTTGCGTCGAACAGCAGACCACGGCCTTTACTCAAACATTCACTGACATTTTTTTGAAGAAAATACATTATGTTATTAATAAAAAATACTGAAATCGATGAAAAAAAACATTTTTTTTATATGTGATTGAAAAAAATCTCATTTTTTATTTAACACCCGTTAGTTTTGCATGCAGAATTACGTGTAAAACCATTTTTTTCTATTATTTTTCTCGAAAACTTACAATTTTTCAAAGTATTGGAATTTTATCAATTCCTAGGATTCAATATTTACATTTGCGTAAAATAATCCATGCACCACTAGTCATCATAATTTCCTATGATCCTCTTATCTCTCCACGCTAATAACATTTTGTTTACATCGAGTACCGTTACCTATTATCCATAGAAACTGCGTATTAATTCGTGATCAAATTCACTAGACATTAAAATTCGTACAAAAGAAGTGTAAATTATTGCATGTGGTTGGATAAAGTATTCAGTATAATTCCTCGCTGTGGTGGCTGAGAGCAGAAATATGACCGCAAAGGGTTAATGAATTATCACGTAACTTTTAAAAGGTCCTAAGTAACAAATGTAAACAAATCGAGTTAATGGATGCACACTATTAGTTCTCAATCATTGAACGCTTTGAGAAAACAATCGTTCAAGTATCTATCCTTTTAACCTTTTTATCACCGATACAAAAAATGTCCAATGTACAGATTCAAATTTTAAGCACTCGACTGTTATTCGGACGCCACTTTCCTCTGACGCTCGATACGTCCAAAGTAACAAAGCAATTGCAGAATCGATAAAAATTTTAAAAATAATAAAATATTTCAATACGCTTTCAATACCCTCTGAAAATTCTCCGAACTATGGCGGAAAATGCTTCGTATTGGGCTAGCGACTAAAGGTGATTCGGAGATCCAGAGTGAAGATGAATCGGCATTTGCTGTGATCAATCATACTCCGGAGTGGACAAAGATCTGCACTCAACAAAATAAAATAAATAACAAATGGACCAGAATGCGGCATCGAAAATTTTGAGTGGGTTTTTGAACGCTGTAATTCTGTCATAAAACGATGCATTTGTCAGAGCAATAACTGGGTCTTGTATAGAACATTTCAAAACTGCCCGTCGATTTGCTATGCGATCGTTATGTCATGAAATATGCATAATCCAAAAAGAAAAAAATTATTTTTCATTCGATTTCCAGATGGAATAAGTACACTTCTGAAATGAAGCTGAGAACTCAAATTAACATCATTGTATATATGTATTACTAGCTAACCCGGCAAACTTCGTCCCGCCAAAAATTTGTTTTTTGTTATCAATACCTTCAAACATTCACGTTTTATTACTATGAGCAAGTTCATGAATCCAATCGCAGAACTGTTCATTGATTGATTTTCTATTCGACCCCGTTGAATTTACCTTTTACTATAAAATTCCTAGTGTTTCTAACTATTTCATTCCAGAGGAACGAGGGGTGTCATACCATTATAGAAACATTTCTCATACTCAAAAACCCTCACATCCCAAGTTGTGCTTGATTAGTTCTCGAGTTATGCAGAAGTTTGTGTTTCGTTTGTATGGCAGCACCCCTTAGAGAGGGGGAGGAGTGTATTCACCATAGAAACGATTCGTGCCCCGTAAACCTTCACATGCCAAATATGGCTCCATTTGCTTGATTAGTTTAAGAGTTATGTAGAAATTTGTGTTTCATTTGTATGACAGCCCACCCTTAGAGAGCGGGAGGAGTGTCCATAGAAATATTTATTGCATCCTAAAACTTCCACATGCCAAATTTGGTTTCGTTTGCTTGATTAATTCTCGAGTACTTCAGAAATTTGTGTTTCATTTGTATGGCAGTCACCCAAAGGGTTTTCTTACAAATCTTTCGCTTCCCTCTTTTCTATCCGGCTACCTGGCAAAGGTACGCCATCCGCTATAGATAATAATTTCATTCCAACTAACACTAGGATAAGAAACAAAAAGTTGAATTCCGACCATAAATAAGAGTAACAAGAGAAGAAAGAGTGATTCTCTCTAGCTAAATTGAATACCGGTCGTGAATAAGTGCGTAAAAACGTAATTAGTGCCAACCAATTAGTTTATGATTACAAGAAAAATGGCCGACGAAATCCAGAAAAGGATTGACGAGCTTCTAGCTCAACTGGAACTTCAGAGAACAAAAATCGCCGGGTTGGAGGCAATCACTGCTTCAACTAGCGGAAATAATGGCCAATCGCCCCCTACTAGCTCATTAGGGATGATTATGGCAACAAAATTTGATGGATCCCGAGTACCGGACGCGATCAAGATGATCCCCTCCTACAACGGCGACCCTAAAACCCTTTCATCCTGGCTCAATTCAGTAGATAGCAAACTCGAGTTTGCTAAAAAACTGTGTCCCACGCCAGAAGAGCAGAATAGAGCTTTACCCTTATGGTACAGCATTATTCGAGATAAAGTTGTTGATAAAGCCAATGACGTGTTGGTGCAGAACCACACATCCACTGATTGGCTTGAAATAAAACAAACACTCGAAGAATACTTTGGAGATAAAAGGGACTTAAGCACCCTAACCACCAAAATAAATTATTTGCAACAAAATTCAAAAACTATAGAGGAATTTTATAATGAATGTCGAGAGCTACTAGCCGACATCACTGCAAAAATATTGTTGCATCAGGAAATGCGCATTTGCGCTAGAACCCTGACAGAAAATTACGAATGTATGATAACTAATGCATTCGTGGACGGGTTAAGAGAACCGTATTCGACACTCGTTAGAGTGTCGCGTCCAGGAAATTTGAACGAAGCACGTCAAAGTGCTACCGAACAATTTAACGCGGCTCAACGAAAAAAGGAAAGGAACAATAAAACAGTAGTAGCACCACAAAAAACAGCTTTTAGACCAACAATGCCGCAGTATAACACTTGGCAAAATAATAAATACCCAGCCCCACTCCACTTTTCCCAACCATCATTCAAAAGGCAACCCTCTCAGAATCTACAATACCAGAAACCTTCTTTTCAAAACACACAATTCCAAAGGTCATTCCATCCAAATCCCCAGTTTCAAAAACAAACAATTCCATATATTAAATCTGATCCATCAGGACAGCCCAAACAACAAGTACCTTTTCAAAAGTGGGGAGCTCAATTAAACAATTGCGAAACTACGCAATATAAAAATTACGAACAGCGTCATGAGCACTCGCAAGAGCACTGTGCTTCAGAACAAAATTACGAAACAATTGTGATGCCAATCAATACAAATGAATACGAGAACACTCCAGAAAACATAGAACCAGATATGACGGAAGAATTAAATTTTCATTCAGCCTTCGACCACCAGACAGGAAACTAGCAAACAATTTTCTTCCTTTTCTTGAGATAAGTCTTAAGAATCGGAAACCGCTCCGATTACTGATTGATACGGGAGCAAATCAAAACTATATCACCCCAAATATTGTCCCAAAACCAGCCATAGATCGAGGCCCTAGACATAAAATTAAAAATATCAACGGAACTCATGACGTCGAGGAATTTACGCTTTTCAATACATTTGCAAAATTTTCAGAGGATATTCCGTCTCAAAAGTTTTTTCTATTCAAATTTCATAACTATTTCGATGGATTGATCGGTTTTGAAACCCTTCGGTCATTAAATGCAATTATTGATACCGCGTCAAATTCATTACAGATAGGAAGCTTTACTATACCCTTACACAAAAAATTTCCTGACACAATCACACTTAACGCTAATGAAACACAAGTAGTTACCATTCCTACCTCGAAACCAAACGGCGATTTCTTGATTGAACATGAAGTAGCAATAGCCCCTTGGTATACTAGCTGGACTATACCACTATCATGATCAGAAGGCTTATGTCATGATACACAACTACGATTCAGACAATAAACAAATAAATATTTGTGACCTAATAGAAGTTGAAATTAATAACTTCGAAACGCAGTCACCCTTCTATCCACTCGTGCCCCAAAACGAGCACAAGAACCTTTTTAACAAAATACGACACGAAAATTTGAATAATGAAGAAAGGCAAAGGCTTTTCAAACTTCTCCACCAATTTCAAGACGTATTTTATAATGATGGAGAAAAACTAACATTTACAAACGCTACTCGACATCACATTAACACTGTGGATGAACTTCCCGTCTATTCGAAAACATATCGCTACCCATTTTGCCAGAAGGAGGAGGTTCAGCAGCAGGTAAATCAAATGCTAGAACAAGGTATTATTCGAGCTTCAGATAGCCCTTATAATTCGCCCGTCTGGATTGTACCTAAGAAGCTTGATGCTTCCGGACAACGGAAATGGAGATTGGTGATCGATTATCGCAAGCTTAATAGCAAAACGGTGGACGATCGATACCCGATCCCAAATATCACCGATATACTAGATAAACTGGGAAAATGTCAGTATTTTTCCACCCTTGATTTAACATCAGGATTCCACCAAATCGAAGTCGACTCAAAAGACATTCGTAAAACAGCATTTAGTGTTGATGGAGGACACTACGAGTTTATTCGGATGCCTTTCGGCTTGAAGAATGCACCCACTACCTTTCAAAGGGTAATGGATAACATTCTTAGAAAGCACATTGGAACACGATGCTTAGTTTACATGGATGATATAATCATCTTCGCAACTAGCCTACAAGAGCACTTGTTAAACCTGAAATTAATTCTAGAAACCCTCAGAGAGTTCAATATGAAGATACAAGTTGATAAGTGCGAGTTTCTTCAGAAAGAAGTTGCGTTTCTAGGACATGTAATAACCTCTGAAGGAGTGAAACCCAATCCCGGAAAAATCAACGTAATTAAACAATGGCCAATACCGAAAAACGAGAAGGAACTAAAAGGGTTCCTTGGAGTAATCGGATACTATAGAAAATTTATCAGAGATTTTGCGAAAATTGCAAAACCTCTTACGCAACGGCTTCGTAAGGGCGAGAAGATCAAACACACAAGTGAGTTCATCTCAGCCTTCAACCGTTGTAAGGACATTTTAACAAGTAGCCATGTCCTCCAATACCCTGACTTTTCCAAACGCTTTATACTTACCACTGATGCATCGAATTATGCATTAGGTGCAGTTTTATCCCAAGGCCCTATCGGTAAAGACAAACCCATTGCCTTCGCATCACGCACCCTAAGCAAAACCGAAGAAAAATATTCAGCCATTGAAAAAGAACTCCTCGCCATTGATTGGGCATGTAAATATTTCAGGCCATACTTATACGGTCGGAAGTTCACGTTATATACCGACCACAAACCATTGACATACGCATTCAATTTAAAAACTCCAAACGACAGACTCATACGCATGAAACTGCGTCTGGAAGAATTCGACTACGAGATTCAATACCGTTCCGGCAAACAAAATGCAGTAGCCGACGGGTTATCGCGAGTCACTCAAGAGTTAAATTCAAATGAAACAGAATCGTTACCGGATGCATCAACCGCACGTTCCACAGATTCTGACAATGACATCCCTATAAGAATGACCGAATCTCCACTTAACTTTTTCAAACATCAAATTCTTATCAAGAAGGGAGATAGAAATACTGAAACATTAGAACAAATTTTCCCAGGAGTCCAAAGACGCACTTTGATGAGAGCAACATTTGGTGTCTCTATAGCTATAAAGATATTTCGGGACTATATGCATTCTTTAAGAGTTAACTGCATTCTTTGCCCGGAAGAATGGGTAAATACCCTACAAGCAACATATAGGAACCACTTCTCTCGTGCAAAATCATTTAAAATTGTATTAACACAATCCATATTGCAGGACCTTACCACTATAGAAGAACAAGATAGAGTTATAGAAGCCACACACGGCAGAGCCCACCGAGGAATAGAAGAAAACCAATCAGCAATTGCGAGAAATTTCTACTTCCCTCGAATGAGAGACAGGATACAGAAATTTATCAACTTTTGTGTCACCTGTCTTGAATGTAAGTACGAAAGAAATCCCTACAAAATAACCTTTTCAGATACCCCAATTCCACAAAAACCTTTAGACATCCTTCATGTTGATATCTACATTTCCTCTCCGAATCTTTTTATAACAGCCATTGACAAATTGTCAAGATACGCTATCCTTATACCTCTAAAATCCCGCTCTATACCCGATGTTAAAAAAGGCATTACCAAACTTCTCACTACTTACGGAACCCTTAAAATGATAGTCTATGATAATGAGGTTGCTTTCAAATCCCCAGAAATTCAAGGACTTCTCCAAAGACTGAATGTTGAATCATATTTTACACCTTCTGGACATAGTGAGGTGAATGGTATCGTAGAACGATTTCATTCAACTCTTACCGAAATCTTTTTATGCATGAAACAAAAATATACCGATATGTCAGCAAAAGATTTGTACAAAATAGCAACTGCATTATACAATAGCACGATTCATTCAGCAACAAAGTTGAAACCAATCGAGATCTTTTTTGGTATCAAAGATGGCGATGAACGCCCATTGAACATAGATAGAATCTTAGAAAACAGAAACCAAATTTTCGACGAAGTCATAAATAAAATTCAACAATATCAAGAAAAAACAAGAGAAAGACACAATTTAAAAAGAGAGGAAGAACCTGTCCTAAACGAAAATGAAATAGTTTACCAAAAAGCACAAGGCATAAAATCTAAACGAAAACCAAAATATAGAAAACAAAAGGTCAAGCGAAATTATAGGAAAACATTCACAGACTATAGAAACATTAAAATTCATAAAAGTAAAATTAAAAGAAGAAGAAAACGTTATTAATAAAAGAGAGAGAATGTAAGGTCCAAGTAGGAATAATCAAGATCATCCATCCAATTAATTTAACTACAATCGAAAATACGATTGATACATTAAGTAGTACTTCATATCAAAGATTAACCAATACAAATCCACTTGCAAACATCATCAAGTACAAAGTTCAGCAACTGTACACAACGTTCTACGGATTGAAATCCAGAAAACCTCGAAACAGACGTTGGGACATCATTGGCACAGTATTCAAATTCATCGCAGGAACACCTGATGCAGAGGATCTGAGAATAATTAATTGTACAATGAACGAACTGATCAACCAAAACAATGAACAGCTCAAGATTAATTTTCAAATAAGCGAAAGAGTTTCACAAATTACCAACACTATCAATAAAATCGTGGAGAATTCTTTCACAAACAAACTTATATTGGACGAAATTGAAACGATAACAACAATATTAAACATCGATAACATCAACCATCTTCTTGACAGTATCCAGGATGCAGTAACTTTATCAAAAAGCTCGCTTGTTAGCAACAAAATACTATCTTTGAGAGAAATAAACGCTATAAGGACACTGTTGCAAGATCAAGGCGTCGCAGTAAATTTTCCGGATGAGGCTCTACAATTTGTAATCCCGAAATTGGCGCTGAGAGACGATATACTTTTATATATACTTAATGTTCCCCAGCTGGAAAATACAACATCAGACATCATTAGAATTTACCCCTTGGTAAACAACAACCGTATCTTACACCAGAATCCAACCTACATAATTAAAAGGAACAACAATCTTTACACAACAACAAAACCCGAAGATTTTGTCCAGAAATCATCATTCCTGAACGAGTTACGCGATGAATGCGTAGCTTCGTTGATTCACGGAAGACAGGCTACATGTAGCTATGTAATGCAAAACAAGACGACCCAGAAACTTATCACGGAAAATTCGATCCTGATTTCTAACGCAAAAACCAAATCCTACAAACGACATGTGGACCAGATAATAGAACCCTGAATTGAAACTTCCTCATTTCATTTGGAAACTGCACGATATTGTTTAACAATCAACGTTTCAAGAATGCCGAGATAATAAGCGAAGCAAACGTCATCCAAAGAGCGTTTCACAATCTCAAAATCAACTGGAAACACCATAAAAACTACGAATTAGAAAAAATCAACAATGAAACTATCAGCAACAGAAATAAACTGGAGCATGTTTACCTCAAGCAAGTTCACATTAATTTTAAACTCTGGAGTCTTTTCGGCGGATTTTCTCTCATGTAAATTACATGCCTCATTGTAATCAGTTTCATTCTTTACAACAAGTTGTCGGCCACAAGAACTTATTCAAAAGCATCAGATATCGAAACGGGACGTTCCTCACTCGAAGGGGGAGTAGTTAACTACGAGACCAACCTTAACCCCCGAAGTGTCAACCCTGGGATGAACACGACTCCAAATTTACCTGAAGATAAGCAGTGCCCGCTCGAACAACTCAGAGCCCTACAACAGATACAACAACAACAAGCAGTTGCTCTCGAACTTTTAGAAAATAAGGAAACGATCCTAAATAAACAATGACAATGTTTGCCACACCGTAGTTAGACAGTAAAGATAAGCAACGAACAATAAGGACCGAAATAGCAATAAACGATTTAGATCATTAGCAGTATCTCACATTCAGGGAAAACACAACACAATGCCGATAATAGCAGCAATAAAAAGGATCGAAGGATCGATAGGGAAATATAGAACAAACAGGTAGAAATAGGAAGTTAGGAGTAAAATGTAATGATGAATAAAAATCAGTTGGTATTTTAGCTTCAAGAGAACAACATCTCTTTTATTTCAAATATATCACTTCCCGAACGTAAGTTATGTAACTTATATATATATAGATATGTGATATCAACACATTTCATTGCAAGTGTTGAAAAAATCCTGAACTAAAATTGTATTTGAAAATAATTTTAAACCCACTTATTTTTATTCGATTGGGGTTTGCAATCACAATCAGTAAAGCGCTCAAGATCAATCTTTGAAGTTGTGTAGTTTATATTCAGATGCGGATTGTTCCTCACCTGGTTACCTTTACATTACGAGTTTCCGTGTTGGCAAACTAGATAGCCTGTATATTTTCGCTGATAATGGAAAAACAAAAAAAATCTCGTTTACTCAAAATTATTTCAAAATTCAATGAAACATGTGCTTTGTCATGCTACTCATTTCTCTACCGTACAATAACAATGAGCCACAGCAAAGCTGGCACAGAAGGGTACAGCTAGTAAAATTTGAAATAAAATAAACTTAAATGGAATTCAGGTGCAATTCAATTATTTCCTTAATTATTAAAAAAGGAAAAATGTCCACGTGGACAAAGGGGGGTGGGGTATGAAAATGTCCACGCTTGTCCACGGAGGGGGAGGGGGAGTCTAAAATCGTGATTTTTCTGTCCACGTGGTATGTGGACGGCCCCATGGCATGGTAATATCCAGTACCAATTAAAATAACGTAAATAAAATACAACCAAGATAAGATAAAGTTCGTCTAGGAGTTTTATTATCATCTAAGAAGAAAAAGGTGGAGAAGCACTAGAAACGAAAGCGGAGACAGTACCACCTACCTCGGTAGGCTTTAAACAAAACAGTTCGCCTCTAATATGTAACTCACCTTTTCATGATTGCTTTGAATAGGTCCAATGCCCGAATCCAACCTGGAGTCCTGTTTTGAGTCATTACTTCGATGGTTAGGAATATTGCTGTTTTGTGTTCGGCAGATAATATCTGGAAATATGGTGGATATAGGTTAGGGTGCCAATGAAAATGGTCAACTCTAATTTCAAAAAGTTACCTCATAAAAAATGTTCACCACCTCGAAAAAACACCCTATGCCGAATATCAGCTCAATCGGACATAAGGAAGAGTGGCGTAATTTTTTTGAAAATCGAAAAATCACCCAAGGGGGAGTAAAGGAAATCGTGTTTTTCGAAAAATGTTTTTTGATGCCAAATGTCTTTAAATTGCATAAAACGTCGAGATCTAGGGTCATCTCGAAAAAAATTTTTTGTCAAAAATCGGCATTCTGGGACTGGATTTGCTAATGAGCTAATATTTTGCTTAGGGTATATTATCATGCAAATCAACATTTCGTAGCAAGTTCCGAATGAAAAAATGAGTGGGTTATATCTATGATATAACCGCAAGGTTCACGTGGAACTACCTTAGCTTAGCAATCATTCGTTTGTATTGATTAAATTCTTGATTGAATAAAACAGTTTCCAAATTCAATTGAGTTCAATATATTTGCTCTGTGAGTGAAAAAAATGAACAAATGCCGTGTAAAGTCAATTCATTTATTGTGATTGATTGTTCTTCGTTACAAGTAAATTTAATGACGGACCTTTTACGTTTGGTATGATGACTAGAACAAAATATATGTACGGAAGAATTATCAAACGTTTGATGAACCAGCCTAAGGCTGAAAATCTTTCCAATAAAGACCAAAAAAAATTATCAAACGATTATTTTATTTTACATTTCCCTCTGAAGTTTACATCCCAAAAGTGTACATACTTCTCGAATCTCGAATTTGCTTGAAACTGGGAAGTTCATTCGCTTCTAGTGGCTGCACGATTTTCCCATGTTCCTAAGTTTAGAAGATCATGTTAGGACAGACATATTCCACTCTGCACAAAGGCAAGCGAGGACAAAAGTACTCGCAGTTTGCATTTATTTGCAGAGCCGATTTCCCCAGAAACCTCGGTTTTGAAGTCTGTGTTAGGGAAACACATTTCAATCGGAACAAAAATACCCCCGATTTGTATGAATTCGCAATGCCGATTTCCCCACGCTTCATGGATTTGAAGTCTGTGTTAGGGAAACACATTCCAGTCGGAACAAAATTACCCCCGACTTGCATGAATTTGAAATACCGATTTCTCCAGGCACCTTGGTTTGGAAATCTCTATTAGGGAACACATTTCGGTGGGAACAAAAGCTCCCCCTACTTTCGTGTGTTCTTTTTCTTCTTTTTGGCTTTAAGAGGGTTTAAACTTTTCAGTTCACTCGCCTCTAGGCTCTTTCGTGTGTTTGCAATGCCGATTTCGCTGCTTGGTTTTAAAGTCTGTGTTAGGGAACATTTTTCGATGAGAACAAAAGTCCCCCTACTTTCATGTATTTGCAATGCCGATTTCCCCAAGGCTGCTTGGTTTTGATGGCTGTGTTAGGGAAACCGTAAATCGGGCCAATCAAAACGATGCAGTTAGGGCGTTTAGATAACGACTAATATTTTACAGTTATTCAATTGTTTATCTAATGAAAAACAACATTTTGTTAGTTGCGATAGATGCGTAGAAATATTCCCTATCAAGTGATGCAAACATCTCTCCTATCCAGTACGAAATGTTCGAGCTATAAGCATTCGAAATCTTTCATTTTTTCCTGCATGTTCTGTGTTTAGGTTTTCATTTTACCCTCCATATATTCCGGTTAGACGTAGTCCCACGTCAAAATCGAGATAACTATTTTTATTGGCACCAAAATCATACTTTTGTTTCGTACTCCAAAAAAAACTCCAAGAAAACCCAGTCCCAGAATGCCGACTTTTGACAAAAAAAACTATAGTTTGCGGTTATACCTATGATATAACCGCCAGGTTAACGTAGGACTGCCGTTGGCTTAGTAATTATTTGTGTTTTTTTCAATTAGCAATAATCGCACTTCGAATGTTCCTCATTGGGTACGATATCGCCGCTGCGCAAAGCTGTTGATTAAATTATTGATTAAACTAGCGAATGAATGAAACAATTCACGAATTCAATTGCAAACAAATTCCAATTTAAGTTAATTCATGCATTATGATAGTGGTTATCGCAGCAAATGGTTATCAACATTTTGTCAAATTATCAAATGGTATGTATGTGATGAAGTTCAATGAGCTGGCGACATGAAGGGACATGCAGTCTTGAATAACCGAGCCAAAGCATTGCATTTGTACCCGCTTTTGTAGACCGTGTTAGCAAAACGCATTCCGGAGTGTAAAAATGCATGGGGGTATTAAAAGTACTGCCGAGATCTGAAATGCCGATTTTCCCAACTAATTGGTTTCAGAATCTGTGTTGAGAAAACACATTCCGGTTTAGAAAAACACAAGCGAGTACAAAAGTACTCGCAGCTTGCTTCTTATTTGCAATGCCAATTTCCCCAAGCTCTCCCCAAGTGTCCGCTGCTTGCATGTATTTTATAATGCCGATTTCCCCAGGCTCCATGGTTTTAAAGTCTGTGTTAGGGAAACATTCCGATTTGCAAAAACGCAAACGAATACAAAAGTACCCGCTGCTTGTACCTATTTTGAAATGCCGATTTCCCCAGGCTCCATGGTTTACGTCTGTGTTAGGGAAACATCCATTCATTCCTGCGATGGTACCTCAATCGCTGTTTAACTATAACTGAGTGGATTTCCGAGCGGCGCTTGCTTATATACCGATTGGTGATTCCAATAGCCTGTTGTGAAAGCAATTTTAAGGCTATTGAAACAAGTTTTTGGTATATAACGCGTAAACATTTTATCTTTCAAATGAAGTGTTTATCATACCATTTCGTTCAATTGTTTAGGACGCTCAAAATCTCGGTCTCTGGCGTAACGCTTTCGTTTTCGAAACTTTGATTTTACACCCCGGTATAGAAAGAAAGACGTAGTCCTACGTCAAAAAAAAAATGCAATTTTAAGACATTTGGCATAGAATTTTTTTTTCGAAAACCCCGATTTCCTTTACTCCCCTCTTGGGTGATTTGTCGATTTTCAAAAAACTTAAACTTTGACCGCTTTGCGCCACCTTCCCTTGAGTCGGATTGAGCTAAAATTCGGCATAGGGTGTTTTTTCGAGATGGTGAATATTTTGTTTAGGGTAACTTTTTGAAATTTTAGGGTCGATTTTTTCCCATACATTCATTGGCACCCTAATATAGGTCATCAGGTAAGCCGAAGAACAATCGAATAAGTGCAGTGTTACAGAGTTGATGCATGATACAAATCAATGTACATTGATCATGACATGGATTATTCGTGGACGTGAGTTGATCTGGGACGGGATAGGGATTTTCGTTTCGTTCTACAATGCCAACTTAAGAATAGATTTGTTTTAACGTACCCAATAATCGTCTCCATTACTAATAACAACTGATATGCAACTGATAAATTTTCATTGATATAGTATGTAAGGTAGAAGATGAAGGGATGGAGCTCAACATCTAAGTTTTGGTTATGCTCATAGCGATCTTCCAAACTTTTAAAAGAGGCCCGCATATAACAATATTTGAGAGTATGAAGCAACCCATGATTATTCGCAATAGCTGAGTTTCGTCTCCCGTGGCCGAGTGGTTAGCGTCATAACTAACATGCCGGGTGTTCGGGTTCGATTCCCGTTCTGGTCGGGGGAATTTTTCGTCAAAGAAATTTCCTCCGACTTGCACTGTGATCACGCGTATTCTAGAGCTTGCCACTCAGAATGCATTCAAGGCATGTTATTTGGCATAGAAATCTCAACTAAGTACTAATAAAAATGACGCAAGTAATACTACGTTGAGACGGCGAAGTTCCTCTAGGAACGTTAGTGCCATTGGAGACGAAGAAGAAGAAGAGTTTCGTTAATAAAATATCCGTTGGAAGTTTTAGGTTGGACTAAGGAGGTCGCGTTGAGTGACTCGTTGACAATTTATTTTGAAGGTGTGTGTAAAACAGCGTAGCAACGCAGCAGCAAGGGTAGTTGCATAGTAATAGTAGCTCCAATAAAGAGTTTCTCTTGTTCAAACCTCACTGAAAGCGAAAGCGAAAGCGAAGCGACTGTTAGAGCTGAATATCGATGCGGTACCCATCGAGAGACATCGAGAATTTCTGGGCAAACCTGAAGCGTAAGATCTACTCCAACAATTTTGTCGCGAAAACTGAGAAGAAATTGATAAATAAAACGAAAAAAGAACTCTAAAACATGCCTACACGCATGTTTTCATCCGCCATGGCGAATGTTCCGGTTAATTGCCGGAAGGACGTTCGCAAGGGCGTAAAATTTTTTGTAAGTAAGAATATAATTACTAGAGTGCCAATGGATGTATGGGAAAAATTGACCCTCGAATTTTCAAAGCGAACTTGATTAAAAATGTTGATCCCCACGAAAAACTACTCTATGCAAAATATCAGCTCAATCGGACTTAATTTACTAGTGTCGCACAGTGCACACTTCACGGTGAAAACGAAGTGAATTGTATACAATCTTATTACAGCTGTGTATGTAGAATCCAGAAGAGTTCATCCGTCGTGACAACGTTGATGAACTCGGTGTTATTATGAATACCACGATACTGTCATGTTACGGAGAAGAACAGGTATATTATCACTTGTGTTTTAGATGGTGAAAGCTAGTCACGCGGAATGGAGTAAGTTTAATTTCGTATTTATTTAGCTTTTTTGCTAACATTTTGAATCTTGTCTTGTCTTGTTTAAGAAAGAAAAGATAAACAAACAGCAATTTACTCACTTGGTGACATTTTTAGACGAAATTCTAACGTATCCAGAGGACATAAATTTGTTTATTTGGACTCGGACGATAATTATGATTGATTATGTATATTATTGATTTGTTGATATTTTGAGTATTGAATAACCGTTAAGTTTTTCCAACACTGTAGAGCAGGTTTTTGTAATGCAAACATTCGCACGATAGTTATAAAAAATAAGGCCATTATTTTTTTACTTTTTACGCAATAAATATTTTCAACGATATTGTTTTGAAGACATGCTTTGAATAAAAGAATATTTAAAAAGCTATAATAGTTGTTTCATATGAAGATTATGTTTCT
The DNA here is from genome assembly GCF_029784135.1 of Toxorhynchites rutilus septentrionalis. Classification (NCBI taxonomy): domain Eukaryota; kingdom Metazoa; phylum Arthropoda; class Insecta; order Diptera; family Culicidae; genus Toxorhynchites; species Toxorhynchites rutilus. Next base: position 202,872,696 of record NC_073746.1, on the reverse strand, counting down.
GACCGATGCTGTAAACCAGTTTTTGTTTAAACAATTAAATCAAATCTCGTTTCCCGTGTATCAAATTACTCGAGAATAGGAAGGAGAAAAGGATTGAAATTCAGAATCCCATATTGGAGTAGCTCAGATTATACTGATCGTTGTTTTCTATGGGTTAAAGAAGGTATTATTATTCAACAAAACTGTAGAAATGGTTCTTACAAAATGATTCTTACCTTGACCTATGCTAAATGCTTCTCACTATTCAAACGAGAAAGACAGGGATGTTCATTATTATACATAATAGTCATGTTCTATGTCTAGAGAAATTTATAGAAAGAGAAAATAAAATTACATTCTCATATGTTAAGTAACTATATTATTCACGAGCAACCAAGTATTCCTTCTCATCTTTGAACCTGCGTTTGATTCAGCAAACTAATACACAAAACAAATGAGTCATCGGATGAGCCCAAATAGTTGTCATTGAAATACCGCATCATCAAGGTATAATCGACAACTTGTCATTTTAAAACGTATGCTTAATTAAATGGAATATTATCTCATACATTGTATTAGTTTTACCTACATAACGGTGAAACGTCCAAAATTCCGCAACAGACATAAGTTCAAACGCCTAAAATTATGCAACGGACATGTCTCTTATAAACGGGAATGAACTCTTTCACTTCACGGAGTTTATTTTTACACGCAACTGTCCGTGACAATGATTATAGCCACAAAAAGATTAAGTTAAGTGTAAGTGACGTGGAAGCGTACGTAGCAGTGATGTTCGTGATCAGGCCCTCTATCGCTTATTACTCATATACGTTTCGATGGGTTTAAGAATTTGTCTGCATCAATCCATCAATTCATAGAAATATAACCAAGCTCATCCGCATGCTCAAAAAAATTGCCCCGTACTCAAACGGTTAAACAGAAAGTGAAAAACATTACAAAGGAAAAAAGGAAAAACGGAAGCATCATATTATCTTTACATAAATTCACAGCCTATGATGAAACGCCTTTTAAATCTGTTTAAAAAAATGTCGACGATCCAATACTCGATCGCTAACTAGGCTGGAAATACAACCCAATTAGCGAATTCCACTCGCTAAGTAAGCTGCAGAACAGTGAAAGCAAAACATCAAATTGAATATGACGCCTATTATTAATACACAAATGAGCTGCAGCATAGTCAACGCACGCCCTGTTTAAGAGCCATTTAAAATAGGCACATTTAACGAACGCACAATTCAAAGAAATGCGACACACGGGTTGCATGTAGTTCTAAAATATTCCCCTTTATTCCGCGCGGCGAGTGACGTGAGATTGCAAAGTTTACTACTTTATTCTGGAAGCCCCTTTACTTTTTAGCTCCTATTTGACGCTCTAGTCGATAACGACACGACTTCAAATCTAACCTAGTGACGAACTATAGTCACGCCATTCGCCTACGGGAATGCAGTCACTTGAGCCATCTCACGTCATTCGCCGCGAAGAATAAGGAGGATTAGTTCTAGCTGGCTCAAATGGAATGCACTTGAAAGGACAGAAAACAAATATCTGCACTCAGACTCAGTGATCATCTCTGAATCTGAATGATTCAACGGCAAACCGGCCCGTGAATCTCATATGCTACTGAACCAAATATACAGCTTACAGACTACGTTCAGAGGACAAGAGAGTATTTCTAGACTCTCTCCGAAATATTCTCACAGCTCACGCATGGAAACATTCGTTCTTGCTCTTTTTCCTCGTGTGGTATCTTCAGTGCAAACATGAGTTGCTCGGTGTGTTAATGTGAGAGTTTCAGAGCAGCTGACTGTTTCACGGTTGGTTCATTCAAATTTGAATGAATGGTGAAAGCACTGCTTATTCTGGTTATCTGTTTTGTCTTAGTGACAGACGAATATCGTGGTACGCAAGTAAACAATTGTGTTTAACACTTTCTTCAACCGAGGCGAAATACATTGCATTGGAGGAATGTTATCTACTCCAAACCAAGGCGCCTAAAAGTATATCCTAAGGTGGGTCAACTTGCTAAAACCGTTCTTCAGCCATCTTGGAAGTCTACTGTGTTTTTTTGTATGTAAACAAAACACAATACGCTAGTGCCGAAGCTCGCTCGCGATCAGTCTGTCTCTTTCACGCTACAAGCAAATAATTCCCCTTCTGCTTTCTTCCGTACTGTTTTCATATACCGCTACCCTAACCAACTTAGTGACGAAACGGCCTCACCTTAGGATATACTTCTAGGCGCCATGCTCCAAACAACTGCGTCTGCAGGAATTGATGTGAGATGAACAGACGGAAAACCCTGTATGCATTTTGGAAGATTATCAGAGTTGCACTAGGCTTCTCAGTCAAAACAGCGGATGCGCTCAAAACACGTGGACACTAAGTTCCTTTTGTCTAGGATCCTACGAACACAAACAAATCGACGTCGCCTACTGTTCATCTGAAGATGTGCTTGCGAGTATCTTGACCAAGCCGTTAAACCGTGTGAAGTTGATGATTCTAGCATGGCAACCCTGCCGTATTGATTTTTATATCTGTTATTCTTCTTTCCTCTTTTGTTCACTCTTTTGCTACACTACTGAGAATATAGGACGATGATTCATTATGACTTGGCAAATTTTCCGAGTCAAAATTTCTTCATATTCGACCAGAATTTGTCGACTATTCTTCAGAATCATTTTCACACCTTCAAAGTCTTTGTAGTTTCTCTCAACACAAAGTTCATCTGATGAACGTATAATGTGGAATAACATAATAACAACAGTTTTACCTTTAATCGTTGTAGCGTACGATTCATGTTCCATATCCAAGCTGGCCGCAAGTATGGTGGAAGCACTTGCACTAACTGAGCTACAGGAGTCACGCATATAGTCATGGTTCACAGACGACGGTATAACATTGTTGTCGATTAAAACGGAAGAGTTGCTTTTGTCTCTTTTCTTATGCCTTCGCATATAATCAAGTGTGGCTATGATACCCACTAAGAGCAGAAGGCTGACCCCTCCAATACCACTAACAACACTAGGATTCCATTTTGGAACTGACTTTTTTGTATCAAGAAAATCAATGAATAAAGGAACCATCGTAGTTCTTGGAGGAACACCAGAGTCAGTTGCGACAATATAAAGATGGAATTCTTTTGTCTCAGTGATATTTTGTCTTAGCCATAGTCCACCTTTGGAATCTATATAAAATACATCTGACTGTTCTCCAAGAAGGGTGTATGTTATTCTATCATTAATGTCGCCATCTGCGGCTTCTACTATGCCAATCATTGCAGGAAGGGTCATATTTCCATTGTTGACTATTCTAAAACCATAGCGTGGTTTCCTGAACCTCGGTTCCCAGTCATTAACATCGCTTACTTCTATTCTCATTTCTACATAACTCTTGTTGATTCCGTCATTTATTTCGACTGTAAATGCATGTAAATGTTTTGATTCATAATCTAATCTTCCATTGAGCTTGATGTTTCCGTTGTTATCAACTGAGAACCAATGTAGCTCTGTTTCGTTTAAAATTTTATACTTTACGTTCGATGCTTGTTGATTACCGTGTGGATGTACTCCAAGGTTTTTTAGTATACTACCGACAGCATAATTTTCTTTCACATTCATTTTATATCTCGACGTAAGAAACACTGTTTCGGGGTTTTCTTCCGAAACTTTTTGTGAAAGTATTACCGTACTCAGAGCATATCGGTCCGAATTATCTGACTGTGTTGCCTTTATAACCAATGTGATATTACCGGTAGTATTTTGATGGCCCTGAACTTTTAAAGTCCCGCTGTAGGGATCTATTGCAAAATAATCTGACAGAGATGATGGAACAATTGAATACAGCAATGAGGCGTTTATCCCGAAATCTTGATCGATTGCCTTTATATGTTCAGGGTGCAAAGTTATAATAGAATCAACCTGATTAGCCTCGAAAAATCCATAATAAACATCCTGATTAAATCTAGGGTTCTGGTCATCTGCATCTAATACATTTATGGTTAATGTTGTATCAGCAAACCTTGGAGGAACCCCTTGATCTTGTGCGCGTAGTTTTATCGTGAGGTTATTTGTGGTTTCATAATTTAATTCATGTTTTAACACTAGGGTACCCTCGAGGGGTGAAATGAATGAAATAAACTTTGCATGCGGTCCAGGAAGGACTTGATATTCGATAGTAGAATAAGGTCCAGGTTGATCAGAATCTTTCGCTCGAACCCCCTGTAATATTCTATAAAATAAAAGTTAGTGTGATGTACATGGAAACAACGAACCTAGCTTTAATTGATTCAGAATATTTTCCTCTAACTGATGGTCGCTGTTTCAGCGCATTATTATTTGAGTAATTTTACGATTGTGCCGAAAACGATAACATCGAGTCTGATTCGTGATGTATTTGCACATCATAGAGCGCTAGGACGTTCAGCATTGCAGAGAAATAGCTCGATTCGTAGGCGACCAAAGTGTTTGAGTTTAGTTAGATATTGGTTCGCAAATGAAAGGCTAAGTTGGCATTTTTTGAGAAGAATAAAGGAAAAATTAGAGACAGAAAACTTCAGCTGGACTGGATTGGAAGACGGAAACAACTCCATTTAAGGTTTTGTTTTCTTCTTAAATTCATGATTTGTTTTAGTACAGACTTTTTTCCTCCAAACAAATTAACCATATAATTAAGATCTTTGAGAATTAACGTACTTTTTTTCGTCAGTGGGTGATGTAAACACAAAACCACTGACGGTTTTTGTTTTTTGTTGATGTTTGAAAAAGTTATTATCAAAATGACAAGTAAGAGGAAACAAATAGATATAGTACACGAACAATGATAATAAGTAAGACTTGTCGAGTAAAGACATTGCGGGAAATAGCAGCTGCTGTCGGAAGAACCCACTCTACAGTAAAGAAAATCGTAAACAAGTGGGAATACGAAGGAACCATGGAAATGTCCTGTTTAATGGATGCAAACGGATCCTTCTCTGATGATGAACGAGTAATTGTGCGAAAATTGCAGAAGAACCCATCTGAAGAATAAAAATCGAGGGAACAAAGTGGAACTCGAAACGACGATTAAGGAGATCTGGGAGAGCATTCCGTCTACAGTGACCAGAAATCTCGTTGAATTGATGTCATGGCGCTTGCAGGCAGTGCTGGACGCCAAAAAAAGGCGATATCAAATACACTGAATTCTTTTGTTACGCGAATTTCTTTTTTGAGCGCAAGTAACTATCGCGTAAGTAAACTAACTAGTAAGTAACTAAACGCTCATCTTATTTCCTAACAAGAATAAGACATCTATTGAGTGTTTTGGTCGAAAAATTATTCAAGATTACCTTAGCATGGGTTTCCTCTCATTGCTCGATTCCGGGGAATGAGAAAGCGGACTCGCTAGCTAAGGTGGGCGCTTCAGAAGGCACACTTTTTGAAAGGCAAATTGCTTATAACGAATTTTTTCACATTCCTCGTCAGGACACACTCGTTAGTTGACAGCGCATGTGGAGTGAAGATGAGTTCGGTCGTTGGTTACACACGATTATCCCTAAGGTTTCGACGAAAGCTTGGTTTAAGGGATTGAATGTCGGTCGTGATTTCATTCGCGTGATATCTCGGCTTATGTCCAATCACTACAACCTAAACGCGCATCTCTATCGCATTGGGTTCGCAGCAAACAATCTTTGTGATTGTGGCGATGGCTACCACGACATCGAGCATATTGTCTGGTCGTGTATCCGGTTCCATGCTGCTCGCTCTCAGCTCTCTAGAGCACTGAGAGCAAAAGGCAGACAATCGGATATCCCCGTCCGGGATATCTTAGGTAGCCGTGATCCTGATCTTCTGCTTCATCTATACCTGTTCCTCAGAAACGCCGATGTCAACGTTTAATGATGTTTCCTTCGTTGTGTCCCTGTTTCATATCCCTCCTATCCGATCGATAAACTTTTACTTAGTCGCGGCAATACATACACACACTCTTACACGGGCCAAAGGTTGTGCAGTCCACTGATCATTCAACAAGAGCCGAAGGTTGTACCGCTCATGACAACTCTACATGAACTGATGATTGCGCCGGTTAGTGATCATTCTATCCTGGATTCCTCGAGTCGAGAAAGACGCACCACGCTAGATATGAGGTACAGACTAGGGGGGCGTTGCTGATTAAGGGTCAGCTGCATCCCAATAGGAAGTATCCCGTGTCGGGCACACGTACAGAGCATTGGAGACAGCAACATCCGAATTACGAAAACACTTGTAATACTAACCTCGAGCCAACCGCGAGTAATCGGTTACATATTACTAACATAGATAATAAGAAAAATTGTCAAAGTATTGAACTCCCGGCCCCGTGAGGCTAACGCCATATGAGCCTTGATAGAAATATATATTTTGGAAAAAAAAACTCATTTTCGATGAAATTGCTCTGCTCGGTTTTAATCAAATAAACCACGTAAAAAACAGTCAAAATACATATCTAGACCTTCTATTCACAAATATGACCGAAGACTTCTGTGTGTATCAATCCATGACTCCGCTCTGGAAAAACGAGACATTCCACACAGCAATAGAATACTCAATTTTTACGCAAAACAAAGCAAGTGCCTGCCGACTGTGAGTATGTAGAAGTGCCGGAATACAATATGACTGATTTCGAAGCAATTAAATGTATTCTACCTACAATAGATTGGGAACATATGCTTAGTAATGAAGGACCAATCAACCAATCTGTACGAAATTTTCACGAATTTCTGAATAACATAATGTAAGAATTCGTCCCGAAGAAAAGAAGACGTAGAACTCGCGAAGCAAATATCCTCAGTGGTTCAATCCACAAATAAAGAAATTAAAAAAATCAGAAACAAAAAGCACACAAAAAGTATAAACTAACAGAATCGGATGAAAATTTATTTAGTTACCACCTTATTTGTCAAAAACTGAATTCGGCCATAAATATCGCATATGAAGAATATAATCGGAAGGTCGAATCTGAAGTCAAATCCTGTTCGAAGAACTTTTTCAATTACGTGAAGTCTAAACTTATAAGCAATAATATTCCATCACGTATGCATCTCGACGAGAATGTGGGTAACACTTCGAAAGAAACATGTAATCTTTTTGGCATTTTTTTTCAGGAAGTCTATACCACATTCTCCGAGCAAAACCGTGACCGAAAGTACTTTTCATTTCTACCGAAACGACATCTCTGTGAACTATATCACACATCAGGAAATAGCCTGAGCCCATCGAAAGGCCCAGGTCCTGAAGGAATTGCACCAGTAATCCTCAAGAACCTGGCTGACGAACTTACGCATCCTCTTCATCTCCTGTTTAATATGTCTTAAAAAACTGGAATATTCCCAGACAAATGAAAATTATCTTTCTTAGTGCCTATCTTCAAATCAGGCTCAAAGTCTGACATCCGTAATTACCGTGGCATTACTATTATCTCTTGCATTCCTAAATTATTTGAATCAATTATTAATGAAAAAATCTTTCAACAAGTAAAAAGTCCAATTACATGTAGACAACACGATTTTTTCAAATGCCGCTCTACATCAACTAGCCTATTAGAATTCGTCACCTTTTTACTAAATGCAATGGACAATGGCAAACACGTAGAAGCCCTCTATACGGACTTTAATAAAGCATTTGACCGAATCGACATCCCATTATTAACCTTCAAACTGGAAAAATAGGAATAGCACACAGTCTTTTGGAATGGCTTAACTCATATTTAATAGAACGCAAACAAATAGTTCGTTTCCAAAACAACCATTCAAACCCCATTAAAGTCACTTCGGGAGTGCCGCAAGGACCCCTTTTTGGCCATCCTCTTTTAATTTTGTACATTATTGACATTTCCTTTATTATGAGCGTATATATGTACTCATATATGCTGACGACATGAAGCTTTTCGCGGAAATTGAAAATGACAGCGACTTAAAAGCATTCCAGAATGAAATAAATGTATTCTACACGTGGAGTAAAAAAAGCCTCTTACAAATTAATGCAAAATAAAAAGTAGTGCAATAACATTTAGCAGAAAACAACAAACACCAAATTTTGTAATATCCCTAGGAAACGAAACTGTAAGAAAATGCAGAATAGTCAGAGATCTAGGCGTCATTCTTGACTCTAGACTCACATTTATTGAACACTACAACTCAGTAATAAACAAAGCAAATAGAGTGTTAAGCTTAATAAAACGCTTTGCACATAACTTCCAGGATCAATACATACTCGACAAAAAAATTAGAGTGCGAAGTCGGAAATTTTGAGTGATTTTTGACATACTGTAACTTCGTGAAAAATCAACGCATATCGATGGGATGTGCATCATTTTGAAGCTACAACTTTCAGGTATTAGAATATTTTACGTATATATTTTTATATTGGTGTGTGTAGGTGTAGTCGGCAACGATATCGGGAAGAAAAGAAAAATCGATTTTTCTTTGTATTTTTTAAGAATATTCTGGGCTAACACAATTTTTTTGCTAACCAACTCAATAGCAAATCCAATTAACCTTATCAACAAGCTTTGGTGGTTTGGTTTGATGATGAATAATTCAATAAACAACCATCGCATCGCAAATCGAAAGACAGTTTTAAAAACTCCAATAAATTCTGCACAAGGATAATTTGTTACTTTGACGAAAAAAATTTTTTAAATTTTTTGCATCGATTTCAAAAAAGTTCCAAAAACAGGATTTTTATAGTGCTTTACAAAATCCACTGTAGCTCTGCAAATATAGCAGTAAGTTCCAATGTTTGCAGGCAAATTTTTAGCCTAGTATATTCCCTAAACATCCGTGAACGTTTCATATTGATACGTTCAGTTTTTTCTAGCCGATTTTCAAAGTTTGGAGGTAATTAGAGGAGCATTTAATCGCAAATCGTATCAGAAGTACAAAATCCTAGGCAACTCTCAGAATGAACCATTCGTAACTTTCGTCTCTATAAGTTTGTGGGTGATGAGTGCGTGAATGTGTGGATCGAAATGTAATCGTAATAATCGAATAATCGAAAAATTTAGACATCTTTATTGACATCACAATGAATAGAGAGCTAATTAAAAACACGTGCCGTAGAAATAACAATTAGTCTGTAAGAAAACATTGTAATAACATATGTATGTAGTGTACATTTGATTGACGAAATAAATAAATATATATTTATATTTGCAATTGTTCATCGGGACACATCGTTCATACATTTCACTTCAGTGTGGAATTGTTATTTTTTTCAAATGTATTCTAAGACTCGTGTCAGTGAAGCGCCACACAGTCTGATATTTGAATTGATCTACTTACGTACAAAAATCAAAACAGACGGTGTGATTTGCTTTTCTCTCACAAACACTATTATCCCATGAAACTACATGCTTTTACCTCTACTACTACAATGGCTTCCTTCCACTTTCACCTTAAGTTTTGTTGGCCATTCAACAGTATCTTATTACCCATTATTTTTTTTCTGTTTTTCAGCCATGTGGGTTTTGAATACAATAGAGCCTTTTCTTTCATTTGTCCACCATAAAATTAATTTACAAATACATATTTATGGCGAAAAACTACAAATATGTTTGATTACATTTGTCTCAAAAATTCCGACCAGAAAAAATGCATTTAAAAAAAAAAAACCTGTTGAGGTACTAGACCGATTCAGACCATTTAGCCAAAAAAAAAATACACTGGAGTCGCTTTTTACGCGGGGGAAAACAGCGTAAATTTCAAAATCCGCGTAAAAAAAACCTTGTAGATTTCAAAATCCGCGTAAAATACAACCTTGTAAATTCCAAAATCCGCGTAAAAATAAACCGAGTGAAAAAAATACGTATAAAAATCTAACAAACAGTAAATTATTTATTAAAAATGCAACTCATATTTTAACAATTGAATAACCGGTTTTTTTTTCGTATGCTGCAATCATGATATCTGTATCTTCTTTTATCTCTCAGCTACTAATCAGTGATACAATACAAACTTATTTCGTGAAAAGTCAAATCAATTACACATTCAATTTGTACACGGTTGATACGCGCTGCGTAAAAAAACCGCGTAAATGTCGAAATCCGCGTAAAAAACCGCGTAAATTCCGAAATCCGCCGAAGCCGCGTAAACTAAAACCGCGTAAAAGGCGATTTCAGTGTACTATACTCCCAAAAATTCGGATTTTGATAGTCATTTTTTTTTGCAAATGCTTAGTTTTATAAGTTATAGGCAGTATCGATACCTGTAAATGACGTTAAAATGAAGCCTATACCCAAAGAATGTCAGGGTTTTTATATACATTTAAAAAATTAAGTGTTCGAAATTTTAGACTGTTCGGACTGTTTTGTCTCAAAAACGATATACGAAAAAATCGATAAAAATCAATCGAAAAATACGATAAAAATCAATATAATTAAAACAACTCTAAAACAATTAAAACTGCAGATGTCGTAACGGCGTTTTTCTTTTAATTTGGTTCGATTAATCCACGTAAATTATTCGGTCGCTTCGATTATTGTTGCACAGTATTCGTTCGAATAATAATCGATTTTTGTAGTAAGTTTTCGATTAATCGATCAATTGAACGATTAGCGGACATCACTAGTTGATCCTGCCAATAATACTGTGGATAGGGAAACAATGTGATGAATATATGTGATATGATGTTTGTTTTCCGTATTTTACGCTGGAATGTGTGCTAATTTTACATTTTACGAAAATGAAACTCAAATGTTGGGCATCAATTATAAATACTTGAAAAGTACCTTGTTCCTATTATTGTTACTTCGGAAACATTGACTGCATACGGGGCACCACTCCAGCGAGGTGAATTATCATTAACATCTATGACCCGTATATTAACAGGAATAACGAAACTCTGAAAAATATTTCAAATTTATAAGCATTTGATTCAAATTTGTGGTTTGATTCAAATAGTTTTGAGAACTGCTTATGTGTTTGACTGTCCATGAGGAGTATTCTGAAGTGATTTATTTGAATTTCGAATGAGAGAGTTTTTCTTACCGGATCATTGGTTGATCGCCTCTCACAAATGACATTCACGTACACTGATGCGGGGCCTTCGATTCCTTCTTTATCTAGCGGTTTGCTTAATACCAAATTTTTCGAATTTGGTATTATGCTCACTGGTGCATCTTTTTCACGTAGCGATAAAACTATGTCATTTTGAGGATCACCATTAACACTCAAGGTTCCAAGTAGAGATCCAACGGCAACGTCTTCATTAGCCAGGAAACTTTCCGTCGAACCTCCTTCAGCCAAATAACATCTTGAGTCCAGAAGCTGTGCTGTTCCTGTTTTCAAAATATGAACAATTATAGTGTGTATAGAGTTAAATCAACTGTTGAAAAAAAAGTCCGACCGTTCTCGAACACTATTGTGTTATCATTAAGCAGAAGTATCGTTTCTTCTAAATTAACCTACTAAAAGTGGACTACATACGAGGTAGTTAAAGCAAATTCAACCTATTTCATAAGAAACAAAATACGATACTTCGTTCAGAAGTGTTTGAACGTGTAAACTTCTGTTCCTTCTAGTGTCATTAAGAGTTTTTGGGTTTCAGGCTTTGTTATCTCTTGTCACTCACGGCGAAGAGGAGCATAATTCAACCATAAACTTACAATAATTCATTCTGCCATCTCTGATAAATGCTATAACTAACAACTATCACAGCGAGCTTATTGCAATAGAGAAGTGATAAGGTATGAATGTTAAGACAATCAAGGATAATCTATTGCGTTATTTATAAGCTATCGAGATTTACGTGCACTTATTATATCAATTTTACATACCATTTTCAAGATATAACCCTATAAGAAGCAGAACACTCCTTCGCCACATTCTAGTTGGTTTCACGACATCTGCCAATATGAAATAGAATATTTCAAATAAAGTCCGTTCATGTATCTATTGGTTTGTTGCGGTTTTCGAACTAAACATAGACGAGAAATAAACATTGCTCATCAGATTTTGTGGCAGCCCCAATTCTGAATATCATTATATTGTGTTGACTTGTGTAAGGTATTGAAGATCTTTTCCCAATCAATTATATGTTGGAACCGTGACCAAAAAAACGCCCCGGAAAACAACTGCAACAAAAGCAACCGTTTAAAAAAAATTATAGGAGGTCTGCCATTGTTGACGTAGAACTACGCTGTAGTTTGCTTCAAGTCGCTTGTTAATAACTGTGGATATTTTTTTATAATGCTAAGAAACTTTTGAAATAACCATTTTACCAGTTTGGTCACCCTGAAATGTTTTTTTTATTGTAGAATCATTTGACGATATCTGTTTGATGATTCATTCTTATGCTAGCAGAACAATACATGCTTGAGATAAGCGCAGCTGACATCCTCAGTGGAGAAAGTTTTGCTACTGTCAAGCGAAACCAAATCATATACAAAATTCCAGAACGTCATTTATTTTCTTGGTGACTAAATAAATGAAATAAACTCTATATGTTAATCTCAACAACCTCGAAAAGAGTACTGCACTGTTTCAATAATGATTAATGAATGATCAAGCAAAATGCAAATGCAATCCTATTTTTTTATCCAAAATATAGGGTTTGGGAAAAAGAAATGTCGTATTTCTGATCGAAATTTGACGCTTTATTTAACATACAGGGTGGGCCATTTAAAGTGGAAGGATTTGTTTTTGCAATAACAAAGTAAAGAAGTGGAATTTTAATTTTTTTTTTGAAATTCATTTATTTTGGTCCAAGGAGATTTGTTCTAACTACTTTTTGATTATGATTTCTCGTAAATGACCGCCTCTGGCCTTGACCGCAAAATGTGCCCTTTTTCGGCATTTTCCATCACTTTGCCCAATGTTTCGGCCGATATGGCAGCAATTTCTTGTCGGATATTGTCTTTCAGCGCAGCCAGGGTCCTTGGTTTACCAGTGTATACCTTGGATTTTAAATATCCCCATAAAAAAGTCAGGAGGCGTCAAATCAGGTGATATCGGTGGCCAGTCCTAATCGCCGTTTTTCGATATTAATCTTCCGGGGAACATTTCGCGCAATAATTTGGTCGTGGCAGCCGCTGTATGGCATGTAGCGCCGTCCTGTTGGAACCAGTAATTGTCCAATTCATTTTCACGAACAAATGGTGGTTCGAGCGATGCCTAACTCTTGCGAACGATGGCGACCTGATGTCGATGGAGTCTCTGCAACACTGGCTCGAACGGCATCAATATTCTCGTCGAAACGTCTTGATCGTTGTCTGGACAGATGACTGGCATTACCAACACTACCAGACGATATAAATTTGGCATATAATCGATGTATAGTGTTGTCTCCAGGCGATGTTTTAATTTTATTTTTATTTTTCCACGCACGTTTAGTTAACACAATTGAGAAGTTATTTTGAATGTACAGCTGAACAATTTCAGCGCGTTGTTTAGGTGTGTATTGTTCCATGGTTAAAATTGTACTGAAATGACGCTTCCAACGCGGTATGACATTTGTTAATCTGACATCTCTGTCAAAAGTTATGGGGTTGCCAGATGCTTCCACTTTAAATGGCCCACCCTGTACTTAAAACTATCCAATTTAAGTCAAATATGCGCCGTTTTGTTCGCAAACTTGTTGTCACTTAGAAGGCAACTTCATTATCCCCTCCTTATTTGCAAAAATACTCAGACAGCCAGTTTTCGCAAGCCTCTTTTGAGGCCAACTTAGTATCACCAAGAGCGTTTTGCATGGACCGGAAGAGATGATAATCACTTGGAGCCAGGTCCGGACTATACGGTGGGTGCAATAGGACATCCCATCCTAGCTCCCGTAGCTTCTGGCGGGTCATCAAAGATGTGTGAGGCCGAGCGTTGTCCTGGTGAAAAACAACACCATTCCTATTGATCATTTCTGGTCGCTTCTGGTCAAGCGCCTGCTTCAAACGGTCAAGCTGCTCACAGTAGTAAACCGAGTTGAGAGTCTGGACATAGTTGAGCAGCTCATAGTGAATGATTCCCTTCCAATCCCACCAAACACACAGCAAAACCTTCCTGGCCGTCAATCCGGGCTTGGCGATGGTTTGGACCGGCTCACCGCGCTTCGACCACGACTTTTTTCGCTTTAGGTTGTCGTACGTGATCCACTTTTCATCACCAGTCACCATCTTCTTTTCAAAAAAGACTCGAGTTCATTCCGTTTCAGCAGTGCATCGCAGGCGTTGATTCGGTCTGAAAGATTTTTTTGCGTCAACTCGTGTGGCTCCCATACATCCTGCTTTTTTTGGAGTCCAATCTTCTGCAAATGGTTCCAAACGATTTTCTGGTCTATACCCAGTTCCTGGCCAATCGAGCGAGTGCTCACATGCCGGTCTACTTGGCGACGATCTACGACGATTAGCCTACCAGTACGGGATGTATCTTCGACAGCCACTACACCAGAACGAAATCGATCAAACCAACGCTGTTCTGTGCGAATTGTTACAGTATCGGATCCATAAACTACACGAATTTTTTCGGCCGCCTTCGTTGCAGTTTTACCTCGCAGGTAGTAAAAACGTAAAATATGGTGAATTTCTTGCTTGGTCGACTCCATTTTTGACGCGCTATAGCTTGAGACTGAAAAGGACAATCACAACACTGTCAAAACGACACTTGTAGCACAGATTGTCGTCTTTAAATAGCCGTGCCTTCCGGAGCGTGGCGCATCTTCGACGACCTCTACACCAGAACGAAAACGTTGAAACCATCGTTGTGCGGTGGAAATGGAAACTGTATCGGGTCCATAAACTGCACAAATTTTATTGGCAGCTTGAGATGCATTTTTGCCTTTGTCATAGTAGTACTGTAAAATATGTCGGATTTTCTCTTTATTTTGCTCCATATTTGCGACACTCTAACTCACGAACGACTTAACCAAACAAAACACTGTCAAGGACTGTATTATAGCGCGCAAAAATACCTTTCCAACAAGCTATAGTATGACTCGATACAATGAATACAACTAGAACTACGCGCTTACAACGACACCTCGCGGAAATACCGCAGGACTTTTTTGACAGCCTAATATTTTTATTAAGGCTCATATGCTGTCAGCCGGGACCCGGGGGCCGGGAGTTCAATATTTCGACAACGACTAATATATTATGCCTATGTTAGTAACATGTAACCGATTACTCGCGGTTGGCTCGAGGTTAGTATTACAAGTGTTTTCGTAATTGTGATGTTGCTGTCTCCAATGCTCTGTACGTGTGCCCGACACGGGATACTTCCTATTGGGATGCAGCTGACCATTGATCAGCAACGCCCCGCTAGTCTGTACCCCATATCTAGCGTGGTGCGTCTTCTCGACTCGAGGAATCCAGGATAGAATGGTCACTAGCCGGCACAAACATCAGCTCGTGTAGAATTGTCATGAGCGGTACAACCTTTGGCTCTTGTTGAATGATCAGTGGACTGCACAACCTTTGGCCCGTGCATCTGTAAAGAGTGTGTGTATGCATTGCCGCGACTAAGTAAAAGTTTATAGATCCTCCTATCCGATCTATAAACTTTTACTTTACTATAAACTTTTACTGGATATGAAACAGGGACACAACGAAGGAAACACACAGCAAAACCTTCCTGGCCGTCAATCCGGGCTTGGCGATGGTTTGGACCGGCTCACCGCGCTTCGACCACGACTTTTTTCGCTTTAGGTTGTCGTACGTGATCCACTTTTCATCACCAGTCACCATCTTCTTTTCAAAAAAGACTCGAGTTCATTCCGTTTCAGCAGTGCATCGCAGGCGTTGATTCGGTCTGAAAGATTTTTTTGCGTCAACTCGTGTGGCTCCCATACATCCTGCTTTTTTTGGAGTCCAATCTTCTGCAAATGGTTCCAAACGATTTTCTGGTCTATACCCAGTTCCTGGCCAATCGAGCGAGTGCTCACATGCCGGTCTACTTGGCGACGATCTACGACGATTAGCCTACCAGTACGGGATGTATCTTCGACAGCCACTACACCAGAACGAAATCGATCAAACCAACGCTGTTCTGTGCGAATTGTTACAGTATCGGATCCATAAACTACACGAATTTTTTCGGCCGCCTTCGTTGCAGTTTTACCTCGCAGGTAGTAAAAACGTAAAATATGGTGAATTTCTTGCTTGGTCGACTCCATTTTTGACGCGCTATAGCTTGAGACTGAAAAGAACAATCACAACACTGTCAAAACGACACTTGTAGCACAGATTGTCGTCTTTAAATAGCCGTGCCTTCCGGAGCGTGGCACATCTTCGACGACCTCTACACCAGAACGAAAACGTTGAAACCATCGTTGTGCGGTGGAAATGGAAACTGTATCGGGTCCATAAACTGCACAAATTTTATTGGCAGCTTGAGATGCATTTTTGCCTTTGTCATAGTAGTACTGTAAAATATGTCGGATTTTCTCTTTATTTTGCTCCATATTTGCGACACTCTAACTCACGAACGACTTAACCAAACAAAACACTGTCAAGGACTGTATTATAGCGCGCAAAAATACCTTTCCAACAAGCTATAGTATGACTCGATACAATGAATACAACTAGAACTACGCGCTTACAACGACACCTCGCGGAAATACCGCAGGACTTTTTTGACAGCCTAATATTTTTATTAAGGCTCATATGCTGTCAGCCGGGACCCGGGGGCCGGGAGTTCAATATTTCGACAACGACTAATATATTATGCCTATGTTAGTAACATGTAACCGATTACTCGCGGTTGGCTCGAGGTTAGTATTACAAGTGTTTTCGTAATTGTGATGTTGCTGTCTCCAATGCTCTGTACGTGTGCCCGACACGGGATACTTCCTATTGGGATGCAGCTGACCATTGATCAGCAACGCCCCGCTAGTCTGTACCCCATATCTAGCGTGGTGCGTCTTCTCGACTCGAGGAATCCAGGATAGAATGGTCACTAGCCGGCACAAACATCAGCTCGTGTAGAATTGTCATGAGCGGTACAACCTTTGGCTCTTGTTGAATGATCAGTGGACTGCACAACCTTTGGCCCGTGCATCTGTAAAGAGTGTGTGTATGCATTGCCGCGACTAAGTAAAAGTTTATAGATCCTCCTATCCGATCTATAAACTTTTACTTTACTATAAACTTTTACTGGATATGAAACAGGGACACAACGAAGGAAACATCATTAAACATTGACATCGGCGTTTCTGAGGAACAGGTATAGATGAAGCAGGAGATCGGGATCACGACTACCTAAGATATCCCGGACGGGGATGTTCGAATGTCTGCCTTTTGCTCTCAGTGCTCTAGAGAGCTGAGAGCGAGCAACATAGAATCGGATACACGACCAGATGTCGTGCTCGATGTCGTGGTAGCCATCGCCACAATCACAAAGATTGTTTGCTGCGAGCCCAATGTGATAAAGATGCGCGTTTAGGTTGTAGTGATTGGACATAAGCCGAGATATCACGCGAACGAAATCACGACCTACATTCAATCCCTTAAACCAAGCTCTCGCCGAGACCTTAGGCATAATCGTGTGTAACCAGCGACCGAACTCATATTCACTCCACATGCACTGCCAATCAACGAGTGTGTACTGACGAGGAATGTGAAGAAGTTCGTTATAAGCAATTTGCCTTTCAAAAAGTGTGTCTTCTGAAGAGCCCACCTTAGCTAGCGAGTCCGCTTTCTCATTCCCCGGAATCGAGCAATGAGAGGGAACTAATGCTAAGGTAATCTTGAATAATTTTTCGACCAAAACACTCAATAGTTTTCTAATTTTTGTTAGGAAATAAGAGGAGCGTTTATCAACCTTCATTGAGCGAATTGCCTCTATTGAGCTGAGACTGTCTGAAAATATAAAATAAAGGTTGATGGGTAGTGTTTCAATGATCCCTAGAGCATAGTATATCGCACCCATTTCAGCGACATACACGGAACAAGGATCTTTGAGTTTGAAGATGCCGAAGCCAGTGGACCCGTTTATGGATGAACCGTCAGTGAAGAACATTTTATCAGATCTAACTTTCCCATATTCTGCCGAAAATATCGGCGGAATAGAATCGGAGCGTAGATGATCTGGGATTCCATGGATTTTTTGTCGCATGGACAGATAAAAAATGACAGAGAAATTGCAAAAGTATGGGAAGCAAACTTGGTTGGAGATGCCCGGTGAAGGTGCACTTCATGGTAAGGTACTCATGGTATATAGACATAAAACTTGACTGAGGAGTCAGTTGGAGTAGATTTTCGAAGTTATCAATCACCAATGGGTTCATGATCTTGCAACGGATGAGAAATCTGTAGGATAATTCTGTGAACCGAAGAATAAGCGGGGCCAAGACTATACGCAAGCAACGATATTGTATTCTTTCCAGCTTGAGAATATGAATCCTGGCAGCTGATCGGAAGCGAAAACTGCCATATTCTAACACTGATAATATCGTTGTTTTGTACAACTGAATGAGATAGGTGAAGTTGGAATTGGGCGGGTTCGTGCTTCCTAGAAAAAAATATAGGAGGTTGTGTCCAAGATACGACCGCATTGTTGACGTAGAACTACACTCTTATTTTATATAAGTCGCCATACACTGGTGGCTTGAAATTACTTGGAACATAAACACTTCTCATCATTTTGCGCTATTCTCAAAAGAAACGCTTATGTTAATATTACTGGCCTCGAAAAAAGTTGCATTTCTCATGCTAGAGGGAAGCGCAGCTGTCACCCTTAGCGGAGGAGGCTTTGCTACTGGCAAGCGAAATCTAATCACATACAAAATTCCAGAACGACTGTAGTGTATTGCCTA
Source organism: Toxorhynchites rutilus septentrionalis (assembly GCF_029784135.1). Taxonomy (NCBI): domain Eukaryota; kingdom Metazoa; phylum Arthropoda; class Insecta; order Diptera; family Culicidae; genus Toxorhynchites; species Toxorhynchites rutilus. The sequence goes on along the minus strand of NC_073746.1, from coordinate 202,853,944 downwards.
CCTTGTATTAATAAACCATTGCAACACACCTATTTACTCACACCTTGTATTGCCTCACATTGTTATTCACCGAAGCATACCTTCTATATTCATATACATTGATGGGTGGGCTACGGGCTGTCATTCGGGCTACGAGCGTAGAGAAGGACGGACACAATCTTACAACTGGCGACGAGGAGAAAAAATAATTGAGGAACGAGGTAATTATGCAACCAGCAAAATATTTTCATTGTGTAAGAAAATTGCGTGGCCTTTATCACAAGGTAAAATCCAGTAGCAACTGGAAGTGGAATGTTTAGCAAACGCGAGAATTATGAAGAATTCTCCGTGGGGTCGAATTTTGCGAGAATCAGAGTGATTCTAACGGCGTTGGCGGGAATCGGAAGGATTCCTCCTGTTTGATTTGCGAGAATTGATAGAATTCTCCAGGGGGTCGAACTTTGCGAGAATCGGAGTGATTCTCACGGCGTTGGCGGGAATCGGAAGGATTCCTCCTGTTTGATTGCGAGAATTGATAGAATTCTCCAGGGGGCAAAGTTCGATAGAATTTAGACATTCTCGAGGAGTGCGGAAGTTTCATGTCTTCCCTACTGTGAATGGTTCACATCTCGACGAGAAATGTTATGGAAGAGAAAAGTTTGTTTTCTGCATAAGAGGTTATGTCATAACCAAACGAAGCCTTCCGGGATACGGCCGAATGATGTAAACACAAGACGAAAATTCGAGAATTTTCCCTGTTGTTTTTGTTTTGGCTCAAGCTAAATCTAGATCAGATTCACAAATCGAAGTGCAGGGAATTAGAACTGGGGCCAATTCGATGTATAGTAATTCGAATTGGAGACGCACTGATGAAGCAGACGGGCATAATTGAGATTGTGTTATCGAATACAGATGGAAGATAAAATGTTTGTCTCTCTGTGGTTTCAGATGGATGAATCACGGGCGGTTCCGGCTTTTAGATGTGATAGAATCGAAACAAGTAAACTTGCTCGAGAATGAAAGGTGTGGAAGGAGTCACTGGAGTGCTTCTTTGCGGCCTACGATATAACGGATCAGAGAGTCATGCGAGCGAAAATGCTCCATATGGGTGGTTCTGCCTCGCAGACGGTTTTCAAGAACCTGGAAGATCATAATCACGTTCCACTGGTCTCCCTGGTTCCGCGATGGTACGATGTAGCGGTTGAAAAACTCGACGCATTTTTCGAACCAAGACACCAAAACACTTCTGAGCGCAGGAAGCTCCGGCAAATAAAGCAGAATTCTGGTGAAAGATTTGCGGATTACGTCATCCGTCTTAAGCAGCAAGTTGGTGAGTGTGGATTCGAAAGATATGGAGCCGATATAGAGGAAATCCTGAAGAATATCTATCTAACGGATGCCGTTGTTGAAGGATGTTCTTCAAACGAAGTGCGCAGAATGATTCTGCTGAAGGATTTGCCTTTCAAGGATATCGAAGCATTCGGAGTTACCCAAGAAGGCGTGGACCAGCAATTGGTTGAGATTACCCAATCGGGGACTCACACGATGGATAAGGTATACAGTGCTCATTCGCAGAATCGAGACCGCCGTAGTGCTGTTAGAGATAACTCAAACAGGATGTCGATGAAGAGATGTTACAATTGCGGTCGGCAGGGACATTTGTCAACCTCTCCAATTTGCCCGGCACGCGGTCAGCAATGCCGCAACTGTAAGAACTACGGTCATTTCGAGAAACTGTGCCGTAAGCGAAAGTCGACGCTAACAGAACCCTCGCTGAAGAACCAAATCCGAGTAATTGAAAGCATCAGCAACGACAATGATCTAAATGTAGTCGTACCAGAAGACAACCCAACCCAAGACAAAGTGTACTACGCCTTCTACTCAGGTAATGAATCGAACATGCTTACATGCAGTATCGGTGGTGTTTCTACGGAAATGTTGGTCGATTCTGGTGCTGATGCTAATTTGATTAGCGAGGTATCTTGGGCGAAAATGAAAAATAGTAGGATTTCGGTGCATACGTCCACCAGAGGGAGCAGTCGAATTTTAAGAGCGTATGGCAGCGATATTCCATTGACCATTTTGGGAACCTTCGTTGCGGACATAACCATTGGGAGAAGACAATTCAAGCTGAATTTCTCGTAGTCAAAGGAGCCTTCTCGGTGACCGAACAGCGAAGCAGCTAGGTGTATTAAAGATTGATTTGCACGTCAATCGTGTCGAGAATTCTACACAGTCGTTCAGCAAGATTAGGGGTATCACGGCTTACATCCCTATGAATCATGAAGCCATCCCAGTTTTCCAGCCAATGCGTCGCATTCCTTTGCCATTGGAGCAAGCAGTTGCGAAGAAAATCGATGAATTACCGAAGCGGGATATCATCGAAATCAAGACAGGTCCAACCAGCTGGGTGTCCCCGTTGGTTATTGTAGGGAAGGCAAATGGTGAGCCTCAACTCTGTGTTGATCTCCGCCGTGTAAACGAGGCTGTTCTTCGTGAGCACCATCCGATGCCTGTTGTGGAAGATTACATTGCGCGCCTGGGAAGAGGATCGATATGGAGCAAGCTCGATATTCGCGAGGCGTTCTTGCAAGTCGAATTGGCAGAGGAATCACGTGATGTAACGACCTTCATGACCAACCGGGGGCTATTCCGGTTTAAGAGACTGCCGTCCGGCTTAGTAACGGCACCGGAGATTTTTCAAAAAGCTATGGACGAAATACTGGCAGATTGTTGCGGCACCTATTGGTATCTCGACGACATAATTGTAGAAGGGAAGAACATCGAAGAGCACGATAATCGACTTGAGAAGGTATATTGATTTCTGACAATTTGATATTGTTTGTATTTGTTTCCCCTTTATACGAATAAAATGACTTTCTTGGATTAAACTTTTGAATTTCTTCATAAAATATACACTGAGCTGTGAACTGAGTCCAGGGTTTCGATTCCAGGTTCTTTCGAGATTGAAGGACAGGGGAGTGGAGCTCAAATGGGAGAAATGCCAATTTCGGGTTACCGAACTCGAGTTCTTGGGCCATCAGATCTCCAGAAACGGGAAAAGTCCTTCCGAGTCGAAAGTAGCAGCGTTGATGTCATTCCGAGAGCCTGAAAATGAAGCAGAGGTACGTAGCTTTCTCGGATTGGCCAACTTCCTGAATCGATTCATTCCGCATCTTGCGACTATTGATGAACCGTTGCGCAAACTTTTGGTTAAGGGTACTAAGTTTGAATGGACTTGCAGAGAATCTGAATCTTTCCAATCCATCAAAATGGCTTTAAGTAGTAGCTTGGGGTTCTATAAAGTAGAAGATCGTACAGCTGTAGTAGCAGATGCCAGTCCCCAAGGGTTAGGAGCTATTCTACTCCAAATCAACGACGAAAATGTGCAACGTGTGATCAGTTTCGCTTCCAAATCCTTAACAGAAACGGAACGACGGTACTGTCAAACGGAAAAGGAGGCCCTAGCTGTCGTGTTGAGCGTGGAACGATTCCAATACTATCTCCTTGGCAAGAAATTTAACATCCTGACAGACTGTAAGGTTCTTGAATTGTTGTTTTCCAAGCGCTCAAAACCCTGTGCGCGAATAGAACGCTGGGTTTGGCGATTGCAAACGTTTGATTATAACCTCATACACGTCTCAGGTAAAGAAAACATAGCTGATTCGCTATCTCGATTAGCTATCCAGGAACCTAAGCCATTCGATCAATCGGAGGAAATATTCGTACGCGAAGTAGCCATTCAAGCAGCTAAATGTGCTGCGTTAACTTGGAATGAGATTGTACAAGCAACAGAAATCGATCACGAAATCTCAAAAGTACTGGAAATTCTGAGGAATGGTGATATGCAGAACTTATCTGTTGAATACAGAGTAGTTGCCAATGAATTGTGCAACTTTCAAGGCGTACTGCTACGAAACGATCAGATTGTCGTACCTTTTCCAGTAAGAGAAAAAGTGCTGATTACAGCTCACGAGGGTCATCCTGGCATAGTGATGATGAAAAGTCACCTAAGTTCAAATGTCTGGTGGCCTAAAATGGATCAGGCAGTTGAACGATTCGTGAAGCGTTGTAGAGGTTGCGTATTAGTTGCTGCTCCAGAAGCACCAGAGCCAATGCAACGTAGTCACCTCCCTTCATCACCGTGGCAAACACTAGCACTCGATTTTTTGGGACCTCTGCCTGAGGGCAATACCCTTGGTTGTTGTTGACTGTTACAGTCGTTATATAGAGGTAGTTTAAATGGATACAACAACAACAAAAGATGTTACACGAGAGTTGATGACCATGTTCAGTCGGTACGGAATTCCATCGTTCTTGAAAGCCGATAATGCACCACAGATTAGTTCCGATTGTGAGGAGTTTAATGAGATTTGTTCGACTAATAGTATCAAATTGCTGAACACAATACAGTACTGGCCTCAATCAAACGGAGAGGTTGAACGGCAAAATCGTTCCATTTTGAAGCTCCTCCGAATATCTCAGGAGCTTGGGAAAGATTGGAGAAATGAGCTACGGCTGTATCTACTAACCTATTATTCCTCGAAGCATCCAACCACAGGCAAATCACCAGGAGAGTTGAAAGTCGGTCGTCAGATAAAAAGCAAGCTACCAACGATTTCGAGTTTTCTTGAAGATGAAGGAGTACGTGAGAGAGATGCTGTCATCAAAGAAAAGGGGAAAGAGTACAGTGACAGAAGAAGACAAGCAAAGGAGAGTAATATAAAAGAGGGTGATGTCGTACTTGCTAAGCGGATGCGAAAAGCAAATAAACTAGACACTGAATTCACTAACGAAGAGTTTGTAGCTTAGCGTGAAGAAGATACTGATACCGTCATACAATCGAAGGCCACTGGTAAACAATATAGGCGAAGTTCAGCTCATTTAAAGAAAATTGAAGATCCAAGAACTTTCCGGAAAACTCAGGAAAACAGCTCAGAGCCTATATCTCCGTCAGTTCAATCTGAAATCGACGGCGACAGGAGTTGTGCTTCCAGGGCCGAGTTAGAAAACACATCAGTCGAGGCATTCGTTTCATCCAGATCACCTGTAACAAGACGTCCGAGAAATGTACCGACGAAGTATCAAGATTATATACCGTATTAACTGTAAAGACCAAACAGATCTAAATAAATATTTAAACTTGTTTGCCTTTTTAAATCAAAGGAAGGATTGTAGTGTATTGCCTACCTTGTATTAATAAACCATTGCAACACACTCACACCTTGTATTGCCTCACATTGTTATTCACCGATGCATACCTTCTATATTTATATACATTGATGGGTGGGCTACGAGCTGTCATTCGGGCTACGAGCGTAGAGAAGAACGGACGCGAAAGCTGATACGGACACAATCTTACAACGACATTTACTTTCTTGGTGACTAAACAGGCAAAATAAACTCTTTTTGTTAATAACAACCTCGAAAACAGTAGCAATGCTTCATTATTATCAATATTAGCGCAAATGCAATCCTAGTTGAAGGCAGTTTTGCGATTGGCACGCGAACTCAAATAACTTATAACATTCCAGTAAGACTTTCAAGATGCTTGGTATTCCCCAAATATTTTTTTGGCGCTCAACCTTAACGCCTGCTTCGCCATGTCAGTTTAATGCATTGATGCATTCTCAAAGGCATCAACGAAGCCCTTATGATGACGGAAAACAAACCTTGTTAACAGCTTGGAAAAAGACTGAATTATGCTTGAATTCGCTGATGACTTTGTCAAGAGCGACCAGCGGGGGGAGCTTGATTTTGGTTGCTGTCTGGGTAACGGCGTTTACATTTTCGACCGACGCGCCGAAATCGCCTACTTCGCTGTTATTCGATGCGGTGTCACACTCGCGAAGGCTCGGTTCAGTGCGAGCGCTTTTCACTTTTCACTTCATGCTCATCACACACTACGCGAAGCGTCCAATTTATGATGCGGAAAGAAGAACATACGATACGAATAACGCGAAAAACGAACAGAAAAATCAAACGACGATTTCCAAGTTGGATTACCACTGGTGGGGTCCAATCTTAGATCGAAGCGCAGCGAAAGCAAAGTAAACTGGATTACTCAACAGTCCGATGCCGAATGAAAGTTTGCATCAGCGAGATCCACTGTTTATACTATAGGCAAGTATTCCCCTTCATTCTTCTTCTTTTCCTTTGTTCACGGAGACTTTAAATCCTACGATTCCCCCTCCGTTGGTCGTCGATAAGTTGCTCGTTATTGATATCTCTGTTCGGGAAAGCACTCAAATGGACAGAACAAATGTATGGGAAAATAGAAACACTTAAAGTTTTCATGAATTTTAACCATTTACTAACCAGGGGATTCTATTGTATGGCATATTAAACAAATTTTACGCAATTTCCGATTCGTTTAGTATGTAAATCGCCAAAATCCGTTCGCGGCGAAAATAACGTTAACTTTATTTCATAAAAACGTGACCTGTTTTCTGATTTGGCACCCTTAATGAAAGACGTAGTTCTACGTCAAAAACTGATGGCGGTCGACCATAGTTTTTGAAGGAATATATATCGAGGCAATTCAGAAGTATTTGCCATTGATTTGTGTCTGGCAAGCGACAACTTCAATGCCTGTCATCGATAGGGGAGTGACTCTATAGAAGGAGTGACATTTTTTGATCCCCAATAGTACGCCACCAAAACGAGTCATTTCGATCGAGGCGAATAATGTTGAAATTGTGGAAATTCAGCTCGTCGGCTGAAGAAAGCCATGTTCCACAGACGGAAAATACATCACAGTTTGAACTATGAAAATAAAAAATTAAATTGATCTAGTTTAGGGATGATGCTTCTGCAATTCCACTGTATTACAGTGGTCAAATCCTTGACCTTTTGCACTGAATCAGGCATCGAGGGAAATGAACGCTGCAAAAAAACCATATTTTTCTTTCAAAAATGTTCTCACAATCGGAAGCAAACATAATACTATGCTTTTAAGAGGGTCATTTACATTTAAAGCATTTAAAATGTTGTCCACCAGGTCAGAAAGGGCAAGTAGACCAGATTGTGGCAGTTGCCTTGACTCCTAGTTGAAAGCAGTTTTGCGACCGGCACGCGACCCCAAATAAATTAACAACATATTATAACTTATTGAATAACTTGGTATTCCCCAAATAATTTTTTGGTGCATAACCTTAACACCTGCTTCACCATAGCGTTAGTTCAATTCGTTGGTGCAATGTCAAGGGCACCAACGAAGCCTTTATGATGACAGAAAACAAACAATGTTAACTGCTTGGAAAAAGGCTCAATATTGAGATTCATTACTAATACCCTAGCGCAAAAAGTTATTCCCCCCGCTATCTCCCCTTCTTGTTTATATTTACCATTATGGCTGCATAATTTGTAACACTAAACTATCGTCAATCATAGCATAAAAAATTAGTTGCATCGTTACAGGGCCAATGTACACGGGCACATACAAAAGGGGTTTCAGCGTAGCGAAGATGCACTATTTTTACGTATGGATTATGAAGCACGCACGTACGCACACAAATATCCATATATCGATAGCTTGAAGCAACTAAATATACTTATCTCCGTTTTGGGCTCTTTTCAACAGAAGCCCTTTCTGTTGATATTGCCAGTCTAGGCTAGCTTAGTTTTCATCCTTTGTGGGAAGAGTTTTCCTACCGTCATGCGAACCCAAATCTCTGACAAAATTCCACAACATTTTCTTGGTGAGCTGACGATAGCCTAGCTTGATGATTCCCCACACAATTGTGTAGCTCAGAACCTTAATGCAGTGGCGTCAGTTTGATGCAATGATTGCAATGCCAGAGACATCAGCGAGTGAGTAATTTGGTCGCGTCCACAGCTCAATCCGAATCAAAGACATGTGATGAAGCAAAACAAGGAAGAACAAGCGATATTTAATGCTTTGAAGATGTTGTTCAGTCGATGTCCTCACGAAGAATGAAAGTTTGCCTCAGCGAAATCAACTGTTTTGACGTAGGACTACGTCTAACCGGAAGATATAGGGGGTGAAATGGAAATCTAGGCACTGAACAAGTAGGAAAAAATGCAAGATTTGGAACGCTTACAACTCGAGCATTTCTCAATAGATCGCAAAGGTTTTTGCATCAATTGATAGGAAATATATCTACGCATCTATCATAACGAATAACATTTCATTTTTCTTGAGATAAATAATTGAATAATTGTGAAATATCAAACATTGTCAAAATGCACTATGTGCCCATTTTTGATTGGTCCATTTTGTGCTCCTCAAATTGTACCGACCAAAACGGGCAACCAGAGCAGCAGCGAAATAGAATGAAGCACGATTGGAAAGAAAAAAGAAGAAAATGAACGAAACATTGGTCGCAGTCTCACACATGCGTAATTCTCGAGCCAGCCAGTCAGCTTAAAAATCCCCGCTCCGCTGCCGTAACGATCATTCTTTGTGTGGACACCGACTGGACAACATCGTTGCTGGACGAGCTGGACGGCGAGGGATCGAGTGCCTTTCTCAAGGCAAGAGGGCGGAGGTGGTAGCGCTGGAGTAGAGTAGAGTAGAGTTTTCAAAGGGCCTTTCTCAAGGCTAGAGACGAATGAACTGCAAAAGTTTAAAGTCTCTATAATACAATATCTTCCTTCCTTCCTTCCGTAACGATCATTCTCATTCAAACCGTACACCACATCGGTTCGCATCACAACACATCAACAAACCAACCCAAGCATCCATGTCTGGACATGGTAAAGGAGGAAAAGTGAAGGGAAAGGCAAAATCCCGCTCGAACCGTGTTGATCTGGAGTTTCCCGCAAGGGTAGCTAGGCCGAGCGCGTTAGTACCAGTGCACCAGTCCACCTAGCCGGCGTTATATAGTTTCGGTCGCCGAAGTGATCGAGTTGCCTGGCAAAGCTACTCGCGACGATAAGAAAACCCGCATTCGGAACAGAACACATTCGGTTCGGTGGACATCAAGACAACAGGCAGTTGCAGCGAGTGGCGAGTGGCAAACGCAATCGCAAAACGGCATCAGGTAGCAGAAGAAAAAATTTTGTTCTTTATACAAACTGCTTTAGTGGCAAATCCAGAACAAGGCGGCATCGAGGGCGTTCGAAATGGTTTTTTTCAAAACCACGAGTACTAAGTTTTCTAAATTGGAACCATTCCATAAAACAAGGCGCTTTTCAGGGCCATTAAACCTTCCAAAAAAGAGTTTAGGAAATACAGTTCAATGCTTTCTAAAACAATATCCAAAATAATAATAAAACACAAATTGATTTTTTCATAATTTGATTGCCAGGATATGATGAGTATGTGAATTTGGCAGTTGTTCTGAGCTTATTGATTTTCACCAATTCTTAAATTGCTTCTAGATTGAAAGTACAGTAATTTACACTTATCTCGACATTTAGCTAATTGAACGGACCTGTAATGCGACATATTTAGTTGGACATTTTTGTAAACATAGAGTTCGGGGTCCAAATTATGACCCCACATTGAAAGTCGATACTGTACCACTGTCATCGCAAATGTTCAATTACAGGTTAAAATTACCTAAAAGTGGTGGTAATGCGACGTGCCATTGAATGTAATTTACTGTAAAATATGTCACAAGCTGGTTGGGAGAAATTTTCCAACTGTGAAAGCTGTGGCGAGTGGCAAATGCAATCGCTAAACAGAAAGGTTTAGTCGAACAAGATGGGGATATCGAGTGATAACAAAACAATAAACTCTTTAGATTGAAGATAATTTTGTGATCCTGAAAAGGACCCTTTTTAGCCTGCATGTGAATCCAACGAGCGAACAAATCGTAATGAATGTATTTTTTTGCCATCGCTCCCTTTTAACGCTCATTCGTTCGTCTCGTTGGACTCGCCCCTCTGGCTAAGTCTGCCGATTTGTCTCTATCCTGTGAGTGTGTACCGCTAGAGTATAAAACACGCGGACCCCAAAAAAATATCTTATTTTCTTTCAAACCGTAAACCCGTGTGGTTGTACGGCATCGGCATCGTGGACGTAACAAAGGAGGACAAGTTAAGAGAAAGGCAAAGTCTCACTCGAACCGTGCAGGTCTCCAGTTCCCTGTTGGTCGCATTCACTGATTGCTCCGCAAGGGTAACTAGGCCGAACGGATTGGTGCCGGAGTACCAGTATACCTAACAGCGATTATAGAGTTTCGGCCGTCGGAGTGCTCGAGTTGGCTTGCAAAGCTTCTCACGACAATCAGAAAACCCGCATCAAGAACAGAGCAGCTTCGGTTCGGCGCTCATCAAGAAAACAATTAGTTTCAGTGAGTGGCAAAGTGTTTCTCCGGCACGTCGCATTAAATGTAATTCACTGAACAACATGTCACAAGCTGGATGGGAAGAAATTTTCCAACTGTGAAAGCTGTGGCGAGTGGCAAACGCAATAGCTAAACAGGAAGGTTTAACCGAAAAAGATGGGAATATCGAGTGATAACAAAAACACAACACCAAAGGTTCTTTTCAGAACCATCAACATATTCATAAAGAGTAAACAGTAAACTAATCCATTTTTCAGGTAGATAGGTAGGTATTCACGTATAAAAGAAAATAAAACAATATATTTAAAATATATATTTAACAAAAGCTGTCCCCTTTGTATAGTCCTACGTCACTCCGGTTATGTCCCCGACATTACCCACACGTCTTTTTTTTTTATTAATTCGTTTATTTTTACAGATTCAGTTACTTTAAGTTACTTTAGTTTAAAGGAGCCGAATTCTTAAATATAATTTTAAAACTATATATATAAACAATTTTCTTACATCTATGGTTAGTAAGGTGGAAACCTGATTACTCGCGGTGTACTCGAGTTTAGGAGGGTGACATATTTTTAGGAGAAGGATGGGATATAAGGAAATTGTAATAAAGTTGATGAACACTCACTTCTTAAATCTATTCGTACATTTCAACTTATTCTACTATTTATAGCAAGGGGACGAATTACCCGCAAAGGAAGGAAAGGAGGGTATAAGGATGTAGGGACAATCACACACGAAGATCTATAGCTTTAAATCAACTGTTTATACTCTGGGCAAATATTCCCCTTCGTTCTTCTTCTTTTCTTTTGTTCACGGAGACTTTACATCTCACGATTTCCCCTTCGTTGCTCGTCGATAAATTGCTAGTCATTGACAGCTCTGTTCGGGAAAGCACACAAATAGACAGAACAAATGTATGAGGGAATGGGAATGCTTCCAATTTTCATCAATTTAAACCATATACAGACCATGGGATTGTAATGTATAGTATATCAAACAAATCTTAGGGAATTTCCGATTCATTTAGTATGTAAATCGCCAAAACCCGTTCGCGGCAAAAATAATTATTAACGTTAACTTTATTTCATGAAAACGTGACCTGTTTTTTGATTTGGCACCCTTTATTATTATTATTATTAATCTTCGACCTAGTCGCACAAATCTTAAACTTAAATTACCTTCATAATTCGATTTTTAAAAACATTTTTAGTCATATTAAAGTCGAAACTGCTACTAACATTGTTAAATGCCCTTTGGTAACTGCTGAATGGGCTGTTGAACCCAAAACTTGTTCTATGTCTAGGAACGATAATTAAAGGCAATTGTCTAAGTTGACGTTGAGGGACGTAAAACGAAACTTTTTCAAGTAGGTTCGGACAATCGATATTGTTTTTCAAAAGGTTGAATATGAACAGCCGCTGTGTCTGGGTTCTTCGTGCTGATAGTAACTGAAGGTCTATAAGTTGGCAGCGAGCCGCATAATCAGGGAGATTAGCCGGATCGTTCCAGGGAAGGTTACGGAGGGCGAAGCGCATGAATTGCCTCTGTACACGTTCAATGCTGATCACTTGAGCAACGTGATACAGTGACCAGATCGGCGAGGCATATTCCAGAGTACTGCGCACTAACGTACAGAAGAGCGCTTTCAGGGCATAGATGTCGGTAAACTGCGATGCGTTTCGGCAGATGAATCCGAGAACAGAAAACGCTTTGGCTGTTATGGTGGCGGTATGTTCGTTGAACGTCAGCTTGGAGTCACTGACAACGCCCAGATCGCGGATGGACTGAACACGTTCTAGAGGAGTTGTGTTAATTGAGTAGACGTAATTGATCGGCGACATACCACGGGTGAACGTGATTACCTTGCATTTAGTGATGTTCATATGCATACCATTATCAGAGCACCATTGCGAAGTGATGTTGATATCCGTTTGTAGCGCAGTACAATCCAGTATTGACTTGATTACCCTGAATATTTTTAGGTCGTCTGCATATAATAGCTTCCCGGATGAAAATCGGGGGCATAGATCATTTATAAAGAGAACAAAGATAAGAGGACCCAGTACGCTTCCCTGTGGAACACCGGACGCTATTATAAATAATTCCGATCGTGCAGAGTTGCCGGAAACGTTTTCTCATGCACGGATCGATTAAATAGTATGTCAAAGGCTCCATTAGAGATGTAACACAGTTTTTGAATAAAAGTGGTGGTAAACCATCGACTCCTGCTCCTTTTGACACGTCGAGATCTTCTAATACATTCAGCACTTCTGCCCTAGAGAAATCGATGAGGGGCAGATGAACATTATAGGAAGGCACATCTTGGAAACTACTTTGATGAATTTAATGCGAGGTAGAGCTGAACACACTTCGAAAGTACATTAGCATGCAAGATTTCGAGTAATTTATCATACAACAGCAGTACGTTTTCATCGACAGAATCACCTTGAAAATAATTCTGCCAGTTTACTGACGAGAATTCAACATTCAGAGATGCGAAATCATACCTCCGAAAGTCAAAATCGAAAGCTGCGGGATGCAAATCCACCTGGTCGTGAATGCAGCAATGGGTATCTACTTGCGAGACGAATGGTACGTAATGAACGTCGATATTCAGGAGAGGAAGTGGAGGTGCGAAAATTTCGAGATCGTCCGGTGAATCAACGAACGCCAAGTCAAGAATGTTCACTAGATGCGTTTACCGGAAAAAGGTCAATGTAATAGGGGGAAGGCCCAAGCCGCCAAGATGACGCTATCCGGGTCGACCGCCGACCCGCCGTTGGAAGGGACGATATCTCGCTAGCAAACCTGTGTTCTACTGATTGTCCGGTGAGTTTGAAGCATAGGAAACGATCCTTTAGCAAGGTCCGACTGAGCTTCAGCGAGCGTCGGACGGCATACGTTTGCTTGGTGCATTACGTTGCCCGGTTAAATTTTTGTCTTGAAATATATCAATCGTTGCAATAATAAGCTCCGCATAAGCTCCGAGTAGCCGGTCGTGTGCTGTGAGCGTCTCCGTATTGTTTTCGGTTACCGTTGGTTGGTGTTTCTTATCGCCCGGATGTGCTTTTTGACGTAGGACTACGTCTTTCATTTCTATACCGGGGTGTAAAACCAATGTTTCGAGAACGAAAGCGTTACGCTGGAGACCGAGATTTTGAGCGTTAATAGCTCTTAAACAACTGAACGAAATGGTATGATAAACACTTCATTTGAAAGATAAAATGTCTACGCGTCATATACTTGTTACTTTTTGATCCAAAAACTTGTTTCAATAGTCTTAAAATTGCTTTCAAAACAGGCTATTGAAATCAACAATCGGTATATAAGCGAGCGCCGCTCGTAAACCCACTCAGTTATGATTGAACAGCGATTGGAGCATGTTGTCGCTGTTGTTGTGAAGCTAATTTCGTTTATCATGAAAACGCTGATGAACGGTGTCACCAAGAGCCTGTTTGTGCACCTAAGGCCAAAAGGGAATCCATCAGGAGGAGAGTGATGCCACGGCTCCGCTCGGAGCAGCCGCCACACACACACACATACACACATACACGCGCGGAATTCTCGTTGCTATCATCGTTGCTGAAAAATAATCTGCCAGTTCCCCTGGGAATTGAAAAATACATTCATGCGAAAGAGTTTATTTGGTGTGCGATTTAGGTATAATATATATTAGGTTTAGAAATACAAAAAAAAATAAGAATTATATTATTTTATATCTGCCGTAATGGCAGAAGGTCATGTTGACATGGAGATTGAAACTACTGTTTCCTCCTCACTAGCTACAACGGGGGCTGGGAAGTCGCTTAAACGCGTTCCCCCCTCAGAAGATGTCTCTTCAGAGAAAGAGGTAATCTACCTTAACAAGCCCCCCTCAAGAAAATTGGCAAACTTTTCCTCTTCGCCCCCTCAATCTCCCGCTCCCGCTTCCGCTCTACTTCCGAACTTGCCTCCCAGCCCTACTGATACCGCTCCCGTTCAACAATCGACCTCGTCCTCCCCCTCAGTTGTTTCCTCTCCTCGTGTCAAGGTCTATCCAGACGAAGCACTTGGAGCTGGTCCATGGGTTGTTTTTTTCCGGCCTAAACCAAAAGGAAAGGCAATTAATGTCATTCAGGTTTCGAAAGATCTGGCAAGATTATATTCCTCCGTGGTCGAAATCTCTAAGGTTAGACCGAACAAACTGCGTGTTGTCGTGAGTGATCGGAAACACGCGAATGCAATTGTGATCGACGAGAGATTCTCCCTAGAGTATCGCGTTTACGTACCCTCCCATGACGTAGAAATCTCGGGGGTGGTAACTGAAACTGGTCTGACGTGCGAAATGATAAAAGAAGGAGTTGGTAAATTTAAAAGACTCCCGTTGGTGGGTGTTAAAATTTTGGACAGCCGCCAACTAGGAAAAGTATCCCAAGAAGAGGGAAAAACTAAATTCACGCCGTCAGACTCGTTTCGAGTAACTTTTGCTGGTTCCGCTCTACCTGACTACGTCATGGTGGGCAAATTGAGATTGCCTGTGCGACTCTTCGTGCCAAAGCCCATGACTTGCCAAAAATGCAAGTCAGTTGGTCACACTTCAGATTATTGTGCCAACAAGGAGCGCTGTGCCACTTGCGGAGAGCAACATGAGGGGAAATCCTGCAGTGCGACTGAGCATGAATGTCCATATTGCGGGGGATCCCCACATGAGCTCTCAGCTTGTGAAACTTACAAGAGTCGCTGGGATAAACAGAAGCGCTCTTTGAAGGAACGCTCGAAGCGCACTTTTGCGGAAATTTTGAAGGGCGCTTCTCCACTGGCTCAAGAGCAACAACCAATCAACACACAAAATGTCTTCGCCACGTTGCCCGTTGACGAAATAGAAGCGGACACAGCTAACGGGGGCACACCGTTCATTTTCCAAGGGAATCCCCGGCGCAAAAATGTGACCACTCCCAAAGTTCAAGGACAAGCCCCTCCGGTGATAACCCCTGTTAGCATGCCTAAAAAATCGAGTGCAGCGGACAAGCAAAATCAGGTTCCTCCTGGTTTCCGTGGGAATAATTCACCTTCGAATGGCCCAGCACTCGAGGGGACATCAAAAACCCCAACTGTCCCTGTTTTTCCGTCCAGTTCAACTTCCCAATCGGGATTTATAAAATTGTCTGACCTTTTGGACCAAATCTTCAAGTGTTTTAATGTTTCCGACTCCATCAGAACCATTGTCATTTCAATGCTTCCAGTATTAAAGTCAATTTTGCAACAATTGATGCAAACATGGCCCCTCCTTGCAATGATTATCTCTCTTGATGTCTAATTTAAATAGAGAGGTCGGAGATATCACTGTTTTACAGTGGAATTGTCGTAGTCTTATCCCTAAATTGGATACATTCAAATTTTTAATTCATAAGTTCAATTGTGATGTTTTTGCTCTGTCCGAAACTTGGCTTTCTTCGCGAGATGATCTCTCTTTCCACAATTTTAATATCATACGCTTGGACCGTGATGACAGATACGGAGGGGTGCTATTGGGTATCAATAAGTGCCACTCATTTTTTCGAATTGACCTTCCACCTATTGGAGGGATCGAAGCTGTTGCTTGTCATGCAAACATCAGAGGCAAAGACCTCTGTATTGTCAGCTTGTATTGGCCTCCGAGAGCTGCGGTTAGCCGCAATCAACTTGTTGACATGTGCTCACTCCTTCCTGAGCCACGATTGATCTTGGGAGACTTCAACTCTCACGGAACTGCCTGGGGGGAACCGTACGACGACAATCGTTCATTGTTGATATATGACCTTTGTAACAGCTTCAATATGACCGTTTTGAACACTGGGGAAACAACACGTGTACCTAAACCTCCTGCTAACCCAAGTGCTCTTGACCTCTCGCTTTGCTCGAATTCACTATCGTTAGATTGCAAGTGGAATGTAATCCAGGACCCCAACGGCAGTGACCACTTGCCAATCAAAATTTCCATCACCATTGGTTCGAATTCTTCTGAATCTATAAACATGGCATATGACCTCACAAGACACATTGACTGGAAAAAATATGCGGACGCAATTGCTCTAGCCATCAATTCCAGAGATGGTTTGCCTCCATTGGAGGAGTATAACTTCCTTTCTCGTTTGATATATGACAGCGCGGTTCGCGCTCAAACGAAACCCATCCCAGGCTCCACTTTTCGTCAAAGGCCTCCCAATCCATGGTGGGATAGCCAATGTTCCAAGCTTTATCAGGATAAATCGAACGCATTTAAAGCTTTTCGGAAACGTGGAACCATTGAGAATTTTCAAACGTATTTGCACCTTGAAAATCAGTTCAAAAATTTGATCAAAGGGAAAAAACGTGCTTATTGGCGAAATTTCGTGGGAGGTTTGTCACGAGAAACGTCAATGAAAAAATTATGGAAAGTGGCTCGAAACATGAGAAATCGCTCTTCATCGAATGAAAGCGAAGAATATTCACATCGATGGATTTTTAATTTTGCACGGAAGGTTTGTCCCGATTCCGCTCCCGTGCAGAAAATTGTTCGAGATATACCACAAGATAGGTGCGATCTTGATTCTGAGTTTTCGATGGTAGAATTCTCTCTTGCTCTCCTTTCATGTAACAATTCTGCTCCAGGAACGGATAGAATTAAGTTCAACTTGTTAATAAACCTCCCTGATGTGGCGAAACATCGCTTGTTGAATTTATTCAATCGGTTTCTGGAGCATAATATTGTTCCAGATGATTGGAGACAAGTGCGAATTATAGCTATTCAAAAACCCGGAAAACCCGCGTCCGACTTCAATTCGTACCGCCCAATAGCAATGCTGTCTTGTATACGGAAATTGTTGGAGAAAATGATCTTGTTTCGCCTTGATCATTGGGTTGAAACGAATGGCCTACTCACGAGAAACGTCAATGAAAAAATTATGGAAAGTGGCTCGAAACATGAGAAATCGCTCTTCATCGAATGAAAGCGAAGAATATTCACATCGATGGATTTTTAATTTTGCACGGAAGGTTTGTCCCGATTCCGCTCCCGTGCAGAAAATTGTTCGAGATATACCACAAGATAGGTGCGATCTTGATTCTGAGTTTTCGATGGTAGAATTCTCTCTTGCTCTCCTTTCATGTAACAATTCTGCTCCAGGAACGGATAGAATTAAGTTCAACTTGTTAATAAACCTCCCTGATGTGGCGAAACATCGCTTGTTGAATTTATTCAATCGGTTTCTGGAGCATAATATTGTTCCAGATGATTGGAGACAAGTGCGAATTATAGCTATTCAAAAACCCGGAAAACCCGCGTCCGACTTCAATTCGTACCGCCCAATAGCAATGCTGTCTTGTATACGGAAATTGTTGGAGAAAATGATCTTGTTTCGCCTTGATCATTGGGTTGAAACGAATGGCCTACTCTCAGATACACAATATGGGTTCCGCAGGGGCAAGGGGACGAATGATTGTCTTGCGTTGCTTTCTTCAGAAATTCAAATGGTTTACGCCGAAAAAAAACAAATGGCTTCAGTATTCTTGGACATAAAGGGGGCCTTTGATTCTGTTTCAATAGAGGTTTTGTCAGACAAATTACACTCTCGGGGTCTGCCGCCTCTGTTGAATAATATGTTATATAACTTGCTTTGTGAGAAACAGTTGAATTTTTCTCACGGGGATTCGACAGTAAATCGGGTCTCCTACATGGGCCTCCCCCAGGGCTCATGTTTAAGCCCCCTTTTGTACAACTTCTATGTAAGCGACATCGACAATTGTCTTACACAAAATTGCAGCCTAAGACAACTTGCAGATGACGGAGTGGTGTCTGTCGTAGGATCAAACGAATCCGACCTGCAAGGACCCTTACAAGATACTTTGAACAATTTTTCAACCTGGGCCATTGGGCTAGGGATCGAATTCTCCACGGAGAAAACAGAGATGGTGGTTTTTTCTAGGAAGCATAGACCAGCAAAACCAAAGCTTCAACTTTTGGGTAAACCGATCACTCATGCTATGTCATTCAAGTATCTTGGGGTCTGGTTCGACTCCAAATGTACTTGGGGGGCCCATATTAGGTATCTGAGTAAAAAATGCCAACAAAGAATAAACTTTCTCCGTACAATTACCGGCACCTGGTGGGGAGCCCATCCCGAAGATCTTATAATGTTGTATCGAACAACTATTCTCTCAGTGATGGAGTATGGCAGTTTCTGTTTTCAATCAGCTGCCAAAACACACCTCATTAAACTCGAGCGAATTCAGTATCTTTGTCTCCGTATTGCGTTGGGATGTATGCCCTCAACGCATACCATGAGTCTCGAGGTTTTGGCAGGCGTACTCCCACTAAAAGATCGCTTCAATTTATTATCTCTTCGGTTCCTCATCCGGTGTAAGGTTATGAACCCATTGGTGATCGGAAATTTTGAGCAGCTTATCGAGCTAAATTTTCATTCAGGATTCATGAGCTCATATCATGAAATCATCTCCATGCAGGTTGATCCTTCTTCGTATACTACCAACCGTGTTTGTTTTCCTGACTACATCAATTCCTCTGTACATTTTGATCTGTTCATTAAGGAGAAAATCCATGGAATTCCAGATTATCATCGATCGGGGATCATTCCTACGATCTTCAATGCAAAGTATGGGCGTGTCAATTGTGATAATATGTACTTTACTGATGGGTCTTCTATGAATGAGTCCACAGGATTTGGAGTGTTCAACGAAATTTTTAGCACCTCCCACAGTCTTCAGAATCCTTGCTCTGTGTATATTGCTGAATTGGCAGCAATACATTGGGCGCTGGACAGCGTCGCCTCACGACCTGTTGAACACTATTACATTGTAACGGATAGTCTTAGCTCTGTCGAAGCTATCCGTTCAGTGAGGCCGGAAAAGCACTCGCCGTACTTCCTTGAGAGAATACGAGAAATTTTGAGTGCTTTATCCAGACGCTGTTATGTCATTACCTTTGTCTGGGTCCCTTCACATTGCTCAATTCCGGGTAACGAGAGGGCTGACTCATTGGCAAAGGTAGGTGCAATTGAAGGCGATATTTATCAGCGTCAAATCGCTTTCAATGAATTTTATTCTTTAGTCCGTAAAAATACCATCGCTAACTGGCAACGTAAATGGAACGAAGATGAATTGGGCCGGTGGTTTCACTCGATTATCCCTAAGGTTAGCCTCAAACCATGGTTCAAAAGTCTGGACTTAAGTCGGGACTTTATTCGCACCTTCTCTCGACTCATGTCCAATCACTGTTCGTTAGACGCGCTACTCTTTCGTTTTAATCTTGCCGATGGCAATATCTGTGCTTGTGGCCAAGGTTACCACGACATCGAACACGTTGTTTGGTCGTGCGAGGAGTATCTTGTTGCCAGATCGAATTTAGAAAACTCTCTTCGGGCTAGAGGAAGGCAGCCCAATGTGCCGGTGAGAGATGTGTTAGCTGGTTTAGACCTTGATTACTTGTCCCAAATATATGTCTTCCTAAAAGCTATCAATCTTCGTGTGTGATTGTCCTTATATCCTTATATTCTCCTTTTCCTTTCCCTTCGCGAGAAATCAAATCCCTTCTTACTAACAATAGAATAAGGTGAAATGTAAATACATGTTAGATATAAGATAGGCTTAAGAATTGAGTATGATGAATGTGAGTGCGAATGTGAGTGTGAACATTGTCAACATATCCTTATATCCCATCCTTTTCCTGAAACAAAATGTCACCCTTCTAAACTCGAGCAAGCCGCGAGTAATCGGTTCTCTACTTCATTAACATTAGAATTAATAAAAAATGTTTATATATACTTGTAACTATACAAATAGGAGTTTGGCTCCTTTAAACTTATGTAACTGAGCCTGTAAAAATAAACGATTTAATAATAATAATAATAATAATAAAGAGTTTATTTTAATGTTTTCTATCCATATAACACTGCAACCAAATACATTTGGTTTTGTTATTTTTCAATCAATCGCAATTAACAGGAAAACTTCTGAATATTTTTTTTTCCCCCATCAGTGGAAATTTTCGTATCCAATATTGGATGCATAACATGCAAAACGGAAAATGTTTCACATCGCGAAAATCAAGTCATTTTCAAGCGATTATTTGCTTTCTACTCATATAATGCTGCGACCAAATACATTTCGTTTTGGATTTTTTCAATCAAGTGCGATCAACGTAAGAATGTAAGAATGTAATGAACGTAAGAATGCGAATGTCTTTCGGCAATTTATTAGAGGTGCAATGAATCTTTAGGAATTCCCGCTCTACGCGCACTGGCAAACAATGTTTACTCAACAATTTCTCAAACGAGAAATGGGTGTTGTGAGAAAGGATTAGCGAACGCGAAAACGACAAACGGGAGAAAGATACGTTCGGAGGTTGAAGGAAATTGGCAGAAAACTTCTTCATTCTATCATTCAAATAATGTGATTCATACCACATCGTTTTGCCAGAAAGAGATTATTAATGTTCAAAGGAGGAATCGAGTCCTCCGAGGAAATTACCCAGCGCAAATTAGAGTCGACTATCGATTGCGGCATTCGTACACAAATAATTTTATAATGCAGTTTCACCAAAGTGATTTCTTCGGATATATTCACTACATCATGTCAAGTATTTCATATTCTTCATTAAGAAATCCATATCCATGGCACCTATCGGTATCGAATTATCATCGACACCGCGATTTTCGCTAAATGCTCCTTTCAGTTCGGCTTGTAAAAAACTTTTCTGAACTCTAATCCATCAAATTTGGAGCCCTGAAAAGGGCTGTTGATTATATGCTAAGCTAATATAGCACGCTCTCCTCGGATACGATGGGCCAGCTGGATGTCCTTGGGCATGATGTGACGCGTTTTGCATGGATAGCACACAAATTGGTATCTTCGAATAAGCCTCCTGCAGCGTCATAACCGCGGAACTTTGGAAGCGCAAGTCGGTTTTGAAGTCCTGAGCAATTCCACGATCCAAATGCTGCAAAGGTAGCTGCGGATCAGCAATTCGGTCGACTTCTGATAGCGATGAATTTCACGCAAAGTTCCCGGTCGATAGCGATGTGGCTTCTCCACCTATCCTGCTACTGGTGCGCTTATTCGAGCTGACTTCGTGTGCCTTACCACCGAATGACTAACGAGCTGTCTGCGAAAGACTAACGAGCTCGAGTCCTCACGGTGCGAGAGTAGAGTAAGAAATGAACGAAAGCAAAGGAAGCGTCATTTTATAAACCATAAAAGTATAGAATCTAAATCCCACCCTTATTATATTCGTGAGTATACAGTAAGTTTATACAATAAAGAGGGTGGGGTTTACATTCGATTCTTTTATGTTTTATAAAATGACACTTCCCTTGCTTTCGTTCAATTCCTCTTCTACTGAGGAGCTTTATAGCATGCAGGAACTTGCAACCCTGTTTCTTGAACTAGATCGACAGACTAGAAGTTGTCGCAACCAACAGGAACAAGTGCAAGTCATGCTACACTTTTATTATAACCATGGATCGGTCATCTCTCAGGCTAATTAATTGGAATGCCTGCTCTCTCAAGAGTAAGGTCATCGAATTCACTGACTTCTTAGTGACAAACAGCATCGACGTAGCTATCATTACCGAGACGCATCTTAAACCGAATGTTAACCTTCGGGTTCCGAATTATCGTCTATTGAGAATGGATCGTACTAGTTCTGGTGGAGGAGGTGTTGCCCTAGCCATCAGAAATAACATCAGATATCGACTTTTGCCGTGCCTGAAACTCAACATCATCGAAGCTATAGGAGCGGAAATCACAACATCGATTGGGCCTATTATCGTGATTGCGGTCTACTATCCCAAGCAGACGTCAATCAGAGATGGCTCGGCGTTGCTTTTTAAAAACGATATCATCAAGCTAACACGAAGGCAGTCGAAATACGTTATCGGCGGGGACATTAATGCTCGACATCAGTCCTGGGGAAACCAAAGGAGGAATCAAAATGGAGTGACTCTAAACGATGATCTACAGTGTGGGCACTACAGGATTCTTAGTCCAGCAACCCCCACCCGAATTTCTCGTTCTGGAGTACATTCCATCATTGATTTCTTCATTACCAACATGGATCGCCACATCGGTGATCCTATTGCCCTTAACGAGTTGAGTTCGGATCACTTCCCAGTGATGGTTGAATTGGGAGTGAATGTCGTAGTCAGGAGGCCACAATGTAGACGAGACTATCATCGTGCGAATTGGGTGGAATTCCAGCAGCTTATCGACAACAATATTGATTTCGATCAGCTTCTTGAATCTCCCGAAGATATCGAAACAACAGTCAGCTATATTCAAACTGCAGTTATTGAGGCTCGCCAAAACCACATCCCAGAAACGATTCAGGTGAGTGACTCTGTTCAAGTTGATCCAATTACTAAACATTTGATTAGACTTCGGAACCTCTATCGAAGACAGTACCAACGTACTGGTATTCGAGAGAGGAAACGACAGTATAATCAGTTAACCAAGGTTATCCAGACCAGAATGATTGATCTCCGTAACAAAAAATTCGCAAAAGATATAAGTAAACTTCCGAATAACTCCAAGCCATTTTGGAGGCTCGCTAAAATTCTCAAGACCAAGTCTAATCCTATTCCTCCTCTTCTACAACCTGACAATTCAGAACGATTGATAACACCCGCCGAAAAGGCTAATGCAATTGGCAACCATTTCGCTAGTTCACACAATCTTGGCCAGAACATTACAAGTCCATTTGAAGCTTCGGCGAATGATACTGTAAGGGCTATTGACAATATTCATTCTGTACCTCAAGAGAATGAAATCATCTCGACTGCAGAGGTTATCTCGGTTATACGCTCGTTGAAGAATATGAAGGCCCCCGGCTTCGATAGTATATTTAACATTGAGTTGAAACATCTTAGTAACAACTTATATGAAATTATGACTTCTGTCTTCAACAGATGTCTATCACTTGGCTACTTCCCCTCGAGTTGGAAGTCAAAGAGCTATCGACCAATTAGCCTTCTCCCAGCATTTTCGAAAAAAATTATATTAACGCGCATTCTTGCTTTTGCAGATGAGCACAATATATTTTTGGATGAGCAGTTTGGATTCCGAAAAGGCCACTCTACCATTCACCAGCTTCGTAGAGAATACAACATAATCAAACGAAACAAGTCAGTTTCAAAATCATCTGCCATGGCACTTCTTGATGTTGAAAAAGCATTTGATAATGTTTGGCATAATGGTCTCATTTACAAGCTTCAGAACTTTGGTTTTCCTACATACTTGATAAAAATTATCAAAAATTATCTTTCTGATAGAGCGTTCAATGTTTCTATAAACAATATTTCATCGGAGGAATTCATTGTGAATGCAGGTGTTCCTCAAGGATCCATCTTGGGACCAATTCTTTTCAATATCTACACTTCAGATATTCCCGCACTCCCATCTGATGGGAAACTGTCACTATTTGCAGATGACACTGCTATCATTTACAAGGGCAGAAGTATCACAGAACTAAGATCTAAACTTCAAAGAGGGTTAGACGCTTTGTCTGGATATTTCAATAATTGGAAAATATGCATAAATGCCGCAAAGACACAAGTTATATTGTTTCCCCACAAGAACACTCCAAAGCTTGTTCCTCCTCAAAATATGACAGTCAGTCTTAATGGCAATAGTATTGAATGGTCTTCAGAAGTAGTGTATCTGGGTCTAACTTTCAATCGAAAGCTTACCTTCAGAGCACACATTGACAAAACAGACACAAGATGCAACATTTTAATCAGGTCATTGTATCCCCTGATCAATAGATACTCTCGATTATCTCTAACGAATAAACTTGCAGTATGTAGTACTTTATTATAATATGTAGTACTTTATTATAATGTAAACCAAATTAAGAAATAAAAAGAATTTAAGTGAAAAAAAAAAAAACTTTCGTTCACTTCTTACTCTACTCTCGCACCGTGAGGACTCGTTTCATCGGGACTAAGCAGACAGCTCGTTAGTCTTTCGGTGGTAAGGCACCACGAAAGCAGCTCGGATAAGCGCACCAGTAGCAGGATAGGTGGAGAAGCCACATCGCTATCGACCGGGAACTTCGCATGAAATTCGTCGCTATCAGAAGTCGACCGAATTGCTGATCCGCAAGCTACCTTTGCAGCATTTGGTTCGTGGAATTGCTCAGGACTTAAAAAACCGACTTGCGCTTCCAAAGTTCCGCGGTTATGACGCTGCAGGAGGCTTATTCGAAGATACCAATTTGTGTGCTATCCATGCAAAACGCGTCACATCATGCCCAAGGACATCCAGCTGGCCCATCGTATCCGAGGAGAGCGTGCTATATTAGCTTAGCATATAATCAACAGCCCTTTTCAGGGCTCCAAATTTGATGGATTAGAGTTCAGAAAAGTTTTTTACAGGCCGAACTGAAAGGAGCATTTAACGAAAATCGCGGTGTCGATGATTTGATACTTGATACCGATAGGTGCCATGGATATGGATTTCATAATGAAGAATATGAAATACATGACATGATGTAGTGAATATATCCCCATATCGAAGAAATCACTTTGATGAAACTGTTTACCGATTGTCGTTTTTAAGTGTTGGGAAAGGGCATTATTTTTGCTGAGTAAATTCCAAGAAAAAATCCATTCCTTCTTTAAGCGTGATTCATTCTGCTTCGGATCAACGGAACAGTGATAATCATTTCATACAAAAGATAAAATGTCCAAGAGTTATATGATTGCTATTTATTGAGTCGGAAAATTGTTTCAATAGCTCAATGATAGCTTCGAAAACAGGTTATAAAATGACGCTTCCTTTGCTTTCGTTCATTTCTTACTCTACTCTCGCACCGTGACGACTCGTTTGTTTGGGACCAAGCAGATAGCAGGTTAGTCTTTCAGTGGTAAGGCACACGAAGCGCACCAGCCGCAGGATAGGTGAAGAAGCCACATCGCTATCGACCGGGAACTTTGCGTGAAATTCATCGCTATCGGAAGTCGGCCGAATTGCTAATCCGCAAGCTACCTTTGCAGCTTTTGGTTCGTGGAATTGCTCAGGACTTCAAAACCGACTTGCGCTTCCAAAGTTCCGCGGTTATGACGCTGCAGGAGGCTTATTCGAAGATACAAATTTGTGTGCTATCCACGTAAAACGCGTCACATCATGCCCAAAGACATTCAGCTGGCCCGTCGAATCCAAGGAGCTATATTAGCTTAGCATATAATCAACGGCCCTTTTCAGGGCTCCAAATTTGATGGATTAGAGTTCAGAAAAGTTTTTTGCAGGCCAAACTGAAATGAGAATTTTCGTTTGGATGCCATACAGCATCGAGAAAATTCCGGAAAGATCTAATCGTTGCTGAAAAATAATCTGCCAGTTCCCTGGGAATTGAAGAATACATCCATGCGAAAGAGTTTATTTTAATGTTTTCTAATTATATGGCGAACACAGCGACCAAATACATTTGATTTCGTAATTTTTCAATCAAGTGTAATTAGCTGGAAAGCTTCTGAAGATTATTCTTTCCCATCAGTAGGATATTTTCGAATCCAATAATGGATGCATAACATGAAAAACGGAAAATGTTTCGTATCGCCAAAATTATATAATTTTCAATCGATTATTGCTCAGTCGCCGAAATTTTCATACTCAGAGAGTTCATTCTCCTCTAGTTTGCCTTCCAAATTGCCATCGTAAACCACACCTTCTCTCGATTCAATCACGCACGAAAAGCATACTGAAATGATATTCTGGTGGTGAAACCCATTCATTTTTCGTGAGGCGTCGTACACAAATTACGTAACGCGATAAGGGGGGAGGGGTTAGATGTTGCGTTACTTTCTGTTTATTAGAGATAGGAAATTGCGTTACGAAAATCCGGATTTTTGCGTTACGTAATTTGTGCACGACGCCTGAGGACATCGACAAGACAACATCGTTACTGAACGAGCTGAACGGCGAGGGATCGAGGTATTCATTACCTGGCTTGACCTGACCTGAAATGCAATCAGTTTGTTTTAACTGTGAGGGAGCGCAGAAAAGCCGATCGATCAGAAGGAGAAGAGAAGGTGACCAAGAGAGTATCAGCATCGAAATACGGTTCCTCGGGAAGACATAGAAGCAGCCGCCACACACACACACATACACGCGCGCAACTCTTTTCGTTTGCTGGTTATCGAGAGGAAACCTGGAAAGAAATGATCGTTGCTGAATAATAATCTGCCAGTTCCCCTTGGAATTGAAAATTACATTCAAGCGAGTTTATTTTAATGTTTGCTATCCATATAATACTGCGACCACATACATTTGGTTTTGTGATTTGTCAATCAAGTGCAGTTAACAGAAAAGCTTCTGAAGATTATTCTTCAGAACAAGGTTTTTTGTATCCAATATTGGATGCATAAAACCTTGAGTCTTCAAAGTAACACTTTCGTTTTTGAAGTCACCCAAATATTTATTTATTCATTCATTCAGGATGGATTTAGATTCAACTTCAAACAAATGATCTCTAAATCAACGATAGTCCTACGTCACCCTTGCGGTTATACCATAGATATAACCCACTTCCTGTTTTTAACGCGTTGTTCAAGATATCGTAAAACGCAGTGTCTGCAGAAGAAGTGTCGAACGCAAAATCCGTGAGTGAAGAAGAGCCAATAAAGCTTGGCAAAGCCAGCCGGCTTTCAATTTTCGCCGATTCATCGCCATCGCAATCGAAGTCGGACAACGGTGATCAGTTGCACGCGCGATTCGCTGCTCACTTACGGCAGTGTGAAGAAGCGCATCACTTAATGATGTGTGGTAGTGCCGAGCGCTCTACACGCGATCCACCGATCGCGAAGAAAGCAGCGGTTGCCAGTTCATCGGCACTGGGGTGCATTGTGGTGAATAATTATAATTAAGATAATATGTATTATAAGATTTCCTTTTTGTTTTGACGTAGGACTACG
The DNA here is from genome assembly GCF_029784135.1 of Toxorhynchites rutilus septentrionalis. Classification (NCBI taxonomy): domain Eukaryota; kingdom Metazoa; phylum Arthropoda; class Insecta; order Diptera; family Culicidae; genus Toxorhynchites; species Toxorhynchites rutilus. The sequence continues at coordinate 202,826,787 of NC_073746.1, read as the reverse complement.
TCTAACCGGAAGATATAGGGGGTGAAATGGAAATCTAAGCACCGAACAAGTAGGAAAAAATGCAAGATTTGGAACGCTTATAACTCGAGCATTTCTCAATAGATCGCAAAGGTTTTTGCATCAATTGATAGGAAATATATCTACGCATCTATCATAACGAATAACATTTCATTTTTCATGAGATAAATAATTGAATAATTGTGAAATATCAAGCATTGTCAAAATACACTATGTGCCCATTTTTGATTGGTTCATTTTGTGCTTCTCAAATCGTACCGACCAAAACGGGCAACCAGAGCAGCAGCGAAATAGAATGAAGCACGATTGGAAAGGAAAAAGAAAAAAATGAACGAAACATTGGTCGCAGTCTCACACATGCGTAATTCTCGAGCCAGTCATTCGGCTTAAAAATCCCCGCTCCGCTGCCGTAACGATCATTCTCATTCAAACCGTACACCACATCGGTTCGCATCACAACACATCAACAAACCAACCCAAGCAGCCATGTCTGGACATGGTAAAGGAGGAAAAGTGAAGGGAAAGGCAAAATCCCGCTCGAACCGTGTTGATCTGGAGTTCCCCGCAAGGGTAGCTAGGCCGAGCGCGTTAGTACCAGTGCACCAGTCCACCTAACCGGCGTTATATAGTTTCGGCCGCCGAAGTGATCGAGTTAGCTGGCAAAGCTGCTCGCGACGATAAGAAAACCCGCATTCGGAACAGAACACATTCGGTTCGGTGGACATCAAGACAACAGGCAGTTGCAGTGAGTGGCGAGTGGCAAACGCAATCGCAAAACGGTATCAGGTAGCAGAAGAAAAAAGTTTGTTCTTTATACAAACTGCTTTGGTGGCAAATCCAGAACAAGACGGCATCGAGGGCGTTCGAAATGTTTTTTTTTTCAAAACCACGAGTACTAAGTTTTCTAAATTGGAACCATTCCATAAAACAAGGCGCTTTTCAGGGTAATCAAACCTTCCAAAAAAGAGTTTAGGTAATACAGTTCAATGCTTTTTAAAACAATATCCAAAATAATAATAAAACACAAATTGATTTTCTCATAATTTGTTTGCCAGGATATGATGAGTATGTGAATTTGGCAGTTGTTCTGAGCTTATTGATTTTCACCAATTCTTAAATTGCTTCTAGATTGAAAGTACAGTAATTTACACTTATCTCGATATTTAGCTAATTGGACGGACATGTAATGCGACTTATTTAGTTGGACATTTTTGTAAACATAAAGATCCAAATTATGACCCCACATTGAAAGTCGACACTGTACCACTGTCATCGCAAATGTTCAATTACAGGTTAAAATTACCTCCAATCCGATACTGAGTGGTGGTAATGCGACGTGTCATTGAATGTAATTTACTGTAAAATATGTCACAAGCTGGATGGGAAGAAATTTTCCAACTGTGAAAGCTTTGGCGAGTGGCAAATGCAATCGCTAAACAGAAAAGTTTAGCCGAACTAGATGGGGATATCGAGTGATAACAAAACAATAAACTCTTTAGATTGAAGATAATTTTGTGATCCTGAAAAGGACCCTTTTTAGCCTGCATGTGACATTCTTTGTGTGGACACCGACTGGACAACATCGTTGCTGGACGAGCTGGACGGCGAGGGATCGAGTGCCTTTCTCAAGGCAAGAGGGTGGAGGTGGTAGCGCTGGAGTAAATAGAGTAGAGTTTTCAAAGGGCCTTTCTCAAGGCTAGAGACGAATGAACTGCAAAAGTTTAAAGTCTCTATAATACAAGACCTACCTACCCTGCATGTGAATCCAACGAGCGAACAAATCGTAATGAATGTATTTTTTTGCCATCGCTCCCTTTTAACGCTCATTCGTTCGTCTCGTTGGACTCGCCCCTCTGGCTGAGTCTGCCGATTTGTCTCTATCCTGTGAGTGTGTACCGCTAGAGTATAAAACACGCGGACCCCAAAAAAATATCTTATTTTTTTTCAAAACGTAAACCCGTGTGGTTGTACGGCATCGGCATCGTGGACGTAACAAAAGGAGGACAAGTTAATGGAAAGGCAAAGTCTCACTCGAACCGTGCAGGTCTCCAGTTCCCTGTTGGTCGCATTCACTGATTGCTCCGCAAGGGTAACTAGGCCGAACGGATTAGTGCCGGGGCACCAGTATACCTAACAGCGATTATAGAGTTTCGGCCGTCGGAGTGCTCGAGTTGGCTTGCAAAGCTGCTCACGAAAATCAGAAAACCCGCATCAAGAACAGAGCAGCTTCGGTTCAGCGCTCATCAAGGCAACAATTAGTTTCAGTGAGTGGCAAAGTGTTTCTTCGGCACGTCGCATTAAATGTAATTTACTGAACAACATGTCACAAGCTGGATGGGAAGAAATTTTCCAACTGTGAAAGCTGTGGCGAGAGGCAAACGCAATAGCTAAACAGGAAGGTTTAACCGAACAAGATGGGAATATCGAGTGATAACAAAAACACAACACCAAAGGTTCTTTTCAGAACCATCAACATATTCATAAAGAGTAAACAGTAAACTAATCCATTTTTCAGGTAGATAGGTAGGTACTCACGTAGGAGAAGAAAATAAAACAATATATTTAAAATGTATATTTATCAAAAGCTGTCCCCTTTGTATAGTCCTACGTCACTCCGGTTATGTCCCCGACATTACCCACCCGTCTTTTTTCTTTTTTTTGTATTTTATTAAAAAAAATAGTAGAATATAAGTACCAATTACAGAACGGCAGGAGTGGGAGGATTTCCAAATATGGAGTTCTCTGATAATGACTCCCCCCGGTTGAAAAAAGTAGTAATAAAGGAACAGCGAAGACACTTAAACGCTTTCCTATATCAGAAGATGTTTCGTCCGGGACGGGTCAGCTAACTCTAGTAAGCCTCCTCTAAAAAATCTGCAACTATCTGCAACTTCCACCCAACCTCCGATCTCGCCTCCCCACCATGTTGTCCCGATCCCCACCAATCCTTACCTCCTGTTGTCTCCTCCCTATGTGTCAAGGTCTATCCGGAAGATAATGTTAATGTTATTCAGATCATGAAATACCTGGCAAGATACTCCTCCGTGATAGAAATTTCGAAGGTTAGACCGACCATCCTGCGTGTTGTCGTGGCTGATCAGGAAGGCGCAGACGATATTGTCGTCGATCAGAGATTTACCCTAGAATATCGTGTCTACGTGTCTTCCCATGACGTAAAAATCTCGGGGGTGATAACCGAAACGGGTCTGACGTGCGAATCAATTATGAATGTAGATAGCAGATTGAAAAAGCTCCCTTTGACTAAGGTTGAAATTATACAATGCTGACAATTCGGCAAAGTCTCCCAGGAAGGGGAAAAATCGCAATTCACGCCGTCCGACTCGTTTAGAGTCCCTTTTGCTGGCTCCGCCCTCTCTGACTACGTTATGGTGAACAAATTGAGGCTACCGCTCCGACTCTTCGTGCCAAAGCCCACGACTTGCCTAAAATGCAAATCAGTTAGTCACATAGCAGCTTCTGCGCCACAAGGAGCGCTGTGCCACTTGCGGAGAGCAACATGTGGGCAAATCCTGCAGTGCGACTGAGCAAAAGTGTCCATATTGCGAAGGAAAAAAAAACGAGGGGTTGTATCCGCGACACGACCGCTCAGGACGTAGGACTACGCAATCTTTGTTTTTTTAAATTTGTTGATTTATCATTTCGGATATCATTTGCGAATACGTCGAAATTTCATAAATAACTCTTCAGAAAAATGTTCCGGGAACCCTGAAAAGGTTTAATGGTTTGCGTGGTTTTATAGAATCCGTTCGAGAAGCAACGGTTCTTTTTTGCCTTTGCGAGAACAATAAACTGATGTGTCATATGTCGCAACTTGTTTCTTTATAACAATGCACGCATTGCACTGAGTATTTAACGAGAGGCATCTTCCGTGCATCGCCATTCAACAAGCATCAAACACGCGTCTAACAGATGCACCCAGTTGTAGCATAAAAATGAAACATCGCGAAAATGACCGTTTATGAAAAATCGTATCTCGGCTCGGTCAAAACCGTCAACAAAGCTAGGAGCTTGCGGCATCAGAACAGAGCCGATGCGCACGAAAGCAAATACGAATGGCAACTAAAAGTATCGAAGGTGCGCTGTACATACGTACAGGGAATGAACTCAAAGTTTCGCGCAACGGAAACAAGCAACACACGCAGAATAAGCGACCTTTGTTGTTTCGGGCACAGAAAGATTCTGAGAATTTTCCTCAGAGGAAATCCAATACTTATACGCTAGCAACAGCTAGCAATAGGTATGCAAGGGTGGAGTTTACTTCGTAATCATTCTCTTTTCGCTATCCTGCTGTGTCGTTGTTTCTATTCTAGCGGCTGTAGAGCTGCTCGAGTTGCTAGAGTTGGGTTATTGACAGCTCTGTTCGGGAAAGCATGCAAATGGACAGAACAGTTGTATAGGGAAATGGGAACACTTCCAATTTCCATCAATTTAAACCATATACAGCCTATGGGATTGTAATGTATAGCATTTAAAAAAAATCCGATTCGATTGATATGCAAATCGTTGAAATCCGTTCGCGGCAGAAATAGTTATTAGCGTTAACTTTATTCCATAAAAACGTGATCTGTTTTCTGATTTGGCACCCTTAATGTAAGATGTAGTCCTACGTCAAAAATAGAAGCGCTCTACAAGGAACGCTCGAAGCACACTTTTGCGGAAATTTTAAAGGGCGTTTCTTCACTGGCCCAACAACAACAACCAATCTCCACACAAAATGTCTTCTCTACGTTACCAGTTGATGAAATGAAAGCGGACACAGCTCGCGGGGGCATACCGTTCATTTTCAAAGGGATTCCCCAGGGCAAAAATGTTACCACTCCCAAAGTTCAAGAACAAGTTCCCCCGGTAATACCCCCTGTTAGCTTGCCTAAAATATCGAGTGCAGCGGACAAGCAAAATCAGTTTTCTCCTGGCTTCCGTGGGAATAGTTCACCTTCGAACGACCCACCACTTGAGGGGACATCAAAAACCCCAACTGTCCCTGTTCTTCCGTCCAGTTCAACTTCCCAACCGGGATTTATAAAATTGTCTGACCTTGTGGCTCAAATCTTCACATACTTTAATGTTTCCGACTCCATCAGAACCATTGTCACCGCAATGTTTCCAGTATTAAAGACAATTTCGCAGCAATTGATGCAAACATGGCCCCTCCTTGCAATGATTATCTCTCTTGATGTCTAATTTAAATAGAGAGGTCGGAGATATCACTGTTTTACAGTTGAATTGTCGTAGTCTTATCCCTAAATTGAATACATTCAAATTCATAACTTCAATTGTGAGGTTTTTGCTTTGTTCGAAACATGGCTTTCTTCCCAAATCTCTTTCCACGATTTTAATATCATACGCTTGGACCGTGATGACAGATACGGAGGGGTGCTATTGGGGATCAACAAGTGCCATTCATTTTTTCGAGTTGACCTTCCACCTATTGGAGGGGTCGAAGCTGTTGCTTGTCACGCAAATATCAGGGGCAAAGACCTTTGCATTGTCAGCAGCTTGTTCAGGTTAGCTGCAAGCAACTTTCTGATATGTGCTCACTCCTTCCTGAGCCACGGTTGATCTTGGGAGACTTCAACTCCCACGGAACCGCCTGGGGGGATTTTTTTTCTCTCTATTATAGTGACTTTCAACATTTTTGACTGGTTCGTCACTTTAACTTCCATTTCTGGAATGAACGTCGAAAGTGAGAATTGAACTCATGACCTTCGCGTGAGAGGTATGGATGCTACCACTACCCCAGATTGCCTCCACTAAACCTGGGGGGAACAGTACGACGACAACCGTTGATGGTTGATATATGACCTTTGTAACAGCTTCAATATGACCGTTTTGAACACAGGGGAAATTACACTTGTACCTAAACCTCCTGCTAACCCAAGTGCTCTTGACCTTTCGCTTTGCTCGAATTAACTATCGTTAGATTGCAAATGGAATGTAATCCAGGATCCCAACGGTAGTGATCACTTGCCAATCAAAATTCCCATCACCATTGGGTCGAATACTTCTGAATCTATAAACATGGCATATGACCTCACAAGACACATTGACTGGAAAAAGTATGCAGACGCAATTACTCTAGCCATCAATTCCAGAGATGGTATACCTCCATTGGAAGAGTATAACTTGCTTTCTCGTCTGATCTACGACAGCGCAATTCGCGCTCAAACGAAACCCATCCCAGGTTCCACTATTCGCCGAAGGCCTCGCAATCCATGGTGGAATAGCCAGTGTTCTAAGCTTTATGTCGAGAAATCGAGTGAATTCAAAGCTTTTCGAAAACGTGGAACCATCGACAATTTTCAAACGTATTTAACCCTTGAGAATCAATTTAAAAACTTGATCAAAGGTAAAAAACGTGCTTATTGGCCAAAATTCATGGGGGTGTCACGGGAAACGTCAATGAAAAAACTATGAATGTGTTATACCTATGATATAACCGGTTGACGTAGGACTGCCGTTGGCTTAGTAATAAATTGTACTTCTTCAATTAGCAATAATCCCACCTCGGAATGATATCGCCGCAGCGCAGAGCTATCTTTTGTGTGTATTGATTAAATTATTGATTAAACTAGTGAATGAATGAAACTATTTACGAATTCAATTGCAAACAAATCCCAATTTAATTAATAGTACTTAGCTGGGATTTATATGCCGAAAAACACGCCTCAAATGTATTCTGAAGTGGCAAGCTCCAGTATACGCGTGACCACAGTGCAAGTCGGAAGTAATTTCTTTGACGAAAAATCTCTCGGCCAGGATGCGAATCGAACCCGAACCCCCAACATAATAATGGGCCTGATGGGTACACATCTTCCAATGCAGTCTTGAATAATCGAGCCGAAGCGCTGCATTTGTACCCGCTTTTGTAGACCGCGATAGCAAAACGAATTCCGGAGTGTAAAAATGCTTACGGGTATAAAAGAATTCCGAAAAAATATGTCACCCTTCTAAACTCGAGTCTACCTCGGGTAATTGGTTTTGCACGGTTGCGTGTTAGATTGAGGAAAATTGTTCATATATATAGTTTTAAAAAGACGGGTGGGTAATGTCGGGGACATAACCGGAGAGACGTAGGACTACACCAAGGGGTGTCCATTATTCGAATATCATGGAGCTCAGATCCCAGAATGACCAACTCAAACGTTTAGATTCAAATACAAAAAAATCAAAATTTGTCATGCAAATGTCGTGCGGTGCAAATGTTGTACGGGTTATTGTTCAGCCGGCAACTAACACACACTTGATGGCAAGCATATCGTAATAGGAATTTACCGTCTGGTATCGTGATATAATTGAGCTTTGAGAAAATATGTAATCCGCCATTTTGTAGCGGTCGCCATCTTGGATTTTCATAATTATGAAATACGCAGTGTTATAATGACTGCAGAGTTAAAGGTGTGTTCCAAATTTCTGATCAACCGGTCAACAGGAAAGGGGTCAAATTTCAATTAATGTGGTACAGCACCATAGACAAACATGTTACATACAAACATACAAATATGTCACAGCTAAATAAAGCCGTTTAAAAACTCCTGCATTCTATCAAATCGAGCGCGATTAGCCACTCATTCACCCGGCGCGACGCTTCACCACTTTTAACACACTTCGATAGGCTCTCCTGCTCCACATCCCTTTGCAACTCCTGTCTCTCACTCTTGCGGTATCGCACCGCATACATCCCCGGCAAATGCAGCGATATCTCTTATGCTGAAAATCAATTTCAAGAAAGCGTCTTTCCTACTTGGCGTCCGATGATAGATTGTGGCCAAGCCCCACCATCGCTCACTTTATATAGCCATATAGTTAACGTTGTAGCGACCGCCTATACTTATTTATAATCTCTTTCTCGTCCTCCATCTTCCGCTTGTCCATACGTTTTGCCCGTACCCGTGGTTGCTTGTTATGAATAGCTGTTTGCTGCGGACAATATGTATGGGAATGTAGGGAATTCTTTCTTCCAATTTTTCATCAATTTGAACTTCATATGAACTAAAAAAACGTAATGTGTAGCATATAAATTGCTGAGGATATTTCCTATCAATGTGTGTATTTGGAACCAAAATCCATTCATTAATTGAGGACGTATTAGCGTTTCAAAATTGAACACTTTTTCATACCGAAATATTGAAATGGGCCCATATATTGAAAGGTTAGACGTAGTCCTACGTCAAAATATATTTAACAATCCGGCTCCTTTAAACTTATGTTACTGAGCCTCTGAAAATAAATGAATTTATAAAAAAAAAGCAAATCAAAACTATTGCACCACGATCTGAAGAAATTTCCACAATTATAGGTATTTTCGTTGGGACATCTTATGAAAATGCAAAATCATAACTCGTATACCATGATGTTATTCCGCGTCAGAATATTTCTAGCCTGCTTGTGATCTTTCACTTTTTTTGGCGGTTGTTTCTGTTGCAGCTGTTTTCCGGGAATCGTTGGAACAGCAGTAATATATTTAGCATTTTATAAGCAAACAACCGGTTAAGCTGTGCTTATGCGTATTTCTTACATTCTAGAGCCTATGCTGGGTTCAACTGAGGTACCTTTCAGGCAACAGGTGATATACGGCATTCACGCACGCTACAAAGAATCATACAATCGAAGCAACACGATGCGGCAATCAAATCATTCTACATAATTGATGCGACATGCCGTTCAGTGTTGTCTCAGGGAAATCCCAATTTTATATATCCCCAAAACTTGCGACAAACTGAACTACACAATAAAAAAAGGCCGAAGTGAGTGGAAGTAGATCACTGGAAGCTAATCAAGCGGTAATAAACTATTAGCATTACTTTTGCATTAATGCAGTAGCTGTGATCATTAAATATCTTCTGGTCTAATTCCCTTTGCTGTCCATTCAATTATATTCAAGGAAAATGGAAAAGGATTTACTTATGGTAGGTACAATCTGTAGTCCGAAAATGCGCAATTTATATAAAGATGAATGATTTTTACTGTTTGATTTGATTCGTTACCTGTTTTGGCAAATATCTATATTGTGACCAACTTGAAATATACTTTCTACTGTACGATATATAATCACTGTACGATATATAATCACTGTACGAAGCGTAAACATAAAACTGCTGTTATAACGAGCTCATTATTATTGTTTCGTTCAGGTTTTTCACCGAGTGTTTGTTACTAATTAACTCTCCCAAAAGTCAATACACAAATCCCGAACAAACGCACAACAGGTTGTCAAAGTTGAATAAATTTACGCATAATTACTGTGATTAATGTTTCAATACAAAAACGACAAAAACCAATGAGACATCAAGTAGCGAATTCGTTTTTGTTCAGTTTCAACCCCAGTGCCGCACTAACTGCTGTCAAAACGTTTTTCTACACTGGAGGAAAACATTAGTAAATGCAATTACCAAATCTTTAGTAGTTGAAACCAAGATGTGTGGAATAAAGGTGTGACCGTGTCGTCAATAAGTGCGCGAGGGGAAACGGTATAAATCCCACTCCACAGAGGACTGTGGAGTGGGATTTAACTGCAAATAGAGATGTCTAAATGTTTCGTTTATTCGATTAATCGTAGGGTCATTTTCAAATTTCAATTTTTAATTGTCTTTCAGTATTCGATTAATCGAGCGAATATTTGTTTCTTGTAATCACAACGAACAGTCATTTATAATAAAAAATGATGTCATAATTTTAATAGTTACATTAAATATAATTTTGAAATAAATATGGTGTACTGAAAATGTATTTCAGTATATTGATAAATTTGCCATTTCATGATTTTTTGAGGACGATTGAAAAGAGAGCACACCATGAAAATGATGCACAATATTTTTATTATACCAACATAAAATGTTTTCTGTTCAAAATTACCTATTCTTCGAATGTTGTTGAAATATCTGATTTGTGTGTATTTTCCTGCTTTTTCCCTAAAACTACTAGTTCAAAAAAAGTATATTTATAGAATCATTGACCACTAGTATGGTATATTTTCCTTGGCACCCGGAGTTTGAATACTACTATTTTAGAACATGAGTTGAGACCACCTTTTTCAAGTCGGCATGTTACTTCTGCAGACCCTGAATTCTTCATCCCAGTATCCTCCACCAGCAGGGAATCATTTTTATGCTTCAACCGTAAATGGTTTAGCATATTCGATGAATATCGACGAAACACCGACGGTTAAACAAATTTTGCACTGTATTTTTTGAAAAATATCTCCATCACCAACCGACACCGAGACAAAACTAAATTTAATCGTAAAAGACTTACCTTTCAACTTCTCAATGCTCTTATTGCCACCAAAACAATTCCACACGCAAAGAGCAAAAAAAAGATATTGCAAAATATTGCAGATTGTTTACATACAAAATCCAAGATGGCTGAAAGGCCTTTCTCATAAGTCGCGCTACCGTATTGTATCTATCGTGGTTGAAACCAAGGCGCTTATATCAATGTATACCTCAAGACGGGTCTATGGGACTAGGTGAGGCCGTTTCGTCACTAAGTTGGTTAGGGGAGCGGTATATGAAAACAGCACGGAAGAAAGCAGAAGGGGAATTATTTCCTTGAAGCGTGAAAGAGACAGACTGATCAGGAGCGAGCTTCGGCACTAGCGTATTGTGTTTTGTTTACAAACAAAACACAGTAGACTTCCAAGATGGCTGAAGAGTGGTTTTAGCAAGTTGGCCCACCTTAGGATATACTTCTACGCGCCTTGGTATACCTATAGAGTACCTCAAGGCGCCTAGAAGTATATACTAAGGTGGGCCAACTTGCTAAAACCACTCTTCAGCCATCTTGGAAGTCTACTGTGTTTTGTTTGTAAACAAAACACAATACGCTATTGCCGAAGCTCGCTCGTGATCAGTCTGTCTCTTTCACGCTACAAGCAAATAATTCCCCTTCTACTTTCTTCCGTGCTGTTTTCATATACCGCTCCCCTAACCAACTTAGTGACGAAACGGCCTCACCTAGTACCATAGACCCGTCTTGGAGTACCTATAGAGGCGCCTTGGTTGAAACCAAGACGGGTCTATGGTACTAGGTGAGGCCGTTTCGTCACTAAGTTGGTTAGGGGAGCGGTATATGAAAACAGTACGGAAGAAAGCAGAAGGGGAATTATTTGCTTGTAGCGTGAAAGAGACAGACTGATCACGAGCGAGCTTCGGCCCTAGCGTATTGTGTTTTGTTTACAAACAAAACACAGTAGACTTCCAAGATGGCTGAAGAGTGGTTTTTGCAAGTTGGCCCACCTTAGGATATACTTCTAGGCGCCTTGGTTGAAACCTGTTGAAACCAAGATGGTGGAGTTAACAGGTGGCTCGTAATTTACACAATTTAGAAAAGACGTATAAGGAATGGCAAGACGAAAAGTTTGGATTTGTTTATGTTATTACTTACGTTGGTATAGTTACATTTGATTTCGTCGAAGGTATTTGAAGCAGTATAATAAATAAACAGTTGTCGTTGAAAATAGTAACCTAGTAACCTTTATGCATATGCTTCCGCCAGCTGGCTCTGATAATGTGATTCAGGGAATGCTTTGATCGTGGTACCGCCACTGGCGCACAATTTGCAGCTTTGTTTTTTGTGCTCGTTCATAACGGCAAACAAACGGCCCGGCGAAACTGTAGTCGATGTTTAGTGTTGTTCGGATACCATCTATGTAAATAAGTTCAAACTTACGGGATACGTCCGAACGACAATTCTGACATTTCGTTTTACCTTCCACTTCAATTTCCTTGGTTGAAACATTGGTAAAATGTACGCATTTTTTGTAAATGTTACCAAAACTTTGTAAAACGGATGTCTTATGCAATACACATCCCTACTAAAGATTCGAACATTTTACTTCATAGCATGTGTAACCTTGATTGTTTTCATTTCTAGGAACTGTAAAGTGCGTACTTCGCAGTCGTCATTCCTCTTGAGGAAACAAAGCTATTCGGAGGTAAGTTTTTTTGGTTTTTATTAGATTCAAACATATGTAACTTCTGTTTCTCTTCGGCGAAAACATATTCTCGACCACAAAGATATCGAGAACTTGTTTTCGCTGCGGAAAAACAAAAGTTTAATTCGTTGTATTGAAATCTTAATACACCGAATCTTATAAAATAAACTTCAACACAATCCTTCCCATTTTAATTTTGAGCTTCTAATCTTGGATTAAAATTGCACAGTTGACTATTCAATGTATATTAGACTGAGCATGTGCAACACAAAGGTAACTGTAGAGTACAGAGCTGACATAATACCAAATGAAATAATAGTAATAATAATAATAATAAAAAAGCATGAGAAACATGCCATGAAAACTATAGACCAATCAGATGAAAGGAAAATATGAGCCAGGCTATAAAAGCGCGAGCCATTCCGCGCAGCCGGCATTCTGACAACGGACGTGATACGAGCAACATCTGGAAGGAAAACCAGCAGCAGTGGCAACAGCGAAAAACGGAGCTAACCTGAGCAGCCGATAATCAAGCTAGGTGTCGCATCGGCCTGCTTCAATAGCAGCAGCAACAGGAGCAGCAGTAGCAACGGACATCGAAGTTCATCCGGACAACCAACAATCGAGCTCTGCCTCGCATAGGTCTACTTCGGTAGCAGCAGCAGTAACATCGCGAGCTGAACATTGTCGGCACTATCTCTCCGCTGATAGCGTGAGGACGCGCTTCCATTGAGCCGGGAGAGTGTCGCAGTGTGGAATCAACGCCGCAATACGTGATTGGCACCCACGTATTGACTAGCTGCAGAAAGGGTTTTAATGAGTTTTCCCCGCTGTAGCTGGCAAAGAAACTTCTAGACTGAGACTTCATATTTGAAGCCTATCCATTGATCACAATGGAAAATATCGACGGTCGCGACAGTAACCACATATATTTCATCACAAACCCATATTTATGCCTAACCATATCATACATCAGGAAACGGGAGAGCAAATAATGCGGATGAAATGTACTGCGATCTGGTCCCATTAGCTGCCAACTAATCAGTTGTTCCTGTCCTAAAGGATGAAAATGTGCAACAATAAAAGGAGCAAAACCTTGATGAGTGAGGGCTTGAAAAAACATATGAGATTGATTCGGTTGAGGCTGCGATTTAATCTGCACGAGCAATGTTTAGATGTAGAATGTAGGATGTAGGAAATTACTGTGTAAAAGATAATGTATGATTGAAGACAGCTTTTTAAATAAGAATTAATTATCAATAACTTAATGTCATTATCCCTTATCATTATCTCTTACAAATAAAAAACAACGTTTTCACTGATGCTGTTCCAATGGTGGGCCAACATGCCCACCATCCTACAAAAATAATGCCTACCAATTTCCTTTTGTAAGATGTACCAATGATTAGTAAGGTAGAAAATGACTAACGAATTGGTAACATTTACGAAAAAAACAGGAAGTGGGTTATATCTATGGTATAACCGCAAAAGTGACGTAGGACTATCGTTGATTTAGAGATCATTTGTATGAAGTTGAATCTGAATTCATTCTGAATGAATGAATATTTGGAAAACTTCGAAAACGAGAGCGTTACGTTGGAGGCACAAGGTTTTATGCATCCAATATTGGATACGGAAATATCCTACTGATGGGGAAGAATAATCTTCAGAAGCTATCCTGTTGATTGCGATTAATTGAAAAACCACAAAACCAAATGTATTTGGTCACAGTGTTACATGGATAGAAAACATTCAATTAAACTCTTTCACATGAATATATTTTGAAAATTCCCAAAGGAACTGGCAGATTATTTTCAGTAACGATTAGATATTTCCACATTTTCCTCGATACTGGAAGCCCACCAGTGGTTAATGCCAACTCGATAACCACCTGTTAATAGCACTTGATTGAAACATATTTGGTCACAGTGTTACATGGATAGAAAACATTCAATTAAACTCTTTCACATGAATATATTTTGAAAATTCCCAAAGGAACTGGCAGATTATTTTCAGTAACGATTAGTTATTTCCACATTTTCCTCGATACTGGAAGCCCACCAGTGGTTAATGCCAACTCGATAACCACCTGTTAATAGCACTTGATTGAAACATATTTGGTCACAGTGTTATATGGATAGAAAACATTCAATTAAATTCTTTCACATGAATATATTTTGAAAATTCCCAAAGGAACTGGCAGATTATTTTCAGTAACGATTAGATATTTCCACATTTTCCTCGATACTGGAAGCCCACCAGTGGTTAATGCCAACTCGATAACCACCTGTTAATAGCACTTGATTGAAACATAATTGGTCACAGTGTTACATGGATAGAAAACATTCAATTAAACTCTTTCACATGAATATATATTGAAAATTCCCAGAGGAACTGGCAGATTATTTTCCAGCAATGATTAGATCTTTCCGGAACTTTCTCGATGCTGAATGGCATCCTAACGGAAAGAGTTCTGCGCGTGTATGTGTCGATTCTTCGCCGTCCACCTCCTCCAGCACGTTAGGCAACGATGTTGTCTTGTCGATGTCCTCACGAAAAATGAATGTGTCTCACGTTTTCATGTTTCTTTGTTTTTAAGAGGCTTTAAACTTTGCAGTTCATTCGCCTCCAAGATGTGTCTCACCACCAGAATATCGCTTAAGTATGCTTTTTGTGTGTGATTGATTCGAGAGAAGGTGTGGTTTACGATGGCAATTTGGAAGGCAAACTAGAGGGGAATGAACTCTCTGAGCTCGGAACTTTCGGCGACTGAGCAATAATCGATTGCTGGCGCATACAATATTGGATACGGAAATATCCTACTGATGGGGAAGAATAATCTTCTGAAGCTATCCTGTTAATTGCGATTGATTGAAAAACCACAAAACCAAATGTATTTGGTCACAGTGTTACATGGATAGAAAACATTCAATTAAACTCTTTCACATGAATATATTTTGAAAATTCCCAGAGGAACTGGCAGATTATTTTCAGTAACGATTAGTTATTTCCACATTTTCCTCGATACTGGAAGCCCACCAGTGGTTAATGCCAACTCGATAACCACCTGTTAATAGCACTTGATTGAAACATATTTGGTCACAGTGTTACATGGATAGAAAACATTCAATTAAACTCTTTCACATGAATATATTTCGAAAATTCCCAGAGGAACTGGCAGATTATTTTCCAGCAATGATTAGATCTTTCCGGAACTTTCTCGATGCTGAATGGCATCCTAACGGAAAGAGTTCTGCGCGTGTATGTGTCGATCCTTCGCCGTCCACCTCCTCCAGCACGTTAGGCAACGATGTTGTCTTGTCGATGTCCTCACGAAAAATGAATGTGTCTCACCACCAGAATATCGCTTAAGTATGCTTTTTGTGTGTGATTGAATCGAGAGAAGGTGTGGTTTACAATGGCAATTTGGAAGACAAACTAGAGGGGAATGAACTCTCTGAGCTCGGAACTTTCGGTGACTGAGCAATAATCGATTGCGGGCGCATACAATATTGGATACGGAAATATCCTACTGATGGGGAAGAATAATCTTCTGAAGCTATCCTGTTAATTGCGATTGATTGAAAAACCACAAAACCAAATGTATTTGGTCACAGTGTTCAATGGATAGAAAACATTCAATTAAACTCTTTCACATGAATATATTTTGAAAATTCCCAAAGGAACTGGCAGATTATTTTCAGTAACGATTAGATATTTCCACATTTTCCTCGATACTGGAAGCCCACCAGTGGTTAATGCCAACTCGATAACCACCTGTTAATAGCACTTGATTGAAACATATTTGGTCACAGTGTTACATGGATAGAAAAAATTCAATTAAACTCTTTCACATGAATATATTTTGAAAATTCCCAGAGGAACTGGCAGATTATTTTCAGTAACGATTAGTTATTTCCACATTTTCCTCGATACTGGAAGCCCACCAGTGGTTAATGCCAACTCGATAACCACCTGTTAATAGCACTTGATTGAAACATATTTGGTCACAGTGTTACATTGATAGAAAACATTCAATTAAACTCTTTCACATGAATATATTTTGAAAATTCCCAGAGGAACTGGCAGATTATTTTCAGTAACGATTAGTTATTTCCACATTTTCCTCGATACTGGAAGCCCACCAGTGGTTAATGCCAACTCGATAACCACCTGTTAATAGCACTTGATTGAAACATATTTGGTCACAGTGTTACATGGATAGAAAACATTCAATTAAACTCTTTCACATGAATATATTTTGAAAATTCCCAGAGGAACTGGCAGATTATTTTCAGTAACGATTAGATATTTCCACATTTTCCTCGATACTGGAAGCCCACCAGTGGTTAATGCCAACTCGATAACCACCTGTTAATAGCACTTGGTTGAAACATATTTGGTCACAGTGTAACATGGATAGAAAACATTCAATTAAACTCTTTCACATGAATATATTTTGAAAATTCCCAAACGAACTGGCAGATTATTTTCCAGCAATGATTAGATCTTTCCGGAACTTTCTCGATGCTGAATGGCATCCTAACGGAAAGAGTTCTGCGCGTGTATGTGTCGATCCTTCGCCGTCCACCTCCTCCAGCTCGTTAGGCAACGATGTTGTCTTGTCGATGTCCTCACGAAAAATGAATGTGTCTCACCACCAGAATATCGCTTAAGTATGCTTTTTGTGTGTGATTGAATCGAGAGAAGGTGTGGTTTACGATGGCAATTTGGAAGGCAAACTAGAGGGGAATGAACTCTCTGAGCTCGGAACTTTCGGCGACTGAGTAATAATCGATTGCGGGCGCATACAATATTGGATACGGAAATATCCTACTGATGAGGAAGAATAATCTTCTGAAGCTATCCTGTTAATTGCGATTGATTGAAAAACCACAAAACCAAATGTATTTGGTCACAGTGTTACATGGATAGAAAACATTCAATTAAACTCTTTCACATGAATATATTTCGAAAATTCCCAAAGGAACTGGCAGATTATTTTCAGTAACGATTAGATATTCCCACATTTTCCTCGATACTGGAAGCCCACCAGTGGTTAATGCCAACTCGATAATCACCTGTTAATAGCACTTGATTGAAACATATTTAGTCACATTGTAACATGGATAGAAAACATTCAATTAAACTCTTTCACATGAATATATTTTGAAAATTCCCAAAGGAACTGGCAGAATATTTTCAGTAACGATTAGATATTTCCACATATTCCTCGATACTGGAAGCCCACCAGTGGTTAATGCCAACTCGATAACCACCTGTTAATAGCACTTGATTGAAACATATTTGGTCACAGTGTAACATGGATAGAAAACATTCAATTAAACTCTTTCACATGAATATATTTTGAAAATTCCCAGAGGAACTGGCAGATTATTTTCAGTAACGATTAGATATTTCCACATTTTCCTCGATACTGGAAGCCCACCAGTGGTTAATGCCAACTCGATAACCACCTGTAAATAGCCGCGCGTGTATGTGTGTGTAGCGATGTCTTCCCAGGGAACCGTTTGTGGCATCACTCTCCTCCTGATAGATTCCCTTCTGGCCTAGGGTGCACAAACAGGCTCTTGGTGACACCGTTCATCCGCGCTTTCATGATAAATGAAGAGCTTCACCGCAACAGCGACAACATGCTCCAATCGCTGTTCAATTAGAACTGAGTGGATTTCCGAGCGCCGCTCGCTTATATACCGATTGGTGATTTCAATAGCCTGTTTTGAAAGCAATTTTAAGACTATTGAAACAAGTTTTTGGATCAAAAAGTAACAAGTATATAACGCGTAGACATTTTATCTTTCGAATGAAGTGTTTATCATACCATTTCGTTCAGTTGTTTAGGAGCTATTAACGCTCAAAATCTCGGTCTCCGGCGTAACGCTTTCGTTTTCGAAACTTTGATTTTACACCCCGGTATAGAAATGAAAGACGTAGTCCTACGTCAAAATCGTCATATATTCTAAATTTTCCTCTCAGTGTATTCACTCAGTTTCAACCAAGGCGCTTATATCAATGTACAACAGGTGAAGCAGCATCATCACTTTTGCAAGAGGGGGATTACGGTTTTGTGGAGCGGAGGTTGTTTGTTTTATTATTGCTAGGGTACGCCATTTTTGCATTTTCACATGTGATAGTAATGTAAATGAGAATGAAATTCTACAAAATCATCCCTTCTTTTTCACATAAATTCGCGAAAGCCGAACATAATAGACATCGTTTGAACAAGCGTCGTAGCAGTTTATAGAGAGCCGCCGGCAGCGTTCTGATGCTGTGTGTAAACAATACCGACAGCAATTCCAATATGGCTGAAAGTGCATTTCATAAGCGGACCTTAAGGCTGATTTAGACGATGCCAGTCAGCGCTCTAGTTGAAGTATCCAGTGAACAGAGAACAGACACTCTGTTCAAGTTACTTGTACCAGTATCGAACAAGTAATTGGCCTCTAACTTGAACAGAGTGTCTGTTCTCTATTCACTGGATACTTCAACTAGAGCGCTGACTGGCATCGTCTAAATCAGCCTTTACACGGTCAACTTTATTGACAATATGATGACATTTGAGAGCATAATGACAGCTGAACATGGCCGACAACGCAGAAATCTGGATTTTCTGATTTTCGAGCATCAATATCGTGACATTTCACATAGATGCATGATGTTGACGTTTTACCTCACGTACTTCGAATTGCCAGATTTGCAAGCGGACATTTAATTTTTATTAGTCTTTTTTTGCGATTGCAATTAAAATTTATAAACTTCTGAAATTGTAGGAATCATAAATGAAAGCATTACAGGTCTGTCCAATTAGAAAAATATCGCATTAAATGTAAATTACTGTACTTTAAATAGCAAAATACGGTACTTTTCACGATTAGAGGCGAATGAACTGAAAAGTTTAAAGCCTCTTTAATCCAACATCATCATCATTTTCACGATACAAATCAAAACCTCAAAGTAAACTGACAATGTGATGGTGAGAGAGAGAATGAAAATTAACAACGTCTTAGGAATTTTTTAACGTTGAATTCGGTCATTCTTTGCGCTAGCGAATGCACTTCAGTCTAAGTTGTGTGAATGAGAATGAGAAGATCTGGGAAAATCACAGGTGAAAAAACATCACGTGTTAATTCAAGTTACAGCAGAATCCCGATTATCCGTGGAATAGTCGGGTAAACTCACCGCGAATAACGAAAATCGCGTATGACCCTTTAAAGAACCAAAAAAAAAATGTAAACACGAAAAAAGATGTTTCAACATAAAAACTATGTTTTATCAATACAGAAATCATTAAACTATTCATCTATAAGGTCGTGTATGTCAGTGGCTAAATAATGTTAAAGCCATGACCACAACAAAAGATTATGCATACCACTACCACTCACTAATAAATTCCGGAAAGGCCTTTTGTTTTACTATGGAACTACTTTTACTATGGAACTATGGAACTATGGATCACCCGCTCGCGGATAATCGGGGTTCTACTGTCATAGTCTTATTTATGGAATAAAAACATTTGCTTGCAGATAATATAACTTGCATATATTTTCGCAAACTAAAATAATCTGGCATCTCTGAAACTGAAAGGAACAGTCTGTATTTATGAAGCGAGTATTATGATGTATTTTTGAGAAGGAAAAACGAGTTTCAAAGTGTAAATTATGAATGAAAATTAACTTTCAAATTAGTGTTCTATGTGAATACAAACCACTTTTTTTTCTCCAAGTGGTGAGAAAATTCCATACAAAAATTGTGTCCGAAATTGACGTTATATTATAATATTAAATTTTAGTAGAAATATCTGAAAATTCAGAGGAAATAGGTTAAGTTAGGGTTAGGACTACGCCCTTCAACTAATTAAATAATACCAAGTAGATATTTTCATTCAAATTTTACCAATTTAAAATTGCCTTTTAGCCTTCTAGTCTGATGGAGAATAGTTTGGATCCCAAACTCGAATGTCGCCACTAGCCATCGCGGATATTTTCGTTGTCTCCGGTTGAGGGCGATATTGACCGTGTAAGGTGACAAAATATTGATTGAGGTAAGATCGGATGTCGAAAGCCTTGCTGTCACGATATTGAAGACACTTATTGTCAATCATTTTGATCGTGTAATGGGCACCTTACACGATCAACCGGATTGACAATAAGCGTCTTCAATATCGTGACAGCTAGGCTTTCAACATTTGATCTAACCTCAATCAATATTTTTCCACCTTACACGGTCAATATCGCCCTCAACCCGAGACAACGAAAATATCCGCGATGGCTAGTGGCGACATTCGAGTTTGGGATCCAAACTATTCTCTATCAGATTAGAAGGCTAAAAGGCAATTTTCAATTGGTAAAATTTGAATGAAAATATCTACTTGGTATTATTTAATTAGTTGAAGCGCGTAGTCCTAACCTTAACTTAACCTACTTCCTCTGAATTTTCAGATATTCCTACTAAAATGTATTATTATAATATAACGTCAATTTCAGACATAATTTTTGTATGGGATTTTCTCACCACTTGCAGAAAAAAAGTGATTTGCATTCACATAGAATACTAATTTGATTCGTAAAAGTTAATTTTCATTCATAATTTACACTTTAGAATTCGGGTTTTCTTCTCAAAAATACATCATAATACTCATTTCACAAATACAGACTGTTCCTTTCAGTTTCAGAGATGCCAGATTATTTTAGTTTGCGAAAATATATGCAAGTTATTTTATCTGCAAGCAAATGTTTTTATTCCATAAATGAGACTATGACAGTAGAACCCCGATTATCCGCGAGCGGGTGATCCGCCCTGCGGATTATTCGTGACTGCGAGTTCCATAGTAAATCAATAGGCCTTTCCGGAATTTGTTAGTGAGTGGTAGGCCCATGCTCTTTTGTTGTGGTCATGGCTTTTACATTATTTAGCCACTGGTGTACACGACCTTATAGATGGATAGTTGATTGATTTTTGTATTGATAGAACATAGTTTTTATGTTGAAACATCTCTTTTCGTGTTTGCATTTTTTTGTCCTTTAATGGGTCATCGCGATATTCGTTAATCGCGGTGAGTTTGCCAGACTATTCCGCGGATAATCGGGATTCTCCTGTAGCTTGAATTAACACATGATGTTTTTTCATCTGTGATTTTCCCAGATCTTCTCATCCTCCAAATTTTATAGCGGAGTGTGAAGAAACACACAACCCGCTCACTAGCGCAAAGAATGACCGAGTTCAACGTTAAAAAATTCCTAAAACATTGTTAAGTTTCATCCACTCTCTCACCATCACATTGTCAGTTTACTTTGAAGTTTAGATTTGTATCGTGAAAAGTACCGTATTTTGCTATTCAAAGTATCGGTTTTCCAAACCAAAAGCTTCCATTTATGATTCCTACAATTTCAGTAGTTCATAAATTTTAATTGCAATCGCAAAAAAGACTAACAAACATTAAATGTGCGCTTGCATATCTGGCAACTCAGTCTGGAAGTCCGTGAGGTAAAACGTCAACATCATGCATCTATGTGAAATGTCAAGATATTGATGCTCGAAAATCAGAAAATCCGGATTTCTGCGTCGTCGGCCATGTTCAGCTGTCATTATGCTCTCAAATGTCATCATATTGTCAATAAAGTTGACCGTGTAAGGTCCGCTTAAGGTGCCCATAACCAGTACACGTTAATCAAATTTTATCTGTCAAAAATAGTCAAATATTTGGCTTCGGTCAAACAGTGTATGAGCACCCTAAATCGTATACAGGCATGACAATGGTCGTACTAGATGCATGTATAAGTCGTATAATCATCCATCCAATCATCGTGAATACCCAGCAAACATTAAATCGTATAATTTTGCATGTGCCAAGTCTTACAAGAAATCCGAATAAATCAGAATCGCATATAATATCAATCAAAGTATGTATCGTATATATTTGAAATCGCATAAAATGTATAAACTCGATTTTATATATCATTATCAAATCAAGTCGCAATTCGGTATAATAAACATCAATTTTATGATGTATATTGTCGTAAAATTTATTTAATCCGCATCATATGCGTATATTACGCTGATGCAGTTTATGTTTCGTATAAGCGTATAATTTAAATCGATTCAGTACTGTAGTAAATCGTGTTGCATGCTGAAGAAAATCATGAAACAGTAATCATATTAGATCCTAATAAAGAACATATTACATCATATTGAAATGTCAATGAAATGCTGATGCACTCGAAAGTTTTAACCGCTGTTGAATTAAATTTCAGATAGCCGCGCGAGATAGCTGGTGGATGATAATCCAGACGACCGGAGTTCGAACCCACATCGGAGCAGTTTCCACCAAACATCAATCTTTGTCATTTTAAACATTCATATTCCACACTCAACATAAGTCAATCAATCAATTATTATTTCTACGAACATAAATACTCATATATAAAAATGGCGATTCGAGAGGTTATAATAAACATTTCACGAAAATATTTTGCGCTATTTGTTTTTTTTTCTATGTCTGTAATAAATCGTATATGAGTATGGCAAAAGTCGTATTTGGTGCTTTGACAATTCATGAATATATTCATATTAGATCGCAATTCAATTCCAACATAATCGCTATTATAGCCGGTCAAAGCTGCATATTCATCCAAACAAATTCGGTAAGCATTTGCCATGTATGTATATGACCTCCACTTTTGCATGCATATGCCAGTTAGGCGCATTATATGCCAACCAAATTTTAGGGCATATGATGTTATATATACGCTTGTTATGCGATTTAATGTTTGCTGGGTACTGTTGGAACTGGAAAATAAATGTGTGTTCGTTGCTTATGATGCGAACATAAATAACAATATAATACAGTAATTTAAATTTAATACGACAATCCGGAGCACCACTCAGTGTCGCTTTAAGCGGACCTTACACGGTCAACTTTATTGACAATATGATGACATTTGAGAGCATAATGACAGCTGAACATGGCCGACGACACAGAAATCCGGATTTTCTGATTTTCGAGCATCAATATCGTGACATTTCATATGGATGCATGATGTTGACGTTTTACCTCACGGACTTCCAGACTGAGTTGCCAGATATGCAAGCGCACATTTAATTTTTGTTAGTCTTCTTTGCGATTGCAATTAAAATTTATAAACTACTGAAATTGTAGGAATCATAAATGGAAGTTTTTGGTTTGAAAAACCGATACTTTGAATAGCAAAATACGGTACTTTTCATGATACAAATCAAAACTTCAAAGTAAACTGACAATGTGATGGTGAGAGAGTGGATGAAACTTAACAACGTTTTAGGAATTTTCTAATGTTAAACTCGGTCATTCTTTGCGCTAGGTGCGGGTTGTGTGTTCACACTCCGCTATAAAATTTGGAGAATGAGAAGATCTGGGAAAATCACAGATGAAAAAACATCATGTGTTAATTCAAGCTACAGTAGAATCCCGATTATCCGCGGAATAGTCGGTCAAACTCACCGCGATTAACGAAAATCGCGGATGACCCATTGAAGGACAAAAAATGCAAACACGAAAAGAGATGTTTCAACATAAAAACTTTGTTCTATCAATACAGAAATCAATCAACTATACATCTATAAGGTCGTGTACACCAGTGGCTATATAATGTAAAAGCCATGACCACAGCAAAAGAGCATGGGCCTACCACTCACTAACAAATTACGGAAAGGCCTATTGATTTACTATGGAACTCGCAGTCACGAATAATCCGCAGGGCGGATCACCCGCTCGCGGATAATCGGGGTCCTACTGTCATAGTTTCATTTATGGAATAAAAACATTTGCTTGCAGATAAAATAACTTGCATATATTTTCGCAAACTAAAATAATCTGGCATCTCTGAAACTGAAAGGAACAGTCTGTATTTGTGAAACGAGTATTATGATGTATTTTTGAGAAGAAAAACCGAATTCTAAAGTGTAAATTATGAATGAAAATTAACTTTTACGAATCAAATTAATATTCTATGTGAATGCAAATCACTTTCTTTCTGCAAGTGGTGAGAAAATCCCATACAAAAATTATGTCTGAAATTGACGTTATATTATAATAATACATTTTAGTAGGAATATCTGACAATTCAGGGGAAATAGGTTAAGTTAAGGTTAGGACTACGCGCTTCAACTAATTAAATAATACCAAGTAGATATTTTCATTCAAATTTTACCAATTGAAAATTGCCTTTTAGCCTTCTAATCTGATAGAGAATAGTTTTGATCCCAAACTCAAATGTCGCCACTAGCCATCGCGGATATTTTCGTTGTCACGGGTTGAGGGCGATATTGACCGTGTAAGGTGGAAAAATATTGATTGAGGTTAGATCAAATGTTGAAAGCCTAGCTGTCACGATATTGAAGACACTTATTGTCAATCCGGTTGATCGTGTAAGGTGCCCATTAGAGGCGATTTTGGCTTGTAATTGAACATTGGCGATGTGAGTGGTACAGTGTCTACGACTGGTGGCAACTTTAATGTGGCGCTATAATTTGGGCCCCGAACTGAACTGAATATCATACAGTTGTCAATGTCAGCCATTTTTTTTGTATTTTTGATGTTTGACAGTGTTGATACTTGAAGAATGGCAAACAAAGTGGCAAGTGGCAAATAAAACTGCAAAAAGGGATGCCATATCTTTTTCATTCTAATTTTCATTTTCTAATTTTTATTCATTCATTTTCAAATCAGTGGAAATCGGTGTGATATGTATTTTCTATTTAAATTGTTGAGGTGAGTACCCAGCAAACATTAAATCGCATAACAAGCGTATATATAACATCATATGCCCTAAAATTTGGTTGGCATATAATGCGCCTAACTGGCATATGCATGCAAAAGTGGAAGCCATATACATACATGGCAAATTTTTACCGAATTTGTTTGGATGAATATGCAACTTTGACCGGCTATAATAGCGACTTTTGCCATACTCATATACGATTTATTACAGACATAGAAAAAAAAACAAATGGCGCAACATATTTTTGTGAAATGTTTATTATTGCCTCACGAATCGCCATTTTTATATATGAGTTTATGTTTGTAGAAATAATACTTGTTTGATTGACTTGTGTTGGGCGTGGAATATGAATGTTTAAAATGGCACAGATTAATGTTTGGTGAAAACTGCTCCGATGTGAGTTCGAACTCCGGTTGTTTGGATTATCATCCACCAGCTATCTCGCGCGGCTATCTGAAATTTAATTCAACAGCGGTTGAAACTTTCGAGTGCATCAGAATTTCATTGACATTTCAATATGATGTAATATGTTCTTTATTAGGATCTAATATTATTTACTGTTTCATGATTTTCTTCAGCATGCAACACGATTTACTACAGTACTGAATCGATTTCAATTATACGCTTATACGACACACAAACTGCATCAGCGTAATATACGCATATGATGCGGATTAAATATATTTTACGACAATGTACATCATAAAACTGATGTTTATTATACCGAATTGCGACTTAATTTGATAATGGTATATAAAATCGAGTTTTTACATTTTATGCGATTTCAAATATACACGATACATACCTTGATTGATATTATATGCGATTATGATTTATTCGGATTTCTTGTAAGACTTGACACGTGCAAAATTATACGATTTAATGTTTGCTGGGTGTATTCTTGGTAAACTAAGAATTAATGCCCTTTTATAGATAGGGCATAAAAAGATGATATAAAAGGATTTCTAGGAACTTCCTTTTCTTTCTCTTGTTTTCTTGTTGATATTGTTCATTATAAAAAATATCCCCGAAACTGTAACTGTTAAAAATTAACATAAGCCACCGATTAGTTTATGGTTTACTGTTTACAATTCTTCCACAAGTGAAATTCTTTCATAAGTGTGTATATGGAGGACCATTATATTTAGCGAATAACTATACGAAAGTCAAACATTTATATTTTGCTTGTGAACGAATGAATCTAACGACGAATCGTTAATATATGGATCCGTTCAATCCAGTTTCAAACGAGACCGAAATCAAATAAGAATAGTCCGGTCATGATCTTATGCATATTCAATAAATATTCCACGCCACCAACATTCATTTATACATTTCATTCAACGATATTCTAGAATATGAAAAAAGGCACTTGTCCAAAAAAGTTACTCCTATACTCGCGTCGGTGTGTCAGCCCGAAAGTGTTAAAAAAGTGACACACGTCCCCTCTGTACCAACACATGCGATACGCCAAACGATGACGAATGACGAATAATGAAGCTAGAGAGAAACGCAAAGTCGTAGTGTTGATATTCTCTGAGAAATGAACGAATTATTGATTTCTCGGTCTGACAGACCAATGCGCGAGTATAGGAGTGTTAAATAAAGACAAAACAAAAGTTAGCAAGTAACATTTCATTGAAAATTTAGGATTAAGAATACGACCGTTTATGGGATCTTTTCGCTCATTAAATGATGGAAGTAAGTCACAATACAATTGTCATCTTTTAAAAAACAGTCAGTTGCATGTTTTCATAAGCAATTGACGAATTTACGTTAGAATTGCAACCAGTTGGCGCAGCGAGTAAAATGATGATGTTTTGTTTTTTTTTGTATGGAATTGGTTTGATTTGTTCTGAAAAATCAGAAATTTTCTGCAAATTTCCCGGATTAAAGTATTCTTTCTACGCTGAAAAGGTTAGAAAATCATCATTTTACATTATTTCATTCATAACATATGACGAATGATTCGGTACAAGTGTTATATTTTACATTTTTTCACTAGGTAAATTATAGGGGGCATTTGTTGCGCTTCAAACATTGCAGTTCGTTCTCGTATCGGCCAAAATGAAATCCCTGCATAATCAATGATCTCAACCAACTTGATATGATATCGATTGCATCGTCATTATTCACAGTTTAAGCTTCTGAAAAATGTCCGGAAGTTAGTGCTCATAACCTATATTCACTATCAAACATAAACATTCCGAAGACTACCTATAACTTCCCAGCAAACATTAAATCGTATAACTTTGCACATGATAAGTTGCATATAAATTCGTATCAAATCACAATCGCATAAAATATCAATCAAAATATCGATCATATATATCTAAAATCGCATAAAATGCAAAAACACGATTTTCCATATATTTGATGAATTGAGTGGTAACATTGGCGGATCAAATCACATATCAGTCCGAAAAGCATCGTATATCGTTATATACGGCTTTATATGCGTACGAAATGTGACATATACGTATATCGCCTCCACTTTTGCGTGTATATGCTAGTTATATGCATCATATATCATCCAAATGTGTCTTGGTTGTATGTATATCGCCTCCAATTAAAGCTATTCATACGACTTAATGTTCGCTGGGTTTGGTCCAATGAGGTATTGAGACCATTGTAATTAGACATAAATAGAATTTTCTTACCATTTTTCTATACACATTTTATATTGAATGCAAATAATGACAACACCATATTCGGTTTACCAATACATGCATACTCTGCCTACTGCTCTACCTCATATGTAATTTATTGGTGTGAAATCAAATACTCTCTTAAAATTAGTTTGACAGATTATGTCTACCAAGATGTATAGAAGTATTACTAAGGTGAGTCCGTATCTTCAGTAAGTTAGTGAGGAGAGTGGTGAGTAGCGAGGAGTGTGAGAGGGGATTGTTTACAAAAAAAAGCGGGAGGGGGATAGCTGATTCGTATGTGCATACATACTGTCACAAGCGTTTGAATTTCTATATCTTTCAATTTTCAACGCGTTTGATTTTTACGAAAATAAACGTTTCTGGGCGTGCATCGTTTTTGCTGAATAAACTCAACCACCTATCGTATATGCTACAAGTAAAATACTTCACTACTTACCAAGGAAGACACAGATTTTTGTGTTTTAAATTCCATCTCTATTTCAATAAACCTGTTATATCTGTTCCAGTTGGAGCGTCTGATAGAATAAAAATCTTTTTGTAAGTATTGAGATCGGTAAACTGAGTAAATTTTAGATTTTTTTCTACTTGCAGTAGGAGCAGCGGAAATCTTGTCAAGACAACATCTGGACAACATGAATTGTTCATCGCTGCTTTATGAACACGAGCCACACAGCTCGGTTTCATTGCCAACGAGCCGCAGTTCATGATGCAGACCATTGAAGACCCAGCTAGCATCATGCATTCTAGGCGGGAAAACACAATCTAGTTTATGTAAATTAAAGCTCTTCGACATTTTCCCTACTTTTCCTACAATGTAAGCGCTAATTGTAATACATATTGTAGATGCCGCTAGTTTCATTACTTTCGAACCAGACATCGTCGCCAATGATCGTATCGCAACACGATGGCAAAGCAGCAGGTTCATCCAACCCTCAACCGTAGCGTGTACTTCAACAAATTTCCCAAGAAGCTCTCATGCTGCAACAAAGAATCAACGTGCAAATACCCTGCTAATATAAACATATTCGACGCACTTTTTATTCTGTGATAGCTTTGAACCACTGCGTCTACTAGTTTGATCTATTGTGATGATTCAAGGCACTTATATAAAATGTAAATTGTCGCTATTCGATATTGCCTTCCAATTTAAGCATTAATCATTTTTAAAGATATTTTGTAGCTAACGCATGTTTCTTGCTACCGAATCTGAGCTGCATCCACCGCACAACCACAAGATATACATCAACAAGTTCGCCAAGTAATGATAATGTTTATCGATGAATCAACTGTAACAGTCAAATTTTACACAAGCAACTTCAGGCATTTCAGATAGAAAAGATAATCTTGATAAGTTAAGTCATAGCTATCCGATATTACAATCCAATATTAGTACTAATCAGTTTTTGAAAACATTTTGTAGATACAAATCAACAAGGGTCGCCAATTGTCACGCAACATGTTTAAATAGTGATACAGTAGATGCACCCACCTGAGCAACATTATACACTTCAGTACATTTTCCAAACAGCAGTCGGGTTCATTAATAAATAAAATACAAGGATTGTCGCGATTGGTCATTTCGCCACGCACAACAGCATAACAGCTGTTCTCAATTTTTTTATTTAATGATATATTTATGTTTTTCTTTTTTTGTATATTTTTCTTAAATTATGTACATTTTTATTGCCTGTTAAGACCATGGCGCATCAACTTATGAATGACAATGTAAAGGTAATAAATTAATATAGTTAGAAAACTACGATCAGTTCGCACAACAGAATATAAAATACTATAGTGTTTAAAAATGTAATTATGAAAGAGATTTATAAAATACTAAATTATTTAAAAAATAAAAACTATTCCTCGAAGAAAACATAACTTTTTTTATTGTTCATTTAGTCAATCACGATCAATGTATTTCGATAGAGTTTATCGATCGGATAGGAGGGATATGGTACAGGGATACGACGGAGGAAACATCATTAAACGGCATCTGACATCGGCGTTTCTCAAGCACCACATTGTGCATGTTGTCCAAGTCTTTGAAAAATTCGATAGTGTCCACATCTGATGAATATAAATGCGTTATGGCACTAACCGCATGGCAACATTGTGCGATCATCGCTCCCTTATGCCATGTCTTGGCGATTTCACTTTTAACTACAACATACTGGACAAGTCTTGTAGCGTTGGACATTCTTTTTTAGTTTATTACTAACCAATCGATCAATGTATTTATTTATTAATATAATTATGTTTATTTATCTATGATGTTTCGCAAAATACTGGAATATATCAACATGTTGTTTATATATATTTTTTTACTTTAATTTGTGTGTGTAAAATTTGGACAGTGTATATGTCTGCACTTTTCCATCTAAACAGCAGCTCAATTATATTTTTGTTCATACCACTAATTGTGTAGATAGTCATGGATAGGCAGATTGTTCGCTTCCCAGTGATTACACATGTAGTCTCCTTCATAGTCATCAGCATCACTTCCAGAAAGTCTGGAAGGATCTCCTGTGGCATGTAACCCAGCATGCCGCACAAATTGGACAATTTCACGATGTCATTGTCCGTCAGTGGAATTTTCTCCGGTTTCAGAACGCGATGAAGACAATTGTTTAGGTAGGAATGAATAGTTCAGAGCATCCGCACTCAATGAATATATTTTCTCGCTTTTTTCTCCTCAAACAGTCCACAGTAGTTTCCAATAATTGTGTAAGCTGCGTCATTATTTGCGCATCCATTCGGAATGAAACGCATATCCGCGGAGGTTTGGACGGATCTGTGGACGATTTTATTTACTAACTTTGTAACATCAGATACAATCGATACCATACCCGTAGCAAGGTTTTCTTCATCTGTTTTCTGAGTACCAGTTTGGCCGCAGCTTGTCGTAGAGACTGAGTCTGAGTGATATCTAGAATAACAGTCACGCCGAGAGTAAATTTCTTGAATTTTTTCACAGACAATAAGGAGGATAACACTCTTTCCTTAAGTTTACTTCAAGTGAAACCGGCTCCATAGTGGTCCAGCTTATTTATGCTGGTATTTATGGTGCTGCTGTTGTAGATACCGAATTGCTAATCTGTCCAGACTGTGCCTTTAAAATTATTATCCATATTTTTTCCTCCAATTATATTATTAGTCGGATTCATAACAATGTCGTTATTGTTAATTGATAAATTTCTCGAACAGTAAATAAGAATAATAAGAATTTTATGGTATTATTAGAATGATAGTGACTCAAGAATAATGATATCAAATTTAGAATATCGGTTGAAACTTTACAGTTTCGAACTCACATTTCGCTGTTTTACACTATTCGAAGGTGAAGATAGACATTGTGATATTGATAAGCGACCCACGACTGAAAAAATAAATGGAATGGTGAACGCGAAAATAAGAAGTAAAAAAATCTTACTTGACTGGATTTGTATCAACGGACTTTATGTTCGTCGAATGTGCTGGAAATGAGCCTGCATTCGCATGTCATACTGAATGACCCTTTCGGTAGGGCGGCTGGTATCGAAGCTAGAGTGTTGTTCATGTTTGTATTACATGGAGCCACGATCAAATTTTCTTTCATCATTACTGTTTCTACTTCTCCAATAGCACCAACTTAGTTTCTTCGTTGCGGAGTTCTTCCCGAAGTTTTCTCAAACGTTTCAGTTTCCAAACTTCTGCGACTGTTAATTATGATAGGATACACTGGTCATCCTCATATTTGGACAGTCCTGTGGCTGGGGCAGCTCGGTTCAGAGATGCAACACCCGTCTTCTGGGGATCGGGGAGGTACTGCCACATGTAGGTAGTAAGGTCACGGAGGGTGGAAGTGCCGGTGTAATCCAATCCAAAATTGTCCATTTAAACACGCAGATACCGAGCCGTTACGGGGATTATTGCAAATCGGTAGAAGCTCCAAATAGATGCACCACTCGTTGTGGAACCAGGTATAGAAACGAATATGAAGATGCCTGCAGGGCAAACAAATGTAAACATTATAAACCTTCACGAAGATGGCCAATAGCTACTTACTTCAACCGGGATTATTTCTTCAATTTCCAGTGAATCTGCTTCTCTATTCGTGCTTGTGGCGTCGTGGATCGAAAAAGCCAGAATAAAAAAAAATAAAGTTCAACGAGATCAATTTATTCTTACTGAAGAGACGTCTGTAATGCAAATGGCCGTATCGTATGGCAATTTGCTTATAAAAAGCGTATTGTGTTTTGTTTGTAAACAGAGCACAGTAGATTTTCAAGATGGCTGCAGAGTGGTTTTAGCAGATTGGCCCACCTAGTAATAATACTTCTATACATCTTGATGTCTACCACGGCTTACAGAGACCAAGACGGGTCTATGGTACTAGGTGAGGCCGTTTCGTCACTAAGTTGGTTAGGGGAGCGGTATATGAAAACAGCACGGAAGAAAGTAGAAGGGGAATTATTTGCTTGTAGCGTGAAAGAGACAGACTGATCACGAGCGAGCTTCGGCAATAGCGTATTGTGTTTTGTTTACAAACAAAACACAGTAGACTTCCAAGATGGCTGAAGAGTGGTTTTAGCAAGTTGGCCCACCTTAGTATATACTTCTAGGCGCCTTGACAGAGACAAGGCTAGCTACTCCGGATCAGTCATTTTTTAGTGACGTCATCTGAGTCGTTGAAGTAAACAATGTGTTCTTATTTTTTATTTTTCGTGCTTTGTAAGTTTGTGCGTTGATAATATAGTTGATTATATTTAACACCATGAATAATTTGATAAAACATTTATCCACAAAGAACATAATTTTCGGTTTTTCGGAAAGCGAAAGAATCTTTTTTTTGGTCCGATAATGTCATTTTCATAATTTATACACCCGCTCACAGCTCATTGAACCATTTTCGATTTTTCATTTCAGGAACATTTACGCGTAAGTCAGAAAACAAAATACAACTGGCGACTGTTTACACTGACGACTCGGATGACGTCATCAAAAAACTCGCTAAAGAACTAGCCTTGTCTCTGTAAGCTGTGATGTCTACCAGGTATTTCTTCATTCCATGAGAAGTTTTACATTTCAATTAAAAATTGTATTTTCCATGATTTTAGAATTGCCTCATTAGGGCGTAGCATCGCTGAAAACTAGTTTTTCATGAAACGTGCAATACTTTGTGATGAGAGTATATTATACGAGATTTTTGCAGTTCACAAATTATAAAAAAATAATTTTAGAGGAGTGTTAAAGTCAAATGTTTAAAGACCAATGTTGCTGTCTTGTTAGAATAAACAGATTGGTGATCGTAAACGGTGTCTCTCATAAGGAAATATGAATTTCATCGATAGTTTACTGAATCATATGTCTTCCACATTCAATCAGGAAAGTGTGTTGCCGAGACAAGCAGAAATCTCTATGGATGAAACCTTCAAATGGCGGGCTTTAAAAAATAATCAATTTGCCAGTCGGTCGAAGAACAGACGTCTATCAAAACACAAATCGAACAGTGCATGTAACATTTCCAATAACATAAAAGTCGTCGAAAGCTACACCAGCACCTCGGTTATTCTCGAAGACAATGTCATCGAAATTCAGATTGCAAACGACATAAGTAATGTTGAAATTCAAGAAGCTCTTGCCATTTCTATAGCTAGCCCCGATAAACCGGAGAATATAACCGGAATGAATCAGGAAAATAAAACATCATCAAATGAAAATGAAAACACTACACTTTACGCCAACGAAGAAAAAAGTCTCGAATCGTATGAGGAGAATGAAACCGTAAGTGCAAAACAGTTTGACAAAGATCTGCCTGATACGAATTCTTCGCCAACCGTATTCGTTTGCACGTCTCTTAAGTCGAGCCAGGAGAATTTAGATTGTTCGGAAAATATTCAACAACATCAAATTTCGCAATATGAGAAACAAGTCGATCAACTCGTGAATAACCATGAAAATCAAGTTGATACATTGAATATTTCAAAGAAACATCTTCCGATTCGGAGGTCAAAAAGACTGAATAATCAATCCGATAGGGAACTTGAACAGAAAATTGTTGAACAGACACAACAACCTGAGACAAAGAATCTGGAGAAATCGTTAACGCCAGTTAAATCGTTACAGTTATTGAGCTCGGAAGGTGTTGATGATTGTGGTTTTAATAATCCATTTGACAGTGATATTAAAATGAAGAATTCTAGTGTCAATACGCCAAAAAGTCAACACTGCGATACGCGTAAGGATAAACCGGTGAATAAATCTATGAAAATGACGAGATCTCGTTATGCCCAGAATACGAGAGCGAGAACAAGGAACAAACCTAAGGCGATTATCGACAATAATTCTCAACATATCAGTGTCAGGAATGGTAAAAATCGAAACCTACACACATCCATAGTTAAAAGTGTGTCGATTAACACTAACTGGAAAACTACAAGACAATGTAACAGAACCGCTAAGCACTATCGTAAGTCTCAGGAGCGTGCACGAAAAATAAAAAGTCTCAAAAAATACTACGCAAGATCATCGCAGCGTGTTTCGAAGGACGGAAGTGATGGGATATTAGCTTCAGCAATCG
Organism: Toxorhynchites rutilus septentrionalis; assembly: GCF_029784135.1. Lineage (NCBI taxonomy): Eukaryota > Metazoa > Arthropoda > Insecta > Diptera > Culicidae > Toxorhynchites > Toxorhynchites rutilus. The sequence goes on along the minus strand of NC_073746.1, from coordinate 202,792,809 downwards.
CTCGGAGAGAGAAAAATGATGCAGTAGGTTTCCAAGGAAGACTATCGCGTCCAATAAAACTGTCTGCTAAAATACTGGCAAACGAAGATCTGAAGAACGAATTTGAACTGCGAAAAATTGCGAGATCAAACACATTTTCAGATATAAAGGAAAATGCCATGCCAGCTGAAGCTAACAGCTCAGATAATTTAGAAAAATCAAAGCATCTACATCAACACAGATTGCCTCTAGAGCCACCCGATGACTGTTCTAATAAGAATTCGAAAAAATACCAAAGTGCACAAGACTGTTTAGGAGGTGGAGGAGAATCAGACCAAACTAGCGGTAAAAATAAGTTGTCTGAAGATGAAAGTTCATTTTGTCAAACTCAAAAAATGCTTGACTTAAAAGAAAAACATTTCTTAATGCTTGGTTTGAGAAGAAGAGACAGTCGTGATGTGGCACTTGAAGTATCTCAGGAACATGAGTCGAAAGCTACGGAATCGTGCCATAAAACGAATTCAAAATCGACCTTTGCACAAGACAGTGTAATTTTAGATAAAACAGAACATGCTGAAACCGCATCATCCGCAAAGATTATCTCCAAACAAGATGAACTAACCATGCTCCCGGTGGTACGACACCAGAAGAAATACGTTTGCCATTGCCAACAACGAAGCAAATTTTTCATAGCCAAAACACAAAGTAATGGTTTGTGTACCGCAATTGATGACATCGATGGATATTATGTGGGATGTAGGAAGAAGTTACACGGTGACCTTCAAAATTTGTTGCGGCCTGGTTGTAAAGTCAGCTATCAACTTTTATGCCACATGCATCGCAGGAGGCTAAGGTGTCACGACTGTTGTCCTGCGTGTGGAATTTTTTGTACGCAGGTAATTAAAATAATAACGTTTTTTCATTCGATTGGTCAAGGTTTTTTTTATTCCGGGTTGGAATTTTCGTTGAGTTCACGAGCCATCATCATTATTCAAACATTTTTAGCGGCTGTCTCTTGCTAACAGTGAACGGTCTTAATTTCTGAACACTTAATTTTTAAATGTAAATTTACTAAACTTTTATGTTATAAATAATTGAATAATAAAAACACAGACATTCTTTGAGGCATAGGCTTCATTTTGACATCAGTTACAGGTATCGATACAGCCTATAATTTAGATTATTAGACATTTGCAAAAAAAGTGACAGACAAAACTAATGATAAAATGTTTGCGTTAGCAAATTCCGTAAAAAACGAGCATCGTTCATTTTTTGTAATTTGTTTCAATTTTTGTAGTTGTTTCAACTATTTTGTAGACACTGTTCAATGGCCATATCAAAGCTTAAGTGTTTGGAATATGAGACAAAACGGTACGATTCATATTCCTGTGCAAGCTCAAGATCTTTTTAACCCTTTCGTCGCCCCGTCACCCAGATATGGGTGACACTTTCCTCGTTCAAATTTGATAGGATTTTCAAAAGGAATTTGACTGCATAAGCACCTAATTGTAACTATAGGATGTGTAGAAAAATAATAAAATCATAATCATATTAATATAATGTTTATACTATACTTTTTATGAATTCATAGTACAGAAGGTTTGTACTGGAGTTTTTTGCGAAACCCGTATAATATGACTTTGACATGTGCTATTGTTGTCAATTCGTCTTCAAATAGAAAGAAATTTCACTAGATCATGTAAAAGTTGTCTAAAAACTATGTTAGGTCTTCATTTAATAAATCATCCGCAATTTGGGCCTCGTGAGAAACTCAAAACCAGCGCATTAGGCGACGAACGTGTTAAGTATTGGGTCAATACTAACAGTGTTGTATGTTTTTGCAGGGTGATTTTGTTATTTGTTCCAGAAGACATCTTTTCCACCGTAGCTGCAGCAATCGGTACACTACCATTGAGAATAAGAATTCCAACATTATGCATTTGAAGTGCCCTCACTGTGGAATACAAAATCCAGATAACTGCTCCAATGTGCAACTCCGATGTTACATTGCACCCAGTCTGTTCAGAGTTGAAGGTGAGTCTGTTTATGATTTGGTAAATCTGAAGTGTAAATACTGTGAATACTTACACTCCAGACGAGCGAACGACATGCGTTTGTACGCCTTTTCAGATCTGTTTTTGAACATTGACCAACAGCTTTAGTAGAACCCTTTATGCTATAATACATTCAAGATATGTGGTTTACACTCTATGTGTACTAGTTTAGAGTTGATACTATCATTTCCAGGGTGTCGACTACCTGGAAAACCTTTAAAATCCAGGACCCGAAAATTGCGACAAAATCGCTGAATTAGCCGAGAAAGACCGGCATAGTAGCAGCCGTAGCATCGGCCAAGAGCTGGGGATAAGTCATCAAACCGTTATTAACCATTTGAAGAAGCTTGGATTCACAAAGAAGCTCGATATATGGTTGCCACACACGTTGACGCAAAAAAACATCTTTGTCCGTATTGACGCATGTGAATCGCTGCTGAATCGCAACAAAATCGACCCGTTTCTGAAGCGGATGGTGACTGGCGATGAAAAGTGGGTCACTTACGACAACGTGAAGCGCAAACGGTCGTGGTCGAAGCCCGCTGAAGCGGCTCAGACGGTGGCCAAGCCCTCATTAACGGCCAGGAAGGTTCTGCTGTGTGTTTGGTGGGATTGTCAAGGAATAATCTATTATGAGCAGCTTCCCTATGGCCAAACGCTCAATTCGGACCTGTACTGCCAACAACTGGACCGCTTGAAGGTAGCACTCATGAAGAAGAGGCCATCTTTGATAAACAGAGGCCGCATTGTCTTCCATCAGGACAACGCCAGGCCACACACTTCTTTGGTGACGCGCTAGAAGCTCCGGGAGCTCGGATGGGGGGTTCTTTTGCATCCGCCGTATAGTCCGGACCTTGCACCAAGTGACTACCACCTGTTTTTGTCCATGGCGAACGAGCTAGGTAGACAGAAGTTAGCCACAAAAAAGGCCTGTGAAAATTGGCTATCCGAGCTTTTTGCCAATAAGGAAGCGAGCTTCTATAACAGGGGTATTATGAAGTTAGCATCTCGTTGGGAACAAGTCATCGAACAAAACGGCGCATATTTGACTTAAAACAGATTTTTTTTTCCAAAAATCTATTTTTTATTAAGGCACATGTGGCGTTAGCCTGACGGGGCCGGGAGTCCAATATTTTGACAATTTTTGTCTTACAACTATGTTAGTAATATGTAACCGATTACTCGCGGTTGGCTCGAGGTTAGTATTACAAGTGTTCTCTTAATTGGTATGTTGCAGTCTTCGATGCTCTATACGTGTGCCCGACACGGGCTACTTCCTATTGGGATGCAGCTGACCATTAATCAGCAACGCTCCCTAGTCTGTACCCCATATCTAGCGTGGTGCGTCTTTCTCGACTCGAGGAATCCAGGATAGAATGGTCACTAGCCGGCGCAATCATCAGTTCGTGTAGAGTTGTCATGAGCGGTACAACCTTTGGCTCTTGTTGAATGATCAGTGGACTGCACAACCTTTGGCCCGTGCATCTGTAAAGAGTGTGTGTATGTATTGCCGCGACTAAGTAAAAGTTTATCGATCGGGTAGGAGGGTTATGAAACGGGGACACAACGAAGGAAACATCATTAAACGTTGACATCGGCGTTTCTGAGGAACAGGTATAGATGAAGCAGAAGATCAGGATCCCGGCTACCTAAGATATCCCGGACGGGGATATCCGATTGTCTGCCTTTTGCTCTCAGTGCTCTAGAGAGCTGAGAGCGAGCAGCATGGAACCGGATACACGACCAGACAACATGCTCGATGTCGTGGTAGCCATCGCCACAATCACAAAGATTGTTTGCTGCGAGCCCAATGCGATAGAGATGCGCGTTTAGGTTGTAGTGATTGGACATAAGCCGAGATATCACGCGAATGAAATCACGACCTACATTCAATCCCTTGAACCATGCACTCGTCGAGACCTTAGAGATAATCGTGTGTAACCAACGACCGAACTCATCTTCACTCCACATGCGCTGCCAACTAACGAGTGTGTCCTGACGAGGAATGTGAAAAAATTCGTTATAAGCAATTTGCCTTTCAAAAAGTGTGCCTTCTGAAGCGCCCAACTTAGCTAGCGAGTCCGCTTTCTCATTCCCCGGAATCGAGCAATGAGAGGGAACCCATGCTAAGGTAATCTTGAATAATTTTTCGACCAAAACACTCAATGTCTTATTCTTGTTAGGAAATAAGATGAGCGTTTATCAACTTTCATTGAGCGGATTGCCTCTATTGAGCTGAGACTGTCTGAAAAAATAAAATAATGGTCGATGGGCAGTGTTTCAACGATTCCTAGAGCATAGTATATCGCACCCATTTCTGCGACATACACGGAACAAGGATCTTTGAGTTTGAAAGAGGCACTGGAATTTTCATTGAAGATGCCGAAGCCAGTGGACCCGTTTATGTATGAACCGTCAGTAAAGAACATTTTATCAGATCCAACTTTCCCATATTTTTCCGAAAATATCGACGGAATAACATTGGAGCGCAGGTGATCTGGTATTCCATGGATTTTTTTGTCGCATGGACAGATCAAAAATGACAGAGGAATTGCAAAAGTATGGGAAGCAAACTTGGTTGGAGATGCCTGGTGAAGGGTGCACGTCGTGGGTAAGGTACTCATGGTATAAAGACATAAAACTTGACTGAGGAGTCAGCTGGAGTAGATTTTCGAAGTTATCAATCACCAATGGATTCATGATCTTGCAACGGATGAGAAATCTGTAGGATAATTCTGTGAACCGAAGAGTAAGCGGGGGTACTCCTGCCAAAACTTCGAGACTCATCGTATGTGTCGAATGCAAACACCCCATGGCTATACGCAAGCAACGATATTGTATCCTCTCCAGCTTGAGAATATGAATCCTGGCAGCTGATCGGAAGCAAAAACTGCCATATTCTAACACTGACAATATCGTTGTTTTGTACAACTGAATGAGGTCTCCTGGATGGGCACCCCACCATGTTCCGGTTATTGTTTGGAGAAAACTGATTCTTTGCTGGCATTTCTGTTTCAAATACGCAATGTGTCTCCCCCAGGTACATTTAGAATCAAAATATACACCCAGGTATTTGAAAAACATAGAGTGTTGGATCGTTTTGCCGGATAGGTAAAGCTGGAATTGGGCGGGTTCGTGCTTCCTAGAAAAAACGACCATTTCAGTTTTCTCCGTAGAGAATTCGATACCCAGCTTGAGGGCCCACGTGAACAGATTGTTCATGGTATCTTGCAACGACTTTTGCAGAGCGACGGGATTAGTACCCGTGATGGAAATAACTCCATCGTCTGCAAGTTGTCTCAGCGTGCAGTCTCTAGTTAGACAATCATCCATATCATTGACGTAAAAACTGTACAAGAGGGGGCTTAGGCAGGAGCCTTGCGGTAGGCCCATAAAACTGTAACGAGAAGATTTTGAGTTGCCATGAGAGAAATTCATGTGCTTTTCTGACAGTAAATTGTACAGGAAATTATTCAGAATTGGTGAAAGTCCACGATTATGAAGCTTCTCTGAGAGAATTTCCATGGAAACTGAATGAAATGCCCCTTTGATATCGAGAAAAACGGAAGCCATTTGTTCTTTGCGAGCAAATGCGATTTGGATTTCAGAAGATAGCAGCGCGAGACAATCATTCGTCCCTTTACCTCGGCGGAAGCCAAACTGCGTATTTGACAGCAAATTGTTCGTTTCGACCCACTTGTCTAAACGAAGTAGAATCATTTTCTCTAACAATTTGCGAATACAGGATAACATTGCAATCGGCCTATACGAGTTGTGATCGCAAGCCGGCTTGTTGGGTTTTCGTATGGCTATCACTCTCACTTGTCTCTAGTCATGCGGGACAATATTCAGCTCCAGAAACTTGTTGAACAAGTTCAGCAAACGCTGTTTTGCCAAGTCGGGAAGATTCTTCAACAAGTTGAATTTAATCTTGTCCGACCCCGGAGCTGAATTGTTACATGAGAGGAGGGCAATTGAGAATTCTACCATCGAAAAATTCTCATAATCGCATTGGAGCGGAATATCGCGTACGACGCTTTGTGCAGGAACAGAATCGGGACAAACCTTCCTTGCAAATTTGAAAATCCAACGGTCAGAATATTCCTCACTTTCATTGGTATGGTTCCAGCCACGCATTCTCCTAGCCGTATTCTAAAGAGTACTCATAGCGGTTTCCCTTGACAAACCATTGACGAACTTCCGCCAATATCCACGCTTTTTTGCTTTAATCAGACCTTTTAGTTTGGCTTCTAGAGCTTGGTACTTTCGAAACCATTCCACTAATCCAGTTTTCCTGAATTTTTTGAAAGCGGATGATTTTTCAAGGTAGACCTTTGAACATTCCTTGTCCCACCAAAGTGATGGAGGACGACGTCGGAAAGTGGTAGCCGGTACACGTTTCTTTTGAGCTTGAAGTGCGCTATCGTAAATCAAACTTGATATAAAATTATACTCTTCAAGGGGAGGAAGTTCATGCATCGAAATGATTGCTTCAGATATTAATTCTGCAAATTTTCTCCAGTCAATATTCTTCGTGAGGTCATACGCAATATCGACTGACTCACTAGATTTTGATTCATTGGCGATCGATAAAATTATTGGTAGGTGATCACTACCGTGGGGATCTTGGATTACCTTCCATGTGCAATCCAGGGATAATGAAGAAGAGCAGAGAGATATGTCTAGCATGCTTGCCCGTGCAGGAGGGTTGGCTATCCTAGTTGCTTCCCCAGTATTTAAAACTGTCATGTTGAAGTTGTCGCACAGATCATAAATCAACGTGGCACGGTTGTCATCGTAGAGTGACCCCCATGCTGTTCCATGGGAGTTGAAGTCACCTAAGATTGACCGCGGCTCCGGCAATGCCTCGATAATATCAAAGAACTGATGGCGGCCTACCGTAGTCCTGGGAGGAATATATATCGAAGCAATGCAGAGTTCTTTGCCATTGATTTGTATCTGGCAAGCGACAACTTCAATACCTGTAATCGATGGGATAGTGACTCTATAGAAGGAGTGACGTTTTTTGATCCCTAATAGTACGCCACCAAACGAGTCGTTACGATCTAGGCGAATAATGTTGAAATCGTGAAAATTCAGCTCGTCGGCTGAACAAAGCCATGTTTCACAGAGAGAAAATACATCACAGTTAGAACTGTGAACTAAAAATTTAAATTGGTCTAGTTTAGGGATGATGCTTCTGCAATTCCACTGTATGACAGTGGTCAAATCCTTGACCTCTTGCGCTGAATTAGGCATCGAGGGAAATGAACGCTGCTAAAAAGCCACATTTTTTTTTCAAAAATGTTCTCACAACCGGAAGCAAACATAATACTATGCTTTTAAGAGGATCATTTATATTTAAAGCATTTAAAATGTTATTCACAAGGTCTGAAGCGCAAGCAGGCCAGGTAGTGGCTGTTGCTTCGACCGCGAAAATGGAACAGACGTGTTCGTTGTTGTTCCGGGAAGTGCTGAGGACCCCTGGTTGGTAGCATGACCACGTAAACCGGGAGGTACTTGCTTCGGCCTATTCTCAGCACGTTCAGTTCGAGGCTTCATTCCAACTTGGGAAGTTTCGGTATTCTTTCTGGGGAGTGATGGAAAAGAAGTAATTTTTCTTTTCCTGATGGCACCCTGCGATGTACCGGAACATCCGGCATTGGGAGCGTCAGCAACAGGCTCGTCGTTCTGCAGAATGGAGTAGGGATTGTCCTGTGTCGTTGGCACGGAACTCTTAAGCATTTCTGCAAAAGTCCGCTTGGAACGTTCCTTTAAGGAACGCTTGAGTTTTTCCCCTCGTTGTTTGTACACCGGGCATTGAATAAGATCATGAGGAGTCCCGCCGCAATGAAGACACTTGTGCTCTTTCGCGCAAGGATTCTCATCATGGCTCTCTCCACAATCTGCGCAACGTTTTTTATTGCAACAATAGGCGGCCGTGTGACCGAGTTACATACATTTGTTGCATTTCATTACCCGGGGTACAAACAATCGAACAGGTAAACGAAGTGCCCCTATTGCAACGTAATTTGGAAGGGCGGAACCCTCAAAAGTCACACGAACAATCGTGACAGATGATTGTAACTAATTTTATGAACAAATTAAAATTTAAAAAAAATACCGCAGGACTTTTTTGACAGCCTAATATTACCAGACCTTCCGTCTGTGATCGATAAGCGACCGGCTCCTATTTCTACATATTTACGGTTCTCACCATAAATTCTTCCAGTGCAGGCGGACGATAAGCATCCGCTGCAACATATTTATTTCTTGCTCTTCGTTTCCTACGAGGATGAACAATTACTTTCACGCTGCGCGGCATCACTGGGAAATGCCTCCTGCCGGCCCTGATTTGGCCCTTTCGTCCGTGACAGTAAGAGTATTCCTTCTGTTTTTCCATTATCCAGTTAAACCACCGGACGGCGGAGACAGTTGATATGATCATGGTTGAGTTATCAATAGAACAGCAGCCCGATGTGTCTTGCAGAGCAGAGCAGTTGTATGGATGAATCGATCTTATTTCGACCGTGGATCAATCTCCATCGCTGATGATTGTTGCGTGGACGTAGTTATTCTGTAACAACACAAAGATGGTCAATGAGGGCCCCGAGTTTTGAACTCTCGATCGATCGCTTACTAAGCAAACGCGCAACCAATGTGGCTACGGAGACCACCCTTCCCAGCTTTATGATAAGTGGAAATATGGAGTTTTGTGGCTTTATTCCCGTTTCCTCTTCACGGTGTATCCGCGATGACAACGTTACGGTGTCGACATCCGGATACGACAATAGTTTTCTACCCAAGCTAAAGCTTCTAATATAAAATAATTTTCAAAACAATTTTTGCAAGAGATTATTTTACTACATGAAGAAAACAAAGTTTTCCATTCACATTGAACACTAATTAGATACTGAGTAGTTAATATTTATTCATACGTTCTATTTGAAAGGTGTTCATCCTGCATGAAAACCCCTTATTATCTTTGACGCTTCACTAACTCGTAAAACGTAGTTCAATGGCGTGCCTTTCATTTCGTTTTCATCGTGAAGTGGAAACAATATTTCACACGGTGCATTCAAGGATGGATGGATTGAACAAAAAAAAATTACAACAGACAAATCCTGTAATTTTCGTCTAGAATGTTAAAAACAGGAAGTGGGTTATATCTATGGTATAACCGCAAGGGTGACGTAGGACTATCGTTGATTTAGAGAGTGTCCCAGTGAAGCAGCAGCAGTGAAATCCATTCTGGTCAACAGGGCGACCAACGTAGATTCCATCCTCCGTTGTCTTGTGAGTCACTGAGCGACAAACAAGCAACGAATGTGTTCGATCCTGTCGTCCTTTTGCCAGCATCGTGTTGTGCAGCGGTTAATGGCGTGTTTCAGCCGCTGAAATTTCTCTGCTGGTGCGGCTGTGTGTCGCTGAGGGTAAATTATTTCGTGTTGTTTTACGGCGAATGTGCGCCGTGGTCCTTCGACGAGTCAATGCAAGCTGCGATCTGAGTGTGCGATCGTCAGCGACTTTGTGTTGTGTTGAGACAAAACAACGGGCACTTTATTGTCTCACTGGCACGGAAACATTTTGTACTGTGTCTGTGGATTCAATTTTTCCACTAGACGCTCAATTCTTGATCTGGCAGGACGATTATGGCGACCATAAACTTGACTGAGCGCTCTTAAAGTTGAGGCCATTGATTCCGAATTTCGGTAGTAAATTTTAATAATCACGACTCGTTGTTGGATTGTATATCTTTCCATTACGAAATGGCAAACCTTACCGAAGAGAGATGTCAAGAGAGTGGGAAACTAAAAGGTTCTGATAGTTTCCGTGATCGGCTCGTGTTGAACAAACGATGTACGATGTGAAAGCGGTTGCAGCAAAAACGATGATCGTAGAAGTCTACTGAGTGCGCGGAAGTTCACCCCCTCGAGCAAGTTAGGCGCATCGATTTGACCATAAAGCAGTTTTACAACGAAGGTGGCTTGTTGAATACGCCTACGAAGCTCAAGAGTATTCAAAATCAGTAAGCGACATCTAGCTGTATATGACGGCAGGGATAAGCGTTTGTTTTTTCGAATGTGTAATTTGTGAGAAATCCGAATCTAGTACAGTTTGCCATGTTAAAAAATGCTTATTGAAGTGATATTGAGTAGCACACATTGTTTCATCTTCGTTAATTGTTGCCCCTACACTAAAAGACAAATTTTCACTTCGGCCGCTTTTTTACTGTTTAGTTAGTGCAGATTTTTACGCGTGTTTGTCAGGGCCGTGAAGAATAGGCTTTTGAGCACAAATGTGAATTATTTGTTAAATAGGAGTTCGTGCCAAGGAATCAAAAACTGAACATTTAAGTTGGGTTTTTGTTCGTTGAAAATGATTCTGTTATGTGAAACTATTTTCATTCCCGGCGGACGGATTCATGTTCGTTCGTGTTCGTGTAGCTGGAAATGTGGATGTGCCTGTGTGAACTACTAAGTTGCATCGAGCAAGGATGGAAAACAAGGGAGCATGATGTGATTTACGATTAATCGCAAACTGCACAGATCGCAATCTGTGCAAACTGCGACTAACTATTAATCCTCACCCATCATAACCAAATGATTTTCTCTTGGTAACTCTGAGTTGACCAAAGCATTGCTAGACTGAAACTAGTTCGAATAATTGAGTTACTCTCCGTCCTCGTTTTGTTTACAACTCCTAACAAGAATTTGCTTTGAATGAGTGTCTCTATGACGTACGCTTTACGATTCTCGCTCTCTCGTCCGGGCGTTCAATTTTCCTTTCCGAGTGCGTTTACTTCGATGAAACTGGGTAAAATAAAAAAATGCGCTACAGCAGATAGGACGACTTTCATGTTTAATGTTTCACAGAGGATTTCTCAGATGGTGTTTAAATTAATCTACAAGAGACTACAATCAATAATCCTCCTCAAATCACTAATTTTATGAGTTAATGTAAATGCGTTATTGGCCAAGGCTATTACGACATCGAACACGTGGTCTTGCGAGATATATTTTTCCGCCACTCATCCATACTCATACAACTCAAATGGATAATGATTCTCTGCTATCACAAAGCTGAGAAAGTTTTTGACATTTTGTTTTACTATTGGTTCATTCAAAAAAAACTTTATTTTTCAATGTTTTCTTATCCTGAGACTGGCTCACCATATTGCACTGCTACTAAAACCGTAGGCTAACTTCAAGGATATTTTTTATTCATTTTCGGCGAATAATCAATAGAGTGCCGTGTTATGAAACATCAGAATAATAGCAGAAACAATATTACGATCATAAGGTGTTGGACAGGTTATTCCAGATCACATTGGAATATATTCCATCTGATCATCTTTAGAAAGGTTAATGACCTTCAAAGGATAAATTTATCTTGGGCACATTGAATTGATGTTCATGACTTCCAGTCGGATGTTTATCAGCTCTGATAATAATTGTGTGGTCCTCACAAAGCATATATTCCAATGCCGTCAGTTCACTGAAATTCTTCGCATACCGTTTGATGAAAAGGTAGGATGTTGATAATCATTTGCTGCGATACCTATTGTTCCAACAGTATTCATTCGACAAAATGAAGACTGAATACCTGAAATTAACCAGATTTAACCATGCAAATCTGCGGTCAAAGCAGTATGCACACTTGAGAGATGCAACAAGTTTGAAGTGATATAAAAAACATTAGTCGTTCGATAAATCTACTGCCAGATATGTCGGAAGTCCACGATATATGAATAAAATACGTCCATACTAATTCATTACATTTATTCGCAACGAAGAACGTAACCACACAGAATTGAATTAATCAAATATGTGATCCATTTTATCTACAAAATAAAAAAGGGTCTGAAATTCAATCGAATTCGAAAGGTGTTTCGTGAAGTCACTAATTGAATTACTATTGGAAAAATTATTTGGAGAGAACTGTGAATGTTCAGAATTATTGGTATCTAAAAAACGATTTTTGGCGGAATGAGATTCGCCCAAATCTGCTGGTAATAAAATTAATCAATTGCATCCATTTCCCGTCTGCTGTTAATCGGACGGGAGACGACAGCATAATAAAATCGACACGAGACTGAGTCAGCCACTCACTGCGGACAATGCAATAGAGAATTAAAAATTCCTCGATGAGTGTCGTAAGATTTCAGTTGATCGTCTCTTATTACACTTTCCGATCAAGAACTCATCATCCGCTCTATGGAATGGGATTAACCGTTTGTGGCTTGCACTCACGATAAAACTTGAGTAGTGGAAGTAATGCTTCGAGAGTGCAAGTAGTGGGGATTCCGCTTTTATATTGCTTTTTTGAGATCTTGGTAGCTCACCGTTCCAAGTATTCTCTCTGTGTACATATGAAGAATAAAAGAGCATCGCCTGCTGGGGGTGATTTAAAAATTTCCGACTAGAGGGATATACTTATTCATTGATCGTTGAATGTGATTTTTTACCATCCCTGGCATAGAGGCAGGGCAGATGCAGCGAAATAAGGAAAATTACGTTTTTCTAGGAGACCTACTCACAAAGTACAGCCGTCTCTGTACTTAGATTGAGCAGTGATGGTATCACAGTATCAATATGGTTGAGACGTCGCAGCTCAGTAGGACGATTAAGCTAAGCTACAGCATGCATTATTTATTATTCTTCTCTCCCTCTCTCCCACAGTATGTGGTTACTGCGTACATACAATTTTTTTTTTCATTAATTTGCACACGTGTTGTGTGTTACTCTTGTGATAACTGGGGGTGTCTGGTGTTTTGAATTGTTAATTGGAACGTAGAGTATATCTTTACGTTATAATAGCCATTCGTCTCTCATGACGTGGTTTTGAATGCATGGCTGTGTAATGTATGTGCGTATGATGTGTGCCTGTGCGCATTGCTGGAGATACAGTGCAGTTCCTCGTTAAAGAAGTCTTCCGATTTCAAACATAAATTCATGTGTCGTGCGGTTTTGAATTTCTCTCATATAAATGTGTCTTGTGTAAACATTCTGTTTCGTACTTATTCTGTGTCAAATGTGCCATTTTATTGTTGCGTATACTAGCGTCCAGCGCTATAAATGAAGAGATTTCAGAGGCAGATCTTTAAGTTGTGGATACAAATTCACAAAAATGGAAATTCATTTTTATTCATTACTCAATATATGTTTCTGTGGATACAACTTTGTTTTTTGTTTTAATAGATCTATAGGTCAATGCGAATCTTGTGCAGCATATAATAAAACAAGGATAGTGAACAGATAGTTTGTGTATACGAGTCGCCATCGTAGTGTACGCCATAATTATTTAACCCTTAAATTCTTTGATTCTTTTTGTTATTTTTTTGTTCCCGAATTATTCAATTCTTGAATTTTTAAATTATTTAATAATTGAACTATTTAGTTATTTGATTCTACAATTATTCAATTCTTTAACTCTTCAGTTCTTTAGAGTTTTTAGAGAAGTTTTCTACCTTCTCAGGTCAGGAAAAGTATCTATGTACTATGCACGATGAATAATGAAATGCATGACCGGTCCGATAAGAATGTATGTTTTCTTCAAATCTCATCTCGCCGCATAATTGAGAGTTCACGTTTTTAGAATCACATCACTTACCGCAGTGAATCCTGATTTTTCTTAACCATTCCCACTAACAACTATCCCATCCATGATAAACGCTAGGGAAACAAGCTATAGAGGCGACCCTTCTGGCCTTCGGGCGGCGAATATCATACTAACATTCCTTTCCTTCCCCTGGTGACTGTAAGGACGTGGCCGGCGTCGTTATTGACCATTTAAAGCTCGAATCACCGAAAATTGTACAACGAGAATGATTTGCTAGTCCCAAGCGTCATTCTGTGTGTTCTTTGTGCAATTTGGTTGGTTCAGGTCAATCACGGAGAGCAACTACGAATTGTACAGTCTACCCAAGCTCAAGCTCTAGCTGTATATGACGGCAGGTTCCGCGGGTCACGCCAAAGCAGATCTCTAAGCGCTCTACGGATGAACCATTATTGAATCCGTTCAATCCTGACGATCCACATTTGTTGGAAAGGGCTCCATAATGCAGATGCGGTTTCAAGAATTGGCCGAACCAGCGGGCAGAAGAGATATTTCAGGCAGTAGAGATCAGTAAAGTTCCTAGAGATTCTCGGAACAAACCCAAGCTGACGATTGACCTTGGATATCAATGCAGATTGGTGTGCGTCGAAGATGAGCTTAGGGTCAAGAGTTACACCCCAGTCGTTGACCTGACTGACTCTCTCCAAGATGAAATCATCGATCGTGTAGTCGAATATAGTTGGCTGTCTTTTTCGATGGAACCTCATGATGAAACAGTTATGCTGATGGTTAGTTTCTCCAGGCGACACCAACTCACGAACTGGTCAAGCAGGCTCTATAACCGATGGCAACCCTCGAGAGTATTGATGGCTAGATAGATTTTCAAATTGTCTGCATAGATCGACACACAGTCAGATGCTAGAAAAAGCGACACATCGTTATAGAAGATCGCGAACAGCAGTAGCCCTAGATTGCTGCCTTGCTGAACTCCCGAAGAAACAGCAAATGGAGATGAAGTGTGAGGATCTTGACACGGAGCATTTTTCCATAAAGGTTTGACCTCAGCCAGTTGATGAATTCGTCGGAAGCACCAAGACGGGATAGTTTTCTCAATAGGATGCGATGGTCAATTCGATCGAAAGCGGCTTTTATGTCGGTGTAGATAGCATCAACTTGGGCGCGCTCCTCTATTTAGAGGCGGCAGATAAACTGGTTATGCCACGATGCCACGTTACACTTGTCACCTCTTTTAAACACGTGAACTGTGTGGAAATAAAACTTTTCTTCAGCCTTGAGAAAGGCAGGCAATGGTTTCTGTGTGACATACCCAGTTTTGGCAACACGGACATATAGATATGTAGAGGTTTTAGGGCGCAATAAATGTTTTCACGGTGGTTAGACACTCCACCCCCCTCTCTAAGGGGGGGCTGCCATACTAATGAAACACAAATTTCTGCATTAAGCGCGATTCACATACAACATCCACGTCACGTTCACGTTCCGTCACGTAAAGTTGCGTCAATTATTCTTCCATGCAAATCTTATTGAAGCATTCACAAACACCAGCAACGGCAAGTCGATGTTGCCGTTGCTGGTGTATGTGAATGTTTGCATAAGAACTGCTTGGAAGAATAATTGACGCAACGTGACGTGGATCTTGTATGTGAATCGCATTTTACTCGAGAATTATCAAGCAAATGAAACGAAATTAGGTATATGGAGGTTTTAGGGCGCAATAAATGTTTTCACGGTGGTCAGGCAATACGAATGAAACACACATTTCTGCATTATTCGAGAATTAATCAAGCAAACGAAATCAAATTAGGTATATGGAGGTTTCAGGGCGCAATAAATGTTTTCACGGTGGTTAAACACTCTACCCCCCTCTCTAAGGGGGGCTGCCATACAAATGAAACACAAATTACTGCATTACTCGAAAATAATAAAGCAAACGAAACCAAATTTGGCATGTGGAGGTTTTAGGGTGCAATAAATGATTCTATGGTGGTTAGATACTCCACCCCCTCTCTAAGGGGGAGCTGCCATACAAATGAAAGGCAAATTTCTTCATAACTCGAAAACTAATCAAGCATACGAAACCAAATTTGGCATTTGGAGGTTTTAGGTTTGCAATTAATGTTCCTATGGTGGTTCGAAAACAAGTGAATCAAGAAAGTGCCAAATTTGGCATGCGAAGGTTTTAGGGTACCCAAAAAAGCATACATTTCCGCATAATTCAAGAACTAATCAAGCAAACGGAACTAAATTTAGCATGTGGAGGTTTTATGAGAGAGACATTTCTAAGGCGGTTCGACACTCCTCCCCCCTATCTAAGGGGTGCTCTCATCCAAATGAAACACAAATTTCTGCATAACTCGAGAACTAATCAAGTATACGAAACGTAATTTGGCATGTGGAGGTTCTAGGGTGCAATAAATGTTTCTATGCTGGTTCGGCATTCCTCCCCCTCTCTTAGGGTGGGCCGTCATACGAAAGAAGAACAAATTTCTTCATACCTCGAAAACTAATCAAGCAAATGGAGTCAAATTTGGCATGTGAAGATTTTAGGGGACACAAAACGTTTCTATGGTGAATAGACACTCCTCTCCCCTCTCTAAGGGAAAAGAGGGGAGGGGACTGTCTATATTCTATCATATTTTCTGTATCAAACATTTATTCCATGTAACGGAGAAACATGTTAACTTCAAGTGGTTTAAAAATCTTGAGCGAGAATTGTGTCTGAAAATAATCTGATGTTATAATGATGAGTTTTGGTAGAAGTACTAGGAGTTTTATAGTAAAAGGTAAATTCAACGGGGTCGATTAGGAGATCAGTCAATGAACAGTTCTGCGATTGGACTCATGAACCTGTGCTTAGTAACAAAACGTGAATGTTTGAAGGTGTTGATAACAAAAAACAAATTTTGGGCGGGACGAAGTTTGCCGGGTCAGGTTGTATAGTAAAACCAATTTTAGGAAATTTCCGAATCGTTTGGTATATCAATCGTCTTATTCCGTTCGCGACAAAAATAGTTATTAACGTTAACTTTATTTCATAAAATCGTGACCTGTTTTCTGATTTGGCACCCATAATGAAAGACGTAGTTCTCCGTCAAAATTGTCCCGCGCAGGCGCTCAATGTGTACATCGATGACGTCATGCCGGACCGGTCGAGTTTGGCGCGAACAACGACAAATGGTCGTAAGTCTATTAAACTCTCTGGAAAGTTAGCTGCAGCTCTCTTGGCTTCTGATGGGGTGGCTGCATCAGAAACAAACACCGATGCAAAGTGTTTTGAAAATAAATCGCACATTTCAGAAACAGAGGACGATTCCTGAATGCCCGAGAACACCTTAGACGAAATATCTGCTGTTTTTCGCTTGGAATCCACCGCTGTCAGTGGCGATACAGATTCGTTGATAGCAATGGTAATATCGGGAGCACAAAAAAAACAGATTCAGTTGAAGTTGCGCTACTGGAGATCGAGAAAGGTGACTCCATCCAATAGAACAGCACTCCCCGCAGAGGTCAAAGAGGGATTCAGATTAACAACAGAGTTAGTCTCCGGATGACACCAATACGTTACAACGTCATCAAACTGGTGCGATCCTCACGAGAGTAGCTGTGACGGAACACGCGTCATGATGGAGGGCACCATCTAACCGGTGCTTCGTTGGGAAGAGAAATCCCGCGAGGATGGCTGTGACGGGTTGCGCGTCAAGTTGGAGGGCAATTCCTAATCGGTACACGTCTCGACGGGTAAATGAATGCCTGCGCAATAAACATTCGGGAACAACGAATTGTGAATAAGAATATATAGGAAAAGGGTACGAACAACGCAAGTCAGCGTTGGAGACTCGTGAAGTGCATGAGCACAGCCGCCCCCTCAAGTAGTCGCCTAGATATGGTTCCGGGGGAAATGAGGCAACGAGTAGAGGGTTTGGTTTTAGTGGGTGAGAGCCCCACTCGACGTCTGGGTTAACCCTTCCCAGATAAGGATGTTGTACGAGGAACGATCACATCGAAAAACTTCGTAGTGCTGGTCAAGAATCTGAGTTGAGAGGGTTCTATCGTCCAGCTTAGTTTCGGTGAACGCAATAATGTCATTCGCGTCATCCGATGTTGCCAAAAGGTAATCGTTGGCACGCGTATTTCATCCATCTACGTTCTGGTAGTAGCAACGTAGCAACTAGCAACGGTCGATCAGATAACGTTGGCGGAGGTTGGCTGAAATCGAAGGACGAAATAAGAGTCATCGTGTGCGAAAATAGATACCGCGTTGCTTTTGAGAAGAGAAGAAATGTGATTCAACAACCAGAACATTTAGAATTTATCTTCACAATATTGTACCGGTTTCTTCAAAAGTCCAGCTCAGAAGCTAGTCACAACGCTTGTGTATCTTGGACCTTCGTGGTAGTCAAACTTCCAGTCGCTTTGTTGTTTGGACAACGAGTAAGCAACATCCGACGTTGTACATTGTTGAGTTGAAATATTTTATAAACCCGTAGTTTGACGAGATTTCCGTGCTATTTCTTTCGTAATCGATTCATCGAGTTTCGACCAACCTCAAAAGCTCATTGGTTTAACCCTTTGCGGTCGTATGTCTACTCTCAGCCACCACAGCAAGGAATCATTCTAAATACTTTGTCCACCAATATGTAATAGTTTACTCTTTTTCCAAACGAATTTTAATGTCTAGTGGACTTATTCACGAATTAATACGCAGTGTCTATGAATAATAAATAACAGTACTCGGTGTAAACAACGAATTATTAGCGTGGAAAGAGAAAGGGATCTCTTTCAAGGAAAATTTATTCCGACCACAAAGGGTTAAATGTCGCCACATATTCTTAGTTCCATAAAAAACCGTTCTTACTTCGATCCATGATTTTGAAGTTTATAAAATTGTTATGTAAACTAACGTTTCCTTTTATTCTTTATTTCCAGATAATGCTAAAGTCAATTGATGACATTTCAAATCAAAATCGTAGCAACATTATTAGATTTTATTCAGTAAAAGAACATTACAGTAGTAATTTATGTTTGTTAACTAAACATTTTGGAACGATCCCCAAAACCAAATTTAGTTCCTAGTTGTAAGATGGTACTGATCGGCGGGATTCCGTGAAGAAAATGTATTTTTGTGTTAGTGTTATGATTTAATAGAAAAAAAAAGTTTTAGATACCCGTGAATATGTCGATTAAAATAAACCAGCATCATCACTGTTTTTTTGTATGTATTAACGATAATTTGTGATAAATTTTGTAGTTAATCAGCCTAAACAAGAGAAATAAAATAAAATTATGTACATTTTTATTTTGTGGGTTCGGAAATATTTACACCTCCATTGTACCACTTTGACATCCATTGAAGATTAATGCGATATAGTGTCCTGAATTATCAAAACCGTAACACTGGACAACACCGTGAAGAGGTCTTGATGAATACATATTGCCATGATATTGTTCCTTCCGCGAAAATATGCTCTCAACCCCGAGATCAGTAGCGAGAACTGTAGGCAGACTCTTGGTGTTGAAGCCCCAGACGTTGAAGAAGCAGCCGTTCAACAACTAGTCGAAGAGTGCTTATCGATGGATAGTTCCAAAGGGTCAGGCGTTGTAAACGATGAGCTTCTTTTTTTTTCAAGGTAGGAGTTCAAAGTTGCAGTCAGACGAGATCTAAAATCTACCATCCGAACCCATCTACTAGGCCCCACAAATAGAGTATGGTTGAAATGTTCAATATTTTTGGAAACTCCCGCAATGCATCGATCCGGCCGCCAATTAAATTGACATTTGTCGCAATTAGACTTCTATATGCTTCTGCAACACGCGACATTTGTCCCTTTGTTTTGAGCCATATCATGTTGTACTCGCGTTGCGTATGTAATGCGTATTGGCGTTCATGACGCGTCACAACGAATAATCAAATTGATTAGGACCGGGACTGAATAGCATTCGAAGGTTCGAAACGTAGCAGGGGTCCCGTCTTGTTGAAATGCCACATTCTGACCATTATACTCTGTAACCCACAGAAGGATATACTTATTGAGATTGCCCATGTACATCTCCATATTCACGTCATCGTCTCCTGAAATGAATGCTGGCCCATTTTTTACCATCCGAAGTCCAAATCCATATACCTTAACACTAGTAGGAACGGACATATGGTCCACACGAACAAAACATTAAAACCGCTTAACACGTTGAGCCTCGACCAAGATATGGGCGACATTGTCGGAATGATCTTTTCGTTCGGCCCACGTCAGTCCCTGCTAGTGGTGGACTTTTCTTGGATTCATTTCATAACTTTGTTGCTGTCGTTTTCAGTACCTCTCCAAACGAAAAGTGCTCTGTAGGTGCGATGAGATCGTTGCAAAAAAGGCGGAAAAAGCAGTGTCAGTCTCCAGACACCGACGCGGGGCTTGACGTGTTAATGGTATTCATTCCGATCTGCATTTGGCTTCACATTAATAACCAGCAACAATGTGTGCGTGTGATGCAAAAATACACAAGCGCTCTCGACCAAACGGTCTGTATATTTTCTTTGACTTCCACGTTGTTAAATAAAGTTGCAAACAAAATCGAACCAATATTCCATCACTAACACGCCCCTTAAACAAATTCATGTAGACCGCTTGCTGTTAGGGGCCGGTTAATAGAGTTTGCAAATATTCTGCTTTTACGATCTGGCAGTGAGAGCAAGTTGCCATCGAGAGGAGCTTAAATTGCTAAATTTCCCCTATCCATACTGTCCGTTCACATGCGGCAGCATTTCGAGCGACCGATTTACGTGCGACTGTATTGTATGTAGTGATATTAGCAGTGGTAGTGTTAAGTAAGCACGCAAATGAGCAGAAAAAATGTATGGTAAAAAGGGAATGCTTCTTATTTTCATCAATTTGAACTACTTACACACTGTGGCTTTGTAGAGTATAGCATTAAAAATCTCGTGTCGCGATGTTCGTGGTCGAACTCCTCCGAAACGACTCGACGGATTCTTATGAAATTATACACAAAAAACTTGGTAGGCATGAGAATAGGTCATCAACTATTATGATAACGCTAGGATACCGATTACCGTGTATTCAATACCGACCAGGGTGGCCCTAGGCCCTAGGGCCCTAGGGTAGGCCCTAGTTGATGACCTATTCTCATGCCTACCAAGTTTTTTGTGTAGGGTGGGTGGCCCTAGGTCGGTATTAGGGCCACCCTGGTCGGTATTGAATACACGGTAATCGGTAATCGGCAGAAAAAAAAAACTGAATAATTATTATTGTATTTTTTTCTTAAATTTGGCTTCAAAATACATATAGTCCTTTATTCCATATTTCTAATCCCGGTTTCACATTTTTTATATAAACAATATCCATATAGTTTAACCGTCGTTTGTTTTTTCAAACAAAACGAATTTATTTACGTAGTCGCAGATGGCGATACGTCCGTTTCATCGAACCTTCATATATGAGGGGCTTAGAATGCAAGGGGTGTAAGTGACTTGATCGATTTCTCTTCATCAACTTTTTCTTTAGTTAATTACTCAATTGCAAAAACGTTCCAATTTAAGTTTGCTATATAATCTGATAGGTGAGGTTATGACCTGTCTTCCACATTGTCAAATACAGCTGGGAATGTATTTACAGCTAAGCTATGACCAAAAGAGAGAGTCGATGTAGAGAAATCGATCAAATCACTTACACCCCTTTCATTCTTAGCCCCTCATATGCATGCGCAAGCAAACTCAATTCGTCTAAAGCTAGGCGCTCAGCACAGTGACGCGAGAAATTGTAATTCGAAGAACGTTCGCCTTCTCAGCTTAGTATTACTTGCGTTATCTATTTTTATTAGTACTTAGTTGAGATTTCTGTGCCAAGCAACACGTCTTGAATTAATTCTGAGTGACAAGCTTTAGAATATGTGTGACCACAGTACAAGCCAGAAGACATTTTTTTGACGAAAAATCTCCCAGGCGTTCTGAAGAGACAAGACTGATATTGTATAAACATTAACCCTCTATAGCTCAAGCCCGCCTTTAGACGGGCTTCGCGGATTCTCTTTTCATATTATTCAGACATTATTTTCAATGTTCACCCCCACTAGAGCGTCTTTAGAATATTTTCATCTATCACATTGTTTTTATGCTGGCAGCTTTCTGCTAGAAGTATTTTATGTTGAAAGTCTGAAATTCGAGATAAAAGTGGAGTAGGTTTTTTTATCAATAAAAAACTTGGGCGGTAGAGGGTTAAACAACGAGATCCCGCAACAGGTTCTTCATTCATTAGAACACAATTTCTCATTTTGAATTATTATTTATAAATATGTAGTTAGAGGTGACCAAAGAGTGGAGTGAGTTCGACGAATTTTTATTTGTATCGTATAATAAGTGCACCCATGGCCGAGTGGTTAGCGTCTCACATTATTATGTCAGAGAAATTTCCTTCGACTTGCACTGTAGTCACGCGTATTCTAGAGCTTGCCCCTCGGAATACATTCAAGGCGTGTTATTTGGCTTATGAAATCTCATCTTAGTATTAATAAATGACGCTAGTTAATGCATACGTTGAGACGGCAAAAGTTCCACAGGGAACGTTAACGTCATTCAAGATGATAAGTAGACACGGCCAGGACAACGTCATTCTACGATGTCATGAACTGTGCCAACAGATCATGGTTGATATGTCGGCGAAAGTAGAGCACGAACGAATGCGATTCCTATGACACAACATGACCGGGGTGAGGGAGAATACATTCACTTGCGAGACGCTATCATGGGCAATGCCGACACAGTCGTTCGCTATATCTATATAACCAAACCGAAATGCAATGCATTCTCATGACGTTACAGATCGTGTGTTCAAACAAAAAATAAAATCTTTAATGAGTTTCAATGCAACATTTCACGTATTCGATCCCACACGTTGCTGAATGCATGAGGTTGAATGGTTGATTCCCCATAGACACATTTTTAGTTTGGATAGTCGAAGATTTACGCCTCGAGGTAATCGGAGGTATTTCGGAGCTTCCAGATCCGTCTACTAGTCCGCCATTCACCCGTATTGTGAAATCCAATCGAGTCATAATTACCCGAATGGATCGCAATTTTGCATTCTGTACTCCGTTGGACCAAAGCCCAAGTGAGTTGTGCGTTCTCATGAATTGTGCATCTCCCAAACCTCACTGTGTCGTATTTTCTGAAAAGCTATTGAGCTACATCCTTACAAGATCAAATTGACTCAAATACAAAAGCCACTTGACCATATGACGCGCTGAAACATCTCCGATTGGGCTCTGGAGAATTTCGAAGAAATTGATGAGTTTCATCGCAAAATCATCTTCAGTGATGAGGCTCATTTTTGGCTAATAGCTTTGCCAAAAGTTTGGTGAACGTGTTCTTTAAAAAAATTGACCTGTCAATTGGCCGCCTCGTTCATGCGATTTGACGCCATTGGATTTCTTTTTTGTGGGGCCATGTCAAGTCACTGGTCTATGCCAAAAAACAACTTTAGAAGAGCTCATAGACAACATCCAGCGCGAAATTCGCAACATTCCGGTCGAAATGTGTGGCTGAGTAGTTTAAAATTGGGTCATCGCTGTAACCGGGCCCGTTGTGGTATGACCGAAATCGAATTTCAGTCTTCAAATGTTAGAGTTGAACTAAGACCAGAATAAATTTGAAATTGAGTTCCTGTGTTTTATTGAAAATAGTTGACAAATCCCTAATGAAAGATCCGTTACTTATTTGAGATTTCTATGTCGGATAACACACCTTGAATGTATTCTGGAGTGGCAAGCTCTGAAGTACTCGTGGTCACAGTGCAAGTCGGAAGAAATCTTTTTCACGAAAAATCGCGGCATGATTATAAGGGACACTAACTACTCGGCCACGGGAGCACAAGTATGTGTTCTATATTACAGAGCAACGAATTCTCTGCAATTGATGAAAAATACTGAACGAAATAGTATCTGATAACGATTTTATATTATGGATAAAGTTCTGACGGAAATGCAAGGTAATTTATAGAAAAATAGTTAGGTTGGAGTCAGGCCCAGGGACCGACATCTTCGAGCTTGAGCTTCTCTCGTTTTCACAACACTCGGCATAGATTGCCTATTTTTGGACCGGTTATATATTCTATCATTAATGGCACATACTTTTTATAAAAATCCATAAAAATCGCGACGACCGAAAATTATCTTTGGAAAACCTGATAAGGTAACCGAGAAAACTCCTCTAGTATCAATCGATTATACTCTTTATAGAACTTTTATCGCTATGAGGGAAGGTCTTTGGGAAACCTGAGAAAGTAACCGTGACAACCCATCCTAAATCATTCGAACCGGCAATATATTCCATCAGGACCAGGGCCCGATATCTTCGAAGCTATACAAATATATGCCAAAGTAATCCTAGTCGGAGCGAAGCAACTGAGAGGAGAGTCGATTTTCATGTTTTCTCTTCGAAGGTGTCGGACCCTAGTCAGGAATATGTCTTCTAAGTATTTGAATAATATTTGCACAACTCGATTGTACTAGGGCCAAACGGGTTACAAAATGCTAAATTGCTATACATTCGGTTAGTAATTTAAATTTTTTTACATTTTAGATTTGATACATACATTGAAAATTTTTTGGTTTTGGTTTTTTGACGTAGAACTACGACTTTTAGGAAGGGTGCCAAATCAGAAAACAGCTCACGTTTTTAAACGGTTTTATTTAGCTTGCCCTGTAATCTGTTTGTATGTTTGTAGCATGTTTGTCTGTAGCGCTGACCCACATTAATAGAAATTTGACCCCCTTTCTGTTGACCGATTGATCTGAAATTTTGAACACACCTTTATCTCTGTATTCATTATAAAACTGCATATTTCATGATCTTGAAAATCCAAGATGGCGGATCACATATTCTCTCAAAACCTCATCGATATGGGTTTTCCAAAACCCCATCAATATGGGTATCAAATGAAAGGGCTTGACTAGTAGAACACAGTTATTTATGAAAAATACAAACCCAAGATTGCTGCCAATACAAAATGTCGGACTATATATTTTCTCAAAACTTCATTGATATGGGTATCAAATGAAAGGGCTTCATTAGTAGAACACAGTTATTTATTAAAAATGCAAATCCAAGATGGCTGCCACTACCAGAGGCGGGCTACATATTTTCTCAATACCCGATTAATATGGGTATCAAATGAAAGAACTTGAATAGTAGATCACAGTAGATCATGAAAAATCCAAACCCAAGATGGTCGCAATCACAAAATAGCAAATTACTTTATTAAACGGTTTTATTTAGCTTGAACTGCTTGCACGTCTGTAGGGTTGTCCCACATTAATAGAAATTCGACCAACAGGAACTGACCGAGTTTATAAAACACCTTTATCTCTGCTGTTATTTTAAAACTGCTTATCTTGAAAAATCCAATTTACCGCTACAAAATAGCTGATTCACCTAAAAAAAGGTTGATTGAGAAATGTGTATCAAATGAAAGAAATTGACTTGGAGAACACATTATGTATTTTTTGCTATTCACTCAATATCGGTATCAAATGAAATTATTTGACTAGTAGAATACAGTACAATGGTTTTATTGTAGAGAAATATTCTAATGAAACAGATAATGTACTAAAAACTAAAAATAAAATAAGTAAAAAAAACATTTTAAGTTAAACGGTTTAATTGTGATTAAACATAATAATGTACTGAAAACTAGAAAATAATTAGGCAAGTCGCAGTTAGCAGTTATCACACCTCTCCTTCATTAGTCTAGGGCATTGATAAGACTAAAATAAAATCGTGGGGCACGTTGGATTTCCATTATCCACAATTAGCGACTTCATCATATGTCCCACGATTTTGATTTGTGTGCTAACCCTATCCGTATTTCGAATGCTTATAACTCGAAAATTTCTTTATAGATCGGAAAGATGTTTGCATCAATTGATAGGAAATATTTCTACGCGTCTATCACAATTAATAAAATGTTATTTTTCATAAGATGAATAATTGAATAACTGTGAAATGCCAATCGTTATCTAAACGCCCTAACTGCCAAGTTTTGATTGACTTGATTTACGGTTTCCCCAACACAGACTTCAAAATCGATATACCTGTGGAAATCCGCTTTGCAAATATACATGCATGTCGGGAGTATTTTTGTTCCCACCGAGCTGTGTTCCCCTAACACGGACATCAAAATCAATGTGCCTGGGGGAATCCGCTTCGTCAAAACATGCAAGTCGGGGGTATTTTTGTTCCCACCGAGTTGTGTTTTCCTAACACGGACTTCAAAATTAATGTGCCTGGGGGAATCCGCTTTGTAAATACATGCAAGTCGGGGGTATTTTTTGGTGGTGAGTACTTTTGTACTCGCTTGTTGCTGTGCAGACCGGAATATGTTTTCCTTAAACGTGCTTTAAAACTGAGAAGCCTAGGAAAATCGTCATTTCAGATACTAGAGGTGAATGAACTTCGCGGTTCGAGAACTACGTAAACATGAGATATGCAATAATTTCAGAGGGAGATGTAAAATGCAATGATCGTTTGACAATTCTTCCGTTCAAATTTTTTTTTGTAGTCCTAGGCATCATATCAAACGTAAAAGGACGTTCATCCAATTTACTTTTAGCGAAGAACATAATCTATTACAAAAATTTCGATGCATTCTAAAATAATATTTGAAGTGGTAAACAAGTGGATATCATAATATAATTGCGTAGTTCTACGTCGCAAAAGCGGTCGTGTCCTAGATACAACCCCTCCCATTTTTTTATTTTTGTCGACGGTCATCGTCTATAGCACTCCATTATTCTGTATGTCATAGAAATGCTTGATGGCACTGATATTTCTGAATTGCTCCTTAATAAAACACAAGAGTCACGAACGTTCCACGTTTGTTTATCGAATGACATCAAACACACTTTCGTTGAAATCATCTCCGTTATCCTATCACAATAAAATTCGATTAATTCACATAAAACACATGCGAATAATCTACAAAGCACAACATCAATTGCCGGGTATTTCCTTTTTCGACTGGTATTGGGAGAGAGAGAGGGGAAAGAGAAAGAGAGAAAAAGAGTCTGGCCTCACAAAGACTTGTACTGAAGATCAAATTTCGTTACATTTCAAACAATGTATCCAGTGAGCGATTGATACTAAATATTTTCGTAGTCATATTTCAAAAACGCGGTCTAGTCATTTGATTATGACTGACGAACCCATGACAGAATCGCATTATTATCATACACAATTGCATTTTTTGTTCTACCGTGAAATATTGTAGCTTAGATTGAAGCACTCTCGCAATCCATTTAAGTTAAATCGCATACTCGTATTATGGAAAAACAAACAAGAATTATATGCGAGTCGCGGAATACAAATTCTATTCCAATGTTCATTTTTGTTGCAACCCACGTTTCAATATAAATGAAAATTACCAGTTTGTATTCGAATATCATTTATTAAATATTTTGATTTTAATTACTTCACTGAATTTTGTAACCAAACGTTAGGTTACAATAATGAATTTGGTGGGAAGGCCAACCGTGGGTTTGGACTTTACCGATATTGTACAAAAAAATGTAAAATATTTGTTTGTGCTGTCTTGTCATTTGAGAAATTTACAGTTCATGTCCACATCCTGTGTTTGACTTAATGTTGTTTCTCATATGACAATAAAAAAAGTAGTATTGGGAGTCTGTGATTAGCTGTCGTAGAAAAGATGACGTATGAGTCCAATTTTTGCAATAAACCAAATAAACAGTTAATCGCAGACCCCCAGGTTGGTGTATAACGAAGAGCTAATTTTATCGTAGTTTAGTTTTGTTGTATTTATTTACATAGTAGTAGGGAAAAAATATGTTTATTTATTTAGTTATTGATTTATTCATTCATTTATTTATTTATTTATTTATTTATTCATTTATTTGCTTATTTATTTATTTATTTATTTATTTATTTATTCAATTATTTATTTATACATTCATAGATATTTATTATATTCATATACAATTGCTTATTTTGCTTGTTCAATGATTTTTCATTTATTTATTCATATATGCGGAAAGCAAGTGTTAGGTTTAGTTGTCCAGGTATAGCATGCTACCTTAAATGTTTAGATGATAGTCGTGACACCAACCTAAACCAATATATTTAAGTGTGTTTGTTTGTCGGAGTAACCATCGTGTGTCTCGTCGTCGCAGCGAAAGAGGGATAGGGCGTCGGCATTGGAAACAGACCTTAATGGAAAAGTACCAGGGAACCTGAATAAGGTCAAAAGCTTGAATAGTTTGAAAGAATTGAAAAAGGCGAGCAAAGAATTTGAAAAGAAAAAAAAAGCGTTGAGAGGAGAAAATGAGACAGAATCGGGGAGTCTTCGTGAAGATTTTAAGGAGTACGGACGCAGTTGTGATAGCTGCCAGAAATT
The DNA here is from genome assembly GCF_029784135.1 of Toxorhynchites rutilus septentrionalis. Classification (NCBI taxonomy): domain Eukaryota; kingdom Metazoa; phylum Arthropoda; class Insecta; order Diptera; family Culicidae; genus Toxorhynchites; species Toxorhynchites rutilus. Next base: position 202,764,785 of record NC_073746.1, on the reverse strand, counting down.
TGAAAACGATATCCCCAAAACTCAAAAGGGAAGCGACTGTCCGTGTGTGTGAGCTAGAAATACGATATTGCTAGTCTCCCAAAAAGTTGATCCGGAACCGGTTACAATAACCACATTAGTTTTCACAAGTTTTGTGAGTGTGGAAAATTGGAAAAAGCCATCTAGACACCCAGGCTTATTAATGTGGCCGGCCACCATCAAATCAGGCCGCGCCACGTTGTGAAAGGTGTTCCCGTCTTGTGATCGTCATCCAGTATCCTGTCCAGCCGAAGCCGCCCCGTTACCGTCATCAGTTCCAGCCCAGAATATCCCGGAAGTGCACCAACGCAGCGAACGGCCGCAACGTAACCGGTGAGCTCGAGCCATTTTGAGAAAAATTGTAATAAATAAAAAAAAGTACAGGAAAAGAAAATATTTATTAAGCGTTAATTGTGTGGCCCTCCAAACCGCGGTGTTTTCTTGTTCTTCGTTTTAATAGGTTATTGTGTAAATCTTGTTTTCCGCCTTTCCGTCAGTGATTTTGTAACGTGCTTTTCCACCAAATAGTCCGTCATTTTGTGTCCACCATTGTTCTGTGTCCGCGTCGCGAGTAAGAGATTCCTCAGCAAACGACCCAAGCTGCGTCGACAGAACCAGCTAAATCAAGTAAAAAACTATCAATTTCAATAAATGTATCGTCGTTAACAGTAGAGTCGAATCATACGGAAATGAGGAAAATGACAAACTTTACACACCCTTTGCAAATATTTATTCATTTGAGAAGCAACGCGTTGTGGTTACATGAGGGGAAAATGCCCACAATTTACAATCGGTCAACATGGCCAGACAATTTGGTGTAGTGGTAACATCCGTACTTGTCACACTAAAGATCACGAGCTCAATTCTCACTCCCGACCAGGGTTACCATCTACAGAATAATCTGTATTTATACATTTACACAGATTATTAAGACTTTTTTAATCCTAGAATCTGTAGATACATATTACAGATTTTTCTGGTTTTCATATAGACTTACAGATTTTTCAAAATAACTATCCAATATTAGTTTTTTTTTCCAAAATATATATTTTTATCAAGGCTCATATGGCGCTAGCCTGACGGGGCCGGAGTTCAATATTTTAATTTTTTTTTGTGCTCTTGAAATATTAGTTATGGCTCGATCTCAATAATATTTTGCAACTCACCACTTTTATTCATATATCATTTGAATCAATCTGAATGAGAGTCTTTTGGTATTCATATGTAGTACTGCTTTCTCATGTTCAATCCAAGGCGAAAGATACAAAAGTCTGTGTCATCGACTAGCTTTACAATAAATAAATAACATTGTTTATCTTTTTCCCACTAAAGCACAATGAATGCGGAGTTTTACGTCGCTACCAATAACATCACCGAATTCATATTAACTATTCCAATCAATAATACTAGAGCTAAGATTATGCTTCAAAATTGAACTTATAAATTTATATATAACTAGCTAACCCGGCAAACTTCGTCCCGCCCATTTACTTGATTAATTCTCGAGTAATGCAGAAATTTGTGTTTTATTTGTATGGCAGCCACCCCTAAGAGAGGGGGGAGGGGTATCTAACCACCATAGAAACATTCATTGCACCCTAAAGTTTCCATATGCCTAATTTGCTTTAATTTGCTTGATTAATTCTCGGGTAATGCAAAAATTTTGTTTCATTTGTACGGCAGCCCCCTCTAAGAGAGGGGGAAGGAGTATCTTAACACCATAGAAACATTTATTGCATCCTAAAACCTCCACATGCCAAATTTGGTTTCATTTGCTTGATTATTTATCGAGTAATGCAGAAATTTGTGTTTCATTTGTATGGCAGCCCCCCCCCCCTTTGAGTGGGGGAAGGACTGTCTAACCATCATAGAAACATTTATTGCACCCTAAAACTTTCACATGCCAACTTTGGTTTCGTTTGATTGATTAATTTCCGAGTAATGCAGAAATTTGTGTTTCATTTGTATGGCAGCTCCTCCTTAGAGAGGGGGGAGGGGTCTCAAAATATCACGAAAACCTTCCCCGGCCCCAAAAACCCCTACATACCAATTTTCATGTCGATCGGTTCAGTAGTTTCCGAGTCTATAAGAATCAGACAGACAGACAGACATCACTCCATTTTTATATATATATATATAGATAGATAGATAGATAATTCTTCTTCATGTGATAATCCTCAAAATCCAGTACTGGTTTTCGCATGTATCACAAAAAAATAGTTGGATGTCTTTCGACTTTTATCTTTTATCTGAACATGCAGAACAATGCTCTTGACATCTACACAGTTCCGTAATACATGGAGTTTTCCATTAATCCTTTCCTCAAGCATGAATGACAACTTTTGTTGATACTGAGTACCGTTATCTATCATTCATAATAGCATCGTTTTGGTTCTTGAATAAGTTCACAAGACATTAACATTCGTTTAGAAAAAGTGAGAGCTGATAAATTGTTACATAAATTATATTATTAATATACTTCTTTGCTGTGGTGGTTGGGAGCAAACAAGCGACCGTAAGGGTTTAATACAGATTTCGATACAGATTTTCTGAGATAAAACTCAGATAAAAAAAAAATTTGAGAACAAAAACACAGATTTTATTATGGCAAACTCAGAGACATTCAAAAGCCCCGCGAAACTGATACCCCCAGTTTCACTATATGACGTAGCTATTTATTTTCACCTACATATCAATTTATAAAGTACGCTCACACCTTACCTTAACTCATTGTGACCGGACAAACTTTGCACACCAGTCTCGCGTTACTAGAAAGTCATTTGATCAAACAGATGATCATTCACTTGGTAGAAGTAACGTTCGCTCACCCATTATTAGTATTGCGTAGTGCGTAGTGGAAAGATTAAAGAGTAAGTATTGCTTAATTTTCACATTTTTTCGGTGCATTACAAAATGAGAGAATTGTTAGCTTTTCGCGGAATAATAATGTTCGCCAATAAAAGTGTCTGTGATGCGTATCGGGAGCGTTTTGCGTCCCACATAAGTAGGAAACAGTTATTTCACCTCTCGAAGATCAATGATCGAGAGGAACGTGTCGGCTCATCGCTTTCATTGAAGTCTATCGATGGAGTTGTCTCGTGTTGTCCTATGATTGAAACCACTTGTAATTTTCCTGTTTTACAAGTATTTGAATTCATGAGAAGAGAGGGATAAGTTAAATTAAAATCAGCTTGAAATGCTTTCATTCACTTGCGCTATAGTTGTTTTTTTCCTAATTCGTTTTCGGTAGAACTTGATTTATTTTTTATGACTTTGAATCACGGTTGAATAAGACGTGCATTTATTCGAGGTTTGTTTAGTTATGTCGCTAAATGTTTCAATATTATAAGCTCATTCATTTTATTCTTATCAACCCCAAGAATCACGAAAGGAAAAAGTTTACAGTTCTATTATTTTGTAGTATAACTTTTGTTCCTGTTAGTGATCGCGCATCCCTTCTTCATTAAGTACACAAGTGTTTGGCACCGGTAAGGGGTATTGCAATCCACGAATAACAGAGCGCTAGTGCGGTGTTACTTGATCTTCAACAGGATTGAGGCACAGAGTTCGCGCAGCCGCATAGCAACAATCTTCTAATTTTTATTCAAATGTTAAAGTACAAACAAAACCGTGAATATATAATTAACGAATAACGAAACATGAATACAAAAACAATAAACACACGTTTTCTTTATTGAGAATAATAATATCGACATTTGATTTTCGGTTTTCCTCGTTCATTTCATTGGACTTAATGCACCGTTCTGACTCTAACGGTCTATCCCTTAATTTTTTGTTCATTCGTTTTCCGATCACTCGTACACCGTTATGTTTAAAACGGTTTATCGTTTCGCTCCGTTCACCGTTTATATGATTAACTTTTCAATTAAGTAGAAATAACCACTGTTCGTATCTTATTTGGGATTTTCGTCTGATGAGTTTGTAATGATTGAACAATTTTTCCCACGGCCAATTTTGATGGAACTTATTGTGAAACAAACAAAGCAAACAGTTCGGGGTTTGCGTGCTTTCTCTCACAGTTCAAGATGAGTAGTTTTTTTCCGGTATAACGTAATGCATCGAAATCCGGCCATATAAGCGCTTACGATGATAACATCAACTACTAAAAAATATTGACATATCAGAGCATGAAAAATTACCGTTCCTATAGAATAACATGGATTTCATGAAAGTTATCAATCACAGAATTCTACACAATCATGTTATATTAGTTCAAAGTTTGTAAATTTCTTTATTGTTTTCATTTTTGAATCATGAATTGAATTCCGCACACTTTTGCTTCAAATTTCGGACAAGTTTTGTCAGCAGCATTTCTTTGAGAGAAATTAGTTATTCGATTTCATTGTTATTCAATTAAAATCTTAAATCAAACATCAATGATGAACAAAAGATATGAGATTTATTTTATGATTTACTTATAGTTTTCATTTATCACTAGCCGTTTGACCAAGTTATTAACAACGCTCTTGGAAAGTTACTGGTGTAATTTCCTGAAGTTTTTGATCCATTTTGGGTCCATGGGTTTTGAGGGTATCCAACTTTCTGAGATTTTCGGCGACTTTTCCACCCCACGATAATTTTTTCGTCGAAAAGAATGTTGCTACATCTTTTTTTTTTGTGAATGGGTAGCGTTCCTTAATCTGATCTTCCAGTGTACTCCATGATATATTGAAGAGTTTTGCGTCTCCCGGATCGAACATCGTTGCTTCATACTTTCTATGGCTCGTAACATACATTTACATTTTTTTTTTTTTTACATTTACATTTACATTTATTCATCGAACAGAGAAGTCTAGATGAATTCCATAACACATTCTTTATACTTTGATCGTAGTCGTTCGGTATATACATTAACACTAACATTGAAATCAAATAAGTTGAAAACTTCGTTAAAAATAGCACACATTGCTCTGATTGGTTCGTTCTGCGCATATCATAAAAGTTCAGCCTAAGGATTTGCTGTGGACGGAGTTGTCTGTAAGGGACGCTGAAGTTGATTCGCGAAAGTATGTTGGGAGCGTCAATTTCTCCTAGCAGTAACTTCCCAACAAATATGGCTTCTTATTGGTTCCTCCTTATCTTCAAGGTAGTCATTCCAAGTAAACGACATCGACTCTCATACGGCGGAAGCTCGATTGGGTTATTCCAGAGTAAAACCCGTAGCGCATAACTAACAAATCTCGCTTGTACTGCTTTAATCCGCTTTATCCAAATACCATGGTGGGAACTCCATACGACAGTTGCTGTAGTATAGTACAAAGCTCGTAAGCAGTAGGAATCACGAAACTCCTTCGAGACGCGAAAGATGAAGCCTAGAATCCTGTTAGCCTTAGCGATTATGCTGGAGTAATGATCACGAAAGATCATTTATCCAGTTCAACTCCTAGATCTCTTATGCTCGAGACTCTTTCGAGCGTTTCTCCGCAGATAGTATAAGACCAAAATGGGTCAAGATAACGCTGCAGTTGCTTGCAGTCTTCAGTAGACCGTACTGTTGAGTAGATTTTTAAGTCATCTGCGTACAGAATTTTTCATCCTTGAGCCAGAACAAAGCACACGTCGTTGAAGAACCGAGAAAACAGAAGCGGTTCAAAATTACTCCCCTGAGGAACTCCAGAGCTGTTGGTAAAGATGCATGACTCGTGACAACCAAGCTTTACGCGAAGACGGCGATCTTCGATACCTAATCGTTACAGTTTAGCAAGCAAGATGCGATTATTAACACGGTCAAACGCAGCCTTTAAATCTGTATATGCAGTATCAGTGTGATAATCATCATGCATACTTAATAAGTAGCCAGATGTGAACTGGACCAGGTTAGTGGAAAAATCCATGCTGATCAGGAGATATATACGTTTTAGCGGTGTGTATCAGTATATTGTAAACTAGAATTTCCAACAACGTTGAACAAGCACACAATGATGTAACTCCATGGTAGTTTTCAATGTTTCTCTTGTCTCCTTTCTTAAAAGTCGGGAACATGAAAGAGTCGTTCCATCTATCTTGGAAAACAGAGTCCGAAAGTGATTTATTGCAGATGAATCTCAAAGGCTCACATACATTTTCAGCACATCTTTTCAAAATGATAGCTGGGATTCCATCCGGTCCCGCTGACACCGAGGACTTCATTTTTATCAAGGATGTAAGAACGTCCGAAACTGCGATGCCACCAATACGCAAGGAGAGTGCATTCACTGGAACGTTCCTCATAGCATTCCCGACTTGATTCTGACCCACCACAGTTTCGTCGAATACGCTTGAAAAATGTTCGGTGAATAAATTGCAGATGCCATCGAAAGACTCGGATGATTTGTCCTTCAAGAACATGTTAGATGGAAGACCATCTTCCTTTCTTTTGCTGTTCACGAACTTCCAGAAACTTTTTGGATTTTCTATGAAGTTAGATTGAAGCCGACGAACATGTCTAGCATATAAGAAGCGATTATATTTTTTATAACTAGCACTAGCTGCACAAAATTTCCTCCGACTTGCACTGTGATCACGCGTATTCTAGAGCTTGCCACTCAGAATGCATTCAAGGCGTGTAATTTGGCATAGAAATCTCAACTAAGTACTAATAAAAATGACGCAAGTAATACTACGTTGAGACGGCGAAGTTCCTCTAGGAACGTTAGTGCCATTGAAGAAGAAGAAGACTAGCTGCACAAAACCTTCTATTCGTCCAAGGGTTTTTGTATCTTGAATATTGTCTCAATGCTACTGCCCTCTCTCGGAGATAATGGTTTGACCATGGCGGTGATGGACGAGAGCGTGGTGGGAGAACATGTTCACAGAACAGCCGATATAGAATGCTAGTGAATAAATCAACAGCTTCATTGACATCATTGGAATCATATAGTCGGGACCAGTTAATCGAATAGAGAGCTTGATTTAAAGCAGCAAAGTTAGTTTTACTGAAGTTGAATTCCCTGTTGTCATTTGGTTCCTCGAATCTAATGGGGGCTGAGCATTTCAATAAAACTTGGAACGGGGGTGTAACTGATCAGCACATGTGAGCGGCTCGGGGGGATTAGAAACAACACAGAGCGATCTGGTATCTGCACTTACGAACAACAGATCTAATGTTCTGTTCCCTACGTTCCTAAATGAAATAAGTTGCTTCAAGCATAGAACCGACATACCGTCGAGCAACGCGATACTATATTGCGGGAACGATGATTCGTGAGGATCAGCAGTAGCGAACCCTCCGAAGGAAGTGTGCCAAACAAGTGAGGGTTGATTGAAATCCCCAAATATCAAGTGCAAGTCTAGGTCTTCAGATGAACTCAAAACTTTGTCAGCCGATTCAACAAGATTACTAATGTTGTTGGCATTCCCTGCTTGGTCAGGAAGAATATCAACAACTCCAACGTAAATTTTCCGAATTTTCGCGTCGATAATAGTCCAAACCTGTTCAATGTCGTCATCTACCTCAACAGAGCAACCGCTGGAGCTAAGTCGATTATGCACTGCTACTAGTACTCCTCCACCTCTTGTCTTACCGGTGCGTGCGCGATCACGATCCTTACGGTAAACTTGGTTTTGTCGTCCGGAGATTTTACGCGAAGAGATCTCGTCGTTCAGCCAGGTTTCAGTCACAACTTCGACGTCGTATTCGGTATTCGATATCCGACACTGCGAGAAGGAAATCGTCGAGTTTGGTTATACTCGACAATAGAAGCTGATGTTCTCTTCGGTGTGGGTACGAAAGCGCAAGGATGTTACAACATCTAGAGAAACAGTAAGTGCAGCCAAGTGGTATGCTTCGGAATCGTCACGAGTTGAATAGCTGGTATCCTCACTGTGATCACGTTGCATTATATCGGTGGGTGGCTCGACATTTAATAGTGTGGAATCAGCTGATGGAGCAATAGAACTGACAACGGCTTCATCATCCAATATGATTATGGTATTCTGATGGAAGGTACTTTTTTCAGTTGGTGTAGAATCTCGTCCAGCCTCGGCAGGACATATACCACTGTAAAACTTACCGGGAGAAACAGTAAATTCGGCAAAGTGGTATGTACCGTAGTCGTTGGCTTGGTTAGATGATGATGGTGATTGCTAGCTGAAGTAGTCGATTCGCTGCTTTGCATTCTTCAACCTTCTGTGAAAAATGGCGCACGCAGAGCTCCATGCTGCGTGTGAGGTGTCTATCGGATCATCCGCTGGCAAATGTTGACCTCTGTTCCGCTAATCGCAATTGATTAATTTTTCGTAGTTTGAATTACACTCGCTGATTAGGTGGCATTCCGCACACCTGGGGCAGCAGTAGGGGCTGAAAAACTACTTGGATATTGAAGGAGATCAGTATTTCAGGTTCAGTGCAACGAGCAATCAACAGTACATATTCCACGAATGTCGATGCATTTCAAAACAATGTCCGAAATGATAAACAAGCGGATTGGATGAAATATTTTTTGTCCCATGTCAAAAATGCGGTCGTGTGCTAGACACAACTCCAACCTTTTTTTTAGAAAGATAGCCGAATGAAATAAAAAATACTAATCATGGTTTATTATTCTGTTTTTCAGAAATATTATAGATACCACAATGGCAGAGTCGGATGCTAGTGTTAAAAGTTTCTATAAGAACAAAAACATCCTCATAACCGGAGGAACGGGATTTCTTGGAATTGCCTTGATCGAAAAAGTTTTGCGCGCATGTCCAGAGGTAAGTTTTGTCAGAGTTTATAAACGTAAGTCATCTATGTTCTATCCATGGTATCATATTCACCAATGGGTCATGAGTGCTGAGTAGCAGCTGATTGGACACATGACTTGCCCTTGCCGGTTGGATCAGAACTCGTAGTTCAGTGATCGAGATGGTATGCCTCCACTGAGTCACACCCAACGGACCTGAGGTTTTGGAAGTAGCTGAAGAGGCATCTGACTTGTATCGCACTTTCCGCTGTGACTTACTGTGCTGTGACACAGTGAAGGCAAAATATCGTGGAGGGTATGTTGCTGAAGAATGAATCTGATACGGGTTCGAAGCATAAACACTGATGGGTACAAACTTTTCCAACGCACTTATATATCACCCGAGCTTTATAAATCAAATTAGTTGCATAAAAAGCAGGTCGTTTGATACTGTGAAGACTATTTCGACAATTAGAATAGCATGCTTCACAACCACGTACATTTCGACAATTTAAAATGGTTCATTGTATTAGTTTTTTAATTTCTTTTCCAGGTCGGCGGAATCTATTTACTAATGAGGCCCAAGAAAGGAAAAGAAATCAACGAACGAATCGAAGAACTCACAAAAAATCCGGTATGATCTATTATTGTGTTTCAACAAAAACAGAAACTACTACCGACCTTTACTGAATTATTCGCTTTACTTTCAGGTCTTTGAAACATTACTTCAACAAACTTCCCCAGAAGTATTCAGTAAACTGTATGCGATTGCTGGCGATGTTGGGGAAGAAAATTTAGGAATATCTAAAGACGATCGTAGCACATTAGCCAAAACCATCGATGTAGTTATTCATTCGGCTGCAACTTTAGATTTCCAAGCCAACCTAAGGCCAACAGTTCAAATCAATCTGTTAGGAACGCGAAGAGTAATGCAACTCTGCCAGGAAATGCAAAACTTAAAAGTAATGTAGCAGCTGTTCTGTACATATTGTATATTTGAATGGCCTGAAGATTATTACTTGTTTTTCATTTTAATTTATGAATATCCACAAATTTCTAGTTAGTTTAGTGGTATTGGGTGTGTTAACGTTTGCATTAAAAAAGTGTTCTTTTTCGGATGGTGATAAAAAATCTAAGACAGATAATTGAGTTTGATAAATTTTCCATGGAAGGTAATTATATTAGCTAACTTGAAAAAAAATCTACGCCCTTGCGAGCGGTCTTCCGATAGTTAACCGGAACATTCGCCATGGAGAACGAAAACATGCGTATAGACATGTTTATGAGTTCTTTCTTCGTTTTATTTATCAATTCCTTCCCAGTTTTCGCGAAGAAATTGTTGAAGTTGATCTTACGCTCCAGGTTTGCCCAAACATTCTCGATGGGACGCAGGTGGGGGACGTCTGGCGGGTTCGCCGACTTGGGTGACACATCGATATTCAGCCGCTCCATCTCCTCTAACGATCGCTTCGAGTAGTTGGCCGACGCCAGATCCGGCAAGAATACCGCTTCTTCGCCCTTATGGTATTTCTTGATGAATGACGCAACTTCCGGCAGGCACTTCGTACTATAAATTTCCTCGTTCACGGCCAGTCCGGAGCTAGAGAAGAGCGGCTTTGAATCCCATCCTCGCTGATTGTCAGCCATAGCAGCACCTTCTTGGGGAACTTGGTGTGTGAAATGAACTTCACTTCGGAGCTCACTTCCTTCGTGGGGAATTTAACTACGAAGTTCCCTGCCAGTCGTTGCCATCCAGGGTGAGATAGGTCTCGTTGTCCATCACCACTGCGATTCGCCGGGAAAATCAACTTGACCATCTGATTCAGCCGCCGTCGCTGCGTCATTGCCTGCAGCTCCGAGACCAGTGGACGGGACTTCCGCTTTCTGACATGTATGTCCATGTTCGCCAGGTACTTCTCACTGTTTGGCCGGTTGCACCGACCTCCCGACCAAGCGCACGCAGCGATTTAGCCACTTTTCCCTCGAGCTTCCTCTTCAGCATTCATTGGAGCTTTTTGTCGCTCAGGATCGTCGGCTGCCCGAAACCGGGTTTTCTTTCGATGCTCTGATTGTTGTCCAATAGTGCCAAGATGTTGTAGTTGCCGGAACGGGCGTATCCGGCGTCCACAAAGTGCCATACAATTTTCGTTTTTGACGCGGCGAGATAACGTTCTTTGAACGCGCACACTTCTGAACGAAGCTTCACTGTTTTCGCCATTACGGTTAGAGTTTGACTGATAGAGCTGTCAATTTTTTTCTGCTGACTCATGGGTTACTATGATTGATGCTGCATGGGTAGTTTAGTCAGTGCGTGTGATCGACAATTTTTGTTAATTTTTTTAATGCAAACGTTAATATGAGTCCACAAATTCGCTTGTTTAGCTACGGACTATGCCTTCGCCCATTTGATAGTCAATTTACGGAGCTGCAATGTGCCCTCTCATTTTTGGTATAAATTTCGAAAGATGAATGAAACGAATGAATTTCTGCTACTTACAGTGCATGGTCCACGTGTCAAGCGCATACGTAAATGCCTATCTGAAGGAAGCCGACGAGAAACTTTATCCTGTCCATGAGAGCGCTGAGAAAGTTATAGATCTTGTCAATACATTGACCGACGATGCGTTAGATCCACTGACTGATCGGTATGTTTAACGATAAACAATAAACACATGTGTTCGAAATGCTCTTGAGCATTGAACGGGGTTCTGAAATGTCCAGCAAATATCCACTTATAACATTCTATACGGAACTGTCGATTTTCTTATTTTCATAATTTTAAGTTTTTGATTGTACCAAATGACAATAATATCACAACTATTTAAATAACGTGTGGTGAGTTTTTCCGAACCTAGTGTCATCCTGTCGGCGAGAAAAATTAGGCTACAAACTTTATGAATGCACTTTGTATTCGGAACGAATATTCTAGCCCAGCCTGGAGGAACAAAAAAAACAACAACAAAAATAGGATACTAATTATTTTTCTTTCGATTTTATCATTTTAGGCTGTTGGGAGAGCATCTAAACACCTACACTTTCACTAAGCACTTGGCAGAGCATGAAGTAGCAAAATGTACCGCGCTCTTCCCTTGCGGCATTGTAAGACCTAGCATGAGTGAGTTGTTTAAGTTTTATTACGAAGAGCACATGACGCAACCTACACACATAAGCACGTCAAGAATATTAAGTCTTTGGAAACTCCCGTACTGAAGTACCGGTTCGGTTCCTGGCTGCGCCTTTCTTAGAAAATGAATGCCTCAAGCTCTATTGGGATCGTACTGTTCTGAGAAATCTCACAATGTAGGAGAAATGCGGTTAAGACGGACAGTGGGGGTAATATGGACATGCGGTTGATTTGTATAGTTTAATTTTTAATAAGTTGAGGGGGGATCTGTACGTCCCTGAGCATCCGCGGGATAATCGAAGACCGCCCGAAACCGAACAGTAATTGCCTGCTAATAAGATGGCGGAAAATGCACGGAGTGCCCAACCCACTTGATCGCTAAACTGACGATGCCGTGTTGCCAGAATTGGGTGTGCCACACATCGTCCTTCCCCCTAAAAAAGAATTGAATAAAATAGACGAAAAGAACAAATGCATGTTGATTTTGTTTCAGTTTATTTTCCTTCACAGAAAACATTTGAACCACCTATCGTTATCATTTTCTATATGGTCGTTCTGAGCCGTATTTGTTCTGCATTTTTACATTTACCATTTTTACACGGCACGGTCGTTCTCTTATCATTATAATCCGTTCCGAGCCGTACTTGTTATGCGCGGTCGTCCCGATCCACACTCTTATCATTATTATTTTTTTTCATACGGTTGTTCCGATCCGCAAATATTTTTATTTCCATTTTTAAACCGCACTGTCATTCCGATTCGTACTTATAATAAAAGATTTATCTATTTGTACCTTGCTATATTTAAAAAAAAGTATCATATCGTAACATATCGATGTTAACAATTTGTTCGTGTTCCTTGTGCATCTAACGCAAATCGTCGTAATCTTGAGTTTTAATGCGTTATTGCGAAGAAATATGTATTGATGCAATGGAATAACAAGACATCAGTACTTTTTTTTTCAATATCGCCTACTAAACATAGAAACATAATTTTAAAAAAACATTTTGTTTTGTTACCCTAAAGCAACCAAAGTGTTAAGCTGCATTAGTTGAAAAATAAAACGTTGTTTCTGGAAACAGGTCTCAATTTGGCTATCATTCGAGTCAACCTGCAGTTCAACATGGAGCATTAAAATTTCTGCCAACCATGCTGTTTATTTTATACTTTTTCAAACGTATCATTTACTTACTACCATGCCTCCCATGGTAGGATAGTTCTGCTACTTGTAGTCTTCCGCTTCCTGGCAGGATCGCCAAAATGTGTGTCCCTGAGCTTCCGCGGGACAATCGGAAAGCCCACGAAGGCAACATTGGCGGTTGTCACTGTCCGGCTATATATTGGTGGCAATATAGCTCCCACCTGCCCGTAAAAGGGCTAACGTAAAATGTTTGTGGCAATATAGTTGCTGCCCGTCTAGCGGTGAACAAGAAAACAGGAAGTGGGTTATATCTGTGTTATAACCGCAAGGTTGACGTAGAACTATCGTTGATTTAGTGATCATTTGTTTGAAGTTGAATATGAATCCATCCTGAATGAATGAATAAATGAATATTTGGGGGACTTCGAAAACGAGAGCGTTACGTTGGAGGCACAAGGTTTTATGCATCCGATATTGGATATGAAATTATTCTACTGGTGGGGAAGATTAATCTATAGAAGCTTTCCAGTTAATTGCACTTGATTGAAAAATCACAAGACAAAATGCATTTGATCGCAGTATTATATGAATAGAAAACATTAAAATAAATACTTTCGCTTGAATGTAATTTTCAATTCCTAGGGGAACTGGCAGATTATTTTTCAGCAACGATAACATCTTTCCGGATTCTTCTCGATGCTCGATGCCCGCCAGTGGTTAATGCTAACTCGATAAACACCTGTGAATTGCACTTGATTGAAAAATCACAAAACAAATGTATTTTGTATTTTGTATTTTGAAAAAGTCATTTTTGGCAAAAATGCGAAAAAATGGATTTTTCGGACCACCCTAAAATGGAAATGGCCACTCTAACAAAAAAATAAAAAATACGGGTCTAATAATTTGCGACAAAGAACAAAACTACCACTTTTGACGAAAATCTGAGAACCACTATATCGGTTTGGCATGGAATGGCTGTATAGATATGCAAAATTTGCTGAAAAAATGACTTTCCAATTTCCCAACATTCCGAATGGTTTTCATAACTTTCTTGGCGTATAAACCTGACGCAGACTAAGATGCATCAAACCTGATACTGACTGTTAAATCCGTTGCTTCGTCCTTGAGTTAAATCGTGAGGAACGGTACCAATTAATTTTTATTTATATAGATACATCAGTATAGTAAAATATATTTTTAGGAGTTACATTGAAAAACACTTGAAGACATGACTTTTTTTTTATTTTTCTACATGACTTCTATATTATATGATTTTTTTTAAATTAAAAATACATATTTTAGATATTGCAAATCAAAGTTTTTCTTTCGTTAATAAAAAAAAGTGTACTATTTTTCCGTTTAAACATTTCTATAACTCTTCCTAAAACACTATTTCGGTACGACTCATAGTTCCTGAGATATAAATTATCAAAGATTTCTCTTACTAAAATCGATACGCCCTATTGAAAAGTTACACTTGAATTAAAATAGTACCAATTGCTGTGGAAAACTCATATTTCCTCCAACCCAAATGGAACACAAACTTTTATTCGAATCAAAAATACTCATGTTTTGTCATTTGTCGATTTCATTTGAAACTGCTCAGAAGCGTTATTAGGTATGTGCGGAAAAGTAAATTCATTTTTGAATGGAAAGTTTAAATTATTGAAATGATCGTACTGCTAGAGTTGAAATGGACAGTAAAACATTGAGATCACATCCAACGCATGATGGAAACTAATGGGAAGACCATTCACCTTTTTTCGTTCGTTCTTTTTGTTTGTTCTATTTTAGTTGCTGGACAAACGATGAGCGAAGTTATTCTTCTCGTGAGCAATAAATATCTACGTTTCGTATATTACAAACCTGTTCATTTTCCCGCACTGCCCGCAACGAAGAAGTTTAATTTTTTGAAAAACACTGTAAAACATTTGGTCGATTCATTCGATAAACAGTATATTGAATTGCATGAAACCGCCTTTAAGTTTTGAGATACAATTGAAGTTCTTCTTAACATGTCCGTATTCCTCTCACCTCTCCTTCTACTATTTAGCTAAATTGAGATGCGTATATCGTACCCAAACTTAATACTAAAATTTAACTTTTTGATCAGTAACTGGAGCCTGGAAAGAGCCTGTGCCCGGATGGACAATTTCAAAAAATGGACCTCAAGGTTTTCTTATGGGAGCAGCAAAAGGTGTAATTCGCAGACTGCCGGTCGGAACGGAACTCATTTACGACTACATTCCAGTAGACATAGTGGTGAATCAAATACTTGTGACGGGATTTTACATAGCAAAGAATGGGTAAGGTAGTCAACATCGGCTAATATCCATAGTAACAACATCATATTCTACATATAGGTTGAAGGAATTGTCCATCTTCCATTGTACATCCAGCACATGTAATCCATTCAGATGGATTTCTGTGAAGGATCAGATTAACGAATATTTACATAAGTATCCGTTAACCTCAGCAATTTGGTAAGCATATTATACGAGAGTCGTTCAAAAAATAAGTTTCAGTGCCTCAGAAATCGCGGAAAATAAAGTTAGGACAAAAAAAAGGTGATTTTCGTAATCTACGTTTTATTTTCTATTTTTCTACATAATCACCGTAACGTTCGAGACTTTTTTCATAGCGTGGCACGAGTTTTTCTATTCCGAGCGCGAAGTGCGCAGCGTCCAACTTTTTGAAGTACGATGCAACTACGTCACGAATTTCTTCAGTGTTATCGAATCGTTGACCGCCGAACGCCTGTTTCATCACCGTACTATTGTGAAGTTTTGAACCGATTAAGAACAAATGGCCAGATTTATTGACGAAAGGAGTGTTCCTCATCCACGATAATGCGCGTCCCCATTATACTCGCATAACTCAAGAGCAATTGAAAAAATTCAAATGGACTGTATTCGAGCATCCTCCTTACTCCCCAGACCTCGCCCCTAGCGACTATCACTTATTCCCGGTGATGAAACAGGCGTTCGGCGGTTAACGATTCGATAACACTGAAGAAATTCGTGACGCAGTTACATCGTACTTCAAAAAGTTGGACGCTACGCACTTCGTAGATTACGAAAGTCATCTTGTTTTTTGTCCTAACTTTATTTTTCCGCGATTTCAGAGGCACTGAAACTTATTTTATGAACGACCCTCGTATACCGATGTAAGCGTACACAGCAATGAATTAATGCACTTTGGAATTATAGGTATCCTCATCTGAAATTTCTACCAAACTTGTGGTCATACAAGATAGCAGCCATTTTTGTTCATTTCCTACCAGCGTATTGTCTGGATTTGTTAACGAAATTGTTCGGAGGAAGACCGATGTAAGTAAAAATTTGTAAAAGCACTTAACAAGTGCGATTAATGCGATTAATTTCCAGATTGGTGCGATTACATACGAATGTTTGGAAATCACTCAACACACTCGAAAAATTTATTTTCAATGAATGGAAATTCAACAACAAAAAAACACTGGCACTTTCTAAAACGTTATCTCGTGAAGATGATGAACTTTTCAAAATAGATATTTCTGAGCTGAAATGGCCCGAATATTTTGTATCTTTGGCACAAGGAGTAAGACGCTACTTGCACAATGAACACCCCAAAACGTTGGCAGCAGCTCGCAAAAAGGACTCAATGTAAGTTTTCGAATGCAGAGTGTTAACATTACCATCCTAATTTTTCTCTCTTTCAGACTCTATTTCGTTCATGCAATCTTCCAAGTATTCATCCTTTCTATGATATGGATGGTAACCTCGAAGCTTCTAGGTTTACCGATGCTCATATGCACAATATTGGTTGCCATATTGTACATTCTTATGAAATTGTTATAAGCATTTAACTGTTATAAGCATTGTTTGACCTAAATATTTATCGTGTTTGGTGAAATTTTGTTATTCGTTAGTATTAACATATTGAACGGTAAATGGCGTGGTAATAAAAGTTGTGAAACAGGTGATTCATTTTCTCCTCCATGCTTCGAAAACCATTCTGTGCACATGACTTTTTAAAAATCTCAGTAATCTCAATTCCTCTTCAATCATAGTCTCTAGATTCGAGGTTGTTTGAGACTGTCGGCTCGAATGGGACTTTAAACATGCTGAACTTCATTCGGTTGGATCGCGAGCCCCTGTTGAACTTGTGATAGATACGACCACAGATGACAGTTGTTTTTTTCGTTTCAATGTAGATCATAGGTGCGCAACTTTTTCTATGGGAATATTGTCAAATGTTCAGGATTACTCTTCCCTATGTATGAACGGAATTTTGTAAATAAACTTTATTGTTCACACTGGCTCAATATATTGTTGTCCAGTGGAGGATAACGACTTACAATGTTCTGTTTACTAGAGCTGATAAACCCTTATCACTTACTGTTATTGAAGAAGTCACTTGTGGCTGGCCTTATCAGAAAATTTCCGATAGATGGTGGTACTTTACCCTAAGCAACTCTAACAACATTTTTGTAAGTATGAGGAAATTTTCATTACGTCTCTAGGTAAATAGGTCCAGCTTATTTCACATATGTTTATCAAATTGAGCCAAGAAATGATGAAACAACACATAAATCTATCCCATTTAGTGTAATATATGTAAGTGGCCATTTTAAAAGTTTTACTCATAATGCGGGTCGATGCTCATTATAAGTTATTTATCAGCTGGCAGAATCAATGGAGGGATGATCTTGGATGGTTTTACTCTATTCTCCCCAATAATTTATTTATTTATTTATTTATTTATTCATTTTTGTAAAACAAATGTAGACTACATAATTATATATTAATGTTACAATGTTTTTTATTCATTGTTGTGTCAATTAATTCGCAGTATTCTGATTGTATATACGCATAATGCGATTGATAGGAGCGTTGTTTGCATAATTTGTTCTGGATTTTTTGGTTAGAAAACAATTGCGTGTTCTTAGTTGACGCCCAGGTACATAGAAACATAATTTTTCTAGTAATTCAGCTGTTTGTACTCGTTGTGAAATTAGGTCATTAACAAAAGAAAGCATTGCGAATTTACGGCGTTTCTTTAGGGCTTGGATGTTTATGAGCATGCAACGTGCTTCATATGAAGGAAATGGAAATGAGGTCCAGTTCAACATACGGAGTGCAAATAAGAGAAACTGTTTCTGGAATGACTCAATGCGTTCTTCATGTACGACCATATACGGGGTTCAAACGATGTTACAGTATTCCAGAATGGGCCTCACGTACGTGATATACGAAAGCTTGATTGTGTATGGGTCCTGGATGTTATATGAGAAGCGTTTGACAAAGCTTAACACACTATTTGCCTTATTGATTACAGAGTTGTAGTGTTCTATGAATGTGAGTTTACAGTCCAGGACGACGCCTAGATCTCTAACTATTTCACATTTCTCTACATTTTGATTTCCAAGACGTATTACAATATTCGGTACATAATTCTTTCTGCTTTTGCGTGAGAGGTATGGATGTTACCTTCACGCCAGATCGCCTCCATACTCGGGATCAATCTTTCAATATCGGGCGTTGATTTTATTAGAATAATTTTTTCGAACACTCTTGAGAAGATTGCTAATAGGTTCCACTTTCTGGGCGTCTTTCCCTGGCTTAGGAATCATAATGATAGTCGAAATTTTACATGCTCTCTGTCCGTTGATGTGGTCAATACCGGATGACTTTTTCACATTGATTTGATTTTTAATAACATGTCTCACCAGCCGATGTTTGATTTTAATTTTGTTTTGGTTAGTAGCACCAGAAAATTGGAGCGTTTCTTGAGTAGATTCCGATTGATTCGGAGTGAAAACTTTTTGAAGATGGCTATAAAAGTTGCTGCTTTATTATCGTCACTTCTGGCCCAATTCTCAGAGGGCATTCTAAACGGCGGGACCTGTAACTGATGTTGTTTTAGATATTTAGTTGTCTTCCATAGCTAGTAGTTAGTATCTGGATTTGACGACAATTCAGTGAGGTAATTATGGAATTCTTGATCTTTCTCGTCTTTTTTAGTTTAGTTTAGTTTAGTTTACATTGTGCCATATTGCGTTGGTTTTTAGATTCTGGCGATCATTTGTTTTGCCAGATACGTCTTAGTAGTCGCTTTTCTGCAACTGCTGCTGGGAGGCAGAAACAATTTTTTCGTGTTTCTGGGTCTTCATAGGTCATTTTTCATGAGTAAACTGAGCTGGTTAGCTGCGTTCTCGATATGATATTCGTTATCCAGAGGTAGATCAAGGATGTTAGAGGAGATATATAGATATTGGTGAGTGATCAGATGATAATTCCAGAATCTTGATCCCCAAAAGTGTGTTTTGCGTTGAAGTCACCAGCGACGATAAATAAGTATCCTTGAATTGAGAAGTCTTTCAGTTCCTCCTCCGAAAGGTGGTGGTTCGTCGAAGAGTAGAGTGCTGTTAATACTAATTTCTCTGATTTACTCTCGATGCACACAGTCGCTACTTGGGTATTTAGAGTACTGTGACGGTGCCATAGTGTGGAATATCTCGTTTGATGAGGACCGCAGTCCCTCCTCTTGCTAACTCGTGCGGGTGATTTGTACCATAGAAATCATTTTCGAAAAAGATTTTAAAAAAACTTTTGAACATTGCAGTTTTTGGATGAGAAGTTGCTGGCTGTGCAGCATTTCTTGCATCATTGTTTGCACTGATGTCATGAATTGCATAATCGAACCCATAAATACTTGTAATTGGTCCGCGGCAAAAATTATTGGTGTTGGAGGTAGGAAGATTAGAGCATCCCTATAAGTTGTGCTAGGTGTGTGCGTGAAACCAGGAGGTTGGAGTTTCGGGAGTGTGGCTGTATTTACCGTTGGTTGCAGATTTGGCTGATGCTTTGCAAGCCTGCTAGTTGTACCTTTTTGTCGAGATTACTTTTTTTTATCAATTTTTCTTCAATCAAGTGTATACAGGGCACCCTGTAGTTTGCAGTGTAGTTGCCACCGCAATTGCTGCAATTTTTTTGCATCTTTTGCTGTTCTTGGGATTGGGCATTTTTTTGTCTCATGTATGCCACTGCATACGACGCAGACTGCTGGAAGGTTACAATATCCTTTGGTGTGCCCGTATTCTTGGCTTGGTTTGTGCGGCTCTTCGAACATCACTACTTGATTCAAAAGTCGGGTGACTTTATAAATTGAATGCATTCCACCAGGCTTCAATTTTCTTGATGATGGCTCGAACTCTATTCTACAGAGCGGCTGGTGGTCGCATTTTGGCCGGCCGGGTGTCCGGGGTCTTTACTCGCTCCAGGATGGTAATTCACGATTTGAACCGTCGAATATAACGAAAAATCGAAAAATTTGTAGCGCGGGGAAAAAACTCGGTTTGTTTACTTGACAACAGGGTTGCCAGGTTTGGAAGTCATTGATGTTTGATCGTTCAAACATAACTCAGCCTTCAGATTTTTTTTGTTCCTGTGATCACGTTCACTGTTTTGAACTTCACACATTGTAGATACATCGATTCATCGAACGCTGGATTAATATGCTTCGTTAGTTTCTCAAAAAGAGAAGACTAATCGAGGGAATTGTGATATGCGATATGGAATAACTGGAACATAACAGTTCATAGGAGGAATGGAAATGTATTTAAGTTATTCGTTCAATGTACATTTTATGTTTTGGGAATTGGAATTCACAATTAATGCAGTAAAGCAAATCTAGCGCGATAATTATTTTAGTATTGCAAAACAGTAAAACGACAACAATCAAATCTTAAATGATACAATTCGCCATTAACAGTTCTAATAATACAAAGATTTCCTCATAGTTCTCCGATATAAGTGAATATATTTCATTCATTATTATCAATTTGAAACGTACTTTATATAGCTGTTGATGTTAGAAACTATTGTAAAGATTGCGTATCATATGTGAGATAAGAAATTTATTCTTTGTTCAGCGAACCTAAATCACTGAGAAATGTTTCTGGTGTAAGAACATGTGAAGAACCAATATAAACCTCCCAATTCTTAACAGCTGATGTTACTTCGTATGCACAACGTATTTCCGAGTAGCTAACTCCTCCGACCACGAACATGATTAGACGAGGAACGTTTTTTACGGCGGTTTGGGATTTGTCCTTATGCCAGTGGCCATATCGAGCACTGCAAAATAAGAAATACGAGGTGTTTAGTGTTGTGAATGTGATTTTCATCCCTCAGTTGAATCGGTCGGTCGGTCGATAGGGACTGATACTAAATTTTCCGTTTGTTTCGCATGAGTCTCATGTGACCGACAGTTGGTTTTTCGTTTGAAGAGCGTCGATATTAGGAATGAAAGGAAAATAATTTCAAGAAAAGTCCACTATCGATCCGCAGGGGTCGACATGGGCCTGATGGGAAATTCGTTGTTGGTCCACTAGTTCGATTGGGACTTTAAGACGTTGATCAAGGCCAATCAGAACCAAAAAATATACGCTGTGTCTGAGCCGTAAACTCACGTATTATGTAATGGGTGTGCAACCCCATTCGTTCTGTTTCCACAAGATGGCTCTATTCCATCTATCACTGATTGGATGAATATTAAACGTAAGCCCCACCCATAAGAAATGCAGAAACGCACACAAATGCAACAACAACAAATCTGTGTGCCAGGCAAGCGCGTGTGCTTATGTAGAGTTTTTTCAGTTTCATTTGAACCTTCAAACCGAAAACATTGTTAGTAGAATCAAATATAGAAGAAAAACTTGTTGAAAAAGTTGAGTTCCTTGTTTTCGATCGGACTCAGCTTGTAGATCAATTATAGGACCCCACCAGTGGTCATTATTTTGGGGACATCTACATGTATAAGAAATTCATACATTCCACATTTAAGAACCGACGACTGAATACCGATTTTTCATCCGAATCCGAACAGGCTCAAGGTGCTATAAATAATCGACGGCGACTGCTGATTTTTGCTGAATCGTGAAGTGTCGACATCTGTCGACAAATACTGTTTACAAGACTTTTACTCTTTGAAAACGTCCAGTTTCGTTGCTAAAAAGCACTATTTGCAGGAAATTGTGATTTTCTGTTTCCATTGGAAAACCAACGCTTGGACTCATGTTGGCGTTCGAGTTCAAAGCTATTTGGAAAATAGCGGATGAAGAATTCTGGTTTACCCGCCTTATAGAAGCGTACTTCTGTGCCGTTCACTTTCATATCAAGGAAGAAAATTGCCCCTCTTAGATCTATGTCTGTTCCGAGGTTTGAGCTTCAAGCTTGTGTGTGATACGATCAGACCTCGTATTTTCAAGCCCTTCATAGCCTACCGAATGGGAAATATTGGAAAACACGAATGATGCGTAATCGAAGTGGATAGATCGCTCTTCAATTGTAAAAGTCTATTTTCTTGGTTTTTCACTGAGAATATACCTAGTTGGTGCATGGAATCCAGCTGTTTTCCTTCCTCCAAGGAATGGGAAATGACGTTCATCTAACTTGTTATCGATCGAATCTTCCATGATGTCTTTGATTACTGGCGTCCATCGAGACATTTGATAAGTGTGTTCATTGATTCGTTCCTTCCGGGGTACAGTATAGGTTTTTTTTCGATTACCCTGTAACAGAATGACAATACGAGAATTAATACAACTACTATTTTCGAAGTAATTTTATGACATTTTGACACAATCTGTCAAAGGAAGTATTTTATGAAAAGCTAATGTTTCGTTCTAACGAATATCCTGAATATAAGAAATGTATACCTATGTCAAAAATGAAATATTTACCACTGCACTACTCGATTTGAAAAGAAAATATACTCTGTTCTAAACACCTAGCAGAGATATGTTTGGACGCTGAAAAGAGTTAATTCGATTTAGAAATAATATAAAAGTGTCTTTTTCCGACCAGATCTTCTAATACATCCATATAGACTAAAAGAATAGTTAATTTGTCGTTTTTTGTTAATTTTCATTAGCGTTTTCTACGATTTTTCAAATATTTTTTTAAGGATTTTCACGAAAGTTAACTGATCGGCCACGGGAGTGATGTCTATTTTTTCATAAAATCAGAATAATGACGAAACATAGAACAAAAAACGAAATATAAACTTAGCATGTTACTCACATCTGCTACAACATTGACACCCAAATAACTTAGGTTTGTTATCATTTCCCTCTCTTTCGGTTCAATTTGCGCATGAGTAACAAGTTTTGATAAGTTTTCCTCGGAAATGCCATTTTTAATCATTACATACAACGCAATTATGCGTACTTTATCGTAATTCGATACCGATTGGTCTAGCAGTATTGGAACAATATTACGCATGTGATCTTTAATTTTTTCTCCCTCCGCGTCGGTACCCATTGCAAGGTCCTGCTCCACGCGGCACAGTTTGTCGACATATCCTTGATATGCCTTCATACAATCTTCCGCAAGATGTAAATGGGTAGAATATTTTGAAAGTTGTTTCTGATATTGGGGCATCTTTTTTATCATTTGCGAAAGATCTTTCATTGATTGCTTCTCAGTTTGTGTAAGTCTCTTCGATTCGGTGAATGATTTTAAGTACTGAGTGACACTTTGAGAGACAACCGCAATATGTTGGTGACGCAAATCGACCCAAAGATCATCGTTTTCATCGAGCAATACTTCTTTCTCTGCGGCATTTGGTGAGGGAATAAATTTGTAGACATCATTAACAATAGGCAACAAATCGTAGGCCATTGCCTGTAAGGTTAACTCATGCAGCAGAGGTGAAACACAATCGAAACCACGATCCAGTATTATGAGTTGAGATCTGGCTTTTTCCGGACCTTCACCCATTGTTGGTTCATCCGCTTTGTATGCATCGAGCTTCTGTTGTACCATTTGGGCTAGCTCGACGTTGCCGTCCCATTCGCTGGAAGAGAAATGAGACAACATCAATTAGAGTAGCAAAAAATACAAAGCATATAGAATAATGTCGTTAGAAACACCCTGCCGGTGCCAATAAATCCCAAGACGATGCAAACGAATTTTTTATGTATTGAACTGGGACGAATTACCCCCTTTTACCCTTTACTATTATCCTTATTGTGAAGGCCATCTTACAGCTCTGGCGTTATGTGCAAATGCTTAAGGCTGGTTCAGAGCTCCCGTGGACGTGAACAAACACTTTTTTGTTAATAATTCATCAGTCCATATATAAAACGCGTTGAAAACATCTTAAAGCGATAGAAAGAAGCATTTCCTGGTTTAAAATCATATTTAAACACAACTCATATTGATAAAAATGGATTAATTATATATTTCACTACGATTTCACCATAGTACGCCGGCATCGGTGAACGTGAACGCGAAAACAGTGGTGAACATATACGTTAAAATATTTCCCCGTTCATGTTCACGTTCGAATGTTCCAAGGCATTCTGAAAATTATTTCACCTAGAACTGCTATTGCTGTTATACTTTGATAGTGAGTTATGGATGGTTTTTGTGACAATATTGCTATCCAAGAAATGGAGATTGAATTAGAAGAAATCATCCAAGCAGAAAACGGGTCCGACGTCATCCGCGAAGCCCACGATATCCACGTCTTTGGGAAGCTTCAATGTCAGGACTCCGTTGTCCCTCCACAATGACCTTCAGCTTTGGACCCAGGATAGAGCCTTGTGGCACTCCGGCTGTTATCTTTATCGGTACCTGACCTCTGCTCGTCTCGTAGACTAGGACGCGGTTCTGGCTTTTCCTAAGATTCTACATAGGTACTCAGGAACCTTCATACGGTGCAGGGACTCGACAATGGCGTCCCAGTTAGCGCTATTAAACGCATTCCTAACGTCGATCGTCAATTCTGCGCAGTATCGATCACTCCTCCGCTTTTGTTTTGACGACTTCTCCGGTTTTCCGATCACCGTTCGGATGGCATCAATAGTGAACCTGCCTTTCCGGATACCGAACTGCATTTTCGACAGGCCATGGTCCCTCTCCGTACATTTCGTCAGCCGGTTAGGGATAATCCTCTCCAAGAGTTTTTCGAGCGTATCCAGCAGGCATATACGCCTATATGATGTTGGTACACCCGGGGGCTCTCCTGGTTTCGGCAGCAACACTAACTTCTGTATCTTGTTTATTTGTTTATTTGTTTAGATATAACATTCATCTGACAAAATCGTCTTAATGAACAAATTCTTCCATTGTTAAGGAAAGGAGCCATCGCCCAGACATTTCTGTAGAACTGTCCTGAAAATGTCCGGGAACGCCTGTATCGCCGCTTTCAATGCCACATTGGGGATTCCGTCGGGGCCTGGCGCTTTCTTCATTTGTAGTCTTTTTGCCGCTGGTATGAGTTCCTTTTTGGAGAATAGTGAGCGTTCGGCAGCATTCTCTCCATACGGTGTGGGTGGCCAAGTTGTTGGATCATGCCTCGGGAATGGTCCCTCCACAATGACCTTCAGCCTCTCAGGACACGATTCGACGGGCGTCACTGGCCTCTGATCTTCGCATCACGACGCAATATGCATTGCCCCATGGAGAGGCATCCGCATCTCGGTTGTACCGAATCGGTAAAGCTCCGTAACACAGTTCGATTTGCTCCATTTAACTTCCCGTTTCAAGGCGGCTCTAGCTGCACGGTACACCGTACTACGTTCCTCTCTATCAGCGCTGTTTCGTGCTCTCTGGACTCGTCTCCTAGCTCAAAGACAACTAGCGCGAAGGTTGCGGAGAGATTCGTTCCATTAAGCTCACCAGTCACCAGTAAGCTGGGCGTCGTTTATTCTTCGGTTCGATTTTACGCGACATGGTAGTATCACATGTTCTCACCAGTAAATCCGTTAAATTTTCCACGCTCCAGTCAGAGTTCTGCTATTCAGACGAAGTGATTCCACGAAAAGATTCTTGTCGAAAACATTCGTCTTCCACTTCCGCTCGCAACTCATTGTCCTCCGTACTATCACGTGATTCTGTAACCGATTTTATACTGGATCGCTTGATGATCACTATGCGTATACGATTCGCACAATTTCCACTCCATGTTCGCCACCAACGACGGACTGCAAAAGGTGACGTCGATAATAGATTCGCAGCCATCTTTCCGGAAAGTGCTGGTGGTACTTTCGTTCAGTAACGCCACGTCCAGCTTTGCGAGAGCTTCCAGTAGACTGTGCCCTCTTACGTTGGTACATCTAATTCCTCACTCCACCGCACGTTGAAGCGTTGAAGACACCTCCAATGGCGATCGGTTTCCTATCGATTAATTCCGCGGTCATTTCGTATAGCATCTGATGGAACTGCTCGATTGTCCATTTCGGAGGTGCATAGCAATTGCATATGAAGGTTTAATTGATTTTGATGATTACGAATCTCGTCCGGATACCTGCACTCGACCACTGATTCCTGAGATAGAGCTGTCACGTTCGCCTCCTCGCCGAGCGACTTCTCGACAAGTTCTTTGAAAGCTGAGCTCTTGACCGTCGCATCTTTCTTAAGCTCGAAAAGCATCTCTCTTTTCTGGGTGCGCCTTGTTTTTACCACATTCGTTCCCAGTTCCTTCAACTCCGGATCGCCTGACTTTACGTAGGAGTGATCTGAAAATCACTTATTTTCAAACACATTTCGGCTGGTTCGTCACTTTTGCTTCCATTTTTGGAAGAATGTCGGGAGTGAGAATTGAACTCGTGATCTCTGCGTGAGAGGTATGGATGTTACCACTACGCCAGATCGCCTCCTATCAGGGCTTCCCCTCTATTTCGCTCGGTTCGGGGCCTAGTGGTTTTTCTTCTCCTGTACCGTTGTCTTCTTCTCTTCTCTCTTCTTTCGTTTCTCAATCTGGTTTTCGACCGTGCGCCACTGCCTTCTCCTTCATTCGTATTTAGTGGGTTATTGTTTTTTGCCTTCTCCAGGTCTTCTTCGTCTCCAGGAGTATCCCTCTTCCTTTTATCCGATCGTGAGTTCAGAAATCCTTTCGGCATCTCTAGTACCTCAACGGTTATCATATCCTTAGCCTCAACTAGTGTCTTTTCCGCAACTTCGGCTCGCGTGATCAGCTCCTTCTGCTCACGGTCAGCAGTCATAACGGCCGATTTGATGCTCGTCACTAGGTGCTTTATCTTGGTTTGGACATTGTTTTGACGTACAACTACGTCTTTCAGGAAGGGTGCCAAATCAGAAAACAGGTCACGTTTTTATGAAATAAAGTTAACGTTAATTACTATTTTCACTGTGAACGAATTCTCATGATTTGCATACCAATTGAATTGGAAATTCTCTAAGATTTGTTTGATATGCTATACATTACAATTCGCTAATCTATAAAAGGTTTGTATTCATGAAAACTGGAGGAACTTCCTTTTTTCCCATACATTTGTTCTTCTGATTTGTGTGCTAACCCTACCCGTATTTCTAATACTTATAACTCGAACATTTCTTAACAGATCGGAAATATGTTTGCATCACATGATAG
Organism: Toxorhynchites rutilus septentrionalis; assembly: GCF_029784135.1. Lineage (NCBI taxonomy): Eukaryota > Metazoa > Arthropoda > Insecta > Diptera > Culicidae > Toxorhynchites > Toxorhynchites rutilus. The sequence goes on along the minus strand of NC_073746.1, from coordinate 202,737,454 downwards.
GAAATTTTTCTACGCGCTATCGCAATTAATAAAATGTTATTTTTCATGAGATGAACAATTGAATAACTGTAAAATGTCAAGCGTTATCTAAACGCCCTAACTGCCAAGTTTTGATTGACCCGATTTGCGGTTTCCCCAACACAGCAAATCGGGGGTATTTTTTCCCACTGAGCTGTGTTTCCTTAACACGAACTTCAAAATTATTATGCCTGGGAAAATCCGCTTTGCAACTACTTGCAACTCGGGGGTAATTTTTGATGTTGAGTACTTTTGTACTCACTTGTCGTTGTGCAGATCGGAATGTTTCCGAAAAAAACGTACTTTTAAACTAAGAAGCCTGCGAAAATTGTCATTTCAGATACTAGAGGTGAATGAACATTCGCGGTTCGAGAACTACGTAAACATGAGATGTACAATAATTTCAGAGAGAAATGTAAAATACAATCGTCGTTTGACAATTCTTCCGTTCACATATTTTGGTAGTCCTAGGCATCATATAAACGTAAAAGGACGTTCATCAAATTTATTTGTAACGAAGAACATGATCTATTACAAAAATTTCGATGCATTCTAAAATAATATTCGAAGTGGTAAACAAGTGGATTGCAAATATAATTGCGTAGTTCTACTCGAAAATATGCGGTCGTGTCCAAGTATTAGTCTTTCAAAAACTTCTCCGCCTTCTCAACAGAATGCGACTGAAATTTTGATATACTGTCAAAACTTCAATCGCATGAAAAGCCCAGCAAAAATGAAGGAAATTCATCAACATCTTTTACCCGCTTCTTTCAATGTAATTCTAGCAACTGAAACTAGCTGGGACGAAAGCGTAAGAAGCGAAGAAGTTTTTGGAAATAATTTTAACGTATTCCGGCTCGACCGCAACTTATCGTTATCTCAGAAGAAGTCTGGAGGAGGGGTCATTGCCATTAATGCAAATTTCACTTCTGAGGAACTTATAACCGAAAAACATAAAGAATTTGAGCATGTATGGGTAAAATTATCTATAGCTGGCGAAGTACACATATTTGCTTCTGTGTATTTCCCACCCGAACATGCAAATAAAAAGTCGTATGAATTATTTTTTCAGACGGCAAATCGAATTGCAGAAACACTAGAACCAGAAGTGAAATTGCATATCTATGGCGACTTCAATCAAAATAAAGTAGACTTCATTCCCGATAATGATAATGAATGCATTCTACTCCCAGTCGTCGGGGAAAATGAAACCCTACAATATATATTTGACGAAATTGCACATCTCGGTCTTAACCAAATAAATCATGTAAAAAAATTCCAAAAATATTATCTAGATATTATTATTCACTAACATCACCGACGACTTTTGTGTGAATGAGTCCATGACTTCTCTTTGGAAAAATGAAAAATTTCACACAGCAATTGAATACTCAATCTTTATACATAATAGACAATTGCCTATCGACTGGGAGTATGAAGAAGTACCGGAATATAACAAGACGAACTTTGAAGCAATCAAATGTAGCCTACAAGCCATAGAATGGCAAACTTTATTAAACAGCGAACGAGATGTCAACTTAACGGTACATATTCTTCACGAAATTCTGAATAACATAATATCAGAATTTGTGCCGAAGAAAAGAAGACGAAATTCAACCAGCAAATATCCTATTTGGTTTAACGTTCAAATAAGAAATCTAAAGAATAAAAAAACAAAAAGCACATAAAAAATACAAAATAGACAAAAGTCATCAAAATTTGCTTGAATATCAAAATATTTCCCAAGAATTAAATTTTGCAATTAAAAGTGCACACGAAGAGTACAATAGAAAGGTCGAAACTGAAGTCAAATCATGCCCGAAGAAATTCTTTAATTACGTAAAGTCTAAGCTCAAAAGCAATAACTTCCCATCGCAGATGCATCTCGATGAGGATGTGAGGAATTCTTCGAACGAAATTTGTAATCTCTTTGCAAATTTCTTTCAGGAAGTATATACCCCATTTTCCGAAGAAAATCGCGATCGGAACTACTTTTCATTTTTACCGGATTATCCAAATGACATATCGGTGAACTATCTTTCACAACAGGAAATATGCCATGCACTAAAAAAATTAGACGGAACAAAAGGACCAGGACCTGACGGAATAGCACCTATATTCCTAAAGAACCTGGCTGAGGAACTCACCCTTTCCTTACATTGCATTTTCAATATGTCACTACAAACTGGAATATTCCCAGAAAAATGGAAACAATCTTTTTTGGTACCTATCTTTAAATCAGGCGCTAAATCTGACGTACGAAATTATCGTGGAATTGCCATTATCTCTTGCATTCCTAAACTATTCGAAGCAATAGTCAACGAAAAAGTCTTCCAACAAGTAAAGAATAGAATTACGTGTATGCAACATGGCTTCTTCAAAGGCCGTTCAACTGCAACTAATCTGTTGGCTCTTGTGACTTTTATTTTGAATGCAATGGAAAATGGCAAACACGTAGAAGCTCTTTACACTGACTTCAGTAAAGCATTTGACCGCATCGACATTCCATTACTACTCTTCAAATTGCAGAAAATAGGAATGGAACAAAGACTCTTAAACTGGCTCAATTCTTATCTAACAAACCGTGAACAAATTGTTCATTTTCAAAATTCTCTTTCAAATCCAGTAAAAGTCACTTCGGGAGTCCCACAAGGCTCTCATCTTGGTCCTCTTCTTTTCATTCTGTACGTTAATGACATCTCCTTCGTTCTTAAGCGTATCAATGCCGACGACATGAAGCTTTTCGCGGAAATTGGAAAGGAAAACGACATCGAAGCATTTCGAAACGAAATACATGTATTCCATACTTGGTGTGATAAAAATCTACTAACACTGAATGTGAAAAAGTGCAACTCTATAACATTTAGCAGAAAAAAACATGTACCAAATATTGTAATATGTCTTGGAAATCAAAATGTAGAAAAATGTGAAATAGTTAGAGATCTAGGCGTCGTCCTGGACTGTAAACTCACATTCATAGAACACTACAACTCTGTAATAAATAAGGCGAATAGTGTGTTAAGTTTTGTCAAACGCTTCTCACATAACTTCCAGGACCCATACACAATAAAGATTTTATATATTACATATCTAAGGCCTATTCTGGAATACTGTAACATCGTTTGGAACCCGTATATGGTCGTACATGAAGAACGCATTGAGTCAGTCCAGAAACAGTTTCTTCTATTTGCACTTCGTAAACTCAACTGGACCTCATTTCCACTTCCTCCATATGAAGCACGTTGCATGCTCATAAACATCCAAACACTAAAAGAACGCCGTGAATTTGCAATGCTTTCTTTTGTTAATGACCTAATTTCGCAACGAGTACAGTCAGCTGAATTACTAGAAAAACAAAATTTCTATGTACCTGGGCGTCAACTAAGAACGCGAAATTTGTTTCTAACCAAAACATCCAGAACAAATTATGCAAATAACGCCCCTATCAATCGCATGATGCGTATATACAATCAGCACTGCGAAATAATTGACACAACAATGAATAAAAAACAGCTAAAAAGAAACATGTACCGCAAAAATAATATTTAACCTAAGAAAACATTGTAACATTAGTGTATAAGTGTGTAGTCTACATTTGTTTGACGAAAATGAATAAATAAAAAAAAAATAGATACAACCCCTCACATTTTTTGTCTTTGATAAACTCGTAGAGTTCGTTTACTCGCTTTTCGACCTCCATCAAGCTTGACTACCCAAACAAAGGAGGTGGTGTTGATGGATTGGTGGTGCGTTGGGGCATTCTCTCCTTGTGGTTCTTGCTCCTGCTCTAGGGGAGTGTCATTTACAGAGTTCGCTGGGGTCTTCCGCACTGGTGATGTCTGTAGTCGACCGCTTCTTGCAAACACGTTCACCTATCCGAAAGCATGTACCTCATTTATTTTGTTTTTTATCGTTCGAATTCGTGATTTTATTGGGCCCCAACTCCGGGCCGCTTTCTCCGCTCGTTGTACATAGATGCTTTGTGATCCCATGGTGATCTTTCCAAGTAGTGAGGCCACGGTTCTTCATGGGGATCGTGTTCAGAGTCGGATCAGCGTAATCAGGAATGTGACATATGAGTCTAGTACCTAGTGCCAAAGCATAGACGAGCATCGAACGTACCCGAAGACTTGCTAAGATGTTACCCGGGGCAACCGCACTATTAGCCCACACGCCGTTTCAGGAAGGCGCGACTGTCAGCTTTTAGCGTCGAATTCAATTCATTTCCATGTCGTGTCCGTTTTTCGTGTCATAACCAGTTCGACGTAATCAGGATCTTACTGGCGTCGATCCTGATGTGCTAGGCACTGCTTTCGTAGCTCCAGTACACAGTATTTCCCCCGTGCAGTTTCCATAGGCTTTATCACGCCCTTACCCGCGTAGTCACCCGATTAGTCGCCTTCTACGACAGAGAGAGGGACCAAGACCCGAAGTGCTATTCTAGGCCGGCAACTCCACGGCGCACTGTACCGGTGTAGTCTACGTCATATCCTGTGTGCGTGTTGTTGAGGTGTTAATTGAAAAATGATTGTGAATGATTGAATTTCATGATTGTCGAGAGCGTTAAATCAGTTCCATCTTCTCGCACTCTGTCTTCCAGGCGGCGCTTTTTCTCCAGAAAACGGTATGTTTGCTGCCTTCGCTTCTGTAGTTATCATTCCGCGTTTCGTCGAGTCACTCAAACAGAACCTTTTCAGACAACTAGCTGTTGGGCACCAGCAATGATGGCATTTTCATTAAAATGATACACCCACGCGCCAGTTTCATGCCTAAACTGGGGATATAGTCATCACTCACAAAAGAGAAACCTTGCATTTTTCCCTTTCACCGACGAAAATATATAAAGATCCAGTGTGCGCTAATTGAGAGAAATCTTGGTGCGAGTGAGTCACACTCTATTACACTTTTTTTACTTTTGGGATTTCGAGTGTGCGAAAAACCTGTTTCTAGCACTGAAGCGCGCTGATCCGCACTCTGCCACACTGAAGAGTACAATCTACTTCTACTTCTGATTTCAAAACGGTTTTATTCAGCTTGCCCTGTAATTTGTATGTTTGTATGTTTGTAACATGTTTGTCTGTAGCTTTACCACATTAATAGAAATTTGAACCTCTTCCCGTTGACCGAAATCGATCTGAAATCTGGAACACACCTTTATCTCTGCAGTCATTATAAAACTGCATATTTCATGATCTTGAAAATCCAAGATGGCGGCCGCTACAAAATTTTACATATTTTCTCAAAATCACATCAATATGGGTTTTTTTCCAAACCTCATTGATATGGGTATAAATGAAAGGGATTGACTAGTAGAACACAGTTAGTTATTCATGAAAAATGCAAATCCGAGATAGCCGTCACCACAAAATGGCGGATTACATATTTTCTCAAAACCCCATCAATATGGGTGTCACCGCTAGCTGATTACAAAGCCGCTTACAGATTACAAAGAGCTGATTCATTACACGCACGCGTTAGCGAGAATGGGTATAGGTCAGTTGTGCTAGGATCAGCAATTAGATTTCGTCGCGGTTCAACCCAACCAGCGACTGGAAGAAAAACTTAACACATAAAAAGTATAGCATAGGCGCATTTTCCCGATTCGAAAGGGATACCGAATTTGATCGCCCTTTGCTTCCCGGGTGGCAATAAAATTATTGAATGAAATTGTGACTCCTTTCACACTGGGATGCAAGGGACATCAAAATTGCTGACAAATCAATATCTTAGTATTTAAGAACCAGCAAACCCTGTAAATAATCAGTATCTAACGAGTATCGAACTAGTAACGATAGAGTATTACGATCTAAACGTTCGGGTCCTCAATCATCCGAAAAAAGTTTCCTCCGGCGTGAGAAAGTTACTATGTTGATACTTTCACTTCGCTTACAATCCAAAGTTACTCTGTTTCACTTGTGCTGCAAGTGGAACATAGAAAACTTATAAAAAACTTGGAATTAGCATTGGCCTGTACTACAGGACGGTTCTAACCAACCTCCCTTGCAAGGAAGTTACCAAATTGAATTCTCGTTACGCGGGATTTTCATTGTCTAACTTCTGGTTAAGTCTTGGGCGGTCTGTTTTGCAGAACGTCGAATACTGACCGGCAACCAACTCGTGTCGTGAGGACGGCGTGTTTCGATCGCCGATAATGGGTATCAAATAAAAGCACTTGACTAGTAGAACACAGTTATACATCAAACAACAAAATGGCGATATATATATTCTTTTCCAAAACCCAATCAGTACGGGTATCGAATGAAATGGCTTAATAGAACACAGTTATTCATGCAAATCCAAAATGGCCGCCACCACAAATTGGCGGATTACATATTTTCTCAAAACCTCATCAATATGGGTATAAAGTGAAAGGAATTGACTAGTAGAACACAGTTATTGAAAAATGCAAACCCAAGATGGCCGCCACCACAAAATGGCGGATTACATATTTTATGAAAACGCCATCAATATGGGTATCAAATAAAATGACTTGACTACAGAAGACAATTATACATGAGGAATGCAAATCCAAAATGGCGCAACAACAACATGGCGATATATATATATTCTTTTCCAAAACCCAATCAAAATGGGTATCAAATGAAAGAGTGCACGTCGGATTTCTACTATCCACAGTTGTTTGTTTCATCATATGCACTACGATTTTATTTTAGTCTCATCATTGCCCTAGATTAATAAAGGAAGGGATATGATAACTACTTACTGCTTCTTGCCTAATTATTTTCCAGCTCTTAGTACATTGAGACGTTTAACTTAAATTTTTTTTTTACTTTTTTATTTACCTGTGCGCATCCACCAGAGCGCACAGGTGGAAGCTTATCAGAGTGTACTCTCCAGTGAATTTATCCGCTACACTGTAGAGAGTTGGGGCTTTCTTTCCACACTCTAGCGCCACCGAGTGTTGAGTAAAAAAACTGATCTTCTATCATCATGCGCTCGCACATATCTAGAACTATGATGATTATAGACCAAAGAGGAGCGCTCTCTATGAGGATGACAGAGAAGGTGGGTGAATTTGAATTTCTCTTCGCTACACGGAGGATATGGACATCATTGGGCACCAGACATTTCCCGACTGGTTACACGCAGACAAAAATGCGACAAACCAACGAAACATCAACTACTTACCTTCTGTAGCGTACGGAAGGATATTCACCAAGAGTAGCACATAGAGTTGCAATCTGTTCAGCAATTCGCTCCATATTTCCATACCTTGCTGATGATAAAGCTGGTGAATATGCACATTGGAATGTTACTGGTGAATCAAGCGAGTACACCTGTAAATACGATAACATTATTATATCACGGGAATTGATTTGTTAGTAGCTTTCTAGCAAATATATATGTAATATATAAATATAAACATCTTGTCCGTATGATGCATAAACATTTTATTCAAAGCTAAGCATGCGCCAGTTTTTTCAGATTTTAGTTTACTTTTATCGCACAACAATATGAAATAGAAAAATGTCCATTAAACTATACCTGTGACTCGTAAGGAAGGAATGCAATGTTGATCTCTTTCAGGGTTTTTATTTTCCTGGAAACCACCGACTTGCAAATGTCATTGAACAGTTCCTCAGGGCAAACTGAAATATAATTAACATTGAATCACCAATGTAAATTTTTTTGCTTAATGTTTTGTATAGAACTGTTCCTATTCAAGTATAAAGTCATGTGTAACTTGAAATTAAATACATTTTATAAAGTGAAACTGCGACTGAAAACTCCAACAAGCCATGAGTCGTTCGAATCGAAATAGATTTCCAATGAATCCAACAAACAAATTGTTTCGCTCGTTTATCGGTTCGAACTACGACCACGATGATCGACGATTCCAGCATTGTCGATCTCTCAATTTCATCGGAAGTACTCGTGTGCTTTCCGAACTATTGAAAAACCACAAGTTTGACATCGTAGCGCTGCAGGAGGTGTGTTGGAGAGGATCTACAGTAAACACAAAACTAACGAGCTAGGTACAGCTTTCATTGTGATTGGCAATATGCAGAAGCGTGTGTGGTCAATCAACCCAAGAATGTGTAGGTTGAGGATTAAGGTCCGATTCTTCAACATCAGCATCATTAACGTGCACAGCCCTCACCTTGCAAGTCCCGATGACGACAAAGACGAATTCTACGTGCAGCTGGAACGCGAATACGAACGCTGCCTGGAACATGACATCATCGTAGATTTAAATGCACAGATCGGTAAAGAGGAGGAGTTGAAACCTGTAATTGGTATGTACAACGCACACCAGTTAACAAATAAAAACGGATTTCGCCACCTCTGAGAATATGGTCGTACGCAGTACCTTCTTCCAACACAAATTCCTCCACCAATACACCTGGAGCACTAGGTGTATTCCTGGAGCAATACACCGACCATGTTCTGTTAGACGGTTGGCATTTCTCGAACATAACTGACGTCAGAACCTATCGAGGCGCTAACATCGATTCGGATCACTACCTAGTGATGGTTAAGATGCGCCCAAAACTCTCCGTTGTGAACAACAGTCGGTACCGATGCCCACGACGGTACAATCTTACGCGACTGAAACAAACATATGTCGCCCAAGACTATGCACATTCGCTTGAAGCTGTGCTGCCGGAAGAGGAACAAATTTACGAAGCTCCTCTTGAGGACTATTGGAGCATGATTAAAACAGCCATAAACAGCGTAGCGGAGAACATCCTAGGACACGTGGAACGAAGACGACGGTACAAGTGTTACACAAAAGAACGCTGCGCGGGAGCTAATGCTGCGTCAAGCTACCCGTCAGAACGTGGAACGATATAGACAGAAGCGGAGACAGCAAACCCAACTTTTCCGGGAAAAGAAGTGCCGCCAGGAAGAGTTTTTTCAAACTGACATACACGATATCTCAAGTTCTACTGAACCGATTTATGTCGAATTTATATGGTGTTATGAGACGAGCGTTAAACTTGTGTGATACGATTTTCAATAGATTCAGTCAATTCATCTGCTTCGCTGTTGACGTAGACATTGTCGGCAGAACATTTACACTAGGCTTAAGCACGAATCAGAGAGAATTGGACTGAAAACCAATGCGTCTAAAAACAAATACATGGTGGCTTCCGGATCCGAGCACGACAGGACCCGATTAGGTAGTAGTGTAAGTATCGACGGCGATGATTTCGAGATAGTGGACCTTGGCTCAATGGTAACGTCTGACAATGCTACCAGCCGCGAGATCCGAAGACGCATTATCAATGGGTGTCGTACCTACTATGGTCGTGCGAAATGTTCCCCGTATAAAACGCTAATGGGACCGGTTTTCCTCTACGGGCGCGAAACTTGGACAAAATTCGAAAAGGCCCTGCGAGCACTCGGAGTCTTTGAACGACGGGTGTTAAGAACCATCTTCGGCGGTGTACAGGAGAATCTGCGTATGGAGGCGAAGGATGGACCACTGAGCAGGACATATTGCAAGAATGTTCGACAACTATCCTCGTAAATGGTGTTCATTGGGAATCCGGCTGGAACGAGACGACGAGGAGCGCAAACGAGCAAGATGATTAGACCAAGTGGAGCATAACATGGTGAGCACGGAGTGCCCGCGGAATTGGAGAGAGATAGCCACGAACCGAGTTAGTTGGAGAAAAATTATTAATCAGGCCATGTTGCAAAGATGTTCAGCCAAAATGAATAAATAAATAATACTGCCTCCACCTTCCGAAACGAGGTCCGTGCGTCAAGATGCCTCCTTCTTTGTTCCTGCACATTTTGGCTCGCGGCACAAAGCATTCGTGCGAGGCGTTTTGTGTCTTGATGAACTTGTGTAATTCTCGAGAACGACGCTTTTTCCCGAAAGAGATGTGTTTGTTGCCTTCACTCCAGTCGGTATCGTTCAACGTTTTGTCGAGTCGCTCGTTGCAGCATGGCTGTGCGTGCTGCATCCTTCTCACACAGAAGCACTCAGCGCTCGTCGTGAAACCATTCGTTATGTTGTCCACGTTGTTCATAGCCGATGATGGTCTCTGTTGTGCTGTTTATTGCTGCTTTCAGGATGTTCCAGCATTCATCGAAGGGTGCAGCATTCAGTTCGTCTACTCCCGGTACATAGTTTCAAGACGCTCCGAGTATATTGCAGCAACGTTCGGCTACTGCAATCGTCGTAAATGGTGCCATGGTGAGCGTAGTTTAGAACGCAGTTTGACCATCAGAGGTCAGAAATCTAAAACGATGTTAGCGCCACGATAGATTCTGACGTCGATGATATTTGAGAAGTGCCGACCATCGATCAAAACATGGCCAATTAGTGTTTCCGTTTACATAGGTGATCTCCAGGTGTAGCGGTGATGGATGCTGTACTGGAAGAAGGTACTACGTATGACCATGTCCTTGAAGGCAGCGAAGTCGCATCATAAAACCTTTCCGACGCACCTCCTGAAGCGCTACGATATTAAAGTTGTGGACTACTCGTATTCGGTTACTTCCAAAAAAGTTGAGAGACTTGTAATTCCATCTCTCGAGTTTCTAATTTCTACTCCGTGTTCTATGTGTGGGTTTAGTCCGAATTTTCCTGTGCGTTTCATTTTTCCGAATGGCTTGCAGAGCCTGCACCAACCCAATGTGGCTTCCCTTTATGTTCCGAGTTTTTGAATGATTCAAAAATGTTCTGACGTGGATGAATCATACCCATAGGAAATATCGCCAATTCGTTGCTTGCCGTATTAGCGAAATTATATCGAAGTTGAAGTTCAAAGAATGGTTCCATCTAGAGAGAATGTAGCAGACGAAGTATCGAAGTGGAAATGAGGACCCGGCGTAACAACCAACTGAAGCCGGTGTAGAATAACGGTCTCAGACTGAGCGATGATCAGGAAGAATCTGTTGAAAATAAAACTTCGCCAAATCTCTAACTTTTTTTTGTGAATTCATACGAAATCATTCGATGTTTTAAATCAGAACAGATTAAAAACGTTACCATTAAGACATTGATATTTTTTTTTAATATCACTGAATCAAAGCGAAAAATTGTTTAGAATCATAAGAGGCATTGGTTGTTAGAATAATTTCGTTTGTTTAGATCATGGCTTCACCGGAACAATCTTAAGGCGGCTCGCACACCGGAGCAATAAACAACTAGCAACTATCAACATGCAATAAGCAATATTATCGCCAATGCATTTTTCCATTTGATTTTTGGTGATCTCGCACACCGACACAATACGGTATTGCTATCGCCTTTACAGAGCAACACATCGCTGGCAACACGACGTGTCGGTTGAAGAGCAACTTATCGCCCATAATTTGACAAGTTTCGACATTAAGTAGATTTTTTGCATAATGTCAGGCGTTATTATTGCTCTGGTATGCGAAGAACAACAAATATGTTGCCTGATGCATAATGCGTATTGCAGCTTGCTAGTTGCTTGTTGCTCCGGTGTGCGAGCCGCCTAACACGATATGATCATGCACGCTTGAAACGCAAAACCCCGTTTTATCTGCTCGAGAATTAGCATAACTTTTGAAATTTCCGAAATCCACAGTATGTGACGATCTGATTCCCAAATATGTCGTCGAGGGAAGCGGCGAAAAAGACAAATGTTTCGTATTTCTACGTCCAAAACACGAATATGACCGAATTAGGAAATTTGAGGGCCCAGATTGCACCAGAACGAAGTGCAAATCAGAATCTGCAGACAAAGAAGCGCTCGAGGAAACTTGACAAAATTTTGTGAATACAATATAATTGCGTAGCTATGGACGATGAAACGTTTCCGATCATATTTATGGGTATGAATGTTATAACTTGACCGAAAGAGTTCTCCGGAAGAATGAAATCATTATCTTGATTTCCATATGGTTGAAGTCATTAAGATCAATGCACTCATTTATTTATGTTTTTATAAGTAAAGGATAATGATGAATAAAAAAAAAAGGATGAAGAACTTATGTATATGATAATAATAGTGATCAATAAACAGTAAAAATAAAAACAGCATACCTTCGGTGAAGAAGACATGTGCAGCTTTATAGGTTGGCTTAGCTGGATTCTCGAAATCTCTCATCAACAATCTGATCGAATCCTCAGATGGTGTTATTAGGTAGACTGCTTCAATAGCTGGTAACGGTTCTCGTTTCTTATTGATATCCTCCACGACTGAAATCAAAGCATATTCAGAACAAAAACACAGTAGGATCACATTCATACTCACGTGTAATTCCCTCAGCACTTATTTCGTGCATTTTTGTACAAGCAGAGACCATACGCATAGCGAGCTTGTCTACAATTAAAATTCTCCATTCTGTTCCGGGTTTGGGCTTGGTTGGTGGTCCTTTATAGCGAACCACCTCATTCATAATCTCTGTAAAAATGAGAACAAATATCAATTTGTAATTAGTTGTGTCTAATTCTTGCTATTCCCAATTCGCAATGCTGTAATAGAAAACTTTATTGACAATCGCAATCAGTATCAGTCCTACTAATCAGATAGTTTCAAACAGAGGCTCTTTTATATTTTGCATTTTCTAGTGGATTGACATTTTTGAAACCATGATCAGAAACTTGAACAATATGGTTTTAGATTTTTTGCTATAGTGCCTCATTGGATTGGTAAGGAGTGAATTTATTTCGATAATCTCAATCGCATACCTTCAAGTCTCTTACCCCCACTCTATGGACAACTAATGGAAACAAATCTCTTGTTACAGTACACATTCAACAAGGGTTCATAATCTATGACAATGAGCGTCACAATCGCGTTAATAACATGGTAATGTTTCCCTGTTGATACAAGTATTGGTTGATTCTCCCGCGACCGTTGACTACAGAATGTTTTGATAATTCTCGCTTTTCTATTATGACAAGAAACGAAAACTAGAGTATATTTCATCAATTGAAAAAAGTATTTACTTAGAATATAGTTGACAAAAATCATTGAGCTCTATAAAACAGGAATGGAATCAAAACAATATAAAAAATAATTTAATTAACTAAAACCTGTTAGATTATTTTGCATAAATTTATACCATATTTCTGCATTCTCCACGAAGAACTTTTTTTCATATAAAGCTATATTTGAAGAAATCTTATTCGGGAGGGGCGTGAGAAAATTGAATCAATAGTAAACATCAATATTGATTTTCTTGATGCATGTGTTCAATATTGAAAGAATAATTTAGAAAATGAATCAGTCTAGTAAACGATGTTATAAAATGCTTTATTCAGGAAGAACTAGATTATTGTTGCAGTTCTCGTATACATATTCCTACATCCAAATCGCAAGATCTACTACGCATGAACAGAAATAAAAATCGATATGAAAACTGATTCAATACCACAAATTTTGTGCACTTCTAAAATTAAAAAAAAAATTTGATCATGAAAATATTCCTAAGCATTCCAAGGTACATGATCATAATTTCTTCTTCGGTAATTTGTCCAAAATATAGCTACTCTCTGGAACTTCGAGACCACTTCAAAACTGTCGGAGATTCCTGAAAAACCACTAGATTGAAAAATATATTCGATTCGGACAGCTTTCAATAATCGAAACATTCATTAGTTTCTCACAATGACACATCACGTTTTGCACAATAGCATAAATTGGGGTAGTACCTACAAAAACCACGATGATCATTCCATAATAATTACTCACTTTGTCCAACTAGCAGTTTCAGAGCCATGACTTCCCGATAGAACTTTAACGACTGATGTTATGATTCCACAAATTTCTCTTACTCACCACCAAGTGTTTGTATATTTACTCGAGGTGGCACCAAAAGTGACACAGAAGTGACAGAACGAAACGAAACTCAGCGCAAATCATTTTCCAGTTTCCACTAAGTACTGTTGATTGATTGCAATGGACTTACAACTCAATAAGCCGAACCATCAAATATTTTATGATAAATAAATAAACAATCTATATATATATATATATATATATATATATATATATATATATATATATATATATATATATATATATATATATATATATATATATATATATAAATGGATTTCTGCCTGTCTGTCTGGCCGTCTGTCTATCTATCTGATTCTTATGGACTCGGAAACTGAAAATAAAAATAAAAATGGATTTCTGCCTGTCTGTCTGTCTGTCTGTCTGTCTATCTATCTAATTTTTATGGACTCGGAAACTACTGCAACGATCGGCATGAAAATTAATATGTAGTGGTTTTTGGGGGCGGGGAAGGTTTTCATGATAGCCCCTCCCTCTCTCTAAGGGGTGGCTGCCATACAAATGAAACACAAATTTCTGCATTACTCGAGAATTGATCAAGCAAATGAAACGAAATGAAACGCATGTGGAAGTTTTAGGGTGCAATAAATGTTTCTATGGTGGTTAGACACTCCATCTCCTCTCTAAAGAAGGGGCTGCGATACAAATGAAACACAAATTTCTACATTACTCGAGAATTAATCAAGCAAATGCAGCCAAATTAGACATCTGGAGGTTTTAGAGTTCAATAAATGTTTCTATGGTGGTTAGACACTCCACCCCCTCTTTAAGGGGGGCCTGCCATACAAATGAAACACAAATTTCTGCATTACTCAAGAATTAATCAAGCAAACGAAACCAAATTTTGGCATGTGAAGTTTTCAGGGGGCAATAAATGTTTTTACGGTGGTTAGATACTCCTCCCTCCTCTCTTATGGGAGCTGCCATACAAATGAAACACAAATTTCTGCATTACTCGAGAATTGATCAAGCAAATGAAACGAAATTGAGCATGTGGAAGTTTTAGGGTGCAATAAATGTTTCTATGGTGGTTAGACACTCCACCCCCCTCTCTTAGGGGGGCCTGCCATACAAATGAAACACAAATTTCTGCATTACTCAAGAATTAATCAAGCAAACGAAACCAAATTTTGGCATGTGAAGTTTTCAGGGGGCAATAAATGTTTTTACGGTGGTTAGATACTCCTCCCTCCTCTCTTATGGGAGCTGCCATACAAGTGAAACACAAATTTCTGCATTACTCGAGAATTGATCAAGCAAATGAAACGAAATTGAGCATGTGGAAGTTTTAGGGTGCAATAAATGTTTGTATGGAGGTTAGACACTCCACCCCCTCTCTAAAGGGGGGGCTGCCATACAAATGAAACACAAATTTCTACATTACTCGAGAATTAATCAAGCAAATGCAGCCAAATTAGACATCTGGAGGTTTTAGGGTGCAATAAATTTTTCTATGGTGGTTAGACACTCAATCCTCTCTCTAAAGAGGGGCTGCCATACAAATGAAACACAAATTTCAGCATTACTCGAGAATTAATCAAGCAAACGAAACCAAATTTTGGCATGTGAAGTTTTCAGGGGGCAATAAATGTTTTTACGGTGGTTAGATACTCCTCCCTCCTCTCTTAGGGGAGCTGCAATACAAATGAAACACAAATTTCTGCATTACTCGAGAATTGATCAAGTAAATGAAACGAAATTGGGCATGTGGAAGTTTTAGGGTGCAATAAATGTTTCTATGGTGGTTAGACACTCCACCCCCTCTCTAAAGGGGGGCTGCCATACAAATGAAACCCAAATTTCTACATTACTCGAGAAATACTCAAGCAAATGCAACCAAATTAGGCAGCTGGAGGTTTTAGGTTGCAAAAAATGTTTCTATGGTGGTTAGACACTCCACCCCCCTCTCTAAGGGGGTGGGCTGCCATACAAATGAAACACAAATTTCTGCATTACTCGAGAATTATTCAAGCAAATGAAACGAAATTTGGCATGTGGGAGTTTTAGAGTGCAATAAATGATTCTGTGGTGGTTAGATACTCCTCCCCCCTCTCTTAGGGGGGGGCTGCCATACAAATGAAACACAAATGTCTGCATTCCTCGAGAATTTATCAATCAAATGAAACCAAATTAGGCATATGAAGGTTTTAGGGTGTATTAAATGTTTCTATGGTGGTTAGATACTCCACCCCCTCTCTAAGGGGGGACTGCCATACAAATGAAACAAAAATTTGTGCATTACTCGAGAATTAATCAAAGTTTTAGGGTGCAATATATGTTTTTACGGTGGTTAGATACTACTCCCCCCTCTCTTAGGGGGGAAGGCTGCCATGCAAATGGAACACAATTTTTTGTATTACTCGAGAACTAATGAAGTAAATGAAACCAAATTAGGTATATGGAGGTTTTGAGGCGCCAATCAAATGCCATACAAATGAAACACAAATTTCTGCATTACTCGAGAATTATTCAAGTAAACGAAACCAAATTAGGTATATGGAGGTTTTAGGGCGCAATAAATGTTCTCACGGTTCACGGCACACTCCACCCCTTCTCAAAGGGGGAGCTGCCATACAAATGAACGACAAATTTCTACCTGACTCGAAAACTAATCAAGAAAATACCAAATTTGGCATGCGAAGATTTTAGGGGACACAAAACGTTTCTATGGCGAATATACACTCCTCCCTTCTGTCTGAGGGGGGAAGGGGGCTGCTATACAAATGAAGCACACATTTCCGCATAATTCAAGAACTAATCAAGCAAACGGATCTAAATTTTGCATATGGAGGTTTTATGGGGAAGAAACATTTCTAAGGTGGTTCGACACTCCTCCCACCTCTCTAAGGGGGTCTCCCACACAAATGAAACACAAATTTCTGCATTACTCGAGAACTAATCAAGCAAACGAAACCAAATTTGGCATGTGGAGGTTTTAGGATGCAATAAATGTTTCTATGGTGGTTCGACACTCCTCCCCCTATCTTATGGTGGGCTGTCATACAAATGAAAATCAAATCTCTGCATAACTCGAAAACTAATCAAGCAAATGGAGTCAAATTTGGCATGTGAAGAGAACGAAACGTTTCTATGGTCAATGCACAATCCTCCCCCCACTCTACGGGGAGAAGAGGGGATGGGTCTGTCTATATTCTATCATATTTTCTGTATCAAACATTTATTCCATGTAACGGAGAAACATGTTATTTGCAAGTGGTTGAAAAATCTTGAACGAGAATTGTGTCTGAAAATAATCTGATATTATAATGATGAGTTTTGGTAGAAGACTACTAGGAATTTTTTAGTAAAAGGTAAATTCAACGGGATCGATTAGAAGATCAATCAATGATCTTCTAATCGAACTCATGAACTTGCGCTTAGTATGAAAAAGTGAATGTTTGAAGGTATTGATAACAAAAAAACAAATTTTGGGCGGGATGAAGTTTGCCAGGTCAGCTAGTGTTCATATAATTACGTGATGGACCAAGCCACGTGACATCAACACCAGCACAGAACGCATAAGTCAGCATTCTGCTCACAATAGGAAAACGCAACATCATCAACAACCATGAACCACGCCACCCGATCAAAGTCCATAGACGCCACCATCGAATCCGAAATGTCTCATCAGCAGATTTAGGTTATTTAAGATCTCACCTTCGAATAGCTAGGGCATTATGTATACAACCTTGTAGCGATAAAGAGTAAAATAAATGTTTTTTTTTCGATTAAACCGTGAATGTAAACGTAATTATATAAGTCTACGGCGCGATTGTCCATTGAATATACTATAGGTTCATTTTATTTATTTATTTATTTATTTATTTATTCGACAAATCAACGGGTATACAGAACCCAAATGACGCTTACGTACTAAATTATAATTAAAAACTTAATAACTAGACGGAGTATTTGTGATCGAAGAGATGTATCTCTTTCTAAGCGATGTGCGTGATATCCCGAGGTCAAAATAAATACTGTGTCTATTGAACTCTCGACATTGGCTCGTAGTATCCGAAATTCGTGCGTGAAAACGGTATCTGGAGGAAGTTATGAGATCTCAGATTCCTTTGCTGGATATTAAAGTTCACAAGTTGTAAAAGCTCTGAACAGTCTATGTGCGACAGTATCAAGTCGAAAATGAAACATATTCTGGCAAGGTTGCGGCGATTACACAAAGAATCAAGCCCGATGAGTCTGCAGCGATGTTCGTAACTGGGAAGGTTGCTGGGATCACTCCAAGGTAGATTTCGTAGAGCAAATTTAACGAATTTGCGCTGGATAGCTTCTAGCCGCAGAATGCTGTTTTGATAGTATGGTGACCAAACAATTGATGCATACTCGAGTATCGAACGAACGAGGGAACAATATACGGCCTTTATGCAGTGTATGTCCCTGAAGTGTTTTGTTACACGAAACATAAATCCGAGCATTTTGGATGATTTCATCGTTATATATGCAGTGTGCTCACGAAATGTAAGCCTAGAGTCGAGCATAACTCCTAGGTCCTTGACACAATTGACTCGTTGTAATATACAGCCCTGCAACTTGTAATTGAAGTGGACTGTAGTGCGTTTACGCGAGAATGAAATAATTGAGCATTTGGTGGGGTTTAGAATCATTCTATTTTTGTCACACCATGCAGCAAATGCATCGATTTGCGACTGTAGAAATGCTGCATCATTTTCACTATTAATTAAATAGTACAATTTAAAGTCGTCTGCGTAAGACAATTTTTGACAATCCAAAACAAAATTGATGTCGTTCAGAAATAGCAGGAAAATGTATGGTCCTAAGTGACTTCCTTGGGGAACACCCGAAGTAACACTGAAGGTCTTGGAAATAGTGTCACCAATTTTAACAGACATCTGTCGATTTACCAGATAGGATTGCAACCATTTAAGAAAGGAGCCGTTGAAACCGAGACGATTAAGTTTGGCAATTATTAACTGGTGATTGATGGTATCGAAAGCCGCCGAAAAATCGGTGTAAACTGCATCTATTTGATAACGCGACTGTAGAGCACGAGCAATAAATGATGTGTAAACAACTAGGTTTGTAGTTGTTGATCGCTTCGAAATAAATCCATGTTGTTGTTCAGCTATATAGCTCTTGTGTGGTGGATGCCCGCCTTAACGATACATTCAAGGCGCGCGATCAGCAGAATTAGCAAGAGTCCAAAGTTCCGAGAACAGGCGATTGCGATTTATGCTGACCGCGGCAGAAACTGTCACGTAGGCATCGCCGCATGCATGGTAGAATATGTCTGAGAGAGTTAATAAAATCATTCTTACACCTCAACTCATGGCGAGTAGTACATTGCTAATACCACGTCCCTCGATGTCTAAGCTGTACGAGTAGACATCAAATCATGGCGATCCCTCGCCAGTCGAGTAAAAAGTTAACCTTTTTAACAGAGTAAAAGTTGAGTTTTAACAGTGCAAAAGTCGAGGCAGAAGAAAAATCGATCACAGCAATCATTAATTACCGACCAACAATGGGTTGGTTTAGCAGCGACGAGATCGTCGCGCCGGCAGCAATTAACAGCACAGCCGAAAACAGCCACGCACAGACGATAGCAATCTGTATACTTGCGGCAGCCGCCGTGGGATACATCGCGATTAAATTAATTGCGAAATTGCACCGCCAACAGACAGAGCGAGTGGCCAACCGGACCATTCAAATGAACAATTTAGCAGCGAACGTTTAACCCTTAAACTTCTAACGATGTTTAACGTTTGTGCTATGTGAACTGTGAAGTGAATAATCATAAGGACCATAAAGTGAATAATTCATAAAGACCTAGACCAGCCGCACCGTAGTGCGAAATTCAAAACGAAAAATGGCACACAGTTAATTTAATTATCAAAATACTGTGACCGAATGAGAGCACCGGGACAGCAGAACGGTTAAAAGCAGCAACAATCAACCGCAGCGAACATCAATGAATGCATGCGACCATCAACATTGTCCTGTTATCATTTCACGACGCAATGCGGAATGCGTATCCACAGGCTAACTTCAAAATTAACAACAGGCTGCGTAGAGGAGAGCGGCTCCGCAGGCCAACAGCAACATTATCAACAGGCTGCGTAGAGGAGAGCGCCTCCGCAGGCCGCATCCAAACAACGAGCAGCCGGAAACCTGATTCAGACGACCGCCAGTGAAGTGTTCTTCAATCAGTTCAACGACCATGTAGATTAGTACAAAGCAAAACAACGAAAATTAATGTAAGTAAATGGATTTTATTTTTACAGTGGGGGATAGATTAAATAAGCTTTTAACTAATTTAAAAAAGCATAAATCATATACGCTACCCACAAAGAAACAAAAAATTAAAGATATCAAACAAATATTGCTAGAAGTTAAACATGTAGTGATTGATGCTAGAGGAACGGAAAATCAGATAGCTTTCAAAAATAGATACATCGATCTTAAAAACATAGCAAGGGAGTGTTTGGTAATATTGAAATCAAACGACCTCGAATGCACAGCTATAGAGGATGATGATTTAGAAATTGGGGAAAATACTGAAAATAAGGAAGACAAAGAAGAAGACGAAGTCGAAGAGCAAGAAGAGGTAGAATTGGAACAAGAAGAAGAGGAAGAACAGAATAGTGAATTTTCAGACTTATCAGAAGAGGAAACAAGTGAATCTGAACCTGAACCATCCAAAATGGCTACGCTAGATCTTGGAATAGCTATGAAACTTATTGAAAAATATGATGGCGAGCCAACTGGGCTATCATTATTTTTAGAAACGATGGATCTGCTCAAAGAATATTCGAAAGATGTTCCTGAGGCATCCATCATAAAATTCCTAAAAACTCGATTAATAGGAGCAGCCCATGGCTCCATTGAAAATGTGACTACGTTAGGACAAGTTAAGCAAGTTCTGAAAGACAAATTTACCATACGCTTCACCCCTAGAGCGGTGGAGAGCGAGATTCGTCAATTAAGACAACAGAACAAATCTGTCAGCGAGTTTGGCGCTGATATTGAAAAGCTAGCGACAAAACTAGCAGCGGCACACGTGTCGAACAATACCTTCACATCGGAAGCTGCTGCATCCGGTATTGTTCAGCCAATAGCTGTACAAGCTTTCATAGAAGGATTGAAAAATCCCCAGACCATGTTTTTCTTAAAGGCTAGAAACCCTAGTACTTTAAATAAGGCGATCTCAGACGCACTAGAATGTGCACCAGAAGCGTCAAAAACTGAAAATGCTTTCTGGTTTGGGTTTTCAAACAGATCAGGAGGATACAACAACAATGAAAGAGGCCGTGGATACTCTCGTGGAAGGGGAAACTTCCGAGGCCGTGGTAACCACCAACAACAACAACGAGGTAATTACCAAGGTCGAGGTAATTATCAAGGCTCAAGAGGACGCGGTAATTACCAAAACCAGGGGAACGGTAATAATCATTTCCAACAACATTCGCAACAGCAAAACCATAGGCAACATGCACATTTGGCAGATCACGAGCCTCAGCAATCGAATGCATCAGTTGCAGCACAGCAACCTACAGAGGAAGCTAATCTGATCGAGTTATTTCGTTGACTTGAATCAAGGAAAATTAAGCTCGTCACCCCGAACAGCATTTACCATTTTTGACAATACTATTAGTTTTATTATTGATAGCGGAGCATCGTGCAGTGTTATTGATATAAAACCTATACCTGAAAATGTGAGAATAGACAAACAAGATATAATCTCAATTAAAGGAATAAATGGATTAACAAAATCCGTTGGGTCCGTCAACACTGTATTGCAGTTCGGTAATGACTATTTCGACATTAAATTTAATGTTGTTCCAAAATTGCCGAGCAGCATAGCAGGATTGATAGGCACGGATTTCTTATTGAAATATAAAGCCAATATTGATTTTGAAGCTTTAAATTTGACATTAAGAAACAACCAAAATACAATGAATCAGATACCCCTAACACTTAATGGAACTGTGTCGAATGTTATACCACCAAGAACAGAAATAACTACCAATGTAAAAACAAAATTTTGCAACACGTGTGTAGTACTTAGCGAACAGGTTATGCCAAATGTATTTATTGCAAACTCAATTGGTCAACCCTCGAAAGGTACTATACCTGTTAGGATAATCAATTTAAAAAATAAACCAGTAATAATCAAGCAACTGGAACCGAATATAACATCAGCTGAAAAGTACAATGTTATCGAATTTAAAAAACAAGAGAATAATATTGACAAAACACGAGCGGAAAAACTATTGGAAGAATTGAAACTTAGTCATCTATCTGGGGATGATGAAAAAACAATTAAGCAAATTTGTCTGAAGTACTCAGATATATTTTGTGTAAAGGGAGATAAACTTGGAACCACCAATGTTTATTGTCCTTCATTGACCACCAAACCCAATAGTCAACCAGCGTTTAGTAAACAATACAGACTACCAGTCTCACAGAAGAATGAAATCTGTCGACAAATTGACAAAATGTTAGAGGAAAAAATTATTGAAGAAGCCAAGTCAGAGTGGAACAGTCCATTATTGCTTGTACCGTACCTATTTATATGGGCGAAAATTTGAATTGTACACAGACCACAGGCCTTTAGTGTACCTTTTTACATTAACTGACCCTTCAAGCAGGCTGACGAAGTTTCGTCTAGCTCTTGAAGAATACAATTTCGATGTCTATTACAAAAAAGGTTGTGAGAACGTAGTAGCGGACGCGCTATCACGTATTTCAACAGCTGAATTGAAAGACATGAATACAAAATTAAGCCAAGATGCATTCATAACAACCCGAATGCAAGCTAGAAAAGAAAAATCGGAATCTTCCACAGGTGATGTGATCAATGGCCATGATACTTCACATGGAAAGAAAGCTCAAATTAAAATACAAAATAATGATTTTCAAGAGAACATAACGTGGATCCCTGAGAAAGAAGAAATAATTATTAAACCAACAGAATCCTTGGTATCGTTACGACGAACAATGGATAAACTTGGAGCAATATGCAAAATTAATAACGTCGACGAATTATACATAAAAATCAACAATGAATGTGCGCACAAATTCTATGAAAAAATAATAAATCATGATTTAATCAAAGGGATACCAAATATAATTAAAATCTCAAACAAGGTGAAAATTATAACGGACGAATTAACTAAAAAGTTGATCCTTAATGACTATCATTTGTTGCCAACTGCAGGACATGCAGGCATCAAAAGAACAATAAACACGATCAGACAAAAATACTACTGGAAAGGCATAAACCAAGATGTAGCGAGATTTGTTAAATCTTGTGTAAAATGTCAAAAATATAAGTCAATCAACAAAGAGAAAATTCCTATGACAATTACTACAACAGCTGGCGCAGCGTTTGAAAAGATTTATTTAGACCTTGTTGGACCGTTGATTCCTTCAGAAGGTTATGAGTATATCTTGACAACGCAGTGCGAGTTGACAAAATTCATTACCGCAACTCCAATAAAGGACAAAGCAACTGAAACAGTAGCCTCAGCTTTCGTAAAAAGCGTCGTATTAAAATATGGCGTGCCAGAGAGGATTGCGACTGATAGAGGAACAGAGTTTATGTCGGAACTGTTCACATCAGTTGCAAAACTCCTGAATATTGAAAAACTAAATAGCACAGCATACCACCATGAATCAATAGGAGCATTAGAAAACTCACACAAAGCACTTGGAAATTTCTTAAGAATCCAGTGTGATAACAAGTTATTTTCATGGATAGACTGGGTACCATATTATGAATTTGCCTATAATAATACGGTTCATTCTACTACACAATTTACACCTTTCTATCTCGTGTATGGCCAACAGTCTAGAATGCCATCAAACCTTACAGACAACAAACCTGAACCTATTTATAACTTTGACGATTATAGTAAACGCATGAAACTACGACTACAAATATGTCACAACGAAGTAAAGGAAAGATTAATACGAAAAAAAACCGTCAGGACAGAACACATAAATAGAAACGCGAAAATAAGGAATTATAAACAAGGAGATTTAATCCTACTAAAAATGAAACAGCAAGGAAATTGGATGAGAAATATTCTGGTCCATTTCAAGTATTGGAAGATTTAGATCCAAACATAAAAATTTTAATTCAAGGAAAACAAGATTTAGTGCATAAATGTAGAGTCAAACCATACATAGGACGTGTGGTGGATGTTTAGAAAATGACAACAATAACAATAATAATAATAATAATAATAATAATAATAATAATAATTATAATATGCCATAATTGTAATTCACCATAATAATTCATTGTAACACTCTATTTGAAACATTAAATGATCTTCAATTAAATATATTTATACAATATTAATTTTTAGCGTGAACAGTTCAATATCAATACAATATCAATGTAATCAATTACAATATCAATTAATTACAATTTATCATCAACTCAATTTATTATATTGCTTATAATACTACTATAAATAAGAAGAAGATTATAACAACTTAAAACTTGATTTAAAAATTAAACTATATCATAATTTTTAAATTTAAAAGAAAGGGCGTGTGGTGGATGCCCGCCTTAACGATACATTCAAGGCGCGCGATCAGCAGAATTAGCAAGAGTCCAAAGTTCCGAGAACAGGCGATTGCGATTTATGCTGACCGCGGCAGAAACTGTCACGTAGGCATCGCCGCATGCATGGTAGAATATGTCTGAGAGAGTTAATAAAATCATTCTTACACCTCAACTCATGGCGAGTAGTACATTGCTAATACCACGTCCCTCGATGTCTAAGCTGTACGAGTAGACATCAAATCACTTGCATGTGTAGGAGATGTAATCCAAGACGATGAGCTCTAGTAGCTTAGATATTGCACATAAGCAAGCGATCCCTCTGTAGTTCTGCACTTCTTTCTTGCTTCCTTTCTTAAAAACCGGGAAGACATAAGCCTTTCTCCATATATCTGGAAATATGCCAGAATCTACGGAGAGATTGAAAAGGAGACTCAGTGGGTAAGACAAACTATCGGTACACTTTTTCAAAACAATGGAGGGGACTCCGTCTGGTCCAGGGTTGGAAGAACGTTTCAGCTTATGGCAGGCGTCTTTGACGATGTTCTGGTTAATTATAGGTGGTGATCCAAACGTTGCAAGATGAGGTATATTAGCGGTTGCGGAGACAATTTGCTCATGATTAAGACATTCCTTGACGAAAACACTCTTGAATTGGCACCAGAACAGCTCACAGATACTTTCTCTGCTGGAAGCTACTACATTTCCACGTGTCATCACAGTCGGTAGACCGGACTCTCTCTTTTAGTTGTTGACAAATTCCCAAAATCTCTTTAAAGTGGATTGCACGCGGTTTTGATAACTGGCAAATAAAACTTTGTTAAGACGTTTGTAATTGCTGTTGGCCAGCGCGTAACGGGTTTTCCAATAATACGAGCGAAATCTAGTGAAATTTCTCAAAACGGATCTCTTCGCTGCTTTCAAATTACGATTTGACCACGGAGGTTGCTGAATATTATGGATTCTTTTCTTCGGGACAAACTGGTCAATTGCATAGAGCAACACATTCGATAAAGCAAGAGAGCCAGATTCAACATCACATGCTAAAATGGCGTTCCAATCAATGTTCAGAAAAAATCTATTCATTGATAGAAAGTCAGCCTTGTTGAAGTTGTAATGGACCGATTCAGTTGTGCTTGCAAACATGAGTGGTGGCGAGACACGCAACGAAATGAGGAGCGGAGGGTGATGATGACACACTTTCACCAAAGGAAACGGTGACTCGATCACTGTTGTGTTTGAAATGAGCTCAGTATTGCAGAGAGGTTTCCCAGTGACATTCTCAGGTTTCTCATGGATAACCTCTATCGTCGGGTGTCAAAATATCTAGAATAATTAACTCAATTAATTCCTTTCGCTAGTAGGTCTAGTTGATGGTCAAGTTCAATGCGTAGATTGCTCATATTGGCGAAACGTCCTGGTGGCTTGATCAGTGTTGTCACATCTTGTTGCCATCATCTGTATCGGAAGGAGTAAAAATCTTTTTGATCTGAACTTTTTCTTCCAAAAATCTTTACCATCGAAAATATTCGTTATAGAGAAAAATCTGTTTTATTTGTTTACAAAAAAAAACACAATATACTCCCAAGATGGCTGAAAAGTGGTTCTAGCATATTGGCCCACTTTAGAATATCCGCGTTGACGGCATTGAGCTTCGTATTATGAAATGGGGGAGTAGGCACGCAATATTATACTTTTATCACCCTCATTCTCATTTACGGCCGTAACCGTATATTCATTCGTCGGATGTGATACGTCGTCATAGAAAAAGCCATTCTAATTTACGGCCGTATTTCTGTGTACTATATTCATTTTGGTAAACTGTATTATTGACATCGAAAACAGATGTTTTTTTTTATTTTTTCACTTCTGTTTTATTTTCATTTGAAATTCCCTCATTGTGTACTGTTTTTGTCGGGAAAACAAAGAAATTCCCAGTTTTCTGAGTGATCCGCAGACGTTTTACTGTGCGAACGTCGATAATGGCCAACTTATTCAGGTTACTCCATAACAGCACGATTGATCCAATGTGACAACAAATCGATGATATGTGAATGTAATCCGCCGGATGATAAGTGCATTGGTGTAGTCGCATGAAATTCATGCCAGCTTGCGTGTGTAACTGCATGCGACATTTATTATATCGAATTTGAAGCATGAAGTCGGAGCACAAGAGGTATGAAACGGCCAATTGCACATGTTCACAATAACAACATTCTTTTCCCTCAGCACTGTCACATTCACCCTTGAACGAAAGCTCCAGCCGGTCGGAACCATTCGGCAGCGGTTTTCTCGAATGTCAACCTGCCGAAGCGTATCAGGACAGTTTGGCTCTTGCAACCGAATATTCAGTTATTCTTGGTACAATTAATTAAATTCAAAAGCTGCACATTCGAACGGTACCAATGGGACCAGGAAGCTTCTCAATCGTTTGGTGTTATAACGGTGCGAATGGATCTTCAGGAGTCCCCAGCAAACATTAAATCGTATAATTTTGCACGTGCCAAATCTTACAAGAAATCCGAATAAATCATAATCGCATATATTATCAATCAAAGTATGTATCGTGTATATTTGAAATCGCATAAAATGTAACAACTCGATTTTATATACCATTATCAAATTAAGTCGCAATTCGGTATAATAAACATCAATTTTATGATGTACATTGTCGTAAAATATATTTAATCCACATCATATGCGTATATTATGCTGATGCAGTTTGTGTGTCGTATAAGTGTATAATTTAAATCGATTCAGTACTTTAGTAAATCGTGTTGCATGCTGAAGAAAACATGAAACAGTAAATCATATTAGATCCTAATAAAGAACATATTACATCATATTGAAATGTCATTGAAATGCTGATGCACTCGAAAGTTTTAACCGCTGTTGAATTAAATTTCAGACAGCCGCGTGAGATAGCTGGTGGATGATAATCCAGACGACCGGAGTTCGAACCTACATTAGAGCAGTTTTCACCAAACATCAATCTGTGATATTTTAAACATTCATATTCCACTCCCAACACAAGTCAATCAAACAATTATTATTTCTACGAACATAAATACTCATATATAAAAATGATGATTTGTGAGGTTTTAATAAACATTCCACGAAAATATTTTGCGTCATTTGTTTTTTTCTATGTCTGTAATAAATCGTATATAAGTATGGCAAAAGTCGTATTTGGTGCTTTGACAATTCATGAATATATTCATATTAGATCGCAATTCAATTCCAACATAATCGCTATTATTGCCGGTCAAAGTTGCATATTCATCCAAACTAATTCGGTAAGCATTTGCCATCCCAGCAAACATTAAATCGTATAATTTTGCACGTGCCAAGTCTTACAAGAAATCCAAATAAATCATAATCGCATATAATATCAATCAAAGTATGTATCATGTATATTTGAAATCGCATAAAATGTAAAAACTCGATTTTATATACCATTATCAAATTAAGTCGCATATCGGTATAATAAACATCAATTTTATGATGTACATTGTCGTAAAATATATTTAATCCGCATCATATGTGTATATTACGCTGATGCAGTTTGTGTGTCATATAAGCGTATAATTTAAATCGATTCAGTACTGTAGAAAATCGTGTTGCATGCTGAAGAAAATCATGAAACAGTAAATCATATTAGATCCTAATAAAGGACAAATTACATCATATTGAAATGTCAATGAAATGCTGATGCAATCGAAAGTTTTAACCGCTGTTGAATTAAATTGCAGATAGCCGCGCGAGATAGCTGGTGGATGATAATCTAGACGACCGGAGTTCGAACCCATATCGGAGCAGTTTTCACCAAACATCAATCTGTGTCATTTTAAACATTCATATTCCACTCCCAACACAAGTCAATCAAACAATTATTATTTCTACAAACATAAATACTCATATATAAAAATGGCGATTCGTGAGGCTATAATAAACATTTCACGAAAATATTTTGCGCCATTTGTTTTTTTTGACGTAGGACTACGTCTAACCGGAAGATATAGGGGGTGAAATGGAAATCTAGGCACTGAACAAGTAGGAAAAAATGCAAGATTTGGAACGCTTATAACTCGAGCATTTCTCAATAGATCGCAAAGGTTTTTGCATCAATTGATAGGAAATATATCTACGCATCTATCATAACGAATAACATTTCATTTTTCTTGAGATAAATAATTGAATAATTGTGAAATATCAAGCATTGTCAAAATGCACTATGTGCCCATTTTTGATTGGTCCATTTTGTGCTCCTCAAATCGTACCGACCAAAACGGTCAACCAGAGCAGCAGCGAAATAGAATGAAGCACGATTCGGAAGGAAAAAGAAAAAAATGAACGAAACATTGGTCGCAGCCTCACACATGCGTAATTCTCGAGCCAGCCAGTCAGCTTAAAAATCCCCGCTCCGCTGCCGTAACGATCATTCTTTGTGTGGACACCGACTGGACAACATCGTTGCTGGACGAGCTGGACGGCGAGGGATCGAGTGCCTTTCTCAAGGCAAGAGGGCGGAGGTGGTAGCGCTGAAGTAGAGTAGAGTAGAGTTTTCAAAGGGCCTTTCTCAAGGCTAGAGACGAATGAACTGCAAAAGTTTAAAGTCTCTATAATACAATACCTTCCTTCCTTCCGTAACGATCATTCTCATTCAAACCGTACACCACATCGGTTCGCCTAGCAGGCGACATATAGTTTCGGCCGCCGATGTTATCGAGTTAGCTGGCAAAGCTGCTCGCGACGATAATAAAACCCGCATTCGGAACAGAACAGTTGCAGCGAGTGGCGAGTGGCAAACGCAATCGCAAAACGGCAGCAGGTAGCAGAAGAAAAAAGTTTGTTCTTTACACAATCTGCTTTGGTGGCAAATCCAGAACAAGACGGCATCGAGGGCGTTCGAAATGGTTTTTTTTCAAAACCACGAGTACTAAGTTTTCTAAATTGGAACCATTCCATAAAACAAGGCGCTTTTCAGGGCCATTAAACCTTCCAAAAAAGAGTTTAGAAAATACAGTTAAATGCTTTCTAAAACATTATCCAAAATAATAATAAAACACAAATTGATTTTTTCATAATTTGTTTGCCAGGATCTGATGAGTATGTGAATTTGGCAGTTGTTCTGAGCTTATTGATAATTGGGGACTTTCCTGATTATTCAATTTTCACCAATTCTTAAATTGTTTCCAGATTGAAAGTACAGTAATTTACAATTAGTTCGACATTTAGCTAATTGGACGGACATGTAATGCGACTTATTTAGTTGGACATTTTTCCAACTGTGAAAGCTGTGGCGAGTGGCAACAAATCGCTAAACAGGAAGGTTTAGCCGAACAAAATGGGGATATCGAGTGATAACAAAACAATAAACTCTTTAGATTGAAGATAATTTTGTGATCCTGAAAAGGACCCTTTTTAGCCTTCATGTAAATCCAACGAGCGAACAAATCGTAATGAATGTATTTTTTTGCCATCGCTCCCTTTTAACGCTCATTCGTTCGTCTCGTTGGACTCGCCCCTCTGGCTGAGTCTGCCGATTTGTCTCTATCCTGTGAGTGTGTACCGCTAGAGTATAAAACACGCGGACCCCAAAAAAATATCTTATTTTCTTTCAAACCGTAAACCCGTGTGGTTGTACGGCATCGGCATCGTGGACGTAACAAAAGAGGACAAGTTAAGGGAAAGGCAAAGTCTCACTCGAACCGTGCAGGTCTCCAGTTCCCTGTTGGTCGCATTCACTGATTGCTCCGCAAGGGTAACTAGGCCGAACGGATTGGTGCCGGAGCACCAGTATACCTAACAGCGATTATAGAGTTTCGGCCGTCGGAGTGCTCGAGTTGGCTTGCAAAGCTGCTCACGACAATCAGAAAACCCGCATCAAGAACAGAGCAGCTTCGGTTCGGCGCTCATCAAGGTAACAATTAGTTTCAGTGAGTGGCAAAGTGTTTCTCCGGCACGTCGCATTAAATGTAATTTACTGAACAACATGTCACAAGCTGGATGGGAAGAAATTTTCCAACTGTGAAAGCTGTGGCGAGTGGCAAACGCAATAGCTAAACAGGAAGGTTTAACCGAACAAGATGGGAATATCGAGTGATAACAAAAACACAACACCAAAGGTTCTTTTCAGAACCATCAACATATTCATAAAGAGTAAACAGTAAACTAATCCATTTTTCAGGTAGATAGGTAGGTATTCACGTAGAAGAAGAAAATAAAACAATATATTTAAAATATATATTTAACAAAAGCTGTCCCGTTTGTATAGTCCTACGTCACTCCGGTTATGTCCCCGACATTACCCACCCGTCTTTTTCGATGTCTGTAATAAATCGTATATGAGTATGGTAAAAGTCGCTATCATAGCCGGTCAAAGTTGCATATTCATCCAAACAAATTCGGTAAGCATTTGCCATGTATGTATATGGCCTCCACTTTTGCATGCATATGCCTGTTAGGCGCATTATATGCCAACCAAATTTTAGGGCATTTTAGGATGTATGTATATGGCCTCCACTTTTGCATGCATATGCCAGTTAGGCGCATTATATGCCAACCAAATTTTAGGGCATATTTTATTTTTTGACGTAGGACTACGTCTAACCGGAAGATATAGGGGGTGAAATGGAAATCTAGGCACTGAACAAGTAGGACAAAATGCAAGATTTGGAACGCTTATTACTCGAGCATTTCTCAATAGATCGCAAAGGTTTTTGCATCAATTGATAGGAAATACATCTACGCATCTATCATGACGAATAACATTTCATTTTTCTTGAGATAAATAATTGAATAATAGTGAAATATCAAGCATTGTCAAAATGCACTATGTGCCCATTTTTGATTGGTCCATTTTGTGCTCCTCAAATCGTACCGACCAAAACGGGCAGCCAGAGCAGCAGCGAAATAGAATGAAGCACGATTGGAAAGGAAAAAGAAAAAAATGAACGAAACATTGGTCGCAGTCTCACACATGCGTAATTCTCGAGCCAGCCAGTCAGCTTAAAAATCCCCGCTCCGCTGCAGTAACGATCATTCTCATTCAAACCGTACACCACATCGGTTCGCATCACAACACATCCACAAACCAACCCAAGCAGCCATGTCTGGACATGGTAAAGGAGGAAAAGTGAAGGGAAAGGCAAAATCCCGCTCGAACCGTGTTGATCTGGAGTTCCCCGCAAGGGTAGCTAGGCCGATCGCGTTAGTACCAGTGCACCAGTCCACCTAGCCGGCGTTATATAGTTTCGGCCGCCGAAGTGATCGGGTTAGCTGGCAAAGCTGCTCGCGACGATAAGAAAACCCGCATTCGGAACAGAACACATTCGGTTCGGTGGACATCATGACAACAACAGGCAGTTGCAGCGAGTGGCGAGTGGCAAACGCAATCGCAAAACGGCATCAGGTAGCAGAAGAAAAAAGTTTGTTCTTTATACAAACTGCTTTGGTGGCAAATCCAGAACAAGGCGGCATCGAGGGCGTTCGAAATGGTTTTTTTTCAAAACCACGAGTACAAAGTTTTCTAAATTGGAACCATTCCATAAAACAAGGCGCTTTTCAGGGCCATTAAACCTTCCAAAAAAGAGTTTAGGAAATACAGTTCAATGCTTTCTAAAACATTATCCAAAATAATAATAAAACACAAATTGATTTTTTCGTAATTTGTTTGCCAGGATCTGATGAGTATGTGAATTTGGCAGTTGTTGTGAGCTTATTGATAGTTGGGGACTTTCCTGATTATTCAATTTTCACCAATTCTTAAATTGTTTCCAGATTGAAAGTACAGTAATTTACAATTAGTTCGACATTTAGCTAATTGGACGGACATGTAATGCGACTTATTTAGTTGGACATTTGTGAACATAGAGATCCAAAATATGATATGACATTGAAAGTCGACACTGTCCACTGTCATCGCAAATGTTCCATTACAGGTTAAAATCGTCTTCAATGCGACACTGAGTGGCGCTTCGGCACGTCGCATTGAATGTAATTTACTGTACAACATGTCACAAAGCTGGATGGGAAAAAATTTTCCAACTGTGAAAGTGGCAACAAATCGCTAAACAGGAAGGTTTAGCCGAACAAGATGGGGATATCGAGTGATAACAAAACAATAAACTCTTTAGATTGAAGATAATTTTGTGATCCTGAAAAGGACCCTTTTTAGCCTGCATGTGAATCCAACGAGCGAACAAATCGTAATGAATGTATTTTTTTGCTCCATCGCTCCCTTTTAACGCTCATTCGTTCGTCTCGTTGGCCCCTCTGGCTGAGTCTGCCGATTTGTCTCTATCCTGTGAGTGTGTACCGCTAGAGTATAAAACACGCGGACCCCAAAAAAATATCTTATTTTCTTTCAAACCGTAAACCCGTGTGGTTGTACGGCATCGGCATCGTGGACGTAACAAAGGAGGACAAGTTAAGGAAAGGCAAAGTCTCACTCGAACCGTGCAGGTCTCCAGTTCCCTGTTGGTCGCATTCACTGATTGCTCCGCAAGGGTAACTAGGCCGAACGGATTGGTGCCGGAGCACCAGTATACCTAACAGCGATTATAGAGTTTCGGCCGTCGGAGTGCTCGAGTTGGCTTTCAAAGCTGCTCACGACAATCAGAAAACCCGCATCAAGAACAGAGCAGCTTCGGTTCGGCGCTCACCAAGGCAACAATTAGTTTCAGTGAGTGGCAAAGTGTTTCTCCGGCACGTCGCATTAAATGTAATTTACTGAACAATATGTCACAAGCTGGATGGGAATAAATTTTCCAACTGTGAAAGCTGTGGCGAGTGGCAAACGCAATAGCTAAACAGGAAGGTTTAACCGAACAAGATGGGAATATCGAGTGATAACAGAAACACAACACCAAAAATTAATTGCAACCAGTGAAT
The DNA here is from genome assembly GCF_029784135.1 of Toxorhynchites rutilus septentrionalis. Lineage (NCBI taxonomy): Eukaryota > Metazoa > Arthropoda > Insecta > Diptera > Culicidae > Toxorhynchites > Toxorhynchites rutilus. The sequence continues at coordinate 202,704,238 of NC_073746.1, read as the reverse complement.
ATGAACCATCAACATATTCATAAAGAGTAAACAGTAAACTAATCCATTTTTCAGGTAGATAGGTAGGTATTCACGTAGGAGAAGAAAATAAAACAATATATTTAAAATATATATTTAACAAAAGCTTTCCCCTATGTATAATCCTACGTCACTCCGGTTATGTCCCCGACATTACCCACCCGACTTTTATTACCCCATTTATTTATTTATTAGGCTCTTTAGCATTTTAGCTGTAACAGAGCCGGGTTTTAATCGTGTACATGTACATATGTTTATGTTTCTATAAACTGTAAATTACACAGTAGTTAGTAGTAGCCATTTAGGCGTTAAGTTTTTCTGTTCCATTACATTATGGTAAATTACACAGTAGTAGCCATTTCGGCGTAAGGGTTTTCTTTCTGTTCTTCCATTGTTCAGCAGACCGGACAGCGGAGACAGTTGATATTGATCATTGTTGGGTTATGTATAGAACAGCAGCCCGATGTTTTTTGCAGAGCAGAGCAGTTGTATGGATGAATCGATTTAATTTCGACCGTGGATCGATCTCCATCGCTGATGATGTTTGCGTGGACGTAGTTATTCTATAACAACACAAAGATGGTCAAATTGAGGGCCCTGAGTTTGAACTCACGACCGATCGCTTAGTAAGCGAACGCGTAACCAAGTGGCTACGAAGACCCCCTTTAGGGCGGTTCCCGGAATAAATCGCCACAGAAAACGACTGCAACAGAAACCACCGCTTATAAAATGTGTAGTAGGCTATAAATATTGTGGCGCGGTATTGTATTTCAAAACAAGAATTAACCGGGCAAACGTATCGCCCCAGGCAAACGTAACGCCCCGGGCAGACGTATACCGTCCGACGCTCGCTAGAGCTCGGTCGGACATTGCTAAAGGATCGTATCCTATGTTTCAAACTAACCGGGCAATCAGTGGATCCCAGGTTTGCGTGCGAGACACCGCCGCTTCCGACGGCGGGTCGGCGGTGGACTCGGATTGCGTCATCTTGGCGGCATGGGCCGCCTCGATTCCTTATCCTCGCCAAATGGGGACTTCGTCCCCATTACATTGTCCTCAGAATAAATTTCGAAAAACGAGAACAAGAGAATAAATTTATAATAGAAATGTGAGGCACATGATGTTTTTCCCGCGCCAAATATTTCTAGCCTACTACACTTTTTCTAAGCGGTTGTTTCTGTTGCAGTTGTTTACTGTGGCGATTTATTCCGGTCACCCTTTAGGGCATATGATGTTATATATACGCTTGTTATGCGATTTAATGTTTGCTGGGTAATCCAGACCTAGGTAGTGCGGACTGAATCAAAACGGCTGTCAAAAAAGATCCAATTGAAATGTCAAAAAAGATCCAATGATCAGGAGTGTTATTTTTCTTTTGATAATCAACACTATGAAAAAGGTATTGTTATCAAAGGCAAAAATCATTCCTCGCTAACAACTTGATGGAGCTGGATGTGCTATTCATCACTCTTCAAGCATTGTTCTCGAAGTTTTTTTTTCTCTTCTCCCCAACAAGTTGTTTTTTTTATCGTGTGTTCTGTGGTGAATTAGTGCCCAAAGTGCCCAAAGCAGCCAGAACCGAGGAAGCAGCGCCTCTGCAGTGGTCTGGATCGGCGTCTGTAGTGGATCAATAACCATAACGGCATCTTCAACACGTGGTTGACGCTCAGTTGAGTACAACAATAACTTCTGCTATTGTGTTGTCTCCGTAGCGCGTGACTTTTGTGTCTCCCTTAATAGGGTAACAGAGCGCATATCGGAACAACAAATTTATGTGATTATTTTTATTTTATTTAAGTTTTTTTTTATTTTTTTTTTACAAGTGAGATAAAAAAAATTGTAATAATCGTTCGTTCTAAGAATGGAGGAGGGTGGGGGTCTAGACATGGACATTTCAGACTCCCCCTCGCTTGCTCAAGCAGGGTGTAGTAAGTCCCTTAAACGGACTCCTATGCCCGAAGATTCTTCTTCTGGGGACGAGTCAACTCACACTACCAAGCCCCCCTCCAAATAAAACATTGCAAACCTTTCCCCTGATTCCTCCAATACGTCCACCCAATCATCGACATCCCTTCCCCCCTCTGATGTTACTGTCCCCACTCAAACCTTGTCCTCGAATTCCTCTCCTATTGTATCCGCTCCCCGTGTCAGGGTTTATCCGGACGATGCGCCTAGCGCTGGTCCTTGGGTTGTTTTTTTCCGGCCCAAACCTAATGATAAAGCCTTGAGGGTCGTACAGATTATGACAGATCTGAAAAGATACACCTCTGTTTCCGAAATTTGCAAAGTAAGACCGAACAAATTGCGAGTTGTCGTGACTAACCGAAAGGACGCGAACGATATTGTTGCTGATAAGCATTTCATCCTCGAATATCGAGTTTTTATTCCCTCCCATAACGTAGAAATTGGGGGCGTTATATCTGAAACGGGTCTGACGTGCAAAACTATAGAAAGTATGGGAGTTGGCAGGTTCAAGAGGCTTCCTTCGATGGAAGTCAAAATCTTGGAATGTCGCCAACTTGGAAAAGTTACCCAGGAAGGAGTAGAAAAGAAATTTACGCCGTACGACTCGTTTCGAGTCACTTTTGCTGGTGCCGCCCTCCCTGACTACGTTATGGTGGACAAATTGAGGCTGCCGGTGCGACTCTTCGTGCCAAAGCCCATGACTTGCAACAAATGCAAGTCAGTTGGTCATACAGCAGCTTATTGCGCCAACAAGGAGCGCTGTGCCACTTGCGGAGAGCAACATAAGGGGAAATCCTGCAGTGCGACTGAGCATAAGTGTCCATATTGCGGGGGATCCCCACACGTGCTCTCAGCTTGTGAAACTTACAAGAGTCGCTGGGATAAACAAAAGCGCTCTTTGAAGGAACGCTCGAAACGCACTTTCGCGGATATTTTAAAGGGCGCTCCCCCACTGGCTCAACAACACCGTTTATTTTCAAAGGGAATTCCCGGCGCAAAAATGTGTCCACTCCCAAAGTTCAACGACAAGTCCCATAGGTGGTACCCCATGTTAGCTTGCCTAAAATATCGAGTGCAGCGGACAAGCAAAATCAGTTTCCTCCTGGCTTCCGTGGGAATAGTTCACCTTCGAACGACCCATCACTCGAGGGGACATCAAAAACCCCAACTGTCCCTATTTTTCCGTCCAGCTCAACTTCCCAATCGGGATTTATAAAGTTGTCTGACGTTTTGGATCAAATCTTCAAGTGTTTTAATGTTTCCGATTCCATCAGAACCATTGTCATCTCAATGCTTCCAGTATTAAAGACAATTTTGCAACAATTGATGCAAACATGGCCCCTCCTTGCAATGATTATCTCTCTTGATGTCTAATTCAAATAGAGAGGTCGGAGATATCACTGTTTTACAGTGGAATTGTCGTAGTCTTATCGCTAAATTGGATACATTCAAATTTTTAATTCATAACTTCAATTGTGATGTTTTTGCTCTGTCCGAAACTTGGCTTTCTTCGCGAGATGATATCTCTTTCCACGATTTTAATATTATACGCTTGGACCGTGATGATAGATACGGAGGGGTGCTATTGGGGATCAATAAGTGCCACTCATTTTTTAGAATTGACCTTCCACCTATTGGAGGGATCGAAGCTGTTGCTTGTCATGCAAACATCAGAGGCAAAGACCTCTGTATTGTCAGCTTGTATTGGCCTCCGAGAGCTACAGTTAGCCGCAAGCAACTTATTGACATGTGCTCACTCCTTCCTGAGCCACGATTGATCTTGGGAGACTTCAACTCTCATGGAACTGCCTGGGGGGAACCGTACGATGACAATCGTTAATTGTTGATATATGACCTTTGTAACAGCTTCAATATGACCGTTTTGAACACTGGGGAAACAACACGTGTGCCTAAACCTCCTGCTAACCCAAGTGTTCTTGACCTCTCGCTTTGCTCGAATTCACTATCGTTAGATTGCAAGTGGAATGTAATACAGGATCCCAACGGTAGTGATCACTTGCCAATCAAAATTTCCATCACCATTGGGTCGAATTCTTCTGAATCTATAAACATGGCATATGACCTCACAAGACACATTGACTGGAAAAAATATGCGGACGCGATTACTCTAGCCATCAATTCCAGAGATGGTTTACCTCCATTGGAGGAGTATAACTTCCTTTCTCGTTTGATCTATGACAGCGCAGTTCGCGCTCAAACGAAACCCATCCCAGGTTCCACCATTTACCGAAGGCCTCCCAATCCATGGTGGGATAGCCAATGTTCAAAGCTTTATGTAGAAAAATCGAATGCATTCAAAACTTTTCGGAAGCGAGGAACCATTGACAATTTTCAAACGTATTTAGACCTTGAAAATCAATTTAAAAACTCGATCAAAGGTAAAAAACGTGCTTATTGGCGAAATTTCGTGGGAGGTTTATCACGAGAAACGTCAATGAAAAAATTATGGAAAGTGGCTCGAAACATGAGAAATCGCTCTTCATCGAATGAAGCGAAGAACATTCACATCGATGGATTTTTAATTTTGCGCCAAAGGTTTGTCCCGATTTCGCTCCCGTGCAAAGAATTGTTCGAGATATACCACAAGATAGGTGCGATCTTGATTCCGAGTTTTCGATGGTAGAATTCTCTCTTGTTCTCCTTTCAAGTAACAATTCGGCTCCAGGATCGGATAGAATTAAGTTCAACTTGTTGAAAAACCTCCCCGATGTGGCCAAACATCGCTTGTTGAATTTATTCAATAAGTTTCTGGAGCATAATGTTGTTCCGGATGATTGGAGACAAGTACGAGTTACAGCTATTCAAAAACCCGGAAAACCCGCGTCCGACTTCAATTCGTACCGCCCAATAGCAATGCTGTCTTGTATACGGAAATTGTTAGAGAAAATGATCTTGTTTCGCCTTGATCGATGGGTTGAAACGAATGGCCTACTCTCAGATACACAATATGGGTTCCGCAGGGGCAAGGGGACGAATGATTGACTTGCGTTGCTTTCTTCAGAAATTCAAATGGCTTACGCCGAAAAAAAACAAATGGCTTCAGTATACTTGGACATAAAGGGGGCCTTTGATTCTGTTTCAATAGAGGTTTTGTCAGACAAATTACACTTTCGGGGTCTGCCGCCTCTATTGAATAATATGTTATATAACTTGCTTTGTGAAAAACATTTGAACTTTTCTCACGGAGATTCGGCAGTAAGTCGGGTCTCTTACATGGGCCTCCCCCAGGGCTCATGTTTAAGCCCCCTTATGTACAACTTCTACGTAAGCGACATTGACAATTGCCTTACACAAAATTGCAGCCTAAGACAACTTGCAGATGATGGAGTGGTGTCTGTCGTAGGATCAAACGAATCCGACCTGCAAGAACCCTTACAAGATACGTTGAACAATTTTTCAACCTGGGCCATTGGGCTAGGGATCGAATTCTCCACGGAGAAAACAGAGATGGTGGTTTTTTCTAGGAAGCATAAGCCAGCAAAACCAAAGCTTCAACTTTTGGGTAAACTGATCACTCATGCTATGTCATTCAAGTATCTTGGGGTCTGGTTCGACTCCAAATGTACTTGGGGGGCCCATATTAGGTATCTGAGTAAAAAATGTCAACAAAGAATAAACTTTCTCCGTACAATTACCGGCACCTGGTGGGGAGCCCATCCCGAAGATCTTATAATGTTGTATCGAACAACTATTCTCTCAGTGATGGAGTATGGCAGTTTCTGTTTTCAATCAGCTGCCAAAACACACTTAATTAAACTCGAGCGAATTCAGTATCTTTGTCTCCGTATTGCGTTGGGATGTATGCCCTCAACGCATACCATGAGCCTCGAGGTTTTGGCAGGCGTACTCCCACTAAAAGATCGCTTCAATTTATTATCTCTTCGGTTCCTCATCCGGTGTAAGGTTATGAACACATTGGTGATCGGAAATTTTGAGCAGCTGATCGAGCTAAATTTTCATTCTGGATTCATGAGCTCATATCATGAATTCGTCTCCATGCAGGTTGATCCTTCTTCGTATATTCCCAACCGTGTTTGTTTTCCTGACTACATCAATTCCTCTGTGCATTTTGATCTGTCCATGAAGCAAGATATCCATGGATATTCAGATTACCAACGATCGAGGATCGCTCCAACGATCTTCGATTCAAAGTATGGGGGTATCAATTGTGATAATATGTACTTTACTGATGGGTCCTCTATGAATGAGTCCACAGGATTTGGAGTGTTCAACGAAATTTTTAGCACCTCCCACAGTCTTCAGAATCCTTGCTCAGTGTATATTGCTGAATTGGCAGCGATATACTGTGCGCTGGACAGCGTCGCCTCACGACCTGTTGAACACTATTAAATTGTAACGGATAGTCTTAGCTCTGTCGAAGCTATCCGTTCAGTGAGGCCGGAAAAGCACTCGCCGTACTTCCTTGAGAGAATACGAGAAATTTTGAGTGCTTTATCCAGACGCTGTTATGTCATTACCTTTGTCTGGGTCCCTTCACATTGCTCAATTCCGGGTAATGAGAGGGCTGACTCATTAGCAAAGGTAGGTGCGATTGAAGGCGACATTTACCAGCGTCAAATCGCCTTCAATGAATTTTTTTCTTTAGTCCGTAAAAATACCATCGCTAACTGGCAACGCAAATGGAACGAAGATGAATTGGGCCGGTGGTTTCACTCGATTATCCCTAAGGTTAGCCTCAAACCGTGGTTCAAAAGTCTGGACTTGAGTCGGGACTTTATTCGCACCTTCTCCCGACTTCTCCCGATCTTCGTGTGTGATTGTACCTATCTCCTTATACCCTCCTTTTCATCCATTGCGAGCAATTGGCCCCCTTGGTATAAACAGTAAAATAAGTTGAAATGTAAATATACAATAGATATACGAATAGATTTAAGAATCGAGTGTGATCATCAACATTGTAACAGTTCCCTTGTATCCCATCCCTTTCCTGAAAGATGTCACCCTCTAAACTCCGCGTAACCGCGAGTAATCGGTTTTCCACCTTACTAACCATAGTGTTAGGAAAATTATTTATGTATAGTTTTAAAACATATATTTAAGAATTCGGCTCCTTTAAACTAATGTAACTGAGCCTGTAAAAATAAACGATTTATATAAAAAAGACGGGTGGGTAATGTCGGGGACATAACCGGAGTGACGTAGGACTATACAAAGGGGACAGCTTTTGTTAAATATATATTTTAAATATATTGTTTTATTTTCTTCTCCTACGTGAATACCTACCTATCTACCTGAATAATGGATTAGTTTACTGTTTACTCTTTATGAACATGTTGGGGGTTCTGAAAAGAACCTTTGGTGTTGTGTTTTTGTTATCACTCGATATTCCCATCTTGTTCGGTTAAACCTTTCTGTTTAGCTATTGCGTTTGCCACTCGCCACAGCTTTCACAGTTGGAAAATTTCTTCCCATCCAGCTTGTGACATGTTGTTCAGTAAATTACATTTAATGCGACGTGCCGGAGAAACACTTTGCCACTCACTGAAACTAATTGTTGCCTTGATGAGCGCCGAACCGAAGCTGCTTTGTTTTTGATGCGGGTTTTCTGATTGTCGTGAGCAGCTTTGCAAGCCAACTCGAGCACTCCGACGGCCTCTATATACTCTATAATTGCTGTTAGGTATACTGGTGCTCCGGCACCAATCCGTTCGGCCTAGTTACCCTTGCGGAGCAATCAGTGAATGCGACCAACAGGGAACTGGAGACCTGCACGGTTCGAGTGAGACTTTGCCTTTCCCTTAACTTGTCCTCCTTTGTTACGTCCACGATGCCGATGCCGTACAACCACACGGGTTTACGGTTTGAAAGAAAATAAGATATTTATTTGGGGTCCGCGTGTTTTATACTCTAGCGGTACACACTCACAGGATAGAGACAAATCGGCAGACTCAGCCAGAGGGGCGAGTCCAACGAGACGAACGAATGAGCGTTAAAAGAGAGCGATGGCAAAAAAATACATTCATTACGATTTGTTCGCTCGTTGGATTCACAAAATTCACAAAATTATCTTCAATCTAAAGAGTTTATTGTTTTGTTATCACTCGATATCCCCATCTTGTTCGGCTAAACCTTTATGTTTAGCGATTGCATTTGCCAATCGCCACAGCTTTCACACCTGTAATTGAACATTTGCGATGACAGTGGTACAGTGTCGACTTTCAATGTGGGGTCATAATTTGGACCCCGAACTCTATGTTAACAAAAATGTCCAACTAAATATGTCGCATTATTGGTCCGTCCAATTAGCTAAATGTCGAGATAAGTGTAAATTACTGTAATTTCAATCTAGAAGCAATTTTAGAATTGGTGAAAATCAATAAGCTCAGAACAACTGCCAAATTTACATACTCATCATTACATACTCATCATATCCTGGTAAACAAATTATAAAAAAATCAATTTGTGTTTTATTATTATTTTGGATATTGTTTTAGAAAGCATTGAACTGTATTTCCTAAACTCTTTTTTGGATGGTTTAATGGCCCTGAAAAGCGCCTTGTTTTATGGAATGGTTCCAATTTAGAAAACTTAGTACTCGTGGTTTTGAAAAAAACCATTTCGAACGCCCTCGATGCCGCCTTGTTCTGGATTTGCCACCAAAGCAGTTTGTGTAAAGAACAAACTTTTTTCTTCTGCTACCTGATGCCGTTTTGCGATTGCGTTTGCCACTCGCCACTCGCTGCAACTGCCTGTTGTTGTCTTGATGTCCACCGAACCGAATGTGTTTTGTTCCGAATGCGGGTTTTCTTATCGTCGCGAGCAGCTTTGCCAGCTAACTCGATCACTTCGGTGGCCGAAACTATATAACGCCGGCTAGGTGGACTGGTGCACTGGTACTAACGCGCTCGGCCTAGCTACCCTTGCGGGGAACTCCAGATCAACACGCTTTCCCTTCACTTTTCCTCCTTTACCATGTCCAGACATGGCTTCTTGTGTTGGTTTGTTAATGTGATGTGATACGAAACGATGTGGTGTACGGTTTGAATGAGAATGATCGTTACGGCAGCGGAGCGGGGATTTTTAAGCTGACTGGCTGGCTCGAGAGTTACGCATGTGTGAGACTGCGACCAATGTTTCGTTAATTTTTTCTTTTTCCTTTCCAATCGTGCTTCATTCTATTTCGCTGCTGCTCTGGTTGCCCGTTTTGGTCGGTACGATTTGAGGAGCACAAAATCTCAAGAAAAATGAAATGTTATTCGTTATGATAGATGCGTAGATATATTTCCTATCAATTGATGCAAAAACCTTTCCGATCTATTGAGAAATGCTCGAGTAATAAGCGTTCCAAATCTTGCATTTTTTCCTACTTGTTCAGTGCCTAGATTTCCATTTCACCCCCTATATCTTCCGGTTAGACGTAGTCCTACGTCAAAAAAGTCGGGTGGGTAATGTCGGGGACATAACCGGAGTGACGTAGGACTATACATAGGGGACAGCTTTTGTTAAATATATATTTTAAATATATTGTTTTATTTTCTTCTCCTACGTGAATACCTACCTATCTACCTGAAAAATGGATTAGTTTACTGTTTACTCTTTATGAATATGTTGATGGTTCATATTCACTGTTTGCAATTAATTTTTGGTGTTGTGTTTCTGTTATCACTCGATATTCCCATCTTGTTCGGTTAAACCTTCCTGTTTAGCTATTGCGTTTGCCACTCGCCACAGCTTTCACAGTTGGAAAATTTATTCCCATCCAGCTTGTGACATATTGTTCAGTAAATTACATTTAATGCGACGTGCCGGAGAAACACTTTGCCACTCACTGAAACTAATTGTTGCCTTGGTGAGCGCCGAACCGAAGCTGCTCTGTTCTTGATGCGGGTTTTCTGATTGTCGTGAGCAGCTTTGCAAGCCAACTCGAGCACTCCGACGGCCGAAACTCTATAATCGCTGTTAGGTATACTGGTGCTCCGGCACCAATCCGTTCGGCCTAGTTACCCTTGCGGAGCAATCAGTGAATGCGACCAACAGGAAACTGGAGACCTGCACGGTTCGAGTGAGACTTTGCCTTTCCTTAACTTGTCCTCCTTTGTTACGTCCACGATGCCGATGCCGTACAACCACACGGGTTTACGGTTTGAAAGAAAATAAGATATTTTTTTGGGGTCCGCGTGTTTTATACTCTAGCGGTACACACTCACAGGATAGAGACAAATCGGCAGACTCAGCCAGAGGGGCGAGTCCAACGAGACGAACGAATGAGCGTTAAAAGGGAGCGATTGCAAAAAAATACATTCATTACGATTTGTTCGCTCGTTGGATTCACATGCAGGCTAAAAAGGGTCCTTTTCAGGATCACAAAATTATCTTCAATCTAAAGAGTTTATTGTTTTGTTATCACTCGATATCCCCATCTTGTTCGGCTAAACCTTCCTGTTTAGCGATTTGTTGCCACTTTCACAGTTGGAAAATTTTTTCCCATCCAGCTTTGTGACATGTTGTACAGTAAATTACATTCAATGCGACGTGCCGAAGCGCCACTCAGTGTCGCATTGAAGACGATTTTAACCTGTAATGGAACATTTGCGATGACAGTGGACAGTGTCGACTTTCAATGTCATATCATATTTTGGATCTCTATGTTCACAAATGTCCAACTAAATAAGTCGCATTACATGTCCGTCCAATTAGCTAAATGTCGAACTAATTGTAAATTACTGTACTTTCAATCTGGAAACAATTTAAGAATTGGTGAAAATTGAATAATCAGGAAAGTCCCCAACTATCAATAAGCTCACAACAACTGCCAAATTCACATACTCATCAGATCCTGGCAAACAAATTAAGAAAAAATCAATTTGTGTTTTATTATTATTTTGGATAATGTTTTAGAAAGCATTGAACTGTATTTCCTAAACTCTTTTTTGGAAGGTTTAATGGCCCTGAAAAGCGCCTTGTTTTATGGAATGGTTCCAATTTAGAAAACTTTGTACTCGTGGTTTTGAAAAAAAACCATTTCGAACGCCCTCGATGCCGCCTTGTTCTGTATTTGCCACCAAAGCAGTTTGTATAAAGAACAAACTTTTTTCTTCTGCTACCTGATGCCGTTTTGCGATTGCGTTTGCCACTCGCCACTCGCTGCAACTGCCTGTTGTCTTGATGTCCACCGAACCGAATGTGTTCTGTTCCGAATGCGGGTTTTCTTATCGTCGCGAGCAGCTTTGCCAGCTAACCCGATCACTTCGGCGGCCGAAACTATATAACGCCGGCTAGGTGGACTGGTGCACTGGTACTAACGCGATCGACCTAGCTACCCTTGCGGGGAACTCCAGATCAACACGGTTCGAGCGGGATTTTGCCTTTCCCTTCACTTTTCCTCCTTTACCATGTCCAGACATGGCTGCTTGGGTTGGTTTGTTGATGTGTTGTGATGCGAACCGATGTGGTGTACGGTTTGAATGAGAATGATCGTTACTGCAGCGGAGCGGGGATTTTTAAGCTGACTGGCTGGCTCGAGAATTACGCATGTGTGAGACTGCGACCAATGTTTCGTTCATTTTTTTCTTTTTCCTTTCCAATCGTGCTTCATTCTATTTCGCTGCTGCTCTGGCTGCCCGTTTTGGTCGGTACGATTTGAGGAGCACAAAATGGACCAATCAAAAATGGGCACATAGTGCATTTTGACAATGCTTGATATTTCACAATTATTCAATTATTTATCTCAAGAAAAATGAAATGTTATTCGTCATGATAGATGCGTAGATATATTTCCTATCAATTGATGCAAAAACCTTTGCGATCTATTGAGAAATGCTCGAGTAATAAGCGTTCCAAATCTTGCATTTTTTCCTACTTGTTCAGTGCCTAGATTTCCATTTCACCCCCTATATCTTCCGGTTAGACGTAGTCCTACGTCAAAAGAAAAAAGACGGGTGGGTAATGTCGGGGACATAACCGGAGTGACGTAGGACTATACAAAGGTGACAGCTTTTGTTAAATATATATTTTAAATATATTGTTTTATTTTCTTCTCCTACGTGAATACCTACCTATCTACCTGAAAAATGGATTAGTTTACTGTTTACTCTTTATGAAAATGTTGGGGGTTCTGAAAAGAACCTTTGGTGTTGTGTTTTTGTTATCACTCGATATTCCCATCTTGTTCGGCTAAACCTTCCTGTTTAGCTATTGCGTTTGCCACTCGCCACAGCTTTCACAGTTGGAAAATTTCTTCCCATTCAGCTTGTGACATGTTGTTCAGTAAATTACATTTAATGCGACGTACCGGAGAAACACTTTGCCACTCACTGAAACTAATTGTTGCCTTGATGAGCGCCGAACCGAAGCTGCTCTGTTCTTGATGCGGGTTTTCTGATTGTCGTGAGCAGCTTTGAAAGCCAACTCGAGCACTCCGACGGCCGAAACTCTATAATCGCTGTTAGGTATACTGGTGCTCCGGCACCAATCCGTTCGGCCTAGTTACCCTTGCGGAGCAATCAGTGAATGCGACCAACAGGGAACTGGAGACTTGCACGGTTCGAGTGAGACTTTGCCTTTCCCTTAACTTGTCCTCCTTTATTACGTCCACGATGCCGATGCCGTACAACCACACGGGTTTACGGTTTGAAAGAAAACAAGGTATTTATTTGGGGTCCGCGTGTTTTATACTCTAGCGGTACACACTCACAGGATAGAGACAAATCGGCAGACTCAGCCAGAGGGGCGAGTCCAACGAGACGAACGAATGAGCGTTAAAAGGGAGCGATGGCAAAAAAATACATTCATTACGATTTGTTCGCTCGTTGGATTCACATGCAGGCTAAAAAGGGTCCTTTTCAGGATCACAAAATTATCTTCAATCTAAAGAGTTTATTGTTTTGTTATCACTCGATATCCCCATTTTGTTCGGCTAAACCTTCCTGTTTAGCGATTTGTTGCCACTCGCCACAGCTTTCACAGTTGGAAAATTTCTTCCTATCCAACTTTGTGACATGTTGTACAGTAAATTACATTCAATGCGACGTGCCGAAGCGCCACTCAGTGTCGCATTGGAGGCGATTTTAACCTGTAATTGAACATTTGCGATGACAGTGGTACAGTGTCGACTTTCAATGTGGGGTCATAATTTGGATCTCTATGTTTACAAAAATGTCCAACTAAATAAGTCGCATTACATGTCCGTCCAATTAGCTAAATGTCGAACTAATTGTAAATTACTGTACTTTCAATCTGGAAACAATTTAAGAATTGATGAAAATTGTATAATCAGGAAAGTCCCCAACTATCAATAAGCTCAGAACAACTGCCAAATTCACATACTCATCATATCCTGGCAAACAAATTATGAAAAAATCAATTTGTGTTTTATTATTATTTTGGATAATGTTTTAGAAAGCATTGAACTGTATTTCCTAAACTCTTTCTTGAAAGGTTTAATGGCCTTGAAAAGCGCCTTGCTTTATGGAATGGTTCCAATTTAGAAAACTTAGTACTCGTGGTTTTGAAAAAAGCCATTTCGAACGCCCTCGATGCCGCCTTGTTCTGGATTTGCCACCAAAGCAGTTTGTATAAAGATCAAACTTTTTTCTTCTGCTACCAGCTGCCGTTTTGCGATTGCGTTTGCCACTCGCCACTCGTTGCAACTGCCTGTTGTTGTCATGATGTCCACCGAACCGAATGTGTTCTGTTCCGAATGCGGGTTTTCTTATCGTCGCGAGCAGCTTTGCCAGCTAACTCGATCACTTCGGCGGCCGAAACTATATAACGCCGGCTAGGTGGACTGGTGCACTGGTACTAACGCGCTCGTCCTAGCTATACTTGCGGGGAGCCTTTCCCTTTACTTTTCCTCCTTTACCATGTCCAGACATGGCTGCTTGGGTTGGTTTGTTGATGTGTTGTGATGCGAACCGATGTGGTGTACGGTTTGAATGAGAATGATCGTTACGGCAGCGGAGCGGGGATTTTTAAGCTGACTGGCTGGCTCGAGAATTACGCATGTGTGAGACTGCGACCAATGTTTCGTTCATTTTTTTCTTTTTCCTTTCCAATCGTGCTTCATTCTATTTCGCTGCTGCTCTGGTTGCCCGTTTTGGTCGGTACGATTTGAGGAGCACAAAATGGACCAATCAAAAATGGGCACATAGTGCATTTTGACAATGCTTGATATTTCACAATTATTCAATTATTTATCTCAAGAAAAATGAAATGTTATTCGTTATGATAGATGCGTAGATATATTTCCTATCAATTGATGCAAAAACCTTTGCGATCTATCGAGAAATGCTAGAGTTATAAGCGTTCCAAATCTTGCATTTTTTCCTACTTGTTCAGTGCCTAGATTTCCATTTCACCCCCTATATCTTCCGGTTAGACGTAGTCCTACGTCAAAAAAAAAAAGGCAAAAATAATTAAACTTATAAAATGAACAAACTACATTTTTCCGTCAATTTTTTAATTGGCTATTGCATCTCTGAAAGAGCATCTTATATTGCAAGGTATCAGAACCTGACAGAATATAAACAACCTATGAATAACACTTAGTTCACTCCAAGATTTTAATGTGGGAGCAAAATTCGACATTGGCGAATTTCGATACGTACATACATAGCAACACTTAAATGTTTTAGAGACGTTTTTCTAACGTCGGTGAAAACAGCTTTGCTGGTGAAGCTGACCGAATGAAATCCGCTTAATTATGATCTGCTAGTCCTGGTGATGAATATAACGGTAAAGCAATCTGCGCTTCGTGTTGATGATGGACGTAATCTTCTGAGTCAATTACCGGCTTAATTGTGGAGAAGACATTACGGTTTCTCACGAGGTTTCTTTTCCGGTTGAAATGTATCGATGTATTTGTAACCTGTAAATGTGTTTGAAAGGTATGCTACACTTTTGTTTTTCAATAATTGAAACATCGTACTTACTCCACCGATACGGGAACCCTTATTCGGAACTAGTTTGTCGTCTCCGCAAAAATCGACCCAGCGCGTCTGTAAATACGTTTCCGAGGGTTACGATAAAAGCTAACGCGAACATTTTCACTCGTATTCGGGCAGCCTTTCACTGAGCAACGCATTTTTAATGTCCACTTTCCTCGATATAACATTTCTCCGAACGAAATAAAAACAAACGAAGTCACAGTCACGTAAATGTTTACTCTACTTTGAAAACATTTGATGAAAAGTGGAAAATGGATTTTATTTTCGTAATTATCGATTGTATTTGTTTTTATTGTATTCATGGCTTTTGACTCTGTTCATGTTAGGGGTCCTCAGCACTTCCCGGAGCAGCACCCAACAAGTCTGCTCCTTTTTCGCGGTCGAGGCAACAGCCACAATCTGGCTTGCTTGCGCTTTCTGACCTGGTGGACAACATTTTAAATGCTTTAAGTATAAACGACCCTCTTAAAAGCATAGTATTATGTTTGCTTCCGATTGTGAGAACATTTTTGAAAGAAAAATGTGGTTTTTTGGCAACGTTCATTTCCCTCGATGCCTGATTCAGTGCAAGAGGTCAAGGATTTGACCACCGTAATACAGTGGAATTGCAGAAGCATTATTCCTAAACTAGATCAGTTTAAATTTTTAGTTCACAGCTCTAACTGTGATGTATTTTCTCTCTGTGAAACATGGCTTTCTACAGCCGATGAGCTGAATTTCCACGATTTCAACATTATTCGCCTCGATCGAAATGACTCGTTTGGTGGCGTACTATTGGGGATTAAAAAATGTCACTCCTTCGTTAGAGTCACTCTCCCATCGATGACAGGCATTGAAGTTGTTGCTTGCCAGACACAAATCAATGACAAAGACCTCTGCATTGCTTCGATATATATCCCTCCCAGAACTACGGTAGGCCGCCATCAGTTCTTTGATACTATCGAGGCAATGCCGGAGCCGCGGGTAATCTTAGGTGATTTTAACTCCCATGGAACAGCATGGGGATCACTCTACGATGACAACCGTGCCACTTTGATTTATGATCTGTGCGACAACTTCAAATTGACAGTGTTGACGTAGGAATACGTCTAACCGGAAGATATAGGGTGTGAAATGGAAATCTAGGCACTGAACAAGTAGGAAAAAATGCAAGATTTGGAACGCTTATAACTCGAGCATTTCTCAATAGATCGCAAAGGTTTTTGCATCAATTGATAGGAAATATATCTAAGCATCTATCATAACGAATAACATTTCATTTTTCTTGAGATAAATAATTGAATAATTGTGAAATATCAAGCATTGTCCAAATGCACTATGTGCCCATTTTTGATTGGTCCATTTTGTGCTCCTCAAATCATACCGACCAAAACGGGCAACCAGAACAGCAGCGAAATAGAATGAAGCACGATTGGAAAGGAAAAAGAAAAAAGACGGGTGGGTAATGTCGGGGACATAACCGGAGTGACGTAGGACTATACAAAGGTGACAGCTTTTGTTAAATATATATTTTAAATATATTGTTTTATTTTCTTCTCCTACGTGAATACCTACCTATCTACCTGAAAAATGGATTAGTTTACTGTTTACTCTTTATGAAAATGTTGGGGGTTCTGAAAAGAACCTTTGGTGTTGTGTTTTTGTTATCACTCGATATTCCCATCTTGTTCGGCTAAACCTTCCTGTTTAGCTATTGCGTTTGCCACTCGCCACAGCTTTCACAGTTGGAAAATTTCTTCCCATTCAACTTGTGACATGTTGTTCAGTAAATTACATTTAATGCGACGTACCGGAGAAACACTTTGCCACTCACTGAAACTAATTGTTGCCTTGATGAGCGCCGAACCGAAGCTGCTCTGTTCTTGATGCGGGTTTTCTGATTGTCGTGAGCAGCTTTGAAAGCCAACTCGAGCACTCCGACGGCCGAAACTCTATAATCGCTGTTAGGTATACTGGTGCTCCGGCACCAATCCGTTCGGCCTAGTTACCCTTGCGGAGCAATCAGTGAATGCGACCAACAGGGAACTGGAGACTTGCACGGTTCGAGTGAGACTTTGCCTTTCCCTTAACTTGTCCTCCTTTGTTACGTCCACGATGCCGATGCCGTACAACCACACGGGTTTACGGTTTGAAAGAAAATAAGATATTTATTTGGGGTCCGCGTGTTTTATACTCTAGCGGTACACACTCACAGGATAGAGACAAATCGGCAGACTCAGCCAGAGGGGCGAGTCCAACGAGACGAACGAATGAGCGTTAAAAGGGAGCGATGGCAAAAAAATACATTCATTACGATTTGTTCGCTCGTTGGATTCACATGCAGGCTAAAAAGGGTCCTTTTCAGGATCACAAAATTATCTTCAATCTAAAGAGTTTATTGTTTTGTTATCACTCGATATCCCCATTTTGTTCGGCTAAACCTTCCTGTTTAGCGATTTGTTGCCACTCGCCACAGCTTTCACAGTTGGAAAATTTCTTCCTATCCAACTTTGTGACATGTTGTACAGTAAATTACATTCAATGCGAAGTGCCGAAGCGCCACTCAGTGTCGCATTGGAGGTGATTTTAACCTGTAATTGAACATTTGCGATGACAGTGGTACAGTGTCGACTTTCAATGTGGGGTCATAATTTGGATCTCTATGTTTACAAAAATGTCCAACTAAATAAGTCGCATTACATGTCCGTCCAATTAGCTAAATGTCGAACTAATTGTAAATTACTGTACTTTCAATCTGGAAACAATTTAAGAATTGATGAAAATTGTATAATCAGGAAAGTCCCCAACTATCAATAAGCTCAGAACAACTGCCAAATTCACATACTCATCATATCCTGGCAAACAAATTATGAAAAAATCAATTTGTGTTTTATTATTATTTTGGATAATGTTT
Source organism: Toxorhynchites rutilus septentrionalis (assembly GCF_029784135.1). NCBI lineage: Eukaryota > Metazoa > Arthropoda > Insecta > Diptera > Culicidae > Toxorhynchites > Toxorhynchites rutilus. Next base: position 202,686,436 of record NC_073746.1, on the reverse strand, counting down.
TAGAAAGCATTGAACTGTATTTCCTAAACTCTTTCTTGAAAGGTTTAATGGCCTTGAAAAGCGCCTTGCTTTATGGAATGGTTCCAATTTAGAAAACTTAGTACTCGTGGTTTTGAAAAAAGCCATTTCGAACGCCCTCGATGCCGCCTTGTTCTGGATTTGCCACCAAAGCAGTTTGTATAAAGATCAAACTTTTTTCTTCTGCTACCAGCTGCCGTTTTGCGATTGCGTTTGCCACTCGCCACTCGTTGCAACTGCCTGTTGTTGTCATGATGTCCACCGAACCGAATGTGTTCTGTTCCGAATGCGGGTTTTCTTATCGTCGCGAGCAGCTTTGCCAGCTAACTCGATCACTTCGGCGGCCGAAACTATATAACGCCGGCTAGGTGGACTGGTGCACTGGTACTAACGCGCTCGTCCTAGCTATACTTGCGGGGAACTCCAGATCAACACGGTTCGAGCGGGATTTTGCCTTTCCCTTTACTTTTCCTCCTTTACCATGTCCAGACATGGCTGCTTGGGTTGGTTTGTTGATGTGTTGTGATGCGAACCGATGTGGTGTACGGTTTGAATGAGAATGATCGTTACGGCAGCGGAGCGGGGATTTTTAAGCTGACTGGCTGGCTCGAGAATTACGCATGTGTGAGACTGCGACCAATGTTTGGTTCATTTTTTTCTTTTTCCTTTCCAATCGTGCTTCATTCTATTTCGCTGCTGCTCTGGTTGCCCGTTTTGGTCGGTACGATTTGAGGAGCACAAAATGGACCAATCAAAAATGGGCACATAGTGCATTTTGACAATGCTTGATATTTCACAATTATTCAATTATTTATCTCAAGAAAAATGAAATGTTATTCGTTATGATAGATGCGTAGATATATTTCCTATCAATTGATGCAAAAACCTTTGCGATCTATCGAGAAATGCTAGAGTTATAAGCGTTCCAAATCTTGCATTTTTTCCTACTTGTTCAGTGCCTAGATTTCCATTTCACCCCCTATATCTTCCGGTTAGACGTAGTCCTACGTCAAAAATGAACGAAACATTGGTCGCAGTCTCACACATGCGTAATTCTCGAGCCAGCCAGTCAGCTGAAAAATCCCCGCTCCGCTGCCGTAACGATCATTCTCATTCAAACCGTACACCACATCAGTTCGCATCACAACACATCAACAAACCAACCCAAGCAGCCATGTCTGGGCATGGCAAAGGAAGAAAAGTGAAGGGAAAGGCAAAATCCCGCTCGAACCGTGTTTAGTTTCGGCAGCCGAAGTGATCGAGTTAGCTGGCAAAGATGCTCGCGACGATAAGAAAAACTGCATTCGGATCAGAACACATTCGTGGACATCAAGACAACAGGCAATTGCAGCGAGTGGCAAACGCAATCGAAAAACGGCAGCTGGTAGCAGAAGAAAAAAGTTTGTTCTTTATACAATCTGCTTTGGTGGCAAATCCAGAACAAGGCGGCATCGAGGGCGTTCGAAATGGTTTTTTTTCAAAACCACGAGTACTAAGTTTTCTAAATTGGAACCATTCCATAAAACAAGGCGCTTATCAGGGCCATTAAACCTTTCAAAAAAGAGTTTAGGAAATACAGTTCAATGCTTTCTAAAATAATATCCAAAATATAATAAAGCACAAATTGATTTTTCCATAATTTGTTTGCCAGGATATGATGAGTATGTGAATTTGGCAGTTGTTCTGAGCTTATTGATAGTTGGGGACTTTCCTGATTATTCAATTTTCACCAATTCTTTAATTGTTTCCAGATTGAAAGTACAGTAATTTACAATTAGTTCGACATTTAGCTAATTGGACGGACATGTAATGCGACATATTTAGTTGGACATTTTTGTAAACATAGAGATCCAAATTATGACCCCACATTGAAAGTCGACACTGTACCACTGTCATCGCAAATGTTCAATTACAGGTTAAAATCGCCTCCAATGCGACACTGAGTGGCGCTTCGGCACGTCGCATTGAATGTAATTTACTGTACAACATGTCACAAAGCTGGATGGGAAGAAATTTTCCAACTGTGAAAGCTGTGGCGAGTGGCAACAAATCGCTAAACAGGAAGGTTTAGCCGAACAAGATGGGGATATCGAGTGATAACAAAACAATAAACTCTTTAGATTGAAGATAATTTTGTGATCCTGAAAAGGACCCTTTTTAACCTGCATGTGAATCCAACGAGCGAACAAATCGTAATGAATGTATTTTTTTGCCATCGCTCCCTTTTAACGCTCATTCGTTCGTCTCGTTGGACTCGCCCCTCTGGCTGAGTCTGCCGATTTGTCTCTATCCTGTGAGTGTGTACCGCTAGAGTATAAAACACGCGGACCCCAAAAAATATGTTATTTTCTTTCAAACCGTAAACCCGTGTGGTTGTACGGCATCGTTTAACATCGCATCGCATCACATCGACAAAGCAACACAAGCAGCAACGTAGACGTGTGGACGTGACAAAGGAGGACAAGTTAAGGGAAAGGCAAAGTCCCACTCGAACCGTGCAAGTGTGTCAAGTCCCCGTAGGTGTATTCGCCAATTGCTCCGCATGGGTAGCTAGGCCGAGCGCGTTAGTACCAGTGCACCAGTCTACCTAGCCGGCGTTATATAGTTTCGGCCGCCGAAGTGATCGAGTTGGCTGGTAAAGCTGCTCGCGACGATAAGAAAACCCGCAATCAGAACAGAATACATTCGGTTCGGTGGACATCAAGACAGCAACAGGTAGTTGTAGCGAGTGGCAAACGCATTCGCAAAACAGCAGCAGGTAGCAGAAGAAAAAAGTTTGGTGGCAAATCCAGAACAAGGCGGCATCGAGGGCGTTCGAAATTGCTTTTTTCAAAACCACGAGTACTAAGTTTTCTAAATTGGAACCATTCCATAAAACAACGCGCTTTTCAGGGCCATTAAACCTTCCAAAAAAGAGTTTAGGAAATACAGTTCAATGCTTTCTAAAACATTATCCAAAATAATAATAAAACACAAATTGATTTTTTCATAATTTGTTTGCCAGGATATGATGAGTATGTGAATTTGACAGTTGTTTTGAGCTTATTGATTTTCACCAATTCTTAAATTGCTTCTAGATTGAAAGTAAAGTAATTTACACTTATCTCGACATTTAGCTAATTGGACGGACCTGTAATGCGACATATTTAGTTGGACATTTTTGTAAACATAGAGCTCGGGGTCCAAATTATGATCTCACATTGAAAGTCGACACTATACCACTGTCATCGCAAATGTTCAATTACAGGTTAAAATTACCTCCAAGGCGACACTGAGTGGTGGTAATGCGACGTGCCATTGAATGTAATTTACTGTACAATATGTCACAAGCCGGATGGGAAGAAATTTTCCAACTGTGAAAGCTGTGGCGAGTGGCAAACGCAATCGCTAAACAGAAAGGTTTAGCCGAACAAGATGGGGATATCGAGTGATAACAAAACAATAAACTCTTCAGATTGAAGATTATTTTGTGATCCTGAAAAGGACCCTTTTTAGCCTGCATGTGAATTCAACGAGCGAACAAATCCTAATGTATTTTTTTGCCATCGCTGCCTTTTAACGCTCATTCGTTCGTCTCGTTGGACTCGCCCCTTTGGCTGAGTCTGCCGATTTGTCTCTATCCTGTGAGCGTGTACTGCTGAAGTACAAAACGCGCGGATCCACTGAAAAATATATCATTCTCTTTCAAACCGTGAATCAGTGTGGTTGTATGGCATCGTTTCACATCACATCGCATCAACGGATTGGTGCCGGAGCACCAGTATACCTAATAGCGGTTATAGAATTTCGGCCGCCGGAGTGCTCGAGTTGGCTTGCAAAGCTGCTCAAGACAATAAGAAAACCCGCCTACAGAACAGAGCACATTCGGTTCGGAGGCAACAACTAGTTTCAGCGAGTGGCAAACGCAATCGCAAAACGGCAGCAGGTAGATGAAGGAAAAAGTTTATACAGACTGCTTTGGTGGCAAAACCAGCCACCGTAAAACACCGCGCTTTTCAGGGCCATTAAACCATTCAAAGAAGAGTTATTAAAAGTTATTCACAATACCAATGCATTCTAAAGTGACATAATATGACATATAATATAAACTGATTTATTTTGTTTATGCTTGTTCTTGAACTTATTGGTGGTTGGGGTCTTTTAAATTGATCATTCAGTTTTCACAAACCCATGCTTGGTTTCCGAATTAAAAGTGGCTTCAAATTACAACACATTGTATGCAGGATGGCATTGACGAATTTTCTCGGTAGCAAGGACTGCTTTCTTTGGTTGATAACTGATGTTGAAAATTGACTGACGTTACATCTGCATTGTATAGAAAAATAACTAAGGAACAACATGATGAGCTATGTATTTCCTGCTGCTCTGTTCTTATTTTAAAGGACTTTAATCCGAAGGTCATCCGTCCCTGTATTTACTGTTGGTTTTTCAGAACGCTTCTAGCTCGTTTATTTCTCGACAGATCGTAGAGTTTCCAAAACCTCAGTTCTTTTTCATTTTTATTTACTTTGTTTGCGGAGACTACAAATCTTACAATTCATTCGTCTCCGAAACCACAGTTTTAGGTACGGTAATGTGGTCAATAGTGAAATATATGATAGTGAATGAACTGATAACCACCTATGCATTCCCTATCACAGCCATCATTTTGATTGTACGATATGTGCATACACCGAAAGATGCCCGGCGTTGAACATTTAATAAGTACAAAGCCTTCAGAAAAAACATGAAGTGGGTTATATCTATGGTATAACCGCAAGGGTGACGTAGGACTATCGTTGATTTAGAGATTATTTGTTTGAAGTTGAATCTGAATTCATTCTGAATGAATGAATATTTGGAGAACTTCGAAAACGAGAGCGTTACGTTGATGGCACAAGGTTTTATGCATCCAATATTGGATACGGAAATATTCTACTGATGGGGAAGAATAATCTTCAGAAGCTATCCTGTTAATTGCGATTGATTGAAAAATCGCAAAACCAAATGTATTCGGTCACAGTGTTACGTGGATAGAAAACATTCAAATAAACTTTTTCACATGAATGTATTTTTAAATTCCTAGAGGAACTGGCAGATTATTTTCCGGATCTTTCTCGATGCTGAACGGCATCCAAACGGGAAGAATTCCGCGCGTGTATGTGTGTGTGTAGCGACTGCTTCGAGATCTTCCCGGCGAACCGTTTATGGCATCACTCTCCTCCTGATTGATTCCCTTCTGGCCTAAGGTGCACAAACAGGCTCTTGGTGACACCGTTCATCCGCGCTTTCATGATAAATTAAGAGCTTCACCACAACAGCGACAACATGCACCAATCGCTGTTCAATTTGAACTGAGTGGATTTCCGAGCGGCGCTCGCTTATATACCGATTGGTGATTTCAATAGCCTGTTTTGAAAGCAAATTTAAGACTATTGAAACAAGTTTTTGGATCAGAAAGTAACAAGTATAGAACGCGTAGACATTTTATCTTTCGAATGAAGTGTTTATCATACCATTTCGTTCAGTTGTTTAGGAGCTATTAACACTCAAAATCTCGGTCTCCGGCGTAACGCTTTCGTTTTCGAAACTTTCATTTTACACCCCGGTATAGAAATGAAAGACGTAGTCCTACGTCAATAAACAAGAATCAAGTTTGTAAAAAAAAACGCAAAAACACAACACCAAAGGTTCTTTTCAGAACCCCCAACATGTTCATGAAGAGTAAACAGTAAACTAATCCATTTTTCAGGTAGATAGGTAGGTATTCACGTAGGAGAAGAAAATAAAAAAAAAATATATTCGAAATATATATTTAGCAAAAGCTGTCCCCTTTGTATAGTCCTACGTCACTCCGGTTATGTCCTCGACATTACCCACCCGTCTTTTGAATACTGGGGAAGCAACCAGAATAGCCAACCCTCCTGCACGGGCAAGCATGCTAGACATATCTCTATGCTCTTCTTCGTTATCCCTGGATTGCATGTGGAAGGTAATCCAAGATCCCCACGGTAGTGATCCCCTACCAATAATTTTATCGATCGCTAATGAATCAAGCTCTCGTGAGTCAGTCAATATTTCGTATGACCTCACGAAGAATATTGACTGGAGAACATTTGCGGAAATAATATCTGAAGCAATTGTTTCAATGCATGAACTTCCTCCACTCGAAGAATATAACTTTATATCGAGTTTGATTTACGAAAGCGCACTTCAAGCTCAAAAGAAACGTGTACCGGCTACCACTTTCCGACGTCGTCCTCCATCACTTTGGTGGGACAAGGAGTGTTCAAAGGTCTACCTTGAAAAATCATCCGCTTTCAAAAAATTCAGGAAAACTGAATTAGTGGAATGGTTTCTAAAGTACCAAGCTCTAGATTGATTAAAGCAAAAAAGCGTGGATATTGGCGGAAGTTCGTCAATGGTTTGTCAAGGGAGACCGCTATGAGCACTCTTTGGAATACGGCTAGGAAAATGCGTGGCTGGAACCATACAAACGAAAGTGAGGAATACTCTGACCGTTGGATTTTTAACTTTGCAAGGAAGGTTTGCCCCGACACCATTCCTGCACAAAACGTCGTACGCGACATTCCACTTCAAAGCGATTATGAGAATTTTTCGATGGTGGAATTCTCAATTGCCCTTCTCTCATGTAACAATTCAGCTCCGGGGTCGGACAAGATTAAATTCAACTTGTTGAAGAATCTTCCCGACTTGCCAAAACAGCGTTTGCAGAACTTGTTCAACAAGTTTCTGGAGCTGAATATTGTCCCGCATGACTGGAGACAAGTGAGAGTGATAGCCATACGGAACCCCAACAAGCCGGCTTGCGATCACAACTCGTATAGGCCGATTGCAATGTTATCCTGTATTCGTAAATTGTTAGAGAAAATGATTCTACTTCGTTTGGACAAGTGGGTCGAAACGAACAATTTGCTGTCAAATACGCAGTTTGGCTTCCGCCGAGGTAGAGGAACAAATAATTGTCTCGCGCTGCTTTCTTCTGAAATCCAAATCGCATTTGCTCGCAAAGAACAAATGGCTTCCGTTTTTCTCGATATCAAAGAGGCATTTGATTCAGTTTCCATGGAAATTCTCTCAGAGAAGCTTCATAATCGTGGACTTTCACCAATTCTTAACAATTTCCTGTACACTTTACTGTCAGAAAAGCACATGATTTTCTCTCATGGCAGCTCGAAATCTTCTCGTTACAGTTTTATGGGCCTACCACAAGGCTCCTGCCTAAGCCCCCTCTTGTACAGTTTTTACGTCAATGATATGGATGATTGTTTAACTAGAGACTGCACGCTGAGACAACTTGCAGACGATGGAGTTATTTCCATCACGGGTACTAATCCCGTCGTTCTGCAAAAGTCGTTGCAAGATACCCTGAACAATCTGTTCACGTGGGCCCTCAAGCTGGGTATCGAATTCTCTACGGAGAAAACTGAAATGGTCGTTTTTTCTAGGAAGCACGAACCCGCCCAATTCCAGCTTCACCTATCCGGCAAAACGATCCAACACTCAATGTTTTTTAAATACCTGGGTGTATATTTTGATTCTAAGTGTACCTGAGGGAGACACATTGCGTATTTGAAACAGAAATGCCAGCAAAGAATCAATTTTCTCCAAACAATTACCGGAACATGGTGGGGTGCCCATCCAGGAGACCTCATTCAGTTGTACAAAACAACGATATTATCAGTGTTAGAATATGGCAGTTTTTGCTTCCGATCAGCTGCCAGGATTCATATTCTCAAGCTGGTGAGAATACAATATCGTTGCTTGCGTATAGCCATGGGGTGTTTGCATTCGACACATACGATGAGTCTCGAAGTTTTGGCAGGAGTACCCCCGCTTACTCTTCGGTTCACAGAATTATCCTACAGATTTCTCATCCGTTGCAAGATCATGAATCCATTGGTGATTGATAACTTCGAAAATCTACTCCAACTGATTCCTCAGTCAAGTTTTATGTCTTTATACCATGAGTACCTTACACACGACGTGCACCCTTCACCAGGCATCTCCAACCAAGTTTGCTTCCCATACTTCTGCAATTCCTCTGTCATTTTTGATCTGTCCATGCGACAAAAAATCCATGGAATCCCAGATCACATACGCTCCGATTCTATTCCGCCGATATTTTCGGCAGAATATGGGAAAGTTAGATCTGATAAAATGTTCTTTACTGACGGTTCATTCATAAACGGGTCCACTGGCTTCGGCATCTTCAATGAAAATTCCAGTGCCTCTTTCAAACTCAAAGATCCTTGTTCCGTGTATGTCGCTGAACTGGGTGCGATATATTACGCATTAGGGATCATTGAAACATTGCCCATCGACCACTATTTAATTTTTTCAGACAGTCTCAGCTCATTAAAGGCAATCCGCTCAATGAAGGTTGATAAACGCTCATCTTATTTCCTAACAAGAATAAGACAACTATTGAGTGTTTTGGTCGAAAAATTATTCAAGATTACCTTAGCATGGGTTCCCTCTCATTGCTCGATTCCGGGGAATGAGAAAGCGGACTCGCTAGCTAAGGTGGGCGCTTTAGAAGGCACACTTTTTGAAAGGCAAATTGCTTATAATGAATTTTTCCACATTCCTCGTCAGTATACGCTCGTAAGTTGGCAGCGCATGTGGAGTGGTGATGAGTTCGGTCGTTGGTTACACACGATTATCCCTAAGGTCTCGACGAGTGCATGGTTCAAGGGATTGAATGTAGGTCGTGATTTCATTCGCGTGATATCTCGGCTTATGTCCAATCACTACAACCTAAACGCGCATCTCTATCGCATTGGGCTCGCAGCAAACAATCTTTGTGATTGTGGCGATGGCTACCACGACATCGAGCATGTTGTCTGGTCGTGTATCCGGTTCCATGCTGCTCGCTCTCAGCTCTCTAGAGCACTGAGAGCACAAGGCAGACAATCGGATATCCCCGTCCGGGATATCTTAGGTAGCCGGGATCCTGATTTTCTGCTTCATCTATACCTGTTCCTCAGAAACGCCGATGTCAACGTTTAATGATGTTTCCTTCGTTGTGTCCCCGTTTCATATCCCTCCTATCCGATCGATAAACTTTTACTTAGTCGCGGCAATACATACACACACTCTTTACAGATGCACGGGCCGAAGGTTGTGCAGTCCACTGATTATTCAACAAGAGCCAAAGGTTGTACCGCCCATGACAACTCTACACGAGCTGATGATTGCGCCGGCTAGTGACCATTCTATCCTGGATTCCTCGAGTCGAGAAAGACGCACCACGCTAGATATGGGGTACAGACTAGGGGGGCGTTGCTGATTAATGGTCAGCTGCATCCCAATAGGAAGTAAATATCCCGTGTCGGGCACACGTACAGAGCATCGAAGACTGCGACATACCAATTATGAGAACACTTGTAATACTAACCTCGAGTCAACCGCGAGTAATCGGTTACATATTTCTAACATAGTCTAAGCAAACATTGTCAAAATATTGAACTCCCGGCCCCGTTAGGCTGACGCCATATGAGCCTTAATAAAATATATATTTTGGATAAAAAAAATGGCTTTTGACTAGAGGGCGCTATATTTTTAATATTTTTGTCTTGAAAGATGAGGATGTTTCACATAACATATCTCGATTTCAGAGATGTTATTTTTTTCGTTTTTGAGATATGATTTTTCAAAAATCATTTTTCCCCTTGAAAACGCATGGAATGGCTGTATATATGTATACTAGCTGACCCGGCGAACTTCGTCCCGCCCAAAATTATTGTTTTGATATGAATTCTTTAGAACGAATTTCTAAACTTTTTCTCAGTATAACATTGTTCTAATCCTATGGGCAGAATATGTTTTCAATCAGCTGCCAAAACATACCTCATTAAACTCGAGCGAATTCAGTATCTTTGTCTCCGTATCGCGTTGGGATGTATGCCCTCAACGTATACCATGAGTCTCGAGGTTTTGACAGGCCTACTCCCACTAAAAGATCGCTTCAATTTATTATCTTTTCGGTTCTTCATCCGGTGTAAGGTCATGAACCCATTGGTGATCGGAAATTTTGAGCAGCCGATCGAGCTAAATTTTCACTCCGGATTCATGAATTCATCCCCATGCAGGTTGATCCTTCTTCGTATATTCCCAACCGTGTTTGTTTCCCTGACTACATCAATTCCTCTGTGCATTTTGATCTATCCATGAAGCAAGATATCCATGGATATTCAGATTACCAACGATCGAGGATCGCTCCAACGATCTTCGATGAAAAGTATGGGGGTATCAATTGTGATAATATGTACTTTACTGATGTGTCCACTATAAACGAGTCCACAGGATTTGGAGTGTTCAACGAATTTTTTAGCACCTCACACAGTCTTCAGAATCCTTGCTCAATGTATATTGCTGAATTGGCAGCAATTCATTGGGCGCTGGACAGCGTCGCCCCACGACCTGTTGAACACTATTACATTGCAACGGATAGTCTTAGCTGTGTCGAGCTATCCGTTCAGTGAGGCCGGAAAAGCACTCGCCGTACTTCCTTGAGAGAATACGAGAAATTTTGAGTGCTTTATCCAGACGCTGTTATGTCATTACCTTTATCCCTTCACATTGCTCCATTCCGGGTAATGAGAGGGCTGACTCATTAGCAAAGGTAGGTGCAATTGAAGGCGATATTTATCAGCGTCAAATCGCCTTCAATGAATTTTATTCTTTAGTCCGCAAAAATACTAACTAGCAACGCAAGTGGAATGAAGATGAATTGGGCCGATGGTTTCACTCGATTATTCCTAAGGTTAGCCTCAAACCGTGGTTCAAAAGTCTAGACTTGAGTCGGGGCTTTATTCGCACCTCCCGACTCATGTCCAATCACTGTTCGTTAGATGCACTACTCTTTCGTTTCAATCTTGCCAGCAGCAATCTCTGCGTTTGTGGCCAAGGTTATCACGACATCGAGCACATTGTTTGGTCGTGCGAGGTGTATCTGGTCGCCAGATCGAATTTAGAAAACTCCCTTCGGGCCCGAGGAAGACAGCCCAATGTGCCGGTGAGAGATGTGTTGGCTCGGTAAGACCTTGATTACATGATCTTCGTGATCTTCGTGTGTGATTGTCCCTACATCCTTATACCCTCCTTTCCTTCCTTTGCGGGTAATTCGTCCACTTGCTATAAATAGTAGAATAAGTTGAAATGTAAATACACTATAGATATACGAATAGATTTAAGAAATGAGTGTTCATCAACATTGTTACAATTTCCTTATATCCCATTCTTCTCCTAAAAATATGTCACCCTCCTAAACTCGAGTACACCGCGAGTAATCGGTTTTCCACCTTATTAACCGTAGATGTAAGAAAATTGTTTATATATATATAGTTTTCAAATTATATTTAAGAATTCGGCTCCTTTAAACTTAAGTAACTGAGCCTGTAAAAATAAACGAATTAATAAAAAAAAATATGGGCAGAATACAACAAATACAACGAAATGAAGATGGCTCAAAAGGGACCTTTTCTTCAACGGATTTTACGATTAACAATGTGTATTTGGTTTTCCATTTTTACCATTTTTATTTATATAGATAGACAGATAGAATATAGAGGAATGCATTGTTCTGCCTGAAAATGCATTTCCACTTTCGAACAAAGATCAACTTCGCTAGCATAAATATCGAATGGCCTAACAACGCTTATCATGATGTAATTTTTGATCATATGCGAATTCAATTTTCCAAATTTTCCGACATTCCTTCAGAGTTTTCCTAAAATTCTCCGATTTTGCTCTCCACTATGTTGATCTACGGGAAGAGATGAATACAACAAAATAAAGAAGGCTGAAATCGGGCCATCCCTTCTTCGGGTTTTTCGCTTACGAACAGATTCGGCTTTCCATTTATATATATAAATATAGATAGATAAAGGCTAACAGTGCGATGTTGAAGGGATGCTCACGAACTGGGAGTAAACGATCTCCGTTATCGCTTGGATGTAGTCAATCTTAATATTACTCAAAGATGTTCAGTCTGGGCTTTGAGAATCAACTCATTGTCGTTTACTCAAAAGAGACCCCTCTAGGAGTCATTTTTAACGACATTAGCGACGCACATGTTGCCGTCCACACGTTTGCTAAAAAAAATTATAGGAGGTTGTGTCCAAGATACGACCGCATTGTTGACGTAGAACTACGCTGTTATTTTATATAAATCGCTTGTTTATACCTTCGGATATTATTCCATAATGCTATGAAATTTTAGAAACAACTGCTTAGTAGAATAATCTCTGAAATGATTTTTTCATTGTAGAATCAGTTGACGATAATTGATTGATGATTCATTCTTGCCCTCGCAAAACAATCGTATGTCGCAATTTATTTCATGTCAATGCATTGGAAGTTTAGCTCGAAGGCTATTCCGGTGGGCTTTTTCGAAATTGACATAGACTCGGCTACAGTCGATTATATACATGTTGCACCAGCACCATTATTCCATATCTCATAACTACATCAATATATCTTTGGCACCGTATGTAAACAACAACAATGACAACACTTGCAAGTATCAAATATCATGCTACATGTTATTTAGTATTGCCTCAAAGGAATCGCACCTCTAGATATCGTTCGTACAAACTAAGCGTAAACCAAGCGCCAAACAAGCATTTACCATAGCATGCATACAGAGCCATACATTGGTGGCTTGAAACTACTAGCAATTTAAACATTTCACATCATTTTGCGCTATTCTCAAAAAAAACGCTTCTGTTAATATTACTGGCCTCGAAAAGAGTTGCATTACTTTCTCATGCTCGAGAGAAGTGCAGCTGTCACCCTTAGTGGAGGAAGTTTTGCTACTGGCAAGCAAAACCTAATCACATATAAAATTTCAGAACATTTACTTTCTTGATGACTAAACAAGAGAAATAAACTCTTTTTGTTAATAACAACCTCGAAAACAGTACCAATGCTTCATTATGATCAATATTAGCGCAAATGCAATCCTAGTTGAAGGCAGTTTTGCGACTGGCACGCGAACCCAAATAACTTATAACATTCCGGTAAGATATTCAAGATGCTTAGTATTCCCAAATAATTTTTTGGTGCACAACCTTAACGTCTGCTTCACCATAACGTCAGTTTAATGCATTGATGCATTCTCAAAGGCACCAACGAAGCCCTTATGAAGACGGAAAATAAACAATGTTAACTGCTTGGAAAAAGACTGAATTATGCCACACAGCTTGTACTCTGCTGTAACACCCATCGATTCGAATTCGCTGATGAGTTTGTCAAGAGCAACCGCCTTCACCACCAGCGGGGGGAGCTTGATTTTGGTTGCTGCTTGGGTAACGGCGTTTACATTTTCGACCGACGCGCCGAAATCGCCTACTTCGCTGTTATTCGGTGCGGTGTCACATTAACGAAGGCTCGGTTCAGTGCGAGCGCTTTTCACTGCACCAACACCGCGTGCATCATTAGATGACTCTTACCTCGAAATTTTATTGCCCCTGGCAATGCGTTCGTTTTGACGTAGGACTACGTCTTTCATTTCTATACCGGGGTGTAAAATCGAAGTTTCGAAAACGAAAGCGTTACGCCGGAGACCAAGATTTTGAGCGTTAATAGTGTTGAGAGTAGCGAGCAATAGTGTTGAACGCAGCGAGCAACGTCAAGTCGAAGCAACCATTGCTTGTCAATTATTTTTCTCTATTACTTTGAAAACTACAACAGTTAAGTACAGACGTTTAATCCTTCAGTTGTGTCTTTTCATTTCTGGTCCGATTGTTCCACCTTATCCGCCAATAGGTTATGGGCCCTTTGCCCGCGGAGTCGGAACACTGGTGAAGAAACATAAGTTGCAGCTAATCTATCACGATGGGAGAAAGGCTGGTGTCGTTCGCGAAGCTCAATGGCTCCAACTACGATAATTGGAGCTTCCGCATGAAGCTGTTGCTAACCAAGGAGGGAAACTGGACGGCTGTAGCGAACGCGAAACCGGAACCGGTCACGGATGCGTGGAAAACCAAGGACGAGCAAGCGCTGGCATCGATCGGATTGGCCGTGGAGGACAACCAATTGCTTCACATAAGGAAGGCCAAATCAGCAGCGGAGGCGTGGAAAGCTCTGGAAAATTTCCACGTGAAGAAAACGTTCTCGACGAAGGTTTCTGTAATGAAGAAAATCCTCACTTCACGTCTAGAGAGGAACGGTGATATGGAAGCGCACGTATCAAAGATGACGGATTTGTTTGAAAAGCTCAACATTTTAATGCCACAGAAGATCCTGGACGAACAGTTGTGTGTGACCATTTTGTTCAGCGGTCTGCCAGAGGAGTACGAGACGTTGGTAACCGCTCTTGAAGCCCGACCGGAGGAGGATTTAACCCTGGACATGGTGAAGAGCAAGCTTATTGACGAGTGGCAGAAGAAGAAGCAGCGCAAAAGTGATGAAGGAGATTCCGAAGCCGTGCTGTATGCAGATTCGAAGACTGAAAAAGATCGGTGTTTTTTCTGCAAAAAGTTGGGTCACCAGAAGGCAAGTTGTGAAAAATTCCGAGCGTGGAAAGCTGCGAAAGGAAGCGGTCCGGTATCCAAGCAACCGAAAGTGGTAACCAAGCAGCATAAAGCAAACCATGTCACGCATCATGACGACGAAGATCACTACGCGTTTCTCACTGGATGTGCCAATCAAGCCGGAAAGCGGTGGATTTTGGATTCCGGCGCAACCTGTCACATTGCAAACTACCGCAATTTCTTCGAGGATCTGGATGAATCAATTACAGAGAACGTGTGGATTGCCAACGGGACGAAGGTGTGTCTAAAGGCCGGGGTGCTGGACGGATAAACGTTATTGATGGTTTCGGTCAAGAACGTGCAGTGCAAGTTGAATGTGCTCTGTTCATACCAGAAATGATGTCAAGTTTGTTGTCTGTGAAGCGGCTGGTGCAAAGAGGTTTTACCGTTACATTCGATGCAAGCAGTGCGAGAATCATGAGAGGTGACAAACTGTGCGCGACGGCGGAGTCCGTTGGAAATTTGTTCGTGCTTCGGCAAACCATCGAGAGTGCATCCATAGCAGTATCGAGTAATGATTGTGTCCATGCCTGGCATAGGCGCTTCGGCCATAGGGACTGTGAAGCGGTGCTGAAATTGCAGTTGCATTGGCCCATGCGAAGTGTGCATTGAAGGGAAGCTGCACAGGGTGCCATTCCCTAAGGTTTCAGGAAGTGTATCGTCTGCAGTAATGGATTTGGTTCACACCGATATTTGTGGACCAATGCGTACGCAGACTGTGGGCGGAAGGCGATACATTCATCGACGATCACAGCAAATACACGGTCGTCTATTTGTTACGTGAGAAATCCGAAGCGATTCAGAAGCTGCAGGAGTACGTTGAGCTTGTCATCACGCAGTTTGGAAGGAAACCGAAAATTCTGCGGTCAGATCGGGGTGGTGAGTACATCGGTGAGAAATTCAAGGCGTTCCTGAAGCATAATGGGATCATTGGGCAGCTGACGGCACCGTATACCCCACAGCAGAACGGGGTTGCCGAAAGGAAGAACCGGTATCTCGTCGAGATGGCTAGGTGCATGCTCATCGATGGAAATCTGAATAAACGCTTCTGGGGAGAGGCGGTGGTGACAGCAAACTACATGCAGAACCGGTTGCCGTCGCGGTCGATCACCGGCACACCATATCAGCGGTGGTTTGGAAGGAAGCCCAATCTTGTACACATTCAGCGGTTTGGCGTAGACGCATACTGTTATGTGCCATCAGCGAAGCGAGGTAAGCTAGACATCAAGGCAGTCAAGCTGAGGTTCGTCGGTTACAGCGAGACATCGAGACATCGAAGGCCTGGTGGACGAGACTACAGTAAAAGTAACCATTAGTCGTGATGTGAAATTCCTATCGTCTTGTGGGCTGGAACCAGAGCCGGTGGAGGAAAGATTGATTGTTCCATCCATAAATTTCCAACGTGTAGATCCAGTGTGCGAGGTGGCACCAATCGAGTCTGGTGATGACGAGGAAGTCGACGACGATAATGGTCCTGATGAAAAAGGAGTTGAAACTGACCCACTCTTCGATACTATGGCGGGCAGCTCGCAGCATGTGGATGTCGATATGCCCCGTAGGTCAACACGATCCAACCTTGGTGTAACACCTAAGCGGTATGCATGTACAGCAGAAACGTCGATCCAAGAGCCAACATCATTAAAGCAAGCGTTGTCTTGTCCGGACAGCACCAAGTGGCGTCACGCGATGATGGAAGAGCTAGAATCAATTGAAGCGAACGAAACTTGGGATTTGGTTGACCTACCGGCTGGGAAACGCGCCATTGGATGCAAGTGGGTGTTCAAACGGAAGCAAGATGAAAAAGGTAATGTAGTTCGATACAAGGCCAGGTTGGTAGTTCAGGGATTCAGCCAACATTGTGGAACGGACTACGACAAAGTTTTTGCGCCAGTTGTTCGACATACCACGTTCCGCACCATGATGTCCGTTGCAGCAAAGAAAAAGATGAGTGTCAAGCAGTTCGACGTGAAAACGGCGTTCCTGAACGGCAACCTTGAGGAGGAGATCTTCATGAAGCAACCTCCCGGGTTTGTCGTCAGCGGTATGAAAGGCAAGGTATGCCGTTTGAAGAAAAGTATGGGCTCAAACAAGCGGCTCGTTCTTGGAACCAGCGACTGCACGAGGTGTTGGAAGAAGATGGTTTTGAACGGTGCGATGCTGACCCTTGCTTATACAGGAAGCAAACTGGTAGAAAGCGGTGCTATGTTCTCGTGTACGTAGACGATCTCATTGTGGCTAGTGAGGACGAACGTATCATCGAAGCATTGGAGCAAACACTTACCAGAAATTTCCAAATCAGCAGCCTGGGCGACGTTGGGTTTTACCTGGGAATCGAGGTCCACCGAGATCAGATTGGAGACTTCCTCATCAGCCAACGGAAGTATATCGAAGACGTTGTCCGTTCTGTTGGTCTACAAGACGCAAAAGTGTCAACCGTGCCAATTGATCCAGGATACAGTAAGACAGACGAGAACGAGGGCAGGGACCTGCTCCCAAGTAATCAACAATACCAGAAGGTAGTTGGGCAGTTGCTGTATATCGCAGTCAACAGTAGGCCCGACATCGCAGCAGCAATTTCGATCCTGAGTCGTAAAGTATGTTGCCCAACCCAGCGTGACTGGAACGAAGTAAAGCGAATGGTTCGTTACTTAAAGGGGACAGCTGATTTAAAACTTCGACTAAGCAGTAGTGGCGATTCTTCCGGTCTGGTTGGTTACGCTGATGCCGATTGGGCTGAATGTCGCAGCGATCAGAAATCCAACAGCGGGTTTGTCTTCCAGTTCTGTGGAGGCACTATTTCTTGGGCGTGTCGCAAGCAAACCTGCGTCTCACTGTCTACGGCAGAGGCGGATTTCGTGGCACTTTCCGACGCATCACGAGAAGCGATTTGGTTGCAGAAATTATTAGAGAACCTAGGAGAATAAACCGGAGTGATGTTGTTCGAGGACAACCAAAGCTGCTTGAAGATGTTGGATTCCGAAAAGTTCAGTGATCGTACAAAGCACATTTCCACCAAATTCCATTACGCGAAGGACTTGAAGACGAAAGGTGTTGTCCAATACGAGTACTGTCCTACGGAAACGATGGCAGCGGACCTTCTGACGAAACCACTTCCACGGGTACGTCTGGAGAAAGGAGTGTTGAGAGTAGCAACGCAGCGAGCAACGTCAACTCGAAGCAACCATTGCTTGTCAATTATTTTTCTCTATTACTTTGAAAACTACAACCGTTAAATACAGACGTTTAATCCTTTAGTTGTGTCTTTTCAATTCCGGTCCGATTGTTCCACCTTATCCGCCAATAAATAGCTCCTAAGCAACTGAACGAAATGGTATGATAAACACTTCATTCGAAAGATAAAATGTCTACGCGTTCTATACTTGTTACTTTTTGATCCAAAAACATGTTTCAATAGTCTTAAAATTGCTTTCTAAACAGGCTATTGAAATCACCAATCGGTATATAAGCGAGTGCCGCTGTGAAATCCACTCAGTTCTAATTGAACAGCGATTGGAGCATGTTGTCGCTGTTGTGGTGAAGCTCTTCGTTTATCATGAAAGCGCGGATGAACGGTGTCACCAAGAGCCTGTTTGTGCACCCTAGGCCAGAAGGGAATCCATCAGGAGGAGAGTGATGCCACAAACGGTTCCCCGGGAAGACATCGCTACACACACATACACGCGCGGAATTCTTTCCGTTTGGATGCCATTCAGCATCGGGAAATTTCCGGAAAGATCTAATCATTGCTGGAAAATAATCTGCCAGTTCCTCTGGGAATTTAAAAATACATTCATGTGAAAGAGTTTATTTGAATGTTTTCTATCCATGTAACACTGTGACCAAATATGTTTCAATCAAGTGCTATTAACAGGTGGTTATCGAATTAGCATTAACCACTGGTGGGCTTCCAGTATCGAGGAAAACGTGGAAATATCTAATCGTTACTGAAAATAATCTGCCAGTTCCTCTGGGAATTTAAAAATACATTCATGTGAAAGAGTTTATTTGAATGTTTTCTATCCATGTAACACTGTGACCAAATATGTTTCAATCAAGTGCTATTAACAGGTGGTTATCGAATTAGCATTAACCACTGGTGGGCTTCCAGTATCGAGGAAAATGTGGAAATATCTAATCGTTACTAAAAATAATCTGCCAGTTCCTCTGGGAATTTAAAAATACATTCATGTGAAAGAGTTTATTTGAATGTTTTCTATCCATGTAACACTGTGACCAAATACATTTGGTTTTGTGATTTTTCAATCAATCGTAATTAACAGGATAGCTTCAGAAGATTATTCTTCCCCATCAGTAGGATATTTCCGTATCCAATATTGTATGCGCCCGCAATCGATTATTGCTCAGTCGCCGAAAGTTCCGAGCTCAGAGAGTTCATTCCCCTCTAGTTTGCCTTCCAAATTGCCATCGTAAACCACACCTTCTCTCGATTCAATCACACATAAAAAGCATACTTAAGCGATATTCTGGTGATGTGACACATTAATTTTTCGTGAGGACATCGACAAGACAACTTCGTTGCCTAACGTGCTGGCGAGGTGGACGGCGAAGGATCGACACATACACGCGCAGAATTCTTTCCGTTTGGATGCCATTCAGCATCGAGAAAGTTCCGGAAAGATCTAATCATTGCTGGAAAATAATCTGCCAGTTCCTCTGGGAATTTAAAAATACATTCATGTGAAAGAGTTTATTTGAATGTTTTCTATCCATGTAACACTGTGACTAAATATGTTTCAATCAAGTGCTATTAACAGGTGGTTATCGAATTAGCATTAACCACTGGTGGGCTTCCAGTATCGAGGATAATGTGGAAATATCTAATCGTTACTGAAAATAATCTGCCAGTTCCTCTGGGAATTTAAAAATACATTCATGTGAAAGAGTTTATTTGAATGTTTTCTATCCATGTAACACTGTGACCAAATATGTTTCAATCAAGTGTTATTAACAGGTGGTTATCGAATTAGTATTAACCACTGGTGGGCTTCCAGTATCAAGGAAAATGTGGAAATATCTAATCGTTGCTGGAAAGTAATCTGCCAGTTCCCCTTGGAATTGAAAATTACATTCAAGCAATTTATTTTAATGTTTTCTATCCATAAAATATCCATATAATACATTTGGGTTTGTGATTTGTGAATCAAGTACAGTTAGCAGGTTAGCTTCTGAAGATTATTCTTCAGAACAAGGTTTTTCGTATTCTATATTGGATGCATAAAACCTTGTGCCTCCAACGTAACGCTCTCGTTTTCAAAGTCCCCCAAATATTCATTTATTCATTCATTCAGAATGGATTTAGATTCAACTTCAAACAAATGATCTCTAAATCAACGATAGTCCTACGTCACCCTTGCGGTTATACCATAGATATAACCCACTTCCTGTTTTTTGCAGGGCTCGAGCCTGCCTTCCTCTTCTTCTTGCTCATCGCACACTACGCGAAGCGTCCAATTTATGACGCGGAAAGAAGAACACACGATACGAATAACACGAAAAACGAACTGGAAAAACCACACGACGATATCCAAGTTGGATTACCACTGGTGGGGTCCAATCTTAGATCGAAGCGCAGCGATAGCAAAGTGAACTGGATTGCTCAACAGTCCGATGCCGAATGAAAGTTTGCCTCAGCGAGATCCACTGTTTATACTCTAGGCAAGTATTCCCCTTCATTCTTCTTCTTTTCCTTTGTTCACGGAGACTTTGAATCCTACGATTTCCCCTCCGTTGGTCGTCGATAAGTTGCTCGTTATTGATATCTCTCTTCGGGAAAGCACTCAAATGGACAAAACAAATGTATGGGAAAATAGAAACACTAAAAGTTTTCATGAATTTTAACCATTTACTAACCAGGGTATTCTATTGTATGGCATATTAAACAAATCTTACGGAATTTCCGATTCGTTTAGTATGTAAATCGCCAAAATCCGTTAGCGGCAAAAATAGTTATTAACGTTAACTTTATTTCATAAAAACGTGACCTGTTTTCTAATTTTACACCCTTAATGAAAGACGTAGTTCTACGTCAAAATGATTCGCTTGGCGCCGGAGGGCTAATTCGGTTTACTTGGATTGTCGCCGGCCGTTCTTGACATTATCGGGAAATTACAATCTGTTAAGTTTTACCAATCTCATCTCATAAGTTCTCGACTCCGTTCCCTCACTGTCATGAAATTTCGAAGTGTAGTATAGTAAATGTATAGTATGTATAGTAAATTAATGCAATTTTTCATTCATCGTGAAGAATCGTATTGTCTTTTTCGTCTGCAATGATGTCAGGGCAAAAGTACTTATGAATTCATAAAAAAACGTTGACGTGTACAAGTTATTGTTACCAAAAAAAAAAACACCAACAGAATGCAAAAGATACTGAAATACTGTCGTCGGCCACTGAGCAATACTATGCTAACGACATCACTGCGTTGCGACATATTTTGCGAATGTAACCACTTTACTTACGCCGGACGCCAAAGTGTTAATGAATGACTCAAAAAATAGGTCTAACGTCATGTGTATTGATATAAACTAAATATGAAAACGTTTGATATATTAAAACTATGGAAATATGTCATAAGGTGAGTCTAATATCTTTGATGTGATGAATAGAGCCTCTCATTTTTCATAAACCTGTGAAATATTGTTATATCCAAAAAGTCTGCAATAAAAATAAAAAGTATTTTACAGATATGTCTGTGAATTTACAAACATATTTGTAAATCTGGCATCTCTGGTGGTTTGAGAATGTATTGCAAGAAATCGCTTGAAAAAATGCACGAATTTGCTTGTAAATGAAGTGAATTGAGTCCGCACCACTTAGATCCAGACGACCGGAGTTCGAACCCTGTAATAAATCGTATATGAGTATGGCAAAAGTCGTATTTGGTGCTTTGACAATTCATAAATATATTCATACTAGATCGCAATTCATTTTCAACATAATCGCTATTATAGCCGGTCAAAGTTGCATATTCATCCAAACAAATTCGGTAAGCATTTGCCATGTATGTATATGCCCAGCAAACATTAAATCGTATAATTTTGCACGTGCCAAGTCTTACAAGAAATCCGAATAAATCATAATAGCATATAATATCAATCAAAGTATGTATCGTGTATATTTGAAATCGCATAAAATGTATAAACTCGATTGTATATACCATTATCAAATTAAGTCGCAATTCGGTATAATAAACATCAATTTTATTATGTACATTGTCGTAAAATATATTTAATCCGCATCATATGCGTATATTACGCTGATGCAGTTTGTATGTCGTATAAGCGTATAATTTAAATCGATTCAGTACTGTAGTAAATCGTGTTGCATGTTAAAGAAAATCATGAAACAGTAAATCATATTAGATCCTAATAAAGAACATATTACATCATATTGAAATGTCAAAACTCGAAAGTTTTAACCGTTGTTGAATTAAATTTCAGATAGCCGCGCGAGATAGCTGGTGGATGATAATCCAGACGACCAGAGTTTGAACTCACTTCGGAGCAGTTTTCACCAAACATCAATCTGTGCCATTTTAAACATTCATATACCAATCCCAATACAAGTCAATCAAATAATGATTATTTCCTGAGGCTATAATAAACATTTCACGAAGATATTTTGCGCCATTAATTTTTTTTCTATGTCTGTAATAAATCGTATATGAGTATGGCAAAAGTCGTATTTGGTGCTTTGACAATTCATGAATATATTCATATTAGAATGCAATTCATTTTCAACATAATCGCTATTATAGTCGGTCAAAGTTGCATATTCATCCAAACAAATTCGGTAAGCATTTGCCATGTATGTATATGGCCTCCACTTTTGCATGCACATGCCAGTTAGGCGCATTATATGATGTTATATATACGCTTGTTATGCGATTTAATTTGCTGGGTGGCCTCCACTTTTGCATGCATATGCCAGTTAGGCGCATTATATGCCAACCAAATTTTAGGGCATATGATGTTATATATATACGCTTGTTATGCGATTTAATGTTTGCTGGGCACATTCCCTCAGCTGATCAAATATATTTGACAAAAACACGACGAGCAAATATTCAGTTATTGGATGCCTAAAATATGTTTTCGGTCAGTTCTTTGAACCTGTCGGTACATGGTTACTTTGAATATTTCTGTCGAATTTTTTCCATGTTCGATGTTTGACATTCACCCTTATTCCGGTTCACGATCGGGTTTGAAATTGGAAAAATGATGCATTTTGTTACCCGTTCGACTTCGATTAGGCACATTTATCAATCCGTTCGACTTCGAATTATTTTGAAATTTGTTTTCCAGCATAGCAAGGATGCCAAATTTGCAGATATGTTCACAAGCTCTATCCTGTTGCACCCTTAAATTTCAGTTGCAGACTACAGGGATGTGGTATTACTTTTCTTAATGGCTTGATTCAGCTTCCTCTTTTTTCAGACACTACTTTGCAATTCTCGCGGATACAAAGGTAACTGGCAATATTTATACACATTTCAAATTTTCATCTAAAACTTTCAAAAACAGACGGGTGGGTAATGTCGGGGACATAACCGGAGTGACGTAGGACTATACAAAGGGGACAGCTTTTGTTAAATATATATTTTTTATATATTGTTTTATTTTCTTCTCCTACGTGAATACCTACTAATCTACCTGAAAAATGGATTAGTTTACTGTTTACTCTTTATGAACATGTTGATGGTTCTGAAAAGAACCTTTGGTGTTGTGTTTTTGCTATCACTCGATATCCCCATCTTGTTCGGTTAAACCTTCCTGTTTAGCTATTGCGTTTGCCACTCGCCACAGCTTTCACAGTTGGAAAATTTCTTCCCATCCAGCTTGTGACATGTTGTTCAGTAAATTACATTTTATGCGACGTGCCGAAACACTCAGTGTCGCATTGGAGGAGATTTTAACCTGTGTTTTAACCATAATTTGGACCCCGAACTCTATGTTTACAAAAATGTCGCATTACATGTCCGTCCAATTAGCTAAATGTCGAACTAATTGTAAATTACTGTACTTTCAATCTGGAAACAATTTGAGAATTGGTGAAAATTGAATAACCAGGAAAGTCCCCAACTATCAATAAACTCAGAACAACTGCCAAATTCACATACTCATCCGATCCTGGCAAACAAATTATGAAAAAATCAATTTGTGTATTATTATAATTTGGGATATTATTTTAGAATGCATTGAACTGTGTTTCGTAAACTCTTTTGACGTAGGACTACGTCTAACCGGAAGATATAGGGGGTGAAATGAAAATCTAGGCACTGAACAAGTAGGAAAAAGAAAACGACGAGTGGGTAATGTCGGGAACATAACCGGAGTGACGTAGGACTATACAAAGGGGACAGCTTTTGCTAAATATATATTTTAAATATATTGTTTTATTTTCTTCTCCTACGTGAATACCTACCTATCTAACTGAAAAATGGATAAGTTTACTGTTTACTCTTTATGAATATGTTGAAGGTTCTGAACAGAACCTTTGATGTTGTGTTTTTGCGTTTTTTTTACAAACATTCTCAATTTTTTCTCACTATCTTATAGTTGCTTCTTGATATTTTTCTGAAGGCTTTGTACTTATTCAATGTTCAACGCCGGGCATCTTTTGGCGTATGCACATATCGTACAATCAAAATGATGGCTATGATAGGGAATGCATAGTGGTCCTCAGCTCATTCACTATCATATATTTCACTATTGAGCACATTACCGTACCTTAAACTGTGGTTTCGTAAACGAATGAATTGTAAGATTTGTAGTCTCCGCAAACAATGTAAATAAAAATGAAATGGAGACAAACTTTACGATCTGTCGAGAAATAGATGAGCTATAAGCGTTCTGAAAAACCAACAGTGAATACAGGGACGGATGACCTTCGGATTAAAGTCCGTTAAAATAAGAACAGAGCAGCAGGAAATACATAGCTCATCATGTTGCTCCTTAGTTATGTTTCTATACAATGCAGATGTAACCTCAGTCAATTTTCAACATCAGTTATCAACCTAAGAAAGCAGTTCTTGCTACCGAGAAAATCGTGAATGCCATCCTGCATGAAGCCACTTTCAATTCGGGAACCATGCATGGGTTTGTGAGAACTGAATGATCAACTTAAAAGACCACAACCACCAAGAAGTTCAAAAACAAGCATAAACAAAATAAATCAGTTCATATTATATATCATATTATGTCACTTCAGAATGCATTGGTATTGTGAATAACTTTTAATAACTCTTCTTTAAAAGGTTTAATGGCCCTGAAAAGCGCCTTGTTTTACGGTGGCTGGTTTTGCCACCAAAGCAGTCTGTATAAACAATTTTTTTCCTTCTCCTACCTGCTGCCGTTTTGCGATTGCGTTTACCACTCGCTGAAACTAGTTGTTGCCACCGAACCAAATGTGCTCTGTTCTGTAGGCGGGTTTTCTTATTGTCGTGAGCAGCATTGCAAGCGAACTCGAGCACTCCACCGGCCGAAATTCTATAACCGCTATTAGGTATACTGGTGCTCCGGAACCAATCCGTTGATGCGATGTGATGTGAAACGATGCCATACAACCACACTGATTTACGGTTTAAAAGAGAATGATATATTTTTCAGCGGATCCGTGCGTTTTGTACTTTAGCGGTACACGCTCACAGGATAGAGAAAAATCGGCAGACTCAGCCAAAGGGGCGAGTCCAACGAGACGAACGAATGAGCGTTATAAGGCAGCGATAGCAAAAAAATACATTCATTACGATTTGTTCGCTCGTTGGATTCACATGCAGGCTAAAAAGGGTCCTTTTCAAGATCACAAAATTATCTTTAATCTAAAGAGCTTATTGTTTTGTGTGAGCATGTGTGAGACTGCGACCAATGTTTCGTTCATATTTTTTTTTTTTCCTTTCCAATCATGCTTCATTGTATTTCGCTGCTGCTCTGGTTGCCCGTTTTGGTCGGTACGATTTGAGGAGCACAAAATGGACCTGCTGCTCTGTTCTTATTTTAAAGGACTTTAATCCGAAGGTCATCCGTCCCTGTATTCACTGTTGGTTTTTCAGAACGCTTATAGCTCTTCTATTTCTCGACAGATCGTAAAGTTCGTTTCCATTTCATTTTTATTTACATTGTTTGCGGAGACTACAAATCTTACAATTCATTCGTTTCCGAAACCACAGTTTAAGGTACGGTAATGTGCTCAATAGTGAAATATATGATAGTGAATGAGCTGAGGACCACTATGCATTCCCTATCATAGCCATCATTTTGATTGTACGATATGTGCATACGCCAAAAGATGCCCGGCGTTGAACATTGATTAAGTACAAAGCCTTCAGAAAAATATCAAGAAGCAACTATAAGATAGTGAGAAAAAATTGAGAATGTTTGTAAAAAACGCAAAAACACAACATCAAAGGTTCTTTTCAGAACCTTCAACATGTTCATAAAGAGTAAACAGTAAACTAATCCATTTTTCAGTTAGATAGGTAGGTATTCACGTAGGAGAAGAAAATAAAACAATATATTTAAAATATATATTTAGCAAAAGCTGTCCCCTTTGTATAGTCCTACGTCACTCCGGTTATGTCCCCGACATTACCCACTCGTCTTTTTTGAAAGGTTTAATGGCGCCGTGTTTTATGGAATGGTTCCAATTTAGATAACTTAGTACTCGTGGTCTTAAAAAAAAACCATTTCGAACGCCCTCGATGCCGCCTTGTTCTGGATTTGCCACCAAAGCAGATTGTATAAAGAACAGACTTTTTTCTTCCGCTACCTGCTGTCGTTTTGCGATTGCGTTTACCACTCGCTGCAACTGCCTGTTGTTGTCTTGATGTCCACCGAACCGAATGTGGTCTGTTCTGAATGCGGGTTTTCTTATCGTCGCGAGCAGCTTTTCCACTTCGGCGGCCGAAACTATATAACGCCGGCTAGGTGGACTGATGCACTGGTACTAACGCGCTCGGCCTAGCTACCCTTGCGGGGAACTCCAGACTAACACGGTTCGAGCGGGATTTTGCCTTTCCCTTCACTTTTCCTCCTTTGCCACATCCAACCATGGCTGCTTGTGTTAGTTTGTTGATGTGATGTGATGCGAAACGATGTGGTGTACGGTTTGGATGAGAATGATCGTTACGGCAGCGGAGCGGGGATTTTTAAGCTGACTGGCTGGCTCGAGAATTACGCATGTGTGAGACTGCGACCAATCTTTCGTTCATATTTTTTCTTTTTCCTTTCCAATCGTGCTTCATTGTATTTCGCTGCTGCTCTGGTTGACCGTTTTGGTCGGTACGATTTGAGGAGCACAAAATGGACCAATCAGCAATGGGCACATAGTGCATTTGGACAATGCTTGATATTTCACAATTATTCAATTATTTATCTCAAGATAAATGAAATGTTATTCGTGATGATAGATGCGTAGATATATTTCCTATCAATTGATGCAAAAACCTTTGCGATCTATTGAGAAATGCTCGAGTTATAAGCGTTCCCTACATCTGACTCATCGACTAGACTCGCATCCCGTAATCTGTTGGATGCTTATCGCACTTCAAGACTCGGACAAAAGAGCGGAGTTATGAATCGTAACAACCGTATGCTTGACCTCTGCTTTGTGAGTGAGGAAATGTGTTCCAGTTGCTCCGTAATACCAGCTCCGCTAGTGAAAAGTTGCATACATCATCCCCCGTTGCTGGTCAGCATTGATATTTGCGTACAATGTGATTACAAAGACACGACAGAGAGCATATACTACAACTTCGACAAAGCCAACTTCGACGAGATGAACAATTTCCTCTCAAACGTTAATTGGGATGAAGAATTGGCCAATCGCGACGTCAACGACGCAGCATCAACGGTATCGTGCATCATAATCTATGCCATTGATCAATTTGTACCAAAGCGAACTAACCGTGTACCTCTTAAACCTGCATGGTCGAACTCGAAGCTTAAGCGTTTGAAGAAACGGAAAAGGGCAGCTCTTCGGGAACATGCCAAACTTCATACCGAATCCACGAAAACGCGTTATTCCAAGGCTAATTCGGACTACAGGCGGTTGAACGATCAACTACATCAAGCGCACCTAAGACAGCTCCAACGTCGTCTGAAATCCAACCCTAAGAGGTTCTGGCAACACGTGAATAGTCAAAGGAAGGAAACAGGCCTCCCCTCAACCATGACTAACGGTAAGTGAACGCTGCAACCATTCCAGATATTGCAGAATTATTTCGTAAACAGTTTAGCAGCGTTTTCAGTAACGAACGAACAAACAGCCAGGACGTAGCAGCTGCATCTCGCAACGTTCCTTTCTCATCCTTCTCAAGTGGTCCGTTTACTATTACGAGAGAAATGGTTATCTCAGCCGGGAGTCAACTGAAAAGTTCGAGGGGTTCCGGTCCTGATGGTATTCCGTCCTTGGTCCTGAAACGCTGCTTGATTGCTCTAGCAACACCTCTAACAAATACTTTCAATCTCTCCCTGAGGTCGGGTTACTTCCCATCCTGCTGGAAGGAATCTTACGTTTTTCCGATTCACAAAAAGGTTGCAAAAGGACTGTATCGAACTATCGTGGAATAGCCGCTTTAAGTGCTACGTCGAAACTTCTCGAGCTAATTATTCTCGAAGAATTGGTTCAAAACTTCGCTCACTGCATTTCGATGGACCAGCATGGTTTCATGTCCAAGCGCTCAACGACTACCAATTTAGTACAGTTCACTTCCTACATCATCCGTGAAATTGAGCAAGGCCATCAAGTAGATGCTATATATACAGACCTCTCTGCAGCATTCGATAAAATGAATCACGACATAGCTTTGGCTAAGTATGACAGGTTAGGTGTTCAGAACGACCTGCTTGCTTGGCTTTCTTCTTATTTGACTGGTCGAAGCATGTCTGTCAAAATTGCGGACTATGTTGCTCCTTCCTTCCCCGTGACATCTGGCGTTCCTCAAGGCAGCCATCTAGGGCCGTTCCTGTTTCTGCTGTATATGAATGACGTCAACTACATTCTGAAATGCCGCAAGTCGTCGTACGCCGACGACCTCAAGTTGTATCTCGTGATACGGAAACCAAGCGATGCTGTTTTTCTACAGCTGCAATTAGAAGCTTTCACCGAGTGGTGCCAACTAAACCGCATGTCACTCAATGCATCGAAATGCTCTATAATTTTATTCGGTAGACAACGTGCATTGATTCAACACAACTATGTTCTATCGGGGATAAGCTTGAAACGGGAATCGACGGTCAAGGATCTTGGATTACTACTTGATTCCAAGCTTACATTCAAGGACCACGTCGCCTACGTGGTGTCGAAAGCTTCATCTCAACTCGGGTTCATGTTCCGCTTCGCCAAAGAATTCAAGGAAATATATTGCCTTAAGGCTTTGTACTGTTCTTTGGTTCGACCAATACTGGAATATTCGGCTGTAGTGTGGTGCCCATACTACCAAAACGAGGTGAACCGCATCGAAGCAATCCAACGAAAGTTTATCCGTTTCGCTCTGAGGCATCTTCCTTGGAATGACGTCCACAACATGCCCAGCTACAAAAGTCGTTGCATATTAATACACTTGGAATCACTTGAGGCGAGACGTAACATCACGATGGCATGCTTCATTGGTGACCTGCTTCAAGGTAACATCGACTGTACTTCGTTGTTAAGCTGTCTTAACATAAACATCCGCCGCCGTAATTTACGCTCTCACGTTTTCTTATGCGTCCATCCCTCGCGAACAAATTATGGATTTAACGAGCCCATGCGAAGGATGTGCCGTGTCTTCAACAGATACTACGATGTGTTTGACTTTAATGTTTCACGTTGTAGAAATAACAGTTGTTTCCGTAGAGTTTTTAATTAATATGTGTAGTGTCGTAATTTTCATGTCATTGGGATAACCATTGTATCTGTTGGCAAATCAATAAATATAAATATATAAATATATAGTTCCAAATCTTGCATTTTTTCCTACTCGTTCAGTGCCTAGATTTTCATTTCACCCCCTATATCTTCCGGTTAGACGTAGTCCTACGTCAAAATCATCTGGCATCTCTGGATGATGACATTTACTCTTGTAAGTTTTTAAAGGGCACTGTTTATATTTTGTGCGCTCTATTTAATCTGTGTATAAAAAGATCAATTTGAAAGCAATTTTCGTGCTCAGGAATATTTTTGTGTACTTTATACAGTACAATGGCTCTCTGGGTTGACTGCTACCGACCGCGTGAGCTGTCCAAATAGAACTACCACAAAACGCAAGCTACGCATCTAATTAATCTTTGCTCCCAGGATGACTTCCCGCATCTCATGTTCTACGGTCTGTCTGGGGCCGGTAAGACAACTCGCATCATGTGTCTGCTGTGGGAACTTTATGGACCTGGCGTGGAATAGTGAACTTCACAACGTCCTCTAACCGGAAGGCGGAAATCATGACCGTCAGCAGTAATTATCACATCGAGGTGAATCCATCGGATACCGGAATATATTATGGTGGTCGTGACGGATTTGATCAACTAAATTGCTCAGACGCAGAAAATTGATCCCAGTGGATAGACGGAATTTAAGGCGATCGTCTTGTCCGAGGTGGATGAGCTGACAACATGCGCTGAGGAGAATCATGGAAAAGTGTGTCTATGTGCAGATTGATTCTGCGCGTCAACTCTACTTCGCGGGTTATAACCGCGGTTAGAAGTCGTTGCTTAAGAGGCCATCTGAGGAGGATATTCTTAAAAATTTTAATGTAATATTGTTATTTGTTTGTTTCTTGAGTGTAACAGCACTATATGCATTTCAGCACATCGGGAAGAAAGAAAGTTTACACATTCATTCGGAGCTAGCGAAAATAATTACCGCCAAGTCCAGGCGCAATTTGCGACGTGCTTTCCTCATGCTGATAGTTTGCAAGGTACAACAGTATCCGTTCAAGGCGAACGAAGAGATGCTGAAAACCAAGTATTCCTCCGAGAAACCACCAATCAGATTGTCCTCAATATCCACAGCAACTGGAAGTGGTGTGGGAAGGGCTATACGAGCTGCTAACCCAAGGCGTATCGGATGTTATATTACTTTAATTAGTACAGATTCTGGATGAAAATTGTGATGAGTCTGAAGGCGCAAACGTTGAACTTTGCCTAGCAGTATGGACACCGGATGCAGCAAGGAAGCAAACATATATTCCATTTGGAAGCGTTCGTGGTGCAGTTTATAGCACTGTATAAGTAGTTTCTCATGATGATTTTTGAGCGATTCAAGATCGTAATTTTCTTTCATTTTATGATTTTTTGACGTAGGACTACGTCTAACCGGAAGATATAGGAAGTGAAATGAAAATCTAGGCACTGAACAAGTAGGAAAAAATGCAAGATTTGGAACGCTTATAACTCGAGAATTTCTCAATAGATCGCAAAGGTTTTTGAATCAATTGATAGGAAATATATCTACGCATCTATCATAACGAATAACATTACATTTTTCTTGAGGTCAATAATTGAATAATTGTGAAATATCAAGCATTGTCCAAATGCACTATGTGCCCATTTTTGATTGGTCCATTTTGTGCTCCTCAAATCTTACCGACCAAAATGGGCAACCACAGCAGCAGCGAAATACAATGAAGCACGATTGGAAAGGAAAAAGAAAAAAATGAACGAAACATTTGTCGCAGTCTCACACATGCGTAATTCTCGAGCGAGCCAGACGATCATTCTCATCCAAACCGTACACCACATCGTTTCGCATCACATCACATCAACAAACTAACACAAGCAGCCATGTCTGGACATGGCAAAGGAGGAAAAGTGAAGGGAAAGGCAAAATCCCGCTCGAACCGTGTTGGACTGAAGGTTCCCGTAGGTGTATTCGCCAATTGCTCCGCAAGGGTAGCTAGGCCGAGCGCGTTATTACCAGTGCACCAGTCCACCTAGCCGCCGTTATAGAGTTTCGGCTGCCGAAGTGATCGAGTTGGCTGGCAAAGCTGCTCTCGCTTTGGTTCGGTGGACATCAAGACAACAACAGGCAGACGCAAACGCAATCGCAAAACGGCAGCAGGTAGAAGAAGGAAAAAGTTTATTTAAGTTCATCTTAACATCTTAACTAACACTTAAATCGTTCTGATAAAACTAAACTTTAAATAGCGGAACCTCGTCATTTCGGTTTCTAACCACTAAAGAACCGCTGCCGGACAGCGTTATGTTTTCAAGATTTGTCTTCATCATCGGGAAATTTCGGAAAACTGCCACTCTTCAGGCGTGTCAACCTGACCGCATTTGGCATGTCTGGGATGCTATGGCCAACAACTCGTATGTAGGCAATTCATCCGCTTAATGTCATGAGATTCGAAATGGTTTTCTCGGGTGAGGTATATTTTTCCTCCAAAACCTTGTACATCCTGTAGATGGGAACCACACCCCGTCGGTTTCCTGTAGCCAGGAAGCGATTATTCGGACATGCAACAAAAAATTATCCATTAACGCAACC
Source organism: Toxorhynchites rutilus septentrionalis (assembly GCF_029784135.1). NCBI lineage: Eukaryota > Metazoa > Arthropoda > Insecta > Diptera > Culicidae > Toxorhynchites > Toxorhynchites rutilus. Next base: position 202,654,393 of record NC_073746.1, on the reverse strand, counting down.
TTCATCGGTAAATACGTTCACAAAACGACGTTTCTCCAAATAGTAAACCGTCACATCCGCGTCGTTGCTTTGTGGTATTTAGAATCTGATGACTATCCTCCTGCGACCGTTTACTCTAAAATTCGATGAGAAAAATTATTGATCAGAATCTATACGGTTTTATCTTTAATTCAAATGTATACGAATACGCAATAAATAATTTTCTGCAGAAACTATAACTTCCATAACCATTTGCCGTTTTTGTTTTGGTTTCACAGTTGTCTGACTGCGGCGATGAAAGTTCGAAATTCGAAATTAACCGCCCTTTTGGATTATAGGCTAACGGGTAGAATATGAATATGTACATTCCACCAATTTTTGCATTACCAAATATTTGGTAGCTTATTTTAGTAAGTGATTTTCTGGGTGTAGTACCTATATTGATCCACCTAGTATTTCTACTTGATGTTGTCAAAGAAAAATGGGTTATAAATCCGCGAGAACAAATGTACAGTGTCGACGTCTGGTGGCAACTAATGTGCTTGTGAGGCAAAATACTCTTTATGAAATTAACAGGCTCGAAGGCAAGTTTATATTGTTAGAATTTGAATGAAAATTTTTAATTAAAATTATCTAATTACTTAAACCACGTAGACTTGATCCTTATGTTACCATTCGTTTATACATATCTTGATATTTCTACTAAAACTTGTAGATGTAATATAAAACCAGTATCAGACATATTTTTTGTTGTTTAATCTTTTAATAATTTGCAAAAAACGTGTTACACTATAACATAGAATGCATATCCGATACGATAAAGTAAATTCTCATTTATATTTATTATTTAGAAAAATTGTTCATTTCACCGCGAAATCAATTTTCGCTTCACAATGACAGCACACGAAACTCAATGTTGTCAACGCGTATAACATCCACCCGTGTTGGTCTGATTTTTTTAACATCAAAATCAAGTAAGAATTTCTCGATTTACAGTTAATGAAATAGTATGTTTTGAAAGATTAATTCATTCGTAATTTGGGTAGTATTGTTTTGTGATCAACTGTAATTTAAATACCAGGCATCCATCAAAAAAATATGACAATTTGAGTGTTTCATTGTGGCGAAAAAGATGGACAGCTTATTTTTCGAAACAACAATCAACAGCTTGAAATCTAAACCATTTTGCGATACCGAATGAAACTTTTCTTCAATTGAAGTAGTTGTTAATTCTACAAGAAAATGGTTTTTATAGCATTAATAATGTTGATAAATGAGCAATGTGTATGTATACCGTACTTTTAACCTCTTAACACATGATCAGTTTCGATACAATTATGTTTATTTGAGCTACTTCGAGTATTAGCTCGGTCTTCATTGAAGCTTCTCTGGACTAAACTATAAAATTGTATAATATGGTAGAATAAACAGTACGATAGTTTACAAAAGACCATAGCTTTGGCCTTATCACATTCCATGGCTATTGGAAAAGTGGTCAAATTCATGGATACATACATGGATTGTTGAGACATCTTTTACAGCTCTACGTAAAATAGTGGCCAGAAGGACAACGGCATGGCCTTATTCTGTGATTTTTGCCATCTTGATCACATCTATAATTAAATACATCCTAGAGGTAGCTACTCTCTTGCTCCTGAACCTTGAAGACCTATTCTCGTAACTCCAGGCAACGCCTTTTAGCGATCGGTTTTGCTTCATTTTGATTGTTATTAAAGAAAAATAAAGTTTATCAAAAAAATTTGTTATTGCTAAATAAATTGAATATTAATTGATTATTTACAGGAATGTCTTACTCCCCAAGAGGATACCTCGCTCGGCTCGTGGTGGATAAATCGAGAATTGACAAAACTTTAGACAATTGCGATATGAAAAAAGTAAGTGAAATAGGTAGCGTAGATCGTGTTGAGATATACGATCGATTATAGAGATTTCTATGCAAGAAATTTATCGCTAGTTAATTTTATATATGTTATTCTAATGTATCGAAAATAGAGTAGTAGTTTTAAATAAAATTTTCGAAATATCTACATTAAACTAGAGATTGTATCCATTGAAAGGAGGCCTTAACTATTACTAAGAGACTTTTAAAAGATTGTAGAAGAGGCACTTTTCGGTTTCAACTTTACGGTTCGAGGCGAATGAACTGAAAAGTTTAAAACCTCTATAATTCAACACCTTCCACCTTCAGCTTTACGAGAATACTGTCCAAACAATCAATGTTAAGTTTAATACACTAATTCACTTGTGTTTCGTTCCAGTGGTACATACTACCTAAGATCCCCCAGAAATATGAGGACACCTTTGTGGACCTCAAACAGCCTGATGAAATCACTCTGATGTGGTTGAAGGAATCTAAAGAAACATCGAGTAAATTTTGGCTCCAGCTATGGCATTTATTGGCAAAAACATTGCTCAGTGTGTTCATGACGCAAACAGATATAAATGGGCTTCTGAAAAGAGGATCAATGTTCATACTCTCTGAACTCCAATACCAAATACTTCTTTTGAAGAGTGGATTTCACGAGTCGGGACTAGACCAAGCATTGAATGTAAGTATGTTTATAAGGAAATAGATCCATAGGGTAGATAGGGGCAATATGGCCTCCCTAAGAACGGAACGTCCTAAATCATGTAGGAATATTTATAAATCAGGCTGAATGTTAAGACCCCACGATTTGACACCTTATTGATCGATGTACATTGTATGAATATGTTATAAAAATGATTTATGTGGAAAATTTACACTTTTAAAGATGTGATCCATTTCCGTAGATCGAAAGCACTGTCGGGCAAAATTGCCGTTTTTCCCGCTTTTCAGGTTGATGCAGTCTTCCTGCGATATGCTTTTGTTAACGTCCCGATCATGATCGGTGATATTATAGAACCGATTGTGGCACAATTACCCGAACCCCACTCACCCGAAAGATATTCACCCAAATTCCACTTACTCGAATGCGACAGCTACCCGAATGCTACATCTAGTCTAACTGACATTTACCCGAATGCAACAATAACCCGAATGTAACAGTTATCCGAATATAACATTTACCCGAATGCGACAGTTACCCGAATGTAACATCTACTCGAATGCGACACTTATCCGAAAGAAGAATATGTGCGAATAATACGCAAATATTATTATTAGGAAGTACAGGTCGGACTCGATTATATGTGATTCGATTATATACAATGTTGGTATCGATTATATACAGTTTGAAAAAACATATTTTTTTTAATATGACTTATTTCAAGAAAAAATGTAACCTTTGAACGTTAAGTTGAAATTTGAATCGCTATTTTGCTATTTTGCTTTCATTTCCACCAGAAATTGTTTATATCGATATTGCAGCGAAATTAAGAAAGATAGAAGTTGGGTGTCGAAGAACAAATTGTAGAGCTTAAATTTAATTAATAGAAACAAACAAGTTTAATACGATTTTTTAAGATAAAATTAATAATAACACAATAAGTCCGCTGGATATTTATTTATTTATTCAGTTTTTTCCAAGAAATTGTCGGACAGACTAAAATTCAATTATTGAATCCTTATAACAAACACATTTCTGGACATATCGAATTCAAACAAATAATACACTTCATTGAACCGTTGGCAACAAACATCCAAGGGATTGTTCTGTCCGTATAGAGTACGATGTGCTGCTTGCCGGAAGAAAACAAATTGTCTGGTTGTTCTACCTGGAGCGTTGATTCGAAGCTTGCCCAAAACTTCAGCACAGCAAAGATTGTTGTTAAGAAGGTCGAAAGTCAGCAGTCTCTGGAGAAATTCTCGTCGTTTTTGCAGTGTCGGTGAGTGAATCAGTGCGCAGCGTTCTTCATATGTGGTCAGATGTTGGTCGTTGCGCCAGGGGAGATGACGAAGAGCATATCGGATGAAACTTTTCTGCACACGTTCCAGACGAGCGATGTGAACAGCGTGGTATGGGGCTCAAACAGTAACACCATATTCCAATATACTGCATAAAAGAGACACATACAACGATTTGAGGCAATAGACATCTCTAAATGCCTGAGTGTGGCGTCTAATGAACCCGAGAACGGTGAAAGCCTTAGCGGTGACCGTTGCAATATGCTTCGTAAATTTTAGCTTGTTGTCAAGCACGATTCCCAGGTCTTTGACGGCTGCAACTCTTTCCACTTCGGTCGACCCCATCGCATATTCAAATGTGATTGGTGAGCAAAGTCGCGAAAATGTTATCGCATGACATTTCCTAATATTCACCTCCATGCCATTTATTGAGCACCATTCCAGCAGAGTATCTACATCCACTTGAAGAGCACAGCAGTCCAAACTTTAAAACTTTAAAGTTTTTCACATTCAAAATGTTATTTAAATCCAATAATTTAGATGTTCCACTTCAATATCCTATACTAATTTCTCTCATCTTTCAAATGGAAGCAACAGAATCGTCGTCCGTAGCGTACTTTTCAATGTAGAGCCAGTCACTAAAGGATCGTCTCCTATGTTTCAAACAAACCGGGCAATCGGTGGTACACAGGTTTGCTTGCGAGAGGCCGCCGTTTCCGACGGCGGGTCGACAGCCGACTCGGATTGCGTCACCTCGGTGGGTTGATGCCGCCTCCGTTCCTCATCCTCGTTGAATGGGGAATTCGTCCCTTGTTTCTATCTTGTTTTCTTATCTATTCTTTTCGCATTTTCATTTAAAGTTACCTGTCTATTTTTCGGAGTATTCCATAAACCATGCTCATTTCTGAATGATCTCTTGGCCTTAAAGAGCAATACGGAAAGGAGAGAAGACGCCATGCCAATTGTGTCTACACTTATTTATTGAAATGACGCAGCGAAGTCTTTAACATCTTTTTCGAATTTATTGTCGGAATTTTTCCTCCTTCATTCGGGTAAACATTCTATTCGGGTAAATGTTGCATTCGGGTAATTGTCGCATTCGGGTGTTTGCTACATTTGGGTAATGTTACATTCGAGTGAATGTATTCGGGTATGTGTTACATTCGGGTATTTTTCTTTATTTTGATTGTTCAGGCATGCGGATGAGATTTGATTCAAGTAACTTAATTACTTAATTTAACTTAGGGGTACTGGTGGGGTTAAAATGGACAGTCATATCCAAGATCACATCCAATGCCTGATGGAAAGTGAAGGGAAGAATATTCAACTCTTTTTTCCATTGCTTTCTCTGTTTGTTACATTTCAGTTACTGGACACACACACACAGAGAGAGCCTCTCAAGAGCGATAACCTTTTACGCTTCGTATATTCCCGAAAGAATTTATGTAATTTAAATACCATACCTGTCCATTAGAGTGCCAATGAAAATGGCCATCTCGAATTTTCAAAGCGAACTTGATTAAAAATGTTGATTCCCACGAAAAACTACCAGCTCAATCAGCTCAATTGAACTTCATTTACTAGTATCGCACAGCCGTTAAAGTTTGAGTTTTTTGAAAACCGAAAAATCACCCAAGGGGGGATCGGCAATCGGGGTTTTCGAAAAATGCGAAATGAAATTTCTGATGCCAAATGTCTTCAAATTGCATGAAACGACACCCTGTGACTTTCTCTGGGATTTTCTTCAGACGAGAAAACGTGTAGGTGCTAAAAAGTCAAAAAGTCAATTTTTGACAAAAAAAAGACGGGTGGGTAATGTCGGGGACATAACCGGAGTGACGTATGACTATACAAAGGGGACAGCTTTTGCTAAATATATATTTTAAATATATTGTTTTATTTTCTTCTCCTACGTGAATACCTACCTATCTACCTGAAAAATGGATTAGTTTACTGTTTACTCTTTATGAACATGTTGGGGGTTCTGAAAACAACCTTTGGTGTAGTGTTTTTGCGTTTTTTTTTACAAACTTTCTCAATTTTTTTTCACTATCTTATAGTTGATTCTTGTTTTTTTTCTGAAGGCATTGTACTTATTAAATGTTCAATGCCGGGCATCTTTCGGCGTATGCACATATCGTACAATCAAAATGATGGCTGTGATAGGGAATGCATAGGTGGTCATCAGCTCATTCACTATCATATATTTCAAACTCAAACTGTGGGTTCGGAGACGAATGAATTGTAAGATTTGCAAACAAAGTAAATAGGAATGAAAAAGAACTGAGGTTTTGGAGACGAACTCTACGATCTGTCGAGAAATAAACGAGCTATAAGCGTTCTGAAAAACCAACAGTAAATACAGGGACGGATGACCTTCGGATTAAAGTCCTTTAAAATAAGAACAGAGCAGCAGGAAATACATAACTCATAATGTTGCTCCTTAGTTATTTTTTCTATACAATGCAGATGTAACGTCAGTCAATTTACAACATCAGTTATCAACCAAAGAAAGCAGTTCTTGTTACCGAGAAAATTCGTTAATGCCATGTTAATGCCGTTAATGCCATCCTGCATACAATTTGTTGTAATTTGAAGCCGCTTTTAATTCGGAAACCATGCATGGGTTTGTGAAAACTGAATGATCAATTTAAAAGACTCCAACCACCAATAAGTTCAAGAACAAGCATAAACAAAATAAATCAGTTCATATTATATGTCATATTATGTCACTTTAGAAGCATTGGTATTGTGAAAAACATTTAATAACTCTTCTTTGAATCGTTTAATGGCCCTGAAAAGCGCCGTGTTATACGGTGGCTGGTTTTGCCACCAAAGCAGTCTGTATAAATAAACTTTTTCCTTCTTCTACCTGCTGCCGTTTTGCGATTGCGTTTGCGTCTGCCTGTTGTTGTCTTGATGTCCACCGAACCAAAGCGAGAGCAGCTTTGCCAGCCAACTCGATCACTTCGGCAGCCAAAACTCTATAACGGCGGCTAGGTGGACTGGTGCACTGGTAATAACGCGCTCGGCCTAGCTACCCTTGCGGAGCAATTGGCGAATACACCTACGGGAACCTGCAGTCCAACACGGTTCGAGCGGGATTTTGCCTTTCCCTTCACTTTTCCTCCTTTGCCATGTCCAGACATGGCTGCTTGTGTTAGTCTGTTGATGTGATGTGATGCGAAACGATGTGGTGTACGGTTTGGATGAGAATGATCGTCTGGCTCGCTCGAGAATTACGCATGTGTGAGACTGCGACAAATGTTTCGTTCATTTTTTGACGTAGGACTACGTCTAACCGGAAGATATAGGGGGTGAAATGGAAATCTAGGCACTGAACAAGTAGGAAAAAATGCAAGATTTGGAACGCTTATAACTCGAGCATTTCTCAATAGATCGCAAAGGTTTTTGCATCAATTGATAGGAAATATATCTACGCATCTATCATAACGAATAACATTTAATTTTTCTTGAGATAAATAATTGAATAATTGTCAAATAACAAGCATTGTCAAAATGCACTATGTGCCCATTTTTGATTGGTCCATTTTGTGCTCCTCATATCGTACCGACCAAAACGGGCAACCAGAGCAGCAGCGAATAAGAATGAAGCACGATTGGAAAGGAAAAAGAGAAAAAGGAACGAAACATTGGTCGCAGTCTCACACATGCGTAATTCTCGAGCCAGCCAGTCAGCTTAAAAATCCCCGCTCCGCTGCCGTAACGATCATTCTTTGTGTGGGCACCGACTGGGCAACATCGTTGCTGGACGAGCTGGACGGCGAGGGATCGAGTGCCTTTCTCAAGGCAAGAGGGCGGAGGTGGTAGCGCTGGAGTAGAGTAGAGTAGAGTTTTCAAAGGGCCTTTCTCAAGGCTAGAGACGAATGAACTGCAAAAGTTTAAAGTCTCTATAATACAATACCTTCTTCTCATTCAAACCGTACACCACATCGGTTCGCATCACAACACATCAACAAACCAACCCAAGCAGCCATGTCTGGACATGGTAAAGGAGGAAAAGTGAAGGGAAAGACGAAATCCCGCTCGAACCGTGTTGATCTGGAGTTCCCCGCAAGGGTAACTAGGCCGAGCGCGTTAGTACCAGTGCACCAGTCCACCTAGACGGCGTTATATAGTTTCGGCCGCCGAAGTGATCGAGTTAGCTGGCAAAGCTGCTCGCGACGATAAGAAAACCCGCATTCGGAACAGAACACATTCGATTCGGTGGACATCAAGACAACAGGCAGTTGCAGCGAGTGGCGAGTGGCAAACGCAATCGCAAAACGGCATCAGGTAGCAGAAGAAAAAAGTTTGTTCTTTATACAAACTGCTTTGGTGGCAAATCCAGAACAAGGCGGCATCGAGGGCGTTCGAAATGGTTTTTGACGTAGGACTACGTCTTTCATTTCTATACCGGGGTGTAAAATCAAAGTTTCGAAAACGAAAGCGTTACGCCGGAGACCGAGATTTTGAGCGTTAATAGCTCCTAAACAACTGAACGAAATGGTATGATAAACACTTCATTCGAAAGATAAAATGTCTACGCGTTATATACTTGTTACTTTTTGATCCAAAAACTTGTTTCAATAGTCTTAAAATTGCTTTCAAAACAGGCTATTGAAATCACCAATCGGTATATAAGCGAGCGGCGCTCGGAAATCCACTCAGTTCTAATTGAACAGCGATTGGAGCATGTTGTCGCTGTTGCGGTGAAGCTCTTTATTTATCATGAAAGCGCGGATGAACGGTGTCACCAAGAGCCTGTTTGTGCACCCTAGGCCAGAAGGGAATCTATCAGGAGGAGAGTGATGCCACAAACGGTTCCCTGGGAAGACATCGCTACACACACATACACGCGCGGCTATTAACAGGTGGTTATCGAGTTGGCATTAACCACTGGTGGGCTTCCAGTATCGAGGAAAATGTGGAAATATCTAATCGTTACTGAAAATAATTTGCCAGTTCCTTTGGGAATTTTCAAAATATATTCATGTGAAAGAGTTTAATTGAATGTTTTCTATCCATGTAACACTGTGACCAAATATGTTTCAATCAAGTGCTATTAACAGATGGTTATCGAGTTGGCATTAACCACTGGTGGGCTTCCAGTATCGAGGAAAATATGGAAATATCTAATCGTTACTGAAAATAATCTGCCAGTTCCTTTGGGAATTTTCAAAATATATTCATGTGAAAGAGTTTAATTGAATGTTTTCTATCCATGTAACACTGTGACCAAATACATTTGGTTTTGTGGTTTTTCAATCAATCGCAATTAACAGGATAGCTTCAGAAGATTATTCTTCCCCATCAGTAGGATATTTCCGTATCCAATATTGTATGCGCCCGCAATCGATTATTGCTCAGTCGCCGAAAGTTCCAAGCTCAGAGAGTTCATTCCCCTCTAGTTTGCCTTCCAAATTGCCATCGTAAACCACACCTTCTCTCGATTCAATCACACACAAAAAGCATACTTAAGCGATATTCTGGTGGTGAGACACATTCATTTTTCGTGAGGACATCGACAAGACAACATCGTTGCATAACGTGCTGGAGGAGGTGGACGGCGAAGGATCGACACATACACGCGCAGAACTCTTTCCGTTAGGATGCCATTCAGCATCGAGAAAGTTCCGGAAAGATCTAATCATTGCTGGAAAATAATCTGGCAGTTCCTTTGGGAATTTTCAAAATATATTCATGTGAAAGAGTTTAATTGAAGTTTTCTATCCATGTTACACTGTGACCAAATATGTTTCAATCAAGTGCTATTAACAGGTGGTTATCGAGTTGGCATTAACCACTGGTGGGCTTCCAGTATCGAGGAAAATGTGGAAATATCTAATCGTTACTGAATATAATCTGCCAGTTCCTTTGGGAATTTTCAAAATATATTCATGTGAAAGAGTTTAATTGAATGTTTTCTATCCATGTTACACTGTGACCAAATATGTTTCAATCAAGTGCTATTAACAGGTGGTTATCGAGTTAGCATTAACCACTGGTGGGCTTCCAGTATCGAGGAAAATGTGGAAATAACTAATCGTTACTGAAAATAATCTGCCAGTTCCTTTGGGAATTTTCAAAATATATTCATGTGAAAGAGTTTAATTGAATGTTTTCTATCCATGTAACACTGTGACCAAATACATTTGGTTTTGTGGTTTTTCAATCAATCGCAATTAACAGGATAGCTTCAGAAGATTATTCTTCCCCATCAGTAGGATATTTCCGTATCCAATATTGTATGCGCCCGCAAGCGATTATTGCTCAGTCGCCGAAAGTTCCGAGCTCAGAGAGTTCATTCCCCTCTAGTTTGCCTTCCAAATTGCCATCGTAAACCACACCTTCTCTCGATTCAATCACACACAAAAAGCATACTTAAGCGATATTCTGGTGGTGAGACACATTCATTTTTCGTGAGGACATCGACAAGACAACATCGTTGCCTAACGTGCTGGAGGAGGTGGACGGCAAAGGATCGACACATACACGCGAAGAACTCTTTCCGTTAGGATGCCATTCAGCATCGGGAAAGTTCCGGAAAGATCTAATCATTGCTGGAAAATAATCTGCCAGTTCCTCTGGGAATTTTCAAAATATATTCATGTGAAAGAGTTTAGTTGAATGTTTTCTATCCATGTTACACTGTGACCAAATATGTTTCAATCAAGTGCTATTAACAGGTGGTTATCGAGTTGGCATTAACCACTGGTGGGCTTCCAGTATCGAGGAAAATGTGGAAATAACTAATCGTTACTGAAAATAATCTGCCAGTTCCTCTGGGAATTTTCAAAATATATTCATGTGAAAGAGTTTAATTGAATGTTTTCTATCCATGTAACACTGTGACCAAATATGTTTCAATCAAGTGCTATTAACAGATGGTTATCGAGTTAGCATTAACCACTGGTGGGCTTCCAGTATCGAGGAAAATGTGGAAATATCTAATCGTTACTGAAAATAATCTGCCAGTTCCTCTGGGAATTTAAAATTACATTCATGTGAAAGAGTTTATTTTAATGTTTTCTATCCAAGAAACACTGTGACCAAATACATTTGGTTTTGTGATTTTTCAATCAATCGCAATTAACAGGATAGCTTCTGAAGATTATTCTTTCCCATCAGTAGGATATTTCCGTATCCAATATTGGATGCATAAAACCTTGTGGCTCCAACGTAACGCTCTCGTTTTCGAAGTTCTCCAAATATTCATTCATTCAGAATGAATTCAGATTCAACTTCAAACAAATGATCTCTAAATCAACGATAGTCCTACGTCACTCTTGCGGTTATACCATAGATATAACCCACTTCCTGTTTTTCTTTTTCCTTTCCAATCGTGCTTCATTGTATTTCGCTGCTGCTGTGGTTGCCCGTTTTGGTCGGTAAGATTTGAGGAGCACAAAATGGACCAATCAAAAATGGGCACATAGTGCATTTGGACAATGCTTGATATTTCGCAATTATTCAATTATTGACCTCAAGAAAAATGTAATGTTATTCGTTATGATAGATGCGTAGATATATTTCCTATCAATTGATTCAAAAACCTTTGCGATCTATTGAGAAATTCTCGAGTTATAAGCGTTCCAAATCTTGCATTTTTTCCTACTTGTTCAGTGCCTAGATTTTCATTTCACCTCCTATATCTTCCGGTTAGACGTAGTCCTACGTCAAAATTTTTCGGGATAACAGTAAATCTTGACGTTTTATGCAATTCTAAGACATTAGGCATCAAAAACTTTTTTTTGAAACCCCCGAATTCACTTCTCCCCCCTTGGGTGATTTTTCGATTTTCAGGAAACTTTAATTTTGACATCTGCGACAATAGTAAATGAAGTCCGAATGAGCTAATATTTTGCATAATTTATTTTATCGTGCAAATCAACATTTCGCAGTCCTGTATGAAAAATTGATATGACGATTTTCATTGGCACCCTAAACCATACGTTTTGCCTGATATCCTTTACACCCCTCTTGGGTTATTTTTCGGTTTTCAAAAAAAACTCAAACTTTGACGGCTGTGCGTCACTAGTAAATGAAGTCCGATTGAGCTGATATTTTGCATAGGTTAGTTTTTCATAGGAATCAACATTTTTAATCAAGTTCACTTTGAAAATTCGAAGGTCATTTTTTCCCATACATCCATTGGCACTCTACTGTCCATATTTTCCCACTATATGTCCATTATACCCGCACCGATAAAAATGTTCTAACAGTTCGGCTGAAAAGTTTATAAGGTAACACTGTAAAACTATTTTTTTGCAAAATTCTAATTTTTTATTCAACATAATTGCTATCGAGGGCGATACAGCGATTATAGCGATCATGCAACTTGATACCGTTTTTATATAACTCTTTCGGTTTTTCCTTAAAATAGGCCTCAGTTTCGGTAATCACTCCATCATCGGTCTTAAATTTCTTGCCAGCGAGCATTCTCTTCAGGTCTGCGAACAGAAAATAGTCGCTGGGAGCCAGATCTGTAGAATACGGTGTATACGGAAGCAACTCGAAGCCCAATTTTTGCAATTTTGCTATCGCTTTCGGTTTTGTGGTTTTTCCATTTTTTTCACTTTAATAAAAATTGCTACACTCTCAATGCTGTAAACGACCAATAGTACGATTGCTGTCAAATTTTGACATGTACCCATTGAAAGATGGTGCTGTGTGATAGTCAAGTAGATTTTTGCAAGAGGCGCCATCTAGACGTCAACCTTATGAACTTTTCAGCCGAACTGTTACCTTTCGGCTTGTTTTAATTTCAGTAAAAAACATGGAAAAACACATTTTTATAAAACATTTGGTCAATTATTTCGAAAACCAGTACAGTGATAGACATTCGTTTAGCCGCACTTGAAAAAAAACTTGAAACACTTACAAAACAACTAGGAATGTTCTTTTTATCGGGATACTTATTTGCTGTAGTGATAGTATATTTAAGTCACTTTTATTGAAAGGACGTGCGTCACAATCACACACACAAGGTGGCATCGGTGGATATAAACATTCAAACGTCGTTTTCCCGAGACATGCGTTTAGCCGCAAGGCATAAAAATCGAGTTTTCGCATAATCACCAAGCCTTTATCCGTGTTTTTTTGAAAAAATACTTGGGAATGTTCAATTTACAAGATAAATATTAGATGTGCAACGCAAGAAGTTGGTCAGATTAGTGATTTACGTAGAATTTAAAGGAATGGCGAAAGGTATTCTATTGACGGAAGAGGGCGGAAAATAATAGAAATATTGAGTAAACAAAAGTTTTCTAATCGCTCGATCGTAACAAAAATTGGTCTATCTGAGAAAGTGGTACAGAATTTCTTTAAATAGTGCCAGAAATATGGGATATAACGACCAACAAATGGAAACACCAAAGTTACTTTGAGTCTTAAAGGTCGAATAAGACACCAAGCAACCAGGAAATGATGTCCTGCTCATACATCAAGGCAGAATCGGTTGTTCCAGTAACGAAGAGGCATATTGCGCGCATCTCGAATGAGTCACCAAACATCATGTGGAAGAAACCTCAAGAGAAGTCGAAACTGACCGCCACCCATAAGCAGAACCATCTCATTGTCGCCCGGCAATACATGGAATGGAAACTAGAATGGAGAAATGTTGTATTTTCCGGCGAAAAAAGTTCAATTTGGATGGTCCGGACTGTTACAGTTGCTATTGGTACAATTTAAGTCAACGACATGCCGTGAGATCGAAGCGAAGCTTTGGGGGCGGAAGTTTGACAGTGTGGGGAGCCGTTTCCTATCACAGCAAGCTTCTCATCTTAGGGTGGTTCGAAAAATTAACTTTTTTTTCCTTTTTTCCCCCCAAAAATGACTTTTTTTAAAATACTTAACTTTCGAACTCTGGACCAATTCAGATGATTCATATTTGGGGAAAAAAAGACGGGTGGGTAATGTCGGGGACATAACCGGAGTGACGTAGGACTATACAAAGGGGACAGCTATTGCTAAATATATATTTTAAATTTATTGTTTTATTTTCTTCTCCTATGTGAATATCTACCTATCTACCTGACAAATGGATTAGTTTACTGTTTACTCTTTATGAACATGTTGGGGTTCTGAAAAGAACCTTTGGTGTTGTGTTTTTGCGTTTTTTTACAAACTTGATTCTTGATTTTTTTTCTGAAGGCTTTGTACTTATTAAATGTTCAACGCCGGGCATCTTTCGGCGTATGCACATATCGTACAATCAAAGTGATGGCAGTGATAGGGAATGCATAGGTGGTCATCAGCTCATTCACTATCACGTATTTCACTATTGAGTACATTACCGTACCTTAAACTGTGGTTTCGGAGACGAATGAATTGTAAGATTTGTAATCTCCGCAAACAAAGTAAATACAAATTAAAAAGAACTGAGGTTTTGGAGACGAACTCTACGATCTGTCGAGAAATAAACGAGCTATAAGCGTTCTGAAAAACCAACAGTAAATACACGGATGGATGACATTCGGATTAAAGTCCTTTAAAATAAGAACAGAGCAGCAGGAAATACATAGCTCATCATGTTGCTCCTTAGTTATTTTTCTATACAATGCAGATGTAACGTCAGTCAATTTTCAACATCATTTATAAACAAAAGAAAGCAGTTCTTGCTACCAAGGAAATTCGTTAATGCCATCCTGCATACAATGTGGTGTAATTTGAAGCCACTTTTAATTCGGAAACCAAGCATGGGTTTGTGAAAACTGAATGATCAATTTAAAAGACCCCAACCACCAATAAGTTCAAGAACAAGCATATACAAAATAAATCAGTTTATATTATATGTCATATTATGTCACTTTAGAATGCATTGGTGTTGTGAAAAACTTTTAATAACTCTTCTTTGAAAGGTTTAATGGCCCTGAAAAGCACCGTGTTGTACGGTGGCGGTCTATCTGCTGCCGTTTTGCGATTGCGTTTGCCACTCGCTGAAACTAGTTGTTGCCACCGAACCGAATGTGCTCTGTTCTGTAAGCGGGTTTTCTTATTGTCGTGAGCAGCTTCGCAAGCCAACTCGAGCACTCCGGCGGCCGAAATTCTATAACCGCTATTAGGTATACTGGTGCTCAGGCACCAATCCGTTGATGCGATGTGATGTGAAACGATGCCATACAACCACCCTGATTTACGGTTTGAAAGAGATATATTTTTCAGCGGATCCGCGCGTTTTGTACTTTAGCGGTACACGATTACAGGATAGAGACAAATTGGCAAACTCAGCCAAAGGGGCGAGTCCAACGTGACGAACGAATGAGCGTTAAAAGGCAGCGATGGCAAAAAGTACATTCATTACGATTTGTTCGCTCGTTGGATTCACATGCAGGCTAAAAAGGGTCCTTTTCAGGATCACAAAAATATCTTTAATCTAAAGAGTTTATTGTTTTGTTATTATCGATATCCTCATATTGTTCGGCTAAACCTTCCTGTTTAACGATTGCGTTTGCCACTCGCCACAGCTTTCACAGTTGGAAAATTTCTTCCCATCCAGCTTGTGACATGTTGTACAGTAAATTATATTCAATGCGACGTGCCGAAGCACCACTCAGTGTCGCATTAGAGACGATTTTAACCTGTAATTAAACATTTGCGATGACAGTGGTACAGTGTCGACTTTCAATGGGGGGGTCATAATTTGGACCCCGAACTCTATGTTTACAAAAAAGTCCAAATAAATATGTCGCATTACAGGTCCGTTCAATTAGCTAAATGTCGACTGTACTTTCAATCTAGAAGCAAGTTAAGAATTGATGAAAATTGAATAATCGGGAAAGTCCCCAACCATCAATAAGCTCAGAACAACTGCCAAATTCTTTTTTTTTTTTTTTTATTTCTGTATTATAGTGATTTTCAACACATTTGGCTGGTTCGTCACTTTTACCTTCCATTTCGGAAGAATGTCGGGAGTGAGAATTGAACTCGTGACCCTTAGCGTGAGAGGTATGGATGTTACCGCTACGCCAGATCGCCTCCTCCTGTCAAATTCTCATACTCATCATATCCTGGAAAACAAATTATGAAAAAATCAATTTGTGTTTTATTATTATTTGGGATATTGTTTCAGAAAGCATTGAACTGTATTTCGTAAACTCTTTTTTGGAAGGTTTAGTGGCCCTGAAAAGCGCCGTGTTTTATGGAATGGTTCCAATTTAGAAAACTTAGTACTCGTGGTTTTGAAAAAAAAACCACGCCCTTGATGCCGCCTTGTTCTGGATTTGCCACCAAAGTAGTTTGTACAAGTTTGAACAAGCTTTTTTCTTATGCTATCTGCTGCCGTTTTGCGATTGCGTTTGCCACTCGCCACTCGTTGCAATTGCCTGTTGTTGTCTTGATGTCCACCGAACCGAATGTGGTCTGTTCTGAATGCGGATTTTCTTATCGTCGCGAACAGCTTTGCCAGCTAACTCGATCACTCCGGTGGCCGAAACTATATATCGCCGACTAGGTGGACTGGTGCACTGGTACTAACGCGCTCGGCCTAGCTACCCTTGCGGAGCATGTCGAATACACCTACGGGAAATTGCAGACCAACACGGTTCGAGCGGGATTTTGCCTTTCCCTTTACCTTTTCTCCTTTGCCATGTCCAGACATGGCTGCTTGTGTTGGTTTGTTGATGTGATGTGATGCGAAACGATGTGGTGTACGGTTTGGATGTGAATGATCGTTACGGCAGCGGAGCGGGGATTTTTAAGCTGACTGGCTGGCTCGAGAATTACGCATGTGTGAGACTGCGACCAATGTTTCGTTCATTTTTTTTCTTTTTCCTTTCCAATCGTGCTTCATTGTATTTCGCTGCTGCTCTGGTTGCTCGTTTTGGTCGATACGATTTGAGGAGCACAAAATGGACCAATCAAAAATGGGCACATAGTGCATTTGAACAATGCTTGATATTTCACAATTATTCAATTATTTATCTCAAGGAAAATGAAATGTTATTCGTTATGATAGACGCGTAGATATACTTCCTATCAATTGATGCAAAAACCTTTGCGATCTATTGAGAAATGCTCGAGTTATAAGCGTTCCAAATCTTGCATTTTTTCCTACTTGTTCAGTGCCTAGATTTCCATTTCACCCCCTATATCTTCCGGTTAGACGCAGTCCTACGTCAAAAGGAAAAAAAATTCGGACCACCCTTAAATAGAAATGGGCAACCTTATGAACAACTATATCGGTTTGGCCTGGAATTGCTATATACATACACAAATTTAATGTAATATGAAGTTGCTTCATATCTGTTTATGGATTATTGTTAGTTTTCGGAGTCTATTATTATTTTATATACAAATATATGTGATTCAAATGATGTATGCATTTTTGATTAAATTGAAAGATAAAATGCATTTTGAATGATAAACCATGTCACATTCAATAAAATTAAAACCGATCCGATTGAATTTGTATTAGAATAATTGATTCCTTATACGGCTTTTCGCTTTGCGGCCAAGGTTCGTGGAACGTATTTAGGCCGTAAAGCGAGGTATGGGTGTACTACAAATACTAGTACTTACGTATGAACGCCGTCGACAATTTTAATTTTTCCGAAATTAAATTTATTCTGGAGTCAATGTAAGGGGGGTGGGGGGCGAAGTCATAATCTAACGAGGAGACGGCCCCAAGCCGCCGAGGTTACGCAATCGGAGTCGAATTCAACGTACAATAACATTTGCTAGCCTTCAATCTCTCGTGTGTTGATGGTTATCCATAGTCTTTCTAAATTTATATTGCTTGCTATCACTCAATAAAATTTTCGAGAAAAATTTCACACGCGGAAAAAATCTGTAATAATCTTGTTCTTCTTTTTGGCTTAAAGAGGGTTTAAACTTTTCAGTTCATTCGCCTCTAGACATGTAATAATCTGTATATTTTGACGAAAATCTGTAATCTGTACCGTACAGAAACTGTACCAAAAATAACGAAAAAATCGAAATTCCTGATAAATCTGTACGTGTGACAACACTGCGTTCAACCCGAAATCTGTTGCCGAGAAACGCACCGTCCATTTTTTTCGCAATTCGGCAAATCGTATGTCAACATATGTTTCCAACCCGATAATGCTGTGTGTAATAATTTGATTCGCGCAATTTTTCGTATTTTCTGTTGGGACTGACATGGCTCTGGTTTCATCACAGATCATGTTTAATAATAATCTTATCAGAGAAGAAGTCCCAACATTTTTCAATTTTCACTAACAATTCGGGAATGCTTTTCGCAATAAAACGTACACGTAATAGACCAAACAATGGATTGAAAGCAACGAAAAACTTTTTTTTCATTTTGATTATTTGAAGATTATTTGTTCACCCAGTTAATTGTCTCAGCTTCTTCCGGATTCTTTCTGATGAACTCGAAGTATTTCAACATTACACATGAATTGGAAAAAAAATGCTCAAAAATTCACAGCTTTGCCAAAAATATAAATTAAATGTAATAATGAAACCAATCTTAATTTAAAATTAAAAGTTGGTCATACGCCAGCAAAATAAGCCGAGCGTTACAAGCATTTTGCTCATGAAGGACAATATCATTATTTTTTTAGTTATCTCCAAGCGTTCTTGTTGCATTCATACGTTTCGTACAATCTGCAATCTGTTTTCCACATGTAGGTATTCAGTTCATCTGCACTTCATTTGTTCTCAAACAGTTCTTTCGGTATCAGTTCGTATGGTTCGTGCACTTTTCGGCGAACTAGTTCTTTGGCACCATTCTAGTGTGATATATAATTCAATAGGTGTTGTAGACCACGAGGGACTATTTTGTCTGAAAGTATCTATTGAGATTGTATTAAAAAACCCCTTTATGTCTTAGAATTCTGAAGCCATTTTTTTGGGTCGTAATCGATCAAACTTTTTGAAGAAAGTAACACTCGTTTTCCATGGGTGGTAAACAAACGCTAGGACTAAGCGTACCACCGGTACTTCATGTACCTGCAGGCATAATTTCGTGGTCCTTAGCTTCTTGTCCAGTAACCACCGATGTCGAGCGTCTGACGATAGGAGGTAAAGAGTTGTAGCTTACCACACCTCGAACGAACAAAGAATTTGAGTAGCTGGTTGAGTTGTTGGGTGGAATAATGAGGCTCTGAAGGTGGCGTCCTCGGGGAAACAACAGCTTTTGAAAGAGAACTGGTGGAGACTGCGTCACTATCAACTGGTGTAGGAATATACATGAGCGATACATGTAGAACTTCTCTAGTGGACATCCGATTAGATTTTTCTGTAAATGGCTGACGTGTGCGTAGCGGTTCAAGCCGTAGACAAATCTTACACAGGAAAACAACGCTACCCTCAATCTTTCCATAGCATGGGAACTTGGTTCAACATGTAGGAGTTCGCCAAACACGAAGTGTGGTAGGATCAGTGCTTTAAACAGCTTCAGGCGCGTTTCGTTGGCAGCAGCAGAAGCATAACAGTAGAGCGAACGAAGGCTTGCATAAATTTTCCCGCATTGCTGATTAATAATGATTGATAAGGTAATCTTCAAGATTACCTTAGCATGGGTTCCCTCTCATTGCTCGATTCCGGGGAATGAGAAAGCGGACTCGCTAGCTAAGGTGGGCGCTTTAGAAGGCACACTTTTTGAAAGGCAAATTGCTTATAATGAATTTTTCCACATTCCTCGTCAGTATACGCTCGTAAGTTGGCAGCGCCTGTGGAGTGCTGATGAGTTCGGTCGTTGGTTACACACGATTATCCCTAAGGTCTCGACGAGTGCATGGTTCAAGGGATTGAATGTAGGTCGTGATTTCATTCGCGTGATATCTCGGCTTATGTCCAATCACTACAACCTAAACGCGCATCTCTATCGCATTGGGCTCGCAGCAAACAATCTTTGTGATTGTGGCGATGGCTACCACGACATCGAGCATGTTGTCTGGTCGTGTATCCGGTTCCATGCTGCTCGCTCTCAGCTCTCTAGAGCACTGAGAGCACAAGGCAGACAATCGGATATCCCCGTCCGGGATATCTTAGGTAGCCGGGATCCTGATCTTCTGCTTCATCTATACCTGTTCCTCAGAAACGCCGATGTCAACGTTTAATGATGTTTCCTTCGTTGTGTCCCCGTTTCATATCCCTCCTATCCGATCGATAAACTTTTACTTAGTCGCGGCAATACATACACACACTCTTTACAGATGCACGGGCCGAAGGTTGTGCAGTCCACTGATCATTCAACAAGAGCCAAAGATTGTACCGCTCATGACAACTTTACACGAGCTGATGATTGCGCCGGCTAGTGACCATTCTATCCTGGATTCCTCGAGTCGGGAAGACGCACCACGCTAGATATGGGGTACAGACTAGGGGGGCGTTGCTGATTAATGGTCAGCTGCATCCCAATAGGAAGTATCCCGTGTCGGGCACACGTACAGAGCATCGAAGACTGCGACATACCAATTATGAGAACACTTGTAATACTAACCTCGAGTCAACCGCGAGTAATCGGTTACATATTACTAACATAGTTGTAAGTAAACATTGTCAAAATATTGAACTCCCGGCCCCGTTAGGCTGACGCCATATGAGCCTTAATAAAATATATATTTTGGATAAAAAAAAAATTGCTGATTGATCATGCCATCCCATTTTAGATCCGATTAAAAAATGAAACCGAGGATAGTCGCGCTTTCCGTCCACTCTATAGATTGCCCATCCATAGTAATAGAGAGTAGCAGATTCGATTGAGCAGCGTTCCTACGGAGGCCCTTAAAAAACATGGCTTTGCTCTTTGATGGATTCACAAATAGCTGGTTTCGACAAGACCATTCCGTGATTCTTGTGAGATCTTCATTCATCATTCTGATGAGTTCGCTGCAACACGGACCGAAGCGAAGGATATAGAGCTGAACATACAGCTGAATCGACCACCACCTGGGAACGAATGTTAAATCGTTGACGTGACAAAGTTGAACTGAGTTTGTAGCTTCGAACATAGTTTGCGATGAGGAACAGTGTCGAAGGCTTTGGAAAAGTCTAACAGTAGCAAAATGGCAGTACCTTTCCTATTGATAGTTTGTGCCAAGTGCCGTCATATACTCGAACCGTTGCTGTTTGGATGTTTACCCTTTTCGGAAACCCGCTTGAAACTCTGATAGAAGATTGTTTTCCGTGATGAAGGCTGACATCTGTTGTTCCATAAGTTTCTCAAATGACTTCGATAGCGAACATAGGATACTGATTGGGCTAAGATTTGACAAAGCGTTTAAATGTGGTTTCTTTCGAAGTGGCAAAACCTTGGAATGTTTCCAACATGAAGCAAAAGTCGAGGTCTCAATGATACTGTTGAATATAAAAGTAGTTTGCTGCACGATCAACGGCAGGATTATTTTGATTAATTTGATTGGAAAGCCATCCAGTCCAATTGCATTGGATTTAATGCTACATATGGCGTTTACCACTTCCCACTGATGCACTGGCCGGAATGAGAAGCTGTAAGGCGAGTCTGACGATGATCTTCTTATTTCACTGTGGTTGTCATTGTAGATGTAGCTCAAGAGGAACACACGGTTAACTTCATCTGGGTGAAACTCGCAAATTGGTGACGTTTTGTCTTTACCCACTCCAATACTTTTGAGCCGTTTCCAAAGGAAATTTGACGGTACCCGGTCGTCTAAGAGATGATTTAAAAATGTCGTTTTTGCAACCGAAATTATCGTATTGGTTCGGTTTCTCAGAACTTTATACCGATGACGCGCTTGGTCCTTGGATGTTCTCGGTGACCTGATCCATTCTGTGTAAGCCAAATCGCGTTCCAGCGTAACCTTATGAATTTCGCTATTGATCCACGAGTTGGATGATTTTTCATTCTTTCTGGTACGAAGCGGGATGCAGTCATCGTGAGTTTGTTTTATGTGATAGTTGAAAAAATTAACCAATTCACTGGGACCGTGGATCGCATAGAATATATTCCAGGGGACGGAAAGAATGGCATTTCGTAGTGAATGTGGATTGAAATTAAGGTAATCTCGATACGTGGCGTTCCTTTGAGCAGGGCTTACGTCAAAGTCCAGTGAACCAAAGATGAGATCATTTTGTGATAGTCCAGGGAAACTAACTTGGTTGAACCGCAATACTTTGTCGCTAGAACTTGAGATAAACAGATCCAGCTGTGACGAACCGTCTCTATGGAAAAACGTTGGTTCATTACCCATGGAGCACATGGCAAACCTCACTAGAATGGATCCGAGCTGTATTCTTTTTCTACTAGGCTTCGACAAATCAGTGTTGAAATTTTCAATTAGCAGAACGTTATTGTAGCGAGTGGCGAAATCTGACAGTTTCTCTTCAAGGAAATGTGAGCAGTTATTCTCTGGGGGATTGTACATAACCATAATCAAGATTTTTTCAACTCCTAGTCGCAACTCCACTGCCACACACTCAGTTATATCCACAGACTCGAGTGTCAATTGTGTATTAAAAATCATATAGCAGGACAGATGATCTTTATAATACAGCACGATTCCGCCCCCACGGCGATAGCATTGATCGTTTCTAACAACATTAAATCCTACAAATTAACTACTACATTATACTTTTTTTTGTTTTATATTAAATTTTATCACTTATCTAAAACAATGGTCCAAGAAGCCCATCCGAGTGTGTGGCTATAGGCAAGTATGGGCGAAATCGCATCGAAGTTCGTTCAACAACACTCATTCACAGATAAAACTCACCCATCTATTCTTCGTTCATGCTTCACTTTATTTGAGACAGAAAACATTCACCTATCGTCTTCGCAAAGTTCATTCTCGAGTTTAACGGGAAAATTCTGTCTCGATTCCGCTCATCTATGCTCAGAGAATTTTGCATTCCCTTATTTGCCTCTCGGAATGACGTTAAATGGTGATAGAATCAAATAGGAAACTTTTGCTTGTGCCAGCGAGTGTCTCTGTAAAATCATTCGTTTTTCACTCAAATAGCAATCATTGAGCCTCGATCATGGCAGAAAAATATAGGTAGATAGTTGAAATCGAGTTGTTTCCTGTGCACTATTGCAATGGCATTTTTTATTTCTAGTATGGAATGATCTAAGCCAACGCAAAAGACCATATTAACGCAAGTTAGTGGTGAGCGGAAAGGTAGATTCATGTGCACTTGAATGCTGACAAGGAAAAGTGCATAGTGCATTGAAATACGTAGTCAGGTTTTCATCCTTCAGGTACGGGATTCCACTCACGATAAACTCATTCCTGTTTTCAAGACCGCCAATAGATTATGATATTTCATCCACTCTCCCATTCAAAACACTCAGCGCATCATCGTTGCTCTTAACTTTGCAGCACAATCCGTCTTGGAGATGTTAATGTCGTGCGATACCGCTTCCAATTTCCCTAGATCAGGAAAAATATCTATGTACTACGCACGATGAATAACGAAAACGAAATTTTCTTCAAATTTCAATTCGCCGAATAGTTGAGAGTTAACTTTTTGAGAATCACATCACTCACCGCAGTGAATCCTGATTTTTCTTAACCATTCCCACTAACAATTATCCCTTCCATGATAAATGCTAGGGAAGAGGCGACCATTCTGACTGTCGGGCGGCGAATATCATGCTAACATTCCTACCCTTCCCCTGGTGACTGTAAGGACGTGGCCGGCGTCGTTATTGACCATTTAAAGCTCAAATCGCCGAAAATTGCACAACGAGAATGATTTGCTAGTCCCAAGCGTCATTCTATGTGTTCTTTGTGTAATTTGGTTTGTTCAGGTCAATTGCGGAGTGCAACTACGAATTGTACAGTACCCAAGCTCAAGCTCAAGCAATACCGCTTCTAATTTACCATCTAGCTCCGCTTTTATTGAATCAATTTTCTTACTAATGTTTTCATTGATTTCTTCCATCCGCGCTAAGGTTTTCGCAAACTGTTGATTCATCGCCTGCATAACAGCCCCTAACGACAGAGGCTGGAGATTAGCATCTACATCGTAGTCCGATCGTACGCGCTTGTTGTTTAGATTTGCTCTGATACTGGGAGGAGTTCTTCGTGTTGACATTCTGGTTGACGAGTACGGAAAGAGATAGCGCTTATCCCGTATTGTTTTCTGACAAGTGAAACTTTGCACAATGGCTGAGTCCGATATAGACAACGATGGATTTTTGCAAATGCAAATTGCGGTACAGGGAAAATACGATTGAACTGAATAACACGCATGCGATTACGGAGCACACACAGCATTTACATGGACGGTTTCGAAGGACAACTATATACAATAAACTACTCCATAGGCATCTATTTACTTATTTACTTGTTTCCTTTAGTCGATCGCGATCAACAACAATGATGGCCGATTTTTGAGATTGCGTACGCGGATAACAATTTCGTTGAAATGTGGATTGAAGTTAGTTGAATGAAGTGGCAGATTTGTATTCATTAGTCGCGTCAGTTAGAATAACCACTGACTGGACTAATTTATCAGTCATCCTCGCTAGTCAACGCTCGTCAATTTATTTTTGTTGACGGCCACTGTCGAAGCAGTTCTAGTCGAAGCGAAGCTACTGAGAGTAGAGTCGATCTTCATTTTTCACCTTAGAATATTTCGGGCCCTGCTTGTACTTGAGTGGGCATCACAAGGAGATAGGGATAGGAGTTAATGGACAATGAGCTAGTGGTCCAACTTATGCCTGTAAATACCCGAAGTATCGATTGTCCTTTGTCCGGTCGTTCATTAGCTAAATCATTCTCAAATTACGAGAAGGAATGTAAACGCGATAAGACAACTCATAGTTTTCACGGTTGCACCTTACAAATATCTGTTACGGAGGGATTTCTTGTCAGATCTGTCATGATCTGGATGACCTTCAAGATGGCTTTTCCACTCGGTTTGGGCAACTCATGCCTAGTGTCAGGTGCATTGCCCGGATGAACCTTGACGCGGGGGCAGTTTCAACAGATGAGGGAGATAAGGTCGTGGTTTGGGCGGGGCTGAGAAGTCGAAGTGGAGAGTACAGAGGGATGAGAGGAAATGGTTGCGAGTGTTTTTTTTAGGCCGGAGCATATGTAATGGCATGAGTTTGCTATTCTCGAAAGAAACATATTTCTGTGTAGGATATGTTTGAGGGACTTACCGGTCCCTGTTGAAGCGGACAAGGATGAGACAATAATTTCAAAACATCTAGACGTGACAAAACAAATACTTCTATCCCATCCTTATAGATATCCTAGCGGAAGAGGGAAATCATAGATTGTATCCATAAAATTGTAATCGAATTTTAATCATATTTTCAGATACATGTTCTAGACATCGGTGCTGGCGATGGCGAAGTCACCATGCGGTTCGTCAAGGCAATCACTATGATCTTTCCAAACATACCAATGAAATTGTATGCAACTGATTCCAGTTGGACAATGAGATCAAGGCTGGTCGAAAAACAAATAAAGTAAGTAAATTGAAGCGTTAAAAATCCTTTTTTGTAGAAAAAAAAATAGAAATTAAAAAGTTCATGCCTTTACACAACAAACGTACCATTTCGCGAAATAATGTAAGGTACTACTGTGTGATAATCATATCGAAGCTAGCATATCTAACATTAAATGATAGGAATTTTTAGGATGTAGGATTAGGTCTTTCGGGAACGTGATGAGGACATAGATTGAAAAACAAAATATCGTTTTTTTTATATTTTCATCGCTTATTGCTCAATTTTTTATGGATGCACGAATTTTCGCACCAACCGATTTAAATACTGATGCAAAATAGATCATTTTTTTTCAACAGTTGATCCTCTGAAGTAGAACTGAAATGTGAGCTTCTAATATGCCATACTTTCATGTATGGCAAACTAGAAGGAACCGCAAGGCATTTCCCTAGCAGGTGATCGACTGCGTTAATTACTTACGTCAAATGTGCGGTCATGTTTCGGTCGCAACCCTTCATCTTTTTTTTATAATGGCAAGAATCAGAAGTTAGCTCTATGAAATCGGATTCTTGGGGTTACTATAAGGAAACTTTATTTAATGACTGCTTTCATTTTGACGTAGGACTACGTCTTTCATTTCTATACCGGGGTGTAAAATCAAAGTTTCGAAAACGAAAGCGTTACGCCGGAGACCGAGATTTTGAGTGTTAATAGCTCCTAAACAACTGAACGAAATGGTATGATAAACACTTCATTCGAAAGATAAAATATCTACGCGTTCTATACTTGTTACTTTCTGATCCAAAAACTTGTTTCAATAGTCTTAAATTTGCTTTCAAAATAGGCTATTGAAATCACCAATCGGTATATAAGCGAGCGCCGCTCGGAAATCCACTCAGTTCTAATTGAACAGCGATTGGAGCGTGGTGTCGCTGTTGTGGTGAAGCTCTCCATTTATCATGAAAGCGCGGATGAACAGTGTCACCAAGAGCCTGTTTGTGCACCTTAGGCCAGAAGTGAATCCATCAGGAGGAGAGTTATGCTACAAACGGTTCCCCGGGAAGATCTCGAAGCAGCCGCTACACACACACACATACACGCACGGAATTCTTTCCGTTTGGATCGAGAAAGATCCGGAAAATAATCTGCCAGTTCCTCTAGGAATTTAAAAATACATTCATGTGAAAGAGATTATTTGAATGTTTTCTATCCATGTAACACTGTGACCAAATATGTTTCAATCAAGTGCTATTAACAGATGGTTATCGAGTTAGCATTAACCACTGGTGGGCTTCCAGTATCGAGGAAAATGTGGAAATATCTAATCGTTACTGAAAATAATCTGCCAGTTCCTCTGGGAATTTAAAATTACATTAATATGAAAGAGTTTATTTTAATGTTTTCTATCCATGTAACACTATGACCAAATACATTAGGTTTTGTGATTTTTCAATCAATCGCAATCAACAGGATAGCTTCTGAAGATTATTCTTCCCAATCAGTAGGATATTTCCGTATCCAATATTGGATGCATAAAACCTTGTGCCTCCAACGTAACGCTCTCGTTTTCGAAGTTCTCCAAATATTCATTCATTCAGAATGAATTCAGATTCAACTTCATACAAATGATCTCTAAATCAACGATAGTCCTACGTCACCCTTGCGGTTATACCATTCCTGTTTTTCACTTCCTGTTTTTTTCAACAAAAAACATAAATCACCGTCTAATAAATCAATACATCTCAATCAGTCAATGATTTTTTTCTTTGTTTCAGCGTGTTAGAAGACATCAATCAGCTTAGCAACGTTAACTTTATATCTTGTCTGAATGTACTTGATCGATGCATAGATCCCCATAAAATTTTACAAGATATTTACAACGCGTTGGCTCCCAATGGAAGATTATTAGTAGCTCTGGTGCTGCCGTACAACCATTACGTAGAAAAAAGTAATGTATTTTGCCTTAATTTTCTCGTATAAAATATTTTTTTGTGGGGAAAAAATGTTTCGTGTTATAATTGAAATAAAATATATCACGAGCAAAATGTTCAATATAAATGAATACATATCTTGCAGATTCCAGCCACATGCCCTTGAGACCGTTAATGGAGCATTGGCGCAGTTCGACGTGGCTACCCATCGAAAAGGAAATTGAAAAGTTTTTCGAGCAGTTGGAATACGTCGGGTTCAAAATATTATCTTGGACCAAAGCTCCGTACTTGTGTGAAGGCGATTTCAATCAATCTTTCTATTGGTTAGACGATATAGTAGTTGTGTGTTCCAAATAATGTGATATTTTTGTATAGCGATTAAAAGTACCGTACTATACCAAATTTGTTAAAGAATATACTTGTATGAATCAGATGACAAACATTGAATGTTGATATTAATCAGTAACTGTCCAGGGACAGAGGCGAATGAACTGAAAAGTTTTAAGCCTATTTAAAACAAAGAAGGTCAAGTAACTGTCTAGCTTAGGCGTCGTGTACAAATTACGAAACGCGAGAAGGTGGAAGAGGGGGTCGAAGTAGCGTTATGACAAAGAGGGAGGAGGTAACCGTGATCGTTACTTAATAATTCCATTTTTATTTCTCAATTAGCTGACCCGGCGAACTTTTCCCGCCCAAAATTGATTTTTTGATGTAAATTCTTTCGAACATTCACTTTTTCTTACTAAGCGAATGTCCGTGGATTCATTCACAGAACTCTTCATTGATTGATCTTTAAATTGGCACTTTACAATTTCCTAGTACTTTTACCAAAACTAATCATTATAATATTAGGTTGGGGAAAAACTAATCCAATATTTTTACGTGAAATTCAAACCTTTTTTTAATATGTTTCGAATTATCCGATTTGGGTCAAATATGTACCGTTTTGTTGTGAAAAAAAAATATTTTTTTATTAAAATAAAAAAATTTAAAAAAATCAACAGAAGAAAAAAAATTGCACGTAACTTTCTGTTACAGTATCCACAACCGGTTGGGGCTATTCAGGGGACAGTCCAATTGACACCAATTTATTTTTTGTTTGTTAAGTAATATATTCCTAATAAAACGCTACTGCAGTGTACTATGACTTCAAAAAAGCTGACTATACACCATTTCTAACGTCCTGTCTACTATCGACTGGGAAGATGTTTTAGATTGTGACGATGTAGACACTGCAGTTCAAATGTTCTCCATTATCGTGAACTATGCTATTGACAGGCATGTACGAAACGCATATACCGCTCAGCTTTTGACACGTGCAGACGTATATTCCCATTGCGCCTACCACAAGTGAAGCATTAACCGTTGATTTTTCTAATACTATACTGTGCCGCGTCGTGTGACCAGTGCTCCGCGATGAGGCGAGAAAACACGTTTAAAATAGACTATTCTCAATTCGCCGTCAAGCCTTCGGTCGAAAAGCTTGTTGGATTTTGTTCTTCAGTTCTCGGATTGAAGATGGAAGACATCAAACGACTTCAGTGCCACAGAGGTGATGCATGTGCGTTCGTAAAAGTCAGTGAATTGGCGATCGCACAAAAAGTCGTCGATGAACATGACGGAAAGCACGAAGTGGAGTGTGAGGGGAAGAAACACACTCTTCGAATTACGCTGGAAGAAGGTAGTGTAGGAGTACGTGTTTACGATCTCCCGGAAGATGTATCCGAAAGGAAGGTCGTCGATTTTCTCACTGCGTTCGGTGAAGTAATCTCGATCAGAGAAGTATCGTGGGCGAAAACAATGAAGCCCAAGATATACCGCTCGGCATTTGGTCCGCTCGTATGCTGGTAAAGCGAAATATAGACTCATGGGTAACAATCGACGGAGAGCAAGCGTTTGTCGTGTATAAGGGACAGCTTCATTCCTGCCGCCACTGCAAAGAGCAAGCACACACTGGCATATCATGTGTCCAGAACAAAAAGCTTATGTACCAGAAAAGCTACGCGAACGTGGCGAAGCAATCTGGACAGACTAACAGGTCAACCTCCAATCAACAACACAAGAAATCAGCTGGTGCGAGACCGACACAAATGAAGAAATCTACCACTCCACCACTGACATCATCACAAGTGTTTCCGGGACTGAGTGTTACGAACCAGAGTGAACCTTCGGGTTCAAAAAAGCACACAAGTGGGCAGCCCGAAAGCACCTCATGTCCAAAACCGGATACAAACAGCCAGCCTAGAGCCCAATCTCAACGAACCAAATTGCTAGCGCCACCGCAAGCTGTCGTGGCTGTGGACGATTTTTTCAAAAACCAGCGTTGCGATCGCAGAGCAAGAGTAGCCAATGGTAATGAAACAGATGACTCTACCACATCCATCAGCAGCAAATCGAATCGAGGACGACCGGCTGGTAAAAAACCTCGCCGGGAAGATACCGACGGAGAGAGTTTTCAAGTGATGCTAATCTACATGGCTCCCACATCGTATAACATTTCGTCCATCAACATCGCTACCATCACGAACCCCACGAAACAGAACGCTTTACGAAACTTCGTCAACAGTCAGAGCCTTGACATCGTGTGTCTGCAAGAAGTAGAGAACGAGCAGCTCTCCTTGCCTGGCTACGTCGTTTTCTTCAATGTAGACCATACGAAAAGGGGCACAGCTGTTGCCCTGAAACAACATATACAAGTTACAAACGTTGAGAGAAGTCTGGACAGCCGACTGATTGCGCTACGAGTGCAAGACACGACGATCTGCAATTTTTACGCTCCCTCCGGATCTTCACAACGCGCCGTTCGGGAAATTTTTTTCCACGAAACGCTTCCCTACTACCTTCGTCATAACACCACGAATGTAATCTTGACCGGCGATTTCAATTGCGTGCTTCGAACATGCGATTCAAGCAGCCCGAATGCGAGTCCCGCTCTCAAAGCAGCCGTCTAGCAACTACAGCTGCACGACGTTTGGGAGAAACTATGTCCCAGTGATAGTGGTTTCACGTACGTCTGTCGCAACGCCCAGTCGCGCCTAGATCGCATCTATGTCAGCAGCGGCATTTGCGAGTAGCACACACCCACGTCTGCTCGTTCACCGACCACAAAGCGTTCACACTTCGTCTATGTCTTCCCCACCATGGACAAGAACATGGTCGTAGATTTTGGTCCCTTCGACCATATCTTATGACTAACGAAAACGTTGCGGAATTCCAGTATAAGTGGCAATACTGGACCCGACAACGCAGAAATTACGGCTCTTGGATTGTGGTGGCTCTGTTTCGCGAAACCCAAAAGAAAGCGCTTCTTTAAGTGGAAAAGTTGATCCGTTTTCGATTAATTGCACAGTGAACATCAACGTCTGTACGGCGAACCACGACGTGCATACGACAGGTACTACCAGCATCCAGAAATGTTGACCACTATCATCCGACTGAAAGGCGAAATGCTAGCGCTCCAACGGAGATTTTCTCACAATTTCATGAGAATCAACGAAACATACGTGGCGGGAGAACCCATATCGATATTCCAGTTGGGGGAAAGACGGAGAAAGAAAACCATAATCACGCAGCTGCATACAGAGCGGGAGCAAACAATAACAGAGTCGAGATCGATCGAGGACCACATGGTCACCTACTTTTCGTCACTATACTCAGAGGAGGCGAGAGAGGCCGATGGGAACAGTTTCATATGTGAACCTGTTATTCCGCCAAACGACGAAGTCTGCATGAGCGACATTACGACAGAAATATGGTCTGCGATATCCGAAAGCGCGGCGTGTAGATGACGAAAATTGTACACACTGCGACAACCGAGTTGCAGAAACAGTAAATCACAAGTTTTGTACATGTGTTCGCGTCCAACTAGCTTGGACGGTACTTCAACAGATGATATCAGGCATCTTAGGCGGATGGAGGAGGCTTGATTTCGAGAAGCTGAAAAAACCTACCCTACTAGGAATTAACAGAAGGGAAACAGTGAAAATTCTTAAACTTTTCATTAATTATATTTGCTTTATCAATGATTCCAATGATAGAATTGATATAGATCAATTGAAGTTTCATCTACATATGCAATTTTGACGAATTAAAATGAAACAAGCAACATTTACAAAATAAACTGACAAATAAAACCATTAAAAAAAAATTAAAAAAAGCGAACTACTCCAGAGCATTCGCATACTCCATGGCAGACTAGGGAACTAAGTCAAATGAAAAAAGCAAAGAGAGCGGCATTACGTCGATTTGCCAAGTACCGAACCGTGCCACTTAGGAATGACTCAATCGTGTTATCGTAGTTACATAACTAACATGCAGCTGAAACTGAAATCAAATCCTAAATTTTTTTGGAAGTTCGTAAACGAGCAAAGGAATGAGTCCGGTCTACCTTCTACAATGGAGTACAATGGGCGCCGGAGTTCGGACACACAAACGATATGTGACCTATTTGCTGATAAATTTGGAAGCGTGTTTTCGGATGAGTCGATAACACCCGAGCAAATTGAATCTGCTGCTGGAAATGTACCTTTTCTCGGCCAGTCTTGCTCCCATATCGAGGTTGACGAGCCAATGATAAAATCTGCTATGAACAAACTCAAGGCATCTTGCTCCGTTGGTCCTGATGGAATTCCGTCTATTCTATTGAAGAAATGCGCCGCTATTCTGATGATTCCTCTTTGTCGCATTTTCCGCTTATCGTTGATCAGTGGAAAATTTCCAACTTCCTGGAAGTCGGCGTTTTTGATTCCTGTACATAAAAAGGGTGCCAAGACTCAAATCGATAACTACCGAGGAATGCCTGCCTACTTCAGCAATAGTTGGATAGTTTTGCCGAATGGTGTATTGCTAATTGTATGAAGTATGAAGGTATGAAGGTGAACTAAATATGCCATTATCACCTATTCAAGAAAAAAGGAACCGATCTTGTTCGATTATAAACTCTTGGATACTTCCGTCGAGAGAACCAACTGTATCAAAGATCTAGGGGTACTTCTAGACAGCAAATTATCGTGCATGAAGGTGAACCCAAGTAAATGTGCCATTATTTATTTATTTATTTATTTATTTGTCAATTCATCAACGGGCTGTAAGGGCCCCAATGATGTGCTTAAGGATATATAAAATTCTAAATCTACATTTAAATCTAAACATGAATCAAATGACATCGTGTTACAACTGATTACATCAAATTACAGTCATCACATATTAAAGATACACTTAAAAACAATAATCACGTGACTGTTTGTTCAGTAAAAAAAGAGCTAAATCTCCGACGAAGAAGCGTTCGGGATAAATGGTAATCGAACAGCTGGGCTACCCTGTTGAAAAGTCTTTGTAGACCATTTAATCCACCGAACATGCCGTAGTTTGTACGTAGGGCGGGCAATCGTAACATCAAGTTATTTCGGAGAGCCCGAGGTCGAACGTTGAAATTAATTTTTTCCAGAAGACCGGGACAATCGATGCGTCCTTGTAAGGTATCAGCTATCATCAAAGCCCTGGCTGTGTCTCTACGAACCGACAAAGTTTCCAAGCTGATCAGCTGACATCGACTCTGGTAACTCGGTAATCGGAGGGGGTCAGTCCACGGCAATCTACGCAGAGCATATCTTATAAACCTTCGTTGAACTGATTCGATCCTTTCGACACCGTTGCTGTAGTGTGGAGTCCAAACAGCTGCACCATACTCTAAGATGGAGCGAGTGAGGGAGCAGTAGAGGGACTTCAGACAGTAGATGTCGGTAAAACTTTTAGCAATCCTGAAGATGAACCCCAGAGTTCTGGATGCTTTATTCACCATGTATGTGATGTGCGGTTTGAAAGAGAGTTGCACGTCTAAAATGACACCCAGGTCCTTGACTACGCTGACACGCTCAATTTCCGTGCCGAACAGGACATAGTTGTGCAATATGGTCTGTCTCGTGCGCGAAAACGAGATGACAGAACATTTAGCGGGGTTAACCTCCATTCGGTTTAGAATACACCAATCGGCAAAAGCATCCATCTGTCGTTGAAGGAAGCGACAATCTTCAATCGAGCTGACCTGAAGGTAAATTTTTAAATCGTCAGCATATGATAGCCGTGGACCTTCAATTACCAGATTTACGTCATTAAAGTATATCAGAAATATCAAGGGGCCCAGATGGCTACCTTGTGGTATACCAGACGTAGCAGCGAAAAAAGGGGATTGGCAATCACCTATAACGACGGCTAGTCGACGGCCAGTGAGGTATGATTGAAACCATTGTAGAAGGTTGCCGTTAATCCCAAGCCTGTCCAGTTTGGCGACAGCTATACTGTGGTTTAATCTATCGAAGGCTGCAGTCAGATCCGTATAAATAGCGTCCGTTTGGGCGTGCTTCAACATGCTGTCGGTAATGTAAGAAGTGAGGCACAGTAAATTTGTGGTGGTGGAGCGGCCCGTCATGAATCCGTGTTGGTCAGTACTTATGTACGGTTTGCTGAGAGCGTCTAGCGGTTCCAAAATAACGAGCTCAAATAGTTTTGCCAAAGCGCAAAGCGAAGTGATGCCGCGATAATTGTTAATATCTCGTCTATTTCCCTTTTTATGGACTGGGAACATATGCGATATTTTCCAACAGGTCGGAAAAACACCGGTGGCTACAGAGAGTTGAAATATGTGGAGCAGCGGGATCAATAGGTCATTCATGTGCGTTTTGAGAAAAGCTGAAGGAATACCGTCGGGTCCCGGGTTGAACGACGTTTTGAGCTTTGAGAATGACCTTGAAATCATCTCCGTATTGATGTCGAACCTACTCAGAGTTTGGCTAGAACGGGGGAGGTAGCTAGCAGCATGCCTGATATAGTCGTCGGTTAATGTTTCATCGGTGAAAACACTGGCGAATTTTTCTGAGAATAGGTTGCAGATATCCTGCTGAGTAGAGGCCGCAATTCCATTGAACGTCATAGACGATGGCAGGCCAGCTTCATGGCGCTGCTCGTTGATAAAATTCCAAAATTGTTTTGGGCGGGATTTGAGTTTCCTCTGTATTCTGCGCTGATAATTCAGGAAAGATTGTTTCGCGACACGTTTGTATTCGTAATTGATTCTCGCATACTGGCATTGAAGAGATTGTGTGCGGTATCTGGTGAACTTTCTTAATGCGGCCCTCTTTATGGATTTCATTCGTCGAAGTTCGCGTGTTTGCCACGGTTTTCGGGACGTATGGAGGCACTTCTTCTTTGGCACATATCTATCAATGACATATGCCAGGACGTTGGAGAATGTTACAGCTGCAGACTCGACGTTAGCGGTATCTAATATGTCGCCCCAATTGAAGCTAGAGAACAACTGGCTGATATTACGATGGTCAGCATTTCGAAAGTCGTAAGAAACGACTACAGGTGAAATATTGATATCCTGTAACAGTTTTGTGCCAACGGCAACCAGCAAGGGTGGGTGATGAGGGGTAAGTTTCACGAGAGGAGCGGGAGCCTCGCATAAGAATGGGGCTGTGTCCTGCGCACTCACAAAGCAAAGATCCAGGCTACGGCCGTTCTCGTTAGTGACGTGATTAATTTGCGAGAGAGTGGCTAAGCTATAAGTATCTAGCATGAAAGACGCGTTGGAATGGAGGGCTGAGTGACCCAGATCCGGATAAAGGAAACCGTTGCGTGATTTCTTCCAGGAGATTCCTGGGATATTATAATCACCCATCAAGATGATTTCATCTGTTGCTTTAGCGACTTCCAGAACGGAGAAAACTGACTGGCAATGGATCTCGATAAGTTCACGTTCTCGTGTTCGGTCAGGAGGGATATACAATGCGCATAGATATAAAGTGCGGTCGCCAAGTGTGATCGCCGTCCATACCTGCTCTAGACAAGACCATTTTTGGTTTTCTACAGCCCTCGTCTCAAGTCTAGAGTTCACGGCTACTAAAACGCCTCCGCCTCTAGCCTTACGACTATTATCAGCGTTCCTATCGCAACGAAAAACATCGTAATCGCAGCCGAACACTTGGTGAGAGAGTATACGTGAGTCCAATCAAGTCTCCGTGAGAACTACTATGTCGTAGCATTGGTCTGATACAGCTACCCGGAAATCGTCGACCTTGTTGTTGATACCGCCAACGTTTTGGTAATATACACTAATTTCCTGATGACGGTTGGAAGAAAGAGCGTTGAAATGCGAGGTTGTGGTAGCTGGAACAACAGTGGCATCGAGGTTCGGCTCGGCATCAACCACACCATTGATGTACGCAGCACTATCAATGGGACCAATATCAGGAAGCGAAGAAACGGTACTGCAATCGTACTTGCCTGAAGTAGCAAGTTGGAAGACTCCCTCACCAACTCCGGACACAGGAACGGAATGTCTTGAGTGGCAGGAGCAGTCAGCGGAGAGACGACAGCGGTGCTCGACTGTGCCGGGCGGTTTGGGAGCTTCCATCATGCTATTTTGCGCGCATTCCGTTGGAAGTAACCACAGACGGCTGGAAACGGTCAGCGGTGACGGTGACGATGTATCCTCTGATTCGGTGAATGATGACCGACAAACAGCAGAAACGACGGGAGCATCAGAGTAAGGTGCGGTATCAGCCGCACCGTCGATGTAGGCAACACTATTAGTGGGGCGGATTTCAGAAAGCGAAGGAACGGTACTGTAGTCGTACTTGCCTGAGGTAGCAAGTTGGAAGACTCCCTCACCAGCTCCGAACACAGGAACGGAATGTCTTGAGTGGCAGGAGCAGTCAGCGGAGAGACGACAGCGGTGCTCGACTGTGCCGGGCGGTTTGGGAGCTTCCATCATGCTGTTCTGTGTGCATTCCGTTGGGAGTAACCGCGGTTGGCCGAATGGGCAATGGCTGTATGACATTGTCATACTTATTGAAGAAATGCAACTGAAAACGTACCGAGAATCAGGAACGAAATTAGATCCAGAGGAACTGTACTTGCCTGTGCAAACTGGCTGGAAGACCCCTTTTCCAAGCCCAAACGCAGGTCCGGGACGACTGCTGACCGACGGCGTGAGGGGCATGACTGGGATGGGAGGAGAGGGGCCTTCCGAATGACTCAAACTATTGCGTCCCGGGCTGCAGTGAACTAACTCAAATTCATGATAGTCGCGGTCGGAGAAGATACCGTTTCTGGTGGCATCAACGGCGTTGTAGACTTCTTGTACTTCGTTGGAACTCCAAATTTTTGTGAACCGTAGTTTTCGAATTCACGAAATAGCAATCCTTCGGGCCATGTAGATGGGTCAAGTGCCTTTTCCCTGAACGAGT
This sequence comes from Toxorhynchites rutilus septentrionalis, assembly GCF_029784135.1. Classification (NCBI taxonomy): domain Eukaryota; kingdom Metazoa; phylum Arthropoda; class Insecta; order Diptera; family Culicidae; genus Toxorhynchites; species Toxorhynchites rutilus. Next base: position 202,618,018 of record NC_073746.1, on the reverse strand, counting down.
GGTCCAGTCCAATTTTAAAGGACAAAAAAGTGAGGGAATCCAACTCTCTGCCTTTTGGAATGAGCTTGACCACTGAAATATTATCCTCGGTCCCGAGATTAGCCTTAACCATAGTCGATACCGATTCCACGGTGACGTCTGGGCGAATTTTTGATACGTATAACCAGAATTTATGATCAGCATCATTATTGCAAATTGGCACAGAAGCAACATTTGCCATCGGCTTTTTGCTTCCTATTTGGCAACTCTCAGAAGCTCGGATTGTGAAATCGATCTCACGAGGCCGTTTCAATGCTCTGCGCTGCTCAAGTGCTGGCCAGTGCGTGCTTGTAGCGGGTGAAAACTGGGCAACGGGCTTAGAATGCAGTTGTTTTATTTCCGACCGCAGCTCAGTAATCGCAGTCGTGAGCGTGCATAGTGGAGATTTTTCATCGGCCTGGCGTGAGATGACGCGAAAATGCGAGTTCTCAAATAACTCAGCACATTGATCACACATCCAGAAAAGGTTGTTTCTGTTAGATGCGAAGTACGATTGCAACGCACGAGTTACACCGGAACATGCATTCATGTGAAAAGACGCACCGCAATAGCCGCGGCAAACGACATAATCGATGCCCGAAATAGCATTAGAGCACTTAGCGCAGTTTTTTGCCATGATGATGCGCCTTTGGGTATGCAGTACAATGCGCGTGCCGAGCTTTTGAAAATTCGAGCAGATGCGAGGTTGAGTTTGAGTCCAGTAGATGTCGCTTCGAGCCAGAAAATCGGCGTGGAGAGTAAAGCACCTTTGTTGTTTTGTTCCACCGAATAAACACAAACCAGCGGGAAGTAGAAAATGCTACACAACAACTGTACGGATCGATCCACAAACGTAACTGTTCAAACACAGATCACCACTAGACGATATCAACACGGAAATTAGATTTAAGACGATAAAATAAACACGTAAACAGCGATGGAAATCACGATCGAAAAACAACGTTGTTTACATACGACGAATACTGGGAAAAATCATTATGGGATTATCACCTATTCAAGAAAAAAGGAACCGATCTTGTTCGATTATAAACTCTTGGATACTTCCATCGAGAGAACCAACTGTATCAAAGATCTAGGGGTACTTCTAGACAGCAAAGTATCGTTCCAGCAGTACATTTCTTATATTGTTGGCAAAGCTTATATTGTTGGCAAAGCTTCAAAGAAGTCTGGGCTTTTTGTTTCGAATCGGTAAAGATTTCAATGACATATATTGCTTGAAGTCTTTGTACTGCTCGCTGGTCCTGACGTTGAAAACAGAGTGTCCGGCGTTGCTCCGTTCATTCCAACTACAGGTTCCTCCAAGAAGTCTGCGGAACCGAAATTTGCTGCGTATACCGGTCCGGCGAACAAATTACGCGACCTACGGTAGTATATTCGGTCTGCTCAGAATGTTCAACAGAGTTGCAGAGGGCTTTGATTTCAATTTATATAGGGTAGCTATTAAACGTAACTTTAAGAGAATATTAACCAACTTTAATATCATTAGGGCATAGATTCTGCCTGTTGATTATTGTAATAAATAAATAAAAAAATAAACTGTGATATCAGATTAATCATAGTTATTTATTTTCTCGTTGGAAAAAATCGCGAAATTCACGTACTTTTTATGATGCTCATAGTGTACTATCCCTTTATGAAAAAGTGTAAAATGTACCGAATTTCCTCTTTATTGACTTCCATTGTTAACCCCCTGTAACTCACAACTGAATGGAACAAACAAGAACCAGCGAAAGAATTTGTTTTAGTGTGAATATCATCTTTACAACGAGCCCAAACTTGAAATTGTCGGATCGACATTACGCGAGATATCGATCATTACAGCCAGCTGTCGAGAAAATATTTGATTACTTTTTTCCAGAACCTAATACAACATTATTTTCAAACACAATTTTCGCTCAAGATTCTTGATTCCCTTGCAAATAACAAGGTTCTCAGTTACATGGAATACCTGTTTGATACAGAAAAGAAAATTTTCATTTATAATTTTTATTTTCAAAGTGCGTTATTACCCCTGAGAATCTATTGCCATTTTCACTTCACACCAACGGAACACGAAACATAATTCCTCAAACGCGAAATCCAGTTGGACTAACAACGATGTCATTGTGGAACATATGGGATCTAGTGAAGGGACACGAATTTCGGACCTTTTGTCGAGCTCCGTAAAAATAAAACAAAGAGTATTTTTACTTGTTTGTTCATCTATCTTTTAGCAATAGAATAAAAATTGAACGAAGAAAAAATATTCATGACTAGAATAGTTACAAGCTGATAAAGAGAGGTTCAAAAAAAAGTTGTGCCGTGGCGTACACGACTTCAGTTCTCCTGGTTATCTAAAACAAAAGTATCGAACAGATTCTTAATAAGTAAAGATGCCGCTATCGCATGAACCTTGGACGAGTCAAAAACATCTTATTTGACAAAATAACGGCCGTTTGAAAAACAAAATGCGGTTTAAAACGTTTTTTCTTATGTTCTCGATTTCCAAAAATAGTAAAATTTGAGAACTTTTATTTTTTTAGAGTTTCATGCGATAGAGAGATGCATACTGATTGTATTCATATAAATTCGACATTAAACGGTTTAGTAGAACTTGAGATATCATGTACGCCAGTTTGAAAAAAAAAATAATTTCGAGAAAAACGCGTTTGAATTTCATTGTTATGGCCGTACCGGGTTAGCATCCCTAAAATGGCTATAACTCGGTAAATAATAGAATATTCGATAAGTCTTTCCTAGGGTATATTCTTGAATGCCTGAACTACAGAAATATGGGGGATTTTTTTTTCAAATTTCTAAATTAGAATACTGTCTTAACAGATTTTCGAAAAATTCAAATTTTTGCCTCACCGTTTCCACTATTGAACGAAGATCAAGCATCAAACAAGCATCGAATAGACTAAAAACGCTGATGTTATGTAATTGTAATTGTAAAACATATGAGAATTCAATTCTCCGAATTTTCCGACCTTTCTTCGGAGTTTTGCGAAAATTTTCCGATTTTTCTCTCCGTAACATCGATTTACGGATAGAGACGGAACAAAATAAAGATGGTTCAAATCGGACGATTCCTTCCTCGGGTTTCGCGTGTGGCAACATATTTGACCTTCCATTTTTATTTATAGGGGAGGGTACCCCTATTCCGACAGGTCGTCCTGAACCTGTATAGACAATCCACTTGCAGAGCCATGGGAAAACTCGTAAAAGAAGAGGAAACTTTCAGAAAAAAAAAAACTAAAATGAAACTCGTGGTTATTTCGAACGAAACAGCTTTATTGAGCAGTTACTGATAGAGAATAAAAAATATGACATTTGAACATGCGATTCATGCGCCAAGGTTGTATGCACCACCAGGTATGTTAATGTTACTCTGCTGAAGGTTTTTTTTTTGGCAGACTTATCTCACTTCTTAACTAGGCGAACCTAGCCAGAATTTTCACCTGCCCCCGGGCTTCTGAATGCCAAAGGGGGACTAGGCTCTGCGGAATGCACGTATCTGCATGCTCGTGCTGTTTTAGTCCTGACCGAGGAATTGTCGGACAATCGCGCAGGTGCTAAGGATGACCGACTTTTGGATGCCGGCCAATTCCTTCTCGATGTTCAACACCTTTAGCGCTTCCAGAAGTGTCTTCGGGATAATTCCAGTTCCAGAGAGAACGACTGGAACAATTCTTGGGACCTCCCTTAGCCCCCACAGTTCCTTGAGCTCCACGGCCAATGGTCGGTACTTGCAGATTTTGCGACCGTGGGTCTCCTCCAGATTCTGGTTCAGTGGAATAGCGACATCGATGATGGTGACTTTGCGGTCGCTCTTGTCGTAAACCATTATATCTGGCCGGTTGTGGTGGATCGAGAGGTCGGTCAGAACAGTGCGATCCCAGTACAGCTTGAAACGGTCATTTTCCAGGACAGGTGCAGGCAGGTACCGGTAGTTTGGTACGTTGTCTTCCAGTAGAGCACATTGGAGCGCCAGTTGTCGATGAACAATACGGGCCACGTTGTTGTGGCGCTCGGTGTAGGCTGCGTTGGCCAAAACGGGACAGCCTCCCATAATGTGCTCTATGTTTTCACCTGGTTGATGGCACATCCGGCAAATGTCATCAACGTCTTGATGCCAGACGTACCGCCTGCAGTTTCTCGTCGGCATTATCCTGTCCTGGATGGCTATCATGTCGGCTTCTACTACTGAAGAGAGTTCACCACGCGTTAGCCACAGATTAGATGCGGCCTTGTCGACGTGTGGCCGGTCCAGTTGATGGGGGTGGGCACCATGCACTGCCTTCTGCTTCCAAGCTGCAATCTTCTCCTCCACTGTCTGCAGATTGCAGTTGAGTTGGTACTCCGCTTGCGCCAAGTGCAGAGCGCTGTATCCTCTGTCAGCGGCGCAGACAGCCCGGTATAGCGCGTTTTGGTTGGCGCGTTCTGCGAAGTACTCGCGCAGTTGTCGTACCTGGGCAACACACAGTGCAGAAATGTCGACGATTCCAAGTCCCCCTTCTTTGCGTGGTAGTGAAACTCTCTCCAGTGCCGATTGAGGATGGTGCATTCCGGCCTCTTTGAATGCTTTCCTCATCCTCCTCTCAAGGTCCTCTAGGTCAGTTTTGCTCCATTTGACTACACCAAAATTGAAGGTCAGCAGGGGAACCGCGAATGTGTTGATCGCGCGTACCTTGTTCCCCGCGTTGAGGAAAGTCCTCAGGACACAGTTCACTCGACTCAAGAACTTGTCTCGCAGCTCCGTCTTGATGTCGGTGTGGCGAATCCCGGTGAGCTGTCGGAATCCAAGATATTTATAGGATTCGCCACGAACCATGTCTCTTATAAACTCGCCGTCATAGACCTCGTAGCCTCCGGATTCGGTAAGTTGTCCTTTCAGCAGGTGGACACAGCGACACTTGTCGAGGCCGAACTCCATACAGATGTCCCTGCTTATGTCTTCGACAACCCGGATAGCTACACCTAGACGCTGACGTGAATCAGCGTAGACCTTGAGATCGTTCATGTAAAAGGTATGGGTCACTTCTTCGTGGGCGTCGTCGCCATACCTTTTTTTTTTATGTGGCAGACTTATCTCACTTCTTAACTAGGCGAACCTAGCCAGAATTTTCACCTGCCCCCGGGCTTCTGAATGCCAAAGGGGGACTAGGCTCTGCGGAATGCACGTATCTGCATGCTCGTGCTGTTTTAGTCCTGACCGAGGAATTGTCGGACAATCGCGCAGGTGCTAAGGATGACCGACTTTTGGATGCCGGCCAATTCCTTCTCGATGTTCAACACCTTTAGCGCTTCCAGAAGTGTCTTCGGGATAATTCCAGTTCCAGAGAGAACGACTGGAACAATTCTTGGGACCTCCCTTAGCCCCCACAGTTCCTTGAGCTCCACGGCCAATGGTCGGTACTTGCAGATTTTGCGACCGTGGGTCTCCTCCAGATTCTGGTTCAGTGGAATAGCGACATCGATGATGGTGACTTTGCGGTCGCTCTTGTCGTAAACCATTATATCTGGGCGGTTGTGGTGGATTGAGAGGTCGGTCAGAACAGTGCGATCCCAGTACAGCTTGAAACGGTCATTTTCCAGGACAGGTGCAGGCAGGTACCGGTAGTTTGGTACGTTGTCTTCCAGTAGAGCACATTGGAGCGCCAGTTGTCGATGAACAATACGGGCCACGTTGTTGTGGCGCTCGGTGTAGGCTGCGTTGGCCAAAACGGGACAGCCTCCCATAATGTGCTCTATGTTTTCACCTGGTTGATGGCACATCCGGCAAATGTCATCAACGTCTTGATGCCAGACGTACCGCCTGCAGTTTCTCGTCGGCATTATCCTGTCTTGGATGGCTATCATGTCGGCTTCTACTACTGAAGAGAGTTCACCACGCGTTAGCCACAGATTAGATGCGGCCTTGTCGACGTGTGGCCGGTCCAGTTGATGGGGGTGGGCACCATGCACTGCCTTCTGCTTCCAAGCTGCAATCTTCTCCTCCACTGTCTGCAGATTGCAGTTGAGTTGGTACTCCGCTTGCGCCAAGTGCAGAGCGCTGTATCCTCTGTCGGCGGCGCAGACAGCCCGGTATAGCGCGTTTTGGTTGGCGCGTTCTGCGAAGTACTCGCGCAGTTGTCGTACCTGGGCAACACACAGTGCAGAAATGTCGACGATTCCAAGTCCCCCTTCTTTGCGTGGTAGTGAAACTCTCTCCAGTGCCGATTGAGGATGGTGCATTCCGGCCTCTTTGAATGCTTTCTTCATCCTCCTCTCAAGGTCCTCTAGGTCAGTTTTGCTCCATTTGACTACACCAAAACTGAAGGTCAGCAGGGGAACCGCGAATGTGTTGATCGCGCGTACCTTGTTCCCCGCGTTGAGGAAAGTCCTCAGGACACAGTTCACTCGACTCAAGAACTTGTCTCGCAGCTCCGTCTTGATGTCGGAGTGGCGAATCCCGGTGAGCTGTCGGAATCCAAGATATTTATAGGATTCGCCACGAACCATGTCTCTTATAAACTCGCCGTCATAGACCTCGTAGCCTCCGGATTCGGTAAGTTGTCCTTTCAGCAGGTGGACACAGCGACACTTGTCGAGGCCGAACTCCATACAGATGTCCCTGCTTATGTCTTCGACAACCCGGATAGCTACACCTAGACGCTGACGTGAATCAGCGTAGACCTTGAGATCGTCCATGTAAAAGGTATGGGTCACTTCTTCGTGGGCGCCGTCGCCATACCTTATTTTATAGCCATGACCGTTTCTATTGAGCGTCCTACTGAGGGGGTTCAGTGCCAGACAAAACCAAAGCGGGCTGAAAGAGTCGCCTTGGAATATCCCCCTCTTTATCTGCAGCGTTCTAGACTGCAACACATTTTCCCCATCACTAAGGTGCAGAGACGTGCTCCACTGCCTCATCGCATGCTGCAGGAACCTAACGACGACGGGATCAATTTTGTAGAGCTCCAATACCCGGACGAGAAACGAGTGAGGTATGGAGTCATAAGCCTTCCTGTAATCGATATAGGCCATGCTTAGGTTCCGCTGGTTATAAACCGCCTGGCCGACTATGGCTGCGTCGATGATGGCCTGGTCTTTGCAGCCATGCGTATTTTTTCTGCATCCTTTCTGCTCTTCTGCGATGATATGGTGTTGTTCGCAGTGGGCAGAAACTTTGGCGGTTATGATGCTGCTTAATATCTTGTACAGACTCGATAGGCACGTTATCGGCCTGTACTTTGATGGGTTCAATGTGTTGCTGTCTTTCGGGAGGAGGAATGTGACGCCACGGGTGGCGAATTCAGGGAGGTTGTGTGGGTCACGTAGCACCTTGTTGAAGCACTCAGCTATCTTTTGATGTGCGACGGTCAGCTTCTTGTGCCAGAAGTTCTGAACACCATCGGGGCCCGGTGCTGCCCAGTTCCTCAGGTACCGCGAGGCTTCGCGGACATCGTTCTCTTCGACGATGATAGCTGGCATCTCTCCAATTTCACCACAACTCTCCTCCTCCCGTCTTAACCACATTTGCCCGTCGCGATGTTGTACTGGGGTCTCCCAAATACCAGCCCAGAAGTTCGTCACATCGCTAATATCTGGCAAACCTTCGCGGTAGTCGGGCTTCTCGTCGCTAATGTGGTCGTAGAACGCTTTTTCGTTATCTCTGAACATCCGATTTTGTTCCTGGCGCTTTGCAGAGTCAGAGTAACGTTTCAGCCGTTTAGTTAGGACGCTCAATTGCTGTACCAGTGTGTCGAGTTTTTCCGTCAGCTGGTGAGCTCCCAGCTGGCGAAGTTCAGTAGGCCGCACGATCACAGCAACTTGGCGACATAATTTCGCCGATCTGCTGCCTCTTTTGTACGCCATCAGTCTTCCAATTGCGGCGCGCTTGTTTAGGATCCGTTGCTCCAATCTCCTTCGCCATGGAGGCTCACGCCTTTCACGGAGATGTTGGAGCAGTCCGCCTCTTGGCCTAATACGGTATCCTAAACTTTTGGCGGTCGCCACAGCAGCACAGTAAACTTTCAGTTGCAGCTCCTCCATGTTCTCAGCATCAACCAAGTGCAGCGGAAGAACGTGCTCGTTCATGAGCTTTACTGCACTTGTCAGCCTGCGGGAATGCTGCAACTTCGGGATCCTGGGGCGCGACAATGGGTCTGTGTCGCGGAACTGTGAGATCGCCTCGTCGTAGTGGAAGACCAGATCGCGTAGTAGTTGTTGATCTGGCTGTGGGTCTTCCGGCTCAGGGGGTTGTAGTACTGTGGCCTTCACTGGTGCTGATTCGCGTGCCCCACTCGCGAATGAATTGCTCAGCCGTACTGAACTTCGTCTCGACACATCGCTTGCTCTGTTGTTCCTGGAGCTTATTTCTCTCTGCACCTGCTGCTTGATCTCGTCGATTTGCGTTTGGGAGAGCATGTTGTTGCGTACTATCGCTCTACGCCTCGCGTTCATCGCGTTCTGATCAAGCCTCCCGACGAACTCTGGATACGCTTCCTCGAACATTGTTAGTATTCGAGGGCGACCGCTCATGTCCGTCTCCAAAGCAGTGCAGATGTAATAGGCGCGGATCACGAATTCATTCATTTCGTGTGTCCACATGATCCGGCGCCTAGTGGTACCCACAAGTGTGGACGACTGTCGTCTGGCAGTCGCAACACGTCTCGTAGGCGCAGCGTTTCTTGGGTGATGTCGATGGCTGCTGTTTCCGTGTGGCGGTAGCTCTTCGGGTTGAACCCGGCTGGTGGCCCGCTCTTGCACATCGCCCTCCAGCCGCTGGCCGCTCGCTCTTACGCCCGTTCCAGGACCAGCTCCAGTTCGGGGACCCTCCTCGGGTGATCGCATTCTAATTACTCTTCGTGAACGTAGCTCCATTTTCTGGGTGTATCTCCTTTGCCCGGGAGACAGCGGGTTGGCAAGGCCTCCATGACCCGGGAGGCCTTCCCCGGGAGAGATATAGCGCTCTGACTCGCTCGCACCCCCTCACTTAGCCACTTTCGACACCCGTTCTCGGAGCCAAGACCAGGTGTGTGTTTCCAGTTCACGCCCGATCTAAAAATGTCGTCATATGATCTTCGTGGAGGCGTGAGATAGGAACATTTGAGACCAACAGGCAGGCTCCTACCCTATGTTGATCCCCATTTGAGAATTTTTTTTTTTTTTTTTTTTTTTTTTTTTCTTTCTTTATTAAAGAGATTTTCAGCCAAAGGCTGGTTCATCTCTAAACGAGAGAGTGGAGAGGCCTGAGGGGACTCTCCCAAATAGTGGGTAATTGTACCCCTTATTATGTTACACCCTAAACATGGAGCCATGAGTGGGCTAGACCTATGAATTGGGGACATCAAATTTTCTATATTTTCTATTTTTATATTGGTTTCCGTTCTCGTTGTCCTAGTCCATGCCTGGTCTTTGCCTTGTAGATCCGTTGTTGCTGTTTCCTTTGCGTGTCCTTTCTATTGTTCGCGTCGTCGTGCTTATCCATTGAAACTTGTTTCCGTTCTCGTTGTTCTAGTTCATGTTTCGTCTTCATTTTATTGACCCGTCGTTGCCTTTCCGTTTATCGTGTCTACAAGTGGCATCACAGAGGAGTCTACTGCCTGTCGGGCTATCACCCTCCTCCATTCGCGTGGTGTGTGTTTGGTGGTGTGATTTACGTCCGGTTGTACATGTTGTTATCTTTTAAGTATGCAATCACTGCAGCAATTGTGGATGTGTCATTGCCTAAAGCGTCTCTGATATTTCCAGGGACCCCGTGTAGTGTTCTTGACCCATCGTATTGTGGACAGTGACATAAAACATGTTCTACTGACTGGTGACTGCGGCACAAACCGCATTGAATTCGGAAGCTGTCTCTGTTTCCGCTCATGTTGTAGGCAAAAGCGGCATGCCCGGTTCTGAGTCTGGAAATAATCTGCTGATCGCGGTGTCCCCGGGGATCCTCCCATTTAGAGATTGTCGCTTTAATCTTGCGTAGAAAGAATTCCCGAGTTCCACGTCGACCAGCGTCGTACCATTCTTGAGCCCATCTCTGCTCAATTTGTTTGGACACCCATGTTTTCACGTCATCTGCCTGAACTAGACTTGTGAAGTGTGCCCTTCGTCGACCCGATGCTGCAAGACGATCCGCTTCATCGTTCCCGGGTATTCCAGAGTGGCCCGGTATCCACATGAATGTGGTATCTGGAGGTGTGTCCATGAGGATTTGTTGAATCCACGGGTGTGTCGGTCTTTCCGAGTCAATCGCTGATATCACACTGGCCGAGTCGGACAGCACCAGAACGGGACTGTCCGATGGATGGGTTGCTGCAAAGTACGCTGCGACCGCCTCTGCTGAAAAGACGTTGCAAGCGTCTGGAAGGCGATGACAGGTAGATATGTCTGGACCTGTCACTCCTATCCCGACTCTTTTTGAGGCTTTGGAGCCATCCGAGTAGCGAACAGTGTGTTCCGCGTACCGGGTATTTAAAAGTTCCGCAATATGTTTCCGAATGGCTATGGGGTTAGAACCGGCCTTGTAGTGGTCCTTTATCGTTGTATCCGTTTTTAAACGTTTCATATTCCAGCTTCTCGATCCATTCCATTGGATTCCGAATATCGGCGGAAGTTTCTGACCGGTTGTTTCCTGGAGGAGGCGGTTAGCCTCGACAAGGAGAAAACCTTCCCCGTTCGATCCTTCTGTCTTATTTATAAATCCGATCGCACGGTGACATAGTGTTTTCCTTATATAGAACCGGAACGGGAGTATGCCACTCTCAGCGCAAGCTGCGTCTGAGGGGGTAGACGGGAGAAGACCGGAGGTAGTGCGGATGGCGCGATTGTATGTGGGATCGAATTTGTCCAGTAGGGTCTGGATACCCAATACCGTGAGTTCCAATCCATAGGATAGGCGGGAGTTTACTATAGCATTACAGACGTTCATCCTCGTTTTCCGATTAGAGTTCGTGTGTCGACCGGCAAGGCATCTAAGTAAGTTGATACGACTTTGGCAATCATTTTTGACTCTATCGCAGTGCTGGCTGAACGACAATTTACGGTCTACGGTGACTCCGAGAATCCGGATTGTTTTTCGTCTTGGGATGATTGTTCCTTGGATCCGGATCGGGGTGTTACTAATTCTGTGATTTGTATTACATATGTGGGTAAACTCGCTCTTAGATGGAGATAGTTGGAAGCCCACTGAGGAGGCCCACTTCGCCACCCATGAAATGGCTTGGGCGAGCTTCCGTCTAACAAGCTTGATGGAGGCGCCCATTACCATTAGCATCACGTCGTCCGCGTATACGAAAATACGGATGCCCCTTGGTAGGTTCTCGAAAATGCTGTTCATTTTTACCAGGAAAAGTGTCACGGCTAACACGGACCCTTGGGGAACTCCGGTTTCTTCGGCGAATTCTCTCGATTTTTGATTTCCAACTATTACTCGGAAAGAACGATGGCTCAGGAAACCCTTCACGAAGTGAAGCATGTGGCCTGCGATGCCCCATCTGTACAGCTGCTGCAGAACTGCCGGGGTCCAAGCTCGGTTATATGCTTTGGCAATGTCCAGTGCCGCTAGTTCAGTGTGCAGGTTTTCCGTCCTTGCCTCGTTTAGAGCATGGCTCAGGGTGGCCAGATATGTGTTGGTCCCGCAGCCAGATCGGAACGCGTGTTGTCGGAAGTCTAGCAGATGGTTTTCGGATAAGTGTTGAGTCAGTCGTCGGTTCACCATTCTCTCCATGACCTTGGAGGCGCAGCATGTCAGTGATATGGGACGATAGTCCTCTGGCGAGTGTCCGGTTTTGTTTGGTTTTTTAATCGGGACAACCAAGCTGCTGGACCATTCTCGAGGGAAATCGCGCTCAGTCCAGATCCGGTTAAAAACCTCCAGCAATTTCGACTTGCCTGTTGCGGTGAGTTTCTCAAGGAGTGGGTAACCAACATCGTCCGGTCCCGCTGATTTGCCCTTTCCGACGGCCAGCGCCAGATTAAGTTCGCGGATGTGGAATGGTTGGTTGAGATTCGGGTTTGGGTCTATGTCTGGTATTTTGTATCTCCGTATTGAGTCTGTCTTGACATCGTTTTTTCTTTTGAAGTCTTCAGAGTAGCCATCCAACGCTGATATAGTATGGAAGTGGTTTCCCAGCGCGTTTGCGACTACGAGTGGATCAGTGGTAGTCTCGTTCATCACGGACAGGGTGATGCCTTTGCATTTCCTTTTCCCTGAGAGGGCGTTAACTCGTCGCCATAGCTCAGCCGATGTGCTTTCACTAGACACACCGTCGATGAACTCTCGCCAGCTGTTTGTTTTTGCGTTGCGTATCGTTTTCCTGCATTCGTTCCGAGCTGTCCGATAGAGTTCTACCGCCTTCATTTTGTCGGGGTGCCCAACGGGTATTCGTTTTGCCGCCCGTAGAGCCTTCCTCCTTGATTTAACTGCTGCTTTTACATCGGGGGACCACCATCGGGTTGCCCTCCTGCCAGGGACTGAGCTGCTTCTCGGTATGGATGTGAGAGCTGCGTTAAACAGACCTTTCGAGAGTTGATTCATGGTTGTTGGGTCGGGCTCCCGGTTGAGTTGATCCAGGAAACTTTCGACGTTGGTTTGATAGGCTGTCCAATCCGCTTGGTCATACTGCCACCGTGGCCGCCTGGTGAGCACTGAGGGTTTGTCATCAGTCCGAATGATAATCGGGTAGTGATCACTCCCCATCGGGTCAGAGTGTGTTCGCCACAATAGGCGGGGAAGAAGATTTCGGCTAGAAAAGCTTAGGTCTATGGCTGTTTCGATACGACCGTGTACGAAGGTAGGAGACCCGTCATTTAACACTACGAGTTCCACCTCCTCCATGGCTTCTGTGATGGTAACTCCACGCTGGTTGTGGTTGGGACTTCCCCACGTCTCGTGGTGTCCGTTAAAGTCTCCTAGGACGAGGGTTGAACCGGTGATATTGCGCAGTGTGTTAATGAGCTCATTTCGTAGGTTGAGGATTCTCGGATTTGGTAAATATAGTGAAACGATAGTCACCGGAAATGGTTGGTGGACTTTCACTGCAACCGCTGGAAGCTCTGTGTATAGACTCACTTCGGTGAACTGAAACGGTTGACGAATTCCTATTGCGACGGAATGATAAAAATTGGGGTGCACCCCTAGGACCCATCTGTATCGGCCACCTAGGGATCTGTTAAGTTTGATGGTATCGGCTTTGTGGACTTCCTGGATGGCTAACACAATTGGGCAGTACTTCTGAACCAGAAGTTCAATATCGCAGTAGTTGTTGAAGTATCCGTTCATGTTCCATTGGATGGCTAGCGTTGAGCCTGTAAGGTGGCTGTTTCTGAGGTTCCGCTGTGGTACTGGGTCAGATGACAACAGTGAGCTTGGCGATTGGACGTTCGAGCTTGTTAGGCGAGTTGCGGACCCCGACAGAGCTCCACCGACAGAAGCAGTCTGATTGAACCCCGCTGTAGGCAGAGGTGAGGGAGCCGCAGAAAGAAGTGTTGATGGTTTTGAAGGTGTTGTGGAATTGCCGGTCTTTGCCTGTCGCGAGTTGTGTTTCCGTTTATCTACTGTAGCGGTCATTCGCTCCGCAATTCTTGCTGAGCGTCGAAGGGGTTTTTTAGACTCTGCTTTCGATGATTCGAGAAAGTCCACCGGGCGCCGGGGGGTGGTCCCTAGTTCCGGTTTGTTTATAACTTCCGCACTAGGGGGGCCTCGGCTACCCAGGACTGTGTTCTTCCTGATGTGTTTCCCGTTGTCCTGCGAGGGATACGGGGGTGTGACCCGCTTGTCCGTCTCGCTTTCATAGGAGCTTCCCTCGCTGTCCTGCGAGGAATACGGGTGTGATACCCGCTTGTCCGTATCGCTTTCTATGGCTCGCCATATATTGTGGCTTGTCGAACGAGTTGCGGACCCCGACAGAGCTCCACCGATGGAAGCAGTCCAGGGAGACCCCGCTACCGGCAGAGGTGAGGGAGCCGCGGAGAAAGTTGAAAGTACTCGTGAAGGTCCAGGAACTGGTGTTGTGTAGTTTCCGATAGTTGCCCTCCATTGGTCGTACTTTTTGGCATCAACTGTTGCGTCTGGTGGCATGGTATTCCACCCCGTAATTCTCACAGGTCGTCGGAGGGGTGGTTTGGTTTCTGTGACTTCTGCGCTAGGAGCGCTCCGGCTGACCGGGACTACGTATCTCTTATTTTGTCCCACGTTGTCCTGCGAGGAATACGGGAGTGGGACCCGCTTGTCCGTCTCGCTTCCGATCTGTTTACTGAAGCTTCCCTCGTTGTCCTGCGAGGAGTACGGGATTGAGACCCGCTTGTCCGTCTCGCTTTCGATTTGTATATTCATGTTTCCCTCGCTGTCCTGCGAGGAATACGGGAGTAAAACCCGCTTGTCCGTCTCGCTTGTTTCCGTTGGGTGTCGAGGATTGTCTGTCAGTTCCGGTCCTCCAAAGACTTCCGCACTGGCAGGGCCTCGGCTACCCAAGGTTGTGTTGTTAGTGGTGAAATGGGAGTTCGTTTCGTCGGTTTGGGTGTGTGCATTGTCCTCTCTGTGCTCTCTAGTGTGGCTTTTCGCTTTGTTACGTGTGAGGACCATTGATGATTGCTCAATTGTGGTCTATTGTCTTTCTATTGACTGGAGAGGACATTCCTACTGCAAGCTACGGCAAAATCTCCATATGTTCCCGTGTTTCATCGTCTTCTGGATCATCAGAAGAGACGTTGAAGTCCATGCTGAAATCTCTGACTGATTGAGAGTTTTATGCCTCTTCGTCAGAGATTTGTATGGCCTGGTCGGCTGTAGGAGATGTGCATTTCTTGTGCTTTTTGGGGGCGGGTTTGTTGAACGATGAATTGTTTTGTGTGGTACCATTATTGCAAGAAGCGAGCTCTGGAGGTCTTTCCGCATTGGAATTTTCGTCGGTCCGACGTCCTTCCTTGCCACGCTTCTGCGAGTTTGATCGTTGAGAAGATCGGGATCGTGATCTGCGGTTGGATGTTATCAGGTTACTAGTGATGTTGCTGGTCGAGGTTTTTTCAATTGAAACTAATTCCTTTTTGGATTCTTTCGTCGTTGGTGTACTCTGTTTTTTCGAGGCAGTTATGATTTTGGGGGTTGAAGTAAGTGTATTGGTGGCATTTAGGACGGCCTCCAACTCAGCAATCCGCGCATCCTTCTCGGCGATTTGTTTGAATTTTGCTTTCATTGCCGTTATGAGGGCATCCATTTTCTTATCGCGTTTCGTAGCTTCCTGTTGGAGGAGTTTAATTTGTTGGTCCTTTTTCATAGTTTCGGAAAGTAATCGTTCAAATTTAGTGTTGAGTTCTGCAAAACGAACATCGTTGCTTTCGGTGACTACGGCAGCAGTGGTCTTAGTTCGATGGGACGAATCGTACATTCTTCTAGCGGCTGGGTAGCCGATACCCTGGTCTACCATGAGGTGCTGAATTTCGAACTCTTTCATGTAAACTGGACATTTCCTGCTACTTACCGCGTGTGAGTTGCTTGAGCAGTGTTTACAGTAGGGATTAGCTTTGCATGGGGTCTCTGGAGTAATTGGGTGATTACCGCAGCATATGCCACATACTGGAATTTCGATAGGACAACGCTTTCGAGGGTGACCGTAATCATAGCAACCGTAGCACAACATTGGTGTTGGATAGTATGGCCGGGTTCGAACTCTGATCCAACCAAAATTGATGGTTTGCGGTACCACGGTTCCACTGAGAGTCAGGATCAAAGTGGGTGTAGGTACTACCATGTCGCCTTCTTTTTTGGTGATTCTTCGGACGTCTTTAACTCTTTGATCTTGTAGCTCTTTTTTTATCTCTTCCGTATTATAGCTAGTGGTTTCCGGGCAGTAGACGACACATCTACATTGGTTCAGTGTGGGGTGGTCGTTTATTTTTATTTCCGTTCCATCAATAAGTTTGGTCATTGTTTTGATGGTATCGATAAGCTTTTGATTCCGCATTTTTATGATGTAGGAAGCCCCTCTATTTTCGGGCCTCGCGTCAACAATTTTGGTGCGCAAGAATGTCTCTACTGATTTGCGTATCTCGAAAGGTCTTTTAGGGAGTGCTTTTGACACACCCTCCAGTCGCAGTATTTGCAATTCACCGTAATCGCCATTGGAATCACCATATGCGGGAAAGGTACGTCCCGTATATGACCCTTCAAATTTGTTTGTTGGGCCGGGATCCCCAAGATCCTCATGAGGATTGAGGGGGGGAAAACCCCCCGTTGCCATGTTGGACGGCTACCGTTGGGTTTTGTTTTTCTGCCGACACTCGATATAAAAGAGTAAAATACTCGCGAAACAAAGTCCGATTATAATTCGAAAGACTTCACTTTTTATTCACTTAATTCTTTCGCAGTTCTAAATTCAAATTTATATCAGTTAGATGAACTGATGAAAACGCACCTTAAAGGCGCGTGTCAACTGAACTGGCAACACGGGTTTGGATCAGATGTATGAATAGTAAATATAAACAAGAGTTATGGCGTATGTTCACTGTGTTTTCTTTCACCCACCGACAATATATTCGGGATAAAATCACTATCCCCCGCGCGTGATAACAGTTTATTTACCGGTTAGGAGATGTAGTTCCAATCCGGTAATACTTTCCCGGTAAGTTTTTAATGAAATAACACGGAAGCATCTGATATTAACCGGAGTAAATCGCACCGATAGAGAACGCGTATTGTCGCAACGAATGCATCCAAGACGACTGTCGCCATACCTTATTTTATAGCCATGACCGTTTCTATTGAGCGTCCTACTGAGGGGGTTCAGTGCCAGACAAAACCAAAGCGGGCTGAAAGAGTCGCCTTGGAATATCCCCCTCTTTATCTGCAGCGTTCTAGACTGCAACACATTTTCCCCATCACTAAGGTGCAGAGACGTGCTCCACTGCCTCATCGCATGCTGCAGGAACCTAACGACGACGGGATCAATTTTGTAGAGCTCCAATACCCGGACGAGAAACGAGTGAGGTATGGAGTCATAAGCCTTCCTGTAATCGATATAGGCCATGCTTAGGTTCCGCTGATTATAAACCGCCTGGCCGACTATGGTTGCGTCGATGATGGCCTGGTCTTTGCAGCCATGCGTATTTTTTCTGCATCCTTTCTGCTCTTCTGCGATGATATGGTGTTGTTCGCAGTGGGCAGAAACTTTGGCGGTTATGATGCTGCTTAATATCTTGTACAGACTCGATAGGCACGTTATCGGCCTGTACTTTGATGGGTTCAATGTGTTGCTGTCTTTCGGGAGGAGGAATGTGACGCCACGGGTGGCGAATTCAGGGAGGTTGTGTGGGTCACGTAGCACCTTGTTGAAGCACTCAGCTATCTTTTGATGTGCGACGGTCAGCTTCTTGTGCCAGAAGTTCTGAACACCATCGGGGCCCGGTGCTGCCCAGTTCCTCAGGTACCGCGAGGCTTCGCGGACATCGTTCTCTTCGACGATGATAGCTGGCATCTCTCCAATTTCACCACAACTCTCCTCCTCCCGTCTTAACCACATTTGCCCGTCGCGATGTTGTACTGGGGTCTCCCAAATACCAGCCCAGAAGTTCGTCACATCGCTAATATCTGGCAAACCTTCGCGGTAGTCGGGCTTCTCGTCGCTAATGTGGTCGTAGAACGCTTTTTCGTTATCTCTGAACATCCGATTTTGTTCCTGGCGCTTTGCAGAGTCAGAGTAACGTTTCAGCCGTTTAGTTAGGACGCTCAATTGCTGTACCAGTGTGTCGAGTTTTTCCGTCAGCTGGTGAGCTCCCAGCTGGCGAAGTTCAGTAGGCCGCACGATCACAGCAACTTGGCGACATAATTTCGCCGATCTGCTGCCTCTTTTGTACGCCATCAGTCTTCCAATTGCGGCGCGCTTGTTTAGGATCCGTTGCTCCAATCTCCTTCGCCATGGAGGCTCACGCCTTTCACGGAGATGTTGGAGCAGTCCGCCTCTTGGCCTAATACGGTATCCTAAACTTTTGGCGGTCGCCACAGCAGCACAGTAAACTTTCAGTTGCAGCTCCTCCATGTTTCTCAGCATCAACCAAGTGCAGCGGAAGAACGTGCTCGTTCATGAGCTTTACTGCACTTGTCAGCCTGCGGGAATGCTGCAACTTCGGGATCCTGGGGCGCGACAATGGGTCTGTGTCGCGGAACTGTGAGATCGCCTCGTCGTAGTGGAAGACCAGATCGCGTAGTAGTTGTTGATCTGGCTGTGGGTCTTCCGGCTCAGGGGGTTGTAGTACTGTGGCCTCCACTGGTGCTGATTCGCGTGCCCCACTCGCGAATGAATTGCTCAGCCGTACTGAACTTCGTCTCGACACATCGCTTGCTCTGTTGTTCCTGGAGCTTATTTCTCTCTGCACCTGCTGCTTGATCTCGTCGATTTGCGTTTGGGAGAGCATGTTGTTGCGTACTATCGCTCTACGCCTCGCGTTCATCGCGTTCTGATCAAGCCTCCCGACGAACTCTGGATACGCTTCCTCGAACATTGTTAGTATTCGAGGGCGACCGCTCATGTCCGTCTCCAAAGCAGTGCAGATGTAATAGGCGCGGATCACGAATTCATGCACTCTTAGGCGCGGCTGTGCTCATGCACTCTTCGAGTTTTCAACGCTGACTAGCGTTGTCCTTCCCTTTTTCTCAACATTTTTTCTCTCTATTCGCTTTTCATTCCACTGCGCTTATGTCCTCTTCGCAGGCATCCATTTACCCGTCGAGACGTGTACCGATTAGGAATTGCCCTCCAACTTGACGCGCAACCCGTCACAGTCACCCTCGCGGGATTTCTCACCTGTCGAGACGTGCACCGATTAGGAAGCGCCCTCCAACTTGACGCGCGCCCCGTCACAATCACCCTCGCAGGATTTCTCTTCCCAGCGGAGTGCCGATTAGGTAGTGCCCTCCTACATGACGCGCACTCCGTCACAGCTACTCTCGTGGGGTATACACCATTTTGATCACGGCTTCATCCTTCGCGGTGTTTCTCCATCCAGGCCACGATCAGGCGTTGCCAGGCAGGCATTTTTGCTGTTCTCCGCGGCAGTATCCGGTTACCTGTCGAGACGTGCACCGTTTAGGAAGCGCCCTCCAACTTGACGCGCGCCCCGTCACAGTCACGCTCGCAGGATTTCTCTCCCAGCGGAGCGCCGATTAGGTAGCACCATTTTGATCATGGTTTCATCCTTGATGCTCGCTCCTTCGAAACGTTCGCAGTGTTTCTCCATCTAGGCCACGATCAGGCGTTGCCAGGCAGGCATTTTTGCTTTTCTCCGTGGCAGTATCCGGTTACCTGTCGAGACTTGCACCGATTAGGAAGCGCCCTCCAACTTGACGCTCGCCCCGTCACAGCCACCCTCGCAGGATTTCTCTTCCCAGCGGAGCGCCGATTAGGTAGTGCCCTCCAACATGACGCGCACTTCGTCACGGCGGCTCTCGGGGGGGACTATCCGGTACTACAGCCGTCTCGATTATTCATCTCTTATGGTCAGGCGTTATCCGCATGCTGGTCGGTCCTCCACTTCCGCTGTAGCTCGGACATGATATGTACGATTGCACTGTTTACTGCGTTCCAGGTGCCCTCGTCACGACACATTTCCTCCACGATGTTCCCAGCATGAAGGGTAGGCAGCCCCTCACGCACTGTGGTGAATCTGGGACATTCGAATACGATGTGTTCCGGTGTTTCCTCCACATTTCCACACTCCGGACAAAGAGGCGATCTTGCGTGTCCGAACCGGTGCAGATACTGCCTGAAGCAGCCATGACCAGACAAAAACTGCGTTAGATGGAAATTTACCTCTCCGTGTTTCCTGTTCACCCAGCCCATTAGTGTCGGTATGAGCCTGTGCGTCCACCTGCCGTTTTGCGCGGCACTCCACTCTTGCTGCCACCTAGCCATCGACTCCGCCCTCATTAGCTTCCGGATTCCTCTGGTTCCCCTCCTCCTATAGCACTCGCTGTCCTCCGCCAAGATGATGTCTATGGGGACCAACCTGGCTATGACGTAGACCGCATCTGTTGACACGGTTCTGTACGCACTCGCGACTCGCATCGCCATGAGCCGGTACGTACTATTCAGCCTCTTCGTGTTCCGCTGAGTTTCTAACGCCGCGATCCAGGCTGGACCACCGTAACGTAGTGTCGATGAGGAGACACTATCCAAGAGGTGCCTCTTGCTGCTGCTTGGGCCAAAGTTGTTGGGCATGATTCGTGTCAGTGCATTGATTGCCTTCGTTGCTTTTTTACAAGCGTAGTCGACGTGACTGTTGAAGTTCAGTCGATCGTCGATATGCACCCCCAGGTATTTTAGGTCTCGCTTCGAGGTTATCGAGTGCTCTCCAATTGTGATTTCTGCACGTTGCACCGCCCTGCGGTTGCTGACAATCAGCATTTCCGTCTTGTGGTGGGCTAACTGCAGTTTCACACTTTGCATCCACCTTCCGATCATGTCTATCGACTCGGTCGCGAGCATTTCGACCCGTTCCAAAGATTCCCCTGTCGCGAGAATAACGACGTCATCCGCGAAGCCAATGATCTCCACACCTCTGGGCAGATTCAGTTTTAGTACACCATCGTACATACTGTTCCAGAGCGATGGGCCCAGGATAGAGCCCTGCGGAACTCCCGCCGTAGTTTTAATCTGCGCCTGGCCCGTGTTTGTCTCGTACACCAGCACACGGTTCTCGAAGTAGCTTCTCAGTATTCTACACAGGTAGTCTGGGACTTTCATCGTGTGGAGCGCAGTCGCGATGGCCTCCCAGCCGGCACTATTGAACGCGTTCTTAACGTCGATCGTTATCACTGCGCAGTATCGATTTCCTCTGAGCTTCTGTTTGGATGCTCTGTTGGCTCTTTCGACCACTATGCGAATGGCATCTACCGTGGATCTCCCTTTCCGAAATCCGAATTGATTATCGGACAGTCCACGAACTCCCTCCGTGCATTCCGTCAGCCTATTAAGGATGATTCTCTCCAAAAGTTTCCCAAGAGTGTCCAACAGGCATATGGGTCTATACGATGCTGGACCACCCGGCGTCTTTCCTGGCTTGGGCAGTAGTACTAGCTGTTGTACCTTCCATCGATCCGGAAAGTAGCATTCGTCTAGACACTTCTGCATGGCTGTCCTGAACATATCAGGGAATGCTAGGACTGCCGCTTTCAAAGCTACGTTGGGGATTCCATCTGGGCTAGGCGTTTTCTTCGTTTTTAGGCGTTTGATAGCTGCAACTAGCTCATCGTTCGTCACATCTCTGCGTTCGATGCTATCCTCATCCTCTCCATATGGCGTGGGTGGCCAGGTCGTTGGGTCGTGCTGCGGAAATAACCCTTCCACGATAATTTTTAATTTTTCGGGACACATTTCGGAAGGTGTCGTTGGGCCCCTGAGCTTCGCCATCACCATTCGGTAAGCATTGCCCCATGGATTGACGTCCACGTCCCGACATAACTCCCTGAAGCAATTAGATTTGCTCCGCTTAATCGCCCGTTTAAGAGTGGATCTAGCCTCTCTGAATTCCACTCTCCGCTCTTCTCTGGTGTCTATGCTTGACCGTTGGAAACGTCTTCTGGCGCTAAGGCAGTTGGCCCGAAGCACGCCAAGTGCCTCGCTCCACCAATAGGCTGGAGGTCGCTTATACCTGGGTTCCCTTTTTCTTGGCATTGTTATATCACATGCTGTTGCTAGCGTTTCCGTCAGTTCATCCGCGTTCATGTTCAATACGTCGCTTTCCACGCGTAGTGCTTCGATGAAAAGGTCCTTGTCAAAGGTTTTTGTCTTCCACCTGCGCGGACATGTCCTATTTATCCGTACTGCCACGGAGTTTCGTTGGTCAATGGTATAACGGATGGCTTGATGATCACTGTGGGTGTATCCTTCACATACCCTCCACCTCATTTTCGTCATTAACGAAGGACTGCAGAAAGTCAAGTCGATGATGGACTCTCGACCCTCTCGGCGGAAGGTACTAGTGGTGCCCTCGTTGCACAGGGTAACATCCAACTTGGCTAGAGCTTCTAGTAAGCTAGTCCCTCTCGCGTTGGTGCATCTGCTTCCCCACTCTACTGCCCAAGCATTGAGATCCCCTCCTATAACGACTGGTTTTCGTTCGGCGAGCTCCTCGGTGAGGACATCCAGCATATAGTGGAACTGGTCCATCGTCCATCTGGGAGGTGCGTAGCAACTGCAGATAAAAATTCCGTTGATCTTTGTGATCACGAAACCCTCGCGAGACCTCGAAACTACCTCCTGAATGGGATATCGGCCCATGACCTGGATGGCGGTCATTCCTACTTTATCCGTCACCCAATTACCGCTAGAGTAGAATGACTACACACCCCGCTCTGCTGAAGGTAGTCATTCTACTCTAACACTCCTCCTGAATGACTACAGGACACTAGTCCAATAGTCCTATTCGTTCCTCGAACTTATTGAGCATCGACGGACCCAAGGGCTTCATCAACGCGTCGGCTGCCATATCGCCAGATGGGCAGTACGGACATTTCGTGTCGATGTGCTTGATACGACCGCTTGCTCGTTCCGCTTTCGCAAAGCAGAGACACCCTTAATTGTCCTCGAAACCGTTGTCGCAATAGTCTGAGGTTCATACAGATCTCGCAACAAACGACGTAACCAAATCGTTTCTGACAAGCCACTGTGAGTGTATTGTACTCTGCCTCGAGTCGTCCTTGACCTTTGCAGGGCAACGCGATCTTGACCTTTGCTCATCCAAGTAATCGGTGTTCCGCAAAAAAAGAATAGCACTCCAGTCGTTGATCTACGAGTACGATCGTCGCCCTCCCAGTCCCGATTTGAACAACCAATAAGGTTCCATCCATCCTTCGAACCAAATTTCAGCTTGTAGTCCTTGGTCGCACTCAGGTACTGCAAAACTCTTTCAGCTGCACTCCAGTCACTCGGAGCGATACCTGTCCCACAACATAGTCGTCAAATCTTCTAGCCAGCACTCCACGCGTACGAAGATCTTCTCTTCTCAACTCTTCTTCTTCATATTCATAGTCCTCTAAACCATAAAAGTCACTTTGGTATGTGTAACTCGCATCTTTATACACTGTTTCGTCGGGCTCTTCAGGCTCTTGTCACTTGCTCGTCTCGCTCTCCCATCACAATCACTATCGCTATTGCAATCACCTTTGACTTCTCCTACTCGGAACCGTTGTCTAACTCTATGAACCGCGCGTTCCGGCTAATAGTGATCCGATTCGTATCACAGTCCACGAAGCGATACGCCTTATGGTTGTCGGAGTATCCCAGGAAGGTCAACTTCTTCGCTTTCGGCTCAATTTTTTCTGCTTCACGTCCGGGATGTGCACGTAAGCTTGACAGCCGAAAATTCGCTGCCTCGAAAGATTTTATTTCGAACCAGTGCACAGATCAAACGGAGTTTGGTCGACAGTCTTCGACGGTAGACGATTCTGAATGTGTCAAGCAGCATATAGCCTTTGACGTTGAGTGTTTTCTAGTGAACGGTGTAATGGGATTTAGGCAGGCAGTTGTACGAGAAAAGAAACGCGGAACACGCGAATGTACAGAACTAGAGAAAGGTTTATTTAATCGAACTGGTTTTCACATCGTGTTAATGGTAATTGAAGAAAATTAAATAAAATAAAATGGCGCGCACTCCGCTGCGCTAGGATGACAGCTCATCGGGTTCGGCCGCACTGGTCGAACGAATGGGGTTCGGATATTGCCTATCCCAACAGCCCCGCTCAATGTCCGGAACTCACCAGCCCCAAGTTGGCCCGATGCTTCTGGAACAGACTTACCGGCAACCCCTTGGTCATGATGTCGGCTATTTGTTCACCGGTGGGGATGTAATGGACAACTATACACCCCCGCTGAATCTCTTCACGGATGAATCGATGCATGACGTCCACGTGCTTCAGGCGACCGGTATCGCGTTCATCTTCAACTACCCTGATCGTGGACTGGTTATCTTCATGGTATACGACCGGACTCTCCGGTTCGATGTCCAAATCCTTCAGCAGACGCAACAGCCATATTCCATGACACACGGCTGTACTCAGTGACACCAACTCCGCCTCCGTCGAAGACAGCGAAATCGTCGATTGCTTCCGGGTTGCGGGTTAACCAGCTGACACTTGAGCCGCACACTCGAAACACGTATCCTGTGAGCGAACGTCTGTCGATCGGATCATTCGCCCAATCCGCGTCAGCAAATGCTTCGATCACCGGTGCAGAGTCCTCCGCAACGAACACCAATCCCAAGTTCAGTGTTCCCTTAATGTATCGCAGCACTCTCTTCGCATGGACCCAATGTTGTTCCGTAGGACAGCTTTGGAACTGGCTTAGGTAACTGACTGCTGCACACAAGTTTCATTAAGGAAGGTAGTTTTCATATTCATCTGGTGTACTGTCATCTTCTGCGCGTTCGCAATCGCCAGAACCACACGCACGGTGTCCAACCGCGCAACCGGAGAATAGGTCTCAGCGTAATCGAATCCCGCTTTCTGGCTGAATCCACGCGCGACGAGTCTAGCTTTGTAGCCACTTCCATCACCGGACTCATCTGGTTTCACCTTAAACAACCACTTGCACGAGATAGGTGTCCGTCCTTCAGGCAGCTTGACTAGCGTCCACGTCTTGTTCCGCTCTAGGGAATCCATCTCATCCCGCACGGCAGCGTACCACTTCTCCCAGTGAGGCCTCTTTCTCATCTCCGCAAGTGAGCTTGGCAAGTTGGTGACGAAGTTCGTGGCGTTCAACGCAAATCCCGTATAATCCATCTCGTACTTTTGATGCCACCCCGGTGGCTTCCGGTTCCGTTTCGGTTTACTGCCAGATCCTGTCAACTCCTTCTGCTCTTCAGCTTCTTCTCCGGATCGTTTGATCGGCACAGCTATCGTAGTTGTCCTCATCATCGTTTTCGTCCGAACCTGGATCCGGGCCATTCGAATCCCCTTCCGAGTCATCCGAATCTTCATCCGGTCCATTCGAATCATCTTCATCCGATCCACTCGAATCATCCTCTTCGGCGTCACTTTCACCTTCGGACTCATCTGGAACTGCACGAATCGGAAACACATCGGAACTGCACCCAGATTTCGGCTTCACCTTCGAAGTTGTATGCGAGTCCTCCACGAAAACAACGTCTCGCGCAACAACAATCCTCTTATGCTTGGGGTCCCAAACACGGTAGCCACATGGAGCATACCCGACGAAAATCCCCTTCCAGGACTTCGCCTCGAGCTTCTTTCTACGTTCCTTAGGAATGTGGACATGCACGTCCGCACCGAATGCCCGTAGATTGCGAACGTTCGGCTTACGGCCTTCCCAAACTTCATACGGTATCTCTCGATTACCAAGCGCACTGGCAGGGCTGTAATTCACCAAGTACGCCGCTGTCTGGATCGCAGGACCCCAGAGCTCCTTACCGACACCACTATCGCCGAGCATCGATCGAACCTTCTCCACGAGCGTACGGTTCATACGCTCGCTCACGCCATTCTGCTCCGGGCTGTACGGGGTGGTCCATTCGATTTGGATCCCCTTCTTCTTGCAGAACTTTTGACGTAGGACTACGTCTTTCATTTCTATACCGGGGTGTAAAATCAAAGTTTCGAAAACGAAAGCGTTACGCCGGAGACCGAGATTTTGAGCGTTAATAGCTCCTAAACAACTGAACGAAATGGTATGATAAACACTTCATTCGAAAGATAAAATGTCTACGCGTTCTATACTTGTTACTTTTTGATCCAAAAACTTGTTTCAATAGTTTTAAAATTGCTTTCAAAACAGGCTATTGAAATCACCAATCGGTATATAAGCGAGCGCCGCTCGGAAATCCATTCAGCTATAATTGAACAGCGATTGGAGCATGTTGTCGCTGTTGTGGTGAAGCTCTTCGTTTATCATGAAAGCGCGGATGAACGGTGTCACCAAGAGCCTGTTTGTGCACCCTAGGCCAGAAGGGAATCCATCAGGAGGAGAGTGATGCCACAAACGGTTCCCCGGGAAGAGTTCGGAGCAGCCGCCACACACACACATACACGCGCGGAATTCTTCGTTTGGATGCCATTCAGCATCGAGGAAATTCCGGAAAGATCTAATCATTTCTGGAAAATAAACTGCCAGTTCCTCTGGGAATTTAAAAATACATTCATGTGAAAGAGTTTATTTGAATGTTTTCTATCCATGTAACACTGTGACCAAGTATGTTTCAATCAAGTGCTATTAACAGATGGTTATCGAATTAGCATTAACCACTGGTGGGCTTCCAGTATCGAGGAAAATGTGGAAATATCTAATCGTTACTGAAAATAATCTGCCAGTTCCTTTGGGAATTTAAAAATACATTCATGTGAAAGAGTTTATTCGAATGTTTTCTATCCATGTAACACTGTGACCAAATACATTTAGTTTTGTGATGGACATCGACAAGACAACATATCGTTGCCTAACGTGCTGGAGGAGGTGGACGGGGAAGGATCGACATATACACGCGCAGAATTCTTTCCGTTTGGATGCCATTCAGCATCGAGAATGTTCCGGAAAGATCTAATCATTTCTGGGAAATAATCTGCCAGTTCCTCTGGGAATTTAAAAATACATTCATGTGAAAGAGTTTATTTGAATGTTTTCTATTCATGTAACACTGTGAACAAATATGTTTCAATCAAGTACTATTAACAGGTGGTTATCGAGTTAGCATAAACCACTGGTGGGCTTCCAGTATCGAGAAAAATGTGGAAATATCTAATCGTTACTGAAAATGATCTGCCAGTTCCTCTGGGAATGTAAAAATACATTCATGTGAAAGAGTTTATTTGAATGTTTTCTATTCATGTAACACTGTGACCAAATATGTTTCAATCAAGTGCTATTAACAGGTGGTTATCGAATTAGTATTAACCACTGGTGGGCTTCCAGTATCGAGGAAAATGTGGAAATATCTAATCGTTGCTGGAGAATAATCTGCCAGTTCCCCTTGGAATTGAAAATTACATTCAAGCGAAAGAGTTTTTTTTAATGTTTTCTATCCATAAAATATCCATATAATACATTTGGGTTTGTGATTTGTCAATCAAGTACAGTTAGCAGGTTAGTTTCTGAAGATTATTCTTCAGAACAAGGTTTTTCGTATCCTATATTGGATGCATAAAACCTTGTGCCTCCAACGTAACGCTCTCGTTTTCGAAGTCCCCCAAATATTCATTTATTCATTCATTCAGAATGGATTGAGATTCAACTTCAAACAAATGATCTCTAAATCGACGATAGTCCTACGTCACCCTTGCGGTTATACCATAGATATAACCCACTTCCTGTTTTTGAACTCCCGACCGACGTACTCGCCACCGTTATCGCAACGCAACCGGGAAATACGCTCGCCGAATTTCGCACTCGCGATTGCTTCGTACTCTTTGAAGCTGTCGAACACTTCGTCCTTTGAGTTTATTAGGAACACAACCGTAAATCGACTCCAATCGTCGACAAATGTCACGAAATATCGTTCACAGTTCGGTCGTTGGTTACACACGATTATCCCTAAGGTCTCGACGAGTGCATGGTTCAAGGGATTGAATGTAGGTCGTGATTTCATTCGCGTGATATCTCGGCTTATGTCCAATCACTACAACCTAAACGCGCATCTCTATCGCATTGGGCTCGCAGCAAACAATCTTTGTGATTGTGGCGATGGCTACCACGACATCGAGCATGCTGTCTGGTCGTGTGTCCGGTTCCATGCTGCTCGCTCTCAGCTCTCTAGAGCACTGAGAGCACAAGGCAGACAATCGGATATCCCCGTCCGGGATATCTTAGGTAGCCGGGATCCTGATCTTCTGTTTCATCTATACCTGTTCCTCAGAAACGCCGATGTCAACGTTTAATGATGTTTCCTTCGTTGTGCCCCCGTTTCATATCCCTCCTATCCGATCGATAAACTTTTACTTAGTCGCGGCAATACATACACACACTCTTTACAGATGCACGGGCCGAAGGTTGTGCAGTCCACTGATCATTCAACAAGAGCCAAAGGTTGTACCGCTCATGACAACTCTACACGAGCTGATGATTGCGCCGGCTAGTGACCATTGTATCCTGGATTCCTCGAGGCGAGAAAGACGCACCACGCTAGATATGGGGTACAGACTAGGGGGGCGTTGCTGATTAATGGTCAGCTGCATCCCAATAGGAAGTATCCCGTGTCGGGCACACGTACAAAGCATCGAAGACTGCAACATACCAAATATGAGAACACTTGTAATACTAACCTCGAGTCAACCGCGAGTAATCGGTTACATATTACTAACATAGTTGTAAGACAAAAATTGTCAAAATATTGGACTCCCGGCCCCGTCAGGCTAACGCCACATATGCCTTAATAAAATATATATTTTGGGAAAAAAAAGACGAGTGGGTAATGTCGGGGACATAACCGGAATGACGTAGGACTATACAAAGGGGACAGCTTTTGCTAAATATATATTTTAAATATATTGTTTTATTTTCTTCTCCTACGTGAATACCTACCTATCTAACTGAAAAATGGATTAGTTTACTGTTTACTCTTTATGAACATGTTGAAGGTTCCTTTGATGTTGTGTTTTTGCGTTTTTTACAAACATTCTCAATTTTTTCTCACTATCTTATAGTTGCTTCTTGATATTTTTCTGAAGGCTTTGTACTTATTCAATGTTCAACGCCGGGCATCTTTTGGCGTATGCACATATCGTACAATCAAAATGATGGCTATGATAGGGAATGCATAGTGGTCCTCAGCTCATTCACTATCATATATTTCACTATAACGCGCATCTCTATCGCATTGGGCTCGCAGCAAACAATCTTTGTGATTGTGGCGATGGCTACCACGACATCGAGCATGCTGTCTGGTCGTGTGTCCGGTTCCATGCTGCTCGCTCTCAGCTCTCTAGAGCACTGAGAGCACAAGGCAGACAATCGGATATCCCCGTCCGGGATATCTTAGGTAGCCGGGATCCTGATCTTCTGCTTCATCTATACCTGTTCCTCAGAAACGCCGATGTCAACGTTTAATGATGTTTCCTTCGTTGTGCCCCCGTTTCATATCCCTCCTATCCGATCGATAAACTTTTACTTAGTCGCGGCAATACATACACACACTCTTTACAGATGCACGGGCCGAAGGTTGTGCAGTCCACTGATCATTCAACAAGAGCCAAAGGTTGTACCGCTCATGACAACTCTACACGAGCTGATGATTGCGCCGGCTAGTGACCATTGTATCCTGGATTCCTCGAGGCGAGAAAGACGCACCACGCTAGATATGGGGTACAGACTAGGGGGGCGTTGCTGATTAATGGTCAGCTGCATCCCAATAGGAAGTATCCCGTGTCGGGCACACGTACAGAGCATCGAAGACTGCAACATACCAAATATGAGAACACTTGTAATACTAACCTCGAGTCAACCGCGAGTAATCGGTTACATATTACTAACATAGTTGTAAGACAAAAATTGTCAAAATATTGGACTCCCGGCCCCGTCAGGCTAACGCCACATGTGCCTTAATAAAATATATATTTTGGGAAAAAAAAGACGAGTGGGTAATGTCGGGGACATAACCGGAGTGACGTAGGACTATACAAAGGGGACAGCTTTTGCTAAATATATATTTTAAATATATTGTTTTATTTTCTTCTCCTACGTGAATACCTACCTATCTAACTGAAAAATGGATTAGTTTACTGTTTACTCTTTATGAACATGTTGAAGGTTCCTTTGATGTTGTGTTTTTGCGTTTTTTACAAACATTCTCAATTTTTTCTCACTATCTTATAGTTGCTTCTTGATATTTTTCTGAAGGCTTTGTACTTATTCAATGTTCAACGCCGGGCATCTTTTGGCGTATGCACATATCGTACAATCAAAATGATGGCTATGATAGGGAATGCATAGTGGTCCTCAGCTCATTCACTATCATATATTTCACTATTGAGCACATTACCGTACCTTAAACTGTGGTTTCGGAAACGAATGAATTGTAAGATTTGTAGTCTCCGCAAACAATGTAAATAAAAATGAAATGGGGACGAACTTTACGATCTGTCGAGAAATAGATGAGCTATAAGCGTCCTGAAAAACCAACAGTGAATACAGGGACGGATGACCTTCGGATTAAAGTCCTTTAAAATAAGAACAGAGCAGCAGGAAATACATCACTCATCATGTTGCTCCTTAGTTATGTTTCTATACAATGCAGATGTAACCTCAGTCAATTTTCAACATCAGTTATAAACAAAAGAAAGCAGTTCTTGCTACCGAGAAAATCGTGAATTCCATCCTGCATACAATGTGTTGTAATTCACATTCAATTCGGGAACCATGCATGGGTTTGTGAAAACTGAATGATCAGCTTAAAAGACCCCAACCACCAATAAGTTCAAAAACAAGCATAAACAAAATAAATCAGTTCATATTATATATCATATTATATCACTTTAGAATGCATTGGTATTGTGAATAACTTTACTCTTCTAAAAAGGTTTAATGGCCCTGAAAAGCGCCGTGTTTTACGGTGGCTGGTTTTGCCACCAAAGCAGTCTGTATAAACAAACTTTTTCCTTTTTCTACCTGCTGCCGTTTCGCGATTGCGTTTGCCACTGCGAACTAGTTGTTGCCACCGAACCAAATGTGCTCTGTTCTGTAGGCGGGTTTTCTTATTGTCGTGAGCAGCATTGCAAGCCAACTCGAGCACTCCGCCGGCCGAAATTCTATAACCGCTATTAGGTATACTGGTGCTCCGGAACCAATCCGTTGATGCGATGTAATGTGAAACGATACCATACAACCACACTGATTTACGGTTTGAAAGAGATTGATATATTTTTCAGCGGATCCGCGCGTTTTGTACTTTAGCGGTACACGCTCACAGGATAGAGACAAATCGGCAGACTCAGCCAGAGGGGCGAGTCCAACGAGACGAACGAATGAGCGTTAAAAGGCAGCGATGGCAAAAAAATACATTCATTGCGATTTGTTCGCTCGTTGGATTCACATGCAGGCTAAAAAGGGTCCTTTTCAGGATCACAAAATTATCTTTAATCTAAAGAGTTTATTGTTTTGTTATCTCTCGAAATCCCCATCTTGTTCAGCTAAACCTTTCTGTTTAGCGATTGCGTTTGCCACTCGCCACAGCTTTCACAGTTGGAAAATTTCTTCCCATCCAGCTTGTGACATATTGTACAGTAAATTACATTTAACGCGACGTGCCGAAGCACCGCTCAGTGTCGCATTGGAGGCGATTTTAACCTGTAATTGAACATTTGCGATGACAGTGGTACAGTGTCGACTTTCAATGTGGGGTCATAATTTGGGCCCCGAACTCTATGTTTACAAAAATGTTCAACTAAATATGTCGCATTACAGGTCCGTCAAATTAGCAAAATGTCGAGCTAAATGTAAATTACTCTACTTGCAATCTAGAAACAATTTAAGAATTGGTGAAAATTGAATAATCAGGAAAGTCCCCAACCATTAATAAGCTCAGCACAACTGCCAAATTCTCATACTCATCATATCCTGGCAAACAAATTATGAAAAAATCAATGTGTTGTGTTTTATTATTATTTGGATAATGTTTTAGAAAGCATTTTTTTTTAACCAGTTCATTTATTTGTAAGGCTCAATCGCATAAGCTTTGCGGAGCCGCTAATTCAAGGTTTGTTTATACAAAGTTTCAACTAATTTCTATGTTTAGTAGGATTCGACCGAATACTCGCGGTTTACTCGAGGTTAAAAGGGCAACATTTTTGTGGGACGGGTCAGGTTGGGGATATGGATATGAGGTATCGTTGTCTCAACCGAGGGTTGCCGCACGCACTGTAGCATAGTGCATAATGACCAGGGATAGCATCTGGTGTTCGACTAGCTGTCGAGGGTGGGCGACGGTGAGATGGGAGGACAAGACAAACAAACTAATAACGAAAAAGAAAAACACAAAAGCATTAAATACTTATACTAGACCGTTTCACAAACATATAGATCAACTGCATATAGCAGATGTCGCGAGTTCCCAACACGTCTCTAACAGGAACATAGGGTTGTCTTCCTTGGACCTCAAGGGCATTCAAAAGGTACTCTCTGGCTGCGTAATTATCCGTACATTGCCAAACTGCGTGATCGATGTCATCGTAACCGTTTCCACACCGACAGACGTTGCTTTGAACAAGATTTATTCTGTGGAGATGCACATCTAGCGAGTAGTGGTTGGACATAAGTCTACTCATTACACGAATGAAGTCACGACTTAAGTCCAAACCTTTGAACCACGCTCTCGAAGAAACCTTTGGAATAATTGAATATAACCACCGCCCAAGACTTCCAGTGTCCCAATCGGTTTGCCAACTCAAGAGGGAACTCTGACGCAGTAATTGGAAAAATTCATCGTATGAAATCTGTCTATCAAACAATTCGCCTTCCTGGGCACCCACCTTTGCGAGAGTGTCCGCCTTCTCATTGCCAGGAATTGAGCAATGAGAGGGGACCCAAACAAAGGTTAACTTATAAGATCTTTCGATCAGTGCACTCATCTGCTGTCTCACTTTTGTGAGGAAATAAGATGGGTGCCTACTAGTTTGCATCGACTGGAGAGCCTCAAGCGAACTGAGACTATCCGAGAAAATGAAGTAATGGTCTGCAGGCTTGTTGGAGATCATCCCCAATGCGGAGTCGATTGCTGCCAGCTCAGCAACATAAACGGAACAAGGTTCCTGCAGTTTACGGAAGGCGCTTGAATTTGCATTGAAAACACCGAAGCCAGTGGATCCATTGAGGCGAGACCCATCAGTGAAGTATCTTTTCATGCAATTGACTTTTTGGTACTTTCGGTTAAAAATACGGGGAATGAAAGTTGGTCGAAGCTGATCTGAAATCCCAAGTATTGCTTGTTTCATCGACAGATCGTATTCAATTGAGGAACTGCTGATGGTGAAGTGAGCACGGTCTGGAGTAAACGATGGAAGACAAATATCTGATGAAATATAGTGATGATAAATTCTCATAAACCGAGATTGTATATTTAGATGAAGCATTTTATCAAAGTTTTCAATCACAAGTGTGTTCGTGATACCGCATTTCACCAGTATTCTGAGAGAAAGTTCCCAGAATCGGTTCTGTAGAGGAGTTACTCCTGCCAGAACCTCGAGACTCATGTTATGCGTTGAGTGCATACAGCCGAGAGGTATACGCAGACAATGATATTGAATTCGTTCCAATTTTAGAAGGTGACTTTTAGCTGCTGAGAGAAAGCAGAAAGAGCCATACTCCAGAATAGATAGAATAGTTGTTTTATAAAGCGTTATGAGATCTCCCGGATGAGCTCCCCACCACGTGCCGCAAATCGAGCGGAGAAAGTTGACCCTCTTTTGACATTTTTGCTTCAAATACGTAATGTGGGTATTCCAAGTGCATTTTGAATCAAACCAGACACCAAGGTACTTGAAGGTCAATGATTGGGTAATGTTTCTCCCCAAAAGCTTAAGTTGCAATTGGGCTGGGGACCGCTTTCGAGTAAACACTACCAGTTCTGTTTTCTGCGGCGAGAATTCTATCCCTAAGTTCCTTGTCCAAGAAGACAAGTTATCTAGGGAATTTTGCAATGGTCTTTGCAAGTTTTCGGCATGGGGACCTCTGACGGAAACCACACCATCATCTGCAAGTTGTCTTAGAGTGCATTGTTCTGCCAAACAACTGTCAATATCTTTCACATAAAAATTATAAAGAAGGGGGCTGAGACATGAGCCTTGGGGTAGACCCATATAACTATTTCTGGAAGTTGTCAGCTGTCCAAGGGTGAAGTTCATTTGCTTTTCTGACAACAAATTGTACAAGAAGGTATTCAAAATTCCAGGAAGTCCACATCTGTTCAGATTGTCTGACAGAATTTCTATGGAAACTGAATCAAAAGCTCCCTATATCCAAAAATACTGAAGCCAGTTGCTCCTTGTGCGCAAAGGCCAGTTGAATATCTGTAGAAAGCAACGCTAGACAATCGTTTGTTCCTTTGCTCTTGCGAAACCCAAATTGTGTACTTGATAGCAAATTATTTGTCTCGATCCATTGATCGAGTCTTCGAAGGATCATTTTCTCCAGCAATTTTCTAATGCACGAGAGCATAGCAATCGGACGGTATGAGTTATGGTCAGACGCTGGTTTGCCAGGCTTTTGAATTGCTATCACTTTGACCTGTCTCCATTCGGGTGGCACAATATTGTTTTCTAGTAGAGTATTGAATAAGTCTAGCAAGCGTCTTTTCGCGATATGGGGAAGATTTTTTAGAAGAACGAATTTAATCATATCGCTTCCGGGTGAAGAGTTGTTCGATGAAAGAAGAGCCATAGAAAATTCCAGCATTGAGAATGGTCTGTCCAGAGGTCCACCGCTTGGAGACGTTTCTCGAAGAATATGTTGGGCTGGAACTGAGTCTGGACAGACCTTTTTAGCGAAATCGAATATCCATCGGTTGGAGTATTCTTCACTCTCGTTGGTAGATGAGCGGTTACGCATGTTGCGAGCTACCCTCCACAAGGTGCGTATTGAGGTTTCACGAGAAAGACCTTCGATGAAATTGCGCCAGTAACCGCGTTTATTTGCTTTAACTAATTGTTTCAGCTGTATTTCAAGCTTTGAATATTCCTCGAAGTGTGTGGATGTTCCATGTCTGCGAAAAGCTTTGAAAGCATCAGATTTTTTCAAATACAATTTTGTGCATTCATCGTCCCAGCCAGGAGTGGCTGGTTTTCTTTTAAATGAAGCACTTGGAACTTTTCTTTTTTGTGCTTCCAGTGAGCTTTTACACAATAAATCGACGAAGAATCGATATTCTTCCAATGGTGGAAGTATATCTATTGATTCGACACCGATTGTTACCGCCGTTGCAAATTTTTGCCAGTCGATGTTCCTTGTTAGATCAAATGGAACTCGAGATGGTTCAGTGGATTGCGGGCTACACTTGATTGATATGTTGATTGGCAAGTGATCGCTACCATGGGGATCATTGATGACCTTCCACTGACAATCTAATGATAGCGAGTTTGAGCACAAAGATAGATCGAGTTGGCTTTCTCGAGCCGGAGGTTTTGCAATTCGTGTCACTTCACCAGTGTTCAAGATAGTCAAGTTGAAATCGTCACATAAATCGTAAAAAATAGCCGCCCTAGCGTCATCATAAAGATCGCCCCACCCAGTACCATGGGAGTTCATGTCACCCAAAATTAGAACTGGGGTTGAGAGAATCGAAATTAGATTCCAAAGTTGATTACGGCTAATGGAAGTATTCGGGGGAACGTATACTGAAGCTATGCAGAGTTCTTTATTCTTTGCAGTTATTTGACAAGCGACGATTTCGACGTCTGATAGAGCTGGGAGAGGAATTTTATAGAAAGAGTAGCACTTTTTGATCCCTAAAAGTACTCCTCCATAGGAATCATCTCTATCCAGGCGAATAATATTAAAATCGTGGAAGTTGAGTTCTGTGTCAGAAGAAAGCCATGTTTCGGAAAGAGCGAATATATCACAATCATAATTTTGAAGTAAAAATTTGAACGAGTCTAGTTTAGGCACTAGACTACGGCAGTTCCATTGTAGCACATTGATCATATCTTCTACTACGTTAGATGAATTATCCATCGAAAGATATGATTGATGCAAGGAGGGGCCATGAAGCAGTCAATTGCTTAAGGTAAGACTTCAAAGATGGAAGCAAGGCAGAAATAAGGCTTCTGAGGGGGTCTTGAATTTTGAACGTGTTTAGTATGAAGTCCACAATGTCCGAAAAAGCTATCAATCCTCGATTAGACGCGAATTTTCTACGAGAAGATCGAGGAGCAGCGTTTTTATTTCTCTCTTCTCTGGGTAATGTCGTAAAATCCTTGCTGCAACCAGGAACTGGCTGAGAAGGAGCCTTCGGATTCGTTTTTTTGCTACTATTACCCTTGGAATTAGACAATCTTCCGAGGGTCATTTTAGCTTTCTTACGGTGCACCATTGGTGAAGAGAGCTTTTTTAGAAAGCATTGAACTGTATTTCGTAAACTCTTTTTTGAAAGGTTTAATGGCCCTGATAAGCGCCGTGTTTTATGGAATGGTTCCAATTTAGAAAACTTAGTACTCGTGGTTTTGAAAAAAAAAACCATTTCGAACGCCCTCGACGCCACCTTGTTCTGGATTTGCCACCAAAGCAGTTTGTATAAAGAACAAACGTTTTTCTTCTGCTACCTGCTGCCGTTTTGCGATTGCGTTTGCCACTCGCTGCAACTGCCTGTTGTCTTGATGTCCACCGAACCGAATGTGTTCTGTTCCGAATGCGAGTTTTCTTATCGTCGCGAGCAGCTTTGCCAGCTAACTCGAGCACTTCGGCGGCCGAAACTATATAACGCCGGCTAGGTGGACTGGCGCACTGGTACTAACGCGCTCGGCCTAGCTTCCAATCGTGCTTCATTGTATTTCGCTGCTGCTCTGGTTGCCCGTTTTGGTCGGTACGATTTTAGGAGCACAAAATGGACCAATCAAAAATGTGCACATAGTGCATTTGGACAATGCTTGATATTTCACAATTATTCAATTATTTATCTCAAGAGAAATGAAATGTTATTCGTTATGATAGATGCGTAGATATATTTCCTATCAATTGATGCAAAAATCTTTGCGATCTATTGAGAAATGCTGGAGGTATAAGCGTTCCAAATCTTGCATTTTTTCCTACTTGTTCAGTGCCTAGATTTTCATTTCACCCCCTATATCTTCCGGTTAGACGTAGTCCTACGTCAAAAAAATCGTTCACCGTGGATGCCCTCCGGCGTCACAGGGCCGCAAACGTCTGAATGGATCACTTCAAGAAAACGCTTCGATTGTCTATCTTCGCGCACAGAGAACGGTTTGCGTGTTTGTTTACCGGCGACGCACGGTTGGCATACGAATTCACTACCGGATTTCTTCACCTTCACACTCATCCCGTCAACCATCTTATTGTCCATCAGCACTTTCAAGTACATCGCAATTAGATGTCCATAACGCCGATGCCAGAGTTCGAGTTCCCTTGGCACACGCCCAAACGAGTAGAGAACTGATTCAGATGGCCTTTTGCGATAGAAATTAAGTTCATATAGTTTTCCCCGGCGCTCGCCAACCGCGATCACTTCCGAATCCCGTTCGATACTCACGACGCCATCCGCAAACAATACCTTCAGTCCGGCCATTTCCATCTTCCGAACGGACAACAAGTTCAAACGGGCTTCCGGAATATAGAGAACGTTTTTGAGTGTAACTGGAATCGACTTACCCCCAGCGACAGTAAACGCATTTACATCACCGTACTTCTTGGCGACGATGGTTTCCCCTTCCTTCGCCACAGAGATGCACACATCGGCTCCTTCATCGGCAACAGTTTCACAAACAGCTTCCGATCATTCGTCAAATGCTCCGACGATCCAGAGTCGATTATCCAGCTCGATTCCGGGAATTTTCTACACTCACCGCTGTAAAAACAAACAATCTTTTCTTGCTTTCCCAGGTGTGCACTGGATTTAGCCGATTCTTTCTTCTTATTGTTATTGTTATTCTTGTCCTTGTCCGGGCAATCGGCGATTTTATGCCCTCCACGATTACACCCAAAACACTTCCATTTTGCACTTTTTTTCTTTCCTTTCTGATGCTGCTTTCCACTGGCACCCGCACCGGCACCGCTGAACGCGGCGGCATCCACTCCCGGGTCACGCGATCGACCACTTCCACCACTACGTTTAATTTCTTCATCAAGCAATCTACACTAGACGAAATCCAAACTTAGCTTGTCTTCCGGCATCGTTTCCAGGACAATTACGACGGTCGCAAAACCTGGCCCCAACGTCAACAACAGGTAGCACACAACGTCGATTTCTTTCAACTTTGCACCGGTCGATTTGTATTCCCGGACGATCCGCTCAAACGTCAGAAAATGGTCTTGCAGAGAGCCGCCGGGGTGTCGAAGTGTCAGCAGCTTCTTTTGCAAATGGAGCAATACTCTTCCGTTGAAAAATCCGTGCCAGCGCCGTCCAAACGGCTTTTGGAGACTCTTTATCCTGGATGTATTCCAGCATGTTGTCACTGATTCGCGAAATCAACTACGACTTGCACCGACGGTCTTTCTTCGCACGTTTATCGCTTGCTTTCGCCTTCGTCTCCCGCACGGTAGCAGAATCTTCTTCATTCACAATCAACTCCTCGACTTCTTCCGCTTCCAGTTGGATGCACTTCTGGAGCTCGTGCTCCTGCAGAAGAACCATCATCCGAAACTTCCACTGCGGATAGTTCGACCCGTCGAATTGTGGCACTCGAGCAAATTCTGCTTCCCGCTCCATTTTTCCTCACTTCTTTCTTTTCTTTTTCTTTCTATTTTTTTCCTATTTTTTTACACTCTTCCCGTAACCGCGATCACTGGGCCCATAACCTAATGGGATTTAGGCAGGCAGTTGTACGAGAAAAGAAACGCGGAACACGCGAATGTACAGAACTAGAGAAAGGTTTATTCAATTGAACTGGTTTTCACAAAGTGTTAATGGTAATTGAAATAAATAAAATAAAATAAAATGGCGTGCACTGCGCTGCGCTAGGATGACAGCTCATCGGGTTCGGCCGCACTGGTCGAACGAATGGGGTTCGGATATTGCCTATCCCAACACGGTGAACAGTGAGCGATTAACGTTGAGCGTTTAACAGTGAGCTGTGAGTAGTGAGCGGTAAGCAGTGAGCGGTGAGCGATGAACGTTGAGCGTTTAACGTTGAGTGTTTTGCGTTGAGCAGTGAACAGTGAGCGATTGACGTTAATTGAGTGGTGAGTGAATTGCGTTCACAGCAATACACAACTTAATTACTTGATAATTCAGTATTTGGAATTTCAGTATGAGTAAACAGGCCTGATCGCGAACGTCACTTCACGGTAAAAACGAAGCGAATTGTATACAACCGTATTACGGCTGTCACCGTGTGTAGAATCCATAAGAGTTCATCCGTCGTGACAACTTTGATGAATTCGGTGTTATTATGAATACCACGATACTGTCATGTCACGGAGAAAAACAGGTATATGTGTCACTTATGTTTTAGATGGTGAAAACTAGTCACGCGGAATGGAGTAAGTTTAATTTCGTATTTATTTAGCTTTTTTGCTAACATTTTGAATATTGTCTTGTCTTGTTCAAGAAACAAAAGATAAACAAACAGCAATTTACCCGCCTGGAAATTCTGACGTATCCAGAGGACGTAAATTTGTTTATTTGGTTTCGATAAAAGCGCTATGGGATGTAATTGAGGACTAAAAATGTAGCTCCCGTAGACCTATTGAAACATGGCGAAGGTCTGCTTCCGATTGTCTTGAATTAACAGAAATTTTTTGTTTCTATTTTTAGGATTAGACTAAGAGAGAGAGTTGCAATATAATAAAATGGCAATGGAGACCACTGGCCCAAATACGATCATTATGATTGATTATGTATAATATTGATTTGTTGATATAAAAGAATAACTTTAAAGTTTTTCCAACACTGCCCAGCTTTTTTTTTGTAATTCAAACATTCACAATTGGCGGATCAGACCTGAATCAGGGCGATAGTTATTGTTCGCGCCCGACTCGATCGCTCC
The DNA here is from genome assembly GCF_029784135.1 of Toxorhynchites rutilus septentrionalis. Taxonomy (NCBI): domain Eukaryota; kingdom Metazoa; phylum Arthropoda; class Insecta; order Diptera; family Culicidae; genus Toxorhynchites; species Toxorhynchites rutilus. The sequence goes on along the minus strand of NC_073746.1, from coordinate 202,578,378 downwards.
GGAATGACGTCATCGATACACACATTGAGCACGGGACAGTTTTTGCGCATCACCGACTGCACCGTACACCGACAAGCCAAATATTCATCGCTAACGTTTCCCGTTCACATACGCGTAAGAGAAGGTGGCGGTTGAGAGTTTCATGAAGTTTTCACACGCTATATGTGCAACATCATTTGAATAATAAAAACCTAGGAGTTAAAAAGTACCACGTGTTTGACTTCCAAGTGCACTCTTGCCTTCCAGGATAAACCTTCGCACCATCGATATCGGGCTAGTAGACTGCTGTGGAAACCAATACCTGCCTTTCTCAAGGCGGAAGAAAGTGTTTATTTCCACATAGTTGAATAGTCTTCCGCTTATACAGTCCACTGCCTTGGCGCTGAGGAACGCGCCAACAGTTATAACTTTTTACGTTATAGATATTTTCAACGGTATTGTTTTGAAGACATATTTTGAATGAAAGAATATTAAAAAAGTGCTGACCAGTTTCTGTTTAAATAATTAAATCAAACCTTATGTCCGGTGTCAAATTACACGAGAATGGGAAGGATAAGAAGATTAAACTTCAGAATCCCATATGGGAGTAGCTCAGATTAAACTGATCGTGAGGTGGATAAATTCGGGTTTGTTCTGAGATATAGAAGATATTATTATTCATCAGAATTGTAGAAACGGTTCATAAAAAATGATTCTAAATATTTCTCACTATTCAAACGAGTAAGACAGAGCTAAGTACAAGAGTATGCGAGATTTCGATTATTAACATAATAGTCATGTTTTATCTCTAGCGTAAAATTACATTCCTATATGTTCAACAACTACATTATTCCCGAGCAACCAAGTATTCCTCCTCATCGTTGAGGCAGCATTTGATTCAGCAAACTAATCATCGAGGTATAATCGCAAACTTGTCATTCCAAAACATACGATTAATTAAATGGAATATTATCTCATACTCTGTATTGATTTTACCTGCATAACGTTCAAACGTCCGAAATTATGCAACCGACACAACGTTCAAACACCCGACATTATGCAACCAACATGTCTCTTATAAACAGGAATGAACACTTTTACTTCACGGATTCATTTTTACACGCAACTGTCCGTGACAATGATGATAGACACAAAAAGATTAAGTGAAGTGTACGTGACGTGCCAGCGTACGCGGCAGTGATGTTCGTGATCAGGCCCAACGTTTCTGTAAGTATCAAACTCACAGTCGAGAAGTGAGAGAACATTTCGTGAACATTCTTGTAATAGACAGTCAGCTGTGCATTATTTGTGCTAGATAAAAGTATCGGATGACAACGTAGTTCAAGATCAGGCGTTGGTAGGCTTGGTTGAAACTGATATTTACTAATTCTCTCCTGGGTGGAGAGTTGCTGTGGTTGGTGCAACGCTGATGTTCCCGTATCGATGACTTGCAGGGGTTTCCATAAATGTCAAAGAGTCCATCGCTTTAGAGCCCCCGCATACTACAGACTTTGTGTCAACCAACAGTTTAGTCGGGTTGGCCTTCTGGTGCAAAAACCGACCCAACTGAATCGGCGTAATGTGTGCACATGCATACCTCTCCGTAATGATTAAGAAGCCGACCAAACTATCGGCCCACAAATCAGTCTGCAGTCTGCGGGGGCTCTTAGATTTCAGATATTGACTGACCTACCCTTTGTAACTAGCGACTTAGCAACAACATCATCTGTCGATACCCGCTCTTTGAATAGTTATTGGAATCTGCTTCCTTGACATCTGAAGATATTTTGGTGAGATAAAAAAGGGTGGAATTTGGACCACCTAAGCAAATCGCCTAATATTTCCAAACCAATACGTGCTAAATAAAAAATGTCACATTGTATACTGAGCTACACTTGTTTTCTCTCAATCAATAATGTTTAATCATTATACCAAGCTTCAAACTACCAATTATATCATAAAATAAAAGATTTCATGATATATTGATTTTGATAGATAGAGAAGATAGAATGATTTTGGACATAAAAATTTGATGCGGGGTGATTTGGGCCGTCTGTGGGGTGATTTGGTCCAGTGTGTGTTTCATCCAAAAAAAAAACATACTTATGTTCATGTAAAGTTTTTTGGGATAATGTTACAATCAGTAACAGTGTTCTGGGATCGATACCAGGTGTTTTTGCCAGGTTCCAGACCAGACAAATTGGATTGAGACCATCTCGAATTCTGCATGGATCTTTTCACTGTTGTTTGAGCATTTTCAAACACTTTCACAAATAAAATCCGTTTTTGATGGCCTGCGTTGCACTTTCAATCTCCTCCTTCTTCCAACGTTATCTGCCCATCCACTTTTTGTAATTCCGCGGCATCTGGAATCGATTAGACCAAAGAAAAACTTCGTACCTGTAGGACCAATTCACCCCACAGAAACATGTCTATGTCACCCCACACAATATGCAAAAATTGAAATGCAATTAATTCCATTTATTGTTATCAAACTTACAGTTTTGCTGCATCAAGTTGTTCCTTCTCTGTAGGCGAATAGAACTTTACTGCACAATACACGAAAAGTTTGTTTAATCAGCGGGAAAAACCTTAAAACCTCGATCGGAAGACTCACATTTTTTGACAATCAAAGTGCTTGTTGTGTTCATGCTACCGTTTCCTTCCACCTGTCGAATTTTACCAAAGCTTTTTTACGTTAGTTACATACGGTTCAACAATAAAAGAAAATGACATTTCAAAAAAATCCAAGTTGAGCCGTACTTTTTGTCCAATGTCCAACTCACCCCGTGTTACCCTAAATCCAAAACAAATTTATGATGGAATAATTTCTTATATTATATGGGATCAACTGACAACAAGCTTATAATGTAGAGCACTAACAAACATATCCAGACAATTTACCAATCGCTAGTCATCGAATGTGGTTTCTGAGTAAGCATTCGAATGCAGTTATGTTCATAATTTTTCTTTCTTGGTAAATCATGCAACCTTAGTTTCAACCCTTAGTGTGTCGAAAACCAAGAATTACGTCTAAGTGATGACCCGTATCTTCTTCGAGCTTCACATTTGCTATCAATAACGAAGTGAAACTGATAGATAAACGCAGTGATAAGAATTTTGTTATCTCGTATCCGTCCGGGTTATGTTCGCTGAAATTAGTTTTTAAACTTTACTCCACTTTTTCGTTCTCCGACGTGTTCGAAACATGTTCAATACGTTTTCCGTACTTTTTCCTCATTTGAAATTAAAAAACAAAGCAATATGCATTGATAACATAGCATTTAAATTTCACTACCGGGCAACGTTTTTGGTATTATTAGTGTGTTCAATTCTAGTAACATCAAGGCAAGTGTAGTGGCATACTCAAAATATGTAAAGTATGGAATATCAATCTCATCGAAAGAAAGATTTTGGATACTACAGTAACATGAAACAGCTTCCATTTATAAGTCTGAAAGAATAACGAAATGAATCACCGATTCCGCATGATGGTCACCCTGTGTGTATATAAGTATTGACGAAGAATTCCAAAGTAAACACTATATTTCTGAAATGGGAGCTAAAGCTAAGTGAATTAAAACATCACACAGCATTTTCGTAGTAAAATGTCGAGTGATTTTTAAGGTGATCTGAAGAGATGTTCTGGAATACCGGCACGAGTATTGGGTACTTAATATTGTCAATATTGTTTAAAATTATTTTGTTTGAATTCAAATGTATTCAAACAAAATCATAGACAATTATTGTTGTAACCTGTAGCAAAATTATCATCAATAAAAAGGAAAAACTTTTCATGTTCGGTGTTCAATTTTCAATAAAAATATGTGGGTTCATGGTTTCACCTTATCATATTTTTGTAAAAATATCATGGACATTGAGGGTGTAATGTGTAATGATTAGGACACTTCAGACGAATGTTCTTCAGAGAATGTTCTGATTCAATGAGAATGTTATAAAAAGGTTGATCGAACTTAACGCAAAAGTGCGAAGAAATCGCTATCGATTGATGTGTTTGAGTCGAACATTGCAGAAAGAAACGGTAACTCGACAAAGGGATTTCGCAACACAACAACAGCCGGCTACATGTTGCAAAGCCGATAAAACCCCGTATGAAGCACTTAGATGGGAAATAACCCACCGAGTGTTCCTCAGATATTGTCCTGTCTGATTATAGCTAGTTCTGATCGATGACAAATCGCAGAGCAGCGCTTTCATTCTTTTAGAGCAGCACGAATTTGGCTGATTCCGCAAATAACATACCGTTTTCCGAAGTTGAATATGAATAACGGAAAAAAAGCATTTGATTAGTAAATTTATGACGTGGAACTACGTCTAACCGGAATATATGGGGGGTAAAATGAAAACCTAAACACAGAACATGCAGGAAAAAAAACGAAAGATTTCGAATGTATATTACTCGAACATTTCTTACTGGATAGGAAAGATGTTCACATCAATTGACAGGGAATATTCCTACGCATGTATTGCAATTAACAAAATGTTATTGTAAAAAATGTTTTATTAAATTTTAAACAATAACAATAACAACATAAACAATTGAATAACTGTAAAATGTTAAGCGTTATCTAAACGCTCTAATTACCTCGTTTTGACTGGCCCGATTTACGGTTTCCTCAACAGAGCCATCAAAACCAAACAACTTTGGGGAAATCGGCATTGCAAATACATGAGAGCCGGAGGCATTTTTGTTCCAACGGAAATGTGTTTCTCTAACACAGACTTCAAATCCAAGAAGCGTTGGGAAATTGGCATTGCAAATTCATGCAAGTCGGAGGCATTTTTTCTGGCTGAAATGTGTTTCCCCAACACAGACTTCAGAACCAAGGTGTCTGGAGAAATCGGCATTGCAAATGAATGTAAACTGCGAGTACTTTTGTACCCGCTTGCCTTTGTGCAGACTAGAATATGTTTCCCTGACACGGTCTTCTAAGCTTAGGCACCTGGGAAAATCGTGCAGACACTAGAGGCATTGCAAATAAATGTAAACTTAGAGTACTTTTGTACTCGCTTGTCTTTGTGCAGACTAGAATATGTTTCCCTAACACGGTCTTCTAAGCTTAGGCACCTGAGAAAATCGTGCAGACACTAGAGGCGAATGAACTTCCAAGTTTAAAGCCTCTATAGTATAAAAAGTAGAAGTTGAAGTTGTTGATTCATGCAAGCATGCTTTTTTTGCACGCCGAAAAGTGTTTTTCTAACACGGATTACAAAAGCTGATACGAACACAACGTTACGTTATTCAAGATTGCATTGAAAGATATGCCTTCATATCTACTGCCCTCTGAATTTCTACGCATACCATTTGATGATTAGTGATGATTGTGATAACAATTTGCTACGAAACGCCTATTGATTAAAAAATATGCCTTGCGTTTATATCATAGATATAACCCATAATTTTTTTTTATTTTTTCCGATTGTTTTCCACAGAGGCGTCTCGTCCACATGTTTAAACTGTATTATGTATAAATTGTTTCACATTTGTATCATGGAATTATCGAAGGTAATTTTTTTGTGATTTCTATATTATCTCGAATATCTTTATTTTATTTTCTATTTTGGTGGAACTCAATCCGGCAACTCAACGTGAAGAATATAATCTGATAGTTACATTTGACTTCACCTCAATCCGCGCGCAACACAGCCTTGACGCTACGAAATAAGCAGTAATGACTACCGGGTTCAAACCATTCATCTGAACCCGCCATCATCCAAACACAGGGTAAACACAGCCAACTACATATGAAACGATCACTACTACTAATGCGCCGCCTTTCGTAAAAATGACATTTTCGATTCACTATTTCTGCTGAACGAAACTAATGAAAACGATGGAAAATACACACCACCACTCTTCAGTGTTTGTTGGTGGTTGTTATCGTTTCCCTTTCAGTTTCTCTTTCTATTCCTGGCGTCATTAAAATTTGAGAGAGGGCACGAGACCGCGAGAGTACACAGCCCAAACACCCCGAGCGATCGTGATGCAAATAAATGAACGAACAAATTCATTAATTATTTCTGTGGATGTGGTGGTATTCTTTCGTTGATATGTGGTTTTAATTCAAGCGTTTTTATCGATTTTGTTCATTCGACAACTTTAACCCAGTATATATACATAGTGATCCCCGATTTTTGAAATTGATCGTTCATCAGCTAATCGAATACTTTTCAGCAGTTTGTTATTCGATACGATTAATCACCCCAAACAATCGATTAATCGGAGATCACTCTCTCTCTCTCTCTCTCTCTCTCTCTCTCTCTATATATATATATATATATATATATATATATATATATATATATATATATATCTGGAACTCAATCCTCAATCAAAATATATATATATATATATATATATATATATATATATATATATATATATATATATATATATATATATATATATATATATATATATATATATATATATATATATATATATAGCACACGTTTGAGATTTACCTTGGCGACAGTGTCTTTGATGCTAAAACTTTTATTACATCCAGAGTCATCAATTGTCGTCGTTCATATGAATCGATTACAGGTCGGATTCGATTATATACAGACTCGATTATATGTGATTCGATTATACACAATTTTGGACTCGATTATCCGAAATAAATTTTTTTATTTTTTAAAATATGACTTATTTCAAGAAAAAATGTTACCTTTCAACGTTAAGGTGAAATTTAAGTGGATTTTATATGTACAATGGGTAAAAATCGAGATTTTTGAAAATTTTGCTTGAATTTTTACCAGGAATTGTTTCTATCGATATTGCAGCGAAATTAAGATCGATAGAAGTTGGGTGTCAAAGAACAAATTGTAGATTTGAGAATTAAATTGTAATTTAATTGATAGAAACGATCAATCAATATGAATTTTGAAGGTAAAATTTATAATATCACATTAAAAATACTAACTTTGAAGTTTTTCACTTCTAAAATGTTACTTAAATCCACAAATTTAGATTTTTCACAACTATATCCTATACTAAATTTTCTCAACTTTTCAACAACTTCTGTAGCGTGCTTTTAATATAGAGCCAGTTTGAGGCAACAGAGTCCGAAACAAAAAAGTAGGTTGACGTGGGTCTATCGTTGGCTAAGTAATCATTTGTTTGTATTGATTAAATTATTGATTGAATGAAACAATTTTCGAAATCAATTGAATTCAACATATTTGTTGGTCAAGTAAAGAATTTGGACAAACGCCATGTTAATCGGGCCAGCCAGGATGTTTAAATAGCTCTTGACATTTTACAGTTATTCAATTGCTTATTTCAGGAGAAATAACATTTTTTTAGTTTTGGTATATGCGTAGAAATATTTCCTATCAATTTATGCAAACATCTTTCCGATATATTAAGTCATTATTCGAGTTATAAGCATTCGAAATCTTTAATTTTTTCCTACATGTTTGGTGTTTAGGTTTTCATTTTACCCCCCATATATTCCGGTTAGACGTAGTCCCACGCCAAAAAAAGTTATATAACTCTGTCATTGTTGAAATTCGAACATATGCGTAGAATAAAGTGACCAGATGGTCAGAGGTCTAACGCGGGACACAAAAAAACAAAACGTTATGTATATACCGTTTTGAATCATATTTCGGACGCTTAAGGCATATGATGCAGAAAACAGATCTAAACTTTATGCACAGGTATTATTTGGTTGATATTGACGTAGGACTACGTCTTTCATTTCTATACCGGGGTGTAAAATCAAAGTTTCGAAAACGAAAGCGTTATGCCGGAGACCGAGACTTTGAGTGTTAATATCTCTTAAACAACTGAACGAAATGGTATGATAAACCCTTCATTCGAAAGATAAAATGTCTATGCGTTCTATACTTTTTTCTTTCTGATCCAAAAACTTGTTTCAATAGTCTTAAATTTGCTTTCAAAACAGGCTATTGAAATCACCAATCGGTATATAAGCGAGCGCCGCTCGGAAATCCACTCAGTTCTAATTGAACAGCGATTGGAGCATGTTGTCGCTGTTGTGGTGAAGCTCTTCATTTATCATGAAAGCGCGGATGAACGGTGTCACCAAGAGCCTGTTTGTGCACCTTAGGCCAGAAGGGAATCCATCAGGAGGAGAGTGATGCCAAAAACGGTTCCCCGGGAAGATCTCGAAGCACCCGCTACACACAAACACATACATGCACGGAATTCTTTCCGTTTGGATGCCGTTCAGCATCGAGAAAGATCTGGAAAATAATTTGCCAGTTCCTCTAGGAATTTAAAAATACATTCATGTGAAAGAGTTTATTTGAATGTTTTCTATCCATGTAACACTGTGACCAAATATGTTTCAATCAAGTGCTATTAACAGATGGTTATAGAGTTATCATTAACCACTGGTGGGCTTCCAGTATCGAGGAAAATGTGGAAATATCTAATCGTTACTGAAAATAATCTGCCAGTTCCTCTGGGAATTTACAATTACATTCATGTGAAAGAGTTTATTTGAATGTTTTCTATCCATGTAACACTGTGACCAAATACATTTGGTTTTGTGATTTTTCAATCAAACGCAATTAACAGGATAGCTTCTGAAGATTATTCTTCCCCATCAGTAGGATATTTCCGTATTCAATATTAGATGCATAAAACCTTGTGCCTCCAACGTAACGCTCTCGTTTTCGAAGTTCTCCAAATATTCATTCATTCAGAATGAATTCAGATTCAACTTCAAACAAATGATCTCTAAATCAACGATAGTCCTACGTCACCCTTGCGGTTATACCATAGATATAAACCACTTCCTGTTTTTTTTTTTAATAATTCAATGTGCTTTTAAGCTTTCTACTTTGGTACCTATTTGATTGAAAACATAAAAAATCATCGAATAAAATGCTTTTCACATGAACCGAATAAGAATCAAACTTCGGACACTAAATCAAATTTCGGACAGATTGAATTCAAATTTCGGACACTTTATTTTGTAATTTTTTGGACGAAAATTACATTATACTTGATTATATGTTATAGTCAACTGCGAAACACTTACCGAGCAATCATAGTAAACTGTTAACGATGATGAGAACTAATGAAACACGAGAGAAATTTGAATATTTATGAACGGGTAAATTCTACGTGCTCACGCTAAGGAAACGTCAAACACAAACGATAATGAGTAGTGTTGTAAGTTTTCTGCCGATTATGTTATAATTTAAATGTAGTTCTCATGTGAAATGATAGTAAAACCAAGGGATTACTCTAAAGAAGCAATTGTGATATTAATTTGATAGTTATATCATCAGTGCATTAAGCATTTCAAGATATTAGAACAAAGTGTCCGAAATATGATGTTGTCCGAAATATGGTTCAGAACGGTACGTTATGTGAACATAAACCATAAAACTGATCAGTATTATTTCTTCCTGAGTATCGGCACTTGTGTTTTTTCGGTGGTTTAGATTTTGTTTACGCCCGAAATTCACTCGCTCAATCAGAGCATTTACGCCTGGCAAGCACGATTCAAATTCTACAATTTTCTTCAAATTACCGAATGGAATGCTCGAAAATTCCAATTCATTTTTCATCGATTTTAGTGTTAACGTATGCATTCAAAATAATTGACTAATTTCGGATGGCGATGAAAGATAATTTATAGGAACAAATTTTCTTTAAATCTTACGTTTATTAAGTCGCGAAGACCACCAACCTTCCCAACCTTTTTTTATCCCCGGCTGCGCCCGATAAAAAACTTTTGAGCGAATGGCCATAATAGAGAGACAGACAACCACCAAAGCCACGAAAAGGTAATATAACATGCCGATATACATCTTTTCATCGGCCAGGGTTCAGGTTCCGGCCAACTTCCGTAAGACCGCCCAGCGCTTCATTTACGATACTTCATCAAACAACTCTGCCTCTTCTTGTCGAGTATACACTAGTTCTTCTTCTTCTTCAATGGCACTAACGTTCCTAGAGGAACTTCGCCGTCTCAACGTAGTATTACTTGCGTCATTTTTATTAGTACTTAGTTGAGATTTCTATGCCAAATAACACGCCTTGAATGCATTCTGAGTGGCAAGCTCTAGAATACGCGTGATCACAGTGCATGTCGGAGGAAATTTCTTTGACGAAAAATTCCCCCGACCAGAACGGGAATCGAACCCGAACACCCGGCATGTTAGTTATACACTAGTTCTTCTGGCTTATTTAAAACGTTAAGCCCTGACCGAGCTAAGGGACCAAAGATTTTCGTCTGACTCACGTTGGTACCTGCGGATCAATAGGGGACTTTTATAAAAATCATTTTCCAATTTTGTTTCTGTCGCTTCCAGTTGACACTCTCTAAACAAAAAGCCCAATGTCGGTGCGATGAAACCAGTTCAACGTATTAATATTGGATGCATTAGATGCGCTCTTGAACAGTCTGCCAAATAAAAGTTGTTTTTTTGAGGTTCATCCATTTAAGAAAATCAACATGATTAAATTGTGATATTGAAATATATTGATATCTCGAGACATTTTCGTTTCTTTTGCCAAATGCGGGACGTTTCGCGGGACGGAATTTTACGCGGGACATTTTGTTGCAATGCGGGACTTCTGGTCAGTTTAGCGTAGAAGGATTTTTTTCATCAAATATTATCCTCTATCACCTCCTGAATGAATTCGGTTTTTTTAAAGAGAAAGGTATTTTATGACTTTAAGGAGACGAATCAAAAATTAAATTCTTCTTTAATATTCAAAAAATGAAAAATATATGCATGAAAATCGATATGAAAAAATTTTTTTTTGACTCGATTATATACAGTGAAAATAAGTCCAAAATTGTATATAATCGAGTCCGCTCTGTATAGACAAAATTATTGACGAAATGACGAAACGGTTTAAGGAAATAGATGAATACAAATTCGACGCTTTGTTGGATCACGAAAAATTTGCCGACATCGATGTCGCATTACCTACTGGGAATTTGAAAATGTTTATTTCATACCACTCGAAATTCAATGAAGCGAAGCTTAGTAATAATCTTTTTAAATTATAGTCATTATTCCGATTATCGTTGGACAAAACCTGCATCAAACCTTCTCCGGCTGGCTGGCCAGAATGATACTGACATTGCCTAATACAACGGCAACCGTTGAAAGAACTTTTTTTGATGTTCGACGGATCAAGAATTATTTGCGGTCGAGATCTGACCAGAAACGGTTATTCGGGATTATGATGATGACTGTGGTAAAAAGATTTCCTTTATGAGATAATGCCGATGCCTTTATTTTATGAGGAATTCAAGTTTGCGCTCATAGTTGACCGTAGTATTCTTTTGTTTTACAGGAAAACCTATTTTTGTGTAGGTGATGTGGAAAAAAAACGTGTTCGCCAAACCATTTGAAAAAAAACTTTTTGTTATGTGGTGGATAGGGACCGCATAAAAAAAAGTTTCCTTAAGAAAATAACCCAAATCCCAATGATTCCATTTGTGATCAACATTCGATTTCCTTTTTTCACTCTCATAAGCGGCCTACTCACTTGCACAGATCATAAAATTAACTCTTTGCTCCTATCAATAAGCTCCTACTGACAACTTAAAACGAAAAAAACAAAACATGGGAATGGAAATTAACAGACAGTCCTTATGTAGAGGGATAAAATACATGTCAAAGATAGAAAAAAATGACCGATGATATCGTGTTTTTTCAAATACCGCACAAACAAGTCGCATCAAAAAAATCGCATCAAAAAAATCGCACAAAAAAATTCGCATAAAAAACAGTACAAAAACTGGTTTTACTCTATAGATAAATGTTGAGAAATAAAAATGTTAAAATCTGTAGTCGCAATATTGTTGTTTTAATGTTGCTAATGAAATTGAGCAGGTAGCTCAGTTGGTCACGCGTTGCCTCTGGTTTTCAATGTTCTTTATCATCCAAAAGAAAATCACTGCTTCTGAATTGTTTCAACTACTTTTCACAAATGTTTACTGCTCTGCAAGAAACATCGAGCTGTTGTGCTATTAATAACACAACAAAGATCATATCAACTGTCTCCGCTGTTCGGTCTAATTGAACAATGGAAGAAAAGAAGGAATACACTTACGCCTAAATGGCTACTGTGTAGTGTATCAAATGCAATGGTACGGAAGGAATACTCTTACGCCTGAAAATGGTTACTGTGTAATGTACACGTCTTTCATATACATACTTTGCCAACTTTACGCCAACAGTACATCTAATTAGAAGTTTTTTTTTAATTTTTCAGACAATACATAGGTGAACACATAAGATGTATCACCGGAGGATCGATCCCGGAGCACGTTATTAACACGTTTTGTTTTTTCACCACAACATTCACGGTGGTGAGGTATTTCAACGAATCTATGTTACAAGAGAACTATATTCCTCATCCGGGAGTAGGACACATGAACGACGAAGAGCCTGTGAAACATCATGCCTATTATCAGTGGGTACCGTTTATACTTTTCCTTCAGGCCATCATGTTCTATGCCCCTCATTATCTTTGGCGATCGATTGAAGGTGAATATATCCATCAGAATCAATGTATGATTTATATACGAAGTTTTTATGTTATGTACATGGTTTGGTCTAGGGATATCTCATCTCTATTACATCAAATCATCATCTTTGAGAACTATCCTTCACAGGTTACTACAAATTTCAAATCTTTGCGGTTTCGGAATATAATTGAAGTTTGTGAACTGCTAAATGATGGTGAAGTTCAGATGAGATCGATTGATCGTGAGATCATATTGAGAATACCGGCGTATACGTTTAAATGTTTGAAGACATTTGTGTAGGGAAGGTATTCATCATATCACCCAAGTACCTCTTTGGATGTTAAACAATGTACATTATACATTCTATCAAATATATATCGGGAATTTGTGTTTTTAAAGAAATTGCTTTATTTATAATCAATTTTTATATTATCGCCCTCAAAATCGGTCCGTTTTTGAAGCAATACACTTTTTCTAACGAACAAGCGGCAATTTGAGTTTCGGAATAGGAAAAAGTCATACGGGGCCAACATTTCTAAAAAATATAAAAACCTAAAATTCTAAAATTCTAAGTAATAGAGTACGCTCGATGATTAACGGAATAAATCGCCTGTCCGATTGAATTGAGAAGAGTTCTCTCGGTTACCTTCTCAGGTTTCCTAATGACAACCCTCCGTCGCTGCGATTGGAGTTGTATGAAGCGCGTGGGATGAATAACGGAATAATCACCGGGACGATTAGTTCTAAAGAAGTTTTCTCGGTTACATTTAGGTTTCCCGAAGAACTCTTCCCCGCCGCGATTAAGGTTGAATCGAGACTTCGCGCGTTGAATAACGGAATACATTGCTAGGATGATTGGTTCTAGAGGATTTCCCTTCTCTAGAACCTTCTTCTCAGGTTTCCCAAAAATAACTCTTCGCCGTCGCTATTGGAGTTCTATAGAGAAACTTCAACCTACCGAATTTAAATTGGAATCTGTATATTGAAGAAGGAGATTATTCGTTTTTCTTACCTGAGCAAGCTGTTACTTGTATACCGAATCAAAACAATAAATATTTGGATTTGGTATTCATCACTGACACTGAGTCATAGACTTCAACGTTATGTCGCTACATTTCGTGCTGTTCGCCATTTTCGCAAGGTTCGCCCCTTTTTACAGGCACTACCCAAGATCGACAACCCGGTACCCGAAATGGTTCTCATCGGCTCTTATTAGAGTTCTCAAAGACAAACGTAAAGCGCTGAAAAAAATGCAAAAGAATTCTACCCCAGAAAATGTTGCTTCTTACAAACAGTTATTGCGATCGTTCAAAGTGTTACACAGGGAAGCGCATCAAGTCTACATCAATGGGATTCAGAATGGGATAAAGGAAAATCCGAAATCTTTTTGGAAGTTTGTAACCGATCTTCAACTTGCAGACAGGAGACCACCGTGCTCTTTGCGGAGTATTTCAAGAGCGTTTATCAAAACGACCACCCGAGTATTGTCAACTCTTCAATCGACAGTGAAGTGCAGTGAAACAAGGTTTATCGGATCTAGACTCGGGTAAGTCAGCAGGACCAGATAGGCTCCCCGCAAAACTTCTGAAAGAAATCAAGGAAGAACTTATTGATCCCCTGACTACGCTATTCAATTCGTCGCTTTCGCCCGGTTACTTCTTGCCGCTGTGGAACATCTTGCACATTACTCCAATCCATAAGAAGGGTCCTCGCTCAGATGCTGAAAACTACCGGGGTGTTGCAATCCAGTTTGCGATACCAAAATTATTTGAACGACTTGTTTACTTTCGCCTTTACGAACGTATTATCGACCGTGTTTCAGTAGCACAGCATGGTTTCGTATGTGCTGTGCCGATATCCTCATTCCCACACTAGACCATATATTTCCAATAAAACACCGATTCATTCATTCTCCCATTTCCATGTCATAAACCACCCAATGTGACACACTCTCCTTCCCCGAATCCATACTCATTATTTGTAACGTGAGAAGTCCCAAGCGCCCTAGCGCTAAGCGACATGACTCACTAACCTCCATCTGTTTACCATTAACACAAAGTGCAATGCTCAGCCCTCCGCATCGCATTGCGACCTGACCCACATCTGTTTACTATTAACGAATGGCACATAGCATAGCGTAACTATAGCTATCCCTCTCTTGGAAGTATTGAACCATTTATTATATACACTAGGCTAAGAACTTTCTTGTAAGCAAAACGACAGGAATAAAATCAATCTGGTAAATACCCCAAACTGGTGAAGTACCTCAATCCGAAACTCTCCAGTAGAAAACTCCGAACAGAATATGGCGACCGTGAACAGAGTCTAAGTCTTCGGAACAGACTTAGAGTTATCGAACGAATCGATTAATAAAGTGTAAAAGTGTTCGGAAAAAGTGCCAAAAAATTTACGACATATCAGATATAACAGTGATGGTGCTGGATTAGAAAAACACGAATCAAAACGGTGACCCGCAGGTGAACACAGTGCGAAAATAAAGTGTGACCACCCCGCTCAGTAGAAGCCATGAACACAGTGTGAAAATAAAGTGTGACCACCCCGCTCAGTAGAAGCCATGAACACCGCGCGAAAATAAAGTGTGGCCCCCCGCTCAATACCAGCCACGAACACCGCGTGAAAATAAAGTACGGCAGACCGCTCAGTAGCGGCAATAAACAATGTGCTAAGCGAAAAAAAAAGGAGTAAGCTATTGAACAATGCGTTAAGTAAAAAAAAACCCCGCGCAGTAAGCCATTGAGCAATGTGTTAATTGAATAAAAGACTTGGGACCGTTCAACACGAATAAACTCGTCACGATGGAACGCAAAAGCACATAACAAATATAGATAAATGTATATCGCTAATTCATGTTCAAAAAAAAAAATTTTTTTTTTATATGACAAGATTTATACAAACGCATCGATCGTTTTCAATAGCGCAAACCTGTACAATATATATATATATATATATATATATATATATATATATATATATATATATATATATATATATATATATATATATATATATATATATATATATATATATATATATATATATATATATATATATATATATATATATATATATATTCAAATTTTCGGTGAATTTATTCACCCGAGGTATAACTAAACCAACGGTAGCGACAGGCTAAATGAAACAATCACTCGACGAGTTGAGGAAGATTTACAACGAACTAAAAGCCAAAGAGAAACATAGATCTTCCAAGAGAATATTAAATAAAGGAATAGATAAGGCAAACAAGCTAAGCTATCAAAAATATCAAAAATAGAAGATACAGTCGAGAATCAATTAATTTTAGAACAAGGAAAGGAGCTCCACCAAGCTATTAAACAACTAGTAGAGCTGATACGTAAAAACGAAGTACTATCTTTCAAAGCAGCCGCGACAGCAGTATTATTTGCTAAAAGACTAGAAAAAGTCACAAAAATGGCGCAGGCGATAGTGAGAAATCACGAAACCAAACTGATACTTAAAGCAGGACAATTTAGCACACTATCTGCAGCGATCGAGACAATAAATGAAAACGAACAGCCGCACAACGATAATGCCAACATAATGCGTTATCGGACGCAAAATTCCCGAAATAACCCACATCAAGGGAATCGACATTTGTATAAAAATAGAAACCGTAATAATTCTAACCATAACAACAACAACTTTAGACGGAACGATAGATTTCAACCTAGACCATTTTCAACGCATAGGAACACAAACAACAATAATGGCTATCCGAGACAACAACATAATCAAAACTATAATCGACACCCGCAGAACAGGGCACCATTCAATTCGACACGATACAACGGCTCGCGCGTTTTCTTAGCACAATCGGGAAACGCGCTGAACCCCCAGCAAATAACCGTTGGGGGCATGAGCACTGGCACTGGACAAGACCCAAGACAAAGTCAAGGTCAATATCAGGATGTTCTACAGGAACAACCTACCCGACCGCAACGGCAAATGCAAGGTCAAGTAATGACCTACCCTCATTAATCACTGAACGATGTTTCCAAATTAACTCCACATGTAGTAATTTTGTTTACCTGAAATTAGAATTTTCAACATCAGAGTCCACTCTTCTCGTTGACTCCGGTGCTGAAATTTCTATTTTTAAAATAAACACAGTTAAATCTACACAAAACATAAATTTTTCAGAAAAATGCCGTATTTCAGGAATAAATGACATACAAACAGAAACCCTTGGTACAACATCGACAAAAATTTTACTTCCTAACGGAACAACAATTGAGCATAAATTTCAAATTGTAGACTCAAATTTTTCAATACCTACTGATGGAATTCTCGGAAGATATTTTCTGTCGAAATTCAGATGTTCGATAAGCTACGATACATGGTTTTTAACTATTGCTAACAAAGGAGAAATAATTGAAATACCTATTGAAGATAACCTTAACGGAGAATTTATTATACCACCTAGATGCGAAGTTTTCAAACAAATTTTTACACAAGAAATAAATAACGACTACGTCTTACTATCACAAGAAATCATACCAGGAGTTTACTGTGCAAACACGGTTGTAAACTCTAAACATCATGTAATAAAATTTATCAATACGAACATTGAACCAATTCGCATAAACAAAAACTTTAAAAGAACATACATATCACTTCAAAGCTACGACGTCTTCAGTTTTAACAGAACGAACAAAAGTAACCGAAACAAAAAACTTTTTGAAGAACTAAATTTAACAGATACACCTGAAACATGTAAACAGAAAATATTGGACCTATGTTCTAAGTTCAATGATATATTTGCTTTAGAAGGAGACACATTATCAAGCAACAATTTTTATAAGCAGAAAATAAATTTGTCTGAAAACACACCAGTATACATTAAAAATTATCGTTCACCCGAAGTTCACCGACAAGAAATCAATTCACAAGTAAACAAACTGTTGACTGACAACATAATTCAACCGTCCGTATCTCCATATAACTCCCCCATACTTTTGGTGCCAAAGAAGTCAACAACAGACTCCAAAAAATGGCGTCTAGTCGTAGATTTCAGGCAACTGAATAAAAAAATTGTTGCCGACAAATTCCCTCTGCCTAGAATCGATGATATTTTAGATCAGCTAGGTAGAGCTAAATATTTTACGACTCTAGACTTGATGTCAGGTTTCCACCAAGTTGAACTTGATGAACACTCTAAACAATTCACCGCTTTCTCTACACCAACTGGTCATTTTGAATTCAATAGATTACCGTTCGGTTTGAACATATCACCGAACAGTTTTCAAAGAATGATGACCATTGCCTTAAGCGCATTTTTATACATAGATTCTATAATTGTCATTGGAGGCTCAATTAAACATCATTTGTCTAATCTCGAAAAAGTTTTTGAAAAATTACAAAAATTTAATTTGAAACTGAACCCTGGAAAATGTAATTTTTTCTGTGCAGATGTAACCTATTTAGAACATCACATTTCCGAACAGGGAATTCAACCAGATAAAAGCAAATATTCTTCAACACTAAACTATCCCGAGCCAAAATCAGCAGACGAAGTAAGAAGGTTTGTAGCCTTTTGCAATTACTACAGACGTTTCATTCCTTATTTCGCTGATTTAGCTGCACCTTTAAATGCTTTGTTACGGAAAAATGTTAAATTCGTTTGGAGCGAAAACTGTAAACAAGCTTTCAAATTACTTCAAAATAATCTCCTATCGCCCAGAATCCTAAAGTTTCCAGACTTCAATAAAACATTTATCCTCAGCACAGACGCATCAAAAATAGCATGCGGTGCTGTATTGGCACAAAAACATGGCGATATAGACTTACCAGTAGCATACGCAAGCCGTTCATTTACGAAAGGTGAAAGTAACAAATCAACTATAGAGCAGGAACTCACTGCTATACATTGGGCTATCATGTATTTTAGACCTTACTTATATGGTAGAAAATTCGTAGTAAGAACTGACCATCGCCCATTGGTATACTTATTTTCAATGACCAATCCCTCATCAAAATTGACCAGAATGAGAATAGATTTAGAAGAATTCAATTTCGACGTTGAATACGTGAAAGGAAAAGAAAATGTCGGGCCTGACGCTTTATCACGTATCAATATAGATTCTGAAGAACTCAAAAATCTAAAATTATTACCGGTCCAAACACGATCCATGACTCGAACACATCAACAAACTCCTAATAGAACTCAAATTGCTAATAAGACTGATCACCCTATGGCATATGATTCTATTAATAATATCGATGCGTTCAACCTACCAAAACTTATTTTCTCAACGCATCAAGACGACCTATATGCGACAATTTATAACAAAAATGTGAAAAAGATTATTGCTCAAGCGTAATTCTCTTATGCATTAAACCAAATAAACATCGAAAGGTACCTTAACATTATAAACGATATGGCCAAGAAATTACAAATCACGCAATTAGCGATTGCAAAAACAAACATTATATTCTCAATGATTGAAGCGCAACATTTTAAAGACGCATGCAACAAAGTGCTAACGAACGTTCAAATTATAATCTACCAACCAGCACAAATTATCAATGATGAAAACGAAATAATGAGAATTATTAAAGAAAACCATGTGACACCCTTAGGAGGACACGTCGGTATAAATAAGCTTACCCAGAAATTGAGAAGAAATTTGTATTGGATTAATATGAAGTCCACTATTATGAAATTCGTAAAATCATGTCTTTTCTGTAAGCAGAATAGGCACACGATTAAAACAAAAGAACAATTTACCCACACAATAACACCAGAAAAAACATTTCAAATAATCTCAATGGATACAATCGGTCCATTTACGAGAACTAATAAAGGTAATCGATATGCACTGACAATCCAGTGTGAACTATCAAAATACGTTATAGTAGCACCAATAGTCGACAGACAAGCAAACACTTTAGCTAAAGCATTCGTAGAAAGTCTAATTTTAAAATATGGTTGTCCATCTATTGTTAAATCAGATATGGGAACCGAATACAAAAATGAAGTTTTTCAGCATATGTGCAGTTTACTTCAAATAAACCAAAAATTTTCAACCACATATCATCCCGAAACAATAGGAAGTTTAGAACGTAATCACAGATGTCTAAACGAATATTTGAGACATTTTATAAATGAGCAACATGATGATTGGGATTCATGGTTAGCTTATTACACATTTTTTTACAATACAACCCCACATTCGGAACACAAATACTCACCATTTGAACTAGTATATGGAAGACAGTTTCAATTTCCTACAAATATTACAAGTAAAATCGATCCTATATATAACACAGATTCATACATTACAGAATTAAAACATAAAATTCAAACCGCATGCCTGAAAGCTAAAAATTTACTTGATAAAGCAAAATCAAAGAGAACAGAAAATCACCTAGAAAAATCAAACCCATTAGATGTAAAGATAGGTGATAACGTATGGCTAAAAATAGAGAACAGAAGAAAACTGGATCCCGTATACTCAGGACCATTTCAAATCGTAGGCATAGAACATCCAAATGTGATTATAAAAAATAAAATATCAAAACAACAGCAAATGGTGCATAAAAATAGAATAATAAGATAATAATAAAAAAAAACAGAATAATTATAAATAACGAATGGTTACTTGCGTACACCATTCTTCCCAAGAGGGGGTAGGTGTGCTGTGCCGATATCCTCATTCCCACACTAGACCATATGTTTCCAATAAAATACCGATTCATTCATTCTCCCATTTCCATGTCATAAACCACCCAATGTGACACACTCTCCTTCCCCGAATCCATACTCATTATTTGTAACGTGAGAAGTCCCAAGCGCCCTAGCGCTAAGCGACATGACTCACTAACCTCCATCTGTTTACCATTAACACAAAGTGCAATGCTCAGCCCTCCGCATCGCATTGCGACCTGACCCACATCTGTTTACTATTAACGAATGGCACATAGCATAGCGTAACTATAGCTATCCCTCTCTTTTTTTTTTATCCAAAATATATATTTTTATTAAGGCTCATATGACGTCAGCCTAACGGGGCCGGGAGTTCAATATTTCGACAATGTTTGCTTACAACTATGTTAGTAATATGTAACCGATTACTCGCGGTTGGCTCGAGGTTAGTATTACAAGTGTTTTCGTAATTCGGATGTTGCTGTCTCCAATGCTCTGTACGTGTGCCCGACACGGGATACTTCCTATTGGGATGCAGCTGACCATTAATCAGCAACGCCCCCCTAGTCTGTACCCCATATCTAGCGTGGTGCGTCTTTCTCCACTCGAGGAATCCAGGATAGAATGGTCACTAGCCGGCGCAATCATCAGCTCGTGTAGAGTTGTCATAAGCGGTACAACCTTTGGCTCTTGTTGAATGATCAGTGGACTGCACAACCTTTGGCCCGTGTATCTGTAAAGAGTGTATGTATGTATTGCCGCGACTAAGTAAAAGTTTATCGTTTGGATAGGAGGGATATGAAACGGGGACACAACGAAAGAAAAATCATTAAACGTTGACATCGGCGTTTCTGAGGAACAGGTATAGATGAAGCAGAAGATCAGGATCATGGCTACCTTTGATATCCCGGACGGGGATATCCGATTGTCTGCCTTGTGCTCTCAGTGCTCTAGAGAGCTGAGAGCGAGCAGCATGGAACCGGATACACGACCAGACAACATGCTCGATGTCGTGGTAGCCATCGCCACAATCACAAAAATTGTTTGCTGCGAGCCCAATGCGATAGAGATGCGCGTTTAGGTTGTAGTGATTGGACATAAGCCGAGATATCACGCGAATGAAATCACGACCTACATTCAATCCCTTGAACCATGCACTCGTCGAGACCTTAGGGATAATCGTGTGTAACCAACGACCGAACTCATCTTCACTCCACATGCGCTGCCAACTTACGAGCGTATACTGACGAGGAATGTGGAAAAATTCATTATAAGCAATTTGCCTTTCTAAAAGTGTGCCTTCTAAAGCGCCCACCTTAGCTAGCGAGTCCGCTTTCTCATTCCCCGGAATCGAGCAATGAGAGGGAACCCTTGTTAAGGTAATCTTGAATAATTTTTCGACCAAAACACTCAATAGTTGTCTTATTCTTGTTAGGAAGTAAGATGAGCATTTATCAACTTTCATTGAGCGGATTGCCTCTATTGAGCTGAGACTGTCTGAAAAAATAAAATAGTGGTCGATGGGCAATGTTTCAATGATCCCTAATGCGTAATATATCGCACCCAGTTCAGCGACATACACGGAACAAGGATCTTTGAGTTTGAAAGAGGCACTGGAATTTTCATTGAAGATGCCGAAGCCAGTGGACCCGTTTATGAATGAACCGTCAGTAAAGAACATTTTATCAGATCTAACTTTCCCATATTCTGCCGAAAATATCGGCGGAATAGAATCGGAGCGTAGGTGATCTGGGATTCCATGGATTTTTTGTCGCATGGACAGATCAAAAATGACAGAGGAATTGCAGAAGTATGGGAAGCAAACTTGGTTGGAGATGCCTGGTGAAGGGTGCACGTCGTGGGTAAGGTACTCATGGTATAAAGACATAAAACTTGACTGAGGAGTCAGTTGGAGTAGATTTTCGAAGTTATCAATCACCAATGGATTCATGATCTTGCAACGGATGAGAAATCTGGAGGATAATTCTGTGAACCGAAGAGTAAGCGGGGGTACTCCTGCCAAAACTTCGAGACTCATCGTATGTGTCGAATGCAAACACCCCATGGCTATACGCAAGCAACGATATTGTATTCTCTCCAGCTTGAGAATATCTGGAGAGAATACAATTCCCAAGAATTCCCTCTCTTGGAATTATTGAACCATTTATTATATACACTAGGCTAAGAACTTTCTTGTAAGCAAAACGACAGAAATAAAATCAATCTGGTAAATACCTCAAACTGGTGCAGTACCTCAATCCGAAACTCTCCAGTAGAAAACTCCGAACAGAACACGTAAAAGGAAAGTCAGTTGTGACGATCCTATGCTAATTTTGCGATCGTCACGGATTATATATCTAAAGGGTATCAGGTGGACTGTATATATACAGATATGAGCAAGGCTCTCGATGTGGTAGGAATAAGCATCATGATGCGCGCGGTGGCTGACTTCGACATTCATGGAAAAGTGTACGAATTGATTAGGACGTTTCTGGAGAGCAGAACACAGTATGTGAAAGTGCACAAAAAACGCATCTAGACCCTTCGGTGTTTTTTCAGGTGTTCCGCAGGGTAGTCATTTGGAGCCTATTTTGTTTGTCATGGTCATGAATAAATTACCATCAAGCTTGTCCAACGCAATAGTGCTCATATGCGCGGATGATGTTAAGATTTTCCTACCCGTGAAACACATCGATGATTGCCTTCTACTTCAACAAGATTTAGTCAATTTTGGGAGATTCGTCGAGAGCAACGGACTAAGTGTAAACCCCAGCAAATGCCCCTTTATTACTTATACCAGGAGAGCTCAGTCGATAACTTTCAACTATAGGCTGGGAGGTATGGATCTTCAACGAGATTTAGTCAATTTTGGGAGATTCGTCGAGAGCAACGAACTAAGTGTAAACCCCGGCAAATGCTCCGTTATTACTTACACCAGGAGAGCTCAGTCGATAACTTTCAACTATAGGCTGGGAGGTATGGATCTTCAACGAGTAGAGTGTGTTCGAGACTTAGGCGTGACGATGGATCAATCCCTCACGTTTAACTTCCACCTAGAACGAATAGTCAAGGGAGCGCTGCAACTATTTGCTCTCACTCGTCGCTTTGGAAAAGAATTCACTGACCCGCATGTAATTCTGAGAATCTACACGAGCCTTGTACGTTCCAAACTCGACTTTGCGAGTGTAGTGTGGCGACCGCAATACCAGCCAGCATACGAAGATATCTGCTGCTTGATAGACCTGGATACTGTTAGAAGCAGACACAGAATCGCGGATATCATATTCTTATGTAAACTGTTGAGCGGACGGATAAGAAGTCCGTGTCTCTACGAACGGATAAATTTTAGCACCAACCTTGAGGTCCAGAAATTATACCCAGCACGAACCAACAACTCGATTCATGCGTGAGTTTAACATGCTGCAAGAAGAAATTCGGAGAAGATTACGATTACTTTTAAGAGGACAACTAAATGTATAAGTTAAATTGTGTTTTATTTCCGTTTCCATGTTTTGTTTTTAAGAGGGATAACGGGCTTGCAGCTTATAACCTAATAAACATTATTATTATTATTATCGGTTCGGATGATTTTAAAAGAGTTCTCTGTTTTACCTTTTCAGGTTTCCCAGGGTTAACTCACCGCCGTTGCGATTTGATTCCGATAAAAAGTACATGCGATAAATAATAGAATAACTAGCCGTTCCAATCAATTTTACAGGATAATCTCTGCTGCACGTTGTGACACATGAGATTCTATCCAACTATTCCTACCATGATAATCACTAGGGAACCAATCTTATAGGGGCGACCCTTCTGGCCTTCGAGCGGCGAATATCATACTAACATTCCTTCCTTTCCCCTGGTGACTGTGAGGACATGGCCGGCGTCGTTATTGACTATTCAAAGCTTGAATCGCTGAAACTTGAACAATGAGAATGATTTGCTACTCCCAAGTGTGTTCTTTTTGCCATTACGTCAATCACGGAGAGCAACCACGAAGTGTACAGTCTACCCAAGCTCAAGCTCAAGGAACATATCATACGGGGCCATATCTGGAGAGTACGGTGTTGGTTCATACACATTCGTGCTATTTTTGGTCAAAAATTCGTTCACAATAATCGTTCGGAGCATTATCGTGGTGCGAAATGCGAGTGTTATCCTTCCACAAATCTGGCTGTTTGCCACGAATTTTCTTTCGTGAATGCCTAATTTTCAGCGTTTCGACACAAGTAATTTTGTTTGCAACACAAACTTTCACATAATAACTTTGACCAACAGAATTATCCTTATAAAAAATCGCCAAGAAAAAAAGTTAACTTGTTCTTAATGATGCTGTAAACAAACTAAATGACTGATCGCGCGCAAAATTGACATTTGGGCCACTGGCAGTAGTACCAACTTAAAAAAAAGAAAAATGACAAAATTTAAAATTACAATTTCCCGGATTTGACAAAATTTACATAAAAGCGCATCCTTCAAAACTAACATAATTCAATGAATTTCTACTTCTACTTCGCTTTTAGGTGGACGAATCAAAATGCTCGTAACTGGCCTGAAAATGGTAGAAATATCACAGTATTATCATAATTATAAAAACGTTGTACTCGAAAATAAGTATACTCTATACTCGCAGTTAGAACTCACGAAGAAAATCGCATCGGTACGTAGAGCTTTCCAAAACCATTTAAGAACTAACAATATTTGGGCCTTCGAGCATATTTTCTGTGAAATGTTGAACTTAGTGAACGCTCTGATGCAAGTCTGGGGCACCAATCTATTCCTTGGCGGGCGGTTTTATTCTCTCGGGAAACAAGTTATGCGAGAAGATTTTTCTGGAACGGTGGATGTGTTGGATACGGTATTCCCAAAAGTGACCAAATGCCATTTCCATAAGTATGGTCCCTCCGGTACTATACAGAAACATGACGCACTTTGTATAATGGCACTCAACGTGATCAACGAGAAAATTTTCACTTTCCTATGGTTTTGGTATCTCATACTTATAAGCATCTCTATAGTGGCTCTTGTTTGGAGACTAATCATATTGTATTATCATGGGAGGTATGAAATATATTCCAATCAGTCATACACAATTTCAAGATTTGCTTTATTTTCAGATGTGATAAATTCAACGCTTTCATATTCTCTTTTTCCTGTCCTGGGTCAGTCAATTCACGTGATGTAACAGTTATTACAAGACTTCCTTTCTCAGCTTGGTTTTTTCTATATTATTTGTCTAGCAATATGGATCGACATATGTTCAAAGCGATGTTCAAAAAAATCTCAAATAATGATTGTCGAAACTACGATACTGACGAGGTATTCAATAAGAACGATGTGTCATCACGTGTATTAGAATCAGAAATTTTTAGTACCGATGAGTTTACTATTAATAAAGATTGAATAATTTACATAAATCCCGAAGGTTTGTTTGTCTGTATGTATGTCCTGTATAGACTCGAAAACTTTAGAATTTACAGACGCGAAAATTTGTGAATGTGGGTGTTCGTGAACGTCGAGCATTGCTTTGTTTAGCTAATCTTAAGAGGGAAGGAAGAAGATGAGAGTTAGTCATCTTAAAGGGTGTGTCACATCAAATTGCATCACGGAAAAAACGCTGTAGAAATTTAATTTTTAGGAATTATATCTTCAGCTTTCGCTTATAATCAGATAAAAGTGTATAGATCACGTTGGCCATGCTTCACTGTCAATTTTTCGTAAATTTGGAAAAATGTCGTCGAACGAAAAAAAACGTCGTGAATTAATCCTGTGCACTCATTTCGAGAATCCGGAGTTGTCACATCGGGACATCGGTAAGATGCTGGGAATCGTCCAATCCACGGTCAGCAGAGTACTAAAACGATACTTCGAGAACCTAACCATCGACCGGGAGGTGAAGAACGGCAAAAATGGATGCTCCGTCAGTGAAAAAGATCACAAGCGCGTAGTTAAGCAGTTTAGACGTGATCCGAGAAATTCGGTCCGGGATGTCGCCAATAAGCTGAATTTGTCAAGTTCATTCGTCCAGCGGACCAAGCAACGGGAGGGCCTGCGTACATACAAGGTTCAGAAGGCTCCTAACCGCGACGAAAGGCAAAATATGGTGGGGAAGACGCGAGCCCGGAAGCTGTACACCGAAATGCTGACGAAGCCGCATTGTCTGGTAATGGACGACGAAACCTACGTCAAAGTGGACTTTCGTCAGCTGCCGGGCCTGTTGTTCTTCTCCGCAGAGGACAAATTCAGCGTTCCGGAGGAGATTCGCAAGCAGAAACTATCCAAGTTTGCCAAAAAGTACATGGTGTGGCAAGCGATCTGCTCTTGCGGAAAGCGGAGCGCCCCCTTCGTGATGACCGGCACGGTAAACGGGCAGGTTTACCTTAAGGAGTGCCTACAGAAGCGCTTACTACCACTATTGAAGCAGCACGAGGGCCCGACCATCTTCTGGCCGGATCTCGCTTCGTGCCACTATTCAAAGGACGTGTTGGAGTGGTACGAAGCCAACGGGGTCACCTTCGTGCCAAAGGATATGAACCCGCCCAACGCGCCGGAGCTTCGCCCAATAGAGAAATATTGGGCGATTATGAAGCAGGCCCTCCGGAAGAACCCAAAAGTTGTCAAATCGGAGGCGGACTTCAAGAGAAAATGGATTTCTGTTAAAAAAAAAACTACAACCTGACGTTGTACAGAACCTTATGGACGGGGTAAAGAGGAAGGTACGAGCATACGGGCTTGGGCTCGAAGTATGAATAAAAAGAAAATGCCAAAAGTTGTTTAATAGTTTTTATTTAACTGTCTAAAATTTTCAAAAGGATCGGTCTACTGGGCGAATTTCTACAGCGTTTTTTCCGTGATGCAATTTGATGTGACACACCCTTTATTTAGTGCAGTTTGCGTATTTGTGTAGCGTACTCATGCGGACCTGTAAAAAGAAGCTAAGATAAAGCTCCCACCACACATGTTCATCATCAGCCAATTTACAGACGAAAAAATAGTAAACTGTTAAGTTTTTGATGATTTTTTTTTGAGGAATTACAAAAGTTTGTTAGTGGCCGAAGGTTAAAAATTGGCTGGACACCAGAAGTTAACCTGTACGGAATACATAAAGGTGACAATGGTACGGACGATTAACATGTACAGAAAACATGCTACCTGATTCTACCGGAAAGCTTTTTTTTCGGTTCGACCGTTTCTATTTAGCAGGAACTATTCAACGGTGCGTTTTACTCCTTCGTTGCTCGTTGACACGATGACGTGTGGAACATCTGTCACTGTCACAAGTTCTCACAATCTCCGTCGTTTCCGTTTTTACTAGCGTTGCGGATTCAGTGGCAGTGTGACCAGTTCGCAACAGTCTCCCCCCCGTAACACTGGTCATCAAGAGCTTCGTGTCGAGTTTTACCAACCTGCGCCACACCCAGTATTGGCAACATGGAGACTGGCCTTCGAATTACTCCCCTGTTAGTCTGAACCAATGCCTGCCGAACCCGTCGGTCTTTTTTTTTTTTTTTATTTCTGTATTATAGTGACTTTCAACACATTTGGCTGGTTCGTCACTTTTACCTTCCATTTCGGAAGAATGTCGGGAGTGAGAATTGAACTCGTGACCTTTAGCGTGAGAGGTATGGATGTTACCGCTACGCCAGATCGCCTCCACACCCGTCGGTCTTGCCCCGCATACACCTTGTTAACTCGACCTCTTATCCAATCATTTCTCTTCGATTTCTCCACGACCATGACTAAGTCACCAACTTCCACGGATTTTACCTCCCCGAAACATTTTGTCCTTCGTGTGAGAGTTGGTAGATACTCTCGCGTCCAGCGCTTCCAAAAGGAGTTCATTTGAATGATGGGATGAATACCCATGATTCGGTCCGTGTATCTGTAAAGAGTATGTGTATGTATTGCCGCGACTAAGTAAAAGTTTATCGATCGGATAGGAGGGATATGGAACGGGGACGCAACGAAGGAAACATCATTAAACGTTGACATCGGCGTTTCTGAGGAACAGGTATAGATGAAGCAGAAGATCAGGATCATAACTACCTAAGATATCCCGAACGAGGATATCCAATTGTCTGCCTTGTCCCCTCAATGCTCTAGAGAGCTAAGAGCGGGCAGCATGGAACCGGATACACGACCAGACAACATGCTCGATGTCGTGGTAGCCATCGCTACAATCACAAAGATTGTTTTCTGCGAGCCCAATGCGATAAAGATGCGCGTTTAGGTTGTAGTGATTGGACATAAGCCGAGATATCGCGTGAAAGAAATCCCGACCTACATTCAATCCCTTGAACCATGCACTCATCGAGACTTTAGGGAAAATCGTGTGTAACCAACGACCGAACTCATCTTCACTCCACATGCGCTGCCAACTTACGAGTGTGTGCTGACGAGGAATGTGGAAAAATTCATTATGAGTAATTTGCCTTTCAAAAAGTATGCCTTCTGAAGCGCCCACCTTAGCTAGCGAGTCCGCTTTCTCATTCCCCGGAATCGAGCAATGAGAGGGAACTCATGCTAAAGTAATCTTGAATAATTTTTCGACCAAAACACTCAATAGATGTCTTATTCTTGTTAGGAAATAAGATGAGCGTTTATCAACTTTCATTAAGCGAATTGCCTCTATTGAGCTGAGACTGTCTGAAAAAATAAAATAGTGGTTGACGGGAAATGTTTCAATGATCCCTAGTGCGTAGTATATCGCACCCAAATCAGCGACATATACGGAAGAAGGATCTTTGAGTTTTAAAGAGGCACTGGAATTTTCATTGAAGGTGCCGAAGCCAGTGGACCCGTTTATGTAGGAACCGTCAGTAAAGAACATTTTATCAGACCTAACTTTCCCATATTCTACCGAAAATATCGGCGGAATAGAATCGGAGCGTAGATGATCTGGGATTCCATGGATTTTTTGTCGCATGGACAGTTAAAAAATTACAGAAGAATTGCAAAAGTATGGGAAATGCAGGGATAGATACATACTGCTATGTCTTTCCAGAGGAACTTGTGATTCAACTGGAAGCTGTAGATTTCGTGTCAGGATGATGAGCTCATTCGAAAAGACTTCCCATTGGGCAGCGCGGGTCAAGTGCCTCCAGGCTTGAGTTAGCTCCACTTGGGTGAGGCTTTTGAGTTGTCGTTTCCTCAAGTTTGCCTTCGTACGAACTCTCCCAATGAAGCGGTAGACGTACGCTGCTACACGTAGCGCCCGATTTCAATTGGAGAATCTATCCAGATCAAGTACTAATTGAATGTTGGAATTTTCTTGGTGGATCGAATTTCTTCCTCAGCGATCACAACTTTTGGTGCAAAATTTACTGGCCATTCGTCCTCACTGCTCTACGACAGCTTCGGACCTTTAAGCCATTTACTGTCTGATCTGAGATCTGGTCCTTTTCCCCACTTCGTTGCTGCATCTGCTACGTTTTCTTTTTGACGGTACATATCTCCATTAATTCACGTTGTTGCTCCCAAGAAGTAACAACGAGGGATTTGGAGATGCCGGACATCATCTAACAGCTGAACTCATTTATTTGTTGATCCCACTGGATATCGGATCTCCAAATCGCCTGTAGAAGGACCTTTCCCTGCACCGTAAAGGTGGATAGTAAGCCAATGGGATCGAACAGACTCATCAAACACTTTAGAACCTGTCTTTTGATAGGCGTAGTTCTTATAGCTATCATCGTTTGAATTTCCGGTTGCATCAATGTAGATAACCCCAGAAGATATTCCTTAGGACGCCAACGAAGCCACAAAAAACGTTCATTTTTGTCCGGATGCTGCATATCCAAGCAGCGCATTTCCGAATCCTCCTTCACACCGAGCCCGTTGAGCACTATGGCACTGTTCGACTGGAAATTACGTATATTGAATCCACCTCTGCTATGGATCAATCGTACCTCTTGAATGACTCTAGCTGCTTCTTCGATGCTTTCGAAACTCTCCAACAAATCATCGACGTAATGGTTCTTCACAATGCACTCCACAACTCGGGGATACACTTCGGCGAATTCCATTGCATTTTTGTTTTTCATAAATTGAGCGAACGCTGGTGAACATGTTGATCCGAAGGTAGCGACATTCATCAGGAACACTGTCTCTCTAATAAGAATTTGGTGAAACATCTCTGCTATGTCAGCGGAAACAGCCACCGTAAACTGCCGGAATCGGGACAATATCGCTGGTAGCGATTCTTATTGATCCGGACCCTTCAGGAGCATATCGTTCAAGGATACTCCACGAAATTTTGGTGCTGCATCCATTGCTACCATTCGCAATTTTTCAGGTTTCTTCGGGTTGAAAACCACTCCAAGCGGCAAATACCACACCAGCCTAGTGTCGCATTGCTGACGATCCTCCGCAGTAACTCGACGGATGTAACCTTTCGCCAAATAATCCTCAAGTTGTTTCACCATTCTTTCCTTCAGTTCCGGTTCCCGCTTCATGCGCCGTTCAAAACACTCCAGACGCTTCAGAGCAATTCTGTAACTGTCAAGTAGTTCGAAGTCTTCAAATCGTCACAAAAGTCCGGTTTCATATCTATCACCCACTCTTCTCGTTGTTTGCTCCAGTAGATCACATGCTCTTCTATCTTCGTCCGGCATTAGCGGCTCGGCTGGTCTTGACCCGATATCCTTCGTCGCAAAGAATTGTTTCACCATCTTCTGTAAATTCTGGTTCGACAAACAGTCACAAACAGAATCAACCGTATGTTGTCAATACCCACTAGTAAGCGTGGAGCTGCTGTGTTACTTACTGTGTTACTCGTAAGGACGTTGGTTTCCTTGGAAAAATGACAAGCATACTGTCCGAGATTTATTTCCTACACGTGACATATTTCCCGTCCACTTCAAGCACAACGGTTGCTCTACGCCATCGATTCCTAACTGTCGCACCAACCCATCCTCAATGGGTTAACCCATTAGTTATTTAATACGCAATTAAAAATTTAATACGCAAAAATGCCCGTTTTTGAAAAACTGTTTTTGATGAAACTAAAGTGTTAAGCGCATTTTGAATGATACCACATGACAATTTAAGAGTGTTTTTTGTGTGAGTGTCATTTTATCTGTCATTTTTGTTGTTTTGTTGTGTATTGAAGCTTGCAAAGTTCGAGTTTAATGGAGTCGCAAAAATAAACATAAATTTATCAAAGTTTTGCCTCTTAAAGGATTCTAAATTGCTCAGATCTGTGACACAACACTACTAGACGAGTGTAAAAAATGATATCTAGCAAAAAATCCGAAGAAAATTATGAAACCGCAAAAAAATCTATGTTTATTTTTGAGCGTATGAAATTTTATACGCTGTGCAACTACGGTATATTTTTTTCTCAATAGGATATATCAGCTTCCCGATAATCCGGAGGAGCTGTACAATTATCTGATTGATTTGAACGAAAACGCTTTCGAAAATCTAGTGTCAACAAATGATATTGACTTTGTCATCATGCCCCCAAGCGGTGGATACAGCGATGTGGATGCTGGATATAGTGACTCGGAGGACGGCCCTTCCGGTTTTGGCAAACAAGTGAATGTCGAGAGCAACATTGAACGATACCAATCACAAGAATGCTCCTCGGGTAGCAGTAAGAAGCGGAGAGCCAGACACTGGGAAAAAATTACCTTAAATTCGGATGAGTGACATAAATCCAGCAAGGATCGAGTTCATGCAGATCAAGCCTAAACACTCACCAGCCAACTCTTGTCATCGGAAGTTAGGTTTGACGGAATAAATCATTTCATTAATACGAATCCAACTGATACCCAACGAAGGTGTACGTATTGCAACCGATGTACGACGTATATTTGCTTGAAGTATGATGTGGGTTTGCACTCTTCGGAGTGCTTTTTCCGGTACCATACTCAGTGATACTAAATCCGATACACTGCCGTTCTACGCATAACTCTACTATGTTCTATGCAATCCCTATGAACCGTGGGGCAATTATGCGTAGAACGGCAGTACACGAATGTGCTAATAAACCATGAAAATGGTTGTTGAAGTTGAATTTTATGAAATAAAATCCCTTTGTTCAATATTCAAATGATTTCCATTTTTGATACTGTATCGGCTCAGTGTATGAAATTTCATACGTCAGATATCTCAACTTCCAAACAACTCCAAACCAAAATCCCGGTTGCGGGACAAACCTAGATGGACTAGAAAGTTTCAAGTTCTTGTACACCTGGGCAGTAATGGGTTAAGCGCCACTCCCACGAGGGAGACCAACCGCCGTGTTTTCACTTTGCCCGGCGATTTCAAACCCCGGTTTGTTCCGCGACTTTTACCTTCGCTACAGTCTGACCCGCGACACCGTTTGTCCGCGATCCGCAATTCCAACAACAGAGGGACACTTCGGCCGATCCAATGTGTACCGATTACGTTGAAAGGTTCTCCTCACTGGATCTACTGCACGAAGTCCGGCAACCCCTCCTTGAACCTAGTTTCGTAGAACAGCAGCGGGGGTTGAAGAGCTACCACAAGAAGAGGAGTCCCAACTCTGGACTCGTGACCAACTGAAATTTTAATCGATTTTTGTCGGGTTTTTAGCCTACACTTCCAGCCAGTAAATGTAGACTTTTTCCTCTACTCTAAACTCAAAAATAATATTTATTACTCAACATAAATTCATCTGTAACTCACGAAACTCTATCACAAAAACTCATTCATTACTAACTCTACCCGAAACATTTAATGAACAATATTAAATTTTAATTTCAAAAACATACACTTTTATACTACTAATATTCATCGGTTTCGAACCCTCGGACACATAGCGTCCAAAAGTACGCTGCGTTTTCTATCATGTCTATTCGCTCTTATTAATAACGAATGGCTTAACACCGATGGGTCTTTGCTCACAATCGGCATAATATCTGAACACGGTGTGGCATTATTGTGTGTCTATTGTTAGTTGTGTGGCTATTTTATTCTTCTATCCTACATGTGCATGTTTGTTATATGGATAAAGAAGTTTTCTACTCGCGACCATGGATCTACGGTAAGGATCTACCTTATCACCGTTTCCAGCGTTTCCAGCAGCACGGCCGCTGTTGAGTTCGCACACGGCTTGATAATTGATCCGTAACGGGCTTCTTCTCGTGCGCGAATGTTAGGCGTACTCGGCGCGGCCACCAAAATTGACGGCAGTATGGTGGTCCTATCCAAACCTCAACGTGTGGTCAAAGAACGGTTCTTCCTGTACACAAAGAAACGAATACCACACAAATGGCACATTTAAACATTAAAAGTCACAATTCAAATTTATCCATGCGTCATAGAGCATACCTCGAATTTGGCTTGACTAGTTTCCTAACAAGTACAAAAAAAATGAAAAGAAAGGGAAAACAAAGTAACACACTAACTAACTATGCGATGTGACCTCCGACTTTTAACTATCTGTTATTTCACCCGCGGTTTAAAATGGAACTTAACCGAACATATTTTGGATCCTCACATCAGCGAGGTACTAATTGGAACCGGAACTACGTAATAGTTAACGATGTTAACTATTCAGTAGTCTTACCAAACTTCCTCTGTGCCTTCATCTCATTTCACACAATCGAAGAGAAAGTTGTCCGGATTATTCATAGTTTTTGATTCTGAGATTATGAAAATAATATGCTTCTAAGCTCCATCAGTAAGAAATTTTTCCATGAATACGGCTAATCACGATAGGCGACATGAATGCTCAAAAATATTTTTTATTCTTAAATTTCATTTTTTGTTCAATAATTTAACGGCAGATTGAACTTTTCATATAATTCCTCATTTTTCGAAAATCGTGATAAAAGCGAAACATTTTCAGTGATAAATTCGAGAGTGATAAAAACGAGACGTGATGAAACGCCCAGGGATATAATCGAGACGCCATTGTACTAGGGGATTGATTTTTGTTATCTATTAACATTTCTGAACTGATTTCAATTTTCGTTTTAAGAAAAACTTGAACTGTACACTCAGTTTTGCAACATCTTAATTGGAGATTATTTGTTTGTATTTTAAAATGAAGTGGAAATATGATAATTTTAATTTTTTTTTCTATCACTGCATGAGAGTAAAATGGTAAATGGTCGCATCTAATTATTTATTTTTAGACCCGAAAAACACAACAATAACAAACTAGCACGAATTCAATTTTGCGATTGACTGTATATAGGAAGCATAATATTATGATCGCGATCAGTATACCCTTTTCGATCTTCTAAATCAGCAGCCATTTAAATTCATTAATTGCATTTTTTACATAACCAAACAACATGCTCGATATTATGGCATCCTGGACCACAATTAGCTTAATTGTTAGTAGCAAGACCTACAGAATTAAAACGTGAATTGAGCACGAATTGATTGGGCGGCATACAATACAATAGCTGATTAATGCCTATTATCGGTAAAGGGAACATAATTCATTAGCAGTTCGGCTGAAAAGTTCATAAAGTTGACGTCTAGATGGCGCCTCTTGCAAAAATCTACTTGACTATCACAAAGCACCATCTTTCAATGGATACGTGTCAAAAGTGAAACAATTTTTGTTAAAATAGACGTCTAGATGGCGCCCCTTTGCAAAATTCTACTTGACATCGGATCGAAATTTAGGACCGATGATGAAGTGATTCTGGAAGGCCAAATGTGTTTGGTAATCGCAAAACCCGAGGAAGGAATGGTCCAATTTCAGTCATCTATATTTCGTTATATTCGTCTCTTCCCGTAGATCAATATAGCGGAGAGAAAAATCGGAAAATTTAATTCCCATATATTATACAATTAACTGAGCGTTGTTAGTCCATTTGATGTTGGCGCTAACGAAATTGTTTTTTGTTCGAAAGATGAAAAGGATTTTCAGACGGAATAACGCATTCCTATATATTCTATCTATATAAACAAAAATGGAAGGCCAAATGTGTTGGTGTGCCCTAAACCCGAGGAAAGAATGGTCCGATTTGAGCTGTCTTAATTCTGTAATATTCTCTGTATCAAACAGGTATTTCATGCAACGGAGAAACATATTATTTCTAAAGGCTTGAAGAATATTGAGCGAGAATTGTGTCTGAAAATAATTTTATATTATAAGGACGAATTTTTGTAGAGGTACTAGACAATTTATAGTAAAAGGAAATTGTAAAGGGTCAAAGGATAATCAATCAATGAAGAGTTCAGTGATTAGACTCACTCTCGTTCACTTAGTAAGAACACGTGGATGTTTAAAAGTATTCAAATCAAAAAATCTATTTTGGGCGGGACGAAGTTCGTCGGGTCAGCTAGTGTTGAATAATAAAATTGAATTTTGTAAAAAAAATAGTTTTACTATTTGACCTTATAAACTTTTAAGCCGAACTGTTATACGCTTCAACTCACATTGTGAGATAACGCCCGAATTTAGGCAAAAATATTACTCGTAGCGTCGGGGAGGAAAGCACGTGGTGAGTGCAATCGAAAGGAAATATAAAATTAATCGTCAAATTGCTAATTTTTTTTTGAAAAAAAAATGGCTGGTGACTGGTGACAGTGACGAAAACTCATAATCGTACCCTACCTTGCAAATTTTTTTCCACTACTTTTGAAAATAAAAAAAAAGGCTTTAGAAACATCCTATTAATATAATGATATATACGTCATTTCAAAGCTTAAACCTTCAGCTTTTAGAATATTTCACGAACATATGGTTATCTGAGTTTTGCTGAAAAAAAAAATTCTAAATTAAAATTCATTTTTCTCAAAAACGTATTTTTTTAAATTCTCAAAAAAATTATATGAATAGCCCTTACAATTTCCAACAAGTCGTCCATACATCGGAAGATGGGCACTTTTACAGAGAAAAAGTTTTTCTAACAACTAATTTTTTCAAAGAAAACATAAAAAAGTTGTTGTAAAAGTGCCCATCTTCCAATATAAAAAAAAATCTGCATGGTAGGGTACGATTATGAGTTTGAGTCACTGTATAGCGACGTCGTTATTGCGTACGAATGGCTGGTTTTATCAATAATTCTCATTTGTTTTCGAACAAACCTATCATGTTTGGAGGACGGAGGAGGCTAAGGAGACCTCATTCAGTTGTACAAAACAACGATATTATCAGTGTTAGAATATGGCAGTTTTTGCTTCCGATTAGCTGCCAGGGTTCATATTCTCAAGCTGGAGAGAATACAATATCGTTGCTTGCGTATAGCCATGGGGTGTTTGCATTCGACACATACGATGAGTCTCGAAATTTTGGCAGGAGTACCCCCGCTTACTCTTCGGTTCACAGAATTATCCTACAGATTTCTCATCCGTTGCAAGATCATGAATCCATTGGTGATTGATAACTTCGAAAATCTACTCCAACTGACTCCTCAGTCAAGTTTTATGTCTTTATACCATGAGTACCTTACCCACGACGTGCACCCTTCACCAGGCATCTCCAACCAAGTTTGCTTCCCTCACTTCTGCAATTCCTCTGTCACTTTTGATCTGTCCATGCGACAAAAAATCCATGGAATCCCAGATCACCTACGCTCCGATTCTATTCCGCCGATATTTTCGGCAGAATATGGGAAAGTTGGATCTGATAAAATGTTCTTTACTGACGGTTCATTCATAAACGGGTCCACTGGCTTCGGCATCTTCAATGAAAATTCCAGTGCCTTTTTCAAACTCAAAGATCCTTGTTCCGTGTATGTCGCTGAACTGGGTGCGATATATTACGTATTAGGGATCATTGAAACATTGCCCATCAACCACTATTTTATTTTTTCAGACAGTCTCAGCTCAATAGAGGCAATCCGCTCAATGAAAGTTGATAAACGCTCATCTTATTTCCTAACAAGAATAAGACAACTATTGAGTGTTTTGGTCGAAAAATTATTCAAGATTACCTTAGCATGGGTTCCCTCTCATTGCTCGATTCCGGGGAATGAGAAAGCGGACTCGCTAGCTAAGGTGGGCGCTTTAGAAGGCACACTTTTTGAAAGGCAAATTGCTTATAATGAATTTTTCCACATTCCTCGTCAGTATACGCTCGTAAGTTGGCAGCGCATGTGGAGTGGTGATGAGTTCGGTCGTTGGTTAAACACGATTATCCCTAAGGTTTCGACGAGTGCATAGTTCAAGGGATTGAATGTAGGTCGTGATTTCATTCGCGTGATATCTCGGCTTATGTCCAATCACTAAAACCTAAACGCGCATCTCTATCGCATTGGGCTCGCAGCAAACAATCTTTGTGATTGTGGCTACCACGACATCGAGCATGTTGTCTGGTCGTGTATCCGGTTCCATGCTGCTCACTCTCTGCTCTCTAGAGCACTGAGAGCACAAGGCAGACAATCAGATATCCGCGTCCGGGATATCTTAGGTAGCCGTGATTCTGATCTTCTGCTTCATCTATACCTGTTCCTCAGAAACGCCGATGTCAACGTTTAATGATGTTTCCTTCGTTGCGTCCCCGTTCCATATCCCTCCTATCCGATCGATAAACTTTTACTTAGTCGCGGCAATACATACACACACTCTTTACAGATGCACGGGCCGAAGGTTGTGCAGTCCACTGATCATTCAACAAGAGCCAAAGGTTGTACCGCTCATGACAACTCTACACGAGCTGATGATTGCGCCGGCTAGTGACCATTCTATCCTGGATTCCTCGAGTCGAGAAAGACGCACCACGCTAGATATGGGGTACAGACTAGGGGGGCGTTGCTGATTAATGGTCAGCTGCATCCCAATAGGAAGTATCCCGTGTCGGGCACACGTACAGAGCATCGGAGACTGCAACATACCAATTATGAGAACACTTGTAATACTAACCTCGAGCCAACCGCGAGTAATCGGTTACATATTACTAACATAGTTGTAAGACAAAAATTGTCAAAATATTGGACTCCCGGTCCCGTCAGGCTAACGCCACATCTGCCTTAATAAAATATATATATTTTGGGGAAAAAAACCTATCATGTTTATATTTTTGTCGTATGTATATCATGATAAAAAATTTGAATCAGTAAAAAAGTGAATTTTGGTCATGTTGGTGCTTACGTCAACCATGTGAATTTGGGCAGTGCTGAGAAGAGCTCATCCAACGAGCAGAAGAATACTACATGTATTTCGTAAGGACTGTGATATCTACGACACAACAATAAGTATTAAAGTATTATGCGTTTTGCAAAGATTATTGCATGTGTCTTCTTGTAGAGTTATGATAAGTACAAATAAAAGAATTGACGATCCATGAAGACTCCACAAGTTTGGTTATTAGACGAGTTACAAATCATCCAGCACCCAGCAATACTGTTAATGGTAACGTGCCACTGCATAGTTTTTTATCGCCCTACATTGTGTTAGAGCATCACCTTGTGTACCAACAGGACATGTACAAACTGCAATGTGTCTTTTAGACTGACATTGAGCTCCTACAATAAAGTAACACATAACATCTATGAAGTAAATAATATTTTTGTTGTCTACCTGTTCCACACTGAGAAATACAGGGGTCTTTGCATTGATAATCAATGCATGCTCTATGATCTGGACATTCACTGTCGCTCAAGCATTCCCCCTAAGATTCCAAGGAAATGAAAATATATGAATAATGCTTCCTTGCAATAGCTTGTCAGATTCCCATATAACATACCCTCACGCAATTCGATAACGCATTTCCAGTGAAACCTGGCGGACACGTACATACAGGCCTTTCACGATTGCTTCGGTCGTACCCAGGCGTACACATGGCGTTGACGCCACAGGGGTTTGGGCTACACAGGTCTTCTTTGGTGAACGGACGGCAACTCACGAAAGGATCACCGGTCATATCTCGTGGACAACTGCACACGGGGGTGAGACCTCGAAGGTTGCAATTTGCATTAATTCCGCAAGATCCCTCGCAAGGATTTTTACACACACCATATATGCAGGCGGGTTTACCAGGAAAACAATCGCTGTCTCCATAACACTCTGCTCGGCAGCCAGTGTATGGACTGCCAATGTGTCCTTTTGGACATTCGCAAATCGCTCTGTGATTCGTCACACGCGTACATGATGCACCCTTCCCGCATTGTGAACAAGCACTAACGCATTTATACTGGGAGCAGAACTCCTGTGTTCCGCACTCAATGTCACTCTCACATTCATGGCGACATCCGGTTAATGGTGAGCCCTGAAAGTCAGATATATAGACGTAAACCAGGAAAAATGAAATAAATTATAAGCTTACAATGAATCCAACTAAACATGAACATGTCGGTACATTGTTGATCACTTCACATTTGGTATTCGATCCGCAAGGGCTAGGGCGACATAGTTCTTCTATATTTGTAAATGATAGATTGATTGAGAGAATTTTTAAAAAGCACGCAACTCAAAACTAACCTGGATCTATAAGACGGCAACTTACGAACGGATCACCAGTCATATGTCTCGGACAACTGCAAACCGGAACATGATTCCTAGTCTGAAAAACACAAGAGAGAGAGAGATGTACTTCGAAGTGTCGTTTATCAACATTCAATTCTGCATGTTGATGATTTGATCAAAATTTATTTCATCTAACATTACTGCCATTTTTTTATTATCTACACTAGTCCAAATTATTCTCAAGCACTTTTCCGTCGAAAAATTGAAACGATTAGAAATTTATTTGATGTTTTAGCTTCATTCAAAAAATTTTACATGATAGAGTCTGTTATTGTTCATCCCGAAAGCCGTACATTTCGGTGTCGTTATCAAAAACCCTATTTCCCTAAAAAACGTATAAGACGACAGCGGCGAGCGGAAATCTGGTTCCGGTTACCCGACGAAACGGTGCTGCGCAACTGCAAAATCAGCAGAGTCTGAATAGGAAGACCGAGACCAAGGTGGTTTAATCGTTCCATACCTTGGGCCGGGAGGTCTGAGCACCCGGCCAAATGGTGAAGAAGTACCTGGCCAAAATGGACATTTTTATTCAGAAGTGTCAGTAGATGTCGGTCGTGTCTAAGCAGCCATTAGTAACCCAGAAGGAGCGGCTTAAAGGTGTGAAACATCTTTTCGACAAAGCGCGACGTCATGGTCATAATGAATGGCGAGACTTACTTGACGCTGGACGGTAACGAATAATAGGGGACCAAATACTTAACGTCCGGCACCAAGGATTTTCCACGCCAAGTCTGCAAGAAAGGAATGTCCAAACCATTGTTCTTTCCTTCGAGGTTTGCCATGGACGGGGAAATACGCAGTATGAGGTACCGGCCGGAGGTTCATCGCAACTGGGTCCGTCAATGGACGAATCTAGCAGGACGAACGCCCCCAAAAGCCTCCTTTAAATCTCATGAATGCCAGAAACTGTTTTAGCCAAAATCGGAATCTTATCATTACGCCTGACCAGTCTGAGACTGGAACCACATCAATAAAGTAGTTTCTGTTCTAAAAGAATTAGACCTTTCAAACACTCAGGAACTCCGCTTCATCGACACATATTGGTCCTCCATGGAGGTAAATTTTCGTAAAACTCGGATTCAGATGATTCACTGACTCTGTACTTCAATAAAAACATGGTTTGTGTGAGGGTAAGACAATCATTGACCCGTTAAACCTAATTGAAACTGTAGCATACACAGATTATGTTTTCAGTACGAAAATATTACATCAAATTATTGTTCGAATTTATACGAATTACATGAATTTAATAAAAAAAATATATGAAAAAACACTATTGGTTCAAATATAAAATATTCTGAACATACCTCACAATTGGCATTGGTTCCACAAACTCCAGAACATGGATTGACACAGTTGCCGGCTTTACAAGCTTGATCACCTCTGCACTCGCTGCTATCTAAACATTCCGATCTGAAGAAAAATGTTGCAATCAATGTAGAGAATCAATGTTTATTCATTTGTTTATTAATAATTGTAATGTACCTTCTACATTGTGTCAAGGGGTTTCCGCTATATCCTGCTGGGCACGAACAAACAGGTCGTCCATAGGTCGTTTCTTGACATTGTGCTCCTACACCACAAGGATTCCTCGCGCATCCTTGAGCTAAAAAGGAATGCAAATGATCGTTAACTTTTTTCCTGGCTTCGAACGGATCACTGCACCAATGAACATATTGAGCCTGGAAGTACTGCTAAATGTCTAAATCGATAGTTCGGAAAACGCGTTCAACTTGACGAAGTTCGTCCAAAATATAAACTGTTGATCGAGGGTTATCTTCAGGAAATGAGTAGCCCATCATTGCGAAGAAATAGTAATAGTAAAGAGCCAAACCCGGTGAACATACTGCATGAAGTTGAGCTTCCAACGTGTCGCAAGCAACGTGATATGGAGAAGAATGGTGATGTGTATGGTTTCATGGCTATTTTTAAGTAACGAAAGATTCAAATTGATCAATTATTATCGGATTGAAATTGAATTCAAACACAGATAAATGGTGTTACCTCCCATGGAATTGACTTCATACGAATCATAATTCATTGCCATTTTCATTCGAATATTACTTTCAGCATATGGCTACCCAGGAAAATCGGAAGATCTCATTCACCATCACTTTTTGCAGCAAAGGAGGCCGTATACCAGTGATGATAGTAAATTCCAGTATGTCCATTTTTCCACAGAATTTGCAATAACCATGCAAAAATCGGCACAATTCTGGGACGCGACAACATGTTCTGTCCGAAAAACTGGTTTAAATATGAATTTTATCGTATTGTGGAATATTTTATAATATTTTTTATGTTAGTATTTTCTTGAATTCTCCCTCTTTCCTCTTTCCCTGCCGAAGT
Organism: Toxorhynchites rutilus septentrionalis; assembly: GCF_029784135.1. Classification (NCBI taxonomy): domain Eukaryota; kingdom Metazoa; phylum Arthropoda; class Insecta; order Diptera; family Culicidae; genus Toxorhynchites; species Toxorhynchites rutilus. Next base: position 202,536,471 of record NC_073746.1, on the reverse strand, counting down.
GCCCAACCAATAATTTTTCACGATTTAAAATTTAGCATTAGGTTAGGTTAGGCACCAACATCATGGAATTAGTCCACACTGTCCGAAAGATAACAAAAAGCAGTAGCTAGCTGTGACTGTTCGTGGAGGTGAATGTGTGAGACACCCGAATTTCGATAAATCACCATCGGAAAAAGTTTAGCGTGGGGTTGCGTGAATTTTCATCGCTTCACGCCTCACTTGCACCGCCACAACTGGGTACACGGCCCTTAACCGGAGATGCCATCAGATGTCATTGGCATGGGCGGCAAATATTAAGATAGGTCCGAAAATGGGAACTCGGACCTGGACCTGGGATCATGAGGGTAAATACCGGGTCGAGAGGTGGACGACCAAGCTTGAAAAGGTATAAAGGGGACTTGAAAGAATCCTTTGGACGGAACGGTCGAGTTTTGAAAAAATAGGAGAGGTTTTTCGCGCGTGAAAGCCTATTGTTCGCGCGGACGGAAGTTTGGTAAAAACGGAGAATTTGAAGGAGGTTTCAAGAAACGAAGAAAAAATTCGATCGTGCGTTAACCGCGAGTGCTCGCGGAGAATTAGGAAAGTTACGGAAACTCGCGAGTGGAATTTCCAGGAAGACGGCAAGCAAGTAGCCCTACAACCGGAACAACGAGTCGTTGCTATCTAGCTTCCAGGTAAGCATAGGCTAAGGAAGTAGGTGGTAAGGCAACGTAGCCTAACGCGAGGTTTTTTCCCAAGCAGGCAAAGAGCGTATGCCGACCCTGAGGCATTTTTAAAGGAGTTTCGTGTGTGCCACTGAGCACCGAAACCCGCAGTTACATAGCAAAGTAGAATACTTTCGGTGACATATTTTCTATGACTTCTTCTAAACAAATAATAACAAAATTTCACGATAAAAACAGCATGGTGCAATCAATGTACCGTCGATAGGGGTGAGAATGGGTCATGGGGGTGAGATTGGGTCAAAAACGAAAGAAAGTCTTGACAAATATTGCGAATATTTTTGAAAGCTGTGAGCCGTTTAATAGGAGACATATTTTCACTACTTCCAACGCATGATACTTAACTTAGTACAAATAGTTATTATTTAATAATTCATCAAAGTTTGATATGTAGATAGCCATCAAATTACACCCCAGAAAAATCTCACGCCCAGTATTATACAGAACTACTATAATATAGGATAGAATGATTATTTTAAGTCTTGTCAGATGAGTCATTGCTGATTTTGAATATCAAAAAAATATTCCATTGGAATTTCGACATTTTCGAAATAATCTCATTAATAATCGCAAGTTGAGTGGGAATGAGAATGGGTCAAGCATAAAATTGAACATATACAACTAAGTTGCAATGTACATGCATAAATACACCAATACACTCATAATTAGTAGCAATTCTCGAAATTTAACACTTATTATACCGCCCCTAGACGTTGTTTTTTTTCGGACCTATCTACGTAATGAGAATTGCGTTTTACTCTAATTTCAACAAAAAGTTAGAAAACTACCTTTTTTTGACAAATTCTCACTTCCATCGAAGGTGATTAATTGAATAATTCATATACGGAGAGAGTGCCTTAAAATGAGATGGAAAATTATCGATGAAAAAACAATATAGTGGAACACTGTATTCACGTGCTTCATGTTGTCGGTGGACGATTTCAGTTAAATAACTACAATGTATTTAATACACCTTCAGATGAACACATCGTTCAACGCTATGTTTGGAGGTCGCCTCGTGCGCGTAGGTGTAACGCCCTGTTCCGAATCTATAATTACTATACCGTGATACGCTATTGTATTCGTAATACGAATAAAACGGGGAATGCGGAAACATTATTCTCCTTCGAGTGATTTGCACTTATTTATATGCTGCATTATACCTAGAACTTTACACACATGAAGTACTATTATCATCAATAATAGTGTTGGTTGAGCCATATCGTCCTGAAATAGAAAGAATAAAGTATATTTACATGATGCATTACATTCAAGAGATAATCTCAAAAAGAAGCTAGAATTGCAGCTAATGTTTATTCAGTAAAGTTTCCGTTCACTTTCGGTTGTTGCATACATACTGTTTATAAATACAAATTTTCTCGGACTGTTTTTAACAGATCACGCGTGATTCGTGCTATGTGTCAAGGATAAGTTTGTGTAGCTTTCATTGCCATTTCATTATACAAAAACTTACAATGCTTTGCATTATTTTTTGTGGGGGTGTGTCAAATCTCTAGTTTATACCGATAAACCTGATTCAATTACTAGAAGATAACATCATACGAGTTGATTACTCGAAAAAATGTATTGAAAAAAATATTGATCGAATAATAAATTTTCAAATTCAATTGAATTCAGTATATTCGATGTGTGAGTAAAGAATTTGAACAAACGCCATGTAATGTAAGGCACCTTGGTTTTTATGGCTGTGTTAGGGAACATATTTCGGTGTGAACAAAAGTTATCCCAGTTACATGTATTTGCAATTCCAATTTCCCTAGGCACCTTGGTTTTGATGGCTGTGTTAGGGAACATATTTCGGTGGGAACAAAAATTCCCCCAGCTTGCATGTATTTGCAAAGCGGATTCCCTCAAGTACATTTATTTGAGAAGTCTGTGTTGGGGAAACCGTGAATCGCCCCAAACAAAACGTGGCAGTTAGGGCGTTTAGATAACTCTTGACATTTCACAGTTATTCAATTATTTATCTCATGAAGAAGAACATGTTATTTATTGTGATAGATGCATATAAATATTTCCTACCAATTGATACAAACATCTTTCCGATCTGTTGAGAAATGTTCGAGTTATAAGCATTCGGAATTTTTAATTTTTTCCTGCATGTTCTGTGTTGTGTTTAGGTTTTCATTTCACCCCAATATACTCCGGTTAGACGTAGCCCCACATCAAAAGTAACTCGAAATTGGACTTAACATATGCATCACCAAAACCGTAATCGTGGCCAACATGTACATGAAATAATCATTAAAAAACGAATGACAAGGATTGACACTTCTACGTGGCAGTGAATACTCGTTCTGAAGGCATAAGGTTCACACGAGTTCTAGCCTAACTGTTGTCAAAATGTTTTTTGTTTGCTTGTTGCTTAACTTGAACATATTTTCGACGTAAGCGAGATATAAATGATTTCGCACCGAAAGCGATCATGACGTTGAGAGCGCGAAAGGATGGAAGTACATTAAGCAAGCAAAACCGGCTGATATGACTGTAAAATACGTCAGCAGATTAGTTAAGTACGCACAGACATTGTAGGTCTTCTTCAAAAACTACCTGAGGCACATAAACCAGACATAATGACCACAAAACGCACGTTGTCGTTTGACAACACATTCCCAAAGTGAGACTATTGAAAAAGAAGGTTTAGGTGGTTTCAGGTTCACAATTCAGATTATAATAGGAATTCAATTGACTGCTTTTCAACAATTCAAAGAACTAAATTGATAAACAATTGTTCAGAACAAAAAGTCCTTCGCAAGAATTCGATACGTACATATATGTACCAATATGTACAGAAGCAACATTGAAAGAATATACCGTTTTATCTCAAATTTCGAACACTTGTCTCAAATTCCGAACACTATTTACATACTAATTTCAATAAAGATTTTTGTACAAAAGATCAATTGTTCATATATTTATAGTAGGTTCTTACCTTGTGCTCCCTTGGCCGAGTGGTTAGCGTCCCACATTATCATACCGGGGGTTTGGGTTCGATTCCCGTTTTGGCCGGGGGATTTTTTGCCAAAGAAATTTCATCCGACTTGCACTGTGTCACGCGTATTCTAGAGCTTACCATTCCAGAATATATTCAAGGCGTGTTTTTCGGCATAGAAATCTCAATTAAACGCTACTAAGAAAAATGACGCAAGTAATACTCACGTTGAGAAGGTCAAATTTCCTCTAGGAACGTTTAAGAAGAAGAAAAGGTTCTTCTTCTTACCTTGCCTTAACTTAAGGGGGGATCCCGGTCTGGAAGGTCGAAAACATCGAATTTTGTTTTTTTTTATTTTTGGAAAGCGTATGGCCTCAGAAATGTTGCCCTAAAAGGATTTTTCGATATTTGATTTCGTTCGAAAGTAAGAGCTAAAAGTATGAGGTCACCTCAAGGGATATAATATTACTATACGAATTTTTAAACGCGTTTTTCTCGAAACCATGTTTCTCCGACTGGTGGTATCGATATCTCAGGATCTACTCGACCGATTTGGCTGAAATTTATTATTAAATTTTGTAATTTCATTACGTTATAATGAAGAAAAAAGCTGCGGAAAGTCATCGCATTTTGGTGGAAGTTTATAGTGACCATGCTCCAACTGGGCGAACGTGTCAGACGTGGTTTGCATGGTTTAAAAGACGTGGTTTGCATGGTAATTTTGACTTGGAAGATGAAGAATGTTCCGGACCGCCAAAAAAATTGATGATGAAGAATTGGAAACTTTACTCGATCAAGATCCGTCACAAATACAACAAGCACTTGCAGAAACACTTGGAGTAGCTCAGCAAACCATATCCGATCGTTTAAAAGCAATGGGAATGATCCGAAAGATAGGACATTATGTGCCGTATGAATTGAAGCCACGCGACGTCGAACGCCGTTTTTTATAAATGAAAGGGTTTTTTGCATCGAATCGTTACTGGCGTTGTAAAGTGGGTCCATTACGACAATCCTAAACGTCGGACAACGCATGGATACCCCATCTTCAACTTTGATGAAGTCAAAAACTGGATCGATTCGTGGTTAGCCGACAAACCGGACGATTATTTTCGCAAAGGGATCCGTGAATTGCCAAAAAGATGGGAAAAAGTTGTAACTAGCTATGGGCAATACTTTGAAAAATAAATTTGTAACCATTTTGAAGAATAAAACATTAATTTAAACAAAAACGAAGAAACTTACCGATACTCCTATTACATCCTCAAATATACCTCAAACAATAACCACAATACCCGAACACTTCACTTTACTCCTAACATAAAAAAAAATCACGAAAATTCATTATTTTGGACATTCCAGACAAAGGCCCCCTACCCCCACGCCCCCCTTCCCTCCTTAACTTGACTTGACTTAATATGGAACAGCAAACAAAATAGTTGAGACAACTACACAAACTGAAAAATTAACGAGTCTTGTTTTTTTACGGAATATGCTAACGCAAACATTTTACCACTTGTTTGGACTGATGTTAAACTGAGGCCTCCACCCTAAAGAATGCAAGGGTTTTCATCATTCAGTTATTTATAACAATAAGATTTAGTATATTTACATTTGAAAATGAAGTGTTCGGAATTTGAGACTGTTAAGAATATCAACTAGGAACCAAACTGATGATTGATATACTACGAAACCAAGTATATAGGAGTTCAACTCGTAAAACCATATTGTAAAAGGAATTCCAAGAGTTTAACTAAGAATAACATATGACGAGTGTGAAATAGTCCGCTCTGATATATAAGGAAATTCAAGAAACGCCCTCTTTGGCACAAAAGTCTCAACGGAGTACGAATGACGCGAGTGACGTAATGAATACTACTTAGAAACCGCCACCTTTGGAAACAATAGCGCCGTTGAAAAAGAAAAGACGCTTCATCTCCTGGGGAATTCCACGACGTAAAATCCTATCTAATGTTCCCCACTCCAATCTTCCACAAACTTCTAGTTAAATAATCCCAAATATTTTAACATTCTTGTATATCATACGTCATCGATGAATCAAATAAGGAACTACAATTGGGTAATATACACTGATACCTCAATATAACATGTGTAACCAACAAAGTCCTAAATTGAACAGGTATTTAAGTTTTTGCATCGTAAAGGACGGATACTTAAAATCTAATTATATCACTTCATTTTCTATTCAGCATAGACAGCATGAATTCACCTTTGCTTTGCAATTTAAAATAAAAAATACTAAGAAAACATTCAAAGTCCGTTCAATAATGCATGCCATGCGGGTTACAGAAAAATGTATCACTTATAATACACAATATACCATCTAATAAAAACGAAATCTGCACGCATAACGTACCAAAGTTCTCCGTATCAATCACTTAATTCACAGCTGTTTGAGATTTTGTGTATCAATCTTCTTCGCTCCACTGATCTGACTAAACTGGGTGCAACGGTATAGTGTTATTTTATACATTATATAAACATACACATTCTCGATATTATACGTGGGCATGCGGATATAATTTATTCGCAACTTAAACTCCAAATAAATGGACCATGTAAAACAAACCAGAGACATAATTGGTTTTATATAATACGCGTTTAAAGACGCCCTCGCACCCAAAGCCATATTATTCATTACCGATGGCATCAGTAGAGTGCCTTCTGAACAGATCAGATGATAGTGCGTTGTTGCTCTATAGTTCCAAGTTGTGAGAACTTCACAAGCTTAGTTTACGATCGCGTTTTTATCTTTGCAATCAAACACCGAAAACTACGTAAAAGCTGTCAATCTTAAATGAACGGTCGTTCCTGGTGTAATTGATCACCATTGATATTGTTTTAGGTTATGTGCGTTCTGATTTTGCGTTTTTGCTTTTTTTGCGTGCGTTTTTTTTAAACATTAGTTCATTGAATTTGTTATTTTATCACATGTTTTTTTCGATAATATACTCAAATATATATATATATATATATATATATATATATATATATATATATATATATATATATATATATATATATATATATATATATATATATATATATATATATATATATATACATTATGTTTTGGTTGAACACCAGTGAAATACAGATTAGTTTCGCGCTCGTTTTGATTGTAATAAATGCTAATACTATATAGGAGACAACAAGAAATGTTGAGACGTAACATTCGACGTCGTCTGTTGAACTTGATCTTGATCTTGGGTACTCTGTACATTTCGTAGTTGCTCTCCGTGGATGGCCTGAGTCAGAGAAATTCCACAAAGAATACATTGAATGGCGCTTGGAGGGATAAAAGACTGGGATATCGTTTATCGGCTTCGTCTAACAAGTACATTGCGCATGCACTGTAGGCTGGTATGACGTGACGCGCAACGCGCCTTTGTTTAACGTGTTTTATATATAAGTTTCGATGTTTCGAACTTTATATAGTCAGTAAAAACGGCGACGACGTCCTTGCACGCGTCAGTGTGTAACAGATAAAAGGCTCTTCTGCAAACGGAATTTCTATGCGGCATGTGATGTGATGCTGATTCCCAACGGACCGACAAAATAAAATCCCGATTATCTCTACCAGGTGTACGACTTGGTCTGGTTGGTGTTTTAGAAATTGCTTATATGGTTGCAATCTTCCGAAAAACACTTACACATGTCCACGCGATGTGAAAATTCCATGCTTTTGTTTGAATTTGAACATGATTCTCGCTAGTGTTGAGTGTCTATCCCCAACACGAACAATGATACACAAACATAGACATGTGAAAACAAACACGATGTTTATAATTCAAGAACATCATGTACAAACATATCACCCGATGTCGCAGTATTCATTGCTTTCGTTTCGTTTCTTTTCATACACGGAAAGAAATTATTCATCCCAAAACATTTCTTCGTAGAATACTTTTTCACAGAAACGAACTTGAAATTTAGTTCGCATTTCAAAAATTGCACGAACTAAGAGGCTATAAGTTCATGCACCAAAATATATATTTTTATTAAGGCTCATATGGCGTCAGCCTAACGGGCCGGGAGTTCAATATTTTGACAATGTTTGCTTACAACTATGTTAGTAATATGTAACCGATTACTCGCGGTTGGCTCGAGGTTAGTATTACAAGCTAAGTGGTGCGGACTCAATCCACTTCATTCTCAAGCAAATTCTTGCATGTTTTCAAGCGATTTCTTGCAATAAATTCTCAGACCACCAGAGATGCCAGATTTACAAATATGTTTGTAAATTTACAGACATATCTGTAAAACATTCATCACATCTATTCATCACATCAAAAATATTTGACTCACACATGACGTTAGACCAGCGATACTCAACCTGCGGCCCGGCAGTCCTTCTTGTTGGCCCATCTGGTGTGTATGATGTTTGGAACTCATACACATAAGTACTTTTGCCTTGACATCATTGCAGACGAAAAAGAGGATACGGTTATTCACAATTAATGAACAATTGCATTCTCTGCAGGTAAGGAAAAATCTTGAACGAAAATTGTCTCTGATAATTATTTTCTGTTCTAGACAAGATTGTTTTGCTGAAATGCAAGGAGATTTATTGAAAAATAGTGAAGTTAGGGTCAGGACTATGCAACCTATGTATTTAAACAACATCGAATAAAAATTTTCATTCTATTTTCAACAACTTACATTTGCTTTCGGGTCTGCTTATGACGAAATATGGGTTACTGTTCGATATTGTTACGACAGACATGGTTCATGGCCGTGTGGTGGTCTAAAACTTGTATAGCCTTGCATGGCGGATGGAAAATATACACTGCATTTTTTTTAAAATAAAAACGACAAGACCGCAAGCCTTGGTGGATGTCCAATATATCAACGGAGAAATACTGTGTTTTATAAAAATTAACAACGCGTATGTTTGTGTATGTATGTGTATGTATGTATGTGTAGATCGTTGAAACATTTAAACACACTTACAGCACATAAGTTAAGTCCGAAAAATCATTTTTTTCCACTTTTTCCCAAAAATGACAAATGAAAATTAATAACATTTGAATCACTGAATCGATTTAGATGATCGACATATAAAATTGACCTAGCCTTTTATAAAAAAATATTTAACTTGCGAAAAACATAATTATATTTTAGTAATTATTGATTGTAGTCGTTTTTTATTTAAAAAAAAAATCATTTTTCCCCATTTGTCCAAAAATAACTTTCTGCAAAAAATCATAACATTTGAACTACTGAACCGATTTAGATGATCGATATATTAAATTGAAGCCAATAAGCAAAACTCACACTTGCGGGAAGATTGGATTCTAGTAGCATAGGTCTAGTTTAGTCACATATGAATATTGATCGAAGACTTAAAACATGTTAAATTTACAAAATTCTAACTTAAAAACAATAATTATAGCATCTCTGATATCGAGATATGTTAAGTAAATACTCCTCAGCTTTCCATAAAAAAATATAAAAAAATATAGCGCTCCTATCTTTAACCGAGAAAACTATGAAAAACTAACTCAATCCATAATTACAAAAACAAAATTCAATTTTTTCGCAAAAGTAATATTTTTTAAAAAAATATATCTCGTAAGCTTCAATTTGATATGTCGATGATATGAATCGGTCCAATAGTTCGAAAGTTATGACTTTTTGTAGTGGGAAAAATGGGGAAAAATTGTTTTTCGAACCATCGATTAGTTTTGCAAAATCATATTTCAAAAACGAAAAAAATAGCATCTCTGATCTCGAGATATTTTATGCAAAAGTTCTCAGCTTTCAATCCATATTAAAAATAGGATCCATATTATATGCAAGTTAAATATTTCTCAATTAAAGCTCATTGGCTTAAATTTGATATGTCGATCATCTAAATCGGTTGAGTGGTTCGAAAGTTATAAATTTTTGAAAAAAGTCATTTTGGGAAAAAGTGGAAAAAATGTTTTTTGGGATCACCCTAAAATGGAAATGGGCACCCTAATGACAAATTAAAAAAATACGAGTTTAATGTTTTGCGATAAAGAACAAAATTACCACTTTTGACGAAGAGCTGAGAACCACTATATTAGTTTGGCATGGAATGGCTGTATATATATATATACAGAATACAATCTTACGTGCATCGTGATGTACAAAGTATTAATGAATAAGTGAAAATTAACGTTAAAAGACATTTCTATAGATCTGCACACTTTTACAGACTTTTCCACATTTTTAACAGACATTCACATGTTTTTACAGACTTTTTTTAAAAATCATCTGGCAGCTCTTCCTTCCACTTTTTATCGAATATTTCCAAATCGCAGGAGTAAACATTTACGTGACTCTGACTTTGTTTGTTTTTATTACGTTCGGAAAAACGTTATAACAAAGAGAGGGGACATTAAAAATGCGTTGCTCAGTGAAAGGCTGAGATGGTCTTTCAGAGATGCAATGGTTAATTAAACAATTGACGGAAAAATGTAGTTCGTTCATTTTATAATTTTACTTATTTTTGCCCTTGACAACAATACCTCTTTTATAGTGTTGATTATCATAAGAAAAATAACACTCCTGATCGTTGGATCTCTTTTGACATTTCAATTGGATCTTTTTTGACAGCCGTTTTGATTCAGTCCACACTACCTAGATTACAAGTGTTTTCATAATTGGGATGTTGCAGTCTTCAGTGCTCTGTACATGTGTCCGACATGGGATACTTCCTATTGGGATGCAGCTGACCGTTAATCAGCAACGACCCCCTAGTCTGCACCCCATATATAGCGTGGTGCGTCTTTTTCGACTCGAGGAATCCAGGATAGAATGATCACTAGCCGGCGCAATCATCAGCTCATGTAGAGTTGTCATGAGCGGTACAACCTTTGGCTCTTGTTGAATCATCAGTGGACTGCACAACCTTCGGCCCGTGTATCTGTAAAGAGTGTGTGTATGTATTGCCGCGACTAAGTAAAAGTTTATAGATCGTTCATGCACATTTTGCAAGTCTGATTAAATAATCCTTGGTTTCGTTCAAAGAAAACATTCTCTGAAAAGAAAGAAGCTTTCTATTTTTTTTTTGCGTGCATGTTGGCAATTAAAGTCTGGGGAGCCGACTGCATAGCGGGCGACGTCGTACAAATGCTGACCAAAAAAATAAATACCCAAAAATTAGTTTTAGATGCAACCTTCAGCGGCACACAGCAGAACCAGCAGAGAAATTTCAGCGGCTGAAACACACCATTAATTTCTCGATGTTATCACAAACTGAATGAAGAAAAAAACTAAAAGCTACACTTACACTGCACTACATATGCTATGTGTGCATGCGATTGCATCATCCTTTCTTCTCCTCTTCTCCGCTCGTTTTATAGCTCGGATCGCGATCGTCGCGAACAAGCAGTATTGGCCATTTGTATTCAAAGATCCAGCCAAAATTGTTGCTCCCGTGGTCGAGTGGTTAGCGTCACGCCTAACATGTCACTGCTGAATAATTCAATTTTAGTACTTGTTCAAATAGCTTATAATAGCGAATATTACATGAATTCAAAATATAAATTTATGCGTGCACTAAATAATGATATCAAATGTGAAAAACTCTCATATCAATCGATGTTTATTTTGTTCAGAACAGAAAAAGAGGTTTATTCTATTTGCCCAATATTTTTGATGAAGCACCCATTGTCATGAAAGGAAAGCATTTTTTCCATGTCAACATACCAACACACCACGCGTTGAGTGGTGGTGGTGTGGTGTCCGATTCGCTTCTTCTACTCTACGCACTGCCGGTGCTTGGGGTGAAAATGCAAGAAAAACTGTACACCATGTTCGAACATCATGTGAAACATTGGGATTAAACATCGTATGTCCAAACATACCACGAATACAAACATGTCACATTTTCTAACATAGGTACGAAAAAATCATGTTTGTACTCAAACACAAAACTGTGAACAGCAGCGTGGACGTGTTTATTCCGGACGCAGTGTTTTTTGTGAAACATGGAAGACTGTATGGTTGTATGCATTTTTTTTTATTTGACATTGAACTTCAAAAATATATTATTGTCATTCTGCAAAAAAAGTAACTTGATTGTTCAGCTTATTAAAAATATCGAGTTTCGCTCCAGATAAAGAGCATTTGCGGCAAAATTGTTTCAGCCGAAAGACGATGTTCTGTTTTTGTGACGGGACCAGGAGAGTAAGGTGTATCATGAGCTACTTAAATCGGGTGAAACGGTGAATACAGATAGCTACCGACAGAAAATAATAAATTTAACCTTTGTAAGGAGAAGCTAGTACAGATTTTATTATTACTTCAGGGTCGGATGTTCACCAAAAACGCGAAGTGGACTCACAGTTTAAACGATCGTTTACGGAATAAGGAAGAATAATAATAACTTTATTCTGACGATTCCTTATTCAATAAGAAGAGAATTGTAGGTATTTTTATGTTTATTGATTTCTTTTCAGGTCAGTGAGGCATGGTACACAAATTACGTAACGCTAAAATTGCGGGTTTTGTACCCCTTCCCCTATATGTAACAATGAATAGCGAAAGACAAACCCCTCCTTAAGTCACCTAACACTAATATAATCAGTACACAAAGTCAAAGTCGTTTGAAAAATTTTCATCAACATAAAAAATCACACATTTATCTAGGTCGGAATCAAATATTCATACGGAAGTTCTTTATATGCAAGTAGTGACTTCGGAGGAACTTTCGACAAATTCATAGAATTTCGAACAGAGACGAAAAATTAATCTTCACATCTGTTAACATAACATAACATATTTATTTGTTATCAACAGGCCTGAACAAGAGTGTCCTAATGATATACTTAAATCTAACTTAAATTCTACTTAATATCTAAGGGCATTAGAAAAAATCCTTTTCAGATGTGAACGGGTCAAGTTAAAATCGTGCGAAGTGTACGAGCGGTTGGAAACTCGGCACATACTTGAAACGGGTTCATTATACCCGTAATTAGTACGTGAAGAGGAGACACAAATGAAAGTATGAGAGCGCAAAGTTCGTGTCCTTATATTAAAATTAATTAATTGGAGAAGAGTAGAACAATCGATGTTTGAGAGGATCAGGTCTGATACGAATATCGCTTTAGCGACGTCTCTACGTAGATTTAGTGAGTCTAGTCCAATTAAATTAGAGCGATCTTCATAATTTGGAAGATTTGAAGGATTGTTCCAAGGCAAATTTCGCAGAGCGAAACGAACGAATTTGCGTTGAATCGCTTCCATTCGCTGAACGCCATTTTGATAATAAGGCGACCATACCACACAAGCATACTCGAGGATTGAGCGGACCAACGCACAATATAGAGACTTTAACCAATGTATGTCCCTGAAATCTTTCGTAACGCGAAAGATGAATCCTAGGACTCTGGATGCTTTACTGGTGATATAAGCTACGTGTTCTTTAAATGTTAACTTAGAATCGAGAATGACGCCAAGATCTTTGATGGTCATAACCCGGTTCACAATGACATTTCGTAATTTATACGGGTAGGCAATAGCTAAACGTTTCCGCGTGATAATTGAGAATTTTGCTGGATTCAAAATCATCCTGTTGATGTCACACCATTCATCAAAAATGTTGAGTTGCTGCTGTAGGTATGCTGCGTCATCAAGACAATTAACGGTGCAAAATAGTTTGAAATCATCTGCGTAAGAGAGTTTGTGGCCCTTCAGACAGAAATTAACATCGTTGAGGTAGAGTAGAAAGATGTAACGGCCAAGGGCTTCCTTGAGGTACGCCCGATGTAACTCGAAATGGAGAAGATACAGTGTCACCGATTTTCACTGACATCACACGATCGGTCAGGTACGAACGTAGCCAGTTCAGAAAGTTACCATGAAATCCAAGACGTTGTAGTTTGGCGACGGCAATTTCATTGTTTATCTTGTCAAATGCAGCTGAGAAATCTGTATACACAGCATCAATTTGTTGGCGTGACTGTAGAGAGCGAGCGATGAATGAGGTATACAATACTAGATTTGTGGATGTAGATCGTTTGGGAACGAAACCATGATGTTTATCAGCGATGTAATTGCTGCAGGCATAGGCGATGTAGTCCAGAACTAGTTCAAAAAGTTTGGAAACCGAGCAAAGGCTAGCGATCCCTCTATAGTTATTGACATTTCTTTTGCAACCTTTTTTGAAGACCGGGAAAACAAAAGAATTTTTCCATGCCTTTGGAAAAGTTCCACATGACAGTGATTGGCTGAACAGGAGACTCAGAGGCGACGATAGACTGCTGGAGCACTTTTTGTACACTATAGAAGGGATACCATCTGGTCCAGGATTTGTGGATTTTTTGATAACGTGGCAGGCTTCTTGTACTCTGCTAGAACTTATAGCAGCCAATGTGCAAACAGACGGAAGGCAAGGTACATTTCTTATGGCTGCATCAATATGATCTTTGTCTAGGGTTTCACTGACGAAAACACTGCTGAATTGTTCCCTAAACAGTGAACAAATGGTATCCCTGTTCGAAGCCTCCACATCATTACGTGTCATCACAATAGGAAGTCCAGACTCTTTCCTCTGTTCATCTACGTACTTCCAGAAATCCTTCGGACTGAATCGTAGATTATCTTGAATACGATTTAAATTAGCTCTAAATAAGGTGTTATTTAACCATTTGTAGTTTTTGTTGGCGACGGAATAACGTTTCCTCCAAAAATCAGTACGGTATTTCGAATATTTCTTCAAAGTGTATCGTTTTTCTTTTCGAAGGCGTTTCAATTGGTAATTTGTCCAAGGTGGGTGAAGAGGATCCTTGGTTGTTTTCTTAGGAACAAACTGATCAATTGCATAGAGGATCACATGGGACATGGAAGATGCGGCTTCCTCAATATCGCGGCCATTCAGAATATCATTCCAGTTAATGGTTGAGAAGAAACGATTAATCAGTGGGAAATTCGATTTACGATAGTTGTAATGAGTTGATTCGATGGTGTTTGCAAAAACGGGCGGTGACGATTCATGTAATGATACCAGAAGCGGAGGATGGTGGCGACACATTTTCACTAAAGCGGAGGGAGCTGATGTTACAGTCGCATTGTGGACCATCTCTGAATTAACGAAGCATTGGATTGATGCTTTCAAATCATTTGGCGTTTTGCTGAGAGGAACATGGGCTGGTATAAATTGATATTGATTTATTCGAAAGTAACTACAGACTCAATATAACCTGCTTTTATGGGATATCCATCGATCGCTAGGCTATTCCACACATCAGCTAACGATTCCCATGCATACTCAAAATGTTTAATTTCCAGTTCCGAGTCCCTTGTTTTGAATTTTTCATTCAAGTGAGTTCCCTCTAGATCAGATCATACTCAACCTGTGGCCCGCGGTCCACATGCTGTAGTGTATAATAACGGCTGTCAAATGACAGATACTTTTATTAGTGTAATATTATGTGCGATTCACATAGCACGTTACGGAGAAGAACGTCTACGTTCCGTCAACGTCTCCACCAATTCACACATGCAGTCAATGCTTCCCCCAGCACCGTCACGTCAAATGCCAAACGAATGATTTATTTAATTTTATTCATGGTTTCGCCACCTACAACAATTTTAAATTGTAATGCCCTCTTACAAATCAGCATGCCTAGAATCAGTTCTAAATTTGGAAAAATTCAATGAGAATCATTTAATTCAATTATTAAAATGCTTAAACCCCGTAGTCCGACCCTTATGCAACAATAATAATGAATAGAATAATTCTTTCAACTAGTCGCGAATGATTTTCACTCCGAATGACTTAGCTCCAAAGAGATATGTTGGCATAAAAAGTACAGTAAGTTACTTATAAAGCGATATGCTGAGGCACCACTCAGTGTCGCATTGGAGTCGGTTTTGACCAGTAATTGGACATTTGCGACTGGTGGCGACTTTCAATGTGGGGCCATAATTTGGGCCCCGAACTCAATGTCTACAAAAATGTCCAACTAGAGGTAAAAATGTCTAATTAAACGTGTTGCATAACAGATCTGTTCAATTAGCTTAATCTCGATGTAGATGTAAATTACTGTGCAACCAAATCAAAACAAAAGCCGAGACACAAAGCCCAGACAAAAACCAAACGAGCCGTCCGTCTCCGTCAATTATTCTTTTCTACAAACCCTGCCGGTCGTTTTCGTTGAACGTATGCTGACGGGTCGTTACGTTGCTGGTGTATGTGAATGTTTTCATGAGAATTGCATGGTAGAATCATTGACGTATCGTGACGTGACGGGACGTGAACGTGACGTGTATGTTGTATGTGAATCGCACTTTAGTGTTGAAAAAGCATAACGCTCATAACGCATGTCAACGAAATAAAACAAATAAACTGCCCACAATCCAATCGACGAAAAAAACATCGACCTAACAACGACCGTAAGGCTGTTACCTATTCACGATGACGACGATTAGGTATCGACATCTGGATACAGCATTAGTTTGTATGAGGCAAACTATTCTCTATCATATTAGTCGGCCCGAATCAGTTTATATTTGCTAAAATTTGTATGAAATTTTTTTCTTTGCATATTTTTTTCTGCTTAAAGTACGTTGTCATGACCCTAATTTGAATTATTTTCTATAGACGTTCAGATATTCTCAAAAAAAACTTGTCATTATAATATAAAATTATCTCAAAACATATTTTTATGGCGTTTTTTCACCACTTGCAGGCAATGGTGATTTTCACTTACATAGAGTACTAATTTGATTAAGGAAAAATCATGTTCATTCATAATTTTCATTTTAAAAGTGTATTCATTCCTTCTGCAAATCCATACTGTCATGCCTATTCCCCAATATCGTCAACGCGGATAGTTCGTTAGTCGAAAATACTGAATAATTAAACAAACCAAATGGCATCACTGGTGGTTCTTTTTTCCACTCCGCTAAACTGTCATCTCAAACAAAAACAAATGGATCATACAACTGGTGAGTATGAAATATATTTCGGCTTTTTAATTATTAATTATTTTATCTTGTCTTATCAGCCATGAATAAATTCGACTCGTTTGCTTCCATCAATCGGTAAGTGAGAAAGATGATTTCTCCCATCACCACAGTACGGATTTCCACTTCTATCACAGCAGCCAACAAGTTTTCCTGCAGCAGTAACCTCCAACCCCTGTTGACAATGCCGGGGGACAGCATCAACAGCAGCAGCAGCAGAATTTGACCATGATATGGTATTGCGAAGAACTTTCCCCATTAGAGGTTCCGTGCTTCTCGCACATTCAAAAATCCTCTTCAGACACGAAAACTCAACGACAAGGAGGTATTTATCAAGCTCAGCTGAATTACCACCCGGAGGAACCCGAATACACTGATTCCGTTGTATAGTAGAATGAAAATAGGCGAGGTAAGCGAACGTAATCGCATGATATTTTAATGTTCACATTTTTATCCGGATCATACAACTGGTGAGTAGGGAATTCATTTCTGCTTTTCATTTACTAATCATTTTATTTTGTTTCAGCTATGAATACATCCTCAATCAATCGGCGAGTGAGAAAGATGATTTCCCTCATCACCACATTACCACATTACTTATTTACACTTCTGTCACACCAGCCAACAGCATCAGCTTTCCCGCAGCAGTATCCTTTAAGTCCAGGCTGCTATTCCGGGGAACAGCATCAACAGCAACAGCAGCAGGACCTGGCCATCGATAGTATTTCGAGCAATTTTCCCCCTCGGAGATCTCGTGCTTCACGCACATAGAAGAATCCTCCTCAGCCACATATCTGTGTCATCAAGGGCGAGGAGGTATTCATCAATGTACTCAGTCGTATTTGAATCGTCAATCCAGACAACCCAGATGCACCGATTCCATTATATACCTTATTTTTATTATACATGGTTTTTTATTATTATTTTTTTCAATAAAATGATTAAAATCGATCAATGTATTTCCTTTTCATTTTCAATAACAAACCAATACAAACAAGCAGCAAGCAGTGCTGGAAGCAGCGCTGCAAGCAGGTCGACGCCTTGCACATGTTGGCGAAAAAGTGGCGTCAAGTTGTTCGATGAATGCATATGAAAGGTCGATAACTCGATTGCAAGGTGGCAGCATTTGAGGTCGATTGTTGACATTTCATCGACCCGATCTTGGCAGGCAAAACGGAATGTGGGTGGGAGCAGGTCTTCCTCTATTTAGAGGCGAATGAACTGAAAAGTTTAAAGCCTCTTTAATCCAACATCATCATCATTCCTCTATTGACGTTCAACACTCAACCTGGAAAGTCTTCTTTATTTCGATCCGAAACGTTAAAGGTTATAGATGTAAAAGTGGCGACGAGGATAAAAAAAAGTGAAGTATTTAGTGGAAAGTATAGCGAAGAAATAGTTTTTTAAAAGAAAAGGCGGCAAAGAATAGTTTTAGCAAAAAAAGTGGGCAGGAGTTTTTTGTTCAAAAAGCTAGAAAAGAGGACAAACTATTCATTGGAAAAAGTGACAAAAAAAGAAAGTAGTTTCTAGACTGGCAGAAAGTGGCAGCGCTCATTGTGCTCGAAAAACAGCTACAACGAAGTGCTCTTCCATCTACCGGAGAAATTCCGCTGAATATCGCTGTTTCCCGTAAACGGAAATTCACGCAGTCCACCGCATTCCCGCAAATAGCGGAACACA
Organism: Toxorhynchites rutilus septentrionalis; assembly: GCF_029784135.1. Lineage (NCBI taxonomy): Eukaryota > Metazoa > Arthropoda > Insecta > Diptera > Culicidae > Toxorhynchites > Toxorhynchites rutilus. Next base: position 202,518,153 of record NC_073746.1, on the reverse strand, counting down.
AGGATTAAAAAGTAAGTTTTCCTTTATCTCACTAAAAGTGAATGAGAAACATAACCAACATAAAACAATAAGATTATATAATTCCCGAACAATCGTCACGGGTGTAGCTTTAGTTTTTATTTAGGTTGGAGTTGGCAGTGTTGCCAGAACAAAGGAATCTATTGGTAAGCGAAAAGAATTCTTTGTTTTTTAAACAAAAGTGTGAACAATAATAATAAAACCAATTGTATTTCAATTGAAATATTTTGAAAGAAAATAATTGTTTTATTTTGTATTCTTTATATTTAAACAATATATAATATTTTTGTTTTTTTTTATTTGGTTGTGAATATAGCGAAATCGCTCGACGGAAATTGGCCGTGGACTACTGGCACTGATAGAGGGACAAGAAAACCTGGTAAAATTTACTTGTTCATCCAGTTGGTGAGTGTTTTTTTTTAATTTTTTTTATTAAATTTGAATCTGAAACTAGATTTTTTTATATAAATAAAAGTGAAGACAAATTTTGTGAGGATTATGGAACAGACGTTGCTATCCACAATTGAGCCCTATAGAAAGGGAGTTTCTTTTGCCGAGTGGGCAGACCGGTTAGGATATTTTTTTATTCTGAACCGAGTAAAGGAAGAGGAGAAAAAAGCTCATTTGATTATGCTTGGCGGAGCAATTGTTTTCAGAGAGCTGAAACTTTTGTTCCCCAATGATAAATTGGAGACTGCAAATTATCCCGATTTAATAAACAAGCTAAAATCTAGATCGGATAAAACAGAATCTGGGCTAATGCAAATATTCAAATTCAATAACCGTGTTCAGCAACCCGATGAATCCGCGGAAGATTTTGTTCTCTCTATTAAATTACAAGCGGAATTTTGTGCATTCGAAAACTTTAAACAGACGGCAATTATGGATAGGATCGTGGCCGGTTTACGTGAAAAATCTCTTCAACAACGTTTGTTGAATGAGGAAGATTTAACCCTAGAAACAGCAGAGAGAATAATAACCACCTGGGAATTGGCTAGTGCAAATGCAAAATCCCTTGGCGGAAACCCTTCCATTGATAGAATATCCTCAATACAAAATTATGATAAAGCAAATGGTGGTAAAGTTATGGAAAAACTATTGAATACATATAAAATGGCGGAGATGAAGAAGGGATCCAGTAAAAAACAGATTGGGATTCAAAGGTAAAGGGTTCCAATCAAATTTTAAACACAATTATGGAAATGCCAACCGGAATCAAAATTTTAAATCAACTTACTGGAGAGTTAACCAGCAAAATAAAAACTCGGAGTTTTCAGCTATTGATTGCAATTTCTGCGGAATGAAGGGCCATATTAAAAGGAATTGTTTCAAATTGAAAAATATGAAAAGAGATTCGGTGAATTATTTAGGCAGACCAGGAACCAGTAAGGACGGACTAAGCGACCTACTCAAGAGGATGAACACGGACGATCAGGACAGTGACGACAACGATGAAGGTGATTTCCAGTGTATGTATGTTTCGTCAATTAATAAAATAAGTAATCCATGTTTGGTGGAGACACTAATCGAGGGAAAGCCCATAAAAATGGAGGTAGATTGTGGATCGTCAGTTTCGGTTATGAATAAAAATCAATATTTTTCAACATTCAGTAAAAATGTATAAACAGTTGATTGTTGTGAACGGGCATAAATTGAAAATTATTGGAGAAGTGTCGGTAAATGCCGAATTTAAGGGTAAAGCAGAACAACTTCTTTTGTTGATTATAGATTGTGAGAATGAATTCATTCCTTTAATGGGCCGAAATTGGCTAGATGTATTTTTCGCAAATTGGAGAGGTTTTTTCTCTAATTCTCAATCTATAAATTCTTTAAGTGAAATGAATAATGAAATATCTTTAAATAAATTGCGAGTGGATTTCCCAAATGTTTTTGACAAGGATTTTTCCAATCCAATTTTTGGATATGAAGCAGATTTAGTACTCAAAGAGAATAATCCGATTTTTAAAAAAGCTTATGACGTTTCTTATCGTTTAAAGGACAAAGTTTTAAATTATTTGACAAAATTGGAGAACGAGAAAGTGATAACTCCATTTAAAACGAGCCAATGGGCATCACCTGTGATAATAATAATAAAGAAAATTGACGAAATTCGTTTGGTGATTGACTGTAAAGTTTCGATAAACAAAGTGATAATTCCAAATACTTACCCTTTACCTGTTGCGTAAGATTTATTTGCTAAATTAGCGGGATGCAAGATATTTTGTTCATTGGATTTAGAAGGTGCTTATACACAATTATCATTGTCAGAAAAATCCAGAAAATTTATGGTGATAAATACAATAAAAGGGCTGTACATTTATAATAAATTTCCTCAAGGTGCATCGTCTAGTGCATCCATTTTTCAACAGGTAATGGATCAAGTTTTGGGAGGACTTGAAAATGTGTTTTGCTATTTAGATGACGTGTTAATCGCAGGAACTGATTATGAAAATTGTAAGGAAAAGTTGTTAAAGGTTTTGGAAAGATTGTCTGAGTCGAACATCAAGATAAATGTATTTTTTTTTGTGAAAGAGTTAAATTATTTGGGCCATATAATTGGTGAGAAAGGTTTATTACCTTGTGAAGATAAAATTTCAACGATCCAGGATGCTAGAGAACCAACAAATGTTACTGAATTGAAATCATTTTTGGGGTTGATAAATTATTATAACAAGTTTATTCCAAAATTGTCCTCAAAGTTGTATTTTTTGTACAATCTTTTGAAAAAGAATTTTAAATTCAATTGGGACAATCATTGTAGAGATGCTTTTAATTTGGCAAAAAATTCATTGATTTCAACAAATTTTCTGGAATATTATGACCCCAATAAACCAATTATTATGATATCAGACGCATCTGGAAATGGACTAGGTGGTGTTATTGCACATTTGATCGACGGCAAGGAAAAATCAATTTATTTTACATCGTTTTCCTTAAATGATGCTCAAAGAAAATATCCTATTCTTCATTTGGAAGCTTTGGCTTTAGTATCGACCATAAAAAAATTCCACAAATATTTATACGGTCAAAAGTTTACAGTTTATACAGATCACAGACCTTTGGTAGGAATTTTTGGTAAAGCGGGCAAAGATCCGATAGTGGTGACACGTTTACAACGATACAATATGGAATTATCAATATATGACTTCGAAATAATATATAGAGAATCAAGTAAAATGGGGAACGCAGATTTCTGTTCGCGATTTCCACTTAAAAAAAATTAGTGGGTTATATCTATGATATAACCGCAAGGTTCACGTGGAACTACCTTAGCTTAGCAATCATTCGTTTGTATTGATTAAATTCTTGATTGAATGAAACAGTTTCCAAATTCAATTGAGTTCAATATATTTGCTCTGTGAGTGAAAAAAATGAACAAATGCCGTGTAAAGTCAATTCATTTATTGTGATTGATTGTTCTTCGTTGCAAGTAAATTTAATGACGGACCTTTTACGTTTGGTATGATGACTAGAACAAAATATATGTACGGAAGAATTATCAAACGTTTGATGAACCAGCCTAAGGCTGAAAATCTTTCCAATAAAGACAAAAAAAAATTATCAAACGATTATTTTATTTTACATTTCCCTCTGAAGTTTACATCCCAAAAGTGTACATACTTCTCGAATCTCGAATTTGCTTGAAACTGGGAAGTTCATTCGCTTCTAGTGGCTGCACGATTTTCCCAGGTTCCTAAGTTTAGAAGATCATGTTAGGACAGACATATTCCACTCTGCACAAAGGCAAGCGAGGACAAAAGTACTCGCAGTTTGCATTTATTTGCAGAGCCGATTTCCCCAGAAACCTCGGTTTTGAAGTCTGTGTTAGGGAAACACATTTCAATCGGAACAAAAATACCCCCGATTTGTATGAATTCGCAATGCCGATTTCCCCACGCTTCATGGATTTGAAGTCTGTGTAAGGGAAACACATTCCAGTCGGAACAAAAAATACCCCCGACTTGCATGAATTTGAAATACCGATTTCTCCAGGCACCTTGGTTTAGAAATCTCTATTAGGGAACACATTTCGGTGGGAACAAAAGCTCCCCCTACTTTCGTGTGTTCTTTTTCTTCTTTTTGGCTTTAAGAGGGTTTAAACTTTTCAGTTCACTCGCCTCTAGGCTCTTTCGTGTGCTTGCAATGCCGATTTCGCTGCTTGGTTTTAAAGTCTGTGTTAGGGAACATTTTTCGATGAGAACAAAAGTCCCCCTACTTTCATGTATTTGCAATGCCGATTTCCCCAAGGCTGCTTGGTTTTGATGGCTGTGTTAGGGAAACCGTAAATCGGGCCAATCAAAACGATGCAGTTAGGGCGTTTAGATAACGCCTAATATTTTACAGTTATTCAATTGTTTATCTAATGAAAAACAACATTTTGTTAGTTGCGATAGATGCATAGAAATATTCCCTATCAAGTGATGCAAACATCTCTCCTATCCAGTACGAAATATTCGAGCTATAAGCATTCGAAATCTTTCATTTTTTTCTGCATGTTCTGTGTTTAGGTTTTCATTTTACCCTCCATATATTCCGGTTAGACGTAGTCCCACGTCAAAACCGGTTCCAAAGGGAATTGAGAGAGAGAACACATTAGAAGCATAAATTTTTCTAAAGATTTCCCGATAGATTTCGTCGAAATAGCCAAAATGACAGCGAATGATAAATTTCTGCAGGATATCATATCCTTCATGACAAATGGTTGGCCTAAAAGAATTGACAAACGCTTTGTTAACATTTTCGCAAATCAGCATGAATTGGAAATTGTGGACGAGTGCTTGTTGTATCAGGACAGAGTTATAATACCGCAGCTAATGCAAAGCAGGATTTTAAAACTTTTGTATGGCAACCATATAGGAATGGTAAAAATGAAACAAATGGCTAGACGAACAGTATATTGGTTCGGGATTAATTCGGATATAGAAAAATGTATATCAAGTTGAGATGTTTGCAACAGTATGGCAGTAGTTCCAAGAAAAAGGTTGTTTTCTGATTGGACGCCTACTACTAGACCATTTAGCTGGATTCATATTGATTTTTTCCATTTTATGCACCACACATTCCTACTACTAGTCGATAGTTATTCCAAATGGATAAAAGTAAAATGGATGAAGAAAGGTACTGATGGAGGAAAAGTGCTCAGTAAACTGGTATCATTTTTTGCTCGTTTTGGTTTACCAGATGTTCTGGTATCGGATGGTGGTCCTCCATTTAATTCGTTTATGTTTATAGACTTTCTAGAGAGGCAAGGAGTAAAAGTACTCAAAAGTCCTCCTTATAATCCTTCGAGCAATGTCCAAGCTGAACGGTGAAAGAAGGTTTAAAGAAGTTTCTATTAGATCCTGAAATGGTTTAATTAAAGTTGGAGGATCAGATTAATTTATTTTTGTTTAACTATAGAAATAGTTGCTTGACGGGTGATGGTAAATTGCCATCTGAGAGAATATTCTCATTTAAACCTAAAATTCTTTTGGATTTATTGAATCCAAAGAAAGAATATAAAAAATTTCTACATCTTCCAACGCCTAATGATGTGAAAACACAAACAAATTGTGAAGGTACCGCGGATAAATCATATGATTTATTGGATAACCTGATGGCGGGAGATACTGTATGGTATCTCAATAATAATCCGCATAATAATTTCCGCTGGTTTATTAAGAGAATATCCAAAAATATCTTCCAGGTGGAAACTGGAAACGTACAAATCGCAGCTCATAGATCACAATTGAGGGTGTCAAAGGACACAACTTCGAGCAACAAACATAATGTAGCGGTAACAACCCCATCGGAAAGGCAGGAAATAGTCCCCAGCATCGAAGAAGATGAACTCGAAGGTTTACCTAAGGAGCCGATCAGAAGGAAACGGAAAATGGAATGGCAGAAGCCAGATTATATAAGGCGTTCGAAAAGGAAGAGAACTGCAAAGGCAGATGAAAATTATGTGTATACTGAAATTAAAAAGAAATGAATTGTGATTGATTTCTTAATGAAATTGTAATTGTGAACTGTAGTCTGTAAATTTTAGTTTTAAACTTGGAAGATAAATGTCTTCAGTTTGAATGCTCTCACTCAAATTAAGGGGGAAGAGTTGTAGTGTACAATAACGGCTGTCAAATGACAGATATTTTTATTAGTGTAATATTAGTGTTGAAAAAGCATAACGCTCATAACGCATGTCAACGAAATAAAACAAATAAACTGGGAGCAGGTCTTCCTCTATTGACGTTCAACACTCAACCTGAAAAGTCTTCTTTATTTCGATCCGAAACGTTAAAGGTTATAGATGTAAAAATGCGACCCATCGGGCTCTTTTGTATGGCCCGTCTGGCTCGTTGCCATTTTGTATGTGTAACAATCCCAATAAGAAATCATCTAGGAAAAATGAGATGAGAGTAATGGTGTTTGACACATTACACATTTATATATTAGTTAGTTGTCTAGTTAAGTAATATTAGTAGATTAATTATCTATTAAATATATTCAATCCGATCATTAGGGCTAATTAACGAAAATTGGAATAATACACATATTTCTATCGTGTTCCCGTGGCCGAGGATCAATATTTGAATATCAGATGAGCGTAAATCGGTCGCTCGAAATGCAAATGCAGCATTCGTTCTACAAACAAATGTGGATAGAGAAAATATTGCAATCTATGCTCCAAGTTGTCTGTTTCAACACTAGAGACGAACGTAAAGTGGATTTCGGATGGACCAGGAGAATCACAAAACGATTATATACGCGATTTACTACAAGCGATAAAAGTGTGTCTTTATTCTCACGTGTTTGATGTTGGGGTGTCAATAAAATGGAGTTCAGCCAAAGACACCATGTGTCTACAATAAAGGTAAGGCAACAAAGATGCAGTGGTTGCCATCCTAACACCCCTGCTCAATCACAGCATCGACCAAGTCCCAGCAACGAACGCAAATGCTTGAAGGGGGACGACGGAAGTCACTTTGTCATTATATTAGCCTGTTGCTTTGATGTTCCGACAAATCTGATCTCAAGCACTCCCTGCTATATAAATTCCTTTAGAAAGTGGTACTTCGTATCGACATGCTTCAGTCTGACCACGGTCATGACAATCCTCTGCAATCCGGATAGTGGACTGATTGTCTTCAGGTACCGTTATAGGATCGTTGATCCTCAAGCGAAATGAGCTTGAGGATCAACGATCAAGTGTGACAAGCTGCTGTGCACAAAGCTGACAACTCAGCTTCTGTAGACGATAATGAAACGGTCTTTTGCGTTCGTGTTATCCAGCTGATAGTGCAACCGTATAACTTAAATACGCAACCAGTTACGGATCGATGATCAACCAAATCGTTGGCCAAAAATTGGCGACCGCTCGTCAACTCGAAAGATCAATCCAACATCCAGGGTCTCCTTGATGTAACGAAGCATTCTTAATGTGTATCCATTGGATCTCGTTCAGACAGGACTGAAACTGACTGAAGTAGTTCATTGAAGTCTCGTCGTTAACGAAGTGTACATCGAACAACCAACGAGCTCACGGTACGGTTTTGATGTTCTCAGCTCCTCAACTTCGCGTCAGCTTCAAGCGATTCTCCATAGGCATCGATATCGGCTTGCATTCAGCCATTTCGAAACGTTTCAGCAAATTATTAAAATAATGATGAATCCGCATGATGCCGTTCGGGATATCTCGTTCCACAGTTATTCCCAGAAACTATTTGAACTCACCTACATCCGTCATCTCGAATTCATTCGAGAAACTTCTCTTTACGGCTTCCAACTCCTTCAGAGATGAGCTGGCCAATAAGATGTCATCTATGTAGAGTACTACGATGTCATCTACGTATTCTTCCGAATGATCACATCCATCGGGAATCGATGAAATGATAATTTGTGGGATATGTTTTCGTTATTTTGTTGGACTCAGGCCCGGGCATCGATGACCGAACGCTCACGCATCCGGGTGCCACATATCGAGCCATAGAGTTGTCTGAAAATGGAAATATTGGTTTCAAATAGCAGCACAGAAACAACACATCCTGAGTACTAGTTCCGTTATTTTAACTTTATTGGTTAATGGCTTTAATGGTTTTAATGGTTTAAAACGTACCCTGAGACGCAGCTGAAGATAGTTGATTCATGATTCGTTCTTGTACTCTTGTACACCCCGAAGCAGAATAAAGATTCTGTTCCACTGTTAGCGCCTACAGAACATTCTGATAGTGGCGATCAACCAGAACCAACACTAAAACGACCAGCATTCGTACAGGATAGACTGAAGTTGGAGCTCGCAAAGCATCAATGTTGAAATTAAAAGTACATTCAATATAAGACCTTCTTGTGTCAGAATCAATCTGAATAAAATTTATCTTCTCTTTCAAGATCAAGCTCAGAGAAATGGAAGATTCTGGATTACTTACGGAAGAAGGCAAATCAAAGTTTAGCAGATGCTTGAAGAATCGGAAGCAGATGGAAGTTAAGCTAAAAACCAATGCATCGGCCCAAGAGCACTTGATTCCGACCTGGGCAGATGTCTGATTTTATACACTGATATTTGAATTAAACAATAAATATAACTAAGAAATAAAACTGAAATATCAAACGATTTTTAATTTGTGTACAGATTATATTAGCGTTACGTAACATAAGGGGGAGGGGGGTTTGTTCTGCGTTACTTTTTGTTACAAAAAGGGGGGGTCCGCAAATCGCATTTTTAGCGTTACGTAATTTGGGCACGACGCCTTATTGTTTCCGTGTTAAAAGTGAGGTAGAAAAATGAAGATGACGGTTTGAGATTTTTGTTTCCGGTCCACCTTCTCCACATTGAGCTCTAAGAAACATCCTTCTTTCCTTGTGCACTACTACTGGAGGGGCGAAGTTGACAGAGCTGTACACAAGAAATCATATGTTCTTGGTTATGGTCAATCCGGTGTACACAAATCCCTTAGCAACTTACACGCCTTTCCACTGAAATGATTTATAAGCACCGCTTTCCACATCGCCTCTTGAATCTGGTTGGACACAAACAACTGTCCCAATTGTTCTTTGTAAAGTTCCCATTCCACGAATTCATCTTCGAAATATCGGAAACTCGCTGAAGACGCCATTTTGAAACAAACCGAAACTGTGTTGCTTCTGTTTTTAAATCCCGGTTTTACTGTAACTTTAAATCCCGGTTTTACTGTAACTTAGTAACTTTCATTGCTTCACGGTATTTCCGAATCCCTTTCTATCCGCCAATGTAAAGTCAGAAGAAATAAAGATACTTAACGCGTTAATTATACAGCCATTCCATGCCAAACCGATATAGAGGTTCTCAGATTTCCATGAAAAGTGGTAGTTTTGTTCTTTATTGCAAAATATTAGACCCGTATTTTTTTTTCGTTAGGGTGACCATTTACATTTTAGGGTGGTCCGAAAAAAATCATTTTTTCAACTTTTTCCCAGAAATGACTTTTTTCAAAAATTCATAACTTATAACTTCACTAAACCGATTTAGATGATCGACATCAGGCTCAGAGAAATGGAAGATTCTGGATTACTTACGGAAGAAGGCAAATCAAAGTTTAGCAGATGCTTGAAGGATCGGAAGCAGATGGAAGTTAAGCTAAAAACCAATGAGTTAAACGGCCCAAGAGCGCCAACAGCGGTTCCGGGATGAGAAGAAAAAATCAATGCGAAACCTACTCGCCAGCAAACCTGAGGCCAAAAATATTTTGAAGGCACACAGTTCTACTGAACAATCGCCATTGGCAGAAGCCAGCCAGATTTAAAAGTAATTGTGAACATTGCAATGCATGGATCAGCAGCTGAGGAGAAACGGCAGGATGAGAGATATCGGAGCATTAAAACTCTTTCGGACCTGACCGAAGCGCTAAAGCACAAAGGATTCCATACGATTCCATGTACGTATCTTCGTTTGATTCCTCCTAAAGTGACCAGCAACAAAGGTAAACGTCACGTACATTCAGTACCAATAAAATTATTAAAGGCTAGGAATAATAGCCACAAAGTACATGTAGATGGTAAATTTTGTGCTGCGACCATATATATGCTTAAGCAGCTGGCCTCGATTCTGGGACCGAGTGAGGTGTGTTTCCTGAGCCAAGATGATTAAGCACATGTTGTAATGGACTCAACAGCAGCCAATAAATAGGCACCGATATTTACATTTTAGGGTGGTCCGAAAAAAATCATTTTTTTAACTTTTTCCCAGAAATGACTTTTTTCAAAAATTCATAACTTATAACTTATAACTTCACTAAACCGATTTAGATGATCGACATATCAACGACGTAACGACGCGTCTACAATTCGACTCAAATTACAACTGACTGAGGGGTCAGTCAACGGTTTTCTCTCTACGATTACATCATTACAGTAGAGTAGGCAACATTGGCACTATGTGTCCCATTTATTTCCCTTGTTGGGTGTCATCCACTGCGTCCATTATTTTGAACTACTGTGATATGCCTCATTTTTTCTACTACACTTCAAGCTTATCTACTGCTTATTGATGAAGAGTAGACTGAAAGCTATAGCGAGATAGGTGCCAATCAGGAATAATCTGTTTGATGAAATTTATAGTCCTGACCGGCGACACAGACAAAACTTACTTGGGCTCCAGAATAGCCTTATGAAGGTGCTGAAGTCTGCGTCTTGTTAGAGCTCCGCAATTGCAGAGCAAATGTTCCGAGGTTTCGCTTCCGGTATTACAAAAGCGACAAATATCATCTTGCACTAAACCCAATTTTTTGAGATGGACACTATTTACTCGGACAGTGTCCTGTTATAAGACCAGTGAATGTGCTGAAGTCTTTTTTATTAAGACTCAGCAATTGTTGAGTAATTTTAATACTCGGCGTGATAATTTTTTCTGACTGGGTAAGTTGTACCGTCACCGTACCGTCAGTTGGCCGTCACGTCACGACATTTCTTCAGCTCACTCTTCAACACACATTCAGAAATTCCACAGAATGGTTCTGGACCAGTGAAGGGTGAGCTTGAGCCGCGTCTTGCGAGTTCACCTGCTTGTTCATTTCCCTCTATACCGCAATGACCAGGAATCCAGTACAGTTGTACCGAACTTATCTGACATAATTGCCGTAAAACGCAAATGTATTCCCAGACAATTATTGAAGAGCATTTAAAAACGTTTAGAGTTTTAACCCTTCCAATACGGCAGTGTGCTCCGCCAGAGTGCTACCGGTATACGGAGCACAGCGCCGAAAAGTATGCACAACGTACTGGTTTTTTTTGACGTAGGACTACGTCTTTCATTTCTATACCGGGGTGTAAAATCAAAGTTTCGAAAACGAAAGCGTTACGCCGGAGACCGAGATTTTGAGTGTAGCTCCTAAACAACTGAACGAAATGGTATGATAAACACTTCATTCGAAAGATAAAATGTCTACGCGTTCTATACTTGTTACTTTCTGATCCAAAAACTTGTTTCAATAGTTTTAAATTTGCTTTCAAAATAGGCTATTGAAATCACCAATCGGTATATAAGCAAGCGCCGCTCGGAAATCCACTCAGTTCTAATTGAACAGCGATTGGAGCATGTTGTCGCTGTTGTGGTGAAGCTCTTCATTTATCATGAAAGCGCGGATGAACGGTGTCACCAAGAGCCTGTTTGTGCACCTTAGGCCAGAAGGGAATCCATCAGGAGGAGAGTGATGCTACAAACGGTTCCCCGGGAAGATCTCGAAGCAGCCGCTACACACACACACATACACGCACGGAATTCTTTCCGTTTGGATCGAGAAAGATCCGGAAAATAATCTGCCAGTTCCTCTAGGAATTTAAAAATACATTCATGTGAAAGAGTTTATTTGAATGTTTTCTATCCATGTAACACTGTGACCAAATATGTTTCAATCAAGTGCTATTAACAGATGGTTATCGAGTTAGCATTAACCACTGGTGGGCTTCCAGTATCGAGGAAAATGTGGAAATATCTAATCGTTACTGAAAATAATCTACCAGTTCCTCTGGGAATTTAAAATTACATTCATATGAAAGAGTTTATTTTAATGTTTTCTATCCACGTAACACTGTGACCAAATACATTAGGTTTTGTGATTTTTCAATCAATCGCAATCAACAGGATAGCTTCTGAAGATTATTCTTCCCTATGAGTAGGATATTTCCGTATCCAATATTGGATGTATAAAACCTTGTGCCTCCAACGTAACGCTCTCGTCTTCGAAGTTCTTCAAATATTCATTCATTTAGAATGAATTCAGATTCAACTTCATACAAATGATCTCTAAATCAACGATAGTCCTACGTCACCCTTGCGGTTATACCATAGATATAACCCACTTCTTGTTTTTTGTGAGGAAGGTGGAGATCTTCATAGACACCCAGTCGCCATGTTGCCTGGGTAGTGTGAGATTCTTATTACTTCACTTATTCAGAGGAGGCAGTGCTGACGCACTCATTTCATTGGGCCATTCTCTGGTCTCCTCTCCATTTGCGTTGAAGCTCTAACATTATCAACGTAATCCCTTTTGTTACTGCATTCCATGTACTCTCGTCGCGACTCATTTTTTGGGACACATTACTCTCGTTGATTTCGACACCAGATGCGAGCATTTCAGAGTGTTCTTGGACGAATCGAGGACATTCGAACACTACGTGGTACGGAGTTTCCACTATGAGTGCACACTGGGGGCAGTGGGGTGAATTCGCATGTCCGAATCTGTGGAGATATTCCCGGAAGCAACCATGACCTAACAGGAACTGCGTCAGCTGGAAGCTCGTTTCTCCTGGTAATCCACTTGGCTATGTCTGGAGTCAGTCTGTGGGTCCATCTTCCTTTTGAGGTGTTGTTCCACTCTTGCTGTCACTTCCTCAACGAGTCACTTCTTGCTCGTTTTCGAGCATCTCTGGTATTCCGTCCAGTTGAAGCACGTTCTTTACGTTCTTTTACAACGCGAGCTTGTCGTCCGCCAGAACAATATCGATGGGAATCATTCCATATAACACATACAGCTTCCATGGATATGGTCCTATATGCACTCGATACTCTCATCGCCATATCTCTGTAGGTTCTGTTCAGCAGCGTTCTGTTTTGTTTATCACTGTTAGGGAAATATCATCTGCGAACCCGATGATGTTGACGCCCTTCGGCAACTTTAGCTTTAACACTCCATCGTACATCCCGTTCCAAAGTGTTAGGCCCAGGATGGAGCCCGTAGGGACACCTTCAGTTATATTGACCGCTTTTTCTCCCTTTCCTGCGTTGTAGAGCAGGATTCTGTTCTCAAAGGATTGCGCACAGGTAGTTCGGTACCAACATCCTGTGTAACGCCTTTGCAATGGCGTCCCAGCTGGCACTATTGAACGTGTTTTTTTCGTTCACTGTTACTACGGCGCAGAACTGGTCGCCACGTCTTTTCTGTTTCGCGCGCTGGTGTGATCGATGTGCAGTATCACTCTCATATTGTTGAAACCACTGGGCACCGAAACCCAAGTGGCCAAATTAACTTCATCTGAGTGACAGCAACCCTGGCAACCGGAAAACAGTTTGAGCGAGAAACGTCAAAGTAAGCCATTCATTTCCGAACATTCGAGAACCAAGAAAATTCAAGACAAGGTTGTGAATTTTTAGAAGAGTCTAGTTATTGATTTTGTGACTATTATTTAAACTGAAACTTAATAAGTAGAACACGATTTTAGTTAGCGCGTGATTTCTAAAACCATATGTGAGTAGAATTTGGTTATTTTGCTATATCTTCTGATACTTACCAACCTTACTTACGCAGCGAAAAACTTATGCAGAGGCAACTTAGAATCCAGGCACGTTTCTCGTAGTAGGAGTAAAAAACTAAATCTGTATGTAATACAAAAAAACACTTACCTTACATTCTCAAACTTAAAATAAAATCATATTTTTCCAGTTTGAGCAGATTCAAACCGAACTGCTACAAAAGGAGTTTTAATTCTCAACATTTCTCAAAAGATTTACATAACCTGACTTTGAGATGGGAAGCTGCCGCTTATGTAATGGCCCGGACAACGAACAGATGGTTGCCTGCGACGACTGCGAGACATGGTTCCATTTCGCTTGCGTGAATGAATCACCCGGTGTGGAACATCGTGATTTCCGATGCTCGGAATGTGCCGCGAAGAGGGAGAAAAAGGGGAAAAAGTCCGGTAGCAAATCCGCGACCGGAACTGTTCCGAAACCCTTACCTCAGTTCGTGGCTCTCGACAATCGACCACCTACCGGTAACATGACCACGTCTACGACTCGTACGATTATCTCGGAACCAAGACGCAGAGTGAGAAATTCCGCCATCCAAGGGGGCGATGACAAATCGCTTGTTTCAAGAGTCAGCAAACGTTCCGCTGTTATGGAGCTTGAAATGCGTCGGATGGAAGAGGAATTGGCGATGAAGGAGAAACAACTAGAGGCGGAAAAACTGATCCGCGAGAGTAGGTTGGAGATTGAGCAATTGATAGCGCAAAGGCGATTCCAGCAGGAAAAGGAGCTGCAGGAGAGGCGACTGGCTCAGGAGAAGGAGATGCTAGAGAAGCAGCTGGCAGAAGAAATTGAATTTCAGCGGAAGCAGCGCACTCTACAAGAAAAGTATCAGCGTGACCGCCACCAATTGGTGTTGGAAGAAATAGGAAGCGATGACGGCGCAGTTGGAGGAAAATATTTGGATGATTTAAAAAGTGCACGACTGGCTAATCCACCATGTCAATCCGGATACGAAACTGGCGGTTCTCAACGAAAACGTGGACGAGGTTCTGAAAGTTTACGAGGACCAAACGCCCAAGCGGAATCCGGAGGTACCGCGACAGCCGAGACATATCGCCCCACTCCAGTACCAACAGGTAAATCGTCAATTCCGCAAGCAAGAATCCGTTAGGGATGAAAGTCGGAGAAATGAGGAGGTATTGTCAACGTCGACGACCAGTTCTCGAGACGGGTCGGGGCCTACCAGGGCACAACGCGCCGCTCGTCAAATCATCACCAAGAAGCTACCTACGTTTACCGGCAGAATTGAAGAATGGCCGTTATTTTACAGCAGCTATATTAACTCAACGGATGCTTGTGGATTTAGTAACATTGAGAATCTTGTTCGCCTTCAAGAGTGCCTAAAGGGACCGGCACTCGAATCCGTTCGTGGTCGACTACTTTTGCCAAATTCCGTACCACAGGTGATTAAAACGCTCCGGATGCTGTACGGCAGACCTGAGCAGTTGATTCACGCGCTTCTAAACAAGGTCCGGAAGGCGGATGCTCCGAGAAGCGATCGATTAGAAACTTTTATTCCTTTCGGGATGGCGGTCCAAGAATTATGTGACCATTTGGAAGCAGCTAACCTACAAGATCACTTGGTTAACCCGATCCTAATACAGGAACTAGTCGAGAAACTTCCGGCTGCAACGAAGCGCGAGTGGGTGCAGTGTCGAAGATTGACTGACCGAGTAACTCTTCGGACATTTGTGGATTTCACATCCAGTATCGTAGCGGAGGCCACTGAAGTAATCTTAGTCATCGATCCGAAAGGAACAGCATCTGCCAAGGGAGACAAACCAAGGTCAAGGGAGAAAGGATTTGTCCAAGCACACTGTGACCCCAGTAGTCCAGCCATGAAACATCAACTCGTTTGTCAAGTCTGCAAGAAAGATGGACATCGAGTCAGGAACTGCGACGTCTTCAGGAGTATGACTGGTGCGGAGCGATTGAAATGGAAGGAGCAGTACAAGCTGTGTGAACGGTGTCTAAACGAGCACGAAGGTTGGTGTAAGTTTAAAATAACCTGCAATGTTGGAAACTGTCGTGAGCATCATCATCCTTTGGTGCACCGTAATGCAATTGCCAACTCAACTCCGAGACACACAGCACCTCCGACTACAGAACAACATCACGCTCACACCACGGAGCAACGCTCGGTGATCTTCAGGATTATACCGATCATACTCTACTACAATCAACGATCGGTTAAAACTTCCGCTTACTTGGACGAAGGTTCGTCTATGACGCTTATTGAGGAGAGCCTCTTCGATGAGCTGAAGGCTAGCGGAGAGCCGCAGCCACCAACGCTTCAGTGGACAGGAAATATCGTCCGTCGCGAACTGGGTTCCGTGTGCTTATCATTGCAAGTGTCAGGTGATACAACGGAACAACGATTGGCCTTGAACGAAGCTCGTACGGTGAAGAAGCTGTACCTCCCGAGACAGCGCGTGAATTTCAGAGAGATTATCAGTCAATATCCGCACCTTCAGGGACTGTACTCGGCTAACCAAGCAGGAGAGGAGCCGAAGATTCTGATCGGACTTAACAATATCCATCTGATGGCGCCTTTGGAATCAAGAATTGGAAACATCAACGAACCAATCGCTGTCAGGTCCCTCCTCGGTTGGACAATCTACGGACCTCGGGGAGCTTCGCACATTGAAGGCTTTTTAGGCTGTCACCGCGAACTTACAAACAAGGAACTGCACGACGTGATGCGTGAGTACTTCGTCGTAGAAGAAGCTGGAGTCACAGTGAACGAACTGTCTGAGTCGGATGAAGTTCGTCGAGCTAGAGATTTGCTGAAGAGAACAACCGTTCGTGTTGAAGGTCGTTTCGAAACCGGATTATTATTCAAGCAGGATGATTTCTAGCTGCCGGACAGCTACCCTATGGCACTAAAGAGGTTGTGTGGTCTCGAGCGACGACTGAAGAAGGATCCTTCTCTCGAACAGGCTGTATGCCGAAAAATCGAAGAATACCAGACGAAGCAGTATGCGCATAAGTTGACGGATGAAGAGATGGTGTCGGTGAATCTCAAGAAGATTTGGTACCTACCTCTCGGCGTTGTTGTCAATCCAAATAAACCTGGCAAGATACGTTTGGTCTTGGACGCGGCGGCTCAAGTGAATGGAACATCGTTAAATTCCATGCTGCTTTCTGGGCCGGATCTTCTAACATCGCTGCCAGCCATTATTCAGCAGTTTAGAGAGCGTCCGGTGGCTTTCAAAGCGGACATACGCGAAATGTTCCACCAATATCGGATTCGGGAAGCTGATAAACACGTATTGCGTTTCCTTTTCAGAACAGACCCTTCGTGTAAGCCGGACGTGTACGTTATGGATGTGGGAACCTTCGGGGCAGCTTGCTCACCTACATCCGCTCAATACGTGAAGAATTTAAATGCCTCCCAACATACGGACCAATTCCCAGACGCAGCAAGAGCTATAGTTCGTCGACACTATGTCGACGACTACCTCGACAGCGCCGATACTGCTGAAGAAGCCATTAATCGAGCAAAGCAGGTCCGCTACGTGCATTCGAAAGCTGGGTTCGAGCTGCATAGCTGGGTCTCGAACGAAAGATCGTTCACTCGAGCACTAGGTGGACAAGAAACTGAGGATCGAGTGCCGCTGCAACTGAATGATGATGGAGCAACGGAACGTGTTCTTGGGATTATATGGTGTCCCCACGAGGATGTTTTTACCTTTTCAACCAACTTTCGGAAGGAATTGCTACCGTACCTCATCAACGATCAGCGACCGACAAAGCGGATAGCCCTCCGATGCTTAATGAGCCTTTTCGACCCGCTCGGATTCCTATCTCCCTTCACAATCCATGGCAAAATCGTTTTACAAAGTCTGTGGCGTACTGGTTGTGATTGGGATCAGAAGGTCGACGACGAAAGCTACACACGTTGGTCCCAGTGGATATCGAAACTGCCTATGATTGAAGAAGTAAAAATCCCGCGTTGTTATCTACAAGGTGCTTCTCCGAAGGTCTACGAAGACTTACAGCTTCATGTGTTCGTCGATGCCAGCGAACAGGCGTATGGTGCAGCTGCTTTTTTCCGAATAACAACCGACGATGGTCCCCGGTGCTCATTGGTGATGGCAAGAACGAAGGTGGCCCCGCTGAAGCTGATGTCAATCCCTCGTATGGAACTAATGGGTGCAGTACTAGGAGCGAGATTGCTGAATTCAGTTGAAGGTAACCATGAACTGAAGGTAATGAAACGCACGCTCTGGACCGACTCTCAAAATGTGCTCTCGTGGATCCGATCCGATCAGCGGAAGTATAAACCATTCGTGGTCTTCAGGATCGGCGAAATTCTCCAAGAGACGAAGATCGACGAATGGCGTTGGGTGCAAACGAAGTATAACGTGGCGAATATGCTCACCAAGTGGGGCAAGGGCCCTTGCTTGGATTCTGATGGACCCTGGTTTGCTGGACCTCAATTTCTGCAGCAACCAGAGGAGATGTGGCCGATACAGAAGACACGAAGATCGAACTCCGGGCATGTCATATGTTCCACACATCGAAGGCAAATGAACCAATAATCGACGTTAGTCGATTTTCCCGGTGGAATGTTCTACTGCGTACGATCTGTTGCGTCTACAGGTTCCTTTCGAACTGCCGCCGTCGGATTGATCGAACGCCCATCGAGGTCATTCCAGATGCTACCGAAAGAATGCGAAAATTGGTGATCCGTGATGTAAATTATACCATTGTTCCGCTGAAACAAGAAAAATACGAATTAGCCGAAGTTCTGCTGTGGAAAACGGCGCAACGTGAGACGTTTGCGTGCGAAGTAGCTATCACACAAAAGAACCGTCAACTGACATCGGAAAATTGGATTCCGATTGAGAAAAACAGTGCCATCTATCACTGCAAACCGTTCCTAGATGAGTGTGATGTATTACGGATGGACGGCAGGACGAAATATGCGGACTTTATTCCTTACGACACAAGGTTCCCCATCATTCTACCAAGAGACCACGAAATCACTGATTTGCTGCTAGCGGAATATCATCGGCGTTATGGACACGCAAACCGAGAGACAACGTTCAACGAAATCCGACAGCGTTACTATATCCCGAAGCTGCGAAGTGGTGTGAAGAGGGCGATGAAAAATTGCCAATGGTGTAGAGTCAAGAAGAGTCGACCGCAAGTACCTACTATAGCACCTCTACCGGTTGAACGATTGATGCCGTTCCTGCGACCATTTAGTTATGTCGGCGTCGACTATTTTGGGCCAATCGAGGTGGCATTAGGACGACGGGTCGAAAAAAGGTGGGTTGTACTTTTTACATGCCTGACGATCCGAGCAGTGCATTTAGAGATTGCACACAAATTGAACGCTGACTCGTGTATCATGGCCATACGGAGATTTGTGCTGCGTAGAGGTCCACCAATCATCATTTTCTCCGATAATGGCACCAACCTGAAGGCAGCCAACAAGGAACTCCAAGAGCAGATACGTCGGATCGGGACAGGCTGTGCCAATGTCTTTACCAATGCCAAGACACGTTGGTGCTTTAACCCGCCATCGGCCCCTCATATGGGGGGCATATGGGAGCGTATGGTACGGACGGTCAAGTCGACTATGGCAACACTGAACACGAACCGTAGAATGAATGATGAAACTCTTTTGACCGTTATCGCCGAAGCCGAAGAGATCGTTAACTGCAGACCATTGGTCTACATGCCGCAAGAATCAACGGATGCCGAGGCGCTCACGCCCAACCATTATTTGCGTGGTACAGTTACAGAGTTGAAGGATCCTTGCATCGCACCGTCAGGCTGAAGCGCTTCGAAGCACTTACCAAAGGTCTCAGTACATCGCCGATGAACTATGGAAGCGGTGGCTAAAAGAGTATGTCCCTTCGTTGAACGTGCACACCAAATGGCTGGAAGACTCGAAACCACTTAAGGTAGGCGACCTAGTGTTCATCACAGACGATCAGAATCGCAATGGATGGGTCCGAGGGCGAGTGGACAAAGTCATCGCAGGCAAGAATGGCCGTGTGAGACAAGCAGAAGTTCACACGTCCGGTGGGCTGTTACGGCGACCAGTAGCTAAACTTGCAGTCATCGAGATCGGGTCATCAGGTAAATCTGACCAGGAAGCAGGTTCTGGATGAGGTTTACGGGTTGGGGAAATGTTGAAACCACTGGGCACCGAAACGCAAGTGGCCAAATTAACTTCATCTGAGTGACAGCAACCCTGGCAACCGGAAAACAGTTTGAGCGAGAAACGTCAAAGTAAGCCATTCATTTCCGAACATTCGAGAACCAAGAAAATTCAAGACAAGGTTGTGAATTTTTAGAAGAGTCTAGTTATTGATTTTGTGACTATTATTTAAACTGAAACTTAATAAGTAGAACACGATTTTAGTTAGCGCGTGATTTCTAAAACCGTATGTGAGTAGAATTTGGTTATTTTGTTATATCTTCTGATACTTACCAACCTTACTTACGCAGCGAAAAACTTATGCAGAAGCAACTTAGAATCCAGGCACGTTTCTCGTAGTAGGAGTAAAAAACTAAATCTGTATGTAATACAAAAAAACACTTACCTTACATTCTCAAACTAAAAATAAAATCATATTTTTCCAGTTTGAGCAGATTCAAACCGAACTGCTACAAAAGGAGTTTTAATTCTCAACACATATCGTCTAAAGACGACGCTCGTACACACAGCTCATCACGCGGATGTCGTCTATAGACGACACTCGTACACATAGGTCGTCGCGCGGATGTCGTCTATAGACGACGCTCATAGCGAAAGGGTTAAGTGCCGCTTGACTGTCTGAGAATATGCAGATGTTAGCATGTCTATTTTCCTTCTGAGGCAGACATTCAAACATTCTATTTTTACAGCTATTTTTGCCTGAAAAACTGTTGGCCAGTTTTCCGTAGCCACAGAGATTTTTATTCAGGGACCATACACTCCGGCACCTGCTCTGATTCCTATTTTGACCCATCAGTGTAGAACATTACTGAACCATTACGAACGTTGGGACCACCTTCATCCCATACTGAACGAGAATGTTTGACCACTCTGTATGGAATGTTCATCTCTGAGGCTGGTCCAATGGGTAAGAGATTCAGGATGCTCAAGTGACCAGTGTTTGCTCCAGTGATTGCAACGCATACTGGTCGTTGGAGTTTGTTTAGCTTTTTTTAGCTACAGTCTCCTTAGTATTTGTCCACCATACAAGTGAGGCATAGGTTATCCTAGGCCACACAATTGCAGTGTAGACCCACATAACCATTTTTTTGATTAAGGCCTGTTGTTCTTTCTATCAGTTTAGAGCATGCCCATAGGGCTTTTTTGTTAGGGTAACTATTTCCAGTTTAGGGTGGTCAGCAAAAAAAAAATTTCCATTTTTACCCAAACTGACTTTTTTACAAAAATTCATAACTTTTGAACTACTAGGCCGATTCTAATGATTGACATATCAAATTGAAGCCAGTGAGCTTTTTATTAAAAAATATTGAACGTGCAAAAAAAATGGATTTTTTTTCGGAATTATTGATTGTAGTTGTTTTTTTTATTGTTTTCGTGGCTTTGGACTAGAGGGTGCTATATTTTTTTATATTTTTTCTGGAAAGCTGAGGTTTTTTTACATAACAAATTTCGATATCAGAGAAGCTATTTTTTTTAGTTTTTGAGATATGATTTTTCAAGTTTAACATGGTTTAATTCTTCGTTCAATATTATTAGTCGATCATCTAAATCGGTTCAGAGGTTCAAAAGGTATGACTTTTTAGAAGAGTCAAGTCAAAGTCAAATTGATTTTTTGGAGCACCCTGAAATGGTAATGGGCACCATAATAAAAAAAAATTGAAAAATACGGGTCTAATGTTCTGCAAAAAAGAACAAAATAACCACTTTTGACAAGAATCTGAGAAGCAGTATATCGGTTTCACATGGAATCGCTGTATATAGGGAAGTCATCAGTGAATCACTAAGAAAAAAAACAATGTTTCAATAAAAAAAAACTTGTTAATGTATATTATTAGATAAAAATGTACACACTCAAAGAAAGATTGCGTTGCAATTTGTAATCATTGATGTAAGCATGTTTATTTCTTGAGAAAGGTCAGTCATATGCTGTGGAGTGGCAATCAACGTAGGTGCAAATACAGTGGCCAGATTAGATTCGTTCATTTTGTTTATCGCATGGTATGAAGCTACACGGTTAAGATGTTCAAGGATGTATTTCAAGCAATTGAAATGAGCTTGTGGCAACTGCTTCATCGCATCCCTCAGCGAAATGACTTGTTCTCCTATAGTTTTATGAGCTGGAATAAGATTATAAAAGCAAATGTTCAAATTTCTACTATATCATGTTACCCATCGATTGCATGAACTTCGAATATGAATGGAATGTAATTAAAGGGACAGGAAGCAACCTCAAATATAGCTTCAACACTCCGGAAATCACATTAATATTGCTATAGGCAAGTCCGGTCATGTCAGCTTTTTCGCCATCTTTGTCCAGAGTCATCTTCAGAGCGTCAATCTCATCCGCGAAACCAGATATACGATATATCCCTTCTTGCAGCATTCCATGTCGCTCGACTTCTTCTACGCACTTTTTTACAATGAATGGAATCTTGCATTTGTGCGCTGTGACCAACGTTGTTAAATCTACTCCAAAAATCCCTCGGAGTCGTTTCAAGTCTGGAACACATTTAGCTGGAACTATTTCTGAACATTTCACGTGTGCTACAAATCCACAATCTGAAACATTCCTGAATTATCGTCAAACTGTTAAACAAGTTTCTTTTGTTGTACATATTTTACCTTCACATTTGACCCCTTGTGATGTGAATCCCCAGAGAAAGTTTGCACAAAATTCACACCAATTTAATCCTTTAAAAGTATGTGTTTTAAAGTTATGATTTTTCTCATATATTTCTGGCAATACACCACAATCTGACACATCCGTGATCATCGCTAGAGGATCATCGGCCTTTGCGCCTGTTATAGCCGTAGTCGACATATCGTCGTTGAACATAGAGAGTTTTGACGATTTTCTCAGTTCATTCGATAACGCTCTTAGTTTCCTTCGGTTTAATGTCATATATGGACTTTGTTCATAGCAGTTTTTTGTCTGGCAGTTAATTTGTTGGATGATTGATCCGGCGTGTATTCGCATATAGAAATCCACTAAGCCGTCAGCTACCAAATCATGAACAGTATCAAATTTTTTGAAGTTTTCTCTCAGGAAATGTCCTTTATCCGGTGAGTAATATATCTTGAAATGTTTAGTTTTTCTCCCAAATCTTAAACTTAATGTCCAGTAATCCGTTGCACCTGGACTCCGACGAATTAGGTAAGAACCATCCGGTTTACCCTCTAGTATTTTTTCACTTTTGTGATGGTCCATAATACCATGATATGCAGAATCGTAAAAATTAGGACGTTGATCAACAGATGTGTCACAGTATATAGGTTTCGGCGTAGGCGCTTCTAACTGAATTTTGTATACTAAAAATATGAATATGCTTAAATTGTTATATATTTGAGTGATTAAATCTTACATTCTGGCTTCCACACTTTATCAATTTGAGATAGGGTCTCCTTAGCCATCGCAGAAATTAGAAACAAACTATGATAAATATTAAAAACACAATTGGATGATGTGCAGTATTGTTTGCGTTTTCATTCCATTTTACTGAAGACGTCGGTTAATCGTTCGATAAATTCAAATAATCGAATATCTGAAATCATAATCGCGTAATTTTGTATCGAATAATTCAATATCAAAATATAAATACATCGAATAATTGTCACTTTAATCGCGATTAATGAAAAAAGGAATCTTTCTCAAGGTTAATGCATTTCTATGTTAAGAATTAGGCTATATAATTTTTTTATCCAACCATGTAACATCGACAACCGGATAGACCAAGCGACCAGAAAAACAACGTGATACGTGATTATTACAAGAAATAAATATTCGCTCGATTAATCGAATATTGAAAGACAATTATTCGAATGAATCGAATATTGAAAAATTCGATAATCGATAATCAAATAAATGAAAAATTTAGACATCACTAACTGAACGCAATAAACCCAATAAACAGTTTTACATTTATTGGAATGTTTTGTGCAAGATGGGTCTATGGTACTAGGTGAGGCCGTTTCGTCACTAAGTTGGTTTTTTTTTTTTTTATATCTGTATTATAGTGACTTTCAACACTTTTGGCTGGTTCGTCACTTTTTACTTCCAATTTTGGAAGAATGTTGGGAGTGAGAATTGAACTCGTGATCTTCAGCGTGAGAGGTATGGATGTTACCACTACGCCAGATCGGCTCCACACTAAGTTGGTTAGGGGAGCGGTATATGAAAACAGTACGGAAGGAAGCAGAAGCGTGAAAGAGACAGACTGATCACGAGCGAGCTTGGGCACAAGCGTATTGTGTTTTGTTTACAAACAAAACACAGTAGACTTCCAATATGGCTGAAGAGTGGTTTTAGCAAGTTGGCCCACCTTAGGATATACTTTTACGCGCCTTGGTTTTGTGACAACCGAACAGACAAAGTTCGACTATGATGTTTTACTAGCGAAGTAAACAAAACCAAGGGATTGCTAAGATGGCCGCCTTTTAGTAGCCACCATAGAAAATCATGAGCATAGAAATCATAACCTAAAATTAAAAATGAAATGCTCCGCACGTTTCTTCAGCTGTGATTTTAATTGCAAATCGTCAAGAAAGCTTCCGGATGAGTATCCAAACATCGCTTGCCAAAGGAAACTATCCAACGTAATCAAATATTAACATATATGACTCCAAACATTAAACAATACGTGAGCCCCCTAAGCGCGAGCCCTGTTTTATGCTACCTAGGCTCAATTTGCATTGGATGGGATAGGGTTGCCAGAGCCCCGAACAAAACAAACCAAAACTGGGATGCGAGATGAGGTATTTTCTTAAGGCTGGTTTACACTAGAGATGTCTACATGATACTACACTGGCCCAAAAGTTTAGTAATATGAGCTAAACTAAATTTTTTCAACATATTTGAGCGTTTATGGCGGCTCGCACACTGAAGCAATAAGCAATATGCGATATGCAACAGGCAACATGTTTTTTTGTACTTCACATACCAAAGCAATTCGTGTTGACGGCTTTGAACTTCGTTTACCAGTTTGGAGGAGCGTTGATTTTCAGGCGCATTGAATTCGTTTTTAAAGTTAAAATTATAAATGAAAATTATCTTGTCCGTATCAAATTAGTATTCTATTTAAACTGAAATACCTTTTTTTTTCAGGCGATACGAAAAATGTGTCTGAAGACAATATTATATTATAATGAAAAGTTTCAGTCAAAATATCGGAAATGTATAGAAATTTAGAATATATATTTAGTATAGAATGATTTAGAAATTTTCATTCAAATTTCAACATTTTAAAACTGGCTCCATGCTTCCTAATCTGATAGAGATTACACTATCGAGTTTGGGACCCAAATTATAGCTCCACATTGAAAGTCACCGCCAGACGTCGACACTGCACCACTGTCATCGTGAATAAAGAATCTCTTGTTCAAAATGTCATCTGATGAATACGAAATGATAATGTTGTGGCAAATTTTGAGAAAGAAAAGAAAAAGAAGACGATATTGGATTCATTCAGCATTTGAAGCGTTGAGTAAACATAGAGCCAGTGTATGTGCTCAAGAATTGAAAACGTATCCCACACAGTTTCAAAACTGTTACCAAATGAGTCCGAATACTTTAGAAACGCTAGTTCAGCTGATAGCACCTCATATTACTAAACAAGACACCAATTAAAGATATGCGATCAGCCCACAGGAGAAACTTTCAATCACATTAAGGTAGGATAAATTCAATACAATTTACATCAGAGTATACTTATATTAATGATAATACTACAAAACATAACAAAATTGATATTATGTATTCCTATCGTCATCAACTGATGACATGTTGGGTGAAAAATTCTGAATAAATGTTGCAGCAGATGAAACCTGTCCTCCACCATATTCTGTTGTTGAATACTGTAGCAGGGATACACGAAAATCAGAAAATCCCAGGGCACGTTTATGACAAGGTAAGCTAAGATAAGATCAGACAATAGAGGGTTCTTTTACGGACCAAATTTTTGTCAGCCGTTCTTATTTCTGATTGGTTGATTTCGAAAAATTTGGTAAACAAAGTCATTTTTTTCAGTGTTGCCAATAATATAAATAGTGAATTTAATGAATATTACGATACTTAGTTTAAAGGAAATGTTAAGGAATTATATGCAAGTTTATGTAAAGTGAACGGCAAAACACTAATTTGTCAATTTAGCTGACTTATTTTGTCGATGCTGCTTCACTGTCCATTAATTTCTGGGCTGAACATTCTTCTCGCCGCTTTGATAGCAAGTCCATCAATCCAACCAGATGTTTATGTGTATCGGCTGTATACGAAGAATTCGGTACTACGGTCATGTGTTACGAAAGAGTCACAATTTTCAAGTTGTTCCTGAATTGCAATGGAGTTTAGCGCCGTTGTTTTGCACGGAGAAAAGACTCTCCAGACAATCTTGGACGAGTTGTTATGGATATCATTATTATATTATAGATATGAATATTGAAAAGACATATTTTATCTTTTCTAAACATAGTTTTGATATTCTCTAATTGAAAATATGCAAAATCATTAAATTCGCACCAACCAAATGTTACGATTCATAAAAACAGAAATTGGCTTCGTTTTTGGACGAAGAAGAGAGTAAGAAGCCAGTTGTCTGATCTTGTCTTAAACCTGGACTTGAAGTGTGTAGGACACGATTCACTTATACACTCTCAACTATGACATCTTAGCTTTGACGAAAAGCAGCGATCGCAAAGCAATTCATAACAAGTGTTTTTTTTGTTGTAAATATTACGTGTTTCGCTATTTATTTTTTAAAATACGTGAATCCAGTAAAAACATCCGTAACATCCGCAGAATCGGACCAGCTTTTTAATGGGACTAAACGAGACTATCCCGAGAAGGATATTCCATCAGAGGAAATCGGGAGCATCATCATCAACATCTCTAATGAAAAAAACTTAGCGATTCGGCTGGTTCTGATGGCTTAATTCAAGCTCTGCGGCAGGAGATATCGAAGAGCTACAGAGAGCTTCAGAAAGCAAAAATACGAATTACCGAACCATAATTTACCACAAAAAAAATTTTTTTGATTAGGTTTTGAATCTAAATAGATTATCTTCATGCTGCAATGAATAAATATATACTGTGCCGATAGAACCCCTCGTTATAGCGATGCAACGTTACATATCGACGACAACTTCACTCGGCATTCGATCCATAAAAACCAGTTCGAACGGAAACAAAACAAACAGAGATCTTTCTAAAGACAAAAAGCGAATAATTGAATCATCGTTAAAAGCAGTGCATCAATTAAAATTCTTTCCATTTTTTCTCAAATGATAGTACACCAAATTTGTAAGTTTATTCGTTATGAAGATTAAATTTGAATTCTAAATAAATGAATTATTGTAGCTTGAAGCACACAGAAACAAATATCGTGTTTGCTATCGAGAGTTGGCGAAAATCTATCCCCACAAATCTTCAAGAAATTTGTACGAGGACGAGAAAAATGGAGGAACAACCAACACCCTATAGATTCAACTGCAGAAAATGCGATCGGCCTGATTCCGCGGAAGGCCAAATGGTCGCTTGTGATGTTTGTCAGAGATGGGAACATTTCGGATGTGCCGGAGTTGATGAAAATATAAAAAAACATTCATACGTGTGCAGCGAGTGTAAGATGAATAGGACTGGCACGAAACCGAAGCAGACATTGAAGTTACCGGTTAAGAACGTCAAAACAACTTCCAGGGCATCATCGAAGAAGGGAGCTGCTAAAGCAGATACTGATCGTTCTAGTGTTAGTTCTGCAGCAAGACTAGCTATGCTAGAAACTGAATTGAAAATCGTAGGCGAACAACAACAATTGCAAGAGCAAGAACTTAACGCAGAGAATGAGCTGAAGAAACGAGAAATACAGGAGGCTGAGCGGCAATTGGAGGATAAAAAGAAAATGTTGGAAGAAGAAAAAAGGTTGCGGGAGAAGAAACTGCAAGAAGAGAAAGATTATTACAACAAGCAGAAATTGATTCGTCGTCAGTCTATGGAAAAGAAAAACGAAATCATAAAGCAAATGTCCGAGTGCAGTAGCAAAGCAGGTTCGATCGTCGATCAAAGCGTGAAGGTATCCTCATGGCTTGAGCAACAGCAGTGCACCACCGTTCCTCCGACTAAACCAACTAACCCTGAGCCGCAGGTACCCCCCGTACTACTTCCACCGACATCAATCGCGGCTCTCGAGCCTGCGCCCATTACATCGCAATGGGTTAATTCAGGACCTAGCGTACCGATGCCAATACACTATCAACCGGTGAACACTACAGCTGAAAACAATCGGATCCCGCACGATCATCTGTACAACCATCTAGTTTTTTTTTTTTTTCCAAAATATATTTTTTATTAAGGCACATGTGGCGTTAGCCTGACGGGGCCGGGAGTCCAATATTTTGACAATTTTTGTCTTACAACTATGTTAGTAATATGTAACCGATTACTCGCGGTTGGCTCGAGGTTAGTATTACAAGTGTTCTCATAATTGGTATGTTGCAGTCTTCGATGCTCTATACGTGTGCCCGACACGGGCTACTTCCTATTGGGATGCAGCTGACCATTAATCAGCAACGCTCCCTAGTCTGTACCCCATATCTAGCGTGGTGCGTCTTTCTCGACTCGAGGAATCCAGGATAGAATGGTCACTAGCCGGCGCAATCCTCAGTTCGTGTAGAGTTGTCATGAGCGGTACAACCTTTGGCTCTTGTTGAATGATCAGTGGACTGCACAACCTTTGGCCCGTGCATCTGTAAAGAGTGTGTGTATGTATTGCCGCGACTAAGTAAAAGTTTATCGATCGGATAGGAGGGATATGAAACGGGGACACAACGAAGGAAACATCATTAAACGTTGACATCGGCGTTTCTGAGGAACAGGTATAGATGAAGCAGAAGATCAGCATCCCGGCTACCTAAGATATCCCGGACGGGGATATCCGATTGTCTGCCTTTTGCTCTCAGTGCTCTAGAGAGCTGAGAGCGAGCAGCATGGAACCGGATACACGACCAGACAACATGCTCGATGTCGTGGTAGCCATCGCCACAATCACAAAGATTGTTTGCTGCGAGCCCAATGCGATAGAGATGCGCGTTTAGGTTGTAGTGATTGGACATAAGCCGAGATATCACGCGAATGAAATCACGACCTACATTCAATCCCTTGAACCATGCACTCGTCGAGACCTTAGGGATAATCGTGTGTAACCAACGACCGAACTCATCTTCACTCCACATGCGCTGCCAACTAACGAGTGTGTCCTGACGAGGAATGTGAAAAAATTCATTATAGGCAATTTGCCTTTCAAAAAGTGTGCCTTCTGAAGCGCCTACCTTAGCTAGCGAGTCCGCTTTCTCATTCCCCGGAATCGAGCAATGAGAGGGAACCCATGCTAAGGTAATCTTGAATAATTTTTCGACTTATTCTTGTTAGGAAATAAGATGAGCGTTTATCAACTTTCATTGAGCGGATTGCCTCTATTGAGCTGAGACTGTCTGAAAAAATAAAATAATGGTCGATGGGCAGTGTTTCAATGATCCCTAGAGCATAGTATATCGCACCCATTTCTGCGACATACACGGAACAAGGATCTTTGAGTTTGAAAGAGGCACTGGAATTTTTATTGAAGATGCCGAAGCCAGTGGAGCCGTTTATGTATGAACCGTCAGTAAAGAACATTTTATCAGATCCAACTTTCTCATATTTTTCCGAAAATATCGACGGAATAACATTGGAGCGTAGGTGATCTGGTATTCCATGGATTTTTTGTCGCATGGACAGATCAAAAATGACAGAGGAATTGCAAAAGTATGGGAAGCAAACTTGGTTGGAGATGCCTGGTGAAGGGTGCACGTCGTGGGTAAGGTACTCATGGTATAAAGACATAAAACTTGACTGAGGAGTCAGTTGGAGTAGATTTTCGAAGTTAGCAATCACCAATGGATTCATGATCTTGCAACGGATGAGAAATCTGTAGGATAATTCTGTGAACCGAAGAGTAAGCGGGGGTACTCCTGCCAAAACTTCGAGACTCATCGTATGTGTCGAATGCAAACACCCCATGGCTATACGCAGGCAACGATATTGTATTCTCTCCAGCTTAAGAATATGAATCCTGGCAGCTGATCGGAAGCAAAAACTGCCATATTCTAACACTGATAATATCGTTGTTTTGTATAACTGAATTAGGTCTCCTGGATGGGCACCCCACCATGTTCCGGTTATTGTTTGGAGAAAATTGATTCTTTGCTGGCATTTCTGTTTCAAATACGCAATGTGTATTCCCCAGGTACATTTAGAGTCAAAATATACTCCAAGGTATTTGAAAAACATCGAGTGCTTGATCGTTTTGCCGGATAGGTAAAGCTGGAATTGGGCGGGTTCGTGCTTCCTAGAAAAAACGACCATTTCAGTTTTCTCCGTAGAGAATTCGATACCCAGCTTGAGGGCCCACGTGAACAGATTGTTCAGGGTATCTTGCAACGACTTTTGCAGAACGACGGGATTAGTACCCGTGATGGAAATAACTCCATCGTCTGCAAGTTGTCTCAGCGTGCAGTCTCTAGTTAGACAATCATCTATATCATTGACGTAAAAACTGTACAAGAGGGGGCTTAGGCAGGAGCCTTGTGGTAGGCCCATAAAACTGTATCGAGAAGATTTCAAGCTGCCATGATTGAAAAACATGTGCTTTTCTGACAGTAAATTGTACAGGAAATTATTCAGAATTGGTGAAAGTCCACGATTATGAAGTTTCTCTGAGAGAATTTCCATGGAAACTGAATCAAATGCCCCTTTGATATCGAGGAAAACGGAAGCCATTTGTTCTTTGCGAGCAAATGCGATTTGGATTTCAGAAGAAAGCAGCGCGAGACAATCATTTGTCCCTTTACCTCGGCGGAAGCCAAACTGCGTATTTGACAGCAAATTGTTCGTTTCGACCCACTTGTCCAAACGAAGTAGAATCATTTTCTCTAACAATTTGCGAATACAGGATAACATTGCAATCGGCCTATACGAGTTGTGATCGCAAGCCGGCTTGTTGGGTTTTCGTATGGCTATCACTCTCACTTGTCTCCAGTCATGCGGGACAATATTCAGCTCCAGAAACTTGTTGAACAAGTTCAGCAAACGCTGTTTTGCCAAGTCGGGAGGATTCTTCAACAAGTTGAATTTAATCTTGTCCGACCCCGGAGCTGAATTGTTACATGAGAGGAGGGCAATTGAGAATTCCACCATCGAAAAATTCTCATAATCGCATTGGAGCGGAATATCGCGTACGACGCTTTGTGCAGGAACAGAATCGGGACAAACCTTCCTTGCAAATTTGAAAATCCAACGGTCAGAGTATTCCTCGCTTTCATTGGTATGGTTCCAGCCACGCATTCTCCTAGCCGTATTCCAAAGAGTACTCATAGCGGTCTCCCTTGACAAACCATTGACGAATTTCCGCCAATATCCACGCTTTTTTGCTTTAATCAGACCTTTTAGTTTGACTTCTAGAGCTTGGTACTTTCGAAACCATTCCACTGATCCAGTTTTCCTGAATTTTTTGAAAGCGGATGATTTTTCAAGGTAGACCTTTGAACACTCCTTGTCCCACCAAAGTGATGGAGGACGACGTCGGAAAGTGGTAGCCGGTACACGTTTCTTTTGAGCTTGAAGTGCGCTATCGTAAATCAAACTTGATATAAAATTATACTCTTCAAGGGGAGGAAGTTCATGCATCGAAATGATTGCTTCAGATATTAATTCTGCAAATTTTCTCCAGTCAATATTCTTCGTGAGGTCATACGCAATATCGACTGACTTACTAGATTTTGATTCATTGGCGATCGATAAAATTATTGGTAGGTGATCACTACCGTGGGGATCTTGGATTACCTTCCATGTGCAATCCAGGGATAATGAAGAAGAGCAGAGAGATATGTCTAGCATGCTTGCCCGTGCAGGAGGGTTGGCTATCCTAGTTGCTTCCCCAGTATTTAAAACTGTCATGTTGAAGTTGTCGCACAGATCATAAATCAACGTGGCACGGTTGTCATCGTAGAGTGACCCCCATGCTGTTCCATGGGAGTTGAAGTCACCTAAGATTAACCGCGGCTCCGGCAATGCCTCGATAATATCAAAGAACTGATGGCGGCCTACAGTAGTCCTGGGAGGAATATATATCGAAGCAATGCAGAGTTCTTTGCCATTGATTTGTATCTGGCAAGCGACAACTTCAATGCCTGTAATCGATGGGATAGTGACTCTATAGAAGGAGTGACGTTTTTTGATCCCCAATAGTACGCCACCAAACGAGTCGTTACGATCTAGGCGAATAATGTTGAAATCGTGAAAATTCAGCTCGTCGGCTGAACAAAGCCATGTTTCACAGAGAGAAAATACATCACAGTTAGAACTGTGAACTAAAAATTTAAATTGGTCTAGTTTAGGGATGATGCTTCTGCAATTCCACTGTATGACAGTGGTCAAATCCTTGACCTCTTGCGCTGAATTAGGCATCGAGGGAAATGAACGCTGCTAAAAAGCCACATTTTTCTTTCAAAAATGTTCTCACAACCGGAAGCAAACATAATACTATGCTTTTAAGAGGATCATTTATATTTAAAGCATTTAAAATGTTATCCACAAGGTCTGAAAGCGCAAGCAGGCCAGGTAGTGGCTGTTGCTTCGACCGCGAAAATGGAACAGACGTGTTCGTTGTTGTTCCGGGAAGTGCTGAGGACCCCTGGTTGGTAGCATGACCACGTAAACCGGGAGGTACTTGCTTCGGCCTATTCTCAGCACGTTCAGTTCGAGGCTTCATTCCAACTTGGGAAGTTTCGGTATTCTTTCTGGGGAGTGATGGAAAAGAAGTAATTTTTCTTTTCCTGATGGCACCCTGCGATGTACCGGAACATCCGGCATTGGGAGCGTCAGCAACAGGCTCGTCGTTCTGCAGAATGGAGTAGGGATTGTCCTGTGTCGTTGGCACGGAACTCTTAAGCATTTCTGCAAAAGTCCGCTTGGAACGTTCCTTTAAGGAACGCTTGAGTTTTTCCCCTCGTTGTTTGTACACCGGGCATTGAATAAGATCATGAGGAGTCCCGCCGCAATGAAGACACTTGTGCTCTTTCGCGCAAGGATTCTCATCATGGCTCTCTCCACAATCTGCGCAACGTTTTTTATTGCAACAATAGGCGGCCGTGTGACTGAGAATTGAGAATTCTTTTGTCATTTTTATTTGTCATATATATTTTTTTGTCATTTTCTTTTGTCATTTTTATGTGACACAGATTTCAGTCGATCGCATGCAAGAATCTTCACAGTTTTTAGTGTGGAGTTCTTGAAGCGACCGACACCGTCGATTATCTCTTTTCGGGTCAAACCCTTTTCGGTTATTACGCCGTCTATTTCGACGTTGCAACAGGGTACGTATACACGATACTCAATCGCAAAGAGGTCGCAGCGCGTTATTTTGTTCGCTTGGGTCCTGCTTGAGACGACAACTCGTAGTTTGTCTGGCCCCATCCGTGTAATTTCGGTAACGTCAGAAAAATGTTGAGTTAGTTCCTTCGAGATACGAATGACATTGAGAGGTTTGGATTTTCGTCTAAAGTACACAATGAATGGGCCTTTGGAGCCTTCAGGGTATTCTTTAGGACGAAAATCCTGTTTCTCGTCGATTTCCTCATCTTCGGAACTATCCACTTCGTAAACAGAATTTTCTACCTCAATTTCTGCTTCACCCTCCTGCTCTTCAGGAGGAGGTTCGGTATCAGAAATATTCAATTGCGTCAACGGGGGGTCCTTTCCGCCCTCAGCCATATTAGAAAAATCGGCCAACTGTTCGATATGAACAGAATATAATAATTATCAAAATGAATAAGTAAAAAAATATATATTATAAGGTTATGCTGCGGAAAATATTTATATTAATTTATTTTATTTATATAAAATTCTAAAATGAAAAAAAGTTCCAATAAAATTTCAACGGTAATGTAACCAAGAAAAAATAGACACCCCTAATGCCAACGTTTGCCGATTTGGTAAACACACAGATGAACAATGGTGTAAATCGAGCACAGATGGTAGAAGGAATGATAGGAGGACAAAAGAAAAATAAACTAATACTTGCCGCTGCTGTGTGGCGTGTGTGATAAATCTGTCTGAATTGTATCCTCTGCGTCTCGGTCGCGCACCACTTTGAGCTTCGCTCTACTCGCAAGCGCAACCGATGAAAAAAAAACACAGTCTGATTCGATGTGGAAAAAAAACACCTTTGTTGGATCGTTTCGAAAACCTATCCGATCTACTTGCGAGTTATCGAACGAATGATCTAGTTGCCCCAGGAATGCTGAATGCCAATCAATTGGCAGCACGACAGGTGCTGAACAAAGATCTGCCAAAATTCAATGGCCGTCCCGAAGATTGGCCTCTGTTTATTACAAGCTATGAGCAATCGACGGAAGCATGCGGATATACAGAGGTAGAAAATCTCATACGTCTTCAAAAATGCCTCGAAGGCCACGCTCTGGAGTCGGTACGAAGCAAATTACTCATCCCATCTAATGTACCACAAGTGATTCAAACACTACGCATTCTGTACGGTAGACCGGAACTACTAATCCGGTCCTTATTGGATAAAATTCATCACGTCCCATCGCCTAAGCACGACCGACCGGAGACGATCATGGAGTTCGGAATATCCGTCCAAAACCTGGTTGATCACCTGATTGCAGCACGACAAGATGATCATCTGACGAATCCTATACTTATGCAGGAACTGGTAGAAAAACTACCGGGTTCACTGAGACTAGATTGGGCTGCATACAGATCTCGACTTCCACGAGCTACACTGCGATCCTTCGGTGAATTCATGTCGGGTCTAGTAACAGCTGCTAGTTTAGTAACATACGAGCTTCCCAAACTTTATAAAATGTGTGACAATGATAGAATGACATTGAGAACTAGAGCAATGATTCAAACGCATTCCTTAGAACCCGGGGCTCCCTTGGCATCGCCCACTTTCGTAGCAAGAGGAAATAAGCTAAGCAAACCGTGTGCTTCTTGTGGTCGGGATGGCCATAGAGTAGCCGAATGTCAAAATTTCATTACTTTGGCGACGGACGATCGATGGAAGCTAGTACAGGAAAAGAACCTCTGTCGTACCTGTCTGAACAGTCATGGGAAGTGGCCGTGCCGTTCATGGAAGAGTTGCGAAGTGGAAGGATGTCGTCACAAACACCACACCCTCCTCCATTCGGTCAATTCAATTGGTGTGTCAGCTAGTCATCTATCATCATTCGTAGGTCAGTCCTACCTGTTTCGAATGGTTCCTGTTGTATTACACGGAGAGCAAACAAGTCAGATGGTATTTGCCTTTATCGACGAAGGTTCTTCAGAAACGTTGCTGGAACATTCAACTGCTAAAAGTTTGGGTTTGTCCGGCCCAAAAGAGCCGCTTGTTCTACAATGGACAGGAAGTGTAACCCGTGAAGAATATCATTCCCAACGGGTACAGCTGAAAATATCTGTAAAGGACAGTTCCTCCTATCACGATCTAATAAATGTGCGCACAGTCAGCCGCCTTACACTCCCGACACAAACGCTGAGATATCAAGAAATGGCTAAGCGTTTTCCAAATTTACGTGGCTTGCCAATAAAAGATTACACTGCAGCGCAGCCAAAACTATTGATCGGACTAAATAATCTCGGTTTATGTGTTCCCAGAAAACTACGAGAAGGCAGTCCTCATGAACCCATCGCTGTGAAGTGTCAACTTGGTTGGAGCATTTATGGCGGGTTCTCAGCTGATCCAGCCCAACGCATGACGGTCAACTTTCATACAGTAGCGTCCTCTACCCCCGATCAGTTATTGAATGAACAATTACGTGACTATTTCACCATCGAAAATAACATGGTGGTCCCTCCGCTAGCGCAGCTCGAGTCCGATGATGATAAACGGGCTAGAATTCTACTAGAAACGACAACACAGCGTGTTGGACAGCGCTTCGAAACGGGTCTTCTCTGGAAGTCCGATGTTATAGAGTTTCCCGACAATTACAGCATGGCTTTGCGCCGTTTACAGTCTCTGGAGCGAAAACTACAGAAAGATCCTGAACTTGAGGCTCTAGTACGACAACAGATAAGAGATTATTTGAAAAAGGGCTATGCACACAAAGCCACAAACGAGGAAATATCATCCAGCGATAGCAGGCGGGTTTGGTACCTCCCTCTGGGAGTTGTGATTAACCCAAAAAAACCCAACAAAATCAGGCTAATCTGGGATGCTGCCGCAACATTTAACGGGGTCTCGTTCAACTCCAAGATTCTCAAAGGTCCAGATCTCTTAACGCCTCTGCCCGCTGTGCTCACGCGTTTTCGACAACATCCAATAGCAATAAGTGGAGACATACGAGAGATGTTTCACCAAATCAGGATACAGAAAAATGATCAGCAGTCACAACGATTCCTGTGGAGGGAGAACTCATCTGAACCACCTCAGATCTACGTGATGGAGGTTGCAACGTTTGGGTCCACGTGTTCCCCAGCGTCAGCCCAATATATAAAAAACGTCAATGCCCAAGAGTTCGCTAATGAATATCCTCGGGCAGCAGAGGCGATCCAGAAAAACCACTACGTGGATGACTACCTGGATAGCTTCCAGAATATGACTGAGGCGATTCAGGTAGTCAATGAAGTTAAATTAATACACACGAAAGGCGGATTTGAAATCCGAAATTTTCTTTCAAATTCGACTGAAGTTTTACGAGGAATCGATGGACTATCATCAGAAAGCACAAAAAAAAACTGCTATTGATGCGGGGTGATTACACAGAATCGGTACTCGGAATGAAATGGATTCCATCGGAAGATGTTTTCACATACACATTCGCCCCTCGAGCTGACCTGGAACATGTCTTCGTCGATGGATACATTCCCACAAAACGGGAAGTGTTGAAGGTGGTAATGAGTCTGTTTGACCCATTGGGCTGCATCTCGTTCTTTCTGATCCACGGGAAAATTATTATTCAGGATGCTTGGACCTGTAAACTCGGTTGGGATGATCCGATAGGTGACAGCCTTTTGGCGCGCTGGAAACAATGGATTGGACTCTTCAACACGCTTCCTCTTCTACGAATACCTCGCAGTTACTTCCAGGCTGATTCTCCAATGAACTTCAATGACCTCCAGTTGCACGTTTTTGTAGACGCCAGCGAGTCTGCGTATTCGTGTGTTGCGTACTTCCGGTTGAAAATTAACGATCACATCAACGTAGCGATGGTAGCGGCCAAGACAAAGGTAGCTCCTGTAAAATCACTCTCCATTCCTAGACCGCAGTCGAAGGAAGTCGCTTGCTTGACTCAGTCAAAAGATACCACACCCTGCCGATTGCAAAATCCTTTCTGTGGAGCGATTCTAAGACTGTTCTAGCTTGGATACAGTCTGAACATCGTCGATATCACAAGTTCGTCGCCGTACGCGTAGGAGAAATACTATCGTCGAGCGAGGTGAACGATTGGCGATGGGTGCCCTCCAAATTTAATCCAGCCGACGAAGCTACAAAGTGGAAGAACGGATCCAACATCAATACAAATAATTCTTGGTTTCAAGGGCCTAGTTTCTTGAAAAAAGATGGAAAGTTTTGGCCAGATCAACTACAAATTTTCACCACACAAGAAGAAATACGTTCCGTCCTTCCACATTGGGTAGCCGTTTCCATCGTAAATCCGTCAAGATTCAGTAAATGGACGATGATGCTGAGATCATTAGCATTCGTATTCCGTTATGTTCAAAACTTGAGACGGAAAATAAAAGGAGATCAACAAGTTTTCGGAGTTCTCACTCAAGACGAATTGGAGAAGGCGGAACAGCTTCTTTGGAAAATAGCTCAACACGACGTCTTCCAGGAAGAAATTTCAGTACTGATCGAAACCCAGGGTTCCCCAGATCGCCAGCACCGCACGGTGGCTAAGTCGAGCAGAATTTACAAACGATGGCCTTTCCTCGATCAAAACGGCGTTCTCAGAATGCGTGGGAAATTGGGCACTGCACCACATGTGCCATACGAAGCTAAGTACCCTACGATTCTCCCTCATCAACATAGGATAACATTTCTCCTTGTAGATTGGTTCCACTGCCACTTCCATCATGCCAACCGGGAAACTATTACCAACGAACTAAGACAACGTTTCGAAATTCTCAAGCTTCGTGCCCTCATAAGTCGTGTGGCGCGAAGGTGCTGTTGGTGTCGAGTGACGAAAGTATCGCCAAAACCTCCTGTAATGGCTCCTCTACCAGAAATACGGTCAAAACCATTTATCCGGCCATTTACATACGTGGGCATCGACTACTTTGGACCTGTACACGTGAAGGTCGGTAGGAGTTTGGCTAAACGTTGGGTGGCACTGTTCACCTGCCTAACAATAAGGGCAGTACACCTAGAAATTGTCCACAGCTTATCGACGGAATCATGCATCATGGCCATCCGTAGATTTGTTTCGCGAACAAGGAGCTAAGGAAAGAAATTGAAACACGGAACACCGAATTGGCCCTGACATTTACTAGCGCAAAAACTAAATGGAATTTTATTCCACCTTTTGCGCCCCACATGGGTGGAATATGGGAAAGACTCGTACGTTCAATAAAATTGGCTGTTGGAACGATAATTGAAGCTCCTCGGCGACCAGATTATGAGACCTTAGAAACAGTGCTCTACGAAGCGGAAGCTATGGTTAACTGTAAACCATTAACTTACATTCCTCTGGAATCAGCAGATGAAGAATTATTGACACCGAATCATTTTTTGCTTGGCAGCTCAAATGGTGTGAAAATACTCCCGACCGAACCTGTTCTTGAACATGCAACGTTGAGAAGTAGCTGGAAGCTGGCACAGTACATAACCGACCGATTTTGGCACAGGTGGATTAAGGAGTATTTACCTGTGATTACTCGTCGATGTAAATGGTTCGAGGAGGTGAGAGATCTGCGAGTTGGTGATCGAGTGGCAAGGAACCAATGGATCAGGGGACGTATAATCGAAATCATACCCGGTAGAGATGGACGAGTTCGACAGGCGTTAGTGAAGACGTCGACCGGAGTGCTGAGAAGACCGGCGGTGAAACTTGCGGTTCTTGACGTCATGGATGGGTGTAAACCCGGTGACGGGTGAGCAAATGTATACATCAGTTCTTCACCAGGATTTACAGGGGGAGGTATGTGCCCTCGTTATAGCGATGCAACGTTACATATCGACGACAACTTCACTCGGCATTCGATCCATAAAAACCAGTTCGAACGGAAACAAAACAAACAGAGATCTTTCTAAAGACAAAAAGCGAATAATTGAATCATCGTTAAAAGCAGTGCATCAATTAAAATTCTTTCTATTTTTTCTCAAATGATAGTACACCAAATTTGTAAGTTTATTCGTTATGAAGATTAAATTTGAATTCTAAATAAATGAATTATTGTAGCTTGAAGCACACAGAAACAAATATCGTGTTTGCTATCGAGAGTTGGCGAAAATCTATCCCCACATATACATTAAGCTAAAATACAATAGATATAAACTTATTTGAATATATTTGTTATACCGCTCCATGGTACTTGCAAAGCTACACCTCATAGGCTCACTACTATTGATGCACTAGTCAGTCCAGACTACCTTTCTATATATGTACCCTGCAATATACATCAAAATATTTCATACTAACAAAGAATTATCTGAGTGTATAAGAAATATTTCAGTGACAGTTCTGAGTTGTATAACAGTTTATGAGCAGTTCAATGTTTTCTATTTTCATTCAGTTGATAAGGCTGTAAAAATTGTATAGCTCTATAAATTTTTGGCCATTTATGAATTAGTTTTTATCAAATACATGAAAAAAATATTGGCAAACATGTTGATTTTCCGGTGTGCACACGTTCAAGGTATGCGGGGATTTTTCGTTTTAAAAAACTGTCTTCACAGCACGAGAAAACAAGGAAAAGTATTTCATAAGTTAATGGATGCTTCACGACATAGAAAAATAGTATTCGATTCAGATGGCCCAACATTACAATCGACACCATCAACTTCAATCCTAGTTCGAGGCAAAGAATCAAGCCGTAGGTTAGCTGTTCTAAATAAGTTGTTCATGGAACAAATAACGGATTTGTTGACGACTGGAAGAAACTCTGAAAAATTAGCCGGTCATGGTTTACAAATATCAAAAGTTAAATTTGCTAGCGATTTACATGAGGTAAATGTTTTCTGGTTTACATCGAATAAACCCGATCCCGATACAGAACACCTCCTGGAAAGCATTGCTGGCGGACTACGACATGAACTTTCACAACTAAGGTTAATCGGACAGGTTCCAAGAATTAACTTCGTGAAAGATAAAACAAACGATCTGATGATGGATTTACAAGATGCTTTAGATAAATCTGATTATGGTAAAGGTTTTTCTCCTAAAACAACAAACGCTTTATTGAAAAGTGAAACTGAACTCGAAATTCGATTACCATCGGAAATTCGTGAGCAAATAAAAAGTCTGAATGATCATTCTACAGACTTCCAAGGAAATCAGGACTCAATTCCTACCATGCGCAATGATACAATGGGATTAGATTACGCGAGTCTAATGAATAGAATTAAACGTTTAACAAATAAAAGCAAGTTAGCATGGGCACAACATGCAAGTAATAATATCACGAATTAAGTTTAGTTCACTGTTCAATACCTCTATTACAGAAATCAGTATTTATGATAAAAAATGATTATTATTGTGTTGTATCCGAAAAATCCGCACTCTATGAAACACTGGTACCTATCTAAAGAGTTCTCAATAAGATTTGAAATTAGAATGATACGCAGAAATACTGGCGATAAGTGTGAGGAATAGCTTTACTTGATTCTTTCGTTATATTCGGAGGCGTTTTATCGTGTAACAGAGATATTGGAACTTCTAGGCCACTATGGCTAGCAGATTATGGTACCGGTGGCGGTCGACTTCCTCTTATCCATATATTACGATCCACATTACACTCAACATATACAATAAAGGGTTTCCCACATCATATAGCTTTACGAAAAAAAAACTGGCGATAAATGTGAGGAATAGCTTTACTTGATTCTTTCGTTATATTCGGAGGCGTTTTATCGTGTAACAGAGATATTGGAACTTCTAGGCCACTATGGCTAGCAGATTCTGGTACCGGTGACGGTCGACTTCCTCTTATCCAATGTATCACGATCCACATTACACTCAACATACCCAATAAAGGGTTTCCCACATCATATAGCTTTACGGAAAAACCCATTGGGTTTTTGGGTAGAAGTAGTTTAGAGTGTATTGTTTACACTGCTTTTTATCGCTGTCAGTTTTTCGAAAATTGGGAAAAATGGCGTCTACCGAGAAGCAACGTCGTGAATTGATCTTGCGCAAACACCTGGAAAATCCTCAACGCTCTCATCAGGACATCGGAAAACAACTCGAAATCCTGCAGTCAACGGTGAGTCGTGTGATCAAACGGTGTTACGAAACTCTGAACATCGAACGGAAAATATAAGAATGGATGTAATGTTCTGTTCAGAATGGATGTTCACAAGCGTGTCGTGAAGCTTTTAAGCGGAATACCAATGCTTCGGTCAGGGATGTGACCAAAAAGTTCATGTCTTTTGTTCAGAGAACTAAGGACCGGGAGGGCTTGCATACGTACAAAGTGCAGAGGGCTCCAAATCGTAACGAACGGCAAAATACGGTGGGAAAGTCACGAGCC
Organism: Toxorhynchites rutilus septentrionalis; assembly: GCF_029784135.1. Classification (NCBI taxonomy): domain Eukaryota; kingdom Metazoa; phylum Arthropoda; class Insecta; order Diptera; family Culicidae; genus Toxorhynchites; species Toxorhynchites rutilus. Next base: position 202,476,465 of record NC_073746.1, on the reverse strand, counting down.
TGGAAACTAGAAACTCACTCAGAAGTCATAGTGTCTTATGATAGTTGAAAGGTCTAAATAAGAATGTTTACTTGAACATCCTGAAGGAAAATGTCAAGAAAATGGGATGGAATCGAGGATTCAAGTTTTGCCAAGACAATAACCCAGAGCTTAAGACATATAAAGTTCACACATGGTTACATTAAAATTGCCACAATCTCCAGACATCAATCCCATTAAAAAAACTAAGGAAGTTGTCTGTGTAGAAAATTTAGAAACCATTATTTTTATTTTTTTTTTCTATCCCATTTATTTATTTATCAGGCTCATTAGCATTTTATCTGTAACAGAGCCGGGTTTTTATCGTGTATATGTACATATGTTTATGTTTCTATAAATTGTAAATTACACAATAGTAGTAGTAGCCATTTAGGCGTTAGGTTTTCTGTTCCATTACATTATGGTAAATTACACTGTAGTAGCCATTTTGGCGTAATAGTATTCTATCTGTTCTTCCATTGTTCAGCAGACCGGACAGCGGAGACAGTTGATATTGATCATTGTTGGGTTATTTATAGAACAGCAGCCCGATGTTTCTTGCAGAGCAGAGCAGTTGTATGGATGAATCGATCTTTGTTCCACCGTGGATCGATCTCCATAGCTGATGATGGTTGCGTGGACGTATTTTTTTCTATAATAACACAAAGATGGTCAATTGATAGCCCTGAATTTGAGCTCACGATCGATCGCTTAGTAAGCGAACGCGTAACCAAGTGGCTACGAAGACCCCCGAAACCATTAAATTCCAATAAATAATGGTATAAAAAACCACTCAATGAAAAAAAATAATAAATATATCTTCCGAATACACCGAAGAATTCGTAGAATAGGCTAAAGACAGCTGAAGATAGTTACAATGAACAAGGGATACCATACTAAAAATGGAATTTGGAAATTGGTCAGCGGCTTCGAAATCGAGTAGATATTTCAACCAGCATACGATTATGAGTTTGAGTCAATTTTCATACATTCGCCATTTTTTTGAGAAATAACTACCATTATTCTGAAAACAGATAGCAAACCTTTTAACTATCATATGACACTATGACTTTATCTAAATAAAATATTCCAAAAGCTTGTTTTCGACTTTTAAAAGAAGGGAAAAGAGATCTGCATGGTGGAGTACGATTACGGATTTGAGTCGCTGTATGTATATTAGGATGGCAGCGAAAATGGTCATGGTCAAAACTGACCATATAAATTTTGTTTATTGGCCCAAAAAAATTACGTGTGCAAAGTTTCAGCTCAATTGGATATGATTTAGGGGTGCCTCAAAGCGCTCAAAGTTTGAATTTTTTTATCCTCGAAAATCTTTCAAGGAAATTTGGAAAATCGAATTTTGTTTCCGATGCCAAATGACTTAAAAATGTATGAAACGTCGAGATCTGGTGTCTGGTAAAAAAAATTACCTGAAGTTGCAGTCAGATGTTGTACAAAACCTTTTGAGTGGAGTTGAGCGTAAAGTAACCGTATAGTATTGAAGTTAAATGTAATAAATATGCCAAAAGCTTACTAATGGGTTATATTTTATTGCCTGGAAGTTTGAAAAGGATTACTACAGCGTTTTTTTTCCGTGGTGCAATTTGATGTGGGACACCCTTTAACCAAGGTGTGTATATATATTTATAACAGATGAAGCATCATCGTCACTTTGATAGGAAGGGCAATATGGTTTGTACAGCGGGGGTTGTTTGTTTTTGTTGTTGCTAGGATACGTCATTTTTGCATTGCCCATTCCATTAATCCAGAACTTGATGAAAGTAGATCACGTCTGAATGCATTCGAGTATGATATAAAGCATATTCTACCAGACATTTTCCGCAATAGTTAAAGAGTAAACGGAATGTTGCGGAATGAACAACTCAACTGGATGGATTACAATGTTTCCGAACGCCCCAAAGCTTATTTTCACGTTAGATGGAAGTTGGTTCACTAAAGGGTGTGTCACATCAAATTGCATCACGGAAAAACGCTGTAGAAATTTAATTTTTAGGAATTATATCTTCAGCTTTTGCTTATAATCAGATAAGAGTGTATAGATGACGTTGGCCATGCTTCACTGTCAATTTTTCGTAAATTTGGAAAAATGTCGTCGAACGAAAAAGAGCGTCGTCAATTAATCCTGTGCACTCATTTCGAGAATCCGGAGTTGTCACATCGGGACATCGGTAAGATGCTGGGAATCGTACAATCCACGGTCAGCAGAGTACTAAAACGATACTTCGAGAACCTAACCATCGACCGGAAGGTGAAGAACGGCAAAAATGGATGCTCCGTCAGTGAAAAAGATCACAAGCGCGTAGTTAAGCAGTTTAGACGTGATCCGAGAAGTTCGGTCCGGGATGTCACCAATAAGCTGTCAAGTCAAGTTCATTCGTCCAGCGGACCAAGCAGCGGGAGGGCCTGCGTACATACAAGGTTCAGAAGGCTCCTAACCGCGACGAAAGGCAAAACATGGTGGGGAAGACGGGAGCCCGGAAGCTGTACACCGAAATGCTGACGAAGCCGCATTGCCTGGTAATGGACGACGAAACCTACGTCAAAGCGGACTTTCGTCAGCTGCCGGGCCTATTGTTCTTCTCCGCAGGGGAGAAATTCAGCGTTCCGGAGGAGATTCGCAAGCAGAAACTATCCAAGTTTGCCAAAAAGTACATGGTGTGGCAAGCGATCTGCTCTTGCGGAAAGCGGAGCGCCCCCTTCGTGATGACCGGCACGGTAAACGGGCAGGTTTACCTTAAGGAGTGCCTACAGAAGCGCTTACTACCACTATTGAAGCAGCACGAGGGAAGCATCCGACCATCTTCTGGCCGGATCTCGCTTCGTGTCACTATTCAAAGGACGTGTTGGACTGGTACGAAGCCAACGGGGTCACCTTCGTGCCAAAGGAAATGAACCCGCCCAACGCGCCGGAGCTTCGCCCAATAGAGAAATATTGGGCGATTATGAAGCAGGCCCTCCGGAAGAACCCAAAAGTTGTCAAATCGGAGGCGGACTTCAAGAGAAAATGGATTTCTGTTAAAAAAAACTACAACCTGACGTTGTACAGAACCTTATGGACGGGGTAAAGAGAAAGGTGCGAGCATACGGGCTTGGGCTCGAAGTATGAATAAAAAGAAAATGCCAAAAGTTGTTTAATAGTTTTTATTTTACTGTCTAAAATTTTCAAAAGGATCGGTCTACTGGGCGAATTTCTACAGCGTTTTTTCCGTGATGCAATTTGATGTGACACACCCTTTACAATATTTTCCGTAGCCGTTTGCATCTATGTACTTAGTTTTTCGTTGCTCGATTCTAGGCACGATTTCTATGGTGCTTACTCTGATCGGAAAATGATCGCTACCGAATAAAGGTAATATTATATTATCAGGCACGTAGCGTAACCGGCACGGCACGTTTCAGGCAAGACAAATATTAATGCGTGTTTCAAATGTGTATGCGTATATATAGCGGAACGGCTCCGGACATACATAGCACGTTTCAGACAAATGCATAAAGGAATTCTCGAAAAGAATATTTCGCCGGTGCCGGGCACGAACTACACGGGCGAGTAGCACCATACATACAAATTAAACGTCGAGGTTCGTGGTATGGGTGCGTTCGTCGCTCTTCGGTACGACATCGGTTCGATCACCAGTGGCTACGCTTGGCTCAATTTCGTCAACGCGAACTTACTCTCCCGCTCCGAAAACAAATTTTTCCGCTCCGTCTGCGCTGCCGGTCCGTACAGAGAAGTCGCTATGCCTGATAATATAAATACATCATGTATTTGTCTGCCCGTGTCGGTACGTTCCGTTTACGCTACCTGCCTGATAATATGAAACGGCCTTAAAAGTAATATTATATTATCAGGCACGTAGCGTAACCGACACGCATAAACAGCGCGTTTCAGACAAATGCATAAAGGAATTCTCGAAAAGAATATTTTGCCGGTGTCGGGCACAAACTACACGGACGAGTAGCACTATACATACAAATCAAACTTCGAAGTTCGTGGTATGGATGCGTTCGTCGCTCTTCGGTACGACATTGGTTCAGCACCAGTAGCTACGCTTGGCTCAATTTCGTCATCGCGAATTTACTCTCCCGCTCCGAAAACAAATTTCTCCGCTCCGTCTGCGCTGCCGGTCCGTACAGAGAAGTTGCTATGCCTGATAATATAAATACATCATGTATTTGTCTGCCCGTGTCGGTACGTGCCGTTTACGCTACGTGCTGGATAATATTAGGCTGTCAAAAAAGTTCTGCGGTATTTCCGCGAGGTGTCGTTGTAAGCGCGTAGTTCTAGTTGTATTCATTGTATCGAGTTATACTATAGCTTGTTGGAAAGGTATTTTTGCGCGCTATAATATAGTCCTTGACAGTGTTTTGTTTGGTTAAGTCGTTCGTGAGTTATAGTGTCGCAAATATGGAGCAAAATAAAGAGAAAATCCGACATATTTTACAGTACTACTATGACAAAGGCAAAAATGCATCTCAAGCTGCCAATATCATTTGTGCAGTTTATGGACCCGATACAGTTTCCATTTCCACCGCACAACGATGGTTTCAACGTTTTCGTTCTGGTGTAGAGGACGTCGGAGATGCGCCACGCTCCGGAAGGCCTGTCGTCGAAAATTGCGACAAAATCGCTGAATTAGCCGAGAAAGACCGGCATAGTAGCATCCGTAGCATCGGCCAAGAGCTGGGGATAAGTCATCAAACCGTTATTAACCATTTGAAGAAGCTTAGATTCACAAAGAAGCTCGATGTATGGGTGCCACACACGTTGACGCAAAAAAACATCTTTGACCGTATCGACGCATGTGAATCGCTGCTGAATCGCAACAAAATCGACCCGTTTCTGAAGCGGATGGTGACTGGCGATGAAAAGTGGGTTACTTACGACAACGTGAAGCGCAAACGGTCGTGGTCGAAGCCCGCTGAAGTGGCTCAGACGGTGGCCAAGCCCTCATTAACGGCCAGGAAGGTTCTGCTGTGTGTTTGGTGGGATTGTCAAGGAATAATCTATTATGAGCTGCTTCCCTATGGCCAAACGCTCAATTTGGACCTGTACTGCCAACAACTGGACCGCTTGAAGGTAGCACTCATGAAGAAGAGGCCATCTTTGATAAACAGAGGCCGCATTGTCTTCCATCAGGACAACGCCAGGCCACACACTTCTTTGGTGACGCGCCAGAAGTGTGACGCGCCGGGAGCTCGGATGGGAGGTTCTTTTGCATCCGCCGTATAGTCCGGACCTTGCCTAAATGACTACCACCTGTTTTTGTCCATGGCGAACGAGCTAGGTAGTCAGAAGCTAGCCACAGAAGAGGTCTGTGAAAATTGGCTATCCGAGTTTTTTGCCAATAAAGAAGCGAGTTTCTATAACAGGGGTATTATGAAGTTGGCATCTCGTTGGGAACAAGTCATCGAACAAAACGGCGCATATTTGACTTAAAACAGATGATTGTAACTAATTTTATGAACAAATGAAAAATCAAAAAAAAAGCCGGGTGGGTAATGTCGGGGACATAACCGGAGTGACGTAGGACTATACAAAGGGGAAAGCTTTTGTTTTATATATATATTTTTTTACACGCTTTTTAAATATTTTCTCACTATCTTTTAGTTGATTTTTGATTTTTTTCTGAAGGCTTTGTACTTATTACATGTTCAACGCCGGGCATCTTTTCTTCTTCTTTTTCTTTTTGGCTTTAAAAGGGGTTAAACTTTTAAGTTTATTAGCCTCTAGGGGCATCTTTTAGCTATGCACATATCGTACAATTAAAATGATGGCTGTGATAGGGAATGCATAGGTGGTCATCAGCGTGCGTTTTGTACTACACGCTCACGGTATACGCTCACAGGATACAGACAAACAAAATACATTCATTACGCAAAAAAAAATACATTCATTACGATTTGATCGTTCGTTGGATTCGCATGCAGTTGCTTGTAACAAACACGAAGGCACCGAAGACTAGTGGAATAGTGGAAAAACCGCCAAAAAGTTCGGCACGGCGCAGAAGAATATCTCGGAAACCGACAAGAAGAAGGAGAAAGAATCATATGGTGCTGAAGCAGGTTCATAAGGTGCTGAAGCAGGTTCAATCCGACACCGGTTTCTCATCGAAGGCGATGAGCGTCATGAGCTTCGTTGTGAGGGATGCACGTGAGAGCTCGGAATGGGAAATAATTATTACACACCAATTAATTCACTGACTTCAAACACGTTTATTTTCAGTTCCAGCGATACACCTATCACACCTTGTCTCTAGCGAAGCTTCTTCTATTCTGTCCGTTTTTTCCTCACATCTACACTCTAGTCTATTATGTATTCTCTCCTCTCTCAACTTTCCTAAACTAGGGATGCGTCATCTGATGTGTAAGGGACAAGACATTAATTGTTTTTAGTCGAGGGGTAATACATATATCAAGACCCTACAACCCCCCCTTAATTTTATTTAAATTTCTTCATTTCAGTATGGGATATAATCCAATAGTTTTCTTGGTTCTGTTCGAACACGCTTTGAGCGTGATGGCATTTCATTCAACGACGCCGCATCTTCTGTAACTTGTTCATAATTTACTTCCTCCGTTTGCGTAGAGTTTCTATTCATATGTTCATCACTAGATTCATTCTGAATTGATTGATGATCGATCGCAGGTTCAATTCGTTTAAGATCAGCTGCATTTCGACGATATTCCTTCGCATCTATTGTTGAACGTATTGAGGTATCTGCACCTGCTCTCCGGATAACAACAAACTCCTCAGGCTTAAACCCGGCACTCAGTTTATTTTCTTTACGCATATTTCTCATTAAAACTCGATCTCCCACCTCAATGTCACTGAAACGTGCCCGACGTTTCAAATTGGCAGCTATTCTCCCCTTTTCTTTCTGGACTTTGTCGTAATCACGTACAGCTTCATCCATATGAGAGCTGAACTGAATGCGAGGCAGCTTGGAGCGTATTTTTCGACCAAACATTAACTCTGAAGGTGATCGGCCTGTTGTGGAATGCGGTGTGGCGTGATAGGATAATATATATTGGCATAGAACATATCTCCAACTCTGACCTAGTTCCTGTGCGATTCGCATTCGTTTCAAGAGGGAACGGTTCTGCCCTTCAACCTCCCCATTTTGTTGAGGCCAGTATGGAATAGTATTGATTAATCTAATTCCAAACTCATTGCAGAAGGTTCTGAATTCTTCACAGCTCCCACTGAACTGTGGTCCGTTGTCAGATCGAATGGTTACAGGTATACCAAAACGACTGAAGATTTTACTTAATTCTTCGATTGTGTGCTTTGCTGTGGTTTCTTGCATTTCACAGACCTCTATGTACCGGCTATAGTAATCAACAACGCCAAGTAAAGTTTCTCCGTTAGGAAGCGGTCCCAGAAAGTCTATGGCAATGTCTTCCCATGGACCGTTTGGCATCTCTTTTCTGACCATTGGCTGTGGAGGATCAGGAGTTGAAACTAGAAGATATCCTCGACACTTTTTCACATATGCTTCCACCGCAGTATCCATCTTGGGCCACCACACCACACCTCTTAGATGAGATTTCATGGTACGCATTCCCAAATGTCCTTCGTGAGCAATCCTGATTACTCTGTCACGCAACGAATTAGGTACAACGATTCTATCCGTGCGTAGTAGTATATCACCAAATCGACACAATTCCTGGGCAATTACACGGAAAGCTAGTGGCAATTGATCAATGCTTCCATTGTCAAGTCCTTTTAGTACTTCTTGTAGTTCCGGGTCTCCTTTTGTCGCCTCAACAACTTCCTCCCAGCGAAGTGCAGCGGATGTTGCAGCTGACGAAGCAACGTGTTTAATGAAAAGTTCCTCATTTGGATCAAATGGAACTGGTGCTAGCGTGCTCAAACGCGAGAGTACATCCGCCAAATTTCTCTCTCCCGAAATATGAATAGTCGAAATAGTCGAAAGCTTGCAGTCGGAGAACCCATCGCTCTATTCTGGAACAAGGACGTGATCTTACAGCGAATAAATAGACCAATGCTTTACAATCTGTAAGAATATCAAATTGTCGACCATATAAGTATACTTGAAAACGCTCGACGCTCCAAACTATCGCCAAAGCTTCTTTCTCCGTCTGACAATAGCGTTTTTCGGTGTCTGTAAGAGATTTTGAAGCACAAGTAACAACTCTACTGTTCTTTGCTACGTCAGTTTGAAACAATATTGCATCTAGCCCTGTAGGACTTGCATCGGCCATTACTGTCGTTCTATCCTGTTTATTGTAAAATCCCAAATGTAATTGCCATACTGTCGAAAGAAGTTTGATGTAGAGCAGACCATTCAAATTTGGTGTCTTTCTTGGTCAACATACGGAGCGGTTCATCCAGTGTAGCCAAGTTCGGAATAAATTTATTAAGATAATTCGCAAGACCTGAGAAGCTTCTGACTTCAGCTTCGTTTTCTGGTCGTCGAAATGATCTGATGGCTTCCACCTTGCTATCTGCTGGAACAATTCCATGGGAAGTTATTTTGTGACCCAAGAAAACTATTTCTGTGACCCCAAATACGCATTTATCCCAATTCAGTCCAACTCCACGTTTATCAAAACGCTTCAAGACTTCTCTCAATCTCTCATCGTGTTCCTCGCGTTTATTGCCTTCAACTATCACGTCATCAAGGTACCAATATGTTCCTTCACAACCTGCTAATATCTGGTCCATAACCTTTTGGAACATCTCGGAGGCGGTGACAAGGCCGAAGGGAAGCCGTTTGAACCGGAATAAACCTTTGTTTGTAATGAACACAGTCACGTCACGCGATTCCTCTGCGAGCTCAACCTGTAAAAACGCTTCCTAGATGTCCAGCTTACTCCAGTATTTTCCCGGACCTAACCTTGCAAAATATTCGTCCACGATTGGCATCGGGTGTCTCTCACGAAGAACAGCTTCATTAACACGGCGCAGATCCAGACAGATTCTAGGTTCCCTATTGTTTTTCCCAACAATTACCAGTGGTGATACCCACGATGCTGGTCCTTGCTTTACTTCAATGATATCCTTGTTCAGTAGTTGCTCCAGTTTTCGGTTTACTGGTTCTTCAAGCGGTATTGGAATTCTCCGAATGGGTTGGAATACTGGCTTCACCTTCGGATCCATATGAATCTGAACTTGTACATATTTATTTTTAGAAAATGGTTTCGTTTCGTTTGTAACTCGGTAAGCATCTAAGCCGATTTTGAGGATGCCAAGGTCTTTGGAAGTACTATCCCCAAGTAAAGATCGTTGTCCCCCTTTAACAACATAGAACTCTGCTTCAACCGACCTGTTTCCCACTGTGACGTCTGCTACAAATGTACCTATGATGGACAACGGTGCGTCGCTTGCATAACCTTTAAGAACTCGAGAGCTACCTTTTGTACATTTTCGTACAATAGCCTTTGCCTGTTTCATATTTTCTCATACTGAATCCGGAATTAAATTAGCATCTGATCCCGAATCAATAAGAAAATCCAAATTCACACTACCGACATTGCATTTTATAACATTGGTATCATTCCCTGAATAAAAAGTGTAATACGTCTTATCATTGTCATTTTGCATCGAGGGTCTATCCGCTGTTTTCTCTTTTTCGATTGCCCGAATTTGATTCATTCCTGGAGGTGGTTTCATTGAACTTCGTAAACGGCAACACGATTCAAAGTGGCCATTATTTTGACATTTACGGCACACGACGTTTCGTGCTGGGCACTTCCAGGCAGTAGAAATGTGGTCACGACGTCCACAATTGTAACACCGATAGATTTTTGGATAACTAGTTGTTGGATAGCGATATGTGGTAATTGAAACTGGTTTATTGAACTTTCTGAAATTGTGCGACGTCGCTTTTGGTCTGAAATTGTTCCCCCTTTCAGCTGCAGCAGTGATTGTGTACGTATGCTGTCCGACTGAATTTTCCATCGATTTCCCGTTTAGATCTTTTACTTGACTTTCTATGCTCTCCAATGTTACGCCAAGTGACTCTATCTCGGTGAGTGATCGATCCTGTTGGAGAATACGCCGACGCAATTCCATGGATGTACAACCTTCGATTATTGCATCTGTTAAAAATATTTCTGTCAGAACATCTCTGATTTCGTCAGAGTATTTCGTAAACCCACAATCTGAAGACTGTTGACGTAGTCGCAGCATAAAATCAGGAAATCGTTCACCATCCTTTTGCTTAATTTGCCTTAATTTGTACCGCTCGAGACAATCTTGGTGACATGGTTGAAAAAATCTATCAAGTGCATTTATTGCTACATCATACCATTGCTTTTCCACCGAAACCAGAGGAAAATTCTCGCGATCCGGAAGATTATTGAAAACACGTTGAAGTTGAGGGCCACCCAAATGTAGAAGCTTAGCTCGTTTCTTCTTTTGATCGTCGATATCATAGGCATCGAAGTAGCATTCCAAGGCGCCTTTCCAGATCCTCCATTCGTTATGCAAACGATGTTTTGACGTAGGACTACGTCTTTCATTTCTATACTAGGGTGTAAGTTCAAACTTTCGAAAACGAAAGCGTTACGCCGGAGAACGAGATTTTGAGCGTTAATAGCTCCTAAAAAACTGAACGAAATAGTATGATAAACACTTCATTCGAAAGATAAAATGTCTACGCGTTATTTGCTCGTTACTTTTGACGTAGGACTACGTCTAACCGGAAGATATAGGGGGTGAAATGGAAATCTAGGCACTGAACAAGTAGGAAAAAATGCAAGATTTGGAACGCTTATAACTCGAGTATTTCTCAATAGATCGCAAAGGTTTTTGCATCAATTGATAGGAAATATATCTACGCATCTATCATAACAAATAACATTTCATTTTTCTTGAGATAAATAATTGAATAATTGTGAAATATCAAGCATTATCCAAATGCACTATGTGCCCATTTTTGATTGGTCCATTTTGTGCTCCTCAAATCGTACCGACCAAAACGGGCAACCAGAGCAGCAGCGAAATAGAATGAATTACGATTGGAAAGGAAAAAGAAAAAATATGAACGAAACATTGGTCGCAGTCTCACACATGCGTAATTCTCGAGTCAGCTTAAAAATCCCCGTTCCGCTGCCGTAACGATCATTCTCATTCAAACCGTACACCACATCAGTTCGCATCACAACACATCAACAAACCAACCCAAGCAGCCATGTCTGGACATGGCAAAGGAGGAAAAGTGAAGGGAAAGGCAAAATCCCGCTCGAACCGTGTTGGTCTGGAGTTTCCCGCAAGGGTAGCTAGGCCGAGCCGACGTTATATAGTTTCGGCCACCGAAGTGATCGAGTTAGCTGGCAAAGCTGCTCGCGACGATAAGAAAACCCGCATTCGGAACAGAACACATTCGGTTCGGTGGACATCAAGACAACAGGCAGTTGCAGCGAGTGGCAAACGCAATCGCAAAACGGCAGCAGGTAGCAGAAGAAAAAGTTTGTTCTTTATACAAACTGCTTTGGTGGCAAATCCAGAACAAGGTGGCATCGAGGGCGTTCGAAATGGTTTTTTTCAAAACCACGAGTACTAAGTTTTCTAAATTGGAACCATTCCATAAAACAAGGCGCTTTTCAGGGCCATTAAACCTTCCAAAAAAGAGTTTAAGAAATACAGTTCAATGCTTTCTAAAACAAATGGTCGTGATGGACGTACATGGGGATCAAAGACAATGTAAAGATGTATTCCATGTACGGGGCTAGGTGGTGAGCCTTCATAAAAAAACGCAAAAACACAACGCCAAAGGTTCTTTTCAGAACCACCAACATGTTCATAAAGAGTAAACAGTAAACTAATCCATTTTTCAGGTAGATAGGTAGGTATTCACGTAGGAGAATAAAATAAAACAATATATTTAAAATATATATTTAACAAAAGCTGTCCCCTTTGTATAGTCCTACGTCACTCCGGTTATGTCCCCGACATTACCCACCCGTCTTTTTGATCCCAAAACTTGTTTCAATAGTTCAGGGCTATTGAAACAAGTTTTGGGATCAAAAAGACGGGTGGGTAATGTCGGGGCATAACCTTGCTTTCAAAACAGGCTATTGAAATCACACCAATCGGTATATAAGCGAGTGCCGCTCGGAAATCCACTCAGTTAAAATTGCGCAACGATTGAGGTACGATCGCTGGAATGGATGGATGTTTCCTTAACACAGACTTCAAAACCATGGAGCCAGGGGAAATCAGCATTGCAAAATAGATGTAAGCAGTGGATACTTTTGTACTCGCTTGCGTATCTGGAAAATTGAATGTTTCCCTAACACAGACTTCTAAACCATGGAGCCTGAGGGAAAGCAACATTGCAAAACAGATTAAAAGCTGCCTGTACTTTTATACTCGCTTGCGTTTTTGGAAATCGGAATGTTTCCCTAACACAGACTTCAAAACCATGGAGCCAGGGGAAATTGTCATAGCAAATTAGATGCAAGCAGCGGGTATTTTGTATTCGTATCCCTTAGCCTGGGGAAATCGGTATTGCAAAATAGATGTGAGCGGCGGGTACTTTCGTACTCGTTTGCGTTTCTGCAAATTGGAATGTTTCCCTTACACAGACTTTAAAATCATGAAGCATTGGAAAATCAGCATAGCAAAACAGATGTGAGCTGCGGGTACTTTTGTACTCGCATGAAATTGGCATAGCAAATTAGATTCAAGTAGCGGGTACTATTGTACTCAGATTGACTATGGATTTGATATCGTATGATACGATGTAGTGGATATTATATTACATATCGAAGAAATCACATTTATTAAAGCAACGTTATAAAATTATTTGTTTACGAATGCTGCAATCGATCGTCGTTATTGGGAAGTTGGAATTGTTGGGAAGGGGGTTTTATTTTCGCTATGTAATTCCGAGGAGGAATCCATTCCTTCTCAAGCGTTAATAATCCTGCTCCGGATCAACGATGATTCCAATTATCTATTTGTGCTGGGTTAATAATTCGTTAATAAACGTTAATAATTCTTTTCCGGCTGAACGAAGTGGTATGATAATCACTCTATTCGAAAGATGAAACGTCTATGATTTATATGCTTGTTACTTATTGATTGCTAAGTCAACGTTAGTCCTACGTCCACCTTGCGGTTATATCAAAGATATAACCCACTTCTAGTTTTTCGATATCATCACATCGAAACTGTTGCACCGGACGGCTATCATCCACCTGTTATAAGTACATTTGTATAAAATTGCATAATCAACTTTATTAATATAGTATCGTGTTCCACATAATAGTGAGTAACTCAGTTTTCAGCATTGTAATAAAATATCAGTAATCAACAATCACCTCCCACAACAACTGCTATGGGCACATAACTCATTTAAATTTTGTTTTACCAATACACTTATAGCAACCACTATAATACATTCTTATCTCTCCCGTGGTCGAACTTGACCACCTCCTGTAGCAACCCAGCCACCGTTATATAGTTTCGGCCACCGAAGTGATCGAGTTGGCTGGAAAAGCTGCTCGCGACGATAAGAAAACCCGCATTCAGAACAGAACATTTTCGGTTCGGTGTACACATCAAGACAACAACAGGCAGTTGTAGCGAGTGGCGAGTGGCAAACGCAATCGCAAAACTGCAGCAGGTAGCAGAAGAAAAAAGGTTGTTCTTTATACAAATATTTCAAAACCACGAGTACTAAGTTTTCTAAATTGGAACCATTCCATAAAACACGGCGCTTTTCAGGGCCATTAAACCTTTCAAAAAAGAGTTTACGAAAAACAGTTCAATGCTTTCTAAAACAATATCCAAAATAATAATAAAACACAAATTGATTTTTTCATAATTTGCTTTCCAGGATATGATGAGTATGAGAATTTGGCAGTTGTTCTGAGCTTATTGATGGTTGGGGACATTCCCGATTATTAAATTTTCACCAATTCTTAAATTGCTTCCAGATTGAAAGTACAGTAAATTACATTTAGTTCGACATTTAGCTAATTGGACGGACCTGTAATGCGACATATTTATTTGGACATTTTTTTCAGGGTCCAAATTATGACCCCACATTGAAAGTCGACACTGTACTACTGTCATCGCAAATGTTCAATTACAGGTTCAAATCGCCTCCAATGCGACACTGAGTGGTGCTTCGGCTGACTGGGAAGAAATTTTCCAACTGTGAAAGCTGTGGCGAGTGTCAAACGCAATCGCTAAACAGGATGGTTTAGCCGACCAAGATGGGGATATCGAGTGATAACAAAACAATAAACTCTTTAGATTAAAGATGATTTTGTGGCCCTGAAAAGGACCCCTTTTAGGGTTTGCTTCCGAATCAGCAGTCGGAAAACGCTCTTTACTTGGAACTGGTATTCTTCGTCACCACTTTGGTACCTTCGGAAACCGCATGCAAGTTCATCGGGCAGCAACAGACTGATTGCGATCTGAATTTCCCACGCCGTAATGGTTGATCGCTTATCGTAGTGGGTCAGACGCGAGGCTTCCGCTACGATACGCTCAAAGATGCATTGACGAATGTAGGGTCTTGATATATGTATTACCCCTCGACTAAAAACAATTAATGTCTTGTCCCTTACACATCAGATGACGCATCCCTAGTTTATTAAGGCGAGGCGGGTGTGTGCGGTTCCAATATCACTGTTGTACGGTTCCGCATACGCTGCGGTGGGTCGATGGAGATAATGCCTCGCAATGGTTTTGTGAGAGTATTGGTGTTTATGCGCTTTCGAAAGGTGTAAATAAAGCAAGGCACAAATAAATGTACTCTCAGGTGAGCCAACGTGTGAAAACCAATCTGCCATGACCATGTAGCTACGGATACTCGAATTCCATCCGAGTTGTCGAGAAATGTAATATTTCAGACGTTTGTGATCAACTTCTCTCTCCCTCTCGCTCAGGTAAACATCTCCTCTTCCGTTTTCCACCATTCTGTCTTTATATACCGCCCCTCTAATCCGCTTACTGAGCAAACAGTTGTACCTTGTACCATAGACTCTTCTTGCATCCGTTTATGAAATATAATAATAGCAGCTAGTGAAGCCGCCGAGAGCCGCTGAATGTGTTTTACATCGAGCTCCTGCTGCGACTTGTCATTGCGGAAACCGAGCGGGTGAGCCGTCTAGTGTATTTCCATGCTAAGGCACTTTCTATGGGGCATCTTCAATTGTGCGCATTCGTCGCGAAACCAAAACCACAAGCGGCATGGTAATGTGGAGAAAATGCTCCGAACTTTCTTTCTTTTTGTTTAGCGAAATATTTATATCACATTCATAATAATTGCAGTACTCGCGCCTCCTAGTCCCGTCCCAGCAAACATTGAATCGCATAACAAGCGTATATATAACATCATATGCCCTAAATTTTGGTTGGCATATAATGCGCCTAACTGGCATATGCATGCAAAAGTGGAGGCCATATACATACATGGCAAAAGCTTACCGAATTAGTTTGGATGAATATGCTACTTTGACCAACTATAATAGCGATTACCCAGCAAACATTAAATCGTATAATTTTGCACGTGCCAAGTCTTACAAGAAATCCAAATAAATCATAATCGCATATAATATCAATAAAAGTATGTATCGTGTATATTTGAAATCGCATGAAATGTAAAAACTTGATTTAATATACCATTATCAAATTAAGTCGAAATTCGGTATAATAAACATCAATTTTATTATGTACATTGTCGTAAAATATATTCAATCCCCATCATATGCGTATATTACGCTGATGCAGTTTGTGTGTCGTATAAGCGTATAATTTAAATCGATTTATTACTGTAGTAAATCGTGTTGCATGCTGAAGAAAATCATGAAACAGTAAATCATATTAGATCCTAATAAAGAACATATTACATCATATTGAAATGTCAATGAAATGCTGATGCACTCGAAAGTTTTCACCGCTGTTGAATTAAATTTCAGATAGCTGCGCGAGATAGCTGGTGGATGATAATCCAGACGACCGGAGTTCGAACCCACATCGGAGCAGTTTTCATCAAACATCAATCTGTGCCATTTTAAACATTCATATTCCACTCCCAACACAAGTCAATCAAACAATTATTATTTCTACAAACATAAATACTCATATATAAAAATGGCGATTCGTGAGGCTATAATAAACATTTCACGAAAATATTTTGCGCCATTTGTTTTTTTTTCTATGTCTGTAATAAATCGTATATGAGTATGGCAAAAGTCGTATTTGGTGCTTTGAAAATTCATGAATATATTCATATTAGATCGGAATTCGATGTGGTATATATCTAAGTTTGGCGTTCAATGGCGTAGTTCACTTCGTTTTATTGCATGTTTCTCTAGATGGGATATTTGCCGTTGTTACTTTCATCGAACATCAGCAATTCCGAGTGCTGATATTCAGAAGTCCATTTTTGTAATATGTTCAGACATTGCTGTTATGAAATGAAACTTGTCAATGTTAAAGCATTTCATTGACATTTCAATATGATGTAATATGTTCTTTATTAGGATCTAATATGATTTACTGTTTCATGATTTTCTTCAGCATGCAACACGATTTACTACAGTACTGAATCGATTTAAATTATACGCTTATACAACACACAAACTGCATCAGCGTAATATACGCATATGATGCGGATTAAATATATTTTATGACAATGTACATCATAAAACTGATTTTTATTATACCAAATAGCGACTTAAT
The DNA here is from genome assembly GCF_029784135.1 of Toxorhynchites rutilus septentrionalis. NCBI lineage: Eukaryota > Metazoa > Arthropoda > Insecta > Diptera > Culicidae > Toxorhynchites > Toxorhynchites rutilus. The sequence goes on along the minus strand of NC_073746.1, from coordinate 202,459,757 downwards.
TTGATAATGATATATAAAATCGAGTTTTTACATTCAATGCGATTTCAAATATACACGATACATACTTTGATTGGTATTATATGCGATTATGACTTATTCTGATTTCTTGTAAGACTTAGTACGTGCAAAATTATACGATTTAATGTTTGCTGGGTTGTTATTAACAAAAAGAATTTATTTCACTTGTTTAGTCACCAAGAAAGTAAATGTCGTTCTGGAATTCTGTATGTGATGAGGTTTCGCTTGCCAGTAGCAAAACTTCCTTCACCAAGGTTGACAGCTGCGCTTCTCTCGGGCATGAGGAAGTAATGCAATTTTTTCGAGGCCAGTAATATTAACCGAAGCTTTTCTTTAGAATAGCTCATAATAATGTGTTTATATTCCTAGTTTCAAGTCACCAATGTATAGGCTGATTTAGACGATGCCAGTCAGCGCTCTAGTTGAAGTATCCAGTGAGTCGAGAACAGACACTCTGTTTAAGTTAGAGGCCAATTACTTGTTCGATACTGGTACAAGTAACATGAACAGAGTGTCTGTTCTCTGTTCACTTGATACTTCAACTTGAGCGCTGACTGGCATCGTCTGAATTAGCGTTATGGATCTGTATGCATGCTATGGCGAACGCTTGTTTGGCGCTTGGTTTACGTTGTACGAACGATGCCTAGAGGTGCGATTCCTTTGAGGCAATACTAAATAAAATGAAGCATGATATTTGAAACTTGCAAGTGTTGTCATTATTGTTGTTTCCATGCGGTGCCGAAGATATATTGATGTAGTTATAAGATGTGGAATAATGGTGCTGGTGCAACATGTATATAATTGACTGTAGCCGAGTCTATGTCAATTGCGATAAAGGCCACCGGAATAGCGTTCGAGGTAAATTTTCAATGGATTGACATGAAATAAATTGCGACATACGATCAGCTAGTATATTGTTTTGCGAGGGCAAGAATGAATCATCAATCAATTATCGTCAACTGATTCTACAATGCAAAATCCATTTCAGAGATTATTCTACCAAGCAGTTGTTTCTAAAATTTCACAGCATTATCGAATAATATCCGAAGGAATAAACAAGCGACTTATATAAAATAACAGTTCAGTTCTACGCCAACAATGCGGTCGTAGCTTGGACACAACCTCCTATAGTTTTTATGTCAAATTTTCATATGATAATTTTATGTGCTATCTGTTCCCAACGAAACCTTGCGGCAATGCTGTCGATTAAGAGGCAAACCAGCCCAGGAGGCTGGAAACCTCTCAAATAAAGAATTAAAAAAAAAATAATAATGTCTTCACAAAATCAAATGTCTTCACTGTAAGTCAAATGCCTTCAAACCTGGCATCTCTGACTGCAACGCTCTTGTCATCTTGAGTTCTTGATAAAAATTTTCTTTCCGAACAATATATAGGGCCATATCCTATTGTTGAGCGTGAATTGAAAAAACGACTTGTTCGCACGAAGTTCAGAATGAGAAACAATATTTTACTAAAATTAGACTAAAGTGACCAGATAGTCAGAGGTCTAACGCGGGACACAAAAAAACAAAACGTTATGTATACATATATGTAATGTGAACATAAACCATAGTCTAAACTGATCAGTATTATTTCTTTCTGAATATCGGCGCTCAGTTGTGATTTTTCGGTGGCTTAGATTTTGTTCACGCCCGAAAATCACTCGCTCAATCAGAGCATTTACGCCTGGCAAGCACGATTCAAATTCTACAGATTTCTTCAAATTACCGAATGGGATGCTCGAAAATTCCAATTCATTTTTCATCGATTTTAATGTTAACGTATGCATTCAAAAAAAATGGACTAATTTCGAATGGCGATGAAAGATAATTTATAGGAACAAATTTTCTTTAAATCTTACGTTTATTAAGTCTACAACAAAAATGATTCAAGGCTGTTGATTCACAGCAGCAGCCCTGTCAAGCCATCAAGTTTCAAGTTGGACATCCTGAGGCACTTTGTGTCCGCCAGATATAGTCGATCTGGTATTTACAATATCATCTCTTAGCCGCTCCTTAAGCCGGGAGATCGAAGCAAACGGTGGAGGAGAATCTGGCCAAATGGACATTTTAATGCGGAAGCGTCAGACGAGATCGGCCGTATCTGAGCAGCAGGCAATCACCCAGAAGGAGTAGCTTGAGGTGCTGGTGAAAAACTTCTCTCCGGCGAAAGAAGTGAAAAACTTCTTTTCGTACTCATAATGAAAAACGAGACGTAGCTGATGCGTAGTTGATGATAGAATTCAACGAATGGCAGGGGACCGGGTACTTTACGTAAATGTGAATGATATATACGATGACGTCGAATATATCATTCACATCAAATTCTCGAAGAAGGTTCTTCTCTGAAAGACGTGAAGGGAATGTCCAAGCAGCTCTTCTTTCGAGTCACACGGTTAGGATTTAATATGATTTACTGTTTCATGATTTTCAGCATGCAACACGATTTACTACAGTACTGAATCGATTTAAATTATACGCTTATACGACACACAAACTGTATCAGCGTAATATACGCATATGATGCGGATTAAATATATTTTACGACAATGTACATCATTAAATTGATGTTTATTATACCGCATTGCGACATAATTTGATAATGGTATATAAAATCGAATTTTTACATTTTATGCGATTTCAAATATACACGATACATACTTTGATTGATATTATATGCGATTATGATTTATTTGGATTTCTTGTAAGACTTGGCACGTGCAAAATTATACGATTTAATGTTTGCTGGGTAGCTCAAGGTATTAATCGTTGGATGCATTAAGTGCGCTACACATACCCCGTCCCGTCAGCGTGAAGTCAACGTAAAGGAATGAAATGTCAAATATTCTCCCATGGAAATCGTATGCTAGCATTCACATACACCATCATCGGCAACTTTGACGTCGGCAAAATAAGTCCAAGAGAATAGTTGACGGGACGGTGACGGTGACGCTATATGTGTAGCGCACTTTAGAAGCGCTCTTGAACAGTCTGCCAAATAAAAGTTTTTTTGAGGTTCATCCATTTAAGAAAATCAACATGATCAAATTGTGATATTGAAATCTATTGATATCGCGGGACATTTTTGTTTCTTTTACCAAATACGGGACGTTTCGCGGGACGGAATCTTACGCGGGACATTTTGTTGAAATGCGGGACTGTCCCGCGTAACGCGGGACGTCTGGTCAGTTTAAATTAGACTAAACTAGAATAAATACTCTAGTTTTCTCATAGTAGTAATTTTCAAAAATGATTAGGGGAATTAATACAATTTCGGTGCTTACACAGCCATAACACATGCATCTGCCTACCTTCGTTATAATTTTTGGTGAATTAGTGTAAATTAGAAACCATTTGACGTTGTCATCGTTGTGTTTCATGATAATCAGAAATTTGCTCATGTGGCAGTGCATCGGAGAAAATAGATCCATTTTTTATGATTACACTGGCATTCGGAATTCATAGTGAAGACAGATACGAAGCAGAATATATCGAACTATTACTGAACTCGAGAAATAGTGGTCGCAAATTGTGCATCGTTCGAGTTAATATTTGTCCGGTGGCGTGTGAATACAGTTTGTATAACAGATTATGTTAGAAGAGAGCGGCCATGTTTGAATTTTGAGCAGTAAAAAGACATTCGTCAGTCGTTGGGGAACATTTGTGAGAAGATTTACTGTTGTGCGGTGTAAATCTTTGAAAAACAGCTCGGAATAGTTTTACATTTGTGGTTCTCGGCTATTCATCTCGATTACAACCATGGCTCATCCACTTCCTATACGTTTTCAAGAGCATTTGCAGGTAAATTGAAATTTTCACTAGTCGAATAGGGCAACGATGGTGGCAATAGCAAAATAGGATCAATAACGCCCCTTTCCTTCGAGAATGGGCTACGCAATGAACATCAATTCCATAACATCTCGCCCCCAGGATTATGAACAAACCACAGGAGCATGAAGTGTGTGTTGAACTATGATTCATAATGCTTGTTAGTCAATCGTATTTTAAAAAATACTTGAGAGATCTATGTTACAGATACGCCTATCGGCTGTTTGGTAATCTAGTGTTGGTGCTACCCTTGTTTCCGAGAACCAATTCCAACTGTTGTAATAATAGTCTCCAATTCAATGGAGATGTGACTAATGCATGTTTGAAAACAGAATTGGAGCTGCAAAATCATTTTTTTTATGTATCTTCAGGAGATTGATTATACAAAAAGCCATTTTTGCATATGAATATGGAATGAAGCGCATAAAATAACGGGGTCATGCAACATACAACTCATGAATAAAATTTATGTCGAGACTATCAGATTTGTAATTTGATGTCCAATTAGAATACATCCACATATATCTCGACATCCAGGGTCTCGTTTAGGATTCATATTTTCATACGTTTTTTCGTAGAATTGATTACATAGTAAAAGAAATGATGTACAGTTCATAATAAACAAATTGAAAAAAAGAATTTATTCTATTTGTATCGTACGTGGTCGAAGGAGATCAAAATTAGCGTATATTTTCATGATCTAGTCCATAGAGATTATTCTCCCTTAGGTTGGAAGGATTGGGATGAGAGTCACGAGCTTCAGCCATTCGCATTCCTTTATATCTATCGATTTCGCGTTTAACAGTCAGTTCCAATTGAATGAATATCTTGGATTATCGTTTTTGAACGGTTCATAATCAGAAAGTCATTGTTCGTATTTTATTAGAAGTAAACGAGCGTTTTGAAGAAATTTGTTTACGAAACACCGAAGAAAAACATTTGACATTTACTTATTACATTTTGTTATAGCTCACGAATATCAACATCAATCCGAGCTCAATATCGTTCACGAATTTAACCATGGAATCGGATAAGTTTATATGCGTACGGGAAAAGGTCGGAGAGACGGCCCAGGTTGTAATTATCGATATGAACGATGCGCAAAATCCAATTCGTCGTCCGATCAGTGCTGATTCGGCGATTATGAATCCCGCCAGCAAAGTAATTGCGCTTAAAGGTAACATTCGGAATTAGATTTGTTTCACGCGTTACTCATAATAATCGTTATTTTAGCACAAAAGACTCTTCAAATATTCAACATTGAAATGAAATCTAAAATGAAGGCGCATGCAATGACGGAAGAGGTTGTTTTTTGGAAATGGATAACGCTGAACACGCTATCTTTGGTGACGGAGACATCGGTGTATCATTGGTCCATGGAAGGAGATTCGACTCCCGTGAAAATGTTTGAGCGTCATTCGTCGTTGAACGGATGTCAAATCATCAACTATAGAACTGATCCGAAGCAGGCTTGGCTTCTTTTAGTTGGTAAGTCGTTGTCAATCATCAAATTCATTTCTTTTCACGAATTTTCCTGCAAATATTCGACTTCTATTGTTATACCATATGTTATGGTTTGAGCTATTATTTCATCGTGAAATGGAAAACTACAGAGATCTTTGCTTGTAGCAATGATAAAAATTCGTGCTTCGATTTTTTTTGTATTTAAAATATGAGCCTTTTTTATATTCAAAATTGTATTACAAATTCAATATCCATCGTCATCATATGTCCTTTTGTGCAAGGAAATTTGACAGTGTCACATTCATCAACTCATGTCCAACATACTTTCACCACCGCCTACGGTTGAAATGCTCTAGATCTATTTCTTATGCTCATTGACACCATTCTACATTCGTCGTATTATCTACGGCAGGACCTAAATTGAATTCTAGATTACATATTCATTCACTAGCGTCGTATATTTACTGAGCGTTTGGTGTATGTAATTTAAAAAAAACAAATTTCCTAACGCATTTGAATGTTGTTTTCTCCGCAGAAAATCTTTAGCTGTGCATTACGCTTTTTTTTTTTATCCAAAATATATATTTTTTATTAAGGCTCATATGGCGTCAACCTGACGGGGCCGGGAGTTCAATATTTCGACAATGTTTGCCTTATAACTATGTTAGTAATATGTAACCGATTACTCGCGGTTGGCTCGAGGTTAGTATTATAAGTGTTTTCGTAATTGTGGTGTTGCTGTCTCCAATGCTCTGTACCTGTGCCCGACACGGGATACTTCCTATTGGGATGCAGCTGACCCTTAATCAGCAACGCCCCCCTAGTCTGTACCCCATATCTAGCGTGGTGCGTCTTTTCGACGCATTATGTATTGTCTGCTTATACTTGACAAGTAATGGATTTAGATTTCTCTCTGGGAGGATCTAGAACAGATCGGACTCATTTTTCTCTAACCATCTAACTACTTTGGTCAGCATTGAAGCCCAACAAAGAGTGGTAAAAAAATTGTAAAGTATTAAATCTGACAGACCAATGGCAATCGCGTTCGAATTGTCTTTGGCTTAATACAAGGTATTTCTGATCGCCTTAAGTGCGATTCACATACAACATCCACGTCACGTTCACGTCACGTTACGTCAATTATTCTTCCATGCAATTCTTATGGAAGCATTCACATACACCAGCAACGGCAAGTCGAAGTTTCTGTTACCGGTGTATGTGAATGATTTCATGAGAATTGCATGGGAGAATAATTGACACAACGTGACGTGACGGAACGTGAACGTGACGTGAATGTTGTATGGCGTCGTGCACAAATTACGTAACGCGATAAGGGGGGGGGGGAGGTGGGTCGAGGTTGCGTTACTTTCTGTGTATTAGAGATAGGAAATTGCGTTACGTAGGAGGGGGAGGGGGCCCGAAATCCGGATTTTTAGCGTTACGTAATTTGTGCACGACGCCTATGTGAATCGCACTTTATTGTACTATCTCAAGCGAGTTATCTGTTTTGTGAGATCAGGGGTGGAATGTTCGTCAAAGCGGAAAACAACTGCATCCGAATGGAACGAACAGTGACAGTAATGGTACGCATCGTCGCGTGTACGGGTATTATGAAAACATGGAGATTCTGTCCCAAATTGTGGCGAATGTTCAGGCTTCAACATTAAAAGTACCCGGTTACCATGCCAGTTGATATAAAAAGCTTTACCCTATTTTAGGCCAAGCGTTCGAAAAATCGAACAGCAACTTTGATAATTTTTCATGGCTTTTGTTGGAACGGGAGTAAATATCCTTTTAAGCAATCAAAGACCGTGCGTTCTTGGTGATAATAGTGCTAAAAGCTATAATATTTATTGTAGTTCAAGGATTATACTTATTTTATATCCACTTACATTAATACTATCCTCCCTTTTAGGTTATATCCACAAATCAATATGAATTAATATAAATATAAATATTCTGTAATTCATTATATAGATATGTTTCAATTTAAATTCAATAATTTAACTTGCGATATAATGACTCACTTGGAAAATCGTGATAAATGTACACTAATATTTTAGCCAATGTATAATTTTAATATTTTTGCGTACTCAGTTCACTACCTCGTGCTATAGAATGAGACTTTCTTTGTTTTCTCATATTGCGCTCCGTCATGCGTTGACAGATAAAACGCATCGTAATCGCGTTCCGCTACGACCAAGGGGCTTACAATTCTCGAACCGTAGTTAGTGTAAATCTCGGTTACATTTCCCCGACCCGTAAGACTGGTCAGAGACCTCAAGACCAGTTTTACTCTGCTTTAAATCCAATCGCGCCAGCTTAGCTACTGGTCGCCGTACTAGACCCGAGGCTGTCTGCACCATGGCTTGTCGAATTCGGCCGTCTTGGCCAGCGATGACCTCCAGTACCCGTCCTCGTGTCCAACCATTCCGGATGCCATCTTCGACCACGATCACCAGATCACCAATGCAAATGGGCTTCACGTCATCGAACCACTTGGATCGGCGCGTAAGAGTGGGAAGGTATTCCCGGACCCATCTACGCCAAAATTGGTCCAACATCACCCGTCCCAGATTCCAATTACTTCTACAGGCAGATTCAGACTCCGCCAATGCTTGTGGTCGTTGAACCACGCCGCTAGAGCTCAGGAGCAAAAAGTGATTAGGAGTTAGAGCTTCCTGCTGTTCTACCTCCAACGGAATGAATGTCAATGGTCGTGAATTCACCACGCATTCGGCCTCAACTACCAGCGTAATGAGTGTTTCTTCGTTCGGAGTTCTAGTAGTGTACATGGCAGCCAGTGCTATTTTCACTGATCTCACTAGTCTCTCCCACGATCCGCCCATGTGTGGAGTTCCGGGCGGATTGAATACCCACTTGGTATGAGCGTTACTGAAAACTTCTGCCAATTGGTCATCAATCTTCGACATCTCTCTGCGCAGCTCGTTGTTGGTCCCCACGAAATTGGTGCCTCTATCGCTATGGATTTCAATCGGTGCTCCACGACGGTTTATAAAACGCCTCAGGGCCATTTTACATGACTCTGTGGAAAGAGAATGGACAACTTCGAGGTGCACTGCTCGGATGGTGAGGCACGTAAATAGTGCTATCCACCTTTTTGTCTCGCTTCGGTTCACACGTATGAGAGTTGGGCCGAAATAATCGAGGCCGACGTACGAGAAAGGACGCTCGTACGCACTCAGCCGGGCCGCTGGAAGTGGTGCCATTCGTGGTATTTCAGGAACAGCTTTCCTGATTCTGCAGAGTGAACAAATCTTCTTGATCTGTCGTACAATGGTGCGGAGATTAGAGATATGAAATCGCTGTCGCACCTCATTGACGACGGTTTCGGCGTTTGCATGTAGGTATTTGCGATGGTACCACTCAATTAGAAGTTGAGTTGCTGGGTGCTCTTTTGGCAGCACTATCGGACACCGGGTATCGTAGGATACACATGTGGCCGCTACAATTCTGGTGTCCAAACGAATTACTCCGTCAGTATCGAGAAATGGCGATAGCTTCCGGAGTTTACTCGTACCGTGCAGCTTTGCCTGCTTATCCGGGTGCTTGCTCTGAGCTGCTTTAAGCGTTTTCATCTCCTCTGGATAGCTTTCCCGTTGAATTTGCCGCCACAGACATTTTTCCGCATTGTAAAGCTCTTCTTGCGTTAATGGCCCAACTTGCAGCTCCCTTCCTTTCGCTTTCAGCATAAAATTCTCCACGTATCGTTGCACGTACCCAATTGTCCTCCAAAGACGTTGCCATTTGGAAAACCGTGACCAATCAATGACGACCTCCCCATTTATTGTCTGGTGGACTAAACACGATTTCATCTCCTCAGTCGTCGTTTCTAAGAATGGCTTAACGTCCGCTGGCCATTGTTCCTCCGGCAATAGAAGATATTCTGGCCCAGTAAACCAGCGGCCACTTGTTGATAGGCAGGGTCCTCGGCCCCACTTCGATGCTTCGTCTGCTACATTTTCTCTAGATGGAACCCAACGCCATTCTTCCACCTTCGACTTCGATAAGATTTCGCCAATACGACATGCAACGAATTGCCGATAGCTGCAGTGGTTGGCATTGATCCAGGCCAGAACTGTCCTTGAGTCGCTCCAGAATATACATCTGTCGATCGGGAGTGAGTGGAAATTCATAATGGTCTTTCGCAATCTCACTCCAATGACTGCCGCCATGAGCTCCAGCCGCGGGATAGAAAGCGTTTTGAGGGGAGCAACCTTGGTTTTCCCTCCAATGATTGCACATTGAATTTTCTCGGAGAACTCTGCCCGTAAATATGCTACGCAAGCATACGCATCTTCCCCAGCATCTACGAAGATATGCAGCTGCAACGACGAAATATCTTTCACGGATCTTTGCGGGAAGTAGCAACGTGGGATGCTAATCTGGTCTAAATACTTGAATTCTGCTGTCCATTGAGTCCACCGTTCACAAAGCTCTTTCGGTATCGGATCATCCCACCCTGTTTTCGCGCGCCAAATCTGCTGGATTATGATTTTTCCGAAAACGAGGAAATGAGAGAGTAGTCCGAGTGGGTCGAAAAGGCTCATAACGGCCCGCAAAATCTGTCGTTTCGTAGGATGTGCTTCCTCTTGTCCCACTGAGTAGGTGTATGTGAAGACGTCTTGCTCAGGACGCCAGTACATCCCAAGCACGCGCTCGGTTGAGCTAGCCTTATCCAGCAGAAGGCATTTTTCTGAACCAGGATTTCTTTCCCCGACCCGTTTTAGGACGTCTTTGGAGTTAGAAAGCCACTTTCGAAGATGAAAACCACCGCGTGAGTGAACGTAGCTTACATCCTGAGCCAATCTCACAGCTTCCTCCACACTGTCCGCACTATCAAGGTAATCATCAACATAATGTTTCCTGATAATGGCATCGGCTGCAGCGGGGAAATCTTGTTCGTGTTCGGTCGCATTTACATTTTTGATGTACTGTGCTGTACATGGCGAACAAGTGGCGCCGAATGTCGCCACGTCCATGAGATAGACTTTCGGTTCCTGATTCGGATCATCTCGCCAGAGAATTCGCTGAGCATGTCGGTCTTCTTTACGTATCTGAATTTGATGGAACATTTCCATAAGGTCCGCACAGATCGCAATCCGTTTTTCTCGGAATCCAAAAAGAACTCCAAGCAGGCTGTTTAATAAATCAGGTCCCTTAATAAGCATGGTGTTCAAGGAAACGCCATCCACCATCGCCGCAGCATCACAAAAGATCCGTATTTTAGACGGCTTCTTGGGGTGTATGGTAACACCTAGCGGTAAGTACCACGTTTTGCGTGGATCCGCTTCTTCGAGCTCCTCCTTCGTCGCTTCGTGCAAGTATCCCTTTATCCGGTATTCCGCCAGTTGCCTCTTCACGCTATCTCCGATCACCGTATCGCTTCGAATACGCCGTTCCAAGCACTGCAAGCGACGCATAGCCATCGCATAACTATCCGGAAACTCGAAGTCGTCGAACTTCCACAGCAGACCACTTTCGAACCGCATGCCAACCCGCTTCGTCGTTTCAGTAAGAATACGAGTCGCCCTTTGTTCCTCCTTCGACTGTGGAAACGATGCAGCTGCAACTCCCACATTGTCGACCGAGAAATATTTTTCTACCATCTCGTGTAGGCCCTGATCACGATTGCATTCACAAATCAGGAAACTGTGAGCGTTTTCAGCGTTTAAACTAGAACCAAATATGGTCCACCCCAACCTAGACTTCGCTGCGATGGGATCACCTGCTCTGCCCTCGCGTATTTTGAGAGTGGCCGTGACATGTGCATGATTGTTTCCAATAAGGATACGAGGGTGTGCATTAGTATAGTCCTTTACAGGCAGACCCTTCAGATGCGGAAAGATTTTGGAAAGCTCCGCATATCGCAAAGTCTGCTGAGGCAGATCCAAGCTGCTCACCGTACGGACATCGGCTAATGGATATTTTACTAAATCGTTACCACCGGATATCTCAAGTCGGACTCGTTGTGATTCAGCCTCCGATCTTTTTACATTCGCCGTCCATTGAAGGCACAACGGGAGTTGTTCTCCCGTTACCCCAAGCTCCTTCACGACTCCTTCGTCTATCAGCGTTGTCGAAGAACCGTCATCCAAGAATGCGAACACAGAAACTGAACGGTTGTTACCATACAGCGTAACGGGAATGATACGAAATAAAGCCCGCTTCTCAGTTTTGTGGTAGCTTACAACTGCCTCGGATTCTTTGGGGTTGCTCTTAGGTGGGATAGAATGAAGCAACGGGTGATGCCTGAACTGACAGCCACCTACTTCACATCGCCGCTGTGATTTGCAGGGTCTTCTCCCGTGAGCGCCTAAACACTGCCGGCAGAGGCCGTACTGTTGGATCGTCTTCCATCTTTCTTCCACGCTTTTCCTGCCAAAAAGGTGACATTCCTTCACCCTATGGTTGGGGTCCTGACACAGAAGACACGCTGGTTGGGATGAACGATTTTGATTCACAGGAGTATGTGGGCCCTTCCCTTGCTTCGACGATTCTTCCACCGTGTGGGATCCGCAGAAGGACTTATCTTTTAATAGCTTTTCGGGTTTTACTGCTCGATGCTGTTGGACTACATGCTGTCTTGGATCGAAAAGAGTAACGTCCGTCGCCGCCCGAACTAGCATGGACATATATTGACTGAATATACGAATATTCACCTCTCCACAACGTTGCTTATACAACGACCAGTCGAGTTTGAGATTCGCGGGAAGTTTTTCAACTAATTCGGAAAGCAGCATCGGATTATTGTAGTGTGCATGCTGACCGCCAGCTTCCAGGTGATCGCATAAATTTTGCACTGCTACGCCGAACGCAATCAGCGAATCGAGGCGATCATGCTTAGGCGGTGGGACTGATCTAACCTTCTGCAGTAGGGTATGGATGAGCAATTCTGGTCTTCCATACATCATCTCCAACGTCGCAATTACGTGTGGAACACCTGCTGGTAACAGTAAGCGACTCCGTACGATTTCAAGGGCGTGACCCCTTAAACAGCGTTGCAGTCGGGCTAAATTTTCTGCTTCCGAGTACCCACACACTTGGGTAGAGTTCCGATACGAGCTGATAAACAGCGGCCAGTCTTCAGGATTTCCCGAGAAAGGTGGCAGTTCTCTCGACATTACTTGTCTGGCTGCCAGTTGCTGTGGTGTTGGTCCTAATCCAAACCCAGGTGGCAGTGCGGAGCTCGTGGAATAATGAGGCAACCCATACTGCCCAGTTGCTGCTGGTTCGGAATTTGTCAAAAATCCGTACGATGATGGTATTTGGTTGCCCTGGTTCGATGGAACTCCCTGCAGGTCTGCACCTGGTAGACCTCTACGATCTAATGGATGTTGCTGTACACTATGTGTAACTTGTGGATCATTCGCGTGCACCGTACTATACTTGGGGCCGTCGAGCGTCTCAATCGCATTTGACGATATACCAGTGACGCGATTCAATGACTGAGTTTGATAAACGGAGGAAAAGGGAAACTGATGTGACGACTGAGCTACTTGTGGATCATTCCGAACAGGAGTCGGCGTATCGCTATCAACCGGAATATGTTTGCTACCTTCTGTTTCTAATCCCTGGTCACTACTTGGCTTACTTATAGTATTGATCATTCCACAAAAATTAGTATCTGCATTCGATCCTAATGGAATATCTGCTGCGGTTAGACTTTTCGAGAGTTCCAGTTGATTCCTGTTGACCACCCGCGAGTGCACCTCCGGCTGAACATTGTTTCTAACGGTAGTCATGGTCGCGACGTCAGTCGTCTGTACTGCTTCAGGCGATACAGCTTTTCCTACCGGCTCGGTGGTATGTTGAGGTTCAATCTTCCACTGCTCGACCTTACTGAAACTGCTTTGTTGGGACCGTAGGCTTATCCCATCATTGCTTTGATCGTCCAACTCTTCCTCTTGGATTCGGAATTTCTCGTCCAAGATCGCCTTCTCTAGGCGTAATTTGACCTGCTCGATCTCGGCATCCTTCAGTAGTCTCTCCTGCTCATGTCTTAAAGCTTGTTCTCGACGTTCCTGCTCCAACATTTTTGTGGTTAGAGCCTTTTCGGCCTCGAGTTTTTCAAGCTGTAAGCGAGCCCTCCTTGCTCGTACGCTGGAGGTGGAAGAAGCTGCTACACTGCTGCCCTTACTGGTGTTTCGCTTAGGCGACTTCGTCCGGGATCGACCATCGAACGGAATCGTGGGTGATGGTTTTTGACACCTTGGGCAATTGAAGGTCCGATCTGCTGCGCTTATACCTTCATCAACACCTACGCAATCGTAGTGCCACCACACCTTACAGTGACAGCAGGAAACCATACGCTGATCGTTGGGGTTATCACATGCCGGGCATTTGGATTCATCCGGTGTAGCACAACGTGCGCTCCTTGTCTGACGGGATGACATCCTCGCTATTAATCTTTTAGATTTTGTTGGAACGGGAGTAAATATCCTTTTAAGCAATCAAAGACCGTGCGTTCTTGGTGATAATAGTGCTAAAAGCTATAATATTTATTGTAGTTCAAGGATTATACTTATTTTATATCCACTTACATTAATACTATCCTCCCTTTTAGGTTATATCCACAAATCAATATGAATTAATATAAATATAAATATTCTGTAATTCATTATATAGATATGTTTCAATTTAAATTCAATAATTTAACTTGCGATATAATGACTCACTTGGAAAATCGTGATAAATGTACACTAATATTTTAGCCAATGTATAATTTTAATATTTTTGCGTACTCAGTTCACTACCTCGTGCTATAGAATGAGACTTTCTTTGTTTTCTCATATTGCGCTCCGTCATGCGTTGACAGATAAAACGCATCGTAATCGCGTTCCGCTACGACCAAGGGGCTTACAATTCTCGAACCGTAGTTAGTGTAAATCTCGGTTACAGCTTTGGAAAACCTCTATATGGTAAGGTTTTGGCATCAAATGATAGCTCAGTTTATTATCTATCACTTACCATCGATTTCATTCAATTTTGCATAACTATATTGGACAATAAATTCGGTTTAAAGCAACTATGTGCGGAAAGTATGCGGAAAACTTAATAAAATGTAAAAATATGTAACTTTTCTACAGTATTAGGGGAGATGGGGGTAAGACGGACATGTTAAGGAAAACTTCAATTGTATCTCTGGAAATTCATGTTTTAAAAAAATTAAGAACAGTTTCTCACAGCTCAATATACTGGTTTTCGAAATAACTAGCCAAATGTTTTATAAAAATGTGTTTTTCCATGTTTTTTACTGAAATTAAAACAAGCCGAAAAGTACAACATTTTATCGGTGCGAGTATAATGGACATGTGGGGGGGGATATGGACAGGTTCATAATATCACGGCTTACAGGGACAAGGCTAGTTCTTTAGCGAGTAAACATTTTTTTATGACGTCATCTGATTCGTCAGTGTAAACAGTCGCCAGTTGTATTTTGTTTTCCGACTTACGCGTAAATGTTCCTGAAATGAAAAATCGAAAATGGTTCAATGCGCTGTGAGCGGGTGTATAAATTATGAAAATGACATTATCGGGCCAAAAAAAGATTCTTTTGCTTTCCGAAAAACCGAGAATTATGTTCTTTGTGGATAAATGTTTGCGATGCCAACAGTGATTTGAACGTAGCCAAGACGAGGGTATGCTCCGATCACTTTTTAGATGAGGACTACCGATTGAAGGACATTCTACTAAACACCGTATGGAGCAAACGAGTGCTGCGGGAAGATGCGGTTCCAAGCCAATTATTGCCTGCGGGAAACAATTTTGTTGCGAAAAACGAAATCACCGTATCCGAACGGAAGGAAATCGTACAGGAGGCTATTTCTGAGTACGACAGGTAAGGGAATTTCAAAATGTTCCTCCTTGTTGATGTTCATCAAAGTAAATCCAGAACACATTGTTTACTTCAATGATTCAGATGACGTCACTAAAAAATTACTGATCCGGAGTAGCTAGCCTTGTCTCTGTAAGCCGTGCATAATATACGAAGCGTAGAGGTTTATCGTTCGCGAGAGGAATAATTTAACTCTCTCCCAGTGTTTGTGCGTCCAGTAACTGAAATAGAACAAAAAGAGAAAGCAATATAAGAAAGAGTTCAATCCCTTCTTCCCTTCACTTTCCATCTTGCATTGGATGTGATTATGGATATGACTGATTGGGGTTTCGCCAATAATCAAAATTACACCAATGGCTTTTATTAAAAAAAATAATTTTTACAGCTTGTCCGTTAATGGGTTAATCTTGATGAGCAATGGCGAATTCACTGTCTTGGGATAATCCAATTGTCCAATTTTATTATGTGGCTACTGTTTTCGCTTATGAATACTTGACACAAACGTTCACTAAGCATTTCGCAGGTCAGATAGCTAGGTCTCACTGTGTGCCATATAAACCTAAGACGAGACATGACAACTGGTTTTTTACTCTTTCTCTTCGACACAGTGCGAGCAACAGGGATGCCGAACCACTCGAGATGTCAAGTTTCCAAATGAGATAAAGTTTCTGAAGACTATTTTCTCACGTTGCTAACATATGTTTTCGTGTCATATATTCTATGAATAATCACATATGGATTATGTAAAGCAAAATTGTTGCGTATTTCACAACAAATTGTATTTTTCTGTTATGCTCTATCACGAAAACTAGTGTGAGAGTACATACCAAGAGTACATTATGTAGAAGTGTATTTTCAGATATTATAGGCAACCCTATAGCATTGACCAATCAGTAGCTGGTCCGAAATCGATCCCTATCGTCTTGTCTTGTCTTACGGTGGGTTTCTTCTTCTTGAATGGCGTTAACGTACCCTGTGGAACTTTTGCCGTCTCAACGTATGTATTA
This sequence comes from Toxorhynchites rutilus septentrionalis, assembly GCF_029784135.1. Classification (NCBI taxonomy): domain Eukaryota; kingdom Metazoa; phylum Arthropoda; class Insecta; order Diptera; family Culicidae; genus Toxorhynchites; species Toxorhynchites rutilus. The sequence goes on along the minus strand of NC_073746.1, from coordinate 202,443,582 downwards.
ACTAGCGTCATTTATTAATACTTAGTTGAGATTTCATAAGCCAAATAACACGCCTTGAATGTATTCCGGGAATCGAACCCGAGCACCCGGTATGATAATGTGAGACGCTAACCACTCGGCAGCGGGTGCACTACGGTGGGTTTAGACTTGTGAAATATTCATGTGAAAAAAATTGATGAGATTTATAGAAATCGCATCAACCGTTTACACTAGCGCGAACTTATTTGATGTATATATTCATATTTTCGGTGAATTTATTCACCTGAAGTAGAGCTGCACTGCCCATGTCTGTATAGGAGACAAAAGTGACAAAATTAACAAAATCGACTTTTTCGCCGATTTGCCTTCTTCGCAATGTTATGCGTTTGCTCAACATGCAAACAAACATTTGAGCAGTTTTGGAAAAACGTTTCCGAAAAATCACTGTTTGTCCGCATAACAGACGTAGTTCCATACAGCTTTCATACATAGTTCGAAAATCAACAATTATCAGTGTAGCTCCGAGAGAGTGGACTGTATAACCGAAATTTGGGCTCAGCGTAAACAAATAAACAACCGTACGCGTGAGTTTTCGAACATTAACTGATTTATTTCTATTTCATACACTGAGAGTAAATTGATTTGAGTTTGGTTGGAAGCAAGATAGTTACATTGGGTGGGAACACTGATATAAATTCACTTGAATATTGTAAGGGCGATTACACATTATCCGGTTTCAGCCGGACCGGTTTCAAAAAGCGCCGCTGGGTTTGGACGGATAACCGGATAACAATGTGAAAAAGACCTCGCGCTACACAAAACCGTGCATCTCTCACATACACATACGTGCATTTATTTATATAGTGGATTGACAGGTAAACATTGCTGCAAATACTCTTGCTACATGCAGCCGTTTGTGTACGGAAAACCTTGAAACCACAGCTGCTGCAGCAATTACGAGTCTTCTCAAATTTGCGTTCCTTTGGAAAGTATATACGGCCGTGTTAAAATGTGGCACACCAGGAACACGGCAGATCTTGCGAAAATTACGCGCATCCTGCATCAGGACGGTATTATTACCGATAGGTGCGATCCAGCGGTCGAAGGTGTGAATCTTCTCGCCCCATTTCAAAATACAATTCAATGACAAATAAATTTAAAAGTCCAGTTGCTGTGTATTTATCCATATCCATATATATATAAATTGTTTTATTTCCAAACTTACACAAACAGTATTATTCAATCCTTACACTCTGTTGCCACATATTTCCAATAGAATTTGAATGAACCAATAAAAAACATTTCGTAAGCTAAGGGCACTACTCAATTATTTATTCACTTCCTGTGATTTTCTTAGAATTAGCCTATGCGATAATCCATCTATTCTAGAGTGTCTTTTTATTCCACCATTGCAGTATGAATCTTTACGATTAGAACAACATAATTTTCCTTCAGAAACTATTTCATCACTGCTTCCGCAGATTCCTCGAGCGCGTACTCCCGGGGCAGGGACGGCTTCTCGAGCGTATTTCGCATCAACACATAGTTATCAATACGCGGATCCTAGGCGAAAAATGACCGAATCAGATATGCCAGCTGGATGATTTCGCTCTGACAGAGCGGATGCTTCTGCATCAGGCAGGAGAACATCTTGATCACCGGTCACATGACAGACAGTTTGGTCTTGAGCTCCTCGAGCCGAGCCTTGTCATCGATCGCTTTCCGGGTCAGGTCGAACTGTGTGGAATGCCCAATAAGAATATTACTAGAGAGCTATTTTTGGTGTGTTCAAATTTATAAAAACTGACCTTCACATTCAGCTCGATAAAATCGCTCACCATTGCTTTGCTTTGAGCAGAAACCTGCATTACTAAACTTTTTCCACAGTAGCGAAATAAAGGAGTAAATGTAAATCCATCCATATCACTTGCAAATTCTGAATTTCAAAAACAACAAACAAACGTCAATAGCACACACATACTAATACATGGGACGAAAAACTGCCTGAATTGTACTAATACTAACAGACATGACAAACAACTGTCAATCCGCGTTGATGGCATGGAACTTCTTGCTCTGCTTTTGGGAAATGATAGTGATAATAGATTTTCAGGTGCAATAAACACATGTTTGAAAATAAAAGTTATGAATGAAAATTAACTTCTTCTTATAAAATATGTTATTTTCGTAATGGAGTAACACGTTCTTTTGCAAGTGGAGAAAACCCACTGATCAATAATTATATTTGATGATGATTTTGTATTACAATTATGAGTTTCAGTGAAAATATGAAGAGAATTATACAAAAATGATTAAATGATAATCAGTTCACGGGTTCTAAGTAATCAAATAACATGAAGTAAAAATTTTCATTCAAAATTTAAACAACTTGAAACTTAAAAGGTCTGATAATCTTATAGAGAATGATTTGCTTTCCCAAACTGATGTCTCCACCAGACGTCGGCACAATACTATTGTCATCGCGTGTAATGCTTGTCCGGTCACCGGACATTGCAGTCGCAGTAGACGGCTGCATCACGGCGCCGTAAAGAGGTTGGTACGGTCGAAATTTGCCATTTGGGTTTCAGACCGGTCCGGCAAAAACCGGATAATGTGTAATCGCCCTAACTGGAACATCCTCCCGGCCATTGAAATGGCCGCATATCAAACGTCAGATGTTGACTCCTCCTCGTCAAGTGGAGGTGAAATTTGGCAGACTTCACTCCGGTTTCCCATATTCCACCAAAATGGGGACTGAGTGGAGGAATGAAGGACCAGTCAATATTTCTTTGAACGCAGAATATATTCAATTTCTTGTGCATTTCGGTTTCAAAAAGATTGGCAAGTTTCAATAGTTCATTATTTGCACCAACAAAATTGATGGCATTGTCTGAAAATATCCTCGTTGGTAGACCCCTTCGACTAACGAACCGTTGAAGAGCAGCCAGAAATGCATCCGCAGAGAGATTTGATACTACTTCCAAATGAATAGCCCGTGTAGCCATACAAATGAAAACACACACATATTCTTTGGTCGTGACACTTTTCTTGATAGTCGAAACTGCTTTCAGCGTAAACGGCCCGGCAAAGTAAATCTCCCATCAACTGTGTTGCTCGTTTGGATTGGCACGGTAGCATAGAGTGCATTTATGAATTACATCTCGTATGGTAAATTTCGCTCGAAGAGGCCGAAACTGTTGCCTCACAACAGCAAGCAAAGCTTGCTGACCGATGTGCATGTTGAACTTATGTAGAAGACGAATGATTGTCACGGTCACAGGATGTCTGGCACGTAACAAAAGCTGATGCTTGCTGCCATTGTGCATGGCGAATGCGCCCTCCCACTCGTAGTGTATCGTCTCTTTCATCAATGAAAGGGTTCAAGCATTGAGGTGAATGATTAAAATTCTTCTCTTCCTTTAGTGCACGAATTTCATCTCCGAAACTCTCTTTCTGGATCAGTCGTCAGCAAAAATGCACGCCTCATTTCGTCAGCAGTAGGCAACCTCTTTGATATGTACTGTCTCCCACTTCTTATGTAGTCTGTGAAACGATTCACATATGCCATAGATCTCTGCATAATCGAAAACCGGCTGATGCTGTCGAATATATTCAATCTATGGCGAACGTTCGTGTTGAAGAGAGCGAGAGCGTAATTCTGAGACATCAGCTTCCTGAGACGGCGGTGGATATTCCGTTTCAAAGTTGGCTTGTTTCAAGATTTCCGGACCGGTCCACCACATTTAATTTCCTCACAGTTGATTCGGTTGGACCCCTCTTGATATAAAATCGGTGGGGTTCAATTTGGATTGAATGTATCGCCACTCAAACTCATTCGTCAACGTCAATTTCCAACGTAGATCTTCAGTAAATTTGGGGCCATCTTGATTCAGCAGAGAACTATCTGAGAATAGCTCCATAAAACAACGGAACCAAACTGAATTTCCATGGCAGCAATAAATTTTACAGCAAGACGAGACAATAGAAAAGCTGCTTGTAGCTCCCCACGTGGTGTGGTAACTTCCTTTTTCGATTCCTGTTTTTTGGGTAGTATTCTAGATTTACTGCAAACCAATTTCATTTCAGCCGTTCCATCCTGGAACACTGTTCGAGCGTAGGGACAAGCTCCATACGCAAGATCGGATGCATCAGCGAATGTAGCATGTAGCTCGACACTAATGCAATCTCTACTCAGTGGAACGTATATACAGTAGAACTCCCATATCCGCGAAATAGTCGGGCCAGGTCATCGCGTATAACGAAAATCGCGGATAACACAATATAGGACTAAAAATGAGGACAAACACGGAAAAAGGATATTTTAGCATGAAAACTATGTTTCATCAATACAGAAATTATTGAACTATCTATCGGTCTGTAAGGTCGTGTACATCAGTGATCAGATAATTTGAAAGCCATGACCAAAACAAAAAAAGCAAGACTCTACCACTCACTGACAAATTTCGGGAAGGTTTATAGAATTACTAGGAAACTCACTTTCGCGGATAATCCGCACCGCGGATCGAATGAAAGGTAGACGAATGAAAACTGAACGCCGCGTTGTTCTGGCCGGAATGTTGAAGTTTATGTTTTCCAATAGCACTGAGCAGTCCACGTTGTCGTTAAGAATGTCGAAAATAAAAATAAAATATCTCTATACTGCTGCGTGTTCCGTTTCACAAACCCAAGCACTGAGTATGCTTTGGCTGTTGTTGCTAATATGTGCTGAGCAAATTTCAATTTACTGTCGAGTAGCACACCGAGATCCTTAACAGTGCTGACTCTGACGATACTGGTTGTGGACATTTTATAGTCATAGTTCATAGCGCTCCTTGTCCGACAGAAAGAAATTGCGTTACATTTTCGAATATTGACGTCCATTCCGTTTAGTTTACACCAGATAAGTAGTGCCTCGATGTCATTTTGGATGGCCTAACATTCAACTAATGATGAGACTACCCGGTAGAATTTCATGTCGTCGGCGAACATCACCTTTGGAGAACTTATGGTGTGGCAGAGATCGTTGACGAAGAGTACAAATATAAGTGGGCCCAGATGACTGCCTTGGGGCACACCGGATGTAATGTCAAACGGGGCTGAGTTTGCTCCACCAATGCACACGTAAGCAAAACGTTCCGTAAGGTAAGAAAGAATCCAATGAGTCAACCAAGCGGGTAGGCCCATTTTGCTCAGTTTGTCCGCCGCAAGCAAATTAGTCACTGTATCAAATGCTTTGGTGAAGTCAATTTGCTGCCGCTTCACCAGGGCGGCGACCAACGAAGAGATATAAACCATTAAGTTTGTTGTGGTCGAGCGTTTTTTCACGAACCCATGCTGGTGCTCGGAAATGATCCGATGTACGAGCGGATAAAGCGAATCATGAATGAGGCTTTCGAAGGCTTTGTGTATAGGAGTGAGTGTATAGGAGTGACAGCAGTAGTTTTCCATACACTTGGGAAAATACCTTCGTTCATGGAACGATTAAAGAGGATGGTGGCGGGAACGGTAATTGAGTAGGCATAGTTGTTGATGAATAGCGGAGGTAAGACTCAATGTTTATACCACATTGTTTTGAAATTCGCCTTTTTCTTTTTTATATTTCATTATCATTATCAACAAAATAGCATCTTCTACCAATAGTCTGATAGTGCTGTGATCCATTTTAATCATACTTTTTGTTTCAGGTATCTCGGCTCAGCAGAATCGCGTGATCGGTGCAATGCAGCTTTATTCCGTGGAACGTAAGGTTTCGCAGGCTATTGAGGGTCACGCAGCTTCATTTGCGACTTTCAAGATGGAAGATAACAAGGAGCCATCGACTTTGTTCTGTTTCGCTGTGCGATCAGCAACCACAGCAAAGCTGCATATTATTGAGGTCGGTGCTCCACCAACGGGAAATACCGCGTTTACGAAAAAAGCAGTGGATGTCTTCTTCCCACCAGAAGCCCAAAGTGACTTTCCCGTCGCAATGCAAGTTTCGCCAAAGTACGATGTAATTTATTTGATCACCAAGTACGGTTATATCCATATGTACGATATCGAAACATCGACATGTATTTACATGAATCGTATTTCTGCGGATACAATTTTTGTAACTGCCCCTCATGAAGCGAGTGGTGGTATTATCGGTGTCAATCGTAAGGGCCAAGTACTATCGGTTACGGTTGACGAGGAACAAATAATTCCATACATTACCAATGTTTTGCAAAATCCGGATTTATCTCTGCGTATGGCCGTTCGTAATAACCTGTCGGGAGCTGAAGATTTGTTTGTTCGAAAGTTCAATCATATGTTCCAAAATGGACAGTATGCTGAAGCCGCTAAAGTAGCTGCTATTGCACCGAAAGGAATTTTGCGTACTCCACAAACAATTCAGAAGTTTCAACAAGTTCCAGCTCAACCTGGAACAAATTCCCCTCCCCTTCTGCAATATTTTGGCATACTGTTGGACCAAGGAAAGCTTAATAAATACGAGTCCCTGGAGCTGTGTCGTCCTGTATTGGCTCAAGGCAGAAAACAGTTATGCGAGAAATGGCTCAAGGAAGAAAAGCTGGAATGCAGTGAAGAGCTCGGTGATTTAGTGAAGCCCTCGGATCCTACACTAGCCCTCTCTATATACTTGCGTTCGAATGTACCCAATAAGGTTATACAGTGTTTTGCTGAAACTGGACAGTTCCAAAAAATCGTTCTGTACGCTAAAAAAGTCAACTATAATCCTGATTACATCTTTTTATTGCGTTCCGTAATGCGTACGAATCCTGAGCAGGGAGCTGGTTTTGCTAGTATGCTGGTTGCCGATGAAGAGCCACTCGCTGACATCAATCAGATTGTGGACATTTTCATGGAACAAAACATGGTACAACAGTGTACGGCATTTTTGCTAGACGCTTTGAAAAATAATCGTCCAAGTGAAGGCTCGCTTCAAAGTCGACTATTGGAGATGAATTTGATGTCAGCACCACAAGTTGCTGACGCCATTCTTGGTAATGCTATGTTCACTCACTATGATAGAGCTCACATTGCCCAGCTGTGCGAGAAGGCCGGATTGCTGCAACGCGCACTGGAGCATTACACTGATTTATATGACATCAAACGGGCAGTTGTACATACTCATCTGCTGAATGGAGATTGGCTGGTGGGATTTTTCGGCACTCTATCGGTAGAAGATTCTCTAGAATGCTTGAAAGCTATGTTAACCGCTAATATTCGCCAAAATCTACAAATTTGCGTGCAAATTGCAACCAAATATCACGAGCAGTTGACCACTAAAGCTCTGATTGATTTGTTTGAAAGCTTTAAGAGCTACGAAGGATTGTTCTATTTCCTTGGATCGATAGTCAACTTCAGCCAGGATCCGGAAGTCCACTTCAAGTACATTCAAGCAGCATGTAAAACAAACCAGATCAAAGAAGTTGAACGTATCTGTCGCGAGTCGAACTGCTACAATGCCGAACGCGTGAAGAATTTCCTTAAAGAAGCAAAATTGACCGATCAACTTCCTTTAATCATTGTGTGCGATCGGTTCGATTTCGTGCATGATTTAGTGTTGTACTTGTACCGGAACAGTCTTCAGAAATATATCGAAATCTATGTGCAAAAGGTCAATCCCTCTCGACTACCCGTAGTGGTGGGAGGACTTTTGGATGTTGATTGTTCCGAAGATATAATAAAAAATTTGATTTTGGTCGTGAAAGGACAGTTCTCCACCGACGAGCTAGTTGAGGAAGTGGAGAAGCGTAACCGTTTGAAGCTGCTTTTGCCATGGTTAGAATCCCGGGTCCATGAGGGTTGTGTCGAACCAGCTACTCACAATGCGTTGGCGAAGATCTACATCGATTCAAACAACAATCCGGAACGATTCCTCAAAGAGAACCAGTACTATGACAGTCGTGTCGTGGGTCGTTACTGCGAAAAACGAGATCCACATCTCGCTTGTGTTGCGTATGAACGTGGGCATTGCGACCGCGAATTGATTGCTGTTTGCAATGAGAACTCTTTGTTCAAATCTGAAGCGAGATATCTTGTACGACGTCGTGATCCCGAATTATGGGCAGATGTGTTATCCGAGGCTAATCCGTACAAACGCCAGCTTATCGATCAAGTTGTTCAGACTGCTCTCTCGGAGACTCAAGATCCGGACGACATATCCGTGACCGTGAAGGCATTCATGACTGCTGACTTACCGAATGAATTGATCGAACTGCTTGAGAAAATTGTGTTGGATTCGTCTGTTTTCTCTGACCATCGCAACTTGCAGAACTTGCTTATTTTGACGGCAATCAAAGCCGACAGAAGCCGTGTCATGGATTATATAAACCGTTTGGATAACTACGATGCTCCCGATATAGCCAATATAGCTATCAACAATGAGTTGTATGAAGAAGCTTTCGCTATTTTCAAGAAATTCGATGTCAATACATCGGCCATTCAAGTACTGATTGAGCAAGTACACAATCTGGAGAGAGCGAACGAGTTTGCCGAACGTTGCAATGAGCCGGCAGTTTGGTCACAGTTAGCACGTGCCCAACTGCAACAAGGTTTAGTGAAGGAAGCAATCGATAGCTACATCAAAGCGGACGACCCGAGCGCTTATATTGATGTGGTCGAAACAGCCAGCAAGAATGAATCGTGGGAAGATTTGGTTCGCTATTTGCAGATGGCACGTAAAAAAGCACGCGAAAGTTATATTGAAAGCGAACTTATTTATGCTTACGCTCGCACCGGCAGGCTAGCAGATTTAGAAGAATTTGTCTCCGGTCCGAATCATGCGGATATCCAGAAAATTGGGGATCGTTGTTTTAATGACAAAATGTATGAGGCCGCCAAGCTGCTGTACAACAACGTGAGCAATTTTGCTCGATTGGCAATCACGTTAGTGCATTTGAAGGAGTTCCAGGGAGCCGTTGATGGTGCACGGAAAGCTAATTCTACACGCACTTGGAAGGAAGTTTGTTTCGCGTGTGTTGACGCGGAAGAATTTAGACTGGCACAAATGTGTGGTTTGCATATTGTCGTTCATGCCGATGAGCTGGAAGATCTAATAACCTACTATCAGGATCGCGGTCATTTTGAGGAATTGATTGGATTATTAGAGGCTGCCCTTGGCTTAGAACGAGCTCACATGGGTATGTTTACGGAGCTGGCAATTCTTTATTCGAAATATAAACCAACAAAAATGAGAGAACATTTGGAGCTGTTTTGGTCGCGTGTCAATATCCCGAAAGTGCTACGTGCTGCTGAACAGGCTCACCTTTGGTCTGAGTTGGTATTTCTTTATGACAAGTACGAAGAGTACGATAATGCTGTTCTCGCAATGATTGCACATCCGACAGAAGCATGGAGAGAAGGTCATTTCAAGGATATTGTAACAAAGGTTGCAAATATTGAACTCTATTATAGAGCGATTCAGTTCTATCTGGATTATAAACCCCTTTTGCTGAATGACATGCTACTGGTGTTGGCGCCACGAATGGATCACACGCGCGCTGTGAATTTCTTCACCAAGCAAGGACATCTGCAGTTGGTCAAAACCTATTTGCGTTCGGTGCAAAGTTTGAACAATAAAGCAATAAATGAAGCATTGAATGGGTTACTGATTGACGAAGAGGATTATCAAGGACTTAGAACATCGATCGACGCTTTCGATAATTTCGACAACATAGCACTAGCTCAGAAGCTAGAAAAACACGAATTGACCGAATTCAGACGAATTGCTGCATACTTGTACAAGGGTGGGTACATTGAATTTTTCTTGACTGAAGATTTAAAATTTTGCTAATGTGTGAATTATCACCCTGTAGGTAATAACCGTTGGAAGCAGAGTGTAGAATTATGCAAAAAAGATAGACTTTTCAAGGACGCAATGGAATACGCTGCGGAATCTCACCAGGGAGAACTGGCTGAAGAACTACTCGGATGGTTCCTGGAACGTGGCGCGTACGATTGTTTCTCGGCATGTTTGTTCCAAGTGCGTAAATATAAATGCCTTTTTTATTGTTAATGTAATTCAGTGGCGTCTCGTCCATGTGTGCACCTCGTGCGCTGCACAACCTAATATTTCAAAAAGAAACGAGCGCTCCTACTATGCTTATTAGCCCAGGCTATAGTTCAATTAAAGAAACGTATGGAAAGTATGAAAATCATAAGGAACATGGCTACCCCGTGTACACATGCATTCTTGATCGGAAAACGAACGGCATGAAACGAGGATGCAAAATATTGGTCTCTATTTCTATCACTAATTCTACGCTCTCCCAGCTCGCGCACTTTCATTTGTGCACGAGTATTACGTATATCTACACGCCGATTGATAAAATTGTGTTGAAGCTCTGGTTAACTAAACTGCCAATGTGTTGGCAGTTATTTCGTGCAGTGGAAGTTGTGCACAAAAGAATAGAACGATTGTGGGTTCAATCAGATCTCCTCATTGTGAGTCTCTCGCAAACCGAACTTAGACAACTTCAAATTCGCAATCGGCGCACTTCGCGTAAGGTGCTTTTATATAGCGACTCTCTGAAAGCTTGCTTGGCGCAGATGATTTTTTAGGCATCGACATCAGTCTGTGCACTTGTATTACTTGTATTAGACTTGTATTAGAAATGTAAAGTATTAGGTGTACCGGTAAGTTTTTTCGGTTTTACAACAGATGGCGTAACTTGATTATTATTCCAGTGAATCAAATTTCCAGACATACGTTGGAAAGCGCGTCTTTTTTTAGTGTGTGTTTTTGCGGGTAGTGTTACTTCACAGCACAGGTCGAACTTCTTGTCTGGGAAAAATGTATGACAGGTGACACCAAGTGGGATGGTGATACGATTTCACTCGCATGAGGGCTGCATGGATACATGCTGGATTTTGATACAATTTTCATCAATCACTCCAAATTTCTCTGTACCATACACTAAAACAATGAGAATAGGGCTACGTTGAATGTGATAACAGTATCAGGAACACATGTGCGAGTATAAAAGCGTTGAAAGACGAACGAAAAATTAATGCTATTTGGGAAACATGCTTGGATACGACAGGTTGCACCATTAGCGGACATCAAATTGGAAAAAATATGCTGAAATTTACATGTCAAATATCTACAGCATCCTCGACGAACTGAAAATGTGATTTGCTTATTCTAACAAGTAAAACATTTAATTTGAAATTAGAACTCTTCAACGCGGAGTTCGCCAAACAGCTGATAGATGGTCTTTGTTGCCGCTTCTCTAATTTTGACTAAGTGACATTAGGAAATGAACTGTGAGTGTTTCATACTAAGTCAATATCGGAAATTATAAGTCAATATCGGAGATTATAAAAACACTGATCGGTAGCAATCTTGACGATATTTTTTCGGAAATTATTTTACTCGCAAGGCTAATACTAACGCTTCCATCAACCACAGCACAGGTCGAACTAAGTTTTTCTGTTCTTCGTAGCTTATACTTATGGCTATTGAAAACAAAATGCTTCTTGAGCTCCAACTTTAGAGTATTTTTTCCTTGGATAACATAATTGACCGATTTGCCCATCGCACAGAACGAATAATTTCATTACTGTATCGCTAGAAGAAATTTAATTAAAAAATAATTTGTCCCAGAAAACAACACTGTAATATTATACAGTGATAGACATTCCTTCAGTCGCACTTGAAAAAAAACTTGAAACACTTACAAAACAACGAGGAATGTTCTTTTTATCGGGATACTTATTTGCTGTAGTGATAGTATATTTAAATCACTTTTACTGAAAGGGCGTGCGTCACAATCACACACACGATGCGGCATCGGTGGATATAAACATTCAAACGTCGTTTTTTCCCGAGACATACGTTTAGCCGCAGGGCATAGAAATCGAGTTTTCGCATAATCACCAAGCCTTTATCTGTGTTTTTTGAAAAAAATACTTGGGAATGTTCAATTTACAAGATAAATATTAGATGTGCAACGTAAGAAATTGGTCAGATTAGTGATTTACGTAGAATTTAATGGAATGGCGAAAGGTATTCTATTGACGGAAGAGGAGCGGAAAATAATAAAGATATTCAGTAAACAAAAGATTCTAATCGCTCGATCGTAACAAAAATTGGTCTATCTGAGAAAGTGGTATTGAATTTCTTTAAATAGTACCAGAAATATGGGATATAACGACCAACAAACGGGAACACCAAAGTTACTTTGCGTCTTAAAGGTCGAATAAGACACGAAGCAAACAGGAAACGATGTCCTGCTCATACATTAAGGCAGAATCGGTTGTTCCAGCAACGAAGAGGCATATTGCGGGCATCTTGAATGAGTCACCAAACATCATGTGGAAGAAACCTCAAGGGAAGCCGAAACTGACCGCCACCCATAAGCAGAACCATCTCATTTTCGCCCGGCAATACATGGAAACTAGAATGGAGAAATGTTGTATTTTCCGGCGAAAAAAAGTTCAATTTGGATGGTCCGGACAGTTACAGTGTCTATTGGTACAAGTCAACGTCATGCCGTGAGATCGGAGCGAAACTTTGGGGGCGGAAGTTTGACAGTGTGGGGAGCCGTTTCCTATCACAGTAAGCTTCTCATTTGTTTCATTTTCACCCTAATGGACTCCGAAATATATCTTCAATTACTGGAGGACGTTTTGATTGGCCATATTGAGAATAACGCTACCGAAGATGTCGATTTTTCAGCAGGATTATGCATGGATCCACGTTTCCAAGCTATCGAAGGCATGGTTTGCCGAGAAGGACATTCCGTTTCTTGAATGACCTGCTGGCAGTCGATTGCAATCCCATAGAGAACCTATGGAGAATCTTGGCCGAGATGGTTTATGCAAACGGATGACAATTTGACAACATTTCCAGTCTCAAGGCAGTAATTCAGGAATGTTGGGCCATAATCAATATGGCAACACTTTAAAAGCTGTCTGACTCGATGTCAAATCGAGTTTTCAAAGTGATCCGAAATGGAGGTGGACATACTAGATATTAGCTACCGATTGGACTCGAAATTTGCCGCACAAATTTTCTTTTATTGAAATTTCAGATTTTATTAAATAATGAAAATATCAACGTAGTAAATCTGTCCAGGCCGGAATCAAAGTTTATTCGAATTAAATTTGACAAGTTCATACATTTTCTAACAAACAGAAAGAAAATCAATGCTTACATCTGTTGGGATTGGTACTTTCAAACCATCTAGTGTTTGGCTGAGAGGAACAGGAGCTGGTATAAATTGATGTTGATTTATATAAAAATAACTGTTTGTTTTCAGAAGTTCGAGACTGAATCGAGAATCGAGATTTGTCACTGCTCAACAAAAGGGTCACTTTCTTAGGAATTTAAAAATACGTTCTCAAATTCAAAGAATAGGGGAAATAGTCCTAGTCTGGCCGTTGGTCTTGAACCGACCTCCTCTTGGATCTCAGAAATGGCGCCACCTACCGAACTTCCAGCAGTGTCAAATGAAAGGTGTCATAAAACTGAGGATTTTAACTTATGATGACCATTTTCTTGCACCCTTTATTCCAGCGTTATGGTGACATTCCGTGTTTTCAATGCTTAAAAAAGGTAAATATGGATTTTTAACCAGTACTGAGAATGAGTTAAATGTTCTTTCAGACGATGAAACATTACAATACTAAACTATTTCGATTGCTTACGGTCTGCTCTTCAAGACAAGTTATATAGATTGAATTTACATGATGCTTGAAGTAAACGGCATACCGTTAATTGAAAAAAGTTGTGGTGGTCCTGAACCAGCCCTCTGTGTTTACTTCGTAGATAAAATATCATTATAACGTTTATAACGTTATAATAACGATAACGTTTCCTCATGTGTTTAACATCAACGAAACGCATTTGCAATTTAAGGGGTCTGATCAGGGCCATCTTCCACAATATATTTGACTAAATTTGAAATTCACGCGCGTATGATATTGGATGCTGTTTGTCGTTCTACTGATGGGTCCTGTTTCAGATCAACTCATCTGCGTATTCGCATTGAGATGCCTAATCTTGTATCTGGGTGTGTGTGCGGGACAGAATAACAGATATAATCGGAATTGGTCAGATTGAGCCATATTTGGTTTCCATCGGGACTATACAACTTTGTATAAATTCCAACAGTGACTACTCCTTGTTTCAGCGCCTGTCGTTTGACTACTTGCAAAGAGTACTGGGATGTTCTCACGTGACGCGTAACATCATTCGGCTAAATATTCTATAAATTTCACTTCCTCAATTTGGGAGTTTTCGGGCTTAATATATTAGGCTTGAACGGGATATCCATCGATTGCTGGGTTGTTCCATAGATCATCTAACGATTTCGCTGCATACTCAAAATGTTTCGCTTCCAGTTTCGGATTGTTTTGAGTTTTTCATCCAAGTGAGATCCATAATTATCATGTATTAATTAAAGTAAATTAATAATTATCATGTATTAATCCTTCTAACTTCTAGAAATAATAGCCTTCCGACGTTCAACTCGGTTGAAAGCCATGCGTTCTGGACCATTTGTAACAAAGAATATTGCATCAAGATTCAATTGATTAAAATGATGAAAATATATATCTATGACCTTTCTAAAACAAGGTTTCTCGTCTGGTCCTCCATCCACATTAATTATGATTACTCGGTTAATAAATCTTCGATATCGATATAGTTTTTTTAATCGGTGCCTGCCTATTGACCGCGGTTACAACACGTGCTTTATCATCTTGACTCAGGAAACACACCACATTCGGCCCCAGAATCGAAGCTAACTGCTCAAGCCTGTAGGGGCGCTGAATTTATTTAGGAATAAAAATTGAATTTTGTTACGTGACGAGCACGCTTACACACCATCCCCCCCCTTTGTCACATTAAGTAACAAAACATCGACCCCCCTCCTCCCCTACATGCGTTACGTAATTTGTGCACGACGCCTTAGTCAATTTACTCACGAGACGCCACTGATGTAATTCCCTAATTATAATCCATTTTTTCACTCGAATGTTTTGTAGTGCTACGACTTGTTGCGTCCTGATATCATTCTCGAACTGGCTTGGCGTCACAACATCATGGACTTTGCGATGCCCTATTTGATACAAGTATACTTTGTGGATCTCCAAATCGAAATATGGTATCATTGACAATGTTGCTTTCATTCAACAGGTTACGAGAGAATATACGTCAAAGGTTGACAAGCTAGAAGCAGCCGATGCTGAACGACAGAAAGAAGGAGAAAGTTCAGAGCATAAATCAATCATTTTACCCGAACCACAACTTATGTTGACGGCCGGCCCGGGAATGGGCATGCCTCAATACGCACCACAATATGCTGGGGCGTATGTGGCAGCGCAACCCAACGTGACACCATATCCCGGGTATGGTGGTATGTAAAACTTTTCTCCGATTTCATAGTTTTCGATATTGACTGTGTTATCGATAAATACCAAAATTATCTGTTCACGTTTTTTATTCCGGCTCGTGTATACATTGTAGCTTTCAGTTAAGGTGAACGTTGTTGGTGAGTATAATTTTGGTTGGATAATATTCATAACTAGCAGTAATTTAGTGTAATTCTTCAACTTATATAAGATAGAAACAAGACAAAAATATGCAGATTCAATCGTTGTTGTCACACAACTAATAAATAGGATTATTTAATATAAACATTATAAACTCTCACGGATGAAATTTTCATTTTCTCAAATTGAACATGGCTTGCGCAAAGTTAGCTTTACTAGCGCCTCAACGCGATTGATGAAATTGAATCCGAAATCCTGAGATTTGCGGTTCAGCTTTACAAAAGTGTGTTCCTATCTGCCGTTAGAAGTTAATTTGTTGAGGCAAATCCATTGATAAAATGCTGTGCTAAACTTTATAATCCCAACGAATCTGTTTTAGATGTTTCTTCAACGACATAAATTTTTTTTCTAGATTTTCTAACATTGCTGGCAGTAGCTTTCACTTAATGTATCAAAAAAGTCAGTCAGAGGTAAAGTTGAAACTCAGCTAGTTGGTCAATATATAATCGGTTTCAATGATTAATTCGATGACGACAGATTACATTCTTTTTCTTTGCAGATCATTTTGACTAGCCGATGTTACGTATGTTACATATACCGGAAAATATAGAAGATGTGAGATACAACATCTATGCTTCATATGCATTATCCGTATTCTATCTTTAATATTTATTAGTGTACTCTCACTATAAGAATGCGTGTATTAGTTTTTTCTTCTTATTTTATCATAGCTTGAAAATAATATTCATTTGTGTGAAGGAAGGAGGAGGATCATCGTTAACGATATTTTACGTAATAGCAGTTTCAAGAAAAAAATATAAAAAACTAATGAATATAGTTGAATAATATCGAATATCTAAAGATTACATATTGTAAAACAAGTTAATGCATATTGGAACTATAATTATTTGAAAGATGAATGTGAAATATAACATATTAAGAAGGCAAAGCTGACTGTTAAGTATTTCCTATATCCCCCATGAACATGAACATTGAAAAGGATATTCGAACAAACGCTAAATGGATGAAATTTGTATAGTTCAAAGTAAAAAAAAAAGATAATTTACATAAGATTAAGTATTAAAGTTCGCATTCGATTATCTATGATTGTTTTAAATATCAAATACACATCAGTATTCACTTGTTCAAAATTATTTTGCGGTAACCTTCATTTTGGTCAAATCAAAAATCGATTTCACAATCATTTATTTGTCCTTTTTCCAATTCCTTTCTGTAGTGCTAACTCAATCACAATCCCTACTAATAGAACAAAAAGAAAAAGGAAGAATCAAAATCTCTTGTCACTAGGAATCATGAATCATTGCTTACTTTATGTATGGCAGCGCCCCTGGTGGTCGTGGTCAGAAATGTTTGGAGGATTGGTTTGTTGTGAAAGTGTTTCTCCTTTAGTGGTCCAATTTTCGTTACGATTCGTTTTATTTTTCAACGAATTCTGACCCATTTTTTGCACGGGATAGAAGCTGAAGAAAACAAGTTGACTTTGAACACCGATGTCCAACATTCGACTTTATCCGGTACAAAAAGTTCAAAATTGTTGACTTTTTTTCTAAATCTATCGTGTACATCGTATTCAATTAGATTTTTGTGAATGGAATACTCGCATTAGCATTGTAAGAGGATACGCATCGTAAGGGAACCTACGATCGGCAATTGCTAGTGACCAAGACATACACTCGACAGTTGTACAGGAGGAGTCCCCAAGGATGATTACCCATAGACGAGGAACATGAATTTGGGGCTGCTTTTTGGCTAACAGCACGAACAAATACCCAAAGTAAGTCTAATGAACATATCTTATTTTGCTAGAAAACTACTGAAGTGGCAAGTGTCACCCAGATATGGTGTCACGTTGGGCGACGAACGTGTTAAAGGACACGAAACTTACTTATTGTTGCTGCGCTCCACGCTGAGAGCATAGTGCCTGCGTTAGAGCATCCATCCGGGGCGATCCGCAGCTCTCGCCTTGACCCGTGTCCAGGTCAAATTTGGGTCGACTCCTCTCATCTCGTTTGTGAGGCTCCGTCGCTAGCAAACTCTGGGTCTGCCTCTGCTGCGGGTTCCAGTCTAGTGCTTGTCTGCAAATTTCAGTACAAATCTTCCGTAATGTGTGGTTGACCCACCGCCACTTACGCTCCTGGATCTCTGTTCAAATTTGAATCTGATGGCAACGACGGTGGAGTTCGTCATTTGAGATCCAGTTGTCTGGCCACCAGGCCCAAACTATAGACCTCATGCATCGGTTCACGAAGACCTGAAGGTTCCGCGCATTTTCTTCTGATACGTCCCACGTCTCATATGCATAAAGCTGCACTGATTTTACGTTGGAGTTAAAGATCCGGATTATGGTGTGGTAACCGATCTGATTTGACCTCCGTGTCTTCCTCAGACTCGCAAAGGCAGCCCTCGCCTTTTTGATCTGCGCGCATACATCGATGTTGGTCCCGCCATCTGACGCAATCTGGCTACCAGGATATTGGAAACCCTCGACCCTCTCCAAAGCTTGCCCAGCTACTGTGAATCTGGAAGGTGTGACTGTGTTGACATCTAAACATCTTGCTGACAATAATTTTAAGGCTAGTCGCGGAAGAGCATGCGGCCAGGTCGTGAAGCTTACTCTGCATATCAGAGCCCCGCGTCGATACTAGTGCATATCATCAGCAAAAGCAAAGTCGTTAAGCTGCCGTGATCTCGCAAAGTGACGCAAGCGCCAAAATTGACATTTTACTTTTTATGTTATAGATCGATAAAGAATACCAAATCCTTTCAAACGACTGCGAAGTTTTATAGAAATGTGGAAAAATGACCCCGTAAAAGCTTGAAAACGGAATGGCGTAAGCGCCATTTCCACTGTGATGTGACGCAAGCGCCATTTCCCTTATAATGTGACGTAATTTG
Organism: Toxorhynchites rutilus septentrionalis; assembly: GCF_029784135.1. Taxonomy (NCBI): domain Eukaryota; kingdom Metazoa; phylum Arthropoda; class Insecta; order Diptera; family Culicidae; genus Toxorhynchites; species Toxorhynchites rutilus. The sequence continues at coordinate 202,425,204 of NC_073746.1, read as the reverse complement.
AATCTGATGCGATGTGATTTTTAATCCGCTCCGATGGCATAGAATGAACGAGAAGGGACAACTAATTTCAAATAACAACATCAATCAAGGGACAAAGCATCTTGACGATGTTCACTTACCTCACTTGCTCAATGTCTTTTTCGGATGAATTGAAGCTGAGAGATCGAAGGGTAAATGTCGGATTTGCTGAACAGCTGCACTCTTCTAAAATCTCCATCGAAACGCATCTTATAACAAAATTCAGAACATCCTCGCGTAAACTGTATTTGCTTTACATCGGATAATTTCGGACGGCATTATCTTATCCAACAAGGATGTTTTCAATTGCATTTTGGATTGGAAAAGAAAGTGCTGTCCATAGTTGTTACATTCGGGTTCTCAACTACGTTGGCCCGCTCGACACACGCTACAATGACGGAAAATGTATAGAACTCTTCTCCCTGATGCTACCTCATGCTCCACTTAACGGTGGCATGCGGTAGAAAATATTTGGAAACAGATTCTCCCATACTTTGATGGATGAACGCCAATCGGTTGTGGAAACAGCGATTAAAAGTTGCTGTTTCCACAACAAACTGGCGTTGGTAACAAAGCTTAAATAAAACTGCATTTTTTCAAAAATCGAGCCGATGGCAATGTATTTCCATCAATTGTACATAATTTGTACAGATCAGACTTTCGTAATGTACGCGTATGCTGATTATACATGCAATTTTGCGAAAAGTCTCGTACTGAAAATTTCTTTCTTTGGCGCTTGCGTCACTTTGCGAGATTACGGCAGTAAGGTGCTCCATCCAGAGGTTATCGTGGTTGAGGCGACCGAAAGCTTTCTGATAATCGATCAACACCAGGTAAAGGGAATCCTGGAATTCATTGATTTGTTCGATAATGATTCGCAGTGTAACAATGTGGTCGTTACAAGCCCTACAAGTGCTACCGTCCAATCCAGTGTTTCAAGCCATTTATAATACCGGTAAGTTTCTTCGTTTTTTTTCAAAAATTAATGCTTTATTCTGCCAAAATGGTTACAAATTTAATATTCAAAGTAGTGCCCATCGCTAGTCAAAACTTTTTCCCATCTTTCTGGCAATTCATGGATCCCTTTGCGGAAATAATCGGCCGGTTTGTCGGCTAACCACGAATCGATCCAATTTCACGGACGGACTTCATCAAAATTGGAGAAGTGCTGGTCGACCAGGCCATGTTGTATCGATCGGAAAAGGTAGTTATCGGACGGAGCAATGTTTGGAAAATACGGCGGGTGGGATAGGACCTCCAATTTCAGCGTTTCCAAGTATGTTTTTGACCGGTTTCGCAACATGCGGTCGAGCATTGTCGTGCTGCAAAATAGACAAATAACCTTCTGGCCGTGAATATTCCGCGCGGCCGTCGATGTTGATGCATGGCCGTAATGGATCCTCTTTTCATCGCCAGTAAAGATTCGATAAAAAAACCCTTTCTTTTATGCCATTGGAGCAGTTGTGCGCACGTGAAAAAACAGCGTTCGACGTCTCGTGGCTTCAGTTCATACGGCACCTAATATTCTATCTTTCCGATCATTCCCATTGCTTTTAAACGATCGGATATGGTTTGCTGAGTTATTCCAAATGTATCCGCAAGTTCTTGTTGCGTTTGTGACGGATCTTGATCGAGTAAAGCCTCCAATTCTTAATCTTCAAACTTTTTTGGCGGACCGGAACGTTCTTCGTCTTCCAAGTCAAAATTACCACTTTTAAACCGTGTCAGACGTGGCGCTTAGTTGGAGCATGGTCACTAGAGCGCCAATGAAAATGACTATTTCGAATTTTTGTTATTAATTTTTTTTTCAAAACCCCGATTCCTTTCCCTCCCCCCTTGGGTGACTTTTAGATTTTCAGAAAACTTAAATTTTGAAAAATGAGCCAGCCAATGCAATGAGCATGAACCAATATTTTGCAGAGGGTATTTTATCGTGCAAATCAACATTTCGCAGGGAGTCCCGTATGAAAAATCGATATGATGATTTTCATTGGCAAGTCCCAGAGTGTCGATCTTTGATAAAAAAAAAATTAGTGGGTTATATCTATGATATAACCGCAAGGTTCACGTGGAACTACCGTAGCTTAGCAATCATTCGTTTGTATTGATTAAATTCTTGATTGAATGAAACAGTTTCCAAATTCAATTGAGTTCAATATATTTGCTCTGTGAGTGAAAAAAATGAACAAATGCCGTGTAAAGTCAATTCATTTATTGTGATTGATTGTTCTTCGTTACAAGTAAATTTAATGACGGACCTTTTACGTTTGGTATGATGACTAGAACAAAATATATGTACGGAAGAATTATCAAACGTTTGAAATCTTTCCAATAAAGACAAAAAAAAATTATCAAACGATTATTTTATTTTACATTTCCCTCTGAAGTTTACATCCCAAAAGTGTACATACTTCTCGAATCTCGAATTTGCTTGAAACTGGGAAGTTCATTCGCTTCTAGTGGCTGCACGATTTTCCCAGGTTTCTAAGTTTAGAAGATCATGTTAGAACAGACATATTCCACTCTGCACAAAGGCAAGCGAGGACAAAAGTACCCGCAGTTTGCATTTATTTGCAGAGCCGATTTCCCCAGAAACCTCGGTTTTGAAGTCTGTGTTAGGGAAACACATTTCAATCGGAACAAAAATACCCCCGATTTGTATGAATTCGCAATGCCGATTTCCCCACGCTTCATGGATTTGAAGTTTGTGTTAGGGAAACACATTCCAGTCGGAACAAAAATACCCCCGACTTGCATGAATTTGAAATACCGATTTCTCCAGGCACCTTGGTTTAGAAATCTCTATTAGGGAACACATTTCGGTGGGAACAAAAGCTCCCCCTACTTTCGTGTGTTCTTTTTCTTCTTTTTGGCTTTAAGAGGGTTTAAACTTTTCAGTTCACTCGCCTCTAGGCTCTTTCGTGTGCTTGCAATGCCGATTTCGCTGCTTGGTTTTAAAGTCTGTGTTAGGGAACATTTTTCGATGAGAACAAAAGTCCAACACATGAAGTATTTGCAATGCCGATTTCCCCAAGGCTGCTTGGTTTTGATGGCTGTGTTAGGGAAACCGTAAATCGGGCCAATCAAAACGATGCAGTTAGGGCGTTTAGATAACGCCTAATATTTTACAGTTATTCAATTGTTTATCTAATGAAAAACAACATTTTGTTAGATGCGATAGATGCGTAGAAATATTCCCTATCAAGTGATGCAAACATCTCTCCTATCCAGTACGAAATGTTCGAGCTATAAGTATTCGAAATCTTTCATTTTTTCCTGCATGTTCTGTGTTTAGGTTTTCATTTTACCCTCCATATATTCCGGTTAGACGTAGTCCCACGTCAAAAAATCGAGATTGATCTCGACGTTTCGGTTTTTTCGGTTTTCAAAAAAACTCAAACTTTGACTACTGTGCGACACTAGTAAATGAAATCCGATTGAGCTGATATTTTGCATAGGGTAGTTTTTCGTGGGAATCAACATTTTTAATGAAGTTCGCTTTGAAAATTCGAGAGTCACTTTTTTCTCGTACATCCATTGGCACTCTAATGGTCACCATAAACATCCACCAAAATGCGATGACTTTCCGCAGCTTTTTTCTTCATATTGAAGTAATGAAGTTACGCTCACCGCGAAAACACTCTCGTTGGTATGAAATTCTACAAAAACAACTGCCGTGAAACTCGAAGACACATAGTCAATAGAAGTCGTGCCTACTATGGGATCCGCAAATCCTTGAGGTCCAACAAACTCCGACAACGTACGTAGTGTCTCTTCTCTCTTGAATGGCGTTAACGTTCCCTGTGGAACTTTTGCCGTCTCATCGTATGCATCAACTAGCGTCATTTATTAATACTTAGTTGAGATTTCTTAAGCCAAATAACACGCCTTGAATGTATTCCGAGGGTCAAGCTCTAGAATACGCGTGACCACAGTGCAAGTTAAAGGAAATTTCTCTCACGAAAAATCCCCCGGCCAGAACGGGAGTCGAACCCGAACACCCGGCATAATAATGTGAGACGCTAAACACCCGGCCACGGGTGCACTAGTGTACCATGTACGAATCCCTAATTCGACCGGTTGTTCTCTATGGAGACGAAGCATGGATGATGCTTGAGGAGGACTCACAAGCGCTTGGTGTTTTCGAATGCCAAGTGCTCAGAACAATATACGGTGGTGTACAGGAAAACGGAGTATGGAGAAGGAAAATGAACCACTGGCGCAACTCTACGGCGAACCCAGCATCCAGAAAGTCGCCAAGACTGGATGAGTGCGATGGGCAGGGCATGTTGCAAGATTGCCGTACAGCAGCCCTGCAAAGATGGTACTCGCATCGAATCCGGTAGGAACAAGAAGGAGAGAAGACCAGCGAGCGAGGTGGTTGGACCAGGTGGAGCAGGATTGGGGAAGAATTGGTACAGCCGGGAGTTCGAGAACTGCAGCCATGGATCGGGTTATTGGCGAAAAGTTGTGAATCAGATCTAATCTCAATGGGATGTAGAATCATTGTTAATAAATAAATAAATAAATAAATAAATAGTTGAAACAAAAATCATTCATTGAAAAATGCATTTTAAGCATACTTAACGACTAATTCTAGACGTGACAACAATTAAGACCGGTTTTAAAATACATGGCAAAAAAAATAAAAACAAGGAAACTCATACCGTGAAAAGCTTCTAGGATCAGTACTTGGTCGTGTAACCTTTGTTACGCACCACTTCACACACCCGATTCGGCATGGATTCCACCAGTTTCTGGCATGTGGTGACCGAGATGGCGTACCAACAAGCTTGGATTCTATCCCACAGTTGCTGCTTATTCTTCGACTTCTCCGTATACACCAACCTTTTCCCGATCACTTCCATAGGGGGACTACACTGGCCACTCCATTACGTCGACTTTGTTATCTTGGAACCACTTTTTGACAGTCTTTTCGGTGTGCTTCTGGTCGTAATCCTGCATGAACTGCTATTTCAGGGGCATCCCTCACTCGGCGTGTGGCAGCATAACATTCCTTAGGATTTGGGTGTAGCGGTACTGATCCATGATCTTATCCACCCATTATAGAGGGCCAATTCCGTACCATGAGAAGCATCAGTCGTGGAGGGCATTAAACACGAAGGTTTTGAACTTTTTTTATGCGGTCCCTATCTACCGCACAAAACAAGTTTTTTTTCCCAAATTGTGTTCCGGACACGATTTTTTAAAGCTACTGGTGAAGTTTTGTATGATTTTTTTTGTGCGGTCTCTATCCCCCGCACAAAAAAAGGCTTGCCTGTATGCTTAAAACTCATTTTTTTCATTAATGACTATTATTTTAACTACAGATGTTATAAATTTCTCCAAACTATTTCTTTTTTTACTTGAGCAGTGGTCCAATATTTTGTTCGACACTGTATATGTAGTTTCTGTAATTTAGAAGCTGAACATTTACTGTGTGAATGGAATGTATTGATTTAGCGTATTTTTTGAAAGGGACTTACGCTTACGCCAAACGAGCTATGGTCTGCTGAACCAAAAAAGGTAAGTAACTTCATAAAGGAAGTCATACCTCCTTGGGAGGACATGCTGAATCCTAGTGTATTTATAACATATTCTCTTAGTGATGGAACGAACTGATAGTGCATATATGACAAACTGGAGTTAACCACAATAGATCCATCTAATGGTCGCAGTGGTTTAAGGTTCAAAAAATAGTCATGAATAGTATATTTGCTGTTATTTTTTACAACAAGTGCTAATGTGTTCAAGTTATTTTAGTCCAATATATTCCTAAAACTCTTATGCCGACCCAAGGTGCTTAGATAAATGTATAACAGATGTATTACGGTTTGTGGAGCGGGGGTTGTTTGTTTTGTTATTGCTAGGATACGCCATTTTTCCATTTTCATATGCGAGAGGAGTGGATGGACTGGATGAGAATGAAATTCTACAAAATCATCCCTTCTTTTTCACATAAATTCGCGAAAGCCGAAAGCCTGGTCATAGTAGGATCGAATAAGCGTCGTGGCAGTTTGAAGAGAGCCGCCGGCAGCGTTCTGATGATTTTCCTGTTCTTCCGACGGGCAACAACTCTATTCGTTTGCAGTTCTTGCCGACTACCCGATCCACTGGGCTGAGTCGAAATATTTACTTGACCGCCTGTGATATTGTATGCTTGTTCTAATCATTGCTATCCGTTCTTGTTCAACACCTTTATATCGCTTCCTTTATACAGTTTCAAATGTTGAGTAGAGATTTTCACCAGAGCTGTTTGTTAACCATACCGACAGCAATTCCAATATGGCTGAAAGTGCATTTTGTATGATTGTTTCACCTGGTATGTATAGGTGACTTGATTCTGACCAATCCACTTATATATTTAGCGAATCCAAAATCACACCAACTATAACAATATGCGTATACCAGTGCAAGTCGTAAGAAAAATTCTATGAACTACAGAACATTTCAGTCTGAGGAGGAATTGAACCTTGAGCACCTGCAAGGATGAGTGTAACGCAAGGATTTAGCTCCTGAAGACGCAAACCATAGTGAATCTGTCATCGAATGAAAAGGAATCCTTTGATTTGAGACATTTAATTTCATATGTAAGAAAAAATATCGTGAATAAGTTAGACCCGAAAATGTTCTATTTTCTCTGGGTTGGGTAAGCAGCATATTTTTCTTTATTAGAACTCTTCGTTGCCAACAAGCTCATATCTCCTTGGGTAAGTTTCGCGTTGGCAACGCTCATAACTTCCTGCATGAGCCCGACTTCTTCCTTGATAAAATCGAGCTGTTGTTCCACATGCTCCATTGAGAACTTCGGAGATTCACCGCGCCGCTTGCATATTGTATCATATAGATGAAAAATAACATCCAGCATGCAGTTAGTTTTCATTTCGTTCAACGCCATATAATTTTTGGTTGACGTGATGGATTGTTCCCATTTCAAACATTCCTCGCACGCATGAACGTAGCGAATCTAGAAAGTAAAAAATATGCCAGTTTGCAATTTTAACATAATCTTTCCATACCTGTAAATTTGAAAGATCGTTATTCAACCCAGTTATAGTATGCAACGCGTTCTTTGTAGATTTGAGCAGATTTTCTCGAATAAGCTCTATGTCTTGAATTTTCTGTTGTTCTATTTCCGAAATTTCAACCTGGACCAATACTAGAAAAAACGGCAAATTAATTGATGGAAATATGAGAACAAACAACCATAACTATGCTTAATTCAACTTACACAACGAATCGCATCGTTTCATCAGCTCTTCAACTGAGCCATAGACACTTGAAGATTGTATGGTTTCCTCAAGTACATCCTGAAAATTTGAAAACGCGCGTGAATGAAAAGAGTAGTAAGTAGGTTTTATTTTGATTTTTGATTTAGTGCGCAACTGTAAGTATTTAGGTCCGAATTTTCATTCAAGAGAATAAAAAATAACTCCACTTCATGATTTAAAAAATAACATATCTACTGGTCTACAAACGATTGAGAAATGTCCAAAATTTTGACCTATTTAACATATTTTTTTTTTTTCCAAAATATATATTTTTATAAAGGCTCATATGGCGTTAGCCTCACGGGGCCGGGAGTTCAATACAATTTTTCTTATTATCTATGTTAGTAATATGTAACCGATTACTCGCGGTTGGCTCGAGGTTAGTATTACAAGTGTTTTCGTAATTCGGATGTTGCTGTCTCCAATGCTCTGTACGTGTGCCCGACACGGGATACTTCCTATTGGGATGCAGCTGACCATTAATCAGCAACGCCCCCCTAGTCTGTACCTCATATCTAGCGTGGTGCGTCTTTCTCGACTCGAGGAATCCAGGATAGAATGGTCACTAGCCGGCGCAATCATCAGTTCGTGTAGAGTTGTCATGAGCGGTACAACCTTTGGCTCTTGTTGAATGATCAGTGGACTGCACAACCTTTGGCCCGTGTGTCTGTAAAGAGTGTGTGTATGTATTGCCGCGACTAAGTAAAAGTTTATCGATCGGATAGGAGGGATATGAAACAGGGACACAACGAAGGAAACATCATTAAACGTTGACATCGGCGTTTCTGAGGAACAGGTATAGATGAAGCAGAAGATCAGGATCGCGGCTACCTAAGATATCCCGGACGGGGATATCCGATTGTCTGCCTTGTGCTCTTAGTGCTCTAGAGAGCTGAGAGCGAGCAGCATGGAACCGGATACACGACCAGACAACATGCTCGATGTCGTGGTAGCCATCGCCACAATCACAAAGATTGTTTGCTGCGAGTCCAATGCGATAGATATGCGCGTTTAGGTTGTAGTGATTGGACATAAGCCGAGATATCACGCGAATGAAATCACGACCTACATTCAATCCCTTGAACCATGCCCTCGTCGAGACCTTAGGGATAATCGTGTGTAACCAACGACCGAACTCATCTCCACTCCACATGCGCTGCCAACTTACGAGCGTATACTGACGAGGAATGTGGAAAAATTCATTATAAGCAATTTGTCTTTCAAAAAGAGTGCCTTCTAAAGCGCCCACCTTAGTTAGCGAGTCCGCTTTCTCATTCCCCGGAATCGAGCAATGAGAGGGAACTCATGCTAAGGTAATCTTGAATAATTTTTCGACCAAAACACTCAATAGTTGTCTTATTCTTGTTAGGAAATAAGATGAGCGTTTATCAACCTTCATTGAGCGGATTGCCTCTAATGAGCTGAGACTGTCTGAAAAAATAAAATAGTGGTCGATGGGCAATGTTTCAATGATCCCCAGTGCGTAGTATATCGCACCCAGTTCAGCAACATACACGGAACAAGGATCTTTGAGTTTGAAAGAGGCACTGGAATTTTCATTGAAGATGCCAAAGCCAGTGGACCCGTTTCTGAATGAACCGTCAGTAAAGAACATTTTATCAGATCTAACTATGCCCCCATATTCTGCCGAAAATATCGGCGGAATAGAATCGGAGCGTAGATGATCTGGGATTCCATGGATTTTTTGTCGCACCATGTTCCGGTTATTGTTTGGAGAAAATTGATTCTTTGCTGGTATTTCTGTTTCAAATACGCAATGTGTATTGCCCAGGTACATTTAGAGTCAAAATATACTCCAAGGTATTTGAAAAACATCGAGTGCTTGATCGTTTTGCCGGATAGGTGAAGCTGGAATTGGGCGGGTTCGTGCTTCCTAGAAAAAACGACCATTTAGGTTTTCTCCGTAGAGAATTCGATACCCAGCTTGAGAGCCCACGTGAACAGGTTGTTCAGGGTATCTTGCAAGGATTTTTGCAGAACGGCGGGATTAGTACCCGTGATGGAAATAACTCCATCGTCTGCAAGTTGTCTCAACGTGCAGTCTCTAGTTAGACAATCATCTATATCATTGACGTAAAAACTGTACAAGAGGGGGCTTAGGCAGGAGCCTTGTGGTAGGCCCATAAAACTGTATCGAGAAGATTTCAAGCTGCCATGATTGAAAAACATGTGCTTTTCTGACAGTAAATTGTACAGGAAATTATTCAGAATTGGTGAAAGTCCACGATTATGAAGTTTCTCTGAGAGAATTTCCATGGAAACTGAATCAAATGCCCCTTTGATATCGAGAAAAACGGAAGCCATTTATTCTTTGCGAGCAAATGCGATTTGGATTTCAGAAGATAGCAGCGCGAGACAATCATTTGTCCCTTTACCTCGGCGGAAGCCAAACTGCGTATTTGACAGCAAATTGTTCGCTTCAACCCACTCGAAGTAGAATCATTTTCTCTACCAATTTACGAATACAGGATAACATTGCAATCGGCCTATACGAGTTGTGATCGCAAGCCGGCTTGTTGGGTTTTCGTATGGCTATCACTCTCACTTGTCTCCAGTCATGCGGGACAATATTCAGCTCCAGAAACTTGTTGAACAAGTTCAGCAAACGCTGTTTCGCCAAGTCGGGAAGATTCTTCAACAAGTTGAATTTAATCTTGTCCGACCCAGGAGCTGAATTGTTACATGAGAGGAGGGCAATTGAGAATTCTACCATCGAAAAATTCTCATAATCGCATTGGAGCGGAATGTCGCGTACGACGTTTTGTGCAGGAACGGAATCGGGACAAACCTTTCTTGCAAATTTGAAAATCCAACGGTCAGAGTATTCCTCACTTTCATTTGTATGGTTCCAGCCACGCATTCTCCTAGCCGTATTCCAAAGAGTGCTCATAGCTGTCTCCCTTGACAAACCATTGACGAGTTTCCGCCAATATCCACGCTTTTTTGCTTTAATCAGACCTTTTAGTTTGGCTTCTAGAGCTTGGTACTTTCGAAACCATTCCACTAATCCAGTTTTCCTGAATTTTTTGAAAGCGGATGATTTTTCAAGGTAGACCTTTGAACACTCCTTGTCCCACCAAAGTGATGGAGGACGACGTCGGAAAGTGGTAGCAGGAACACGTTTCTTTTGAGCTTGAAGTGCGCTTTCGTAAATCAAACTCGATATAAAGTTATACTCTTCGAGTGGAGGAAGTTCATGCATTGAAACAAGTGCTTCAGATATTGTTTCTGCAAATTTTCTCCAGTCAATATTTTTCGTGAGGTCATACGCAATATCGACTGACTCACGAGAACCTGATTCATTGGCGATCGATAAAATTATTGGCAGGTGGTCACTACCGTGGGGATCTTGGATTACCTTCCACGTGCAATCCAGAGATAACGAAGAAGAGCAAAGTGATATGTCTAGCATGCTTGCCCGTGCAGGAGGGTTGGCTATTCTAGTTGCTTCCCCAGTATTCAAAACTGTCAATTTGAAGTTGTCACACAGATCATAAATCAAGGTGGCACGGTTGTCATCGTAGAGTGAACCCCATGCTGTTCCATGGGAGTTGAGGTCACCTAAGATTAGCCGCGGCTCCGGCAGTGCCTCGATGATATCAAAAAACTGATGGCGGCCAACCATAGTTCTTGGAGGAATATATATCGAGGCAATGCAGAGGTCTTTGCCATTGATTTGTGTCTGGCAAGCGACAACTTCAATGCCTGTCATCGATGGGAGAGTGACTCTATAGAAGGAGTGGCATTTTTTGATCCCCAATAGTACGCCACCAAACGAGTCATTTCGATCGAGGCGAATAATGTTGAAATCGTGGAAATTCAGTTCGTCGGCTGAAGAAAGCCATGTTTCACAGAGGGAAAATACATCACAGTTAGAACTATGAATTAAAAATTTAAATTGATCTAGTTTAGGGATGATGCTTCTGCAATTCCACTGTATTACAGTGGTCAAATTCTTGACCTCTTGCAACGAATCAGGCATCGAGGGAAATGAACGCTGCTAAAAAACCACATTTTTCTTTCAAAAATGTTCTCACAATCGGAAGCAAACATAATACTATGCTTTTAAGAGGGTCAATTATATTTAAAGCATTTAAAATATTGTCCACCAGGTCAGAAAGCGCAAGCAAGCCAGATTGTGGCTGTTGCCTCGACCGCGAAAAAGGAACAGACGTGTTGGGCTCTGCTCCGGGAAGTGCTGAGGACCCCTGGTGCGTAGAAGAACCGCTTAAACCAGCAGGTACTTGCTTCGGTCTATTCTCAGCACGTTCGATACGAGGTTTCATTCCAACTTGGGAAGTTTCGGTCTTCTTTCTGGGGAGTGATGGAAAGGAAGTAATTTTTCTTTTCCTAATGGCACCCTGTGATGTACCGGAACTTCCTGCATTGGGAGCGTCTGCAACAGGCTCGTCGTTCTGCAGAATGGAGTAGGGATTGTCCTGAGTCGTTGAGGCGGTACTCTTAAGCATTTCTGCATAAGTCCGCTTGGAACGTTCCTTTAAGGAACGCTTGAGATTTTCCCCTCGTTGTATGTACACCGGGCATTGAGAAAGATCATGGGGGGCCCCGTCGCAATGAAGACACTTGCGCTCTTTTGCGCAAGAAGTCCCATCATGACTCTCTCCACAATCTGCGCAACGTTGTTTATTGCAACAATAGGCGGCCGTGTGACCGAGTTGCATACATTTGTTGCATTTCATTACCCGGGGTACAAACAACCGAACAGGTAAACGAAGAGCACCTATTGCAACGTAGTTTGGAAGAGCGGAACCCTCAAATGTCACTCGAAAAGAGTTTGTCCGATTGAGAACTCGTTTGTCATTTTTAAGTGACACAGACTTCAGTCGATCGCATTCAAGAATCTTCACACTTTTAAGTGAGGAATTCTTGAAGCGACCGACACCATCGAGTATCTCTTTTCGAGTCAAACCCTTTTCGTTTATTACACCGTCTATTTCAACGTTGCAACAGGGTACGTATACGCGATACTCAATCGCAAAGAGATCACAGCGCGTTATTGCATTCGCTTGGGTCCTGCAAGAGACGACAACTCGTAATTTGTCTGGCCCCATCCGAGTAATTTCAGTAACTTTGGAAAATTTCTGCGTTAGTTCTTTTGAGATGCGAATGACATTAAGAGGTTTTGATTTTCGTCTAAAGTATACAATGAATGGACCTTTGAATCCCTCCGGGTATTCCTTTAGACGAAAATCATGTTTTTCATCAATTTCCTCATCTTCAGAACTTTCTACTTCATACACAGAATTTTCCTCCTCAACGTCTGCTTCATCCTCCTGCTCTTCAGGAGGTGGGTCAGCATCAGAAACATTCAATGACGTGGATGGGGGATCCTCCCCACCCTCAGCCATAATAATGAATTAGTCACCTGTTCGATGCGAACAGTGTAGAATAATAATAAAAAATAGAAAAAAATAAATGAGTAAATAAATTATATTTGTATTCAAGGTATATATAAATTATATTTATTTCAATTTTTTATTGTATAAAATTCAAAAATGAAAAAAAGTTTCAACAAAAGTTCAACGGTAATGTAAGAAAGATGTACACCCCTAATGCCAACGCTTGCCGATTTGGTAAACACAATGTTGGACAATGGTGTAAATCGTACACAGGAGGTTGAAGGAATGATATATGGAACAATAGAAAAATAAACTTCTACTTGCCGCTGCTGTGTAGCGTGTGATGAATGTGTGTTGATCTGAACTGGATCCTCAGCGTCTCGATCGTGCACCACTTTTAATTGAGCTCGCTTCACTCGCAAGCACTGATGAAAAAAAAGCACAATATAGATCTGCGTGAAAAAAAAACACCGTTATCGGATCGATTCTCAAACTTGTCCGATCAGCTCGCGAGTTCTCGAACGACATATTGATGTTTGTAAATCAAGTCGTGGTGAATATGTTTTTGTTTTGTTTTTTTTGACGTAGGACTACGTCTTTCATTTCTATACCGGGGTGTAAAATCAAAGTTTCGAAAACGAAAGCGTTACGCCGGAGACCGAGATTTTGAGTGTTAATAGCTCCTAAACAACTGAACGAAATGGTATGATAAACACTTCATTCGAAAGATAAAATGTCTACGCGTTCTATACTTGTTACTTTCTGATCCAAAAACTTGTTTCAATAGTCTTAAATTTGCTTTCAAAATAGGCTATTGAAATCACCAATCGGTATATAAGCGAGCGCCGCTCGGAAATCCACTCAGTTCTAATTGAACAGCGATTGGAGCATGTTGTCGCTGTTGTGGTGAAGCTCTTCATTTATCATGAAAGCGCGGATGAACGGTGTCACCAAGAGCCTGTTTGTGCACCTTAGGCCAGAAGGTGCGAGAGTGATGCTACAAACGGTTCCCCGGGAAGATCTCGAAGCAGCCGCTACACACACACACATACACGCACGGAATTCTTTCCGTTTGGATCGAGAAAGATCCGGAAAATAATCTGCCAGTTCCTCTAGGAATTTAAAAATACATTCATGTGAAAGAGTTTATTTGAATGTTTTCTAGCCATGTAACACTGTGACCAAATATGTTTCAATCAAGTGCTATTAACAGATGGTTATCGAGTTAGCATTAACCACTGGTGGGCTTCCAGTATCGAGGAAAATGTGGAAATATCTAATCGTTACTGAAAATAATCTGCCAGTTCCTCTGGGAATTTAAAATTACATTCAAATGAAAGAGTTTATTTTAATGTTTTCTATCCATGTAACACTGTGACCAAATACATTAGGTTTTGTGATTTTTCAATCAATCGCAATCAACAGGATAGCTTCTGAAGATTATTCTTCCCCATCAGTAGGATATTTCCGTATCCAATATTGGATGCATAAAACCTTGTGCCTCCAACATAACGCTCTGGTTTTCGAAGTTCTCCAAATATTCATTCATTCAGAATGAATTCAGATTCAACTTCATACAAATGATCTCTAAATCAACGATAGTCCTACGTCACCCTTGCGGTTATACCATAGATATAACCCACTTCCTGTTTTTTATTAATCCGATTATTTTTACAGGCTCAGTTACATAAGTTTAATGGAGCCAAACTCTTAACTATATTTCAACTAGCATATATCAACATGTTGTTTCCTTAATTCTATGGTTAATGAAATAGGAAACCGATTACTCGCGGTCGACTCGAGTTTAGAAGGGTGACACATTTTCATTAGGAAAAGGATGGGATGTAAGGAGATGTGTGTTTACACTCGCACTCACATTCATATTCACATTCACATTCTCATTCACACTGACACTTCACACTCAATTCTTAAAACATCCTTACATTTAATATGTGTTTACAATTTAACTTATTCTAATATAGTAGGAAGGGAACCGATAGCTCGCGAAGGACGAAAAAGAGGGGAAAAGGATGTATGAACAATCACACTCGAAGATCGATAGCTTTAAGGAAAACATATATTTGGGACATGTAATCAAGGTCTAACTGAACCAACACATCTCTCACCGGCACATTGGACTGCTTTCCTCCAGCCCGAAGGGAGTTTTCTAAATTCCATCTGGCGACAAGATACAACTCGCACGACCAAACAACGTGTTCGATGTCGTGGTAACCATGGCCACAACCGCAGAGATTGCTGTCGGCAAGATTAAAATGAAAAAGCAGCGCGTCTAACGAACAGTGATTGGAGATGAGTCGGGAGAAGGTGCGAATAAAGTCTCGACTCAAGTCCAGACTTTTGAACCACGGATTGAGGCTAACCTTAAGCGCCCCATACACGCACAATACTATTGTACCAATTTATTGACATCATTATTGAAGGTTGTCCACAGACGTACAATATTATGGCGTCACAGTCATATTTGTGCAATGAAATTGATTCATTTGGGGATGATATTGAATTCAGTCCTGAATATTGTGCAAGGCTGGCTACTGACGTTCAATATTTAATCGCAAGTACTCGACACTTGATATGCCATAATTTCGGAAGTGAACGATTAGTCTCAATAAACTCGATAATAAAATCCCCGTCAGCGTTTTTGATGGCCATGGCGACACACGCGTCCTTCTTTAGGATAACACTCACTTTACCACCGAGACGATGTAAATGTAAACATGAGCTTTGACATTAACTGACACCATATTGCACAACGTCACACATAGATCATGCAATATTGTAAGCGTTGCACAATAAATATCTAAATTTTTTGATATCATACAATATATTGTACAACATTTCAATATCTGAAACACACCCTCAATATTATTTCACAACCACCTATGTTGTGCAATAATATTGTAGATGTATGGGCCGCTTTAGGGATAATTGAGTGGAGCCACCGGCCCAATTCATCTTCGTTCCATTTGCGTTGCCAGTTAACGATGGTATTTTTACGAACTAAAGAATAAAATTCATTGAAGGCGATTTGACGCTGATAAATTTCGCCTTCAATTGCACCTACCTTTGCTAATGAGTCAGCCCTCTCATTACCCGGAATTGAGCAATGTGAAGGGACCCAGACAAAGGTAATGACATAACAGCGTCTGGATAAAGCACTCAAAATTTCTCGTATTCTCTCAAGGAAGTACGGCGAGTGCTTTTCCGGCCTCACTAAACGGATAGCTTCGACAGAGCTCAGACTATCCGTTACAATGTAATAGTGTTCAACAGGTCGTGAGGCGACGCTGTCCAGCGCCCAGTGTATTGCTGCCAATTCAGCAATATACACTGAGCAAGGATACTGAAGACTGTGTGAGGTGCTAAAAAATTTGTTGAACACTCCAAATCCTGTGGACTCATTCATAGAGGACCCATCAGTAAAGTACATATTATCACAATTGACACGCCCATACTTTGCATCGAAAATCGTAGGATCGATCCCCGATCGATGATAATCTGGAATTCCATGGATATCCTGCTTCATGGACAGATCAAAATGCACAGAGGAATTGATGTAGTCAGGAAAACAAACACGGTTGGGAATATACGAAGAAGGATCAACCTGCATGGAGACGAATTCATGATATGAGCTCATGAATTAAGAAAGAAAATTTAGCTCGATCAGCTGCTTAAAATTTCCGATCATAACCTTACACCGGATGAGGAACCGAAGAGATAATAAATTGAAGCGATTTTTTAGTGGGAGTACGCCTGCCAAAACCTCGAGGCTCATGGTATGCGTTGAGGGCATACATCCCAACGCAATACGGAGACAAAGATACTGAATTCGCTCGAGTTTAATGAGGTGTGTTTTAGCAGCTGACTGAAAACAGAAACTGCCATACTCCATCACTGAGAGAATAGTTGTTCGATACAACATTATAAGATCTTCGAGATGGGCTCCCCACCAGGTGCCGGTAATTGTACGGAGAAAGTTTATTCTTTGTTGACATTTTTTACTCAGATACCTAATATGGGCCCCCCCAAGTACATTTGGAGTCGAACCAGACCCCAAGATGTTTGAATGACATAGCATGAGTGATCGGTTTACCCAAAAGTTGAAGCTTTGCTTTTGCTGGTCTATGCTTCCTAGAAAAAACCACCATCTCTGTTTTCTCCGTGGAGAATTCGATCCCTAGCCCAATGGCCCAGGTTGAAAAATTGTTCAAAGTATCTTGTAAGGGTCCTTGCAGGTCGGATTCGTTTGATCCCACGACATACACCACTCCATCATCTGCAAGTTGTCTTAGGCTGCAATTTTGTGTAAGGCAATTGTCGATGTCGCTTACATAGAAGTTGTACAAAAGGGGGCTTAAACATGAGCCCTGGGGGAGTCCCATGTAGGAGACCCGACTTACTGTCGAATCCCCGTGAGAAAAATTCAAATGTTTCTCACAAAGCAAGTTATATAACATATTATTCAATAGAGGCGGCAGACCCCGAGAGTGTAATTTGTCTGACAGGACCTCTATTGAAACTGAATCAAAGGCCCCCTTTATGTCCAAGAATACTGAAGCCATTTGTTTTTTTTCGGCGTAAGCCATTTGAATTTCTGAAGAAAGCAACGCAAGACAATCATTTGTCCCCTTGCCCCTGCGGAACCCATATTGTGTATCTGAGAGTAGGCCATTCGTTTCAACCCATCGATCAAGGCGAAACAAGATCATTTTCTCCAACAATTTCCGTATACGAGACAGCATTGCTATTGGGCGGTACGAATTGAAGTCGGACGCGGGCCTTCCGGGTTTTTGAATAGCTAAAACTCGTACTTGTCTCCAATCATCTGGAACAATATTATGTTCCAGAAACCGATTGAATAAATTCAACAAGCGATGTTTCGCCACATCAGGGAGGTTTTTCAACAAGTTGAACTTAATTCGATCCGATCCCGGAGCAGAATTGTTACATGAAAGGAGAGCAAGAGA
The DNA here is from genome assembly GCF_029784135.1 of Toxorhynchites rutilus septentrionalis. Classification (NCBI taxonomy): domain Eukaryota; kingdom Metazoa; phylum Arthropoda; class Insecta; order Diptera; family Culicidae; genus Toxorhynchites; species Toxorhynchites rutilus. Next base: position 202,407,549 of record NC_073746.1, on the reverse strand, counting down.
GAATTCTACCATCGAAAACTCAGAATCAAGATCGCACCTATCTTGTGGTATATTTCGAACAATTTTTTGCACGGGAGCGGAATCGGAACAAACCTTTCGTGCAAAATTAAAAATCCATCGATGTGAATATTCTTCGCTTTCATTCAATTTTTCAATTTTTTCATTGACGTTTCTTGTGACAAACCTCCCACGAAATTTCGCCAATAAGCACGTTTTTTCCCTTTGATCAAATTTTTGAACTGATTCTCAAGGGCTAAATACGTTTGAAAATTTTCAGGAGTTCCACGTTTCCGAAAAGCTTTAAATGCATTCGATTTTTCTATATAAAGCTTGGAACATTGGCTATCCCACCATAGATTGGGAGGCCTTCGGGAAATGGTGAAGCCTGGAATGGGTTTCGTTTGAGCGCGAACTGCGCTGTCATAGATCAAACGAGAAAGGAAGTTATACTCCTCCAATGGAGGTAAACCATCTCTGGAATTGATGGCTAGAGCAATCGCGTCCGCATACTTTTTCCAGTCAATGTGTCTTGTGAGGTCATATGCCATATTTATAGATTCAGAAGAATTCGACCCAATGGTGATGGAAATTTTGATTGGTAAGTGATCACTACCGTTGGGGTCCTGGATTACATTCCACTTGCAATCTAACGATAATGAATTCGAGCAAAGCGAGAGGTCAAGAGCACTTGGGTTAGCAGGAGGTTTAGGTACACGTGTTGTTTCCCCAGTGTTCAAAACGGTCATATTGAAGCTGTTACAAAGGTCATATATCATCGATGAACGATTGTCGTCGTCGTACTGGTTCCCCCCAGGCAGTTCCGTGAGAATTGAAGTCTCCCAAGATCAATCGTGGCTCAGGAAGGAGTGAGCACATGTCAACAAGTTGCTTGCGGCTAACCGCAGCTCTCGGAGGCCAATACAAGCTGACAATACAGAGGTCTTTGCCTCTGATGTTTGCATGACAAGCAACAGCTTCAATCCCTCCAATAGGTGGAAGGTTAATTCGAAAAAATGAGTGGCACTTATTGATCCCCAATAGCACCCCTCCGTATCTGTCATCACGATCCAAGGGTATAATATTGAAATCATGGAAAGAGAGATCATCTCGCGAAGAAAGCCAAGTTTCGGACAGAGCAAAAACATCACAATTAAATTTATGAATTAAAAATTTAGGGATGAGACTACGACAATTCCACTGTAAAACAGTGATATCTCCGACCTCTCTATTTAAATTAGACATCAAGAGAGATAATCATTGCAAGGAGGGGCCAGGGGAGGGGTTTGCATCAATTGTTGCAAAATTGTCTTTAATACTGGAAGCATTGAGATGACAATGGTTCTGATGGAGTCAGAAACATTAAAACACTTGAAGATTTGATCCAGAAGGTCAGACAACTTTATAAATCCCGATTGGGAAGTTGAACTGGACGAAAAAATAGTTACAGTTGGGGTTTTTGATGTCCCCTCGAGTGCTGGGTCGTTCGAAGGTGAACTATTCCCACGGAAGCCAGGAGGAACCTGATTTTGCTTGTCCGCGGCACTCGATTTTTTAGGCAAGCTAACAGGGGGTATCACCGGGGGGACTTGTTCTTGAACTTTGGGAGTGGTCACATTCTTGCGCCGGGGAATCCCTTTGGAAATAAACGGTGTGTCCCCGCTAGCTGTGTCCGCTTCCATTTCATCAACTGGCAACGAGGAAAAAGTATTGTGTGTTGAGATTGGTTGTTGTTGTTGTTGTTGGGTCAGTGGAGAAGCGCCCTTTAAAATTTCCGCAAATGTGCGCTTCGAGCGTTCCTTTAAAGAGCGCTTTTGTTTCTCCCAGCGACTCTTATAAGTTTCACAAGCTGAGAGCGCGTGTGGAGTTCCCCCGCAATATGGACATTTATGCTCAGTCGCACTGCAGGATTCCCCCACATGTTGCTCTCCGCAAGTTGCACAGCGCTCCTTGTCGGCACAATAATCTGAAGTGTGACCAACTGACTTGCATTTGTTGCAAGTCATGGGCTTTGGCACAAAGAGTCGCACCGGCAGTCTCAATTTGTCCACCATAACGTAGTCAGGGAGAGCGGAACCAGCAAAAGTTACTCGAAACGAGTCGGACGGCGTGAATTTAGTTTCTCCCCCTTCCTGGGAGACTTTGCCTAATTGGCGACAGTCCAAGATCTCGACTTCCATCGAGGGGAGCTTCTTGAACTTTCCATTTCCTTTTTTAATAAATTCACACGTCAGACCCGTTTCTGTAATCACTCCCGCAATTTCTACGTTATGGCAGGGCACGTATGCGCGATATTCTAAAATGAACCGCTTGTCGACAACAATAGCGTTAGCTTGCTTCCGAACAGCCACGACAACACGCAGTTTGTTCGGGCGAACCTTGGAAATTTCGACAACGGAGGAATAATTTTTTGTCAAATCTTTCATGATCTGAATGACATTCAGAGATTTTCCTTTAGGTTTAGGTCGGAAGAAAACAACCCATGGGCCAATTCCGGTTGCATTTTCTGGATAAACCTTGACACGGGGTGGAGACATAACAGGAGAGGAAAGCGGGGTCGATTGTTGAGCGGAAGCGGAAACAGCAGGGTTGGGTGGCGTGATCGAGAGTTCAGCGGGAGCGGGAGCGAGAAGGGGAGCGAGAACGGGAGTGGGAGCGAGAGGGAGAGCGAGAACGGGAGCGAGAGGAGGAACGGGAGCAGGAGATTGAGGGGGTGAAGAGGAGAGGTTTGCAAATTTTCTTGAGGGGGGCTTGTTTAGGTGGGTTAATTCCTCCCCCGAGAAGACTTCTTCTGAAGGGGGAACGCGTTTAAGCGACTTCCCACCTCCCGTAGATGTGGAGGGATAGACAGTGGATTCAATCTCTATGTCAACGGGTTCTCCGCATTCTGCCATATAAAGTGGCAGATGTACAATTTTTCAGTGATTTCTCAATCTTTTTTCTGATTATTTCTTAAACTAAATACCTTAATCTAATAAAAAATATACTTATATCGGATACCCGTGCGGTTGAATTAGAACGGTTCCCAGCGAACCGCGTGTCGATCGTACAGCACAGCTGCAACGGTGTATGGCTCCACAGTGCGATGATGATTTCGATGACGATGATATGGCGATAAACACGCCAGCACACAGCGCCCGCGATGCAGGTCTTCTTCCTTCCGCTTTGTTTGCTTCACACTATTGCAGTCCAAAAATCCCGTTTGGGTGAAACAATTATTTCACCAGCAGCGAAAGTAACGGTATCACAACAGTATCACAAGATAACGGTATCACCAGACGGGAGAAAATACACCCGGCGGCCTCGACTTCACGAAGACGAATGTGGTGAATATTTGAGCGATATTATTTTTCATTCATAAATGTAATCAATGTATAGAGCTTGATTATTCGATCAACACTAAAGGTGCTGCCCCACGGACGCTATTTCTAGTATATAGTGAGCTATGTGATTGAAAACTAAGGTATAGCATCGTAGAAAAACCAAAACTTTGAGGTGATAGTTAATAGTTATGACTTGCAAGTAATAGTTTTTAGATATAACATAGAGAAAACAATTTTATCGTGTGTACATTCAGTACTACTTTTCATGTCATAGCTGCTAACTTTCAACTTTCAATGATCAATGAACTTAACTGATTTTAGGAGAGTGTGCTAAAGTGTGCAAAGGTGGACAGAGCGGAGCTGATGGCCGCGAGTTGTATATATTCAAATTGATTTATTATTCTGCACTACAGTTTCTCGTCCGAGGAAAATCGGGATCGGGAGAATTTGACTCACTGGCGAGTAGGGTAGACAACTTTATTTCGGATTTAAACATAGAACGTGTTGAGAAATTCCGATTTTCAATTACGTACCATATGACAACATCAAGAGAAAGATGCTCATCTTATTTCCTAACAAGAATAAGACAACTATTGAGTGTTTTGGTCGAAAAATTATTCAAGATTACCTTAGCATGGGTTCCCTCTCATTGCTCGATTCCGGGGAATGAGAAAGCGGACTCGCAAGCTAAGGTGGGCGCTTTAGAACGCACACTTTTTGAAAGACAAATTGCTTATAATGAATTTTTCCACATTCCTCGTCAGTATACGCTCGTAAGTTGGCAGCGCATGTGGAGTGGTGATGAGTTCGGTCGTTGGTTACACACGATTATCCCTAAGATCTCGACGAGTGCATGGTTCAAGGGATTGAATGTAGGTCGTGATTTCATTCGCGTTATATCTCGGCTTATGTCCAATCACTACAACCTAAACGGGCATCTCTATCGCATTGGGCTCGCAGCAAACAATCTTTGTGATTGTGGCGATGCCTACCACGAGCATGTTGTCTGGTCGTGTATCCGGTTCCATGCTGCTCGCTCTCAGCTCTCTAGAGCACTGAGAGCAAAAGGCAGACAATCGGATATCCCCGTCCGGGTTATCATAGGTAGCCGTGATCCTGATCTTCTGCTTCATCTATACCTGTTCCTCAGAAACGCCGATGTCAACGTTTAATGATGTTTCCTTCGTTGTGTCCCCGTTTCATATCCCTCCTATCCAAACGATAAACTTTTACTTAGTCGCGGAAATACATACACACACTCTTTACACGGGCTTGACACGGGCAAAAGGTTGTGCAGTCCACTGATGATTCAACAAGAGCCAAAGGTTGTACCGCTCATGACAACTCTACACGAGCTGATGATTCTGCCGGCTAGTGACCATTCTATCCTGGATTCCTCGAGTCGAGAAAGACGCACCACGCTAGATATGGGGTACAGACTAGGGAGGCGTTGCTGATTAATGGTCAGCTGCATCCCAATAGGAAGTATCCCGTGTTGGGCACACGTACAGAGCATCGAAGACTGCAACATACAAATTATGAGAACACTTGTAATACTATCTTCGAGCCAACCGCGAGTAATCGGTTACATATTACTAACATAGTTGTAAGCAAACATTGTCGAAATATTGAACTCCCGGCCCCGTTAGACTGACGCCATATGAGCCTTAATAAAAATATATATTTTGGATAAAAAAAAAGAAAAAGATTTATTTTGTGCTCAACAGATTGAGTGCTCAGTCTGCTGAAAAAATGAGTTATCAATTTGATTTTTTAAGTGATAACTCGTTTATTTGTACAGCATCAGTCGATCAATATGATGTCGTAGCAAGATTTTTTGCTCTCGTTTTTTATCTTTAAACCATTACTAGGACAGAATCGATAGCAACCTATATAATATCAAAAGAAATATTCAAATCGCTTTCCAGTTCTTCTCGGAATATCAGTCTCACACTGATTAAATTGAAGTATTTTTGCTTAAACTGAGTTAGTGCTGAAAAAGCAATAATTGATGTTACCAATAGTACATTATTACTAATCGGAACTTTTCAAAAGTCTTCAAAACTCCCCTGAATCAATGTTCCTTCTAAATTAAAAAAAAAAACCTGAAAAGCTTGTTTCTGTTTCAAAATGATACACCCAAAAACAATGATTATCAGAATGAGGAGGACGTCGGAATCAAAGGGGAATTAGCCTCCCACTCCAACTACAGGTGCAGAAGTTCTCTAAAATATACCGGAAATCATGCTTCGTCATTCTGAGAAAATTGCGAAAAAATTTCCGCATATTCGTCGCCCAGTTCCTTGAGAAGATTTTTCTCAACTCCAAAAAAACTCACACCGAGTTATCCATGTTCTCACCCAGAATCTGCGGGTTTTCTGAGTTTGTTTTTTGAGAAGTATGTACGTCAGAACGCGATTTTTTCTTGTTCTATTTAAGATTTATGTCCACGTTTATGTTCCGATAAAAGTATTTTTGTGATGACACTCACAAAAATAGGTTGAATTATTTATGGCTGTCAACCAACCAATACAGAAAAACAAAAATTACTCGTGTGTACACCAAAAAACTCTAGGTCATAGTACTAAACGATAGTTTTCTACTGCATAGCTTCTATTATGTCATAGCTCAAACTTTCCAAAAATTGTTTCCGAAGTCTCATAGAACTATGACTATTACGTTTATGTCATAGAGAACTATATCATAAATTTCATGCGCCGTGGGGCAGCACCTTAATTCATGTTCTTTATACAGCATAACTCTGCTTATCCGCGAGCGGACGACGCGGCACCCATCGTGCGGATAGCTTTTTCATGTCCAAAATGTCGTGCAAAATGTATCCCGCTCGTTCTTTTGAAGTGCCTAAAGCCTCAGCTAACTCGCGTAGCTTCGCTTCACGATCGTTCAAAACGAGTCTAAACACTTGTTTTACGATTTTTGGATTAGTAGCCTCTTCATACCTTCCACAGCGAGGTGCATCTGTGGTGCTTGTACGACCCATTTTGAATTCACTAAAACATCGATAAACTGCTGTTCTCGAAAGAGCAAAAGTGGAATGACATTTCGTCAACCACTGCATTGATTGTTAAGGAGTTTTTCCAATCATACAACAATGTTTGATCAAAATACAAATAATCCTCTTTTTCCATTTTCTATACGAATGCTCAGGTAGACTCTTAACCCTTTCAATACGGCAGTGTGCTCCGCCGGAGTGCTACCACTGTACGGAGCACTGCGCCGAAAAGTATGCACATCGTGCTGGTGTGATCGATGTGCAGTGTCACTTTCATGTCGTCTAAAGACGACGCTCGTACACACAGCTCATCGCGCGGATGTCGTCTTTAGACGATACTCGTACACACAGTTCGTCGCGCGGATGTCGTCTATAGACGACGCTCGTAGCGAAAGGGTTAAACAACTGTAGTTTATGAACAAATAAACGAAATGGCATGAAACTTCAAACATAAGCTAGTGACAGATAAATCTCTCGAAATGAATCTTGTACATTTTATATGGTACCCATCTGTTCAAAATCTCGAGACTTTTCAGCCCATGTAGTAGATGGATAGTTTCAGAATTTTTGTATTGATAAAACATAGTTTTCATGCTGAAATGTCTTTTTTCGTGTATGTACTCCATTTTTAGTTCATTATTGCGTTAAAACTTTATTTGACAAAAAAATAACGAGCAGAACAGGAGTCAAACGAGGAGAATTGATCACTATATAAGCTATAGGATACATCCTGTTTTCCCTGAATCCCTATGTAGAGCAATATAGGTTGTTTTTGTGCTGTTTTATACATACCTCAAATGGTTGAAATTGTTTAACCGTACTTTCAAAATTACCGATGAAGTGTCTGAGTATTTGCAAATCATCTTCTATCTTCTCAATTTTTTTATTAAAATTGATTTGTTTATTTCTTTCGCTTTCCATCTGAAATGAATGTACATTTATATTCAAAAACATTGCAAAAGTTTGTGCTTGTCTATACCTACGATTGCATATGACTCGTTCTCTTTCGCTTCGCAGCTTTTCAGGAAGTCATTAACTTCTACAAAATTATTTAGAAGCATTTCCACCAGCTTATTCGCTTCTTGGAGTCGTTTTTCGTTGATCCTGGACTTTTTCTGGCAATCTTTTCGCATTCGACTCTGTTCTTTCGTTACCTGTTGATATTCACGGTTACTCTGAATGCCCATAAGATCCAAGCCCAGGCGGGCAACATCCCAGCTTGGTTTTTTCCTAGAAGTTTGATGCTTGTAATATTGCAATTGTATTTGAAATAATACTTCGAATGACCTACTTGTAATATTCATTTTGTAATTTAGATTCAATGTACAAATTGACTGCCTGTTGTGGGTTCAAATCATATTGACCATATACTCCTAACTTCGTTGTTGGTTTAATTCGAGGCATTTTTCTTCTCGTGTTGAGTTTTTCACACCAGGGAAATTGAACGCAGTTGAGTGTTTCGCATTAAACAGTAATATGGGATCTATAGTAACACAAATGTTGATTTGGTATCCAAGGCGCTCGCATGTGGTTGTAAATTCAACTTTTTTGGGATAACATAGGGATAACATATTCGCCCTTTGTGGCTATATAACTTTACAGCACAACTGCATTCGAACACGGTGTGACCTGACAGTGAAATTATTTGATAAAAAATGAAAAGAAACAAGTTGGAGACAAAAACGATTTTGAATCAAGAATAACTCTGTATGAATAATTGGAAAAATGAATAAATTTTAGTTCTTTTCAATATTGATACTTACTTCAACAGTGCGCCAAAATTTTCCTTCACAACATGAACAAAGAAAAAAAAATTGGAAAACTTCAGGCATTTTTTTCGAGACATTTCACTACTATGGTAAGCCCCTCCATCTCGAAAAGTACCTCTGAATCATATTTCGAACAGCTTCATATTTCGGACAATTTTGTAATAATATCTTGAAATGCTTGATGCACTGATGATATAACTATAATATTGATTCTTTAGAGTAACCCCTTGGTTTCACTATAAAATGAAAATTACATTTGAATTATAACATAGTAGGAAAAAATCCAACAGCACTATTCATTATCGTTTGTTTTCGACGTTCGTAGACTCATATAACGCTCCAAAATATTTTGAAATCTTTTATAAATAACATCATTGGTTCGACAACTCGCAAGCAGATCGGACAAGTTATTAATCGATCTAACAAAGGTGTTTTTTTCACATCGAATAATAGTGTGCTTTTTCAACGGTTGCGCTTGCGAGTGTAGCGAAATTTAAAGTGGTGCTCGCTGAGGATCCAAATCAGACACATTCATCACACACGCCACACAGCCGCGGCAAGTAGAAATTTATTTTTCTTTTGTTTCCCTATCATTCCTTCTACCTTCTGTGCACGATTTACACCATTGTTCAACTTTGTGTTAACCAAATCGGCAAACGTTGGCATTAGGGGTGATCATTATTTCTTATATACCGTTGAACTTTTATTGGAACTTTTTTTCATTTTAGCATTTTATTTGACATAAAATAAATCATAACCTTATAAAAAATATTTTTTTTTTACTCATTTATTTATTTTGAATCATTATATTCTGTTCATATCGAACAGTTGACCGATTTTTTTTTATATGGCTGAGGGCGGGAAGGATCCCCCATCAACGTCATTGAATATTTCCGATACCGATCCTCCTCCTGAAGAGCAAGAAGATGAAGCTGAAGTTGAGGAAAAAACTTCTGTATATGAAGTTGGAAGTTCCGAAGATGAGGACATTGACGAAAAACAGGATTTTCGTCCAAAAGAATACCATGAAGGCTCCAAAGGCCCATTCATTGTATACTTTAGACGAAAATCTAAACCTCTCAATGTCATTCGTATCTCGAAGGAACTTACTCAGAAGTTATCTGCAGTTACCGAGATTACACGGATGGGGCCAGACAAACTACGAGTTGTCGTCTCAAGCAGGACCCAAGCGAACGAAATCACGCGCTGCGACCTCTTTGCGATTGAGTATCGCGTATACGTGCCCTGTTGCAACGTCGAAATAGACGGCGTAATAACCGAAAAGGGTTTGACTCGAAAAGAGATTATCGATGGTGTCGGTCGCTTCAAGAACTCTTCACTAAAAACTGTGAAGATTCTTGCATGCGATCGACTGAAATCTGTGTCACAAAATGACAAAAACGTTGCGCAGATTGTGGAGAGAGCCATGATGAGAATCCTTGCGCGAAAGAGCACAAGTGTCTTCATTGCGGCGGGACTCCTCATGATCTTATCCAATGCCCGGTGTACAAACAACGAGGGGAGAAAATCAAGCGTTCCTTAAAGGAACGTTCCAAGCGGACTTATGCAGAAATGCTTAAGAGTTCCGTACCAACGAATCAGGACAATCCCTACTCCATTCTGCAGAACGACGAGCCTGTTGCTGACGCTCCCAATGCAGGAAGTTCCGGTACATCGCAGGGTGCCGTCAGGAAAAGAAAAATTACTTCTTTTCCATCACTCCCCAGAAAGACGACCGAAAGTTGGAATGAAAACTCGCATTGAACGTGCTGAGAATAGACCGAAGCAAGTACCTCCTGGTTTAAGCGGTTCTTCTACGCACCAGGGGTCCTCAGCACTTCCCGGAGCAGCACCCACCCCGTCTGTTCCATTTTCGCGGTCAAGGCAACAGCCACAATCTGGTTTGCTTGCGCTTTCTGACCTGGTGGACAACATTTTAAATGTTTTAAATATAAATTACCCTCTTAAAAGCATAGTATTATGTTTGCTTCCGATTGTGAGAACATTTTTGAAAGAAAAATGTGGTTTTTTAGCAGCGTTCATTTCCCTCGATGCCTGATTCAGTGCAAGAGGTCAAGGATTTGACCACTGTAATACAGTGGAATTGCAGAAGCATCATCCCTAAACTAGATCAATTTAAATTTTTAGTTCATAGTTCTAACTGTGATGTATTTTCCCTCTGTGAAACATGGCTTTCTTCAGCCGACGAGCTGAATTTCCACGATTTCAACATTATTCGCCTCGATCGAAATGACTCGTTTGGTGGCGTACTATTGGGGATCAAAAAACAGGAAGTGGGTTATATCTATGGTATAACCGCAAGGGTGACGTAGGACTATCGTTGATTTAGAGATCATTTGTTTGAAGTTGAATCTAAATCCATCCTGAATGAATGAATAAATAAATATTTGGGTGACTTCAAAAACGAGAGTGTTACTTTGAAGACTCAAGGTTTTATGCATCCAATATTGGATACAAAAAACCTTGTTCTGAAGAATAATCTTCAGAAGCTTTCCTGTTAACTGCACTTGATTGACAAATCACAAAACCAAATGTATGTGGTCGCAGTATTATATGGATAGAAAACATTAAAATAAACTCGCTTGAATGTAATTTTCAATTCCAAGGGGAACTGGCAGATTATTTTTCAGCAACGATCATTTCTTTCCAGGTTTCCTCTCGATAACCAGCAAACGAAAAGAGTTGCGCGCGTGTATGTGTGTGTGTGTGGCGGCTGCTTCTATGTCTTCCCGAGGAACCGTATTTCGATGCTGATACTCTCTTGGTCACCTTCTCTTCTCCTTCTGATCGATCAGCTTTTCTGTGCTCCCTCACAGTTAAAACAAACTGATTGCATTTCAGGTCAGGTCAAGCCAGGTAATGAATACCTCGATCCCTCGCCGTTCAGCTCGTTCAGTAACGATGTTGTCTTGTCGATGTCCTCAGGCGTCGTGCACAAATTACGTAACGCAAAAATCCGGATTTTGAACCTCCCCCCCCTTTCGTAACGCAATTTCCTATCTCTAATAAACAGAAAGTAACGCAACATCTAACCCCTCCCCCCTTATCGCGTTACGTAATTTGTGCACGACGCCTCACGAAAAATGAATGGGTTTCACCACCAGAATATCATTTCAGTATGCTTTTCGTGCGTGATTGAATCGAGAGAAGGTGTGGTTTACGATGGCAATTTGGAAGGCAAACTAGAGGAGAATGAACTCTCTGAGTATGAAAATTTCGGCGACTGAGCAATAATCGATTGAAAATTATATAATTTTGGCGATACGAAACATTTTCCGTTTTTCATGTTATGCATCCATTATTGGATACGAAAATATCCTACTGATGGGAAAGAATAATCTTCAGAAGCTTTCCAGCTAATTACACTTGATTGAAAAATTACGAAATCAAATGTATTTGGTCGCTGTGTTCGCCATATAATTAGAAAACATTAAAATAAACTCTTTCGCATGGATGTATTCTTCAATTCCCAGGGAACTGGCAGATTATTTTTCAGCAACGATTAGATCTTTCCGGAATTTTCTCGATGCTGTATGGCATCCAAACGAAAATTCTCGTTTCAGTTTGGCCTGCAAAAAACTTTTCTGAACTCTAATCCATCAAATTTGGAGCCCTGAAAAGGGCCGTTGATTATATGCTAAGCTAATATAGCACCCTCTCCTTGGATTCGACGGGCCAGCTGAATGTCCTTGGGCATGATGTGACGCGTTTTACGTGGATAGCACACAAATTTGTATCTTCGAATTAGCCTCCTGCAGCGTCATAACCGCGGAACTTTGGAAGCGCAAGTCGGTTTTGAAGTCCTGAGCAATTCCACGATCCATAAGCTGCAAAGGTAGCTTGCGGATCAGCAATTCGGTCGACTTCCGATAGCGATGAATTTCACGCAAAGTTCCCGGTCGATAGCGATGTGGCTTCTTCACCTATCCTGCGGCTGGTGCGCTTATCTGAGCTGCTTTCGTGTGCCTTACCACTGAAAGACTAACCTGCTATCTGCTTGGTCCCAAACAAACGAGTCGTCACGGTGCGAGAGTAGAGTAAGAAATGAACGAAAGCAAAGGAAGCGTCATTTTATAACCTGTTTTCGAAGCTATCATTAAGCTATTGAAACAATTTTCCGACTCAATAAATAGCAATCATATAACTCTTGGACATTTTATCTTTTGTATGAAATGATTATCACTGTTCCGTTGATCCGAAGCAGAATGAATCACGCTTAAAGAAGGAATGAATTTTTTCTTGGAATTTACTCAACAAAAATAATGCCCTTTCCCAACACTTAAAAACGACAAACGGTAAACAGTTTCATCAAAGTGATTTCTTCGATATGGGGATATATTCACTACATCATGTCATGTATTTCATATTCTTCATTATGAAATCCATATCCATGGCACCTATCGGTATCGAATTATCATCGACACCACGATTTTCGCTAAATGCTCCTTTCAGTTCGGCCTGTAAAAAACTTTTCTGAACTCTAATCCATCAAATTTGGAGCCCTGAAAAGGGCTGTTGATTATATGCTAAGCTAATATAGCACGCTCTCCTCGGATACGATGGGCCAGCTGGATGTCCTTGGGCATGATGTGACGCGTTTTGCATGGATAGCACACAAATTGGTATCTTCGAATAAGCCTCCTGCAGCGTCATAACCGCGGAACTTTGGAAGCGCAAGTCGGTTTTGAAGTCCTGAGCAATTCCACGAACCAAATGCTGCAAAGGTAGCTTGCGGATCAGCAATTCGGTCGACTTCTTATAGCGACGAATTTCATGCGAAGTTCCCGGTCGATAGCGATGTGGCTTCTTCACGCTTCCTGCGGCTGGTGCGCTTATCCGAGCTGTTTTCGTGGTGCCTTACCACCGAAGGACTAACGAGCTGTCTGCTTAGTCCCGATGAAACGAGTCCTCACGGTGCGAGAGTAGAGTAAGAAATGAACGAAAGCAAGGGAAGTGTCATTTTATAAAACATAAAAGAATCGAATGTAAACCCCACCCTCTTTATTATATAAGCTTACTGTATACTCACGAATATAATAAGGGTGGGATTTAGATTCTATACTTTTATGACGCTTCCTTTGCTTTCGTTCATTTCTTACTCTACTCTCGCACCGTGAGGACTCGAGCTCGTTAGTCTTTCGCAGACAGCTCGTTAGTCATTCGGTGGTAAGGCACACGAAGTCAGCTCGGATAAGCGCACCAGTAGCAGGATAGGTGGAGAAGCCACATCGCTATCGACCGGGAACTTTGCGTGAAATTCATCGCTATCAGCAGTCGACCGAATTGCTGATCCGCAGCTACCTTTGCAGCATTTGGATCGTGGAATTGCTCAGGACTTCAAAACCAACTTGCGCTTCCAAAGCTTCCAAAAGCGCTGCAGGAGAGGCTTATTCGAAGATACCAATTTGTGTGCTATTCATGCAAAATGCGTCACATCATGCCCAAGGACATCCAGCTGGCCCATCGTATCCGAGGAGAGCGTGCTATATTAGCTTAGCATATAATCAACGGCCCTTTTCAGGGCTCCAAATTTGATGGATTAGAGTACAGAAAAGTTTTTTACAGGCCGAAACTGAAAGGAGCATTTAGCGAAAATCGTGGTTTCGATAATAATTCGTTACCGATAGGTGCCATGGATATGGATTTCTTAATGAAGAATATGAAATACATGACATGATGTAGTGAATATATCCGAAGAAATCACTTTGGTGAAACTGCATTATAAAATTATTTGTGTACGAATGCCGCAATCGATAGTCGACTCTAATTTGCGCTGGGTAATTTCCTCGGAGGACTCGATTCCTCCTTTGAACATTAATAATCTCTTTCTGGCAAAACGATGTGGTATGAATCACATTATTTGAATGATAGAATGAAGAAGTTTTCTGCCAATTTCCTTCAACCTCCAAACGTATCTTTCTCCCGTTTGTCGTTTTCGCGTTCGCTAATCCTTTCTCACAACACCCATTTCTCGTTTGAGAAATTGTTGAGTAAACATTGTTTGCCAGTGCGCGTAGAGCGGGAATTCCTAAAGATTCATTGCACCTCTAATAAATTGCCGAAAGACGTGGTCTTACGTTGATCGCACTTGATTAAAAAAATCCAAAACGGAATGTATTTGGTCGCAGCATTATATGAGTAGAAAGCAAATAATCGCTCGAAAATGACTTGATTTTCGCGATGTGAAACATTTTCCGTTTTTCATGTTATGCATCCAATATTGGATACGAAAATTTCCACTGATGGGGAAAAAAAATATTCAGAAGCTTTCCTGTTAATTGCGATTGATTGAAAAATAACAAAACCAAATGTATTTGGTTGCAGTGTTATATGGATAGAAAACATTAAAATAAACTCTTTCGCATGAATGTATTTTTCAATTCCCAGGGGAACTGGCAGATTATTTTTCAGCAACGATGATAGCAACGAGAATTCCGCGCGTGTATGTGTGTGTGTGTGTGTGTGTGTGGCGGCTGCTCCGATGTTTCAAGCGGAACCGTGGCATCACTCTCCTCCTGATGGATTCCCTTTTGGCCTTAGGTGCACAAACAGGCTCTTGGTGACACCGTTCATCAGCGTTTTCATGATAAACGAAATTAGCTTCACAACAACAGCGACAACATGCTCCAATCGCTGTTCAATCATAACTGAGTGGGTTTACGAGCGGCGCTCGCTTATATACCGATTGGTGATTTCAATAGCCTGTTTTGAAAGCAATTTTAAGACTATTGAAACAAGTTTTTGGATGAAAAAGTAACAAGTATATGACGCGTAGACATTTTATCTTTCAAATGAAGTGTTTATCATACCATTTCGTTCAGTTGTTTAAGAGCTATTAACGCTCAAAATCTCGGTCTCCAGCGTAACGCTTTCGTTCTCGAAACATTGGTTTTACACCCCGGTATAGAAATGAAAGACGTGACCTACGTCAAAATGTCACTCCTTCTATAGAGTCACTCTCCCATCGATGACAGGCATTGAAGTTGTCGCTTGCCAGACACAAATCAATGGCAAAGACTTCTGCATTGCCTCGATATATATTCCTCCAAGAACCATGGTCGGTCGCCATCAGTTTTTTGATATCATCGAGGCATTGCCGGAGCCGCGGTTAATCTTAGGTGACCTCAACTCCCATGGAACAGCATGGGGGTCACACTACGATGACAGACGTGCCACGTTGATTTATGATCTGTGCGACAACTTCAACATGACAGTTTTAAATACAGGGGAAGCAACTAGGATAGCCAACCCACCTGCACGGGCAAGTATGCTAGACATATCACTTTGCTCTTCTTCGTTATCCCTGGATTGCACGTGGAAGGTAATCCAAGATCCCCACGGTAGTGATCACCTGCCAATAATTTTATCGATCGCCAATGAATCAGGTTCTCGTGAGTCAGTCGATATTGCGAAAAATCTCACGAAAAATATTGACTGGAGAAAATTTGCAGAAATAATATCTGAAGCACTTGTTTCAATGCATGAACTTCCTCCACTCGAAGAGTATAACTTTATATCGAGTTTGATTTACGAAAGCGCACTTCAAGCTCAAATGAAACGTGTTCCTGCTACCACTTTCCGACGTCGTCCTCCATCACTTTGGTGGGACAAGGAGTGTTCAAAGGTCTACCTTGAAAAATCATCCGCTTTCAAAAAATTCAGGAAAACTGGATTAGTGGAATGGTTTCGAAAGTACCAAGCTCTAGAAGCCAAACTAAAAGGTCTGATTAAAGCAAAAAAGCGTGGATATTGGCGGAAGTTCGTCAATGGTTTGTCAAGGGAGACAGCTATGAGCACTCTTTGGAATACGGCTAGGAGAATGCGTGGCTGGAACCATACAAATGAAAGTGAAGAATACTCTGACCGTTGGATTTTCAAATTTGCAAGAAAGGTTTGTCCCGATTCCGTTCCTGCACAAAACGTCGTACGCGACATTCCGCTCCAATGCGATTATGAGAATTTTTCGATGGTAGAATTCTCAATTGCCCTCCTCTCATGTAACAATTCAGCTCCGGGGTCGGACAAGATTAAATTCAACTTGTTGAAGAATCTTCCCGACTTGGCGAAGCAGCGTTTGCTGAACTTGTTCAACAAGTTTCTGGAGCTGAATATTGTCCCGCATGACTGGAGACAAGTGAGAGTGATAGCCATACGAAAACCCAACAAGCCGGCTTGCGATCACAACTCGTATAGGCCGATTGCAATGTTATCCTGTATTCGTAAATTGTTGGAGAAAATGATTCTACTTCGTTTGGACAAGTGGGTTGAAGCGAACAATTTGCTGTCAAATACGCAGTTTGGCTTCCGCCGAGGTAAAGGGACGAACGATTGTCTCGCGCTGCTATCTTCTGAAATCCAAATCGCATTTGTTCGCAAAGAACAAATGGCTTCCGTTTTTCTCGATATCAAAGGGGCATTTGATTCAGTTTCCATGGAAATTCTCTCAGAGAACCTTCATAATCGTGGACTTTCGCCAATTCTGAATAATTTCCTGTACAATTTACTCTCAGAAAAGCACATGTTTTTCAATCATGGCAGCTTGAAATCTTCTCGATACAGTTTTATGGGCCTACCACAAGGCTCCTGCCTAAGCCCCCTCTTGTATAGTTTTTACGTCAATGATATGGATGATTGTCTAACTAGAAACTGCACGCTGAGACAACTTGCAGACGATGGAGTTATTTCCATCAAGGGTACTAATCCCGCCATTCTGTAAAAATCCTTGCAAGATACCCTGAACAACCTGTTCACGTGGGCTCTATAGCTGGGTATCGAATTCTCTACGGAGAAAACCGAAATGGTCGTTTTTTCTAGGAAGCACGAACCCGCCCAATTCCAGCTTCACCTATCCGGTAAAGTGATCAGGCACTCGATGTTTTTCAAATACCTTGGAGTATATTTTGACTCTAAATGTACCTGGGGAATACACATTGCGTATTTGAAACAGAAATACCAGCAAAGAATCAATTTTCTCCAAACAATAACCGGAACATGGTGGGGTGCCCATCCAGGAGACCTCATTCAGTTGTACAAAACAACGATATTATCAGTGTTAGAATATGGCAGGTTTTGCTTCCGATCAGCTGCCAGGATTCATATTCTCAAGCTGGAGAGAATACAATATCGTTGCTTGCGTATAGCAATGGGGTGTTTGCATTCGACACATACGATGAGTCTCGAAGTCTTGGCAGGAGTACCCCCGCTTACTCTTTGATTCACAGAATTATCCTACAGATTTCTCATTCGTTGCAAGATCATGAATCCATTGGTGATTGATAACTTCGAAAATCTACTCCAACTGACTCCTCAGTCAAGTTTTATGTCTTTGTACCATGATTTCCTTACCCATGAAGTGCACCCTTCACCGGGCATCTCCAACCAAGTTTGCTTCCCATATTTTTGCAATTCCTCTGTCAATTTTGATCTGTCCATGCGACAAAAAATCCATGGAATCCCAGATCATCTACGCTCCGATTCTATTCCGCCGATATTTTCGGCAGAATATGGGAAAGTTAGATCTGATAAAATGTTCTTTACTGACGGTTCATTCATAAACGGGTCCACTGGCTTCGGCATCTTCAATGAAAATTCCAGTGCCTCTTTCAAACTCAAAGATCCTTGTATGTCGCTGAACTGGGTGCGATATACTACGCACTAGGGATCATTGAAACATTGCCCATCGACCATTATTTTATTTTTTCAGACAGTCTCAGCTCAATAGAGGCAATTCGTTCAATGAAAGTTGATAAATGCTCATCTTATTTCCTAACAAGAATAAGACATCTATTGAGTGTTTTGGTCGAAAAATTATTCAAGATTACCTTAGCATGGGTTCCCTCTCATTGCTCGATTCCGGGGAATGAGAAAGCGGACTCGCTAGCTAAGGTGGGCGCTTCAGAAGGCACACTTTTTGAAAGGCAAATTGCTTATAACGAATTTTTTCACATTCCTCGTCAGGACACACTCATTAGTTGGCAGCGCATGTGGAGTGAAGGTGAGTTCGGTCGCTGGTTACACACGATTATCCCTAAGGTTTCGACGAAAGCATGGCATGGTAGAAGGAGTCAAGTTCAATGGAACTGACACTGCCAATGTAAAACCTGTGCCATCGGGAAGCAAACACGACTTCCATTCAATCATATTGGGTTCCGCGCTAGTGAAGTGCTCTAATTAGTTCATTCGGATATCGTCGGGCCAATGGCAGAAAACTCACTAGGAGGTTGTCGATATTGTTTGACATTTATCGATGACAAGACAAGAAAAATTTTTGTTTACTTTTTGCACACTAAGTCACAAGAAGAAGTGCTGCAACGGTTCAAAAACTTCCAAAACATGGCTGAACGTCAGAGCGGGAATACATTGAAGGTGCTTAGGACGGACAACGACTGGGAATTCGAAAATTCCAAAAACTGTCTCAAGCAACTGGGAATCCGTCATCAGACCACAGTGGAATACACTCCAGAACAGAATGGGCTTGCGGGACGTGTCAACCGCACTATGATAGAACGAGCGAGGTGCATGCTGTATGAAGTAAAACTGTCAAAACCTTTTTGGGCAGAAGCAGTAACGGCAGCTGTTTACCTAATTATTCGATCACCAAGGAACGGTATCGACACTACGCCAGAGGAAGCTTGGACTGGTCGGCAAAATCAACCGTGAAGCAGCAGTCAGAATCACCACATCAAATCAAGAACAATTAGTTAGATTGGACTTCAGCGAGAACGCGTTTGACGAGCCGGTACCGACCGTCATCGAGACCTATTCCGATGAGGAAGAGCCAGTAGCAGATGATACCAACACGAGCGATCAATCTGTCGAAGATGCTGAGGATATCAATGCGGCACCTGCGCTTCTAACGCACCACTCTTCAAACCCGCCAGAGGCGTTGAGGCGCAGCGGCCAGGAGCGCTTTCTCTCAGGCAAGTATAAAGATTTTCAAATTGTGAACAAAGGATTGCTGTCTCTAACATTTTCAGAAGACACGCGAGCACAATCCGTGCTACCAATTATCGATTCCGAAACCGATGCGTCCCTTTCGTGCTCAAATCAAAGAACTGCTAGCGGCAATACGCAACAATTGATGCTCTGCGAAAGGGGGCGCTTACCCCATGGCAAGTATACTAATAATCGAGATGAATGTTCCGATACTGGTGCGGACTTCCCACAGACGATCCTGGATGATCCGATGACGCATCACGAGGCGTTATCACGAGACGATGCTGAGCATTGTAAACAGGCCATGGTGGACGAGTACGATGCCCTCATCTCTAATGGGACGTGGACACTTGCTGACTTGCCTAAGGGACGAAAGGCCATCAAATGTTAATGGGTATACAGGACCAAGCTGGACGAAAATGGCAACATCGACTGGTACAAAGCCAGGCTGGTCATAAAAGGATACTCGCAGAGAAAGGGGGTGGATTACGAGGAGACCTATTCTCCAGTCGTTCGATACAGTTCTCTGCGATATCTTTTCGCAATGGCTGCTCGTTGGAAACTACAGATCGACCAGATGGACGCCATAACAGCTTTCCTGCAAGGAGACCTCTCCGAGGAGATATACGTGGAGCAACTTCCTTGCTTCATAGATGGAGGGAACAAGGTTTGTCGCCTCAACAAAGCTTTGTATGGAATCAAGCAATCCAGTCGAGCCTGGAACATGAAACTGGATGTTGTCCTCCGGAAATTAGGTCTTCAATGTACCACATACGACCCCTGTGTTTACTATAGGATCGAAGACGATAAGATACTGTTCGTTGCGGTCTACGGTCTGTGTTTACTATAGGATCGAAGACGATAAGATACTGTTCGTTGCGGTCTACGTAGATGATGTACTAATCTTCAGTAGCTGCAAGCGATGGACGAACGAAATCAAATCGAATCTAATTCGGGAATTCAAAATGAAGGATATTGGAACTGCTAAATACGCTCTGGGTATTCGAATCACCCGAACCGAAGCAGCGATTACTTTGGACCGAGAATCCTATATCACAACTATTCTGGATCGATTTAAAATGTGCACCTGCAAACCCGTGACTTCTCCTAGGAACGTAAGTGAGAAATTGACGAAGGAAATGTGTCCTTCAACAAATGAAGAAGTGGAACGCATGAAAAAAGTTCCGTACAAGGAAGCTGTTGGCCTTATGTTCTTGGTCCAAAGTACGCGACCAGACATTTGCTATGCGGTGAACGATCTCAGCCGATTCAATGCCAACCCTGTTGAGCGACATTGGAATGCGGTAAAGCACTTGCTGCGTTACCTAAAAGGAACATCCAAATATCGCTTGGTATACCAGGCAGAATAAGAAATCAATGATTGAAGGATTCTCCGATGCCGATTGGGCGTCTGACCACGACGACCGGAAATCAACTACCGGATACGTATTCACCGCTCAAGAAGGAGCTATATCATGGAGTTGCAAACGACAACAAACCGTTGTTCTGTCCACTTGTGAAGCCGAGTACATGGCTTTATCGGCAGCTGTGCAAGAAGCCATATGGTTGAAGCGTTTAAGAGCATTGTTCGAGGAGGATCAAGCCATTGTTATTCATTGCGATAATCAGAGTGCAATCTCCGTGGCGAAGAATGGTGGCTATCAACCGGGGACCAAACATATTGATATACGTCATCATTTCATCCGTGATTGCTGCGACAAAGGTGACAGAGGTGGAGTATATCAGCACTGATAAACATACTGCAGACGGTTTAACCAAAGCATTACCTCCTTCGAAGATAAACTTATGCCGTGAAGCAATGGGATTACGAAATTCAATGGGTTGAGGAGGAGTGTTGAAGACCACCTAGATATAAGCAACCCATGATTATCCGTCAAATAAATATTCACTTCCTGTTTGTCCGTTACTTACACTGCACGCGTTTTTCTTTCTCTCTGCTCCCATTACATTCAAATCAGTCTAATCGGCAGACTAAGGCGTTAGAAACGGACTAACGATTTTAAGCTCGGGACTTCTGCTTCCCGAACAATTGAAGAATCGCAAGTTTGACACCGTAGGGCTAAAGGAAGCGCGTTGGAGAGACAGTACGGTACTGTTCGTTTCGCGGTGGTCAAACCGTCAACCAGAGTGCACCAACACAAATGAGCTGGGCACAGCTTCCATTTTGATCGGCAATATGCAGAAGGGGGTGGCCAATCAATTCACAAATTTGCAGGTAATTGATATGTTCAGCATACATAAGTTTGTAGTATCGATAATCGCAGGAATCAAATTGGCGACGAGGATGGGATAAAGTTGACCAATGAAAACGGTTTCATTGATTTCGCCATTTCGAATAGGATATCT
Organism: Toxorhynchites rutilus septentrionalis; assembly: GCF_029784135.1. Lineage (NCBI taxonomy): Eukaryota > Metazoa > Arthropoda > Insecta > Diptera > Culicidae > Toxorhynchites > Toxorhynchites rutilus. Next base: position 202,386,124 of record NC_073746.1, on the reverse strand, counting down.
AATTCTTCGAACAACGCGTGTCAAGACCAATTTTCGATGGTGTGCAAAAGAACGGCGTATGGAGGCTAAGGATGAACTAGAGCTCACGCAACTTAGCGGTGAACCCAGTATCCATAAAGTGGTCAAAGCTGCAAGGGAACGCTGGGTAGAGCATGTTACAAAAATGCCGAACAATTATCCTGTAAAAATTGTGATCATCGGGAGTACGAGACGACGATGAGCGCAGAGAACAAGGTGGTTAGACCAATTTAAGCAGGTTCAAACAGTTCGGGTGAAAAGTTCATAAGGTTGACGTCTAGATGCAAAAATCTTCTTGACTATCACATAGCTCCATCTTTCAATGGATACGTATCAAAATTTGACAGCAATCGGTCGATTGATTAGTGAGTTACATCATTGAGAGTGAAGCAACTTTTGTTATTGTGAAACTTCTTAAAGTGTCACAAATCAATGAAAACGATGGCAAAATTGCATGAATTGGGCTTCGAATTGCTTCCGCATCCACCGTATTCTCCAGATCTGACCCCATTTTCTGTTCGCAGACCTGAAGAAAATGCTTGCTGGCAAGAAATTTAAGTCCGATGATGAAGTGATTACCGAAACTGAGGCCTATTCTGAGGAAAAACCGAAAGAGTACCATAAAAATGGTATCGAAATGAAAACGAAGCAAACGTTCTCTTTAGTATCTAGTATATAGTACATCTTAGTAGTTCATACTTGGCTCCTGAATTGTTCTTTTTTTTTATTCCAAATCCAACTGTCATCGAATAAAGACGTTCTCCAAACTAAACTTATAAAAGGTTATGGGCTCCACGGCGAATACTATGTGCGGAATTCCGCAATTCAACGGCGGACCGGATTTTCAGTACTGGAGCTTCAGAATGAAGATGCATCTGGATTCGGTCGGCGTTTTGAAGAATTTGACGGAGAATGCACCGGAAGCGGAAGCGGAGAAAAAGAAGTTCGATGAGTCGGATCGTAAGGCCAAGGCTCTAATCGTAAGTTTTCTGGTCAACGAGTGCTTGGAAGTAATCAGGGAGAAGTCGACTGCCAAGGCAATGTGGACGGCACTTGAAGCTACGTTTGCCACCAAATCGATCGGATCTCAACACCTGATAAGGAAGCAGCTCAATCGGCTGAAGCTGAAAGAAGGCGAACCGATGAGACCGCATCTGATGGTGTTCGACGACTTGATACGGCAAATGAAGACGGCTGGCGCGAAGGTTGATGATGTTGACCTGGTGGTGCTGCTGTTCCAGACATTACCTGATTCGTACGACCCTCTGGTAACCGCCCTAGAAAATGTTCCTGAACAGGATCTCAAGATCGAAGTTGTGAAGCAACGTCTGTTAGCTGAAGACTTGAAGCGTCGGGAACGAAATGAGGAATGTGGCGAAGCGAAAGGTGCGGCTTTCTCCGGTGATAAAACGAAGAAGACTTTCAAGTTTCAAGGAAAGTGCCATAAATGTGGCAAACGCGGTCATCTGAAGAGAGACTGTAAGCAGAAATCTGGTGGTGAAGCTAATTCGGCTGAAACGCAGAGGAAAGCAGTAAGTTTCATGGTGAACCGGGACTACGCGCAGCAGAAGAACAAAAAACTCGTGTTCAAACTCGACTCCGGGTCCAGCGACCACCTGGTCAATGACAGCAAGGTGTTCCGGAGCGTTCAGAAGCTGAAACAGCCGATTGTGATCAATGTGGCAAAAGATGGTCAATCATTACTTGCAAAGACCGTTGGAGAGATCTATGGGAACAGCAATAAACTGTATCCGCTCCATATGAAGGATGTGCTGTATATTCCGGAGCTACGCGACAATTTGATGTCAGTGAAGAAGCTAGTGATGGCTGGAGTACAGGTAATCTTTGTCGGAAAAGAAGCAGTGTTGAAGAGAGACGGCGAAACCATCGCTACTGCCCATCTGAGAGGCGGACTCTACGAACTGGAGATAAATCTGGAGAAATCGTCAGCAAACTTGTGCAAGAAGGAAACGGATAAGTTATGGCATCAACGGCTCGGGCATTTAAGTGAGGACGGCATGAAGAAGATGGTAAGCAACGACTTGGTGACGGGGGCTGAGTTTCGTGGTACCAAGCTGAGTTTCTGCGACGCCCTTGTACACGGGAAACAATGCCGTGACCCGTTTAGTGGAACTCGTGACCGAGCATCCAGGCCCTTGGAAAGGATTCACTCGGACGTGTGTGGTCCTATCGACCCTCCTGGATGGGATGGATCAAGATACTTCGTAAGCTTCATTGACGATCATACCCACTTTGCCGTGCTGTATCTGATGCGGAAGAAGTCCGAAGTCTTCAACAAGTTCCAGGAGTATGAGGCGATGGCTACAGCGAAATTTGGCTTGAAGATATCGACCTTAACTGTGGACCAGGGACGTGAGTATGGTTCTAATGCTCAGAAAGATTTCTATCGTAGAAAGGGCATACAAATCGAACCGACGGTGGCTTATACGCCACAGCAAAATGGTGTCTCGGAACGGTTCAACCGAACTGTAGTTGAAAAAGTGCGCACCATGTTGATCGACGCAAGCGTTCCCAAGGAGCTGTGGCCAGAAGCTGTTCTGACTGCTGTCTATTTGATTAACCGAAGTCCAACAGCAGCTCTCCCCAAAGACGTAACACCGGCTGAATCCTGGTATGGTTCTTCAAGCCGTGCTTGAAGAAACTTCGGATTTTTGGGTGCAAAACCTTCGCTTGGATTCCTGGCCAGCAACGAAGAAAGCTAGATGCGAGAAGAAAAGAAACAGTCCTGGTAGGCTATGCTCCAAATGGCTATCGTTTGTGGAATCGTAAGGCTAGAAGGATTATTATTGCTCGTGATGTGAAATGCGATGAAGATTGCTTTCCGTATAAAAAATGCTCCGACAAGAAGGATTCACCGCTGGTAGTATACTTCCCTGACGAGCAAGAGAGGGAAATCACCCACTACTCCGATGATGAAAACCACAGCGATAACAAGCCCGACATTGATGAACATGACGAGACTGACGACGAATTTGAAGACACTGCAGACACCGGGGCGCTCCCTTCGCAATCAGAACAGCACGAATCCATGGATGAGGGTCAACCGTTGCTGAGGCGCAGCGAACGGGAGCGCAGACTCCCCGGTGAGTTTCTCAATTTCTTTTCGACGTACAGTGCAACTTCTGCTGGTTCAAACATTACAGATGTTCCAAGCTGCTACGATGAAATCGATGGTAGAGATGATCGTGACCAGTGGCTACATGCTATGCAAGAAGAGTTGGATTCATTGAAGGCGAATCGAGTCTGGAAACTGCAATCCTGTCCCCAGGGTATCAAGCCAATCCAATCGAAATGGGTGTTTCGTGTGAAGGAGGATGAAAACGGCGAGAAGGTTCGTTACAAGGCACGACTTGTGGTGAAAGGTTACCTGCAGCGTCCGGGCATCGATTATGAAGAAACCTACGCACCCGTGGCAAAGCTAACTACGATTCGCACTGTTCTGGCAGTAGGCGTTCATCACCGATTCCTGTTTCACCAGATGGACGTTAAGACTGCGTTCTTTCACGGTGATTTGAAGGAAGAAATCTATATGGCAGTACCGGATGGAGTAGAAGCTGATCGAAGTAAAGTGTGCAAGCTTTCCAAGTCGTTGTACGGGTTAAAGCAGTCGCCCCGCTGCTGGAACGAGCGGCTGAATGGTCAGTTACTTCGCATGGGATTCACCAGATCAAGTCATGACTACTGTCTGTATACGAAATGCACGCAAGGGGACGAATTGATCATCATCATTTACGTCGATGACCTACTGATCGCTGGAAGAAAGCTAAATTCGATTGTGAGGCTGAAGAAAGAACTCTCTGAAGCGTTCCAGATGACCGACTGTGGTGACGCTCATTACTTTCTGGGAATCAAGCTGGAGTACAACCGGGATCAAGGAACACTTCGACTCTCGAAAGAAGCGCAGGTGATGAAGATACTTGAGCGTTTCGGGATGAAGAACTGCAATCCTTGCAGATCGCCTATGGAGAAGGGACTTCAAATGGATCGTAAAGGACCAGCGACGAAGGAACCATATAGAGAGCTACTTGGCAGCATAATGTACACCATGCTGTGTGTGCGGCCTGATATTTGCTATCCTGTAAGCTACATGGGACGTTTCCAGCAAAAACCTACTGATCAACACTGGCAGTCGTTGAAGCGCATCGTTCGTTACCTGCAAGGAACATCGGGACTCTATCTGGAGTATACAAGAAACGAGAATGCGGAACCGTTAGTAGGATTTGCGGATGCTGACTGGGCTGCTGATACCGTGGACCGAAAATCAGTAAGCGGTTGTCTGTTTAAGGTCTTTGGAGCAACTGTATCCTGGTCAAGCAAGAAACAGACGACTGTGGCAACGTCGTCAAGCGAAGCAGAATACGTTGCCCTGAGTACGGCTGCGTCAGAAGCGATTTGGCTGGCTGGAATTCTTGGCGATTTGAAGATAGCTGTAGGACCCGTTGTAATCTTTGAAGATAATCGTGGCTGTATAGGGATGGCCAAGAACCGTGAAACCAAACGTACCAAACATATCGATGTGAAACATCACTTCATTCGTGATCACGTAGAAGAAGGACGATTGAAAATCGAACCGGTGAGCACAATGGATCAACTGGCAGACCTGTTCACCAAGGCGCTAGATGCTACACGTTTCCAGGAGCTACGCAGAAATCTTGGACTAAACGATTGAGAGGGGGTGAAAACGGAGCAAACGTTCTCTTCAGTATCTAGTATATAGTACATCTTAGTAGTCCATACTTGGCTCCTGAATTGTTCTTTTTTTTTCATTCCAAATCCAACTGTCATCGAATAAAGACGTTCTCCAAACTAAACTAATAAAACGAAAAGTTGTAAGATCGCTATAATCGCTGTATTGCCCTCGAAGGCAATTATGTTGAATAATAAAATTGAATTTTGCAAAAAAAATTTTCCTGTCTTACCTTATAAACTTTTCAGCTGAACTGTTATTAAATACTGGATTGGAGAGATATAGCCACGAACCGAGGTAATTGATAAAATATTGTGAATCAGACCATGTTACAAAGATGTTGAACAAAACTAAATGAATGAAAGTATAGACGTAGTTAATTTAGATAAGAGGTTTTAAGGTTTTTTTTATGGCAGAGCACTTTTTATGGCAAAAAAAAACTGACGGAGCACCTGCATTTTTTAATCAATGAAACAAATCCTATTTGCTTGACGTTACCCAACTGGGAACAATTTTTTGGTTGCACGTTGCAGTTACATGACATCTAACCCGGAGTAAACAATGTAAATCACTATTTGCCCAGTAAAATTAAATTAAAGATTTTTTTTTTCAAGGTTGGTTTTCAAGTAGGAGCATTTGCAATAACTTCGCGGAGCAGCGTTTGAAAACCCCTGATTCAGACAATTTTGAAAACAATAAGTGAGACGGCAGTTCGAATACCAGATCATTTCTAAACATAAAGATAAATTCAATTAATCTTTATTACAGACGGATATATTGAAAATATATACTTTTCATGTGGCTTCAAATTATTCCTCTATGGAGAGTCGTTGGAGCTTGGTATTACGTGGTGAGATGGAAACAGAGGATACCAACTTTCTACAGGATTTTTCATTTTATATGTGTTGAAAAAAAGCTCGGCTCCTCCTATGCTTTGATTGTGTTCAAATCCTATAGATTTTTGCCAAACAGTCACTATAATCGTTCTACCAAACAGTTCTGAAGCCTACAATAGAATAAATGCGTTTAATAACAATGCTTTAACTTAAACCTAATGATGTTACCGAATATTTCAGCATTTGATTGTATTGCGGTTCAGGAGAATACTTAACAACCCTTGTTTTCTTTTTGTGTCTCAGACGATCTCCATCCTTCAAATAACTCTTGACGTATGTATCCGGAGTTGCATCAGAGTTTTCGGGAATAAGATTTCTAGCGCACAATACCTGCATTTAAAGTATTATTTAGGAGAACTCTATAGATTACTAAACAGTTACGACTGCTAGACTGCTAGTTACCTTCAATTCAAGAACGGACTTCTCCAAAGAGATAGCTAAATGTAGCTCTCCAACACTCTTGGGAATGTGATTCAGACCCTTGGGTAAGATTTGTCCTGGTCCTAGACTATTGATCAACAAATTGGCGTTGGAATTGATGTGTAAGTTTCTGATGCTATTTCGCTTCATGTTGATGTTGGAAAACATTCGTTCTATTTGTTCGTCGTTTTTCTCCGAGAGGCTCTGATTGAATGTTTCTAAATAACGAAATTCAGGAAAAGCTCATGTATTGGAAGTCAAATATTATCAATCATCTCGCGAAAAAACACTGCAAGGAGTCATGTTATCTGTAGAGTACATATAATACAGTTATTGCACACTACATTGATTTCACTAAATTCAATTTTGAAACTAAAAATCAAAAACAGTATTGATGCATATCTAATAATGAAATTGTGTATTCATTTGATGAGGATAGACTATATATTTTTTTAAATTTTACTCATTAAGTCATCGTTTTAAAGCAAGCGATTAGCCAAAATACGTTCATACTAAAGTGGGTTCGATTAAGCAAGGAAAAAACTAACACGCGGTTAAATTAAATAAAATCGTGTATTTACTTCAGTGTGTAATCATATGATAAACAGAAGCATTATATAACCTAGGATTGCACAACATGTGGTCAGTCAATTTGATGTTAGTCTAATAAATAAAATAAAATAAATAATTTTTACGAATATTTCATTGAAAGTTCGATGAACTGTAAGATAGTTCGCCTCGACAATTCGGGTGGGGCTAAATGAATTACAAGAGCGTCTGTGCACCATGAAGGTCCGGCTCAAACAGCAGCTGACTGGCATCTAGCGACTGAACCTAAAATGCTAAAATGGAAATTACATGCAACTCCAACGTGGAGACGGTTTTCTGCTCAAGGTACAAGCTAACGTTGTACTGCTGAAATAGAGAGGGTGATCGCTGCCAGATTCAGAGCACGACTGCGCAGCCTTACTATCGTTCAAAGTTACTCGTCGTCCAACCGAGCTCCAGAGAAAAGAGAACTACGAAAGCCAGCTGAATGTCTTCGTGGACAAGATCTCCGGGGGTGATATGAAGATATACATGGGCAACTCCAATGCGAATACTGGCTCCAACAACACTGACTATAGGCCACCATGGTCTACGAGAGATGAGCGAAAACGGCGAGATGTTTGCAAAATTTTGTGGTAACAACAATATGGTAAGGCGTCGTGCACAAATTACGTAACGATAAAAAATCCGGATTTTGGACCCCTTCCCCACTACGTAACGCAATTTCCTATCTCTAATACACAGTATGTAACGCAAACTCGTCCTTCATCGTTATCAAGAGATGGTTAGTGCGACAGACCTTGAACCAACACCAGGGTGTTGCAGCACACCTCAACGACTTCGTTTTAGCTCACAACGGCCCTCTAATATGCAGAATAAGCTCAATAACTTGACTTCACACTCCTCTGCGGTTGGCCTCACCATCAATGTTAGTAAGACTGAAGCTCTGATCGTCAATCAATACGGTCAAACCAACCAAACCATCACAATAGCGAGTCAATCAGTGAAGAGAAAGTGTCCAGTATCTTGGTAGTCAGACAGAGTCGGAAGGCGGCACCAATTCTGACATATGCGTGTGAATGAAAAAAGTCTCTTTTTGCGAGTTCACATAAGACATGAATATCGAACCAGATCAGGCAACGCATTGAAATCCGAATTATCAACAAGAACGTGGAATCCATGCTGTTATATCTTTATTCCTCTGTTTCTTGATTCGCGAAAAATGCTTAAGCAACGGTCACGCTCAGATTTGTTGAAATAGAGACCAACGCTGTCGTGACTGTTTGAGGAGCCTGCTCATGAATCGTGAGCATTACTTAAATATTGAACCATGCGGAACAGGAGCCATTCGGATGAGCTATTCAGGTTTCAAATTCCTTGAAACAAGGCGTGACAATGGATCCAGTTTATACGTGGAAAACCATGGACAAGCAAGCGCTGGCATCGATCGGATTTTTTTTTTTTGTTTATTAAAGACACTTTACCATTACTATGGCATTCGTGTCGCATCGATCGGATTGGCAGTGGAGAGAAACCCATTGCTCCACATAAGGAAGGCCCAATTGGCAACGGAGGTGAGGAAAGTTCTGGAAGACTTCCAAGTGAAAAAAAAACGTTTCCAACAATGTTTGGAAGGCTGTAATGACACGACAATCCCCACCTGGTGAAGAATGGAAACATGGAAGCGGACATGTCAAAAACGATACATGTGTTTGAGAGGCTCAACGCTTATGGACGAACAGTTGTTGATGACCATTTTATTCAACTGACTGCTAGAGGAGTGCGAGACGTTGATAAACGCTCTTGAAGCCCAACTGAAGGAGGATTTGACCCTGAGCATGATGAAGAGTAGGCTAATTGGCGAGTGTAAGGAGAAGTAGCAGCACAAAGGGGACGAGAACGATTCCGAAACCGTGATGTATGCAGATTGGAAGACCTGAAAGGTTCGGTGTTTTTTCTGCACAAAGTTTGGCCACTAGAAGGTGAAGTGTGAATAATTCCTAGCGTGGAAAGCTATAAAAGAAAGCGAAGCAATTAACGTGACGCAGCATGACGACAAACATCACTACGCATTTCTCGCTGGATGTGCAAATTAAGTTAAGAAGCAGTAGATTTTGGATTTTGGAGAGACCTGCTATATTGCGTGTGGATTATCAACGAAAATGTGGGAAGAACGAAGGTTCATTCGGCAGGCCGGGGTATTGGACGAATAAACGTTATTGGCGATTCCGTCGGAAATTTGCTCGTACTGCGCCAAACCATCGAGAGTGTGTCCGTGGTAACGTCGAGTGATGACTCTGTCTGTGCATAGGAGATTCGGCTAGCATAGGATTGTGCAACGGTGCTGAAATTGCAGATGGGCCTGATCGCGAACTTCACGGTGAAACGAAATGAATTGTATGGAAGGTTATATACAATTTTCTTCGTTTTCACGATGAAGTGACATCGGTAAGAAATTCCAGACGTTTTTGAAGCAAAACGGCAAAAGAATTGGCTGTCGTCGCGGTCTGTTAGCTGACATATTTGCTGTAAAGGCTCCCAATAAAAATTACCTCAATAGAAATAATCGCAGAAAAGAATATCTTGTAATTTCATTTTTAGCGGTCTTGGGCACATTTAGTTGATTGACGTAAACGCATACTGTCATGTGCGAAGTGAGGAAAATTGGATAACAAGGCAGTCAAGCCGAGGTTCGTTGGTTACAACGAGGTGTCGAAGACACCTGGACAAGACGACAAGGCGAAAACGCCTGGTGGGCAAAACGACATGGAAAGTAACCATCAATCGTGATGTGAATTTCCTAACTTCTTGTGGGTCTGGACCAGGGCCAGTGGAGGAAAGTCTAATTGTTCCACCCATCAATAACCAAGGGTGGATCCAGTTACGAGGTAGCACCAATCGAGTCTGATGATGATAATAAAGAAGAAACAAATGAAGAGAAGTCGTAGTTCGCTGTTGTGTGGGCAGTACGCAGCATTTGGGTGTCGATTTGGCCTTAGATCAACACAATCCAACCTTAAAGCAATTTCTGAGCGGTATGAATGTACAGAAGAAACGTCGGTTCAGGAGGAACCGAAATCATGCCCCTCCTAGATCATGATAATCAGGAGCCGTAATCAGCAGTAGTAGCAATTCTGACTGTCTACTGCAGAGGCGGAATTCGTTGCTCTTTCCGAAGCATCCCTAGAATCGATTTGGCTCCATATATTGTTAGAGGACATAGGAGAGAAAACAAGAGTGATGTATTTGAGGACAATCAAAGATATTTGAAGATGTTGGGCTCTAAAAAATTTAGCAACCGTACGAAGCACATTTTTGTCAAATTTCATTACACCAAGGGCTTCAGAACGAAAAGTGTGTGATACGGATTCTGTTCCACGGAAACGACGGCAGCTTACCTTCTGATGACAGCTCTTTCACGAGTACGTCTGGAGGCATTTCGACAGCAGTTTGGTCGGAGCCAGCAGCAGCGTCGAGGAAGAGTGTTGTGTGTAGCAACGCACCGAGCACCGTCATATCAAAGCAACCTTTGATTTTCAGGAAAATACCTTTCTCACTTTGGATTCTACAACCGTTAAATTAAGCATTTTCGACTCTAGTTCAATTATTCAAACTTTTCCGCCTAGAGAAATGGGGTCAGAAATTGAAATGGAAGCATACGAATAAAGTAACTACAATGTACAGTCGGAAAAAAAACTATGAATCGTTGAAAACCACGTTGGATTACCTCCAAAATAGCAAAGGTAATACATAAAGCAACGAAGAAAATTACAGCATCTCGATCATTTTCACTAACCCTTCAAGGGCTCTTTTCAAAGCTAGAGGCGAATGAACCAAAACATTAAAGTACAGTTACTCGTTCAGAGCGACCTTCAATGTTTTAGGTGAGTTTTTTCGGGTATGTGAGTTATAAAAAACTGTATTCAAAATACTTTCAACAGGACAAAAGAATAACGAATACTTTAAAACACTCTCTTATTTATTCAGACTAAGTTAGTTATCATGAAATGAATATTCGCCATAAAGTGAGAATCTTTGATGTGAACTACTAGAACGTTATGTATATTCATGAACAATAAAAAAAGGCAAACATACAAAAGATAGCAACGAGTAAAATTAGAATGGGATACAGTGCGAATAAGTGAACAGCACATCTTACCAGAGGTGAGAGCGATGAAAATATTAAGCTAGAGATGGAGCATATGTATCAAATAGAGGAAATTTGGATAGAATTGGTATAGAAACGTATAGAAGAATACATTTAAATCAAAAAATTTACTTACTGGTAGAATTTTTGCGTTCGAGCTCGCGGGACAGGCTCATGGTGCGAATGAATTCCCCTCTGCTCTGATTGAATGCACGTCTAAGCTCGTCTGTGTTACGTTTAGCAACGGAGGACCGTCTTCTTTCGATGTTGTAGCCAACAGCTGGAGATATTTCTCCACTTTTACTTTTGTCTTGATCCTGAAATGAAGATCTTCTCGATCCGGGTAAAGATTTAGAAAAATCTTTTCCCAACTGATATGATTCAATCTCTAGTGTTTCAGATTGTGAAGACCCCCTTCTGCTGAATCCCAACGCATGATCGGGGTGCAAAAGGGAGCTTCCATCTCCAATACTATCCACATCATCCGATACTGATCGCTGGAAACGATAGTCGGATCCGCGGATCAGTTTTGTTACGTCTCCAGAAATTGAGCAGCGTGGAGATGACCAATGCGTTTTACTAGGTACACCTCGAAGTTGCTTGGGATCGTCTAATCGATACCAAACAGCAACGTCATCTAGGAATGCTTTCTGGAGCATGACTTTACATTCTCCGAGAAAAATGGGCTCAGATTGTGGGAGTAGATCGTATAGCGCGACTTCGATATAGCGGTCGAAAAGAGTGTCGCTTGACACTGCTCGGAACGTAATCGTTGCATTCCAAATAGGATTTTGGGATGGTGATGAAACTTCAGTTTGCATAACATGTGTTTCATTTCTGTAACGATATCAATAAAATGTTGGCATACATTATTAAAGTTGTAGCAAGTGTCTCGATGTCTCGGTTATATTCGGTATACAAATTGCGTACGTTTTTGGCAAAATTTTGATAGAAGCGTATGCTTCTGGCAACCCTCCATATCCTAACGAATCATCACGCGGTGGCAGGTTATCTGCTGCCATCAATGAAACAACTAATTCACTCTTGTCCCCGTGATACCACACTTGTATTTGGACACGACCAGAAACCTGTTTTTCTCTTGCGAGTTGTTCCTGAAATTTTCAAATTACATATATTAGTATTAAAACGGTGAGTAATGATTTTGTTGATGATACAGTTAAAACATTTATGTATATCTAAAATTACAAGCAAGATTTGAAAGAATTGTCTACAACGCAATGCAGCGTGCATTTACCAATAAGCATGATATTTGATACAATATCGATATTTACATTAACTACGCTGATTTACTTCAGTCATCAGGATTAGGAGTGGATGCTATCTCTTTAACAGACACTTATCTCCATATGCATTGGTCGATTTCTTCTATCTCAGTTTATCGGTGCGTACAGTTGATGAACAAAAGCCAACAGAACTTAAATCGAACAAAGTGGTGAATTGTGGGATTGACTGTGTTATTACCTATTTTCATTTCTCTATGTCTTTCACTTGTTTGTCTTTCCAAATATCAAGCAAACGTTCATACGAACTCTACCCTGTTCCCTGTGTGAGGTCAACAAACGAAACAATGGTATTCAAGGAGCTTAAGGCGCGTCCACATTATGCCGAATGATGCCGATCGGCCTGTACCAGGCGGCATATTCGGTTCGTTATGTAATGTGGACGCCCCATCGGGTGCACGGAGCCGAAGTCCCATCGGATGCACGAATCCATCACGAACACAGGAAGTACTATGTCGTCAACGCTAATTTACTTCGTTTTGTTTTGGTTCGACTTTCTCGAAACGGACCCAGTTGTTTCGGGTTGGGTTCGGTTTGAATCGAGTCGAGTCGAGTCGAGTTTAGTCAAAAAATTAGTGTCCTAGTTCGGAATTGAAATTGGTGAGTTTAATCATACAAATCGTTATGTCACATATAGACTTCTTAGACTTTTTAGCTTACAGAAAACATATTTAGTTCAATAACAGCGAATTCTTTATCGCGGAAGTGGAAATTACTTCTGTCACCAAAACATCGTCGTCTGTACATTCGTGGGACGAATGGGGAAATTTATTCCTACCTGCCGGTCAAAAATACGAGACAAGAATATGCTCATCGTTAAGAACGAGTACTGCAACAATTACGAATGTTGAACAATTATCTTGCTAAACAAAACAAAACTTCAGAACGTTTTCTGCATATTACCGTATCGTGTGTTGTTGCGGTATCGTCACCAAAGCGCTTAATTGAGGATAACCCATCGATTGTTTTTCTCCTAGATGTATATAAAAACGGTTGGACTGAAAATAACGTGGGTCATGATGAACTCATTCAGCCCTATTCTGTATTCCGACGGATTTCCATTTCGTTCGAAAGTGATAATTCGTTCGAGTTATAAATTTTCATTCCCTATTTCGGACGTTTTGCCCATCTAATGTTGGAAGAGAAGCATCACGAACGAAATGCAAAAACAACTCGAACGGAATACAGAATAGAATTTTAGCAAGTCGTTCGAACTATTTAGAATCGATCGAAATACAGAATAGGTGTGATTGCACAATATTACGAACGGCGTGCCAAAGTTCAGGCGCAAGGATCCCAGATGAATTATATTGTTTTGAGAAAATTTCGATGTTTTTTAAAAAAAAGGGCTACGTACAGTGGCGGGTTTCGAAAACCGACTATTGGCAATTCCGGAAAATGGTATGTTCCCTCTTTAAATGTAGTGTTGTATAATTTCTAATAACAGTTTTTCGTTCGTTTTCAGTTTACTCTACAACTCTCGCTGGCATGTCCAAATGAATATTCTTTATATTTCACTCGAATGAATGCAGACATATTGTACGTTCATCAAGATTACAGTGCATGCTACTGTCTATTTGAGGGTAATCTTAAGATGAAATAAATGTAGTACATAACTAAAAACGTATTCTAGACGGAATGTTTATTGATTTAAACACTGATCTATCTTAAGATAACGTATTCGCGAATATTGACGCAGAAGCCGTTATAAACACGGTGAACAAATCGGTAAAAAATATGATAGCCAGAACAAACGGTCTAGCTCGTTTCAAAAATTCAGAAATGAACAGAATGAGTACGTTGGTGTAGGTAGCTAGTATGGGGAAAAGAAGGGATGATTTCCTAATATTTAATTTTCATCCAGTTCAGATTCTTGTCTAATAGGAATCTTCATTGTAGTTACTGGTGTTGTTGGTACAGTAATCGTTACTGCTGCTAGCTGTTCTGCTAAGTGTGATGTTGTCACCGCTGCCATCAACAATGCTGTTCGCGTTGATGTTATGATCAACCACTACAAGATCCTTACTGTTCGCAGAAGGTATCAAACCGAGCAAATCCAGAAAATTAATCCACATTGGCGTTGGAGCTGATACTACGAACGAAGAGGTCAATGCCGTCAGCAATTCTCATACATATATCGGTCATTGCTTGTTGAGCATATTGTGGGTCATCTTTTACATAATAATATCGTATCATCTGTGAAAATCTTACAAGTTAGCATAAAGCAATATTCAAATACTTAACAGACTTACTAGTACTTGAACTTAACATTCGTCTCTAGTTCTTTTTTTCTAGTTCTGGTTCGAAATTTTTCGATCTGGAATGAAGATATTTTGGGTTTCCCTTTTTTAAAATACACTACTCCCGCATGTGCAAAGATGGCGTATCCTAACAATAGCAAAAACAAACAACCCCCGCTCCACAAACTGAAGTCCCCTTCCATTAAAGTGACGATGATGCTTCACCTAGTATACATATATGTAGTCACTTTGGTTTCGATCATGAAACGATCATGAAATTCGAACGTGTTTTAAAGAGGAGACTATGGATACGAACAAGTAAGTTAGACAAGTAAAGTTAGAGCAAGAAAACAGTTTTTTTCATGGTGACCCTAGCGCAACCTAGTAAAAAGACGCTATATCGACTATTTGAAGAGATAGAAAAAAAACATTGTTCTACAAAGATGTTTCAAACAACTGGGGCTACAACATTGTCCAACTATGTTTATCTATTTCTATAAAGATAAGGAAGTTATATTTTTTATTTCATCGACAGTTTTGGTCACCCTATTTTTGATAACATAAAAATGAGCGCTCTATTATAAGTAGCTACTTTGTCGAAGACAGTTTTTGTCTAGCGAATAACTGTCGAGTTCTAAATGCTAATTTTCACTTAAATCCACCCCCGGACCATTGTTGTTACATATTACACAATAACGATGAGACAGTCTACTGCCGTGATCCCGCAAAGTGACGCAAGCGCCAAAATTGACATTTTACTTTTTATGTTATAAATCGATAAAGAATACCAAATCCTTTCAAACGACTGCGAAGTTTTATAGAAATGTGGAAAAATGACCTCGTAAAAGCTTGAAAATGGAATGGCATAAGCGCCATTTCCACTGTGATGTGGCGCAAGCGCCACTTCCCTTATAATGTGACGTAATTTGGAATCTGATGCGATATGATTTTTAATCCGTTCTGATGGCATAGAATGAACGAGAAGGGACAACAAATTTCAAATATCAACATCAATCAAGGGACAAAGCATTTTGACGATGTTCACTTACCTCACTCAATGTCTTTTTCGGATGAATTGAAGCTGAGAGTTGATCGAAGGGTAATGTCTAAAATCTCCATCGAAACGCATCTTATAACAAACCTTAGAACATCCTCGCGTAAACTGTATTTGCTTTACATCGGATAATTTCGGACGGCATTATCTTATTCAACACGGATGTTTTCAATTGCATTTTGGATTGGAATAGAAGATGCTGTCCATAGTTGTTACAATCGGGTTCTCAACTACGTTGGCCCGCTCGACACACGTTACAAAGACGGAAAATGTGTAGAACTCTTTTCTCTGATGCTACCTCATGCTCCACTCAACGGTGGCATGTTGTAGAAAATATTTGGAAACAGATTCTACCATACTTTGATGGATGAACGCCACTCGGTTGTGGAAACAGCGATTAAAATTTGCTGTTTTCACAACAAACTGGCGTTGGTAACATAGCTTAAATAAAACTGCATTTTTTCAAAAATCGAGCCGATGGCAATGTTTTTCCATCAATTGTACACAATTTGTACAGATCAGATTTTCATAATGTACGCGTGTGCAATTTTGCGAAAAGTTTCGTACTGGAAATTTCTCCCTCTGGCGCTTGCGTCACTTCGCGAGATTACGGCAGTCTAGTACAAGCCACCGGTGTACGCGCCGGCGGGAACGTCTTAAACTCTTTAACACTCCCACACTGCTTTTCAGCTGCATCTACTCTTCGTTCTACTCCCCATATGTTCCCCAGTTAGGTTTGATAAATCTCTCATAAGATGTGCTGTCTAGGAGTATGACGGACTTGTTGAAACAATTGAAGACACCGTCATACTACTTTAAGTGCGATTCACATGTTTGTCGTTCCATGTCACATTCACGTCAGGTTACGTCAATTGATCTCCGATGCAATTCTTATGGAAACATTCACATAACGGGTGTTCAATAAAAAAAATAAGAATTTCTTCAGTGATATAGTAAAAAAAATGAAAATTATTTCGAGCATTTCAGTATTTTTTATTAAAAACATGACGGTTGTTCTTCAAAAAAAAAAGTCAGTGAATGTTGGCAAAGGGACCGTGCTCAGCCGTACGGCGCAACTTGGTGGAGACGTTCTCACACGAGCGCTGGACGGCACTGACATCTATCTTCCGGATGCAAATCCGCATCCTAGTGGTCAGTTGCTTGGTGTCCGTAGCCCGCCAATTATTCTTATACACCGGGGCACTGAGTTAGCCGAAAAAACCCTCGATCGGACGGCACTGGGGCAAGTCGATTGGGTTTCGTTCCTTGGGTACGTACGGTATCTGTTTTTCCTCGATGTACGCCATCGTCTTCTTGGCGTAATGGGAAGACGCCTTGTCCGGCCAGGGTGTGGACGCCTTGTCGGTCATTGCCGGGAATGTGGGATTTTGACAGCGGAAAATAATTCTCGTCGTTCAGCACGAGCGACGTCCCACGGTAACTCTTCGTCATCCACCAGCACTGAGATTTCACGGTCGCTATCAGCTCGTCCTTGTACTCTGGGGCCCTAATCTTCTTCTGACAGACAATGACCTCCTGCTTGAGGGTTCTGTGGATGTAGAAATGGGAGCAGCGAAATTTTCGACCGGCGTCATGCAAACTCGTACCGTCCTTGTTGTCGAATAGCTTTTTCAGAGATTCTTTCTTCTTTTTCATCATGATCTTCGCCGGGCGACCACTACTGGTCTTTCGCTCGACATTATGGGATGCCAGGATCCGGTAAACAGTGCTCACCGGCACATTTTCGTCCCGAATGTGGTCTACTGTAAACTTTTTTCCTTGACTTTCACGTGTATCGAAGAACCGTACAACGTGCTCGCGAAGTACTTGTTGTTTCGATGTCATCTTTGATAGCACCCGAGCGAAAAGAAACGAGGAACCCGTTTCTAAGGAGCTCAGAGAGCAAATCTCTCGGTGAGAAAAAAAATACACTGTGTTACAGAAAGGTATTGAAATCATTCTCATATTTTATTGAACACCTGTTACACCAGCAACGGCAAGTCGAAGTTCCAACCGGAAATCAGTCAAATATCTCTCGAAGCCATTTAGGAAAAAACGAAGGAATCACCATTAAACGAAGAGCTGCTCAAAAAATGGAAGTACGACCAAGGCGACAACGACAACCAGGGCGTTAGCGAAAACCTGGGAGAAACCGACGACCAGAACAGCATAGACAGCAACAAACATTTGAAGAATGTTTTTCAAAAGAAACAAGACAAAGAGTTACAGAAGGAGAAAAAAGAGAAGAAGAAAAAACAGAGAGAGAGAATAAAATAAAGAAGAAAAAGAAATGAACGAGGTAGGAACCGAAAGGCATGTAAACAACATCAGCAGGCGAGATGCAAAGGCGTGTCATACGCTGACCTTCTTAACCCTCCTGTACTCACGTGCAAAATCATAACACATATACTCGCGCACGGTGTCACAGACAGAAAGTTGAACTTCTCTGTAATATTGCTATTGTATATTTTTTTATAGCTTTATTGGTATTTTTTTTTAATAAGAGGGTATAATTGAGTGAAAAATGTCCAGAAAATATGCTTTCTTCATTTTCATTTAGTTTTAATAGTCATCTATTTCAGCCTCTTCAAAACATAGTAATTTTTGATACTCCAACACAAATAACGAAATTTGACTTTTTCCTGTTATTAATTGAAAGTAAGCAACTGAATATAGTTCATCAAAGTATAAAGAGCTATGAAATAACATAATAACGTATTTATCGATTTAGATTTCATTAGTAAAAGAATCAGAACATACCATAACTGCATGCTCGAGATAAACATATTTTTTACATTTAATTCAGTTGTAGCGTGTTTTTTGGGTCTTTTTTTTTGGAGAGAATAATGTATAACGACCTTCTAGATAGTTACCAGATGATAAGGGTTCTGGAATTTCAAGTTTTCCTATATCTAATATAAATTGTTTCTGTGTTCTTGGTTACCAAAAACTTAATACCTGTTTTTTTGATGGATGTTTTTAGATATTTTTTTGAAGATAATATAAAAGGATTTCTAGGAACTTCCTGCGACTTGTTTTATCATCGATATTGTTCAGTTCATATATTCTAGAAAAAAACCGAAGCTGTAACTGTAAAAATAACCATAAGCCACTGAATAATTTATAGTTTACCGTTTACAATTCTTCCGCAAGTGCAATTCTTTCACAAGTGTGTATATGTGTGACCATTGTATTTGGTGTACAACTATACGAATGTCAAACATTTGTACTTTACTTTTGCACGTATGAATCTAACGACGAATATATCGATGAATAATATATGAATCAGTTCAATCCGGTGACAAAAAGGATTAAAATCAAATAAGAATAGTCCGAAAATTATATTATTCATTATATTTAATGAATATTCCGCGCCACTGACATTAATTTGTACATTTTATTGAACGATATTCTAAAATAGGAAAAAAGTCACTTGTCCAAAAAAGTTACTCCTATACTCGCGTCGGTATCTCAGACCGAAAGTGGTGAAAAAGTTATACACGTCCCCTTCGTACCAACTCATACGATACGCTAATAGATGACGAACAACGAATGACGAACCTAGAGAGAATCGCAATGTAGTGTTGATGTTTTCTGAGAAATAAACGAATTATTGATTTCTCGCGCGAGTATAGGAGTGTTCAAAAATCGAAAGGACTCTGGTATCGAGAAACAGAAAGAAAACCTGTTTTAGGGGGTATTCTAGTGTAGAGACACTAATTTCGAACGTTTCTTCGAGCTCCGTAAAATAAAACAAAGAATATTTTCACCATCCATTATATCATTATTTGTTCATCTATTTTTTAACAATAAAACAAAAATTGAACGGAGAAAAAATATTCATAACTAGAATAGTTACAAGCTGATAAAGTGAGGGGGTTCAAAAAAAAGTTGTGCCATGGCGTACACGTTTCCAGTTCTTATGGTTATCTGAAACAAAAAATCGAACAGATTCAAAATCAGTAAAGATGCCACTACCGCATGAACCTCGGACAAGTCAAAACATCTTTTTTGACAAAATGGCGGTCGTTTGAAAAAAAAATGCGGGTTGAAACGTTTTTTCTTACCTTTCCCAATTTTTATCAAAATAGTAAAATTTTAAAAATATAATTTTTTTAGTGGCTCATGCGATAGAGAGATGTATGTAGATTGTATTCATATAAATTCGACATAAATCGATTCAGTAGAACTTCAGATATCGTGTATGCCAGTTTGAAAAAAAATAGTTTTGAGAAAAACGAGTTGAAGTTCATTGTTATGGCCATACCAGTTTAGATACCGCATCACTAAAATGGCTCTAACTCGGTAAATCATAGGATTTTCGATAAGTCATACACATTTTCGATGTGTAAAAAGCTTTTCGGAATAGGCACTGAGAGATTCATTGCAATCTCACAGATTCAAAAAAGGTCACTTTGTGGCTTGGGTATAGGTTACCGATTTTCAATTAAAGCATTGGAAATTTCATAAAAACAATATATCTGTGTATTGTGCATTGTGAATAAGGGGATTATAGTCTCATGTCTGAAACCATAGCCCACAATCAGGACTTTCATATGAAATTAGCATTTTTACATTACATGCTCTGCAATATTCTATCTTATACGTGTGAGTAGTTTTCGGGTACGCTACAAAAAATCTAGCTCACCTGTAGCGTTTGTCAAACCACGGTGAACTCAAACATCGATGCATGCAAACGTTCATGGGAGAGAGAGAGAGAGGAACGAATTCGTTTTGAGGGAAGTCACTTCAAAATGCAATGAGGACAATTTGACTGGGAAGAATGGAATGATATAGTCGAGTCGGTAGAGGGAGATAGCGACTAAACGCCCGACTGACTGTTCAGTCCTTTTGGCGAAGAAACTGCGTGATGAGCCAAAAGTCATTTACCGACTGACTATGGATGTAGTCAGTCGGTTATTCAGCCTACTATCCTCAGTTGACCATGACTATGCCGCGCCCTGCTACAGGAACGTCCGGTGAAGTTTTGGACATTTTATATTCAAGTGGTACCGTGGCAATAGGATCGATTACATTGAAAAAGACCTCAATCCTTCCAATTACCCCAATTCCGCCCATACGAAAAATAATGGCCAATTGTCAAGCGGAATTGAAGAAGTGTTCAAAGTGGCTCGGAAAGCTGCAGACATGAAGAAATAATATAGAATAAAATGGCCGCTGAGGTTGATCACCAGAGATGGAGATAGATTCTGATGTAGGTATCCGAAGAAAAGTACGAAATTTTTTTTTCAATATTTTTCACGAAAAATCAGTAAAAGTATCTGTATTTTGAAACAAAAACATTTTTTGTACCATCCCTGAGATACAACTGGTTTTCTGATTCTGAATTCTAAATGAATCAAGAAAGGTTGGCTTTATCTTCTAGTTGAACTTTTTTTTTATCATTATTTTCCCTGCACTGCGTATTCTATTATTTTTCATGGCAGTTCGTTTTACCAAGACGGTCGTACCCTCAGTTTCCCTATTTGTGTAAATTTTTTTTCGAATACAGTCATTTGAACGTGGCATAACATCTCATTCAAATTCTTGAACCAGCTTTTTCCAACGTGAAAATTCACCAACAACACGAATTAATTTCAATATCAACATATGTTGGAAACAAAAGCACCAATGCAAACAAAACTCGCTAAATTGGAAAATAATAATCGTTTCAGCTCTATCTGCAGAATTTCATACTTCCGTATTGAGCACCGTACCACAATCAACTTGCGAGTGATAATAGATTAACAATCGACTAATGCATATAGGCTATCACGTTTGACAAATAAATATTCTTTCAAATACATGCTTTAATGTAAAAAAAGTGTGTTGAAATCGTTTCCAACTTTGTAGTGTTGAAGGGATATGTATATAGTCCAAGAACATCGCGAAGTTATGGATTCCATATTACAAGCAATCACATATATTAGACAGATTGGAAAATTCGTGAATTCATAATGTCTAAAGGCGCGTCCACATTAGGCCGAATGATGCCGATCGGCCTGTACCAGGCGGCATATTCGGTTCGTTATGTAATGTGGACGCCCCAGCGGGTGCACGAAGCCGAAGTCCCATCGGATGCACGAAGCCGTCACGAACACACGAAGCACGATGTCGTTAACGCTAATTTACTTCGTTTTGCTTTGGTTCGACTTTCTCGAACCGGACCCACTTGTTTCGGGTTGGGTCCCGAAACCCGACAGCCGACTTTCTCGAACCGGACCCACTTGTTTCGGGTTGGGTTCGGTTTGATTCGAGTCGGTTTTCGGCACGTCGGCAAGCCCGGGCGGTACGTCCACATTTAGTCGGCTTTACCGGGCGGCCAAGGCCGATTGGCGTAATGTGGACGCGTCTTAACAACAAACAGGAGAAAATATTATCCATCTGACGAAACTGCTATAGAAGTCAAAATAATTTTCTAGGATACAAACTATTTTTCTTATTTCCGTTTCACGAATCTTTCATTCTAGTTGAT
Organism: Toxorhynchites rutilus septentrionalis; assembly: GCF_029784135.1. Classification (NCBI taxonomy): domain Eukaryota; kingdom Metazoa; phylum Arthropoda; class Insecta; order Diptera; family Culicidae; genus Toxorhynchites; species Toxorhynchites rutilus. Next base: position 202,364,316 of record NC_073746.1, on the reverse strand, counting down.
ATGCTCAAAATGTGTTTGAATAAATTGGGAGAGGAAACGATTTTTTAATATATGTACATTGAAAAAAAGAAGGAAAATGCAGACGTCATGTTGTGTGTTATGGATCAGATAAGTACTAATAATAAGACTGGAAAATTTTTTTGACTCGGGCAACATTTGCTACATGCTCTGAATTCAGTATTTCGGTAATAAAAATTGTGGAACAATATAATATTGTCATGCCATAACTTATCATACATTAATTCAGGTTATATCGTCCGGTCTGTATGTTAATGCAGTCATTGTTAGTGAATTTTTATACTACATGCAAATATTCTCTTGAAAGTATATCTATTTTCGCTTCTGTTTATAATATCACAATTATTCTTCCATATCAAGTAGAGATAAATACCTTGCTTCTACAGTATTGTATGTTTCGGAATGACTACAATGAAATATAAAAATAATACAAAGATTATTTGAAAACCATGCATTGCTATGCCGAATAAGGATTATACTCAACCTGGAGTTTTGTAATTAGAAACAAGAATTCTTTGTTTTGTACTAGTTCCAACATATTTATTATTTATCTGTCCGTCATGTCCATATGGTATAGTTTATTTATGTTACATGTTTCAATTAAAAACATAATCAAACACTACAATAACTTCCCCCAATTTCTATTTTACTTTGAATAAACATCAGTATTAATTGTATATTTTGTAGATAAGAGAGGGCTGATCTCGTATATGTCAATATTGTATTTCTACTATTTGTTCAGATAATCGGAGATGATGTGCGTACAAAAGTTTGCATCGAATGTTCACATTTGTGGTAGCAGTATGTTAGTACACAAATGATTGCAAGCAAACTAGTGGCATGTGGCATATCGAAATAGCAAATTTCAAACTAAACAAACTTGTTAATGATCACCAGAAGAGTTGGACAGACAGACACAGTTGTCAACCACAATAATTTTAGTTTACAATTTCTTTTAATTCTATCCGAACATTTACAATTTCAGTTGTTTACAAAAATGCCAGTTCAAGAAATTTTTAAATCACCGGGAAGCTGTTTATTCTGCGTGATTGTGATGATTGTACAAATTTCACTCATATTTCACTTTCTATTGTGGAAACAGACGAATGCTCTACTAACAATGCTCCGTATATTTTTATAATTGTAATACATGTTTTGTCTAGTACACTAGGCTCGTTGAGCGGTTCATATATTGGTAGAAATGTTTATAAACAAGAGTGACAAACTGAAAAAATACAGCAAAATTTGATTATCAATTCGTTACGTTACTTAACAAATCAAGCTACAAGTATGAAAAAAATTGCTTATTGGGAGATGTTTTCAACAGATATTCATAATGAAAGCTAATAAAAAATGGAAAGATGTGGCGATTTTTGTTTTAAGCCGTTGTCTCATAAGAACTAACAGTTTCATGAATGAAGAAACATGCATACGTAGTTTTCAAGCGATAGATCTGTACACACTATTCATTTCATGATGTGCACAAAAACATGTGCATTAATATGATCATTACAGCTTTTTTGTGAATTGTCACGATCAACCTGTTAATGTGTTTTCTTCGCTTTCATAAAAAGTGAAACATTTATTGTATGATTGCTACATTTGCTACAAATTATACAAATTTACGTCTCTGTGAAGTCTTCGTCTCAACGGATTTTTATTAACACCCGATCGTGAACGAATGTCCAGAACCAGTAGCGGTGATCGCCATTCCGCTTTCCCGACGACGTAGTTGACATAAGCTCTAAAGTTGAACTCGCTGTTCATATAAACACAAAAATCCTTCACACAGCACAATGTCCCGCAATGCTGGATGTTATGCGGGAAGCGATCTTTAACATGCGGGATACAATTTTCAACAAGTTCAGTCATTTTTATCTGCTCTGCCGATGAAGTAAACATAATTCCGACGGTAACATACTTTTGTACCCGACTGAAACACGAAGAGGGCTCACAAGCATTTGATGTTTTCGAAAGCCGAGTACTTAGAACAATAACCGTCGAAGTACAGGAAAACGGAGTATGGAGAAGAAGGATGAACTACGAACTGGCGTAACTCTAGGGCGAACCCACCATCCAGAAGGTCGCCAAGGCAGGATGAGAGCGATGGGCAGAGCCTGTTGCAAGATTACCGGACAGTGGCCCTGCAAAGATGGTGTACACATCGAATCCGGTGGGGCAAGAAGGAAAGGAGCCCAGCGAGCGAGGTGGTTAGACCAGGTGGAACAAGACGTGGCAAGAATCGGTGCTGGAGTTCGAAAACTGCCGCTACGGTCCGGGTTTATTGGCGAAACAAGGCTGTGAATAAGATCCAATCTTTTCATGGGATGTTACAGTGATACGAATTCGAGTTCGTACCCCCATCATGCAAATCTCTTCTCTCTTCTTTTGTAAGTCGAAAATAAGCTTTCGGAACATTCTATTCAGATAAAGTCATAGTGTCTTATGAGAGTGAAAAGGTTTGCTATACGTTTTCAGAATAATGATTTTTATTTCTCTAAGAATGGCGAATGTATGACAATTGACTTAATCTCATATTCGTACGGTAGTTGAAATTATATTATTTATATTTCGAAGGAATCAATCAATTTCAGAATTCCAGTTTAAGTATGAGAACCTTTGTTCATTGCAATTGCCATTACCTGTCTTTAGCCGTTATCTACGAGTTTGTTTGGTATATTCGGAAGGAAAATTCATCCCTTAATTGATGAATTAGCTTTAAAATCGTTATTTTCAAAAATCTGATGGTTTCTAACTTTTCTACCCAGATTTCTCCCATAGTTTTTGGTGGAATGATGTCGAGAGGTTGTGGAGGAGTATCAATAACTTTTGAGCAATTCTAATGTAACCATGTGCAAACTTTATGTGCCTTGTTCTTTGAGTCATTGTTTCGGTAAAACTTGAATCCTCGATTCAATTCCATTTTGTTGATACTTTGACTCATTCGACTATACCTCCTAGCATCTTTCTAAATGACGAATCATCGTTAGGCGAGGAGAAATGTGAGCTTTTTGCTACACATTTTTCGTCAGTGTTTATTTCCGGTGGATCTAGCTAACATTGATGCCTTTGAAATAACGCCCAATATGGTAACTAACCTTTGATCTGCCTCAAAACTTTTTGAAATAGTTGTGAGCGACATCATTCTCGAACGCACCAAATGCTACATCTCCAGTGATCAACATAGCTCCATGCCTGGACGTTCGGTTAACACCAATATGCTTAATTTTACAACGATCTATATTGAGCAATTGGAAAATGGGGCCCAAAGTAAATGTCATCTTTACTGACCCCAAAGCAGCCTTTGAGTTCAGTATAGATGATTGTTCCGGGTGCGAAAGCTCCACTGACCATCAACCATGATATCCTGCTGAAAAATTATCAAAACTTGGCGTGTCAGAAAGGTTAAAGGACTCCACTACTTCTTCGTGTTTTACGAATATACCATAAATGGTTTACCATAAATGGTAAAATTTTTCATAGAATCGATCAATTCAATGATCTAGGGGTTCTTATGGACTAACATTCAACCTCCATCGCTCTGCTCTAATTACTAAGGAAAATCATCATCAACTTGGATTTGTGTCAAAAATCTCAAAAGACTGCTCTGATTCCCACTGACTGAAAGCTTTCTATTGCTCTCTGGTATGCCCAATCCTGGACAATGTTTCGGTGATCAGGTTTCCTCTCCAATTAACATGGAGCTTGAGGATCGAACGTATTCAGCGCAAGTTGATCAGAATAGCATTACGAAGTCTACCATGGCGCGATCCGCAAAATCTCCTACCATATTCTGATCGCTGCAATTTGCTGAGGTCTGATACCTTGGAACGCCGACGAAAAAATCAGCAAGCGGTTTTTGTTACAAAGCTTCTGAATGATCAGGTCGATTGCTCGAGGTTACTCTCGTTGCTGGATATGCGAGTGTCACCGAGGGTATTACGAACTAGAACGTTGCTTCAACCACGATATCATCGAACGGCCCTCGGGTACAATGAATCACTCACAGCTATGATTCGTATATTTACGACTGTCGAACATTTATTTGAATTTGGAGAATCTTCTGCTCAATTTCTCGCACGGATTGGGAACAAGAGGAGTTTTCAATTTAAAGTCTTTTCATGTAGACAACAGTACGATGAATAAAAGTAAATAATAATAATAATAATAATAATAATAATAATAATAATCTCTCTCTAATAATAATAATAATAATAATAATAATAAGCTCTCTGATCTTAATGAAAACCGCATCATTGAGATCCTCGACACCCATGTACAACGGTTGAGTGCTCTATCAAAAAGGTTTTTTTTTTATTTATTATGACATAATATTATAATTACAATTCATTTTAATAATTCATTAATCAATGGGTTATCGGGATACGGTTTTCGATTCCACCCTCAGTGAGATTACTCTCTTTGAAGAAGGTGTTTGTTCACTTTACTGCGCTAGATCGAGGATTCAACATTTCTCGTTCTATTTTATCAAAGGTAGTTTTCGAGTCTGTTTCGCAAGGAAGATTTGATTTTCAGCTTGAATAATTGCATATTTCGTTCACTTTTCAACTCTATTGGAAGTGAATTATACAGGCGTTTTCCATGGTAGGTGAAAGATTTTTTTGTGGCTTCGGTATTTGGACGTCTAATTGTTAAGATGGCTTGGTTCCTCAACGGATATCGATGGGAAGTTCTTTGCAGAGATTGGTTGTGTAAAGCAGCAGAGTTAGTGAGCATGTTGTGCATTTGTACTAGAGACTGAAGATCACGGAGTGCTAATATCGGAAGAACCGCAGGTGCAGCTTCTTTATACAGCCCGACGGTCGAATACAACGAAGGCCTTTTGTAGACAGCTTTCAAACATCGATTCTGCGTTGACTGTAGGGTTTGCAGTTTTGTTTTGCTAGCAGCTCCCCAAATTGACACCAGATACTGTAGCTTAGATTATACAAACGCATAGTACATATCAATCAATGGTTTGGTCGGCAGGAATTTAGACACTTTCCACAAGATTCCACAAATTACACTTAAATCACGTTGAAGCGAATTGATATGCTCATTCCAAAGTAGCCGGGAGTCAAATATCAAACCAAGATACTTGAAATTATCTACTTGCTCTAACGTCGTACCGTTGACTACGAGCCCAGCATGGCGATCCACTTGAAGACGAGATGAATGGAAGAGCATATATTTGGTTTTTGCAAGATTGAGTGACAGTAAGTTTTCATTGAAAAACTGTTGCAAGGTTAAGACGTTATACGGAATGTACGAAAAGGCATGCGGATAATCGTATGTTCAGTATGAACGAAAGGGAGTTCTACAGCCGCATCAAAAAGAAACGCAATAATTACGATGGTGGTCTTCCTGAGATTGACGAAGTTACCCAGTTTTGGTCAGGCTTATGGGAGAACCCTATTCAACACCGAAGTAACAGGATGTGGCTGGCAGAAGAAGAGGAATATGGAAACGGACTTGAAGCAATGCCTGCCGTTATGGTAACCGCCCATGATATCAACGAAGCCATTCGATATTCCAGGAATTGGGCTGCGCCAAGACCAGATTTCGTGCACAATTTCTGGTACAAAAAGTTTTCTTCAACTCATGGGCGAATGGCAGAGTGCTTCAATAAGGTATTAGAAAATCCCCAAACAACACCGGAGTTCGTGACCAGGGGAATTACTCATCTGATGCCAAAGGATCAAGACACAGCGAATGCGGCGAAGTACAGGTCAATAACATGTCTAACGAGCCTGTACAAGCTACTTACGTCGGTGATTAATAAAAAGATACAAAACCATTGCGATGTTAACGAAATATTAACAGAAGAACAGAAAGGCTGTAAACAGAACACGCGGGGCTGCAAAGATCAAGTCGTTATCGATGCAGTCAGCGTCGGACAAGCAAGCCGAAACAGAGAACCTGCGTACATTGACTATAAAAAAGCATACGACTCAGTACCGCATACGTACCTGATAAAGGTACTAAAAATGTTTTTTTTTTTTTTTTCCTTTATTATAGTGATTTTCAACACATTTCGGCTGGTTCATCACTTTTACTTCCATTTTTGGAAGAATGTCGGGAGTGAGAATTGAACTCGTGATCTCTGCGTGAGAGGTATGGATGTTACCGCTACGCCAGATCGCCTCCACAACTAAAAATGTACAAGATACATGATGGCGTCATCAGGTTTATGGAACACGCAATGGTAAACTGGAGCACCTCGCTTAGTATCACCGACGGAACAACTATGTTGAGATCCAGAACTCTCTATATTCGCAGGGGAATATTCCAAGGTGACACGTTCAGTCCTTTGTGGTTTTGCCTTGCGATGAACCCCTTGAGCAGAGCACTCAACCGAAGCAGCCATGGCTACCATATCAACAGAACAACGACAATAAACCATATCTTCTATATGGACGACTTGAAACTGTTTGCGGAATCAACAGAAGCGCTACATAGTCTTCTACAGTGTGTTAGCGACTTTAGTTCCGATGTGCGGATGGAACTCGGAATCGAAAAGTGTAAGGCAGTACAGCTCCACCGTGGACGATTGGTGGAGACTGAAGGATTCCGCATTAACGAGAGTGAAGTGATTCAAGATTTGGTGGAAGGCGAATCCTATAAGTACCTGGAATTTCTGCAATTGAAAGGGATTTGTCACACAAAAATCAAGAAGGAACTCCAGGAACAATTCTTGATCAGAATCAACCAGGTTTTGAAAACAAACCTCTGCGGCGGCAAAAAAATCAAAGCCGTCAATACGTTTGCCGTTCCTTTACTCACGTACAGTTTCGGGGTGCTGAAGTGGACGAAAACCGATTTAGAAACAATAGAAAGAGCAATGAGAGTGACGTTCACAAAGCACCGTATGCACCATCCAAAGTCGTCCATAGAAAGATTCACCTTGCCACGTGTTGAAGGAGGAAGAGGTGTCACTGACATTAGAGCGCTTTGCAGTTCCCAGATCCAGCAGTTGCGGAGTTACTTCGTGGAAAGTCAGACCCGTCACGATATCTATCGCGCTGTCTGTGAAACGGACCGTGGATTCAGTGCCCTGCATCTGGCGCAGGAGCAGTACGAACTTAGCTGCAATTTGCAGACCATAGAAGAAAAAATAACATCATGGAAGCAAAAGGAACTTCATGGGACACACCCCCATCGTTTAGAGCAAGCGCATATCGACAAAGTATTATCGAACACGTGGCTGGTGCGAGGTGAACTCTTTTCTGAAACAGAAGGGTTTATGGTAGCCATCCAGGACCGGATAATAGCGACTAAAAACTACCGGAAGTATATCTTGCACGAAAACGTTGTTGACTGTTGCAGAAAGTGCAATAAAGTAGGAGAGACGATTGAACACGTCATAGCCGGCTGTGGAGCGCTAGCCGAATCAGCTTATCTCAATCGTCACAACTCGGTTGCCAAGATTGTTCATCAACAGCTAGCATCAAAACGCAACTTGGTAAATCAGTTGGTACCCTACTACAAGTATATTCCGGATCCGGTTTTGGAAAATAGCTGCTACAAGTTGTACTGGGATCGCGAGATTATTACGGATGTCCGAATACCAGCTAATCGCCCTGATATTGTGGTCTACGATAAAAATAAGAAAGAAGTGCTGATAATAGACATTGCAATACCGTTAGACCACAATCTACAATCTACGTTTGCTGCCAAGATAACCAAGTATCACGACTTGGCAGAAGAACTAAAACAAATGTGGCATTTGAAAGGCATCCGTATTATACCAGTAGTGATCTCTGCTACTGGTTTAGTTCCACACTCTCTCACGCAGTCATTGGAGGAGCTGCAAGTAACAGAGCAGCTTGCGGTTATGCAGAAAGCGTTGATTCTTGGAACGTGTAACATAGTGCGACGGTTCCTGAATCACCATAATTTGAACACGATGATTGTGCAGACACTATTACAAAGAGAAAAAAAGAAAAAAAAAAAAGATACCACAGAGCCTAATCCCCCTTTGGCATTTAAGAAGCCCGGGGGTAGGTGAATATTCCAGCTCAATGCTGAGAAGTGCCATAACTCATAATAATAATAATAATAAGAACAGGTGAGTAAAGCCTGGTGCAGGCGAAGCGAAGTACAGGCCTACCACATGTCTATCGAGCCTGTACAAGCATCTTACGTCGGTGATTAATAGGAAAATTCAAAATCATTGCGATGTTAACGAAATTATAACAGAAGAACAGAAAGGCTGTAAACAAAACACGCGAGGCTGCAAAGATCAAATCATTATCGATGCAGTCAACGTCGGACAATCATTCGTCTTCCTAAGTTCGAAGCCGCCGGACGCATATATTTCGTTTTCGTGTATCGTTGAAGTGATACCGTTATTCTCGTGGCTGGTCAAGTGATTGTGCACAATAACGGGATTCCCTAGATTGTAACTGGATTGCATTGAAGCGGACACAACAAGCAGGAGGAAGAAGGCCTACAGCGCGGGCGCTGTGTGCTGTGTGCTGGTGAATTTATCGCCTCTCGTCATCGACACCATTATCGTACTGTGGTGCAATACACCGGTTCAGCTGCACCGAAGGATTGATACGCGTTGGAGATTATCCGCACTGGTGTGGTGTGCATAATAAGTATAAATAATTTTATTAGGTTAAGTTTATTAGGTTAAGAAAGAAAACACAAAAAAATTGAAAAATTAACTAAAAAGTGTGCATCTGCCACTTTAAATGCAGATGAAGAAGGAACCGTTGACATGGAGATTGAATCCACTGTCTACCCCTCCATATCTACGGGAGCTGGAAAGTCGCTTAAACGCGTTCCCCCCTCGGATGTCTCTTTAGAGGGAGAGTTAAGCCACCTAAACAAGCCCCCCTCAAGAAAATTTGCAAACCTTCCCTCTTCACCCCCTCAATCTCCTGCCTCCTCAAGTCCCGAACTTGCCTCCCAGCCCTACTGTTCCTGATCTCGCTCAACAATCGACCTCGTCCTCCCCCTCAGTTGTTTCCTCTCTTCGTGTCAAGGTCTATCCAGAAGATTCACCTGGATCTGGCCCATGGGTTGTTTTCTTCCGGCCCAAACCAAAAGGAAAATCTCTAAATGTCATTCAAATTTCTAAAGATCTGGCAAGATATTATTCCTCCGTGGTCGAAATTAGAAAGGTTAGACCGAACAAACTGCCTGTTGTCGTGGCTAATCGGAAGCAAGCTAACGATATTGTTGTCGACAATCGTTTTGTAATAGAATATCGCGTATATGTGCCCTGCCATAACGTAGAAATTGCGGGGGTGATTACAGAAACGGGTCTGACGAGCGAAATAATAAAAGAGGGAGATGGCAGATTTAAACAGCTCCCTTTGAAGCAAATTAAAATTTTGGACTGCCATCAACTAGGAAAAGTTTCCCAGAATGGGGAAGAAAAAAAGTTCACGCCGTCCGACTCATTTCGAGTAACTTTTGCTGGTTCCGCCCTCCCTGACTACGTTATGGTGGATAAATTAAGGCTTCCAGTGCGACTCTTCGTGCCAAAGCCCATGACTTGCAACAAATGCAAGTCAGTTGGTCATACAGCAGACTATTGCACCAACAAGGAGCGCTGTGCCACTTGCGGAGAGCAACATGAGGGGAAATCCTGCAGTGCGACTGAGCATAAATGTCCATATTGCGGGGGATCCCCACACGAGCTCTCAGCTTGTGAAACTTATAAGAGTCGCTGGGATAAACAGAAGCGCTCTTTGAAGGAACGCTCGAAGCGCACTTTTGCGGAAATTTTGAAGGGCGCTTCTTCACCGGCTCAAGAACAACAACCAATCAACACACAAAATGTCTTCGCCACGTTGCCCGTTGACGAAATGGAAGCGGATACAGCTAACGGGGGCACACCGTTCATTTTCCAAGGGAATCCCCGGCGCAAAAATGTGACCACTCCCAAAGTTCAAGGACAAGTCCCTCCGGTGATAACCCCTGTTAGCTTGCCTAAAAAATCGAGTGTCGCGGACAAGCAAAATCAGGTTCCTCCTGGCTTCCGTGGCAATAGTTCACCTTCGAACGACCCAGCACTCGAGGAGACATCAAAAATCCCAACTGTCCCTATTTTTCCGTTCAGCTCAACTTCCCAATCGGGATTTATAAAGTTGTCTGACCTTTTGGATCAAATCTTCAAGTGTTTTAATGTTTCCGACTCCATCAGAACCATTGTCATCTCAATGCTTCCAGTATTAAAGACAATTTTACAGCAATTGATGCAAACATGGCCCCTTCTTGCAATGATTATCTCTCTTGATGTCTAATTCAAATAGAGAGGTCGGAGATATCACTGTTTTACAGTGGAATTGTCGTAGTCTTATCCCTAAATTGGATACATTCATACTCTGTCCGAAACTTGGCTTTCTTCGCGAGATGATCTCTTTTTCCATGATTTCAATATTATACGCTTGGACCGTGATGACAGATACGGAGGGGTGCTATTGGGGATCAATAAGTGCCACTCATTTTTTCGAATTGACCTTCCACCTATTGGAGGGATTGAAGCTGTTGCTTGTCATGCAAACATCAGAGGCAAAGACCTCTGTATTGTCAGCTTGTATTGGCCTCCGAGAGCTGCGGTTAGCCGCAAGCAACTTGTTGACATGTGCTCACTTCTTCCTGAGCCACGATTGATCTTGGGAGACTTCAACTCTCACGGAACTGCCTGGGGGGAACAGTACGACGACAATCGTTCATCGTTGATATATACCTTTGTAACAGCTTCAATATGACCGTTTTGAATACTGGGGAAACAACACGTGTTCCTAAACCTCCTGCTAACCCAAGTGCTCTTGACCTCTCGCTTTGCTCGAATTCACTATCGTTAGATTGCAAGTGGAATGTAATCCAGGACCCCAACGGTAGTGATCACTTGCCAATCAAAATTTCCATCACCATTGGGTCGAATTCATCTGAATCTATAAACATGGCATATGACCTCGCAAGACACATTGACTGGAAAAAATATGCGGACGCGATTGCTCTAGCCATCAATTCCAGCGATGGTTTGCCTCCATTGGAGGAGTATAACTTCATTTCTCGTTTGATCTATGACAGCGCGGTTCGCGCTCAAACGAAACCCATCCCAGGCTCCACTATTCGTCGAAGGTCTCCCAATCCATGGTGGGATAGCCAATGTTCTAAGCTTTATCGGGATAAAACGAACGCATTCAAAGCTTTTCGGAAACGTGGAACCATTGAAAATTTTCAATCGTATTTGGACCTTGAAAATCAATTTAAAAACTTGATCAAAGGGAAAAACGTGCTTATTGGCGAAATTTCGTGGGAGGTTTGTCACGAGAAACGTCAATGAAAAAATTATGGAAAGTGGCTCAAAACATGAGAAATCGCTCTTCAACGAATGAAAGCGAAGAATATTCACATCGATGGATTTTTAATTTTGCACGGAAGGTTTGTCCTGATTCCGCTCCTGTGCAAAAAATTGTTCGAGATATACCTCAAGATAGGTGCGATCTTGATTCCGAGTTTTCGATGGTAGAATTCTCCCTTGCTCTCCTTTCTTGTAACAATTCGGCTCCAGGAACGGATAGAATTAAGTTCAACTTGTTGAAAAACCTCCCTGATGTGGCGAAACATCGCTTGTTGAATTTATTCAATCGGTTCATGGAGCATAATATTGTTCCAGATAATTGGAGACAAGTAAGAGTTATAGCTATTCAAAAACCCAGAAGGCCCGCGTCCGACTTCAATTCGTACCGCCCAATAGCAATGCTGTCATGTATACGAAAATTGTTGGAGAAAATGATCTTGTTTCGCCTTGATCGATTGAAACGAATGGCTTACTCTCAGATACACAATATGGGTTCCGCCGGGGCAAGGGGACGAATGATTGTCTTGCGTTGCTTTCTTCAGAAATTCAAATGGCTTACACCGAAAAAAAAACAAATGGCTTCAGTATTCTTGGACATAAAGGGGGCCTTTGATTCTGTTTCAATAGAGGTTTTGTCAGACAAATTACACTCTCGGGGTCTGCCGCCTCTATTGAATAATATGTTATATAACTTGCTCTGTGAGAAACATTTGAACTTTTCTCACGGAGATTCGGCAGTAAGTCGGTTCTCTTACATAGGCCTCCCCCAGGACCTCCCCCAGGGCTCATGTTTAAGCCCCCTTTTGTACAACTTCTATGTAAGCGACATCGAAAATTGCCTTACACAAAATTGCAGCCTAAGACAACTTGCAGATGATGGAGTGGTGTCGGTCGTAGGATCAAACGAATCCGACCTGCAAGGACCCTTACAAGATACTTTGAACAATTTTTCAACCTGGGCCATTGGGCTAGGGATCGAATTCTCCACGGAGAAAACAGAGATGGTGTTTTTTTCTAGGAAGCATAGACCAGCAAAACCAAAGCTTCAACTTTTGGGTAAACCGATCACTCATGCTATGTCATTCAAGTATCTTGGGGTCTGGTTCGACTCCAAATGTACTTGGGGGGCCCATATTAGGTATCTGAGTAAAAAATGTCAACAAAGAATAAACTTTCTCCGTACAATTACCGGAACCTGGTGGGGAGCCCATCCCGAAGATCTTATAATGTTGTATCGAACAACTATTCTCTCAGTGATGGAGTATGGCAGTTTCTGTTTTCAATCAGCTGCTAAAACACACATAATTAAACTCGAGCGAATTCAGTATCTTTGTCTCCGTATTGCGTTGGGATGTATGCCCTCAACGCATACCATGAGCCTCGAGGTTTTGGCAGGCGTACTCCCACTAAAAGATCGCTTCAATTTATTATCTCTTCGGTTCCTCATCCGGTGTAAGGTTATGAACCCATTAGTGATCGGAAATTTTGAGCAACTGAGCGAGCTAAATTTTCATTCTGGATTTATGAGCTCATATCATGAATTCATCTCCATGCAGGTTGATCCTTCTTCGTATATTCCCAACCGTGTTTGTTTCCCTGACTACATCAATTCCTCTGTACATTTTGATCTGTTCATGAAGAAGAAAATCCATGATATTCCAGATTACCTTCTATCGGGGATCGTTCCTACGATCTTCAATGCAAAGTATGGGCGTATCAATTGTGATAATATGTACTTTACTGATGGGTCCTCTATGAATGAGTCCATAGGATTTGGAGTGTTCAACGTATTTTTTAGCACCTCACACAGTCTTCAGTATCCTTGCTCAGTATATATTGCTGAATTGGCAGCAATACACTGGGCGCTGGACAGCGTCGCCTCACGACCTGTTGAACACTATTACATTGTAACGGATAGTCTTAGCTCTGTCGAAGCTATCCGTTCAGTGAGGCCGGAAAAGCACTCGCCGTACATCCTTGAGAGAATACGAGAAATTTTGAGTGCTTTAACCAGACGCTGTTATGCCATTACCTTTGTCTGGGTCCCTTCACATTGCACAATTCCGGGTAATGAGAGGGCTGACTCATTAGCAAAGGTAGGTGCAATTGAAGGCGAAATTTATCAGCGTCAAATCGCCTTCAATGAATTTTATTCTTTAGTTCGTACAAATACCATCGTTAACTGGCAATGCAAATGGAACGAAGATGAATTGGGCCGGTGGCTCCACTCAATTATCCCTAAAGTTAGCCTTAAACCATGGTTCAAAAGTCTGGACTTGAGTCGGGACTTTATTCGCACCTTCTCCCGACTCATGTCCAATCACTGTTCGTTAAACGCGCTACTCTTTCGTTTTGATCTTGCCGACAGCAATATCTGTGTCTGTGGCCATGGTTACCACGACATCGAACACGTTGTTTGGTCGTGCGAGGAGTATCTTGTTGCCAGATCGAATTTAGAAAACTCTCTTCGGGCTAGAGAAAGGCAGCCCAATGTGCCGGTGAGAGATGTGTTGGCTGGTTTAGACCTTGATTACATGTCCCAAATATATGTCTTCCTAAAAGTTATCGATCTTCGTGTCTGACTGTCCTTATATCCTTATATTCTCCTTTTCCTTTTCCTTCGCGAGAAATCAAATCCCTTCTTATTAACAATAGAATAAGGTGAAATGTAAATACATATTAGATATAAGATAGGCTTAAGAATTGAGTGTAATGAATGTGAGTGTGAATGTGAGAGTGAACATTGTCAACAAATCCTTTTATCCCCTCCTTTTCCTGAAGAAAATATGTCACCCTTTTAAACTCGAGTAGACCGCGAGTAATCTGTTTAAAAATGTTTATATATACTTGTAACTAAGAAAAAATGGATATATATACTTGTAACAATACAGTCAGGGCTTTGGCTCCTTTAAACTTATGTAACTGAGCCTGTAAAAATAAACGATTTAATAAAAAAAAAAACGTCGGACAAGCTAGCTGAAACAAAAGGAACATGAGTACGGCATACTTTGATTACAAGAAAGCATACGACTCAGTATCGCATACGTACCTCATAAAGGTACTAAAAATGTACAAGATACATGATGGCGTCATCAGGTTTATGGAACACGTAATGGAAAACTGGAGCACTTCGCTTAGTATCACCGACGGAACAACTATGTTGATATCCAGAACTCTCGATATTCGCAGGGGAATATTCCAAGGTGTCACATTTAGTCCTTTGTGGTTTTGCCTTGCGATGAACCCCTTGAGCAGAGCACTCAACCGAAGCAGCCATGGCTACCATATCAACAGAACAACGACAATAAATCATACCTTCTATATGGACGATTTGATTCTGTTGATTCTGGAATCAACAGAAGCGCTACATACTCTACTACAATGCGCTAGCTACTCCAGTTCTGATGTGCGAATGGAACTCGGAATAGAAAAGTGTAAATCAGAACAGGTCTATCGTGGACGATTGGTGGAGACTGGAGGATTCCGCATTAACGAGAGTGAGGTGAGTCAAGGTTTGGTGGAGGGCGAATCCTATAAATACCTGGGATTTCTGCAATTGAAAGAGATTTGTCACACAAAAATCAAAAAGGAACCCCAGGAACAACCAGGTTTTGAGAGCAAACCTTTGCGGCGGCGTCACAGACGTCAACATGTTTGCCGCTCCTTTACTAACGTACAGTTTCGGGGTGCTGAAGTGGACAAAACCCGATTTAGAAGCCATTGAAAGAACAATGAGAGTAACGTTCACTAAGCACCGCATGCACCATCCAAAGTCGTCCATAGAAAGATTCACCTTGCCATTGACATCAAAGCGCTTTGCGTTTCCCAGATCCAGCAGTTGCGGAGATACTTCGAAGAAAGTCACACCCGTCACGATATCTATCGCGCTGTTTGTGAGGCGGAAAGGATTCAGCGCCTGCATCTGGCGCAGGGGCAGCTAAGTTGCAATTTGCAGATTACTGAAGAAAAAATAACGTTGTGGAAGCAAAAAGAACTTCATGGGACGCACCCCCATCGTTTAGAGCAAGCGCAAGACAACAAAACATGATCGAACACGTGGCTGGTCGAGGTGAGATTTTTCCTGAGACAGAATGGTTTATGGTAGCCATGCAGGACCGAATAATAGCGACCAAAAACTACCGGAAGTACATCTTGCACGAAAACGTTGTCGACTGTTGCAGAAAGTGTAATAAAGTAGGAGAGACGATTGAACACCAGTTCAATATACAAATGATTGTCCATGTGACAATCATTTGTATATTGAACTAGCTGACCCGTCCAAAATTTGTGTTCTAACCACCATAGAAACATTTATTGCACCCTAAAACCTCAATATGCCTAATTTGGTTCATTCTCCTGAATAATTCTCGAGTAATGCAGAAATTTGTGTTCCATTTGTATGGCAGCCCCCCCTTAGAGAAGGGGTGGAGTGTCTAACCATCATATAATCATTTATTGCACCCTAAAACCTAAATATGCCTAATTTGGTTTCATTTGCTTGAATAATTCTCGAATAATGCAGAAATTTGTGTTTCATTTGTATGACAGCCCCGCCTTAGAGAGGGAGGTGGAGTGTCTAACCACCATAGAATCATTTATTGCACCATAAAACCTCAATATGCCTAATTTGGTTTCATTCTCCTGAATAATTCTCGAGTAATGCAGAAATTTGTGTTTCATTTGTATGGCAGCCCCCCCCCCTTAGAGAGGGGGGTGGGGTGACATAGAAACATTTATTGCACCCTAAAACCTCCATATGCCAAATTTCGTTTCATTTGCTTAATTTTACAGAAACAGTTTTTATTTGCACTCCGTAAGCTGAACTGGACCTCTCTTCCACTTCCTTCATATGGAGCACGCTGCATGCTCATAAACATCCAATCACTAAAGGAAAGCCGTAAATTTACAATGCTTTCTTTAGTTTATGACCTAATTTCGCAACGAGTACAATCAGCTGAATTACTAGAAAAAATAAATTTCCATGTACCAACTGTGGAACTAAGAGCACGCAATTTGTTTCTAACCAAAACATCCAGAACGAATTATACAAACAAAGCCTCTCTCAATCGCATGATGCGTATATACAATCAGCACTGCGAAATAATTGACACAATAATGAATAAAAAAACAGCTAAAAAGAAACATGTACCGTAGGAATCATATTTAACCTAAGGAAACATTGTAACATTAACATATAAGTATATACAGTAATCGTTCGTTAACTGGTCTGATTTTTAACTGGGCGAACGTTAATTAGTCCAGTTAAAAAGCAGAATTTCGTAAACAATCGACGCCATATTCAAATGGAAAATTTGCTATGAGGGGCATTTGAATGTAATTTGAAATGTGATGAAAATTTACATCATTTATGCATGACAAAAACAATGATTAAATTGCAGAAAAATAATTCCCTCAAATTACATTTCATACTTGTTGTCGCACTCAATGCGAAATTTCCATTGGAATCCTTTTGTTTATCCAATTTCATTATCAACGCGAATCAAATAATTCATTGAAGTTCCCCTCGATTTTATTTGACGATTTACATGCTGGACCAGTTAAAACGCGAATGTCGATAACTGGTCTTCCCTTATCGCCCTGTTTACTGTAGTCTACATTTTTTTACGAAAATGAATGAATAAATAAAATCCCAGCAATCCCAGCAAAAAACTATGGAAGAAATCCGGATGGAAAAGTTAGAAACCATCAGAATTTGAAAAATAACAATTTTAACTTACCGATTTTAACCTTTCGAATACACCAAAGAAACTCGAAGACAACGGCTAAAGGCAGGTAATGACAATTGCAATGGACAGGAGTTATCATACTCAAACTGGAATTCTGAAATTTATCAATTCCTTCGAAATCGAATTGAAATTTCAACCACCTTATGAATATGGGTTTTGAGTCAATTTCCATACATTCGCCATTCTTAGAGAAATAAAAACCATTATTCTGAAAACATATAACTAACCTTTCACTCTTATTAGACACTATGACTCTATCTAAATAGAATTTTCCAAAAGCTTGTTTTCGACATTCAAATAAAGGGAGAAACATGAGACTCACATCGATATTATCGTAATTGTTTGTTTGAATCACTAGTCTCATAATTTGTTTGCGAATAATACGCAAACATTATTACACCAGCGTTTACAACAAATGATTGTGAATGAGTTTCTGGGACATAGTCAAGATTGGCTGTCTTTTTATGTCTGTTGTGTCGTCTCAAATAATGTTCGGTCGGTACAAACCAAGTCTGTCGGGAGGAGTTAGGTCCGTTCAGCATCGTCGCGCGTTCTTTTAAGGAATAGAAGCATGTAATTAATTGAATGACAGATGATGACATTCTGGTTCTCTATTTGAATGCTTGATTACTGCATTTGTTTGTTTCTTCTTCTTAACAATCAAATTGTTAGACATCTCACAATTGATTTTCTTCTTTTCTTTTCTGCATTAAACATTGACAACAAAGTCTCCAACCAGTTTCTCAAATTAAGCTTAAGGTAGTTGATGGCACAATAGGTAATTACTCAAAGAGTGTTCCGAAAATGTATAACTATAACTGTTTGGGAAAATAGTAGTAACATATTCCTGTTCAAGATGTAGTTTTGTATGTATTTGGTCTGCCAACTATTGAATGGCTCCAATTTTATTTTCCAATCCTATTTTGTGAAAAGTGTTTAACTCCAAGCAAATTAATATGATTGATACTTGAGTCACATTTAAATGTAATAAGTAAAATATGAATAATTTATACCGGAGTTTTTGGGAGTTTCCGTCTCGTTGGTGATGAGGGTGATTTATCTGCAATTGTTTCATTCTCTGCAATTAAAAGCACAAAACATGTGTTAGAGCAGTTGGTTGCAACAAAACTTCGTTTGTTCGCATTCTTTACGAGACAAGCAAAAGTGCTCATATAAATGTGCTCCAATCGTAGATTTGATATAAAAAAATGATAAAATAATGTTTTAGCTGATTTTTATTTTCAACTGTCAAATCTGACATCGGCGTTGGATGGACCAAGGAAAGTGAAGTGGAAAGTAAAACGTAATATCCGAATTGCCGTTCGGACGTATCCCGTATGTTTGAATTTATTTACATAGATCGTATCCAAACAGCACTAAACATTGACTACTGTTTCGCCGGCACGGTTGATTACCATTATGAACCAGCACAAAAAAACAAATCTGCAAATTATGCGCCAGTTGCGGTACCACGATCAAGGTATTCCCTGAATAAATCATATCGTATTAAGTGCACTACACATACAATGTCCCGTCACCGTGAAGTCAACGTAAAAGAATGAAATGTCAAAAATTCTCCCATGGAAATCGTATGGTAGCATTCACATACACAATCACCGGCAACTTTGACGTCGGCAAAATAAGTCCAAGAGAATAGTTGACGGGACGGTTTAACTTTCGGCGACGGGAGGTTCGTCCGGAGTAAACATCAAATCATATAACTTGGCCTACTCTTAGTCATATTCGTTCAAATAATACATCGTGTATATCTTTAATCGTATAAAATGAGAAAAATCAGATTTTATTTATTACGGCAGATTAAGTCGTAATTGGTTATAACAAACATCGGATTTATGATATGTACTGTCTTTAAATCGAATTAAACGACATCATATATGCATATCTGGCAGGTACGGATCGAGATTCACAAAAATGTCTAATTTGAATGAATGTAGCACTGCGAAAAATCATATTATATGTTGTGGAATGTCATTCAACAGTATATCATATCAGATCGTTATTTGGGGGCATATTACATCATACAGTGGAACCCCGATTATCCGCGGAATAGTCTGGCAAGCTCACCGCGAATAACGAAAATCGCGGATAACGCAATAAAGGACTAAAAATGAGTTCCAAACACGAAGAAAAAGAAATTTCATGCTGAGAATTATGTTTTATCAACACAGAAATTATTAAACTATCCATCTAGAAGATTGTGTAGACCAGTAGTCAGATAATGTAAAAGCAGTAACTATGGAACTCGCTGTCGCGCATAATCCGCACCGCGGATCATCCGCTCGCGGATAATCGAGGTTCCATTGCATTATAAATTTGACACATCAAGATAATTGATGCCTATTTCAAAATGGATATGTGGTACAATGTGCGGTCGTTTGGTCACTAAGTTGGATAGGGGAACCGTAGATAACAAACAATACGAAAAAAATCGTAAAGAAGCATGAAAGAGAGAGGTAAAACACTAGCGCTGGAAATTCTACATTTTGGTGTTCAGCTGGTACTGGCCAGCAAACATTAAATCGTATAACTAGCGTATATACATAATCATATACCCCATATTTTGGGATATATGCCCTAACTGGGCTGAAAAGTGCCAGGATTGTTAATGAAAACAATCGTTCTTTGGGCAAAGCTGTATTTATTCCTTAACGTAGATTCCTTCGGGGGCAATACACTTGACATAGCGAATTTCCAACATTTCGAATCCCTTTATGTAGTACGAAACGTCTAAGTCTTCGAAATATGCTTGTCAGCCACTCTGCAGACTGCCTATTGAACTAGGGAGTGTGGTAAAGGATCCACGTTTCATGTCACAAAACGTCGAAAGTTCACTCGATTACGCTTCAAAAACGCCAAACCGGCTGTTGAATCATCAACGTGCAGCCTTTTTTGGTCGACGGTCAGCAAACGCGGCCTCCATTGCACGGATAGCTTTTTTATGCCCAAAATGTCGTGCAAAATGTGTCCCGCTCGTTCTTTTGAAATGCCTACGGCCTCAGCAAACTCGCGTAACTTCACTTTACGATCGCTCAAAACGAGTCGTTGTACTTGTTTTACGATTTCTGGATGCATAACCTCTATTGGCCTTCCAGAGCGAGGCGCATTTGCGGTGCTTGTACGGCAGATGCTTGTGCACCGATAAACTGTTGTTCTCGAAGGAGCAAAAGCGGAATAACATTTCGTCAACCACTGCATTGATTGTTCAGAAGTTTTTCCCATATACATTGCAACTGCTTGCGAATAAGTTTGAATGAATATACGACTTACACATGTATCTAGTAAGACTATTGTCATACGCATATGCGATTTACTATAGACAAACAAAACAATTAATGACGGAAAATGTTCATGAGGTTATACTAATTTTATAACCTCATTGCTATTGTTATATATGACAACATGTATGTTTCCAAAAATATGAATTATTCAATTGATTTTTAGTGGGGAGAGTATAAATAATTGAAATGAGTGGTGGTGATGGCTAAGAAAATTTGTTCCGATAGGAATTCGAACTCGGGTTATTTAGATGATAAGCAACAGCTGTTTTTTTTTACTATTGAATGATTTCCACAGCATGTAATATAAGTTTTCGCAGTACTACATTGATTCGATTTATATGTTCATGCGACTCACAAATCGCCTGATATGCATATATGATTCCGTATAGATCGATTCTACGATAGTGTATATCATAAAACCGATGTCTGTAACACCGGATTGAAATTTAATCAGTAGTGATAAATAAAATCGAATTTTATAGGATTTTAGATTGACATTATATATGATTTTGATCCGATCTTACTTTATATGTGCGATTCACATACACCATCCACGTCACGATCACGTCCCGTCACGTTCCGCTACGTCAGTTATTCTACCATGCAATTCTTATGAAAACATTCAAATATACCGGCAACGTGACGCCCCGTTAGCATACGTTAAACAAAAACGACCGGCAGGATTTGTAGAAAAGAATAATGTGCGATTCACATAGAACGTTACGGAAAAGAACGTTCATGTTCCGTCACCGTCTCCACCAGTTCACACATGCAGTCTACGCTTGCAGCAGAACCGTCACGTCGAAAGTCAAACAAATGATTTATCCAATGTTATTCATGATGTCGCCACCTACAACACTATTAAATGGCAATGCCCTCTTTCGAATCAGCATGCCAAAATCAGTTCTAAACTTAGAAAAATATAATGAAAATCATTAAACCCCGTACTCCCAACACTTATTCAACAATAATAATAATATGCACACTATTTTTCTCAGCTAGTCGCGAATGATTTTGACTCCGAAATTAAGAACTAAGTATGTTGGAATGAAAAATACAACAAAAATCAAAACAAAAGCCGAGACACAAAGCCCAGACAAAAACCCAACGTGGACGTTCTTTTCCGTAACGTGCAATGTACATTGCACAATATGCGACTTTGAATATGCCAAGTTATGCGATTTGATGTCTGCTGGGTAGTATCCCAGAAAACATTAAATCGTATGAAAAGCCATAATTGAAGGCAATATACATACACCCAAGACACAATTGGATGATATATGATGCATATAACATACATACGCATACGTACATACGTGTATGCAATATTTTATACGCATATAAAGCCGTATATAACGATATACGATGCTGTTGACACTGATATACGATTTGACCGGACAGTGCTATATAAAATGAATAGAATGTGCGTATATGATAATGTATATCGCGATACTAGGGTGAACGGTATACCGATATAAGACTTAACCCATCAATGATATACAAAATCGTGTTTTTACATTTTATACGATTCCGAAAACACATGATGCATCCTTTGATTGATATTTTATACGATTGTAATTTGATACGAATTTAAAGCTACCTATCACATGCAAAAGTTTTACGATTAAATGTTTGCTGGAATTATTTTATATAAAAACAAAATACATTAGAATTTCAAGATGGATGTAGCGTGGTTTTGTCGTATTGACCAACCTGGTAATATACTTCAAAACGACCTGGTTTATTTTGCTTTGCAAGGCTGCCAAATTGGTTGACAAATAGTATCCAATTATGTAGAACTGCGTTCCGAACTAATTGTAAAAGCAAGTAGTTCTCAGTAAATTGAACAAAAATTCTTTCGAATTGAGATCGTTCGTATGAATTTTCTGTGTTATCATTTCAAATAAACGAAACAAGGTATTTGGTTTGTTTGATTGGGATGGCTTCCTTTTATTTAAGACACAGTTAAAAAAGCAAAATCAGGGCATATCTAACGTATCCGATTGCATCTCTTTAGTTTGCTATATACGAATTTTAACTACTCAAGCATTGTATTTCAGATAGCCGTGCGAGATACCACCTGCTCGATAATCCAACAACCGGAGTTCGAATCCCACTCCTACTAATAATCAATAGAATAGTTTCTATTTCTACAAACATTGGCGATTCGTGAGGTAATAAATTAATTATAAACTCACAAATATTTTCCGATATTTTTTTTTATCTATGTCTGTAATAAATCGTATATTTGGACGACAATAGTCATATAAGAAGCAACATAAAATTATCGCCTCCACTTTTGCATGTATATGCTAGTTACGCGCATCATATACCACCCAAAATATGATTTATATGATGATGTATGTTCACTTGTTTTACGACTTAATGTTTGCTATTCGGGGTAACCGTGTTCCGCTAGTTCTTCGTATTCAATCGTGGCTTTCATGGGCAATAGGACAAATTACGTGAATTGTCATTTGATTCAACTGTTGAACCAGAAATGGATGCTGTGTGTTTCATATATTGTATTGGGAAGCATGGATTCCAGGCATAAATACTGCAACATTGGTCGTCAAAAATAATTGTTCGCAAAAAGATTTTTTATATTGCATAATTGACAGTGAAAATCAATCAAATTGCTTGAAGTTTGTCACTTCTTCCTAGATACGCAGCTCTTCAGAGTTTTTTCGTTAGTTTGACATAATCTTAAAATTTCTGAAGTTCAATATGAAAATAAAATCATCGGTAAAAATGAAATAAATTTTGAGATCGAGTTATTCCCATAGAAAATAAAATAGTCAACCATCAAAATGGCTGCTAATACGGATTCCGTTGTGGATTTTTTAGAACAATTTTCTTATAATTATCACTATTAGAATATTGAATATAGTGAATATAATGAGGATTTCAATCCATCAGAAAAGAAACCACCTACCTGCTGTGAAACCGAGGTTAGACATGTCGGAATTTTGTTTTGACTGATTGTTAGGATTCCCTGATGTACCATCGTCTAACAAATCACACATTCTGAAGTCTGTAGCGTGTTCGACCAGCAACTCGATCACATCTCCGGTTCTATCCATAATGGCACATACTTCTTCAAAACTCCGATCAACCAGAGATGTTCCACACCATTCGAGTATCTGTGAATGTACGCTGTATGATTAATTTCGCTTGTTGACTACGCAAATAGTTTACCTTGTCTCCTTGCTGCAGACCACCCTTTTCTGCTGGTCCGCCGGCGACAGTCCAGACAATATACGCAAAAAGTTTACCATCTGTACCAGTTTTTCCTCCCACAACACGCATTCCAAAACCACGAGCTGCAAAACGGAAGAATGTAATTTTATAACAAAACTAACAAAAATTAGTTGGGATATTTTTATATCTCAACTGTTTCAAACAGAATTGTTAGAAGAACACATAAGATTGAGATGATGCTAGCAAAAAGTTTAGAACAGATTTTAATTTTGTTAAATTTAAAACAATATCTGTTGTGAAAAACAGAAAACAAAACAAATGAAACTGGCGGAGGACCGGGTACATTAAGCCCCCACCAAGGAGGTTAATCTTTTAGCCAGACCCGGCCTCGACCCATTATGCCAATGAGTAACTGGAGATTATGGACCAGCTGAAGATAAACGTTATATCGGACACCGTCAACCTTCGCAGCGTTCACCATCTGCGACCGAACCTCAAACGGAAGATCTATTCTAATAATTTCGTGGCCATAACGGAGAAGCAGCTGATCACCAAGGCCACGAAAGAGCTGATGAACATACCGACATCCATCTTTCCATCGGCCATGACTAAGATTCCGGTCAACTGTCGCAAGGCGACGCATTTTTGTAGAAGGTTTAATAAACGTAGGATTCAAGGAAGATTCCCATAGCACAATAGAAAACAATTATGTATGATAGATAATTTTAAAACAAAAGTACAATAATACGGACAAAATCTCCTTGTCTAGTTTTTTCGTGCTTACTCCTGTGAGCTTTATCAGCCGGGTCCTTCTGAAGTATCACCCTTCGTTTAGATGCGCAAAGCGGCCCAGAATCAACATCATGTATGACAATTTTTATAGCATCTCCATCCAGTGATGTCTGCCGACGAGGAGCTTCCAAGTCCTCTAGCGCAGGACACTGGTAGATTGGCATATTTCCAGCGTTTTGATTGCTTCTCAAAGCGGAAATATCCGGTCTAAACACAGAAAAAAAATAAAATTCAGGCTTAAAGCACACAACCTCAATGTCTTACAGTTGAGAGCCTCTTCTTTTATTTCGCCGTTCATCATCTACGATCAACGCGGATTGTAATATGTGATCAGGACTGGGTGATTCTTCATTTTCAAGACTGTTGTCAGCTATTGGTATTTTGAAGGAAGGCCTGCGCGAAGTTGGAGCTTCAGGTTCCTTCAAAGCAGACTGCAAACTACTGGCAAGAACTCCCGGTGCGAATACATCGTATGCAGACTTCCTAAAATCATAGTTAGGCATTAGTCGGGTGTCTTATTACCAATATTGTTTTATACCTCCGTGGCATAGGTGCTGGCAGGCCAAGACTTGGCTCTTGTATAGCGGATTCTTTATTGATAGATTTAATTTCGTCGTCATAACTTCGCTGACGTGTCATCCGCATAGATGGTCTCCTCGAAGCTATTCGAGATGCTGCTGTTTCAAATTCCATGTGCTTTGGTGGACTGGAAGCTCTGCTCGGTACTGCACTATGGCCCTTCTTCCAGTCTGAATCCGTAGCCTTTGCACCTTTAAGCTTTTCTAGTTCTTTCAATGAAGCTGGAGAAACATCCGAATGTCGCCTAAGTTCCGGACTTCTTGGGGGAGCTAACGCTGTTCCATTACCTACATTGAGGCAAAGTGTTGATCCTAGTTTAACATCAGAATGACGCCTTTGAAGTGTTTCTAGCACTGGAATTTCCAAAATTGAATCAGTCGATTCTTGGGGTAGAAACACCCTAGATGCCATTTTTCTCCGACAAACGCTACAGCGAAAGGTTTCCTGAAACATAGATTTGAATACTCTTAATCATTTTCAAAACTTTTTAGAATAAACATAAGAAATCATGTGGAATAAAATACATTCCGAATTGAACGACAGAAAAAAACATGATTAAAACACATACCATAACCTCATTTTGTTCTAATTTACTGTAGCTTGCACAATCCTCGCACACTTTTTGATCACATTCTACGCATGTTTTACTGAACTCGTTCGGTTTGAACGCTTTTAAGCATATCCGGCACGAACCAGAACGACCCACTGGTTTAGGAGCATCACTTTTATTGGTAAATTGACTTACGCTACTAGCCTCACTAGCAGCTTCAACATCAGGAATCAAGGAGGGCCTCGGTGACATCTTATTCACTGAAAAAAAAACGATTATTGTCCAGTGCTAAGAAAAAATGTTTTGTTGTTACTGTTACTCTATATAGTAAAATCAAACTTTCAACCAATATCACAATTAAGATATTGGTTGGCAATCTCTCAAACCCGATGGGCCTCGGTAACATTCAAGAAGGTTATAAATTAAGCAAAATGTTTGAGATTTAGTATAAAATATCAATATCAGGTCGTTAACACAACGCTAAAACTCTATTAATAAAATTGAAAATAAATAAGGCTCAGAAAAGAACCACGTTTTTAGAATATCCATGACAATCGACTATTGAATAATTAATAATTACTAATTACTAAAAAATTAAAGCCATTCGTAGTATTTGAATATTTGAAAATGAATTCAACATAACGTGCATTGACAAACTCGATCCTACCTCTGTCCTGTGCCGTTAAAAGTGATGAAGATAATGTCTGTTTGAGTTTCCCGAATGTACCTGTGCTTTCCATACTACTTTGCTGGGGCACATCTTCCGGTGCAACCATCTGAAAAAACAAAACGTGGAATTATCATAGGAAACCCACCAAATGTTATCTATAGCGACACTGAGCGACAAGAAGCTCCAAAGGATGCTGAAAAGGATGATCAAGGGAAATGTGTCTCGGAGCTGCAGGTAATGACGCAGCGGCAGTGGCTGAATAAGACGGTCAAGTCGATTTTCCGCCCAACGTCCCCCAGCTACACCCCATCGAGAATTTCTGGCAAACCTGAAGCGTAAGATCTACTCCAACAATTTTGTCGCGAAAACTGAGAGGAGATTGATAAATAAAACGAAGAAAGAACTCAAAAACATGCCTACACGTATGTTTTCGTCCGCCATGGCGAATGCTCCGGTTAACTGCCGGAAGGCCGCTCGCAAGGACGTAGATTTTTTTTGCAAGTAAGCTAATATAATTACCTTCCATGGGAAATTTACCAAACTCAATTATCTGTCTTAGTTTTTTTCGTCACCTTCCGAAGAAATCCATTTTTTTCTAATGCAAACGTTATTTTTAATCGATGGTATTTGAAGGTAATTGATTAAAAAGTCGATTTTTATTCCAAATAAACATGACTAGACAACAGTAGAGTGTTCTAAAGATTGTTTTGGCGACTGGTTACTAGATGACTGCCGAATCCTAATAAAAATCGATAATAGTTCTTCCCGTTCTTCTTTTATATTATAAAGGCTTTAAACTTTTAAGTTCATTCGCCTCTAGCATAGAAAAAGGTAATTTTTAAGAGAATGTCAATGCCGCACTGTTATCCGGAGTGTTCTGGGTTTGAACCTATGATGGTTCGCGTATGAAGCGGACACGCAAATAATTTGGCTACGAAGACCCCTTATCAGTTATTCTTCTCCTTTGTTAACGGAGACATTTAGGCTCTGTTCTCACTGCAGCGGGGCGTCAACGTGGCTGATCGGGGCGTGTTTACTTCTCGCCACGATATTTCACTCACATTGCACCGTGCCAGCGGCGTGCCTTCGGCTTGATTTATCAAATTTGTCAATGTGTGTGTGTAAGAAAGAATGACTTTTGGTTTTGTTTTGAAATATTCCAGCACCGTTGAACGTAGAGGTGGGCAAAACGGTTCACTTTAATGAACCGTTCAGTGACCAACCGTTCACTTAAGTAAACTAGTTCTTTTGAGCAGTTCACTCACTCTTTTGTACAGTGGCGGGATATGCCCGATATTTGTTAGAAATAACTTAACACAATAGAAAATCAAACTTTGAAATTTTAATTTTGTTTGAGTCGTTATTCATTATTTTCAGCATAAACTAGCATTGTGCTGCTTTGCTTACGATGTATTGCAATAAATGCTATAGCAAAACTGTACCCAAATCGCGAACGTCCATCTTAAAATTATCGAGCCCAATATGATATAATATAAAACATATTTCATATTAGCGACGCGAATTTTACTGTTTAACAAGACTGTTTAAATCAACTTTCAGCTTTCAACTATATTTTATAAGTGAGGTAGATTGGCATAACAACTTACTGATATATTTACCCTGAACTCCAAAATATGAAATTTGATAAATAATTTAACAATCCAATTTAAAACCATCGTATCTTGAACGCAACATAAAAAAACGCAACAAGCGTTTTTTTTATGAAGCGACAATACCGACACATTATTTTTGTTGTTTCATGGGGCTATCGTTTGTTTCCATTCGTTAATTTGAGAACTATTTACCTTGCAGCACCATTCATCTATCACTCGTTCGTTTTCTTTCCTCTTACGCACCGCTTACCGTACACAGTTCGTTCTGAACTGCATGCACAGTTCTGCCAGCGGTCAGTTCGTTCTGAACTGTATTATCAGTTCATCATTCACCGTACACAGTTCGTTCTGAACTGGGTGTACAGTTCATATGATCTGTTGCCCAGCAAAAAAGAACGGCAGTTCGTTCACTCTTTTGTGTGAACTCGTTCTTTTGATCAGTTCATAAACGGTTTGCCCATCTCTAGTTGAACGTACCCAGGTCAAAACGTCAACGATGAAAAACATATTTTCAATTAATGCCTGAGTCAAGCAAGAAGGGTTTTAGAACATGCATTCGGCGTCCTCACTTCATGTTGTCGGAAGCAACACGATACACGCAAATTCAGAAGATATCGATTGGTATTGTGCGTCTGCCACATTAGGGTAAGGTGACATTGGCTCGGAGTACGCACGAAAATTTGATTGTACGAATAGAAACAAATAATTTTGTTCGATAGAAGCTGACGAATTCGAACGAAGCAAGCACCAATACAACTCAATGTGGTTGTTTACTTTCACTATTGCATACAATTCGTACGACCACTTTTCTGCATCCAGTGTCACCGCCGCTTTTTGTTTCGTGCCTGTATCGGGACGCGCTTGCTCTAGTGGAATCACGATGTGAACAAATCAATTTGTTCTAACAACCAATGAATTTTGTTCCAGATGAATTGAGATACAGAAACATCGTACGTCGAAAATCCAATCTAAATTCTGACATTAACACTAGAGCAGTTGTTCACAGACGAAAAAACGACGTACCCAAGTGCCTTGCTTTAGAATCATTCCCAACGCTCGGAAATGGCCTGGCTGTAATGAATGTTCTACTGCGAGTGACAACAAGCTACTCAAAATCACGTCGAATATAAACTGGCTTGTAGAAATCAATTGCATTTTTCGTACGTTTTTGTACGATCATGTTACGACTGAGCCTTGGCCATCAAGCGTGAAGAAATTTCATTCGTCCGAATATCCTTTAGTTATTTTTTTGAAAAAATAGATTTACGTTGATACGTTAGTTACGTTGGCAAACTTTCAAGTGCAAAACAACAGATTATTTTATATACTAGCGGCCCGTCCCATGTTTTCCCAAGTTTCCCGCATACTCATTGAAACAAATGAGCCCTGGTGTTTGGTTTGTTCAAATTGATTATTCAATCTTTCCACTTAAACGCGCTGGAAAAGGGAGTTGTATGTATGTAGTGTGTATGCATGTCTTCTATCTCTCTGTCTCTCTGTCTCTCTTTTTTCTCTCAGAAAATTCTCAGAGGAAGCCTGTTGACTGACTGGCTAGAGCGAGAATAGAATTTAAATTTTCTTCTTACTATTATAGAGGTTTGAAACACCAAAGTTCTTTTTCCTCTTACCTTGAAAAGTCCAATGAGGATAGCAAAACTAACTCTCTCGTAACCTTTGAAAGAACGATTTTTAAAGTTATTTAATGGCATATTCATTCTACAGTTTTGCATTTTTATTATTATTTGTAGGACAACCTATTTAAGTAGCATTGTGAGAAACATATCAGCCATTTCTCCATCAAGAGGGGACCCCGATCTGGAAAATCGAAAAAATCGAATTTTTGTTTTTTGCATTTTTGAGTACTTATGCCCTAGGAAATGTTATCCCAAAAGTATTTTTCGTAAAAATGGATTATCTGAAGCGTTACATAACCGTTTTTCATATTCCTTTATTCCATTTTTTTGAGCTTCTAAACAACGATTATTCATGTAAAATAACTTATTTTTAAAAAAGACCGCCATTTTGGCATTTTTTTCGAATTTTCAAAAACTATGCAACGCCTCAGGTACTGCCTTAAAGCTTCAAAATATTCATTGGAATTTGTTCTACGACACCCCGTTGCTTCTGTACTACGGATCCAGCTGTCAACAGTGTTATAATTATTATTCGTGCATTAAAAAAATGGAAAATACAACTTCCTATAAACCTTAAACAATAACCAAAATACCCGAACACAGAAGTGTATATGATATTGCCATGCCTGGAAAGCATTTGTTAATTTGTGTTGTGTTATTTGTAGTACCGTAAACCGGGGGCAAATTGATCACGATTTTCAGAAAAATGTAAATATTTCCGAATCTTTTTGTTAGATTTAAACCTAATTATTTTTGAAATCAGTACTGGTGCTAAGGCCACAAAACGTTATGGAATTTGTTGAAAAAAATCCTTGAGCGTTAATTTGGAAAATTTTTAGCAGAAAATTTCAAAATTTTACTTCGGGGTGAAATTGATAAATCTATGTTTTTCAGGATTTTCTAGTGTCATACGCACAAAAATGTATACAAAATCTATTATTTCTTCACCTACGGTCATTTGAATGAGATTTGAACACTGATCTGTAGGTCATCCGGAGACCATTCCGGTTATCCTAATGTGAAATCCTTGAAATTGTCACCAATAAGCTAGTTTTGCCAAACCAAGATGTTCGATATGTCGCATGATGGGATTCGGTTCTGGTCATGCGTCGTGCTGTTTTTGTAAAATAGTATGTTTTTTACTTGTTTGAATAGTAATTACAAGTATTTGAATGCTTATTCAACTCATCAAGTATCGGCTAGAAGTGGATTAATATGTTTAGCGTCTATAAATATTGTTTTGATTTGTTGAAAATATGTTTCTTTACCATAGTTGAAAATGAAAACGAAAATGCTATTTAGAAAAATATTGTTTTTTATGCAATTTAATAAGGGATTCGTTGAGAGCCATTGGCAAAAAGAACCTTCAGATGATGCTTGAACATGTCAGATCAAAAAATTTTAAAATTAAATTAAACTAAATTGATCTGAAAATTTATGTTTGTTTTCATCAATACGTTTGATCAATTCCCCGGATGACGGTACCGTGTTCTTTGTAGCACCGGGGTGAGATTGGATCAAATCGAAAGAAATTGCAGTTAGTGATATCTAGACAAGTATTGCAAATATTTTTGAAAGCTGTGAACCGTTTAGGAGGAGATATATTTTCACTACTTCCAGTGCATAATACTTTACTGTAATACAAATAGTTATTGTTTAGTAATTCATCAAAATTTGATGTATTTACACATCAAGCTTAGACCCATTCTCATCCCCATCGACGGTACTTTAGCGAATTAATCTAATCCGGCGAACAAAACAGTAGAAAATTAGTAACTTCGATATACCAGGTGAGAGACGAACCAACCTACGGCTTAATGTCTCTATAATAAAGAGCAAAAAAATGTACCAGGTGTTATTTGTATACTTCTATGCGAGCCCTAGTTAATGAATTAAAATTTCACATACTATAGTGGAACCAATGTGATAGAAGACACGATAAGTCACCAAATAAAACTTAATTATTGTATACTGATCAGTGTCAAATTCACGCCCAAATCCTTCAACGTTGGGACACCATTTTTGACATCATCGGTCACATAATCGCGCTCGACGGGTTTGGTGTGCAAGTCTCCCAACGGGAACGAGATGCAAACAAATTCTGTAAATCTCACCTTCATCATGAAAGTAGGATCGTCCCGTAAACGCCAATAGCTCTACCAGCTTTAATTCTTGCACATCACCTGGTGGAACCAATCGATCATTTCCGACAACTTGTACCGGCGTAGACCAACAGTCTGATAGATTTGGTCTGACTGTCCGGGCAACATTCGAACAGTATTGCTGTTTGTCGGTGCGCTTGGACCACAATGGCATGTCGCGGAGCGATCTTCCTGGTACATACCTAATGGGCGGAATATGACCGCCTCGAGGAACTCACAAACCGCAAGTTCACATATTTACTCTTGTGAGTACCTCCGAGGAGAAAATTTTTGTCGATTAGATTTGTGACATAAGTTGAATTTTGTCACTGTTCACTTTAATCGATTTACGTGTTGGCTACTCATGCATTTGCAGATTTTCAGCTGATTTTCTTCAACATTTCATTGACGTGCAACAAAGCAAGCTGTTCACTGCTAATTCTCTTTCTCTTTGTGTGTTATAATGTTAACAAAACATGCTCTCTGTTTATTTACACCGCGCTTTTGGACACGAATTTTTTAAGCGCTTTTATTTATAGTGAGAAAACGAACACATGCACAAACTGTTGTGTGCTGTATGCTGGGGGGACTTGGACGCTTTCTGGGACTTGGTGTTATTGCCGACGGGGCAGTGTTATACACACTGCGTACTGCGGGTGCTGGCTCGTTCTCACACAAAAAACACATTGCAGCTGCTCACTCTCTCACTCTGTTTGTGTTTACGTCAAGAATACGACCATTTACGACCGTTTACGACTGTTCACGACGACCGCGCTTTATTTTTTAGCGAATTTATTTATAGTAAGATTAAATGGTTCAATATTTTTTCAATACCAGGGTATAAACCTAAGGACTGGTAACTTCTGTATAAATTCAGTGTTTCATCGATGATGACAGCCCTATGCCGAAGAGGAAGACTTTTTGTTTAATTAAAGCTTTCGCCCTTTAATTCCGCTGGAAATCTCTGACTAATGACTGACTGATTGACGATGAACAATTGCTGAAAATTGTGTCGGGACCGAAACGGGTTGACTCGATAAGAGTCATGGATTGAAGCAGAACCAATGCAACGTAAAGTATGTATGTTTATTGGCTCGTGAATCTGGAAAAAGGGAATCACCATCAGCAGAGATGCAAAGTTCTTTGAAAAAGTTAAAGTTTGCCAATCAAATGCCTCGTGAGGTGAAGTAGTGGTAGTGCTACTACTCCACAGCTACTCCACCGCCCGATAGCTAGTCCGATAGAGAACCACCATGTTATCATTGTTTTCCATTGAATGAGGTCACTCGCAAATCTGAACCGATCGTATATTGGGCTGTACATACAAGGTATTGCACAACGTTTCGCAAAGGTCTAGTTGGTCGAGGAAGTCTAGGCTGCGGGCACAGTTGGAGCAACAGTTGAACTTAGGAACCTGAAGGGAGCTTTTGAGATTGGAGAATGGAAAGCAGCAATGTTAGATGAGCTGGGTTGGTTGTCGCTTGATTTTCATGTTTAAGCAGGACGCAGCTGGGGAGGTGACCAAACACAACTCCTGTCACGAGTCACACAAACATAGGTATGCTGCTAGCTGAAGCTACGTAAAAAGAAAATTGTACTCGAGCATTATGCCATCAAAACGGTCTACTTATACGGTGTTTTTATACGACGCTTGAGGATAGGAAGAAGGTGTATGTATTGATCTATGTGGACATATAATGGATGACTGTGAGGATTGGCTCTGTATACCAATCACTGACGAAAAGTTTTGAGATCATCAACTTCACTTCAATAGCTCACAACACCACGAAGAAGCTAAATATAGTGTGCACTATATTGAAAAACTATTTGAGATGTTTGGGTTGAGCGATGCAAAAGTTGCGAAAACGCCTATGAATAAACTGACCAGACGTCCCGCGTTACGCTGGACAGTCCCGCATATCAACAAAATGTCCCGCGTAAGATGCCGTCCCGCGTAAGATGCCGTCCCGCAAAACGTCCCGCATTTGGCAAAAGAAACGAAAATGTCCCGCGATATTAATATATTTCAATATCACAATTTGTTCATGTTGATTTTCTTAAATGGATGAACCTCAAAAAACATTTATTTGGCAGACTGTTCACGAGCGCTTCTAATGCATCCAAAGATTAAAACGTTAAACTAGTTTCATCGCACCGACATTGGGCTTTTTGTTTAGAGAGTGTCAACTGGAAGCGACAGCAACAAAATTGGAAAATGGGTTTCATAAAAATCCCCTATTGATCCGCAGGGACCAACGTGAGTCAGACGAAAAGTTCATCTTTGGTCCCCTAGCTCGGTCAGGGCTTAACGTTTTAAATAAGCCGGAAGAACTAGTGTATACTCGACAGGAAGAGTTGTTTGATGAAGTATCGTAAATGAAGCGCTGGGCGGTCTTACGGAAGTTGGCCGGAACCTGAACCATGGCCGATGAAAAGATGTATATCGGCGTGTTATTTTACCTTTTGGTGGTCGTCTGTCTCTCTATTTTGGCCATTTGCCCAAAAGTTTTCTATCGGGCGCAACTGGGGAATGTTGGGAAGGTTGGTGGTCTTCGCGACAATGTTTATCTCTAGCCGATCCATCCTCCAGTGATCTTTTGGCATAATGGGCTGATCTCAGGTTCGGCATAAAGACCACATCACCTTCCCAACTCCGGCAAGCATTTCGTACTATATATCTCCCCGTTCACCATATGACTCGAAAGAAGAGTGGCTTGGACATTCCCTTCACGTCTGTCAGAGAAGGGCCTTCTTCGAGAACTTAATGTGAATGATATATTCGACGTTATCGCTTACCTGGGGAACGTAAAGTATCCGGTCCCCTGCCATTCGTTGAATTCTAGCATCAAGTACGTTTCGTCTTTCATTATGAGTACGAAAAGAAATTTTTCACTTCTTTCGCCGGAAAGAAGTTTTTCACCAGCACCTCAAGCTACTTCTTCTGGGTGATTGCCTGCTGCTCAGATACGGCCGGTCTCGTCTGACGCTTCCGCATAAAAATGTCCATTTTGGCCAGATTCTTCTCCACCGTTTGATTGGTTGCTTCCATCTCCCGACTTAAGGAGTATTCCATTCGGTAATTTGAAGAAAATTGTAGAATTTGAATCGTGCCTGCCAGGCGCAAATGCTCTGATTGAGCGAGTGATTTTCGGGCGTAAATAAAATCTAAACCACCGAAAAATCACAACTGAGTATCGATACTCAGAAAGAAATAATACTGATCAGTTTAGACTCGCTAAACTATGGTTTATGTTCACTTTTGTTTTTTGTGTCCCGCGTTAGACCTTTGACCATCTGGTCACTTTACCTATGAACAAATATTTTCTGAAGGTGAAGGATACGAGTCCCACGCATCGGATAAAACGAAGTATAGAAGTCTAGCTGGTGGTATAATGGGGTGTGTGCACATCCCAACATTGATGTATGTGTGGCGATACTTGGTCGTAAAGTGAGTGATCCCTCGGAGGTGTCCTGGGTAGCAGCGAAGCGAGTCGCACGTAATTTGATGTACAGCGGAGTAGGAGGAGGTTGGACGCTAATTGGGCTGTTAAAGTAAAAACAAGGACATCAACAACCAGCTATGCGAATGACACTGTGTAACGGGTCAGTCGTAAACAAGCCTGTGTATCATTGTTATCCATGGAACCGGAATAAGTTGCTCTGATCGAGTTGGCAAGAGTTGGCCTGGCTCTGAGGATTGCTAAAGGAGATTGATGAGTATGACTACGAGCCTATACGGATGCTGGAGGACAATCTGAGCAATGTCAACTTTGTGAACTCGAAAATCAAAACATCGAAAACGAGAGAATACTTCGTAAAGTACCTGTATAAGCAAAAATCGATCTCTAATGATACGAAAAGTACTAATATTGACATCAATTTTTTACTCACCTTTTTCATAAACGACATAACGTTTGTCGGCAACATGCTTAGATATGATGTTGTCTTACAACTTTGATGAAAACCCTCGATTACTGTTACCGTTCCCGTAACACACACAAACACACAGGTTCCTCTCGTTTACAAGTAATCACTTCTCGTTATAAAGGATAGAATTAAACAATCCTGCTCTAGTTACTCTCACTCTCACTCGAATATTCTCAATGCATTTCTTCACTTCTGTATATGTCCACTATATATATATATATATATAGTATATATATATATATATATATATATATATATATATATATATATATATATATATTCTCTTGTATATGATATTCAAGTGCGTTGAATGTTTGGCGAATATCGATTATTTATAATCTGTATAACGATACGATACAACGTGAATATATGTTTTATCATTAATAATGTACTTTGCTACACCACAGTTCACGAAGTTAAATCAATTAAACACATCCCTGTATTTCGTCTTCTGTGTTCATGCACAAGTTTATAATAGTCGATACTAATTTTAACATTTCCAGAATAATTTTTCTTGAATATTTTTTTAATCATATGCTTCTATCATGTAAACTGCTAAACACATATATATCATGTTACCATATGCATAATTCCTCGCTTGACATCATTTCATCAATTATTTTTCGGCAATACTTATGCTGTATATGCCTCCGAAATTATCATATAGACCTTTCCATACGATATGTCAAATGAAAAATAACTGTACTTGCATTTGATTTGCGCTCATAAACATTATCTATCGAGAATTTTTCAATTAAATTTCACTTCAGATAAAATTTTATGTTTTTCACTTTTGTTGAATTTACTTCCATTGACTTCTGTCCGAATACCTGTAGAGCTCATCTCAGACTGCGCTGAGTTTTTCGTATTATTTATCCTGATATTCCTGGGTCATTCTCTTCAGATGTTTGCTGCTGAGAAAACCTATGATCCTGAACACATGCGCACAATAATGGACAGGCAAAAAAGGAAACGAGCGGTATCCTGAATTGACGATATGTTCAATATTTAGCCGTTATTCGAGTTTTAGCTCTAGAAATTATTTTTACCCTTTGCAGGTTTCAGTTGGACACTGTAGAAACTATTATATTAGTTTACAATGATACACAAGTCTGTCCTTTTGAATGAATATTATCAACGTACTTTAAAAATAATGAGAATATTCAGAAACGCTTGACGACATGCTTTCGCTTTCATAGTAAATATGTGACCAATGAATAGATCTATTGCATAAACACAATAAATAATTCGGCAATGCAATTATTTATTGAATCATCCGTGATGTGAAAATAACAATGTTTGATTATGCGTGTGGTTTTAGCTTAATAATGCATTTGTTATCAAATCCTATAGTGAAAAATCAACATCCTGTGTGCTGGAGCAACACAATAACGACATTAAAACAATTTGACAACGTCAAAAATGTTAGATTTTCTTCAGACGTGTTACCATGGGTTGGCCGAGTCAAATATAGTTCTATTAATCGTATGATGAGCCCCTGTAACGAACACAGTGAAATAATTGATGTAACCATGTCAAGGTCAATTCTTAAAGACTATCTGAATCGAATGAGATATAGTTAGCTTACCGTGGTTCAAAAGTCTAGACTTGAGTCGGGACTTTATTCGCACCTTCTCCCGACTCATGTCCAATCACTGTTCGTTAGATGCACTACTCTTCCGTTTCAATCTTGCCAGCAGCAATCTCTGCGTTTGTGGCCAAGGTTATCACGACATCGAGCACATTGTTTGGTCGTGCGAGGTGTATCTGGTCGCCAGATCGAATTTAAAAAACTCCCTTCGGGCCCGAGGAAGACAGCCCAATGTGCCGGTGAGAGATGTGTTGGCTCGGTTAGACCTTGATTACATGTCCCATATATATGTTTTCCTTAAAGCTATAGATCTTCGTGTGTGATTGCCCCTACATCCTTATACCCTCCTTTCCTTCCTTTGCGGGTAATTCGTCCCCTTGCTATAAATAGTAGAATAAGTTGAAATGTAAATACACTATAGATATACGAATAGATTTATAAATTGAGTGTTCATCAACATTGTTACAATTTCCTTATATCCCATCCTTCTCCTAAAAATATGTCACCCTCCTAAACTCGAGTACACCGCGAGTAATCGGTTTTCCACCTTACTAACCATAGATGTAAGAAAATTGTTTATATATATAGTTTTAAAATTATATTTAAGAATTCGACTCCTTTAAACTTAAGTAACTGAGCCTGTAAAAATAAACGAATTAAAAAAAAATAGTTAGCTTTACCGTCACTATTATATTTGAGCAACATATGTAGTCTACGCCAATTTAACGGAATAAATGTATAAATAAATATTTTGATTATGCAACTTGTTAGATTCGTCTTTTAAAATTGAATGAATTAAATATCTAGCTAGTTTTCTTTAGTTTTGAGTGAGTAGTATTAAGAATGTATGGGTCCATGGCGTCAAATCGCATTAATGAGGCGGCCAATCGACAAGACCATTTTACGAAATAACATCAAACTTACTTTTTACTAAATCCATTGCAACGTGCATTGTGTGGCAAGTGACACCAAATATCATTGATGTTGAGATCTTCCAATTCTGGCCAAAAATAGTCTTCCAACAAATTTTCTATTCGAGCGTCTATTCGCGGCTCAAACAGCGTCTGTTCCGCATGTCAGAGGCGGCTGATCACTGTCTTCGTGTCAGCGGGACTCTAAAAAGAGCTGTGATTAGAAACATCACCAGCGCTCACCACGGTACCATTTACGACGACTGCAGGAGCCGAACGTTGCTGCAACATACTCGCAGCGTCTTGAAGCTGCGTTACCGAGGGTAGACGAACTGAATGCTGCTCCCCTCGATGAGTGCTGGAACACCTTGAAAGCAGCAGTTAGCAGCACAGCAGAGACCGTTATCGGTTATGAACAACGAGGCCAACGGAACGAATGGTTTGACGACGAGTGTCGAGCGCTTCTGAACGAGAAGGATGCAGCATGTGCAGTCATGCTGCAACGAGCGACTCGACAAGATGTGGAAAGATACAGACTGAAGCGAAGGCAGTAAACACATCTCTTTCGGGGAAAAAAAACGTCGCATGGAAAAAGTGACAAGCTGGATTGTGGGAACTATCGTGCCATCACAATCCTGAATGGTGCCTAGAAAATTCTGTCTCAGATCCTTTTGCTCTTCTATCGTCAATAGTAAGTAGATTTTTGGAAAGTTATCAGGCCGGATTCATGCCCGGTTGCTCGACGACGGATCAGATTTTTATACTGCGGCAGATCCTCCAAAGGGTCGTGAGTAGCAGGTCCCTACGCACCACATCTTCGTTGATTTCAAGGCCGCATATAATACAATCGACCAGCTATGGAGTACCATGGAAGAACACGGCTTCTCCCGTAAGCTGACAAGACTAATTCAAGCAACGAAGAACGGTGTGCGGATCTCAAGTAATCTGTCGGAATCATTTGAGACTCACATCGGACTTCGACAAGACAATGGATTCTCCTGTCTACTCTTCAACATGGCGCTGGAAGGTGTTATGCGGAGAGCGGGCTTCAACATGCGGGGCAAGATTTTCAATAAGTCTAGTTAATTTATCTGCTTCGCCGACGACGTGGACATAATCGGAAGAACACATGCGACGGTAGCCGACTTGTATACACGACTGAAACACGAAGCTGGACTGATTGGGCTTGAACTCAATGCGTCTAAGACTAAATACATGCTACCAGGAGGGACTGATCACAACAGAATTCTTCCTGGTAGTAGTGTTGCGATCGACGGTGATGAGCTTGAGGTGGTAGAGGAATTTGTTGATAACAACTGACAACAACAACAAAATCAAAGACGCATAATCAATGGAAGTCGTAGCTGCTATGGACTCCGCAAATCCTTAGGGTCCAACAAACCCCGACCCCGTACGAAGTGTACCATGTACAAATCCCTAATTCAACCGGTTGTTCTCTATGGGTACGAAGCATGGACGATGCTCATAAGCACTTGGTGTTTTCAAACACCGAGTTTCAAACACCGAGTGCTCAGAACAATATACGGTGGTGTACAGGAAAATGGAGTATGGAGAAGGAGAATGAACCACGAACTTGCGCAACTGTACGGCGAACCCAGGAAACTACCCATCCTAGCTTAGTATTTTGGAGAATCGTAAAGCCTTCGTCTGATTCTAGTTTTATTGTTCCCGGTTCGAGCAACTGGAAAAAAACCTTATTGTCGAGAAGCATAAATATTTTCCTGGATGGTGAAACTCGGGATCAGCCAACGGAATCTATCCAGGAATTGGCCAATCTTTAATGCTGATCTAATTGGAAGAACGGAAGTGAGTCGTTTCAGAATTATGCACGGAATTATATTTCGATAATTGCAGCAATGTGATGCAAATGCCCGTATGCTCCTTTATTAGCGTGCCCTGATATATCAGTAATGCCATCGAGCTCGAAGTTTACTCCTGATGTTGGAAGACCCAATTTTTGGAATAAATCCTGAGTAATGTAGCATGTGTGGGGAGCACAATCAAGCACCGCTCTGCAAGCATGTGGACAACTTGTCAAATAAATTCATGGTAGCTGTCGAAAAAAAGAAGGTTAGTGTCTATGAAGTCAGTTGCTGGATCACCGGATGCCATCGGTTTTCATGACATCGAATACGAACCAGAGGGATTGCTTGTTGCCGCTTTGATGTGAACGGGATCGGCTGTTGGTTAGAGTACCTCATGAAGACGAGTGTGATGTGGAAGATAAATTTTTCTGCAATTGTAGGAATGTTGCTTCAGCCAGCTCTCGCAGAAGTTCTGCCTTCAGATAAAATGAAGGCGATCATCGGCGCTTGCATGTAGAAACTTACCACATTGATACAATGTATGCGGTGATTTAGCACAAAAAATGCACATTGAATGGGTCAACACGTTCGTCGCCTCGTCACACATATATGGATGACACTTTCCTCGTTCAAACTGAAAATAATTTTTGATAGAACAGGCACCTAAATATAACTATAGGATATGTAGAAAAATTATAAAATCATAACCATATTAACCTTTGACGAACGAGCGCATGTTTCTAGAACGATGACCAGTTGGTCGACGGATTTTTAAGAAATTAAGTGATTTTTCTGGAAAAGAAAAAAAAGGAAGGTGGATAATCATTTCAGCGACAGCTACCCGAGTGTAACATCTACCTGAACTGACACTTTACCCGAATGCAACATTTACCTGAATGCAACAATTACTCGGATGTAATAGCTACCCGAATGTAATATTCACCCGAATGCGACAGTTACCCGAATGTAACAATTATTCGAATGTAACATCTTCCCGAATGCGACACCTACCCGATAGAAGGATGTATTCGAATAATACGCAAATTTTATTATTAGGAAATATTTTTATATTTTTTTCTGATGAGTGTTATATGAAGATCATATTTGTCTTGTATGTTCATTTCCATTCAAAAAGTATTTTTTTGTGGGTAGTGTAATTTTAGAACTAGCGGCATTGGATAAAATCCTTTTAAAGTAATGAAAAGTGAAAGAATGCAGTTTTATAACGTGTTATGAAGTTTATCCATTCATATGGATGACGTAGCCCGTTTACTCAAAAGAAAGCTGATAATTTTGGTACATACGTTAGAGGCGAATGATTTTTTTTTGTATTATAGTGATTTTCAACACATTTCGGCTGGTTCGTCACTTTTACTTCCATTTTTGGAAGAATGTCGGGGGTGAGAATTGAACTCGTGATCTCTGCGTGAGAGGTGAATGAACTGCTAAGTTTAACGCCTCATAAAAATAAAGAAGTGAAGTGAATTGGTACATACGTATTATGACACTGAAGTGCAATTTTTATTATAATTTTTTGACGTAGGACTACGTCTTTCATTTCTATACCGGGGTGTAAAATCAAAGTTTCGCGTTACGCCGGAGACCGAGATTTTGAGCGTTAATAGCTTCTGAACAACTGAACGAAATGGTATGATAAACACTTCATTCGAAGAAAAAATTTCTACGCGTTATACTTTACTTTTTGATCCAAAAACTTGTTTCAATAGCCTTAAAATTGTTCTCGAAACAGGCTATTGAAATAACCAATCGGTATATAAGCGAGCGCCGCTCGGAAATCCACTCAGTTCTAATTGAACAGCGATTGGAGCATGTTGTCGCTGTTGTGGTGAAGCTCTTCGTTTATCATGAAAGCGCGAATGAACGGTGTCACCAAGAGCCTGTTTGTGCACCTTAGTCCAGAAGGGAATCCATCAGGAGGAGAGTGATGCCACAAACGGTTCCCCGGGAAGACATCGCTACACACACACATACACGCGCGGAATTCTTCCCGTTTGGATGCCATTCAGCATCGAGAGAGTTCCGGAAAGATCTAATCATTTCTGGAAAATAATCTGCCAGTTCCTCTGGGAATTTAAAAATATATTCATGTGAAAGAGTTTATTTTAATGTTTTCTAACCATGTAACACAGCGATCAAATTCATTTGATTTTGTAATTTTTCAACCAAGTGTAATTAGCAGGAAAGCTTCTGAAGATTATTCTTCCCCATCAGTAGGATATTTCCGTATCCAATACTGTATGCGCACGCAATCGATTATTGCTCAGTCCCCGAAAGTTTCGAGCTCAGAGAGTTCATTCCCCTCTAGTTTGCCTTCCAAATTACCATCGTAAACCACACCTTCTCTCGATTCAATCACACACAAAAAGCATACTTAAGCGATATTCTGGTGGTGAGACGCATTCATTTTTCGTGAGGACATCGACAAGACAACATCGTTGCCTAACGTGCTGGAGGAGACACATACACGCGCAGAATTCTTTCCGTTTGGATGCCATTCAGCATCGAGAAAGTTCCGGAAAGATCTATTCTGGTGGTGAGACGCATTCATTTTTCGTGAGGACATCGACAAGACAACATCGTTACCTAACGTGCTGGAGGAGGTGGACGGCGAAAGATCGACACATACACGAGCGGAATTCTTTCCGTTTGGATGCCATTCAGCATCGAGAAAGTTCAGGAAAGATCTTATCATTTCTGGAAAATAATCTGCCAGTTCCTCTGGGAATTTAAAAATACATTCATGTGAAAGAGTTTATTTTAATGTTTTCTAACCATATAACACAGCGATCAAATACATTTGATTTTGTAATTTTTCAACCAAGTGTAATTAGCAGGAAAGCTTCTGAAGATTATTCTTCCCCATCAGTAGGATATTTCCGTATCCAATATTGTTGCGCATGCAATCGATTATTGCTAAGTCCCCGAATGTTTCGAGCTCAGAGAGTTCATTCCCCTCTAGTTTGCCTTCCAAATTGCCATCGTAAACCACACCTTCTCTCGATTCAATCACACACAAAAAGCATACTTAAGCAATATTCTGGTGGTGAGACGCATTCCATTCCACTCCGACCGTCGACAGAGACGGACGTGTTTGGAGCTCCATTTATTACCTGATTTTTAAAAAAGCTATTAATTTCTCTTTTCAGATTGTCTACCTGCGATTCATCAACTACCTGTCTGCCCTTGAGGACTACAACAATGGGGAAAACCCGGTCAACCGACCCAGGCATACCACATGGCACCAACAAAC
Organism: Toxorhynchites rutilus septentrionalis; assembly: GCF_029784135.1. Taxonomy (NCBI): domain Eukaryota; kingdom Metazoa; phylum Arthropoda; class Insecta; order Diptera; family Culicidae; genus Toxorhynchites; species Toxorhynchites rutilus. The sequence goes on along the minus strand of NC_073746.1, from coordinate 202,321,220 downwards.
GACATCGATCGGACACCGGCAAGGAGCCAATATTAGAAAGGAACCGCTATGCTTTATTGGATGGCCATACCGAGGAGGAACCAACTACCAGGAAAGTAAATGTTGAGAAAAAGGTGAAAGTACCACCTTATTTTACATATATATAGGAACTTTGAGGTCTGAACTGCTGGCGCTGAAATTGCAGCCAGTTTTTAAAATATGCAGTATCGGGATTAAAATCACTAGTCCCAACCTGGAGCAATATAAAATAATTGGATCATACCTGAAATAAAAAAATCATGAGTTTTACACTCACGATACGCCGTCTGAAAAACCATTTAAGGTGGTGTTGCGAGGTCTTCCTGCTATTGAGTTGGAGGATATTAAAAAAGATCTGGAACAATCATACAATATTCAGCCGTTGGCTGTATATCGGATGACTCGGCATAAGACACCAGACAATGGGTATTCCAATGTTTTGTACCTGATCCACTTCAAGAAAGGATCAGCCAACGTAACTCGCCTAAGAGAAATCAGTGAGATCTTCAACATCTCGGTACAATAGGACCGATACAAACCTCAACATCGGGATGTAACGCAATGTTCAAATTGCCTTGGTTTTGGACACGGACCAAGAAACTGTCACATGAAAACTCGTTGTGGCAAGTGTGCTGCTGACCACTTAACAAGCACTTGCAGCCTTCCAGAGGAAGAACCTCGCAAGTGCGTTAACTGTGGCGAAAGTCACCAAGCCACCAGCCGTAGCTGCACAAAACGTACGGATTTTAAACGTATCCGGAAGCAAGCTACTGATAAAACACAGAATAGAAAGAAGGTTCCCGAACTTACTGACAAGGAGTTCCCTCCAATGGTTTCTCGCACGATTCCTGTTCTTCCTCCTCTTCAACTTCCTACAGGTTGTCCCCAAACGGCCTCTTCTAGCGTAAAGCCAAAAAAGGAGCAACCGAGCTATAGTAAGGTTGCAGCTATTGGTTTACCACCTACACCAAAACCTTCACCTCATTCCTCTTCTACTGAGGAGCTTTATAGCATGCAGGAACTTGCAAACAGGGTTGCTTGAACTAGATCGACAGACTAGAAGTAGTCGAAACCAACAGGAACAAGTGCAAGTCATGCTACACTTTTATTATAACCATGGATCGGTCATCTCTCAGGCTAATTTATTGGAATGCCTGCTCTCTCAAGAGTAAGGTCATCGAATTCACTGACTTCTAGTGACAAACAGCATCGACGTAGCTATCATTACCGAGACGCATCTTAAACCGAATGTTAACCTTCGGGTTCCGAATTATCGTCTATTGAGAATAGATCGTACTAGTTCTGGTGGAGGAGGTGTTGCCCTAGCCATCAGAAATAACATCAGATATCGACTTTTGCCGTGCCTGAAACTCAACATCATCGAAGCTATAGGAGCGGAAATCACAACATCGATTGGGCCTATTATCGTGATTGCGGTCTACTATTCCAAGCAGACGTCAATCAGAGATGGCTCGGCGTTGCTTCTTAAAAACGATATCATCAAGCTAACACGAAGGCAGTCGAAATACGTTATCGGCGGGGACATTAATGCTCGACATCAGTCCTGGGGAAACCAAAGGAGGAATCAAAATGGAGTGACTCTAAACGATGATCTACAATGTGGGCACTACAGGATTCTTAGCAACCCCCACTCGAATTTCTCGTTCTGGAGTACATTCCATCATTGATTTCTTCATTACCAACATGGATCGCCACATCGGTTATCCTATTGCCCTTAACGAGTTGAGTTCGGATCACTTCCCAGTGATGGTTGAATTGGGAGTGAATGTCGTAGTCAGGAGGCCACAATGTAGACGAGACTATCATCGTGCGAATTGGGTGGAATTCCAGCAGCTTATCGAGAACAATATTGATCTCGATCAGCCTCTTGAATCTCCCGAAGATATCGAAACAACAGTCAGCTATATTCAAACTGCAGTTATTGAGGCTCGCCAAAACCACATCCCAGAAACGTGACTCTGAGTGACTCTGTTCAAATTGATCCAATTACTAAACATTTGATTAGACTTCGGAACCTCTATCGAAGACAGTACCAACGTACTGGTATTCGAGAGAGGAAACGACAGTATAATCAGTTAACCAAGGTTATCCAGACCAGAATGATTGATCTCCGTAACAAAAAATTCGCAAAAGATATAAGTAAACTTCCGAATAACTCCAAGCCATTTTGGAGGCTCGCTAAAATTCTCAAGACCAAGTCTAATCCTATTCCTCCTTCTCTACAACCTGACAATTCAGAACGATTGATAACACCTGCCGAAAAGGCTAATTGGCAACCATTTCGCTGGTTCACACAATCTTGTCCAGAACATTACAAGTCCATTTGAAGCTTCGGCGAATGATACTGTAAGGGCTATTGACAATATTCATTCTGTACCTCAAGAGAATGAAATCATCTCGACTGCAGAGGTTATCTCGGTTATACGCTCGTTGAAGAATATGAAGGCCCCCGGCTTCGATAGTATATTTAACATTGAGTTGAAACATCTTAGTAACAACTTATATGAAATTATGACTTCTGTCTTCAACAGATGTCTATCACTTGGCTACTTCCCCTCGAGTTGGAAGTTGGCAAAAGTGATCCCGATACTAAAACCCGGAAAACATCCTTCTTCTTCAAAGAGCTATCGACCAATTTGCCTTCTCCCAGCATTTTCGAAAGTATTCGAAAAAATTATATTAACGCGCATTCTTGCTTTTGCAGATGAGCACAATATATTTTTGGATGAGCAGTTTAGATTCCGAAAAGGCCACTCTACCATTCACCAGCTTTGTAGAGTATACAACATAATCAAACGAAACAAGTCAGTTTCAAAATCATCTGCCATGGCACTTCTTGATGTTGAAAAAGCATTTGATAATGTTTGGCATAATGGTCTCATTTACAAGCTTCAGAACTTTGGTTTTCCTACATACTTGATAAAAATTATCGAAAATTATCTTTCTGATAGAGCGTTCAATGTTTCTATAAACAATATTTCATCGGAGAAATTCATTGTGAATGCAGGTGTTCCTCAAGGATCCATCTTGGGACCAATTCTTTTCAATATCTACACTTCAGATATTCCCGCACTCCCATCTGATGGGAAACTGTCACTATTTGCAGATGACACTGCCATCATTTACAAGGGCAGAAGTATCACAGAACTAAGATCTAAACTTCAAAGAGGGTTAGACGCTTTGTCTGGATATTTCAATAATTGGAAAATATGCATAAATGCCGCAAAGACACAAGTTATATTGTTTCCCCACAAGAACACTCCATAGCTTGTTCCTCCTCAAAATATGACAGTCAGTCTTAATGGCAATAGTATTGAATGGTCTTCAGAAGTAGTGTATCTGGGTCTAACTTTCGATCGAAAGCTTACCTTCAGAGCACACATTGACAAAACAGACACAAGATGCAACATTTTAATCAGGTCATTGTATCCCCTGATCAATAGATACTCTCGATTATATCTAACGAATATACTTGCAGTATACAAACAAATAATATTTCCAGTTATCGCATATGCGATGCCCGTTTGGGAGTGCTGTGCTCCAACACACAAATTAAAACTTCAACGCATACAAAACAAAATTCTTCGTATGATTCTAAACACTCCTCCCAGAACGCGAAATTCGGAGATACATCAGCTGGCCGGAATTAAAACCTTGGATGAAATTATCAATAACAATTGTATGAAGTTTGAACAGAGTTGCGCTCCCTCAACACACGGAATAATACAAAATCTGTATGATTATGCTACCTGACTTTATAGTCGTTACCTTTCAAGGTAACGGCTTTGGGATTGGGTAGATATATTTATTTCCAGTTAGATAAGTAGTGTAAGTTGGGATAATGTAAATAATTTGGGGAGGGTATCTTATAAGTTAGATTTAGGTAAAAAAAAACTAGAAAAGTTTAGGCATGATTTTACAATAGGAATATGAAACAATCGAATAATGTGTATGATACAAATTATTACAAAACTTGACATTGCAACTTAAAGATGTAGAACCCTAGGTTGATCACTTGATATGTAGTACTTTATTATAATGTAAACCAAATTAAGAAATAAAAAGAATTTAAGTGAAAAAAAAAGTGAGACGCATTCATTTTTCGTGAGGACATCGACAAGACAACATCGTTGCCTAACGTGCTGGAGGAGACACATACACGCGCAGATTTCTTTCCGTTTGGATGCCATTCAGCATCGAGAAAGTTCCGGAAAGATCTAATCATTGCTGGAAAATAATCTGCCAGTTCCTCTGGGAATTTAAAAATACATTCATGTGAAAGAGTTTATTTTAATGTTTTCTATCCATGTAACACTGTGACCAAATATTTTTCAATCAAGTGCTATTAACAGGTGGTTATTGAGTTAGTATTAACCACTGGTGGACTTCCAGTATCGAGGAAAATGTGGAAATATCTAATCGTTGCTGGAAAATAATCTGCCAGTTCCCCTTGGAATTGAAAATTACATTCAAGCGAAAGAGTTTATTTTAATGTTTTCTATCCATAGAATATCCATATAATACATTTGGTTTTGTGATTTGTCAATCAAGTGCAGTTAGCAGGAAGGCTTCTGAAGATTATTCTTCAGAACAAGGTTTTTCGTATCCTATATTGGATGCATAAAACCTTGTACCTCCAACGTAACGCTCTCGTTTTCGAAGTCCCCCAAATATTCATTTATTCATTCATTCAGAATGGATTTTGATTCAACTTCAAACAAATGATCTCTAAATCAACGATAGTCCTACGTCACCCTTGCGGTTATACCATAGATATAACCCACTTCCTGTTTTTTAAGAAAATTCATTCTGAGATCACTGTAATGGGGGTGAAGTCTTCATCTAACGAGGATATGGAACCGAGGCGGCTTCACGCCACCGAGGTGACGCAATCCGAGTCGGCCGCCAACACGCCGTCGGAAGCGGCGGCCTCTCGCAAGCAAACCTGTGTTCCACAGATCGACCGGTTAGTTTGAAACATAGGAGACGACTCTCTAATTCAGACAGCATACGTTTATTACGTTTGTTAAAAGGCAATCAAAATGCATGACAAGCATAATTAACCGGGCAAACGTGATGCACCTGGTAAACGTATGCCGTTCGATGCTCGCTAACGCTCGGTCCGACTTGAAAAAGGATCGTCTCCTAAATTACCTGCTTAATTTTCGTAATATTCCATAACCCATGCTCATTTCTGAATGATCTCTTGACCTTAAAGAGCAATACGGAAGGGAAAGAAGACGGCATGTCAATTGCGCCTACACTAATTTCTTAAAATGACACAGCGACATCTTCAACATCTTTTTCGAATTTCATCATTGCACTTTCTCATTTTACTTTGTGTTTTTGTTTCTTTCTCTAAATTGCATAATGTTTTTGGAAAATTAATAGAATTATATGTATGTGTATATCTGTATATGTTCGATTTTTATATTGTATGTCAATTGTTGGCGATTCTACAAAACAGTAATCTAACATCAAAAGTGTTGTTGCTGCCTGATAACCAAAGCTAAATAATGTAGAGCTCTGCACCTCCTACAAATGAGCTCGGCTTGAAATATTATTTTAAGTACTGTTCCTAATTTCTAGTTGTAATCAAAACAAAATTAATTCCTTCAATTCTGTAATTCCGCAATTCCAAATGAAAAATAAAATGATCATGTCTCCAACAATTTCCCAAAACGCCTTATCGATCAACATTGTTGAGCTTTTACAGCTAAATCATAATTATTTTTCTTTTTTTTTTACTTTCTTCGTATAATACGTTTATCAATATCCTCTTTTTTACTCTTTTATTTCATTGGTCATATATTTCAAGGATGTGTATGCCTCTTCCATTAATTTTCTTCGCATTTTTAGCGCTATTCAGTTTCATTTATATGTTTGATAATATAACTAATATAAATTTTGCATTTTATAAAAATCCCACTTCGAAAATGTGTTTGTAAAAATCGAAAATGTGTTTGTAAAAAAACTGTAGCACTGATTTTTCTTTTTAGAAAGGGAAAAGACGACGCGATATCTAGCGTTCTAACCAACTGCGCACTGCTTACCGCGCCCGACGAAGATTAACGAAGACAGCACTGAGCACATATGGGTATCGTTAAGCATGTCACAATGTAAGCTTGTCCTTGGTGCTGTGTATATTCCTCCCGATAAGGTGTCGGATGTGTATCTGACTATTCGCCATATTGACTGTATGGAATCAGTAGCCTCACAATCCGAGCGTGATTCACTTGCTGTATTCGGTGACTGCAACAGACCTGGAATGCGATGGATTCGAAACGATGATTCTAGGTGTTACGTTGACCTCTCAATATCATCTATTACTCAATCTAACTATGTACTGCTAGACGGAATGGGCTCCAATAATATGTGGCAGATGAATTGCATGAAAAATCACTTCGAAAATACGCTTGATTTGCTGTTTTTCAATGAGGAGATAACTTGGAGACTCTTGATGAAATTGGCAATCCTCTTGTTCCAACTGACACCTGCCATCCGCCTTTCTCATGCACAATAGAAATTGACAAGCCTTTGCTGGAGCTCAATGACCAAGAGCATATTGGTTCCAGAATATTTCCTTGTGGTACCAAGAAGGGATGTTGAAACTGCGGGATCTAGCAGAGTTGACCACGACATATGGAGAACCTGTGTTCTTGAGGCAATTAACTTCAAGAAAGCAGATTTCAACAGATTGGGCCAATACTTGTCGTCAGTAGACTGGTCGCCAATGATTCAGTGTGTAAACATGGATGATGCTGTTAAAAAGAACACTGTTTTACTTCAACGCACTTTCGTTTTATTCGTTCCACTTCTACGTCCCCCGCAGAAACCTCCATGGTCAACCGCCGAGCTTCGACGTAGGAATAAACGCTGCAACACTGCGCATAAGGTTTAACGAAGAAATCGTAATCCAACGAACAAAGCGTCGTTTCAATTCGCCAGCCGTCAATATAGAAGCTGAATCGTCAACTCTATCGTGAGTATGTTATCATTGTTATCAAAACGTTTCTGGAATTTTGTGAAATCTAAGCGCAAAGAGTCTACACTACTTTCGGCAATGTATATGAATGAACGATTGGCTTGCAGTTCTTCGGATAAATGTGAGCTTTTTGCTTCCAACTTCTGTTCAATGTTCAACCCCGCCTCTGATAATGTTGAAGCTGTTGTTAAACTAACTCCTGCTGGAAGTGTAGACACTGATACACCTGTAGTGTCATCAGAAGGGATACGAAAAGCGGTAAAGAAATTGAAAATTTTCTGTCAGCCTTGACCTGATAGAATAGCAGCGTGTTCTGAAAAAATTCTCCGAACATCTGGAGCAACCATTACTCATTTGTATAGTTTATCTCTGAGGACTGCAACCTTCCCGACTCGTTGGAAAGCATAGTTCATGTTTCCGGTGCATTAAAATGACATCAAAAACGATGTCCGGGTTATCGGGGCATCACATCGCTGAGTGCTTGCTCGAAGCTATTTAAAATAATTATGTCGGAGCATATGCTTCGTCAGGTGAAACACTACATCTCCCCGAACCAACATGGATCATTCCTGGTAGAAGTGTCGCAACAAATTTTTATGAATTCACATCCTTCTGTCTTAGCAAAATTGAAGAGGGCCCACAAATTGACGCGATTTACTGACCTAAAAGCAGCATTCGACAAGGGATCATAGTATATTTCTGGCCAAACTAGCAAAACTTGGTTTCTCTGTAGGGCTCGTTAAATGGCTTCGCTCTTATTTCCTCGCTAGAAAACTAGCAGTCAAAATTGACTCTTGCACCTCAACCTGGTTTGAAAGCAGCTCCGGAGATCCTCGAGGTAGCAATTTGGGACCACTGCTATTCTCACTGTTCATCAACGATACAATCGTGTATCTTGGAGCCGACTGTTGCGTGGTATATGCTGATGGTCGAAAGCTTTACATTGCCGTCAACAGCATTGAAGATTGTCGTGGACTTCAAAACCTGCTTGATAAATCCGCTGCATGGTGTAAACAAGATGCAACTAAACATACCAAAATGCTGTGTCATAAGTTTCCACCGTAAGATGGACCTCCTGTCGTTCGAATAGACTGTCGAGGGCGAAGTATTAAGTCGAGTTCAAACGATTAGAAATCTCGGTGTTTTCCATGATCCAGCTCTTTAATTCCGGAACTCGTCGTCATGGGATTTGTAAGCAAATTGAGCAGAGAATTCAGAGACCCTTACACACTGAAATCCTTGTATTCGTGTTTGGTTCGGCCGAGAGAGTTTGTCGGTTGCTTTGATCTAAGCAGTCCGTCTAAATATCATCCATCGTGTATGGATGTGTGAGTGAGAAGGTGGGTGTCTGTGTGCAGCTACACTTGAATGCAGAATAAGGAGAGAGAAATAGAATGCATACCACTGCAGTTTTAATGTCAAATGACATTAAAACTACAGTCATATTAGTTGGAATTAAAGGATGGTTATGAGCACGAATGGTAGAATGGAAATAGCATATTTTCACCGCTCTTCTGAGTACTTTCGACAGAAAGAGAGAATGTATAAAGGTTCAATTGATGGTCGTGTTTACGGCTGTATGTTCATTTCTGAGGTGACTGTTGGAACCGAGAAATGCATTCTTGGTCACATTCGCAATGAAACACAAATCTCTGCATTACTCGAGAAGTAATGAAGCAAATGAAACCAAATTTGGCATGTGGAGGTTTTAGGGTGCAATGAATGTTTTTACGGTGGTTAGACACTCCATCCTCTTCTCCAAAGGGGGGGAGGGGGAGGATGCTGAACAACTCGAGAACTAATCAAACAAATGGAATCAAACTTAGCATATAGAGGTTTAGAGGTTTTAGGGATCGATAAACGTTTCTATAGTAGTTTGATACTCCTCCCCCCTCTGTTGGAGGGCTGCCATACAAATGAAACACAAATTCCTGCATAACTCGAAAAGAATCAAGCAAATGGAGCCAAATTTAGGATGTGAAGGTTTTTGGATACAAGAAATGTTTCTATGATGGTATGACACCACTTCCTCCTCTGAAAAGGAAAGGGGGTCCCATAAAAATAATGCACATATTTCAACCAAACAAGACAATTGAAAATTTTCGGAAAACTCTGAAGGAAAATGGAAAAATTCCAAAATTTAATTCGCATGTGTTCTACAATTACATATTGACAAGCATTACATAGTACGTTTGATGTTTGCGGTAACGAAATTGATCTTCGTTCCAAAGTGGGAATGGATTTTAATGTGATAAAACGTACTCCTATATCGTCTACTATCTATATCAATAAAAATAGATCACCGAATGTGTGATCTATTTTTATTGAATGAGCCAAATTCGAGAAAGGAATTGCCCGATTTAGGGCTGTCTTCATTCTATTATATTTTCTGTATCAAACATTTAGTCCATGTAACGGAGAAACATTTTATTTGCAAGTGGATGAAAAATTTTGCACGAGAATTGTTTCTGAAAATAATCTATTCTAATGTCGAGTTTTGGTAGAAGTACTGAAATTTTATATTAAAAAACAGGAAGTGGGTTATATCTATGGTATAACCGCAAGGGTGACGTAGGACTATCGTTGATTTAGAGATCATTTGTTTGAAGTTGAATCAAAATCCATTCTGAATGAATGAATAAATGAATATTTGGGGGACTTCAAAAACGAGAGCGTTACGTTGGAGGCACAAGGTTTTATGCATCCAATATAGGATACGAAAAACCTTGTTCTGAAGAATAATCATCAGAAGCCTTCCTGCTAACTGCACTTGATTGACAAATCACAAAACCAAATGTATTATATGGATATTTTATGGATAGAAAACATTAAAATAAACTCTTTCGCTTGAATGTAATTTTCAATTCCAAGGGGAACTGGCAGATTATTTTCCAGCAACGATTAGATATTTCCACATTTTCCTCGATACTGGAAGTCCACCAGTGGTTAATACTAACTCGATAACCACCTGTTAATAGCACTTGATTGAAAAATATTTGGTGACAGTGTTACATGGATAGAAAACATTAAAATAAACTCTTTCACATGAATGTATTTTTAAATTCCCAGAGGAACTGGCAGATTATTTTCCAGCAATGATTAGATCTTTCCGGAACTTTCTCGATGCTGAATGGCATCCAAACGGAAAGAAATCTGCGCGTGTATGTGTCTCCTCCAGCACGTTAGGCAACGATGTTGTCTTGTCGATGTCCTCACGAAAAATGAAAGCGTCTCACCACCAGAATATTGCTTAAGTATGCTTTTTGTGTGTGATTGAATCGAGAGAAGGTGTGGTTTACGATGGCAATTTGGAAGGCAAACTAGAGGGGAATGAACTCTCTGAGCTCGAAACATTCGGGGACTTAGCAATAATCGATTGCGTGCGCATACAATATTGGATACGGAAATATCCTACTGATGGGGAAGAATAATCTTCAGAAGCTTTCCTGCTAATTACACTTGGTTGAAAAATTACAAAATCAAATGTATTTGATCGCTGTGTTATATGGTTAGAAAACATTAAAATAAACTCTTTCACATGAATGTATTTTTAAATTCCCAGAGGAACTGGCAGATTATTTTCCAGAAATGATTAGATCTTTCCTGAACTTTCTCGATGCTGAATGGCATCCAAACGGAAAGAATTCCGCTCGTGTATGTGTCGATCTTTCGCCGTCCACCTCCTCCAGCACGTTAGGTAACGATGTTGTCTTGTCGATGTCCTCAGGAAAAATGAATGCGTCTCACCACCAGAATAGATCTTTCCGGAACTTTCTCGATGCTGAATGGCATCCAAACGGAAAGAATTCTGCGCGTGTATGTGTCTCCTCCAGCACGTTAGGCAACGATGTTGTCTTGTTGATGTCCTCACGAAAAATGAATGCGTCTCACCACCAGAATATCGCTTAAGTATGCTTTTTGTGTGTGATTGAATCGAGAGAAGGTGTGGTTTAAGATGGTAATTTGGAAGGCAAACTAGAGGGGAATGAACTATCTGAGCTCGAATCTTTCGGGGACTGAGCAATAATCGATTGCGTGCGCATACAATATTGGATACGGAAATATCCTACTGATGGGGAAGAATAATCTTCAGAAGCTTTCCTGCTAATTACACTTGGTTGAAAAATTACAAAATCAAATGAATTTGATCGCTGTGTTACATGGTTAGAAAACATTAAAATAAACTCTTTCACATGACTATATTTTTAAATTCCCAGAGGAACTGGCAGATTATTTTCCAGAAATGATTAGATCTTTCCGGAACTCTCTCGATGCTGAATGGCATCCAAACGGAAAGAATTCCGCGCGTGTATGTGTGTGTGTAGCGATGTCTTCCTGGGGAACCGTTTGTGGCATCACTCTCCTCCTGATGGATTCCCTTCTGGACTAAGGTGCACAAACAGGCTCTTGGTGACACCGTTCATTCGCGCTTTCATGATAAACGAAGAGCTTCACCACAACAGCGATAACATGCTCCAATCGCTGTTCAATTAGAACTGAGTGGATTTCCGAGCGGCGCTCGCTTATATACCGATTGGTTATTTCAATAGCCTGTTTCGAGAACAATTTTAAGGCTATTGAAACAAGTTTTTGGATCAAAAAGTAACAAGTATATAACGCGTAGACATTTTATCTTTCGAATGAAGTGTTTATCATACTATTTCGTTCAGTTATTCAGGAGCTATTAACGCTCAAAATCTCGGTCTCCGACGTAACGCGAAACTTTGATTTTACACCCCGGTATAGAAATGAAAGACGTAGTCCTACGTCAAAATAATTTTGAAGGGTAGATTAAAAGATCAATCAATTAACTGTTCTGCGATTGGACCCACTGGACTGCCATAAAATGAAACATAAATTTCTGCATAACTCGAGAACTAATCAAACAAATGGAATTAAACTTAGCATATAGAGGTTTTAGGGATTGTTAAACGTTTCTATGTTGGTTCGACACTCCTCCCTCCTCTCTAAGGGGAGGAAACACAAATTTCTGTATAAATCGAAAACTAATCAATCAAATGTAGCCGAATTTGACATGTGAAGGTTTTTGAATATGAGAAATGTTTCTATGATAGTATGACACCCCTCCCTCCTCTGAAATGGAGAGAGAGTCCCGTAAAAAAAATGCACATATTTCAAACAAACATGACAATTGATTTTTTTAATGTGATAAAACGCACTCTTATATCTTCTTCTATCTATTTAAATAAGAATGGATCACCGAATGTGTTGATAAGAGAAAAAATCGAGAAAGGAATTGCCCGATTTAGGGCTGACTTTATTCTATCATATTTACTGTATCAAACATTTATTCCATGTGACGAAGAAACATGTTATTTGTATGTGGTTGAATAATCTTGAATGAGAATTATGTCTGAAAATAATCTGATAATATAATGACGAGTTTGGGTAAAAGTACTAGTAATTTTATAGTAAAAGGTAATTTTAAAGGGTAGATTAGAAAATCAATCAATGAACAGTTCTGCAAATGGACCTATGAACGTGCGCTTAGTGAAAAAACGTGAATGTGATAACGAAAAATAAATTTTGGGCTGGACGAAGTTCGCCGGGTCAGCTAGTATTAATATTAATATAAATAAATAAATAAAAACATTAAGCACAGATTATTGATAAAAATGTTGAGCCATAGTGGCTCCATTTCCTTGAATCCACTCCAGAAGGGATGTTGAAACTGTACGATCTAACTGAGTTGACTACGACATATGGAGAATCTATGTCCTTTAGTTTCTAGACAAATAAGACGTGCGGGGCATTGTCGGAGACTTTTGCGAGCTCAGCATAAACCGCGTCAACTTGCCGCCCTTCATCAACTTTACGGGACAGTTCGGTAACATACTACATCGGACTCTTTGTGGTAGAGAGACGCTTCATGAATCCATGCTGACCGTCGAAAATCATAGACGCCACGTTGTATGAGAGATTATACATCAGTCATTCGAACACTTTGCTGAGATAGCAAATCATGGATACGTCGTGATGATCTATCACTTTTATAAACAATTGTTGCAACCCGTTTTCCAAGCCACTGGAAATGTTCTTTTTAGAAGCGTTCGGTTAAATAGATACAAATTCTCTTAGCAGTTTCTCAGCAACTAACGTGGTATACTGTGGTACCATATTCTTTCTGATGTCCAGGCTGATAATACGCTATATGTATATTGAGAGCAACGACGGAGTTCTCTATAACAATATTGAAAACTACGTTCTGAATAAAACGAAAAAGTTTAATTCATCCGACTAACAGTGTGGTAGATCAAACTAATATTTTGATATTTATTTTGAGCAATGCTTATACAAAAAAAAACAAATATAAAAATAAAATATCTTAAAGGGTTGTTAGGAAAATACAGTATACACTACAACTTAGCTCTTACATTTAACAGACATAAAGTGACTATATATATATATATTATATTACGTTACATTCATTCACCATTCATTTGTTCGTAAATTTTTGTTATTGCTTGATGCCATTCAAGAGCATATCCTTGTGGATCTTCTAAATAATATGTTCGATGAGGCTAAAAATAGATAAAATATACTCATGGTTAAGAGATATTTCAGATAGCAATGCGACAATTGTTATAAGATAATAGTTATCGTAATTCATAATTAAAAGAATAAAGTGATTATCATACCACTTCGTTTAGCTGAAAAAGAATTATTAACGCTCAAAGGAGGAATCCGTTCCTCCTACCCCAGCGCAAAGAATACTCCCTCCTCAACCCCCGACAAATTGAATCGTCGGCATTCGAATAAAACTGTTGCTTTTACTAAAAAATGCGGCTCCGTTCAGTTCGGCGGCAGAAAATAAATTGGATTGGGAGAAAAAATCATAGTTTTTAGGCGAGCGTGCGAGCGAGATCATTTTTCCTTTGTAATCACAACTGAATGGATTTCCGAGCGAGCATCAGCTTATATAGAGATTTGTATGATTTCAATAGTTTGTTTTCAAACAAGTTTTCGGGTTAATAATTAATAAGCATATACCTCTAAGCCATTTCATCTCTCGAATCAAGTGATTGTAATACAACTTCGTTTATTTGGAAAAGAATTACTAACGCTCAAAAAAGGAATCGATTTCTTCTCGAAAATAGATAAACACCCAACTTCTTCTTTGGATGGAATTGACTTCATTTCTTGAATTTCAGATTGCTTTTTCGGCGCCATCGACTTGTCCAACTTGATGCTAGGTTCTGCTTGTGCTGCAACTAAGTGGTTCTGATCCCAAGACAGTATTGCGCCTCCCCGAGGTCTTTCATTTGAAACCGCCTGTACAGATAAGCCTTAAGCCGCCGATAGTTTGTAAAAATCAAGAGGTCGTCGACGTAGATGACCTCAACCGTTATCTTATCCCCATGAACACACCAATACAAGCAGAGATCTACACTCGACCGCTTCAACCCAAACTTATGGAGCAAACCTCATTCAACTACGTGTTCCATACGCGGCTAGACTGCTTGAGGCCTTTCAGCCGCTTCTTGAGTATGCAAACTTTTCCATTTTCCGCTGCGAACCCTTCTGGTTGTAGCATGTAAATCTCTTCATCCTTTAGCTCGCTCCAAACAAAAGCTGTGACCGCATCCATCTGGCCGATGTCCAAATTGTACCGCACCGCCAGGGCCATCAAGTATCGGACGATCGCGTATCGCATGAGAATATAATTCGTTGTAATCCTGACCAGATAACTGGTCGGGTCATCCATTGTATCCTCATCGCTCATCTTGATTGAGGATAACTGAGGAGAATAAACACCGTCAGGAAATGTAACTCACAAAATCACTATACTTGCCTTGACAACGGTGCTCCCGAACTCTACGCCGCAATCCCTGCTGCGTTTCATCACCTGATCTTTTCAGTTGGGTTATTCTCCGCCTCGCTGAACAAACTATCGACACCGATCGCTTCTTCCGCTGGCTCGATATCGTCACGATTACCATCGACAACTCCAGCACCAGCAGGCTCGACTGTATCGCATGCAGGACGGTCACGGAACTCATCCCAACAAAGCTCCATAAACTCCACCGGCTTCACTGGTTGTTCCACCTCGAAAATAACGATATCGTCCTCCATAACTACGACGTCTCGGCTGAAGTAGAAACAATGAAAATGCCCTTCTCGGATTTGGGATCGATCTTCTTCCTTTTTGCTTTCGGAATCAGGGTCATCACTCTTGAACCAAAAATCTTGAGATGCCCCAGATCCGACTTCTTCTCAGTTCACGCCTCTTCCAATGTTTTGTCCTCCATAGAACGTGTGGGACAACGATTCACCACGTGAGCAGCAGTCGAAATAGCTTTGCATCGTTGAGCACTTATCGCACTTTTTCAACTAACGTGCGGTACATTCTCTTGGCTGCCTCGTTCGGCTCTGGTGTATACGGGCACGTGGTTCGACGTCGAAATTCGTTCAACTCCAGCAACTCCAGCAGTTCCTCAGCTTTTGACTCGCTGCTAGGAAAAGAACGCCTCACATGAAGTGCAAGCAAATAGGCAACACAGTTCTTCAACGTTCCGGGTAGATAATCAATTCCGTCCGCAATCCGTTATAGCTTCCTCAGTCCAGAGACGTCGATGCCAAAGCTCAATTACGCTTACCAGACATTCTCCGACCGATTGACTCAGTACAGGTCACCTTCCTCGACACCGACGATAACCAGATTGCTAACAGCATCTTAACATTTGTCCTTGCTGAAAAGAACAATTTTTCCCTTTTTGCAGATGCAGATGGATAGCAGATTTGTAGCCAGTTCCGGAATCTTCAGTACTCCGCTGGCATCAATTTGATCATCGTCGCTGTTCAACACAAGAGTACCCGTTGCTACGGCCTTCATACTGGTGTTGTTCGCCGTTCCGACACCGTAAACTGGTAAACCACGGAAACGATATTACATGCATTACATCCCCCTCGCTGGAGACTACGCCTAGAATCATCACATGGGTCGGAAACTTCGTTGACATGACGATAGGAACCTGACTACGATCTGGTGCAAGTCACCTGTTATTCTTTCGATTCACCTTTTGATCCTGATTAAAATAAAAATCCATCAGAGAAAAATATTACAAAATTAATATGACGAGGATGCTTCAACCGACTCAGATGTTTTTTAGCTTTCTACAATCGCCGTGATTTGGTCGCAGCGTTCTTGAATTGACCTCCGCGTAACGCATACGACTTCTGGCCAAAGTTTCTGACCATTACTCGCCGGATCGAGGAGCCCAAACACCCGTTTTCCCGAACCATGGACCTCGCTGGATTCTTTTTGATTATTTTTTCCACTTTTTTGACCCTGCTACGTTCGGCGGTAGTACGACAATAAAACGACAAAGGCTGACCGACCCAGATCCGGGCGACGGGTGTATTTCCTGGGAGGCTCCATCACACGGATGTGGGTGACACTTTCCTCGTTGAATTTGAATAGGATTTTCAAACGGAATGTGATAGAATAGGAAAAATACCTCAACATGAGTGATGCACATGTGTTGGTACTCGCGAGACTTTCTCGTGTGCCTGCCTCAAAGTGACATTTGGTGCCGTCGGGGGAAGTTGTGCTTCTGATGTTAAAAAACTAATCTTCGTAATATGGCACGTAGAACAATTAGTGATGAAGAACTGTTTCACATAAATATCGCCGTTAAAGTCATCCAATAAATTTATTCATTTGTTGCACACAGCTCGCAATGATTGTATGAGATATGAGGCTGAATAGGGCAAAGCACATTATCTCTTCTACGTGCTGTGCGAGATTTCAGAAGGCCTAACCAAATATCACTTTGAGGCAGGTACAATAGAAAGTCTCGCGAGCACTAATGCACGAGTATCTCTCTGTGTACACAACACATGTGCATCGTTCGCATCGAAACGCGACGAGATCTTCCTGAAAACATCACAAAATTTTAAGTAAGAGAAGAGAAAGAGCCAATCCTGAGCTCGCGTGCTAAAGCCCGGTCTCATCGCTTGCACATGGAAGAGTTGTGAGCAGCGTTGCCAATGTTCCAGTTTAAACTGGATTCTTCCAGTTTTTTTCTCGATGCAGTCATCCAGTTGAACCCTAAATTCTTCCAGTTTTTTGGAATATCGTCCAGTTTTATCCAGTTTTTCATATTTGTGCCCTAGTTTTATCCATTTTATGTCAAATAAATTTACAATGATAAATATTATCTGTCCCTCCCTCTCGACATTGGATCGATCTCTGGATAAAACATTCTGAAGTTCAGAAGGTCATAGAGTAAATGGTTTCCATTGACTTTAATTGATATGAATATAAAACCCAAGTAATCTTGCTTCCGTTTACAACAAATGGATATTAGTTTCTCATAGTCACTCGAAGGAAATTTAGTTCTAAATATAATTAATTGAATTAATGCAAACAAACTCCCCTAAATAGCTAAAAGCTATCATGCATAAAATGCATGAGGGTGCATCCGTGGCCGAGTGGTTAGCATCTCACATTATCATGTCGGGTGTTCGGGTTCGATTCCCGTTCTGGCCGGGGGATTTTTCGTCAAAGAAATTTCCTTCGATTTGCACTGTGGTCACGCGTATTCTAGAGTTTGCCTCTCGGAATACATTCATGGCGTGTTATTTGGCTAAAGAAATCTCAACTAAGTATTAATATGTGACGCTAGTTAATGCATACATTGAGACGGCAAAAGTTCCACAAGGAACGTGAACGCCATTCAAGAAGAAGAAGAAGCATAAAATGCATGTGAACCCTAGTGTATATTTTGCAAGAAAGCATACTATGCATATTTTTCCAAAAGTACTTTCTCGAGCTAGAGGAAATATTAGGCTGTCAAAAAAGTCCTGCGGTATTTTTTTTGAATTTTCATTTGTTCATAAAATTAGTTACAATCATCTGTTTTAAGTCAAATATGCGCCGTTTTGTTCGATGACTTGTTCCCAACGAGATGCCAACTTCATAATACCCCTGTTATAGAAGCTCGCTTCCTTATTGGCAAAAAACTCGGATAGCCAATTTTCACAGGCCTCTTTTGTGGCTAGCTTCTGACTACCTAGCTCGTTCGCCATGGACAAAAACAGGTGGTAGTCACTTGGTGCAAGGTCCGGACTATACAGCGGATGCAAAAGAAACCTCCCATCCGAGCTCCCGGAGCTTCTGGCGCGTCACCAAAGAAGTGTGTGGCCTGGCGTTGTCCTGATGGAAGACAATGCGGCCTCTGTTTATCAAAGATGGCCTCTTCTTCATGAGTGCTACCTTCAAGCGTTCCAGTTGTTGGCAGTACAGGTCCGAATTGAGCGTTTGGCCATAGGGAAGCAGCTCATAATAGATTATTCCTTGACAATCCCACCAAACACACAGCAGAACCTTCCTGGCCGTTAATGAGGGCTCGGCCACCGTCTGAGCCGCTTCAGCGGGCTTCGACCACGACCGTTTGCGCTTCACGTTGTCATAAGTGACCCACTTTTCATCGCCAGTCACCATCCGCTTCAGAAACGGGTCGATTTTGTTGTGATTCAGCAGCGATTCACATGCGTCGATACGGTCAAAGATGTTTTTTGCGTCAACGTGTGTGGCACCCATACATCGAGCTTCTTTGTGAATCCAAGCTTCTTCAAATGGTTAATAACGGTTTGATGACTTATCCCCAGCTCTTGGCCGATGCTACGGCTGCTACTATGCCGGTCTTTCTCGGCTAATTCAGCGATTTTGTCGCAATTTTCGACGACAGGCCTTCCGGAGCGTGGCGCATCTTCGACGACCTCTACACCAGAACGAAAACGTTGAAACCATCGTTGTGCGGTGGAAATGGAAACTGTATCGGGTCCATAAACTGCACAAATTTTATTGGCAGCTTGAGATGCATTTTTGCCTTTGTCATAGTAGTACTGTAAAATATGTCGGATTTTCTCTTTATTTTGCTCCATATTTGCGACAATATAACTCACGAACGACTTAACCTAACAAAACACTGTCAAGGACTATATTATAGCGCGCAAAAATACCTTTCCAACAAGTTATAAAGGGTGTGTCACATCAAATTGCATCACGGAAAAAACACTGTAGAAATTCGCCCAGTAGACCGATCCTTTTGAAAATTTTAGACAGTAAAATAAAAACTATTAAACAACTTTTGGCATTTTCTTTTTATTCATACTTCGAGCCCAAGCCCGTATGCTCGCTTCCTCTTTACCCCGTCCATAAGGTTCTGTACAACGTCAGGTTGTAGTTTATTTTTTTGAACAGAAATCCATTTTCTTTTGAAGTCCGCCTCCGATTTGACAACTTTTGGGTTCTTCCGGAGGGCCTGCTTCATAATCGCCCAATATTTCTCTATTGGGCGAAGCTCCGGCGCGTTGGGCGGGTTCATTTCCTCTGGCACGAAGGTGACCCCGTTGGCTTCGTACCACTCCAACACGTCCTTTGAATAGTGGCACGAAGCGAGATCCGGCCAGAAGATGGTCGGGCCCTCGTGCTGCTTCAATAGTGGTAGTAAGCGCTGCTGTAGGCACTCCTTAAGGTGAAGGTGGAAGCTAGCCATTGTAGTAGTATAGGTAAACCCTCGTGTAAAAATGGGGTAATAGTGTTTGTGAGAGGAGAGCAAAGCACACGTAAATAGATCAATTCACTTATCAGACTGTGTGGCGCTTCATTGACACGAGTCTTTGAATACATTTGAAAAAAAAAAACAAATAACAATTCAATACTAAAGTAAAATGTATGAACGATATGTTCCGATGAACAATTGCAAATATAAATATATATAGAAGGTGCATTTGCATATGATTCTGATTATACGCGAGCGTAACATGAACAAATTTATAACACATGCGAATTGGGGCACTTTTGGTATTAACAAGTTCTTCCGCATAGTAACTCGATGTTGATAATTCCTTAATATTTTCCTTCGTTGATCGTATTGTTTTCACATATTCACGTTGGAAAGCCTTAACCCTTCTCTTCGTTGGCCGAGGCATTTAGATCGAATTTAATACTTTTCCGTTTACTGTTTTTGAAAGCATAGGCAGCCGTGGCAGTGTTCCGAGCTCTGCAATACAATTTTCTTACCCAATGTCTTCAATGTCAATGTCAATGTCTAAACTTACATTATAGACCTATTAAACGTAAAAATAATAATTGTATTGATATCAACACAATTTTATTCTATTGATTTTCATGACATGGGACTCTATGACTCCGGAATAACATTTTATTGAGTGGTTTTTATAGCTGTTTCGATTATGTTGTTTGGCATCAGTGTCGAAAAAATAACGATGCTTCCACTAATACAAACAAAACCATTGCAGAAGATTGAAAAACAAAAATTTAACTTTCAGAGCACTTGCTCGAGTTTTCCGACGTTCTTCACTATACGGTGCGAAAGCAGATGAAAATGTAATATCTTGTGAGTAATCGATTAGAGTTTGGTTGATATTACTTGATGGGAAGTGTGCGAAAACGATCATTTTCTTCACACTGTTTCGCAAAAATATTTATTTTCGGGCGAGAGGTGAGGGAGGGAGATGAAAGAAATGAGCGCCATTGTGGCAGCCATTTATGGCTAGCTTCCACCTTCACCTTAAGGTAAACCTGCCCGTTTACCGTGCCAGTCATCACGAAGGGGGCGCTCCGCTTTCCGCAAGAGCAGATCGCTTGCCACACCATGTACTTTTTGGCAAACTTGGATAGTTTCTGCTTGCGAATCTCCTCCGGAACGCTGAATTTGTCCTCTGCGGAGAAGAACAACAGGCCCGGCAGCTGACGAAAGTCCTCTTTGACGTAGGTTTCGTCGTCCATTACCAGGCAATGCGGCTTCGTCAGCATTTCGGTGTACAGCTTCCGGGCTCGCGTCTTCCCCACCATGTTTTGCCTTCCGTCGCGGTTAGGAGCCTTTTGAACCTTGTATGTACGCAGGCCCTCCCGCTGCTTGGTCCGCTGGACGAATGAACTTGACAAATTCAGCTTATTGGCGACATCTCGGACCGAACTTTTTGGATCACGTCTAAACTGCTTAACTACGCGCTTGTGATCTTTTTCACTGACGGAGCATCCATTCTTGCCGTTCTTCACCTTCCGGTCGATGGTTAGGTTCTCGAAGTATCGTTTTAGTACTCTGCTGACCGTGGATTGGACGATTTCCAGCATCTTACCGATGTCCCGATGTGACAACTCCGGATTCTCGAAATGAGTGCACAGGATTAATTCACGACGCTCTTTTTCGTTCGACGACATTTTTCCAAATTTACGAAAAATTGACAGTGAAGCATGGCCAACGTGATCTATACACTCTTATCTGATTATAAGCGAAAGCTGAAGATATAATTCCTAAAAATTAATTTTCTACATCGTTTTTTCCGTGATGCAATTTGATGTGACACACCCTTTAGATACACTCGATACAATGAATACAACTAGAACTACGCGCTTACAACGAACCTCGCGGAAATACCGCAGGACTTTTTTAACAGCCTAATATTTAAGGGTCTCTCATCTTGATCTTAATACCGAAATTTGGTTTGTACTACCCTCATATAAGATGTAAATTAGCAATGAATAATACGAAAAAAATGAGAGAAATAGCATCTCTATACCAAAATTTGATAATTTCAATACCAAAGCAATACTTGAGCAACGTTGTTTGTGGTTATTTGAGTATTGAAATAACATTATGAGAAGTTGTTTATGGTTTTTTTTTTTTGTATTTTACCTCGTATCTCATGCTGATCCGTGCCTTTTTGAGGTATCGATCTATACGCTACGCTCTTCTATCAGCGATTTTATGGATTTTATAAAGCGATAAATACGAAACTCTTCAAGTTTTGCCCAAATTAAACCATTCCTCAAATATTGTTTCATAGTAATTACAGTTACAGTTTTATGAACTACATATACACTACATGAAGCATAAAAAAATCTATTTCTCAAGCATTGAAATGGGTATAAAACCAATTTAGACAAATCATAGCCGGTCTTCTTAAAATTAAAAGGATTTACAGGATCCAGTTTCCTTCCAGTTTTTTAAGAGCAATCTTCCTGTTTTTTCAAAAATATTATTAGCAACCCTGGTTGTGAGGAAGAAAAAATCGATACTCGTCTCTCTAAATTTAAGCGCGCACAGAAATTCTGCTCACTCGGCTGCCTTCTGCCTCGCTCATTTGTTGCAGCAGCTCCCAATGACTTTGTGAGATGCGAGACTGGATAACGTAAAGCACACTGTCTCTTTCGCGTGTTGTGCGAGATCTCGGAAAGTCTACTTGCGAGACAAGCTTATCGTTCGCACCAACACACAAAAACGTGCCGCTGCTACGACACGAAGTCGTACGCGACGAGAACGGGGGATTCGCACAGTGACCACCAACGCGTACGGACGGGTTTTTCGGTGGCAGTTTTTTGACGTGTCCTACGTCTTTTATTTCTATACCGGGGTGTAAAATCAAAGTTTCGAAAACGAAAGCGTTACGCCGGAGACCGAGATTTTGAGTGTTAATAGCTCCTAAACAACTGAACGAAATGGTATGATAAACACTTCATTCGAAAGATAAAATGTCTACGCGTTCTATACTTATTACTTTCTGATTCAAAAACTTGTTTCAATAGTCTTAAATTTGCTTTCAAAACAGGCTATTGAAATCACCAATCGGTATATAAGCGAGCGCCGCTCGGAAATCCACTCATTTCCCCACAAGAACACTCCGAAGCTTGTTCCTCCTCAAAATATGACAGTCAGTCTTAATGGCAATAGTATTGAATGGTCTTCAGAAGTAGTCTATCTGGGTCTAACTTTCGATCGAAAACTTACCTTCAGAGCACACATTGACAAAACAGACACAAGATGCAACATTTTAATCAGGTCATTGTATCCCCTGATCAATAGATACTCTCGATTATCTCTAACGAATAAACTTGCAGTATATAAACAAATAATATTTCCAGTTATCGCATATGCGATGCCCGTTTGGGAGTGCTGTGCTCCAACACACAAATTAAAACTTCAACGCATACAAAACAAAATTCTTCGTATGCTTCTAAACTCTCCTCCCAGAACGCGAAATTCGGAGATGCATCAACTGGCCGGGATTAAAACCTTGGATGAAATTATCAGTAATAATTGCATGAATTTTGAACAGAGTTGCGCTCTCTCAATACACGAAATAATACAAAATCTGTATGATCCGCAGTATAATACCTGTTCCTCAGAAACGCCGATGTCAACGTTTAATGATGTTTCCTTCGTTGTGTCCCTGTTTCATATCCCTCCTATCCGATCTATAAACTTTTACTTAGTCGCGGCAATACATACACACACTCTTTACAGATAGACGGACCAAAGGTTGTGCAGTCCACTGATCATTCAACAAGAGCCAAAAGTTGTACCGCTCATGACAGCTCAATAGTTGCTTCTTGATATTTTTCTGAAGGCTTTGTACTTATTCAATGTTCAACGCCGGGCATCTTTTGGCGTATGCACATATCGTACAATCAAAATGATAGCTGTGATAGGGAATGCATAGGTGGTCATCAGCTCATTCACTATCATATATTTCACTATTGAGCACATTACCGTACCTTAAACTGTGGTTTCGGAAACGAATGAATTGTAAGATTTGTAGTCTCCGCAAACAATGTAAATAAAAATGAAATGGAGACGAACTTTACGATCTGTCGAGAAATAGATGAGCTATAAGCGTTCTGATAAACCAATAGTGAATACAGGGACGGATGACCTTCGGATTAAAGTCCTTTAAAATAAGAACAGAGTAGCAGGAAATACACAGCTCATCATGTTGCTCCTTAGTTATGTTTCTATACACTGCAGATGTAACCTCAGTCAATTTTCAACATCAGTTATCAACCAAAGAAAGCAGTTCTTGCTACCGAGAAAATCGTGAATGCCATCCTGCATACAATGTGTTGTAATTTGAAGCCACTTTCAATTCGGGAACCATGCATGGGTTTGTGAAAACTGAATGATCAACTTAAAAGACCCCAACCACCAATAAGTTCAAAAACAAGCATAAACAAAATAAATCAGTTCATATTATATATCATATTATGTCACTTTAGAATGCATTGGTATTGTGGATAACTTTTAATAACTCTTCTTTAAAAGGTTTAATGGCCCTGAAAAGCGCCGTGTTTTACGGTGGCTGGTTTTGCCACCAAAGCAGTCTGTATAAACAAACTTTTTCCTTTTTCTACCTGCTGCCGTTTTGCGATTGCGTTTGCCACTCACTGAAACTAGTTGTTGCCACCGAACCAAATGTGCTCTGTTCTGTAGGCGGGTTTTCTTATTGTCGTGAGCAGCATTGCAAGCCAACTCGAGCACTCCGCCGGTCGAAATTCTATAACCGCTATTAGGTATACTGGTGCTCCGGAACCAATCCGTCGATGCGATGTGATGTGAAACGATGCCATACAACCACACTGATTTACGGTTTGAAAGAGAATGATATATTTTTCAGCGGATCCGCGCGTTTTGTATTTTAGCGGTACACGCTCACAGGATAGAGACAAATCAGCAGACTCAGCCAAAGGGGCGAGTCCAACGAGACGAACGAATGAGCGTTAAAAGGCAGCGATGGCAAAAAAATACATTCATTACGATTTGTTCTAGAGATGGGCAAAACAGTTCACTTTGATGAACGGTTCACTCATTAACCGTTCATCTAAGTGAATCAGTTCTTTTGAACCGTTCTTTCGCTCTTTCGTTCAGCGGTATTAAGAACAACATAGAATGTTAGCTGGAACCCAACACCAATAGATAGCTATAATTTGATATCGTTGGATTGGATAGTGTACGTATGGGATTTATATTTTTGAAATTTAGTGGGGAAAGATAAGCTGCTTCTTCTTTAAAAGTTGCAAACTGTATGCGCGCAAAATATGTGCAATTTTTCATATTCTCTTTTTGGACAACACACAGGTTCCATGTAAGATCATATTTCATAATGTTCATTCAGGGGAAAAAATCAGCAGCGATTTTCACTAACAAACAATCACGATAACACGTACACGCAATAGACCAAACAATGAATTGAGAGCAACGAAAAAAATTTGCCCTCACTATAAGATTTTATGTTTACCTAATCCATGAATCGCCCAGAGCTTCCCCCAGATTTTTTTTTCTGATAATCGGGAAATATGAATGTTACGCGGAATTGAAAGAATACATGAGATTGAAAATATATAGTTTTGCTTTTAAAACTACGAAAATGTACTTTAATTTTTAACCCAAAATTGAGTATACATTAACAAAATAAACACTGCGTTAGATGCATTTTGCTCATAAATGACAATATCATTTTATTTTCCTTACAAGCGTTCTCGTTATATTTATCCATTCCGTCCAGCGCATTGGAGGCGATTTTAATCTGTAATTGAACATTTGCGATGACAGTGGTACAGTGTCGACTTTCAATGTGGGGTCATAATTTGGACCCCGAACTCTATGTTTACAAAAATATCCAACTAAATATGTCGCATTACAGGTCTGTCAAATTAGCTAAATGTAAATTACTGTACTTTCAATCTAGAAGCAATTTAAGAATTGGTGAAAATTGAATAATCAGTCCCCAACCATCAATAAGCTCAGCACAACTGCCAAATTCTCATACTCATCATATTTTGGCAAACAAATTATGAAAGAATCAATGTGTTGTGTTTTATTATTATTTTGGATATTGTTTTAGAAAGCATTGAACTGTATTTCGTAAACTCTTTTTTGAAAGGTTTAATGGCCCTGATAAGCGCCGTGTTTTATGGAATGGTTCCAATTTAGAAAACTTAGTACTCGTGGTTTTGAAAAAAAACATTTCGAACGCCCTCGACGCCACCTTGTTCTGGATTTGCCACCAAAGCAGTTTGTATAAAGAACAAACGTTTTTTCTTCTGCTACCTGCTGCCGTTTTGCGATTGCGTTTGCCACTCGCCACTCGCTGCAACTGCCTGTTATCCTGATGTCCACCGAACCGAATGTGTTCTGTTCCGAATGCGGGTTTTCTTATCGTCGCGAGCAGCTTTGCCAGCCAACTCGATCACTTCGGCGGCCGAAACTATATAACGCCGGCTAGGTGGATTGATACTGATACTAACGCGCTCGGCCTAGCTACCCTTGCGGAGCAATTGGCGGATACTCCTACGGGGAACTGCACACATGCACTGTTCGAGTGGGACTTTGCCTTTCCCTTAACTTGTCCTCCTTTGTCACGTCCACGTTGCTGCTTGTGTTGCTTTGTTGATGTGATGCGATGCGATGTGGAACGATGCCATACAACCACACTTGTTTACGGATTGAGAGAAAATGAGATATTTTTTCCGCCACAAACGCAGAGATTGCTGCTGGCAAGATTGAAACGAAAGAGTAGTGCATCTAACGAACAGTGATTGGACATGAGTCGGGAGAAGGTGCGGATAAAGTCCCGACTCAAGTCTAGACTTTTGAACCACGGTTTGAGGCTAACCTTAGGGATAATCGAGTGAAACCACCGGCCCAATTCATCTTCATTCCACTTGCGTTGCCAGTTAGCGATGGTATTTTTGCGAACTAAAGAATAAAATTCATTGAAAGCGATTTGACGCTGATAAATATCGCCTTCAATTGCACCTACCTTTGCCAATGAGTCAGCCCTCTCATTACCCGGAATTGAGCAATGTGAAGGGACCCAGACAAAGGTAATGACATAACAGCGTCTGGATAAAGCACTCAAAATTTCTCGTATTCTCTCAAGGAAGTACGGCGAGTGCTTTTCCGACCTCACTGAACGGATAGCTTCGACAGAGCTAAGACTATCCGTTACAATGTAATAGTGTTCAACAGGTCGTGAGGCGACGCTGTCCAGCGCCCAGTATATCGCTGCCAATTCAGCAATATATACCGAGCAAGGATTCTGAAGACTGTGTGAGGTGCTAAAAAATACGTTGAACACTCCAAATCCTGTGGACTCATTCATAGAGGACCCATCAGTAAAGTATATATTATCACAATTGATACGCCCATACTTTGCATTGAAGATTGTAGGAACGAACCCCAATCTAAGATAATCTGGATTTTCATGGATTTTCTCCTTCATGAACAGATCGAAATGTACAGAGGAATTGATGTAGTCAGGGAAACAAACACGGTTGGGAATATACGAAGAAGGAACAACCTGCATAGAGGTGAATTCATGATATGAATTCATGAATCCAGAATGAAAATTTAGCTCGATCAATTGCTCGAAATTTCCGATCACCAATGGATTCATAACCTTACACCGGATGAGGAACCGAAGAGATAATAAATTGAAGCGATCTTTTAGTGGGAGTACGCCTGCCAAAACCTCGAGACTCATGGTATGCGTTGAGGGCATACATCCCAACGCAATACGGAGACAAAGATACTGAATTCGCTCGAGTTTAATGAGGTGTGTTTTGGCAGCTGATTGAAAACAGAAACTGCCATACTCCATCACTGAGAGAATAGTTGTTCGATACAACATAATAAGATCTTCGGGATGGGCTCCCCACCAGGTGCCGGTAATTGTACGGAGAAAGTTTATTCGTTGTTGACATTTTCTACTCAGATACCTAATATGGGCCCCCCAAGTACATTTGGAGTCGAACCAGACCCCAAGATACTTGAATGACATAGCATGAGTGATCGGTTTACCCAAAAGTTGAAGCTTTGGTTTTGCTGGTCTATGCTTCCTAGAAAAAACCACCATCTCTGTTTTCTCCGTGGAGAATTCGATCCCTAGCCCAATGGCCCAGGTTGAAAAATTGTTCAAAGTATCTTGTAAGGGTCCTTGCAGGTCGGATTCGTTTGATCCTACGACAGACACCACTCCATCATCTGCAAGTTGTCTTAGGCTGCAATTTTGTGTAAGGCAATTGTCGATGTCGCTTACATAGAAGTTGTACAAAAGGGGGCTTAAACATGAGCCCTGGGGGAGGCCCATGTAAGAGACCCGACTTACTGCCGAATCTCCGTGAGAAAAGTTCAAATGTTTCTCACAAAGCAAGTTATATAACATATTATTCAATAGAGGCGGCAGACCCCGAGAGTGTAATTTGTCTGACAAAACCTCTATTGAAACAGAATCAAAGGCCCCCTTTATGTCCAAGAATACTGAAGCCATTTGTTTTTTTTCGGCGTAAGCCATTTGAATTTCTGAAGAAAGCAACGCAAGACAATCATTCGTCCCCTTGCCCCTGCGGAACCCATATTGTGTATCTGAGAGTAGGCCATTCGTTTCAACCCATCGATCAAGGCGAAACAAGATCATTTTCTCCAACAATTTCCGTATACAAGACAGCATTGCTATTGGGCGGTACGAATTGAAGTCGGACGCGGGTTTTCCGGGTTTTTGAATAGCTATAACTCGTACTTGTCTCCAATCATCTGGAACAATATTATTCTCCAGAAACCGATTGAATAAATTCAACAAGCTATGTTTCGCCACATCAGGGAGGTTTTTCAGCAAGTTGAACTTAATTCTATCCGATCCCGGAGCAGAATTGTTACATGAAAGCAGAGCAAGAGAGAATTCTACCATCGAAAACTCGGAATCAAGATCGCATCTATCTTGTGGTATATCTCGAACAATTTTTTGCACAGGAGCGGAATCAGGACAAACCTTCCGTGCAAAATTAAAAATCCATCGATGTGAATATTCCTCGCTTTCATTGGATGAAGAGCGATTTCTCATGTTTCGAGCCACTTTCCTTAATTTTTTCATTGACGTTTCTCGTGACAAACCTCCCACGAAATTTCGCCAATAAGCACGTTTTTTCCCTTTGATCAAGTTTTTAAATTGATTTTCAAGGTCCAAATACGTCTGAAAATTTTCAGGGGTTCCACGTTTCCGAAAAGCTTTAAATGCATTCGATTTTTCTACATAAAGCTTGGAACATATGCTATCCCACCATAGATTGGGAGGCCTTCGACGAATAGTGGAACCTGGGATGGGTTTCGTTTGAGCGCGAACCGCGCTGTCATAGATCAAACGAGAAAGGAAGTTATACTCCTCCAATGGAGGTAAACCATCTCTGAAATTGATGGCTAGAGCAATCGTGTCTGTATATTTGTTCCAGTCAATGTGTCTTGTGAGGTCATATGCCATGTTTATAGATTCAGAAGAATTCGACCCAATGGTGATGGAAATTTTGATTGGCAAGTGATCACTACCGTTGGGGTCCTGGATTACATTCCACTTGCAATCTAACGATAGTGAATTCGAGCAAAGCGAGAGGTCAAGAGCACTTGGTTTAGCAGGAGGTTTAGGAACACGTGTTGTTTCCCCAGTATTCAAAACGGTCATATTGAAGCTGTTACAAAGGTCATATATCAACGATGAACGATTGTCGTCGTACTGTTCCCCCCAGGCAGTTCCGTGAGAGTTCAAGTCTCCCAAGATCAATCGTGGCTCAGGAAGAAGTGAGCACATGTCAACAAGTTGCTTGCGGCTAACCGCAGCTCTCGGAGGCCAATACAAGCTGACAATACAGAGGTCTTTTCCTCTGATGTTTGCATGACAAGCAACAGCTTCAATCCCTCCAATAGGTGGAAGGTCAATTCGAAAAAATGAGTGGCACTTATTGATCCCCAATAACACCCCTCCGTATCTGTCATCACGGTCCAAGCGTATAATATTGAAATCATGGAAAGAGAGATCATCTCGCGAAGAAAGCCAAGTTTCGGACAGAGCAAAAACATCACAATTGAACTTATGAATTAAAAATTTGAATGTATCCAATTTAGGGATAAGACTACGACAATTCCACTGTAAAACAGTGATATCTCCGACCTCTCTATTTGAATTAGACATCAAGAGAGATAATCATTGCAAGGAGGGGCCATGTTTGCATCAATTGTTGCAAAATGGTCTTTAATACTGGAAGCATTGAGATGATAATGGTTCTGATGGAGTCGGAAACATTAAAACACTTGAAGATTTGATCCAAAAGGTCAGACAACTTTATAAATCTCGATTGGGAAGTTGAGCTGGACGGAAAAACAGGGACAGTTGGGGTTTTTGATGTTCCCTCGAGTGCTGGGTCGTTCGAAGGTGAACTATTCCCACGGAAGCCAGGAGGAACCTGATTTTGCTTGTCCGCTGCACTCGATTTTTTAGGCAAGCTAACTGGGGGTATCACCGGGGGGACTTGTTCTTGAACTTTGGGAGTGGTCACATTTTTGCGCCGGGGATTCCCTTTGAAAATAAACGGTGTGCCCCCGCTAGCTGTGTCCGCTTCCACATCATCAACTGGCAACGTGGAAAAGGTATTGTGTGTTGAGATTGGTTGTTGTTGTTGTTGGGCCAGTGGAGAAGCGCCCTTTAAAATTTCCGCAAAAGTGCGCTTCGAGCGTTCCTTTAAAGAGCGCTTCTGTTTCTCCCAGCGACTCTTGTAAGTTTCACAAGCTGAGAGCGCGTGTGGGGATCCTCCGCAATATGGACACTTATGCTCAGTCGCACTGCAGGATTTCCCCTCATGTTGCTCTCCGCAAGTGGCACAGCGCTCCTTGTTGGCACAATAATCTGAAGTGTGACCAACTGACTTGCATTTGTTGCAAGTCATGGGCTTTGGCACGAAGATTCGCACAGGTAGTCTCAATTTGTCCACCATAACGTAGTCAGGGAGGGCGGCACCAGCAAAGGTGACTCGAAACGAGTCTGACGGCGTAAATTTAGTTTGGTCCCCATCATGGGAGAGTTTCCCGAGTTGACGACAGTCCAAGAGGGAAGTCCATTGAGGGAAGCTTCTTGAATTTGCCTTTTCCTTCTTTTTTTATTTGTTCACTCGTCAGACCCGTTTCAGTTATCACCCCCTCAATTTCTACGTTATGGGAGGGTATAAATGTTCTATATTCGAGAGTGAAGTGTTGGTCAGCAACAATCTCGTTTGCGTGTTTCCGTTCATTCACGACAACCCGCAATTTGTTCGGTCTAACCCTGCGAATTTCAGATACAGAAGTGTATCTGGCCAGATCTTTCATGATCTGAATCACGTTAAGGCTTTTTCCTTTTGGTTTTGGCCGGAGGAAAATAACCCACGGGCCAGTTCCAGGTGCATCTTCTGGATAAACTCTGACACGTGGAGCGGAGACAACAGAGGGAGAAGACGAGGACGAGGACGAGGACGAGGATTGGGTTGGATCGGAAACATCAGAAGGGGGAAGCGAAATCGATGATGGGAGAGGGGGAGTGGAAGTAACAGTGGGTTCAGAAGGGAGGCTTGCTATTTTCTTAGAGGGGGGCTGGAAGGATGAGCAGATTCGTCCCCAGAAGAATTATCTTCTTTTTGAGGGACTCGTTTATGTTTTTTCCCAGATCTTGAATGGGATTCATTATCGGAGATCTCCATCTCTGGAGATCCTCCATTATTCTCCATTTTACAAAAATTTTTGTCTTATTGACGTAGGACTACGTCTAACCGGAAGATATAGGGGGTGAAATGGAAATCTAGGCACTGAACAAGTAGGAAAAAATGCAAGATTTGGAACGCTTATAACTCGAGCATTTCTCAATAGATCGCAAAGGTTTTTGCATCAATTGATAGGAAATATATCTACGCATCTATCATAACGAATAACATTTCATTTTTGTTGAGATAAATAATTGAATAATTGTGAAATATCAAGCATTGTCAAAATGCACTATGTGCCCATTTTTGATTGGTCCATTTTGTGCTCCTCAAATCATACCGACCAAAACGGGCAACCAGAGCAGCAGCGAAATAGAATGAAGCACGATTGGAAAGGAAAAAGAAAAAAATGAACGAAACATTGGTCGCAGTCTCACACATGCGTAATTCTCGAGCCAGCCAGTCAGCTTAAAAATCCCCGCTCCGCTGCCGTAACGATTATTCTCATCGAAACCGTACACCACATCGTTTCGCATCACATCAAATCAAAAAACCAACCCAAGCAGCCATGTCTGGAAATGGTAAAGGAGGAAAAGTGAAGGGAAAGGCAAAATCCCGCTCGAACCGTGTTGATCTGGAGTTCCCCGCAAGGGTAGCTAGGCCGAGCGCGTTAGTACCAGTGCACCAGTCCACCTAGCCGGCGTTATATAGTTTCGGCCGCCGAAGTGATCGAGTTAGCTGGCAAAGCTGCTCGCAACGATAAGAAAACCCGCATTCGGAACAGAACACATTCGGTTCGGGGGACATCAAGACAACAGGCAGTTGCAGCGAGTGGCGAGTGGCAAACGCAATCGCAAAACGGCATCAGGTAGCAGAAGAAAAAAGTTTGTTTTTTATACAAACTGCTTTGGTGGCATATCCAGAACAAGGCGGCATCGAGGGCGTTCGAAATGGTTTTGACGTGGGACTACGTCTAACCGGAATATATGGAGGGTAAAATGAAAACCTAAACACAGAACATGCAGGAAAAAATGAAAGATTTCGAATGCTTATAGCTCGAACATTTCGTACTGGATAGGAGAGATGTTTGCATCACTTGATAGGAAATATTTCTACGCATCTATCGCAACTAACAAAATGTTGTTTTTCATTAGATAAACAATTGAATAACTGTAAAATATTAGGCGTTATCTAAACGCCCTAACTGCATCGTTTTGATTGGCCCGATTTACGGTTTCCCTAACACAACCATCAAAACCAAGCAGCCTTGGGGAAATCGGCATTGCAAATACATGAAAGTAGGGGGACTTTTGTTCTCATCGAAAAATGTTCCCTAACACAGACTTTAAAACCAAGCAGCGAAATCGGCATTGCAAGCACACGAAAGAGCCTAGAGGCGAGTGAACTGAAAAGTTTAAACCCTCTTAAAGCCAAAAAGAAGAAAAAGAACACACGAAAGTAGGGGGAGCTTTTGTTCCCACCGAAATGTGTTCCCTAATAGAGATTTCTAAACCAAGGTGCCTGGAGAAATCGGTATTTCAAATTCATGCAAGTCGGGGGTATTTTTGTTCCGACTGGAATGTGTTTCCCTAACACAGACTTCAAATCCATGAAGCGTGGGGAAATCGGCATTGCGAATTCATACGATTGAAATGTGTTTCCCTAACACAGACTTCAAAACCGAGGTTTCTGGGGAAATCGGCTCTGCAAATAAATGCAAACTGCGAGTACTTTTGTCCTCGCTTGCCTTTGTGCAGAGTGGAATATGTCTGTCCTAACATGATCTTCTAAACTTAGGAACCTGGGAAAATCGTGCAGCCACTAGAAGCGAATGAACTTCCCAGTTTCAAGCAAATTCGAGATTCGAGAAGTATGTACACTTTTGGGATGTAAACTTCAGAGGGAAATGTAAAATAAAATAATCGTTTGATAATTTTTTTTTTGTCTTTATTGGAAAGATTTTCAGCCTTAGGCTGGTTCATCAAACGTTTGATAATTCTTCCGTACATATATTTTGTTCTAGTCATCATACCAAACGTAAAAGGTCCGTCATTAAATTTACTTGTAACGAAGAACAATCAATCACAATAAATGAATTGACTTTACACGGCATTTGTTCATTTTTTTCACTCACAGAGCAAATATATTGAACTCAATTGAATTTGGAAACTGTTTCATTCAATCAAGAATTTAATCAATACAAACGAATGATTGCTAAGCTAAGGTAGTTCCACGTGAACCTTTTTTTTCAAAACCACGAGTACTAAGTTTTCTAAATTGGAACCATTCCATAAAACAAGGCGCTTTTCAGGGCCATTAAACCTTCCAAAAAAGAGTATAGGAAATACAGTTCAATGTTTTCTAAAACATTATCCAAAATAATAATAAAACACAAATTGATTTTTTCATAATTTGTTTGCCAGGATATGATGAGTATGTGAATTTGGAAGTTGTTCTGAGCTTATTGATAGTTGGGGACTTTCCTGATTTTTCAATTTTCACCAATTCTTAAATTGTTTCCAGATTGAAAGTACAGTAATTTACAATTAGTTCGACATTTAGCTAATTGGACGGACATGTAATGCAACTTATTTAGTTGGACATTTTTGTAAACATAGAGATCCAAATTATGACCCCACATTGAAAGTCGACACTGTACCACTGTCATCGCAAATGTTCAATTACAGGTTAAAATCGCCTCCAATGCGACACTGAGTGGCGCTTCGGCACGTCGCATTGAATGTAATTTACTGTACAACATGTCACAAAGCTGGATGGGAAGAAATTTTCCAACTGTGAAAGCTGTGGCGAGTGGCAAACGCAATTGCTAAACAGAAAGGTTTAGCCGAACAAGATGGGGATATCGAGTGATAACAAAACAATAAACTCTTTAGATTGAAGATAATTTTGTGATCCTGAAAAGGACCCTTTTTAGCCTGCATGTGAATCCAACGAGCGAACAAATCGTAATGAATGTATTTTTTTGCCATCGCTCCCTTTTAACGCTCATTCGTTCGTCTCGTTGGACTCGCCCCTCTGGCTGAGTCTGCCGATTTGTCTCTATCCTGTGAGTGTGTACCGCTAGAGTATAAAACACGCGGATCCCAAAAAAAATATCTTATTTTCTTTCAAACCGTAAACCCGTGTGGTTGTACGGCATCGGCATCGTGGACGTAACAAAGGAGGACAAGTTAAGGGAAAGGCAAAGTCTCACTCGAACCGTGCAGGTCTCCAGTTCCCTGTTGGTCGCATTCACTGATTGCTCCGCAAGGGTAACTAGGCCGAACGGATTGGTGCCGGAGCACCAGTATACCTAACAGCGATTATAGAGTTTCGGCCGTCGGAGTGCTCGAGTTGGCTTGCAAAGCTGCTCACGACAATCAGAAAACCCGCATCAAGAACAGAGCAGCTTCGGTTCGGCGCTCATCAAGGCAACAATTAGTTTCATCGAGTGGCAAAGTGTTTCTCCGGCACGTCGCATTAAATGTAATTTACTGAACAATATGTCACAAGCTGGATACGAATAAATTTTCCAACTGTGAAAGCTGTGGCGAGTGGCAAACGCAATAGCTAAACAGGAAGGTTTAACCGAACAAGATGGGAATATCGAGTGATAACAAAAACACAACACCAAAGGTTCTTTTCAACCCTCAACATATTCATAAAGAGTAAACAGTAAACTAATCCATTTTTCAGTTAGATAGGTAGGTATTCACGTAGGAGAAGAAAATAAAACAATATATTTAAAATATATATTTAACAAAAGCTGTCCCCTTTGTATAGTCCTACGTCACTCCGGTTATGTCCCCGACATTACCCACCCGTCTTTTTTTCTAATCTATTATTGATTTTAACAATAATCTCAAAAAAAAAATAACAAAACAAACAAACAACGTTCCACCGCCACACGGAAACAGCAGCCATCGACATCACCAACGAAACGCTGCGCCTACGAGGCGTGTTGCGACTGTCAGACGACAGTCGTCCACACTTGTGGGTACTACTAGGCGACGGATCATGTGGACACACGAAATGAACGAATTCGTGATCCGCGCCTATTACATCTGCACTGCTTTGGAGACGGACATGAGCGGTCGCCCTCGAATACTCGCAATGTTCGAGGAAGCGTATCCAGAGTTCGTCGGGAGGCTTGACCAAAACGCGATGAACGCGAGGCGTAGAGCGATTGTACGCAACAATATGCTCTCCCAAACGCAAGTCGACGAGATCAAGCAGCAGGTGCAGAGAGAACTAAGCTCCAGAACAAGCAGAGCAAGCGATGTGTCGAGACGAAGTTCAGTACGGCTGAGCAATTCATTCGCGAGTGGGGCACGCGAATCAGCACCAGTGGAGGCCACAGTACAACAACCCTCTGAGCCGGAAGATCCACAGCCAGATCAACAACTACTACGCGATCTGGTCTTCCATTACGACGAGGCGATCTCACAGTTCCGCGACACGGACCCTTTGTCGCGCCCCAGGATCCCGAAGTTGCAGCATTCCCGCAGGCTGACAAGTGCAGTAAAGCTCATGAACGAGCACGTTCTTCCGCTGCACTTGGTTGATGCTGAGAACATGAAGGAGCTGCAACTGAAAGTTTACTGTGCTGCTGTGGCGACCGCCAAAAGTTTAGGATACCGTATTAGGCCAAGAGGCGGACTGCTCCAACATCTCCGTGAAAGGCGTGAGCCTCCATGGCGAAGGAGATTGGAGCAACGGATCCTAAACAAGCGCGCCGCAATTGGAAGACTGATGGCGTACAAAAGAGGCAGCAGATCGGTGAAATTATGTCGCCAAGTTGCTGTGATCGTGCGGCCTACTGAACTTCGCCAGCTGGGAGCTCACCAGCTGACGGAAAAACTCGACACACTGGTACAGCAATTGAGCGTCCTTACAAAACGGCTGAAACGTTACTCTGACTCTGCAAAGCGCCAGGAACAAAATCGGATGTTCAGAGATAACGAGAAAGCGTTCTACGACCACATTAGCGACGAGAAGCCCGACTACCGCGAAGGTTTGCCAGATATTAGCGATGTGACGAACTTCTGGGCTGGTATTTGGGAGACCCCAGTAGAACATCGCGACGGGCAAATGTGGTTAAGACGGGAGGAGGAGAGTTGTGGTGAAATTGGAGAGATGCCAGCTATCATCGTCGGAGAGAACGATGTCCGCGAAGCCTCGCGGTACCTGAGGAACTGGGCAGCACCGGCCCCGATGGTGTCCAGAACTTTTGGCACAAGAAGCTGACCGTCGCACATCCAAAGATAGCTGAGTGCTTCAACAAGGTGCTACGTGACCCACACAACCTTTTCACCTTCCTCCTCCCGAAAGACAGCAACACATTGAACCCATCAAAGTACAGACCGATAACGTGCCTATCGAGTCTGTACAAAATACTGAGCAGCATAATTACCGCCAAAGTTTCTGCTCACTGCGAACAGCATCACATCATCGCAGAAGAGCAGAAAGGATGCAGGAAAAATACGCATGGCTGCAAAGACCAGGCCATCATCGACGCAGCCATAGTCGGCCAGGCGGTATATAACCAGCGGAACCTAAGTATGGCCTACATCGATTACAGGAAGGCTTATGACTCCATACCTCACTCGTTTCTCGTCCGGGTATTGGAGCTCTACAAAATTGATCCCGTCGTCGTTAGGTTCCTGCAGCATGCGATGAGGCAGTGGAGTACGTCTCTGCACCTCAGTGATGGGGAAAATGTGTTGCAGTCTAGAACGCTGCAGATAAAGAGGGGGATATTCCAAGGCGACTCTTTCAGCCCGCTTTGGTTTTGTCTGGCACTGAACCCCCTCAGTAGGACGCTCAATAGAAACGGTCATGGCTATAAAATAAGGTATGGCGACGGCGCCCACGAAGAAGTAACCCATACCTTCTACATGGATGATCTCAAGGTCTACGCTGATTCACGTCAGCGTCTAGGTGTAGCTATCCGGGTTGTCGAAGACATAAGCAGGGACATCTGCATGGAGTTCGGCCTTGACAAGTGCCGCTGTGTCCATATGCTGAAAGGGCAGCTTACCGAATCCGGAGGTTACGAGGTCTATGACGGCGAGTTCATAAGAGACATGGTTCGTGGCGAATCCTATAAATATCTTGGATTCCGACAGCTCACCGGGATTCGCCACTCCGACATCAAGACGGAGCTGCGAGACAAGTTCTTGAGTCGAGTGAACTGTGTCCTGAGGACTTTCCTCAACGCGGGGAACAAGGTACGCGCGATCAACACATTCGCGGTTCCCCTGCTGACCTTCAGTTTTGGTGTAGTCAAATGGAGCAAAACTGACCTAGAGGACCTTGAGAGGAGGATGAGGAAAGCATTTAAAGAGGCCGGAATGCACCATCCTCAATCGGCACTGGAGAGAGTTTCACTGCCACGCAAAGAAGGGGGACTTGGAATAGTCGACATATCTGCACTGTGTGTTGCCCAGGTACGACAACTGCGCGAGTACTTCGCAGAACGCGCCAACCAAAACGCGCTATACCGGGCTGTCTGCGCCGCCGACAGAGGATACAGCGCTCTGCACTTGGCGCAAGCGGAGTACCAACTCAACTGCAATCTGCAGACAGTGGAGGAGAAGATTGCAGCTTGGAAGCAGAAGGCAGTGCATGGTGCCCACCCCCATCAACTGGATCGGCCACACGTCGACAAGGCCGCATCTAATCTGTGGCTAACGCGTGGTGAACTCTCTTCAGTAGTAGAAGCCGGCATGATAGCCATCCAGGACAGGATAATGCCGACGAGAAACTGCAGGCGGTACGTCTGGCATCAAGACGTTGATGACATTTGCCGGATGTGCCATCAACCAGGTGAAAACATAGAGCACATTATGGGAGGCTGTCCCGTTTTGGCCAACGCAGCCTACACCGAGCGCCACAACAACGTGGCCCGTATTGTTCATCGACAACTGGCGCTCCAATGTGCTCTACTGGAAGACAACGTACCAGACTACCGGTACCTGCCTGCACCTGTCCTGGAAAATGACCGTTTCAAGCTGTACTGGGATCGCACTGTTCTGACCGACCTCTCGATCCACCACAACCGGCCAGATATAATGGTTTACGACAAGAGCGACCGCAAAGTCACCATCATCGATGTCTCTATTCCACTGAACCAAAATCTGGAGGAGACCCACGATCGCAAAATCTGCAAGTACCGACCATTGGCCGTGGAGCTCAAGGAACTGTGGGGGCTAAGGGAGGTCCCAAGAATTGTTCCAGTCGTTCTCTCTGGAACTGGAATTGTCCCGAAGACACTTCTGGAAGCGCTAAAGGTGTTGAATATGGAGAAGGAATTGGCCGGCATCCAAAAGTCGGTCATCCTTAGCACCTGCGCGATTGTCCGACAATTTCTCGGTCAGGACTGAAACAGCACGAGCATGCAGATACGTGCATTCCGCAGAGCCTAGTCCCCCTTTGGCATTCAGAAGCCCGGGGGCAGGTGAAAATTCTGGCTAGGTTCGCCTAGTTAAGAAGTGAGATAAGTCTGAAATATAAAAACAAAAAATTATGATGATAATATTAAGCAATGAACATATGAGTTGAACAATAATATTAATATTAAATATGTGTACCTTAATATAAAAGTTGTTCCGATACTGCGCTCTACTGCCCTAACCAGGGAGAGACAGAGGCTACGCGCTATGGATCAACACAATAGCGCAAGAATAGCTCACACGGTCACGTGATGATAATTCCCGTTAACGACAGCCACACGATGGCGATCCCGTTATGCCAATGTTCAACAGCCGCCAAGGGCTGCAAGCTGCAAGAGCGCTGCTTCCTTTGTTCCACTTCACAAAAGGTCAATTCGAAAGCGGACAGCAATGACCTTCACTCGTACACTATACCAATCGCACAATAGTAAAAGTGGCAACGCACAATAACGACACTGAACTTTACTCGTCAAGAGTTGGATAGCGAATGAGTTTATTGTTTTGTTATCACTCGATATCCTCATCTTGTTCGGCTAAACCTTCCTGTTTAGTGATTTCTTTTGCGACTCGCCACAGGATTCACAGTTGGAGAATTTCTTCCCATCCAGCTTGGGACATGTTGTACTGTAAATTACATTTAATGCGATATGCCGAAGCACCACTCAGTGTCGCATTGGAGGCGATTTTAACCTGTAATTGAACATTTGCGATGACAGTGGTACAGTGTCGACTTTCAAAAATGTCCAACTGAATATGTCGCATTACAGGTCCGTCAAATTAGCTAAATGTCGAGCTAAATGTAAATTACTGTACTTTCAATCTGGAAGCAATTTCATTGGTGAAAATTGAATAATCGAGAAAGTCCCCAACCATCAATAAGCTCAGCACAACTGCCAAATTCTCATACTCATCATATCTTGGCAAACAAATTATGAAAAAATCAATTTGGGTTTTATTCTTATTTTGAATAATATTTTAGAATGCATTGAACTGTATTTCGTAAACTATTTTTTGAAAGGTTTAATGGCCCTGATAAGCGCCGTGTTTTATGGAATGGTTCCAATTTAGAAAACTTAGTACTCGTGGTTTTGAAAAAAACGTGCTTCATTGTATTTCGCTGCTGCTCTGGTTGCCCGTTTTGGTCGGTACGATTTGAGGAGCACAAAATGGGCCAATCAAAAATGGGCACATAGTGTATTTGGACAATGCTTGATGTTTCACAATTATTCAATTATTTATCTCAAGAATAATGAAATGTTATTCGTTATGATATATTTCCTATCAATTGATGCAAACACCTTTGCGATCTATTGAGAAATGCTCGAGTTATAAGCGTTCCAAATCTTGCATTTTTTCCTACTTGTTCAGTGCCTAGACTGCCATTTCACCCCCTATATATTCCGGTTAGACGTAGTCCTACGTCAAAAAATCTGTATGATTATGCTACCTGACATTCTAGTCATTACCTTTCAAGGTAATGGATTAGGCTTTGGATTAGGGTAGATATATTTATTTTCAGTTAGATAAGTAGTTTAAGTTGGGACAATGTAAATAATATGGGGAAGGTATCTTATAAGTTAGATTTAGGTATAAAAAAGAGCTAACAAAAAAACTAGAATAGTTTAGGCATGATTTTACAATAGGAATATGGAACAATCGGATAATGTGTATGATGAAAATCATTACAGAACTTGAAATTGCAACTTAAAGATGTAGACCCCTAGGTTGATCACTTGAAATGTAGTATTATATTATAATGTAAACCAAATTAAGAAATAAAAAGTGAAAAAAAAAGAAATCCACTCAGTTCTAATTGAACAGCGATTGGAGCATGTTGTCGCTGTTGTGGTGAAGCTCTTCATTTATCATGAAAGCGTGGATGAACGGTGTCACCAAGAGCCTGTTTGTGCACCTTAGGCCAGAAAGGAATCCATCAGGAGGAGAGTGATGCCACAAACGGTTCCCCGGGAAGATCTCGAAGCAGCCGCTACACACACATACACGCGCGGAATTCTTTCCGTTTGGATGCCATTCAACATCGAGAAAGATCCGGAAAATAATCTGCCAGTTCCTCTGGCAATTTAAAAATACATTCATGTGAAAGAGTTTATGTGAATGTTTTCTATCCATGTAACACTGTGACCAAATATTTTTCAATTAAGTGTTATTAACAGATGGTTATCGAGTTAGCATAATCCACTGGTGGACTTCCAGTATCGAGGAAAATGTGGAAATATCCAATCGTTACTGAAAATAATCTGCCAGTTCCTCTGGGAATTTAAAATTACTGTGTGAGTGTACTTACTGCACAAATAGTGTTACAGCAACTTAATGATCAACGCATACATTACGCTGCTTTCAATCGACAAGCGGTAGTCGACTGCGTCAGCGACAACCCATTCCGTCGAGCACAGAAAGCGCCGCCATCATTGTTCCTCTTTCTCATAATCGACGGCGTTAAGGTAAGACGTGCTCCTCAATGGCTTACAGGAAGTTTGTTGATTGATTCCCGGCTAGGCTCGGGATTTCACATTGGCGATCCTGCCAGCCCATTTTTTCGCTTTACTTGAACGTAGAAGAACCTAGTATATGTTCCAAAAAATATTTATTTCGCTCAATTGCAAAACGGAATCAATCAGCATCTTTGATGGTACGCCATTTTCATTTTTTTCGCATCTCCGTTTACTGTGCTATCGGTGCTCCAACATGCCCACTATGTGGCACATAAGTGAAAAAGTGTTTTGGCAAAGAAATACGGTAATGTCCAAGCATACAGCTCAGTTAAGGATCGGAAAACTCCTGAAAATTTGTGGCACAGTAAGACCACAGTGTTTCAAGTGGCACAGTAAGACCACATTGTTCGAAGTGGCACAGTGAGTCCACGATGTTCAGATATCTTCCGGAATTAAGGTTTGCAAAGATCAAAGTGGCACAGTAAGTCCACCATGTCGGAGAATTCCTGACTTTGATAGTCTAAGTGGCCCAGTAAGACCACGGTACCCAGTAGAACGTTTAAAAATAAATCGTGCGTATGTACTTATGACTCTTTAGGTGGCATAGTAAGACCACAGTATGTAACCTTATTTTACGTTCATCAAAAATATCATTGGCACAGTAAGACCAAAACAATTATTTGGAAAAGCAAGAATCATCGTTTAGTTACTGTGGCATAGTAAGACCACAGAAATAGCTTACTTGCAATGAAGCTTTTTGTTACGTCAATCATAAAACGAAACGTGTTTCTTTGTCAAACGTCAAAGCAATGGCTATCATTTTTTTTTTTTTCTTTCGTTTTTCAGTGGATCATAAAACATTTCAATAAATAACGAATATTGTTCAACATTTTCCGAACACCACAGATTGTTATCAAAAACAGGAAAATCTATTAAAATGGCAAGCGAAGGAAAATATGTGCGAGCACCACTCGTCTCGGACAACGAGAGCAGTGATGATGACCATAATCCCGAGACTGCATATGACTATATAGCTAACACGAATTTCGAAGTAGGAGACCACATCACACACAATGAGGAAGGCGCCAAAAACAACAACCAAGCTGGCGAATCGGTAAACTTTTGTGAAGCAACTGATGAAACTAACAGAATTTCACCAGTCAACATTGTAAGTTGCACCACATATAGCACCGACGATCGCCTTCAGAGAGTCGAGAACGTACTTGCGGATATCACAAAGGCAATGGATTTTTTCCGAGCGAAGCCCTCAGCCAAAGACGTCGACCTGACCTGGACTTCTCCAATCACTCTCGCCAGCACCATTGATTCTACTTCGTCTCACATCCGGTGGGACAACATAAAGCCATTTCCAAATGGCGTGGCAGCAAACAAAATGTGGGAGGAGTGGAATCGTTACATTGAAAACTTTGAGATTGCTGCCACCCTCAATAATGCTAACGATCCAATTCGAAGATCACAACTTCTGTTTTTGTCTGTCGGAAATGAATTGCAAGAAATCATCAGAGCAGCAAAACTAAGGCCAAACTTAACAGATGCTGATTGCTACAATATCTTCGTAAGTAATATAAGAACCTATCTCCAATCAATGACGGATTCAGCAGCAGAGCATGAGGCATTCTCGAATATGAGGCAGGAGAAATCCGAGTCAGCTATCGCATTCCATGCTCGTCTGATGGGCAAAGTTCGGCTATGTGAGTACAGCCCAGCAGACCAAGAAAAATTCGTTCGAGCTCAACTTCTGAAAGGTCTAAGGAATAAGGAGTTGGTGAAGTCAGCTCGTACATACGCATATGACACGAAATACATCGTGCAGGCTGCAACTCGCGAAGAAGCTTTTCAGGCTGAAACAGCTGCCACAGAATCGCCCGAAATATTCGTAATGACCCGTGAACGTCAACAACCACGAGAACAAAGAGCCCATCGAAAGCGAGCTTGGTTCGATGATCGTAATAGGAGAACTCTAGCGAAGCGGCCCTACAAGGATGTACAGAAGCCTCGCCGAGATCTAAGCGAACATGATCGTCACTCTCGTTGTCCAAGATGCAATCAACATCCCCACAGAAGCTACCCATGTCCAGCGTTGAAGAGAAAGTGTAACTCGTGTCAAGAGTTTGGACATTATGCGGTTGTTTGTCGTAAATCGAATATCCAGCAACTTCGTATGGCGGACGATGAGCTTCCGAAGCGAGAGGATGATTTGCATGAAAGTCAGGTATAGTGTCCTTTATTATTTTAAAGTCGAAATATATTCTGTTGACCTCTCATGGCATATCGTTTTTTTTCACAATATCCGTTTTCCCTATCACAGCACGTCAACACATTGTGCTTAGCCGACGTACTAGTCGACTGCCGGCTGGGGACATCTAGTCCTATTCAGTTCCTGGTTGACTCGGGTGCGGATGCAAACGTCATCGGCGGCAAGGATTGGATACGTCCGAAAGAGGAGTTCAAGTTAGGCAAAGCAAAGTTCAAAATTCTCGATAATACAAGTTTGAAAGGTCTGCATGCGTACGGTACAACATCACCCATGTTTGTCGAATGCTTACTGGAGGCTGACATTGCTGTAGTTGGATACAACGGACGGGTCATGCCTGCAACTTTTCACGTTGTCCCTAAAGGGTTGAGGTCACTTCTAGGTCGAGCTACTTCAAGTGATATTGGATTACTGCACATAGGACTGAATCTCAATAATATGGAGATTTCATCTAAAATGGAAGAGTTTCCTAAAATGCCAGGACTAAAGGTAAAATTCAGCGTCGATAAAACAGTACCTACAGTGAAGAATGCTTATTATAATGTACCCGCGGCATATCGTGAAGCAGCAAGACAACGATTAGAAGAAATGGAAAAGCGTGGCATTATCGAGAAGGTTACATCGGCTCCAAATTGGATAAGCGGCATGTCTGCTGTAGCGAAAGGAAAAAATGACTTTCGTTTGGTAGTCAACATGAGAGCCCCGAACAAGGCGATCAACCGTGAATATTTTCGTTTACCTCTACTGGAAGAGATGAAGGTGAAACTCTACGGTTCCAAGTTTTATACAAAACTGGATTTGAGTAATGCGTTTTACCACCTCGAGCTTAGCAACGAGTCGCGGGACCTGACGACCTTTCTTACCGAGAATGGTATGTACCGCTTCAAAAGGCTCATGTTCGGTGTAAATTGTGCACCTGAAATTTTCCAGCGAGAGATGACACGAATTCTTAAGGATGTTGAGAACGTTATCGTCTACATCGATGACATCCTTATTTACGCCAGGAACCTGCAGGAGCTGCACAAAAGTATGAATAAAGTTCTACAGATACTGCGTGCAAACAACCTAACGTTAAACGCGAGTAAGTGCGAATATGATAAAACCGAGCTGAAGTTCCTCGGGCACAGACTAGACGGAGAGGGCTTTCATGTGGACGAAAGTAAAATTAGGAGCATTCGACAGT
The DNA here is from genome assembly GCF_029784135.1 of Toxorhynchites rutilus septentrionalis. Taxonomy (NCBI): domain Eukaryota; kingdom Metazoa; phylum Arthropoda; class Insecta; order Diptera; family Culicidae; genus Toxorhynchites; species Toxorhynchites rutilus. The sequence goes on along the minus strand of NC_073746.1, from coordinate 202,276,506 downwards.
TTAGAGAACCGGCTACCCTTTCCGAGCTACGTAGTTTTCTAGGCCTGGCCTCTTTCATCAGCGCACACGTGGAAAACTTTGCGGAAATCACCAGCCCTTTATGGGCCATCACCACCGCCAAGTCATGGAAGTGGGAGCGTGAACAAAGCCAAGCATTTCAAAAAGTCAAGGAACAAATACTGCAAAACTGTGTTACCCTTGGATTCTTCAATGAAAATGATAGAACAATACTTTACACCGATGCTTCACCGATAGCTTTAGGGGCTGTTTTGGTTCAAGTAAATGAACAAAACTCATCGAGAATCATAAGTTACGCATCAAAATCACTGACCGCGACTGAACGAAAATATGCCCAAAATCAAAGAGAGGCTCTTGCTGCGGTTTGGGCTGTCGAACATTTTTCGTATTTCCTGTTGGGACGAAAATTTACGATACGAACGGATGCACAAGGAGTCTCATTTATTCTAAATCGATCTCGGGAGGAGTCGAAAAGAGCCCTAACTCGCGCTGACGGTTGGGCATTAAGATTAAGCCCATATCGCTACGACGTGGAATATATACGAGGAACGGATAACATCGCTGATCCACCTTCAAGGCTCTACAACGGCGAAGACAATGCATTTGACGATAATACAAGTCCTTGGGAAATCGCATCCTTAGAGGCGAACGCCGTCGGATTCCTGACGGACGATGAGATAAAACAAGCAACATCCGATGATCCTATTCTTCAAGATGTAATACGTTCGCTTAATTCGGGAGAGTGGCCTGTGCACTTGAGACAGTATCAATTGGTAGAGCACGACATGACCACACGAGATGGAATGTTAGTGAAAACCGGTTGTATTGTCATTCCGAATGCATTACGGGAAAAAACACTGAAAATAGCACACGATGGCCACCCCTCGGCTGCCAAGCTCAAGAGCATTTTGAGACAGCGTGTCTGGTGGCATGGTATGTCTAGCGATGTTCAAAAGTGGGTTGAATCATGTGAAACTTGTGCGGTGAATGGAAAACCCGAAAAACCTACCCCAATGCAACGAATTTTTGCACCAAAAGCCGTATGGGAAACGATAGCTTTAGATTTTAATGGTCCCTATATTAATTTCGGAGGCATTTCAATATTAGTTATTGTTGATTATAGATCACGATATCTTATCGCTCGACCTGTTAAATCCACGAGTTTCGACTATACACGGAAAGTCTTGGAAGCAGTTTTCGATCGTGAAGGCATACCAAAATCAATCAAAACAGATAATGGGCCTCCTTTTAACGGAGAAGAGTACAAAAAATATTGTGTTGATCGCGGCATATCTACAATTTACTCCACCCCCTTATTCCCCCAACAAAACGGGCTCGTCGAAGGATATATGAAAGTGATCAATAAAGCAATGGCTAGTGCAACAAATAATAAAACTAACTATGTCGATGAACTGCGTGCAGCAATACATGCACACAATGCAGCAGCACATAGCGTGACCAAGTTGGCACCGGAGGAGGTTATGAGCGGCCGGAAGATTAAACGGAAACTTCCACTGTTGAACTACGAGAGTGCCTCTATAGACGAAGAACTTCTCAACAATAGGGACCGAACAGCAAAACTGGCTGGCAAGAAAAGAGAGGATGAACGTAGATGCGCACGGTGTTGTCGAATCAAACCCGGTGATACCGTGATAGTCGAGCGGCAAACGCGCGGAAAGGGAGAATCACGTTTCTCTCCAATTCGATATACAGTTTCGGAAGAGCATAATGGAAATCTTACCCTCAGCAATGGAGATGGGCACATAATGAAGCGCCACGTCACGAAAGTTAAGAAGGTCTCTGAGTGGCAGAAAGAGAAATCGTTTGAAGACGATCCTTCCGTTCCGGCTGATTCATCTGAACGAATTCCCCGCATTAGGAAAATGCCAGTTCATCTTCAGGATTATATACAACCGGTAGCTATGAAAATTGCAATGCTAAAACGAAACATTGGAAATGAAAACAAGAAAATATAAACATTAAGCTTACATGTAGTTCCTTGTAATCGTTTTTTATTTTCCTATTTTCCGTTGCACAGAAGCAGTTGTTTGCTTATAAATCCCCAAATCTGATATCCATGAAACGAATACGAAACGTCAGATCATTTGGCTACCCCTGTGACTAGGTGCATTGAATATGTCGCCTAGTGACTGATTTATTCATATGTACAAACTTTATGACACGGAAAATACTCTAGCAATTAAATTATCAAACGAAAATTCATTCGAAAATAATAATTTTATTCATGGTATGTTATAGCATGTTTTATTCATAAGCATTACAACATTTTTATTCATGGGATGTTAGACTTTTTTTGAGAAGGGGGAAGATGTGTGAGTGTACTTACTGCACAAATAGTGTTACAGCAACTTAATGATCAACGCATACATTACGCTGCTTTCAATCGACAAGCGGTAGTCGACTGCGTCAGCGACAACCCATTCCGTCGAGCACAGAAAGCGCCGCCATCATTGTTCCTCTTTCTCATAATCGACGGCGTTAAGGTAAGACGTGCTCCTCAATGGCTTACAGGAAGTTTGTTGATTGATTCCCGGCTAGGCTCGGGATTTCACAATTACATTCATGTGAAAGAGTTTATTTTAATGTTTTCTATCCATGTAACATTGTGACCAAATACATTTGGTGTTGTGATTTTTCAATCAATCGCAATTAACAGGATAGCTTCTGAAGATTATTCTTCCCCATCAGTAGGATATTTCCGTATCCAATATTGTATGCGCCCGCAATCGATTATTGCTCAGTCGCCAAAAGTTCCGAGCTCAGAGAGTTCATTCCCCTCTAGTTTGCCTTCCAAATTGCCATCGTAAACCACGCCTTCTCTCGATTCAATCACGCACAAAAAGCATACTTAAGCGATATTCTGGTGGTGAGACGCATTCATTTTTCGTGAAGACATCGTTGCTGAGGGTGCTGGACGACGAAGGATCGAAATCTGCCCTGAAACGCAAGCAGTTTGTTTGAAACTGTGAGGGAGCACAGAGAAGCCGATCCTTCAGGAGAAGAGAAGGTGACCATCGAAGCAGCCGCTACACACACTCATACACGCACGGAATTCTTTCCGTTTGGATGCCATTCAGCATCGAGAAAGATCCGGAAAATAATCTGCCAGTTCCTCCAGGAATTTAAAAAAACATTCATGTAAAAGAGTTTATTTGAATGTTTTCTATCCATGTAACACTGTGACCAAATATGTTTCAATCAAGTGCTATTAACAGATGGTTATCGAGTTAGCATTAACCACTGGTGGGCTTCCAGTATCGAGGAAAATGTGGAAATATCTAATCGTTACTGAAAATAATCTGCCAGTTCCTCTGGGAATTTAAAATTACATTCATGTGAAAGAGTTTATTTTAATGTTTTCTATCCATGTAACACTGTGACCAAATACATTTGGTTTTGTGATTTTTCAATCAATCGCAATTAAAAGGATAGCTTCTGAAGATTATTCTTCCCCATCAGTAGTATATTTCCGTATTCGATATTGGATGCATAAAACCTTGTGCCTCCAACGTAACGCTCTCGTTTTCGAAGTTCTCCAATTATTCATTCATTCAGAATGAATTCAGATTCAACTTCAAACAAATGATCTCTAAATCAACGATAGTCCTACGTTACCCTTGCGGTTATACCATAGATATAACCCACTTCCTGTTTTTTCTCCGAGACGGAAGAACGTTTCCAGTGCGGAATCCGGTATGGTGATTGAGCCCTGCTTTCATGTCGGGCGTGTTCTGCGCTAAGAATTATAGCGAATTATAGCGAAACTGAGTCAGTGCCAAACTGACTCTGTAATAAAAAAACGTTTTCAGTTTCACGAATGCGTTGGTTTGTTGGTGTACGTTATATAGTCTGATTTGTTTATATTTACGACGGCCAATGTACAGTGTCGACGTCTGGTGGTGATATTAGTGCTTGGGAGGTAAATTGTTCTCCATCAGATCAGAAGGGCCAAGTGCAGTGTAAACATATAAAAGTTTGAATGAAAATTTTTACTTCATATTGTTCAATTACCTAACACATGTAGTTCTGACACTCACTTAACCATTTGTCGATGCATTTCCTGTTTGTTCCACAAATAATTACAATTATAATATAAAATCATCATTAGACACAGTTTTCGTTCAATATGTTTCTGCGATATCGGAAAAATCCTCTTATTTAATCACATAAAATAAATATTCGATACGTTAAAGTAAATTTTCATTCATAATTTTGATTTTGAAATTTATTCCACCTGAATATCCATCATTATTTTCACCTCCCAATGAAAGCACACGTAGCTTAATGCCGTCTACTCGAATATACTCTTCAAAATCAGAATCCGAATTGGATTACGCTTCCAATAATACAAAAGCAAAAGTAGCAGGTTTTCCATTTTCATAGTCTTTATTTTTAGATTTTCCAAAATAATATTCGGAACTTGACAGTTCAGTATAGTTGAATTGGTGAACCCGAGTGCCAACCCGTGAAACATCTCAGTGCGAAACTAACAGTTTTCGGGGCGAACTAGTGCGACACTGAGTGCGAAACTGAGTGAATAAAAAAACGTTTTGACAGCAGTTAGTGCGGCACTGGGGTTGAAACTGAACAAAAACGAATTCGCTATTAGCAAAATTGTGCAGTTTATTGTGGTGATTGAGCCCTGCCTGCATTGCAGGCATGTTAGTTAGCCACGGATTTTAGTGCGCACACGAGATCTCTGTGCGGAAGAATTTTTAGCAAAGCTGCCGCTGGCGGTGTGATTCGCCGGAAGTTTTTCTTTCTGCACATTGTGGTGCAGGAAAAAGTATCGAAATTACGACGGCTCATCGAGCCGAGTGTGTCTGGCCATTTCCAGTGTGGAAAGAAGGAGAGAAGTGTGTGAAAAAGAGGAAATAGTGCGAAAAAGAAAAATTAACTGAATTCAAGATGGAGGGCACTCGCTGAGCGAGCGAAGAAAATTAGTGAGGAGCCGGACAGTTTCCGGTGAGAAGAGGGGGAAGAGGAAGTTAAGGAAAAGAGAAAGTGAACGAAGAGAGAAATTGTGTGAAAGATCTCGAGGAGTCGTGGAGAGGAAGAAGAAGGAAAAGGAGCACAACAGCGCTGCCGTAATTTTGCAAGGTGACGCAAGCGCCCGAGGGAAGGATTTTCAATACGAGGCTTTTCTTAAAATTGCAGGTATAATCAGCATATGTGTACACTACAAAAATCTGATCTGTACAAAATGTGTACACTAGATGAATTCTTGAATTTCTTTCGCGCGTATTTCAAGTTCTATTTAAATACAAGTGAGCACTAGTGATAGTGAATCTGATGAAGCGGCGGTCCGTGAAGCACCTGTTGAGATCCGAAAAAAAACCACCTTGCAAGCGTCAGGAAGCTCATCAGCATGTAGAGCGTAAAAAACTATCACGGGCCGTAATAGCTGTTGACTGTTTCTGTGATTTGAAGTGCTCTTCACACATTTCAAAAAGTAGAAGATTTGAAATCAATAAAATTTATTGGAAATTTCTTTGGATAACAAAAGTTCGTTCATACAGCTCTCGTCAGGATATAAAACGTAGACGTGTTGAACGTGGTTCTGGCTTCAAGAGGACGTATACGTATGCTTATAGGCTGACCAACGAAAGTGATTCTGTCTATCCAGTATGCTTAACATTCTTTATAAACACATTAGGATATCAATCGAACAGCAAGTAAGTTACAGAATACATTTATTATTTGTAACTAAAATTGTCAATATTCAATAATGTGTAATTTATTCTAGCAATTTAATATATAAAACACATGAATCAACCAACAAGTTGTGCAATTTGGTTGGTTCTGGTCAATCACGGAGAGCAACTACGAAGTATACAGTCTACCCAAGCTCAAGCTCAAGCTCAAAACACATGAATCAACCAACAAGGTGCTGCCTGTGAATAATTACAATTCAAGGAAGGTTCCATTGAACCCTCTTGCACAAGCTGTACAGCAAGATATACTGTCCTACAATCCAACCATTTCACACTACAGAAGAGAGCACGCGCCGAATGTCCGTTACTTACCGTCGGATCTAACATGTAAGAAAATGCATTGCACAAATGCACTTGATGAAGGTCTCAAAGTTTCCGTGGATATGCAGAAGTTTTGAATTTTTTGATATTTTTTAAGTTAATTAATACCCACATCTCTCTTTCAATCTAGAATAGGTAATTCAGTTGCCTAGGATGGAGCGCTTTAAGGGTGTCATTTTTGCCAGGAGAATTGTTGCCATGAATGAAACATTTGCACCACTAGCAGGAGGAAAGAATGAAGAAGTCCGTGCTGTGTTATGGAACGAAACCATAAGCGGACGAAAGTCATCAGATTTTATGAGTGTTTTCCAAAACATCTGATTTTGAATGGTTCCACGAACAGGGTTCTATACTGGTAAGACAATTGTTCTAGCCAGAACAAGAATTGGAACCTTTTCATTCACATGATTCTGTTGGTTAATTCCTCACTCGTGAACACTGAAGAAATCTCGTTCAAATACTTAGAATCGAGACACACTTTCATGTCTGCTGACGCGTTTCATGTCGCCGTTGAGCAAAGTATGAGGAAACATCAGAAAGGAGAGTTCTACACATTTTCCGACTTTGTTACGTGCGTCGAACAGGCTACTGTAGTTGAGAAGCCGATCGTAACAATAATGAACTACACCGATTTTTTCCAAAGCAAAATAAAATTAAAGCCATCAACGTCAAAACACATGAAGCAGCGTCCCAAATTATCCGATGTAAAACAGATACAGTTCACGCGAGGATGCTTTGAGTTTTGCTACAAGACGCGTTTTGATGGAGAATTTAAGAGAGTGCAACTGTTCACCAAAACGTAGCTGAAAGAAGTGAAGAAACCGTCATTCACCCTCCAATCAACACTAAAGCGGCCCTTACACGATCATCCGTACTGACATTACCAGTAATGATATTCATTCGAGATTCACTTCAATCAACATTATCATTTCCTTTGTCATTACTTTCCTACAGTATTGTTATGGTATTTAGTTTAACAGGTATGCTTGAATTTTTATATATTACACCAAAATTACGCACACAAATGAAAAGAGTTCGCAGAATTACGATGTTACTGCACAAAATATGTTGCTGTTTATTCACTAATACTAATGCTTGAACCTTCAGAGCATACCAGGGTAACTGGATATGTACAATAATTCACAACAAGGAAGCCGTTTCAGACAATTTGTAGGAGTGCAGCAAATCTTGCACTCACATCCGTGGAAGAAATTAACACGTTTTTGAAATGAAAATTATCAATGAAAATTTTCGTTTCTGTATCAAATAAATATTCTGTTTTACGGTCTAAAAAGTTTTCTTCAAACAGTGGAAGAGTCTTGAACGAAAATTAATGCTGTCGATTTTTAATTATAATCTCAAAAGTTTGATTCACCCTTATAATGTCCTTCAGAAATGGTTTAAACATGTTTAGAATAGCATGTTTTAAGAATTCAAAATACTATCAGCATTTATTTTCATTGATCTTTTGATGGTTTCAAGCTACTTTTTTCCACAGTTATTGTAATGGCTTCTGGTTGCTTCACTCGTTCAAAACGTTCCTAGAGGTCGACACCGTACTTTGTTGTTCTAAAATGAACTCAGCCCACCTTACTTTATCAATCGTTATCGATAAAATGAACTCAGGGCACCTTATTTTATCAACCGTTATTAATAAAATGAACGTGCCCTGCCCTGTTTCAGTAATGAACCGATATCAGAACATTCGGATTTTCGTCATTATTTCAATTACACGATGATTTTCAATGTCATTCTGTTGAACTAATGTCGATACGAATGATCGTGTAAGGGCCGCTTAAGATTCAATTCTTCCGAAAGAGGAATTGCGCAGTCGAGGTAAGAAGATATCATCAAGAAGCTTTGTCCCTAGATGCCTGAGAATAAACGACACTTTTGGAGAGACCTCACGATCAACAATAACATTGATGACGATTAATTATTCGATTATAATAAAGATTGTAATGTGCGAATTGATAACAGAAATACATTTCAATCTAGGAAAAATTATTCCTTTAAGCTGACTTTGATTTTATGAATTTTAATATATAACGAGATTTTTAAATAGAGATTCTAAATGCGTGGTTTGCAGTTCTAATAGAAGATGGTTATTTTAAATGTAGTACTGCGTGGAGATGGACAGTTTTTGACGTAGGACTACGTCTAACCGGAAGATATAGGGGGTGAAATGGAAATCTAGGCACTGAACAAGTAGGAAAAAATGCAAGATTTGGAACGCTTATAACTCGAGCATTTCTCAATAGATCGCAAAGGTTTTTGCATCAATTGATAGGAAATATATCTACGCATCTATCATAACGAATAACATTTAATTTTTCTTGAGATAAATAATTAAATAATTGTAAAATATCAAGCATTGTCAAAATGCACTATGTGCCCATTTTTGATTGGTCCATTTTGTGCTCCTCAAATCGTACCGACCAAAACGGGCAACCAGAGCAGCAGTGAAATAGAATGAAGCACGATTGGAAAGGAAAAAGAAAAAAATGAACGAAACATTGGTCGCAGTCTCACACATGCGTAATTCTCGAGCCAGCCAGTCAGCTTAAAAATCCCCGCTCCGCTGCCGTAACGGTCATTCTCATTCAAACCGTACACCACATCGGTTCGCATCTCAACACATCAACAAACCAACCCAAGCACCCATGTCTGGACATGGTAAAGGAGGAAAAGTGAAGGGAAAGGCAAAATCCCGCTCGAACCGTGTTGATATGGAGTTCCCCGCAAGGGTAGCTAGGCCGATCGCGTTAGTACCAGTGCACCAGTCCACCTAGCCGCCGTTATATAGTTTCGGCCGCCGAAGTGATCGAGTTGGCTGGTAAAGCTGCTCGCGACGATAAGAAAAACCGCATTCAGAACAGAACACATCAAGACAACAACAGGCAGTTGCAGCGAGTGGCGAGTGGCAAACGCAATCGCAAAACGGCAGCAGGTAGCAGAAGAAAAAAGTTTGTTCTTTTTACAATCTGCTTTGGTGGCAAATCCAGAACAAGGCGGCATCGAGGGCGTTCGAAATGGTTTTTTTTCAAAACCACGAGTACTAAGTTTTCTAAATTGGAACCATTCCATAAAACAAGGCGCTTTTCAGGGCCATTAAACCTTCCAAAAAAGAGTTTAGGAAATAAAGTTCAATGCGTTCTAAAACATTATCCAAAATAATAATAAAACACAAATTGATGTTTTCATAATTTGTTTGCCAGGATCTGATGAGTATGTGAATTTGGCAGTAGTTCTGAGCTTATTGATAGTTGGGGACTTTCAAGATTATTCAATTTTCACCAACTCTTAAATTGTTTCCAAATTGAAAGTACAGTAATTTACAATTAGTTCGACATTTAGCTAATTGGACGGACATGTAATGCGACTTATTTAGTTGGACATTTTTGTAAACATAGAGATCCAAATTATGACCGCACATTGAAAGTCGACACTGTACCACTGTCATCGCAAATGTTCAATTGCAGGTTCAAATCGCCTCCAATGCAACACTGAGTGGCGCTTCGGTACGTTGCATTGAATGTAATTTACTGTAAAATATGTCAAAAGCTGGATGGGAAGAAATTTTCCAACTGTGAAAGCTGTGGCGACTGGCAAATGCAATCGCTAAACAGAAAGGTTTAGCCGAACAAGATGGGGATATCGAGTGACAACAAAACAATAAACTCTTTAGATTGAAGATAATTTTGTGATCCTGAAAAGGACCCTTTTTAGCCTGCATGTGAATCCAACGAGCGAACAAATCGTAATGAATGTATTTTTTTGCCATCGCTCCCTTTTAACGCTCATTCGTTCGTCTCGTTGGACTCGCCCCTCTGGCTGAGTCTGCCGATTTGTCTTTATCCTGTGAGTGTGTACCGCTAGAGTATAAAACACGCGGACCCCAAAAAAATATCTTATTTTCTTTCAAACCGTAAACCCGTGTGGTTGTACGGCATCGGCATCGTGGACGTAACAAAGGAGGACAAGTTAAGGGAAAGGCAAAGTCTCACTCGAACCGTGCAGGTCTCCAGTTCCCTGTTGGCCGCATTCACTGATTGCTCCGCAAGGGTAACTAGGCCGAACGGATTGGTGCCGGAGCACCAGTATACCTAACAGCGATTATAGAGTTTCGGCCGTCGGAGTGCTCGAGTTGGCTTGCAAAGCTGCTCACGACAATCAGAAAACCCGCATCAAGAACAGAGCAGCTTCGGTTCGGCGCTCATCAAGGCAACAATTAGTTTCAGTGAGTGGCAAAGTGTTTCTCCGGCACGTCGCATTAAATGTAATTTACTGAACAACATGTCACAAGCTGGATGGGAAGAAATTTTCCAACTGTGAAAGCTGTGGCGAGTGGCAAACGCAATAGCTAAACAGGAAGGTTTAACCGAACAAGATGGGAATATCGAGTGATAACAAAAACACAACACCAAAGGTTCTTTTCAGAACCATCAACATATTCATAAAGAGTAAACAGTAAACTAATCAATTTTTCAGGTAGATAGGTAGGTATTCACGTAGGAGAAGAAAATAAAGCAATATATTTAAAATATATATTTAACAAAAGCTGTCCCCTTTGTATAGTCCTACGTCACTCCGGTTATGTCCCCGACATTACCCACCCGTCTTTTGCCTTTCCCTTCTCTTTTTTTATTAAAACATTTGATTGACAAGCTTTTCAAAAAAAAAAATTCTTACAAGAAAGAAGACATGTGACTCTCATTATGCTAAACGTCCACCGCGGAATACGTTGTTGGGTGAAATTTACTGTCCCAGCTTGTTTATTCTATGCCATCAAATCAGATAAAAAATCACATCGCATCACAATTAGCTTGATCTCATCATAGTGAAACACAGTGGAAATGGCGCTAACGCCACTTCGTTTTCAAGCTTTTACGGGGTCATTTTTTCCACATTTCTGCAAAATTTCGCAGTTTATTGAAAGTATTTGGTATTCTTTATCGATCTATAACAAAAAACCAAAAACGCCAACTTTGGCGCTTGCGACACTATGCGAGATTACGGCAGGGCGAGCGTGAGAGAATGTGCATGTGTGCGTGTGATTTTTGTAAATTTAATACATACGTCGAAATGTTTTCCGGCATGATGGCGGCTTACGAGCTGACCGAATAATGTGAGTGAGAAGTGAGAAGCGAAGCATCTCACATGATGGCAATAAACACATGTGTAGATGAGATTTCGTAACAAACTGCGTATTCCCTGATCTTTAAAATTCAAGATGGCGGCTGCTACAAAATGGCGGACTACACATTTTATCAAAACCCCATCAATATGGGTATCAAATGAAAGAACTGGACTAGTAGAACACAGTTATTTATGAAAATGTAAATTCAAAATAGCCGCCATCACAAAATGGCGATATTTTTTTTCAATTCATCTATGCGGGTATCGAACGAAAAAGGTTTGACTAGTAGAACATACTTATTTGTTAAAATGCAAATCCAAAATGGCGATATATATTTTTATTTTAAAACCCCATCAATATGGATATCAAATTAAAAGGCCTGACTAGTGACATTAGATCATGAAAAATCCAAGTACAAAATGGCCAATTACTTTTATTTATACAACTCCCGTATAGAGCGATTCCACCACAAATCAGTCGTCTGCTGACCCGACCCTCTACCATTTTTTTAAAACTTGGTACAAATGATGGAAACTACCAAAAATTACAATTTTCATTATTATATGACCAATTTAAACTACGACTGGTTTTTTAAAAAGGCATAATTAAGATGATTGATTTTTCTTTCAAAAGAATGTAACTTAAAAACCAGAGGTCTGATTAAAATATGATGTTTGACAAAGTTATTGTCAATAGGGGGTCTTCGTAGCCTAATTGGTTGCGTATCCGCTACTAAGCGAATGATCATGAGCCCATAACTCAGGCCCCTCAACTGACCATCTTTGTGTGTTATTCTAGCTACTATGTGCACGCAACAATCATCATGTGACGGTAATCCCAGTCCCATACCGCTCACATTTTCGGTCTGCTGCATCGGTAATTGGCACTATTAATAACGCAACAAAGGGAGCCTCATATCAAAAGTCCCGCTGTGAACAGCCCAACTGTGAACATTCGAACAATAGCAATATTCTTACGCCGAAAAAAGCGACATGTGTTGTACATCGATAGAATAGGAATTCTCTTACGCCTACACGGCTACTGTGTCATAGATAAAACAAATATTTATCGATAGATAGCGATACTCTTACGCCTCAAAATGGTAATAGTGTAATATACAACAAAAGTTAACTTAAGATAAAAAATGTACACGAATGAATTCGGCTCTGTTACAGCTGAATTGCTAAATGAGCCTAATAGAATAAAATGTTGGGATAAAAAAAAATTATTGGAAAATCAATATAATCCAATAATAAACAAACAAACAAAAATCATTCTCAAAAATTAAACTTAATATTAAAATCTTTTATATCTTTATGTCGTCTATAGTAAGTTCTTCTAATATATCGTCGAGGTCTTCACTCGAGTATAGATCCTCAATATCCGAATCGGAGCTCGATGAGATAATACTCGAAACTTTTCTTCTAGCGCTTCGCACTATTTCGTTGTCACTGCTTCTCTCGCTTCCAGATTTATGTGCGATTCACATAGAACGTTACGGAAAAGAACGTCCACGTTCCGTCACCGTCTCCACCAATTCACACATGTAGTCTATGCTTGCAGCAGCAGCGTCACGTCAAACGAATGATTTATTTAATGTTATTCATGGTATCGCCATTCATAAATTGCAATGTCCTCTTTCGAACCAGCATGCCTGGAATCAGTTCTAAATTTAAGATAAATTCAATGGAAACCATTTGATAATATTATGTAAATGCTTAAACCCCGTAGTTCCGACCTTCATTCAACCATAATAATACATAGACTATTTTCTCAGCTAGTCACGAATGATTTTTGCTCCGAAATTTGGAACTAAGAGATATGTTAGCGTCCCACACTATCATGCCGGGTGTTCGGGTTCGATTCCCGTTCTGGTTGGGGGATTTTTCGTCAAAGAAAATTCTTCCGGCTTGCACTGTGGTCACGCGTATTCTAGAGCTTGCCACTTTAGAGTACATTCAAGGCGTGTTATTCGGCATAGAAATCTCAACCAAGTATTAATGAACGACGCTAGTTAATGAATACGTTGAGACGGCAAAAGTTCCACAGGGAACGGAACGTTAACGCCATTCAAGAAGAAGAAGATATGTTGGCAGAAAACATACAACCAAAATCAAAACATACAAAGATACGAGATACAAAGCCCAGACAAAAACTGAACGAACCGTCCGTCTCCGTCAATTATTCTTTTCTACAAATCCTGCCGGTTGTTTTCGTTGAACGTATGCTGACGGATCGTTACGTTACCGGTGTATGTGAATGTTTTCATAAGAATTGCATGGTAGAATAACTGACGTAACGGAACGTGACGTGGATGTTGTATGTGAATCGCACTATTACGCCGTCCGGTGAACATTTTGAGGATGAAAAAAAACACATGGCGTATAAGAAAAAACTTTTTGGCATAAACAGGGGCCTATCCGAGTTTCGTAATTGTTATTCTCATTCCCAGAAAACTTCTTCAACATGCTTCTTCTTTTAGCTTTGTATCTACCAAGCGCAAAGAACACTGCAAATGAATCACGTGGAAAGTCGGAGTTTGCCGAATGTGATGATGAGCATTTTCCCAGAAAAGTGACATATGTTCTTGGTATGATATATTAACAGAATCTATGCAATTGATTGAACAGAATTTTCCATATTCTCCAATGAAATTGTAGTTATTTATCGTGATCGAATATAGTATGTAGAGCAAGTACGTTCGATTGAATTTCATTTTTTATTATCATTGGCAACACTGTAAAATTGTATAAAAATTTATTTTTATAAGTTTTCTAATGACTTAATTTCATTCGGATTCAACGAAAAAGTAGTCCTGAATCGAACCCGAATTCATTATTATTGTAGCCCTCTTATTTCTCTAGCGTACCGACAGTTAAATTTGGGCCCCGCAAGAAGCTCGACCAAATCGCTCTGGGCGACGTGTGTTAAAAAGTGGTTTGAGCTGCAAGTTAAGCATGTTGCAGGTGAAGAAACTTCCGCTGAGACACCGCTCTAGTTTGCTTGTTGCAAACTTGTCGTGAGGAACGATGCCGTTATCTTATGTGACTTATCTCAAATCACTACGAACAAAATTATTTGACAATTAATGGCTGAAGGGAGCTTCATAGTTCTGATTTTCCCTTCTGTTTCCTTTGATATTATTGATTGTTGTTCTTATAAAAAAAAATCATGAAGAGTTTTTTTTTCAAGCGGAAATAATGTAATTTTTTATAACATCTACAGTGATATTCAAATGCTTCTCACATCTTTTGACAACGAATTTTCAAATTGAATATGACGTCTTTTATTGGCACATAACTGATTTTTAACTGGACTATACTGCCGTTCTATGCAAAATTGTCCCATTTTACTTTTAGACAATTTTCACTTTTCTTCATCAAACGATGTTTCTATGCCTAATCTTACGGAAAAACACACAAAAGTTACAGTTTGTTTCCAGCTTTTGAAAAAATAACATCAGGCTCAATTGTCCCATGTTGATATTCTAGGCATAACTGTCCCACTATGATTTTTTAAGCCCGTAACCAAGATTGATTGATTCAAGTGAGGGGATCTGTTCACATTTTATTAAACAATAGTTTTCTGCTTGTAAAAAAACAGGAAGTGGGTTATATCTGTGGTATAACCGCAAGGTTGACGTAGGACTATCGTTGATTGAGTGATCATTTGTTTGAAGTTGAATCTGAATCCATTCGGAAAGAATGAACAAATGAATACTTGAGGGACTTCGAAACGAGAGCGTTACGTTGGAGGCATAGGGTTTTATGCATCAAATATTGGATAAGAAAATATTCTACTGATGGGGAAGAATAATCTTGGTAATTGCACTTGATTGAAAAATCACAAAACGAGATGCATTTGATCGCAGTATTATATTAATAGAAAACATTAAAATAAACTCTTCCGCTTGAATGTAATTATCAATTCCAAGGGGATCTGGCAGATTATTTCTCAGCAACGATAACATCTATCCGGATGCTTCTCGATGCTCGATGTCCGCTAACTCGATAACCACCAAACGGAACCAATTTTCGATGCTGGCACTCTCTTGGTCGTCCTCTCTTTTCCTTCTGATGGAACGGCTGTTCTACGCTTCCTCACAGTTCGAAATATACTGAGTGCAATTCACCACCAGAATATCGCTTAAGTATGCTTTTTATCCGCGATTGAATCGAGAGAAGGTGTGGTTTGCTATGGCAATTTGGAAGGCAAACTAGAGGCGAATGTACTCTCTGAGTTTGAAACTTTCATCGACTGAACAATGATCGATGGGAAATTATGATTCTCGCGATGCGAAACATTTTCCGTTTTTAAATTGTATGCATCCAATATTGGATACGAAAATATTTTACTGATGGGAAAGAATAATCTTCAGAAGCTTTCCTGCTAATTGCACTTGATTGAAAAACCACAAAACAAAATGTATTTGGTCACAGTATTATATTAAGCTGTCAAAAAAGACCTGCGGTATTTCCGCGAGGTGTCGTTGTAAGCGCGTAGTTCTAGTTGTATTCATTGTATCGAGTCATACTATAGCTTGTTGGAAAGCTTTTTTATAGTCCGCTATAATATAGTCCTTGACAGTTTTTTGTTTGGTTAAGTCGTTCGTGATGTAAAAATAAACGATTTAAATAAAAAAAAGTCGTTCGTGAGTTATAGTGTCGCAAATATGGAGCAAAATAAAGAGAAAATCCGACATATTTTACAGTACTACTATGACAAACGCAAAAATGCATCTTAAGCTGCCAATAAAATTTGTGCAGTTTATGGACCCGATACAGTTTCCATTTCCACCGCACAACGATGGTTTCAACGTTTTCGTTCTGGTGTAGAGGTCGTCGAAGATGCGCCACGCTCCGGAAGGCCTGTCGTCGAAAATTGCGACAAAATCGCTGAATTAGCCGAGAAAGACCGGCGTAGTAGAAGCCGTAGCATCGGCCAAGAGCTGGGGATAAGTCATCAAACCGTTATTAACCATTTGAAGAAGCTTGGATTCACAAAGAAGCTCGATGTATGGGTGCCACACACGTTGACGCAAAAAAACATCTTTAACCGTATCGACGCATGTGAATCGCTGCTGAATCGCAACAAAATCGACCCGTTTCTGAAGCGGAAGGTGACTGGCGATGAAAAGTGGGTCACTTACGACAACGTGAAGCGCAAACGGTCGTGGTCGAAGCCCGCTAATTTTATGAACAAATGAAAATTCAAAAAAATACCGCAGGACTTTTTTGACAGCCTAATATGAATAGAAAACATTAAAATAAGCTCTTTTGCTTGAATGTAATTTTCAATTCCAAGGGGAGCCGGCAGATTATTTTGCAGCAACGATGACATCTTCCAGATTCTTCTCGCTGCTTGATAACCATCAAACGAAAAGAGTTGCGCTCATGTATGTGTGTGTGTTGCGGCTGCTCCTCAAGCGGAACCAATTTTCGATGCTGTTACTTTCTTGGTCGCCTTTTCAGTGGTATAATTCTCCTCCTGATGGATTCCCTTCTGGTCTAAGGTGCACAAACAGGCTCTTGGTGACACCGTTCATCAGCGCTTTCATGATGAACAAAGTTAGCTTCGCCACAGCAGTGACAACATGCTCCAATCGCTGTTCAATTATAACTGAGCGGAATTCTTCTTCTTCTTCTTTTAGGCTTTAAGAGGGTTTAAACTTTTCAGTTCATTCGCCTCTAACTGAGCGGAATTCCGAGCGGCTCTCGCTTATATACCGATTGGCGATTTCAATAGCCTGTTTTGAAAGCAATTTTAAGGGTATTGAAACAAGTTTTTTGATCAAAAAGTAACAAGTATATAACGCGTCGACATTTTATCTTTCGAATGATTTCGAATGTGTTTATCACACCATTTTATTCGGTTGTTTAGGAGCTATCAACGCTCAAAATCTCGTTCTCTGGCGTAACGCTTTCGTTTTCGAAACTTTGAATTTACATCCCGGTATAGAAATGAAAGACGTAGTCCTACGTCAAAAACCCAGTGTATTGCTAAACCGAAAAGTTTAAAGCTTCTGAAGTAGACAAGTATGGTCCAAAATTTTGATAGCGTTTTACTCAGTTGATTATTTTGGAACATGGGACAACTATGCGTAGAACGGCGGTACAGCTTAGTTAACGCATACCCAGTAAAATGCAGTTCAGTTAAAGTGCACCCGGATAGCGAACGACTACATCCATTGGAAGTTTTGGAACGTAAATCTCGGATCAAATCTTTCAATAGCAAACCAAGAGCGTATTCCCGAGCCAACGTATTAACTTCTGATCGATAGTACCGTTATTAAAAACACAGGTTGATAATTAAAATCTCACCGTATTACTTATTTGTGATCAAAATCATTTAAATTACATTCAAAATACAATTCGACGTCAAATATCTGCAATGTCTGTTGCAAAACAAGAAATTCTAATATTAAGCTTACCGTATGAACGAAAAAAACTTTGAAATTTTTGGTTTCTACTCGTATTTCTTTACTCCAAGGAATTTCGCCTTTTTTAACCATCTGCACAGGATCGATATAGATTAGACGAGGTCCCGTAGTAAGCAATAACATTCGTCTGCGTGGGACGTACAAAGCTCCTTTGCGTTTGTAGACGAAGCCCTGTTTCAGGATGAGTTCTCCTTCTGCGAATTGATGCCATATGTTCGATTTTTGTTTACCTAACCTCGCCGCTTTATCAGCTTCACTGATGCTTAGATAACCTGCAAGAGAATATACGGAAAATAATTCCTTATTTGGATAAAAATCCAATATACAGCCATTCCATGCCAAACCGTTATAGTGGTTCTTGAATTTCCATGAAAAGTGGTAGTTTTGTTCTTTATCGCAAAAGATTTTTTTATTAGGGTACCCATTTCCATTTTAGGGTGGTCCGAAAAATCATTTTTTTCCACTTTTGCCCAAAAATGACTTTTTTCAAAAATTCATAAAATTCATGAACCATTATCTCGTCGATCATTTAAATCGATTCAGTGGTTAAAACAGTTCCTGTCCCAGATGGAACTCCAGCAATAGTTCTTTGTCGCTGTGCTTCAGCTTTGGCTTTACCACTATTTTGTATCTACACAGCTTCGCTGGATCAAGGAATCTTTCCAGATGTGTGGAAGCACTCCTATATGTTTCCCGTCTTCAAAAAAGGAGATAAGTGCAACGTGACCAACTATCGCGGGATAAACAGCTTATCTGCCACATCTAAGCTATTTGAAATAATCGTGAACGATGTTGTCTTCTTCGAGGTGAAGAGCTATATCTCACCAGTACAACATGGTTTTATGCCAGGACGCTCGGTCAGCCCAAATCTTCTCGAGTTCTCATCGTTTTGTATCAACCGCCTAGAAGAACGAACTCAAGTTGATGCTGTTTATACCGACATAAAAGCCGTTTTCGACCGAATTGACCACCGCATCCTGTTGAGTAAACTATCCCGTCCTGGTGCTTCTGAAGGATTCTTCAACTGGCTGACGTCATACCTTTCTGGAAAAAACGCTTCGTGTTAAGCTCCAGTCTCACACTTCATATCCGTTTGCTGTTTGTTCGGGAGTTCGACAAGGCAGCAATCTAGGGCCACTGCTGTTCGCGATAATTTGGAACGACGTGTCGCTTATTCTCGCATCCGGCTGTGTATCGATCTACGCAGACTATTTGAAGATCTATCTGGCTATTAAAACTCTCGAGGATTTCCTTCGGTTGCAGAGCTTGCTTGATCAGTTCGTATGTTGGTGCCGGCTGAATAAACCTACCATCAGCATTACTGATTGTGTGATCAAGAGTTTTTATCGAAAAAAAACGGCCAATTATATTCGAATACATGATCGATGATTTCATCATAAAAAGAGTAAGCCAGGTCAACGACTTGGGTGTAGCGCTCGACTCTAAACTCAACTTCGACGCACACCGCTCTGCGCTGGTTACTAAAGCCAATCGTCAGTTTGGGTTCATTTCAAGAATGTCTAGGGACTTCACCGATTCTTATTGTCGAAGTCACTCTACTGTTCTCTTGAAACCGCATTGGTAGTGGAACCCTCACCAACACATGTGGAGCATCAGAATTGAACGAATTCATAAACGCTTCATCCGTAGAGCGCTCAGGCATCTACCTTGGCGTGATCCACGAAATCCGCCGCTATATATAGCTAGATGTCGATTATTAAATCTGGATGCGCTTGAACGACGTAGGCGTATTCAACAAGTTACTTTCGTTGCCAAACTAATTTGTGGTGAATTTGACGCACCTAACTTGCTAGAGATGGTGAACTTTCGTGCTCCCAGCCGAATCCTACGATCCTCGTATTTGCTGCAACCGCTCCCGCATCGTCCAAAGTTTGGTCATCATGAACCGATAACGGAAATGATTAGGACGTTTTCATTAGAACATTTTTTTGAATTCGGAGAACCGTCACCACGCTTCAGAAACAGGAACGAGAATTCTAATGTGCTTAATTTCATGTTTGAATGTGTTTATAACTATTTTGTTTTATTAGGACGATGTTGTCAGATAAACTTTAATTTAAATAAATAAACAAAAAGTTATGAATTTTTGAAAAAAACATTTTTGGAAAAAAGGACCACCCTGAAATGGAAGAGGGACCCTAATAAAAAAAAATACGGGTCTAATGTTTTGCGATGAAGAACACAATTATTACTTTTGACGAAAATCTGGGAACCACTATATCGGTTTGGCATGGAATGGCTGTATACGCATCCATTTGAACATAGCTCACTCAAAAATGATCAGATACTTATTTTCGAACTTGATGATAGTTTCATGGTGCATATATTAGGTTGGTCAAAAAAGATTATTTAGAATGTTTCAGATTGGTCGGTAAGGGTCAAATATGCACCGTTTTTTGACGTAGGCCTACGTGTAACAGAAATATATGAAGGATAAAGTGAAAATCTAAACACAGAACATGTAGGAAAAAAGTAAAAGATTTTGAATGCTTTTAACTCGAGAATTTATTAACAGATTTTTAACAGATGGGATGTGTGCATCAACTGATAGGAAATATTTCTACGCATCTATGACAATGAATAGAATATTATTTTTCATGAGATGAACAATTGAGTTATCTAAACGCCATAACTTCCAAGTCTTAGTAGGCCCAATTTGTGCTCCTCAAATTATGCCGCCCAAAACGAAACACGGTTTCCCCAATACTGACATCAAAACCAAGGAACTATGGGAAATCGACATTGCAAATACATACAATTCGGGAGCATTTTTGTTCCCACCGAAATATGTTTCCCTAACAGGGACTCCTAAATTGTGAACTCTGAGGAAATCGTCATTTCAGATACGCAAAATGAGGGGCTCAGAATGCAAGGGGTGTAAGTGACATGATCGTTTTCTCTTCATCAACTTTTTATTTAGTTAACAACTCAACTGCAAAGACTTTCTAATTTAAGTTTGCTATAGAATCCGATAGATGAGGTTCTGACCTATTTTCCACGTTGGTAAATACAACTGGGAATGTATTTGCAGCTAAGTTATGACCCAAAAAGAGAGTCGATGTAGAGAAATCGATCAAATCACTTACACCCCTTTCATTCTAAGCCCCTCAAATAGGATTCAAACAGAAGGTCGATTTTTGGGAATGTAATCGTTTGTTACAATTGAGTTAGTTCTTTTTAATAAATATGAAGGTTTTTTAATGTTTACACCTTATTGTAAATTTGTTTAGGAGAGAGGGAGAGAGAGACAGTTAGCCCGTTAGATAAAATGGGGCTTTTTGGATTCAGGCGTGGTGTGTGACGAACGTTTGTCCAAGAGTTTTGTCGAAAAGCTTAGACGCTATTCCGTCGACGAACTTCCGATTGACCGGCACACCATTCGGCCTTGTGGTCCGCCACTACGCCTAAGATCAGCGATAATCCTCTGACCAGCTTGACTATAAACACAAAGAAGGGCCCCTCTCGGCAGTGCCATTCCGGTGTCGTCCTGGGCTTGTCGATCTACGCCAAAGAGGGAAGACGCCGAGCAACCGTCAACTTCCGCGTGGATTGATGACGCATCCGCCTGCCTCTCTCGCCAGCATGGAACAAATCGCCAAAACATCAAAACATCATGAATAAATAGAACATTAAAAAAAAGAAGCTGAGAATATTTCTTTCAAATTTCATCGCGAGGCCCCTCCAATTACCGAGTAAGCAGCCGACCCCTAGACACAGTTCGGAGGGTCTCTTGCTACTGAGATATCCGGGAAGACACAGTAGATAGTCACAGGAGCCACAACTATTAACACCAAAAAACATGATCGAGCTTCTATCCGCGAAGCCTTGATCAAACAGAACTAAATCGATCCATTTCTTAAACGGATGGTGACGAGATAAGAAATGGGTCACATACGACAATATTGGGCGAAAACGATCGTGGTTAAAGTGTGGTGAAGCAACTCAAACGGTAGATAAATCAGGACTAAAGCCCAGGAAGGTTCTACTGTGTATTTGATGGGACTTGAAAGGAATAATTTGGGAGCTTGTATTGGCCTTCGAGAGCTGCGGTTAGCCGCAAGCAACTTGTTGACATGTACTCACTCTTTCCTGAGTCACGATTGATCTTGTGAGACTTCAATTCTCACGGAACTACCTGAGGGGAAAAGTGCGATGACAACCATTCATTGTTGACATATAACCTTCGTAAAAGCTTCAATATGACCGTTTTGGACACTGGGGAAACAACACGTGTACCTAAACCTCCTGCTAACCCAAGTGACTAAGTTGACCTCTTGCTTTCTCGAATTCACTATCGTTAGATTGCAAGTGGAACGTAATCCAGGACCCCAACGGTAGTGATTACTTACCAATCAAAATTTCCATCACCACTGGGTCGAATTTTTCTGAATCTATAAACATCGCATATGACCTCACAAGATACATTGACTGGAAAAAATATGCGGACGCGATTCCTCTAGCCATCAATTCCAGAGATGGTTTACCTCCACTGGAGGAGTATAATTTCCTCTCTAGTTTACTTTATGACAGCGCTGTTCGCTCTCAAACGAAACCCATCCGAGGTTCCACTATTCGTCAAAGGCCTCCCAATTCATGGTGGGATAGCCAATGTTCCAAGTTATATCAGGAAAATGGATCATGGTGGGATAGCCAATGTTCCAAGTTATATCAGGAAAATGGAACGCATTTAAAGCTTTTCGGAAACGTGGAACCATTGAAAATTTTCAAACGTATTTAGACCATGAAAATTAATTTAAAAACTTGATCAAAGGGAAAAAACGTGCTTATTAGCGAAATTTTGTGGGAGGTTTGTCACGAGAAACGTCAATGAAAAAATTATGGAAAGTGGCTGGAAGCATGAGAAATCGCTCTTCAATGAATAAAAGCGAAGAATATTCACATCGATGGATTTTTAATTTTGCGCGGAAGGTTTTCGATTCTGCTCCCGTGCAAAAAAATTGTTCGAGATATACCACAAGATACGTGCAATCTGGATTCCGAGTTTTCAATGGTAGAATTCTCTCTCGCTCTCCTTTCTTGTAACAGTTCAGCTCCAGGAACGGATAGAATTAAATTCAACTTACTGAAAAACCCCCCTGATGTGACCAAACATCGCTTGTTGAATTTATTTAATCAGTTTCTGGAGCATAATATTGTTCCAGATGATTGGAGACAAGTGCGAGTTATAGCTATTCAAAAACCTGAAAATCCTGCGTCCGACTTCAATTCAAACCGCCCAATAGCAATGCTGTCTTGTCTACGGAAATTGTTGGAGAAAATGATCTTGTTTCTTCTTGATCGATGGGTTGAAACGAATGGCTTACTCTCAGATACACAGATACACAATATGGGTTCCGCAGGGGCAAGGGGACGAATGATTGTCTTGCGTTGCTTTCTTCAGAAATTCAAATGGCTTTGATTCTGTTTTAATAGAGGTTTTGTAAGACAAATAGTGTAACGGATAGTCTTAGCTCAGTCGAAGCTATTCGTTCAGTGAGGCCGGAAAAGCATGAGTTGACTTGATTACATATCCCAAATATATGTCTTTTAAAAGTTATCGATCTTCGTGTGTGATTGTCCTTATATCCTTTTCCTTTTCCTTCGCGAGAAATCGGAATGAGGTGAAATGTAAATACATATTAGATATAACATAGGTTTAAGTATTGAGTGTGAGTGTGAATGTGAACATTGTCAACATATCTTTATATCCCTTCCTTTTCCTGAAGAAAATATTAGGCTGTCAAAAAAGTCCTGCGGTATTTCCGCGAGGTGTCGTTGTAAGCGCGTAGTTCTAGTTGTATTCATTGTATCGAGTCATACTATAGCTTGTTGGAAAGGTATTTTTGCGCGCTATAATATAGTCCTTGACAGTGTTTTGTTTGGTTAAGCTGTTCGTGAGTTAAAGTGTCGCAAATATGGAGCAAAATAAAGAGAAAATCCGACATATTTTACAGTACTACTATGACAAAGGCAAAAATGCATCTCAAGCTGCCAATAAAATTTGTGCAGTTTATGGACCCGATAGTTTCCATTTCCACCGCACAACGATGGTTTCAACGTTTTCGTTCTGGTGTAGAGATCGTCGAAGATGCGCCACACTCCGGAAGGCCTGTCGTCGAAAATTGCGACAAAATCGCTGAATTAGCCGAGGAAGACCGGCATAGTAGCATCCGTTGCATCGGGCAAGAGCTGGGGATAAGTCATCAAACCGTTATTAACCATTTGAAGAAGCTTGGATTCACAAAGAAGATCGATGCATGGGTGCCACACACGTTGACGCAAAAAAAAAACATCTTTGACCGTATCGACGCATGTGAATCGCTGCTGAATCGCAACAAAATCGACCCGTTTCTGAAGCGGATGGTGACTGGCGATGAAAAGTGGGTCACTTACGACAATGTGAAGCGCAAACGGTCGTGGTCGAAGCCCGCTGAAGCGGCTCAGACGGTGGCCAAGCCCTCATTAACGGCCAGGAAGGTTCTGCTGTGTGTTTGGTGGGATTGTCAAGGAATAATCTATTATGAGCTGCTTCCCTATGGCCAAACGCTCAATTTGGATCTGTACTGCCAACAATTGGACCGCTTGAAGGTAGCACTCATGAAGAAGAGGCCATCTTTGATAAACAGAGGCCGCGTTGTCTTCCATCAGGACAACGCCAGGCCACACACTTCTTTGGTGACGCGCCAGAAGCTCCGGGAGCTCGGATGGGAGGTTCTTTTGCATCCGCCGTATAGTCCGGACCTTGCACCAAGTGACTACCACCTGTTTTTGTCCATGGCGAACGAGCTAGGTAGTCAGAAGTTAGCCACAAAAGAGGCCTGTGAAAATTGGCTATCGGAGTTTTTTGCCAATAAGGAAGCGAGCTTCTATAACAGGGGTATTATTAAGTTGGCATCTCGTTGGGAACAAGTCATCGAACAAAACGGCGCATATTTCACTTAAAACAGATGATTGTAACTAATTTTATGAACAAATGAATATTCAAAAAAAATACCGCAGGACTTTTTTGACAGCCTAGTATGTCACCCTTCTAAACTCGAGTAGACCGCGAAACTAGAGAAATGGCCAGAATTGGGCAACAGAACCGGTGTTGTGTTCCATTAGGACAACGAAAGGCCACACACGTCTGAAATGACTTGCCAGAAACTCCGGGAGACCGTTTGAGAAGTTTTCATGCATAGTTCGGATCCAGCGCCAAGCGATTATCACCTCGCATTGCAAAACTTCCTGAGTGAAATTGAGATCAAGAGAAGATTTTGAAAATCAATTACTAGAGTTTTTCACCATTAAAAACCAAGACTTCTATAAGAGAGAAATCATGAATCTTCAAAATGGCAACAAAACGGTGCACGTTTGACCCAAATCGAGCAATCCGAAACATCTTAAATAATGTTCTGAATTTCACGCAAAAATAATGTTTTTTCCCAACCTAATATATCTTAATAATGTTCCAAATACCAGAAATGAAACTTTGAATTATTTTTTCCAATAGGCAGAGTATGTCTCCTAGTCATATTCTTCAGAAATTATCGTTATGCATATAAAAGTACGTACCTGTGACGTGAGACGTTGAAGAGCTAGATACTTCAACTTGGGATCCCAATTCCAGACCCATTAATCTAGTAATATGCTTATCATCCAAACCGGGTGTTATATTTTCTGGAAAATCGAACCCGCATTCAACACTGCAATCATTAGTTCGTTCCGTTCCGTTACTGATCGAATCGCGTAAGGGTGAGTTTAATTTTCGTATTTTCGAAAAATCGATGCTTTTGAAGAACGGATGATTCCGAATGCTTGCGTAAGGCAAATTGTCTTCAGCCCCCAACCTTTTCCGGGGGTCCAGAACTAATAGCTTACTAATTAAATCCTTAGCATCTGGATCAAAAGCGACTGGAAATATCAATTCTAGTTTTTCTATTTTCTTGAATATTAGATAGTCGTTAGGACCACGAAACGGTGGAAAGCCTGCGATCATTTGATATATTATACATCCAAACGACCATAAATCAGACGATCTGGTTGAATGTCTTCCTTGCAGAATTTCAGGCGAAACGTATTGCGCGGTTCCTACGAAGCTGCCTCTTTTTCGCTTTACTAGTTTCTGGTCATTTTTTGTCTCCTCGGATTCGGATTCCGTATCTTCCTTCTCATCCCTCTCTTTACTGCTAATGTTTTGTTCTTTATCGTCAATTCTTGATGATCCGAAATCCGCGATCATAATGTGGAAGTTTTCATCCAAAAGAATATTCTCCGGCTTTAGATCTCTATGTATTATATTATAATTATGCATTTGTTCTACAGCGTGAAGAATTTCCGCTGCGTAAAACCTAGCACATGCAACATCGAATGTCTTGTGTTTCTCCAAAAATTGCAGCAATGTACCGTTTTTTGCATAGGTCATAACAAAATACAGTTTACTGGAATCTTGAAATGTGCAGTACAAGTTTAAAAAGCCCGGTAAAACGCTTAACCTATTGAGCGCTTCGCGTTCTCGTTTCACATATTCCTGTTTCTTCTCTCGAACAATTAGTTGCTTCTCACAAACTTTCACTGCAATTAAAATGGATTTTTTTTAATAGTGAGATATGTGAAAAAGATAGTTAGAACCTACCTGCATATTCTTTCGACGTGTGGATATCTTTTGCTAGATACACTACGCTAAAACTGCCTTCGCCTATGAGTTTTCCAAAAATGAAGTCATTTGCGTTACGTCTGGCGCAATAGTTATTCACGACGTGTTTTGTGGCTGGTTCTGTTTCTACACTCATCGTTCTATTCGGTTGATATTTGATTACGTTATCTGAGAGAAGAAAACCAAAACCAAATTAGTAATAGAAAACATGCTAACCCCATTGTATCATACACAAATTAAAAAGATTCAATGAACAACGAACTAGCTAGTGCTTTGTACTCATTCCACATTCATACAAGTCGTATAAATTGTACAATATTCTCAAGGTTGTATTCCTGCTTGATTCTTTGGATGAAATCAAGGAATCACATATTTTTCTCCAAGTTCATCTGGTAGATTTTTTTATAATTCGTTTACATAACGCTCAGTTACGGAAGTTTTAAGAAGCCAAATTTTTAACCCTTTCCCGTACAACATCGAGTCTCATTCGTGGTGACTTGCATAACATAGGGCGCTAGAACGCTCAGCAGAATAGTGAAATCACTTGATGTGTGACGTATTAAATAATACGAGAAGGGGTAAACTATATAGTCTGGTACAATGTTGATAGGGTAGATTTGCAGTCAGCATCTAAAAAGTGCTTTGAACAAAGTGCAATCTTTACCTATTAACGCTTGCACAAAGAAAAATGGACAATTTTTACGAATTTTTCATGCATTCGCCTTAACACCTGATGATGAGACCGCTTTTGCATCGTCAATCATAGTAACCCATGAGTTTTCAAACAAAATTTGACAGCGCTATCAGTTGAACTGCGGAAATTATGGCGGGAACAGCGAAGCAATTGCGCTCCATAGTTTGTGCGCACTGAGAGTTCCATCTCACCGCGAAGAAAGTGGACATTGTATAGAGGCGAATGAACTGCAAAGTTTAAAGCCTCTTAAAAACAAAGAAACAAACAAGTGGACATCGTAAAGATATAATATCCTTGCGCTTCTGGAGAAGGGTGAGAGCATTGAACAGAACCTTGGTTCCGGTCGTTCGACAGTGCCTAGCGGAGAACAGGTGAAGTTAAACAAAAGACGAAGGTAAGGGTGGCTACAACGTTACGAGCTTTGGACCACGAAGAGCAACGCACAGTGGGGAATCGCTAATCATCAGGCTAAAAACGAAAATTGCCTCAGCTGTTTCGTAATATTTTTCCTTTCTTGATATATATTCAAGTGCTTAAATCCCAAATTTGAGCGAATATCATCAAATCTGATTTTTTATGACAATTTTTTTAAAGAAAGTACATTACTTTGAAACGCGCTGCAGTTTCAATGACGTCAAAGGGAAAGTTGTTCGAAAAACGATAAGAATTTCGTTTTTACTATATAGTTTTAATATTAAAATTTTATCTAGAATTTAATTGAATCAAAACCATAATAATCCATTGATGAAATTTTATCATTAAAAAGTTATAAAAAAGAACATGAGATTAAAGAAGTAGCGCTTGGAGATAATGATAAAAGGCATTGTTTCATTCTCATTATTCCTCAAATAGATTGATGAAAATTTGTCAATTCCTTAACAAATACAACTTCTGTGCAACGCTGTTATGCTTGCAAAGTTACAATATGGGAGTTTCAAATGGTTGCTTTGAATTCATTATGTTTACTTTGCGACTTTTGCGGGAAACTCGAACTTTTCAAGCTTCAATACACAACACAACAACAAAAATGACAGATAAAATGACACTGACACAAAAACACACTCTTAAATTGTCATGTGGTATCATTTAAAATGCGCTTTGGATTCATCAAAAACAGTTTTCCAAAAACGGGCATTTTTGCGTATTAAATTCATACGCTGGGCTAATGGGTTAATATTTTCTTTCAGAGTGTTAGTTATTTTATATTAATACATTCAGTTTTTCGACAATAACCATAAAGCAAGAGAGTGACAACTAGGAACAATTTCAACAATGTTCCCCCCAGGTATATCATTTAATGAATGATAAATTGAAAATGCTGGAAACATCCGGTATAAGGTTTCGAAAATCAATAAAAACTAAATTATTGAAGAGTACTTCGTCTTTGAAGACTGTGAATGCGAGTTTTAATGAAGTTTTGTGATTTTTATTTTCGAGTTGTTTGATTTGCTTGTTGCATTCCTGATATTGTATTGTTTTTTGTATTTGCAAATTCGAACTGAGAGAAACTGCATGTGTGCATGAAGCAAATAAAAGTTTGCATTTCAGGGAGTAATAAACGCATTCTTACATAAAAATAATGAACTATGATTAAATTTTCCGCATAGAATGAATGCAAATCTGCAAATAATATTGAACAGATTTTTTTTCCTTTAGGGATTTTCTATGATGAACGATGATGAAAATTTAGTGGATATATTGAAATAATTTTAATACTAGTCGAGTAAGAGTAAGTACTACGAATTTAAATAAGAAAAGAACGTTAATCAATTATTTTCATTCAAGATTGAAAAACTTGGAAAGTCATCAGGAATGATAATCTGAGAGAGGGTACACTTACATCGCCACAAATTAAATTGAAAGAAGCTAAAGAGACGAAACTGAATTAAACCTTACACGAGAAGCTCATGACACCTTTTGGGAGAGTTTGAACGAAGTGACAAATGAAAATGTCAAATGTCGATTTGAAAATCCATTATCAATCATGTTCCTTGCGTATGGTGGTCATTAAGCTCCAAGCAGTACCCCCAATTAGGAAGGTTTGCCATCGTTTATCGTTCAGTTCCTTGTGTTCACAGTGAAAGACTGCTCTCTGAAGCTGGCCTAGTGTACGAAGCAAAGCGTAATCAGTCGGTTAAATGAATTATAATAAAAGTAATAGTGTTAATGAATGAATATTATAAGTTATTATTAACTATATTTTGGAAAAAAAACATGATTTATCTTTTACCGATATAGTGGTTCTCAGATTTTCGTCAAAAGTGGTAGTTTTGTTCTTTATCGCAAATTATTAGACTCGTTTTTTTTTGTTAGGGTGACCATTTCCATTTTAGGGTGGTCCGAAAATCCTTTTTTTTGCATTTTTGCCAAAAATGACTTTTTTCAAAAAATCATAACTTTCGAACCACTGGACCAATTCAGATGTTCGACACATTAAATTAAAGCTAATTAGCTTATCTTTTATTGTTAAAATACTACAATTGCAGAAAATTTTAATTATGTTTTCGTTATTATTGATTGTATTTGTTTTTTAAAGTTTTCATGGTCTCGGACCAAAGGCGCTATATATCTTTTTATATTTTTTCTGGAAAGCAGAGGATTTTTCACATAACATATTTCGAAACTGAGGAGGCGTTTTTTTCGTTTTTGAGTTATGATTTTTCAAAGTTAACCGATGATCCAAAAAATCATTTTTTTCCCATTTTTTCCGCTACAAAAAATCATAACTTTTGATCTACTGGACCGATTTAGATGATCGACATATTAAAATGAATCCAATGAACTAGTCATGTTTGAAAAAATATCACACTCCGAATAAAAATGGATTTTGTTTTCGTAATTATAGATTATATTTGTTTTTTATAGCTTACATCGTTTCGGGACCAAGGGCGCCATATTTTTTTATACTTTTTCCTGAAAGCTGAGGTTTTTTACATAATATATCCTAATAAAAAAAATACTGGTCTAATGATTTGCAACAAAGAACAAAATTTCCGCTTCCTACGAAAATCTGAGAACCACTATATCGGTTTAACATGGAATGGCATAGAAACTTCTCTCGTACCAAAAACCCTCACATCCCAAATTTGGCTCTTTTTGCTCGATTAGTGCACCCGCGGCCGAGTGGTTAGCGTCTCACATTATCATGCCGGGTGTTTGGGTTCAATTCCCGTTCTGGCCGGGGGATTTTTCGTCAAAGAAATTTCCTTCGACTTGCACTGTGATCACGCGTATTCTAGAGCTTGCCCCTCGGAATACATTTAAGGGGTGTTCTTTGGCTTGAGAAATCTCAACTAAGTATTCAGCACCTGGAGAAGTATTTCCTCTTCTGGACCCAATGCGACCTCCTATAGTAAGACTTACGGAGCAATCGGCAGCCGGCGACAGACGCTTTTTGAAGGCACATCTACGGGACTCTAGAATAATGGACACAACGAGGACGTATCTTTCCTTCCTCCACGACCAAACAACGGGTGTTTGTATTCGTGGAATAACAAGAACTAGTGCATCTTTAATGCTCGCAGCTGAAGGTCTACCAACAGACATAAACCTTTTGCGTGAAATTTTCCTGGGAGTGCACGAAGAACTGGGAATTTCACGCATTGACGCCTTGGCAGACCTCAAATCACATCGAGCATTCCTTTCCAGTGAACGTACGCAACGGCTACAACATGCTAGAGAAGCAGCAACAAAGTTCTACAGTCCGCAAAATTTTTAACGACGCTGACACGCCCTTCACAGGGAATTAGTAGTCGAAAAATAGTAAAGTAAGTAGAACTAGTCTGAAAGAAACTTCTTCGCCTTCTCAACAGAATCCGACTGAAATTTTGATATACTGTCAAAATTTCAATCGCATGAAAAGCCCAGCATAAATGAAAGAAATTTATCAAAATATTTTACCCGCTTCTTTCAATGTTATATATGCAACTGAAACTAGCTGGGACGAAAGCGTAAGAAGCGAAGAAATTTTTGAAAATATTTTTTTAATGTATTCTGGCACGACCGCAACTTATCGTTATCTCAGAAGAAGTCTGAAGGAGGGGTCCTCATTGCCATTAATGCAAATTTTTGTTCTGAAGAACTTATAACCGAAAAACATAAAGAATTTGAACATGTTTGGGCAAAATTATCTATAGCTGGCGAAGTACACATATTTGCTACCGTGTATTTCCCACCCGAACACGCAAATAAAAAGTCGTATGAATTATTTTTTCAACGGCAAATCGAAAAACTAGAGCCAGAATTGAAATTGCATATCTATGGCGACTTCAATCAAAATAAAGTAGACTTCATTCCCGATAACGATAATGAATGCATTCTACTTCCAGTCGTCGGAGAAAATGAAACCCTTCATTATATATTTGACGAAATTGCACATCTCGGTCTTAATCAAATAAATCAAGTAAAAAATTCCCAAAATTATTATTTAGATCTATTATTTACTAACATCACCGACGGCTTTTGTGTGAATGAGTCCATGACTCCCCTTTGGAAAAATGAAAAATTTCACACAGCAATTGAATACTCAATCTTTGTACATAACAGACAATTGCCCATCGACTGGGAGTACGAAGTAGTACCGGAATACAACAAGACGAACTTTGAAGCAATCAAATGTAGCCTACAAGCCATAGAATGGTATACTTTATTAAACAACGAACGAGATTTCAACTTATCCGTACATATTCTTCACGAAATTCTGAATAACATAATATCAGAATTTGTGCTGAAGAAAAGAAGACGAAGAAATTCAACCAGCAAATATCCTATTTGGTATAACGCTCAAATGAGAAATTTAACGAATAGAAAAC
The DNA here is from genome assembly GCF_029784135.1 of Toxorhynchites rutilus septentrionalis. Classification (NCBI taxonomy): domain Eukaryota; kingdom Metazoa; phylum Arthropoda; class Insecta; order Diptera; family Culicidae; genus Toxorhynchites; species Toxorhynchites rutilus. Next base: position 202,244,692 of record NC_073746.1, on the reverse strand, counting down.
AAAAAGCACACAAAAAATACAAAATAGACAAAAGTAATCAAAATTTGCTGGAATATCAGAATATTACCAAAGAACTAAATTTTGCCATTAAAAGTGCACACGAAGAGTATAATAGAAAGGTCGAAACAGAAGTCAAATCATGTCCGAAGAAATTCTTTAATTACGTAAAGTCTAAGCTCAAAAGCAATAACTTTCCAGATGCATCTCGATGAAGATGTAAGGAATTCTTCGAACGAAATTTGTAATCTCTTTGCAAATTTCTTTCAGGAAGTATAAACCACATTTTCCGAAGAAAATCGCGATCGGGAATACTTTTCATTTTTACCGGAATATCCAAATGACATATCGGTAAACTATCTTTCACAACAAGGAATATGCCATGCATTAAAGAAATTAGATGGAACGAAAGGACCAGGACCTGACGGAATAGCACCTGTATTTCTGAAGACCCTGGCTGAAGAACTCACCCTTCCCTTATATTGCATTTTCAATATGTCACTACAAACTGGAATATTCCCAGAAAAATGGAAACAATCTTTTTTGGTACCTATCTTAAATCAGGCGCTAAATCTGACGTACGTAATTATCGTGGAATTGCAAAACTATTCGAAGCAATAGTGAACGAAAAAGTCTTCCAACAAGTAAAGAATAGAATAACGTGTATGCAACATGGCTTCTTCAAAGGCCGCTCAATTGCAACTAATCTGTTGGCATTTGTGACTTTTATTTTGAATTCAATGGAAAATGGCAAACACGTACAAGCTCTTTACACTGACTTCAGTAAAGCATTCGACCGCATCGACATTCCATTACTACTCTTCAAATTGCAGAAAATAGGAATGGAACCAGGACTCTTAAACTGGCTGAATTCTTATCTAACAAATCGTGAACAAATTGTTTATTTTCATACTTCTCTCTCAAATCCAGTAAAAGTCACTTCGGGAGTCCCACAAGGCTCTCATCTTGTTCCTCTTCTTTTTATTCTGTACGTTAATGACATCTCCTTCGTTCTCAAGCGTATAAATGTACTTGTGTATGCAGACGACATGAAGCTTTTCGCGGAAATTGGTAATGAAAACGACATCGAAGCATTCCAAAACGAAGTACATGTAATCCATACTTGGTGTAATAAAAATCTACTAAAACTGAATGTTAAAAAATACAACTCCATTACATTTAGCAGAAAAAAACAAATATTGTAATACGTCTTGGGAATCAAAATGTAGAGAAATGTGAAATAGTTAGAGATCTAGGCGTCGTCCTGGACTGTAAACTCTGTAATCAATAAGGCAAATAGTGTGTTAAGCTTTGTCAAACGCTTCTCACATAACTTCCAGAACTCATACACAATCAAGTTTTTATATATCACATACGTAAGGCCCATTCTGGAATACTGTAACATCGTTTGGAACCCGTATATGGTCGTACATGAAGAACGCATTGAGTCAGTCCAGAAATAGTTTCTCCTATTTGCACTCCGTAAGTTGAACTGGACATCATTTCCACTTCCTTCATATGAAGCACGCTGCATGCTCATAAACATCCAAGCACTAAAGGAACGCCGTAAATTTGCAATGCTTTCTTTTGTTAATGATTTAATTTCACGACGAGTACAATCAGCTGAATTACTAGAAAAATTAAATTTCTATGTACCTGGGCGTCAACTAAGAACACGCAATTTGTTTCTAACCAAAACATCCAGAACAAATTATGCAAACAACGCTGCTATCAATCGCATGATGCGTATATACAATCAGCACTGCGAATTAATTGACACAACAATGAATAAAAAACAGCTAAAAAGAAACATGTACCGTAGGAATAATATTTAACTTAAGAAAAATTATAACATTAATATATAAGTATGTAGTCTACATTTGTTTGACGAAAAATGAATAAATGAATAATAAATGACGCTAGTTAATGCATACGTTGAGACGGCAAAAGTTCCATAAGGTACATTAACGCCATTCAATATATGCTTGATTAGTTCTCGACTTATGCAGAAGTTTGTGTTTCAGTTGTATGGCAGCCCCTTCCACTAATATTTTAGTAGAAAGTATTCTTGCTGTACATTTCAAAAACTCAACAAGACGGTGAGCGTGCGCAAGATAAAAATAAAAAAGTACAAGATAAAAAATTAAAGTAAAAAGGCGGGTGGGTAATGTCGGGGACATAACCGGAGTGACGTAGGACTATACAAAGGGGGCGGCTTTTGTTAAATATATATTTTAAATATATTGTTTTATTTTCTTCTCCTACGTGAATACCTACCTATCTACCTGAAAAATGGATTAGTTTACTGTTTACTCTTTATGAACATGTTGATGGTTCTGAAAAGAACCTTTGGTGTTGTGTTTTTGTTATCACTCGATATTCCCATCTTGTTCGGTTAAACCTTCCTGTTTAGCTATTGCGTTTGCCACTCGCCACAGCTTTCACAGTTGGAAAATTTCTTCCCGTCCAGCTTGTGACATGTTGTTCAGTAAATTACATTGAAACTAATTGTTGCCTTGATGAGCGCCGAACCGAAGCTGCTCTGTTCTTGATGCGGGTTTTCTGATTGTCGTGAGCAGCTTTGCAAGCCAACTCGAGCACTCCGACGGCCGAAACTCTATAATCGCTGTTAGGTATACTGGTGTTCCGGCACCAATCCGTTCGGCCTAGTTACCCTTGCGGAGCAATCAGTGAATGCGACCAACAGGGAACTGGAGACCTGCACGGTTCGAGTGAGACTTTGCCTTTCCCTTAACTTGTCCTCCTTTGTTACGTCCACGATGCCGATGCCGTACAACCACACGGGTTTACGGTTTGAAAGAAAATAAGATATTTTTTGGGGTCCGCGTGTTTTATACTCTAGCGGTACACACTCACAGGATAGAGACAAATCGGCAGACTCAGCCAGAGGGACGAGTCCAACGAGACGAACGAATGAGCGTTAAAAGGGAGCGATGGCAAAAAAATACATTCATTACGATTTGTTCGCTCGTTGGATTCACATGCAGGTTAAAAAGGGTCCTTTTTAGGACCACAAAATTATCTTCAATCTAAAGAGTTTATTGTTTTGTTATCACTCGATATCCCCATCTGGTTCGGCTAAACCTTTCTGTTTAGCGATTGCGTTTGCCACTCGCCACAGCTTTCACAGTTGGAAAATTTCATCCCATCCAGCTTTGTGACATATTGTACAGTAAATTACATTCAATGCGACGTGCCGAAGCGCCACTCAGTGTCGCATTGGAGGCGATTTTAACCTGTAATTGAACATTTGCGATGACAGTGGTACAGTGTCGACTTTCAATGTGGGGTCATAATTTGGATCTCTATGTTTACAAAAATATCCAACTAAATAAGTCGCATTACATGTCCGTCCAATTAGCTAAATGTCGAACTAATTGTAAATTACTGTACCCTCAATCTGGAAACAATTTAAGAATTGGTGAAAATTGAATAATCAGGAAAGTCCCCAACTATCAATAAGCTTAGAACAACTGCCAAATTCACATACTCATCAGATCCTGGCAAACAAATTTTGAAAAAATCAATTTGTGTTTTATTATTATTTTGGATATTATTTTAGAAAGCATTGAACTGTATTTCGTAAACTCTTTTTTGAAAGGTTTAATGGCCCTGATAAGCGCCGTGTTTTATGGAATGGTTCCAATTTAGAAAACTTAGTACTCGTGGTTTTGAAAAAAATCATTTCGAACGCCCTCGATGCCGCCTTGTTCTGGATTTGCCACCAAAGCAGTTTGTATAAAGAATAAACTTTTTTCTTCTGCTACCTGATGCCGTTTTGCGATTGCGTTTGCCACTCGCCACTCGCTGCAACTGCCTGTTGTCTTGATGTCCGGTTCGGTGGATGTGTTCTGTTCCGAATGCGGGTTTTCTTATCGTCGCGAGCAGCTTTGCCAGCTAACTCGATCACTTCGGCGCCCGAAACTATATAATGCCGGCTAGGTGGACTGGTGCACTGGTACTAACGCGCTCGGCCTAGCTACCCTTGCGGGGAACTCCAGATCAACACGGTTCGAGCGGGATTTTGCCTTTCCCTTCACTTTTCCTCCTTTACCATGTCCAGACATGGCTGCTTGGGTTGGTTTGTTGATGTGTTGTGATGCGAACCGATGTGGTGTACGGTTTAAATGAGAATGATCGTTACGGAAGGAAGGAAGGTATTGTATTATAGAGACTTTAAACTTTTTCAGTTCATTCGTCTCTAGCCTTGAGAAAGGCCCTTTGAAAACTCTACTATATTCTACTCCAGCGCTACCACCTCCGCCCTCTTGCCTTGAGAAAGGCACTCGATCCCTCGCCGTCCAGCCCGTCCAGCAACGATGTTGTCCAGTCGGTGTCCACACAAAGAATGATCGTTACGGCAGCGGAGCGGGGATTTTTAAGCTGACTGGCTGGCTCGAGAATTAGGCATGTGTGAGACTGCGACCAATGTTTCGTTCATTTTTTTCTTTTTCCTTTCCAATCGTGCTTCATTCTATTTCGCTGCTGCTCTGGTTGCCCGTTTTGGTCGGTACGATTTGAGGAGCACATAATGGACCAATCAAAAATGGGCACATAGTGCATTTTGACAATGCTTGATATTTCACAGTTATTCAATTATTTATCTCAAGAAAAATGAAATGTTATTCGTTATGATAGATGCGTAGATATATTTCCTATCAATTGATGCAAAAACCTTTGCGATCTATTGAGAAATGCTCGAGTTATAAGCGTTCCAAATCTTGCATTTTTTCCTACTTGTTCAGTGCCTAGATTTCCTTTTCATCCCCTATATCTTCCGGTTAGACGTAGGCCTACGTCAAAAAACCTGAACAGGTTTGCGCAAGACAATGTGTTTGAGCACGTTTTAAATTTTTCTGTATTTTAAACATATACGCGATTTAACACGAAAGAAGTTATCTTCAAATTCATATCCAAAAATGCTACAAAGTTTATTTGCGTTCTAGAATACGTTGCTTGAATCATGATACACTCATCTACTAGTTTAGTTCAAGAGATTACGTATTTACATAGCTAAATAAAGTAAACTAGAATAAAGTGATTGAAAAAGAATTTACAAAATGTTTGGTTACCTATGTGCATGGCGTAACAAAAAAAAATTAGGAAACTTGAGATGGGTTGAGATGGGCTGATAACAGAGAAGAATCGATTTTTAAGGCCGTGGAACGGTTTTTTTACCGACAAAACTATTCCATGGAACTGTTGGCTATTCCATGGTGACTGATGGTGCACCATCTACGGTTGGTCATCATCGTGGTTTTACAGCTCACTCAAAGCTACAACTGCGTGAGATACTGGTCATTCACTGCGTTATTCACAGACAGCATTTAGTAGCTAGATCGCATCAGTCTTTACTATATGTTATAGGTGCTATCAATAAGCTTCGAAGCATCACAAAAGCTTCAAGACCATGTTATATAATTATATGTCACTCACTTGGACGCATTACACAAGGATTTACTAAGATGTTTTAGGATCTTAAAAAATTTCAAATCCCTCAAAAAAAAAATAATTATCATAAATCCGTACTACATCACAGCCAGGGCCATACCATTTCACTTCAATTGACACATCGTCACTCAATAATGAGCCTATCGTTTACAATTTGCTGCAAACTCGTGCAGACTGAAATTAGTGCTACTCTCTTTTCGAATGAAAATTTCGTTGGAGCTCGAACCTCGAACGAATGAAAATGACGACGTGAAAAAATGTGTAGTACACTAGCAGGCGTAATCTGTCGTTGGTGCTGATTGTAAGACTAATATGCCCTCATATGTCTCTTTCAATTCCACGGTCCGGTCGGAGACGGTTCGGGAAAATCCAGTTTGAAGAAATGAAATCGAATGAAACTTTCAATTGATAGCAGTGATCGTCCTTCCACATGTGAAACTGAAAGCGACATAAAGCCCATTCAAATGATAATGGGCCTGATCACGAACGTCACTTCACGGTGAAAACGAAGTGAATTGTACACAGCCTTATTACGGCTGTCACCGTGTGTGTAGAATCCAGAAGAGTTCATCCGTCGTGACAACTTTGATGAACTCGGTGTTATTATGAATACCACGATACTGTCATGTCACGGAGAAAAACAGGTATATTTGTCACTTGTGTTTTAGATGGTGAAAGCTAGTCACGCGGAATGGAGTAAGTTTAATTTCGTATTTATTTAGCTTTTTTGCTAACATTTTGAATATTGTCTTGTCTTGTTTAAGAAACAAAAGATAAACAAACAGCAATTTACTCGCCTGGTGGACTTTTTAGAACGAAATTATGACGAATCCAGAGGACGTAAATTTGTTTATTTGGATTCGGTAAATGCGCTATGGGATGTAATTAAGGATTAAAAATGTAGCTCCCGTAGGCCCATTGAAACATGACGAAGGTCTACTTCCGATTGTCCTGAATGAACAGAATTTTTTTGTTTCTATTTTTAGGATTAGACTAAGAGAGAGTTGTAATACCATAAAATGGCAATGGAGGCCTCTTGCCCAAATACGATCATTTGATTGATTATGTATTATATTGATTTGTTGATATAAAATAATAACTGTAAAGTTTTTCCAACACTGCAGAGCTACATTCACTAAGACGCGACGCGAGACAAGACAAACACTTATTGTTTTTACTATTAAACGGTTTAAAAATTACCTTAAGTGTCGACCGGTTTCGGGCGCAAAGCTGCCCATCTACAGGACAATGTCCGACTGATTACTCGTTGTCTTAGTGCGTGTTGTGCAGTCGTCCGAAGATTGAAGAGTTAAGTTACTGAATTCTCAGCTCCGTTAAGTTGAACAAACATGATGTGATGGGGGGATCATCTTCGTTCATCAGCGGCTTCTGGGAGTTGCTGATGAACATTGATTCCCATGCGTTAAGTTGTGTTGACTTTCGGACGTATTTTATCAGCTTTGTTTTCGTCCAATCGATGTTGTGGTCAAGGCTGGTGGTGTGTACCGCTACTGCTGAGTCATTTGGTTTGCTGTTATCTACTGCCGTTCTATGCTCCCTTATGCGTACCTTAACTTTTCGACGAGTTTGCCCGATATATACAGCAGGGCAATCTCGGCACGGTATTTCATAAATCCCGGATTGCTCATCGGGAGAAATCTTGTCCTTCAGGTTACATAGCAAATCACGAAGGGTATTTTCGCTTTTATACACTATATGTAGTGCTTGTTTTTTAAGTGTGTTTTTGATCGGATTCGTTATTTTGGGGTAGAATGGCAGAGTAATTCTCTTTATGTCGTCTATCTCCGGTTGTAGTGTTGTGATGTCTAGTATGTATTTTTTGCGTTTGTGTTTTCGAAGAATCCTTTCCACAAATTCCTTCCCGTACCCATTTACTGTGGCCGCTTTGTAAATATTTTCTTCTTCTTTCGCAAATTCTTCTTCTTCCATGGGAACATTGTAAAGGCGATGTGCCATGGAATGGAAGGCGGCTTGTTTTTGCACACCAAAATGGTTGGAATCGCTCGTTATAAAACGATCAAAATAAAAAGTGAACTGCAGAGCTAGTTTTTGTAATTCAAACATTCACAATTGGCGGACCCGACCAGAATCAGGACGATAGTTATAACTTTTTACGTTATAGATATTTTCAACGGTATTGTTTTGAAGACATACTTTGAATATAAAATAAGGTGAAATGTAAATACATATTAGATATAAGATAGGCTTAAGAATTGAGTGTAATGAATGTGAGTGTGAATGTGAGAGTGAACATTGTCAACATATCCTTTTATCCCTTCCTTTTCCTGAAGAAAATATGTCACCCTTCTAAACTCGAGTAGACCGCGAGTAATCGGTTTTCTACACCATTAACACTAGAATTAATGAAAAATGTTTATATATACTTGTAACAATACAGTCAGGAGTTTGGCTCCTTTAAACTTATGTAACTGAGCCTGTAAAAATAAACGATTTAATAAAAAAAAAATACTTTGAATGAAAGAATATTAGAAAAGTGCTGACCAGTTTCTGTTTAAATAATTAAATCAAACCTTATGTCCCGTGTATCAAATTACACGAGAATGGTATAGATAAGAGGATTAAACTTCAGAATCCCATATGGGAGTAGCTCAGATGCGAGATTTCGATTATTAAACTTGATAGTCATGTTTTATCTCCAGCGTAAAATTACATTCCTATATGTTCGACAACCACATTATTCCCGAGTAACCAAGTATTCCTCCTCATCTTTGAACCAGCATTTGATTCAGCAAACTAATCATCGAGGTATAATCGCAAACTTGTCATTCTAAAACATACGATTAATTAAATGGAATATTATCTCATACGCTGCATTAATTTCACCTGCATAACGTTCAAACGTCCGAAATTATGCAACCGACACAACGTTCAAACACCCGACATTATGCAACCAACATGTCTCTTATAAACGGGAATGAACACTTTCACTTCACGGAGTTCATTTTTACACGCAACTGTCCGTGACAATGATGATAGACACAAAAAAGGTTAAGTGAAGTGTAAGTGACGTGAAAGCGTTTGTGACAGTGATGTGATGATCAGGCCCATTGGGACGTCACTTCACGGTGAGAACGAAGTGAATTGTATACAACGTTATTACGGATGCCACCGTGTGTGTAGAATCCGGAAGAGTTCATCCGTCGTGACAACTTTGATGAACTCGGTGTTATTATGAATACCATGATACTGTCACGTCACAGGGAAAAACAAGTATATTTGTCACTTGTGTTTTAGATGGTGAAGGCTAGTCACGCGGAATGGAGTAAATTTAGTTTCGGATTTATTTAGATGTTTAGCTAACATTTTCAATCTTGATTGCTTTTTAAGAAAAAAAAGATAAACAAACGGCAATTTACTCGCTTGGTGGCATTTTTAGAACGAAATCCTAACGTATCAAGAGGATATGAATTTGTTGATTTAGACTCGATAAATGCGCTATGAGATGTAATTGAGGACTAAAAATGTAGCTCCCGTAGACCGATTGAAACATGGCGAAAGGTCTAATTTCGATTGTCCTAAATTAATAGACATTTTTAGTTTCTATTTGAAGGATTAGACTAACAGGGAGTTGCATCCCCATAAAATGGCAATGGAGGCCACTGACCCAAAACGATCATTATGATTAATTATGTATAATATTAATTTGTTGATATTTTGAATATAAAATATTAACTGTAATGTTTTTCCAACATTACCGAGCTGGTTTTTGTAATTCAAACATTAGCAATTGGTGGGCAAGGTCCGAATCAGGACGATAGCTACATCGAATAAGGCCATTGATCTTTTGTTTTACGTAATAAATATTTTCAACGATGTTGTTTTGAAGACATACTTTGAATGGAAGAATATATATGTTTCAAATAAGGAAAAAATGAATCTATCATTGCAAAGCTTTCAAATTAATAATTTTTAAATTATTCTCTAGTTCTTTTTCCATAATTTTGATATCCGTCTAAAGAAAATCTGAATCATTTTCTGCTTTTGGCAAATTCCTTGAAAGTCATTAGATGTTTCATATGAAAATTATGCTTCTGACCGACGCTACTGACCAGTTTCTGTTTAAACAATTATATCATACCTTATGTCCCGTATATCAAACTACACGAGAACAGGAAGGATAGGAGGATTAAACTTCAGAATCCGATATGAGAGTAGCTCAGATTATACTGATCATGAAATGGATAAATTCGGGTTTATTCTGAGATATAGAAGATATAAATTGTAGAAACGGTTCTTAAAAAAATGATTCTAACGTTGACCTATACTAAATACTTCTAAGTATTCAAACGAGTAAGTCAGAGCTGAGTACAAGAGTATGCGAGATATTGATTATTAAACTCATGATGGTCATGCTTTATCTCTAGAGTAATTTATAGAAAGAAGAAATAATATTACATTCCATATGTTCAACTACATTATTCTAGAGCAATCAAGTATTCCTCCTCATCTTTGAACCAGCGTTTGATTCAGCAAACTAACGCACCAAGCAAATGATTCATGGAATGAGTCCGAGTAGTTGGATTGAAATACCGAATCATCGAGGTATAATCGCAAACTTGTCATTCAATTAATTTCAATTAAATGGAATCTCATACACTTATTAATTTTACCTACATAACGTTCAAACGTCCGAAATTATGCAACCGACAGAACGTTCAAACGCCCGAAATTATGCAACTGACATGCCTCTTATAAATGGGAATGAACTCTTTCACTTCACGGAGTTTATTTTTCCACGCTACTGTCCGTGACAATGATAATAGACACAAAAAGATTAAGTGAAGTGTAAGTGACGTGAAAGCGTTTGTGACAGTGAAGTTCGTGATCAGGCCCAATGAATAAGGCAGTTTCAGTCGTCAAATGAAAGCGTCTGCTTTCAAATTAAAAAAAAAAGATAGTTGAACGAAAACGAAATTGAAGAATCGATGTTACAGTACGCGTATTGAATACACACAAATTGAAATTGACTGAAGAGAAAGGAAGATGTAAAAAGTCCTTTTCATCCCTTAACTTCGAAATCAAGCCTTGATTACATCCATGAAAAGAACTAAGGTGATAATGCAAGAAAAGTTGATTATCATCAGCATAGATGAGGAGCTCAAGCAGGAGTACCACCAAGGTTGTCATAAGTTCTAGTTACAACGTAATAATGAAACACAGTATCCTGCGTTGTGCTGAAAAATATCTTTTCGTTTTTTCATCATCATAATTTGTCGAAAAAGGCTTCAGTGTGGTTACAAACAATCTGAAACCGAAGGAACTATTTGAAGATCAACGAACGCGGAGATTTAAGGCTGTAACTAACCAATATTGAATCGTATTTGGATATTTTGGTAGTTGGGGATAGATAGGTTTGCGATTTAAGTACTTTTATAGTTTGTGAGTAACTTGTATTAATAAGTATTAATTACACTTGAAGTTTACTAAATTTGATGTCTATTTATTTTGTTGAATATGAGAAACAATTATTTTGTCTGTATTATATTCTTGGAAGAATGTCCGGGGTAAGGATTGAACTCGTGACCTTTGCGTGAGAGTATGGATGTTATTACTACGCCAGATCGTCTCCATGAGAAAATAATGTCAAGTTTACTCATTTAACTAACTGCAATGTTTTTAAATTGATAATTATACAGTAAGATAAAAAACTAAAGATAGGATTCTCAATAAATTTGGTTATAGAGGTCTGAGGTGTGACTTAATTCTGGAAAAGGATAGGGAAAGGGGAAAGGGGTCTCTTGCCCAAAATAGTTTGAGAACCCCTAGTCTAAACAAAAACGAAAGTGTATTCTCTGTTCGTGAGTATTGATGCAGTCTTTGCATCTGACCATTGGCGCATTTTTCCTTCGCGGCTGCGTTACCATTTATCTGTTTCATCCTGCCTTCCATTGAGGAAAGACGGAATAGTTTGTCGGCCTCATGAAGTCCCTACCAAGCATTGGTATCTCTCGAATTTCTTGGAAGATAGAGTGAGAAAAAAGAAATGCAGAATTCATCATATAGAATTTGTCTATCAAACAATTTGTTATCCTGGGCACACACATATGCGTGGAATTTCATCCTTTCATTGCCAGAAATATGGGAAAACGAGGGGACTCTTATAATGGTTATATCGAAAAAAATTCCAATCAGTACACTCATCTGTTCACTCGTTTTTGTGAAAAAATAACAAAGTAAAGCAAATATTTTGGACACTTCGAAACTGATGGTTTTAATGTTAATCTTCATGAACCCTATGGTTTGCTATGCATGTCCAAAGATCAAGTATTAGTGACCAAATTAGAACAGAAATAGCTAAACTATCAGAAAAAATAGAGAATGAAATCACACAACTATTTCGAAACAATTAAAGAAATGAAGAATAATTCAAAAGCAAAGATGCGACCAAACCGACCAGAAATAATCAAAACTAAAAGATATAAATAATGAAATATGACCCTGGCGACGTGTATAAAAAAAAGGAATTAAAAAATGCGAATTTTTTGGTTTAAGTATATTCGGAGTGTATTATATATCTAATCATAGAATAATTAGAGTTTTTACCATCATTCTGTATCATTTTTCCATGCTAATTTCAAGCTAAAAAAAACATGGGGATGTGAAAGAGGAATTAACAACAACGTTCGATTCTAGATTATAGAGAGCTATTCCTTATGCTGCATAAGTTTCTAATTAAACTAGCTAGATGAGATTGGGAATCAAAATATATCCAACATAAATATAAAATATCAAATAATAAACGCGTCAACAACTTGTACTTGAAAGCAACACATCAAATTGGGTCAAACTGAATGGATATGTCTGGAAATCTGAAAAAAAAATCCCAACACAATTCAATAATTTACCTTGAACATTTGCATCTATCTGACCCGAAATGCTCATTCAACAGCCATTGGAGTAGGTATTACATGTTTACCAAAATTTACTTACTATTATTACGAGCCTTTTTTATAATATAAGACAGAGCAACTCGTAAGCGAATTACTTTTTCATCTGCATGAAAAATTACTATCAAATACTTTCATTTCACTATATGGACACTTATAACACAAATAAATAAACTCAAAACAAATCGATTGACAGTAGGTCACAAATCCAAATACATACATATAAAACACTGATATAAACGATACGAACTCGAACTTTTTCAAAGACGCCCGCTGTTTGTCATCAAGATATTTGACGTTCCGTCCAGTGTGTCAATGTTCAGCAATTCTAGAGCAACATGTCAAAAGGGTCTATCTTCTTTGATCGATTCTCTTCATCTATATTCTGTTTCATTAATCAGCATTAAAAAAGCATTTCCTGGTGTGTTCGACGATAAGAAGTGTGAAAGGGAATCTCGTTTATCAAACTACATGGCGAAACTGGAGCAAAATCTGTCTGAAAAGCCGTGGTTATCGAAAGAGAAAGTTGATGAAGGGAATCGATCAAAGAAGATAGGCCCTTTTGACATGTTGCTCTATAATTATAGCATGTACAGTGAACCTTCGGTTTTACCACGGGCCGCAACAGTTATACCAAGGCGCCTAGAAGTATATCCTAAGGTGGGTCAACTTGCTAAAACCACTCTTCAGCCATCTTGGAAGTCTACTGTGTTTTGTTTGTAAACAAAACACAATACGCTAGTGCCGAAGCTCGCTCCTGATCAGTCTGTCTCTTTCACGCTTCAAGCAAATAATTCCCCTTCTGCTTTCTTCCGTACTGTTTTCATATACCGCTCCCCTAACCAACTTAGTGACGAAACGGCCTCACCTAGTACCATAGACCCGTCTTGAGTTATACCACTCTTAAGTTTCATATTGAAATACGATTTGCTTAAGTCTATCATTATTTATTCTTAAGGCTGATTCAGACGATGCCAGTCAGCGCTCTAGTTGAAGTATCCAGTGAATAGAGAACAGACACTTTGTTCAAGTTAGAGGCCAATTACTTGTTCGATACTGGTACAAGTAACTTGAACAGAGTGTCTGTTCTCTGTTCACTGGATACTTCAACTAGAGCGCTGACTGGCATCGTCTAAATCCGCCTTTAATATTTTTGTCACGGACAGTTGCGTGTAAAAATAAACTCCGTGAAGTGAAAGAGTTCATTCCCGTTTATAAGAGACATGTCAGTTGCATAATTTCGGGCATTTAAAGGTTATGTCGGTTGCATAATGTTGGACGTTTGAACGTTATTTAGGTAAAATCAAAACAGTGAATAAGATAGTACTCCATTGAATTAAACGTATGTTTTAGAATGACAAGTTTGCGATTATACCTCGATGATTCGGTATTTCAATGTCAACTATTCTGGCTCATCCCATGATTTATTTGTATGATGCGTTGGTTTGCTGAGTCAAACGCTGGTTCAAAGATGAGGAGGAATACTCGGTTGCTCATGAATAATGTAGTTGTTAAACATATGGGAATGTAATATTATTTTCTCTTTCTATAAATTACTCTTGAGATAAAACATGACTTATGTATAATAATGTGTTAAGTATGCAAACTCTACAATATCTACGGCACTGGTATGCCCCCACTTTATGTACCGCTCATGCAACTGTCATTATTGACTTCCTGTTTATTTTCTCTATTTGTCATTCCAAACGTAACCGCTATTAATAAAACACGTTGTTTGTTTTTCTCAGAATATACTCATCGTGTTCGAGTTTATTTATCCCGAACCGAAAGTCCATCCGCCGGATAATTTCAGGTTACGGTGCCTAGTAACTTTAACCGTGAGTACGAAGTGAAATTATGGCAGATGAAGAGAAGCTGTTTATGCTCCCGCTTTTCGACGGGTAAAACTTTACCGCATGGAAGTTCCGGATGCGTGTACTGTTGGAGGAGTATGATCTTCTCGAGTGCGTGGAATCGGAGACTGCTGATTTGGAGGAACTGCAGGATGCAGCGGGCGATAGCAACGATGTAAAAATTGCGAAGCAGGCGAAGAGGGAAAAAAAGTGCAAATCATTGTTGGTGTCTCGCATACACGATTCCCAGTTGGAATACGTGCAGGAGAAACGAACACCGAAGGAGATTTGGGACTCTTTGGTCCACGTCTTCGAGCGGAAAACATCGCCAGCAGGATGCACTTAAAACGACAGATGCTATCGTTGAGGTTGGGAAACGGTTGCCTTAAAGATCATTTTCTCCAGTTCGATCGCCTGGTGAGGGAGTACCGAGGTACGGGCGCTACCATCGACGAAGTGGACGTGATTTGCCACTTGCTTGTAACACTTGGGCCAGCTTTTTCTATAATAATATAGTATTCTATTGAATTAAGCGTATGTTTTAGAATGACAAGTTTGCGATTATACCTCGATGATTCGGTATTTCAATGTCAACTATTCTGGCTCATCCCATGATTTATTTGTATGATGCGTTGGTTTGCTGAGTCAAACGCTGGTTCAAAGATGAGGAGGAATACTCGGTACTGGAGACTGTAGTGTACAATGACAGATATTTTTATTAGTGTAATATTAGTGTTGAAAAAGCATAACGCTCATAACGCATGTCAACGAAATAAAACAAATAAACTGGGAGCAGGTCTTCCTCTATTGACGTTCAACCCGTTCAACACTCAACCTGGAAAGTCTTCTTTATTTCGATCCGAAACGTTAAAGGTTATAGATGTAAAAGTGGCGACGAGGATAAAAAAAAGTGAAGTATTTAGTGGAAAGTATAGCGAAGAAATAGTTTTTTGAAAGAAAAGGCGGCAAAGAATAGTTTTAGCAAAAAAAGTGGGCAGGAGTTTTTTGTTCAAAAAGCCAGAAAAGAGGACAAACTATTCATTGGAAAAAGTGACAAAAAAGAAAGTAGTTTCTAGACTGGCAGAAAGTGGCAGCGCTCATTGTGCTCGAAAAACAGCTACAACGAAGTGCTCTTCCATCTACCGGAGAAATTCCGCTGAATATCGCTGTTTCCCGTAAACGGAAATTCACGCAGTCCACCGTATTCCCGCAAACAGCGGAACACAAGGATTAAAAAGTAAGTTTTCCTTTATCTCACTAAAAGTGAATGAGAAACATAACCAACATAAAACCAAGGTGCGTAGAAGTATATCCTAAGGTGGGCCAACTTGCTAAAACCACTCTTCAGCCATCTTGGAAGTCTACTGTGTTTTGTTTGTAAACAAAACACAATACGCTAGTGCCGAAGCTCGTTCCTGATCAGTCTGTCTCTTTCACGCTTCAAGGAAATAATTCCCCTTCTGCTTTCTTCCGTACTGTTTTCATATACCGCTCCCCTAACCAACTTAGTGACGAAACGGCCTCACCTAGTACCATAGACCCGTCTTGCATAAAACAATATGATTATATAATTCCCGAACAATCGTCACGGGTGTAGCTTTAGTTTTTATTTAGGTTGGAGTTGGCAGTGTTGCCAGAACAAAGGAATCTATTGGTAAGCGAAAAGAATTCTTTGTTTTTTTAAACAAAAGTGTGAACAATAATAATAAAACCAATTGTATTTCAATTGAAATATTTTGAAAGAAAATAATTGTTTTATTTTGTATTCTTTATATTTAAACAATATCTAATATTTTTGTTTTTTTTATTTGGTTGTGAATATAGCGAAATCGCTCGACGGAAATTGGCCGTGGACTACTGGCACTGATAGAGGAACAGGAAATCCTGGTAAAATTTACTTGTTCATCCAGTTGGTGAGAGTTTTTTTTTTTATTTTTTTTATTAAATTTGTATCTGAAACTAGATTTTTTTATATAACTAGCTAACCCGGCAAACTTCGTCCCGCCCATTTACTTGATTAATTCTCGAGTAATGCAGAAATTTGTGTTTTATTTGTATGGCAGCCACCCCTAAGAGAGGGGGGAGGGGTATCTAACCACCATAGAAACATTCATTGCACCCTAAAGTTTCCATATGCCTAATTTGGTTTAATTTGCTTGATTAATTCTCGGGTAATGCAAAAATTTGTGTTTCATTTGTACGGCAGCCCCCTCTAAGAGAGGGGAAGGAGTATCTTATCACCATAGAAACATTTATTGCATCCTAAAACCTCCACATGCCAAATTTGGTTTCATTTGCTTGATTAATTCTCGAGTAATGCAGAAATTTGTGTTTCATTTGTATGGCAGCCCCCCCTTTGAGTGGGGGAAGGACTGTCTAACCATCATAGAAACATTTATTGCACCCTAAAACTTTCACATGCCAACTTTGGTTTCGTTTGCTTGGTTAATTTCCGAGTAATGCAGAAATTTGTGTGTCATTTGTATGGCAGCCCCCCCCCCTTAGAGAGGGGGGAGGGGTCTCAAAATATCACGAAAACCTTCCCCGGCCCCAAAAACCCCTACATACCAATTTTCATGTCGATCGGTTCAGTAGTTTCCGAGTCTATAAGAATCAGACAGACAGACAGACATCACTCCATTTTTATGTATATAGATAGATAGATTAAAAGTGAAGACAAATTTTGTGAGGATTATGGCACAGACGTTGCTATCCACAATTGAGCCCTATAGAAAGGGAGTTTCTTTTGCCGAGTGGGCAGACCGGTTAGGATATTTTTTTATTCTGAACCGAGTAAAGGAAGAGGAGAAAAAAGCTCATTTGATTATGCTTGGCGGAGCAATTGTTTTCAGAGAGCTGAAACTTTTGTTCCCCAATGATAAATTGGAGACTGCAAATTATCCCGATTTAATAAACAAGCTAAAATCTAGATTGGATAAAACAGAATCTGGGCTAATGCAAAGATTCAAATTCAATAACCGTGTTCAGCAACCCGATGAATCCGCGGAAGATTTTGTTCTCTCTATTAAATTACAAGCGGAATTTTGTGCATTCGAAAACTCTAAACAGACGGCAATTATGGATAGGATCGTGGCCGGTTTACGTGAAAAATCTCTTCAACAACGTTTGTTGAATGAGGAAGATTTAACTCTAGAAACAGCAGAGAGAATAATAACCACCTGGGAATTGGCTAGTGCAAATGCAAAATCCCTTGGCGGAAACTCTTCCATTGATAGAATATCCTCAATACAAAATTATGATAAAGCAAATGGTGGTAAAGCTATGGAAAAACTATTGAATGCATATAAAATGGCGGAGATGAAGAAAGATCCAGTAAAAAACAGATTGGGATTCAAAGGTAAAGGGTTCCAATCAAATTTTAAACACAATTATGGAAATGCCAACCGGAATCAAAATTTTAAATCAACTTACTGGAGAGTTAACCAGCAAAATAAAAACTCAGAGTTTTCAGCTATTGTTTGAAATTTCTGCGGAATGAAGGGCCATATTAAAAGGAATTGTTTCAAATTGAAGAATATGAAAAGAGATTCGGTGAATTATTTAGATAGGCCAGGAACCAGTAAGGACAGACTAAGCGACCTACTCAAGAGGATGAACACGGACGATCAGGACAGTGACGACAACGATGAAGGTGATTTCCAGTGTATGTATGTTTCGTCAATTTATAAAATAAGTAATCCATGTTTGGTGGAAACACTAATCGAGGGAAAGCCCATAAAAATGGAGGTAGATTCGGTTATGAATAAAAATCAATATTTTTCAACATTCAGTAAAAATGTAAAAAAATGCTATAAACAGTTGATTGTTGTGAACGGGCATAAATTGAAAATTATTGGAGAAGTGTCGGTAAATTCCGAATTTAAGGGTAAAGCAGAACAACTTCTTCTGTTGATTATAGATTGTGAGAATGAATTCATTCCTTTAATGGGCCGAAATTGGCTAGATGTATTTTTCGCAAATTGGAGAGGTTTTTTCTCTAATTCTCAATCTATAAATTCTTTAAGTGAAATGAATAATGAAATATCTTTAAATAAATTGCGAGTGGATTTCCCAAATGTTTTCGACAAGGATTTTTCCAATCCAATTTTGGATATGAAGCAGATTTAGTACTCAAAGAGAATAATCCGATTTTTAAAAAATCTTATGACGTTCCTTATCGTTTAAAGGACAAAGTTTTAAATTATTTGACAAAATTGGAGAACGAGAAAGTGATAACTCCAATTAAAACGAGCCAATGGGCATCACCTGTGATAATAATAATTAAGAAAAATGAGGAAATTCGTTTGGTGATTGACTGTAAAGTTTCGATAAACAAGGTGATAATTCCAAATACTTACCCTCTACCTGTTGCGCAAGATTTATTTGCTAAATTAGCGGGATGCAAGATATTTTGTTCATTGGATTTAGAAGCCAATGGTTTCCCAATAGTTTCGTCCAATTTAGTGTATGAAGACAAGGAATCCAGTTATGAAGCCGAAGCGTGCGACTTCTTCGCGAGACATTTTGGTTCCGTCTTTCAACCCGAGCCATCTAGCGATTCCGATGCTGAACTGGCTGCGTCTAACATCATTGCGGATGCAGTAGATTTGAAATATTACCTGCAATGATCATCCACGCCTCCAAGAAATTGAAGAATTCATTTTCTCCTGGATTGGATGGTATCCCTGCATCTGTCTTCCGTCGCTGCATAATTGCAGTTGCAGAGCCGCTTGCCTTCATTTTCAGACACTCGTTTGAAAGAGGAGTGTTTCCCATGTGCTGGAAAGAATCATATATGTTACCTGTACACAAAAGTGGGGATCGACGTAATGTGAAGAACTATCGTGGAATAACCAGCCTCCCCGCTGCATCGAAAATTTTTGAGATTATCGTCAGTGATCAAATTCTACATGCTACTAAGTCCCACATTTCGTCCGATCAGCACGGTTTCATTCCCGGTAGATCCGTAAGTACCAATCTGTTGGATTTCACCAGTACTTGTTTCGAAGCTTTAGAACAAAAGGTACAGGTAGACGTGATCTACACAGACCTAAAGGCAGCCTTTGATAAGATCGACCACAAAGTGCTACTGTGTAAACTATCACGGATGGGCGCATCGAACAGATTGGTGTCGTGGTTGTCGTCGTACCTTACTGATAGGAAGCTTCGTGTCAAGCATGGCTCTAGCGTATCATCATCGTTTGTGAGCGTATCTGGTGTCCCACAAGGAAGCAATTTGGGACCTTTATTGTTCGTGTTATATTTCAATGACGCTGCATCTTCGTTAGGCTTCAAGAACAAACTTATGTATGCTGATGATTTGAAGATCTATTGGGCTGTTTCAAAAGTTTATGATTTGCTCAGCATCTACTATCCTACACGCGAATGATATGTCCACCCATACCTATCATCGCTCACGTACCGTGTTACAGTCGAATACGACCCATCCACATGCCTATCTTATGTGTAGCATAAGGCATCTCAAGTGTTGAGAATGTTCGTGCACCTCGAGGAAGGTTCTTTTGAAACAAATCAATAGAAGCCATCCTATGCGCGATCAGTGTGACTACCCGCACATATCATCGCTCACGCACCACGTTGCAGTCGAATGTGACCCATCCACATGCCTATCTTATGTCTAGCATAAGGCATCTCAAGTGTTGTGAAAGTTCGTGCACCTCGAGGAAGGTTCTTTTGAAACAAATCAATAGAAGCCATCCTATGCGCGATCAGTGTGACTACCCGCACATATCATCGCTCACGCACCACGTTGCAGTCGAATGTGACCCATCCACATGCCTATCTTATGTCTAGCATAAGGCATCTCAAGTGTTGAGAAAGTTCGTGCACCTCGAGGAAGGTTCTTATGAAACAAATCAATAGAAGCCATCCTATGCGCGATCAGTGTGACTACCCGCACATATCATCGCTCACGCACCACGTTGCAGTCGAATGTGACCCATCCACATGCCTATCTTATGTCTAGCATAAGGCATCTCAAGTGTTGAGAAAGTTCGTGCACCTCGAGGAAGGTTCTTTTGAAACAAATCAATAGAAGCCATCCTATGCGCGATCAGTGTGACTACCCGCACATATCATCGCTCACGCACCACGTTGCAGTCGAATGTGACCCATCCACATGCCTATCTTATGTCTAGCATAAGGCATCTCAAGTGTTGAGAAAGTTCGTGCACCTCGAGGAAGGTTCTTTTGAAACAAATCAATAGAAGCCATCCTATGCGCGATCAGTGTGACTACCCGCACATATCATCGCTCACGCACCACGTTGCAGTCGAATGTGACCCATCCACATGCCTATCTTATGTCTAGCATAAGGCATCTCAAGTGTTGAGAAAGTTCGTGCACCTCGAGGAAGGTTCTTTTGAAACAAATCAATAGAAGCCATCCTATGCGCGATCAGTGTGACTACCCGCACATATCATCGCTCACGCACCACGTTGCAGTCGAATGTGACCCATCCACATGCCTTCAGGCATCCGAAAATTTTTTAATAAAAAAAAGAGAAGTCACCACATGCAGCACTAAGCTGCAGTAGGACTTCTCTTCTAACCACAACAACCGTACACGTACCCCATCCACATGCCTATCTCCGACACTCGGCATGGACCTTCAAGCGCCCGAAAATGTTTAAATAAAAAAAAGAGAAGTCACCACATGCAGCACTAAGCTACAGTAGGACTTCTCTTTTAAACACAACAACCGTACACGTACAAGGCCAACCTCCAAGCATGGGTAGTCTGAGAGGATCGAAATGTACACCTCTCTGCAACTCGTAACTCCCAGCCTGTAAACCTATCGTTTGTAGGAGGTCTCAGGTGTCCAGATGCCACGCAACACGGTGGACACGCAAACGCGCACCACCTCTACGTGCTGGGCTCATCCCTTTTCGCTCGCAGCTACTCAGGGAATCCAGTCACACATCATTTGAGGCCTATAAGAACTATCTCATGTATGAAGAAGATGGAACACACAAAGACTTTCATCTTGGGACGTGTGTTCATCAAGCCGTGCGCCGGGGCCTTCGCACGTTTGACTATCTTCAATGTTTTTCCACCACTGAAGGCCGAAAAACACCATTACGCATATGCGCTACCTAAGCAGCGCATATAGTTAAATTGGTATATATAGGCACTCAAAAATGTGTACATCGCACAATGATTGTACGATGTGCAATATGCGTTCAACTTGTCGGTGTTCATGTGTCCTGCAGTTCACATTCTGAAATTGAAACACGGGTTGAAATTTGAAACACACACTTGGAGAGTACGTTCGCATGTAAACATACGATGTACAGGCCACTCCTGGGTTCTTAGAACCCATCGCACTTGCAGAATGAACATCACGCCGGATTTCATCACTTGGGACGTATTTTTGTCATCATTCGTCCAAAGACCGTGTGATCGGCTTAACCTTTAGCTCACTAGTATGGGGACTCGCCAGGGGGCATCTGTACGTTCATATGCGCACATGCGAAGTACGAGACACCGCACCTAGTCCAACAGATGAGAGGATGGCGTTCATTGTGAGACCTTCTGTAACGCCGGGTCTAGTAGTTCCGAGCCACGCACACACTGCAAGGTATGGCCCCTACAATAGGATGAAAGTTCGAAGGCCCCGGCCCTTCATCCAAGTAGTAATACCTTTAGTGCAGTAAGGAATGGGAATCCCATCATCGATCCAAAGACCGAGACGATCAACCCTTTCCTTCCATTTCCACCTCACTAGTATGGGGACTCGCCAGGGGGCATCTGTACGTTCATATGCGCACATGCGAAGTACGAGACACCGCACCTAGTCCAACAGATGAGAGGATGGCGTTCATTGTGAGACCTTCTGTAACGCCGGGTTTAGTAGTTCCGAGCCGCGCACACACTGCAAGGTATGGCCCCTACAATAGGATGAAAGTTCGAAGGCCCCGGCCCTTCATCCAAGTAGTAATACCTTTAGTGCAGTAAGGAATGGGAATCCCATCATCGATCCAAAGACCGAGACGATCAACCCTTTCCTTCCATTTCCACCTCACTAGTATGGGGACTCGCCAGGGGGCATCTGTACGTTCATATGCGCACATGCGAAGTACGAGACACCGCACCTAGTCCAACAGATGAGAGGATGGCGTTCATTGTGAGACCTTCTATAACGCCGGGTCTAGTAGTTTCGAGCCGCGCACACACTGCAAGGTATGGCCCCTACAATAGGATGAAAGTTCGAAGGCCCCGGCCCTTCATCCAAGTAGTAATACCTTTAGTGCAGTAAGGAATGGGAATCCCATCATCGATCCAAAGACCGAGACGATCAACCCTTTCCTTCTATTTCCACCTCACTAGTATGGGGACTCGCCAGGGGGCATCTGTACGTTCATATGCGCACATGCGAAGTACGAGACACCGCACCTAGTCCAACAGATGAGAGGATGGCGTTCATTGTGAGACCTTCTATAACGCCGGGTCTAGTAGTTTCGAGCCGCGCACACACTGCAAGGTATGGTCCCTACAATAGGATGAAAGTTCGAAGGCCTCGGCCCTTCATCCAAGTAGTAACACCTTTAGTGCAGTAAGGGAGTGTAAATCCTTTTATCGATCTGAAGACCGAGATGAAAGGGTTTGTTGTATGAATTGAAACATAACGGACTCGCCAGGATAGCATATTAAACGTACGTTCGTACAACACCACACACACAGATGGGGGTACGAGTACGGCGCAACTCCTAGTCCTCGCAAAACAACCACTGGGTAACGCATGTTTATTTTTGTTCAGCAAGACCCCAATGCGTTCGGTCTCCTCCAAATCAGATCACCATGGGGATACGATAATGATCCTTCCGCAGGTTCACCTACGGAAACCTTGTTACGACTTTTACTTCCTCTAAATAACCAGGCTCGGTCAACTTCAGCGTGTCAAATGCAGCCCTCGAGGAGCCAGCAAATTACTCGCCTCCAAAGGCCTCACCTAATAATTCATCGGTAGTAGCGACGGGCGGTGTTTACAAAGGGCAGGGACGTAATCAACGCTGGCTAGTGACCAGCACTTACTGGGAATTCCAAGTTCATATGGACCGTTTCAGTCCATAATCCCGACTACGTGGGCATTTCAGTGATTTCCCGTTCCTCTCGGAATAGGGTACACGCTGCTGCCCACATTGTAGCGCGCGTGCAGTCCAGAACATCTTAGGGCATCACGGACCTGTTATCGCTCAATCTCACCTTGCTTAACACAAGTTGTTCCATTAAGCAGAAGTCAACCTCGATGAGTTGACGTGTCATCAGGTCATACTACACTGCGCCAGCGAGCGCGCGCGGAAGCCGACCCGAAAGCCAACCCCACACGCACACATCACAACCGGACGACAGCTTCTACGTCTGACTGCTGATAGCGTTCTAGTTAATTTGATTGAGTCACGTTCGTTATCGGAATTAACCAGACAAATCAATCCACGAACTAAGAATGGCCATGCACCACTACCCTTAGTTTTGAGAAAGAGCTATTAATCTGTCTTACCTCAATAAGTTCGGACCTGGTAAGTTTTCCCGTGTTGAGTCAAATTAAGCCGCAGGCTCCACTCCTGGTGGTGCCCTTCCGTCAATTGCTTTAAGTTTCAACTTTGCAACCATACTTCCCCCGGAACCTGATTTTGGTTTCCCGGAAGCCACTGAGAGCACCATACAGTAGCGTCTCCCAATTGCTAATTGGCATAGTTTACGGTTAGAACTAGGGCGGTATATAATCGCCTTCGATCCTCTAACTTTCGTTCTTGATTAATGAAAGCATCCATGGCAAATGCTTTCGCTTTAGTTAGTCTTACGACGGTCTACGAATTTCACCTCTCGCGCCGTAGTACTAATGCCCCCAACTACTTCTGTTAATCATTACCTCCGGATCCGGTTACAAACCAATGAATATTAGGACCGAGGTGTGTGTGTGTGTATATCTTGTTTATTAGGCTTTAACATTTGTTCTACAGTAACTAGCTGCTCTGTCATTCGCCTAAGTTTATCTCTTTTACATTATTCCCTATATTCCCTATACTCCTGTTCATCATCACTTTGAGCGGGCGTTTTTTGCTCTTTTCATTCTTTTTCATTTTTTGAGTATTCGTGATATGGTGGGCCTATCTCTAGTCCCTAACTTAGATCATATTAGTCAAATTACAGTCTCTTATGAAATCACACGTTCTTTTTATGTTCTCAGTGCTATTTTTCAGAATTATTTGGATGTTGTCTCCTAGTCCATGTTTCCGTCTTTCAGTGTCGTACTTTCTACACTCCACAAGGATATGTTCTACTGTTAAAGCTGTTCCACAAGTTTCGCACGTGGGTCCATCTTGGTGTCTCTGGCTCATGATTGAGCTGTGCGTCATCCTGGTGTGGCCTATCCTGAGCCTAGTAAGCAACTTCTGGTCCCTAGGGTTGTCTGCTTCGGTCCATTTTTCTACGCTGCATTTAATTTTCCTGAGTTTCTGTTCTCTGCAGTGGAACCAGGTTTTATTCCATTCGTCCTTTATTGCTTCTTTGATCCACCTGATGGCATCTTCCTTAGGTATGGTTCTGTCTTCAAGTGGCTTGGATCGACCTTCGTTGGCTAAAACGTCAGCTTTCTCGTTGCCTTCAATCACAGTATGGCCGTGAATCCATGTAAACCTTATACCTTTTTCCCAAGCTGTTGCTTTGGCCTGCTTCAGCCATGGGTGGTCGCAGTTTCCGCTTTCTAGCCCAGCCAGACAGCTTGCCGAGTCCGTGAATATTATTGAACCTTCTCTGGCAGCCTGGGTTGCCTTATGGAGAGCATATGCCTCAGCGGAGAATATGCTACACTGTTTTGGTAGTCTACCGTTTATGCACACGTTTGTGTTGGGGATCGTTATACCATACCCCATATCATTTTTTGTTTTCGAACCATCAGTGTATATTAGGCTTCTTCCTGGGTAATTGTATGTGTACATTCTGAAATTCGTTTTTGCGACGTTATTTGGGCATCCTGCCTTAGTATTGGCTTTTATTGTCCAATCAATAATTGGACATTGGTGTACCCATGTTCTTTGTTTGGTTGGTACACTTGTTACGGTTTGAGGTAGATCTTGATTTGTAAGCTGTTTAAAGCTGAAGTTTGCTCTTTCCAATAGAGGGAGGGTTTCCCATTGGTCTGATGTAAGCCTGTCTTTCAGTTGATATGCTTTTGTACAAATGTTTCTAGTGATTTGGTATTTGAGAGGGAGCTCTCCACATTCGGCATAAATTGATAGTACTGGGCTGGTGCAAAAAGCACCTGATGCTATTCTGATTCCTTTGTTGTATACAGATTCTAGAGTTTTAGTAGCTTTATCGCCTACTCTTGAGTACAGCTCAGCTCCATGTAATATTTTGACTAATATTGTAGCGTTTACTACTTTTATTAGGGTACATCTGTTGCTAGGTTTGAACCTTCCTGCTATTATTTTCATTACTCTTATATAACCTTGTGTTGTTCTCTTAACGTCTTCGAAGTGTTGTCTGAAGGTTAATTTTGAATCTATTGTTACTCCCAGTACTTTCATTTTTCTATCTTGGGGGATTATGCATTCTCCCAGATGGAGCGAGGGGGCCTTTCTATGGTGTCGTCTTCTGCATATATGTACTAGTTTTGATTTCTGGGGATTAATCTTGAATCCCCTTTCATCGGCCCAACATTGTATGTGGTTGATCGCTCTTTGAGTTTTCCTTCTATTCCAGCCTGGCGTTTCACCGTAGTTAATAAGTGTAATGTCATCTGCGTATACCACCAGAGACACGTTATTTGGTACCCTTTCGAAGAGGGACTCCATAGCTATTAAAAATAGCGTTGTTGACATGACTGAACCTTGCGGTATGCCGTTTTGTAGGGTTCTAGATGAGCTCAATGCTCCCTTGCAAAACACTTTAATTTTCCTATCGGTCAGGAAGTCTTTAACGAAGCTCAGAATGCGACCGTCAAAACCCCATACTTTCATTTGCTTTAAGATTGGTAGTCTCCACGTCCTATCAAAAGCTATGGACAGGTCCAGCGAGACCATGTCTAGGTGGGCATTTTGCCTTGTGGCTGTATTAATTATACTCTCGACGTGTGCTAGGTAGGTGGTTGTACTTTTGCCTCTTCTAAAAGCATGTTGTCTTTCGTCTAACAGGTTTCTGTACTCTAGCTCATCAATGAGTCTTCTGTTGACCATTCTTTCTAATGTTTTTCCCACACAACTTAGGAGAGTTATAGGTCTATATCCATCTGGGTTCATGGTGTTGCTACCTACTTTGGGAATGGGTATGATAATACCTTCTTTCCATTTTCTTGGTATTTTGCCGGTATGCCATACTTCGTTAAGTGTTTTTAGTAGTATAGCTTTACCCTTAATTGGAAGATTTTGTAGTAGTGGATAGGTTATATTATCTTCACCTGGAGATTTTCCTGTGGCACTGTTCAGTGCCCATAGGAGTTCTTTCATGTCGAAGCTTCTGTTGTAAATTTCATTATTTTCACTTATTTTTATATCCACTGTTTTCTCCTCGTTCTCTTTGAAGTTTCTGAAGGAGGTCTCGTAGACCTCATCTGACGATACTTTAGTGAAGTGCTTGGCAAGTTCTTCTGTTATGATGTTATTGTCATCTGTTATTTTTTGGTCAATATTCATTATTATTCTCTCACATTTGTATTCTCCTTTACATGCTCTAACTTTAGCCCACATGCTGGAGCTGCTTGTGTTTGGGGAGATCCCTGCTAGGTATTCCTCCCAGCTCTTTTTTCTTGCCGCCTTTATTATGGTTCTTGCTTTTGCTCTCTCTATTCTGAACTTTTTCGCGTTTTCCTGGTATTCAGGTGAGGAAGGGTTGGAGTTCTTCAACTTCCTGAGTGCCTTTTTACGGCTTTTTATGGCTTGGTGTACTTCGCTGGTCCACCATGGGACCTCTCTCTTTGGCTTGTAGCCAGTTGTTTTCCTCATGCTTTTGCTAGCCGCAGTTGCTATGATATCTGTTAGTCCCATGGGGTCTATACTTTCTATACCTGTTAAGGCACGTTCGATTTCACTCTCATATTTGTTCCAGTTAGCTGCTTCTGTTACCCATCTTTTCCTTCTTGTAGGAAGTACTATTGTTTGGCCATGTTTTTGTAGTAAAATAGGGAAGTGGTCGCTTCCTCTTGTGTCTTCGTCAGTTCTCCATAAATAGCTGTTGGGCAAATTATGCGAGGCTATCATCAGGTCTATTGCCGATGGTTTACCAGAGGTTGGGTGCATCCTAGTCGGATTACCTTCGTTTAGTATTTTCCATCGATGTTTATCTGTCTCCTCAAGGAGGAGATTGCCTCTTGTATCGTTTTTGTATGATCCCCAATTTTCGTTGTGGGCATTGAAATCGCCCACTAGTATGTACGGTTGTGGGAGTTGTCTCGCAATGTGTGTTATTTCTGCAATTATGGCCCTTTCATATTCGATGTTTGTATAGTGTGGCGATATGTATATGTTTGCGATCGTAAGTTTTAGTGGGAGGTGTATAGTTACTGCTACGACTTGCACCTTATCGATCCCACTTACATCTATCCACTTATGAGGTGCGTCGTGGAGTACTCCCAATGCAACCCCGTTTTTGTTTGGGTGACTGTGATCATTGTATATTTTCCAGTCATATTGACCACCTAGTACATTTTGCGGTATTTTGGGTACCATTGTTTCTTGAAGTGCAATGATGGATGGATAGTGTTCGTTTACTAGTAGCTGTAGCTCGTGTAGTCTGCCTCGGAAGCCAAAGATGTTCCATTGTAGTATTAGTGTTTCGTTTGTGAATTTGTGATAGCTCATTATGGAATATTAAAAGTTTCACTATAGCTCCGTTGTGTCACTTTGTGACATTTCGGAATCGGAAAAGTTTCCGCTTTTCTTGTTTTTCCTTGACGGAGGCGAGGAGTCAGAGGATCTTTTCTCTTTCCTCTTTTTTTGTTTTTTGTTCACCTTGTTATTAGGTTCGCTCGTTCTCATGCCCTCATGAGCGCTATGGCTGGTTGAAGGTTTTATCAGATCGGCTTCGTTTTGAACAATTTTGTTTATCATGTTGTTCTTCTGCATCTCTGTAATGATTGATTTCAATTCTTCTATCTGTTGCTTCAGCCTTAAGAGCGTTATTCTCGTTTATGACCTCATTGTTTACCACCAATCTTTGCTGAACTTGGCTTTTGGCTACATCAGCGTAACTTTTTGTTTGTCTTTGTGTGTTTACGTACGTTCTTTTTGCTTCCCCATATGGTATGTTTCTTGATACTTTAATTTTTAGTATATCGTTCTCTCGTTTGTAAAATGGGCAGTTTCTGTCGCCAGGCCCATGATTCCCTTTGCAATTGATGCAATATGGTGGTTCTTCACAAGATGCGTTGATATGGTCTTTCGAGCATTTTTTGCACCTTGCTTCTTCTCTTTGGCATTTCTTCTGTGTATGCCCATATTTGTAGCATTTAAAGCATTGCATTGGTTTCGGGAAATAGTGTCTAGTTTTAAGTCTTAGTAGACCACATTTCAGATGCTCCAGAGGCTCTGATCTATTGATCGTAATGATAAGAAGAGGCGTGTTAACCGTTTCTCTCTTTTCGTTTTTCCTAGTGATTCTGTGTACGTTTAGCACACCTTGGTCTGCTAGCTCAACTTGTATCTCTTTCGTTTCCATTTCCATCATTTCTTCGCTGTAGACCACACATTTTGAAATGTTCAGGTTCTTGTGGTATTCTACTTTTGTCTTTTCTCCGTTTACTTAGCTTTTAAGCATTAGTAGCTTTTCCGCGTTTCTGTTGTTCTCTAGAACAATCAGAAAGCTTGTGTCTCTTTTTATGTACTTTATTTCTAATATGTCTTTCGTTAGTTTGGATAGCGTTTTTGATATCAAGAAGGGGTTTCTTGTTATCTTTCCATCGGTTTTTTCTGCCGTAAGGCTGAGGTAAGTTTTACCTCCTACTCCGCTCATCGTCGATACAGTTTTTTGTTTTGGTTGGTTTTGTTTATTGTTCTCCATGTGATTCCCACGAGTCGCTAGGGAAAGGTGGGGTCCTCCGCGTCAGTGCCCTGCTGTAACACGGTAAGGGCTGCATACTGTGGGGTGCGCCCCGGTGCTCCACAGGCTCCGTTAACGGCTTCTCATTTATATCGCCCCTTCCACCACTCAGCTCTCGGCACGGGTCGCATCACACCTTAACTTTTGGGGCCCGTTTTCCCCCTTCCTTGTCTGCGTACGACCAAAGGTCCCACCGGGGTTGGTTACCCGATCTTTCCTAAGGTTGCTCATACCCCAGCCGGTACCTCGGGGAGGTAAGGATAGGAGTTCCAGGGCGGAAGCTGAAGGGCCAATAATTGGCACTGGATTGCGCTGTACCCTGGCTTTACCAGCCATTAGGACCGAGGTGTGTGTGTGTGTATATCTTGTTTATTAGGCTTTAACATTTGTTCTACAGTAACTAGCTGCTCTGTCATTCGCCTAAGTTTATCTCTTTTACATTATTCCCTATATTCCCTATACTCCTGTTCACCATCACTTTGAGCGGGCGTTTTTTGCTCTGTTCACTCTTTTTCATTTTTTGAGTATCCGTGATATGGTGGGCCTATCTCTAGTCCCTAACTTAGATCATATTAGTCAAATTACAGTCTCTTATGAAATCACACGTTCTTTTTATGTTCTCAGTGCTATTTTTCAGAATTATTTGGATGTTGTCTCCTAGTCCATGTTTCCGTCTTTCAGTGTCGTACTTTCTACACTCCACAAGGATATGTTCTACTGTTAAAGCTGTTCCACAAGTTTCGCACGTGGGTCCATCTTGGTGTCTCTGGCTCATGATTGAGCTGTGCGTCATCCAGGTGTGGCCTATCCTGAGCCTAGTAAGCAACTTCTGGTCCCTAGGGTTGTCTGCTTCGGTCCATTTTTCTACGCTGCATTTAATTTTCCTGAGTTTCTGTTCTCTGCAGTGGAACCAGGTTTTGTTCCATTCGTCCTTTATTGCTTCTTTGATCCACCTGATGGCATCTTCCTTAGGTATGGTTCTGTCTTCAAGTGGCTTGGATCGACCTTCGTTGGCTAAAACGTCAGCTTTCTCGTTGCCTTCAATCCCAGTATGGCCGGGAATCCACGTAAATCTTATACCTTTGTTGCTTTGGCCTGCTTCAGCCATGGGTGGTCGCAGTTTCCGCTTTCCAGCCCAGCCAGACAGCTTGCAGAGTCCGTGAATATTATTGAACCTTCTCTGGCAGCCTGGGTTGCCTTATGGAGAGCATATGCCTCAGCGGAGAATATGCTACACTGTTTTGGTAGTCTACCGTTTATGCACACGTTTGTGTTGGGGATCGTTATACCATACCCCACATCATTTTTTGTTTTCGAACCATCAGTGTATATTAGGCTTCTTCCTGGGTAATTGTATGTGTACATTCTGAAATTCGTTTTTGCGACGTTATTTGGGCATCCTGCCTTAGTATTGGCTTTTATTGTCCAATCAATAATTGGACATTGGTGTACCCATGTTCTTTGTTTGGTTGGTACACTTGTTACGGTTTGAGGTAGATCTTGATTTGTAAGCTGTTTAAAGCTGAAGTTTGCTCTTTCCAATAGAGGGAGGGTTTCCCATTGGTCTGATGTAAGCCTGTCTTTCAGTTGATATGCTTTTGTACAAATGTTTCTAGTGATTTGGTATTTGAGAGGGAGCTCTCCACATTCGGCATAAATTGATAGTACTGGGCTGGTGCAAAAAGCACCTGATGCTATTCTGATTCCTTCGTTGTATACAGATTCTAGAGCTTTAGTAGCTTTATCGCCTACTCTTGAGTACAGCTCAGCTCCATGTAATATTTTGGCTAATATTGTAGCGTTTACTACCTTTATTAGGGTACATCTGTTGCTAGGTTTGAACCTTCCTGCTATTATTTTCATTACTCTTATATAACCTTGTGTTGTTCTCTTAACGTCTTCGAAGTGTTGTCTGAAGGTTAATTTTGAATCTATTGTTACTCCCAGTACTTTCATTTTTGTATCTTGGGGGATTATGCATTCTCCCAGATGGAGCGAGGGGGCCTTTCTATGGTGTCGTCTTCTGCATATATGTACTAGTTTTGATTTCTGGGGATTAATCTTGAATCCCCTTTCATCGGCCCAACATTGTATGTGGTTGATCGCTCTTTGAGTTTTCCTTCTATTCCAGCCTGGCGTTTCACCGTAGTTAATAAGTGTAATGTCATCTGCGTATACCACCAGAGACACGTTATTTGGTACCCTTTCGAAGAGGGACTCCATAGCTATTAAAAATAGCGTTGTTGACATGACTGAACCTTGCGGTATGCCGTTTTGTAGGGTTCTAGATGAGCTCAATGCTCCCTTGCAAAACACTTTAATTTTCCTATCGGTCAGGAAGTCTTTAACGAAGCTCAGAATGCGACCGTCAAAACCCCATACTTTCATTTGCTTTAAGATTGGTAGTCTCCACGTCCTATCGAAAGCTTTGGACAGGTCCAGCGAAACCATGTCTAGGTGGGCATTTTGCCTTGTGGCTGTATTAATTATACTCTCGACGTGTGCTAGGTAGGTGGTTGTACTTTTGCCTCTTCTAAAAGCATGTTGTCTTTCGTTTAACAGGTTTCTGTACTCTAGCTCATTAATGAGTCTTCTGTTGACCATTCTTTCTAATGTTTTGCCCACACAACTAAGGAGGGTTATAGGTCTATATCCATCTGGGTTCATGGTGTTGCTGCCTACTTTGGGAATGGGTATGATAATACCTTCTTTCCATTTTCTTGGTATTTTGCCGGTATGCCATACTTCGTTAAGTGTTTTTAGTAGTATAGCTTTACCCTTAATTGGAAGATTTTGTAGTAGTGGATAGGTTATATTATCTTCACCTGGGGATTTTCCTGTGGCACTGTTCAGTGCCCATAGGAGTTCTTTCATGTCGAAGCTTCTGTTGTAAATTTCATTATTTTCACTTATTTTTATATCCACTGTTTTCTCCTCGTTCTCTTTGAAGTTTCTGAAGGAGGTCTCGTAGACCTCATCTGACGATACTTTAGTGAAGTGCTTGGCAAGTTCTTCTGTTATGATGTTATTGTCATCTGTTATTTTTTGGTCAATATTCATTATTATTCTCTCACATTTGTATTCTCCTTTACATGCTCTAACTTTAGCCCACATGCTGGAGCTGCTTGTGTTTGGGGAGATCCCTGCTAGGTATTCCTCCCAGCTCTTTTTTCTTGCCGCCTTTATTATGGTTCTTGCTTTTGCTCTCTCTATTCTGAACTTTTTCGCGTTTTCCTGGTATTCAGGTGAGGAAGGGTTGGAGTTCTTCAACTTCCTGAGTGCCTTTTTACGGCTTTTTATGGCTTGGTGTACTTCGCTGGTCCACCATGGGACCTCTCTCTTTGGCTTGTAGCCAGTTGTTTTCCTCATGCTTTTGCTAGCCGCAGTTGTTATGATATCTGTTAGTCCCATGGGGTCTATACTTTCTATACCTGTTAAGGCACGTTCGATTTCACTCTCATATTTGTTCCAGTTAGCTGCTTCTGTTACCCATCTTTTCCTTCTTGTGGGAAGTACTGTTGTTTGGCCATGTTTTTGTAGTAAAATAGGGAAGTGGTCGCTTCCTCTTGTGTCTTCGTCAGTTCTCCATAAATAGCTGTTGGGCAAATTATGCGAGGCTATCATCAGGTCTATTGCCGATGGTTTACCAGAGGTTGGGTGCATCCTAGTCGGATTACCTTCGTTTAGTATTTTCCATCGATGTTTATCTGTCTCCTCAAGGAGGAGATTGCCTCTTGTATCGTTTTTGTATGATCCTCAATTTTCGTTGTGGGCATTGAAATCGCCCACTAGTATGTACGGTTGTGGGAGTTGTCTCGCAATGTGTGTTATTTCTGCAATTATGGCCCTTTCATATTCGATGTTTGTATAGTGTGGCGATATGTATATGTTTGCGATCGTAATTAGGACCGAGGTGTGTGTGTATATCTTGTTTATTAGGCTTTAACATTTGTTCTACAGTAACTAGCTGCTCTGTCATTCGCCTAAGTTTATCTCTTTTACATTATTCCCTATATTCCCTATACTCCTGTTCACCATCACTTTGAGCGGGCGTTTTTTGCTCTGTTCACTCTTTTTCATTTTTTGAGTATTCGTGATATGGTGGGCCTATCTCTAGTCCCTAACTTAGATCATATTAGTCAAATTACAGTCTCTTATGAAATCACACGTTCTTTTTATGTTCTCAGTGCTATTTTTCAGAATTATTTGGATGTTGTCTCCTAGTCCATGTTTCCGTCTTTCAGTGTCGTACTTTCTACACTCCACAAGGATATGTTCTACTGTTAAAGCTGTTCCACAAGTTTCGCACGTGGGTCCATCTTGGTGTCTCTGGCTCATGATTGAGCTGTGCGTCATCCAGGTGTGGCCTATCCTGAGCCTAGTAAGCAACTTCTGGTCCCTAGGGTTGTCTGCTTCGGTCCATTTTTCTACGCTGCATTTAATTTTCCTGAGTTTCTGTTCTCTGCAGTGGAACCAGGTTTTGTTCCATTCGTCCTTTATTGCTTCTTTGATCCACCTGATGGCATCTTCCTTAGGTATGGTTCTGTCTTCAAGTGGCTTGGATCGACCTTCGTTGGCTAAAACGTCAGCTTTCTCGTTGCCTTCAATCCCAGTATGGCCGGGAATCCACGTAAATCTTATACCTTTTTCCCAAGCTGTTGCTTTGGCCTGCTTCAGCCATGGGTGGTCGCAGTTTCCGCTTTCCAGCCCAGCCAGACAGCTTGCAGAGTCCGTGAATATTATTGAACCTTCTCTGGCAGCCTGGGTTGCCTTATGGAGAGCATATGCCTCAGCGGAGAATATGCTACACTGTTTTGGTAGTCTACCGTTTATGCACACGTTTGTGTTGGGGATCGTTATACCATACCCCACATCATTTTTTGTTTTCGAACCATCAGTGTATATTAGGCTTCTTCCTGGGTAATTGTATGTGTACATTCTGAAATTCGTTTTTGCGACGTTATTTGGGCATCCTGCCTTAGTATTGGCTTTTATTGTCCAATCAATAATTGGACATTGGTGTACCCATGTTCTTTGTTTGGTTGGTACACTTGTTATGGTTTGAGGTAGATCTTGATTTGTAAGCTGTTTAAAGCTGAAGTTTGCTCTTTCCAATAGAGGGAGGGTTTCCCATTGGTCTGATGTAAGCCTGTCTTTCAGTTGATATGCTTTTGTACAAATGTTTCTAGTGATTTGGTATTTGAGAGGGAGCTCTCCACATTCGGCATAAATTGATAGTACTGGGCTGGTGCAAAAAGCACCTGATGCTATTCTGATTCCTTCGTTGTATACAGATTCTAGAGCTTTAGTAGCTTTATCGCCTACTCTTGAGTACAGCTCAGCTCCATGTAATATTTTGGCTAATATTGTAGCGTTTACTACCTTTATTAGGGTACATCTGTTGCTAGGTTTGAACCTTCCTGCTATTATTTTCATTACTCTTATATAACCTTGTGTTGTTCTCTTAACGTCTTCGAAGTGTTGTCTGAAGGTTAATTTTGAATCTATTGTTACT
Source organism: Toxorhynchites rutilus septentrionalis (assembly GCF_029784135.1). Taxonomy (NCBI): domain Eukaryota; kingdom Metazoa; phylum Arthropoda; class Insecta; order Diptera; family Culicidae; genus Toxorhynchites; species Toxorhynchites rutilus. The sequence continues at coordinate 202,209,870 of NC_073746.1, read as the reverse complement.
CCCAGTACTTTCATTTTTCTATCTTGGGGGATTATGCATTCTCCCAGATGGAGCGAGGGGGCCTTTCTATGGTGTCGTCTTCTGCATATATGTACTAGTTTTGATTTCTGGGGATTAATCTTGAATCCCCTTTCATCGGCCAACATTGTATGTGGTTGATCGCTCTTTGAGTTTTCCTTCTATTCCAGCCTGGCGTTTCACCGTAGTTAATAAGTGTAATGTCATCTGCGTATACCACCAGAGACACGTTATTTGGTACCCTTTCGAAGAGGGACTCCATAGCTATTAAAAATAGCGTTGTTGACATGACTGAACCTTGCGGTATGCCGTTTTGTAGGGTTCTAGATGAGCTCAATGCTCCCTTGCAAAACACTTTAATTTTCCTATCGGTCAGGAAGTCTTTAACGAAGCTCAGAATGCGACCGTCAAAACCCCATACTTTCATTTGCTTTAAGATTGGTAGTCTCCACGTCCTATCGAAAGCTTTGGACAGGTCCAGCGAGACCATGTCTAGGTGGGCATTTTGCCTTGTGGCTGTATTAATTATACTCTCGACGTGTGCTAGGTAGGTGGTTGTACTTTTGCCTCTTCTAAAAGCATGTTGTCTTTCGTTTAACAGGTTTCTGTACTCTAGCTCATTAATGAGTCTTCTGTTGACCATTCTTTCTAATGTTTTGCCCACACAACTAAGGAGGGTTATAGGTCTATATCCATCTGGGTTCATGGTGTTGCTGCCTACTTTGGGAATGGGTATGATAATACCTTTTTTCCATTTTCTTGGTATTTTGCCGGTATGCCATACTTCGTTAAGTGTTTTTAGTAGTATAGCTTTACCCTTAATTGGAAGATTTTGTAGTAGTGGATAGGTTATATTATCTTCACCTGGGGATTTTCCTGTGGCACTGCTCAGTGCCCATAGGAGTTCTTTCATGTCGAAGCTTCTGTTGTAAATTTCATTATTTTCACTTATTTTTATATCCACTGTTTTCTCCTCGTTCTCTTTGAAGTTTCTGAAGGAGGTCTCGTAGACCTCATCTGACGATACTTTAGTGAAGTGCTTGGCAAGTTCTTCTGTTATGATGTTATTGTCATCTGTTATTTTTTGGTCAATATTCATTATTATTCTCTCACATTTGTATTCTCCTTTACATGCTCTAACTTTAGCCCACATGCTGGAGCTGCTTGTGTTTGGGGAGATCCCTGCTAGGTATTCCTCCCAGCTCTTTTTTCTTGCCGCCTTTATTATGGTTCTTGCTTTTGCTCTCTCTATTCTGAACTTTTTCGCGTTTTCCTGGTATTCAGGTGAGGAAGGGTTGGAGTTCTTCAACTTCCTGAGTGCCTTTTTACGGCTTTTTATGGCTTGGTGTACTTCGCTGGTCCACCATGGGACCTCTCTCTTTGGCTTGTAGCCAGTTGTTTTCCTCATGCTTTTGCTAGCCGCAGTTGTTATGATATCTGTTAGTCCCATGGGGTCTATACTTTCTATACCTGTTAAGGCACGTTCGATTTCACTCTCATATTTGTTCCAGTTAGCTGCTTCTGTTACCCATCTTTTCCTTCTTGTGGGGGTCGCTTCCTCTTGTGTCTTCGTCAGTTCTCCATAAATAGCTGTTGGGCAAATTATGCGAGGCTATCATCAGGTCTATTGCCGATGGTTTACCAGAGGTTGGGTGCATCCTAGTCGGATTACCTTCGTTTAGTATTTTCCATCGATGTTTATCTGTCTCCTCAAGGAGGAGATTGCCTCTTGTATCGTTTTTGTATGATCCCCAATTTTCGTTGTGGGCATTGAAATCGCCCACTAGTATGTACGGTTGTGGGAGTTGTCTCGCAATGTGTGTTATTTCTGCAATTATGGCCCTTTCATATTCGATGTTTGTATAGTGTGGCGATATGTATATGTTTGCGATCGTAAGTTTTAGTGGGAGGTGTATAGTTACTGCTACGACTTGCACCTTATCGATCCCACTTACATCTATCCACTTATGAGGTGCATCGTGGAGTACTCCCAATGCAACCCCGTTTTTGTTTGGGTGACTGTGATCATTGTATATTTTCCAGTCATATTGACCACCTAGTACATTTTGCGGTATTTTGGGTACCATTGTTTCTTGAAGTGCAATGATGGATGGATAGTGTTCGTTTACTAGTAGCTGTAGCTCGTGTAGTCTGCCTCGGAAGCCAAAGATGTTCCATTGTAGTATTAGTGTTTCGTTTGTGAATTTGTGATAGCTCATTATGGAATATTAAAAGTTTCACTATAGCTCCGTTGTGTCACTTTGTGACATTTCGGAATCGGAAAAGTTTCCGCTTTTCTTGTTTTTCCTTGACGGAGACGAGGAGTCAGAGGATCTTTTCTCTTTCCTCTGTTTTTGTTTTTTGTTCACCTTGTTATTAGGTTCGCTCGTTCTCATGCCCTCATGAGCGCTATGGCTGGTTGAAGGTTTTATCAGATCGGCTTCGTTTTGAACAATTTTGTTTATCATGTTGTTCTTCTGCATCTCTGTAATGATTGATTTCAATTCTTCTATCTGTTGCTTCAGTTCTTGGATCTGGGCCTTAAGAGCGTTATTCTCGTTTATGACCTCATTGTTTACCACCAATCTTTGCTGAACTTGGCTTTTGGCTACATCAGCGTAACTTTTTGTTTGTCTTTGTGTGTTTACGTACGTTCTTTTTGCTTCCCCATATGGTATGTTTCTTGATACTTTAATTTTTAGTATATCGTTCTCTCGTTTGTAAAATGGGCAGTTTCTGTCGCCAGGTCCATGATTCCCTTTACAATTGATGCAATATGGTGGTCCTTCACAAGATGCGTTTATATGGTCTTTCGAGCATTTTTTGCACCTTGCTTCTTCTCTTTGGCATTTCTTCTGTGTATGCCCATATTTGTAGCATTTAAAGCATTGCATTGGTTTCGGGAAATAGTGTCTAGTTTTAAGTCTTAGTAGACCACATTTCAGATGCTCCGGAGGCTCTGATCTATTGATCGTAATGATAAGAAGAGGCGTGTTAACCGTTTCTCTCTTTTCGTTTTTCCTAGTGATTCTGTGTACGTTTAGCACACCTTGGTCTGCTAGCTCAACTTGTATCTCTTTCGTTTCCATTTCCATCATTTCTTCGCTGTAGACCACACATTTTGAAATGTTCAGGTTCTTGTGGTATTCTACTTTTATCTTTTCTCCGTTTACTAAGCTTTTAAGCATTAGTAGCTTTTCCGCGTTTCTGTTGTTCTCTAGAACAATCAGAAAGCTTGTGTCTCTTTTTATGTACTTTATTTCTATGATGTCTTTCGTTAGTTTGGATAGCGTTTTTGATATCAAGAAGGGGTTTCTTGTTAGCTTTCCATCGGTTTTTTCTGCCGTAAGGCTGAGGTAAGTTTTACCTCCTACTCCGCTCATCGTCGATACAGTTTTTTGTTTTGGTTGGTTTTGTTTATTGTTCTCCATGTGATTCCCACGAGTCGCTAGGGAAAGGTGGGGTCCTCCGCGTCAGTGCCCTGCTGTAACACGGTAAGGGCTGCATACTGTGGGGTGCGCCCCGGTGCCCCACAGGCTCCGTTAACGGCTTCTCATTTATATCGCCCCTTCCACCACTCAACTCTCGGCACGGGTCGCATCACACCTTAACTTTTGGGGCCCGTTTTCTCCCTTCCTTGTCTGCGTACGACCAAAGGTCCCACCGGGGTTGGTTACCCGATCTTTCCTAAGGTTGCTCATACCCCAGCCGGTACCTCGGGGAGGTAAGGATAGGAGTTCCAGGGCGGAAGCTGAAGGGCCAATAATTGGCACTGGATTGCGCTGTACCCTGGCTTTACCAGCCAGGACCGAGGTCATATTCCATTATTCCATGCAAGATTATTCTCGGCCGTTGTGTGGCCTGCTTAGAGCACTCTAATTTGTTCAAGGTAATCGCAGCTGGGCAGGTGGAAACACCGCACCCGATAAAGGGCACAAAGTGCCACCGTGTATGTGCACCCAGTCTTATAGTCGCTGCAATACCAGTGACCTACTGCCAACATTAGGAGTAGCACCCGTGCTGGACAAGAATGAACTTCGAACGTTTTAACCGCAACAATTTTAATATACGCTAGTGGAGCTGGAATTACCGCGGCTGCTGGCACCAGACTTGCCCTCCACTGGATCCTTGTTGAAGGATTTATGCTCAACTCATTCCAATTATGAGACATCATTCAAGAGTCTCATATTGTTATTTCTCGTCACTACCTCCCCGTGCCGGGATTGGGTAATTTACGCGCCTGCTGCCTTCCTTGGATGTGGTAGCCATTTCTCAGGCTCCCTCTCCGGAATCGAACCCTGATTCCCCGTTACCCGTTGCAACCATGGTAGTCCTCTATACTACCATCAATAGTTGATAGGGCAGATATTTGAAAGATCCGTCGTCGGTGCGAGACCGTACGATCAGCGGAATTATCCAGATTTCAACTCAAGCGTCACGGCCCTGTGAAGGGGGACGATTGGTTTGCCTAATAATTGCACAGGTTCCGCGAGGTCCCTGCATTTTGCATGTATTAGCTCTAGATTTTCCACAGTTATCCAAGTAACTAGTTGTATGATCTTGTAAATTATAGCTGTTATACTGAGCCTTATGCGGTTTCACATTAAATCTGTTTGTACTTAGACATGCATGGCTTAACCTTTGAGACAAGCGTATATTACTGGTAGGATCAACCAGAATTCACTATCACTATCTACTGATGGATGCGCGGCACGCCGGCCCGCAAACAATTCGATAGGGGTGTATATTAACTTCGCACAACATCACCACAACGTTCATCCTCGGTAAATTTGTTCCTCGTTCGCATACACGATAGCCATACACTAGCCAAAAGATTCCCATACACAATTACTAGCAAGCATAAAAGCGTGAGAGGGGGTATTGTGCACATGTCCACGCTCGCTTATCACGAGGTAGCTGCACCACATTGATGTAAACGACCCAACACACACAGACGAGCGAGCGAGCGCACGCTTTTTTCCCCCTACTGCATACCTACAGCATACGCTGAGGAGGCATAACAAGGGAGAAAAAAAACTCGGAGCGAGAGAGCGGTAACTACCCGTGTGGTGCTACTAGCTGCACTGATGCGATGCGTCTTACATGGGAGGTATTTCAATGTTCGACACACCGTACTGCACAGGGTTCGCATGGCACACGAGAAAGCCACAATCGCCTTATGCCCCTTCGACGTTCAACGCACGACACGACACCACACACTGGAGTACGTACGTCTCACCCCGTAGTGAGGGTAGGGGTTCGACACACGAAACTCACTGAATTCGATACAAGCTCAAAAGGTTTACCCTTCCGGGTGCCGACCAGACTCACTGGATTCGATAGACGTTCGACCCTACCGACAGTAACTTGACCCCACCCGTACGGCATCGTACTACCGAACATCCATACAAGCTTCGCAAGTTATGCCTCAAACTTTTCACTCACCAACTTTCCCCACAATAGTGTAAACATGGTCATACCAACGGTGCCTCGGCATGGGTATATACCGCACTGGGGGCATCGTTATAGGAGTGCCTTGGATAGACTTGTACCGCTAGCCGAGACACCATGCTGGGTCGGGAAATGTTCACGCACCGCAATCGGTACCAGTGCCGGGTGTCGGTCATATTCCGATGGGGGGTAACCCTACTATCGAACTCGTACTTGTACTTGTGCCGTGCCTAAGGTGTTGGTTGTTTCAATAGTTGGTTACTTGTTTCAATAGTTGATCCGTAGGTAAAGATGATGATGTGTGACCAATGTGTGAATGTGTTTTTTTTCAATAGTCATGTACACGCCGATGTCGATGTTATACACACTGCGTACTGCGGGTAAGAAATAAAACAAACTGTTGCGTGCTGTATGCTGGGGGGACTTGGACGCTTTCTGGGACTTAATGTTATTGTCGGCGGGGCAGTGTTTTACACATTGCGTACTGCGGGGGTTGGCTCGCGCAGCGCTGTTGTGTGCTGTATGCTGGGGGGACTTGGACGCTTTCTGGGACTTAGTGTTATTGTCGGCGGGGCAGTGTTTTACACATTGCGTACTGCGGGGGTTGGCTCGCGCAGCGCTGTTGTGTGCTGTATGCTGGGGGGACTTGGACGCTTTCTGGGACTTAGTGTTATTGTCGGCGGGGCAGTGTTTTACACATTGCGTACTGCGGGGGTTGGCTCGCGCAGCGCTGTTGTGTGCTGTATGCTGGGGGGACTTGGACGCTTTCTGGGACTTAGTGTTATTGTCGGCGGGGCAGTGTTTTACACATTGCGTACTGCGGGGGTTGGCTCGCGCAGCGCTGTTGTGTGCTGTATGCTGGGGGGACTTGGACGCTTTCTGGGACTTAGTGTTATTGTCGGCGGGGCAGTGTTTTACACATTGCGTACTGCGGGTGCTGGTGTGCAGGTGTTGTGCACTTGAGACTTGTCATTCCAGGACATGGAATGGTTTCACACACACACGCGGTTGCATACTACCAGGCGCAGGATGAAATTAAAAAAAGTAAAGTAATATCCAGCGAGGGGAATGGCTTCACACACGCACTTGGTGTTATAGCATTATCGTACTTATCGCCGATGCTGCGTACTGCGGGCGTTGGCTCGCGCAGACTGTTGTGTGCTGTGTTGTGCTGGGGGACAACACTTGACAGTTGTTATTCCAGGCCATGGGATGATTTCACACACACGCACGATTGCATACTACCAGGCGCAATGCGATTTAATGAAAAAAGAGAGAAGCCTTATTCGACTTATGACCTCGTTTCTGGGACTTAGCCGTAGAACCAGATGTAATGCGTGTTGCATAGATTAAGGCGCAGGGGAATTTAATAAAAAAGAGAGAAGCCCCACACATTTAGGGGGGCTTCTCTCTTTTTTATTGGACGATACACAACACATAACATACATGACATAACACTGACCTAGAAGCAGTATTTACCACCGTATTTTATGACCCGATTCCACCTCGCAGGTAGGGAATCTATGCCTCTGGCATAGAACGTAGGAGGCTTGCTATCGAAGAACTCTTTTAGGAATGCGCTCATCTCATCCTTAGTCTTGAAGAATTTATTCCTAAGCTTATTACTCAATGACCTGAATAAATGGTAGTCCGATGGACTGATGTCTGGTGAGTAAGGAGGATGGTTCAATATGTTAAATCCCAGGCTCCTCGCCTTATCTATCGTTTCATGTGCCCTATGGCACGGAGCGTTATCGTGTAGTAGGGGTACCGGCCTATGTTTACTCACTCCCAGTATACCAGCCACCTTTTCCAGCTGCTTCTGATATCGTTTACGGTTAACAGATACACCCTTGTCTAGCAATTCCCAGTGTATAATGCCTCGTCGATCCCAAAACACACAGAGCATGTTCCACTTGCGATTCATCCTGTCTTTGGCGATTGTCTTCGGCATGGCGCCTTTTTCGATCCAATGTATGCCTCTGTAAGGCGCAAACATGGGTATCTTAGATTCATCACAAGTGACCAAATTATCGAGCATACCCTGGTCTCGTTCACTTTGTCTGAGTAGTCGTTGGGCTAGTTTCACCCGCTTTGCAAGGTTGACTGGGTCTAGCTTGTGTGGGTGGTATCCCATTCTTTTGGGCACATAGTTTAGTTTATGCAACGTTCGCATAACAGTCGCTGCCGAACAGTTGTATTTCTGGGCCATAGACCTCGTAGATTGCTGGCTGTTTTGTTTCACATCAGCAAGCAGTGTTGCTGTGTTATCGATTGCCTTCGGACGGCCTTTGCGTGGACGATCCGCGCAGTTCCTGTCGGTATCGAACTTTTTGTACCACATCGTAACCGTTCTACGAGTAACAGTTTGTCTGTTGCGTGAGCAACAGGAACTTTTCCAATTTTTTGAACCTTTATTCTTTATTCGGTGGTAGGTTAAAAAATCCCTAGAAGTTTAACATAATTCAATAACATGGAATAAAATATAAAATTGAGTTTTCCTACGTTTAGTGTTCCTATTATTCACTATAATTTACACTTTGAATATTTATTCTTAAAACTGCACTATCTTTCTTCTCTTTACTTCAATATGGAAATGAAAGGATCTTCAGTGTAAGAGCGCCTTCAAATCAATTTGAACAATAAATTCAAAGTTTTTGTTCTATACAACATAAATCCTTTAGTTGCGTACAACAAAAAAAAGGCCGAAAAGGCCTTTTCAGATGGCGGTTTGTTGCAACCATTGTTTGTGGATCATATGTCTGTCATTGGTTTGCAACACTCCCCCACGGTACGACGAATCTCGTTCGGCTTACTTATATTCAAACCGACATCTAAAACGGCGATTTTCACGGCCGGCCTCTCCAATATTCCATGTGAAGTTTGAACGGCTGCTCGACGAACCTGACCATCTTTGGAAAACACCACATCCACGACCCGACCCTTGGGCCAACAGTTTCGAGGGAGATTGCTGTCTACTATTAATACGATGTCTCCCTTCTCGATGGGTTTTATCGGCTGGAACCATTTTGTTCTTCGTGTCAAGGTTGGAAGATATTCAGAAATCCACTTCTTCCAAAATTCGTTGGCATAAACTTGTGACATCTTCCAGGATTTCTTCAGCATCGATGAACTGCCGTCAAAGGGGATCAACGGTTTACTACCATTAGACGAGCCCATTAAAAAGTGGTTAGGAGTCAATGGAAAACAGGATTCATCATCTAACGGTACATGAGTGAGTGGGCGTGAATTAATCATCATTTCCACTTCTATCATCATATTTTGCAGGATCTCATCAGTAGGATGTCGAGGGAACTTCATCTGGTTCAACACCTTTTTAACCGACTGAATCATTCTTTCCCAACAACCTCCAAAGTGCGGTGAAGCTGGCGGATTAAAGGTCCACTTGGTGTCCGGACCCTCGAAGTACTCCATCATCCTCTCTTGGCTAAGTTGTTGTAGGACTGCACGTAATTCGCGGCTAGCGCCAATAAAATTTGTACCACGATCGCTGACGATTTCAATAGGAGATCCTCTACGTGCAATAAAATTCCGCACAGCGAGAATACACGAGTCAGTTGTTAAAGAATGTGCGATCTCGATGTGAATCGCACGGATTGTTAAGCAGGTCAATAATACTCTCCAGCGTTTCTCCACTCTTCGTCCTACTACCACCATGATGGGTCCGAAATAGTCTATTCCAGTGTAGGAAAACGGACGAGTAAATGCTGCAAGTCGAGCTGCTGGAAGATTCCCCATGATGGGTGGTTGAGGATTTGCTCGACGAATTTTGCATAATTGACAATTTCGGCGCACACGATTGTATGCTGATCTAAGTTGCGGAATGTAAAATTTCTGTTTGATTTCGTTCATAGCGGTTTCATGGTTGATGTGTTGGTATTTCTGGTGGTAGTCAGCTATCAATAAGTCTGTTACATGATCTCTTTTCGGAAGCAAAATTGGTTGCTTGCAACAGGCGGAAGCGAATGTACATGCATCAATACGACCACGCATGCGAAGAACACCATGTTTGTCTACAACTGGGCTAAGTTTATATAAATTACTTGTTTTTGGAAGTAGGCGTTCACTTGTTTCCGGATTATGCAGTAGCTTCACTTCCTCTGGATATGTTTGTTGTTGCAGCTGTCGGTATAGGAAACGTTCTGCTTCTTGAAACTCGACTTGTGTAAGTGGTCCGATGGTTATTGATTTACGCTTCCTTTTCAGGTGAATGTTTGATACGAAACGAAGAACATATGCGACAACTCGGAGTAAACGCTTCCATTTTGAGAATTCATGCGAATTTATCAACGGCTCATGAAGTGTATGATGCAAAACACTCGAACGTAACTCTTCTGTGGTCGTCTCTGTGTCTCTTTTTGACGTAGGACTACGTCTTTCATTTCTATACCGGGGTGTAAAATCAAAGTTTCGAAAACGAAAGCGTTACGCCGGAGACCGAGATTTTGAGCGTTAATAGCTCCTAAACAACTGAACGAAATGGTATGATAAACACTTCATTCGAAAGATAAAATGTCTACGCGTTATATACTTGTTACTTTTTGATCCAAAAACTTGTTTCAATTGTCTTAAAATTGCTTTCAAAACAGGCTATTGAAATCACCAATCGGTATATAAGCGAGCGGCGCTCGGAAATCCACTCAGTTCTAATTGAACAGCGTTTGGAGCATGTTGTCGCTGTTGCGGTGAAGCTCTTTATTTATCATGAAAGCGCGGATGAACGGTGTCACCAAGAGCCTGTTTGTGCACCCTAGGCCAGAAGGGAATCTATCAGGAGGAGAGTGATGCCACAAACGGTTCCCTGGGAAGACATCGCTACACACACATACACGCGCGGCTATTAACAGGTGGTTATCGAGTTGGCATTAACCACTGGTGGGCTTCCAGTATCGAGGAAAATGTGGAAATATCTAATCGTTACTGAAAATAATCTGCCAGTTCCTTTGGGAATTTTCAAAATATATTCATGTGAAAGAGTTTAATTGAATGTTTTCTATCCATGTTACACTGTGACCAAATATGTTTCAATCAAGTGATATTAACAGGTGATTATCGAGTTGGCATTAACCACTGGTGGGCTTCCAGTATCGAGGAAAATGTGGAAATATCTAATCGTTACTGAAAATAATCTGCCAGTTCCTTTGGGCATTTTCAAAATATATTCAGTATCCAGGGCTTCCAGTATCGAGGAAAATGTAAAATATCGAATCGTTACTGAAAATAATCAGCCAGTTCCTTTGGGCATTTTCAAAATATATTCATGTGAAAGAGTTTAATTGAATGTTTTCTATCCATGTAACACTGTGACCAAATATGTTTCAATCAAGTGCTATTAACAGGTGGTTATCGAGTTGGCATTAACCACTGGTGGGCTTCCAGTATCGAGGAAAATGTGGAAATATCTAATCGTTACTGAAAATAATCTGCCAGTTCCTTTGGGAATTTTCAAAATATATTCATGTGAAAGAGTTTAATTGAATGTTTTCTATCCATGTAACACTGTGACCAAATACATTTGGTTTTGTGGTTATTCAATCAATCGCAATTAACAGGATAGCTTCAGAAGATTATTCTTCCCCATCAGTAGGATATTTCCGTATCCAATATTGTATGCGCCCGCAATCGATTATTGCTCAGTCGCCGAAAGTTCCGAGCTCAGAGAGTTCATTCCCCTCTAGTTCGCCTTCCAAATTGCCATCGTAAACCACACCTTCTCTCGATTCAATCACACACAAAAAGCATACTTAAGCGATATTCTGGTGGTGAGACACATTCATTTTTCGTGAGGACATCGACAAGACAACATCGTTGCCTAACGTGCTGGAGGAGGTGGACGGCGAAGGATCGACACATACACGCGCAGAACTCTTTCCGTTAGGATGCCATTCAGCATCGAGAAAGTTCCGGAAAGATCTAATCATTGCTGGAAAATAATCTGCCAGTTCCTCTGGGAATTTAAAAATGCATTCATGTGAAAGAGTTTATTTGAATGTTTTCTATCCATGTAACACTGTGACCAAATACATTTGGTTTTGTGATTTTCCAATCAATCGCAATTAACAGGATAGCTTCTGATTATTCTTCCCCATCAGTAGGATATTTCCGTATCCAATATTGTATGCGTCCGCAATCGATTATTGCTCAGTCGTCGAAAGTTCCGAGCTCAGAGAGTTCATTCCCCTCTAGTTTGCCTTCCAAATTGCCATCGTAAACCACGCCTTCTCTCGATTCAATCACGCACAAAAAGCATACTCAAGCGATATTCTGATGGTGAGACGCATTCATTTTTCGTGAGCACATCGACAAGACAACATTGTTGCTGAGAGTGCTGGACAGCGAAGGATCGAGATCTCCCCTGAAACGCAAGCAGTTTGTTTGAGACTGTGAGGGAGCACAGAGAAGCCGATCCTTCAGGAGAAGAGAAGGTGACTATCGAAGCAGCCGCTACACACACACATACACGCACGGAATTCTTTTCATTTGGATGAATGGCATCGAGAAAGATCCGGAAAATAATCGACCAGTTCCTCTGGGAATTGAAAAATACATTCATGTGAAAGAGTTTATTTGAATGTTTTCTATCCATGTAACACTGTGACCAAATATGTTTCAATCAAGTGCTATTAACAGATCGTTATCGAGTTAGCATTAACCACTGGTGGGCTTCCAGTATCGAGGAAAATGTGGAAATATCTAATCGTTACTGAAAATAATCAGCCAGTTCCTCTGGGAATTTAAAATTACATTCATGTGAAAGAGTTTATTTTAATGTTTTCTATCCATGTAACACTGTGACCAAATATGTTTCAATCAAGTGCTATTAACAGGTGGTTATCGAATTAGCATTAACCACTGGTGGGCTTCCAGTATCGAGAAAAATGTGGAAATATCTAATCGTTGCTGGAAAATAATCTGCCAGTTCCCCTTGGAATTTAAAATTACATTCAAGCGAAAGAGTTTATTTTATTGTTTTCTATCCATAAAATATCCATATAATACATTTGGGTTTGTGATTTGTCACTCAAGTACAGTTAGCAGGAAAGCTTCTGAAGATAATTCTTCAGAACAAGGTTTTTCGTATCCTATATTGGATGCATAAATCCTTATGCCTCCAACGTAACGCTCTCGTTTTCGAAGTCCCCCAAATATTCATTTATTCATTCATTCAGAATGGATTTAGATTCTGCTTCAAACAAATGATCTCTAAATCAACGATAGTCCTACGTCACCCTTGCGGTTATACCATAGATATAACCCACTTCCTGTTTTTCTTGTGGCCATTCGTTTTCGGGCAGCCACAGAAATTCTGGACCACGGAACCATCGATTAGATGAAGAAAACGTTGGAAGTTTTTGCCATTTCGTACCTTCATCAGCTACATTGAATTTCGTTGAGATCCATCTCCAGTTATTCATCGAAGTGCTCTCAAGTAACTCGCTTATCCTGACTGCAACAAATTGACTATACCGCCTATGATCCGATCAAAGCCAACATAAAACATCTCGTGAATCGGTCCAAAAATATCGCTCTGAGATTTCCATCTTATGTGATTCGATTATGCTATTCGAAAGTCGTGCTCCAACTACTGCTGATTGTAGTTCCAGACGTGGGATGGACAAGTATTTAAGAGGCGCTACGCGAGTCTTGGATCCTACTAGCGCACATTCTACAATATCATTTTGTTTGAACCTAAAGTACGCCACTGCTGAGATGCCATTCTCGCTTGCATCTACGAAAATATGGAGCTGGATGTTTGTATTTTGAATTGTGGTAAGTTGACGGTAGCATCGTGGCACTCGAACAGATTCGACCATGGGCAGGATTCTCAGCCAGGTTTTCCATTTCTCATACAGTACTGGTGATATACTATCATCCCACCCGGTCCCAGATCGCCATATTTCCTGCATAAGTATTTTAAGAAACATCAGGAAATTGGCTATAAGGCCGATGGGATCGTAAATGGTCATTAGAGTTTTCAAAACTTCTCTTTTTGTGGGAATTCTGCATCCAGAGAGTAGTTCCATGTCGTGCCTTGCGGAAAGTCGGAAGGTGAAAACATCACTTCGTGTGCACCAATACATTCCGAGGATTTTTTCGGTTGCCATTTCGGTACAAATATTCATGTTCTTTTCTTCAACATGCATGTCTCCTAATGTCGTCAACACCTTATTCGAGTTGGAGAGCCAATTTCGTATCTCAAAACCAGCTTGAAAGTGTATAAATCGTACTTCACGAGCTAGCCTGACTGCTTCTTCTTCTGTTTCAACACTGGTAGAAAGATCATCAACATAATGTTATTTTATGATACATTCGGATGCTCTAGGATATCGGAGTTGGAATCTCTCAGCATTTAAATTTTTTATAAATTGTGCGGAGCTAGGTGAGCATGTCGCTCCAAATGTCATTACTCTCATGACATATTCATCTGGATTGCGAGTTGCATCACCGTCTCTCCAGAGGAACCGTTGACTTTGCTTATCGTTTTCATTGATGAGAACCTGGTGGAACATTTCTCGAATGTCGCCTGTTAGGGCGATACGGAATTCTCTGAATTTGTACAGTACTGACAGCAGTGAGTTAAGCTGGTCGGGACCGGTTAATAGTAATGAGTTGAGTGAAACTCCTCTATAAGATGCAGCTGCGTCCCAAACGATTCGTATTTTTCCCGGTTTGTTCGGGTTTACTACGGGGAAAATCGGCAAATACCAGATTCGCGGGTGATTTATCTTAATTTCATGCGCATCTAGTTTACGAATGTAACCCTTTTGTTCATATTCTTTTATTTTCGATTTCATTATTTCTGCTAATTCATTGTCTCGCTTCATTCTTTTTTCCAGGCAGTTCAGACGTTTCAACGCCATTGATTTGTTATTTGGTAGTTTTGCATCGTAATATCGCCAAAGAAGACCTGTCTCGTAACGACAATCCTTCAATTGTGTTTGAGATGAGAGTAATTCTAGAGCTCGTTCATTGTCTTTTGATAGAATCGGATCGTTGTATTTGGAAATCCCGAGACTATCAATGGAAAAATACATTTTTAGTTCTTCATTCATGTTTTCATCTGCTTCTTTGTTGCACTCACATACTCGAACTCCGTGGTATGCTCTATGGTGAGCATTAAGCGATCCACAGCCGATTGCACATGGACCAAAGATGCACCACCCAAGTCGGGTTTTTGCTGCAACAGGTTCATTTGTGTTACCTTCTCGACTATTGATTGCATGCCCCAAATAGCAATTATTGGTACCAATAAGAATTCTAGGGCAAACGTTTTCATATGACTTTATAGGTAAGCCATTGAGGTAATCGTATTTATCTGTTAATTCACGTATTAATAAAGACTGCGATGGAAGCGATAGACTTTTGACAGTGTGAACTTCAGAAAGCATAAATTCTCGTTGATTATTCACTCCAGATATTTTGACGGAGAGTTTCATCGATTCTTTTTCGTATCGGTGTTGCCCTGCAGTCCAGTTGAGGCACAAAGGATGTGGTGAGCCTTCGAGTTGTAATTCATCCATCAGACTATGCTCCATGAGCGTTGATGACGAACCATCGTCGAGAAATGCATACGTTTCTATTGATTTATTCCGTCCGTGAACCATCACGGGAATATATTTAAAAAGAATCTTGCATGTAAATTCCATATGAGTGTTACAGCTTTCGGTATTGTTTTGATACATCATGTTTCTATTTATGCCTGCTTGGCTGTATCTAACATCGTCATGCAACATAGTGTTGTGCATAAAGGTGCAACCATTTCTGCCACAGGGTGTTTTTACATCACACGCTCCAAAGTGCCTCCGCAAACATTTACGACAAAGTCTATGTTCTTTGATTATGAACCATCGATTCGTAACAGTCATTGCCTGAAACCGTCTACAATTTTGGAGGGCTTCGCATGCCCCCATACACGCGGGAAACTTTTTAGGGCCAATCTGTTGTGATTTTGGTTGCATCTCTTCGAAATCTGTTGTGTTATTTATGCCCTCGGAATGCACGTTAAAAAAATTACTCTCTTTCCGTACACGGCGTTCTGTATTTGAGGGACAGTATGTTGGCGTCACTGTTACAGTACAAGCTGCTTCAACTAATTTCCCCAGCCAATCTCCGAAGCATGATAATGTAATAGAAGTCTGCGTTAATCGGTGCATTGCCCAATTCAATTTTATAGACGGGGGTAATCTGTCTACAAGTTCCTGAAGCAGGGCTACATTACATAAATATTCATCGAGGCCGCATGCTTTTATGGTGGCACAAACGTTTTGAACAGCCACACCAAATTCGATAAGTGTGTTCAATTTCTCTGCTTTGGGCGGCGGCATTTCCCGAATCTTCTCAACTAGTGAATGAACTATTATTTCAGGTCTACCAAATAATGTACGCAGAGTAACAATCACGCCTGCTAGGCCAGACGGGTGAAGTAGTCGGTATCGTACTGCATCAAGAGCTTTTCCACGTAAGCAGCGCTGAAGACGAAGCAAATTCTCTTCATCACTATAGCCACACATTCTTGTTGAACTTTCAAAACTTGCGATGAAAAGTGGCCATTCTTCTGGATTTCCGGAAAAAGTAGGTAAATGTCTTGCTACCGCCTGGCGTGCCGCTAACTGATTTCGGCTTAGCTCGATACCTGAACTAGTTAGTAAAAAGTTGTTAAAGTCCATTTCGTTCCAATTCTGCATTGTTCTGAATTCTGCCACATTCGGGGGAGGCCTACTTGCTTCCGCTGTTGGAATTGCTGCTCCTTCAAGCCTACGCTGTAACAGCGCCATACGCTCTTCGATGTGTCTTTTCTCTAACGATTGCTTCTCTTCTAGAAGCTTTAGTTCTTGCTCGAGTAATTTTTCGGATTGGTCAGGCACCATAGTTGAACAGGCTTTAGGAATTGCACCTGTTAATCTAGCGTTACGTTGCCCAACATTATTCTGCATCTGTTCAACCTTCGCATTCAATTAAATTTTTTGTATTTGTATTTCTTTGTATTTGCCAACAGATGATTTCCATCCCAATGACATTAGTACTTAAACTAACTTAAACTAACAACACAAATTTTAAAACTGACAACACCGTAAGCTAACAAAAAAATCGTCTAAATTCGCGCTTATTCGATTCTTGTGATACATTGAAATCAAGATTCTTTCTCTGTTGCATTATTTCTCTGTTGCAGTACTTTTTCAAACGCTCGTTGTTGTTCATTCAATCTCAAGTGTAACGATTCAATTTGCTTCACAAGCTGATTATTACATTCGGTTTGTTGCATTTGTGTGGCAGCGGAAACACCGGCGATTGGCGTAGAAGCTCCGACTGGGATTTGAGCTCTGGGTGCTGTACACTTGTCACAACTCCAATCACGGTCCTGGATGCTCTGATTAACGTTCACAAACTCGAAATGAAACCACAGCCCACACTCATCACATGCCACCATCCGACTGTTATCAGGGGATTTACAAATTGAACAACTCTTCTCCACGGGAATAATTGGTTCGCCTCTGTTGGACATATTCAACGGAAATAGTTTACGATCGCGTAAACGGATTTTTTAAAATGTTGCGTGAGCAACAGGAACTTTTCCAATTTTTTGAACCTTTATTCTTTATTCGGTGGTAGGTTAAAAAATCCCTAGAAGTTTAACATAATTCAATAACATGGAATAAAATATAAAATTGAGTTTTCCTACGTTTAGTGTTCCTATTATTCACTATAATTTACACTTTGAATATTTATTCTTAAAACTGCACTATCTTTCTTCTCTTTACTTCAATATGGAAATGAAAGGATCTTCAGTGTAAGAGCGCCTTTAAATCAATTTGAACAATAAATTCAAAGTTTTTGTTCTATACAACATAAATCCTTTAGTTGCGTACAACAATTATCGAGCGCAAGGTTTGTATGATATCGAGGTCCAATAGTTTGATTCCGAAAAGGCCTTTTCAGATGGCGGTTTGTTGCAACCATTGTTTGTGGATCATATGTCTGTCATTGGTTTGCAACAGTTTGTCCATATGTGGAATTCAATGCCAAGAGGGTGTCCGACACTGAATCACCCATGTCGTAGTGGTGCAAGATGAACATTCTTGTTTCAGTTCTAGATAGTCTTATGGTTTGTATATCATATTGACTAGCATCTATCGGCTCTAGGACAACTCTGAGTTCTTTCAGAGAGTCTAATTGGATCGTCTGCTGTGTATCAAACGACTCTATGTCTACAGAAGGGGACTGGGGTAGTTGCTCTAGCATCACTCTGGATGACGATGCTAGTGGTTCCCATGATACTGATAAGGGTGGCGTTGCTAATGGGTGGTCAGACCATTGCTGCTCACTATTCGATTCCACGTGTAGTGGGTCTTGTGTCATTTCGGATGACGATGGCGATGCTAATGGGTGGTCAGACCAATGCTGCTCGCTCTTTGATTCTTCGTACAGTGGGTCTTGTGTCCTTTCGGATGGCGATGACGGTGCTAATGGGTGGTCAGACCATTGCTGCTCGCTCTTCGATTCTTCATCCGGATTTATATCTATAACCGGAGAAGGGGATAACGATGAGGACGAGGACGAGGACGAGGACGAGGACGATGATGATGAGGACGATGATGACGATGAGGACGACGATGCTACTGAGTTCACACAACAAGGACACTTCTTAGGGTGACGAATACGCTTCGATCTTCGCATTGGGTTGGTTTTGCTTTTCATGTGGTTCCCACGAGTCGCTAGGGAAAATATATGGTCGACTGTGGACTACCCTGCCATACCACAGCAAGGGCAACATTACTGTGAGGTTTGCCCCGGTACCCCACAGGGTCCGTTCGCGGCTTCATATTTGTATCGCCCCTTCCACCATTCAACTATCGGCACGGATCGTATACACACCTTAAGCTTTGGGGCCCGAGTGCCCCCTTCTCTGTCTGCATACGACCTAAGGTCCCACCGAGGTTGGTTACTCGATCTTTCCGAAGGTTGCTCGTATCCCAGTCGGTACCACGGGGAGATAGAGATAGGAGTTGCTGAATCATAGGCTACCATCATAAATGGATCATCATAATGAGTTATATGTTCGCTGTATTCAGCCATTTACCGACCACTGTTTAAAATATACATGTGGCCCCGAAAGCAGTGTATAAGTATTGATCCATCCTTTCCAAAACTTTTGCAACACACCAATATGTCGTGGTACGTTGCATCGGGGATTGTCTACGTCTTCAAAGGCTACTCGATGAGTTTGTTCACTGGTGCCGCAAGAACAAACTTGTTATTAGCATCGGTAAATGCCATGTAATGACCTTTCATCGATCCAAGGACCCAATCATTTTTGACTATCACATCGTTGAAAATGTTCTTGAGAGAGTAGATGAAGTGGTAGATCTTGGCGTAGTGCTGGATCCTAAACTTTCCTTCCATTCTCATTATACCTGGACCATATCTAGGGCAAACCGACAACTTGGTTTTCTATTCAAGATTGCCAAAGATTTCAAGGACCCGCATTTTTTTTTTCCAAAATATATATTTTTATCAAGGCTCATATGGCGTTAGCCTGACGGGGCCGGAGTTCAATATTTTGACAGTTTTTCTTATTATCTATGTTAGTAATATGTAACCGATTACTCGCGGTCGGCTCGAGGTTAGTATTACAAGTGTTCTCGTAATTGGGATGTTTCTGTCTCCAATGCTCTGTACGTGTGCCCGACACGGGATACTTCCTATTGGGATGCAGCTGACCATTAATCAGCAACGCCCTCCTAGTATGTACCCCATATCTAGCGTGGTGCGTCTTCTCGACTCGAGGAATCCAGGATAGAATGGTCACTAGCCGGCGCAATCATCAGCTCGTGTAGAGTTGTCATGAGCGGTGCAACCTTTGGCTCTTGTTGAATCATCAGTGGACTGCACAACCTTTGGCCCGTGTATCTGTAAAGAGTGTGTGTATGTATTGCCGCGACTAAGTAAAAGTTTATAGATCGGATAGGAGGGATATGAAACAGGGACACAACGAAGGAAACATCATTAAACGTTGACATCGGCGTTTCTGAGGAACAGGTATAGATGAAGCAGAAGATCAGGATCACGGCTATCTAAGATATCCCGGACGGGGATCTACGATTTTATTTTATTTATTTTTTATTTTATTTATTTAATCGTTATCAACAGGCGGAATTTCGCCCCAATGATATTAATGAAATCGACGTATTTGTTCAAACAATTTTTGCCGAACCGCATTCCTTGAGTAGTGGAAGTCGAAGTCAGAAGCTACTCTGTTGAACATACGCTGAAGCCCCAATATGGCTGAGTTGTATCCATGATTGGTACGACGAAAAGGAACTCGGAGGAAAGCGTGGTCACGTAAAGTTCGAGGTTGAACCAGAAGGTTGATGTTCTCCAGAATAACTGGGCATTCTGTCCTAGCCAATAGCACATCATATACAAATAAGGCGCGGTTCACATCCCTTCGCACGTGCAACGTGTCAAGAGCCATTAGTTGGCACCGGCTTTCATAGCTAGGTAGCTGATGGGGGTTACTCCAGGGTAATCGTCTTAAGGCGAACCGGACAAATCGCTTTTGTACAGCTTCGATTCTGTTGACTCCGTTCAGATAGTGCGGATTCCAAATTACTGAACAGTATTCCAGACTTGAACGAACTAGAGCGCTGAACATAGATTTGAGGCAGTGTACATCGGTGAAATCCTTCGCAGTGCGCATGATGAATCCAAGACTACGGGAAGCTTTTCCAACCACGTAGTTGACGTGAGTTTTGAAATCCAGTTTACAGTCTAAATACACTCCTAGATCCTTCACGCAGTCAAGTTTAGTTAGAGGAGCATCGTCGAGAGAATAGTTGTAGCGAATAGGATCTTTCCTTCTTGTGAAAGTTATCGTGGAACATTTGCTTGGATTCAGTGCCATACGATTTTCCACGCACCAATTCTGGAAAATTTCAAGTTGTTGTTGAAGAAACAAGGCATCAGCCTCCGAGTTAACGTGGAAAAATATTTTCATATCATCGGCGAATGGAAGATGAGGGCCCTCCAGGACGAAATTTACGTCATTAAAATAGATGAGAAATATCAGAGGGCCGAGATGACTCCCCTGAGGTATTCCTGATGTAGCAGGGAATTCTGCGGAGAAACAATCGCCTATTTTAACCGCGAGAGAGCGTCCGACCAAATATGATGTGAGCCAATGTAGAACATTGCCGCTGAAGCCAAGCTTATCCAAATTACCCACCGTAATGTCATGGTTGATTTTATCAAAGGCGGCGGACAGGTCCGTGTAAATCGCATCCGTTTGGGACATACCTCCGGACATTCCGTCAGCAATGTATGTCGTAAACGAAAGAAGATTCATTGTGGTGGAACGCTTCGGCATGAAACCATGTTGATCGATTGATATGTAATGTTTACAGTGAGTGAAAATCGATTCGATGACTACAAGCTCAAACAGTTTAGAAGCCGCGTTCAGAGCGGAGATACCTCGGTAGTTGTCGACGTTTCTTCTATCGCCTTTTTTATGAACGGGGAAAATGTGAGCCTTCTTCCAAAGCGATGGAAAGATGCCTTTTGTCAATGAAAGATTTAACAATAACCATAGTGGAAATAACAGCCCTGCTGCGCACTTTTTCATAATTGATGCTGGGATTCCATCTGGTCCGACGGAATTCGAGGATTTTAATTTGCTGATGCCCGATTCCAACATTGCATTATCCACGGTGATTCGGAACAACGAACTGTTCTGTATTGGAACGTTTCTTGTGGCCCTCAAGAGCTGGTCTAGGGACAGATTCTCTTTCGAGAAAGTGCTGGAAAACTTAGCAGAAAAGAGGCTACAAATTTCCTGTGTGTCAGACACTTCATGTCCATCGTGAAACATAGAAGACGGTAATCCAGACTCCTTACGCTGCTCATCGACGTATTTCCAGAAAGATTTAGGATTACTCTTGAATTTGCGCTGAATACGACGTAGATAGATTGAATAGCATCGTTTGCTTGATTTTTGGTACTGATGGTTCAGTTGCAGGTATCGTTGTTTCAAGGATGGGAGACGGTATTTCGAATATTTTCTAAGTGCAGCTTCTTAGCCTTCTTAGCGGTTTTGAGTCGACGAAAGTCGGTAGTCTGCCAGGGTTGATGAGTGGATGATCGTATAAACTTCTTCGGAACATGTCTGTCGATCAGATAGCTCACAATGTTCGTGTAGGTTTGGACAGCAGCATCGACGTCGTCCTTGTCCAAGATTTCATACCAATCTATGTCTAAAAGCACTCCAGTTATGCTATTAAAGTCAGCACTTTTAAAATCATAGTGGACGGCGGTAGGAACGATGCTGAAGCTATTCAAACTGATATTCATAGTGAAATGAAGTGGAGGGTGGTGAGGCGCTGATTTCACTAAGGGCGCAGGTGCCACTGATAACATCGGAGCTTCATCAGGTTTGCTCACAAAGCAGAGATCGAGCATACGGTCATTTTCATTTCTAATGGAATTGATTTGTTGAAGCAAATTATAGCTATAACCGTCGAGTAAAGCATTCGTTCCAGCATGGAAGGTTGAATGGGCAGGATCAGCGTACAAGAAATTTCCAGAACCAAATTGCCACTTTAAATTTGGGAGATTGAAATCGCCAAATACAACAATTTCATCAGCAGGAAGCGCACGTGAAGCTATTGTCGACACCGATTGTACATGCGCATCGATTAATGTGACATCTCGAGTACGATCAGGAGGGATATAAATTGTGCAGAGATACATCTTCCTACCTTCCAGTTTTATAGAAACCCACACTTGTTCGATGCAGGACCATCCGGATTCTTTAATTAGCTGAGCTTTCAGTCGTCGGTGGACAGCGTCGGTGATGACTTTGTGTTGTTAAATTCATCTCGGTCCGTGCGGAAGACTTCATAGTTATCTCCACAAACTTGATTAGAGAGAGTGCGGTCGTCGAGCCAAGTTTCCGTCAGAGCAATGATGTCGTAGCAACCATCTGAGCACGCGAGACGATACTCATTGAGGCGGGTGTTGATACCACCAACGTTCTGGTAGTACGCATGTAGCTCGGTACGTTGGTGAATTGGCGTACGTACTGACAGTCGTTTGCTGGAAAGCGAAGGTCCATCAGAAGAATCAAAACTGTTTGAATCGCAGTACTTGCCTTGAGTAGGCGGATGGGAGACCCCTATCCGTTCGTCGACATCAGGACCGGAATGACTCCGACGACAGGATACCTCAAAGGGCGCGACTGTGTCGAGCGGATTCGGGGCTCCCATGGAAACTTTAGCAATGCATTCCGGTTCCAGATACTTCCTGGTTGAATTCACTGGGCGGGTTCCACCGAGGTTGAGTTGAGGATACGCGGTATCGCTGGAAACGGGTCCGATTGTCGATTGTCTGCCTTGTGCTCTCAGTGCTCTAGAGAGCTGAGAGCGAGTAGTATGGAACCGGATACACGACCAGACAACATGCTCGATGTCGTGGTAGCCATCGCCACAATCACAAAGATTGTTTGCTGCGAGCCCAATGCGATAGAGATGCGCGTTTAGGTTGTAGTGATTGGACATAAGCCGAGATATCACGCGAATGAAATCACGACCTACATGCAATCCCTTAAACCAAGCACTCGTCGAAACCTTAGGGATAATCGTGTGTAACCAACGACCGAACTCATCTTCACTCCACATGCGCTGCCAACTAACGAGTGTGTCCTGACGAGGAATGTGAAAAAATTCATTATAGGCAATTTGCAAATTAGGACCCGCATTGCCTAAAAGCATTGTATTGCTCACTTGTTCGCCCGATCCTGGAGAATGCATCTGCTGTTTGGGCTCCTAATGATGTCACGTGGAACCTAAGGATTGAACGAGTGCAAAAGAGGTTTGTACGGTTTGCGCTCAGAAATTTACTGTGGCGTGACCCATTGAACCTACCAGCATATGCTGACAGGTGTCGCTTGCTTGGACTTGAAACACTTGATCGGAGACGAAAGATTCAACAAGCGACGTTTGTAGTTAAACTACTCAATGGCGATGTCGACTGCTCTTATCTCCTATCGCTTTTGGACTTTCGAGCCTCGGGTAGGATGCTAAGATACCGATCCGTAATGCAGCCGGGATTTCATCGTACTTTGTATGGATACAACCAACCTGTTTGTGCAATGATCCGCATGTTTTCGTCCGTTGAATCAGTGTTTGAATTTGGAATGTCCACGTCACAATTTGTTAATAGTATAAGAAGACTGCATGTATTTTAAAACGTGATAGATTATTCATTAAGACTATTTCTGTCAGATGAATCAAATAATAATAAAGAATAAAGAATAAAGAAGGTGCTTATACACAATTATCATTGTCAGAAAAATCCAGAAAATTTATGGTGATAAATACAATAAAAGGGATTGAATATAGGTCGTGATTTCATTCGCGTGATATCTCGGCTTATGTCCAATCACTACAACCTAAACGCGCATCTCTATCGCATTGGGCTCGCAGCAAACAATCTTTGTGATTGTGGCGATGGCTACCACGACATCGAGCATGTTGTCTGGTCGTGTATCCGGTTCCATGCTGCTCGCTCTCAGCTCTCTAGAGCACTAAGAGCACAAGGCAGACAATCGGATATCCCCGTCCGGGATATCTTAGGTAGCCGTGATCCTGATCTTCTGCTTCATCTATACCTGTTCCTCAGAAACGCCGATGTCAACG
This sequence comes from Toxorhynchites rutilus septentrionalis, assembly GCF_029784135.1. Lineage (NCBI taxonomy): Eukaryota > Metazoa > Arthropoda > Insecta > Diptera > Culicidae > Toxorhynchites > Toxorhynchites rutilus. The sequence goes on along the minus strand of NC_073746.1, from coordinate 202,185,691 downwards.
TTTAATGATGTTTCCTTCGTTGTGTCCCCGTTTCATATCCCTCCTATCCAAACGATAAACTTTTACTTAGTCGCGGCAATACATACACACACTCTTTACAGACACACGGGCCAAAGGTTGTGCAGTCCACTGATCATTCAACAAGAGCCAAAGGTTGTACCGATCATGACAACTCTACACGAACTGATGATTGCGCCGGCTAGTGACCATTCTATCCTGGATTCCTCGAGTCGAGAAAGACGCACCACGCTAGATATGAGGTACAGACTAGGGGGGCGTTGCTGATTAATGGTCAGCTGCATCCCAATAGGAAGTATCCCGTGTCGGGCACACGTACAGAGCATTGGAGACAGCAACATCCCAATTACGAAAACACTTGTAATACTAACCGCGAGTAATCGGTTACATATTACTAACATAGATAATAAGAAAAATTGTATTGAACTCCCGGCCCCGTGAGGCTAACGCCATATGAGCCTTTATAAAAATATATATTTTGGAAAAAAAAAAAAACAATAAAAGGGCTGTACATTTATAATAGATTACCTCAAGGTGCATCGTCTAGTGCATCCATTTTTCAACAGGTAATGGATCAAGTTTTGGGAGGACTTGAAAATGTGTTTTGCTATTTAGATGACGTGTTAATCGCAGGAACTGATTATGAAAATTGTAAGGAAAAGTTGTTAAAGGTTTTGGAAAGATTGTCTGAGTCGAACATCAAGATAAATGCAGATAAATGTATTTTTTTGTGAAAGAGTTGAAATATTTGGGCCATATATTTGGTGAGAAAGGTTTATTACCTTGTGAAGATAAAATTTCAACGATTCAGAATGCTAGAGAACCAACAAATGTTACTGAATTGAAATCATTTTTGGGGTTGATAAATTATTATAACAAGTTTATTCCAAAATTGTCCTCAAAGTTGTATTTTTTGTACAATCTTTTGAAAAAGAGTGTTAAATTCAATTGGGACAATCATTGTAGAGATGCTTTTAATTTGGCAAAAAATTCATTGATTTCAACAAATTTTCTGGAATATTATGACCCCAATAAACCAATTATTGTGATATCAGACGCATCTAGATGTGGACTAGGTGGTGTTATTGCACATTTGATCGACGGCAAGGAAAAACCAATTTATTTTACATCGTTTTCCTTAAATGATGCTCAAAGAAAATATCCTATTCTTCATTTGAAAGCTTTGGCTTTAGTATCGACCATAAAAAAATTCCACAAATATTTATACGGTCAAAAGTTTACAGTTTATACAGATCACAGACCTTTGGTAGGAATTTTTGGTAAAGCGGGCAAAGATCCGATAGTGGTGACACGTTTACAACGATACAATATGGAATTATCAATATATGACTTCGAAATAAGATATAGAGAATCAAGTAAAATGGGGAACGCAGATTTCTGTTCGCGATTTCCACTTAAAAAACCGGTTCCAAAGGGAATTGAGAGAGAACACATTAGAAGCATAAATTTTTCTAAAGATTTCCCGATAGATTTCGTCGAAATAGCCAAAATGACAGCGAATGATAAATTTCTGCAGGATATCATATCCTTCATGACAAATGGTTGGCCTAAAAGAATTGACAAACGCTTTGTTAACAGTTTCGCAAATCAGCATGAATTGGAAATTGTGGACGAGTGCTTGTTGTATCAGGACAGAGTTATAATACCGCAGCTAATGCAAAGCAGGATTTTAAAACTTTTGCATGGCAACCATATAGGAATGGTAAAAACGAAACAAATGGCTAGACGAACAGTGTATTGGTTCGGGATTAATTCGGATATAGAACAAATTATATCAAGTTGTGATGTTTGCAACAGTATGGCAGTAGTTCCAAGAAAAAGGGTGTTTTCTGAATGGACGCCTACTACTAGACCATTTAGCAGGATTCATATTGATTTTTTCCATTTTATGCACCACACATTCCTACTACTAGTCGATAGTTATTCCAAATGGATAAAAGTAAAATGGATGAAGAAAGGTACTGATGGAGGAAAAGTGCTCAGTAAACTGGTATCATTTTTTGCTCGTTTTGGTTTACCAGATGTTCTGGTATCGGATGGTGGTCCTCCATTTAATTCGTTTATGTTTATAGACTTTCTAGAGAGGCAAGGAGTAAAAGTACTCAAAAGTCCTCATTATAATCCTTCGAGCAATGGCCAAGCTGAACGACTTGTTAGAACAGTGAAAGAAGGTTTAAAGAAGTTTCTATTAGATCCTGAAATGGTTGAATTAAAGTTGGAGGATCAGATTAATTTACTTTTGTTTAACTATAGAAATAGTTGCTTGACGGGTGATGGTAAATTGCCATCTGAGAGAATATTCTCATTTAAACCTAAAATTCTTTTGGATTTATTGAATCCAAAGAAAGAATATAAAAAATTTCAACATCTGCCAACGCCTAATGATGTGAAAGCACAAACAAATTGTGAAGGTACCGCGGATAAATCATATGATTTATTGGATAACCTGATGGCGGGAGATACTGTATGGTATCTCAATAATAATCCGCATAATAATTTCCGCTGGTTCAAAACAAAATTTATTAAGAGAATATCCAAAAATATCTTCCAGGTGGAAACTGGAAACGTACAAATCGCAGCTCATAGATCACAATTGAGGGTGTCAAAGGACACAACTTCGAGCAACAAACATAATGTGGCGGTAACTACCCCATCGGAAAGGCAGGAAATAGTCCCCAGCATCGAAGAAGATGAACTCGAAGGTTTACCTAAGGAGCCGATCAGAAGGAAACGGAAAATGGAATGGCAGAAGCCAGATTATATAAGGCGTTCGAAAAGGAAGAGAACTGCAAAGGCAGATGAAAATTATGTGTATACTGAAATTAAAAAGAAATGAATTGTGATTGATTTCTTAATGAAATTGTAATTGTGAACTGTAGTCTGTAAATTTTAGTTTTAAACTTGGAAGATAAATGTCTTCAGTTTGAATGCTCTCACTCAAATTAAGGGGGAAAAGTTGTAGTGTACAATAACGGCTGTCAAATGACAGATATTTTTATTAGTGTAATATTAGTGTTGAAAAAGCATAACGCTCATAACGCATATCAACGAAATAAAACAAATAAACTGGGAGCAGGTCTTCCTCTATTGACGTTCAACACTCAACATGGAAAGTCTTCTTTATTTCGATCCGAAACGTTAAAGGTTGTAGATGTAAAAGAGACAATGCCAGAAGACAATTTGTACCTCGAAGTGCCGTCTCTTATACCAGGGACAGACATACAGCTGTACTTGCGTTGTACGTGTACAGCGTTGTACAGGTACCATCGTACCATGACAGACATACTTTGGTTGTACATTGTACCGTATGTCAAACTGACAATAAGAAATTTTCACCACATATTTCAATGAAAAAGGTTTTTATTTAACGTCTAAACTATCAAACACTACAAAAAAGCCTCCAATATGAGTTATTAACTTATGAGAAAATCAATGAAAAGAACGTTTACCAAGTGCTTTGATTCGGTTTGTTCATGCTACCCACCACCAACCGTCTATGGCGCTGCGCACAGTACAACTGTAACCATGTACAGCGGTAAAATAGGTCGGTACAGGTACAGCGATTGTACTGAGTTGCTTGCATGGTTCTGTACATGGTGACAGACATACAATTTTCGAAGTACAACGCTAGTACAGCTGTATGTCTGTCATAAGTATTATACCAGGGACAGACATACAGCTGTACTAGCGCTGTACGTGTACAGCGTTGTATGAGTACAATCGTAGCATGACAGACATACTTTGGTTGTTCATTGTACCGCATGTCAAACTGACAATAAGGAATTCAACTAATTTTCACCACATATTTCAATGAAAAAGATTTTTTATTTAGCGTCTAAACTACCAAACATAACAAACAAGTCCCCAATCTGAGTTATTATCTCAAGTAAAAGTCAATGAAATGAATTTTGCCAAGTGTTTTTATTTGGTTTGTTCATGCTACCCACCACTAACCGTCTATGGCGCTGCGCACAGTACAACTGTAGCCATGTACAGCGGTGAAGCAGGTCGGTACAGGTACAGCGATTGTACCGAGTTGCTTGCATGGTTCTAGCGCTGTACATGGTGACAGACATACTATTTTTGAAGTACAACGCTAGTACAGTTGTATGTCTGTCATAAGCATTAGACGAAGAAATCAAGCAGTGCGGTGCAAGTGCAGGTGTAGAATTGTTCACACTAAAAGTGGAGGTGGCAGCTTTTTCGGTATCGAAGAAGAAAAGTGACAATAAGAAGAAGTCATTTAAATGCTTTGGTTGTCACGAAGAAGGACACAAGCTTTCAGAGTGCCCGAAAAATAAGAAGAAGAATGCGACGCGTAAACAATCGACTGCAAATTTGGCAGATGGTGAAGCAGTTTTATTTTTGACTATGAGGAAAAGTGATGACGATGTTTTTCCAAATCGGCAACCAGTGCAGTGGTTCGTAGACTCCGGGTGCTCGGACCACTTGGTAAAGGACCAGGAACTGTTCGAAGAGTTGAAACCTCTGGAGAAGCCGGTGGAAATCGCGGTGGCGAAAGATAGCCAGTCACTCGTGGCACATCACTCCGGCACGGGAAAGCTGCAGTCCGTCGTAAACGGTAAGCGAATTCCGTGTATTGTTACAAATGTGCTGCACGTTCCCTCGTTGCGGTTCAATCTTTTTTCGGTGCTGAACGTTGAAAAACGGGGAATGCGAGTTGTGTTCGAAAGAGGCCGAGTGAACATCTACAACGGGTCCGAAATCGTAGCTACTGGTGGGCGACGAGGTAAGCTATACGAGCTTGACCTTTACTAGGTCGAAGATGATAACTGTAAAAGTGGTTCGGTGTTGGCGTGTGGTCGAATAACTAAAGGCATAGAGCTGTGGCATCGTAGGTTCGGCCACTTGAACGTGAAGCAACTTGAACAGTTGATTAAGAAAGGTATGGTTGATGGTTTACGCCCCGTGAATGGCAATTTACCGGACAAAAGTGAGATGTTTTGTGAGCCATGTATTGTCGCAAAACAAACGCGAAAACCTTTTCCCCCGCGTGAAGGACAATCGAACATGATGAGTATATTCTGAGAAAAACTAACAACGTGTTTTATTAATAGCGGTTACGTTTAGAATGACAAATAGAGGTGTTCGATCGGTTTGCGCATTATGAAGCGTTGGTCACAACGAAATTTGGTTCGCGGATTTCTCGGTTCGTGTGTGATAACGGGGGGGAGTATAAAAACAAAGCATTCCAATCGTTTTGCCGGAAAAAGGGAATTCAAATTCAGTGGTCGGTTCCATATACCCCTGAGCTCAATGGAACCAGTGAACGGATGAACCGTACCGTCATCGATTGGGCCCGTGCAATGCTTGAAGATGCTAAACTAGACATGTCATTCTTGGTTCAGGCGGTTCAAACTGCTGCATATCTAGTGAACAGATCACCTACTAGTGCGATTAATTCGGATAAGACGCCTTCTGAGTTTTGGGAAGGTAAGCGACCGGATGTATAAGCGACCGGATGAATACGACGGAGAAGAACGTTTCACGGGTTGTTCCGAAGATGAAGACAGTGTTCCGGATGATGAAAATGAAAGTGTATCGGATGGGCGACCAACCCGAAACCGTAATGCGTAATTGTGGCATAGCGACTATGAAGTGGACTACGCCGGTTTCGCGTTCAATGCAGTGTCGTATGTTGAGAATCAATGCAGTGTCGTAGTGTCGGAACTACGGAAGAGAGGAGATTGGCCTTTGCGGAAATAGGCCATGCAAGAAGAGATGGACTCGTTGGCGAAAAATGAGACATGGACCTTAGCGAATCTTTCGAAGGGACAAAGTGTCGTTTCTTGTTTTTAAAGTGAAGCAAAGCGACGAGAACGAGACACCAAGGTACAAGGCGAGATTGGTTGCCAGAGGGTTCAGCCAAAAGCATGGGTTACACCGAAACGTATTCTCCCGTTGTTCGGATGGATACGTTGCGTACGGTTTTAGCATTGGCGAATCACGAAGGATGGGCCGTCCATCCAATGGACGTTAAGACGGTCTTCCTCAACGGCGAAATTCACATGCGTCAACCGGAGGAGTTCAGCGAGGAGAACGGTCTCGTGTGCCGTTTAAATAAATCGTTATACGGATTGAAGCAGGTGGCAAGTTCGTGGAACGATCGTTTTCATAAGTTCGTCGTGCGTTTGGGTTTCGTGAGAAGCCAGAACGATCTCTGTTTGTACCGCCAGGGATCAGGACAGAAACAAGTCATCTTGGTCATCTACTTGGATGACGTACTTGTCGCTAGTACGCCAGAGGAGCTGATCGGCAAAATCAAGGGCTGTCTCAACCGAATTTGAGATGACAGACGTTGGCGAAGTGAAGAATTTTCTCGGCATGCGAATTGACCGGAATCTGCGACAGAAGATAACACGTATCAGTCAGCGTCGCTACTTGGAGAACCTGCTAGACCGGTTTCAAATGCAGGACTGTCGACCAATTGCAACGCCGATGGAACATCGGCTGAAGCTAACGAAGGGGATACAGTCGAAGAGGACCAACAAACCGTGCCGCGAGCTAGTTGGCTGTCTCATGTATGTCGCACTGACGTCTCGGCCAGACTTAGCGGTTTCAGCGAACTATTTTAGCCAGTTCCAAGCGTGTCCTAACGAGGAACATTGGGTCCATCTTCGGCGGGTCCTACGCTATATTAAAGGGACACTGGATCTTGCATTGGCCTTCCAGGATAGCGAAGCAGAGCCACTGCTGGAAGCGTTTACAGACGCCGACTGGGCGAATGATGTCACCGGTCGCTGGTCTGTATCGGGCACTGTCTTTAAGGTTTATGGTGCAACGGTTAGCTGAAGTGCGAAGAAGCAAGCTACAGTGGGCCTGTTCACGAACGTCACTTCACGGTGAAAACGAAATAAAATGCATACAAATTGCATACAGTTCATTTCGTTTTCACAGTGAAGTGACGTTCGTGATCAGGCCCAGTGTCTCTCTCGTCCACCGGGTCGAGCTAATTGCGCTTTGTGCAGCTACCTGTCATGGCCAATGGATGGTCAGAATACTCGAAGATCTTGGATTAAAGCCGGTGGGGCCGATTACCTATTATGAGGACAATCAATCAACGATCAAGATCGCGTCGAGCCCGAAGGATTCCGGACATCTGAAGCATTTTGATGTGAAGCATTTCTTCGTTCGTGAGCATATTATAAGCATATTCGGGTCGAGTATGTTCCATCGTCGAAGCAACATGCAGACATTCTGACCAAGAGTCTTCCTGCGCCAGCATTCAGGAAGTTTCGGGACTCTATAGGACTAAAAGATTGCAGCGTTTGAGCGGGCGTGTTAAGTATGCAAACTCTGCAATATCTACGGCACTGATATGCCCCCACTTCATGTACCGCTCATGCAACTGTCATTATTGACTTCCTGTTTATTTTCTCTATTTGTCATTCCAAACGTAACCGCCATAAATAAAACACGTTGTTAATTTTTCTCTGAATATACTCATCGTGTTCGAGTTTAATTATCCCGAACCGAAAGTCCATCCATTTCAAGGAATTTTCTAAAAGCAGAAAGTGATGCAGATTTCCTTTAGACGGATATCAAAATAATGAAAAAATTATTTCAAAACAGTATCTTATGAATGCTTTGCAATGATAGACTCATTTTTTCCTTGTTTGAAACTTATCATCAGTTCAGTTCAGTTCTTTGTTTTCACGAAATATTAAACTGTGCAGATCATTTGGCTTTCAAATCTATTATGTATCACTTTTTTAATATTCTTTTAATCAAAGCATGTCTCCAAAACAATGTCGTTGAAAATATTTTTGTACGTAAAAAGGAAAAAAATAATGGCCTTATTCTTTATAACTATCGTCTGTTGTAATTATCGTGCGAATGTTTGAATTACAAAAACCTGCTCTACAATGTTGGAAAAACTTCACGGTTATTATTCAATACTCAAAATATCAACAAATCAATAGTATACATAATCAATCATAATGATCGTTCTTTCTAATGAAAGATGACGAATTGTTGTTTCTCTACACTGTTACAACGTTTTTGGGCCAGTGGCCTCAATTTACATTTATGGTGTAGCATCTTTCTGTTAGTCTACTCCTAAAAATGGAAATAAAAAATTGCTATTCATTTAGGACAATCGGAAGTAGAGTTACTTACCTTTTGCCATGTTTCAATGGGCCTGCGGAATTCAAGATTCAAAATGTTAGCAAAAAAGCTAAATAAATCCGAAATTGAACTTACTCCATTACGCGTGACTAGCTTTCACCATCTAAAACACAAGTGACAAATATACCCGTTTTTCTACGTGACATGACAGTATCGTGGTATTCATAATAACATCAAGTTCATCAAAGTTGTCACGACGGATGAACTCTTCCGGATTCTACAAACACGGTGACAGCCGTAATAACGTTGTATACAATTCACTTCGTTTTCACCGTGAAGTGACGTTCGTGATCAGCCCCAGTGTCGATGTCTGGTGGCGACTATCAATTTGGGGTCATAATTTGAGTCCCAAACTCGATGTTTACAAAAATATCCAATAAGAGAAGAAAATGTCCAATTATTCGTGTTCCATTACAGGTCTGTCCATTTAACTAGATATCGAATTAGAGGTAACTTTTTGTACATGCAAGGTATAGGAAATACCTAATAACCTAATATGTTTGTTGTCATACGAATATGCAATTGTGGAGGCGACCTGGCGTAGTGGTAACATCCATACCTCTCACGCAGAGATCACGAGTTCATTTCTCACTCCCGCCATACTTTCAAAAATGGAAGTAAAAGTGACGAACCAGCCAAAATGTGTTGAAAGACACTACGAAAAAAATAATATACGATCCATGGCATGAAAAAATGGCGGAAAATATTAAAGTAAAATGTTCAGCCCCGGGAATCACAGTTAAAGGGCTGTTAAAGATCTTACATAGAATACGAAAGAGTTGTAATCGGATACGTCATTTCTGATTATCGACTGTGTTTTAGTGCAAATATCGCGAAATTTATATAGTAATGGTTAAATAAAGTTCAGTACTACAAGTTTCAAGTAATCAAATAACATGAAGTAAAAAATTACATTCATATTTTAACATTTAAAAACTGCCTTCGGGCCTGTCCAGCAAATGCCCAGCAAACATGAAAACGTAAAAAAATCTAAAATTGGAGTAATGTATGATGTGTATAACTGGCATATGCATTAAAAATTGGAGATCTTATACATGTATATGGGGTATATGATGTTATATAAACGATAATTATATGATTTAATTTTTGCTGGGATGCATGTATATCGTTTGCATGTATGAGCTGGCTAGTCGAATCATATACATGCAATTTATATTAGTCATACTTGTATGTTTGTGAATATAAACTTCAAAATAAAATCATTACACTAAACCTTCTTTTCAAACAGCTTATACAGTAACCATATCACGCAATAAACATCAAGAATTGCTGGTAATCTCTTATCAATATATGTTCAAATTTAAAGATGCATTCAATAGAATCGTACGATAGTTAATATATAAACATAAACATTCCCACCTTTCAACCTTTATTAAACACCTCGTAGTAGAAATCTGTCAGTATGCATATATATATACACTCTCCTACGAAACATATTGACGAATTTACGCAAAGCTGAATCAGCTCATGCGACATCTACATTAGAGCTCAGAACCACAAAAGTGAGGGTGTATGTTTATTTTACGCACTGAAAAGCAAGATTCGATGATGATTATTCATTTTATTTCAATTTAGATTCATTTCAGCCATTGAATGTCGTCAGTATATGGTAAGAAAGTTGGAGTTTTGTATATTTACGATGGTTTCAACACGCGATTTGACCAAAGTCATAGATAATCTTCGAAAATTTTAAGTTTGATGATGCATACCGGTTATTGATACTATGGTTAATTGCGATGAAATCGATATCATAGCAAATTGGCTGATATCATTGATTATGTAGGGGCCGATACGAGAAGGATTTGCAGTATTTTTAGCGCAAAACACCTTATTCATCGTTTACTTAGTTGAAAAAAATTTAAGTTACAATACTTATAACAAGCCATTCCTCGTAATGTACATAGCACATTGTAAAATGATGATTTTCTAACCTTTCCAGCGTGGAAAGAATACATGAAACCGGGTAATTTGAAGATAAATTCTGATTTTTCTAGAAAATTTGAACGAATTTCATGCTAAAAAAAAACAAAACATCCTCATTTTACTCGTTGCGCCATCTGGTTGTAAATCCAACGTAAATTCGTCAATTGGCGATCTAACGCAAAACGTAAACGATCGGTGAGACATCTGGATTTTGTTTTTAAACTAAGAAAATGATGCTAATGTAACCTAAAACTCAAAAAACAAATCACGTATATTTTACTTCCGGGCTTTCCAAGGTAGTTCTCACATGCAGGAATCGTGCATTTTTCTACTTGTGTTTGATTGTGCTCTCGATTTTCCTTCTTTAATTCAACCATTGTCAACATTTTTATAGTTTTCACTACTGAAAGAGGTAAATAAATAACATGTTATATATTACATTGCGCAGAATTAAATTTCTTATAAACTCATCATAGTTCTTTCCATAAATTACAATGTTATAATCATAAAAGATTATTTGATTGCGATAAGTTAGTAAGCAATTTAATTCTGCGCAATTTTATATATAACATGTTATTTATTTACCTCCATACCTCTACCACTATTTCTACCGGCGTTATTGTACACCCCAATCAAGGGCGCTTGTATCACAGATGCCGGGAATGTGATCGCAGGCTTTTTGAAGCAACCTAGTCTGTTGGTAAAACAGTGGATGAACCGAGTATTTGTTGTTGTTGCTGCTGCTGCTGCTGTAACACAACCGTGCTTCGGGAGATTTTCCGTGGTGGTACCGTAGGAGCAAACAGAAATTCTGGTAGTTTTTCGTTACAGTCCAGCTTATAGGGCAATAGTTCCATTATTCGCAACTGGTATTCCGTGTTATACACGATTTGACTGGAAAAAATAAACAAACGCATTAACATGTGACAGTCAGACAAGGCAGGCATACTTACACAATTTTCTCCCTAGGAAGACGCATTAGAATATGGCACCACACTTGTATCAGTATTGTCGGTTCCTCTTTCAGTTCCCGCTGGTACTGCATTTGGCATATTCGTATCAGATGGATCACAATATACATACTTAGCGTCATGTTGTGGTAAATTGGCAGATCCTGGATATGCAATCAAATTGCTACACATCACTGCTAATTTCTGTGTGGACAGATACATGGACAGTTAGTAAAAAGTTATATAAAATAAGTATCGAATATACTACTTGAGACTTACGACGAATTTGTCGTAAAACATAATCAGAATGATCGGATCGGGCAGCTCCCTTAAGAACTTCTTTAGCGCCGTGGCTACACAGTCCGGTGAGTAGCTACTCAGATCGGTGTTGATTAGATTTTCGTTGAGTGAGTCACGCAGTTTGTTAACCTCGTCGTAGTTCGGTGACGTCGTCCGATACAGCTTGTACAGATCCTACTGCCAGTTTTCGCTGCGCACGGTTCAAGTACCGTGGCCGAGCACTGCCGATGCACTATGAGATTACACTGTATTGCTGACACTTATCACATTTAATCGTCCACCAGATCATGCGGGTGTTTATCAGCCGAGTTATCACCATCTTCGCCGGTTATTCCCAGCACGATACCTCCACCTCCACTAGTGGTTCGCAAAGTACCACAACTGCGAATCGGTTTCTCTGCGCTCTGCGCGATCAGGTGGACCATATGTAAAAACCATTAATACAGCAACGAAATGAAATGATAAGCCATAAAACAAACGTTAAAATGCAATGTTTAAAAAATATTCAAAATAACTTACCTTCATTGTTGTTATCAGCTAAGATAAGATCAGACAATAGGGGGTCTTTTACGGACCAAATTTCTGTCAGATACGGACCAAATTTCTGTCAGTCGTTCTGATTTCTGATTGGTCGATTTCGATAAATTTTGTAAACAAAGTCGATTTTTCCAGTGTTGCCAATAAAAATAAATTACGTTGGGTTTGTATTGAATTTAGAAAAAAATGAATTTAATTGATATTACGATACTTAGTTTAGAGGAAATGTGAAGGAATTGTATACACGTTTTACCTAATTATTTTGTTACTATATTTTGATTGAATTGAAAAATTTTTATATATATATATATATATATATATATATATATATATATATATATATATATATATATATATATATATATATATATATATATATATATATATATATATATATATATATATATATATATATATATATATATATATATACATCCATTTCATGTCAAACCGATATAGTGCTCCTCAGATTTCCATGAAAAGTGGTAGTTTCTTTATATATTGCAAAATATTAGACCCGTATTTTTTATTTTTTCGTTAGGGTGACCTTTTCTTATTTTAGGGTGGTCCGAAAAATCATTTTTTTCAACTTTTTCCTAAAAGTGCCTTTTTTAAAAATTCATAACTTTTGAATCACTGAACCGATTTAGATGATCGATATATCAAATTGAAGCCAATTAATCTTTTTTGGAAAAATATTAGGCTTGCCAAGAAATCGAATTTTGTTTTCGTAACTATTGATTGTAGTTGTTTTTTGTTATTTTTATGTTTTTTGTTTTTATGTTTTATATTTTATGTTTTTTCTTGAAAGCTGAGGATTTATTACATAACATATCTCGATATCAGATAGGCTTTTTTGTGTTTTTGAGTGACTTTTCAAAGTTAACCGGTCGTCCGTAAAATCATTTTTCCACTCTTATCCAAAAATAATTTTTTGCAAAAATTTATTACATTTGAACTACTGAACTGATTGAGATGATCGACATATTAAATTGAAGCCAATAAGCCAATCTTTTTTGAAAAAATATCACACTTACCGGAAAGATAGGATTCTAGTCGCATAGGTCTAGTCTAGTCACATAAGAATATTGAACGAAGACTTAAAACATGTTAAATTTACAAAATAATGACTCTAAAACGAAAAAAACACCTCTCTAGAACCCTCTTTCCAAGTTCAATACTTTTTTCAATATTTTTTCTATTAAAAATCTACCTCATTGGCTTCAATTAGATTTATTGATCATCTGAATCGGTTCAGAGGTTCAAAAGTTATGATTATTTGAAAAAGTCATTTTTGGGAAAAAGTGGAAAAAATGAGTTTTCGGACAACACTAAAATGGAAATGGACATAAGTTTAGTTTAATAATAATCTATTTGGTTTCTGATACTAATATATTTTATTTCTACCATGCCATGCTCCTGCTATCAAATTTTCGTTTCCTTGTTTTTTTGTTTTCTCCGCTTTTTAAACGAAAAGATATAAATTTTTTTATAATGTCATTCCTTGTTTTTTCACAATGGAATAAAGTGGATGGCAAAACATACATTTCTCCTGCCATTTTCTTCGGCAAATCAGCTTCGTTAGGTTCCAAATGCGATTTCATATTTCGGAATAGAATTTCCATTGCTAAGAAGAAATTAAAAGTCTCATCATTCACTATGCAGATGGGAGAGTTAGAAGCTGTAGCTCGCAAATATGAAAAAAGAGACGGTTGATACAATCTAGGTTGTGTTTTGCTGACTACCAATCTCTTGTTACACTGCTGACATGTTCTTTCCCGCTGAATAATTTTTTTGATGATGAAACCAGCTATATAGAACAACGAATTTTGTTCTGTTCTGTCGAGAAAAGTTTTCGCTTCATCGACGGTGTACTCATAGTCGAATTCAATATTCATATCATCCACATTATCACTAGAATTAGATGAAGCTGAAATTCGATATGATGTCGATGCTGCTTCATTGTCCATCAATTTCTGGGCTGAACATTCTTCACGCCGCTTTGATAGCAAATCTATCAATCCAATAAGATGTTGTTGTGTATCGGCTGTATACGAAGCATTCGGTACTACGGTCATGTATTGCGAAAGAGTCACAATTTTCAAGTTATTGCTGAATTGCAATGGAGTTGGGCGTCGTTGCTTTGCACGAATCAATGAGAAAAGACTCTCCAGACAATCTTGGACGAACCGCGATGTAAATATTTGTGGGTGTCCTTCATGCAAAAGCCGATCTGTCAACCTCACAATTGCATTCGTGCAAACGATTACACTTGTTTGCCATGGTTTCCAATGTCCGTGTCCTACTTGGAGATCATACATTAACTGCACCATGGTCTTCAGATGAGCGATATCCTCGTCATATTTCATAGGATCATTCAAACAAAATACTTTTTCTTCTGCCCTATTATTGATAAGCTCGAACCATCGAGCAAAGTCTTCTATGAAGCATGCGGTAGTAAGAAGCTCCGGTAATTCTCGTATTTCCGCATGAAACTTCAATGCTGCAGCCACCGTCCTGTTGCAATATTTTGTTGCGTTGCATACTTTCATTTTATCTATTGAAGATGTTCTGTTGTCAAAGCACACATCCGAGGCCGTTAGTCTGTGACAAATCCGCAACGTGTTGTTTATTTCGGAGTTCACGATTGTGGTTAAATGGTCTCGATGAACAATATTGGATGTTAGCTTTTTTTCACGAACATACCAATCCGGAACTTTCAGGTAGACATTGTTCAACCAGCCATGTACTGTATTTTTAAATACGTGTACGGGATCGGGTATGATCTCTAGCATTCTGTTCTCAGCGTTTGGATGAGGTATCGCAGCATTTAATGTCTCATTTTTGCGACGAATATCGATCCCCAAATCCTTCCACATGCGCTGGTTTTCGGCCCGGAATCTGTTGTTATAAAATGGACACGCAAACTGATTCCCTCTGCTCTTGAAACTGCAGACAATACAACATTCTTCAAAAACTCTTTTTGTATAGAGTTGCCGGTGTACTCGAAAGCAACCACCTGTTTCCAGCGCGCTGCGATTCCAACTAGCATGAATACCAAAGCTTTACAGGCTAAAGTTTGGGACATAGGAAGCGTTGTTGTTCCAACAAACTGCTTCGTATTTTGGCAAAACTCATTTGCCTCGTCTATGCTCATTTCGTCTAGAACCAATCCGCAGTCCTTTTCTTCAACCGACATTGTGGAGACTTTATGTTGTAGCAGCTCGAATATATCTTCAAGAATACCTACAAAATATCATTTCATATATTAACATGCGATGAGACATATGATTATAATTACATACCAGGACTGAAACGAACTCCTTCAATTTGGCGTAGTAGAGTCCTCGTGGATGGGAACGGGAAGCCTTTTTGAATAAGCTTGTCGTATCCACCTTGACATGCAAACCGAATTTGTAAATTTTCCGTAATCGTTTCATTGGACCAACGTTTCACTTTTTTAACCTCTCCTGTTAATAGCTTAATTTGATCTTCTCTGAAAAGCTTCTTCAAGGGTTGTTTTCCACGAATTCTCGAGGTCAGATATCCGCATTTTTTCTTCCATTGTTTTACAATTCTATTAACGGTTACATCAATATAAAATATTAGAAAATAACATATTTTTTGACACACTACCTTTTCAGCTTGGAAATTTGATGTTTCAAACGAAATATTTCTTCCTGTAGTTGTTTATCTCCTTCATATACGTCAACCAAATCATAATTGTTCTCAATACTTTGTATCTCTTCCCATTCCTCATTCGCGGATGCAGCTAAGGTCGGAATTTTCGTAACTCCATTTTCATTGTATTTCCCATAAACAAAATGAGCCTGTATATATACTAGTATTAGGATATGTTTTAGAATTAGTTTTTAATACTTACGCTACATATTCTTGTGCTTGATTTGATTTCAAAGAATGGAACTTCTAATTCACTGTTCACGCAAAATCGAATCCATTCTTTCCGAATATTTTTGTCTTGAGGGAACCGATAAAATTTATACTCAGGATGAGTATCCGTCCTTCGCTCACAATTTAAGGCTTTACACTTCATTTTTATTTTTGAATTACGTTTTGTATGAATAAAATGGCTTCCTAACGTTGTTTTGGTTGTATTCCTGCTCATATAATAAGATAGAATGTTTTGGTTCAGACAATGAGAATCTGCATAACGCTGTAACGGTTGTCAGATTAGATTTATTTGCTAAAAAAAATCCCAAATTTGTTTTGGAAACGATTATATTATAGATATGGGTATTTAAAAGACTTATTTTATCCTTTTAAAGCATATTTTTGAGATTGTCTATTTGAAAATATGCAATAATCATTGAATTCGCACCAACCAAATGTTACGATTCATTAAAATAGAAATTTGAAAAATCCGATATTTTATAATATTTGGCAGCTCTGGCATCTTCATGTCATGGCTTCGTTTTTGGACGACGAAGAAGAGTAAGAAGCCAGTTGTCTGGTCTTGTCTTAGGTTATCAGCACGGCGAAAATTGAAATAATGATTGATAGTTTTTTGCGGTTGCCAGGGGTGACAATTGTCTGAGTTAGGCGGCGGTGACACTGGATGCAGAAAAGTGGTCGTACGAATTGTATGCAATAGTGAAGCTAAACAACCACATTGAGTTGTATTGGTGTGGTTACATTGCTTCCCCCTTGCTTCGTTCGTATTCGTCAGCTTCTATCGAACAAAATTGTTTGTTTCTATTCGTACAATCAAATTTTCGTGCGTACTCCTATCTAAAGTAACCTTAGCCTTATCGATAACGTACTGTAAAATGTACCAATCGTTGGTAGGGATGTGTATTGCATCTGACATTTATTTTACTAACTCACGGTAATATTTACAGAAAATATGTACATTCTACTAATGTTTGGCTTACCAAAGATTTGGTAGCTTATCGACGTAGGACTACGTCTTTCATTTCTATACTGGGGTGTAAAATCAAAGTTTCGAAAACGAAAGCGTTACGCTGGAGGCCGAGATTTTGAGCGTTAATAGCTCCTAGACAACTGAACGGAATGGTATGATAAACACTTCATTCGAAAGATAAAATGTCTACGCGTTATACACATGTTACTTTTTGATATAAAAACTTATTTCAATAGCCTTAAAATTGCTTTTAAAACAGGCTATTGAAATCACCTATCGGTATATAAGCGAGCGCCGCTCGGAAATCCACTCAGTTATAATTCATCATGAAAACGCTGATAAACGGTGTCACCAAGAGACTGTTTGTGCACCTTAGGTAGGCCAGAAGGGAATCCATCAGGAGGAGAGTGATGCCACTGAAAAAGCGACCAAGGAAGTACCAGCATTTGAAAACGGTTCCGCTTGAGGCATCGGAGCAGCCGCCACACACACACGCGGGCAACTCTTTTCGTTTGGTTTGTTATCCAGCATCGAGAAGAATCTGGAAAGATGTTATCGTTGCTGAAAAATAATCTGCCAGTTCTCCTTGGAATTGGAAATTGCATTCAAGCGAAAGAGTTTCTTTTAATATAGCTATCCATATATCCATAATAATACATTTGGTTTTGTGATTTTTCAATCAAGTGCAATTAGCAGGAAAACTTCTGAAGATTATTCTTCCCCATAAGTAGGATATGTTCGTATCCAATATTGGATGCATAAAACCTTGTGCCTCCAACGTAACGCTCTCGTTTTCGAAGTCCCTCAAATATTCATTTATTCATTCATTCGGAATGGATTTAGATTCAACTTCAAACAAATGATCACTAAATCAACAATAGTCCTACGTCAACCTTTCGGTTATACCACAGATATAACCCACTTTCTGTTTTTTAGTAATCTGTCCTCTGGGTGTATATAAAAACCAGAAAGTGGGATATATCTATGGTATAACCGCAAGGGTGACGTAGGACTATCGTTGATTTAGAGATCATTTGTTTGAAGTTGAATCTGAAGTTGAAGAACCATTCTGAATGAATAAATAAATGAATATTTGGGGGACTTCGAAAACGAGAGCGTTACGTTGGAATCTCAAGGTTTTATGCATCCAATATTGGATACAAAAAACCTTGTTCTGAAGAATAATCTTCAGAAGCTTTCCAGCACTTGATTGACAAATCATAAAACCAAATGTATGTGATCGCAGAATTATATGGATAGAAAACATTAAAATAAACTCGCTTGAATGTAATTTTCAATTCCAAGGGGAACTGGCAGATTATTTTTCAGCAACGATCACTACTTTCCAGGTTTCTTCTCGATAACCAGCAAACGAAAAGAGTTGCGTGCGTGTATGTGTGTGTGGCGGCTACTTCGATGTCTTCCCGGGGAACCGTTTTTCGATGCTGATACTCTCTTGGTCACCTTCTCTTCTCCTTCTGATCGATCGGCTTATCTGCGCTCCCTCACAGTTAAAACAAACTGATTGCATTTCAGGTCAGGCCAGGTAATGAATCCCTCGATCCCTCGCCGTCCAGCTCGTTCAGTAACGATGTTGTCTTGTCGATGTCCTCACGAAAAATGAATGCGTTTCTCCACCAGTATTGCTCAAGTATGCTTTTCGTGCGTGATTGAATCGAGAGGTGTGGTTTACGATGGCAATTTGGAAGGCAAACTAGAGGGAAATGGACTCTCTGAGTATGAAAATTTCGGCGACTGAGCAATAATCGATTTCAGCAACGATTAGATCTTTCCGGAATTTTCTCGATGCTGAATGGCATCCAAACGGAAATACTCCTTTCAGTTTGGCCTGCAAAAAATGCTTCCTTTGCTTTCGTTTATTTATTACTCTACTCGCGCACCGTGAGAGCTCGTTTGTTTGGGACCAAGCAGACAGCTTGTTAGTCTTTCGGTGGTAAGGCACCACCAAAGCAGCTCGGATAAGCGCACCAGCCGCAGGAAGTGTGAAGAAGCCACATCGCTATCGACCGGGAACTTTGCGTGAAATTCGTCGCTATCAGAAGTCGACCGAATTGCTGATCCGCAAGCTACCTTTGCAGCATTTGGTTCGTGGAATTGCTGAGGACTTCAAAACCGACTTGCGATTCCAAAGTTCCGCGGTTATGACGCTGCAGGAGGCCTATTCGAAGATACCAATTTGTGTGCTATCCATGCAAAACGCGTCACATCATGCCCAAGGACATCCAGCTGGCCCATCGTATCCGAGGAGAGCGTGCTATATTAGCTTAGCATATAATCAACGGCCCTTTTCAGGGCTCCAAATTTGATGGATTAGAGTTCAGAAAAGTTTTTTACAGGCCGAACTGAAAGGAGCATTTAGCGAAAATCGTGGTGTCGATGATAATTCGATACCGATAGGTGCCATGGATTTGATAGTGAAGAATATGAGATACATGACATAATGTAGTGAATATTTCCCCATATCGAAGATATCACTTTGATGAAAATGCATTATAAAATTATTTGTGTACGAATGCCGCGATCGATAGTCGACTCTAGTTTGCGCTGGGTAATTTCCTCAGAGGACTCGATTCCTCCTTTGAGCATTAATAATCTATTTCTGGCAAAACGAAGTGGTATGAATCACATTATTCGTAAGATAAAATGAAGATGTTTTCTGCCAATTTCCTTCAACCTCCAAACATCTCTTTCTCCCTTTTGTCGTTTTCGCGTTCGCTAATCCTTTCTCACAACACCCATTTCTCGTTTTAGAAATTGTTGAGTAAACATTTGCCAGTGTGCGTAGAGTGGGAATACCTAAAGATTCATTGCACCTCTAATAAATTTCCGAAAGACGTGGTCTTACGTTGATTGCACTTGATTGAAAAATCCAAAACAAAATGTATTTGGTCGCAGCGTTATATGAGTAGGAAGCAAATAATCGCTCGAAAGTTACATGATTTTCGCGATGTGAAACATTTTCCGTTTTTCATGTTATGCATCCAATAATGGATACGAAAATTTTCTACTGATGGGGAAAAATCATATTCAGAAGCTTTCCTGTTAATTGCGATTGATTTAAAAATCACAAAACCCAAATACATTTGGCAGTGTTGTATGGATAGAAAACATTAAAATAAACTCTTTCGCATGGATGTATTTTTCAATTCCCAGGGGAACTGGTAGATTATTTTTCAGCAACAATGATAGCAACGAGGTTTCCGTGCGTGTATGTGTGTGGCGGCTGCTCCGATGTTTCAAGCGGAACCGTGGCATCACTCTCCTATTGATGGATTCCCTTCTGACCTTAGGTGCACAAACAGGCTCTTGGTGACACCGATCATCAGCGCTTTCATGATAAACGAAGTTAGCTTTATCACAACAGCGACAACATGCTACAATCGCTGTTCAATTATAACTGAGTGGGTTTCCGAGCGGCGCTCGTTTATATACCGATTGGTGATTTCAATAGCCTGTTTTGAAAGCAATTTTAAGGCTATTGAAACAAGTTTTTGGATGAAAAAGTAACAAGTATATAACGCGTAGACATTTTATCTTTCGAATGAAATGTTTATCATACCATTTCGTTCAGTTGTTTAGGAGCTATTAACGCTCAAAATCTCGGTCTCCGGCGTAACGCTTTCGTTTTCGAAACTTTGATTTTACACCCCGGTATAGAAATGAAAGACGTAGTCCTACGTCAAAACGTTTTCAGTTTCACGAATGCGGTGGTTTGTTGTTGTGCGTTATATAGTCTGATTTGTTTATATTTGCGACGACAAATGTACAGTGTGCACGTCTGGTGGCGATATTAGTGCTTGGGAGGTAAATTATTCTCTATCAGATCATAAGGGCCAAGTGCAGTGTAGAAATATAAAAGTTTTAATGAAAATTTTTACTTCATATTGTTTGATTACCTAACACATGTAGTCCTGACACTCACTTGATCATTTGTCGATACATTTCCTGTTTTTTCCACAAATAATCACTATTATAATATAAAATCATCATCAGACACAGTTTTAGTTCAATATGTTTTTACAATTTCGGAAAAAAAAACTCTTATTTCATCACATAAAATAAATATATACGTAAAAGTAAATTTTCATTCATAATTTTATGTTAAAATCATGTTTATTCCATCTAAATATTTATTATTATTTTTGCCTCCCAATGAAAGCACACAAAGCTTAATACTGTCTACGCGAATATACTCATCAAAATCAAAATCCGAATTGGATTACGCTTCCAATAATACAAAAGCAAAAGCAGCAGGTTTTACATTTTCATAGTCTTTATTTTTAGATTTTCCAAAGCAATACTCGGAACTTGACAGTTCAGTATAGTTGTATTGGTGAATCTGAGTGCCAACCCGTGAAACATCTCAGTGCGAAACTAACAGCTTTCGGGGCGAACCTAGTGCGACACTAGGTTGAAACTGAGTGAATTAAAAAACGTTTTGACAGCAGTTAAGCCGGGTTCAGACGGTGCGAGTAAGCATACGAGTCGGTCTAGTCAGTTACTGCAGTGCAGCTACTCACACCGTGTGAACACATCATGCCAGTTATTGTCATGTGTGATCCGGCGTGCGAGCTACTTCAAAGTTTTTTGAATTTACTCGCACTTGCATGCTTCACAACGTCAAAAACAGAATTTAGCGTTCGAATCAGTGATGCCAAATGTAATGAAATGTCTCTATTTTTAAGATATTTGAAAATATGTGAAGATATTTATAGACTTCAAAATTATTGGAAAAACAAATAAAACCCTCATAGTTTCTAAACGAAATAATTGTTATTTCGTTTTGCACGCTGGCGGGGCACGCTTTCTTTTTGAGATAGTTTTCTTGAGAATCTCTAATATAGAATCATTATCAGATCACAACTTACAAAAAAAGTATTGTTCTAAGAAACAGAATACATATTCGATTTAAAAAAGTACATTTTCATTCATTATTAAAATTTTTGAAGCGTATTTATTGCACCTGCAAATCGACTATCATTTTCATTTCACAAAATAAATAAAATTAAAAAAAAATCTTTTAGACTACCATTTATAACATCACATCCTTTCGGAATTATCTGAGCTATGGATGTTTTCGAGATTCTAAAAAATATCGACAACAATCCCAACGATATTCCAAAACAAAGGCACATCAATGTCATTTCTAATTTAACTCTTGCAGGTACAGCATCCCTCATGACTGTATCTTGGCGTTGTATTCGTGGAGCAATTAAATCCAACAGTTTTTTCACTTGTTCAGGTGTTATTATCAACACTGCTCTGTAATCTCGGGGATCCTCATCGTAGAGTTCCTTCAATATTGTATTTGTTGCTCCTTTTCTTTGCATCTAATTCCTGGCCCGAATCCTTTTCTCTTTCTGCTTTTTCGGATAGTACCTTCAGTTCAAAGAAATTCAGCACAAAGTATGTATTTTTAAACACGATCAGCGTTTGTTTTGCTATAAAATTGTGTGATGATACATTCAACTGAAAACCTAAGATGAAAACTGCCAATAAAGAAGTCGATTTTGGACCAATCATTTGACAAATTCGGACCTGATTGCTGTTTCTGACTATTTGATGGACATTTGAAAAGTCGCCTGGCATCCCTGGTAAACCCGTGCCGTAGTATCTAGTTTCTCGCCAGCAGCTCACACTGTGTGAACGGACAAGGCGAGTCAACCAATTGTCAAGCGAGTCCACCGGGTCAGTAGCTGCTCATTGTCAAGTCAGCTACTAGCAACGTATAAATGGGCCTTTAGGCTAGGCGTAAATTGAGAAACGTATAGCACTCGTGAGATTACATGAAACTACCAACACGACTCATATGTGTGTTACACAGGTCTCGTGGTGGTGCGCATTTTGAGTCTCAGTTTAATGTAAATAACGCGCCACGCGCATACAATGTCTGACTCACACTTAAGCCGGGTTCAGACGGTGCGAGTAAGCATGCGAGTCGGTCTACTCAGTTACTGCAGTGCAGCTACTCACACCGTGTGAACACATCATGCCAGTTAGTGTCATGTGTGATCCGTCGTGCGAGCTACTTCAAAGTTTTTTAAATTTACTCGCACTCGCATCCCTCAAAACGTCAAAACCAGAATTTAACGTTCGAATCAGGGATGCCAAATGTAAAGAAATGCCTCTATTTTGACGTGGGTTTACGTCTAACCGGAATATATGGGGGGTAAAATGAAAACCTAAACACAGAACATGCAGGAAAAAATGAAAGATTTCGAATGCTTAGAACTCGAACATTTCTTACTGGATCGGAAAGACGTTTGCATCAATTGATAGGTAATATTTCTACGCATCTATCTCTATTAATAGAATGTTATTTTTCATTCGATAAACAATTGAATAATTGTAAAATGTTAAGCGTTATCTAAACGCCCTGACTGCCTCGTTTTGTTTGGCCCGGTTCACGGTTTCCCCAACACAGTCATCAAAACCAATCAGCCTAGGGTTAAACGGCATTTATAATACTTGAAAGTAGGGAGACTTTTGTTCTCACCGAAATGTGTTCCTTAACACAGACTTCAAAACCAAGCAGCGTTGGAGAAATTGGCATTGCAAATACATGAAAGAAGGGGAAACTTTTGTCCCCACCGAAATGTGTTCCCTAACAGAGATTTCAAAACCAAGGTGCCTGGGGGAAATTGGCATTGCAAATACATGCAAGTCAGGGGTATTTTTGTTTCGACTGAAATGTGTTTCTCTAGCACAGACTTCAAATCTATGGAGCGTGGTGGAAATTGGCATTGCAAATAGATGTAAGTCGGGGGCATTTTTGTTCCGACTGAAATGTGTTCCCCCAACACAGACTTCTGAACCAAGATGTCTGGGGTAATTGGCATTACAAATTCATGCAGGTCGGGGGTATTTTTGTTTCGACTGGAATGTATTTCCACAACACTTCCAACACTTTGTCCGAGGCATCATACCAAATGTAGAAGGACTGTCATTAAATTTACTTGTAATGAAGATTATAATCTATCACAATGCTTGAATTAACCTTACATGGCATTTGTTCAATCTTTTCACTCACAAACATATTGACTTCAACTGAACTCGGAAATTGTTTCATTCAATCAAAAATTTAATCAATACAAACAAAGAATGCTAAGCTAAGGCAGTCCCACGTCAACCTTGCGGTTGTATCATAGATATAACCCACTCATTTTTAAAGATATTTGAAAATATGGAAGATATTAATAGACTTGAAAATTATTAGAATAACAAATAAAACCCTCATAGTTTCTAAACGAAATCGTTGTTATTATGTTTTGCAAGCTGGTGGGGCACGCTTTATTTTTGAGATCTTAAGAATTTCTAACGTAGAATCATTTTCAGGCACAATTTTCATTCAAAATTCACTCACAATTTGCGAAAAAGTATTGTTCTAAGGAACAGAATACATATTCGATTTAAAAAAGTACATTTTCATTCATTATTTTGATTTTTGACGTGTATTTATTCTACCTGCAAATCTACTATCATTTTCATTTCGCTGGAAAGGCAAAATAAATAAAATTTAAAAAAACTTTTAGACTGTCATTTATAGCATCACATACTTCCAGAATTACTTAGTTATGGATGCTTTCGAGATTCTAAAAAATATCGACAACAATCTAAACGATATTCCAGAAAAAAAGCACATCAATGTTGTTTTTTAATTTCACTCTTGCAGGTATAGCATCCCTCATTAGTGTATCTCGGCGTTGTATTTTTGGACCAATGAAATCCAACAGTGTTTCCACTTATTCAGGTGTTTTTCTCAACACTGCCCTGTACTCTAGAGCAGGGGTTTTCAAATGGTGCTCGGCGGGAAATTTGTGCTCCGAGAAGTAATAGCAAATGCTCCCACTTGAAAACCCACCTTGAGAAAGACAGTCTTAAATTCAATTTCAATGGGCATATAGTTTTTTATCTTGTTTTCCCCTTGTCGGATGTCGTGTAACCGCGACACGCAACCGTAATGGAGTTGTTCCCAGTTGGGTAATGTTAATGGAAATGGGATTTGTTTTTTTTATTAAAAATGCAGGTGCTCCGTAAAATATTTTTTCTATAAAAAGTGCTCTGCAATACAAAAAATCTGCAAACCCCTGCTCTAGAGGATCATCATCGTAGAGTTCCTTCAATATTGTATTTGTTGCTCTTTTTCCTAGCATCCAATTCCTGGCCCAAATCCTTTTGCCTTTCTGCTTTTTCGGATAGTACCTTCAGTTCGAAGAAATTCAGCACAAAGCATTTTTATACACGGTCAGCGTGTATTTCGCGATAAAATTGTGTAAAGATAAATGCAACTGAAAACCTGAGACGAAAACTGCCAATGGAGAAGTCGATTTCAGATCAATCATCTGTCAAATTCGGACCTGATTGCTGTTTCTGACTATTTGATGGACATTTAAGAATCAACTGGCATCCCTGGTAAGCCAATGCTGTAGTATCTAGCAAGGCGTGTAGAAGTATATCCTAAGGTGGGCCAACTTGCTAAAACCACTCTTCAGCCATCTTGGAAGTCTACTGTGTTTTGTTTGTAAACAAAACACAATACGCTAGTGCCGAAGCTCGCTCCTGATCAGTCTGTCTCTTTCACGCTACAAGCAAATAATTCCCCTTCTGCTTTCTTCCGTACTGCTTTCATATACCGCTCCCCTACCCAACTTAGTGACGAAACGGCCTCACCTAGTACCATAGACCCGTCTTGGTATCTAGTTTCTCGTCAGCAGCTCACACTGTGTGAACGGACAAGGCAAGTCAATCAATTGTCAAGCCAGTTCACCGGCCCAGTAGCTGCTCACTGTCAAGTCAGCTACTAGCAACGTATAAATAGGCCTTTAGTTGCGCGATATATTTATTTACTAACACAACCACTCGATCAGCACAACCATATAATGTCAGACTCACGGCGCTACATAATTGTTCACCAACACAACCACCGCATCCGGCACAATCAGCACGAGAAACTGGGCTTGATCACGAACGTCACTTCACGGTGAAAACAGAATGAAATGCATACAAACTGCATACAATTCTCGCTTAACTTTTGAAAAGGTCCTTTGTAACAAAAGTAAACAAATCGAGTTAATGGATGCACGCTCTTAGTTTTCAATCATTGAATGCATTACAAAAACAATCGTTCATGTACCTATCTTCTTCATCTTTTTATCGCCGATACAAAAAATATCCAATGTGCAGATTCGTATTTTAAGCATTCGGCTGTTACTTCGGACGCCTCCGACGCTCGGAACGTCCAAAGTAACAAAGCAGTCAAAACAACACAAAGTCGTACTTCGGTCGTTTTGGGGTTTTGTTTCTTACAGGCGTTGTGAGCGATTTCAGTGCAATTCAACGAGTGATAACAAACAATAATACGTCTTTGAAACGAAATGCTGATATTTGAATTGCTGTTTAGTAGTTAGTTTCAGATTCGCATCGTGCAACGTAATATGTCCAATGTGCAAACGCGGCAGTCAAAACGTCCAATGTAACATTTTTCGTTCCTAGGCTTCAAATTTAAGCTCAAATCACTGAACAGTAGTTACGATTGGTTTTACAGAGTTATTCTTGACTGCTAGTGGTGAAAGTAGCGATAGAGATCGATACTTTTCAATACAATTCGCAGATTAATGTTCGGGTCTTCAACTTCGTTTTTCTCGAGTTGACGAAAATGTTACATTGGACCTTTTCAAAAGTTACGCGAGAATTCATTTCGTTTTCACCGTGAAGTGACGTTCGTGATCGATCCCACTGTGGTTCAGCACTAGCGTCTCGCGAGTCACGTCTTAGGCCAGGCGCAAATTGAGACGCGTATAGCGCGAGTAACTTGGTGCGATATAGCGCCTGTTTTTGTGGCTAATGAAAACAGGTACAACGGCGCAAATTGGCGAGAAGACCCGAGATGGCGCAGCGCTCGTGAGAGACGACTAGCGCGATGCTGTCGCTGAGCCACAGTTTTTCGTGCTTGTCGTGCCGGCTGTGGTGGTTGTGTTGGTGAACTATCATATAGCACCGTAAGTCTGGCAGTGTATGGTTGTGCCGGTCGGGTAGTTGTTCACAGCAAACTGCGACTCAATATGCGCACCGCCACGTTACGTTTGTGGTACATATGAGTCGTGTTGGTCGTCTTCTGCTAGCTCACGAGCGCTATACGCTTCTCAATTTGCGCTTAGCCTTACGAGCACTCTCGCGTCGCCTTCCCAGTATACGCTGTTCTATCTGTTTTCATTAGCCACAAAACAGGCGCTATGTCGCGTGAAGCTACTCGCGCTATACGCGTCTTAATGTGCGCCTTGCCTTAGTGTGGCACTGGGGTTGGAACTGAACAAAAACGAATTCGCTAAGGCAAGGCGCAAATTGAGAAGCGTATAGCGCTCGTAAACGAACACGAGACCACCAACACGACTCATACGTGCCACAAACGTAGCGTGGTGGAGCGCATATTCAGTCGCAGTTTGGTGTAAATAACGTGCCACTCGCATACAATGTCTGATTCACACAGTTTTGCGCGATATATTTATTTACTAACACAATCACCCGACCGGTACTACCAGCACGAGAAACTGTGGTTCAGCCACAGCGTCACGCGAGTCGTGTCTCACGAGCGCTCCACAATCTCGCGTCATCTGGCCAATTTGCGCCGTTCTATCTGTTTTCATTAGCCACAAAACAGGCGC
Organism: Toxorhynchites rutilus septentrionalis; assembly: GCF_029784135.1. Lineage (NCBI taxonomy): Eukaryota > Metazoa > Arthropoda > Insecta > Diptera > Culicidae > Toxorhynchites > Toxorhynchites rutilus. Next base: position 202,158,209 of record NC_073746.1, on the reverse strand, counting down.
TATATCGCGGCAAGTTACTCGCGCTATACGCGTCTCAACTTGCGCCTGGCCTAATAGTGAAAAAAATATATTTGTCGATGTAAACAAGCGGTGAAAAAGGAGACACTTTTCGACGAGTGATTTGTATGGAGTTCCACTGCCGTGATAGTTGCTTGTGTTCAAGTATGACTTGAAAACATCTGTGCTCCAGAGATGGGCAAACCGTTCACGAACGGTACGAAAGAACTAGTTCGCCGAAAAGAGTGAACGAGCGGTCGTTCTTTTTCAAAGAACGGTAGTTCTCCCCACGAACTGATTGCGAGCGAACGGTTTGTGAACGAACGGTTTGTGAACGAACGGAACAAACTGATTCCGTAAAAACGGTTTGCGAGTGAACTGTTTGAGAGTGAACTGTTTGTGAACAAACTGCTTGCGAGTGAACTGTGTGTCAAAGAACTGATTGAGAGTGAACTGTTTGGGAACGAACTGTTTGAGAACGAAGTGTTTGCGGCCGAACTGTTTGCGAACAAACTAGTGCAGCTGAACTGATTTGCGCTGGACGGAATGGATAAATATAACGAGAACGCTTGTAAGGAAAATAAAACGATTTGTCGTTTATGAGCAAAATGCATGTAACTCATGGTTTATTTTGTTAATGTGTACTAAATTTTGGGTTAAAAATTAAATTAGATTTTCGTAGTTTTAAAATCAAAACTATATATTTCCAATTTCATGTATTTTTCAATTCCGCGTAACAATCATATACTTTCTGATTATCAGAAAAAATCTGGGGGAAGCTGGGGCGATTCATGGATTAGGTAAACATAAAATATTATAGTGAGGGCATGTTGAGAAAAAAGTTTTTTCGTTGCTTTCAATTCATTGTTTGGCCTATTGCGTGTACGTGTTATCGTGATTGTTTGTATGATTGATTGTTAGTGAAAATCGCTGCTGATTTTTTTGCCTGAATGAAAATCATAAAATATGATCTTACATGGAACCTGTGTGTTGTCCAAAAAGAGAATATGAAAAATTGCACATATGTTGTGCGCATCAAATTATTACATAAACTTTCGTCGATCGATAAACATATTTTCACATACAGTTTGCGGCTTTTAAAGAAGCAGCTTATCTTTCCCCACTAAATTTCAAAAATATAAATCCCATACGTACACTATCCAATCTAACGATATCAATTAATAGCTGTCTATTGATATTGGGTTCCTGCTAACATTCTATGTTGTTCTTAATACCGCTGAACGAAAGAGCGAAAGAACGGTTCAAAAGAACTGATTCACTTAGATGAATTATAGTGAGTGAACCGTTCATCAAAGTGAACTGTTTTGCCCATCTCTACTGTGCTCTAATGGTAAATAATGTCATTCTGAAATCGTTCTGATATCTGGTAAAACAATGTGGAGTCACTCCGATATCGACAGGAACTTCAACGTTAACGTTCCAATCATAGAGCTCAATGCAACTAGGGAACAACTAGCGCTATTTGAGAACGAAATATATGCTCGATATTCTGTTTTGTGCGGAAAGTAGGTTTAAAAAAATACAAACAGTATTTAATCAAAATAGGTTCAACAGCATAAATCAAAATAAGTTCAATTGGAAATAAACATCCACGATTAGGACGATTTCACAACCTATCGAACTTTTCTTGTTGTGCTAATCTCTATTGGTGTGTAGTCATCTCATTTCAAAACATAAGAATGTCATGAGAGAAAAAAAGCTAGGCGTTCGTTTTCAGGGGAAAAATCGTGTTCAACTCAGCTCTAGATAGATTGTAGTGTATAATATTAATAAGAATGGATCCCTTCATCATGGCATCGAAAGGTTAGGCAGTGTTTTTGATATGTTTATGCTGTTTCACATTCTAAATTCGTATTATAACATCATCAATTCCTGCTACCCCGCCTACCTACATACAGATAGACTATAAATAAATATACACTTGGGGCATTGATATCTTTTGCATAAAACAGCTGGAAATAAAATTATATTATTTGTTTATCTCTGTGCAGAATAAAGTTTTCGAGGTAAGATTTTTAATTAGTTAGCTTCAAAAACAATCAATGCCGATAAAATATATGTTGGCAGTAAAAACGAAAATAACGATTCGTTATCAATTATGATTCCCATGACAGTTTGCGTGCAAAAACTATTTTTCGCGATCGCGACCAACTGAACTGCTTTTCTCAAATTTAAAGCGGTGATTTCACGTACGTTTCTGCAATTTGGAATTTTCTTTGCATAAAGTAACATGGGAATGATGTTCTTATCAACAATTCTTTATATCTAATTATCTACATTATCATAGAGCAAATAATAATTTTCTCCTTTTTTTGACCGCATATGTGTCTGAATTGAAAATGAAGATAGAATGCACTATCCGTATAAAGCGGATGTTTTGCCAAAGGTTCTAACAATCTGGATAACGGAAAGTGGGTCAATTAGTTTTACTGAAATAGCAGCCAGACAGCCAGACAGACGCATAAAAACAAAACAAAACTTGAAGGACAGTAAAGATGATACAAACTGGAAGTCAAATAACGCATAAATATATAAAAATACATGTCCTAGAGGCTTTCTTACTAGAAGCGAGAGTACATAACATTTATATGGCGGCCTAAAAACAAATTATGGTCTTATTTTTATATAAACGCAATTACTTTAATTTCAAAATTGCATTACTTGATTGTATTTTGACAACTTTAAAAAAATTGGGGGTATCAGTGACAGCATTAAATATTTTCCTTGATGGAAACGTTCTATTTTTGCCAATAATCTACATTCTATTTAATGAAAACATGTATTAATCTAACATTTTCTTTGTAGACGACAAAAACAAATTCTACAAAGACATGGACTCATCCAATCAACGGTTTGAGATGGAATGCTCTGCTTCTCGGGTATCCCCGCCCAAGTCAATTATCGATTCCACCCCTTTACAGCCCGCAATGGATAAAAATAAGGAATGTAAGTATGTATTATATTCGGTTTGAGTTTGATCGTTCCTCATGTGTGCCGGAAATATTGGATGACTATACATTATGTTGTCCAAAGTGCAAGTGTTCAAAAGCGATAAAGAATATCTCTTTCAAACTTGACCGGGGTTAGTCGAAGTTGAGGGATGTGAAACAACGGTTCAACATACGCATAGTCTATACAGGATTGTTAGACCTGTAGTTTGCGCGACCAAGGATGAGACGAACGAAAGTGCAAGATCCCAGGTTCCTCAATCGTTTTGTTGAAATTGAAAAGCCGATGTTCCAATACCTAAGGTCTGATATGAACAACGATATCTTCATAATTTAATAGAAAATTGTTCGATTCGCGTAATTGCAAGTATCTTATGCAAAGAATTGGAAAAATTTATGCTAAATCGCATACTCAAGACAAGACAAACGTCCTGCGTACATCAGGAAGCTGGAAACTACTATGGAATTGTGTTATGACTGAAGCACTTGCTGTGATTGTCGTGTTCCTCTAGTGCGGCCACCGATGTATTTGCTGGACAATAGATCTACTGCGATCTCGTTTCTCGCCTACTCCTTCAGAGCCATCTGGACCCCTGCACTTAATCACTGAATTTCTTTTCGGAATCTACATCAGCATCAGTAACATACTCGCGGTGCCTTGAAGCTGCGCTGCAGAGGATAGATGAGCTGATACATGCTGAAGCACTTTGAAAGCAGCAGATAGCAACACTGCAGAGAACGGCATCGGGTATGGATGCAACGTTGCAGCACATGCAGCCATGCAGCAACGAGCGACTTGACAAAACGAGGAACGATACCGACGAAGCGAACAGCAAACGCATAAAGTTCTGCCTGGAAGAGTGAGGAGTTTGAACTGCTTTATCGGTTTTGATAATTGCGTACCAATTACGATCTAGCATGGTGCTGACAAATTTTATCCCATATCCACTTTTGCCAATAGTAACAGATTTGTGGGAGTTATCAGGCCGTGTTCATGCCCGGTTGCTCGACGACGTACCAGATATTTACACTGCGGCAGATTCTCCAAAAGTGTCGCGAGTATCAAGTCTCTACGCCCCACATCTTCGTCGGTTTTAAAGCCGCATATGATATCATCGACCGACACAAGCTAGAAGAATCATGGACGGATGCGGCTCTCCCCGAAAGTTGACAAGACTGATTCAGGTAACCATGCAGTGTGCAGTGTGAGAATCTCAGGCAATTTGTCGGACTTGTTTGAGACTCACAGGGAACTTCGACAAGTCGATGGACCTTTTGCAGCACGTTGAATTTATTATTTATCTAGCTCACTGCTGTATTTACTAGCCTTAATTAGTTGGGAGATGGAAGTAAGCCGTAATTAGTTACCAAACCAGCAACAAATACGTAATGCTCATCCAAATTTTGATGCTGGTCAATTCGGGACGCTTGGCCTTGCTGAGACATCAACGAGTAAAGTTCCTTACAGTGGGAAACTTCCTGTTACATACGAACTGCCAATGATTTCTGTTGTGAATCCCGGCCTTTTTCCTAATGGGAACCACCAGCATTGCCAGCATGCATCAAAATGGTACACCCATACCTCGCTTTACGACCTAGATAGGTTCTACAAAATTTGGCCGCAAAGCAAAAAGCCGTATAAAAAAACAATTAAAATAATAAATCATACAAATACAATCGGATCGGTTCCAAATTTGTTAAATATGTAACCCTATGCAAAATTTCAGCTCAATGTTTAGTTCTAGTTTAGTTCCCAGTGTGACTGATTATCAGTCTCCGAAGTCGATAATCGTTTCGGCAGCATTTTGTCTGAAAAATAATAAAATTATAAAATAAATTTATTACAAAAATACATATTAATTTTTTTTTATTTGTGCATGCATGTCACAAATTTTGCAAAATGTCACGCAACCGATTTGCACAAAAAAAAATTCGCATAAAAAAAAGTCTCACGATACAAAATTTTTATTCTGGAATAAAAAACGATACAAAGTCGACAATTGAACCGCTCAGGAACCAACACGCTCGACAGTTGCAGCGCGATCGTTATTTTTTTCCTGCGTTGCGTGACTTATGCGCCACCCTGTACATATGTACTTACATACCAAAAATGTCTCTAATTTTTCCAATTTTGCCAGGTAAAACACTCACAGACAAGTCTAAACCACACACTGGATGAAGCTTCTAAACAAGAAAAAATATAAAATAGTTTACATGTAGATATATCGACATCGAAAAAACATTTTTTCTGCGGCTAAAGCGAAACATTTTAGGCCGTAAATTGAAAACGTGCCTTAATTGAAGAGGACCGTTATAGCGAAATGCCGTATAAAAAGCGGCCGTACAGCGAGGTATGGGTGTATTGTAAAACGTATATTCATATTGGGGCTGATTCTGATGCGTGAATGAGAAGTGACAACTTGGACAAATTGCCTCACTCAATTCCCGAAGGCGACTGTGGTGAGATTTTTACCTTGAATGAACTCTCATGAACACTCAATCAATTCTCGTGGGCGTTTGCATTGAAAAAACATGCCATTTTGTGACTTTTGAAGTCGTATCCTCATACTAATACCAGCAATGATAGCCAAAAATAGGATTAGGCATTTCCAAAGGATTTGAACGATTTGAAATTCGCCGTTTCAAACGGGCAATTGCTGCTCCAGATTCAAAGATGAATTCATCATCTACTTCGTGAAAAGTAGTTAAACTTTGAACTGTGAATTTTGAAATAATTTATATTTATCATTAACATGTAATCAGTTCAAGTATTTGGTATGCTATTACTAATGACGAGAATATACATCTTCTGCAGCCGCTATAACGCGGTAAAAAATTAAAATGTGAGTTTACAATAGTTGACCCTAACTGATACGAGAAACTCAATTCAGCATACCGTTTTCTTTCTCCAAAAACACAAATCAGACTTTTAAAAATTACGAAAAGCTACTTAAGTAGTTAAAAACTGTATATGTTTAATCAACTTTTCCCATGTGTGAGGCATCCTATGTGTCATCCACTAGTGGAGGAGCATCTTCATCAGTAGTTGCGGCTGGAGTATCATCTGTGCTCATAGCTTCGTCCATATCGATTCCAAGACCCAGCTTGATCATAAGGTAGATGCGAGATGTGTGCACACCGGGCTCATCCAGTGAGAATCCAGACGATAACAGCGCAGTTTCGGACAGTAGAATTACAAGATCCTTGACAGCTCTATCATTTTTATCGGCTCAATGCCTATGGATAAAATTTAGCTTTGAAATTTATTTAAATGCGATAATAAATATATCCTACATTGACGGCTTTTATGTGAGGCGACTATAAAATTAATGTTCACTGCAATGTTATAAAGAATAGTCATCCTTCCGACAAACTTTTAGCGTAATTATTACGGAATCAGCACCGGACACTAGGTCAAAAAACGAATGCGGAATCAAAACACGGATACGAAATCAAAACAATTGAAATAACATACACTCATATTAATGCAAAGTGACTATGCAAAAACAGATTTGAAAATATATTTTTTTTATCTTATCCCAGTGATATTATTTTTCATCAATTATAATTTGTTCATTTGAATGAGTTGAATTTCTCATTTGTCTGGCAACTCTCCAAAGAGTGCTCAAAGTAGACTCTCGGGAAAGCCCATTCACAAAATGACGCCAATAGACTCTCCTTTTGGCTTTTATGAAGCTTTTTGTAACGTTCACAGGAGCCCGATTTACGCCAAACCTTGAACGTATTCGATTTTTCTTTATAAAGATTTGTACAATATTGACACACACAGATTAGGAGGACGTCTGCGAAACGAATTCCCAGGTTGAGGTCCGCCGAACGCCTGTTTTATCACCGGGAATAAGTGATAGTCGCTAGAGCGAGGTCTGGGAAGTAAGGAGGATGCTCGAACACAGTCCATTTGAATTTTTTCAATTGCTCTTAAGTTATGCGAGCAGAATGGGGCCGCGATTATCGTGGATGAGGAACACTCATTTCGTCAATTAATCTGGTATTTGGTTCTTAATCACGATTCTTAATCGGTCTAAAACTTCACAATAGTACGGTGATTAAACAGGCGTTCGGCGGTCAACGATTCGATAACACTGAAGAAATTCGTGACGCAGTTACATTGTACTTCAAAAAGTTGGACGCTACGCACTTCGCGCTCGTGCCACGCTATGAAAAAAGCCTCGAACGTTACGGTGAATATGTAGAAAAATAGAAAATAAAAATGAGTGGGTTATATCTATGATACAACCGCAAGGTTGACGTGGGACTGCCTTAGCTTAGCATTCATTTGTTTGTATTGATTAAATTTTTGATTGAATGAAACAATTTCCGAGTTCAGTTGAAGTCAATATGTTTGCTTTGTGAGTGAAAAGATTGAACAAATGCCATGTAAGGTTAATTCAAGCATTGTGATAGATTATAATCTTCATTACAAGTAAATTTAATGACAGTCCTTCTACATTTGGTATGATGCCTCGGACAAAGTGTTGGAAGTGTTGTGGAAATACATTCCAGTCGAAACAAAAATACCCCCGACCTGCATGAATTTGTGATGCCAATTACCCCAGACATCTTGGTTCAGAAATCTGTGTTGGGGGAACACATTTCAGTCGGAACAAAAATGCCCCCGACTTACATCTATTTGCAATGCCAATTTCCACCACGCTCCATAGATTTGAAGTCTGTGCTAGAGAAACACATTTCAGTCGAAATAAAAATACCCCCGACTTGCATGTATTTGCAATGCCAATTTCCCCCAGGCACCTTGGTTTTGAAATCTCTGTTAGGGAACACATTTCGGTGGGGACAAAAGTTTCCCCTTCTTTCATGTATTTGCAATGCCAATTTCTCCAACGCTGCTTGGTTTTGAAGTCTGTGTTAGGGAACACATTTCGGTGAGAACAAAAGTCTCCCTACTTTCAAGTATTTTCAATGCCGTTTAACCCTATGCTGATTGGTTTTGATGACTGTGTTGGGGAAACCGTGAACCGGGCCAATCAAAACGAGGCAGTCAGGGCGTTTAGATAACGTTTAACATTTTACAGTTATTCAATTGTTTATCTAATGAAAAATAACATTCTATTAATGGTGATAGATGCGTAGAAATATTCCCTATCAATTGATGCAAACATCTTTCCGATCCAGTAAGAAATGTTCGAGTTCTGAGCATTCGAAATCTTAAATTTTTTCCTTTTTTTTTAAGTAACACAAAACAAAAACTTTGCAGTTTTATATTTTCCATAGGCAGGGGATCTTCAGAAGAACCTGCTCCACGAATCAATACAGCGGGAAGCTTCACGCACACCGAAAAATACTTAAAAATTCAAAATTCGTATATCTTCTTCGGAGAATTCCACTCGCTAAATAAATGGCTCAAATTACTTCACAACTTCTTCCGGAAATAATCTTCCAAATACTGAAATGGCTTACAAGAAAAAAATACAAAGAAAATCTGCAATATTCGTTATGAAAATTATACGTTACCTTTATTCAATGGCTTGCAGATGTATCATATACCGCTATTAGCTAAGGAAAATTGTCTAAAATGATTTTCTAAAATAAACGTTGGTCTATTATTATTTCAGCTTTGAAGGTTAAACTGTTAGTCAGAAGAACATTAAATCAGTTGGTGGAGCAAGGAATAATGCCATGTAAGTCATATTCAGTTGAAAATTGTCATGTTAACTAACATTCGTGCCATTACAGCGCTGAAAACATCACCTGCAATCTACGAACAGCAAAGGCAACTCGAGCGAGCAAAAACTGGCGACCTGTTGAAGGCGAAAATCAAACAAAGGCCTGACAGAATGGAGTTGGAACGGCGACATATTCTGGAACACCAAGAAAGCAACATAGATCCAAGTATAGCAGAGAAGAAAAAAATGCTAGAAAAAGCCTTGTTAGTAGATCATCTCAACTCAAAAATATCCCATCGGCCTGGACCACTAGAACTTATAGAGAAAAATATATTACACGCAGATGAGCCTATTGAACGGATAGTTAAAGAAGGTCTTGTGAACTATACTTCAACGGATGAGGCAGTTTCCCCTGCACAATCAGTGTGTAGTCCGGAAAGCATGGTCTGCATTGAGGATGATTCGTTAAGTTCAGAAGGGGAAACACAAAATCTACAGAAACTAGCACCCAATCGTGTTTATCTTCTGACACCGCCTCAGACCATAACTATCGCCCCTGAAACACTCTCCAAAACATCCGCTATCGGTGCAGTCGCCAATAGGGGTTTCGAACCTTCCAGTTCAAGCGATTGTACCACATTTTTGCAAAGAGACGGTAGCTGCACGAAGCAAGAAACCTCCGATTCATCTGCGTATAATTTTCCGGACACAAACAAAAAAACAATTTCAGTCTCGTCCACACTGAAAGGAGAATTGAAAGATAAGAGCAAAAAAAAGAACAAAAACAAAGCTATATCGAAGGCAAGATCAATCAAGTTCCACGAATATAAAGGTCCCCCAAATGCGCAGAAACATTTGGCTTCACAGCAACCGAATGGTGAAACAAACTATCAATTAATAATGAAGCAGCAATACCTTTTGGAGTATCTTGAGGAAATCTGTAAGAATCCCCCTGTTTTTCCGGTCAGTGCAAAAATGTCATTCTCGACAACGGCTAAAGAAAAAGATTCCTGCTCGGCAATACAAGCAAACGAATTAAATTCACTACAAAAACTGCCTCCTGATCCAGCAACCGATGTACTTAACAAGCTCAAGGTTTTTCAACTCAAACGATACTGTAAAAAGTATAACTTGCCTGTATCTGGCTCAAAGTCAAGCCTTGTTGATCGATTAAAACCATACCTTCATTTGATGGAGAAAAGCCCCGATTTCGAAGCGAAGTGCGAAACAGAAGCTGCATGCAGTGGCGGTGGACTACAAGAACAGAAGAGTACCGAAGCAATGGAAGAAAACTTATTGAAAGAGCAACAAAAACGAATTGCTGAGCTTCAGAGACAACTTAAAAAAAGCCAAGAGGAGTTGGAACAGATTAAATTGAAACAAATGAGGTCGCAACAGAATGAAAGTTCGAGCATGTCGTTAGAACCAAAACCGGAAATTAGCGGTTTCGTAGGTAGCAAAGTGAAAATTGCGTCTCTACCAACTGATAAAATGTTATCTGATATGGATATAAAAATAACCGTACATCTGGATCCAGGATCGCCTGACACAAATATTGTACCTAAACAGGACCCAGATTATGCGAGTAATGAAATTATGTTCAACCTAATGGATTCTCAGAACGGTTCGTTGGGAAATAGTGCTGATTGCCGGGAAACGTGGAAAACAAAAGACCTTCTTGAGTCTGTCGTTAATGGTGATAGCATTCTACAATGTAATGCTGCTTCCCACAAGGGATTGAATTTTGTGTCAAATAATGAAACTCTTGATAAATTGTTGGGACAGGTGCAACCCGGTATCCCTCAGCTTAGCGACAAATCTGTACATTGCTACACTGGAGCCCTAGACACAAGCGTTTGCAACCGACTGAAGGATTCCCCTAACAAATCAAGCTTAAAACCCATTAACGGTAGCGATGTAGATACTCCGTTGGTTCTAAATGACTATAACGATGTGGATCTGCTTGATTTTCACATGCACATAGATGACACATGCGACACCCAATATGCAATATCAAAATCAGTAGAGAATGCATTTCAAAGTATGGAGCCAAAACAAACAGAAAGCGTTGACAATATCGCCAAAATGAATTTTGAATCCGATATGCATGCGGACAGTAACAGTTCAATGTGTGATGATAGTAGAATGGAGGATAAGTGCAACATTTTCAATGATTTTGATGGTCTACGTTTCGTGCATAATGAACCATATTGCGATATATTTTCGGTGTATCGAAACGGTGTGAGCGCGGATTATACCGAGGAAACGATGTCTAAGATATTTTCAAAAAAGGTTGCAGCAAACGATAATGATAAAAACTACGGCACTAGCAATACCATGGCTCCACGAAGTTCTAACAATACCCAAAGGCATTCGAATTTCAGCACCGAGACCCCGAACATAAAGGACAGTTGGATGCCTACTGACACACCATACGACACAACTAAATTCAAGCCAATTGCTTCTGATAGCTTACAGCAAAACACAAACAATAACCATGTCGAGATAATGAATGTTACTGGTAACAAAAATAACTACGACAGGCTGTTTTTTGTAGAAAATGGAAAGAGCACCATGTTAAACACTTGCAATAATAACACACACGCAGGGCAAGTTAGCCCGATGGATTTTGATATTTTGTTATCAAATATTGATTTACCAATTGCTACTCAAAATTGTGATCGAGAAATACTTGATGAAAATCAGGACAAAATGTTAGATGATCTGCAACAAAGTAGTTTACTTGATTATTTTAATGATGATTATGGTATGCAAAATGATACTTTGACATGTGGAATAAATAATGTTAGTTATTGAAATATACTGTTGTATTTATACGTTATTTTTGAGAATGTGATCAACTTTTCATAATGGTGAAAAATTTTATTGTTTGTTGAACAAATTTTTGAACGGCAAAAATCGGTTGACCTTAACAGATCGGCCGACTGACTGAATCAATAATGCAGGTCCAAGTTTCAGGAACGCTAATTCGTACATACCTATGACGCCCCTGGTGGTTGTATACCATCGGTGGGTATTGAAATTTTGTGCTTCTATTAGTGCTTCGTATTTTTTCCTGTCCTCGCCATTCATCCACAATCGCATTGTTATCCAGATCGTCATAACCCCACACATCGGTTGTTGAGCATACACAGTGGTTGCCTAAATCTTGGCGATTTTATCTACCGTCAGTTTGAGGTTTGAGGTAACAGAAAAAGCACGATTTCAGACACCCCTTAGACTCCTCATTTTATTAGAATAACTGAAATGCGCATAAATTGAATTTCATTTCCTTTTAAGTTTATTTTGTTTCAAATTTTCCTAGCTCCATTCTAGCTATGCGTGCACGCTTTGCTGTGCACATTGAGGTTTTATGGCAGAGAAATGAGTAGCATGAATAGCATATGTTCCATGTGAGTTTAATTTGAAATACTTGTAATACTTTGCTTTCTATTATCTGCGACGATATAAAGGCTATCTGGTTTGCCAACACGGAAGCGCGCAATATACAGTTGAACAATCCGCAACCGAATATAAACCACACAATTCCAAAGATTGAACTTGAGCAACTCCAATCGAATGAAAATAGATGGACTTAATGGGGCATTCTAGTGTAGAGACTTCACCCAGATCGGGAATCTTCCTGTTCTAACTGAAACCTACTCAGCCTGTGTAAATTATGTTTTTTTACAATTGTATCAATTGTTTCTTTTGTATTAATTTCTATAAATTTTACCGTTTTTCAGCAAATTTCAATAATGATTTTGATCTTTTCACGTCCGCAATCTGACGTTGGATGTTCTAAACAGCCTGGACGACCCAATTCAATTCCTACAAATGATCATAATTCAATAAAGTATCAAGATCGAGTCATTAAATAATTAGTTATTTTGTACCTGATCTATGGATTCGAAAAGGTCTATTCTCGACACTAATGCTCGCAAATAAATTTTATAAAACTTTAAATTCAAATTCAAAAAATTATCACTCCTGTTCTTTCAATAGATGTTTCCAGAATAATCTAGAAATTACATTTATCTCCCTATGCATTGACGTTTCCCTGCCTACTTGTAAATGTCAACTTCACTTCGTTAGTAATAGTTTTTAAATAATAGGTCTCCCGTTAATGTGATACCAAAGTAGGTGCGGCGTCACGTAAGGGGCGTACGCAACAGTCCCCCCCCCAGTGATTGGACCCTGGTCCGACTCACTAACATCTGCACCTACGTCCAATACTACCAGCTTGACTGCAGACTTTTCGTATAGCTCGTTTGCTGTTTGAACCATCGAAGAACGAAATTGTCCATCCTTCGATGTCTTCACTGGCATCACACATCCTTCGGGCCAACAGTTTCTTGGTAGACTAAGATCAGCCACTACTGCCAAGTCACTTCTTCTTCTTCTTTAATGGCGTTAACGTTCCCTGTGGAACTTTTGCCGTCTCAACGTGTTCATTAACTAGCGTCATTCATTAATACTTGGTTGAGATTTCGATGCCGAATAACACGCCTTAAATGTACTCTGGAGTGGCAAGCTCTAGAATACGCGTGACCACAGTGCAAGCCGGAAGAATTTTCTTTGACGAAAAATCCCCCGGCCAGAACGGGAATCGAACCCGAACACCCGGCATGATAGTGTAGGACGCTAACCACTCGGCCACGGGTGCCAAGTCACTTATCGCAGTTGATTCCACCGGGTAAAAACAGTTGGTACGACGAATTATAGTTGATGAATGCTCTGCAATCCACCGATGCCAAAATCGGTTTGCAAGTGCGTCCGGTAATTTCCATGATCGTTGATGTATTAATTGACATTCATTGGAAAATGAAAGCGTTTTCGATTCATCCGTTGAATCCTCCAAAAGCTGGTTGGGAGTGAGCGTTTGTGTGGAGTAATCGTATATTCCTGTACATGAAAGCGGGTGTGCGAACGATGCTGCTCGTGACTCTAGGAGAAGTGCCGTTGGTAGCACAGGTCTTTCGCCACGAATGTTACGCAATTGATAGCTACGGTGTACTTGATCATAGATCATGCGCATTCTAGGGATGTAGTAAGATTCGCGCACCACGTTCATGTACCAGGCTCGATCTCTATGATTGTGTGACTTTTCGGGGGTAAGCTGCACTTGCTATAATCTAATAACTTTACCTTACGTTCCGTCTTTTTGACCGAGAAGTTGTGGAGTCTCAATGCTATAGAATGGTTACTAAACAAACGCACGTCGTCGAGTTTTTGTAGCGGGCTCACAACGCGACGCACATTCTGGTAAATTGTACATTTTGCTAAAGCTTGCTCATCTTTCTTATAAAGTAATTCATTTTGGAACGTACTCATACTTAAACTGTCCAGTGTGGGATAATTCTTGGTGGTCTTGTGCAGCATTTTGTCCAATTCACGTGAATGTAAGCAGACGTGAAAGGAATGCGGTTTATCTTCTGGTATTGCGCTAAATTCCAACCGTCCAACTAAGACGTGTCTCATGGTTGAAGGCTCGTTTAGTTTTCCCTCGCGTGCTTCAAGGGGATGCAACATTCTAACATTGCTCATCCCGATCAACAGTTTTGGTCGAACATTGTTATACGGTTCTATTGGCAATCCCTTCAGTTGAACATACTTTTCAGCCAGCCTTCGTGCAGGCAAAGATTGTGGGGGAAGCTTCAAGTCCTTAACAGTGTATACCTCTGACAAACTGTGTTTAATACTATTGCTATGTGTGCCGGATATGTTTACAGATACGATCATAGCATCTTTTTCATATCGGCAAGTGTCTGCCGTCCAGCGCAAACAGATTGGATTCTTTCGCTAAACTCTCTTCCATTAATGTCAAAGAAGAACCACTGTCCAAAAATGCATAAGTGTGCAACTCAATACTATTATGATACAAAATAACTGGAATGTACTGGAACAAAACAGATTTATTCCCTCCTCGATGTGTGTTGCATGATTCGGTTTCTTGCTGATGACCGTCGTTGTTTGAACTGACCGCTTGTTTATCTTTGGCTTCGTTGTGCAAAAGTCGATGATGTTTGTACTGGCAGCCGTTTTTCCCGCATACTTTTCTTGATTTACACGGACCGCGATGGTTACTTAAACAACTGCGACATAGACTATGCTCCCTCAACGTATCCCAACGAACTGAAAGTCCAAATGAAAGAAATTTCTTGCACCTCTCAACTGCATCACAGTTTCCATTGCAAACAAGGCAACTACCGCTGACATCGTGTTGCTCGAGTTGCTGCTCAGTTTCGGTGTGAGCGTTTAAGAATCCATCCTCCTTTTGTCCCCGACGAGACTTGCTCTCCAAAGAGCTGGAAAATGGCGGTAATGTCACTGCGCTCGCTGCTTCCGCTAGGTTGTATAACCAATCGCTGAACTCGGCCATCGTCACGAAGCGAAGAGATTGCCGATGAGTAGCCCAACTCAGGCGAATCATCGGAGGAAGTCGCTCTGTTAGATTCTGCAAAAGAGTCAGGTTGCATAGATGTTCTTCCAATGCACAGGCTTTAACAGTGGCCACCATATTGCGCACTGCCAACGCAAAGTCAACCAACGAACTGAGACGATCCGCTTTCGGAGCAGGTAGATTGATGATTTTCTGCATCATAGAGTGTACTATAATTTCCGGGCGTCCGAATAGCATCTTGAGTGTGGAAAGAACTTGTTCCAAATTGCTAGGGTGCAACAGTTGACATCTCACCGCTTCCAGCGCTTTACCCTTTAGGCACTTCTGTAAACGAACCATATTCTCTTCCGGTGAAAATCCACAAAGGCGCGTAGTATTTTCAAATGAAGCGAAGAATAAAGGCCATTCCTCTGGTTCCCAGTGAATGCTGGTAAATCCTTCGAAATCGCGTGACGAGCAGCGATCTGGCTTTCATTCAGCAGACCCGATCTTCCCATGGCGGAGTGAAACTCTCCAGACTCATATGGGTGATACTCTTGAGCAGTGGCGCGTGGTAGACCAATATAGGGAGCAAACTTGGAGATGTTTGACTGTTGGTTGCACTGTGCAAACGGTAGAAAATGAGAAAACTGATCTGCTCGAGATGGAACAAAAGTCGAAGCGTCAGGTCCTCGAATTGGTGGAGGTGAAAAGGATACTGGTACGTTTGGTTGTTTGTAGATTTGAGCTGGATCAGTTGTCGGAAAATCCGGACGGTTGTTGGAAAAAGATGGAACATCAACCGGGACGTGCAGTTGTTCTTGTAAATGCGGATTGAATTGTAGCGCGCTGCAATCTTGTTGAACCACATGTGAAGCAATTGGTCGAAAATCACCATAGTTATTTACCGGTGACAAGTGAAAGCCAGGAGGATCTTCCCTGACGTTTGGTACTGCAGGCCTGCTTCTGTAGTTTTCTTGTATCACAGAATTCTTAGTTTCCGACGAATCAAGTAAAAGTTGGAACCGGCGGAGCAAAAACTTTCGTTCGATGGCTTCCTCTTCTTCCAACAGTTTGATCCGTAGTTCAGCAGGAAGTTTGCTAAGAAGCTCGGAATCAGTAGAACGTGGATTGGGAACTGGCGACATAACAGGATGCACTATCGGTGCTCGTGGAGTACGAGGTCGTGGGATTGGTGGCATCGATTTTGTCAAATGATTATGATACACTTGCATTTGCGGGGTTTGCGTACGTGTTGAAGATATAGGCGAGATTGGTGGTGGTGGTAATGATGACTGCGGATGAGGTAATGGCTCATCCGTAGGAGTTTTTGAATGTGGCGATCGTGGAGCAGTAACTCTAGCATTATTGCATTCCCGGCAGCTCCAATTGTGATTTGCCACCTCTTCTGTTACTCCGACGCAGTCAAAATGAAACCACTGGTCGCAATCGTCGCAACAAACCATCTCGTTGTTCTCTGGCAGTTGGCAAAGCGGGCAAGACTGTTCCAGGTTGTCATTCGGCACCAGCTCCAGATTTCGGTTTCTTCTCGACATCTTGATCCGGGAAATGAAATTTTAAAATGTTGCTTTAACAACGAGATAAAACAAACTTCTGAATTCTAAACGCGTATATTTCAAATGGCACGGTTAAAATTTCCTGAAAGTGTTTACAGTTTGTCATTTAGTGTTTATAAATCTATAATTGCTTCGCTTACATTTTTTTTTATATATATAACATTTATTTATTTATTCAGTCTTCGCCAAGAAATTGTCGGACAGACTAAAATTCAATTATTAAATCCTTATAACAAACACATTTCTGGACATATCGAATTCAAACAAATGATACACTTCATTGAACCGTTGGCAACAAACATCCAAGGGATTATTCTGTCCGTATAGAGTACGATGTGCTGCTTGCCGGAAGAAAACAAATTGTCTGGTTGTTCTACCTGGAGCGTTGATTCGAAGCTTGCCCAAAACTTCAGCACAGTCAAGATTGTTGTTAAGAAGGTCGAAAATCAGCAGTCTCTGGGGAAATTTTCGTCGTTTTTGCAGTGTCGGTAAGTGAATCAGTGCGCAGCGTTCTTCATATGTGGTCAGATGTTGGTCTTTGCTCCAGGGGAGATGACGAAGAACATATCGGATAAAACTTCTCTGCACACGTTCCAGACGAGCGATGTGAACAGCGTGGTATGGGGCCCAAACAGTAACACCGTATTCCAATATACTGCGTACGAGCGACACATACAATGATTTGAGGCAATAGACATCTCTAAATGCCTGAGTGTGGCGTCTAATGAACCCAAGAACGGTGAAAACCTTAGCGGTGACCGTTGCAATATGCTGCGTAAATTTTAGCTTGTTGTCGAGCACGATACCCAGGTCTTTGACGGCTGCAACTCTTCTCACTTCGGTCGACCCCATCGTATATTCAAATGTGATTGGTGAGCAAAGTCGCGAAAATGTTATCGCATGACATTTCCTAATATTCACCTCCATGCCATTTATTGAGCACCATCCCAGCAGAGTATCTACATCCATTTGAAGAGCACAGCAGTCCATACTTGATGTTACTACACGAAACAATTTCAGATCGTCTGCAGCTCAGAATCGATATTCCTCTGTAATTTTGCACATCGTGGACGTCACCTGATTTATGAATAGGGATTATTGATGCAGTTTTCCATAATGCGGGAAACTGCCCTTCTCTCAGCGAACGGTTGAAAAGCAAAGTAGACGGCAAAGCCAACGAGGAGCTGCATGCCTTGATGAAAGAAGGTTGCAACTTATCCGGTCCGACTCAAGTATCCGCAGATTACTCAAGTACCGTTCAGACAAAGGTGGTGAGTTATTACTTACACACTTCGAAAGAAGGACGAGAATAAGTTAGCTGAGTCAACTGATGATGACGATGTACTGCCTTTGTAGAAAACGTTCTGAGGAATTCCATTGGACGATAAATGTAGTTTGATGTGTCTCCAAAGCAGTTGTGGTTTGGTCCTGACGTCACTCTGCACACGGCTTATGTAAGATCTAAAGCATGCTTGGCATACTAAAGCATGCTTAGCATACATTTCGTGGTTACTCGTAAGCTTCACCCAGATCGGGAATCTTCCTGTTCTAACTGGAACCTACTCAGCCTGTGTAAATTATGTTTTTTTACAATTGTATTAATTGTTTCTTTTGTATTAATTTCTATAAATTTTACCGTTTTTCAGCAAATTTCAATAATGATTTTGATCTTTTCACGTCCGCAAACTGACGTTGGATGTTCTAAACAGCCTGGACGACCCAATTCAATTCCTACAAATGATCATAATTCAATAAAGTATCGAGATCGAGTCATTAAATAATTAGTTATTTTGTACCTGATCTATGGATTCGAAAAGGTCTATTCTCGACACTAATGCTCGCAAATAAATTTTATAAAACTTTAAATTCAAATTCAAAAAATTATCACTCCTGTTCTTTCAATTGATGTTTCCAGAATAATCTAGAAATTACATTTTTCTCCCTATGCATTGACGTTGCCCTGCCTACTTGTAAATGTCAACTTCACTTCGTTAGTAATAGTTTTTAAATAATAGGTCTCCCGTTAATGTGATACCAAAGTAGGTGCGGCGTCACGTAAGGGGCGTACGCAACACCCATTACATCATTATTTGTTCATCTATCTTTTAAAAGTAAAACAAAAATTGAACCGAGAAAAAATATTCATAACTAGAATAGTGAGGAGCTGATGAAGTGAGGGGGCTCAAAAAAAGTTGTGCCATGGTGTACACGATTCCAGCCCTTCTGGTTATCTAAAACAAACAAAAAATCGAACAGATTCTGAATCAGTAAAAATGCCGGTATCGCATGAATCTCGGACAAGTCAAAAACATCTTTTTGATAAAATGGCGGCCGTTTGAAAAACAAAATGCGGTTTAAAACGGTTTTTTTTGCTTACGTTTCAGGATTTTTTAAAAATAGTAAGATTCAAAAAAAGGCGCTTTTTAGAGGTTCATGCGATAGAGAGATGCATGTAGATTTGAAGTTCATTGTTATGGCCGTACCAGGTTAGTATCAGTAAAATGGCTCTAACTTGGTAAATAATAGGATTTTTGATAAGTCCTTTCTACTCCAATATTAAGAAAAAAGCTGCGGAAAGTCATCGCATTTTGGTGGAATTTTATGGTAACCATGCTCCAATTGAGCAAACGTGTCAGACGTAGTTTGCACGGTTTACAAGTGTTAA
The DNA here is from genome assembly GCF_029784135.1 of Toxorhynchites rutilus septentrionalis. NCBI lineage: Eukaryota > Metazoa > Arthropoda > Insecta > Diptera > Culicidae > Toxorhynchites > Toxorhynchites rutilus. The sequence goes on along the minus strand of NC_073746.1, from coordinate 202,138,974 downwards.
TTTTGACTTGGAAGACGAAGAAAGTTCCGGACCGCCGAAAAAGTTTGAAGATGAAGAATATGAGGCTTTACTCGATCAAGATCCGTCACAAACGCAACAAGAACTTGCAGATACACTTGGAATAGCTCAGCAAACCATATCCGATCGTTTAAAAGCAATGGGAATGATTCGGAAGATAGTGTGGCGTTGTCTTTATTATCCTTTGATACATCAAGTAACAACATAGAATACATGACAAGGGCGTAGTATAAAGAGGGGGCATTGATTACTTCACTTTACATCTTCCCCTTCGTAAAAAGAAAAAAAAATAACAATGTTAACTTAAAGATTCATTTTAACAATTGGTTTCACATGTCTGCCCGAGCGGGTGACGTATTGCTCCTCCGGAATAGGCTGAGGTGTTGTTGATTGGATCGGATGTTGCTCTACGCTACTCGGTGCGTCTGGTTGCGCGGTGACACCATCTGGCATTGGTAATCAGCCGCCTCGTCTGGTAGTTCTGGAATGGCTACGGCTGACTTCCTGAGATGTTTCGTATTCCGACGATAGGTATCACCACCGTCAGTCTTCACTATCACTGATCTTGGGTTCTCTGTTTCTGAGGTCACTCGTCCAGACTCCCATCGTTTTGTACTGGGGTTCTGAATAAGGACACGATCGTTCGCAACTATCGGAGGTGGAATATGTGCTGATCGATCGTAATACTTCTTTTGTTTAGTTCGTTCTATTTCCATATTTTGCTGCACGTTCTCGAATAACCTAGGTTGAAGCTTTTGTGTTACGGTTGGAAGTGGAGAGTTGGTGATCCGATTTAGGAGTCTCTGGTTCGGTGACTGTAGTTCGGCATTTCTCGGTATATTTCTGTAGTTCAGGAGAGCCATTTGTACCGAACTGCTATCCTCGTAGCATTTCTTCAGTATTCCTTTTGCTATCTGCACTGCTCTTTCGCTAAGCCCATTGCTTTGGGGATAATATGGACTTGAAGTAATGTGTGTAAATTTCCAATCCATCGTAAATTGCCTGAACAGAAGGGAGGTGTACTGCTTTGCATTATCACTGTAAAAATCTTCAGGAACACCCAGATAGCGAACCACGTCTGCAGATGGTCGATGACCTTCGATGACTTCATATTCCGCAACTTTTTGAAGTTCAGCCAACCCGAGTAGCTATCGATCACGCGGATGTAGTTTTCTCCATTAAAATGGAATATGTCCGATCCCACAACTTGGAATGGAAGCTCGGGAATCCTGTTGGCACTCATAGGCTCTTTCACATTATTTCTGGAGAATTTTTGACACACTACACAGTCTTCAACAAATTTTTGGATATCCCGTCCCATACACGGCCAAAACATAAGCTACTTTGCACGTCTAATGCAGGATTGTATACCGAAGTGCCCAGAATGTAGAATGACCAGTGCTTGCTTACGGAGTAGGGGAGGGATGAGAATACGATCACCTTTGAATATGACTCCTGCATTCGTCGACAGCTCGTCACGGTAGTTCCAAAACGGTTTGAGAGATTCGTCTAGTTGACCTTGATCCTGCGGCCATCCCGATAGTAATCTCTCAAGAAGCTTCTGAAGATTGGAATCATTGCTTGTAGCTGTCTCAATTTTATTCATCCACGACTTTGTGACATTCATCACTATATGCACTTGTAATTCTTCATCCGCTGCGTCTGCTGCATTCTGTACATCACGACTCAAAGTATCCGCTATGGGTACATTTTCTCCTCGCACGTACTTGACTTCTGGACCATAGGGCAAGACATCCAAGATGATACGCTTTAATCTTGGAGGAACTTTATCAAGCGGCTTCTTGAATATTGACTCGAGCGGTTTATGATCGGTTTCAACTAGTACCGGTTTTCCAAAGAGGTAAGCATGAAATTTCTGACAGCCAAATCGAATAGCGAATGCTTCTTTCTCGATTTGCGGATAATTCTGCTGCGCTGGTGTTAGTGCTCGTGAGGCGTAAGCGATAGGATGACCTTCTTGCATCAATACAGCCCCCATCGAATGCGAGCTGCAATCTACGGATAGAACATTCTCTTTGTTTACGTCGTAGAATTTCAGAACAGGTAACGAAGTCATCAGGTCCTGTATAGCTTTGAACGCTGATTGCTGCTCGTGTTCCCAAAGCCATGCAACGTCTTTTTGCAGGAGAAGCCTCAGAGGAGCTGTAATTTGAGAAAGATTTGTTATAAATTTTGAAAGATAGGTCACCATTCCGATCTGTCGTTGCAGCTGCTTTTTGTTTTCAGGTATTTTCAGATTTTTTATTGCTTCGATTTTTTCCTATCCGGTCTGAGCCCGTCAGCTGATACTATGTGACCAAGATACTTGACTGATGTTTTAGCAAATTGGCATTTTTCTTTATTTAGCTTCAGGCCTGCTTCTTTGAGTCGATTTATGACTGTATTAGTAATTCCGTTCAGTTTACCTCTTGATTCGGCGTAAATCAGGATATCGTCCATTGAAACGTCAGTTCCTTCGATTCCATCCAGAAGGGAAGAGATGAGGTTTTGGAATACCTCGGGTGCCGACGCCAATCCGAACGGGAGACGTAAACACGAGTATCTTCCCCAGAGCGTTCCAAACGTAAGGTACTTCTGCGAGTTTTATGCCACTTTTACTTGCTAGAATCGTTTCTTGCAGTCCAGAATGGAAAACCACTTGGCGTTACGAATTCTGGAAGCGATCTCCTCTATGGTGCGCAAGGGATAGTGACGACGAAGAATATGCTTTTTGACGTCTGTCGGATCGATGCATGGGCGAATTTTCTTATTTTTCCTCACGACGATGAGATTACTCACTACCGGCGTTGGTTCTTCTTGTTTTCTTATGACTCCCATTTGCACCATATTATCCAATTCAGCTTTCACTTCTTCACGAATTTTATGTGGAATTATTCGCGTTGGACGAATCTCAAATGTCGCTGCTGGTTTGAGGTCAAGCTAATATTCGAAATTTTTGAAGCAGCCAAGTCCATAAAAAATATCGTCATTTGTGTTCACGGTATTCACTCGTTGTATTAACTGCATGTCAACGCACGACTTCTTTCCGATAATCGGCACTACATCTATGTCTACAACTTTGAATGTCAGATTCATTCCACACTTTTTTATTACGCTCGGAGCTGTCAGTTCGCCTATTACTTTTGTTTTCGCACCGTTATACGACAGAATGTACTTTGTTTTCGATTTATGAAGAGAGCCGATTCTACTAGACAGTTCCAGTGGTAAGACATTGCACTGCGCACCGCAGTCGAGTTTGAATTTAATTTTCTCCGTACCCACCGTTACTTCCTCATACCAATCATCATCCTCGTCTCCTATTTCAACAGCATGCAAGTGCAAGTCAACCTCTGCTTCTGATGAATCCGTATCGTCAATGCATTTTACTACGACGGCGGCAGCTTTTTTCACTTTTGGTTTTCTTTCCATGGTTTAATATCAGTAGATGAGTCTTTCTTTCCGCTTTTTTGATTGCTTCTGGATCCTTCTTCTGAGCATCCGTAAGCTGAAGTCCTTTGTATGTCCCTATGACATCCGGTCCAAGACTATTCATCAGAATTCCCACTTGTCGATCCTTCGGAAGTTGATTAATTCTCGGAGCCAGTTCGAACCATTCATATTGTTCCAACCAATCTTTCCAAACTCTAGCTTTATCGGATTGATTATGTATGTGTATGCGTTCTGGCGGCTGTGCGGAAAAGTTTTGTACTAGCTTTTGCGTAGTACCACTGTTCTCGGAAGTCGTCATTTTTTGCGAATTCCCGTATTTTACATTATTTCAAACACGACACACTCGTGACTTTCGCTCTTCCGAACGCACCAACCGTATTTACGAAGATTATTATCGATATTACCGTTTAAAAACACGAAAATAGTGTCTAGCAAAAACACGCACTTCTGACACCATGTGGCGTTGTCTTTATTATCCTTTGATACATCAAGTAATAACATAGAATACATGACAAGGGCGTAGTATAAAGAGGGGGCATTGATTACTTCACTTTACAGATAGGACATTGGGTGTAATATGAAGTGAGGCCACGAGACGTCGAACGCCATATTTTCACGTGCGAACAACTGCTCCAACGGCATAAAAGAAAGGATTTTTTGCAACGAACCGTTACTGGCGATAAAAAGTGGGTTCATTACGACAATCCTAAACGTCGGGCAACGTATGGATACCCCGGCCATGCATCAACATCGACGACCGCGCGGAATATTCACGGCCAGAAGGTTATGCTGTCTATTTGGTGAGACCAGCTGAGTGTGGTGTACTATGAGCTACTAAAACCGAATGAAAGCTGTTGTGATGTAAGCGAGGTGGCCAATAAAATCGCGGGTTAAATAGTTAAAAACTAAACTGTATTTAGAACAATAAAACGTGACTATATAATTCTACATCACAGTCAATATCTATTGAAGAATGACACATAATAACTTTTTACACATTGACGTCAACCGAACAGACAGGTTGTCAGCGGAGAGCCTAGTGGTTGTGTTTGGTTAGGGTGGCAAGTTAACCCCAACAAAACTATTACGAGGGACCTCTTCTTCTTCTTCTTCTTCTTCTTAAATGGCACTTACGTTCCTAGAGGAACTTCGCTGTCTAAACGTATTATAATATTACTTGCGTCAATTTTTAGTACTCAGTTGAGATTTCTATGCCAAATAACACGCCTTAAATGCATTCTGAGTGACAAGTTCTAGAATACCCGTGACCTCAGTGCAAATCGGAGGAAAATTTTTTGACGAAAAATTCCCCCCACCAAAACGGGAATTGAACCCGAACTCCCGGCATGTTAGGTGTGACGCTAACCAATCGGCCACGGGGGACCTCTACCGACGACAATTGATGCGTTTGAGCCGTACACTGAAGGAAAAATGGCCACAATACTAGCAAAGACACGATAAAGTTATTTTGCAGCACGACAATGCTCGGTTGCATGTCGCGAACCCGGTCAAAACATACTTGGAAACGCTGAAATGGGAAGTCCTATCCCACCCGCCGTATTCTCCAAACATTGCTCCGTCCGATTACTACCTTTTTCGATCGATGCAACATGGCCTGGTTGACCAGCACTTTCCCAATTTTGATGAAGTCAAAAATTGGATCGATTCGTGGTTAGCTGACAAAGCGGCCGATTTTTTCCGCAAAGGGATGAAATGTATGAACATATCTTGTTGAAGTCATAATTGTTTGTGTTACAACGAAATATATTCAAGGTGGTCTTATAGAAGTTGGACAGAGTTTATACCGCATGACAACCGATGATATCTGAGTATCAACACGACTTCGTCAGTAAACGATCGACAACGACTAATCTTATGACGTTTACTGACTTCTTGTTGACAGAAATTAAGCAGATGCAATTTACTTCGATTTTTCGAAAGCGTTCGACAAGATTCCCCACGAACTTGAAGTAGTGAAGCTTAGACACCTGGGTTTCGCGCATTGGATATGTGAATGGTTGAGTTCTTACCTATCTAGGCGGAGGGCGTATGCAAACATTTATGGCTAACACACAGCCCCATCACATTAGGGATGCAGCAGGGAATTGCTCTTGGGTCGCATATTTTCGTTCTGGAGTGACATTGCGCATCTCGTTTCGAGATAATCCAAACTCGAATTGAATTGATTTTAGTATTATGTATCTTTTTCGAGGTATTATTTTCAGTGTACTAGATTTCGAGCAAAATTTGTCTCGAAGAGCAAAATCAAATGTGGCCTGTAAACAAAGCAAACCTCACGAATATTGCAAATATCAATGCTGAAATACAAATTTAATTTGATATAATATTAGAATTGTGGTTAGAAAGAAAAGATCGAGAAATGTTTTTTGATGATGGTGATAGTGAAGAAGAGAGTACGCTTATTCCACAGAGGCGGGAGTTGAGGGATAAAAGTGACTCTCATTCGCTAAGTGAAAATGAGTGAGTTTGTCTTATATACGTTTCCGATATAAAGTGTCGGCAGTGAAAATTTCTCTCTTAAAACAACAAGAAATTTTACGCCTTCGCGTGAGTTCGAGATTTTAGACTGACTTTATTTTCAATATGTACAATATTTATATACACCATCTTAATCTAAAATATGATGAATATCTCCTCTCTGTTTCTTGACACCGTTAACACATCGGTTCCATTTTAAGATCACCCACGTGGGCAATCTTCCTATGTGTGTACTAGTGACGACCACGTGGTCGTCACCATGGACCTTATCTTATTTTCGAGTTGGTCCTTTCCATCCTTCGCCTAAGCGATAGGCTGTGTAAACTCGAACAAACATGCATGACACATGCATTATTTCACCCCCGTTGGTAGATGTTTGCGCACGCAGCGAAAGATGGGAAGGGCAATAAATTGCATCCTAAGTGATGCATACATTAAATTGTTTACAAGACGCAATCTAAATGTTGCGCTTCGTCCTAACTAAGCGACTATTTCCCATTTGGGTTTTATGATAAGCAATAACTGAAGGACCACAAGTATTTTGAAACTTAATCTATACAATGAAAGCAAACACTTGTGTTTGCCTTGCTCTTACTCATATTCTCCCTTCGCTCAGCTGGGGTCTTATTTCAATATAATGTTAAGTTTTGCTTATTTACAACAAAGTCTTATCAGTCCGCGACAGGCAGTATATCAGACTTAGTCGAGAAGCATTCAATAATATTTCGGATACAACCGTGTTCCAAACAACTTTCAGAAGCACTGCTACTCCTGCAGCTATGAAATTAGAGGCCGTTTTAAATCTTCTGGCTTCTGGTCGTACCAAATTAATGTAATGAAGAGAAAACTTTTTACTTGGTGGGGCTCAACCAACAGTTTCATCAGTGTTCAATGAAATGATGTCACTTCTGGAAAGAAGCTTATGCGAAAAATGGATCGAATTGGATACAACATCGTTTAATGAAACAAAGCAATGTTTCTTCGACAAATTCAAGATATCCGGTGTATTGATGGTACCATATACCCATTCTAAGGTCTACGGAAAATGAACAAATGTACTACAAATGTGTACTTATTGTATTTCATTGTGATTCCATAGTGCTGAAATCAAAGTATTGTATTTATACTCACATACTTGTACAAATAAACGTCAAAACCAATTGCAATTGAAATTTTCTTTGTCGTAAGGTTTAGTATTAAAATCAACGTTTGGCTAACATTTTCCCATACGACGATCAACCATTTCTTGTCGAGACATTTGTTCTCGTTTCGAGTAAAAAAATGCTCGAACATAATGTTACGTAATGTCAAACTTTGCTCGAAACTCTACTACTGCCTTTTTCATTTCGAGCTCGCTTTGAAATTCATAATGGCAAAAGTGGTCGAAACCAAGGAAAGTAGAGTGGAAGGTAAAACGTAATGTCAGAATTGCCGTTCGGACGTATCCCGTAAGTTTGAACTTATTTACATAGATGGTATCCAAACAACACTAAACATTGACTACAGTTTTGCCGGCACGGTTGATTGTCGTTATGAATCAGCACAAAAAACAAAGCTGCAAATTATGCGCCAGTGGCGGTACCACGATCAAAGCACTCCCTGAATCACATTAGCCGAGCCAGCTGGTGGAAGCATATGCATAAAGGTTACTAGGTTACTATTTTCAACGACAACTGTTTATTTATTATACTGCTTCAAATACCTTCGACGAAATCAAATGTAACCATACCAACGTAAGTAATAACATAAACAAATCCAAACTTTTCGTCTTGCCATTCCTCAAACGTATTTTCTAAATAGTGTAAATTACGAGCCACCTGTTAACTCCACCATCTTGGTCGAAACGAACAAAAATCACTCGTTTCGAAATGCGCAATGTCATCCCTGTTCACAAACGACCTGTGCTTTCGACTGAATGCTGGAAAACTTCTTTACGCCGACGATCTGAAAATTTATAGAACAATAACATCTCATCTTGACTGTTGCGCGCTCCGGGCTGGCGTAGAGAAGCTACGGTGGTGGTGTCGGGATAACGAAACCCGAATATCAATTGAATATAAAACAGTGTCATTCACCCGCCGGCTTGTCTTGAATTGAATTCCGTTATTCAGTTGGACCCGAAGTACTAGAGTGTGTTGATTCCATTTGCGAGCTTGGAGTCGTTCTAGATAACAAATTGAGATTCAATGAGCATATCTGTGTCACTACCGCTAAAGCGTTTGCTGTCCTTGGATTTGTTCGTCGAGATGTTTACGCATTGTTTCATAGTACGTAGCAATTTGGATTATGCTGCCTGCGTCTGGTCTCCGTTTCATCCGATATGCTCTCCGACAACTGCCTTGGACAGATCCAGATCATCTCTTTGATTACTCAAACCGCTGCAGACTGATCGCGTTCGAATCGTTAGCTTCTAGGCGTGCCAACCTTCAAAAATATTTGTGTTTGATCTGTTAAATGGAAATTTTGACTGTCCATCTTTATTGTATAATGTATCGTTCTATGTACCATCTCGACAACTAGGGGAGATGGGGGTAAAACGGACATGTTAAGGAAAACACCAATTGTATTTTTGGAAACTCATGTTTTCAAAAATTTAAAAGCAGTTTCTTATAGTTTAATATACTGGTTTTCGAAATAACTGGCCAAATGTTTTATAAAAATGTGTGTTTCCATGTTTTTTACTGAATTAAAACAAGCCGAAAAGTATAACAATTTCATCGTTGCGGGTATAATGGACATGTAGTGGGGGGATATGGACAGGTTCATAATATACGAACCGTAGAGGTTTATCGCTCGCGAAAGGAATAATTTCACTCTCTCCCAGTGTTTGTGCGTCCAGTAACTGAAATAGAACAAAAAGAGAAAGCAATATAAAAAACAGTTCAATCCCTTCTTCCCTTCACTTTCCATCATGCATTAGATGTGATTATGGATATGACTGTCCATTTCAGCCCCCCAGTGCAATTATTTCAATAATTAAAATTTACCACTTACGAATGAATTTACTTTTCCGTACATACCTGATATCGCTTCTCTGTCAACTCACAAACCGAAATATAACTATCAGCGAATTCAATTTTGCAATTAAACCACTCAAAATGCTTAATATCGAAGCCGCAAAAGTTACATCCACACGCGGAATCATGTTCTATTTTCGGTTTTTGTTTCTCTATCCCACTTTTGATCAGTATTCATTGTCATAGGATGGTTTATATATTATAGAATAGCATGTAGAAGGGTTTCCCATCAACAGAAATTTGAAATTCATAATGCAACTATACAAATCAGCCACCTGTCCATCATACCCCCACTGTCCGTCTTACCCGCGGCTCCCCTATGTGATTTATTGTTTATCAGACGACATGGGACTTGCTATGGATTCCATAACTCCTTAGAAAATTGTTTCCGTGAGTTCAATAGTGCTTGTGCTGTATTCGATTTTAACATATCAAGAACCTTATTCAAAAATAGGATTAAGAGTTCAATATAAGGATTCAGTCTGTGAAATTATAAACAATTCGATACGGTGATAAATAAATAAATAAATAAATAAATAAATAAATAAATAAATAAATAAATAAATAAATAAATAAATAAATAAATAAATAAATAAATAAATAAATAAATAAATAAATAAATAAATAAATAAATAAATAAATAAGTACCTTAACATTAAAGTCGTCTCTTTAGTTTCGAAGACTGTATGTTGCCCCCTATGAGGTAATGAGTTATCGTTTAGTGGAGGTTCCTGCTACTCCTTATTGATATAACACTCGTGAATCTAGACAAAGTTTATTAATTTTATTTAAGTTTGCACATCGTCACATCGACCTAATTAAATAAATTAACATTTATAAGATCGAAATGTGTCTATACATGCAGTATTTGTTATGTTATTTTTAGTCTTACAATTATGATGAAAAAAAAAAACACAATTGGTTCAATTGATATTGCAATTCTTAATACATTTCAGATGAAATCTTATTTATTTTTTGATAATTTTATTTTTAATAATTTTCTACATGAATTATCCATAGTTTAATTGCTTTTCACATCTAAGTTTTGTTTCCTATTACCGGCGCAGGGGCGTTCATGGCATATCCCAACTTTTGTAAAGCATTTCTGATGTCCTCAAACACCCCAATATCCTCGATTGTACCGGGAAGAATAACTGTTTTATTCGCTGCAAAGTCAGCCATTGCTTTACGCATTGTTTTTCCTTTGGAGATGTTGTATTGTGTTGATTATTAATATTTATTCGTGACAAATACTACTTACCTGATCTGGTTCTGGGTAGGCTTTTCACTTTACCCACTAGTCGAAAAGACGCAATCGGGCCAATAACCTCTCGTATCAATGCAATCAGCTCCACGGATAATTTGGCTGTAGCTTTGTTAATTCCGTCCATGGTGACATATAAACAAAGCGGTATTTGCCCTTTTGTTGCTTCTGGTACTCCAAAAACAGCTGCATCAGCTATGTCGGGATGTCTACAGCAATATACAAAGAAATGCAATCATTTTGCGCGTTATCATTGGTTTTATATTTTGCTTTTTCTTGTTCTCTATTACGTAGTACAAATTAAATTGCATCCTTTCTTTCATACCCATTTATATTAACCTTAATAAATTGAGTTGGAAATACGATTTGTATAATGACCCATCGACACAAAATATTGACGAAATAAACTGTACGACACTATCTCGATGATAATGATGAAACATACTGTATCCGAATCGGACGCTCCAGCAAGTTTAGTGGCCGAAAAATGTACAACAAGATTAACGTAAAGATGGATTTTAGGCAGCATACTGTGCCAACAGCCTTACACCGCCACGGATCGATGATATGTCCCCGGAAAGTTCATGTTTTTTCTGTGAAATTCGCTAGAGAACTTCTGATTTGGCCATAGATTTAACTGTTTGTGGTCGTATGTATGCCCTCAGCCACCAAACCTTTTTTTTACCGTTCTGTTCGTATATCAACTAGAGCAAAAATGATCTACTATTCTTTTCAACAACTAGCTGACCGGCGAACTTCGTCTCGCCCAAAATATTTTTTATACGAATTCATCCGAACATTCACGTTCGAAAACGAAAGTTCGTGGGTTCAATCGCAGAACTCTCCATTGGGTGTCAAATCATAAAACAGGTCATGTTTTTATGATATAAAGTTAACGTTAATAACTATTTTCACTGTGAACGAATTCTCATGATTTACATACCAAACGAATCGGATATTCTCTAAGATTTGTTTGATATGCTATACATTACAATCCGTTAATCTCTAAACGTTTTAAATTCATGAAAACTGGAAGAACTTCCTTTTTTCTCATACATTTGTTTTGCCGATTTGTGTGATGACACTACCCGTATTTCGAATGCTTATAACTCGAACATTTCTTAACAGATCGGAAAGATGTTTGCATCAATTATTAAATAAAAAAATATTTTTCATGAGAGGAACAGTTGAATAACTATAAAATTTTGATTGGCCCGATTTACGGTTTCTCCAAAACAGCAAATATATATGCAAGTCGGGGGTATTTTTGTTCCCACCGAGCTGTTTTTCCCTAACGCGGACATCTAAAGGGTGTGTCACATCAAATTGAATCACGGAAAAAACGCTGTAGAAATTTAATTTTTAGGAATTATATCTTCTGCTTTCGCTTATAATCAGATAAGAGTGTATAGATCACGTTGGCCATGCTTCACTGTCAATTTTTCGTAAATTTGGAAAAATGTCGTTGAACGAAAAAGAGCGCCGTGAATTAATCCTGTGCACTCATTTCGAGAATCCGGAGTTGTCACATCGGGACATCGGTAAGATGCTGGGAATCGTCCAATCCACGGTCAGCAGAGTACTAAAACGATACTTCGAGAACCTAACCATCAACCGGAAGGTGAAGAACGGCAAAAATGGATGCTCCGTCAGTGAAAAAGATCACAAGCGCGTAGTTAAGCAGTTTAGACGTGATCCGAGAAGTTCGGTCCGGGATGTCGCCAATAAGCTGAATTTGTCAAGTTCATTCGTCTAGCGGACCAAGCAGCGGGAGGGCCTGCGTACATACAAGGTTCAGAAGGCTCCTAACCGCGACGAAAGGCAAAACATGGTGGGGAAGACGCCCGGAAGCTGTACACCAAAATGCTGACGAAGCCGCATTGCCTGGTAATGGACGACGAAACCTACGTCAAAGCGGACTTTCGTCAGCTGCCGGGCCTGTTGTTCTTCTCCGCAGAGGACAAATTCAGCGTTCCGGAGGAGATTCGCAAGCAGAAACTATCCAAGTTTGCCAAAAAGTACATGGTGTGGCAAGCGATCTGCTCTTGCGGAAATTGGAGCGCCCCCTTCGTGATGACCGGCACGGTAAACGGGCAGGTTTACCTTAAGGAGTGCCTACAGAAGCGCTTACTACCACTATTGAAGCAGCACGAGGGCCCGACCATCTTCTGGCCGGATCTCGCTTCGTGCCACTATTCAAAGGACGTGTTGGAGTGGTACGAAGCCAACGGGGTCACCTTCGTGCCAAAGGAAATGAATCCGCCCAACGCGCCGGAGCTTCGCCCAATAGAGAAATATTGGGCGATTATGAAGCAGGCCCTCCGGAAGAACCCAAAAGTTGTCAAATCGGAGGCGGACTTCAAGAGAAAATGGATTTCTGTTCAAAAAAAACTACAACCTGACGTTGTACAGAACCTTATGGACGGGGTAAAGAGGAAGGTGCGAGCATACGGGCTTGGGCTCGAAGTATGAATAAAAAGAAAATGCCAAAAGTTGTTTAATAGTTTTTATTTTACTGTCTAAAATTTTCAAAAGGATCGGTCTACTGGGCGAATTTCTACAGCGTTTTTTCCGTGATGCAATTTGATGTGACACACCCTTTAAATTAATGTGCCTGGGGGAATCCGCTTTGTCAAAACATGCAAATCAGGGGTATTTTTGTTCCCACCGAGCTGTGTTTCTCTAACACGGACTTCAAAGTCAATGTGCCTGGGGAAATCCGCTTTGTCAAAATATGCAAGTCGGGGGTATAATTTTTCCCACTGAGCTGTGTTTTCCTAACACAGACTTCAAAATTAATATACCTGGGGGAATCTACTTTGCAAATACATGCAAGTCGGGGGTATTTTTGGTGTTGAGTACTTTTGTACTCGCTTGTCGTTGTGCAGACCGGAATATGTTTCCCTAGAACATACTTTTAAACTGAGAAGCCTCGTCATTTCAGATACTAGAGGTGAATGAACTTTCGCGGTTCGCGAACTACGTAAACATGAGATGTGCAATAATTTCAGAGGGGAATGTAAAATACAATGATATTTTGACAATTGACTTCCGTTCACATCTTTTGGTAGTCCTAGGCAACACATCAAACGTAAAAGGACGTTCATCAAATTTATTTGTAACGAAGAACATAATCTATTACTCTCGTCGTTACTGGTGGCTCGGATTTCGATGCAATCTAAAATAATATTCGAAGCGGTAAACAAGTAGATTGCATAATATAACTGCGTAGTTCTACGTCGAAAATATGCGGTCGTGTCCTAGATGCAACCCCTTACAATTTTTTTTTCAAACTTTTCATCAAAGCTTTTCAAAAATTTCAAAACTTTTTCTCACCATAACATTGATCTATGAGCATTTACACCTTGGAACAAAGATCAGTTTCGATAACACAAACATCGAATGGGCTAACAATGCTTATCATGATGTAATTTTCGAATTCAATTTTCCAGATCTTCCGATCTTCTTTCAGAGTTTTACGGAACGAATACAACGAAATAAAGAAAGCTAAAATCGGACCATCCTTTTTTCGGGTTTTTCGCTTACGAACAGATTTGGCTTTCCATTTTCATTTATAGATAGATAGATGTATCAGTTTATACTTTTTCTAAACGAATTACAATATCTAGTGAACCTGTTCACGAATCAAAATAGTGCTTCTATGAATTATAGATAACGGTACTCAGTATAAATCAAAATTGAAAAGGCTTAATGGAACATTCTTTGTGTGGACACCGACTGGACAACATCGTTGCTGGACGAGCTGGACGGCGAGGGATCGAGTGCCTTTCTCAAGGCAAGAGGGCGGGGGTGGTAGCGCTGGAGTAGAGTAGTAGAGTAGAGTAGAGTTTTCAAAGGGCCTTTCTCAAGGCTAGAAACGAATGAACTGCAAAAGTTTAAAGTCTCTATAATACAAGACCTTCCTTCCTTAATGGAAAACTCCATTGAACTCCTGCGGCTCTGTGTAGATGAAAAAAGCAAAGGTTGACGGAAGACGCCAATTATTTTTGCGATATTTGTAGTCAAAAACCAGGACTGCATGTTGGGGACTGTTTCGAAAAATATCACATGAAAGAGAATTATAAAATATCATCTATTTAGCGTTTTCTGCGCAAGTTGATAAGCGCAAGACTCTAGGAAGAAATCGTTCGATTTGAGCCGTTTCTAGTTTGTAGAAAAAAATTTTGACTGTTTGTAAAACTTTGAGGGAAGATTCGAAAAAAAACTAGAAGTGGGTTATATCTTTGATATAACCGCAAAGTGGATGTAAGTCTAACGTTAACTTAGCAATAAATAAGTAACAAGCATATAAATCTTAGACATTTCATCTTTCGAATAAAGAGATTATCATACGACTTCGTTTAGTCGAAAAAGAATTATTAACGCTCAAAGGGGGAGTCGATTCCTCCTCGGAAATACTCAATAACCCCCAAAAACGATTGCAGCATTCGTAAACAAATATTGATGTGTAATATATTAGGCTGTCAAAAAAGTCCTGCGGTATTTTTTTTTGAATTTTCATTTGTTCATAAAATTAGTTACAATCATCTGTTTTAAGTCAAATATGCGCCGTTTTGTTCGATGACTTGTTCCCAACGAGATGCCAACTTCATAATACCCCTGTTATAGAAGCTCGCTTCCTTATTGGCAAAAAACTCGGATAGCCAATTTTCACAGGCCTCTTTTGTGGCTAACTTCTGACTACCTAGCTCGTTCGCCATGGAAAAAACAGGTGGTAATCACTTGGTGCAAGGTCCGGACTATACGGCGGATGCAAAAGAACCTCCCATCCGAGCTCCCGGAGCTTCTGGCGCGTCACCAAAGAAGTGTGTGGCCTGGCGTTGTCCTGATGGAAGACAATGCGGCCTCTGTTTATCAAAGATGGCATCTTCTTCATGAGTGCTACCTTCAAGCGGTCCAGTTGTTGGCAGTACAGGTCCGAATTGAGCGTTTAGCCATCGGGAAGCAGCTCATAATAGATTATTCCTTGACAATCCCACCAAACACACAGCAGTACCTTCCTGGCCGTTAATGAGGGCTTGGCCACCGTCTGAGTCGCTTCAGCGGGCTTCGACCACGACCGTTTGCGCTTCACGTTGTCCTAAGTGACCCACTTTTCATGGCCAGTCACCATCCGCTTCAGAAACGGGTTGATTTTGTTGTGATTCAGCAGCGATTCACATGCGTCGATACGGTCAAAGATGTTTTTTGCGTCAACGTGTGTGGCACCCATACATCGAGCTTCTTTGTGAATTCAAGCTTCTTCAAATGGTTAATAACGGTTTGATGACTTATCCCCAGCTCTTGGCCCCTGATGCTACGGCTGCTACTATGCCGGTCTTTCTCGGCTAATTCAGCGATTTTGTCGCAATTTTCGACGACAGGCCTTCCGGAGCGTGGCGCATCTTCGACGACCTCTACACCAGAACGAAAACGTTGAAACCATCGTTGTGCGGTGGAAATGGAAACTGTATCGGGTCCATAAACTGCACAAATTTTATTGGCAGCTTGAGATGCATTTTTGCCTTTGTCATAGTAGTACTGTAAAATATGTCGGATTTTCTCTTTATTTTGCTCCATATTTGCGACACTATAACTCACGAACGACTTAACCAAACAAAACACTGTCGAGGACTATATTACAGCGCGACTATAAAGGACTATAATACCTTTCCAACAAGCTATAGTATGACTCGATACAATGAATACAACTAGAACTAGGCGCTTACAACGACACCTCGCGAAAATACCGCAGGACTTTTTTGACAGCCTAATATATCCACTTCGATAATATCCACTACAGCAAATCATATCGTGTTCTTCACTATCAAATCCATAGTCAATGGCACCCATCGGTATCGAATTATCATCGATACCTCGGATTTCGCTAAATGCTTCTTTCAGTTCGGCCTGCAGAAACTTTTCTGAACTCTATCCATCAAATTTGGTGTCCCTGAAAAGGGCCGTTGATTATATGCTAAGGTACTAAGATAATAATGACGAAAACGGAAGCGTGACTGTTCAAGCACGCTGGATGTCCTTGGGCAAGTTTTTAAGGCTTTTGTGTGGCTTAGCACACAAATTGGTATTTTCGAACAGGCCGACTAAATATGCCTCGCTTGCCTCCTGCAGTGCCATAACGGCGGAAAACTTTGAAAGCGCACGTCGGTTTTGAAGTCCTGGGCAATTTCACGAAACAAACGCTGCAAAGTTAGTTTGCGGTCGAATCCTGATAGCGACGAATTTCACGCAAAGAGACGGTTCCCGGTCGTTAGCGATGTGGCTTCTTCATACCTCCTGTGGCAGGTGCGCTTTTCCGAGCTGCTTTCGCGGCTGTTCGAGAGAAAATAATGATGAAAGCAAAGGCCGTGTCGTGTTTTATAGTTCAGTTCAGTTTTTGCTTTTAAGGGATTTTAACCCATATGTCATATGTCCCTATCGTGTTTTATACTCAGATAGTGTGGAATGTATATCCGACCTCTTTCACATTCTTTTCATTATATTTGTAGCTCAGCCTAAGAGAGAAACGAACAACATCGAAGTAAGTATACATTAATGTATTTGGATCCGTACGTTCTTTAATCCGGACACTTTGCATTACATTCAATATCATATCGCAACCATAACATTTTGTACATGTTGAATTAATGCGATTGATTAGTAACGATTAAGTAACTATCAGTAACTATATTAGTAACTATCAATCGCATAAAATCAACATGCAAAAAATGTTATGGATGTGGATGTGGACTTCCTGTAGTGCCATAACGGCGGAACTAATTTTAAAGCTATTGAAACAAGTTTTCGGGTTAACAATTAACAATCATATAACTCGTGGACATTTTGTCTTTCGAATGAAATGATTATCATACCACTCCGTTGAGTCGGAAAAGAGGTACTAACGTTCAAAACCTTGCAGTCCAGCGTCACTCTCTCGTTTTCGGAACTTTGAACTTACACCCCGGTACAGAAACGAAAGACGTAGTCTTACGTCAAAATAATTCCCATGTTTTACAATGACATCCTTGTTAGTCCAATTGTATTTCGCGTTTGCGGAATTCAGCTTCGTGTTCCTTTAGTGTGAAGCGAAAATAGCAATGGATTCTCAGGTGGAACAGCGTGCTTTGGAAATAAAAATTATGAATGAATTTTTTTTTTATCAAACATGTATTTCATGTAACCGAGAAACATGTTATTTATAAGTGAATCAAGAATCTTGAGCGAAAATTGTATCTGAAAATAAATTTATATTATAATGACGAGTTTTTATAGAAGTATCAGGAAATTTATAATAGAAGGAAATTGTGAAGGGTCAATTAGAAGATCAATTAATGAAAAGTTTTGCGTTGAACCCACGAGCATTCACTTAGTAAGAAAAAGTGAAATTTAGCTATGTATCAATGCTTTTTCAAGTGAAAATAACCTCGACCAATACGACACCCATGTCCAAATTCAATACGTAGAGGCAAAGTGCCTGAAAAACGCATAAAACCCATATAACAGTACGTCAAATAACATCAAGACTTGGTGAAATTCTGGCATGATTTGACTAGTTCCCGCTACAACCGTTAATAGAATATTGTTGCATGAAAAGTTTAGGTGAATTGTTGAGCAGAAGTAAAAAAGAGTGAAAAAGTGACTCGGAATGCGGTTAAGTCTATATGCTTATCCCTAAATTATATGAGATAGTTTAGCTTCCTCCTCTCTTGTTGAGTGAAGCGGAACTTGAAGAAGACGCAAAAAAATGGTAAAAAGCAAACTGGCGATCTGTAACGAACTAAAGACAACGAGGCCGCTGCGAAAAACCTGATGGCGGGTATTGAGTGGATGGCATGGTGGCTCGGATTTGGCAAAGCGGAAGCCTAAATGAATATAGTGTTGATCGAACTACTGAAAGAGAATTAAGATGCATAACATTTTTTATATAAAAATCATTTTTCTTTGACGGTCCACCCTTTCGTTCAAATAACTGAAATGTTTTCCAATGGTTTATGAAACGAAGAACAGAACAGAACGCCTCGGTTGGTCACATTCTCCAGAAAAGGAGAAATCGAACGAGGCATTATCGAACGGATCTTTGATAAGGTAAGTATTTGATAAGGATAGCAGGTTTGATTGCCTTATCAATCTCTAGCTGAAATACTGAAGATCCGTTTATTAATTATCGTTCGATTCCTCTCTTTTCGGCATCCAGCCTTCAAGATCGTTGCCATAACTGAAAAGGCATGAACAGCAGCGTAAAAAAACATAGATGTTTTACGTCTCACATAATGTGTTTAACGCGTTGACTGCCACGTCAGTCACCGGTGACTGACACCGAATTTTCGTTCAGGCCGCGTCGGTCACCGGTGACTGACAGTATAACATATGATAAGAAAGGTAAATAATATAAGCATATAACCTCATGAGCATTCCCTATTGAACAGAAATACTTTCCACTACGATAAGAAACGATGGTACTAATACTTTTAAAAATGTCCATCGAATCGCTATAAAACCATGGCACTCAATATGTTAACCAATGAATGAAGTGAATCCAACTCTACAACGCCAATACAATACATTTTGTTCGAATTATAGCTACGAAAAATGCCACGATGCCAAACATTAATACAAAAAAAAACTGTCACTAACTGGTAAAACTCGATGTACATGCAAATAAAATACATCATCCATAATTAGATATGAAAATAATCACAAACCGAACAAATGTTTCATTATCGATAACAATTCGTTAACAGGTTTTCTCGATTACCTTCAATGATTACCTGCCGAAATCATGCTATCGTGGTGCTATCGTGGAAATGTTAATCATAATAATGCTCACATGTGTCTAATTCCTGGAAAGTGTAGGCGTTAGAGTGCATGAAGATGATTTAATAAATTGAATGATGTGTGCCAAAAGTATGATCCCTTGAAGAGATTGGTCTTATTCACAACATTGTTCCGTCAGTCAACCCGGTCAACATCACGGTTAACATTACGATCAGATTAAGATTTTTCATTGCCTTTTTTGAGTTTTAAGACATAATTTACACAGTTGTTGTTTAATATATCAAAAGTTTTTTAGCATGAAAATTGAAAATAGTATATTTTCCATTAAAAAAAGATGGATAATCGAACATTTTTTTTGAACACGAAAAACACTAAAGAAGCCATCTGGGTAGAATAGACACTTGTAAATATCAAGCTAAATGGGAACCCCTATGTGGTTTAACATAGGATCTATAGTAGAGTGCCAATGGATGTATGGGAAAAAAGTTACCCTCGAATTTTTAAAGGGAACTTGATTAAAAATGTTGATTCTCACGAAAAACTACCCTATGCAAAATATCAGCTCAATTCGACTTCATTTGTCGCACAGCGGTCAAAGTTTGAGTATTTGAAAACCAAAAAATCACCCAAGGGAGGAGTAAAGGAAATCGGGGTTTTCGAAAAAAAAAAAATTTGATGCCAAATGTCTTCAAATTGCAATTGCCAAATGTCTTCAAATTGCAAATTGCAAATTGCGAAAAGGTGCATTTTCCCCATACATCATATGGTGCACCATATAAGGACTCAAATATATGGTACTACTGCCAAAATGTTTTATTTAGTACCCTATACAATATTTTCCATACAGCTGGTGATTTGGTTTGGGGGCACTTTTTACTCCCTTACCCAGCCAGACCCGTTGGAAATATAAAAAATATATTTTCTCGACCGCGCAACACTGAAAAAAATCTGAAAAAATCACACGTATTCATAAAAGTCGTAGGAACACATTTAAATATGAATTAGAGCAGTACAGAATCTCTAAATCCAAAAAAAAATTCTAAATTAAAATATTTTTTTTAGTACTTCAATTTTTGATAAAATGTTTTTTGATAATTTTTCTTGATACATCGTAGTAAGATACACATTCAGTATTTTGACGTGGGACTACGTCTAACCGGAATATATGGAGGGTAAAATGAAAACCTAAACACAGAACATGCAGGAAAAAATGAAAGATTTCGAATGCTTATAGCTCGAACATTTCGTACTGGATAGGAGAGATGTTTGCATCACTTGATAGGGAATATTTCTACGTATCTATCGCAACTAACAAAATGTTGTTTTTCATTAGATAAACAATTGAATAACTGTAAAATATTAGGCGTTATCTAGACGCCCTAACTGCATCGTTTTGATTGGCCCGATTTACGGTTTCCCTAACACAGCCATCAAAACCAAGCAGCCTTGGGGAAATCGGCATTGCAAATACATGAAAGTAGGGGGACTTTTGTTTTCATCGAAAAATGTTCCCTAACACAGACTTTAAAACCAAGCAGCGAAATCGGCATTGTAAGCACACGAAAGAGCCTAGAGGCGAGTGAACTGAAAAGTTTAAACCCTCTTAAAGCCAAAAAGAAGAAAAAGAACACACGAAAGTAGGGGGAGCTTTTGTTCCCACCGAAATGTGTTCCCTAATAGAGATTTCTAAACCAAGGTGCCTGGAGAAATCGGTATTTCAAATTCATGCAAGTCGGGGGTATTTTTGTTCCGACTGGAATGTGTTTCCCTAACACAGACTTCAAATCCATGAAGCGTGGGGAAATCGGCATTGCGAATTCATACAAATCGGGGGTATTTTTGTTCCGATTGAAATGTGTTTCCCTAACACAGACTTCAAAACCGTGGTTTCTGGGGAAATCGGCTCTGCAAATAAATGCAAACTGCGAGTACTTTTGTCCTCGCTTGCCTTTGTGCAGAGTGGAATATGTCTGTCCTAACATGATCTTCTAAACTTAGGAACCTGGGAAAATCGTGCAGCCACTAGAAGCGAATGAACTTCCCAGTTTCAAGCAAATTCGAGATTCGAGAAGTATGTACACTTTTGGGATGTAAACTTCAGAGGGAACTGTAAAATAAAATAATCGTTTGATAATTTTTTTTTGTCTTTATTGAAAAGATTTTCAGCCTTAGGCTGGTTCATCAAACGTTTGATAATTCTTCCGTACATATATTTTGTTCTAGTCATCATACCAAACGTAAAAGGTCCGTCATTAAATTTACTTGTAACGAAGAACAATCAATCACAATAAATGAATTGACTTTACACGGCATTTGTTCATTTTTTTCACTCACAGAGCAAATATATTGAACTCAATTGAATTTGGAAACTGTTTCATTCAATCAAGAATTTAATCAATACAAACGAATGATTGCTCAGCTAAGGTAGTTCCACGTGAACCTTGCGGTTATATCATAGATATAACCCACTAATTTTTTTTTTCAAATTTTTATATTGAAGCTTTTGAGGATGGCGTGAAATAAACGAAAAAGTACGTTTTTCATTCTAGATCCTATGGTAAACCACATAGGGGTTCAAATAGACCGTCAAAATTTCTTATTTAATATCCTATACAATATTTGCCATACATCTGGTGATTTGGTTTGGGGGCACTTTTTACTCCCTCACCCGGCCAGGCCCTTTCTATGAATAATAAGTAACGGTACTCGGTATAAACGTAATATTATCAGCGTGGAAAGATAACAGGAACTCTTTGAAGGGAAATTAATTCCGACCGCAACATGGTAAGTCGTTATCCACCACTGATCATTTGGCTCCCAAACCACAAAGTAATTTCTATGTAAATTGCCGACTGGGGTACGAGTAACCATAGTGACGATCAAGTAACCAACCCCGTCTTGGTCGTATGCTGACAGGGTTGGGGGTCTATCCGACCGTCTGTTCACCATGGAGGTGCGAATCGAAATATCGTCTGTTCCCCATATTACGGGCAGCTAGACACTGTCCTCGTGCCAGCGTGGGATTCTAAACAAAGCTGTGCACGATGTTCCTCCGGCGATACAGGGGCCTACAAGCCATCCGTGAAGATGAAATGCGCAGGAAAATTCGAAACAGAAAAATCGGACCCACGCAAAGAACACTGACTAGAGATTGGAAACTCTGAACATGAAACTGCAAGTCGTGCAACTTTCTTGTAGTACCCGAATTCTTTCGGTTATATTGAGTGTTCGCAATTTCAACATCGTAACGCTGCAGGAAGTGCGCTGGAAAGGCTCGATGGTACGATCGTCTCAATACCATCCACGAGAGTTGCGGCAACACACACAAGCTGAATACAGCTTTCAACGTGATGGGGGAAATGCAGAAAAGGGTGATTGGTTAGTGGCCAAAAGAATGTGCAGATTAAGCAGATTGAGGATGTGAGGATGCGAAGAATTCTACGAACAGCTAAACTGTGAATACTATCCCTACCCAAACACGACATCAAATTCGTCATAGGTGATTTGAACGCTCATGTCGGCCAAGAGAAGGAGTTCAGACCGGTAATTAGCTGTACGTAGCACCTTTTTCCAGCACAGCCTTCAATACCGTTAGACCTGGAGATCACCCCACCAAACAAAAACACAAATTGATCACGTTTTGATCGTCTGTCGGCACTTCTCAGATATCATAGACATCAGAACCTTTCGTGGCGCTAACATCGATTCGGACCACTACCTGGGGATGGTCACACTGCGTTCTAAAGTGTCGGCCATTAATAACATAAGATATCCACGCGGAGGTGATCTGGCGTAGTGGTGAACATCCTTATCGCTAATGGTCACGAATTCAATTCTCACTTCCGACATTCTTCCTTCGGAATGGAAATAAAGCCGTGATCCTGGTGACGAACTATCCATAAGATTGAAAGTCACTAGAATACAGAAGAAAATAAGACATCAGCGCTCACCACGGTACCACCTGCGATGACTACAGGAGCCGAACGTTGCTGTAACATACTCATAGCGTCTTGAAGATGCGTTACCGAAGTTAGACGAACTGGATGCTGATCCCTTCGATGAGTGCTGAAGGCAGCAATAAGTAGCACAGCAGAAACCGTCATCGGCTATGAACAACGTGGACAACGGAACGAATGGTTAGACGACGAGTGCCAAGCGCTTCTGAGTGAGAAGGATGCAGCTATACTGGTGCACCCGTGGCCGAGTGGTTAGCGTCTCACATTATCATGCCGGGTGTTCGGGTTCGATTCCTATTCTGGCCAAGGGATTTTTTCGTCAAAGAAATTTCCTTCGACTAGCGCTGTGGTCACGCGTATTCTAGAGCTTGCCCCTCGGAATACATTCAAGGCGTGTTATTTGGCTTATGAAATCTCAACTAAGTATTAATAAATGACGCTAGTTAATGCATACGTTGAGACGGCAAAAGTTCTACAGGGAACGTTAACGCCATTCAAGAAGAAGAAGCTATGCTGCAACGAAAGACTCGAAAAATCTTGAAACGATAGAGATTGAAGCGAAGGCAGCAAACATATCTCATTCGGGAAAAAGTACCACCTGGGAGAGAAAGAGAGTGAGGAGATGGAGCTGCTTTATCGTTCTCGAGAATCGTGGAAGTTCTTCAAGAAAACAAAAACGCCTCAGACAATGGTTGTGTGCAGCAGGCCGAAATGTGCAGGAACAGGGAGGCATCTTGACGAACAAACGTGAGGTGATCGAAAGGTGGAGGCAGCTCTACGATGAACACCTGAACAGTGCGCAGACAGAAGACCAAGACGGAGTTGATGAGAATTACATCGGTACAGTGAACAACGACGATGTACCACCTCCTACATGAAGTTGAGGAGGCCATTAATCAGCTAAAGAACAACAAAGCAGCTGGTAAGGATGGCCTCGCAGCGGAGATTTTCAATGGAGGTTCGGGAAAACAGGTATAGTGTGTACTCCGGTTGATTAACATGACTTTCTCAATCCATGAACAGGATTTTCCCGAAAGCTGACATGACTGTTTCAGGCAAAGATGAACGGTATGCGGTGCAATGTACGGATCTCAGGCAATCTGTCGGAATCGTTTAATACTCACGGGGGACTTCGACAAGGCTCTTCTGTTCCTGTCTGCTCTTCAACGTGGCGCAGTCCCACTGTGTATAGTTCAACTGTGAAAATTCGAACAATAGGAATATTCTCACGTCGAAAAAAGACGACATGTGTGTCGATTGAATAGGAATACAATTACTCCTAAATGGCTACTGTGTAATAGATAAAAATTTATATCAGTGAGATAGGAATACTCTCACGCCAAAAATGACTACTGTGTAATATACAACAAAATTATCGTTAGAAAAAAATGTACACTAATAAATTCGGCTCTGTTGAAAATGAAATGAACAGACGGGATAAAAAAAAAGATTAAATACATGCCAGCAGGAGGGACTGATGGTAACAGAATTCTTCTTGGTAGTAGAGTTGTGATCGACGGCGACGAGTTCGAGGTGATAAAGGAATTTGTTTACATTGAATCGTTGACAACAACTGGCAACAGCAACAGCCGTGAAATTCGAAGGCGCATAGTCAACGAAAGTCGCTCCTACTATGGGCTCCGCAAATCTTTAAGGTTCAACAAACTCCGACCTCGTACGAAGCGTACCATGTAGAAATCCCTGATTTGACTGGTTGTTCTCTATGGGCACGAAGCATGGGCAAAGCTTGAAGAGGACTCACAAGTACTTGGTGTTTTCGAAGGCTGGGTGTTCAGAACAATATACGATGGTGTACATGAAAACGGAGTATGGAGAAGGAGGATGAACCACGAACTAGCCCAACTCTACGGCGAACCCAGCATCCAGAAAGTCGTTAAGGCTGGACAAGTGCGATGGGCAGGGCATGTTACAAGATTATCGGACAGCAGCCCTGCAAAAATAGTGATCGCATCGAAGAAGAGGAGCCTATCGAGCGAGTTGGTTGGACCTGCTGGAACAGGGCTTGGCTAGAATCGGTGTGGCTTGGAGTTGGAGAACTGCAGCTATGCACCGGATTCACTGGCGGAACAATGTTGTGAATAAGATCTAATCTCTTCATGGGATGTAGGATGTAGGTCAACAGTCGTCCAAACTGATGATTTGTCGAAAATCGAAGATCGAAGGTCTTCTTCTTCTTCTTCAATGGCACTAACGTTCCTAGAGGAACTTCGCCGTCTCAACGTAGTATTACTTGCGTCATTTTTATTAGTACTTAGTTGAGATTTCTATGCCAAATAACACGCCTTGAATGCATTCTGAGCTCTAGAATACGCGTGATCACAGTGCAAGTCGGAGGAAATTTCTTTGACGAAAAATTCCCCCGACCAGAACGGGAATCGAACCCGAACACCCGGCATGTTAGTTATGACGCTAACCACTCGGCCACGGGAGCACTATCGAAGGTCAACTAAACTAAATTTCACGGGAAACTTCGTGAATACGATGGGTACAAAACGAGATTCGAATGACTACTGAGAGAACGATTTCTGTTTTTTGTTTATTTTTTGACATGCGACAGTTCTACCGAAGTACAGGGTGACTCGAAAGTCATGAAGCTCTTCTAACATAAGATGACTATCAAAATAACATCAGTAGTCAAAACTTATACTTACAAACAAGCAACTGCCTACTTTACCACCAGTCCCCCTATGTATTAAGCAGCCTGAAATACAACACTCGTTGAGTTTCTCTCACCTCAATATTGCATCTTCTAAGCTTGAAGTTGATATTCTATGTCCGGCCACGTTGATAACATCATCATCTCGTGCCGTCACATACACGTAACCTCTCTCATCTTTATATCCTGCATCCATCGTGTCATAGAACCCCTGTTGATAAAATCGGATTCATGTTAAGGTTATGGATTGTATTTATACAGGGGATATAAGTTTACCGGGTACTTGTCGAAGTACACTTTTTTGAACATTTCGTCGTTTCGGTATAGTGTAGACATCGTTCCTGGAGGTAACGGTAGTTTAACCACAATGCGGCCTAGCTCATTCGAAGGTGCTTCGGAGCCGTCAGGATATAGGACACGTACTGTAGAATTCGAAAGCATATCAAGTATTTGTTTACATGTGTCGATATGGATATTTACCGTCATAGCCACAAAAGGGGAGTCCTGTTGTGAAATTGGGTGGATTCAGGTTATGGGCAAGACCCACACATGTTGCCGTGATAGCTGAGCCAGTTTCCGTCTGCCACCAGTTATTCAACACCGGAACTTTGAATATGTTTTCAATCCAACTCTGTATAAGTCATAAAAATTACAATTAAATGAAACATTATGAATTGAAGCAAAATGAAGCATACCTTAGTTTCAAGATCACAATGCTCTCCCGCAATGAATACTGTTCGAAGTGATTTCAGACTGTATTTTTTGCCATACTTAAGCTCGGGGTCAATGCGCCTTAACACTCTGAAAGATGTGGGCACGGAGAATAATGCAGTAACACTGTGCTGCTCAATGAGACGGAAATATTGGCCTGGATCCGGTGTACGATCAGGTTTGCCTTCATACATCACACTGGTCGCTCCGATAAGCAATGGCCCATAGCATATATAAGAATGTCCTACCACCCATCCCATATCAGAAGCACTCCACCAAATATCATCAGGCTGCACGCCATAAATTGTATCCATGGTATACATAAGCGTTACCAGGTGACCTCCAATGGGACGCTGTATTCCTTTCGGCTTATCTGAAAGGTAAGAAGAAACAAAATTCAATAGGAAAAAATATTGGCATGTAAATAACGGGAAGAAATCATCTGCTCAGTTTGAAGGACGCATCATGTAGAAGTGGCAGCGTATTCACGATCAGTCCCGCGCAAATCTCGGTAAACAATATTTCAGCTGTCTTTTAAATATCGGTGAATCGTAAGAGTAAAGCAGTGACTTTGTATCCGGAAGTTGTCGGTACTAAGAGAAAGATGATCTACAGAATCCTACGCGATTCACGAAAAAATTACGAAGGAAAAATCGCTACGAAGCCATGGGCTAAAAAAACATGGCAATTCAAGTGATGTTTCACTACTTACTTGGCTAATGTTTGACGTTCATTTTTCGTGATAGAAAATTATCACTGAAAATACATACCTGTTGTACCTGAAGTATACAAAATGTAAAGTGGATCATTAGATTCTACCGGTACGCATTCAGTTGGTTCATCAAATACAGACTCCCATGCGACATCTATTCTTTTGTCCAATTCTGAGAGTAAAATGCTCGATCGTTGAAATATTATATTAACTTGAGGTTTCCATTTCGACATCTGTACAGCTTCATGCAAAATGTCCAAATAAGGTATGACTTTATTGGGTTCTATTCCGAAATTCGCGGCGATTACAACTTTTGGTTCAGCGTGCTCGATTCGAGTACATAGTTCACTAGCAGCAAAGCCTGCAAAAAATCATTATTATCTACGAATAGGATAAATAGACATGTTAGCCTCACCTCCAAATACGACAGAATGCACCGCTCCCAGTCTAGCAGTTGCTAACATTGCCATGATTGCCTCTGGAATTAGGGGCATGTATATGACAATTCTGTCACCCTTTTTCACTCCCATCTTTTTTAAACCACCTGCAAGCCGGGAGACCTAGATTTTTCAATATAGTGGATTAAATAGTATCTTTTTCTTCGAGAATGCATCAATCCGTCATACTCTGGAAAGATTAATTTGTTTGCGTGTAGTCATACTTACCTTATCTAATAATTCATTATATGTGACCCGGCGAACTGTGTTTGTCATGGGACTGTCATGTATGAGCGCAACCTTTTCACCTTTTCCATTAAGTACATGACGATCCAACGTATTGTAGCATGCATTGAGTAGACCTCCTGAGTACCTAGAAATAATTATTGTATAGCAACCAAAGCAGATGTGTAGAGCATGGGTACTAAATTGTTCATAGCATCAACATGTACTGATGAATATTTAATTTTATGAAAGCTCGTAGAATGAAAATGCTAAAACAAAACAAACAGGTTTAAGTAGACGAATCTTCTAGCATTTTTGTAACCATCAGCACCCATCTGGGTTTCTACAAGGTGAATCGCCTCGCACCCGGTGTGAAAACTGTCCCAGGAGCATCCCAGAAACTGGTGGACACCATGTTGACTGGCCTCAAGCACACTTCCGGTTACATCGGTGACATCGTGGTTGATGGTGAAAAGCACTGGACAAACCACTATAAATAAATGATGATGATGGTCCCGCCTCCTTCCCCTACAGAGGTTTGAGCAAGACGAGTTATCTAAAAGATAATTTATTTTTTTTCAACATTGAAATCAGTTTAGCAAACATGAAAAACAAACTGATTTTATTTACAGATATAAGTTCAAAAAATTGCAATGTCCAAAAAAGCCAATACTCAGTCATGTCCGCCACAGAGCCGATACGGTCCCGACGAGGCCCTTGCAGCCAAGTGGTCCACCAGAGCACAAGTCCAACCGCCAGCCTTGTTTTAGATTGACTGTGAATACCCTCATTCAGAGAAATCGAGAAAATTTCCTTTACGAAAAATTTCTAGACTGGCACTTTCAAAAACTTTCAATTTAATATCCTTTATATCTGTGTCTCGCGCGCGACGCTCAATCTTTTGTAGACTACTTTTATTTTTTTAAAAACTAATACAACTATAAGAACGACAAAATAAAAATAAAAATAGTCCATCATCACCAAGATCATGACAGACATAATAGAGATCAATACAAATTTAAAAAAAAGATGATTTAAAAACAAAATTAAATAATCTACATAATATAATCCGTTAAAAAAAAACTTCGTCAGATTCATTGAAAATATTGAAAACAAACTGCAAAAAAATTGTCCACATTAAATTATCCGTTCGTATAAAACTTCGTCAGTAAAGATCTTCGTCATAAAAATAAACAAAAACTCGTTCAGCTGTTAAGAGAACACAGCTTTTACATGTGAAATACAGTGCCTCTTAAATTCTGTAAGTGTTGTTGCGCATTTAATATGTCTTGGCATCGAGTTGAACACATTTATTCCTTTGAAGTACAACGAATTTTGTGAAGCACATGACAATAAATTAGGTGTTCTTATTTCATTCGCGTTTTTAGTGTTATAACTATGAAAGTCACTTCCTCTTTCAACTCGATCACACAAATATCGAGGCAGCAAACCGTTAATTACTTTAAAAATGAACACCATAGTTAAATAAACAATTCTTTGCTTCACGGATAACCATTGCAGAGCGTCCAACATTCAAGATGAGGAAGTGAATCTGTTACATTTTAGTATCAACCGCATTATTTTGTTTTGCAAGCGCTGTAATCTCGATATTTGTGTGTCATTGGCTAAAAATAAAAAGGAAACGGAAAAAGTCTAAATGAGGAGAGATGATTGATTTGTATAGCTGTATTTTGCTGCAAATAGTTAAATCATTTTTCAATCGACATAAGATTCCATACTTCTTGGCAATTTTCTTGATGACATTGTCAATGTGAGTGTTGAACTTGAGTTTCATCAATAATCACGCCAAGATATTTAATGTCCCGAACTCGATCAATAGTCTCATTATCAATAACGATGGAGACGTTTTC
Source organism: Toxorhynchites rutilus septentrionalis (assembly GCF_029784135.1). Lineage (NCBI taxonomy): Eukaryota > Metazoa > Arthropoda > Insecta > Diptera > Culicidae > Toxorhynchites > Toxorhynchites rutilus. Next base: position 202,109,362 of record NC_073746.1, on the reverse strand, counting down.
ATTTAAACGATTTCGCGAGATTACCATATATTTAGTTTTACTTATGTTCAATTTCAATTGCTTATACTTCAACCATCTACTTAAAGAATGTAAATCTCCATTCAAATGTAAAACGACCTAATCTAAATCATTAGCTGCAATGAATAACACAGTATCATCTGCAAAAAGATTGATATCACAAAATCGTAAAACTCTTCGCATGTCATTGATATACATAATAAATAAAAGGGGCCCTAATACACTTCCCTGAGGTACTCCAAGATTATTCCCTAGGGGATTCGTTCTGTCATTTAAATAGCTTTCGAACCATTTATATGCAGTACTCGTAAATCCAAAGCGCTTAATCGTGTTCAACAACAAGGGCCTAGAAATTGTTTCGAAAGCGCGTTTTAGATCCAAAAAAACAGCAATGATATTCTCTTTGCACTCTAGTTTCTCTTTCCATTTTGCTAATACCAAGTTCAATGCGGTTTCACAGGAATGACCTTCCCGATATCCCGATTGTTCTGGTATTAGCAAAGCATTGCAATTTAAATATTCCAGCAGCTGGCCTTTAACGACTACTTCTAATATTTTCTCTAGCGTGTGCAACATATTGATGGGACGAAACTTTTCGGCTTTAATCGTTCCAGCAACCTTTTGAATTGGAACTATCAAAAATTCCTTCCATACCTTAGGCACATGCCCAGTTAGCAAAGATTTATTAATAAGGTCCAGCAAGATGTGATCGATGACATGAAAGCAATCTTGAATAACTCTAGCATTGACATTATCCACTCCAGCCGTTTTTCCTAAAGAAAAGCAAATAGTTCTAAGTTCATTTAATGTAATTGGATGAAAACTTTCAAATCTACAACTACTGTTAACCGGCTGTTTTATTTCATCAGGTTCATCAACCAATTCAATGGACTGATTGATCAATGAAACACTATTGACAAAATAATCGTTAAACTTAGATGCTATAGCCTGTTCAGACTGTTCAAGTGTGCCATTAAAAGTTATGGACCGCGGTTTGCTATTACTAGGTTTTAATAAAGATTTCAAAATTTTCCATAACTCCTTGCTGTTGCTTTGATGCAGATCAATCTTCCTCTGAATATATTCACAACGAGTTTTCTTAATCGACTGTGAATATATATTGCGCGCGTTTGTGTACATATTCCAATAATTTCCATCATTTGTTCTACAAAATTTATTGTACCATCTGTCTATCTCACGTTTAAGGCGTAAAAGATCCAAATTGTACCAGCTGTTCGAGTTTTTCATAGGAACAAATTTTTGCGTAACAAGCCGATTTGTACACTCTTTCAAGGTATTAGTTAGAACAGCTGATGATTCATCTAAATTACCGACCTCGAATGGAAAATCCAGGCTTCTCACTACGAGATTCGAAACAGCATGCTTCGAATATTTCCTCCAGCACTTTAATTTCACAACATCTTCGTTTACCACGAGATTATCTACAATATTGATAATTAAAGTCTCATGATCGGTTATTTTCAAATTGGTATCCGTGACTGTGTAAATAGTATCAAAATTGGAATAAACATGATTAATTAAAGTTTTACTGTGCCTGGAAATGCGCGTAAATTCATGTACTGTTTATTTCAAATTGAAGAAATCGGATACACGCTTCAAATGGTTCGAATTGTAGTCATCACGCCAATTAATATTGAAATCACCAGCTAATATATTCAATTTGCTAGAGTCAAGGAACATTTCAAGCCAGTTTTCTAAAATTTCAACAAAACGCAAGTCGCTTGAGCTGGGACTAGAGGGTGTGTCACATCAAATTGCATCACGGAAAAAACGCTGTAGAAATTCGCCCAGTAGACCGATCCTTTTGAAAATTTTAGACAGTAAAATAAAAACTATTAAACAACTTTTGGCATTTTCTTTTTATTCATACTTCGAGCCCAAGTCCGTATGCTTGTACCTTCCTCTTTACCCCGTCCATAAGGTTCTGTACAACGTCAGGTTGTAGTTTTTTTTGAACAGATATGCATTTTTTCTTGAAGTCCGCCTCCGATTTGACAACTTTTGGGTTCTTCCGGAGGGCCTGCTTCATAATCGCTCAATATTTCTCTATTGGGCGAAGCTCCGGCGCGTTGGGCGGGTTCATTTCCTTTGGCACGAAGGTGACCCCGTTGGCTTCGTACCACTCCAACACGTCCTTTGAATAGTGGCACGAAGCGAGATCCGGCCAGAAGAGGGTCGGGCCTTCGTGCTGCTTCAATAGTGGTAGTAAGCGCTTCTGTAGGCACTCCTTAAGGTAAACCTGCCCGTTTACCGTGCCGGTCATCACGAAGGGGGCGCTCCGCTTTCCGCAAGAGCAGATCGTTTGCCACACCATGTACTTTTTGGCAAACTTGGATAGTTTCTGCTTGCGAATCTCCTCCGGAACGCTGAATTTGTCTTCTGCGGAGAAGAACAACAGGCCCGACAGCTGACGAAAGTCCGCTTTGACGTAGGTTTCGTCGTCCATTACCAGGCAATGCGGCTTCGTCCTCATTTCGGTGTACAGCTTCCGGGCTCGCGTCTTCCCCACCATGTTTTACCTTTCGTCGCGGTTAGGAGCCTTCTGAACCTTGTATGTACGCAGGCCCTCCCGCTGCTCGGTCCGCTGGACGAATGAACTTGACAAAATCAGCTTATTGGCGACATCCCGGACCGAACTTCTCGGATCACGTCTAAACTGCTTAACTACGCGCTTGTGATCTTTTTCACTGACGGAGCATCCATTTTTGCCGTTCTTCACCTTCCGGTCGATGGTTAGGTTCTCGAAGTATCGTTTTAGTACTCTGCTGACCGTGGATTGGACGATTTCCAGCATCTTACCGATGTCCCGATGTGACAACTCCGGCTTCTCGAAATGAGTGCACAGGATTAATTCACGACGCTCTTTTTCGTTCGACGACATTTTTCCAAATTTACGAAAAATTGACAGTGAAGCATGGCCAACGTGATTCATACACTCTTATCTGATTATAAGCGAAAGCTGAAGATATAATTCCTAAAAATTAAATTTCTACAGCGTTTTTTCCGTGATGCAATTTGATGTGACACACCCTTTATGATACAAAACACCAAAATTACCCATCTTCATGCCATGTTCAACTGTAATGCCCAAGAACCAGTTACCATCAAACACTTCGTTGAGGCGAAGATTGAATTGAACTGATTCTCTGACATAAATAGCAACACCGCCAGTGTGCCTAGAATGTGATAAACACGCAGCAACATTATATTCCGGAATACTATACTGATCAAATGATTCTATTTCAACAATGTGTGTTTCAGACAAAAGGACTAGAAATGGACGCTTTTCCTCAACAATCTGACGTAACGCTACGTAGTTTGTTGACAGTCCCGCAATATTCAAATACAAAATATAATATTGGTTCACAATTCTTCTGGAACCTGGTTGCTATTTATTGAAATGCAAGCTGCTTTTTTTCAAATCAAAAAGTCTCTGATATACTAAAAATACTAAACACCACTATGCCATGTTCCAGCGTCTACAAGCATTCAGAATCTCCGTTCGAGTCGAGAAGTGCTCGTTCGGACAACAGCAAACCAAATATCTCAGGCATATACTCAATCACCACAGCGTTCGACATGATCCAGCCAAGATCGAGGCCATCACACAACCTTTTAACGTTTTATCTATCATTTTTACAGCGGAGGTCTACCGGTACGTTCAACTCGGTAGGCCAAAAAGTTTACCTCGCAATGTTGATCGTGAGCTCCAACGTTTCTACAACTGACACAAGTCGCTGACCACGGTTCAAGACTGCATTCCATTCGATAACAGGCTGGCTGTTCCATTCCAGTGGTCATACATACAGCGGATGGCAGCGGATGGCAGCACATCCCGCAGTTCCGTGTACTGGCTATTATTCGATAGTGAAATTGCCGACTGTAAGAAGGCTTGCACACATTGTGTTTTGGCGGCGATGACTACTATTTTCTCGCTGTGGACTCTTATTCGAAATGGCCCGAATAAGAGTCCAGACAAGCCGCATCACCATTTCAGCGATCATACGCATTCTCCCCAAGATATTTGCTCGTCTGGGGGAACCGAAAACGTTGGAAACGATTCACCAGTTCTGCTACAGCAATGGTATAGACCACGTGACAATCGCTTCATTCCACCCATAATCAGATGGTCAGGTGGACCGTTTCGTGGATACCTCTAATAGGACGATTCTAGAGGTTCACAAAGCGAGGAGTTCGGTAGAAGAAGCAATCGACATGTTTCTACTGGTGTGCCGAAGTATGTCAAACTGGTCAGCACCAAATGACTGTGCGCCTTCGGAACTATTGCTCGGTCGTCGCATACGTACCCGCCTCGTACTACTACGTTCTCCTGCAGATCAATCACCATCACCATCCATCGAACCGAAGCTATGCGAAATGCGATCCTTCAACTGTAATGAGCCAGTGTTGTACTCTTAGAACGCCTGGACTTGGATACCAGGCACAGTTCTCGAGAAAGTGGGTCAAGTGATGTACAACGTTTGGACTGATGAGAGTCGTTCAGTCCGGTCCCACATTAAACAGATGAAAAGCCAAACACCAACCAGTTTTGTCCATGACTTCAATAACCTGCCGCCAACCAGACTGGGAACTTTGCCATTGAGCATTCTCTTGGACACATGGGACACACCAACGAATTCGACTGAAATAGCATTTTCTCCTACCAAAACGATTCGCGACGAACCGATGAGGGAGCCATCGCTATCACCACCCACGACTCCATTGAGTCCAGTCGTCAGTCCTAGCCATGAGTCCTCATCGTTTGCATCGACGTCTTTCAACTTTGAATCAGCTACAGCTAGCACACCAACGGTGCAGCTGCCCATCGCTCTTCAAGGCCCAAAACTCCACCTGAACGGCTTGACATGTATCAATCATTCTAACGAGGGGAGATGTTGCGACAACTGGAATCGAGCTCAGGAAACACGGCCAGTGTGCAAATTTTGCATTATTTTCTTGCTGGGCTCTTCGTGTGACAGCTCTCGACTATCACCACGATTGACGTCATCATAAGCAGCATCCGGAACCGCCAGCATTAGCTGTTTCATTGTCACATGTAGAACAGATTATTTTTCTTGTTGGACTGAGCAGCTTAAGCAGCGATAATATAAAAGTAGGATAATGAAAACAGAATATTTGCGAATTAAACACCATCCTTGCACAGTAAGTACGCTGACGCTAGCGTATTTCAGTCTCTTTCTATACCCAAAGCAGCAAACATCACTTATTCTGATCGTTTTGGGTCATCATAAACTCTTAGTTTCCCCTCGAGCTGTGGACGCGAGCGAATATTTCACTCGTTGTGCATCTGTCATTGCAATCAACACATATAGCCGAGCCATGGCGAAGCAAACGTAATCATAATGTTTTTGCCACATTATGTAGGGAAAAATCAAGTTGGGTCATCATCGCCGGCTCACAAGGAAAATTATTCTTATGCTGAAATGTTATGCGTGATTTAGTTTCGCGTTCCAGTGCAAAACTATTTCCACCAAGGATGACATCTACGCAATACAAATGCAATTTCACCTCACTAAGAAATTGTCTATTTTCGAGGCCACGAATCTCGTTACCCGCGTACACAATCTTATTTGAACGTCCATATAAAGTGAAACGAAAACTTGATACCTGATGCAAAAAATAGCTACACCATTAATGGACGGCTTCATTGTTTACCCATCGTGAACTCAAACCAACGAACTTAGATAGTTACTATGTATGCTGTAAGTCTTCGTGTTAGTATTCGTAAATAGCGTGCAGTTTGGAAGCAATTGTAAACAAAATTTTGGTTCTCCTTGTCTCCGAGTTCAATTTTGTGAAAAAAACATACAAAAAAACGGTTTTATATCAACAAAATTCACAAAGTTTGTGAACACAACACTGCATGCTATTTTCTATGTGTGAGTATTTTTTGTGTACGATACAAACAAATCTAGCTCACCTGTAGTATATGTCAAACCACGTTGAACTCAAACATTGATACATGCATACGTGATACATGAGAGAAAGAAACGAATTCATTTGTGTGTCATTTCAATTGAAGCTCATTTGAATGAAATTAGATAGTCGAGTCGTAGAGTGAGATAGCAACTAAACGCCCGAATGACTGTTGAGTCATGTTGACGGAGAAACTGCTGGAAGAAACCAACACTCATTTTCAATTGAATACGAACGCGAATTTCTTCATAGTCCCCTGACTATTCTCCGTTGGATATGACTTTGTCGAGCTCTGGTTCTACGTCCTACGCGATCGTGTCATAGATTCAATCACCTACAATTTATGTTGGGAGCGTCTGACCCGCAGCATGAAGGCAACCTGATGTCACTAATATTGCCACGTAAATCACCAGATGAAGTACTACGGAATGCGCAAGGTATTCACCGAAGGAAATTGTAGGTAATCACCAAAGCACCATTACCGTGAAGAGTCACTGGAATATACTTCAATTTTATTTTCAACTCCAGATACGTATTACAGCTCTGCTGAAACAATTCTTAGTTATTTGACGTTGATGACGTATATGTCGAATCATCGTACAACAAACACAACTCGATTTGAACCAAATATCATCCAACTGACAATTTTGCATTGGTGAATACGCATTGATTGGTCTGTTGTTGGTTAAATTTAAAAAAAAAACAAGGTGTATTCAATCCAATTTTATTTTTTTTCTTGAGAGGACAAGGGACGTATATTTCAATTATTTATACGACAGTTAATGTATTTCATTTATTTTCCCAATTTATCATTAAAGTTTTGCTGAAAGCATATGTTTTCATCATTCTTGTCATTTTGCGCACACGAAAAGAACAACAAATCAAATACATCTTTTTCGTGCGAAAAGCGTAAAATCCCGTGAGGATTCACAAGAAATAAATTTTGCACGTACAGCATATCGTTGCTTGTGAGAGAATGTAAACGAACCTTATCACATTTGTCATGGTTAACACTTATGCTATTATAAGCCACAGTGAAACCAAAATGCATACTCATGAGTGCAAATTGGGATGAAATTTGTTTTCATTCCCGATGAATATTCATCTCTAGGCATTAAACAAGATTATAGATTAGTCTAGATTTATACATACACTGGTTCCACGTGTTCATAAAACGAATCAATACTGCTGTTTAAAGCTGGTGGTTTGTCATGCATATTCTTAATTCCATGATTCCAGTTTGCTCCAGTATTATTAAGCTATTCTTCAGTACTCAATCTGACGATAGTGTGAAAAGTAGTTTGCGTCTAACAATTTTTACCTTTACTCCACCAGCATTTATACTATACTCTGTCATGACCGATGACATTTAAAGCATCCCACTCTTACAAATTTTTCGAAGTTACACCATTCGTACCGAGTAATTTGGAATTGGTGAAATGTGCACTGGGAAATGCTATCCCATGGTGAAAACCTAATCAAACTTGCCCGAGAGCGATAAATTCAATTGCAGCATCACGTTATTGCGGGTTGTTTATTTTTTTTTCCATTTCTTCTATGACATTTTTCGGTCAATGTCAATCAATGGATACCGTAGGAAAATGAAATGAAAGGGCCTGTATAGGTTAAATCGTTTTGAAAACTCTTCTTTTGAGTTTACTCGTTCGAATTTCGAGAGAAACTATTTATTCTATTTCATTGTTTCTATGAGTTGTAAGGGTTACGGGTTACAATTGTCGTGTCCTAGGCCCGCATTCATTGATGAGGATTTTTCATTACATTTCGGTTTTAAATTTCAAATTTGAAATCCAGATCCTAGATTCTAGATGTCTAAATGTTTAGGTCAATAATTCAAGATTGTGTTCGAACAACTTTTTTTCAGATTAATAATCTCGATTCCATTCTCCAGATTTCAGGCTGTTTCAAAATATTTGATAAAATATTAGGATTTTAGATATAAAATTCCAGGCATATGCATATGCACTTTTTTTTCATTAAAAATGATTTTCATTATTCGATGAAATTACCATTAGAAGCTGCACACAAGTCCACTTGGCCGTTTCGCTTAGGATCCTTATGGTTGACCAATATTTCATTCACAGGAACGAATCGACGCACAAAATTAGTTTTTGACGTGGGACTAAGTCTAACCGGAATATATGGGGGTAAAATGAAAACCTTAACACAGAACATGCAGGAATAAATTAAAGATTTCAAATGCATATAACACGAACATTTCTTAATAGATCGGAAAGATGTTTGATCAAATGATTGGAAATATTTCTACGCGTCTGTCACAATGAATAAAATGTTATTTTTCGTGAGATAAACAATTGAATAATTATTAAATGTCCACCGGTATCAAAACGCCCTAACTGCCACGTTATAATTGGCCCGATTTACAGTTTCCCCAACACAGACTTCAAAACCAAGGTGCCTGAGAAAATCGACATTTCAGATATTAGAGACGAACTTTCTAGTTTAAAGCCTCTAGAGTATCAAAAGTAGAACTTGAAATTGTTGATTCATGTATGCCGGTGGTACTTTTGTACTCGCATGTTTTTTGCACTTCGGCTCGGTTATTCAAGACTGCATTGGAAGATCTGCCTTCATATCTTCTGCTCACTGAATTTCTACGCATACCGTTTGATGATTAGGAAGAAATTTGATAACCATTTGCTGCGATAACGTCGATTGATTCAACAATTTGCGTTGGACGTGCATGTCGAAATCGAAGCTGAGTGCCTGAAGTTGATCAAAACAAGCTAATTTACGGTTCGAGAAGTACGTTCACATGAGAGATGCAATAATTTTAGAGAGAAATGTAAAATACAATGATCGTTTCTTCTGTTTACATATTTTGGTAGTCATAGGCATCATAACAAACGTGAAAAGACGGCCATCAAATTTATTTGAAACGAAGAACATAGTCTATTACAATACATGAATTGTTTTTACATAGCATTTATTCTAACTTTTTTACTTATATTTTTACATATATATTGAATTCAATTGAAAGGTTCGATGGTATGATCGCTCCAAGGTGTGAAAGTTTCTCGCGGCTTGCACCGCGAAACCACCCAGCTTAGCTCACCTCTCTTTTTATATAAAATCTCAGGGTCGGCCACCGACCTCGGGAGGACTCTGCAACCCTTCAACTTCTCGAACGGAAACCTAAATTCGGCTTTTTCAATGCGCACTGGTTCTGGGACAGGTGGATAGGTAAATCGTAGAGGGGGTTAACTTTTTATATATTATTTTATTTTCAAAAAACGTGTGGTGAGTACCGTTGCGGCGCCGGAGGTCACACGTTGGAGCCCGTTAGTCAACTCGTTGACAAGAGAGAGAGGAGGATGTCACGTACCTTGTACCTTTCAAAATCGGTGCTGCTCACGGTGGAATCCGGGTATTCAGCTTCGACCAAACGTGGTTGCGTGTTGCGTGGAATCAGCTGGCACGCCTTCAATTCCACCACACACGATCTTCCGTGCTTTCCACTTCTCACCACTTCCTTCTAGCTTTCTGTTACGCCTTCACTACTCCTTTCGAATTCGCTTTTCTCAATCTTTTGTACTTCCGCTGTGCTTCTTCAAATCAATCGCTTTTATCCTCCTTAACGTTTTCCTTGCTTCCGTTTAACTTCGCAGTCAAAGTCCAAGTCCCCGTCGTACGCTACATCGCCTTCCTTTTCCCTTCTCTCTCTCTCTCTCTCTCTCTCTCTCTCTCTCTCTCTATTTCCTCTTTCTTGATGGTCTAAACCTTTCGGAACTCTCGCTGTCACTCCGAAGTCGCTCGATGCAGCCTAGTGGTCTCAGTGTTTATGGTAAGAGTTAGTTTGGTGTACATTTATTATGGCAATCAAAAAAAAATTACATTTAACGACAATTTACAGAACCAGAGTTAACTAAACAAAATGGACTTATACACTAAAGAAAAAACGTAGAAAAGACAATTTTAAGTTTCACGCGTTATTGTGGCGTAACAGGTGTCAAGGTGCAACTCGATGAGAGTCAAGGTTTCGTGGGCCGCGAGAAAATAATGAAGGGTGGTGCCCAAAACATGACCACATTGTTAACGTAGAACTACGAAATCATCTCCGACGAGAAACAAACATATTCATGAAACTCTTCATACAAAATTTTGGCAATACTGAAAAGGGCCGATGAGTGAAAGCTTTCATTGAGTGAGGGACGCGAACGTTCCGCGATGGAATGAAACAGCAACTTAAGCGAAATTTCAAATCAATTGAAGATTGGTGATTGGTAATTGGTGGTTATGGTTAGAAATCTAGATACCTCAAATTTAACAGATTATTCGCATCTAGCCTTGAAAAAGATTACTTCGGAAAGCTGAACTAAGCTTTCGGCTTTGAGAAAGGCTATTTGGAAAGCTTCGCTGCCGACTGGTCGCTAACGGAGTGACTGATGAATCTTGAATGTAGTGCAAACGCGAATAGCTTATTGTTGAGAATTGTTGAAATTGATCTAAACTGAATAAATTTTCTGGTTTGAGCTGATCATAAAAAAGACTGCTTCGAAATAGGTTTCTGTATCCGCAACAGAGTCATCAATTAGTTCCTGTGATTCAATTTAGAAATAATTTTTTTTCGATTACTTGCCATTTAGTGAAGGGTGGGTCACTATTATCCATAACACTGTCCCAAGGTTTGTCCCAGCTTATCAATTGCTCTGCCAGCTCTCCCCAGAATATATGTGGCTCTTCTAACGATTTTCGGTATATTTCGCTGTATAGAGGATTGACACATTCGTAGCATGTAGATTGAAGATCGACTGAAAATGAAATAAATAAATCAATGAGAGATATGACACATTTGATAACCAAACCGTAGTGTTTGAATTAAATTTGAATTGAAATGTTTTTATTGTGATTAACACTCCTCCTCCCTCTATAAGGGGGGGGGGACTACCATACAAATGAAACACAAATTTCTGCACAACTCAAGAACTAAGCAAGCAAACGAAACCAAATTTGGTATGTAGAGGTTTTAGGGGGCAAGAATTGTTTTTATGGTGATTCAACACTCCTTTCTCCTCTTTAAGGGAAGCCTGCCATACAAATGAAACACAAATGTCTGCATAACTCGAGAACGGAGCCAAATTTGGCACCTGGAGGTTTTAGAGAGCACGATACGTTTCTATGGTGTTTCGACACTCGACTTCTGTATCAAATATGTATTCCATGTAAGGGAGAAACATGTTATTTACAAGTAATTGAATAATCTTCAACAAGAATTTCGTCTGAGAATAATTTGATATTGCAATGACGAGTTTTGGTAGAAGTACTAGGAAATTTATAGTAAAAGAAAATTGTAAGGGTCAATTAGAAGATCAATCAATGAACAGTTCTGCGATTGGACCCATGAACGTTCGCTTAGCAAGAAAACGTAAATGTTTGAAGGTATTGTCAGCTAATATCCCTATATTATGAATGAAACAACTATCCGCGAAGTAGGCCACAGGTCGTCCGAGGTGAGCTCGAATTTCGAGGGTTATCGCTGCCATCAAAAGGAAGATTCGGGCTAATCCAGTGCGTTCAATGAGAAAAATGGCGAAGGAACAAAGAATCAGCGGCTTTACGGCACGGAAGATCGTGCCGAAGATGATTGCGGGGGCAGTGGGGTACGGAGAAAATCTCACATGGTTACCAACCGTATCCGGAAACGCCGAGTCGAGCGATGTAAGGTGTGGTGCACAAATTACCCAATGCATAAAATCCGGATTTTGAGCTTCCACAATTTTTATCTTACTGAAGACTTAGGGATGCGTCAGTTCTCCATGTTACATAACCATTTTAAGAAAGTGTCATGCTTACAGGATGGGATTCTAAATTATCTTACCACCCCCGCTGTCTCCTAGACAAAGGAGACAAACATATCCAACTCCACACTTGTGTGTATCACTAGGCAACGAATCATGTGGACATCAGACATGAGTGTATTTGTTTGCACTGTTTGCACTTGTTTGACTGATCGGGAATTGAACCCGATATCTTAAAGTTTCTACTAGAGACTCACTCTGAGATCTACCACAGTACAAAAAAACCTCGACATAACCATCTGCTAATGCCATAATTTACTAGTATTCTGTAGGGGTTATCCCGAGCTCGATTCCGGTTTCCACTGTAGATCCTAGAAAATTTAATTTTTTTCGTCACACATTCGCTATCCAACTCTTGACCAGTAAAGTTCAGTTTCGGTATTTTTTTTTTATCTTCGCTTATTTTTCGTCGGCCTATTTCCGCCACTTCAGTGCCAATCACCGACATCAGGGAGGTGACTCCACCTATTCCTACCTATCAGACTCAACAACTCATGAGCCAGGCCAACTTAGTTTACTTATCCTCCGAAAAAACTGGTTGCTAGAAAACGACAGCTGCTTGAACGAAACCAATAGCAACTAATGGTTACGGAAGATTATCATCCGGTAATCTATCTAAATTGTGGTGGATTATCTACAAATTTCGTTGAAGTTCGTCTTCTTATAGAAACCCTGAAACCAAAACTGGTTATGATCAATGAAACACACGTCACTGAAACCATAGGAGATGATCATTTCCAGATCAATGGATACAAAATAATAAGTTGCTACTCGGACTCAAGACATACCGGTGGTGTCATGATGTACGTCCATTCTAGCTTGAGACATCGACTAATCTTCAGAGAGCAAGCCGACAAAAACTGGATCGTGGCGATTGAGATCCTGAATGGTATGAAGCCCGGTCATTATGGAGTCTTATATCATTCACCGGGAGCAAGCGATTCGATATTTCTGCGAATTTTGGAGGATTCGTGGTTGGAAGAAATCGTTGATCTGTCCAAATTCACACTACTTGCTGGTGATTTCAACATCAACTGGTTCAATTCACGAGATGCTTCCCAGTTAAAGCTTGTGGCTGAAGCGCAAGGACTCATGCAACTAGTCCAACAATGCACACGTATAACCCGTACTAGTCAAACATTAATTGACCTAATATTCTCGAACTGTGATATCAATGTTTGTGTTGTACCGGATTTTAAGATATCTGACCACGAAACTTTGTGTGTGTCTCTTGACGGTAGCTTGGACAAAGTTGATGAAACTGACGTGAAAATTAAGTGTTGGAAAAACTATAGCCGTACTGCCCTTTTGAATTTATTAAGGGAAAAATTGTCAGAAGTAGTGAGTTTAAACAACTTCCATGAGAGAGCTAGCGGCTTCATTGAAGTAATGAAAATATGTGTTAATCAACTAGTGGTTGTCAAGTTTGTTGAATTGAAAAACACAAACAAGTGGTACACCGTAGAGTTACAGCGAATGAAGCGAAAACGAGATGCTACATATAGAAAATTCCTCCAACAACGCTCTGACCAAGCTTGGCAAACATACAAAGTCCACCGGAACGAATATGCATGTACACTGAAGAGAACAAGGCATGAATACGTGCAGCAATCGATAGAAGTAAACAAACATAACACCAAAGAGCTATGGAAGATCTTGAAAAAAATGATCAAACCTAAGCTAGTCCACCCTCAAGCTATTAACTTTAATGGAGAAGAAGTGAGTGACGAGCAGGTCATTGCTGAAAAGTTCAACGAATATTTTGTGAGTAGCATCGAGGATATCAGTGACTCAATAGATGAGGTAGACGAACCATTAGAACTGACAGAAAATTTCACTGGTAGTAAGCTGTCGAAGTTTCAATCAATCACTCTTGAAAAACTCAAAACGGTGGTTTGGTCGCTGGAGGAAAAATCAGGATCTGATGAGATCAATTCCAGAATCTTGAGAGATGCATTTGAAGCTATTGAAGTACCCCTGTTAAATATTATAAACGACTCTTTGGCCACTGGAAATGTACCTGACTCATGGAAAGAATCGGTGGTAGTGCCCATCGAGAAGGTGAATGGAACAGTGAAAGCAGAAGAACATCGCCCGATAAACATGCTTCCAGTGTACGAGAAAGTGTTGGAGCTAATCGTCAAGGAACAGTTGCTGGAATACATTGTAGTAAACGACCTTCTAGTTCCTGAACAATCTGGATACCGTGAGAAACATTCTTGTGAAAGTGCTTTAAACCTAGTCCTTGTAAAATGGAAGGAGACCTTCGAGAAGAAGCAAAATGTGATTGCGGTGTTTTTAGACTTGAAAAGGGCTTTTGAGACGATATCGAGAAGAAAACTACTGAACACTCTTACAAAGTATGGTATTACTGACACTGTTCTACAATGGTTTGTATCCTACCTTGACAGTCGAACTCAAAGGACCAAGTACAATTCTGTGATATCCAATACCAAAGAGACAAATATTGGTGTGCCTCAAGGCAGTGTGTTAGGTCCTATTTTGTTTATTTTATATATTAACGACTTAAAGAGAATACTAAAGCACTGTGATATAAACCTATTTGCCGACGATACTGTGATATACATTTCTTCCGACAATGCTATTGCTGCTACTGAAAAATTGAACTGTGATCTTTCAAACTTGGCCAAATGGCTGAAATTTAAGAAATTGAAGCTGAACATTGACAAAACAAAATACATGTTAATTAGCAATAAGTCAGTGTATAGTGAAAGTGTGAATGTGACGATTGATAATCGTTTGTTAGAACGTGTTTGTGAAATTAAATACTTAGGTGTTATAATAGATGATAAACTAAGCTTCAAAAGCCATATTGACCACACAGTGAAAAAGATTGCGAAGAAGTTTGGAGTTCTCTGTCGACTAAAGAAAGATTTATCGCAGTGGAGTTTGATTCACTTGTACAAAGCCCTGATATCACCGCACATAGATTTCTGCCCATCAATCTTGTATCTCGCCAATGATCAGCAAATGCGTCGCCTCCAGAAAATCCAAAACAAGATCATGCGTATAATCCTGCAATGCGATCGAAGGACTCCCGTTCTGTTGATGCTTCGAACACTCCAATGGCTCTCAGTAAAGCAACGCGTGACGTATCTCACGCTACTACTGATACACAAAATTGCAAAAGGTTCAGCTCCAGCATACTTGACGTCCAGGATAATAAGAGGAAGGGACATCTACCGATATAGTACAAGATCTGCTAATAACATCCGTACGGCATCGTTTCTGCTAGCAAGCACTCAGAATTCACTGTTCTACAAAGGGATAAGGCTTTATAATATGCTACCGGTACAAATGAAAGAAGCTAGTGTGAATGAGTTCAAACGGAATTGTGTGACATTTGTCAGAACTAATGTGGCTTTGTAAATAAGTGGTTGTGTTTGCGTTTGAACTGTTTTGTTGAAATGTAAAAATATGATGATGCAGCAAAATGCAAAAAAAAAAAAAAAATTTAAAAAAGGTTTTGATGGACGTACATAGGAATCAAAGACAATGCAAGGACATTAGCTTTCAAAGAAATTAATTTAAAATTATCTTTTTAGATAAATTTGCCCAAACATATAAATTTCCATGTACGGGGTAAGTGGAGGGCCATCATATATAAGGAAGAAGTAACCAGAGATTTTTCGCCTCAAAAAATCCCAACGACGCCAGCTGGGATTGAGCCCAGGCCGATCGGATTGTGAGGCTGTTACGCTAACCACACAACCACTGGCGCCGTCGGTTTCGGTATTGTGCGTTATCACCTTTGCTATTGTGCTATTGGTATAGTGTACGAGTGAAGGTCGTTGCTGTTCACTGACCTTTTGTGAAGTGGAACAAAGGAACAAAGGAAGCAGCGCTCTTGCAGCCAGCCGGATTGGCGGCTGTTGAACTGAGTCGGCATAACGGGATCGCCATCGCGTGACTGTCGCAAACGGAATTCATCATTACGTGGCCGTGTAAGCTATTCTTGCGCTATTGTGTTGTCTCCGTAGCGCGTAGCCTCTGTCTCTCCCTGACTAGGACAATAGAGTGCATTATCGGAACAACTTATATATTAAGCTACATATATTCATTATTAATATTATTATTCAACTCATTTGTTCATTGTTTGATTGTTTAATATAACAGACTTATCTCACTTCTTAACTAGGCGAACCTAGCCAGAATTTCCACCTGCCCCCGGGCTTCTGAATGCCAAAGGGGGACTAGGCTCTGCGGAATGCACGTATCTGCATGCTCGTGCTGTTTCAGTCCTGACCGAGAAATTGTCGGACAATCGCGCAGGTGCTAAGGATGACCGACTTTTGGATGCCGGCCAATTCCTTCTCGATGTTCAACACCTTTAGCGCTTCCAGAAGTGTCTTCGGGATAATTCCAGTTCCAGAGAGAACGACTGGAACAATTCTTGGGACCTCCCTTAGCCCCCACAGTTCCTTGAGCTCCACGGCCAATGGTCGGTACTTGCAGATTTTGCGACCGTGGGTCTCCTCCAGATTCTGGTTCAGTGGAATAGCGACATCGATGATGGTGACTTTGCGGTCGCTCTTGTCGTAAACCATTATATCTGGGCGGTTGTGGTGGATCGAGATTATTATTACTATATTTTTTTTTTGTTTTGCTATTTTTTTTTAGATTATTGTTAAAATCATAAGCTGTTTCCAGCGAGGAGGAGGAGTTTTGATCGGCTTGAGAAACGGACTGCAGGGTCCGTCGTTGTTGCTGGGTGTGAACGACTAGAGAACATCGTCGTTCGCATTACGTTACCGAAGTTCGAGTTATTTGTATGCGTTGTTTACCTCCCACCCAACAGTGAAACGGTTTTATATGAGAATCATTCTGCTTGTGTCCAGAAATTGATTGAACTTGCCGGCAATAAAGGACGTGTATTGGTTGTAGGAGATTACAATCTTCCCCACTTGTGTTGGATGCATGATGAGGACATAAATTCTTTGTTACCGGTAAATGCTTCCAACGAGCAAGAAATCGCTTTGATAGAGCTGGTTGTAGGATGCGGTCTCTATCAGATTAACGATCTGACTAACGTAAATGGGAGGCTGCTTGACTTGTTAATGAGAAGAATGTCGATTTATTCGAACCACCGTTACCAATGCTCAACATAGATCACCATCATAAGCCATTCGTTTTGAAATTCGAAATCACTAGGGAAAGCCACAGCTCGAACGTCTCGGACGCTTATGATTTTGATTTTCGTCAATGCGATTTTGCGTCGCTGAACTTAATGATCTCGGCTATCTGTTGGGATGAGTGTCTGAATGGGTGCACCATCGACGAGGCTGTTGCCAATTTCTATCAACGAGTGTTCGCAATAGTCCGTGATATCGTCCCAATGAAAAAACGACGCCGATGCGGTAGGAAGAGACACCCGTGGTGGAACAACACGCTGCAGCATCTACGAAATCGTCTTCGCAAAGCCAGGAAACGTTATTTTCGGTCGAGAAGTGAACTGTGTAAGGTTGAGCTACGTGACTTAGAGAGCGAATATAATTCTTTACATGCGCGATGCTTTAATAGCTACATTCATCGCACAGAAGACAGTATCAAACAAGATCCCAAATCGTTCTGGTCGTACGTGAAAAGTCGAAAGCAGGCAAATGGAATTCCTTATCATGTCTTCTACAATGGGATTTCAGCCGAGACTCCACTCGACTCGGCAAATTTGTTTTCCTCTTTCTTCAGCAGTGTGCTGAGTAAAAACCGAACACCTTCGTCTGAAGCGTATCTAGACAGTTTGCCTCGATATGATTTTAATATGACGTCTTTCAACTTTTCTGTCGGCGATGTGCTGGACAAACTGCAGGGACTAGACGCTACCAAGGGCGCGGGACCAGACCGACTATCTCCGCTTTTTATCAAAAATTGCGCCGACTCACTTACCGTTCCCACTACCATCCTCTTCAATCGTTTCATTAAGGAGGGTATTTTCCCAAGCTTGTGGAAAACCGCTGCTGTCACTCCCATACATAAATCTGGCAGTATACACGATGTCGAGAACTACCGTGGCATCTCTATTTTGAGTTGTTTGCCGAAAGCCTACGAAAGTCTCATCCACGATTTGCTTTACCCGCACGTGCATCGAATCATTTCCGAGCACCAGCATGGTTTCGTACGAAAACGCTCGACCACAACAAACCTGATGGTTTATGTCTCTTTGTTGGTCGCCGCTATGGAAAATCGTCAACAAATTGATGCCATCTATATCGATTTCACCAAAGCGTTTGATAGAGTTCCATATTCTCTTGCGGTGGACAAATTGTGCAGAATGGGCCTACCCGCTTGGCTGACTCGCTGGATTCTTTCCTACCTCACCGAACGTCGGGCTTTCGTACGCATTGATGGAGTTAACTCGGCCCCTTTTGACATCACGTCCGGTGTACCTCAAGGCAGTCACCTAGGCCCTCTTATATTTGTGCTATTCGCCAACGATCTCTGCCATTCCATCAATTCTCCGAAAATAATGTACGCCGACGATCTGAAATTCTACCGTGTAGTCTCATCAGTAGTTGAGTGCTGTGCCATCCAAGCTGACATTGATGCGTTGCTGAACTGGTGTGAGCTAAACGGAATGGAGGTCAACACAAGAAAATGCAATATAATCTCATTCTGTCGGACAAGAAATCAAACGGTCTTTGACTACAGAATGTCCACAACGCGCATCGTCAGAGTCAGCACTCTCAAGGACCTCGGTGTGCTACTCGATAGTAGGCTGAATTTTGCTCAGCACATAGCAGCCACAACAGCCAAAGCATACTCGATGCTTGGCTTCGTAAAACGGAACACGCAGCAGTTTAAAGATGTATATTGCCTGAAGACACTCTTTTACGCGCTGGTACGCAGTGTACTTGAATATGGTGTGCTCGTGTGGGCGCCATATCATGCCGTTCAGGTGAACCGAATTGAGCGAATTCAACGAAACTTTCTTCGATATGCGCTTCGCTTGCTACCGTGGAATGATTCTGTTCGGCTGCCACCGTACGAGCAACGTTGTGCTCTGATACAACTTCAGAGCTTGGCGAGTAGACGGATTCTATTGCAGCGGCTATTTGTTTTCGACATCTTCAACGACAACGTGGACTGCTCGATACTGTTGGGAAACATTAACATCAATATTCCGGACAGAACAACGCGGCGTGCAGCTTTCCTCCGTCTACCAATGCATCGTACTATCTTTGGACAGAACAACCCGTTTGATGTATGTTTTTTTTTTTAATATAAATCGTTTATTTTTACAGGCTCAGTTACATTAGTTTAAAGGAGCCGAATTCTTAAGTATATGTTTTAAAACTATACATAAATAATTTTCCTAACACTATGGTTAGTAAGGTGGAAAACCGATTACTCGCGGTTTACTCGAGTTTAGAGGGTGACATCTTTCAGGAAAGGGATGGGATATAAGGGAATTGTTACAATGTTGATGATCACACTCGATTCTTAAATCTATTGTATATTTACATTTCAACTTATTTTACTGTTTATACCAAGGGGGCCAATCGCTCGCAATGGATGAAAAGGAGGGTATAAGGACATAGGTACAATCACACACGAAGATCGATAGCTTTAAGGAAAACATATATTTGGGTCATGTAATCAAGGTCTAACCGAGCCAACACATCTCTCACCGGCACATTGGGCTGTCTTCCTCGGGCCCAAAGGGAGTTTTCTAAATTCGATCTGGCGGCAAGATACACCTCGCACGACCAAACAACATGCTCGATGCCGTGATAACCTTGACCACAGACGCAGAGATTGTTGCTGGCAAGATTGAAACGAAAGAGAAGCGCATCTAACGAACAGTGATTGGACATGAGTCGGGAGAAGGTACTTTGATGTATGTTGTTTTGCCGTTTTAACGAAGTGTTTAGTAATTTTGATTTTACCGTTTCCAAGAACGTATTTAAAAATAGAATAAGCTAATCTGTCTGTACGATCAATTTCGAAGACTAGTAAATAAATAAATAAATAAATAAATAAACAAATTAGAAATAAGATAGACATTTTTGTAAAATGGAGAATAATAGGGGATCTCCAGAGATGGAGATCTCCGATACTGAATCCCATACAAGATCTGGGAAAAAACATACACGAGTCCCTCATAAGGAAGATAATTCTTCTGGGGATAAATCCGCTCATCATACCAAGCCCCCCTCTAAGACAGTTGCAAGCCTCCCTTCTCAACCCACCGTTACTCCTACTTCCCCTCTCCCATCATCGATTTCGCTTCTCCCTTCTGATGTTCCCGATCCAACCCAATTCTCGTCCTAGTCCTCGTCTTCCCCCTCTGTTATCTCCGCTCCACGTGTCAGGTCAGAGTCTATCCAGAAGATGCGCCTGGAACTGGCCCGTGGGTTGTTTTCCTCCGGCCAAAACCAAATGGAAAAAGCCATAACGTGATTCAGATCATAAAAGATCTGGCCAGTTACACTTCTGTTACACTTCAGGGTTAGACCGAACAAATTGCGAGTTGTCGTGAATAACCGGAAACACGCAATGGAGATTGTTGCTGATCAACATTTCACTCTCGAATATCGCGTATGGATTCCTCCCATAACGTAGAAATTGAGGGGGTGATAGCTGAAACGGGTCTGACGAGCGAACAAATAAAAAATGAAGGAAAAGGCAAGTTCAAGACGGAAGTAAAAAATCTTGGACTGTCACCAACTCGGAAAATTCTCCCATGATGGGGAAACAACTAAACTTACGTCGTCCGACTTGTTTCGAGTCACCTTTGCTGGTATCGCCCTCCCTGACTACAAAATAGAGAGGTCGGAGATATCACTGTTTTACAGTGGAATTGTCGTAGTCTTATCCCTAAATTGGATACATTCAAATTTTTAATTCATAAGTTCAATTGTGATGTTTTTGCTCTGTCCGAAACTTGGTTATCTTCGCGATATGATCTCTCTCTCCATGATTTTAATATTATACGCTTGGACCGGGATGACAGATACGAAGAGGTGCTATTGGGGATCAATAAGTGCCACCTATTGGAGGGATCGAAAATGTTGCTTGTCATGCGAACATCAGAGGCAAAGACCTCTGTCAGCTTGTACTTTCCTCCGAGAGATGCGGTTGATCGCAAGCAACTTGTTGACATGTGCTCACTCCTTCCTGAGCCACGATTTATCTTGGGAGACGTCAACTCTCACGGAACTGCCTGCGGATAACAGTACGACGACACCCATTCATCGTTGATATATGACCTTTGTAACAGCTTCAATATGACCGTTTTGAACACTGGGGAAACAACACGTGTACCTAAATCTCCTGCTAACCCAAGTGCTCTTGACCTCTTGCTTTGCTCGAATTCACTATCGTTAGATTGCAAGTGGAATGTAATCCAGGATCCCAACGGTAGTGATCACTTGCCAATCAAAATTCCCATCACCATTGGGTCAAATTCTTCTGAATTTATAAACATGGCATATGACCTCACAAGACACATTGACTGAAAAAAAATATGCGGACGCGATTGCTCTAGCCATCAATTCCAAATGGTTTTCCTCCATTGGAGGAGTATAACTTCCTTTCTCGTTTGATCTATGATAGCGCGGTTCGCGCTCAAACGAAACCCATCCCAGGTTCCAGCATTCGCCGAAGGCCTCCTAATCTATGGGAGGTTTGTCACGAGAAACGTCAATGAAAATATTATGGAAAGTGACTCGAAACATGAGAAATCGCTCTTCAACGAATGAAAGCGAGGAATATTCACATCGATGGATTTTGAATTTTACACGGAAGGTTTGTCCCGATTCCGTTCCTGTACACAAAATTGTTCGAGATATTTCACAAGATAGGTGCGATCTTGATTCAGAGTTTTCAATGGTAGAATTCTCTCTTGCTCTCCTTCCATGTAACAATTTTGCTCCGGGATCGGATAAAATTAAGTTCAACTTGCTGAAAAACCTCCCTTATGTGGCGAAACATCGCTTGTTGTATTTATTCAATCGGTTTCTAGAACATAATATTGTTCCAGATGATTGGAGACAAGTACGAGTTATAGCTATTCAAAAACCCGGAAAACCCGTGTCCGACTTCAATTCGCACCGCCCCATAGCAATGCTGTCTTGTATTCGGAAATTGTTGGAGAAATGATTTTGTTTCGTCTCGATCGATGAGTTGAAACGAATGGCCTATTCTTAGATACACAATATGGGTTCCGCAGGGGCAAGGGGACGAATGATTGTCTTGCGTTGCTTTCTTCAGAAATTCAAATGGCTTACGCCGAAAAAAAAACAAATGGCTTCAGTATTCTTGGACATAAAGGGGGCCTTTGATTCTGTTTCAATAGAGGTTTTGTCAGACGAATTACACTCTCAGCGTTTGCCGTCTCTATTGGATAACATGTTATATATTTTCCTTTGTGAGAAAAATTTGAACTTTTCTCACGGAGATTCGGCAGTGAGTCGATTCTTTTACATAAGCCTCCTCCAGTACAACTTCTATGTAAGCGACATCGACAATTGCCTTACACAAAATTTCAGCCTAAGACAACTTGCAGATAATGGAGTGGTGTCTGTCGTAGGATCAAACGAATCCGACCTGCAAGAACCCTCACAAGATACTTTGAACAATTTTTCAACCTGGGCCATTGGGATAGGGATCGAATTCTCCACGAAGAAAACAGAGATGGTGTTTTTTTTTCTAGGAAGCATAGACCAGCAAAACCAAAGCTTCAACTTTTGGGTAAACCTATCACTCATGTTAAGTTATTCAAGTATCTTGGGGTCTGGTTCGACTTGGGGGCCCATATTAGAAAACATTTTTTGCATGGAGTTTGTCCATCTACTTGAAGGATAACTCACCGAATTGTCACCAGTACGAGATAGACGAGTTTATAAGTGACTTAGTTTGTGGCGAATATTATAGATATCTTGGATTCCAAACAAAGCTGTTAGACAAGTGATTGAGTCGAGTGAAATGTGTTCTGAAGGCTTTCCTAAACGGGATCAACACTTTCGTGGTTCTCCTTCTGACCTTCAGTTTTGGAGTAGTCAAACGGAGTAAAAATGACTTAGAAGATTTTGAGACGGTTGTGAGCCAGAATGCACCATCCCTGATCGGAACTGGAGAGAATGCCACTACCACTTAAAGAAGAAGCTCTTGGAATATTTAACATTTGTACTCTGTGTACCGAGTACAACAACTGCATAGGTACTTCGTACAACGGGCCATCCAAAACTCGCTATACTGGGCTGTCTGTACCGCTGATAGAAGTTACAATGATCTGCACATGGTACAAGCGGAGTTACTGTTCAACCGCAATCTGCAGACAGTGGGGTAGAAGATTGCAGCAGATCCTCAACTGAAACCGCCACACGTTGACAAGGCCACATCCAATCTGTGGCCAACGCGTGGCGAACTCTCTTCAGTAATAGAAGCCTACAAGATAGCCATTCAGGACAGGATAGTACCGACAAAAAATTGTAGGCGGTACTGCTGGTATTAATGTTTTGATGACATTTGCCGGATGCACTAACATATAGCGTTATGGTTAATGCAGCCTACAACGAGTGCCTCAACACCGTGGTCCACTGTGTCCATCGATATCTGATGCTCCAATATAGTCTATTTAAAATCAACGTACCAAACTACCGGTACCTGCAGGCACCTGTCCTGGAAAATGGCCGTTACAAGCTGCACTGGGATCGCACTGTTTTGTGCGACCCCTGATCCACCACAACTGTTCAGATATAATGGTTTACGACAAAAGTCACTATAGATGTCACTATTCAGCTGAACAAAAATCTGGAGGAAACCCACGATCGCAAAATTGCAAATAATGACCATTGAGAAACCGGATGACATTTAATTTGAAGTTTGAACATGGTTGTACGAAGGTGATTCGTAAAAAAATCGTTTCAGCTATACCTCACCGTTACTGATAATGAAGAGTTGATTTATTTGGAGAATCCCAGACACAGAAAATCGATCGCAGGGAGACGATGCTCTGTGTTTGATCGGTGTTTGAGATCTTTAATGAGATTCTGTAGCCTTGTAAAATGATCAATACTAAACGTCATCAATAAAGCTGCGAGTAGAGTACCAAAAAATATATGGCAAGATTATTCTTCATCCTGACAATGCTCTATATAATCATACAGTAATACCTAGAAAATTATGCAAAAGTTTACTCAATGCAGCTAACTTTCTAGACTTGCGTTTCCTGCGACTATTACTTGGCTGCATCGATGGGTCACGCACTTGCTATGCAGTGCTTCGGCAGCGCTACCACATCCGCCTTTTTTCTTCGAACTTTTCAGACCTTTTTGACTTCTATAATGTGAGGTGCAATTCAAAGCAAATTCAATCCAGTTTGTCGCTGATGTGGATGTTATGCGATGGTAGTGGATTTGCATGTTCGACTGGATCATGAAGTAACTAGAACTAATTGAGTTTAATCAAAAAAACTACGAAATAAATTTCACAATTTTGTGTTAATGGTTGAATTCGAAGCTTCGAGATTTTCACTCTTATCTCGTCGAAGACGAGAAGAATAGATATACGTGGTACACATTGCCAGTGAAACTCGGAGTTTCTGAGGGTTCCAACTATGTTACGGGACTCTATCCTATGTTACGATACTTAATACCCAAGGAGGAGTAGCATACAATCATCCGTCGAGTGTTGATCAATAAAGATGATCCACGAACTGTGACAACTCTACGGCGAACCCACCATCAGGCTAAACGAGTTCAACAAATTTAGTAGGGTGTTGGGCGATAGACTTGCAATAATACAATCCAATCCGGTAGAAAAAGAAGAGGAGGTATTCTATGGTTGGATCAAGTGGAGCATCACCTAGGGAGAATGGAGTATAGAAGCTTACCTGCTTCTCTTATGATTTGTAGTATTATTGTAGTAAAAATAGTTTATTTCTAATCTAACTCAAATTAATGTACATGCAATTCAAATCGTCATGTATTAACAACGGAATCTCAGCCAAATACTAATAAAAGCTTAAAGAGTATTATTACTACATTTAACAAATGCATTCAACAATATCTGAACAAACGGTTTGATAGCATATTGACATTCTAACTCGAAATATAAAATTAATAATGTTTTCCTTTGAGAAGCTGAAGCATTCATAATGTATTTATACGAAAGAAGACTTGAATGAAGCTTTTCATCCACAGTTTTAACACTCAACACGTTTCGGGACATTTGGAAAATTTATTGTTCGTTTGACAAGTCACGCAATTCAATTAAAAATCGGTCTGCTAAGTACATTCATACTCTTCTGAGAAGAATTTGGAATTTGGAACTTAACGTCAAGAACTTATGGAGATTTTGAATCGTAATAAAAACACATGATCACAGAAACTGGACAAGGGATATTCACAGATTATATCTTCTTTTAAAAATCTCCATGTTTAACACATGCTTCCATTGCGGGCTGCCGTTGATATTTTACCTTCACTGGACCGGTCATCGTCAATTTTTTGGCTCGAACTTGAATCCCGATTCATATTCCACTCTCGTTGATATAGTTCTACTTGTAACACAATTCGAAGGGTTTCACTGAGAATATTTCGTACCTTTCGCGTCGACTTTGTGTTCTCAACTGAAATGCAATTAAATCGAAGCCTTCTCCTAACCTCTTTCGTTTGAACTCTAATTCGTATGAATAATTTCCTACGTAACTTGAACTTTTAATCGCGGTCATACACGCCGTAAACATAGTACTTATACGCGCATTTAAAGTTACGTTCCTAGCCGATGTCTCCTCTCTTGTGGACACAATACAACACGAATAACGCAAAAAAAAACTTCTTCTTCTTCTTCTTCAATGGCACTAACGTTCCTAGAGGAACTTCGCCGTCTCAACGTAGTATTACTTGCGTCATTAGTACTTAGTTGAGATTTCTATGCCAAATAACACGCCTTGAATGCATTCTGAGTGGCAAGCTCTAGAATACGCGTGATCACAGTGCAAGTGCAAAAAAAACTACAAAACACAAAAATGCCGATAATTTTGTCATGTAATAAAATAGTATGATCAATGGTTTCGGCTATGGCCAAATCGTTCTTTAACTTCTTGTGGAAGGCTTTCTTTTTCCACATAGTGCCACATGTGGCCTTCGTATAGAAGTGCATGAATTACGCTCGCAGTTAAAAATGAATACCGAAATCAAAGTGCCTCATTGTATTTCTACTTTTACATTATTTACTTTGTTGTTTAAAAAATCACGATGACTTTATGTGTAATTGATTGAGAATTTGGTGATTAGGATTAAATTCTATTGATATGTAGGTGAGACAAATGTTATTTTTTTAGTAGATATAGTACTTTCCTAATCTACACGCACAACGGGGGAAGTACACCAAATGACGCAGTTGAATAAGCCTTTGCAATGTTACAAAAAAAGTGAAAACTATTGGAGTGCGTTTGGTGTTCTAATTTAAGTTTTAATTTGAATATGAATGCATGCAAAAACTCGCTGAATGTCATATCCATAGTGAGAATGAAGTTGCACATATTAGCGTTGAGTTTGAAAGAGAATATTTAAATTTCATCAAAATGTGGGATACCCGCTAGCGCTTATACCAGCTCAAACCCATGGGAAATTCATCTGCCGAAAATTGAATCTGATTCTACTCAAAACTCTTATGTCCATTTCTTCTCGAAAATTTTTGGAATCACATTATTCTTGGCTTAGAGCACATTATCTTGGTGGTCTGAAAATTCAGATTTTTATTGGTTTATAGATTTTCTTTGAGTTCTCACCAGTAAGGTAAGGTATTGTGAACTTTCTATCAAAAGCACTGGACTGCAAGTCTGCGAATGTATACTTGAAGGTGATCCATTGAAAAAAATACTATTTTAATTGTTTTGGAGGTGTTGAGAACAAAGGATCTCTTTTTGTGCTGTTTGTATTTTTTTTTAATCATTAGATTTAACCCAATGATTCATTCCAATCTGCAACACTTGTTTTATTAAGTGTTATATTTTTTCCTCTTGTTTGGAACAACAAATCTGCCAGAACAGTTTTTGAGGAAAATCCCATTTATCTAAATTTAACTGGCTAACTACCAGGGACAGCGGAATATGGCTTCCAACAGTCGAACCTGTCATCGGTAGAAACATTTCACCCTGATTCAATTGTGCATTCACTGCGTAATGCGCAATCAATGCGTAATCGTTTTCTTCCCAAAGGGAGAAGCACATTATAATACTAATGGAATTTATAATATTCGATGAATCTCATTCATAGTATTTTCACCCACAGAAGCTTAACTATTGGTGAAAGTCCAACCAATATCTTGAAACAATCAATTTTGATTTTTAAAAACTTAAATTGTGTTTGAATAATTTGACTGATAAGTAATTCGATTAATCGGCAATTAGTTGCTTTCAACACCGAATGAATGCTTATTTTGTTATACATGCAGATACATTTGTGCAAGTACAAATTGAATATTTTATTTTCAAAATATAGATAGCAAGGTAACGGGAGCTACCGTTCGAAGATATAGGTAATTTTTCATTCTTTTGAGGATGTTTCCATAGTAGAAGATCTTACCGGAACATTGTATGAACCAGAAGAAAGCTGGATTTTTGGGCTATAGGTTTGGTTTCAAAAATAATATCTTCGTCAACAGAGGCATTACATTTTTGAAAGAAAAATCGAAATACAGGGTCTTTCAGATTAAACGCTCAAGCAAAAAAATAATTCGAATAGCTCCTTATAAAATTTTTCGCTCCGTCGATGGTAACACGGTATTTCCCACTTCGGGACGATAAAATTCGGCTACTCGTTCAGTCTAATCGGATGGTGTCAAGATGTACAATTTGTAAGAACGTGTGTTTGTGTTTTAGTGAAATTGTATTACTCGAGCAACCGAAGCCTTAATAAAATTTTGTCCTCTTATGGTAAGAATTTCAACATTTCACGTCGTCGATTACTTCCTCTGGGGGCACGTGAAGGACCGTTGCTATGTTAATGAGCAAAAAAATTTGGAGGAACTTAAAGAAGATATAGCTCGGATTTTTAATAGCATCGATGTCGTAATGTTAGAGTTGTGCATGAAGAATTTTGTTCACCATTTAAAACGCGTTATCGAAAAAATATGGTCACATCGAAAATGTACTAAAATAAACTATATTTTCGTTATTTGAAAATAAAAATTGGTTCACTTTTGTAGAAGTTATTAAAATTTGTTGCGTGAGCGTTTAATCCGAAAGACCCTGTATGTAAAAAAAGTTATCGAAAAAAAGGATGGGTTATATCTATGATATAACCGCAAGATTGACGTGGGACTACCTTAGCTTAGTAATCATTTGTTTGTATTGATTTAATTTCTGATTGAATGAAACAGTTTCCGAATTCAATTGAATTCAATATATTTGCTTTGTGAGTAAAAAGATTGTATAATGCCATCTGAGGTCAATTCATGCATTTGGATAGATTATGTTCTTCGTTACAAGTAAATTTAATGACAGTCCCTTTACGTTTGGTATGACGAGATCTTGGTTTTGAAGTCTGTGTTAGACAAACATATTTCAGACGGTACAAAGATGCCTCCGATTTGCGTGTATTTGCAATTCCGAGTACCCCAGACACCTTCGTTTAGAAGTCTGTAATAGGTAAACACATTTCAGCTGGAATAAAAATGCCTCCGAATGCATGTATTTGCAGTGCCAATTTCCCGAGACACCTTGGATCTGAAGTTTGTGTTGGGGAAACACATTTCAGCCGGAACAAAAATGCCCCCGACTTGCATGTATTTGCAATACCAATTTCCCCAAGCTCCATGGATTTGAAGTCTGTGTTAGGGAAACACATTTCTGTCGGAACGAAAATACCCCCGACTTTCATGTATTGGCAAAGCGTATTCCCCCAGGCACATAGATTTTGAAGTCTGTGTTAGGGAAATACAGCTCGGTTGAAACAAATATACCCCCTACTTGCATGTATATTTGCTAAGTGGATTCCCACAGGTACATTGATTTTGAAGTCTGTGTTCGGGAAACCGTGAATCGGGCCAATCAAAACTAGGCAATTAGGGCGTTTAGATAACGCTTGACATTTCACAGTTATTCAATTGTTTATCTAATGAAAAATAACATTTTATTAATTGCGATAGAAGCGTAGAAATATTGCGTGTCAATTAATGCAAACATCTTTCCGATCCAGTAAGAAATGTTCGAGTTATAAGCATTTGGAATCTTTCATTTTTTATTGCATGTTCTGTGTTTAGGTTTTCATTTACCCCCCATATACTCCGGTTAGACGTGGTCCCACGTCAAAAAGTGGTCACATAAAAAATGTCCTAAAATAAACTTTTTTTTCGTCATTTCAAAATAAAAATTGGTTCACTTTTGTAGAAGATATTAAAATTGGTTGCTTGTTGCGTGAGCGTTTAATCTGAAAGACCCTGTATGTAACTCGTAAATAGTCCAATGGTATTAAAACTCATGATCTCGGAGGCTTATTTATGGGTTTTTTCACCTTTCTTGAAATATATTAATTATAACATGTGTTGCACAATCTTGTTGGAAAAAATAGCCCCTCCGTGAACAAATATGCTTGCTATAAGAAAATTGGGTGACCAAGTGTTTTATGACATCATTGAATTCAAGAGATATTGTAAAAAATGTGAAAAATTGGAATTGAACGGTCTGTATGGAGAACGAGAGGATACTTCATAGTTAAGCTATGAACAAACACGATATTATTTGATCTAGTGAGAAAGCATCCACTTCGAACTGCCATTCATCTTTTTTGCTCTGCTGTTGTTATTGAAACAAGCCCATTCATCAAAAGTCTATATCGAAGAAGCCATATTCATTACCCTCAGGGATATTTAACCTCAGATGTCTCTATACAATGGATCGTTCCTTGACACTGCGTACGTTGAGGTAATTTGAATAATTGCAGTATATATTTGCAATATTCCAGCTTTAATATGTTGTATTATTAGTTTCTTCGTTTATTTCAATCTTGTAACGTTAGACATGTTACAATAATAAGGTTCTTCAAATTCATAATCCACTAAAACTAACTGTTCTCTTCAACTATCACCACTCATCTAGGGTAATTCGGGGTGAGTTGGACATACGGGGTAATTTGGACCACGAACAAAGAAAGCACTTCGATAGTAAAAAATGTAAGTCTTTCGATCGTGGTTTTAAAGTTTTTTCCGTTGACCGTTGAAACTTTTCGTGTATTGTGCAGTTAAGTTCTGTTCACCTACAGAAGAGGAACCATATGAGGTAGCGAAACTGTAAGTTTGATAACAATAAATGAAATAAATTACTTTTTTTTTTGGATGGTCATGTTTCTGTGGGGTGAATTGGTCATACAGGTTTGAGACTTATCTTTGACCTAATTGGTTCCAGATGTCGCGGAATTCCAAAAAAAGGATTGACAGAGAAGAAACACACACACTGGACTAAATCACAAAATCACCCCGTATCAAATTTTAATGTCCAAAAATCATATCTTTTATTTTATGATATATTTGGTAATTTGAAGGTTGAAATATGATTAAACATTATTATTATTGATTGAGAGAAAACAAGTGTAGCTCAGTGTACAATGTGACTTTCTTCATTTAGACCGTATTGGTTCGGAAATAATAGGCGATTTGCTTAGAAGGTCTAAATTGTCCCCACTCACTGGAAGTTCAGCAGAAGATCGATTTTTTATTTCTTCCCGGCATTGTTGTTCACTACACCTACACACACCAAGACAAAATATATGTACGTAAACTATTCTTATACCTAAAGATGTAACTTTAAAATGATATATATCCCATCGATATGCGTTAATTTTTCACAAAGTTACAGCATGTCAAAAATCGCTTAAAATTTCCGACTTCGCACTATGTTCCTCTAAATGTTTTGTCGAGTGTTTTATGACATTTCGTTTATTTGTTCACAAACTACCGTTGTTTAAGTGTCACTACCTGAGTATTCGTACAGAAAATGAAGGGAGGGGACAATCGCACTTTGTTCAAAAATTTTTTTATGGAAAAAAAATCATGAACAATCACTACAGTGATTGACGAAATGTTATTCCACTTTTGCTCCTTCGAGAACAACAGTTTATCGGTGGTTTAGTGAATATAAAATGGGCCCTACAAGCACCACAGATGCATCTCGCTCTGTATGGTCAAAAGAGGCTACGAATTCAGAAATCGTAGAACAAGTACATCGACTCGTTTTGAACGATCGTAAAGTGAGTTTACGTGAGTTGGCTGAGACCGTAGGCATTTGAGAGGAACGAGTGGGAAACATTTCGCATAACATTCTGGGCATGAAAAAGCAATCCACGCGTTTGCTGAACGTCGACCAAAAACAGCGGCGTGTTAATGATTCAACATCCGGTTTGGCGTTGTTGAATTAATCGAGTGGACTTCTTTCGACGTTTTGTGACAATGCATGGAACGTGGATCCATTACTACATTCCTGAGTCCAATAGACATTCTGCAGAATGGCACTGAGGCATATTTCGAAGACTGTAACATCCGTTCATATTGGCCTAAAGCGATGACTCTGCCATCACTAAAATAAAGCTGAGCCGCAGACAACAAAATCTGCCAAATGTCAATTGACAGGGTCATTGTAAGCTCTGCGCCAGCTCATCTGCGCATTGTGTGGTTCTTCTTGAGTCTGAATCAGCAGTTTGCAACGACCCTGAGTAATCGCGAGCAGAAGGCATTACAAATTGGCTTCACGATTTTGCGTGTCATCCTTGCGCAGGGGCCATGCTAATCTTCTCTGTATCGTTCCAATTTTAGTATAGGTCCTAGCTTCGGCTGGACATATACTAAAATTGGAACGCTGATTCAGACTCAAGAAGAACCACACAACCCACAATTTCCCAGGAGTTTACCCTTTCCCGTTTATCTACCCTAAATAAAGCCACTCGCGTCACTCGTGGGGAGCCTCTCTTGCTACCGTTCCCAAGGCTCCTGTGGTGAAACCTTCTCTACAACCGACTACGGACGAGGGGTGACGGCTACCTTTATGAGCCCGGAATAACGTCAAAGAATGTATGTTCAGGGCTGTTTGTTAAAAGGGAATGACACTGAAGGTAATGGTAGTGATTTCTATATATTTCGAGGGGGTTTAAAGCACACGGTACTTGCGGTCTGATGGTTTTCGGCGTGCGTGGGAGGAAAATTCCGTTCCCTAATCAGATGGCCTTCGGTTCTTAACTGGAACGGTACTGATAGTCCCTTCCGTAGGGCCTCTTCCTGTCGTGTCCTCTTCGATCTTCTGCGTCCTCGACTGTAGATAATAAAGAAAAGGCCCACTGGTCGGACCTGACCAGCAGAAGTTAACCACCGTGGCGTCCCCATTCGAATCATTTTTCTCATTACCTTTTCTTTTTATACTTTTTAAACTCTAACGACGTCCACAATTATCAACGACGTGGACGTAATACGAAACCTAATAAACAAACAACGCTTAACATTACTGAAAACTACACTTATCTACATATTTAAATTAAAACATTTACTTTACACAACGCGCACTTCTACTTCCGGAGACAGTCACGAACAGAAAGAAAGACCACATAAAACGGACAATAGGGAACAATGCCGACAGGCCGAGCACAATTATGCCCTATACTTTTGAGCGACGGTAGTTGCCCCATTCATGGACGCGACCTCTCCTTTGCTCAAACCAGTCCATTGTTAAGGACGCGGGGTCCTCCAGATGAGCTGGCGCAGAGCTTACAATGACCCTGTCAATTGACATTTGGCAGATTTTGTTGTGTGCGGCTCAGCTTTATTTTAGTGATGGCAGAGTCATCGCTTTAGGCCAATATGAACGGATGTTACAAGACTTAGATGTTTCGTACTGTTTCGTAATGTTGGAAACCTATATACCACTATGCCAAGTGTATTGCCCTCGAAGGAAACTATGCTGAGGAATGAATACAGCTTTGCCCAAAAACCGATTGTTTTTATTCAAAATCCTTTAAGCTTTGTGACTATCTACTGTGTCAACCCGGAAAAGATCTCAGTAGCAAGAGACCCCTCGAACTGGGTCTCAGGGTCGGCTTACTACTGGATAATTGGAGGAGCTTCGCGATCAAATAAAAAGAAATATTCTCACCTTCTTTTTTAAAAATGTTGGTTTATTACTGACGATTTGTTCCACGGAAGCGAGAGAGGCAGGCGGATGCGTCGTCGGATGGTCCTTCTGCTGTCAGTCCAGCGTCGCTGACGTCCACGGCAAGTCGGCACGTGGAGAGTTGATTATGGCTGGCGTCTTGGCGAGTGACACTACCGAGAGGGGCCCTCCTTTGTGATTATGGCCAACCTGGCCAGAGGGTAATTCTTCCTCGATCCTTTACGGTTAGGCGTAGTGGTGGTCCACTGGGCCGAACGGTGTGCCGGTCAACTGGGTGTTCGCCGACTTTTGTCCCGACTTTTCGATAGAACTCTTGGACAAACGTCCGTCACCCACCACGCCTGAATCCGAAAAGCCCCGTTTTTGATGACGGATTCTTCCTCGAGCCTTCTCATTCCATTTTTTGTGGTACAGCGTCCATTTCCTATCTTGTCGCTGACTCTCTCTCTCTCTCTCTCTCTCTCTCTCTCTCTCTCTCTCTCTCTCGCAATTCTAGCTGTGTCCTGCCATATCGACACGCCACCATTTTCGCCCGGTTTTACAAGCAAATTACATACAATCTGCAATTACTGCCCTACTTAACAAAATATATTCCCTACTATAGAAAAAAGTTTACAAAAAGGTGACAATAACAATACCACAAAACAACAATTTATTTAAAAAAAAACTAACAACAAGGCAACCAACGGTTACAGCTTTTATCTAAAGTATTTATTCCACAGCATGTCGAGAGAATTTCCAAAAAGAGAAGCCCCTAGATCGAAAGAAAATGAAACCCAATACCTATGTCATGAATTTACAACGGAAATACCGCTTTATTAGATATCCTGCCACGGTCTGTAGATGAAAACGTTTTCGAGTTCTAGCGGCTAAGCAAACCCAAGCCTAATTTTAGCCGATAAAAAATCCTTGAACGACCAGGAATTAAGCCCAATACATATGTCAGCATTAGCCTTGAATTTACAATGGAAAGCCCGTTCTACCAGATACTCGATAACGGTCTGCTAATGCGATCGTTTTCGAGTCCAGACAGCTGAGCAAATTGGGATACGATTTGCGATGCGATCTATATTTATTGAACAATTAATCGTCAAAGACGAAGGGAAAATTTTTCATTTAAACAACAATATCATTGTATTGTAGAGTCCTACAGGAAAGTTATAGGAATGAGATGAAAGCTGGTTGGTAAGGCTAGTTAGATTTGCTATTGAATTATTTGTGCTAGTCCACACAATCTTTGAAAAATAATTGAAATCCAAACAATATTACAACTTTGTTATGATCTGCTATACATCAGAAAAATATTTTCGGTCAATTTTCAATTATAATTCAGTAGTAACAAAGATGAGAAAAAAGTAATTGAATAAAAATGCATTTATTGAAAAAAAAATCCATCGTTATCTTGTCCATTATTCTCAAACCTCGGCTTGTTTGTAGATCAAACTTCAATCATCATTTGTATTTTCCTCTTGTAGACTTCGAATCCGAACCCATCGGCAACTTGTTTTCACTGAACATGTTCAAAAACTCTGATTCTATTAAAGCTCTCATTATTGTTAACTACCACAAAGTTCTGTATCAGATTGTTCGGTGGTTCACCTTAGCAATGATGACGTTCTTATAAATCGTTTTCTCTGGATTGGATCGAGCTCCACTGGAATTTCTTCGGGAATAGTATCTTCTACTACTGTTTCCGTCTCTAGCATTGGCCCCTCAACGTAACCGTCAAGACGATCTATTGTTCGTGCACACTCTTTATCTGTCAACACAAACAATTATTGTCAGTGTTTGTCAATGGTTACAGAATGACTGGATACTCTCCGAGTTTCGTGTTTCATAACGGGGTAAATAGAACCCTAATTAGTTTGTTAAGAACACATATGGAGATTATGTTTCGAGGAAACAATCTATAGCATTGATATCAATGTTTGGAAAAACGATAATACAACCAGTTCGGGATAAATAAGCTGTTAGATTTTCTTCCAACCAGCACGTAAAAATAGTTACCATACATAAAATAGGCTTAATCAGATGGAAATGTTTCTACTTATATGATTTCATTTGTTTTGTTTCCCACGTTCATTTACACTAGTTTGCTAAAACTAAAAATTGGTTGAGAATGAGAATGCTTTCTTTGATTAGTTCAGCCATTAAATACCGAACATTACAAAATACGCAAGCTACATCTTTTACTGAATTTCCCCATATACTTTAGTATTCCAACTAGGAGGAAAATGATGAGTGCAACATTCCTTCGTGATGTTTGATGTACACATGGCTGCTTGCTGGTTATATTATATTATTGCGCCGTCGCATGTTTTCCACTTTCCAGCATATAAAAGGATCGTAGATGAACTCCTGTCTCTTCATTGTTCGGAGAGTGTATCATAGAATCGTCAAGCGCTGGTATCGAGCATAAAACATTTGTTTCACAGCGAACTCGTGTAACGAAAAAGCGCGGAAATGTAAGTACCGCTTGAGTGTGGTAATATTATTTTGTTACTCACCATAATATAATACACAAATGTAATTCCAAGTGATCAAAAGGATATGAACTAGTGGTGAACAGTTATTTTTAATGAATATTTGTACTTCGTGAGGAATTCGCGGATTAAGAGTGGAATAACGTAATATTAAATTCAGTAATAGGAACAATTGAAGTCGAGCTTTCTGCTTTTTACTTTTAATTATAAGTGATAAGTGAGTGGAATATGCTATCATTTAATGAATATTTCATTTGTTTCATTTAAGTATATTTATATGTTCTTAGAGTTTGAGTGAATCTTCGATATGTATATATTATTCTGAACATTTGAACTAAAAATATGGAGTATTGCTATAAGAATCAGTAGCATTAGAGAATTTAAATTGAAGTAAACTATTTTATTAATAATCTGTAGTACTAACAATAAAAAATACTATGACTTGTTATGTTCAGAAAATGTTCAAATAGTGTCGATAATTCGTGAACGTGGATATACAAAATAACGAAAAAAAAACTTCTACAAAATTAAATTGCAATTGTTTAGAGTGTATAATTTCAATCACAAACCATTTCGTCAATCTGCAGGTATCAGAATTTCCCAGTCATTTATGTGAGTCTGTTAAATATTAGATTTTCGCTTTGGAGAAGCGAAACTGTAAAACTGGTTTAATGTACGAATAAATACATCACAACTGTCGATAATGTTCCCAAAAATGTTCACACTTTCCAAGAATGAAATATGTAACACATTAACTTTAGCTTAACTAAGATAACTTTATATTACTGTAAGACTCCTGCGGACATTGGGAAAACGACAGTTGTCAATTGTCAGATGTAATCTTTCATCTCCTAATGTTTATTCATGTGAAAATGTTGTATTTTTGGAACAAATTTAGAAATTTGGTGGCTAGTAGCCAGCCTGCCACTGCATCACTTGGACAGATGGGAAACAAAATCTGGTATATTGTTACGTTGGCTTCAAAAATAAGAACAATGTCTCGTACAAACGCCAGAAAAGTGAGAATAACGGTGTACCAACGGTGTAATATTCCCATGAAACTACGTGAGCTCTGTAATATTTTGAGGACTGTTACTCTTTGGTATTTTTCTTGTGCTTCGTTCGGGAACAGTACAATATCATTTTGACATGATTCTTCTGCGACATTGAACTCATGCTCCAGGTCTGGTAGTTATTGAATGTTGGTTTAAACGTATGTTTCATCATTCATAATCTTGTCAAAAATATGTAGGTGCAATCATTTAGTTCATTCATCACTCTAAGAAACTTCTATCGACATTGACGCCGTTTTTTGCGACATCGTAACGCGCACAACCGCACCGAAGGAGACTGGAAGCTGATTACGACAACTGTGTATCTTTGTCATTCGGTGAGTATATCTTTGGAATCCAAAACGAGGTCAACGCAAATCCCTCCTCTTTCTGGTGATTTTTTAAGAGTCGGAAAAACGTACAGTCGATTCCATCGGTAATGTTCTCTGATCAAAGGAACAGTGACGATATCGACGGCTCAGTTGAACTCTTCGCTTCTTTTTTCAAATCCGTCTATAACGCTGATTCCCCGCCTGACTCCCTGGAATTGTTGAATTCATTGCCGTCGTACGATATAAACTTTCCGTGTACAGCTTTCACGATAGCAGACGTTGTCAGTGCATTGAACTCTGTCGATCCAACCAAAGGTCCTGGACCAGATGGATTACCTCCTGTATTCATTCGACGATGCGATGATGTGCTAAGACCACCTGTTTGTCACCTATTGAACTTGTCGCTGTCGGAAGCTGTTTTTCCGGATGCCTGGAAGATTTCGGCGGTAACACCTATCCACAAATCCTGAAATATCCATGACATTAAAAAAACTACCGACCTATTTCGATTCTCTGCTGCTTGGCAAAGCTACTCGAACTACTTATACACGACAAAATGTACTCTGCTGCTAAACCCATGATATCACAGTATCAGCATGGCTTTGTCAAAAACCGCTCCACTGTCACAAACTTATTGGTCTACACGAGCCTGCTCAACTCTAGCTCATATCTGCAAGAAAGATCCGCTTTCGAGAAACAGAGCTGCGAGCTGCTTCGCAACATCATCCGGCGTCACGAAGGTACCGCTGATTTTCATCCTTTTTGTAAACGACCTAAGCCAGCATCTCAATTCGCAACATCTCATATACGCTAATGGCCTAAAGATCTACCGAATAATCAGGTCATCGTTCGACTGTGCCAATTTACAGCATGAGGTTGACATCGTGGCGAGTTGGTGCATATCAAACGGCATGGAAATGAACGCAACGAAGTGCAAAATAATTTCTTTCAGCAAATCTCGGACACAGCTAAATTTAACTACGAAGTGAACAGCAGCAAAATGGACCGTGTCTCATCGATAAAAGATTGAGGGGTAGTAATGGACTGCAAACTAACATTCTATGAACACATCACTGCAATCACTGCAAAGGCTTCGCAATTCTCGGTTTCATACGCCGCAGCGCATCTGAATTCCGTGATGTATACACATTGAAGACATTATATTGATGTCTCGTCCGTAGTGTACTTGAATATAGCGTTCAAGTCTGGGCCGCTTATCACGAAGTTCATATCGCTCGGATAGAGAGAGTTCAACGGAGGATTTGCTCTGAGGAGATTACCGTGGAATGATCCCGTTAGATTACCTCCATACGAACATCGGTGTGGAATAATAAGTCTAGAGACGCTATACCAAAGAAGAGAATACCTGCGGAGAATGTTTGCGTTCGACTTAATCAGCAACCGAATCCACTGCCCAGATCTCTTGCAGCAGATGACCATTTTTGTTCCAGTAAGACGTTCTCACCAGCGTTTGATATTTGCGACTGCTAGACATCGCATCGGACAAAATCATCCTTTTCAAATGTGCTTCAATCTATTGAATAACTCAGATATTTTTGATTTTGATATGTGTGGAAAATATTTAAAAATAGAATAAGACATTTATTATTAATAAGGAGTTTTCAGTCTGTGCAGCTTTAAAGCTGAAGACGTAGTATAATGAAATAAAAATAGACTTTGTAATCATGCGAATCAGCTCTAGCATAGCTTTTTTTAAACGTTCAACTTCCTGGCCACATCTTTTACCAAAAACCTCGCATGTCTTTTGGAACCCTGTACGCAGAGGGTGCAATTTTTTACGAGATTGCTTTTTCCTTCGCCTCCGTTCAGTAACCTACACAACTATGAGTGTATGGTGCAATTATTTTATAGATAGCTTCCAGGTTCTGAAAACAGGTAGAGAGGAAATATTCGGTTGAGGTCATGAAAA
The DNA here is from genome assembly GCF_029784135.1 of Toxorhynchites rutilus septentrionalis. NCBI lineage: Eukaryota > Metazoa > Arthropoda > Insecta > Diptera > Culicidae > Toxorhynchites > Toxorhynchites rutilus. The sequence goes on along the minus strand of NC_073746.1, from coordinate 202,070,634 downwards.
GCCAATATGTTTCAAGATATGTTCAATTAGTTATATACATCATTTCATCATTTCGATTAATCTCTTCTATATCTCAGGAACTAAAAAAACATGTGTGTTTTTGTGAAACATATGTTTTATAGTTCTTTAAATAAGAGGCTTTCAGCTATCTGCCCTGGTTCATTTTCGTAGCAATGGCCTATAACATGCCGTGAGATGACATTTTTTTGCATAAAATAACAAAATAACCAAAAATAAGAGAAAACAGAACTGAAAAAAATCCACACATGAAAACATTAAATATTAGGGTAAGTGTACCAATTATGGAGGAAATACACAGTGCATTCAAAAAGTTCCGGGACTATTAAAAAAAAAACGAGATACTCAAAGGATTGGATATTAAAGGGTGTGTCACATCAAATTGCATCAGGGAAAAAACGCTGTAGAAATTTAATTTTTAGGAATTATATCTTCAGCTTTCGCTTATAATCAGATAAGAGTGTATAGATCACGTTGGCCATGCTTCACTGTCAATTTTTCGTAAATTTGTAAAAATGTCGTCGAACGAAAAAGAGCGTCGTGAATTAATCCTGTTCACTCATTTCGAGAATCCGGAGTTGTCACATCGGGACATCGGTAAGGTGCTGGGAATCGTCCAATCCACGGTCAGCAGAGTACTAAAACGATACTTCGAGAACCTAACCATCGACCGGAAGGTGAAGAACGGCAAAAATGGATGCTCCGTCAGTGAAAAAGATCACAAGCGCGTAGTTAAGCAGTTTAGACGTGATCCGAGAAGTTCGGTCCGGGATGTCGCCAATAAGCTGAATTTGTCAAGTTCATTCGTCCAGCGGACCAAGCAGCGGGAGGGCCTGCGTACATACAAGGTTCAGAAGGCTCCTAACCGCGACGAAAGGCAAAACATAGTGGGGAAGACGCGAGCCCGGAAGCTGTACACCGAAATGCTGACGAAACCGCATTGCCTGGTAATGGACGACGAAACTGTGTGGACGTCAGAGTGCATATTGGCAGCACTGTCAGCTATAAGTATCTCGCCATACTCGTTCATCCCACCATTCGTATATACCTCGATTACAGCAACCTTGCACCTCGGGCTGACAACTCATCTGAGCACGCCACACTCTCAATCGTCCTCTTCCTTGTTCCAACCACAGCAGAAGTAAGATACGTTTCCGCGTTCCGAGGCAAAATGGTTTACTTCACGGAGCCCGATTATTTACATTGGCGATCCTGCCAGGAGCAGGAATTTCCTGCAGCACGGCTATTTGTGTTCGTCATAGCCAATTGACCATTTGGCCGGTTGTTGTGGCGTGGTGTTGGGACGAAAAAGCTAAATATATTTCGAAAAAAAAACAAATGTGTGGAGGTGAAAAGAAACATGGCTGTATTGCAGGTTAGACATTGTGATTGTTGTAGTGTAGCCGGGTCTGAAAAAGGTTGAACACGAGTGTTTTTTTTTCTCACTTTTCGTTTTTTTGTTGAATAAAGGGAATGTGTTGTGTGAGGAATCGAGGAATCACCCAACGCGCTCTGAGAAGCCGAATCACTCTTTCGTTACAGTTGGTATGTCGAAAGGGGCGATGCTTGGTGCTATACGACTGAATGTGGGTAACGTGCGTGTGTATGTGCATCTAGTATATGCACGCGAGGTGGGATGATACTGTGAAGCATAACAGGCGATACCGGCAAGTTCATTATAGCTTATGGCGCCACACAAGTGTGAAGTAATGAACTTTTTATATATGATTGGACTTGTGGAAGGGATCGGAATCATGTTGATGAAAAGCGGATCGTGACGACCGCGCTAGATGTCATAAAAAGTGGATCGCGACGACCACGCTAAGTACTATTAAAAGCGGATCGTGACGACCGCGCTAGGTACTATAAAAAGCGGATCGCGGCGACCGAGCTAGGTACTATTAAAAGCGGATCGTGACGACCGCGCTAGGTGCTATGAAAAGCGGATCGTGACGACCGCGCTAGATGTCATAAAAAGCGGATCGTGACGACCGCGCTAGGTACTATTAAAAGCGGATCGTGACGACCGCGCTAGGTACTATTAAAAGCGGATCGTGACGACCGCGCTATGTTCAATTTAAAACGGAACGTAACGACCGTGCCACATTTGATTGAAGGGGCTCGTGATAATCGAGAATTTAATTTCATTCAAAATTGCGTCGAGATAAATGGGAATTATGAAAACAATAACCATTTATGAACAAATCCCACTATTAGAGCAGCTATCCACGCTGCTTCATTAGAGGACGGCATGAAATGTCGAAAATAAAGATAAAACTGAAGAAAAAATCTTTCATCTATTCCCCAGGTTCCGTTTTATTTAGAGAGGGGGGAGGATGTGTGGACGTCAGAGTGCATATTGGCAGCACTGTCAGCTATAAGTATCTCGCCATACTCGTTCATCCCACCATTCGTATATACCTCGATTACAGCAACCTTGCACCTCGGCCTGACAACTCATTTGAGCACGCCACACTCTCAATCGTCCTGTTCCTTGTTCCAGCCACAGCAGAAGTAAGATACGTTTCCGCGTTCCGAGGCAAAATGGTGTACTTCACGGAGCCCGATTATTTACAGAAACCTACGTCAAAGCGGACTTTCGTCAGCTGCCGGGCCTGTTGTTCTTCTCCACAGAGGACAAATTCAGCGTTCCGGAGGAGATTCGCAAGCAGAAACTATCCAAGTTTGCCAAAAAGTACAAAAAGTACATGGTGTGGAAAGTGATCTGCTCTTGCGGAAAGCGGAGCGCCCTCTTCGTGATGACCGGCACGGTAAACGGACAGGTTTACCTTAAGGAGTGCCTACAGAAGCGCTTACTACCACTATTGAAGCAGCACGAGGGCCCGACCATCTACTGGCCGGATCTCGCTTTGTGCCACTATTCAAAGGACGTGTTGGAGTGGTACGAAGCCAACGGGGTCACCTTTGTGCCAAAGGAACTGAACCCGCCCAAAGCGCCGGAGCTTCGCCCAATAGAGAAATATTGGGCGATTATGAAGCAGGCCCTCCGGAAGAACCCAAAAGTTGTCAAATCGGAGGCGGACTTTAAGAGAAAACGGATTTCTGTTCAAAAAAAAACTACAACCTGACGTTGTACAGAACTTTATGGACGGGGTAAAGAGGAAGGTGCGAGCATATGGGCTTGGGCTCGAAGTATGAATAAAAAGAAAATGCCAAAAGTTGTTTAATAGTTTTTATTTTACTGTCTAAAATTTTCAAAAGGATCGGTCTACTGGGCGAATTTCTACAGCGTTTTTTCCGTGATGCAATTTGATGTGACACACCCTTTAGTTTTCTACGTATAGACCTTCTCTTTCCACACCAATTTTAAATTTCTGAACTGCTCAGCCGGTATGGAGTTCATAATACGCGTCACATTTCGTGGGATGTCTGGAACGTCATCAAAACGGTCCCCTTTCATAGCGGGTCGGGCCGTACGTGCGGTATCCTGGCCAAGAATCGAGAAAGCGGTTCACGGTGAAACGGTAGCTGGCCAGAAGTTGGCGGAAAGTAGTTAGCGCGTTTGACCAGAGATAGCGTCACTTCCCGATTTTAGCGCGCGGTAATAGAACTTTTTGAATGCATCGTGTATGTCACCAACTACAGAAATTGGCGAATGAATACTCTATTTTAGTTCAAAAGTATAGAAAAGTATACTTTTTCTAGCTCTGTTTTTGAAGATTTTCACTTATATTTCGATTGACTAAATTGTATAAAAATCATGTTTGAAAATGCCACTTCCATATACCCATTATGGTAGTAGTGTTCCTGAAGCTTCGCAATAAGTATATCCATTATGGTAATAGTCAGTGTCACATGGAAAAAGTGTTAATAAGATTCAAATAATACATCAATCATATTTTTTTCAATAAAGCTATGCCTCTAAATCTTATTCCTAGTATGCAATACTATGTCGTTAATTCTACACTCGACAAAAGTTATGGGAACAAGGCGCGAAGTCGAAATTTTTAAGTGATTTTAGAAACGCTGGCACTTTGTGAAAAACCAACACATGAAGATGGGATGTACATCATTTTGAAGCTTCATTTAAAGCTACAAGTTTTGAGATGTAATAATTGAATGCTTCTATCTTGTTGTGTGTAAGTGTATTGGGTAACAATACTGGACAGAAAAAAATCGATTTATTCTGTTTTTTTTAAAGATTTTGTAGATTTACACAGTGTTTTATTGATCAAGTCAATAGTAAATCCAATTAACCTTATCAATCAGTATTCATTTGATGACAAGAAGTTCCTTTGGGTCTTTTTACTACCAGCCAAATCAGAAAGACTGTTTTGAAAATTCCAATAAATTCTGTACAAGACTCAATATTTATTATTCATTATTCGGCATTTGCTGCCTAATTTTTGCTTTTGCTTTGGTCGATTCTCTTAATTAACTTTCTCTTGCGATAACCATGGCCTTCCAAACAGGTTTTGTGCCACATAATTTCAATATGCAAAGGACATCAACCAATTATTTGTATTCAAAATTAAAAAAAAAAAAAAAACAAACAACCACAAGGATGATAATCTGAGAGAAAGTACACTTAATTAATTACAAATCAAAAAAGAATTAACAAGCATTACTAATATTACATTACGGTTATGATTTATCTTCTGTTAATGAGAAATTATTGTTTTTTTCTAATATCCGGATATCAAATATTGACCGAATAGGCATGATACCGAATATCCGTTTCATCTCTAGATTAGACTGTTTTTGATTGCTTCCCGTTCTGAAAATAACTGGCTGCTCATCGTTGCTAGGCGTCTCTGCTAGCTGACAGTAGAATTACAAAGGCGTGAGGGTTGTGATGCAGTGTTCGCTTATCTTCAGGAATTGAACAAAGGATACTAACCCATTCCTCTAAGATTTAATTTTCAACAGAGTGGATAAAACAAATATGCTTCGGTCAGACACGCATAGTACTATTTCACTACACTACTGAGCGTTCAAAAGCGCCCTATGATGTGCAATTGCACAGTGTGAAAACGTGAGGTACAACCATAAAAGCATAACAACCAAAACATAACAACGTACAATCATAATAGGAACATAGCAGCTCTGTTTTTCAGCTTTGCAGCGATTTCGTACAACAATAATAGGAACAAGGCAGCTTTCGATATTGTGATAATTGGTACGTAGATGTAAAATTGTACCAATTATGGTAATACAAAAATACATGTTTATTTCAATAAAATCGTATAAATTGATCGAATCTCAAGAAGGTTGTGATGTATGCGTCTACACTGTGTTTGCATCAAAACAGCTACTTTTTTCCAAAATATATATTTTTATTAAGGCTCATATGGCGTCAGTCTGACACGGCCGGGAGTTCAATATTTCGACAATGTTTGCCTTACAACTGTGTTGTACTTATGACTGACATACAACTGTACTACCGTTGTATTTCGAAAATTGTATGTCTGTCACCATGTACAGCGCTAGAACCATGCAAGCAACTCAGTACAATCGCTGTACCTGTACCGACCTATTTTACCGCTGTACATGGTTACAGTTGTACTGTGCGCAGCGCCATAGACGGTTGGTGGTGGGTAGTATGAACAAACCGAATCGAAGCACTTGGTAAACGTTCTTTTCATTGATTTTCTCATAAGTTAATAACTCATATTGGAGGCTTTTTTGTAGTGTTTGATAGTTTAGACGTTAAATAAAAACCTTTTTCATTGAAATATGTGGTGAAAATTGGGAAAATTTCTTATTGTCAGTTTGACATACGGTACAATGTACAACCAAAGTATGTCTGTCATGGTACGATGGTACCTGTACAACGATGTACACGTACAACGCAAGTACAGCTGTATGTTTGTCCCTGGTATTAGTAATATGTAACCGATTACTCGCGGTTGGCTCGAGGTTAGTATTACAAGTGTTCTCATAATTGGGATATTGCAGTCTGCAATGCTCTGTGTGTGTGCCCGACACAGGATACTTCCTATTGGGATGCAGCTGACCATTGATCAGCCACGCCCCCCTAGTCTGTACCCCACATCTAGCGTGGTGCGTCTTTCTCGACTCGAGGAATCCAGGATAGAATGGTCACGGACGGCAGAATCATCAGCTCGTGTTGAGTTGCCATGAGCGGTACAACCCTCAGCTCTTGGTGAATGATCAGTGGGCTCCACAATCTTCGGCCCGTGCATCTGAAAAGAGTGTGTGTATGTATTGCCACGACTAAGGAAAAGTTTATCGATCGTATAGGAGGGATATGATACGGGGATACAACGGAGGAAACACCATTAAACGTTAACATCGGCGTTTCTGAGGAACATGTATAGATGGAGCAGAAGATCAGGATCACGGCTACCTAAGATATCCTGGACGGGGATATCCGATTGTCTGCCTTATGCCCTCAATGCTCTCGTGAGCTGAGAGCGGGCAGCATGAAACCGGATAAACGACCAGACAACATGCTCGATGTCGTGGTAGCCATCGCCAAAATCACAAAGATTGTTTGCTGCGAGCCCAATGCGATAAAGATGCGCGTTTAGGTTGTAGTGATTGGACATAAGCCGAGATATCGCGCGAATGAAATCATGACCTGCATTAAATCCCTTGAACCATGCACTCGTCGAGACCTTAGGGATAATCGTGTGTAGCCGACGACCGAACTCATCTTCACTCCACATGCGCTGCCAACTTACGAGCGTGTGCTGACGAGGAATGTGGAAAAAATCATTATAAGTGATTTGCCTTTCAAAAAGTGTGCCTTCTGAAGCGCCCATCTTAGCTAGCGAGTCTGCTTACTCATTCCCCGAAATCGAGCAATGAGAGGGAACCCATGCTAAGGTAATCTTGAATAATTTTTCGACCAAAACACTCAATAGATGTTTTATTCTTGTTAGGAAATAAGATGAGCGTTTATAAACTTGCGGATTGCCTCTATTGAGTTTAGACTGTCTGAAAAAATAAAATCTACTTCACAACATAAAAATCTAATTATTTTGATTGCAGATTCCTTAACAAAATGCTAAAAACCAAGCATTAATGGGACACACTATTTTCAAACTAAATTTTTCAACAAAAGAACAATGGTTCGCATGTAATCAAGTACCAAAATCGACAAAGAAGAGATTTCTGATGTTTAAAAATCATATTAGAGCCTTTCAAAATAAGATATGTTTTCTAAACTAATAAAAAAAACTCACTCGCATTACCATAATAGGTACAATTGCGATAATAGGTACTTCTACTCTAATTTTATATTTTTTTATTGCATTCTTCTGCTCGTCCACTTACCATGGTCTCCGGGCAGTGGAAGTAAAAGCATGCTAAGATGCCACTTGTTCGAAAAAGGGAAAGAACAAGGATCTTAGATTTGGATCACAATTTATTAAAACTTGCAAGTATAGGTCGTAGTCCTTCAATTAACAGAGTAGAGCGGTGGTTCTCGATGGGTCATCGCTAAGGACGCTCTACCGCTGATACTGTAAAAATTCCGGGGGTCTTCATATTTCGGACAAACACAAAGGATGTTGTATACCATACACATAAATCGGATGAAAGGGGCTACTGTTGAAGCTGTGTGACATATTGTAGTGGCCGGATCTTAGTCGTTCAGAATTCGCTATTCCCTAATGGCTTTCATGTCATCAAACATAGTTGTGGAGTATTGAATTTTCCGAAGGAACAACCTCACCTCACGAATTTAATTTTCTGAAAGTGTAGATCATCCATAATTTAAGATCGTTCAGCGTTGGTAGTTAGTTAGTAGATCAATTTTGGCAAAGCGATCAGCTGCATTATTGCCGGCTGTATCGCTATTTCCGAGGTCCACTTGAGGACGTTATCCGAATCGGCTTGTTTGACGGAATTGTGGCACCTTCAAAAATTCAGACTATTTCAGCTGAGGTCATAGAATTGTTGTTGGCACTTACCCTGAAACCGACTTCTAGTATTTCTTTGGAACCGCCGTGAAGCGAATCTCGTAGTTGCGGTAGTTTTTTGAGACAAGTTCGGCGAAGGTTTGTTTGAGGCTCACCGGCAACCTTCAGTCGTGAGTCCACAACTAAAGGTGTTTAGCTATTGATGGGGAGCTCGAATGTGTTACCTACAGCTGGGTTTGGCTCGGTGGGCTGCTGGTATTGATGGTAGAAGGACACAGATAATCCGCAGTGCATTAACGTATATCAGTGATAAAGTTTTTAAGAGTTTATCACTGGCCAGGCACGTCAATTCGAGGCCATAGGTGAGGATGATGTTTATAGAGACTTTGGTCATCCTTGAACGGAACGTTCTGTTATTACTCCGGTGATGTTTTGAGATGGCTTTTTTAGAAGTTTTAACAGGGCGGAACAGGTCCTATTTATCTTGCCGAAATGGCCAGGGTTCTCAACGTTCACCATTTGACCACTATTTTTCACCGAAAGTCGGAAACATCGATCGACAGCCCATTTACCGAAATCATTGGTAGTACCTGAATCTTAGGCCTGATCACAAATGCCACTTAATGCGTGTACCCTGTGCGTTTCCCGACCAGTATTGAAAGGATGTCGTCCGCATAGGTGAATAGGTGAAATAGGTGAAACACTCCCTCTGGTAGAACCCTAAACAAGCTGTTCATCGATATCTTGAAGAGGGTAGCGGCTAATACGTAACCTTGAGGTACACCAGTTCCTTTGTGGACGCACTTTTAACTGGTGTCACAAACTTTTACCTCGTAGGTCCGGTTGTCACGAATTTTCTCACTAAATGTAGCAAGATGCTATCAACTCCTTTCTCCGGATCCAAGGCTACCATCTCAACATGTTTTTGATTCTTTCTGGCTTCTGGCTACCACCTCTCCAAGTGATGCGAAATACGTGTTTTTTCCATTCCCGATTGAAGGCAAATTATCGGTAGTCAAACTCCCTGTTTTCGGCCAAGTCGTCCACCTGAGGCTGCCCACTAAGTTTAGGCTGGCTGCCGAAACATCGATATCTGTCTATCTGGTGCCTCAACAGAAGGTGTCCGTGTCGTCGTTAAGTACTGAAAGCTCTAGCACCTCCAGGAGATCGGCGATGATATTACCCCTAACGTCTGGTATTTGCACTCCCCAGATGCCGTGGCGAGCGTGGAAGTCCCTATGAATGATTTTGGGTCCTCCTGGCCTCTAGCACCTCAAATAGCTTATGTATATGTTCCGGGAATCAAACGACATCAACCAATTATTTGTATTCAAAATTTAAAAAAAAAAAACAAACAACCACAAGGATGATAATCTGAGAGAAAGTATACTTAATTAATTACAAATCAAAAAAGAATTAACAAGCATTACTAATATTACATTACGGTTATGATTTATCTTCTGTTAATGAGAAATTATTGTTTTTTTCTAATATCCGGATATCAAATATTGACCGAATAGGCATGATACCGAATATCCGTTTCATCTCTAGATTAGACTGTTTTTGATTGCTTCCCGTTCTGAAAATAACTGGCTGCTCATCGTTGCTAGGCGTCTCTGCTAGCTGACAGTAGAATTACAAAGGCGTGAGGGTTGTGATGCAGTGTTCGCTTATCTTCAGGAATTGAACAAAGGATACTAACCCATTCCTCTAAGATTTAATTTTCAACAGAGTGGATAAAACAAATATGCTTCGGTCAGACACGCATAGTACTATTTCACTACACTACTGAGCGTTCAAAAGCGCCCTATGATATGCAATTGCACAGTGTGAAAACGTGAGGTACAACCATAAAAGCATAACAACCAAAACATAACAACGTACAATCATAATAGGAACATAGCAGCTCTGTTTTTCAGCTTTGCAGCGATTTCGTACAACAATAATAGGAACAAGGCAGCTTTCGATATTGTGATAATTGGTACGTAGATGTAAAATTGTACCAATTATGGTAATACAAAAATACATGTTTATTTCAATAAAATCGTATAAATTGATCGAATCTCAAGAAGGTTGTGATGTATGCGTCTACACTGTGTTTGCATCAAAACAGCTACTTTTTTCCAAAATATATATTTTTATTAAGGCTCATATGGCGTCAGTCTGACACGGCCGGGAGTTCAATATTTCGACAATGTTTGCCTTACAACTGTGTTGTACTTATGACTGACATACAACTGTACTAGCGTTGTATTTCGAAAATTGTATGTCTGTCACCATGTACAGCGCTAGAACCATGCAAGCAACTCAGTACAATCGCTGTACCTGTACCGACCTATTTTACCGCTGTACATGGTTACAGTTGTACTGTGCGCAGCGCCATAGACGGTTGGTGGTGGGTAGCATGAACAAACCGAATCGAAGCACTTGGTAAACGTTCTTTTCATTGATTTTCTCATAAGTTAATAACTCATATTGGAGGCTTTTTTGTAGTGTTTGATAGTTTAGACGTTAAATAAAAACCTTTTTCATTGAAATATGTGGTGAAAATTGGGAAAATTTCTTATTGTCAGTTTGACATACGGTACAATGTACAACCAAAGTATGTCTGTCATGGTACGATGGTACCTGTACAACGATGTACACGTACAACGCAAGTACAGCTGTATGTTTCTCCCTGGTATTAGTAATATGTAACCGATTACTCGCGGTTGGCTCGAGGTTAGTATTACAAGTGTTCTCATAATTGGGATATTGCAGTCTGCAATGCTCTGTGTGTGTGCCCGACACAGGATACTTCCTATTGGGATGCAGCTGACCATTGATCAGCCACGCCCCCCTAGTCTGTACCCCACATCTAGCGTGGTGCGTCTTTCTCGACTCGAGGAATCCAGGATAGAATGGTCACGGACGGCAGAATCATCAGCTCGTGTTGAGTTGCCATGAGCGGTACAACCCTCAGCTCTTGGTGAATGATCAGTGGGCTCCACAATCTTCGGCCCGTGCATCTGTAAAGAGTGTGTGTATGTATTGCCACGACTAAGGAAAAGTTTATCGATCGTATAGGAGGGATATGATACGGGGATACAACGGAGGAAACACCATTAAACGTTAACATCGGCGTTTCTGAGGAACATGTATAGATGGAGCAGAAGATCAGGATCACGGCTACCTAAGATATCCCGGACGGGGATATCCGATTGTCTGCCTTATGCCCTCAATGCTCTCGTGAGCTGAGAGCGGGCAGCATGAAACCGGATAAACGACCAGACAACATGCTCGATGTCGTGGTAGCCATCGCCAAAATCACAAAGATTGTTTGCTGCGAGCCCAATGCGATAAAGATGCGCGTTTAGGTTGTAGTGATTGGACATAAGCCGAGATATCGCGCGAATGAAATCATGACCTGCATTAAATCCCTTGAACCATGCACTCGTCGAGACCTTAGGGATAATCGTGTGTAGCCGACGACCGAACTCATCTTCACTCCACATGCGCTGCCAACTTACGAGCGTGTGCTGACGAGGAATGTGGAAAAAATCATTATAAGTGATTTGCCTTTCAAAAAGTGTGCCTTCTGAAGCGCCCATCTTAGCTAGCGAGTCTGCTTACTCATTCCCCGAAATCGAGCAATGAGAGGGAACCCATGCTAAGGTAATCTTGAATAATTTTTCGACCAAAACACTCAATAGATGTTTTATTCTTGTTAGGAAATAAGATGAGCGTTTATAAACTTGCGGATTGCCTCTATTGAGTTTAGACTGTCTGAAAAAATAAAATCTACTTCACAACATAAAAATCTAATTATTTTGATTGCAGATTCCTTAACAAAATGCTAAAAACCAAGCATTAATGGGACACACTATTTTCAAACTAAATTTTTCAACAAAAGAACAATGGTTCGCATGTAATCAAGTACCAAAATCGACAAAGAAGAGATTTCTGATGTTTAAAAATCATATTAGAGCCTTTCAAAATAAGATATGTTTTCTAAACTAATAAAAAAAACTCACTCGCATTACCATAATAGGTACAATTGCGATAATAGGTACTTCTACTCTAATTTTATATTTTTTTATTGCATTCTTCTGCTCGTCCACTTACCATGGTCTCCGGGCAGTGGAAGTAAAAGCATGCTAAGATGCCACTTGTTCGAAAAAGGGAAAGAACAAGGATCTTAGATTTGGATCACAATTTATTAAAACTTGCAAGTATAGGTCGTAGTCCTTCAATTAACAGAGTAGAGCGGTGGGTCATCGCTAAGGACGCTCTACCGCTGATACTGTAAAAATTCCGGGGGTCTTCATATTTCGGACAAACACAAAGGATGTTGTATACCATACACATAAATCGGATGAAAGGGGCTACTGTTGAAGCTGTGTGACATATTGTAGTGGCCGGATCTTAGTCGTTCAGAATTCGCTATTCCCTAATGGCTTTCATGTCATCAAACATAGTTGTGGAGTATTGAATTTTCCGAAGGAACAACCTCACCTCACGAATTTAATTTTCTGAAAGTGTAGATCATCCATAATTTAAGATCGTTCAGCGTTGGTAGTTAGTTAGTAGATCAATTTTGGCAAAGCGATCAGCTGCATTATTGCCGGCTGTATCGCTATTTCCGAGGTCCACTTGAGGACGTTATCCGAATCGGCTTGTTTGACGGAATTGTGGCACCTTCAAAAATTCAGACTATTTCAGCTGAGGTCATAGAATTGTTGTTGGCACTTACCCTGAAACCGACTTCTAGTATTTCTTTGGAACCGCCGTGAAGCGAATCTCGTAGTTGCGGTAGTTTTTTGAGACAAGTTCGGCGAAGGTTTGTTTGAGGCTCACCGGCAACCTTCAGTCGTGAGTCCACAACTAAAGGTGTTTAGCTATTGATGGGGAGCTCGAATGTGTTACCTACAGCTGGGTTTGGCTCGGTGGGCTGCTGGTATTGATGGTAGAAGGACACAGATAATCCGCAGTGCATTAACGTATATCAGTGATAAAGTTTTTAAGAGTTTATCACTGGCCAGGCACGTCAATTCGAGGCCATAGGTGAGGATGATGTTTATAGAGACTTTGGTCATCCTTGAACGGAACGTTCTGTTATTACTCCGGTGATGTTTTGAGATGGCTTTTTTAGAAGTTTTAACAGGGCGGAACAGGTCCTATTTATCTTGCCGAAATGGCCAGGGTTCTCAACGTTCACCATTTGACCACTATTTTTCGCCGAAAGTCGGAAACATCGATCGACAGCCCATTTACCGAAATCATTGGTAGTACCTGAATCTTAGGCCTGATCACAAATGCCACTTAACGCGTGTACCCTGTGCGTTTCCCGACCAGTATTGAAAGGATGTCGTCCGCATAGGTGAATAGGTGAAATAGGTGAAACACTCCCTCTGGTAGAACCCTAAACAAGCTGTTCATCGATATCTTGAAGAGGGTAGCGGCTAATACGTAACCTTGAGGTACACCAGTTCCTTTGTGGACGCACTTTTAACTGGTGTCACAAACTTTTACCTCGTAGGTCCGGTTGTCACGAATTTTCTCACTAAATGTAGCAAGTTGCTATCAACTCCTTTCTCCGGATCCAAGGCTACCATCTCAACATGTTTTTGATTCTTTCTGGCTTCTGGCTACCACCTCTCCAAGTGAGGCGAAATACGTGTTTTTTCCATTCCCGATTGAAGGCAAATTATCGGTAGTCAAACTCCCTGTTTTCGGCCAAGTCGTCCACCTGAGGCTGCCCACTAAGTTTAGGCTGGCTGCCGAAACATCGATATCTGTCTTTCTGGTGCCTCAACAGAAGGTGTCCGTGTCGTCGTTAAGTACTGAAAGCTCTAGCACCTCCAGGAGATCGGCGATGATATTACCCCTAACGTCTGGTATTTGCACTCCCCAGATGCCGTGGCGATCGTGGAAGTCCCTATGAATGATTTTGGGTCCTCCTGGCCTCTAGCACCTCAAATAGCTTATGTATATGTTCCGGGAATCTGTCACACGGCAAGTGGATACAGATGATGATCCCCGGAATAGGAATCTTATTCTATCAGCCGGGTGCTATGATTGATGCTTAGATCGCTAGGAAAATTTCAAGCAGAACTGTCAAAGGGGAACCCAATACAAAGCAAAACAAAGGGAAAATGTCAGTGGGGAACCCGATATGTTAGCTTCTGTCAGTTGAATAGAGGTTCAATTTGGACGTCACCGACGTGTATTCTATGGCTGCCGCGGTGTTTCTCAACCGTGTTTCCACGGCATACTAGATCATCACATGCAAACAATAACAAAACCATCAAGTATGCCGTGGAAACACATTGTAGGAAAATCGTGGGTTTTAAATTTATAATTTAAGGCTCATCAACAAATGATTAAAATAATATTTCAGCGAAATTTATATATGCCAAATTTTCTCGAGTTTTCAATGAAGGAAATGAATCACAAACAAAGCCCAAAGCAAGAGAAATTCAAAAACTCTGTCATATTTAAGATTAAACCATATGGGTAGAAGAATGATTCTCCTTCATCATACATCAGTTACCTAATATTCTGTATAGTCAAGTAAATTCATAATATTTGTACACAGTAAAGTTTGGAATATACTCAACTTTATTTGGGTAGAATCTCGCTTTGATACGTAGATCCACCGGTTCTATCTCAATGAATCCTCTTCGGTACCGCCACGTGATGTATATATGATAACACTCTGAAACATACACATAAACATGAAACAATTTGATCGAGGAAAAATTCAATTGGGTTGGTTTGCTATTCTTTTCATTATAACTTTGCATAAAAATATATTTGCTAACTTCAGCTTCATAAATTTCTCATTCTCTAGGCTGTCAACCAGGACAACCAGTTTGTTCATCTGTGTTGTTATAATGATGAGTATATGTCGAAGCACATGTCGAGCCACAACAGCGGTGCCACCCATATGCGAGAACGCTTTACTGGATGAAATGCCTCAACGAATCAAAAAAGTATGTGTTGCGTTAGAGAATTCAAACCAACTTGCCGAAGCACTGAATGCATACATTAGGAAAGAAGCTGCAGGTAAATTCTGATCTACTTACTACATGGGCAGATTTTTAATGAAAACAATCGTTTTCTGGACAAAGCTGTTTTTATTCCTCAACATAGTTTCCCTCGAGGGCAATAGCCGAGTTTCCAACATTTCGATTTCCTTTCTGTAGAACGACACGTCTTCGAAATATGCATTAGTGCCACTTTGCAAACTGCCTATTGGACTCAGGAGTATGGTATAGGATTCACGTTTCATCCATTGTTACAAAACGTCGAAAGAAGTCCACTCGATTACGCTTCCACAACGCCAAACCGGCTGTTGAGGCATCGTGCAGCTGTTTTTTGGTCGACGGTCAGGAAACGCGGCACCCATCGCGCGGAGGGCTTTTTTATGTCAAAAATATCGTGCATAATGTATCCCACTCGTTTTTTCAGATGCCTACGGCCTCACCTAATTCGCGTAACTTCACTTTACGATCGTCCAAATGTACTTATTTTACGATTTCTGGATTCGTAGCCTCTTTTAGCCTTTTAGAGCGAGATGCACCTGCGGTGCTTGTACTGCTCATTTTAAATTCACTAAACCACCGATAAACGGTTGGTCTCGAAAAAGCAGAAGTGAAATAACATTTCGTCAACTACTGCATTGATTGTTCAGAAGTTTTTCCCATCAAAAAACATTGTTTGTTCGAAATACGATATTCCTCTTTTTCCGAATGCTCAGGTAGTGACACTGAAACAACTGTAGTTTGTGATCAAATAAACGAAATGTCATGAAACTCCACACGTAAGCTAGTGACAGATGAACCTTTCGTAATGAATCTTGTTCATTTTTTAGTGACGCCATCTGTTGAAAAATCCCGGGACTTTTCAGCCCATGCAGTATTATTGATCAAATTTTAAATGGGTTGTGGTTTTATAGCACATGTGAAAATCATTCAAATGTCTAACGGAGATAAATGCTGCAGCTCGGAAATGATGTATACGATTACACTATCCACTGCTTTCCAGGTACCCACATCACGACATGCAGGGCAGATAGCTCCTCTCGCCTCTCGGCGAATTTGGGACATACGAGTACGACGTGTTGCAGTGTTTCCACCACATCTCCACGTTCCGGATAGAGTGGAGACCTTGCGTGTCCGAACCGATGTAAATATTGCCTGAAGCAGCCATGTCCAGACAGGAACTGCGTCAGGTGAAAATGTATCTCCCCGTGCTTCTTGTTCAGCCAGGTCGATAGAACCGATATGAGCCCAAACGTCCACTTACCATTCTCCGCCGTGTCCCATACCTGCAACCACTTCATCAGTGATTCTACTTTCACTGTTTTCCGTATACCACTGGTTTCCTTCCGTCTTTAGCAATTGCCATCTTCCACAAGGGTGATAACAACTGGGATCATGCCAGCGATAACGCATTCTGCTTCCAACGAGATTCTCCTATACACGCTCGCATCGCCATAAGTCGAGACGTATGGACCAGTTTCCTGCGATTCCGATGGGGTTCGAGAAAGGCAGGCCAGGCTGGCGCTCCGTACCGCAGTGTTGACGATGATACAGTAGCTAGAAGACGCATTTTGCTACTGCAGGGTCCAGCGTTGTCCGGCATTATCCTCGCTATCGCACTGAAGGATTCGTCTGCTTTCTCGCAGGCGTAGTCGACGTGGTTGTTGAAATTCAGGCGATCAGCAGTTCCGTTTTGTTATGAGCAATCCGCAGTTTGTCATATGCGACTTTCGCTTCGTACACCACTCGCCGCTTGACCAAGTTATTAGCAACTTTCTTGGTTGTCTTTAGTCCATCCTCAACTGAGATGCTACTTTCGCTTCGTACACCACTCGCCGCTTGACCAAGTTATTAGCAACTTTCTTGGTTGTCTTTAGTCCATCCTCAACTGAGATATTGGGTTTAGAGGGAATCCTATATTTGATCCATCCGGATTTAGAAACATCTTCTGAATGTTTTTTTTATTCTCGTGCATCTCGCATTATTCGATAATAATTGTTTTTGAAACCAATGCATATCAATCTACTTACCCAATATTTTCCGATTGGTTCATTTATAATAAGGTTATTAAGGCAACAAGATTAACTTTACTCGATTCTATAAATTTCCTAATTCCTAAATTGATTCAACGGTAAATATCAGTTACATTAATTCAACATGATAATGATGCTATGGTTTTGTTGTGATATTGACTATAATGATATGATGAAGTGTCCGGATTAAAAAGCCGTTCGGATTCTGAAACATTACGGTATTGTTTGGTACATTGCGGTTCTCAGCGTTATTTGATAGACAAAATTCACATAGTTTTTTATTTTGATTAATGAGGGTAGTCTCTTGGCCATCGGAGAAATTAAACTTTATGTCATAGTAGTGTTATTATTTGCGACTGGAGCAATTCGCGTATATTTGTATAACTTTGTGTTGATAGACTTAAACGTTTCGTTCAACGATTGCAGCACCTATAAAAAAGCGACTTCCCCTAGTTTTCCAATATTTATTCGAAAAATGGAGACATCAAATTTTTGTTATTCACTTTGAAATTTTAATTAATAATCAAAGACTGTCACCCTTACCGTGAATGGAGTGGAAAAACTTTCTTGTTGTTTCGGATTAAAATATTGGCTTTACATCTCTTCTCATCATTTTCCTCCTCGTAACGAACTGCATTGAACCTCAAAGGGCATAGGGATTATTGAAGCTTAAGTTAAATGAACACCATAAACTATTTTATATTCGAATATTCAAACTATTATTCACTATATGAAAGTTGAGAAAAAAACTCGATTTTCACAGGTTCATATTTATAATCGCAACTCGTCACACAAAAAAAAAAAAAAGCGAACTTTTTTTTATCACATTCCCGATATTGCCTGCGGCGAAATTTGATGCATTCGTTACAGATCAACAGGAAGGACATTCATATTTGGTGCATATGGAAAGTTCGCCCCAAGAACATATATAACCAGCGTGAGGGGTGCTTTCATGTTTTTTCACAATCGGTAAAATTCGATTCGAAAGCATAGCAATTTATATTCATTAAATTTGTCAAGTGACCCATACACCGTGAACTTATCAAATTTGATATCTGATTATGATACTCGATTCGTTTTATTTGCAGCTCTTCTGTATCAGGGAGAAGACCTGCTGGCGCCTGGCAGTAATGGAAAACGAACGGATGTGGATCACGTGTTTCTGAGATTCGGCCGGAGACGTTAATTTCAAAACGATTTATATCATTCCAATTAATTACGTTATTAAATTCATTACGCTATCAATCTGTTTTCTGATATGGATGGACGCAATAAGCATGTTTCAGTTAGGTATATCGTGTGCTTTTGACAGAACGAGAGGTGCACGATTGATAATGGGAGCCCCCCCAGTGATTGATTTAGCATAGGAAAACTGCATGTATATATCCATTCCCAGAAAAATAAAAAAAATCCACATTGATAATATATTTCCGAATTTGGAAAAATTGAGAATTAATTTATTGATTTGATTCATTCAATAAAAATGGAAGTAAGTATAGCCTCGCATCAAATCAGCACGCTCTGATATAAACAAAAATAACTGCGATGATATGGTGAAACAGAAGACTTTCGGAATAAAACTCCATCTAGCGAAGGCAAACGTGCGACAAATGGAGATCTGAGCAAACTGTCGGAATCTTTCGTGATTCCCAAAGCATTTCTCATGTCTGTTATTGTGATAAGCGGGGAGAAGCTTTTAACATGAGACATGTTTTCAGCAAATTGATATGGGTTTATAGATGATTATGATAATGTTGAAGAGCAGATAACGACAAAAACATATTTTTCATAGTTATCACACTTCTTAACTAGGCAAACCAAACCAGAAAATTTCACAAATGGAGACTAGACTCTGCGGAATACACGTATCCCGACGGGATGTCGACCAATTCTTTCTCCGCGTTTCCAGGAGCGTCTTCGGGACAGTTACAATTTCAGAAAGAACGACTGGAACAACTCTGAGGACCTCTCTTATTTTTTTCGGTTTAGACTGTTTAGACGGTTTAGGCTGGTTCACTGCCGTCAACGACAATCCGAAGTTCTAAATCATCATAACAGATGGGATCGTATCCCGTGAAGTAACATCACATAACATAACGGTATTCTGGCGTTATCCAGTTCCTTCAACGCTTGCAACCACAATTTCCACCGTACGAACAGGTCTTCAGGAATGCGATCGTCCCCATCTAGTTTAGCTCTCCAAAAGTCCTGTAGCAGTATTTGATATCAAGATAGTCATCGTCATAGTAATTATTCTTTATTGCTGCCGCCGCCTTAGGGTGTTCTTTCTCATTCTCCGTTGCGTTCAGATTCTTCACGCATTGTGCCAGCGCAGGAGAACAAGTTGCTCCAAAGATGGCGACGTCGGACGCCTTAGTTATCAACGGTTGCCCTAACGAATCACGGAAGACGAATAGCAACGCACTTTGATCAATTTTCTTGATACCAACTTGCAAGAATATTTCCTGAATATCAACGGAAAAGGCGACTTCCCGTTCGCGAAATTTGAAGGTTACGTGCAGCTGTGGAGTCAACAGATCAGGACCCTTGAGGAGCATCATATTCTGCGACACGCCTTGCACCTTCACGGCCGTATCCCAAATCGTATTTTTACAGATTTGTTTGGGTTCAACACCATACCTAACGGAAGGTACCAGGTACGTCGCGGATCGCACTCTGCCATTTCCTCTGCTGTCACTATGTAGATGTAGTCCTTCGCTGCGTAATCTACAACTTGTTGTCTTATGCTCTCGTAGAGCTGTGGGTCTTATTCAAGGCCCCTCTCCATCGACGCTCGGCCAGACGAATCGTCGTCTAAGAACGCGTAGGTGTTCACTGTACCTTTCCTCCCATAAAACGTCACTGGAATGACCTTAAACAATGTCGACGAAACTGGATGCCGATGGATGGACACAGTAGCATCGGTGAAGTTTGCAAACGGCTTCCTTCCAGACTCGGAGTGTAGCAATCGGCGTTTCTGACAGCTGTTGATTCCACAAACTTCGCCTTCGCATGATCAGCGAGTGTGTGTGTGTGTGTGTGTGTGGCACGAGACATCGTTGGCACAACTTATTGTCTTTGACGAAATTCCATCGGTCGTTCATCGAAAGCTTTTTGAAGGCACAGGCACAGTTTCACATAGGACACTTCCTGTTCGATCTGTCATCTTTGCCCGTCGAAGTATGAAGCTTGTTTCGCCGATCGCCGAGTGGATTGGTTGTAGAATCTTTCCGCTTGTGATTTTTTATTTATTTATTATGGCTTAACGTCTTTACAACATGGCCTGATTCACAATTTTTCTCCAATTAACTCGGTTCGTGGCTATCTCCCTCCAATTCCGCGGGCACCCCGTGCTCACCATGTCATGCTCCACTTGGTCTATCCACCTTGCTCGCTGTGCTCCTCGTCGTCACGTACCAGCCGGATTCCCGATGAACACCATTTTTGCAGCATAGTTGTCCGACATTCTTGCAACATGTCCTGCCCAGCTTATCCTTGCAGCTTTGATCACTTTCTAAATACTGGGTTCGCCGGTGAGTCGCGTGAGCTCATGGTTCATCCTTCGCCTCCATATGCCGTCCTCCTGTACACCGCCGAAGATGGTTCTTAACACCCGCCGTTCAAAGACTCCGAGTGCTCGCAGGTCCTCTTCGAGTATTGTCCACGTCTCGTGCCCGTAGAGGACAACCGGACTTATGAGCGTTTTGTACAGGGAACATTTCGCACGACTGCTAAGTCGGTTTGACCTTAAGTGTTTGTGGAGACTATAGTAGGTACGACTCCCATTGATGATGCGTTTCCGGATCTCGCGACAGGTATCATTGTCAGGCGTTATAATTGAGCCAAGGTAGACAAATTTGTCCACTAACTCGAACTCATTGCCGTCGGTCATTTCACTACTACCTAATCGGGTCCTGTCGTGCTCGGATCCGAAAGCCAGCATGTATTTGGTTTCAGACGCATTGATTTTCAGTCCAATTCTCTCTGCCTCGTGCTTAAGTCTGGTGTAATGTTCAACTACCGTCTCAAATGTTCTGCCAACAATGTCTACGTCATCAGCAAAGCAGATGAATTGACTGGATCTATTGAAAATCGTACCACGCAAGTTAAACGCCGCTCGTCTCATAACACCCTCTAGCGCGATGTTGAACAGTAGGCAAGAGAAACCATCACCTTGTCGAAGCCTCCTGCGGGACTCAAATGGATCAGATAATCCACCCGAAATTTGCACACAGCACTGTATTCCATGCACCCGTGGCCGAGTGGTTAGCGTCAAACCTAACATGCCGGGGGTTCGGGTTCGATTCCCGTTCTGGTCGGGGAAATTTTTCTTCAAAGAAATTTCCTCTGACTTGCACTGTGGTCACGCGTATTCTAGAGCTTGCCACTCAGAATGCATTCAAGGCGTGTTATTTGGCATAGAAATCTCAACTAAGTACTAATGAAAATGACGCAAGTAATACTACGTTGAGACGGCGGAGTTCCTCTAGGAACGTTAGTGCCATATAAGAAGAAGAAGAACTGTATTCCATCCATCGTAGCCTTAATCAGTCTTGTCAGCTTCACGGGGAAGCCGTTTTCGTCCATGATTCTCCATAGCTCTTTTTGTGTTATTGAATCATATGTGGCTTTAAAGTCGATGAATAGATGGTGCATGGGGACTCCGTACTCACGGCATTTCTGGAGAATCTGCCGCAAGGTGAAGATAACCTCCCACGAATCTGTTTGTCAATGGCGATAGACGACGGAAGATGATTTGGGAAAGCACTTTGTAGGCGGCATTCAGGATGGTGATTGCACGAAAGTTTTCACAGTCTAGTTTGTCCCCTTTCTTGAAGATAGGGCAAATAACTCCATCTTCCCACTCCTGCGGTAGTTGTTCTGTTTCCCAAATTCTGACAATCAACCGATGCAGATAACTAACCAATTTTTCCGGGCCCATCTTGATAAGTACCCCTCCGATGCCATCTTTGCCAGTTGATTTGTTGTTCTTCAACTGTTTAATAGCATTCCTCACTTCACCTATCGTTGGGGGTGGTACATCTTCATTATTTACTGCACCAACGTAATCGCTTCCATCGTCATTTTGGTCCTCTGCCTGTACGCCATTCAGGTATTCATCGAAGTGCTGCCTCCACGTTCGTTCGTCAGTATACTCCCATCTTTATTCCGATACATTTCTGCTCGCGGCACGAAGCCTTTTCGGGATGCATTGAGTTTCTGGTAGAACTTTCGCGTCTCATGAGAACGGTGCAGCTGTTCAAGTTCTTCACACTCCTCCTCTTCTTGGCGGCGCTTCTTTTCCCGGAAGAGTTGGGTTTGCTGTCTCCGCTTCTGTCTATATCATTCCACGTTCTGACGGGTAGCTTGACGCAGCATGAGCTCCCGCGCAGCGTTCTTCTCCTATAACACTTGCTGACACTCATCATCGAACCACTCGTACCGCCGTCGTCGTTCCACTTGTCCTAGGATGTTCTCCGCTACGCTGTTTATGGCTGTTTTAATCATGCTCCAACAGTCCTCAAGAGGAGCTTCGTTAATTTGTTCCTCTTCCGGCAGCGCAGCTTCAAGCGAATGTGCTTAGTTTTCGTCGAAATCTGCTTGTTTCAGCCGCGTAAGATTGTACCGTCGCGGGCATCGGTACCGAATGTTGCTCACAACGGAGAGTTTTGGGCGCATCTTAACCATCACTAGGTAGTGGTCCAAGTCGATGTTAGCGCCTCGATAGGTTCTGACGTCAGTTATGTCCGAGAAATGTCGGCCGTCCATCAGAACATGGTCGATCTGAGATTCTGTTTGATTTGGTGACCTCCAGGTGTATTGGTGGAGGAATTTGTGTTGCAAGAAGGTACTGCGTACGACCATATTCTTAGAAGTGGCGAAGTCGATAAGTCTTGGGCCATTTTCATTTGTTAACTGGTGTGCACTGTACATACCGCTTGTGATTTGCGTGAGTATTTAAGAACGCCTTATCTTTTATCTTGTGTTTCTCGTCCTTCGAAGGCTTCGTTGCAGAAGTTTGTAATTCCGCTGGTAGCGGTCGTGACCTTCCGCATATACTCGCTAGAAGCCTTCAAATCAACCACTGGTAGATTCTCTTGGCATAACACCCAATTAAATTTTATGTTGGACGTTAATTTGTCCTCCAGCTCTTGAAGCAGAATAGGGTTAGAAAGGTAATTCGTCATTCCTACAGACTCCAGGTGAACGCACTAGCTTTGCACAGCCAAGCCGAACTGGACTAATGTTTCCAGTATTTCTGCCTTGGGAGCAGCCGTAGCTCGAACTTTGGCCACTAGATTGTGAACAATCTGGCCTGCCGTACAACGTCTGAAGGATAGACAAAACGTGTGGCACGGTAGAAGGATGGAGAAGAAAACTGCTGAAGGCTTCTTTTGCAACCTCTTTCAAAGCCCGTTGTAAACGCAGCAAATTTTCTGATTGTGTCTCCACACGCCTCTGTGGAATGATGGTAGCTACTAATAAAAAGAGGCCACTCGATGGGATCCCCACCGAAAACGGGAAACTCTCTCGAGATTACTTGTCTCGCTGCCGACTGATGAGGTGTAGGACCGTGTCGAAGGGGTATATTTGAGGGCCCTAATGGATCGACAACAGGGGGAATAGTTTACCCTAGTCTTGGAGGTACATACAAGGGCAGTCCGATAAGTACTTTCTGGGCAACGAAGTTGTCAATTCAACTGCAGAAAATATAGATTGTTTGGAACTCACGCATTCAGTGACACGATTTCGTCAGGCCATGGATTAGCACGGGTTTCATATGTACTGTACCGACCTGTTTCACCGTTGTGCATGGCTACAGTTGTACTGTGCGCAGCGCCATAGACGGTTAGTGGTGGGTAGCATGAACAAGAATTTCTGATTGCCAGTTTGACATGCGGTACAATGTACAAACAAAGTATGTCTGACATGCTACGATGGTACCCTTACAACGCTGTACACGTACAACACTAGTACAGCTGTATGTCTGTCCAAGATATAACGCTTTACAACGGCTGCTGAATCGTTTCACTGAATGATGTACACGGAACATGCTAACGCTAAGCATTCATAAATGCAACGTTATCACGTTCGACCGCAAGTTCAATCCGATAGAAAATGATAACGCAATTGACGGACAGTCTCTCGATCGTGTCTCTCGAGTTCGTGATTTTAGCATCATCCTAGACTCAGCATTCACCTTCCGATCACACTACAACGACATTATTTCTAGAGCTAACTGCCAGCTCGGATTTATGTTTAAAATCTCCCAAGAGTTTAACGATTCACTTTGCCTCCGGTTTCTGTACTGCACTCTGGTGCAATTGATTCTGGAATTTAACTCTCTAGTTTGGTGGCCATGCCAGTCAACATGGACCACAAGAGTCGAAGCAATACAGAGGACATTCGTTAGATATGCCCTCCGACGTCTTCCGTGGCGAGATCCGATGAACCTTCCCCGATACTAAAATCGATGCAGATTGCTGGGACTGCATACACTGAAACTGTGTTTGTTACAAAAAATTTCAACAGAGAAGCTGACGCACCGGAATTTTTAGCACAACTTAACATCTACGCTCCTAAACGATTGCTTCGCCAACTGAACTTTCTGTATCTTGAGCCCCGAAATACTTTGTACGGCCTCCATGACCATATGCGATTCATGTCGGCAAGTTTCAATGAAGTTTTTGCTCATTTCGATTTTGGATCTACTGCGTCCGCATTCAAACACAGACTCACAGAACTGAATAGGATGAATCACTGACAACGACGGACACAATGGACAAGGGCCCAGTTCCCAATAAGTTTCATGTTATTTTTTCGACGTAGGACTACGTCTAACCGGAAGATATAGGGGGTGAAATGGAAATCTAGGCACTGAACAAGTAGGAAAAAATGCAAGATTTGGAACGCTTATAACTCGAGCATTTCTCAATAGATCGCAATGGTTTTGGCATCAATTGATAGGAAATATATCTACGCATCTATCATAATGAATAACATTTCATTTTTCTTGAGATAAATAATTGAATAATTGTGAAATATCAAGCATTGTCCAAATGCACTATGTGCCCATTTTTGTTTGGTCCATTTTGTGCTCCTCAAATCGTACCGACCAAAACGGGCAACCAGAGCAGCAGCGAAATAGAATGAAGCACCATTGGAAAGAAAAAAGAAAAAAATGAACGAAACATTGGTCGCTGTCTCACACATGCGTAATTCTCGAGCCAGCCAGTCAGCTTAAAAATCCCCGCTCCGCTGCCGTAACGATCATTCTCATTCAAACCGTACACCACATCGGTTCGCATCAAAACACTTCAACAAACCAACCCAAGCAGCCATGTCTGGACATGGCAAAGGAGGAAAAGTGAAGGGAAAGGCAAAATCCCGCTCGAACCGTGTTGATCTGGAGTTCCCCGCAAGGGTAGCTAGGCCGAGCGCGTGAGTACAAGTACACCAGTCCACCGGCGTTATATAGTTTCGGCCGTCGAAGTGATCGAGTTGGCTGGTAAAGCTGCTCGCGACGATAAAAAAAACCCGCATTCAGAACAGAACACATTCGGTTCAGTGGACATCAAGACAACAACAGGCAGTTGCAGCGAGTGGCAAACGCAATCGCAAAACGGCAGCTGGTAGCAGAAGAAAAAAGTTTGTTCTTTGGTGGCAAATCCAGAATAAGGCGGCATCAAGGGCGTTCGAAATTCAAAACCACGAGTACTAAGTTTTCTAAAATTCCATAAAACACGGCGCTTATCAGGGCCATTAAACCTTTCAAAAAAGAGTTTACGAAATATAGTTCAATGCTTTCTAAAATAATATCCAAAATAATAATAAAACACAAATTGATTTTTTCATAATTTGTTTGCCAGTATATGATGAGTATGTGAATTTGGCAGTTGTTCTGAGCTTATTTATGGTTGGGGACTTTCCCGATTATTCAATATTCATTAATTTTTAAATTGCTTCTGGATTGAAAGTACAGTAATTTATATTTAGCTCGACATTCAGCTAATTGGACGGACCTGTAATGCGACATATTTAGTTGGACATTTTTGTAAACATAAAGTTCGAGGTCCAAATTATGACCCCACATCGAAAGTCGACACTGTACCACTGTCATCGCAAATGTTCAATTACAGGTTAAAATCGCCTCCAATGCGACACTGAGTGGTGTTTCGGCACGTCGCATTAAATGTAATTTACTGTACAACATGTCACAAGCTGGATGGGAAGAAATTTTCCAACTGTGAAAGCTGTGGCGAGTGGCAAACGCAATCGCTAAACAGGAAGGTTTAGCCGAACAAGATGGGGATATCGAGTGATAACAAAACAATAAACTCTTTAGATTAAAGATAATTTTGTGATCCTGAAAAGGACCCTTTTTAGCCTGCATGTGAATCCAACGAGCGAACAAATCGTATTGAATGTATTTTTTTGCCATCGCTGCCTTTTCTTCTTCTTCTTTTTGGCTTTAAGAGGGTTTAAACTTTTCATTTCATTCGCCTCTATCGCTGCCTTTTAACGCTCTTTCGTTCGTCTCGTTGGACTCGCCCCTTTGGCTTAGTCTGCTGATTTGTCTCTATCTTGTGAGTGTGTACCGCTAGAGTACAAAAGGCGCGGATCCGCTGAAAAATATATCATTCTCTTTCAAACCGTAAATCAGTGTGGTTGTGTGGCATCATTTCACATCACATCGCAACAACGGATTGGTGCCGGAGCACCAATATACCTAATAGCGGTTATAGAATTTCGGCCGCCGGAGTGCTCGAGTTGGCTTGCAAAGCTGCTCACAACAATAAAAAAAAACCGCAAAACCGAACAGAACAGAGCACATTCGGTTCGGTGGCAACAACTAGTTTCAGCGAGTGGCAAACGCAATCGCAAAACGGAAGCAGGTAGAAGAAGGAAAAAGTTTGTTTATACAGACTGCTTTGGTGGCAAAACCAGCCACCGTAAAACACGGCGCTTTTCAGGGCCATTAAACCTTTCAAAGAAGAGTTATTGAAAGTTTTTCACAATACCAATGCATTCTAAAGAGACATAATATGACATATAATATAAACTGATTTATTTTGTTTATCTTGTTCTTGAACTTATTGGTGGTTGGGGTCTTTTAAATTGATCATTCAGTATTCACAAACCCATGCATGGTTTCCGAATTAAAAATGGCTTCAAATTACAACACATTGTATGCAGGATGGCATTAACGAATTGTCTCGGTAGCAAGAACTGCTTTCTTTGGTTGATAACTGATGTTGAAAAATGAATGACGTTACATCTGCATTGTATAGAAAAATAACTAAGGAGCAACATGATGAGCTATGTATTTCCTTATTCTTCTTTCTTTGTTTTTAAGAGGCTTTGAACTTTGCAGTTCATTCGCCCGTATGTATTTCCTGCTGCTCTGTTCTTATTTTAAAGGGTTTTAATCCGAAGGTCATTCGTCCATGTATTTACTGTTGGTTTTTCAGAACGCTTATAGCTCGTTTATTTCTCGACAGATCGTAGAGTTCGTCTCCAAAACCTCAGTTCTTTTTCATTTTTATTTACTTTGTTTGCGGAAACTACAAATCTTACAATTCATTCGTCTCCGAAACACGGAAACAGTTTAAGGTACGGTAATGTGCTCAATAGTGAAATATATGATAGTGAATGAGCTGATGACCACCTATGCATCCCCTATCACAGCCATCATTTTGATTGTACGATATGTGCATACGTCGAAAGATGCCCGGCGTTGAACATTTAATAAGTACAAAGCCTTCGGAAAAAAATCAAGAATTAACTATAAGACAGCGAGAAAAAATTGAGAAAGTTTGTAAAAAAAACGCAAAAACACAACACCAAAGGTTCTTTTCAGAACCCCCAACATGTTCATGAAGAGTAAACAGTAAACTAATCCATTTTCAGATAGATAGGTAGGTATTCACGTAGCAGAAGAAAATAAAACAATATATTTAAAATATATATTTAGCAAAAGCTGTCCCCTTTGTATAGTCCTACGTCACTCCGGTTATGTCCCCGACATTACCCACCCGTCTTTTATGATCTGACCACAGTTTACGCCTATTATTATTTACTTTTTGTATATTTGTTGTGTTCAAAATGTGCTGCTTTTTTATACATATATATATGTTTTGTATGTGAATGAAAAGATATGGGGTTTTTTGGCCTTCTCTTTTTGGCTTTTCCCCATCTTAATTCATTCAACAAAAAGTCAGATAAATGAATATACAAATAAACACAAAATAACAAAAATTTGGAAAAGTGGCGATTTATTTCTCAACATAGTCTCCTTTTAGCTCGATACACTTGACTCAGTGATGCTCCAACTTCTTTAATCCATCTGAAAAATACGTTTTCTCGAGATCTGCAAAGTAGGCCTCCATGGCGGCGATGACCTCCTCATTCGACTCAAATTTCTGCCCGGCGAGTGACTTTTTCAAGTTTTGAAACAAAGAAAAAGTCGCACAGGGCCAAATCTGGAGAATACGTTGGATGGGGCAGCAGTTCGACCAATTTGGCCGTGGCGACGGGGAAATTTCCATTTTTCTAAAATCCGCGGAAACGCCCGCTACCACACACGGTCAAAACAAAACTACGTGTCAGATTCGGTTGAAATTTTGACAGTAGCCGTTTACGAGAATGTACTACACGATAGGTAATCTCTCTTGCGATACTGGCACCATCGGGCGATGAGGTTAAGTACTTATCGGACCGCCCTCGTATGTATGGGGTGTCCCTACTCTCTCCAATCTGTTCGGAATCTTTTGCAAACAGTTACTCACAGGTACTGTGCTGGGTTGTTTCTGGAGCGTCATACTGACAATTGTCCCCACACTGTTCTGCTGGCGATTGTTGGTTGCTCATCATGCGTAGCGACTTAAGCTGCTCGAGAAGATCTTGCTCATGCGCCAGAAATAGTTGTTTCCCTTCGTCTCGTTTCCCTCTCTTCAGCAGGCATTGCTGTTCCAGTTGTTTGAATCGTTGCACAAGGTCGTATTCTTTCTTCTGGTACTGCTTTCCAATATCGTGCTGCTTCCTCAACGCAGCTTCGATTTGCACCATACGTTGTTTGTCCTGCTCACGCTGATCCTCTGCACGCTTCAGTAGGTTGGTCAACTCCTGCTCACGTTGCTCTCGACGTTTCTCCTCATTCTGGCGTTGCTGTTAGAATACTTCTTCCATCCGTTGTCCGTCCTGCTCGCGCTTCTCTTCTGCGCGCTTCTGCAAATTCGTCAGCTCCTGTTCTCGCTGCTCTCGACGACGAAGCTCTTCCTGCTGGACAAGCTGATTCTGCTTCTCACCTGTTTCGCGTTGTCATTCTTTAGATGGAAGAGGATTTCCGGTCACCTTAGGGACAATCTTCAGGTGCACTTCTACCTTTGACGATTTCGTGATCTGGCCGCTGATGTCTAGCAATCTTACAAACGGTGTAAGTTTGACTAGTAGTATATTTGACGTGTTGGCAGTATGCTGTATTTGCTGGTCGGACTGCGACTCTACAGCATCAACGATTCCTGTCATCGATGTAATCGTGATAGGTTGTATATCTAACGATCTGAGCAGTCAGATTTTAAAGAAGGATCGAACTCCCTCACTAATTGAGACCCTAGGAGGTTTGATAGAAAGTGTCGAAGAAAAAGTTAGGAGTATGTCAGGCTTCCAATTGAATAATGAGAGGGGTTTATCACATTGATGTTTGGAGGACGTATTCGAAGTAAAATGCCCCAAGTTCCAGTATATCTGTTAGATGATCAGGATGTTAGGGACATCAATCGACAGCAAAAAAAAAAAGAAGAATACGTAGACAACCACAATGTTTATGCATTATGTTCTACATCAATCTAATTTTAATAAAAAAGGAGGTATTGTAGAGACATATAAGTAATAGCAACCCATGAGATGTATTATTGCTTAGAAACGGGTAACTAAACATGAAAAATATAATCCCTTCTCGGACCGTAAGGATAAACGGTTCTTCCTATTTCATTGTGTGATTCTTTCTTCTTCTTATTCTTCTTATTGAATTAAAGAGGCTTTAAACTTTTCAGTTAATTCATCTCTTGTCTTCAAAAAGACCATTGGGAAACTTTCCTACTCGTTCACCTCCATTGCCTTGAGAAAGGCATTCGATCTCTCGCCGTCCAGCTCGCCCAGCAACGGTGTTGTCCAGTCGGTGTCCTCACGAAGAATGTATGAATGGATGGATGTGATTCTTTGAATATCCGATACTAAAATATACCTGGTACTGGTTCCTACAGCTTCGTTTTCGCTATATTTTCACTTGAATCGTTCTTAATTGGGAAAAAAAATATTCTTAGATATTAAGTAAAATTTATGTTAGATTTAAGAACATCATTAGGGCACTCTTGTTCAGGCCTATTGATAATGAATGAACAAATAATCAATAAAGAAATTTTGGGCAAAATTGTGTCTGACAATGATTTTATATTATGATTTTGAAGGAAATAACAAGAAATTTATATTAAAGTAGTTATGTAAGAATTTATATTACGTGTTTTAAATGATAAAATATCATGAAGTGAAAATTTGAAAATTTTCATTCAACTCCTAATAATTTGAGACTGCCTTCGGACCTCCAATATGATAGATGAGTTTGCCTCCCTAAATGGATATCGCCAACAGACGTCCGCATACTTAGAGGCGAATGAACTAGAAAGTTAAACCTCTTTAAAACGAAGTACGGAACGGAACGACGTCCGTATTCGTGTACATTCGTCATCGCGGATTGCCTAAAAATCAACTTCACCATACAATTTGAACGAGATTCTCCAGTAGAGACTTGAGATAGTTCCGCGTGTGTCATCGTAGTGAGTGATTAGTTTCGGATAAAAGGAGAACAGACTCATTTTCTTATAGTATTATATTGTATAAGATAAATCGATTTTAAATACTAATAAAAAATTCAGTAGTTTTTATTTTACTGCTTAAAACCTTGTCCGTTTCTCGTAATATTCAAAACAATATTTGAAGCTGAAGTAATCTAATTATATTGTCTTTATAATATAATAATTTGTCAAAATTGTATTGCACTAGTTTACTTCGAAAAATGTGATTTGCGCGTGAATTTTAAACTCAGACATCAATCACCCTTATAGTACGAAACACAAACAACATCTCCTCCTGCACTCATCAAACATTGGCCCTAAAAGTTTTTTTTTTAAATAACATTACGTTGTATGTACACATCAACGGTATGAGTCTTACAAACCTGATTTTTATGTAAGTTATCAACGAGTACTAACTCCGTCATGTAGAATGTCACCATCGCATTGCCACCTAGAGCAGTAACATGTGCTCTTATAACTGCCAGTACTTCAGTGATGAAACTATGCACAAATCCACTAATTCCACCGTTTTCTTTCACTGCAGTGCATTCTCTAATAAAGAAGAAGTCCAGATTTCCTAAATATTTCTCTATTTTTCCTCCTGGCACATAGCTGAGGGGTGTGATGTCTACCCCATAACGTTCCCTGAGCGGGGTCTGTAAAAATTAAATTCATAGAATAAAACAACAGAGACGACCGTTCAGAAAAAGTATAGTAGACTAGAAAAATTATTGCGCGGGAAAAAACTTCTGGAACTGGGTTCCCGGCAAGATCGTCGAAAAAGTATGACAAATCATAAATCGCTGAGTCGACGCCTAGTTGGTTACACTGTATATAGTATAAAGTACCCATAAATTGACTTACATGCCTCATTAACCGTCCTGAACCATGCCTTGCATGACAAGGTGATCTTTTGCATTTGAGGGAACCAGATTGAATTACGAGTTGAGTTGAATTACTCTGAGAGGGATTGATTGCTGGCGCCACGTCGTCCAAATTGAATATCAGCTCATCATCATTGCGCCTGTATTGCTCTCGTGTGTACGAACTCACCAGAAGCTTCTTTTTCATATTACCCATCTTTGTCGGCTCTGCTAGACCTAGTGCCATACCAGTGACCAACAGTTGAATTTCATCATTCTCCGGAAGGTCTAATTTAAACCTTAAATCACATATTGCACATGGTATCATTGCTCTCAGTTTGAAATAAATGGTTTGCAACAATCGTTGGAAATGCTTCGAAAAACTTATGTTGGGTTGATGCACTGGTATTTTAGCTCGCCATATCTGTGTGAACATCTGTAAGTTCCGAACTACTTCCATGTCATGTAATCCAGGTACTGATTGAGTGTTTACAACGTCAAACCCTCTAGAAAATATTATAAATAAAATGAATATGTCAGTTGCAATTTACATACTTACACTGGGGGACATGGCTCCATGAGAAGAGATATAATCTCTAAATCATACACATCGTCTACTTCTAAAACACAAGTCGCTTTATTTCCATGTGTCAAATCTATATCTAACAACTCTTCTTCAGAATCATCAGAGTCATCCGGCTGTGCCAAACTTTTATTATTAGTGGATGACTCATCAATATGCTTCAACTGACAAAACTCACGGTTTCTTTCCACAGCTTGTTGAATCGATTTTTGCAGTTCGGATATTTTTTCTGATTCCGCCCAAGAATTTCCAGCGACAATTTTAGGAAGTGCAGGTTGGGGCAGGGCGGACAGATAAACGGCTGTCCCCGTGGCAATAAGAGCCATCATCCGTTCTCCGACAGCTACAGAAATTTTCAAACCGAATATAGCATTCATCCCTTTCATTTTTAATTTGTTGATTAGCAGTTTGTGCAGCTCTATTTCCAAAAATGGCAATGCATCGGACATTTCTTTCGCGTTCGCTTCTCCTTTGAGGTCCCGTTTCGACCTGCAGGCATGAGCCTGTATGATGATTCCTCGTCCGTTAACCTGTAATATGTGCATCATGAAATTAATTGATTACATATGCTGCACTGAACATAGTAAAATGAATGGCTCATCATTCAAATACATTTGCAGTTCCGCCGCAAATAAACTGAAGAATTTCAAGCGGAATAGGGATTCGGCAGCCAAACAAGTGGGAACAGAGCTCGTGCAAAAGATCGTGAGACGTGTTCGAAGAAAAGTTTGGGCAATGGCCTATGGTAAAAAGGAAGACAATGGTCTCACAACTATAAATAATAAAAATTATTTTTAAGCCCCAACAAGATTATTGTGTCCGGAGTCCTTTACATTAGGCCAATACGTTGTCAGTATGTTTTGTGCAATATGCAATAAAACATGCGTGTAAACTTCATGTAGCAAAAATTGTACAGCAAATTTTGAAAACTTAAGTAAGGTTTTTGACGAACAGATATCATAAGTATCTTTCCAGTGTACTCAAACTTAGATTAAACTTCTGGCTTCACTGCCGTATCGTAAGCATCCTGTGTTTTTATTGTGCTGTTTGTTCATCGATATTACCGTTACAAAGTCACCCGAAAATCAAAATTATATCTCCACATCGCTCATCACTGCTGCCCGCATCGCCAACACGAGTCTGAATCAGCAATCAGCTAGGTAGGATAAGTGAATTTGACAAATTCCGAGCTGGCTAGAGAGTGGTTGATCTAGAAAAACCCGCTGCCATTGCCCGTTGCCAAAACCGCCTCGTCCCACCTCGCCGCTCTCCTCCAGCACATTGTTTGGTACGACTCTGAGTTTACCTGATAGCCGTCTGCATTTCCATTGCCGCCGATCACCGCCAATGTCATAGCCAGTTCTTGTATTCACCTGTACGATACAAACCCGAGACAATAAACTTATGCTGACCCTGTTGTTCTTCTCACTACGAAGTCCAAAAATCGTCACCCCATATAGCATCAGTCATTCCGTTACGCTGTGACATCATCATCCTCATCACCGAACATTCATCAGCAATAGGACACCCAGCAGAAGGTAAACATAAACAACCGGTGTGCGCGTAATTAAGGAACGCTGTGAAACGGAACGCTATTGCTCTATTGTTAGTGTTGTCAGTTCTGCGGCTTTCACCGTTGTCATTTTAATTCGCTGCGTTGAAACTACTGTATTTCGATATGCACGGCGTGTGTGAAAAATGCACAGTTGAGTATGTCCTCTGAAATAAAGGGTGTGTCACATCAAATTGCATCACGGAAAAAACGCTGTAGAAATTCGCCCAGTAGACCGATCCTTTTGAAAATTTTAGACAGTAAAATAAAAACTATTAAACAACTTTTGGCATTTTCTTTTTATTCATACTTCGAGCCCAAGCCCGTATGCTCGCACCTTCCTCTTTACCCCGTCCATAAGGTTCTGTACAACGTCAGGTTGTAGTTTTTTTTGAACAGAAATCCATTTTCTCTTGAAGTCCGCCTCCGATTTGACAACTTTTGGGTTCTTCCGTAGGGCCTGCTTCATAATCGCCCAATATTTCTCTATTGGGCGCGTTGGGCGGGTTCATTTCCTTTGGCACGAAGGTGACCTCGTTGGCTTCGTACCACTCCAACACGTCCTCTGAATAGTGGCACGAAGCGAGATCCGGCCAGAAGATGGTCGGGCCCTCGTGCTGCTTCAATAGTGGTAGTAAGCGCTTCTGTAGGCACTCCTTAAGGTAAACCTGCCCGTTTACCGTGCCGGTCATCACGAAGGGGGCGCTCCGCTTTCCGCAAGAGCAGATCGCTTGTCACACCATGTACTTTTTGGCAAACTTGGATAGTTTCTGCTTGCGAATCTCCTCCGGAACGCTGAATTTGTCCTCTGCGGAGAAGAACAACAGGCCCGGCAGCTGACGAAAGTCCGCTTTGACGTAGGTTTCGTCGTCCATTACCAGGTAATGCGGCTTCGTCAGCATTTCGGTGTACAGCTTCCGGGCTCGCGTCTTCCCCACCATGTTTTGCCTTTCGTCGCGGTTAGGAGCCTTCTGAACCTTGTATGAACGCAGGCCCTCCCGCTGCTTGGTCCGCTGGACGAATGAACTTGACAAATTCAGCTTATTGGCGACATCCCGGACCGAACTTCTCGGATCACGTCTAAACTGCTTAACTACGCGCTTGTGATCTTTTTCACTGACGGAGCATCCATTTTTGCCGTTCTTCACCTTCCGGTCGATGGTTAGGTTCTCGAAGTATCGTTTTAGTACTCTACTGACCGTGGATTGGACGATTCCCAGCATCTTACCGATGTCCCGATGTGACAACTCCGGATTCTCGAAATGAGTGTACAGGATTAATTCACGACGCTCTTTTTCGTTCGACGACATTTTTCCAAATTTGCGAAAAATTGACAGTGAAGCATGGCCAACGTGATCTATACACTCTTATCTGATTATAAGCGAAAGCTGGAGATATAATTCCTACAAATTAAATTTCTACAGCGTTTTTTCCGTGATGCAATTTGATGTGACACACCCTTTACAGCACGCTGTGAATTCCAACGCTTGCCTGCATTGGATGTATAACGCATGCATTGACAACATTTCGCCGCTAAACGTAAGTTTGCCACCGTTAACCATCACGCCGAATGATGTTCTTTCAGCCCTGAAGAAACTTGACATCTCCAAAGGCGCTGGTACCGATCGATTGTCTCCAACTTTCCTAAAAGAGTGTGCCGAATCTATGATGACTCCGCTCAGCCTCATCTTTAACCGTTCGCTGATTGAACGATCGTTCCCAACTATGTGGAAGACGGCTTCGATTACTCCCGTGCATAAATCGGGTGGTACTCACATAGTCGACAACTATCGTGGAATTTCCATCCTTTGCTGCATAGCAAAAGTTTTCGAAGATATTATTCATACAGTCCTCTACAATGCAGCACGCCCGCTAATATCTGACGCTCAACATGGATTCGTGAAGAAAAGATCAACTGTCTCGAACCTTATGTGCTACACAACATCACTCGTGGAGCAAATGGACAAGCGTTGCCAGGTGGACTCTATATATTTCGACTTCTCAAAGACGTTCGACAAGGTGCCTCATGGTCTTGCCATTCGAAAGCTTAATCATCTGGGACTTCCAAGCTGGATAACAAAATGGCTCAGTTCGTACCTGGCTAGAAGAGAAGCATTTCCCCTCAGGAGTTCCTCAAGGTAGTATTCTCGGCCCTCTCATTTTCATTTTATTTGTAAATGACCTCACCGGATGTCTGAAATCTGGAAAGCTATTGTACGCTGACGATCTTAAAATGTACAGGACAATTCACTCAGTTCTCGACTGTTGTGCTTTGCAAGCTGATATCGACGAACTCACTAGATGGTGCTCAGCTAACGGAATGCAGTTGAACATAACGAAATGCAAATCAAATACTTTCACTCGCTGCCAAACTTCCATCAGTTTCAACTATAAAATCGCCTCTAATAACGTTGAACGCGTCAATAGCATCCGTGATCTCGGTGTCATCCTAGACAGCAAACTGAAGTTCGGCGAGCATATTAGTACTACCGCCGCGTTCGCAGTACTAGGATTCATTCGCCGAAACTCACAAACATTTCAGGATCCATACACGCTGAAGACATTGTATTGTTCCCTAGTAAGAAGTATCGTTGAATATGCAAGCTGTGTGTGGTCTCCCTATCACGCAACGCAAATGTTACGCATTGAGAAAGTGCAGAAAAGCTTTATACGCTACGCGCTACGGGGTCTTCCCTGGAACGATCCGTCTAACCTCCCCGATTATGCAAGCCGCTGTAGACTGATCGATAATGAAACCCTACAGTCAAGGCGAATGAAAACCCAACGCCTGTTTGTGTTTGACATGTTGACCGGTAACATGGATTGTTCAGAGCTGATACAGAATGCACGAATCTACGCTCCATCTAGACGTCTCCGAGGCAGACAACTCCTATCCCTCCACGTAGAACCACCTACGGTCAAAACAGTCCTCTACTTAAATGTTTCCGTGAGTTCAATGTAGCGAATAATTGTTTTGATTTTAATATATCCAAAAATGTATTCAAAAATAGAATTAAGGAACTAGCCTAAGTAAACAGTCTGTAGGAATCTTTATATCCAAGACGGTGAAATAAATAAATAAATAAACATGATTATTGAGTGCAGAACTCGAACAATTATTTTCGTCTAAATTAACTCTATCATTACCGCTGCTCCCTTCATTATTTCCTGTTCCCTTCTTACAGTTCGCTTGGCGCTTCCAACTTATAATATACCGTTTTGTCTCAAATTCCGAACACTTAACCATTGTTGACCATTAAACTGCCCAAATATGGCTGATATAAGTGCCAGCATGACAAAAAAATCTACTGATTATCCTTCTTTACCATGTTATACATACGCCAAACATATCAACATAGTATGTTTGTTCTGAAAGAATTGAGAATTATTGAAAAAAACCATTTTGACGTAACAGCCATTTGTATGCAATAATGACGTCGCTCCTGACAGATGGTAATTCATTTGAAAAAGGTCAGAGTTAACCATCTTTTCAGCTATATATATTGTTATCATACAAAAATAAATGGGCCCACAGTCCTGAATTATTTTAGAATCGAGTTCCGCAGGTTTCGGATTTTCCGAGGCCATGGCCGAAACATGTTTCGAGACCATATACAAGAGAAACCCTAAAATTCATAATATGGATGCTAAATTTGGTAATTTTCCACTAGCTCATTTACAATCACTTCAAGTGTTTATAGATTCATATGAGAAAGGCCTACATATCCTACATATGCTTCTTCATATCATGCGTATATTTCAAAATTCGCTTGACGACTGAATGGTTATATATGAATTCAATAAGCCTTTACGAGTTTGTCTATTTTCCGTTAGATTGGTCCAATAGCTACGTATCTCCTCTGGAAAATATTTCCGTGATTTTTGAATGCCATGCCAAGGTTTTGAAACTTTCTTCAGCTGATTCTTCGTGAACTATTCAATTGTTTCATTGAGGTTATTTTGTGCTCCTGTAGCCGAACTGTTAGCGTCACACATTATCATGCCGGGGAGTTCGGGTTCGAATTCCCTTCTGGCCGGGAAATTGATAGTGCCGGTAGAGACGAAAGATTTTGATTTTCGGCCACAACTGCATATGGCCTGCCAAACCAAGTACTTTTTGGGGAATTTAGACTGCTTCTTGGTCCGGAAACACTCGGTTACGGCATTCCTTCGCATTGCAGTATAAAAAGCAAGACCCGGAAGCTGTTTGAAGTCTTCGAGAACATAAGTTTCATCGTCCATTATGATGCATGAACATTTTTGCAAAAACTGGGTGTAGAGCACCTTAGCGCGGCTTTTTGCAGTGAAATTTCGCTTATCATCACGATTGGGCACCTTTTTCACTTTGTACGCTTTCCGTCCATGCCTCTGCTTCACTTCTTGTACACATGATTTTGATTTTCCAACCTTTCGAGCCACATTTCTAACTGAAAGGTTGGGATGTTTCTCAATAATGGCAACCATCTTTCGGTCCATCTGTCGGGACCATACTTTTCGATTTGTTCCGCTTCCAACCTTCCGATCCACAGTTAAGCGCTGGTCAAACGATTTGCACACACTAAACACGGTACTCTTCGGCAGTTTCAGCTTTTTGGCGAGATCGCGTACCGACAGTGTTGAATTTTACTGCCGTTCGCGCAAAATGCGTTTGCGTACTTCCACTTGATTCGACGTCATTTTACCAAACTGAAGAAGAATGTAAACATGTTGGACATCGAAATAAAGAGGAGGGTTTCATGTAAGGGAAATATTTCATTGATTAGTGAAATATTTCATGAACTACACTGAAAGAAAGGTGTCCGAAATTTAACGTGAACAGGCTTTACTTGTACAAAAATTCTTTGAACTGATTTGATTTTCCTGAATACGCCGTCGTTTAACACATTGACTGCCATGAGTTCACTGGTGAACTCGACTACCACTAAGTTCAGAAGCATTATTGTGGTGAGAGAAAACTGGCCTGTGGGGAACCTATGGAGATTCAACGATGGCAGTCCATGTGCTAACAGGGCTACGTTTACTGTACTGCTAAATGAACAAGTTTCGTTCCGTTACTGAAAATCCTCAAAAACCACGAATTAATTCCGGATCTTCGCTCACGTTCACCTTTATCCGGCTAGAAGAACCAGGTCGCTTCGAATCAGAAGGAGACATACAAGGCATCGGGCATCGAGCAACGATCCAGAACGACATGCTGACAAGCGTCTTGACACGCGGTTGGCAGATCCGTATCACTCTCAATTTTTGTTTCGGAACTAGTATAACGACTGCAGCATATCCAAGACACCTCTTCCGGACATTATAGAAATTTTCTTACAAATTCGTTTCCATCTTGCAATCACTGGGACTGTCAACAGACGAAGAAAATGTTAGTTTTGATCCTTATCAGGTGAGTGAGGTAAGAACAGCAATATACTAGTCGATGTCAAGATTGCGAATAAACATTCAACCAACACATTGTTCGCATAAACTTTGAACCGTGTCTCATTACTCAAAATGGTATTGTTTCACGAAAGTAATTTGATTTCCCCTTGACTGCAATAAAATTGATTTGCAAATAGCTATTCATGACAAAAAAACTTGCAATGTTTTCTTTTATATTTGACTCAAATTCCGAACATTTCTGTCTCCAATTCCGAACAGCACGAATGTGTAAGAATATTGTGGCAGGAATTATCCACAGGATCAGCGGGAATCAACGACTTTTATTTTGCCGTTAATTTTTGATAATTGAACTTGGATCAGAAAAAGATTAATAACTGATGGGTTCGGCGTTCCATGGATGCAGGTCGCACTTTATCAGTGATTGGTCTATATTTTCCATTGACTTTAATTTTACTTCTTTTTTTTTCTTGACCAAATGAAGATATATAGAATACGTTATCGTATTGTCGTAGAATGTCCAGAGTTCATCCAGCCACTATCAGTTTGTCCATATATAGGATATCGGAGTTGCTGAAACGCTGTACCCATCGTCGTGATGATATTAAGGATTGGAATACTTCTGCTTCCATGTCTTGTAGCCAACTCAAGATCTCTTGCTCTTCAGTGGATGACAAAACAGTGAGTTCTCGAGTAGCATCTCTACGATTACCGGAGTTTTTTTTTCTGTCGTACAGCGAAGTTTCAGGAATGTTATCCATTCTTGCTGCAGCTAGAAGACCTCCTGTTCTTCCAATCTTCGGTTTGTTTCTCGGAATATGCTAACAAAACATTTTACTGCTGGTTTTGACTTTTGGTTTTTATACAGAAGTGTATGCACCAGAGAATGTCGAGGTTTTTATTATTCATTTATTTATAACAATAAAGTCCAGTAAATTTGCCTTTAAAAATGAAGTGTTCGGAATTTGAGACTGCTTGGAATATGAGTCAAAACG
Organism: Toxorhynchites rutilus septentrionalis; assembly: GCF_029784135.1. Lineage (NCBI taxonomy): Eukaryota > Metazoa > Arthropoda > Insecta > Diptera > Culicidae > Toxorhynchites > Toxorhynchites rutilus. The sequence continues at coordinate 202,030,480 of NC_073746.1, read as the reverse complement.
GTAATTAATTGATTCTTATCCTAGCCGTTAATCGAAAACAAAAACCATATTATTCACTCACCTGCAATCCGTCCGGAATTTCAATTGTACATAGCAACACATCTGGAACATTGCCATTTCTTTCATAGTTGTCGACGGAACATGAAAATTTTAAGACATCAATAAGTAAGTTATTAAACATTAAACAACAATACGATAACCAGGGGAAAATAAAAACATAACGAACAAAATTGTGTAACAATGGTCAATATAATGCACATGAGCTTCCAATATTGTTGATGTTATTAATCTTGATTCTAGCACAGCCTCACAATATCAGTATCATCGAAAAAAAGCTAGAATAGAATACCAATTGAAGAGTACGATGCAAGGATATCGTGATAATTTTTAGTTTTATGATTATCGAATTATGGAAATAAATAGGCATCCAATTCCACAACAGATGTATCAGCTTCCACATTTCATGATAGGAGAAATATATGATGTTTTAAAAGCATTCAAAAAGTGATTCCATGCGCACCGCCGAGACAATCGAGCCCCACCAGATGATGGATGCAGTCACGGATAACCTCGTTGGTTGCAAGCCAATCATCACCATCGGAAGAGACTTCAACGCCTGGGCTGTGGAGTGAGGAAGCGAATCGACCGATGTAAGTGGCGGGAGCGTACTACAATAGATCAAACAGAAGAAGAGGCAGGGACTGCTGAAATCTATGGCAAAGCTGGATGTCACTCTGTCAAACTAGGATACATGGAGCATGATCTGTTTGTAGACGAAAGCGTCTGCCGAAGATGAATTTGTGAAACTTGGTTACCACAAATACAATTGCTAATTCTTCGCGGTCTGGTTGCGAGTACTTTTGTTCGGTGGATGTTAATGCTCGCGAAACATGCTGTATCACCTTCGTTTTGCCATCCGCATACATGTGGCTGATAGTAGCCCCGATGCCGATTGATGATGCATCAGCTGCTACAACAATTTCTCATTGTGGATCATAGTGAGCCAACAGAAGTTCAGAAGACAGAACCGCTTTGAAGTCGTCGAAAGCCTTTTGACACTCTTTTGTCCACTTGAAGGGTGACGATGTGTTGAGGAGTTCGTCTAACGGGTATCTCAGCGAGCGCATTTTCGGGACAAACTTCCTGTAATGATTCACGGCCCAGAAATGAACGGATACCAGTCAGATTGCGAGGGGCAGGCATGTCCTGGATTGCCTTGATTTTGTTCGGATCCGAGCCAAGTCCGTCTTATCGAGCAAAAAGCCCGAGTTGTTCACGTTCGAAAGAGCACTTTTCTGGTCGAATCGTAAACCCGAATTCTTGAATGCGCTGAAGTACTGCGTGCAAGTTTTGCTGCTGTTCTTCAGGGGTCCTACCACCGACGACAACATCACCTAGATAGCCCGACGTGAAGCGAAGTCCTGCCAACATGATGTCTATCAATTGCTGGAATGCTCCAGGAGCTGCCTTCACTGCGGGAGGAAGCATGTGATATTGGTACAAGCCCCGATGTGTATTAACGGTGAGTAGTTTCCGACTGCATTCATCGACCTCCATTTGCAGAATAGCGTCCGATAAGTCGATCTGGCTGAAAACTGTACAGCCAGTCAACTTCGAGAAAATTTTCTGTGGCAAGGATAGCGGGTACTGATGCGGAAGTTCGTTTAGACCGGTAGAATAATCTCCACATATACGGATACTACCATTAGATTTTCTCACCATGACAATTGGAGCCGCCCACTTCGAGAAATTATGTTCAGGCCTTCGAGACGATTTAGCTCTACATCGACGATGGGTAGCATCACATAGGAGACTGGCCGTTTATCTCGAAAAACTGATTTGCATGCCTTCTTGAGTACCAAGCTAACATTTGCAACATTTGTCCCTCTGCAATGAAGCTACATCGGTTGGTTCATCACCGCTAACGAGATTGCAAAACTTGTTCATCGGTAAAGACCAGAGGTTCAGCTTGTCGATGAAATCGACAAGAAGATTCAAAGAGTTATTAGAAACATAAACATGACTAATACTCACGGACTCGTTTAGAGAAACTGTGCAGGAGAACTCAAATTCGAGACGAAGGTTATCTCCTGATGCAGTCTTGGCGCTTTGCACTGTCGCCACTGCTGCTGGTCTACCGATTCTCTCCCATACCTGCTTCGATACATTCGTGATGTCTGATTTTTTTATTATTTTTTTTTTATTTATTCATCGTCTTCGAGAGTATCGTACAGACTGGTTATACTTATGATATATTCTTAATCCTAGCTTTAAAATAATCTTTGGTCATGTTGAAATCAAAAATTTGGCAGACATTGTTGAAGGCTCGAAGGCAGGAACTGAATGGATTATTGTAGCCATAGCATGTTCTATGTCCGGGAACAGCAATTAATGCGGAGAAACGCAGCTGACGTTGAGGAACGTTTATTGGAATATGCAGAAGAAGATCGGCACACTCGATGTTTTCACTGAGGATGTCGAATACAATCAGTCGTTGCATCTTCAGTCGCCTTGCCGTGAGCAATTCCAAGTCGATTAGACGACAACGTTCCGAATAATGGGGAAGATGGACGGGATCATTCCACGGGAGATGTCGCAATGCAAATCGAATGAAACATTTCTGTACACGCTCGATACGTACAATCTCGGAAACGTGGTATGGGGCCCAGACCGGTGCAGCGTACTCTAAGTTGCTCCTCACTAAACTACAGTACAAAGCTTTTAGTGCATATACGTCGGTGAACTGTGACGCATTCCGACGTATAAATCCCAGGATAGAGAATGCTTTGGAGGTGATAGCTGAGATGTGATCGTGGAAACGTAGCTTTGAGTCCATGATAACACCCAAGTCACGGATAGAATGTACACGATCCAAGAAAAGAGTGTCGATCTTGTATCGGTAGTCTATCGGCTCGTAGCAACGACTAAAGGTGATCACCTTGCACTTACTTGTGTTCACACGCATGCCGTTGTCTTTGCACCACTGCGCTAGAGAATCGATATCGGCCTGCAAGCTGCAGCAGTCCGCAGCTGATTTGATGACTCGGAAAATTTTAAGGTCGTCGGCAAACAATAGTTTTCCAGAAGATATTCGTAGGCACAAGTCATTAATGAAGATTACAAATATCAATGGCCCTAGTACACTTCCTTGGGGGACTCCGGACGCTATATCGAATGTTGTGGATCGTGCTGAGTTCACCTCAACAAAAGCTTTCCTACCGGTCAGGTAAGACATCAACCAATCGGATATCCAATCAGGAAAACCCATGTGCTTCATTTTTCTCACTGTAAGAATATGCGGAACAGTATCGAAAGCCTTCGAGAAATCAATATAAACAGAGTCCATTTGATTTCTGTGTTCAACTTCACGAAAGAGCACGTTGGTGTAGCATAATAAATTGGACGTTGTGGAACGATGGGGTACAAATCCATGCTGGAACTCAGATATCATCGATTTCGCTGCAGACAGTAGCACTGTGTGGATCAGTGATTCGAGTAGCTTCCCTAGGCAACAAAGGATGGATATTCCACGGTAATTTTCAACGCGCCGCAAGCTGCCTGATTTGTAGATAGGAATCTTCTTCGCAGTTTTCCATAGGCTAGGGAATGTTCTTTCCTCGAGCGACTTGTTAAAGAGTATTGTCAGAGGAAAGGCCAATGATGAAGCGCAGTTCTTCAACAGGATAGGTGCTAAGTCGTCCACTCCAGTTCCTTTCGTCGCGTCTAGTTTTTGCAATGATCTTAAAACTTCCTCGTGGGTAAAATTGAAGAATGGTAGGTGGATATGATGCGACGGTAGGTTGCGAAAACATCCAGATCCTGGTTGAGGCAGCTCAGTCTTGAACACGCTTTGGAAGAATCGTCGAAAAAGATCAGCAACTTCATCAGGTAGGTTTGCTGTTGTGTTACCGTATTCGACAACTTGTGGTACTCGATTACTCGCTCTTTGCTCTCTAACGAATTTCCAGAACGCCGTAGGGTTCCTGATGCTGTGTCTAATGGAAGATGAACCGGAATATCGTTCAGCTTCACCCAAACGAAACGAAGCTTGCCTTGTACACTGTTGACGGACACGGTTTGGTGGAAAACTGCTTATTGTGAGGTTTTCTTCTCTTCGTTGATCTCTTGGCACTGGAGTAATATCCTTCTTTGTGTCCCAACTGATTGCAGGACGAGCACTTGTGGTTGATGAAGTTACATTCTTTTGCGTAGTGCAAGGTGATGCCGGACCACTCTTCCGCTGCTGATGCTGTTGCTGTTGGTAACTACGCTGATTGTCGATGGTTTCTTGAATGTCTTCCGGTGTTGCTGGTTTCCCTTGTTGGCTTTAGCTGTAGAGGGAACCGGATTCGCAATCATGGCTGTATCACTTTTGAGGTTCATTAACCGTTGACATTCTTCGATGAGTGTGTCTAGTGTGACATTATTGCTATCCTCGATCTTGGAAAGCCGCCTCATTCGTACCTACGAATCGCGCTCGGATTTTAGGCCACAAACTAACATCAGGCATTTGAACTGACATCTTGGACAGTTTAAATCCAACACACATTTTGTTAACCCGGCAGGCGTACGACACATAATCCTCCGTGGGTAATTTCGTGATGGTGAGGTACCGTTTCTTCACTGCTGACTCCTTTGTACCGAATATACCTCATAACTTCTTCAGTCTTTACAAAAACGAAAAATTTTTCGGTGTGTTTGGCAGGATGTAGTTGACATATCGATAATGTTCCTGAGTTCCCAGACGACGGAGAAGCAATCGTACCTTTGCCGTGTCGTCGATTGGTTCCGCATCTTTCGCGAACAAATCTTCATATCTCGCAAACCACGAAACAAATGTAGAATGATCTTCTGGGTCGTAGAGAAACTCTTTAATGTTTGCAGCCAACGTGTCCGAGATGATTTCCGAATTGGGAGGAACGTTCACTTGGATGGATTGCATTGCGCTCCGAAAGATTTCCTGTTGCTGCTGGAAAGCTCCCTGTTGTTGTTGTTGCAACTCTCGATGCTACTGAAGGAGTTGGTTGGTTATGGCTTGCTGGTGCTGCAGTTACTGCAATATTTGCAGAATGAGGGCATCGTGTGGAAAGCCAAGCTGCGGTTGATTGTGGAGAGGTGCTGGATGTTTCTGAGTCGGTAGAGGATGCTGCTGCTGGTGATGGCCGTTTTGGCCCTGCCCGAGTGGATTGACTCCCGAAGCTAGCTTCTGCTGCTCCTCCTCCATTACGCTATATGTGCGTTTTCTCCTCTTTCTTGGAGGCGTCGTGATGGTGGTGAATTTTCTGACTCGTTTTCTTTACTTGAAACCGGAGAAACAGGCAAAAAAACGTTCACACTCGTCGCCACTGTTGTGATGTAAGCGAGGTGGCCCATTAGGGCCACGCGGGTTAAATAGTTATAAACTAAACTGTATTTAGACCAATAAAACGTGACTATATAACTACATCACAATACAATCCCCCCTATTCTACGCGGCGAATGACGTGAGATGGCTCAAGTCGCTGTGTTTCAGAAGGCGAATGGGGTGACTATAGTTTGTCACTAGGTGAGATTTGAAGTCGTGCCTTTACATGTTATCGACTCTGATATCAAACAGGAGCTAAAAAGTAAGGTGGCTTCCTGAATAAAGCGAGAAACTTTGCCATTTCACCTCATTCGCCGCACAGAATAAAGAGGAATATATCTTTTTAGAACGCCACATGAATGGCTTGTGTAGAAATTTCACCTTTTACATCTTGACGTCAACCGAACAGACAGTCGAGACTGTCAGCGGAGAGCCTAGTAGTTGTGTTTGGTTAGGGTGGCCAGTTAACCCCAACATAGACATTCCAGATGAGCAGTTCCAGTAAAGACTAACCAAAAAGAAGATTTAACCTTGGCTAATGCAGAAAAACGTGCTTCCGTGGCCGAGTGGTTAGCGTCACACATTATCATGCCGGAGGTTCGGGTTCGATTCCCGGGAGATTATTCATCAAAGAAATTCTTCCGACTTACACTGTGGTCACGCGTGGTATTCGGCACAGAAATCTCAACTAAGTACTACTAATAAAATTACGCAAATAATACCTACGATCAACAAAATTGAAAACAGGACGACGGGAGCAAAATTGTAGATAGACCACAGAACAAAACGGAAGTGATGATCGCGAATAACTGCAAAACGATGCAACTTGTAGGAATTTTCAGAAAACAAGCTTCAACCTTATATAGCATACTATACCCGGAGTTGACGACCGGTTAAACTTCAATTATGCGGCGAATGTTACTGTATTTTGAAACAGTGCAAAGGGAAATGTCTTTCCTGTGTATAGAAGAAAATAGTTAATGAAACCGATCGGAAGGAAGGCAGATAGAATAGCTGACGGTAGTAGTGGCAAGATTCAGGGACTTGACCCACAATGAAATAATGTAAAATATTTTAGTGGCGCTAGAGGAGAACACATGGGTATACACTAAAAAGCAACACAACTTAATACTGCAGGCTTAACTTTTGAACAGTACTTGGATTTTGAATGAACTGAATATGAGCCATTCCCATTCATGAACGGTGCTCCCTTTGAACCATTCAACATTGTGGTGCCACGCGAATTGCATTGATTCACTGCCATCGACATCGGTGAACCATCAACATTCGAAGCATGAATTTTAAACGAGGAGCTTGAGCATTCTGTGCTCATTCTTTCTTCTCTTCGTTATGATACCTACTTGTGTACGTCATCCACTCACAACTGTTAACTAAATACAGGCGGTTGGGCTCTCTTAGCGGGATGTAGGCGAGTCTTGGCTGCACGTACGGTACACGGGAACAGAATTGAATTGAAGCATTTTTCTGGTTTCACATTTATTCTATTTACAGCAAACTACTACACTCAGTCCAACTTCTATAAGACCACCCTGATTCTATTTCGTTGCAACACAAACAGTTAGAATTTCAACAAGATACATTCATACATTGTTGAATGCTTAGAATAATGTATATTTAACGTCAATTTCGTTCAAAAGAGTTGTTTGATTATTTATTGTGCTTAAATATGATAATTTCAACTGCCCAGTTTCACTTCAAAATTCATAAGTATTAGAGCGAGCCGGCCAGTCCAAAAAATTAAGTCTTTGGTCCTTAATCCATTGCTTAGTTTACTTACTGGTATGAATAGTAGCATTGTTTTGCTGGAATGTGAATGTTCCGTGACTATATTCACGTAAAAACGGTAGGGGAGAGGATTCCAGATCATGTGTGTGATCCTTGAATGATGTGAAAGGTATCTTGAGCTTTCCGGTTGCACAGAATCCCGCCCAAACCATGCACGAGCCTCCACAAAAATTCCTGGTTGAAAAATACTGTTCCTTCTTCCGTAAATCACGCCAGTACCCGTTGGAACCATGAGGACCATCCAAATTGAACTTTTTTTCGTCAGTGAAGATAGCCTATACATTGAATAAATTTTCGTTATGGTATAAAGCCAAATGTATTTTTTGGAAACATTCTTTGTCACAACTTTGTCACTTTGACGAATTGTTACCTGAGTAGTTGAGAAGTTGAAATATTGCTTTATTTGCATAAGCGATTTTGAGGTATTCGAAACTGTACTAACTATTTCCCGCTTATCCCGGTCAGAGAGCTTCGATTTACGTGAAGCTCTCTCCTACTTACCGTATTGATCAAAACAACTAAAACAACGGAAAATGTAACTGGTCTTATAGAAACTTGACAGTTGAAAAATACGAAAACATTCGTTTACGCTCAGCGCTTGTACACACATATATGAAAATCATGCAGTGTATGGTAGTCACCAATGCCTACACACTAGAATATAAATTGAAGCATTGTTTGTTTACAATGGCACAAAGCAGCAAGATCATCACATGGTCTTATAGAAGTTGGACAGAGTGTAGGCTTAAACATGAAGCTTATAAAACTTTTAATATCATAACGTTTTGATTAAACGTTACGTATCTTATTAGATAAAAATATGAAACTTGAACTATTACTGTTAGTTCAAGTTTTCTATTTATAACAAGTTAATTTACCTAACAATGTATTTAGGCTTGAATTATCTCCACCAAAATATGTTTACCAGAAAATCATCATAATTTTTGAACTTCAATAGTTGGGCTATGTTGTTTGATCTAGGAATGTTTTTTTTCTTAGATTTTTCAACTGGAAACCGGAAAAATATTTATTGTAAAACACGAATTTATTTGGCAAATACTGTTAAATAGCTGTCACAATGATAAATTCCCAGGTTAAATATTACGTAAAATAGTGCGAACATCGTGTGTCTCGTTTGTATTTCATATAAAGTATATACAATTTGCAACATTAAGACAGAGCCTTTGATGTTGCATGTATTGACATATACTTATATATTGTATTAGAACTAAGCCATTCCTACTAATACTTCTCTTAGGCATGGTAGAGTTTGATGAAAAGCACAACTTGACAAATCTGACCCAAAATAGTTGGTTTGCTATTTTGTTAAACAGCGTTACTGTAGACAACGTAGTCGCTGCTGGAAATTCACAATTTGTCAACTATAAGAAACACGCAATTAAAAAATTACTTGAAAATGAGGAATAAGTCAATTAGAAAAAAACAGGGATTTATCTGCTGTAAATCACGAAGAGGATGATGATCCCGATTAGCTCGAAACTATTATTGATGATACGATGTTGAAAACTATATGGGAACTGCTATATGCGATATCCAGATCAACAACGACATACTGCTTCGCATAGTAGTTTCAAAACAATTGATTTCTGTTTCAAGCAATAATTCGAAGAGTACAAAAATCTGTTATCTAAACATATAATTTTTAAACGACTTGTTAATAAAACTTGCCATTAGACATAGACAAATTCACAAGTTCAATCAGTTCAAATAACCCATTCGGGGTGGTTACGACCAAGCTGCGCCATGTTGTAGAGTGTATCTCTTTCTAAGCAGAGGATATTGCTCGTTTAATCCCTTCAAATCACTCTTACTGCTTGTAAGCTGCATCTACTATTCGTTCGATCACTCCTCATAAGTTCCTGACAGGGTTTTGATTTGGTAAACATACTGACCAGTCCAGAATCTGAAGCACCTATACATTAAACCATGCCATGACCTTCCAGATTTTATGAATTGATGCCAAATTACCCAATTATCAAATTGTTTTTGATACAAAAGCAGCTGTAAATGATTCTGAAGTACATCGTTGCACTTCTGATTGTTCATTCGTGTTGATGGTAAGCAATCTAAACCAGGCCTTTTTGAGAAAATTCTCCCCAAACCATCAAACTGACGCCTGCAATGTTTCGAGTTGAAAAATTAAATAACAAGCTCCGTAAATCCTTCCAGTATGCAGAAATTCTATTCGAGTTGAATTTCTTTTTATCAGGGAAGTTCTCCTGAAATAGTGGAAGCCACGGGATTAGCTTCCACATTAGTTCTTGGACTCGCAGCTTTGAAAATGAGATATTTATGGTTTGGAGAAAATTTTCTCAAAAAGGCCTGGTTTAGATAGCTTTTCATCAATACGAATGAACAGTCAGAAGTGCAACGAAGTACTTCAAAATCATTTACTGCTGTTTTTGCATCAAAAACAATTTGATAATTGGCTAATTTGGCATCAATTCATAAAATCCGGAAGGTTATGGCATGGTTTAATGCATAGGTGCTTCAGATTCTGGACTGGTCAGCTTGTTTACTAAATCAAAACCCTGTCAGGAACTTATGAGAAGTGATCGAACGAATAGTAGATGCAGCCAGTGCTGAAAATATTCACGTTCACGACATTCAAATTCGGCGAATTTCTGCCTTCCTTGTATTGATAACGTACTGCTCAAGCGAGAGTCAATAAATATGACACAACACTGTCAATGAACCCCAGTGGAATGAACATCAACATCAGCTGGCCATGAAGTTCATTTTTTATTTGCACCTTCTTTTTCGTCATGGTATTCGTAAGATCGAAAATGAAGATCATTGCGTGTTAGTGAAAATCAAAACATAAAATTCAACGTCACCAATTGAGAGTAAAATTGATTAGTGGTAAAGGATGGCAATTCATCACACAAAATTTTTGTTTTTGGCGAGTTCGGCAATGGAATGTATAGAATAACTCTTGCTACGTTTTATGAATCTACTCACGATTGCCCGGAAATGGCATACACCACCATTTATATGTGCAATGGGTGACACGTTTTCAATGAAAATTCACTGCAAGCGATGAAGATCAACTTAACGTTCGTGATAATCATCTGAAATTATTGACAGTAATGGAAGTGCCTGAATGCAGGCTTTTCGAAATTCGTTCATGCTGTTTTCGATCAATATACCAGACAAAGCTTATGCGTCTCGACTCTCGTGTTATACTCATTATGACAGATATGATGTTGAGTTTCAACAGAAGAGAATTCATCCAATACTGGGAAAAATATAATTTCTTCATTCGTGAATAAATTTTGATAATTTGTGGCACTGGATGCAGCTTACAAGCAGTACGAGTGATTTGAAGGGCTTAAACGAGCAATATCCCCTGCGTAGAACGAGATACACTCTACAACATGGCGCAGCTTGGCCGTAACCACTCCGAATGGGAACTATGGATGACCTACGAATTAGAAACTTATCGTAATTCGAATGGCGAAAGCACTGCTTTTGAAGCTTATTTTTCTCTACAATTGTTAATTTTTTATATACTGATAATAGAAACATCTGCCATATTGGTCACAGAGTTGGGCGAGATGCTATGGAAAGCTTTACATGCCATAGATAGGATGAACATGCACATTCAATTTCACAGCAAAATTTGAGTGGAAATAACCCACAAAAACAAAGAATAAAAAAACACGAAAAACACAACAAAATTATATAATTGAATCACTGTGAAACATGATTGAATTCCTATGTTACCATCGCAGGACGCTGCAATTTTTTTTGTTCAAGGCCTTGTGATGTGATTTGATGTACAGATACATTTTCAATCGCACTATCTAGTAATACATTAAAAAGAAATCCTAAATATGTGGTCTTTGAATATATTAAAAGGAAGATTTCATAAATGTATTCACATCAATCGGTATTAAGATTTCCGTGAATTTGAATTGAATTTATAGCTTCACAAAGCTTCTTGTTCATTCTGTTTTACGAAATGAACGTGTAGCTTTTTTCATATCCAGAATCCTAGTATTGGCATGTAAAAATTCATCCAATGCGCTACCCTACGATTGACTAAGCTAACCTTTTTATCTATAACATATCCCGATTTGTCTTCTAAAATATACAACGAAAACTGCATTTTATTGACCATCGATTAGATTGGTTATTATTAATTATTGCATCATGTTTGTTTTCCAAACAAAGAATTTGTAAATCTTGACATTCGTAAAATCAAAACTGAGGCATACCTGCATAATGGGCACTTCATCATGTTTATCCTAAACGGGATCGACTTTTGTGAATATGGCATATGACATATGGAACACATCTTATTTGCACTTTGTGTAGCGTTCTGCATTGCCATTGGTTTCTCACTGAAATAGGTTTCCGAAGACTCTTTAAGCGTATTCGACTCTGTTGTGGAGTTTAGTGCAGTGTCAACATTTTTCTGTGAATTCAAATTGTCGCTACAACCCAAATCTTTTTCAAAATATTGACCGTCTAGCGAGGATGTCATTAACTCTTTGTTGACTGAAGAACCTTGCGTTTTTGTCGAATTTAATATATCGCCTTCTCCAGGCTGTAGATTTATGACAGCTGCTGTTCCAATCGCTGATAAGACACAAATGTCTTCGCTGTGAAATGTAGAAAATGTGTTATTAAATTTAGTTTTAAAAGTTACCTGTATGCTCAATTATGTCCATTCAAGACCAAATGCTCTGCTACGCTCTGTGCGAGTTTGAACTACTGAGAAAAGAAAATGAAGAAAAGCGTTCGTCTCATGCCAATCATGCCAATACACCAGTTAGGTTAGTATAGTCATATTACTGTTAAAAATTCAACGAAATAAAAACTTCAACACAAAACTAAGCATGAAGGATATACAGTCTTCTCTCCAAGAATCGTACTTACGAAATAGTAGTTGCTTCCGAATATCCTAAAACTATATTGCAACCAATTGCACGCGCATGAGAACGAATTTCCAGACGTAGCTCGTTCCACCACATATCACGTGTTTCGGGATCGTCCGGATTAGGTACACGTGCCAATAATTTGACGGATCGTGCCGATACCGTAGCACCTGCCGAATAATTAAACTTTTAAACTCTACTCCTGTGTGAAACTACAAAGGTTTAGATACCTAGATGTAATATAAACCCCAGCGGTACCTTGTTTATGGTAAGGAAAGGATATTCCAGTAAATCGAGAGCTTCGTGATTCAACGGCTTCAATAAAATGCTCGTGGGTTGAACACGAATACGATCCCCAGAACAATAATCGGCAGATGTTAGGGAGCTGCCTATGATATAAAATGGCATTAGGCTACTAAACCAAACATCCGATGAACCATAAATAGGAAATACCTTTGGGCGTTATGCTTAGATCAGAATCGGATGATCGCCTATAAATACTACCATTCGTATAGTGTTCTCTTATGTTGACTACCGCGGATCCTGGTGTACCTGTTTTTGCAGGACTATGAGAGATACGTTGACTAATAGGTTCAGTTGTTTCATGTCCTGGTTTGGCTCCATTAGATACAGGTAATGCATTATTTACAACATTTCTGCAATGTAAGAAAAGGAACGAGTTGAACAATATATATTATATATAGTCAAAATTATTTGGGCGAAGTGTGTGTATCTGGAACTAAACTTTCTAGAAAAATTCGAAGCATTCATTGAGCATTGACAGTGGCGTCTCGTGAGTAAATTGACTAGTTGTGCACCTGCACGGTGACCCAAAACTTTTACTCAAAATTACAAAATGGGGGTTAATTAATACTAGAATAGTTTTCTTAATGCAAATATTTTAATGGGTTGGCTGAACTATCTCGAGTTTCATCGTATTTCAAGCATTTCTGAGTTTAATTCTAATTTTTAGTTAATTTTTCATAATCGTGAGTTGTTGATATATGTTGTATATCAATTCAATATAACATTGTTTAGATGCACAATGGAGTATGATAGGACATTTCTAAAATATAATATTAGTCTTGTTTTCGGGGACAAAGTATTTTTTTAATTAAATTTCTTCTAGCAACACAGTAATGAAATTATTCGTTCTGCACGATGGCCAAATCGACCAATTATGTTCTCCCAAAAAATTACTCTAAAGCTGGAGCTCACGAAGCATTTTACTTTCAACTAGCTGACCCGGCAAACTTCGTCCCGCCCAAAATTCAATACCTTTAAACATTCACGTTTTCCTACTATGAGCAAGTTCAAGATTTTTAACCACTTGCAAATAACATGTTCCTCCGTTACATGGAATAAATATTTTGTACAGAAAATATGATAGAATAAAGACAGCCCTAAATAGGACAATTCCTTCCTCGAGTTCTGCTTTTATCAAAACATCCGGCGATCCTTTCTTTGGTATAGATAGAAGAAGGAATAGGAGTGCGTTTCATCACATTAAAACCCATTTCCAGTTTCGAACAAAGATCAATTTTGCTAGCGCAAACATCAAATGGACTAACAGCATTTGTCAATATGTAATTGTAGAACATATGGGAATTTAATTTTCCGAATTTTTCCTTTTTCCTTCAGAGTTTTCCGAAAATTTTCAATTGTCGTGTTTGGAGGGGTGTCATACCATCATAGAAACATTTCTCACACCCAAAAACCCTCACATCCCAAATTGTGCTTGATTAGTTATCGAGTTATGCAGAAGTTTGTGTTTTTTGTATGGCAGCCCCCTTTAGAGAGGGGGGGAGGAGTGTATTCACCATAGAAACGTTTCGTGCCCCGTAAAACCTTCATATGCCAATTTTGGCTCCATTTGCTTGATTAGTTTTCGAGTTATGCAGAAATTTGTGTTTCATTTGTATGACAGCCCACCCTTAGAGAGCGGGAGGAGTGTCTAACCACTATAGAAACATTTATTGAATCCTAAAACCTCCACATGCCAAATTTGGTTTCATTTGCTTGATTAATTCTCGAATAATTCAGAAATTTATGTTTCATTTGTATGGCAGCCCCCCCTTATAGAGAAGGGGATGGAGAGTCTAACCACCATAGAAATATTTATTGCATCCTAATACCTCCATATGCCCAATTTGGTTTCATTTGCTTGATTAATTCCCGAGTAATGTAGAAATTGGTGTTTGATTTGTATGGCAGCCCCCCCTTAGAGAGTGGGAGGGGTCTCAAACTATCACGAAAACCTTTCCTGGCCCCAAAAAACACTACATACCAATTTTCATGTTGATCGGTTCAGTAGTTTCCGAGTCCATAAGAATCAGACAGACAGACAGACAGACATAAATCCATTTTTATATATACACTGAAGTCGCTTTTTACGCGGTTTTTTTATACGCGGTTTTATTTTATGCGGCTTTTTTTACGCGGATTTTGGAATTTACGCGTATTTCGGAAGTTAAGCTGGTTTTTTTACGCGGATTTTGAAATTTACGCGGTTTTTTTTACGTGGCACTTATCAACCACGTAAAAACTCAATACTTTTCACGAAATAATTTTGTATTGTATCACTAGTAGCTGAGAAATAAAAGGAGATACAGATATCATGATTGTAGCTTGCAAAAAAAAAATCAGTTAATGAATTGGTAGAATATGGGTTGCATTTTAAACTAATAATTCACTGTTTGTTTGATTTTTTCCCGGATTTTACCCGTTTTTTTTACGCGGAATTTGGGATTTACGCGGATTTTTGAATTTACGCGGATTTTGGAATTTACGCGGTTTTCTATTACGCGGTTTTTGTTTACGCGGCACGTATCCTCCGCGTAAAAAGCGACTCCAGTGCATATAGATAGCCATAAGTATAAGCTCTTCGAATCGCTCCTCTCCCATCGTTGATCTTAAGTAGGTCTTCATTCAACGAAGAACAGAAAAACTTAGTTCGACGTTAGTATTAGCTTTGCGAGTAAAATAATTCCCTAAAAAATATCGTCAAGATTGCGATATTTCCTTCTCGGCAAATTCTGACTTCGTATAGAAAACTCGCACTTTATTTGCTAATTTCGCTTTGTCAAAAGTAGAGAATCGAAAATAAAGATCATCTATCAGCTGTTTGGGAAACTTCGTGCTGAAGAGATCAAATTTCAAATAAAATATATTACTTATTAGAATAAGGAAACTTGTAGCATCACAGACTAACCTAAATTCCTTTCTCAACTAAAAACATCTTGACCCCAATTTAAAATCCGCATTCTTATTTATTTCCCATAACAACTTTCCGCATACCACATCTAACAGCAAACGCATAGACTGGGTTTTCCTTATGGAAATTCCGCTGACCCTCAAATTAACAAATAATATAACCCCGGCTGAACGCTAAGTACGATGCGCCAGCAGTACCAACACTTCCCTGTATGCGACCTTAAAGAATTAACAATAATAATACACCACCCTGCTCGGCGCTTGTCGTAAACCTGTAAAATAATAAACAGATAAACATCAAACATACCCGGATGTACACGAGCAGAAAATAATCTGCCGCGAGAACCTAGCTTGTAAGTTAATGAGTAAAGAAAATATATTCGTTTGCTAGACCTCACAGAAAGCGTGTTGTCAATAGTCCGAAAATTCCTTCTCCCCCACAATAGGGAAATGTTTCGTGTCCTAACATATTTCAAACCGCGTGTTCAGCTCGTCGAGGATGCGGTCGATAATTGAGCATACAGGCAAACCTTTTTTTGTGCGGGGGATAGGGACCGCACAAAAAAAGTCGCATAAAAAAAATCGTGCGAAACTTTTTTTTTGCGGTAGATAGGGACCGCATAAAAAAAGTTTCCCCCAAGAAAATAACTCAAATCCACGCCATTCACCGTTCAATTTCCTTTTGTTATATATGTTATATATTTCTCTGCTTTGCGATGGGACACTTTGCCTTTTCGGTTGCGCGTGGCTGTTTTTTGCTTTTAGTTGCATGTCGAAACGTGTTGCTGTTAGAAATCATGCAAAAACTTAGAGTATTTGATGAAATGAGAGGAATGATTTAAAAGTGGATAATTGAGACGCAAATATGCTTTTTTTCGTTTTTACGCACTGAAATGCGTATAAACCATCGAAAAAAAACTAAATGGACGATAATTTCGTCAAATATGCTTCCTTTCATACACCGCACAGAAAAAAACCGCACAAGAACATAAAATCGCACAAAAAAAATTCGCACAAAAAAAACCGCACAAAAACAGGTTTTACTGTATTGTTCAATGTGATCTCCCCTACTGCTGCAACCTTCCACATCCAAGCATGTTGCCCAAATAGTATTGAATTTTCGTTCGTCTTTCAACACTTTTATACTCGCAAATGTGTTGCTGATACTCTTATCACATTCAACATAGTCCAGTTATCGTTGTTTTAGTGTATGGTACAGAATGTCGGCAAACGAGAAATTTGGAGCGGTTTTTTTTATTAATCCGTTTATTTTTACAGGCTCAGCTACATAGGTTTAAACGAGCCACGCTCCTCACTATATTTTTACTAGAAAATATTAACATTTTTTCCCATTCTATGGTTAATAAAATAGGAAACCGAGTACTCGCGGTCGACTCGAGTTTAGAAGGGTGTCGCATTTTTATTAGGAAAAGGATGGAATGTAAGGAGATTGTAACAATATTCACACTCATATTTACATTCACACTCACACTTCACACTCAATTCTTAAAACTATCCTTACATCTAATATGCATTTACAATTTAACTTATTCTAATGTTAGTAGGAAGGGAACCGATAGCTTGCGAAGGACGAAAAGGTTGTAAGAACAATCACACGAATGGCTCCTGCCTAAGCCCCCTCTTGTACAGTTTTTACGTCAATGATATGGATGATTGTCTAACTAGAGACTGCACGCTGAGACAACTTGCAGACGATGGAGTTATTTCCATCACGGGTACTAATCCCGTCGCTCTGCAAAAGTCGTTGCAAGATACCATGAACAATCTGTTCACGTGGGCCCTCAAGCTGGGTATCGAATTCTCTACGGAGAAAACTGAAATGGTCGTTTTTTCTAGGAAGCACGAACCCGCCCAATTTCAGCTTTACCTATCCGGCAAAACGATCCAACACTCTATGTTTTTCAAATACCTGGGTGTATGTTTTGATTCTAAATGTACCTGGGGGAGACACATTGCGTATTTGAAACAGAAATGCCAGCAAAGAATCAATTTTCTCCAAACAATAACCGGAACATGGTGGGGTGCCCATCCAGGAGACCTCATTCAGTTGTACAAAACAACGATATTGTCAGTGTTAGAATATGGCAGTTTTTGCTTCCGATCAGCTGCCAGGATTCATATTCTCAAGCTGGAGAGAATACAATATCGTTGCTTGCGTATAGCCATGGGGTGTTTGCATTCGACACATACGATGAGTCTCGAAGTTTTGGCAGGAGTACCCCCGCTTACTCTTCGGTTCACAGAATTATCCTACAGATTTCTCATCCGTTGCAAGGTCATGAATCCATTGGTGATTGATAACTTCGAAAATCTACTCCAGCTGACTCCTCAGTCAAGTTTTATGTCTTTATACCATGAGTACCTTACCCACGACGTGCACCCTTCATCAGGCATCTCCAACCAAGTTTGCTTCCCATACTTTTGCAATTCCTCTGTCATTTTTGATCTGTCCATGCGACAAAAAATCCATGGAATACCA
This sequence comes from Toxorhynchites rutilus septentrionalis, assembly GCF_029784135.1. Lineage (NCBI taxonomy): Eukaryota > Metazoa > Arthropoda > Insecta > Diptera > Culicidae > Toxorhynchites > Toxorhynchites rutilus. The sequence continues at coordinate 202,012,713 of NC_073746.1, read as the reverse complement.
GATCACCTACGCTCCAATGTTATTCCGTCGATATTTTCGGAAAAATATGGGAAAGTTGGATCTGGTAAAATGTTCTTTACTGACGGTTCATACATAAACGGGTCCACTGGCTTCGGCATCTTCAATGAAAATTCCAGTGCCTCTTTCAAACTCAAAGATCCTTGTTCCGTGTATGTCGCAGAAATGGGTGCGATATACTATGCTCTAGGGATAATTGAAACACTGCCCATCGACCATTATTTTATTTTTTCAGACAGTCTCAGCTCAATAGAGGCAATCCGCTCAATGAAAGTTGATAAACGCTCATCTTATTTCCTAACAAGAATAAGACATCTATTGAGTGTTTTGGTCGAAAAATTATTCAAGATTACCTTAGCATGGGTTCCCTCTCATTGCTCGATTCCGGGGAATGAGAAAGCGGACTCGCTAGCTAAGGTGGGCGCTTCAGAAGGCACACTTTTTGAAAGGCAAATTGCCTATAATGAATTTTTTCACATTCCTCGTCAGGACACACTCGTTAGTTGGCAGCGCATGTGGAGTGAAGATGAGTTCGGTCGTTGGTTACACACGATTATCCCTAAGGTCTCGACGAGTGCATGGTTTAAGGGATTGAATGTAGGTCGTGATTTCATTCGCGTGATATCTCGGCTTATGTCCAATCACTACAACCTAAACGCGCATCTCTATCGCATTGGGCTCGCAGCAAACAATCTTTGTGATTGTGGCGATGGCTACCACGACATCGAGCATGTTGTCTGGTCGTGTATCCGGTTCCATGCTGCTCGCTCTCAGCTCTCTAGAGCACTGAGAGCAAAAGACAGACAATCGGATATCCCCGTCCGGGATATCTTAGGTAGCCGGGATCCTGATCTTCTGCTTCATCTATACCTGTTCCTCAGAAACGCCGATGTCAACGTTTAATGATGTTTCCTTCGTTGTGTCCCCGTTTCATATCCCTCCTATCCGATCGATAAACTTTTACTTAGTCGCGACAATACATACACACACTCTTTACAGATGCACGGGCCGAAGGTTGTGCAGTCCACTGATCATTCAACAAGAGCCAAAGGTTGTACCGCTCATGACAACTCTACACGAGCTGATGATTGCGCCGGCTAGTGACCATTCTATCCTGGATTCCTCGAGTCGAGAAAGACGCACCACTCTAGATATGGGGTACAGACTAGGGAGCGTTGCTGATTAATGGTCAGCTGCATCCCAATAGGAAGTAGCCCGTGTCGGGCACACGTATAGAGCATCGAAGACTGCAACATACCAATTATGAGAACACTTGTAATACTAACCTCGAGCCAACCGCGAGTAATCGGTTACATATTACTAACATAGTTGTAAGACAAAATTTGTCAAAATATTGGACTCCCGGCCCCGTCAGGCTAACGCCACATGTGCCTTAAAAAATATATTTTGGGGAAAAAAAAAGATCGATAGCTTTAAGGAAAACATATATATTAGGTTGTCAAAAAAGTCCTGCGGTATTTCCGCGAGGTGTCGTATTCATTGTAGTTCTAGTTGTATTCATTGTATCGAGTCATGCTATAGCTTGTTGGAAAGGTATTTTTGCGCGCTATAATACAGTGTTTTGTTTGGTTAAGTCGTTCGTGAGTTAAAGTGTCGCAAATATGGAGCAAAATAAAGAGAAAATCCGACATATTTTACAGTACTACTATGACAAAGGCAAAAATGCATCTCAAGCTGCCAATAAAATTTGCCAAATTCAAACCGTTATTAACCATTTGAAGAAGCTTGGATTCACAAAGAAGCTCGATGTATGGGTGCCACACACGTTGACGCAAAAAAACATCTTTGACCGTATCGACGCATGTGAATCGCAACAAAATCGACCCGTTTCTGAAGCGGATGGTGACTGGCGATGAAAAGTGGGTCACTTACGACAACGTGAAGCGCAAACGGTCGTGGTCGAAGCCCGCTGAAGCGGCTCAGACGGTGGCCAAGCCCTCATTAACGGCCAGGAAGGTTCTGCTGTGTGTTTGTTGGGATTGTCAAGGAATAATCTATTATGAGCTGCTTCCCTATGGCCAAACGCTCAATTCGGACCTGTACTGCTAACAACTGGACCGCTTGAAGGTAGCACTCATGAAGAAGAGGCCATCTTTGATAAACAGAGGCCGCATTGTCTTCCATCAGGACAACGCCAGGCCACACACTTCTTTGGTGACGCGCCAGAAGCTCCGGGAGCTCGGATGGGAGGTTCTTTTGCATCCGCCGTATAGTCCGGACCTTGCACCAAGTGACTACCACCTGTTTTTGTCCATGGCGAACGGGATAGGTAGTCAGAAGTTAGCTACAAAAGTGGCCTGTGAAAATTGGCTATCCGAGTTTTTTGCCAATAAGGAAGCGAGCTTCTATAACAGGGGTATTATGAAGTTGGCATCTCGTTGGGAACGAGTCATCGAACAAAACGGCGCATATTTGACTTAAAACAGATTATTGTAACTAATTTTATGAACAAATGAAAATTCAAAAAAAAATACCGCAGGACTTTTTTGACAGCCTAATATACTGAAGAATACTGAAGACTGTGTGAGGTGCTGAAAAATTCGTTGAACACTCCAAATCCTGTAGAACCTCGAGACTCATGGTATGCGTTGAGGGCATACGTCCCAATGCAATACGGAGACAAAGATACTGAATTCACTCGAGTTTAATGAGGTGTGTTTTGGCAGCTGATTGAAAACAGAAACGGTTTTTTTTATTAATCCGTTTATTTTTACAGGCTCAGCTACATAGGTTTAAACGAGCCACGCTCCTCACTATATTTTTACTAGAAAATATTAACATTTTTTCCCATTCTATGGTTAATAAAATAGGAAACCGAGTACTCGCGGTCGACTCGAGTTTAGAAGGGTGTCGCATTTTTATTAGGAAAAGGATGGAATGTAAGGAGATTGTAACAATATTCACACTCATATTTACATTCACACTCACACTTCACACTCAATTCTTAAAACTATCCTTACATCTAATATGCATTTACAATTTAACTTATTCTAATGTTAGTAGGAAGGGAACCGATAGCTTGCGAAGGACGAAAAGGTTGTAAGAACAATCACACGAATGGCTCCTGCCTAAGCCCCCTCTTGTACAGTTTTTACGTCAATGATATGGATGATTGTCTAACTAGAGACTGCACGCTGAGACAACTTGCAGACGATGGAGTTATTTCCATCACGGGTACTAATCCCGTCGCTCTGCAAAAGTCGTTGCAAGATACCATGAACAATCTGTTCACGTGGGCCCTCAAGCTGGGTATCGAATTCTCTACGGAGAAAACTGAAATGGTCGTTTTTTCTAGGAAGCACGAACCCGCCCAATTTCAGCTTTACCTATCCGGCAAAACGATCCAACACTCTATGTTTTTCAAATACCTGGGTGTATGTTTTGATTCTAAATGTACCTGGGGGAGACACATTGCGTATTTGAAACAGAAATGCCAGCAAAGAATCAATTTTCTCCAAACAATAACCGGAACATGGTGGGGTGCCCATCCAGGAGACCTCATTCAGTTGTACAAAACAACGATATTGTCAGTGTTAGAATATGGCAGTTTTTGCTTCCGATCAGCTGCCAGGATTCATATTCTCAAGCTGGAGAGAATACAATATCGTTGCTTGCGTATAGCCATGGGGTGTTTGCATTCGACACATACGATGAGTCTCGAAGTTTTGGCAGGAGTACCCCCGCTTACTCTTCGGTTCACAGAATTATCCTACAGATTTCTCATCCGTTGCAAGGTCATGAATCCATTGGTGATTGATAACTTCGAAAATCTACTCCAGCTGACTCCTCAGTCAAGTTTTATGTCTTTATACCATGAGTACCTTACCCACGACGTGCACCCTTCATCAGGCATCTCCAACCAAGTTTGCTTCCCATACTTTTGCAATTCCTCTGTCATTTTTGATCTGTCCATGCGACAAAAAATCCATGGAATACCAGATCACCTACGCTCCAATGTTATTCCGTCGATATTTTCGGAAAAATATGGGAAAGTTGGATCTGGTAAAATGTTCTTTACTGACGGTTCATACATAAACGGGTCCACTGGCTTCGGCATCTTCAATGAAAATTCCAGTGCCTCTTTCAAACTCAAAGATCCTTGTTCCGTGTATGTCGCAGAAATGGGTGCGATATACTATGCTCTAGGGATAATTGAAACACTGCCCATCGACCATTATTTTATTTTTTCAGACAGTCTCAGCTCAATAGAGGCAATCCGCTCAATGAAAGTTGATAAACGCTCATCTTATTTCCTAACAAGAATAAGACATCTATTGAGTGTTTTGGTCGAAAAATTATTCAAGATTACCTTAGCATGGGTTCCCTCTCATTGCTCGATTCCGGGGAATGAGAAAGCGGACTCGCTAGCTAAGGTGGGCGCTTCAGAAGGCACACTTTTTGAAAGGCAAATTGCCTATAATGAATTTTTTCACATTCCTCGTCAGGACACACTCGTTAGTTGGCAGCGCATGTGGAGTGAAGATGAGTTCGGTCGTTGGTTACACACGATTATCCCTAAGGTCTCGACGAGTGCATGGTTTAAGGGATTGAATGTAGGTCGTGATTTCATTCGCGTGATATCTCGGCTTATGTCCAATCACTACAACCTAAACGCGCATCTCTATCGCATTGGGCTCGCAGCAAACAATCTTTGTGATTGTGGCGATGGCTACCACGACATCGAGCATGTTGTCTGGTCGTGTATCCGGTTCCATGCTGCTCGCTCTCAGCTCTCTAGAGCACTGAGAGCAAAAGGCAGACAATCGGATATCCCCGTCCGGGATATCTTAGGTAGCCGGGATCCTGATCTTCTGCTTCATCTATACCTGTTCCTCAGAAACGCCGATGTCAACGTTTAATGATGTTTCCTTCGTTGTGTCCCCGTTTCATATCCCTCCTATCCGATCGATAAACTTTTACTTAGTCGCGACAATACATACACACACTCTTTACAGATGCACGGGCCGAAGGTTGTGCAGTCCACTGATCATTCAACAAGAGCCAAAGGTTGTACCGCTCATGACAACTCTACACGAGCTGATGATTGCGCCGGCTAGTGACCATTCTATCCTGGATTCCTCGAGTCGAGAACCAATCGGCTACCAATCGGATATCCCCGTCCGGGATATCTTAGGTAGCCGGGATCCTGATCTTCTGCTTCATCTATACCTGTTCCTCAGAAACGCCGATGTCAACGTTTAATGATGTTTCCTTCGTTGTGTCCCCGTTTCATATCCCTCCTATCCGATCGATAAACTTTTACTTAGTCGCGACAATACATACACACACTCTTTACAGATGCACGGGCCGAAGGTTGTGCAGTCCACTGATCATTCAACAAGAGCCAAAGGTTGTACCGCTCATGACAACTCTACACGAGCTGATGATTGCGCCGGCTAGTGACCATTCTATCCTGGATTCCTCGAGTCGAGAAAGACGCACCACTCTAGATATGGGGTACAGACTAGGGAGCGTTGCTGATTAATGGTCAGCTGCATCCCAATAGGAAGTAGCCCGTGTCGGGCACACGTATAGAGCATCGAAGACTGCAACATACCAATTATGAGAACACTTGTAATACTAACCTCGAGCCAACCGCGAGTAATCGGTTACATATTACTAACATAGTTGTAAGACAAAATTTGTCAAAATATTGGACTCCCGGCCCCGTCAGGCTAACGCCACATGTGCCTTAAAAAATATATTTTGGGGAAAAAAAAAGATCGATAGCTTTAAGGAAAACATATATATTAGGTTGTCAAAAAAGTCCTGCGGTATTTCCGCGAGGTGTCGTATTCATTGTAGTTCTAGTTGTATTCATTGTATCGAGTCATGCTATAGCTTGTTGGAAAGGTATTTTTGCGCGCTATAATACAGTGTTTTGTTTGGTTAAGTCGTTCGTGAGTTAAAGTGTCGCAAATATGGAGCAAAATAAAGAGAAAATCCGACATATTTTACAGTACTACTATGACAAAGGCAAAAATGCATCTCAAGCTGCCAATAAAATTTGCCAAATTCAAACCGTTATTAACCATTTGAAGAAGCTTGGATTCACAAAGAAGCTCGATGTATGGGTGCCACACACGTTGACGCAAAAAAACATCTTTGACCGTATCGACGCATGTGAATCGCAACAAAATCGACCCGTTTCTGAAGCGGATGGTGACTGGCGATGAAAAGTGGGTCACTTACGACAACGTGAAGCGCAAACGGTCGTGGTCGAAGCCCGCTGAAGCGGCTCAGACGGTGGCCAAGCCCTCATTAACGGCCAGGAAGGTTCTGCTGTGTGTTTGTTGGGATTGTCAAGGAATAATCTATTATGAGCTGCTTCCCTATGGCCAAACGCTCAATTCGGACCTGTACTGCTAACAACTGGACCGCTTGAAGGTAGCACTCATGAAGAAGAGGCCATCTTTGATAAACAGAGGCCGCATTGTCTTCCATCAGGACAACGCCAGGCCACACACTTCTTTGGTGACGCGCCAGAAGCTCCGGGAGCTCGGATGGGAGGTTCTTTTGCATCCGCCGTATAGTCCGGACCTTGCACCAAGTGACTACCACCTGTTTTTGTCCATGGCGAACGGGATAGGTAGTCAGAAGTTAGCCACAAAAGTGGCCTGTGAAAATTGGCTATCCGAGTTTTTTGCCAATAAGGAAGCGAGCTTCTATAACAGGGGTATTATGAAGTTGGCATCTCGTTGGGAACGAGTCATCGAACAAAACGGCGCATATTTGACTTAAAACAGATTATTGTAACTAATTTTATGAACAAATGAAAATTCAAAAAAAAATACCGCAGGACTTTTTTGACAGCCTAATATACTGAAGAATACTGAAGACTGTGTGAGGTGCTGAAAAATTCGTTGAACACTCCAAATCCTGTAGAACCTCGAGACTCATGGTATGCGTTGAGGGCATACGTCCCAATGCAATACGGAGACAAAGATACTGAATTCACTCGAGTTTAATGAGGTGTGTTTTGGCAGCTGATTGAAAACAGAAACTGCTGTACTCCATCACTGAGAGAATAGTTGTTCGATACAACATTATAAGATCTTCGGGATGGGCTCCCCACCAGGTGCCGGTAATTGTACGGAGAAAGTTTATTGTTTGTTGGCATTTTTACACAGATACCTAATATAGGCGCCCCAAGTACATTTGGAGTCGAACCAGACTCCAAGATACTTGAATGAAATTTTGAGCGATTGAAGACAATTGTATCAATTGTATTGTGAAACCGTATCACCATTCCCCTTGGTGTCACCTGAAACTCTCTAATTAGGGATTTCCTTTCTCAGGGTCGTTTAACCTGCTTCCGGTCACTCGCAAACAGCTGTTCCTCCAGCAAAAAGGAGCAGTGTCGGTTTTATCTTTCTCCACAAGACCTACGCATTCCTTTGAAGCCACCAACTACTCCCACAATCAACTATCTCTCAAAGTTTGAGCAATGCTAGCCAACTCCGCCGACCAATCGAGGACGAGGGCTGGCGACTTCTTTCGAGTCCGAAAAAACGGGAATTTCCAAAACCGCAATAGAGGAGATAAATGTAATTTTCTTACAATTTTCTTTTTTAATTCCTTCCTTTTAAATCTACTCTTTAATTTTCTTCTGACCCTATCCTATTTTCCCTCCCTTTTTCTTCTGTCCTAATTGTGACGTCACAAAATTTTATGCTTTTATACTTGCAGTACTTTTCGTGTATTTTTTTCTCTTCTTTCTCCGTCGTTTAACCGGATAAAATCCCCGCTGTAACCTCCAAACGTGAATAGGGCTCTTCTGGTTCCGGTATCCTTACTCGACGTCGACTATCAATGGCGGAAATTGCAGTCGAACGTCCCTTATCTCAATGGCGGGTACCACACGTCTCGACGGAGAAAAAGATGAAATATAAAAAAAAGGCCCGCTGAAAGGACCTGTCCAGCGCATTATTTCTTAGTCTTGATTCTCGCCAATACACTACTTTACCTTTTTTTCTCTCTTCCGGTTCTCTTCTTCTTTTTAGCTCTTATCTTTTCTCTTATAATTTCTATAAATTAAATATTAAATTACTAATAATTCATTCCTTTTCAATTTCCCACTAACCTTATATTTCTTATAACAATCTGTTTCTATCTTCTCTATTTGCTCTCGATGCACTCTGGCACTATTAAAATTCACTTGTTCCGGCGCGCACTTCCTACTTCCTTGATGGTGGAAAGTCGTTAGCCGGCACTACTCTTTACCGAGCTTTTCTTTTCTTTTTTCTTTTGTGTGAGTTCATTTATGTTTTGCCTAGTTGGCAGCTCTGTTGAATGACAGATAGTCCCATGAAGCGTATTTCGCGGTGGGCATCTTTACCCAGGGCTCACACCGTTCACTATTGGGCCAACTGTTCATAAGCAACAGGCGGTGGGTATTCATGGCGATTTTTATTGAAACATTATGTTGGGATCTATTATTTGGGTAGAGCCCAAATTAATGCTTGGAACCAACGGTTACACACCTAGATATATTTCTCCCAAACAAGTAGAAATTTTTTTGTTATATGTTTCAACTATGTTGATCATCCTAAAGTTGTAGGGCCGCTTGACTTTGCACACGTTCGAGATCTTCTGCTGCATAAATTTCTTCAACTACATAAATTTCTTCAACAATCGCGCTTTGGGCTTTGGATGAATAATGATGCCAACGAAAAGAGGGAAGAAAAATATTTCCTTGTTTTTGAATTTTTCGTGCAAGAGTGCAGCAAAACAAAATTGAGAAAATGCGCCTTACAATGAATATAATCAACGTTCGGAAACGACTTCTTTACGATCGCCTGTATTCCTCTTTTATCTCCTAACATCACTCGAGCAAGTGATACGCCAAATTGCTGCAGCAAGCTGAGGGTGCTCATACACTGTTTGACAAAAGCCAAATATTTGACTCTTTTTGACAGATAAAATTTGACCAGCCAATTTGAGCAAATATTCAATTATTGGATGCCTAAAATATTTTTTCAGTCTATTCGTCAAAACTGTCGATACGTGGTTAGGTTACCTTAATTATTTCAGTCAAAAATTTTCCATGTTCGATGTTTGACATTGTTTGCCACTGTTGATAATTGAGGAGTGGTAACAAAATAATGTTTGTACAAATTTCAAACCAAACTTTATCTGTCAAAAAGTGTCAAATATTTGACCTCCGGACAAACAGTGTACAACCACCTTAACGATATGGTTACTAAAGCTGTACCGGACTTCTCACTACTAACATCTCTCAATGAAAAAAATCTTTCGACGGGAATACAGGAATACTTTTGTTTAAAAAAAAGTTCAGTTCATGACGAATGTCAAAGGGTCATGCGTTTTTGAACTTATATTTTATCATTACTACTCCCGTCGTTCGAGCAATATCGTAGTGTTGTAGCCAACCAAGATTTTCAAGAGATACCAGTGATTCCGTCGATCATAACTGCAACGAAATCAGCTTGTTTTACTCCCCGTGCGATCTGTTCCAGCATGGTGGATCCAACAATTTCCACCAACTCATTTTGAATTTTTACCGATGTTCCAGAAAACACGATATATCTTTCGTAGCCGAACAATTACACATGTCCTTATAGTTTCTTCTATTTACAGACATTATGCTTTGATCGTGACCTCGGACGCTCAGCCCATGTGAACTGAGAAGACAAACTAATACAATGAGGTAGCTGAATGAGTTTTCATAGCGGAAGAATTTCAGAAATCAAATTTGCATATCCATTAATGTTCCGTATAACCGTTTCTAACCGGTCGTGGAATATCCATTTTCGCAAAAAGCTATTTCTCTTCCATAGTCCTTATCGCAAAGGGTTTTCCAAAAGCTCATCAATAATATACTGTCCAATGATATCTATATATTATTCTAGTAGCAAGTATATTATTCAGAGTAAATAGCAAGAATGTTTGAAACCGCGAAATTTGGAGGAAAGTTCTGATTTTTCTAAAAGAATTCAAACAAATTTAAACCAAAAAAACAATCATCATAATTTTACTCGCCATCAATCTTGAATGTCGTTGGCCAGGGATTCGATGATTTTCTCACTGCCACTGCCAGCCGGATTCGCACGGTTTTCAAGATTTTCTATCTGCTGCTGCTGCTTCGCGTTGAGATTGGTGAGCTGCAGAATCGCATTCTTCAGATCCGCAACAGACATTTTCTTCAGATGGCTTGAAAGTTTCGAGATGCTTGAGAGACTTCGAGATTCTTCAAAAAAAAAATTCACTCGTCGCCAATTGTTGTAGCCGTAACCACTGTGATAGACTGGTAGTTCGGAGTGACTAAAAGAGGTCTATTTTGCTTGGTGTTTGACTAATTAACTAAAATTTAATGAATACATAAAACTCATAGCCTTCTAATTACTTTTTGCTTTTGGCAAATTCTTTAAAGCCCATCAAATGTTTTATATGAAGATTATGCTTCTGACCGACACTACTGACCAGTTTCTATTTAAATAATTAAATCAAGCCACATGTCCCTTATATCGAATTACTTGAGAATGGGGATTAAATTTAAGAATCCCATATGGGAGTAGCTCAGATTATACTGATCGTGAGGTGGATAAATTCGGGTTTGTTCTGAGATATAGAAGATATTATTATACATCAAAATTGTACAAACGGTTTTAAAAAATGATTCTAACCTTGATCTATACTAAATATTTCTCACTAATCAAACAAGTAAGACAGAACTAAGAACAAGAGTATTCGAGATGTCGATTATTTACACTTTGGCGTTCGGCGACACCACAGTGGATACGTGCGCATTGTATATCAGTGGCCGGCGACAGCACTTTAGTATCGTTTGCATTCAGTTGGGGTTTTATTTAGGTAACAATAACTTACACACGGCAACAAGTTTATGTTTTTTTTTTTTCAAATAAGGGAGGTGGGAAGATACGGACATATTAAGAAGAACTTCAATTATATCTCTCGAAACCCATTTTTTTCAAACTTAAATGCAGTCTATTTCATTTGAATATACTATTTTTAGAATTAATCGGCTGAATGTTTTTCAATGTTTTTACTGAAATTAAAACAGACCGAAGAGTAGAACATTTTTTCCATGTATAACCGCATGGACGAGTTCCTTCCCTGATCTCATCGGAGAAGGACGTGTTTTTCTTTCGCTTCAGAGTGGAAAGGAAGTATCAAGTTTTTTTTTCTATTACTCTTTTGCTACCTATTTTTAAAAAAATGTGTTTTACAGGTATACATACTCGCCAGCACTCAGGATCTAAACAGGGCACCCATCGACTACCTGGACTAACATCGTCACCGGCTTACAGTCAGCTACCCAGCTTGTTGGAGTTACTCTTCGAAAACAGGTAGGCTAAGTTCTGCTTTTTGCTACCCTTTTTTGCTTTTCCTTCCTGTTTTTATCTTCCTCATTAACTAGAAATTAATTTATTGCTTTCACAATGGAAGTGGATGTTACTAAACACCACAGTCCCCTTGCCCCTCCCATTCCTAATAATGAATCAACTATCCCGGAGCCGGGGAACCCCGATCCACCAGCTCCTCGGCTCCAGCTTAAGTCCTATCCTGAAGATTCCGATGGACCTTACAATGTTTATTTTCGTCCCCGTCAGAAAGTTTTGAGAATTTTGACAATAGCCAGAGAACTCAAAAAGAATTTCAGCACGGTCGATTCGATAAAACTAATTATACAGAAAAAGCTTCGCGTGGTTGTCAAAGACCGCAAGCAAGCCACTGAGATAACGCAATGCAAACTTTTTCGGAGGAATATTTTGTTTATATTCCTTCAAAAGACGTTGAAATTGAAAATGGTGTCATCACCGACCCTAGTCTAACGTGTGATGAAATATTACACCAAGGAAAAGGTCGATTCTAGAATGCCAATATTGATCATCTGAAGATACTTGCTTGCAAGAAATTGCATTCGGTATCTCATCCCGAAAAAGGGAAAGAGTACTTCGAATCAGGTTCGTTTCGAGTAACCTTTCCCGGAAAAGCTCTTCCACAATTTGTGGAAATTGAAAAGGTTTTGCTTCCGGTGCGCCTTTACGTACCTAAAGTGATGAGCTGTATGAAATGCAAGCAATTGGGGCATACAGACTCCCACTGCAGCAACAAGATACGTTGTGCAAAATGTGGGGGATGCATGAGGATAAATCATGCTCTGGAGATGCCGATAACTGCATTTTCTCAAAGGAGAAGTTCACGATCTTTCTGCGTGTCCAGCGTTTAAATCGCGGGAGGCAAAAGTTAAGAACTCTCTTAAACAATGATCCAAGACGACCTATGCTGAAATACTCAAAAGGGCTGTGGCAAAAGAGACCCCTAATCCTGGAGCACAAGAGAACCCTTATGCAATTCTGCCAACCGATGATTGTGAAAATTTTACTTCCATTGAAGAAGCATTCATGTCAATACCGGGAGGCTCAAGAAAAAGAAAAATTTCTGCTCCTCTTACTCCTCCGATTCCTCGTAAGAAGCAAGAAAACTTTAAACCAACTGAAAAATCCTCTGGAAGTGATAACTGGAAGTGATAACTCCAAAACAAACACCTCCAAAGCAAACACCTCCTGGTTTTACTTCCCCGAGAACACAAAAAGACGTGAACACTCCGTCCGTGTCTTCTAAAGCTGGGTTATTTTCCCTTCCAAGTATTGCGAGTCACATTCTAGATGCTTTAAACATTCCCGAGCCCCTCAAAAGTATTATCATTAGTTTGGTTCCTGCATTATTTGCATTCTTGACAGAAAAATGGCCCCTCTTTGCAACCATTTTCTCTCTCGATGCCTAATTGTTCTATAAGGGATATAGATACAATTAAAGTTATTCAATGGAACTGCAGAAGTATTAAACCCAAAATCGAATCGTTAAAATTTTTAGTCAACAATATAAGTTCTGACGTATTTGCTCTTTGTGAAACATGGCTTACCTCTGATGAGGACTTGAATTTTCATGATTTTAACATTATCCGTTTAGACCGAAGAGACTCACACGGTGGCGTTCTTTTGGGGATCAAAAAATGCCATTCCTTCTATAAAATCCCATTACCATCGCTTCTAGGAATCGAGGTAGTTGCTTGTCAAACCACGATAAGGGGAAAAGACCTATGCATTGCTTCTGTATATATTCCTCCCAGAGTCGGAATTTCACGCAACCAACTCGATGGAATTATCGAGATTTTACCTGAACCCAAGTTAATATTGGGTGATTTCAATTCACATGGTGTGGCCTGGGGGGCACTATATGATGATAACCGTTCCTCAATCATCTACGATCTATGCGATAATTTTAATTTATCAATTTTGAACACTGGCGAAGCTACAAGAGAACCCAAGCCCCCTGCAAGAGAAAGTACACTAGACTTGTCACTCTGTTCGTCTACTTTATCGTTAGATTGTATGTGGGAAGTAATCCAAGATCCTCACGGTAGCGATCACTTACCAATCCTTGTTTCTATTGCCAATGAGATGTGTCCACAGAAATTGGTCGAAGTTGTATACGATCTTACCCATAATATTGAATGGGAGAAATTTGCTAGTATTATATCAGAGAGCATCAATTTGACTCCTGAACTTCCACCTCTAGAAGAATATGATTTCAGCTAGTTTGATTTACCACACTGCCATTCAAGCTCAAACGAAACGTTTCCCTGGTGCAAAACTTCGCCGATGCCCTGGTGCTCCTTGGTGGGACAAAGAGTGCTCGGATGCTTATGTCAATACATAATCTGCTTTCAAAATTTTTCGCAAAAATGGCTCAATGGAAAATTTTGATAAGTATGAACTTTTGGAGACCAAATTCAAAAATCTTATTGGAGCGAAAAAACGCAGTTATTGGCGACGATATGTCAATGGTTTGTCAAGGGAAACATCTATGAGTACCCTGTGGAACACAGCCAGGTGTTTGCGAAACAAAAACCGTACAAACGAAAACAAAGAGTATTCAGACCGATGGATTCTTGATTTTGCCAAAAAAGTATGTCCCTTTGTCCCTGCAGAAGACGTATCTCGTAATACATCGTCTTCCAATAGTAATAACGAGACATTGTTTTCTATGACTGAATTCTCACTTGCACTTCTTTCGTGCAATAATTCAGCTCCTGGTTCCGATGGAATCAAATTTAATCTTTTGAAGAATCTTCCAAACGTCGCTAAGAAACGTTTATTAAGGTTAATTAATAAGTTTATTGAACAAAATATTGTCCCTATCGAGTGGAAACAAGTGAGAGTAATAGCCATTCAAAAACCGAATAAGCCAGCTTCCCACCATAACTCATACAGACCAATAGCCATGCTATCTTGCATCCGTAAGTTATTGGAAAAAATGATACTCCGACGATTAGACGAATGGGTTGAAGAGAATAACTTTTTATCAGATACGCAGTTCGGTTTCCGCATGGGCAAAGGGACAAATGATTGTCTTGCGTTACTTGTTTCCGAAATTCAGACAACTTTTGGTAATAAAAAACAGATGGCTTCTGTTTTCTTAGACATTAAAGGGGCGTTTGACTCAGTATCAATAAGAATTTTATCCGATAAACTTCACAACCATGGATTCTCACCAATTTTAAACAACTTTTTGTTTAATCTGTTATCCGAAAAGCACATGCACTTTTCTCATGGAAATTGTGCCGTTTCTAGGACTAGCTACATAGGTCTCCCTCAAGGTTCTTGCTTAAGTCCTCTTCTGTATAATTTCTATATTAATGATATAGATGATCATCTTGCAGATGGATGTACTTTGAGGCAACTGGCAGATGATAGTGTTGTATCCATATCAGGTACTAGAACTATTGATTTGCAAAGACCGCTGCAAATTTCCTTAAATAATTTATCTACATGGGCTGTGAATCTAGGTATTGAATTCTCAACTGAGAAAACAGAAATGGTTGTTTTTTCTAGGAAGCACCAACCTCCCGAACTTCTGCTTCAATTGTTCAACAAAACCATCGTTCAATCCACAAGCTTCAAATATCTTGGAGTTTGGTTTGATGCTAAATGTACATGGGGAAAACATATTGCGTATCTGAATAAAAAATGTCAACAGAGAACAAATTTTCTCCGGACAGTTACTGGAACATGGTGGGGTGCTCATCCAGAAGACCTAATACGGCTGTACAAAACTACAATACTGTCAGTCATGGAATATGGTTCGTTTTGTTTCCGTTCGGCTGCTAAAACCCACATCATTAAACTGGAGAGGATACAGTATCGTTGCTTGCGTTTAGCCTTAGGGTGCATGCAATCAACACACAACATGAGCCTTGAAGTCTTGGTGTTTACCATTGCAGGTTCGGTTTTGGGAACTATCCTATCGCTTCTTAATCCGAAGCGAAATCATAAACCCATTAGTAATTGAGAATTGTAAGAAGCTTCTCGAGTTGAACCAACGGTCGAGACCCATGGATCTGTACTCTCATTACATTTCTCAAGAAATAAAACCTTCAGCAGTCAATAATGTTAGCTTTCCGAACTTTTGCAGATCTTCCGTTGATTTCGATCTTTCTATGAAGGACGAAACTCGAGACATTTCAGATCATCTTCGATCATCGTTAATCCCTAATATTTCCGCTTCAAAATATAACCATATCAATTCTTCAAGAATGTTTTTCACTGATGGTTCAAGAATCAACGGATCCACTGGTTTTGGTGTCTTTAATGAACATTACACTAGCTTTCATAAACTTGAAGACCCTTGTTCAGTGTATGTTGCCGAGCTGGCTGCAATATATCATGCAATTAAGACCATTGAGTCCTTACCACCTGATCACTATTTTATTTTCTCGGATAGTCTTAACAGTATACAAGCCATTCAATCATTGAAACAAGAGACGATCATAGCATCATATTTTCTTATCGAAATTAGGAATGCATTGAATTCTCTTGTTGATAAAAGTATTCGAATCACTTTCATTTGGATTCCTTCCCATTGCTCTATTACTGGTAATGAGAAAGCGGATACACTCGCAAAGATGGGTAGTATGCAGGGCACAGTTTTTGAAAGACAAATAGCGTATCGGGAATTCTTCTCCATTTCCCGACAGCAGTCACTCACCAGTTGGCAAAACCAATAGAACAGAGATGAGCTTGGGAGATGGCTATACTCTATTATCCCCAAAGTTTCAACGAAGGCATGGTTTAAAGGGTTAGATCTTGACAGTAATTTTATTAGAACTATGTCCAGATTGATGTCCAATCATTCCGCGCTAAATGCGCATCTCTTCCGCATAGGTCTTGCTACTAACAATTTATGCAATTGTGGTCAAGGATATCATGACATCGAGCACGTTGTTTGGTCATGTAATTAATTTTGCAATGAAAGAATTAAACTGGTTGCCGATTTAGAGGCTCAAGGAGTACACTCACGCATGACAGTTCGCAATATCTTAGCTACTCGCGACCCTAATTTTATGTTCTCCATATATGTCTTCCTAAGAAGCGCGAATGTTATTATTTAGGTCACATCTCCTACTCCCACTGTCCATTCTCCCTTCCTTTCCTATTACACAAGCAGAACTTATAGCGAATTCGTTTTTAAAACTGAGTCAGTGCCACACTGACTCTGTAATAAAAAAACGTTTTCAGTTTCACGAATGCGGTGGTTTGTTGGTGTGCGTTGTATAGTCTGATTTGTTTATATTTGCGACGACAAATGTACAGTGTCGACGTCTGGTGGAGATATTAGTGCTTGGGAGGTAAAGTATTCTCTATAAGATCAGAAGGGCCAAGTGCAGTGTAAAAATATAAAAGTTTGAATGAAAATTTTTACTTCATATTGTTTGATTACCTAACACATGTAGTCCTGACACTCACTTAACCATTTGTCGATGCATTTCCTGTTTGTTCCACAAATAATTACTATTATAATATAAAATCATCATTAGATACAGTTTTCGTTCAATGTTTCTGCGATATCGGAAAAAAACCCTCTTATTTCATCACATAAAATAAATATTCGATACGTTAAAGTAAATTTTCATTCCTAATTTTGATTTTGAGAGCATGTTTATTCCTCCTGAATATCCATAATAATTTTCGCCTCCCAATGAAAGCACACGGAGCTTAATGCCGTCTACACGAATATACTCTTCAAAATCAGAATCCGAATTGGATTACGATTCAAATAATACAAAAGCAAGAGCAGCAGGTTTTCCATTTTCATAGTCTCTATTTTTAGATTTTCCAAAACAATACTCGGAACTTGACAGTTCAGTATAGTTGTATTGGTGAACCCGAGTGCCAACCCGTGAAACATCTCAGTGCGAAACTAACAGCTTTCGGGGCGAACTAGTGCGACACTGAGTGCGAAACTGAGTGAATAAAAAAACGTTTTGACAGCAGTTAGTGCGGCACTGGGGTTGAAACTGAACAAAAACGAATTCGCTATTAGTACCCGTTGAGATAAGATCATTACAGGAGCTATTAACATAACAAGGAGGCACTCACTACCAAAGGATACCGTTGCTACATCAACTGGCGATGTAGTTGTTACGACCCACCACAGGCACTGTTCAAGACAAGGATAATACCGCCGAGGCAACGAAGGAATAAATTTTTTTTTATTGCACTGTAGTTTTAGCTAATTAGACTTAAGTTAATAATTATGTAGTTATAATATATTCAAATTGTTAAACATGAAGAGATAGAAATACTGAATTCATTTTACATTTGTGAACAACCCAACACACTTAATAATTTGAGCCACCCTAGCAGGTTTTGCATTCACGTTCCATTCACTCATACAAATATACACAAAAGCATATCCATTGTATACACACGAGTATAAAATAAAGTTAGTTACTTAGTTTTGATCGTTTTCCCCCATCCGAAGAAAACCGCGTGGTGAAATCAGTGTCTACTGTGCACCCCGAAAATCCCGTTCCTAGAAAACTCCCGAATCGTTGTTACGAATTGAAAAGACAGTGAAAGAAAAGTCTATATTTTACAATGGTCCTACGAGCCGGATCCGAGATCCTTTTGAATTATTCGGAATTCTTACTGTTTGACTTCGCGTGTAATTACCGAAAGTTCTAGAATCGAGGATTTAGCGTTTTCGAACCTCGTGAGTGTTTCGCAAACAGTGAAAAGAGCGTGAAAATTTCTGTACAGCAACCAAAGTCGCTCAAACAGAAAATTACGCAGTGAAAGACGAATAAAAAATATCCTGTGGAATTCCGAAAAACGTGCTATGAAAAACGGCAAAATTTGCTGGTGACGCTATTTTGTGATCCTGCGAAAAAATTCCACACGAAGAATCGCAACGCAATTCGAACGTGCAAGTGTGTGAGTGAACATCGAAAACGGAACTCGGTGTTTGTGTTTCGTGAAGATTCGAGAAAATTCCAGCATTGAGTCGGCACATGTGAGTGCTGCTTTTTTGCTGCCGCCATTAGAGGCAACCAGAAATCCAAAAGAGGAGAGCGAGTCTTCTGTTCGCTTGTCGGCGTTTCATTTTCCACGCAGGTCCCTAGTATTGTTGTTCTCCAGCCACCTTTGGAATCGCCGTAAGCAGCCGCGCAGCATTGAGTGAGTACCTTGCTTCTCTTTCTCTCTTGCACACTCGCGTCGTAGTTCGCCATTTCGTAAATTGGCTCGTGTTAGTTTCATCGACGTCGGTTAGATAGCAGTGTTTACCGCTTCGTTTTTCCCAGTGCGGTCGTTTCATCCGTGTGCTGACACGAGTGAGAGATTCGTTCTGTATTCGCATACCGTGTAGAGCCACGTTAAAAGCAAAATGATCAAGGTTGAGCGTGATAAGGAAGCAGATTTTCTGCGGAGAAATAAAGAGCATTTGTGGGAGTCAATTGAATTGTTAATACCTCTTGGGAAAGAGGCAAAAGCAGGACAGCATTCAGAATTGTTAGGAGCATGGTCAGAAAGGCTTGATGAAATAGCTAAAGAATATCGTCATACGGTGTGTATTCTCGAGGCCACGCACGGTGACGATCTTAGAGAGGAACGTATGAAATTCGACACGAAGTATTAAGGCCGTTTTATATTATCCAGCACGTAGCGTAAACGGCACGTACCGACACCGGCAGACAAATACATGATGTATTCATATCATCAGGCATAGCAACTTCTCTGTACGGACCGGCAGAGCACACGGAGCGGAGAAATGCTACTGGTGATTGAACCGATGTCGTACCGAAGAGCGACGAACGCACCCACACCACGAACTTCGACGTTTGATTTGTATGTATGGTGCTACTCGCCTGTGTAGTTCGTGCCCGGCACCGGCAGAATATTCTTTTCAAGAATTCCTTCATGCATTTGTCTGAAACGTGCTGTGTATGTCCGGAGCCGTTCCGCTATATATACGCATACACATTTGAAACACACGCAATAATATTTGTCTTGCATGAAACGTGCCGTGCCGGTTACGCTACGTGCCTGATAATATAATATTACCTTTACGCGTTGCGTGCATTTTTATCGAAACATCTCAGACAAAATACACAACCTGTCAATCCGCCCACGCAATATATCAGACCATCCAGTCACATTCGATTTCCTGAAATTAATTTGCCTCGGTTCAGTGGAAAACTGGTATGTGTTTCGCGATGCTTTTGATTCTGCCATCGGTAATCGTGCCGAGATTAGCAATGTCGATAAGTTCCAGTATCTTAAAGGATTAGTTCAGGGTGAAGCTACGAGGATTATTGATTCGATTTCGGTTAGTGAGGGTGGATATCATGATGCTTGGAGGGCACTGAAGCTGCGTTATGAAAATAAGCGACAACTCATTCGGTGTCATATTAAATCGTTGTTCGAGGTACCCGGTATGAAGAAACAGTCAGCTGACGAGTTACTCAATTTAGTGGACAAATTCGAACAACAAATTTCGGTTTTAAAGCGGCTTGGAGAAGATACTGATTCCTGGGATTCGTTGTTAATTTACCAGTTGTCAACCCGTTTGGATGTACACACACTGAAAGAATGGGAAAGCTACTGTGCTCGGCTGGATAGTGACAATGTCGCCAACGTCCTTAGCGGTGCGGCATTTTGTGAAACTGATGAAGATGATATGCCGACGTTCGTATCGATGGTGAATTATTTACAGAATTATGCAAGAGTTCTGCAGTGTGTCAGCCCGTTTCCTGGTTCCAGTCGAGAGTATGATCCTAAAGTAAAACCAACGAAATCTGCCGCCCATTTTAGCTCCTCATCCTCCTCGCCAGTCGCGGAATCTACCAGGAAATGTGAAAAATGCAATCAGAGTCATTTCCTGTATCATTGCCCTGAGTTTCAAAAATTATCCGAGCAATTACGGTTTGAGATCGTGAAGTCGAAGAAATTATGTGCTAATTGTCTCCGTAGCACAGAGCACTTTGCCAAGTTTTGTCAAAGCAAGCCATGCAACCGCTGTCCGAAAAAACATCACACTCTTCTCCATGGAGCACAGTTTATTCGCCAGCCTGTTCCTGGTCCACAAGCCAGTGGATCTGTTGCTCTTGTCGCACAACCCTCAACCTCGAATCCTAGTCAGCCGACTCCGCCTCCTGTAGTGAATACTAATGCATCGCCGGTACACAAGCCGTCCCAACCTCCAAGGTTTTCCCCGGTTGTCGGTTCCCATCCCACACAATGTTCCACAGTGCCAAAAGTTCCCGCAAATTTGCATTATGCCATGATGACATGTGACAAGGAAAATGAACAGACTGCTGTAATTCTTCCAACCGCACTAATAGAAATTGAGGATGCTCGAGGTCATAAAGTTCCGACTCGTTGTCTCCTTGATTCTGGGTCCCAGAGCCACTTCATCACGAAAGCTCTTTGCGAGAAACTCCAACTTCCACGTTCAAGTGCTCCTGCTCCTGTTTTAGTTTGTGGTATAGGTCAGTCAACCACCACGGCCACGCATTCCGTTACCGCTAAGGTATCGTCAAGAGTTTCTCCGTATGTAATTGAATCACAGCTTCTCGTCCTACCCTCTCTCGCCATCAAGCTACCAGGATCGTCAATCAACATCCGGGAATGGAAGATTCCTGAAACAGTGCGTCTTGCTGATCCAACGTTTCATGTGTCGAATGAGATTGACCTCATCTTGGGAGCTCAATACTTTTTTGATACTCTTCGCTATGGCCGTATCCAGCTTGGTGAGCAGTTACCGGTTTTACAGAATTCCGTCTTCGGATGGGTCGTGTCAGGTCCATGCACTATTCAAGATCATGATCATGCTGACCCACGTACCTGCCTAATGAGCAGCGCAGCTCGTGTAGAAGAAATGCTGAGAAAGTTTTGGGAGCTAGAAACCGTTCGTGATAACAAGGGTTGGTCAGCAACGGATAAGTTTTGTGAGGAGCACTTCCTGGCCAACACCACACGGACACCAGAAGGAAAATATATTGTCAGACTTCCAAAAAGAGAAGAACTCGTCCCGCAGTTGGATGTCAACATGTACCAAGCTACCAGACGCTTCTATTTGTTGGAGCGTTCTCTGATGTCGGATCCACAGAAAAGAAAATTGTACCAGAATTTCGTCGCCCAATACATTGCAATGGGACATATGCGTGAAGTGACAGAAGAGGAACTAAACGTCAGACCGCAGTTTATACTCCCACACCACGGGGTCTTAAAACCTGAAAGTACAACCACCAAGCTCAGAATCGTGTTCGATGCATCCTGTAAATCACGGTCGGGTTTGTCGCTTAATGACGTTATGATTCCTGGTCCAACAATCCAAGAAATGCTAGTGGAAATAGTAATCCGATTTAGACTCCATCGTTTCGTCGTAACTGCTGACATCGAGAAGATGTTCAGACAGATTCTCGTCCACCCCTTGGATCAACCGTTGCAGCGCATATTGTGGCGTGATGACCCTGAACTCCGCTTGAAAGTGTATCAATTAGTTACCATCACGTACGGCTTGAATAATTCGCCTTTCCTGGCAACTCGCGTATTGAAACAGCTTGCTACTGAAGAAAAATCCAGATATCCACACGCAGCTGAATATCTTCTAAAGGATTTTGACGTAGGACTACGTCTTTCATTTCTATACCGGGGTGTAAAATCAAAGTTTCGAAAACGAAAGCGTTACGCCGGAGACCGAGATTTTGAGTGTTAATAGTTCCTAAACAACTGAACGAAATGGTATGATAATCACTTCATTCGAAAGATAAAATGTCTACGCGTTCTATACTTGTTACTTTTTGATCCAAAAACTTGTTTCAATAGTCTTAAAATTGCTTTCAAAACAGGCTATTGAAATCACCAATCGGTATATAAGCGAGCGCCGCTCGGAAATCCACTCAGTTCTAATTGAACAGCGATTGGAGCATGTTGTCGCTGTTGTGGTGAAGCTCTTCGTTTATCATGAAAGCACTGATGAACGGTGTCACCAAGAGCCTGTTTGTGCACCTTAGGCTAGACATGAATCCATCAGGAAGAGAGTGATGCCACAAACGGTTCCCCGGAAGATCTCGAAGCAGCCGCTACACACACACACACACATACACGCGCGGAATTCTTTCCGTTTGGATGCCATTCAGCATCGAGAAAGATCCGGAAAATAATCTGCCAGTTCCTCTGGGAATTTAAAATTACATTCATGTGAAAGAGTATATTTTAATGTTTTCTATCCATGTAACACTGTGACCAAATATGTTTCAAGCAAGTGCTATTAACAGATGGTTATCGAATTAGCATTAACCACAGGTGGGCTTCCAGTATCGAGGAAAATGTGGAAATATCTAATCGTTACTGAAAATAATCTGCCAGTTCCTCTGGGAATTTAAAAATACATTCATGTGAAAGAGTTTATTTGAATGTTTTCTATCCATGTAACACTGTGACCAAATATGTTTCAAGCAAGTGCTATTAACAGATGGTTATCGAATTAGCATTAACCACAGGTGGGCTTCCAGTATCGAGGAAAATGTGGAAATATCTAATCGTTACTGAAAATAATCTGCCAGTTCCTCTGGGAATTTAAAAATACATTCATGTGAAAAAGTTTATTTGAATGTTTTCTATCCATGTAACACTGTGACCAAATATGTTTCAAGCAAGTGCTATTAACAGATGGTTATCGAATTAGCATTAACCACAGGTGGGCTTCCAGTATCGAGGAAAATGTGGAAATATCTAATCGTTACTGAAAATAATCTGCCAGTTCCTTTGGGAATTTTCAAAATATATTCATGTGAAAGAGTTTATTTGAATGTTTTCTATCCATGTAACACTGTGACCAAATACATTTGGTTTTGTGGTTTTTCAATCAATCGCAATTAACAGGATAGCTTCTGAAGATTATTCTTCTCCATCAGTAGGATATTTCCGTATCCAATATTGTATGCGCCCGCAATCGATTATTGCTCAGTCGCCGAAAGTTCCGAGCTCAGAGAGTTCATTCCCCTCTAGTTTGCCTTCCAAATTGCCATCCTAAACCACACCTTCTCTCGATTCAATCACACACAAAAAGCTTACTTAAGCGATATTCTGGTGGTGAGACACATTCATTTTTCGTGAGGACATCGACAAGACAACATCGTTGCCTAACGTGCTGGAGGAGGTGGACGGCGAAGGATCGACACATACACGCGCAGAATTCTTTCCGTTTGGATGCCATTCAGCATCGAGAATGTTCCGGAAAGATCTAATCATTGCTGGGAAATAATCAGCCAGTTCCTCTGGGAATTTAAAATTACATTCACGTGAAAGAGTTTATTTGAATGTTTTCTATTCATGTAACACTGTGACCAAATATTTTTCAATCAAGTACTATTAACAGATGGTTATCGAGTTAGTATTAACCACTGGTGGGCTTCCAGTATCGAGGAAAATGTGGAAATATCTAATCGTTACTGAAAATAATAAGCCAGTTCCTCTGGGAACTTAAAATTACATTCATGTGAAAGAGTTTATTTTAATGTTTTCTATCAATAAAATATACATATTAATGTTTTCTATCCATAAAAATCCATAAATTTTTATTAAGGCTCATATGGCGTCAGCCTAACGGGGCCGGGAGTTCAATATTTCGACAATGTTTGCTTACAATTATGTTAGTAATATGTAACCGATTACTCGCGGTTGGCTCGAGGTTAGTATTACAAGTGTTCTCATAATTGGTATGTCGCAGTCTTCGATGCTCTGTACGTGTGCCCGACACGGGATACTTCCTATTGGGATGCAGCTGACCATTAATCAGCAACGCCCCCCTAGTCTGTACCCCATATCTAGCGTGGTGCGTCTTTCTCGACTCGAGGAATCCAGGATAGAATGGTCACTAGCCGGCGCAATCATCAGCTCGTGTAGAGTTGTCATAAGCGGTACAACCTTTGGCTCTTGTTGAATCATCAGTGGACTGCACAACCTTTGGCCCGTGTATCTGTAAAGAGTGTGTGTATGTATTGCCGCGTCTAAGTAAAAGTTTATCGTTTGGATAGGAGGGATATGAAACGGGGCCACAACGAAGGAAACATCATTAAACGTTGACATCGGCGTTTCTGAGGAACAGGTATAGATGAAGCAGAAGATCAGGATCACGGCTACCTAAGATATCCCGGACGGGGATATCCGATTGCCTGCCTTGTGCTCTCAGTGCTCTAGAGTGCTGAGAGCGAGCAGCATGGAACCGGATACACGACCAGACAACATGCTCGATGTCGTGGTAGCCATCGCCACAATTACAAAGATTGTTTGCTGCGAGCCCAATTCGATAGAGATGCGCGTTTAGGTTGTAGTGATTGGACATAAGCCGAGATATCACGCGAATGAAATCACGACCTACATTCAATCCCTTGAACCATGCACTCGTCGAGACCTTAGGGATAATCGTGTGTAACCAACGACCGAACTCATCTTCACTCCACATGCGCTGCCAACTTACGAGCGTATACTGACGAGGAATGTGGAAAAATTCATTATAAGCAATTTGCCTTTCAAAAAGTATGCCTTCTAAAGCGCCCACCTTAGCTAGCGAGTCCGCTTTCTCATTCTCCGGAATCGAGCAATGAGAGGGAACCCATGCTGAGGTAATCTTGAATAATTTTTCGACCAAAACACTCAATAGTTGTCTTATTCTTGTTAGGAAATAAGATGAGCATTTATCAACTTTCATTGAGCGGATTGCCTCTATTGAGCTGAGACTGTCTGAAAAAATAAAATAGTGGTCGATGGGCAATGTTTCAATGATCCCTAATGCGTAATATATCGCACCCAGTTCAGCGACATACACGGAACAAGGATCTTTGAGTTTGAAAGAGGCACTGGAATTTTCATTGAAGATGCCGAAGCCAGTGGACCCGTTTATGAATGAACCGTCAGTAAAGAACATTTTATCAGATCTAACTTTCCCATATTCTGCCGAAAATATCGGCGGATTAGAATCGGAGCGTAGGTGATCTGGGATTCCATGGATTTTTTGTCGCATGGACAGATCAAAAATGACAGAGGAATTGCAAAAGTATGGGAAGCAAACTTGGTTGGAGATGCCTGGTGAAGGGTGCACGTCGTGGGTAAGGTACTCATGGTATAAAGACATAAAACTTGACTGAGGAGTCAGTTGGAGTAGATTTTCGAAGTTATCAATCACCAATGGATTCATGATCTTGCAACGGATGAGAAATCTGGAGGATAATTCTGTGAACCGAAGAGTAAGCGGGGGTACTCCTGCCAAAACTTCGAGACTCATCGTATGTGTCGAATGCAAACACCCCATGGCTATACGCAAGCAACGATATTGTATTCTCTCCAGCTTGAGAATATGAATCCTGGCAGCTGATCGGAAGCAAAAACTGCCATATTCTAACACTGATAATATCGTTGTTTTGTACAACTGAATGAGGTCTCCTGGATGGGCACCCCACCATGTTCCGGTAATTGTTTGGAGAAAATTGATTCTTTGCTGGCATTTCTGTTTCAAATACGCAATGTGTCTCCCCCAGGTACACTTAGAATCAAAATATACACCCAGGTATTTGAAAAACATAGAGTGTTGGATCGTTTTGCCGGATAGGTGAAGCTGGAATTGGGCGGGTTCGTGCTTCCTAGAAAAAACGACCATTTCAGTTTTCTCCGTAGAGAATTCGATACCCAGCTTGAGGGCCCACGTGAACAGGTTGTTCAGGGTATCTTGCAACGACTTTTGCAGAACGACGGGATTAGTACCCGTGATGGAAATAACTCCATCGTCTGCAAGTTGTCTCAACGTGCAGTCTCTAGTTAGACAATCATCCATATAATTGACGTAAAAACTGTACAATAGGGGGCTTAGGCAGGAGCCTTGTGGTAGGCCCATGTAACGAGAAGATTTCGAGCTGCCATGAGAGAAAATCATGTGCTTTTCTGACAGTAAATTGTACAGGAAATTATTGAGAATTGGTGAAAGTCCACGATTATGAAGCTTCTCTGAGAGAATTTCCATGGAAACTGAATCAAATGCCCCTTTGATATCGAGAAAAACGGAAGCCATTTGTTTTTTGCGAGCAAATGCGATTTGGATTTCATAAAATAGCAGCGCGAGACAATCATTTGTCCCTTTACCTCGGCGGAAGCCAAACTGCGTATTTGACAGCAAATTGTTCGTTTCGACCCACTTGTCCAAACGAAGTAGAATCATTTTCTCTAACAATTTACGAATACAGGATAACATTGCAATCGGCCTATACGAGTTGTGATCGCAAGCCGGCTTGTTGGGTTTCCGTATGGCTATCACTCTCACTTGTCTCCAGTCATGCGGGACAATATTCAGCTCCAGAAACTTGTTGAACAAGTTCAGCAAACGCTGTTTTGCCAAGTCGGGAAGATTCTTCAACAAGTTGAATTTAATCTTGTCCGACCCCGGAGCTGAATTGTCATAATCGCTTTGAAGTGGAATGTCGCGTACGACGTATTGTGCAGGAGCGGTGTCGGGGCAAACCTTCCTTGCAAAGTTAAAAATCCAACGGTCAGAGTATTCCTCACTTTCGTTTGTATGGTTCCAGCCACGCATTTTCCTAGCCGTATTCCAAAGAGTGCTCATAGCGGTCTCCCTTGACAAACCATTGACGAACTTCCGCCAATATCCATGCTTTTTTGCTTTAATCAAACCTTTTAGTTTGGCTTCTAGAGCTTGGTACTTTAGAAACCATTCCACTAATCCAGTTTTCCTGAATTTTTTGAAAGCGGATGATTTGGACATTGTACCAGCAAGATATTTGTCATTTAAAAGAACTTCGCATTTTTGGTCATGCTCTCACCGCACCGAAGGTTAGAAATCCATGGTTTCAGCGACGCCTCCCTGCAGGCATATGGCGCCTGTTTGTATATCAGGTCGATTGACGCGAATGGTCATTGCTATGTCCAACTGCTAACGGCCAAATCGCGTGTAGCTCCTCTCAGCAGTAAGTCAATACCGAGATTAGAGTTATCCGCTGCCCTACTCCTTGCTCATCTACTCGCACAAGTACGAAAATGAACATCGCTTGAAGCTCCAATATATCTTTGGACAGATTCAACTATAACGCTGGACTGGATTTCAGGTCTACCTTCTACCTGGAAAACATTCGTCAGCAACCGGGTTGCTGAGATTCAAGAATTAACTCCAACGACAATCCCGCTGATCTGTTGTCAAGAGGAACCAGCCTTGAAGACCTCGTCAAAAATGCTTTGTGGTGGAATGAACCCGTATGGATAAGATCGTCAAGTGAATCATGGCCACCAAAGTACGTTTCGCGAAAACAGGATCCGAACGATCCAGAGTTCCATAAGGTCGTCGCGTTGACTGTCTTTACAGAGCCAAAGGACATTATTGATCGCTATTCAAGTCTCACTTCTCTCATTCGCGTGTGCGCGTGGTGGCATCGTTTTCGTTACAACACCCGTCGAACAAAGGGTGAACGCGTAATCGGTCCATTGTCGGTGTCGGAAATCAATCGTGCGTTATTCGGTTTGATAAGTCGTGTGCAAGAAGATTCTTTTGGTCCTGAATTGAAGCAACTCACTCGAAACGAAACTGTTAGCAAAAAATCTAAGTTACGTTTCCTGAACCCGCAACTCGTCGATGGACTGATCCGAGTTGGCGGCCGGCTCCATAATTCGTCCCTCGCTGTTGATAAACGGCACGCTGTAGTGCTACCTGCAAACCATAAACTCACTAGAATGATCGCCTCTCTCGAGCATCTGAAAACGCTTCACGGTGGCCCGAATCTTCTTCTCTCATCTCTACGTCGTCGTTTCTGACCACTGAATGGTCGGAATCTCGCCAGTTCTACCGTACACCGTTGTGTTACCTGCGCTCGTGCCTCTCCGAAATCGTTAGAGCAACTAATGGGTGATCTCCTACCGGTACGAGTAACCAGAGCGTTTCCGTTTGAGAATGTCGGTGTTGATTTCGCCGGCCCTATTTTCCTTCGTGCACCAAACAAAAGAGCAGCTCCCGTTAAGGCGTTCGTAGCAGTCTATGTGTGCCTTGTTGTAAAAGCGGTACACCTTGACCTTGTTCCCGATCTGGCGTCTGAAGCATTCATTGCTAGTTTGCACCGATTCTCTGGACGACGTGGCAAACCCAGCAACATATATTGTGACAACGGTCGCAACTTTGAGTTAGCAGAACTTCGCACACTGTTCATTTCCCAGCAGCATAAGAACATTATAGCTCAAGATTGTGCTGCAAGTAACATCGCATTCCACTTCATACCTCCTGGGTCGCCGTCACTAGGCGGAATCTGGGAAGCGGCTGTAAAATCAATGAAGTTCCATCTCCGTCGCATCATGGCAAACGCTATGCTGACAGAAACTGAATTCCGAACCGCTCTCATTCAAATTGAGGCTACGTTAAATTCGAGACCTATCACTGTAATGTCAGAAGACCCTCAAGACTTGCAGCCTTTAACCCCAGGACATTTCCTGGTTGGAAGACCGCTCAACGCTATTCCAGAACCCAGCTTGGAGAACGTTCCAGAAAACCGACTGTCTCGCTGGCAACGTGTCCAGTGTCTATCGCAGCAGTTTTGGCAACGTTGGCAGAAAGATTACCTCAGCGCTCTTCACAACCGTTATCGCTGGTCGAACTGTACGGCCAACCTTGTCCGTGGTGCCATCGTTTTGTTACGAGATGAAAACATGCCGCCACAGAAGTGGTCCATCGGAAGAATTGTTGACATCCATCCTGGAACCGATGGACTCGTCCGTGTTGCTTCGGTTAGGATCAGTACCGGAGTCACGAAGAGAGCTGTAAGCAAACTCTGCCTGCTACCGGTGGAGGTCGGTCCGGAATCAGTACAGCAACCATCCTCGTCTGCAGACGACAGTAACCCCGATGAAGAATAAGCTATTCTTGGCGGCCGGAATGTTAAACATGAAGAGATAGAAATACTGAATTCATTTTATATTTGTGAACAACCCAACACACTTAATAATTTGAGCCACCCTAGCAGGTTTTGCATTCACGTTCCATTCACTCATACAAATATACACAAAAGCATATCCATTGTATACACACGAGTATAAAATAAAGTTAGTCTGTTACAAACCACCAACCCCTTCGGATGTTTTTTGATCGTTTTCCCCCATCCGAAGAAAACCGCGTGGTGAAATCAGTGTCTACTGTGCACCCCGAAAATCCCGTTCCTAGAAAACTCCCGAATCGTTGTTACGAATTGAGAAGACAGTGAAAGAAAAGTCTATATTTTACACAAATAGTTTTAAAATGTATTGCTTGATGGTGGCTCTTTTTCCACTTGAGCCTAATTAAATCAATAAAGGAAAAAAAAACCGCATGGACATATAGTGGGAGGAATATGGACAGGTTTGTAATATTTACGTATGTATATCTTCGAAATTTCATGAAAGTAGGGGAAAAGGGTTGAAAAGTTATGAAAACAAACGATGAGATTTGTGAAACTCAACAATTTATAATTTCCCGATAATGTCAAGAGTGGGCGGCGACAAGCCAAATAATCCGAATTAGCGTTACCTGCGCCAAGCGAATATTTTTTTACGAAACGTGCGTATGACATATGACATATGACAAAGTGACAATAGTCATGTTTTTTCTCTAGAGTAATTTATAAAAAGAGAAAATAAAATTACAATCCCATAAGTTCAACAACTACATTATTCGCGAGCAACCAAGTATTCCTCCTCATCTTTGAACCAGCGTTTGATTCAGCAAACTAACGAACTAAACAAATGAATCATGGGATGAGCTCGATTAGTTGGCATTAAAATATCGAATCATCGAGATATAATCGCAAATTTGTCATTCTCAAACATACGCTTATTAAGGTGAAGGTGGAAGCTAGCCATTGTAGTAGTATAGGTAAACCCACGTGTAAAAATGGGGTAATAGTGTTTGTGAGAGAAGAGCGAAGCACATGTAAATAGATCAATTCACTTATCAGACTGTGTGGCGCTTCATTGACACTGACAATACTGATTATACGCGAGCGTAACATGAGCAAATTTATAACACATGCGAATTGGGCCTCTTTTGATATTAACAAGTTCATCCGCATGCTGATAATTCCTTCATATTTTCCTTCGTTGGTCGTATTGTTTTCACATATTCACGTTGGAGAGCCTTAACTCTTCTCTTCGTTGGCCGAGACATTTTGATTGAATGTAGTACTTTTCCGTTTATTGTTTTTGGAAGCATAGGCAGCCGTGGCAGTGTTCCGAGCTCTGCAATACAATTTTCTTACCCAATGTTGAAGTTGCTAAAACTTACATTTTAGACCAATTAAACGTAAAAATATTGATTGTATTGATATTAACACAATTTTATTCTATTGATTTTCATGATATGCAACGCTATGACTCAGGAATAACATTTTATTGAGTGGTTTTGATAGATGTTTCGATGATGTTGTCTGGCATCAGTGTCGAAAAAATAACGATGCTTTCACCAATACAAACAAAACCATTGTCGAAGATTGAAAAATGAAAATTTAACTTTCAGAGCACTTGCTTGAATTTTCCGACGTTGTTCACTATACAGTGCGACAGCAGATGAAAATTTAATATCTTGTGAGTAATCGATTAGAGTTTGGCTGATATTACTTCATGGGAAGTGTGCGAAAATTATCATTTTCTCCACACTGTTTCGCAAAATTATTGATTTTCGGGCGAAGGGTGAGGGACGGAGATGAAAGAAATGAGCGCCATTGTGGCAGCCATTTGTGGCTAGCTTCCACCTTCACCTTAAATGGAATATTATCTCTTACACTGTATTAATTTTACCCACATAACGTTCAAACGTCCGAAATTATGCAACCGACATAACGTTCAAACGCCCGAAATTACACAAACGACATGTCTTATATCACGGAATTCATTTTTACACGCAACTATCCGTGACATCATAGACACAATGGACTTGATCACGAACGTCACTTCACGGTGAAAACGAAATGAAATGTATATAACTATGCATACAAATCAATTCGTTCTTAGAGACGAATGAACTCTCAGAGTTTAAAGTCTCTCTAATTCAATACCTTCCTTCCAATTCGTTCTTACCGTGGAGTGACGTTCATGATCAGGCCCAATAAGATTAAGTGAAGTGTAAGTGACCTGAAAGCGTATGTGGCAGTGATGTTCGTAATCAGGCCCAATGTCTTCAAAATGTCTTTTCAAAATCAATTGTCTTTACAGTAAGTCAAATGTCTTCAAAATGAAGACATGTCTTCAAACCTGGCATCTCTGTTCTACTGCACGAAATTGTTGCCAACACATTGGCAGTTCAGTTGACCAAAGCATCTACACAATTTTTTCAATCTGTTTGTAGATATACGTAATTCTCGTGCACAAATGAAAGTGCGCGAGCTGGAAGAGCATTGAATGAGTGGTAGAAATAGAAACCAATAATTTGCATCCTCGTTTCATGCCGTTCGTTCTTCGTTACTATCAAGAACGCTTTTGTACGCGGGGTAGCCAAGTCGATTTTCATACTTTTTTTACGTTTTTTTCAATTGAAATATAGTCTGTGCTAATAAGCATAGTAGAGGCTCTTTTTGAAATATTAGGTTGTGCAGTGCATGAGGTGCACATATGGACGAGACGCCACAGAGCATTGACAATGGCAAATGCAACAAAACTGTCATAGCTGAACGGAAATCGTCATAGAAATGCTCTCGCCATTCTAGGAAAATCTAACTCATGTTGCCAGAATCGAATGAGTTTACAAATAAAAATACTTACTCTTCCATAAAAGAGCTGTCAATTATTGGGTGAATGAGAGACTCGTGCACTTTTATCAAAGTAACCGCTGTACCAATGCCTCGTGCTACAACACCAACATCTCCTTCCAAATCGAAACATTGTGTATAACCAATCACAGCATTAGCACCAAGTTCAATGGCCTTTAAACCAATCTTCCGTTGAACCTATAAATTTACTTTTTGCTATAAGATATTGTATCATGATTAGTGTCGTATACCTGTCCAGATAGTTTTATAAAAGCTATTTGCCTGGCCTCATTAGAAGCACGAGGTGTTCGAATTTTATCAATCCATTGATATTCTGGATCATCGTTAACTATCAATTCTTCAACAAATCCGTGGATGAAATGAGCATTGTATCCGTGTGGGATAGTGGAAGCTGAAAATAAAGAAGTTAGTTCAAGTTCGAAACTATAACCGATGGGCACTTACAGTGAAAAAATCGAACACCGCAAGAACTTTGTCGAAATTTGTTAAAATCAGTGAATAAGTCTACCTTTACGATTATATTCACTTCACCTAAATCATTCAATAAATAGATGTTTTACTGTATTTGATGGCATTATATAATATTGGATTCACCTCTCACTCCATTCATGGTATCGTAAACTGGAATCCATCCAGACATTACTGAACCTTTGCCTATGTTACTCGTTTGAGCAGGATTATCCAACGTAAAAGAACTATCGAAATGCACAATTTATGTAGTATAAAAATATGATAAGTGACTTTTAACTTACTATAAGAGAGGACTCAGATTTATATAAACTTTACCAATTGCATCATTTGCCGAATAAGTATCATAGTCCATTAATCTGATTTGTAAAGGTTCGTCTTGCAGGTCAGAATCATCCACCTGTAAAACAAAGTTTTAAATAGTCAATTGGACAACTCAACATAAAACGTTAAAAAAATTATTGGACCAATACTTATCTCAAATCTGTACCAATCGGAATTCCAAACAGGGTTCAATGTTTTCCTGCAGACATCTGTTTTATGAGTAATAGAACCAATTTTTAACTCTACAAATGCATCCGTTGTGTCACTACTTCTATCCATTATAGGCAAATTTCTTCCAGCAAGAATCTTAACTTTAACTTTCCCAGGCATTTTTGGAAAATATGTTTTTGGCTCAGAACAACTTCTATATTAATGTCTGCTATTCAGTTTGTTTTGACAGGCTCATTTGATTTTTTGGAAACAAAATATGCATAATCAGAAGAAGGTATGCCATCGTAGGAGTGTACCAAGGAGCTGGAATTGACAGGTGGTTCGTTTTCGACAGTATGATGATAAGATATGGAAGATGCGAGAGGGGATAAAAAATGACAGCGACTATTTTTGTTTATAAACAAAGCAGGTCTAATTTTTATGCTACATAGCGGTCCACACCAACATATACATACGCTGGGCCGGTTTCAATCGAACTAGCTGTTGTGTCTCACAACCCGTACGATCAGGTGAGTCTCCAGCTAAAGCAGCTGTCGCCGGGAAACGATATGCATGGATATCCACAGCGTATCACTATCACTCAATCCTAACGGGTCGCCAACGACTAATTCCACCAAAGCGAATGGAACTTAGAGCAGTACGGCACAAGCCCGCCGGTAGTGACCCTTTCATATACCCACTAGCAAAGCCCCCACAATCGCTCCAATCCCAGCAGCAACAGCAACAACCCTCACGTTCCGTAAAACAGCAATGCAGACAACAACTTGCAGCAGTCACCGAAACACAACAATGATGCCAACAGCGTAAACAAAACCAACGTTTATGCGCAGCAAACACATAGCGGTATGCACTCATCATTGCATGCCATTTGTTATCCTCTTTCTCGGAAAACTCTAGCCGTTCGTTTGGTCGCTGTCAATTCGAACTCAAGTAATGGCTGAACCAAGGCGCCTTTATATATACTTTATATTATACATTTATACAAGCGCCTTGGGCTGAACCAAGACGGGTCTATGGTACTAGGTGAGGCCGTTGCGTCACTAAGTTGGTTAGGGGAGCGGTATATGAAAACAGTACGGAAGAAAGCAGAAGGGGAATTATTTGCTTGAAGCGTGAAAGAGACAGACTGATCAGGAACGAGCTTCGGCACTAGCGTATTGTGTTTTGTTTACAAACAAAACACAGTAGACTTCCAAGATGGCTGAAGAGTGGTTTTAGCAAGTTGGCCCACCTTAGGATATACTTCTACGCGCCTTGGGCTGAACAGCAGTTCTGACATAACGTTCCACCTTACTATACCACCTTAGAGTGTACAAGGCGCCTAGAAGTATATCCTAAGGTGAGTCCGTTTCGTCACTAAGTTAGTTAGGGGAGCGGTTTATGAAAACAGTACGGAAGAAAGCAGAAGGCGAATTATTTCTTTGAAGCGTGAAGACAGACTGATCACGAGCGAGCTTGGGCACAAGCGTAATGTGTTTTGTTGGTATGCGGTGGTTTGTTGGTGTGCGTTATATAATCTGATTTGTTTATATTTGCTATGACAAATATACAGTGTCGATGTGTGGTGGCAATATTAGTGCTTGGGAGGTAAATTATACTCTATCAGATCAGAAGGGCCAAGTGCAGTGTAAAAGTTTGAATGAAAATTTTTACGTCATATTTTTTGATTACCTAACACATGTAGTTCTGACACTCACTTAACCATTTGTCGATGCATTTTCTGTTTGTTCCACAAATAATTACTATTATAATATAAAACCATCATTAGACACAGTTTTCGTTCAATATGTTTCTGCGATATCGGTAAAACCTCTTATTTCATCACATAAAATAAATATTCGATACGTTAAAGTAAATTTTCATTCATAATTTTGATTTTGAAAGCACCTCCTATTCCTATTCCACCTGAATATCCATCATTATTTTCGCCTCCCAATGAAAGCACACGTAGCATAATGCCGTCTACTCGAATAAACTCTTCAAAATCAGAATCCGAATTGGATTACGATTCCAATTATACAAAAGCAAAAGCAGCAGGTTTTCCATTTTCATAGTCTTTATTTTCAGATTTTCCAAAACAATACTCGGAACTTGACAGTTCAGTATAGTTGTATTGGTGAACCCGAGTGTCAACCTGTGAAACATCTCAGTGCGAAACTAACAGCTTTCGGGGCGAACTAGTGCGACACTGAGTGAATAAAAAAACGTTTTGCCAGCAGTTAGTGCGGCACTGGGGTGGAAACTGAACAAAAACGAATTCGCTATAATAAGGTTGTCTCCAGTTTTCCATGTTTCACAAAAAACACTGCGTCCGTGATAAACATGTCCACGCTGCTGTTCGCAGTTTTGTGTTTGAATACAAACATGATTTTTTCCTACCTATGTTTGAAAATGTGACATGTTTGTATCCGTAGTATGTTTGGACATACGATGTTCAATTCTAATGTTTCACATGATGTTCGAACATGGTGTACAGTTTCTCTTGCATTTTCACCCCAAGCACCGGCAGTGGGTAGAGTAGAAGAAGCGAATCGGACACCACACCACCATGTTGACATGGATAAAAATGCTTTCCTATCATGACTATGGGTGCTTCGTCTAAAATTTTGGGCAAATAAAATAAACCTTTATCTTTATATTTAGTGCACGCATCAATTTATATATTGAATTCATGTAACATTCGCTATTATTAGCTATTTAAACAAGTACTAAAATTGAATAGAGCGTGGCGGAGATGTTTAGTTACTCACAACAAATTTTGATTACGATATTTCTATAATTTTAATCGGATATAAAGTACCAGAATTATTCAGCAGTGACATGTTAGGCGTGACGCTAACCACTCGACCACGGGAGGAACAATTTTGATTGGATCTTTGAATGTTTACAAATGGCTAATACTGTTTGTTCGCGATGAACGCGATCCAAGCTATAAAACGAGCGAAGAAGAGGAGAAGAAAAGATTATGCAATCGCATACACACATAGCATATGTAGTGTAGTGTAAGTGTAGCATTCAATTTTTTCCTTCATTCAGTTTGTTATAACATCGAGAAATTAATAGCTTGCTAGGGCGACTGATATGTCTCTATGCGCAGTATAACTGTCATTGAAGCTAATCTTTCCTCCAACACCCATCAATGATGGTATATACACCCATACCTCGCTATACGGCCGCTCTTTATCCGGCATTTCGCTATAACGGTCCTCTTCAATTAAGGCACGTTTTCGATTTACGGCCTAAAATTTTTCGCTATAGCGGCAAAAAATTGTATATGTATTTTTGTAATAAATTTCGTAAGCGAGGTATGGGTGTATATATATATATATATATATATATATCAGGGAGAGTATCGAGATACAGAATATAGATTAAGGGGGGGTTGATTGTAATTCTTTCACAAATCGTCATCGCAAAAGCTAATCATGAATTTGGCAAAGATTTTTCCATAATAATTTTGCAGATGACAATTGGTTTCAACTCAACTGATTGTATGTGTTTGATGCATGCAGAAATTTTCTAGAAACATGACCCTGCAAAATGAATTTTTCGGAATTGGTTTTTTGAACGCCCTAACTTGGACCGCCCTAATCAAACTTTCATAAAAATATCAAGAATATCTGTAAACTTTCCTGAAAACATGCATCTAAAACTATATTTGAGTATTTATTTATTTATTTGGCCAGCATTTGTATGACGTCGTCCACTGTGCAGTCGGTTCCCCAGACTTCAATTGACAACATGCACGCAAAAAAATACAAATACAAAGCTTCTTTCTATTCAGAGAATGAAACGGCCATTCAGGTGTTCATCGAAGTGCTGCCTCCACCTTTCGGTCATATCACGTTCGTTCGTCAGTATACTCCTATCCTTATTCCGACACATTTTTGCTCGTGGCACGAAGCCATTTCAGGATGGATTGAGTTTCCGATAGAACTTTCGCGTCTCATGAGAACGGTGCCCCTGTTCTATTTCGTCACATTCCTCCTCTTCCTGGCGGCGCTTCTTTCCTCGGAAGAGTTGGCTTTGCTGTCTCCGCTTCTGTCTATATCGTTCCACGTTCTGACGGGCTTAACGCTTAACACACTTAACACTTGCTGACACTTATCGTCTAACCACTCGTACCGTCGTCTTCGTTCCACTTGTCCTAGGATGTTCTCCGCTACGCTGTTTATGGCTGTTTTAATCATGCTCCAAGAGTCCTCAAGAGAAGCTTCGTTAATTTGGTCCTCTCTGGCAGAGCAGCTTCAAGCGATTGTAAGATTGTACCGTCGCGGGCATTGGTACCGCTTCTTTTTTGTTTATTTGGACTATAGGCTGTAAGCCCGTTAGCCTTCTTAAAATTAAACATGAATACAGAAAACATAAAAAACATAAAAAATACAACCTTAAAACTTATACATTCAGTTGGTCTCCTAAATATAATCTTAATCTTCTTCGAATTTCTTCTGATGTCATATTTACAAAAACAACATTTTGTAGCACGTTGAACTCACGTATAAATCAGACTGTCGGTTTATGCTGGGTGTAATTTCTGTTCCTCAGGGGTGAGTCAAACATCCTCCGTCGACGAAGAGAAACGGGGCTGGTGTTAAAATGAATCCTGTCGTAGAGACGCGGGCTTTTGATCCGTCCGTTCAGTACGTTGCAAAAAAAAAGTTATGTCTGCAATTTTGTGCCTGCTGCTGATGATATCCAGATCTACCAAACAGCAGAGATCTTTATATGGGGGCCGGGGTTCTTCTCTCCATCCCAGATTTCTTAGCGCAAATTTCAAGAACTTCTTTTGAACATTTTCAAGTCTTTGAATATGTAGATCGTACTGCGGTCGCCACACCACACTCGCAAAATCGCGTTTGGATTGTACAAGGCAGGTGTAAATTTTCAGGATTACGTGCGGATCGGTAAAGTCCTGACCGAATCGACGAGTGAGTGCAAATAGTTTCAGCGCTTCTTTGACGATTCGCTCTATGTGGCAATTGAACGAAAGAGATCGATCCATCGTCACGTCTAAGTCACGAACATTCTCTACTTGTTGTAGATTCGAACCTCCCAGCCTATAGTCGAAGCTTATTGGCTGAACTCTCCTCGTAAAGGTCATAACGGAGCATTTGTTGGGGTTTACGTTCAGTCCATTGTTCTCGACGAACCTCTCAAAATTGTCCAAATCCTGCTGAAGCAGATGACAGTCAGCGATGTGTTTCACTGGCTGGAAAATCTTTACATCATCCGCGTAAATAAGTACTACTGCGTAGGTCAAGAATGATGGAAGACTATTCATGACCATGACAAACAGGATAGGCCCCAAATGACTGCCTTGGGGAACTCCTGAGTGGACACCAAATGACCTAGATGAATTGTTGTGTACTTTCACATATTGCGTTCTGCTCTCCAGATACGTCCTAATCCATTCAAATATTTTACCGTGAATGCCGAAATCAGCCACTGCGCGCATTATGCTGTTTATCCCTACCACATCGAAAGCCTTGTTCATATCTGTATAAATACAGTCCACCTGATACCCTTTGGATATACTGTCCGTGACGGTAGAGCAAAACTCGCATAGGTTCGTGACAACTGACTTTCCTTTCAAGAAACCATGCTGTGTTGGTGAAACACGGTTGGCAATACGTTCGTAAAGGTGGGAATAAACAAGCCGCTCGAATAATTTTGGCATCGCAGACTAGATTGCAACGCCCCGGTAGTTTTCAGCATCCGAGCGAGGACCCTTCTTATGGATTGGAGTAATATGGGAAATTTTCCACAACGGCGGGAAGTAACCGGACGAAAGTAAAGAATTGAATAAGGTAAAGTGACCAGATGGTCAAAGGTCTAACGCGGGACACAAAAAAACAAAACGTTATGTATATACGTTATGTGAAAATAAACCATAGTTTAGCGAGTCTCATTTATTCGTGAAACACTTAACATGTGTCCTTGCAATTAAACCTGATCTGTATTATTTCTTTCTAAGTATCGTCATTCAGTTGTGATTTTTCGGTGGTTTAGATTTTGTTTACGCCTGAAAATCACTGGCTCAGTTAGAGCATTAAAGCCTGGCAAGCACGATTCAAATTCAACAATTTTCTTCAACGGGGATCAGCCTATTATGCCAAAAGATCACTGGAGAATGGATAATCGATCGGCTGGAGATAAACATTGTCGCGTAGACCGCCAACCTTCCCAACATACCCCAGCTTCGGCCTATAGAAAACTTTTAAGCGAATGGCCATAATGAAGAGATAGCTGACTACCAAAGCCACGGAAAGGTAAAAGAACATGTCGACATACATCTTTTCACCAGCCATGATTGAGGTTCCGGCCAACATTTGCTTCATTTGCGATACTCCATCAAACAACCCTGCCTATTCCTGTCCAGCATATACTAGTTCTTTCGGCTTATTTAACACGTTAAGCAATGACCGAGCTAGAGGACCAACGATGAACTTTTCGTTTGACTCACGTTGGTCCCTGCGGATCAACAGGGGACTTTTATAAAAATCTTTATAAATCTTTATAAAAATTCTAAAAATATTTTTTTATAAAAATCAATTTTCAGATTTTGTTGCTGTCGTTTCCAGTTGACACTCTCTAAACAAAAAGTCCACTGTCGATGCGATTAAACCAGCTCAACGTATTATTCGTTGAATGCATTGGAAGCGCTCTTGAACAGTCTGACAAATAAAAGTTTTATTTTGAGGTTCATCCATTTAAGAAAATCAACATGATCAAATTATAATACTGAAATATATTGATATCGCGGGACATTTTCGTTTCTTTTGCCAAAAGCGGGACGTTTCGCGGGACGTAATCCTACGCGGGACATTTTGTTGAAATGCGGGACTGTCCCGCGTAACGCGGGACGTCTGGTCAGTTTAGAATAAGGTAGTCAGGGGTTCAACAAGTTCATCCTTGAATTCCTTTAAATATTTTGCGGGGAGTCTGTCTGGTCCTGCTGACTTTCCCGAGTCTAGATCCGACAAGCCTTGTTTCACTTCCCGATGCGATAACTCCAACAAGCGGTCATGAAGATCGAATAGTTGACTGTACTTGGGTTGTAGTCCTGATAAACGCTCTTGAAGTATTCCGCAAAGAGCTCGACTGTCTCCTGTCCGCAAGTCGAAGATCGGTTATCATAGGTTATAACCTCCGGAATTCCGCTGTTCTTTCGTCTGCTATTCACAAACCTCCAAACAGATTTCGGATTTTCCTATATCCCATTCTGGATACCATTAATGTAGACTTGATACGCTTCCCTGTGTAACACTTTGAACGATCGCAATAACTGTTTGTAAGAGGCAACATTTTCCGGGGTAGAATTCTTTTGCAGTTTTTTTTAGCGCATTGCGTTTCTCTTTGAGAACATGAATGATAGCCGATGAAAACCATTCCGGGTACGGGGTTGTCGGTCTCGAGCGGTCCCTGTAGAAAAGGGCAAACCTTGCGAAAACGGTGAACAATACGAAATACAACG
The DNA here is from genome assembly GCF_029784135.1 of Toxorhynchites rutilus septentrionalis. Taxonomy (NCBI): domain Eukaryota; kingdom Metazoa; phylum Arthropoda; class Insecta; order Diptera; family Culicidae; genus Toxorhynchites; species Toxorhynchites rutilus. Next base: position 201,972,124 of record NC_073746.1, on the reverse strand, counting down.
ACATAAAGTTGAAGTCTGTACCGTTTCATACAGTCGTAAAACACAATGAAAGTGAAAAACGTCCAGTGAGTTAAGATATTCGAACATTGATGCGGCGTGTTGCTTATGTGTCTCCTCATCATGTTCAAAGTCATCTGGAGATATGAAAATATCGTTCCACGAAACATCCCTTAGTGCCTCCTTGACCAGCGCCACATCCATTAGGTTAAGATTTGGGTGCTTTCTGGACTTCCCAACTTCTATTTCGCGCAGTGTAGCAACCGCAATTGTCATATGCATAGCAAAGTGGTAAATTTCATGCTTAATAATCGGGTCCGTCACAGCAACATGACAGATTTCGGTGTCAGTGGTGAATACAAGATCCAAAATTGTATTGTTTTGGTTCGGTATATCACACACTTGCATCAATCCAGATCAATCCAAACGTCGAAAAACCATCAACAATGGCTACTTACTGCGAAACAATTCGCTCAGGTAAGAAAAAAGAGTCATTCACAACGGTGAGTTTTGGGCGCATCTTCACCATCACTGGGTAAAAGTTCGAATCGATGTGAGAGCCTCGATAGCCAATCACACGCTTCTGCATATTGCCCAGCACGATGAAAGCTGTACCTAGCTCGTTAGTGTTGCCGCAGCTCTGGTAGATTGTATGACCATCGCTAAATGTTCGTACTGTAGATCCTTTCCAATAAAGGGTGTGTCACATCAAATTGCATCACGGAAAAAACGCTGTGGAAATTCGCCCAGTAGACCGATCCTTTTGAAAATTTTAGACAGTAAAATAAAAACTATTAAACAACTTTTGGCATTTTCTTTTTATTCATACTTCAAGCCCAAGCCCGTATGCTCGCACCTTCCTCTTTACCCCGTCCATAAGGTTCTGTACAACGTCAGGTTGTAGTTTTTTTGAACAGAAATCCATTTTCTCTTGAAGTCCGCCTCCGATTTGACAACTTTTGGGTTCTTCCGGAGGGCCTGCTTCATAATCGCCCAATATTTCTCTATTGGGCGAAGCTCCGGCGCGTTGGGCGTGTTCATTTCCTTTGGCACGAAGGTGACCCCGTTGGCTTCGTGCCACTCCAACACGTCCTTTGAATAGTGGCACGAAGCGAGATCCGGCCAGAAGATGGTCGGGCCTTTGTGCTGCTTCAATAGTGGTAGTAAGCGCTTCTGTAGGCACTCCTTAAGGTAAACCTGCCCGTTTACCGTGCCGGTCATCACGAAGGGGGCGCTCCGCTTTCCGCAAGAGCAGATCGCTTGCCACACCATGTACTTTTTGGCAAACTTGGATAGTTTCTGCTTGCGAATCTCCTCCGGAACGCTGAATTTGTCCTCTGCGGAGAAGAACAACAGGCTCGGCAGCTGACGAAAGTCCGCTTTGACGTAGGTTTCGTCGCCCATTACCAGGCAATGCGGCTTCGTCAGCATTTCGGTGTACAGCTTCCGGGCTCGCATCTTCCCCACCATGTTTTGCCTTTCGTCGCGGTTAGGAGCCTTCTGAACCTTGTATGTACGCAGGCCCTCCCGCTGCTTGGTCCGCTGGACGAATGAACTTGACAAATTCAACTTATTGGCGACATCCCGGACCGAACTTCTCGGATCACGTCTAAACTGCTTAACTACGCGCTTGTGATCTTTTTCACTGACGGAGCATCCATTTTTGCCGTTCTTCACCTTCCGGTCGATGATTAGGTTCTCGAAGTATCGTTTTAGTACTCTGCTGACCGTGGATTGGACGATTCCCAGCATCTTACCGATGTCCCGATGTGACAACTCCGGATTCTCGAAATGAGTGCACAGGATTAATTCACGACGCTCTTTTTCGTTCGACGACATTTTTCCAAATTTACGAAAAATTGACAGTGAAGCATGGCCAACGTGATCTATACACTCTTATCTGATTATAAGCGACAGCTGAAGATATAATTCCTAAAAATTAAATTTCTACAGCGTTTTTTCCGTGATGCAATTTGATGTGACACACCCTTTACACTTCCTGCAGCGCTACGATGTCAAACTTGCGGTTTTTCAATAGTTCGGAAAGCACACGATTACTTTCGATGAAATTGAGAGATCGACAATTCCACGTCCCGAGTTTCCAATCGTTAGTCCGTTTTCGTCGCCTGGGTCCGGGTCGATTAGTCCGGTTCAAATCTTCTTGTGTATCGTTCGTTGCTTGGTGTTTTAAAATGGTGCGGCTTGCAAGGCTTGCGATCAACCCCACTATCTCGCAGGAGGATTATCGTGATACTGCTGTTTTACGTCTCGAGTACCGCCAGGACTGGGCAAAGACGCTTATAGCGGCGTCAATTCGCTTAGAGGAGCTTTTTCCGGTTTTTTTTTGGCTTTTCTTGGTGACTGGCGAAATATCCAACGCTCATCCCACCACCCCCTGGACAGTTCCCCTTAACCAGTGCAAGCCAGAAAAACGATCTATGGCGATAGAATTTCTGACCCGAACGGGAATCGAACCCGAAGCCCCCATCTTGCCAAGCGCAACGCTTACCACTAGGCATTTGTGTACGCGTCAATAGCTCGAAAAATACGAAACCGATTGAGCTCAAAGTTGGACACAATATACATTTCACTCCGAGGAATGTTGTTACGGTATAAAAAATTGAAAAAAATGGAGAAAAATGGCCATAGTACGTTTCTGAAATTATGCTTCTTATGAAAATCAATCATTTCGTATTAAATATGAATTCTATGTGATGGAAACATCTTTTTTTTCAACTGTTTGACAAAATCATGAATTGAAATTGTGTTTCGGAATGATTTAAAATTTATCGATTTCCCTCATCCATCTCTATCTCTATATATATATAAAAATGTTGTGTTCGTTTGTGTACGCGTCAAAAACTCGAAAAATACAAAGCCAATTGAGTTGAAGGTTGGACACAATCTACATTTCACTCCGAGGAATGTTGTAACGGTAGAAAAAATTGAAAAAAATGGAGAAAAATGATGTTCTATGTGGCCATAGTACGTTTCTGAAATTGCCGTACAACCACACGGGTTTACGGTTTGAAAGAAAATAAGATATTTTTTTGGGGTCCGCGTGTTTTATACTCTAGCGGTACACACTCACAGGATAGAGACAAATCGGCAGACTCAGACAGAGGGGCGAGTCCAACGAGACGAACGAATGAGCGTTAAAAGGGAGCGATGGCAAAAAAATACATTAGAGGCGAATGAACTGCAAAGTTTAAAGCCTCTTAAAAACAAAGAAAGAAGAAGAAAAATACATTCATTACGATTTGTTCGCTCGTTGGATTCACTTGCAGGCTAAAAAGGGTCCTTTTCAGGATCACAAAATTATCTTCAATCTAAAGAGTTTATTGTTTTGTTATCACTCAATATCCCCATCTTGTTCGGCTAAACCTTTCTGTTTAGCGATTGCATTTGCCACTCGCCACAGCTTTCACAGTTGGAAAATTTCTTCCCATCCAGCTTGTGACATATTTTACAGTAAATTACATTCAATGGCACATCGCATTACCACCACTCAGTATCGGATTGGAGGTAATTTTAACCTGTAATTGAACATTTGCGATGACAGTGGTACAGTGTCGACTTTCAATGTGGGGTCATAATTTGGACCCCGAACTCTATGTTTACAAAAATGTCCAACTAAATATGTCACATTGCAGGTCCGTCCAATTAGCTAAATGTCGAGATAAGTGTAAATTACTGTACTTTCAATCTGGAAACAATTTAAGAATTGGTGAACAACTGCCAAATTCACATACTCATCAGATCCTGGCAAACAAATGATGAAAAAATCAATTTGTGTTTTATTATTATTTTGGATAATGTTTTAGAAAGAATTGAACTGTATTTCCTAAACTCTTTTTTGGAAGGTTTAATGGCCCTGAAAAGCGCCTTGTTTTATGGAATGGTTCCAATTTAGAAAACTTAGTACTCGTGGTTTTGAAAAAAACCATTTCGAACGCCCTCGATGCCTCCTTGTTCTGGATTTGCCACCGAAGCAGTTTGTATAAAGAACAAACTTTTTTCTTCTGCTACCTGATGCCGTTTTGCGATTGCGTTTGCCACTCGCCACTCGCTGCAACTACCTGTTGTTGTCTTGATGTCCACCGAACCGAATGTGTTCTGTTCCGAATGCGGGTTTTCTTATCGTCGCGAGCAGCTTTGCCAGCTAACTCGATCACTTCGGCGACCGAAACTATATAACGCCGGCTAGGTGGACTGGTGCACTGGTACTAGCTCGGCCTAGCTACCCTTGCGGGGAACTCCAGATCAACACGGTTCGAGCGGGATTTTGCCTTTCCCTTCACTTTTCCTCCTTTACCATGTCCAGACATGGCTGCTTGGGTTGGTTTGTTGATGTGTTGTGATGCGAACCGATGTGGTGTACGGTTTGAATGAGAATGATCGTTACGGCAGCGGAGCGGGGATTTTTAAGCTGACTGCTGGCTCGAGAATTACGCATGTGTCAGACTGCGACCAATGTTTCGTTCATTTTTTTCTTTTTCCTTTCCAATCGTACTTCATTCTATATCGCTGCTGCTCCCGTTTTGGTCGGTACGATTTGAGGAGCACAAAATGAACCAATCAAAAATGGACACATAGTGCATTTTGACAATGCTTGATATTTCACAATTATTCAATTATTTATCTCAAGAAAAATGAAATGTTATTCATTATGATAGATGCGTAGATATATTTCCTATCAATTGATGCGAAAACCTTTGCGATCTATTGAGAAATGCTCGAGTTATAAGCGTTCCAAATCTTGCATTTTTTCCTACTTGTTCAGTGCCTAGATTTCCATTTCACCCCCTATATCTTCCGGTTAGACGTAGTCCTACGTCAAAATTAAAAAAATGGAGAAAAATGATCTTCTATATGGCCATAGCACGTTTCTGAAATTATGCTTCTTATGAAAATCAACCATTTCGTATTAAATATCAATTCTATGTGATGGAAACATCTTTTTTTCAAGTGTTTGACAAAATCATGATCTGAAATTGTGTTTCGGAATGATTCAAAATTTATCGATTTCCCTCATCTACCTCTATATATACAAAAATGTTCTGTTCGTTTGCGTACGCGTCAAAAACTCTAAAAATATTAAAAAATCAAAATTCAACTCAACCATGCAACCACAATGTGCCACAGCAAAGCGTGGCAGGGTACAGCTAGTGTATTAATAAATTACAAAAAGGATAAATGTTTTCTTCATTTTATTCATCAAGAAAATCAGTACTACGATTAGTGATTATTATCCTTAGCATCTGTAATGACGTATCTCGAAGGAACTTACTCAGAAGTTTTCTGCAGTTACCGAGATTACACGGATGGGGCCAGACAAACTACGAGTTGTCGTCTCAAGCAGGACCCAAGCGAACGAAATCACGCGCTGCGACCTCTTTGCGATTGAGTATCGCGTATACGTGCCCTGTTGCAACGTCGAAATAGACGGCGTAATAACCGAAAAGGGTTTGACTCGAAAAGAGATTATCGATGGTGTCGGTCACTTCAAGAACTCTTCACTAAAAACTGTGAAGATTCTTGCATGCGATCGACTGAAATCTGTGTCACAAAATGACAAAAATGACAAAAGGGTTCTCAATCGGACAAACTCTTTTCGTGTGACTTTTGAGGGTTCCGCCCTTCCAAACTACGTTGCAATAGGTGCACTTCGTTTACCTGTTCGGTTGTTTGTACCCCGGGTAATGAAATGCAACAAATGTATGCAACTCGGTCACACGGCCGCCTATTGTTGCAATAAAAAACGTTGCGCAGATTGTGGAGACAGCCATGATGAGAATCCTTGCGCGAAAGAGCACAAGTGTCTTCATTGCGGCGGGACTCCTCATGATCTTATCCAATGCCCGGTGTACAAACAACGCGGGGAGAAAATCAAGCGTTCCTTAAAGGAACGTTCCAAGCGGACTTATGCAGAAATGCTTAAGAGTTCCGTACCAACGAATCAGGACAATCCCTACTACATTCTGCAGAACGACGAGCCTGTTGCTGACGCTTCCAATGCAGGAAGTTCCGATACATCGCAGGGTGCCGTCAGGAAAAGAAAAATTACTTCTTTTCCATCACCCCCCAGAAAGACGACCGAAACTTCCCAAGTTGGAATGAAAACTCGAATTGAACGTGCTGAGAATAGACCGAAGCAAGTACCTCCTGGTTTAAGCGGTTCTTCTACGCACCAGGGGTCCTCAGCACTTCCCGGAGCAGCACCCATCCCGTCTGTTCCATTTTCGCGATCGAGGCAACAGCCACAATCTGGTTTGCTTGCGCTTTCTGACCTGGTGGACAACATTTTAAATGCTTTAAATATAAATGACCCTCTTAAAAGCATAGTATTATATTTGCTTCCGAATGTGAGAACATTTTTGAAAGAAAAATGTGGTTTTTTAGCAGCGTTCATTTCCCTCGATGCCTGATTCAGTGCAAGAGGTCAAAGATTTGACCACTGTAATACAGTGGAATTGCAGAAGCATCATCCCTAAACTAGATCAATTTAAATTTTTAGTTCATAGTTCTAACTGTGATGTAATTTCCCTCTGTGAAACATGGCTTTCTTCAGCCGACGAGCTGAATTTCCACGATTTCAACATTATTCGCCTCGATCGAAATGACTCGTTTGGTGGCGTACTATTGGGGATCAAAAAGACGGGTGGGTAATGTCGGGGACATAACCGGAGTGACGTAGGACTATACAAAGGGGACAGCTTTTGTTAAAAATATATTTTAAATATATTGTTTTATTTTCTTCTCCTACGTGAATACCTACCTATCTACCTTTCTGAATATGTTGATGGTTCTGAAAAGAACCTTTGGTGTTGTGTTTTTGTTATCACTCGATATTCCCATCTTGTTCGGTTAAACCTTCCTGTTTAGCTATTGCGTTTGCCACTCGCCACGGCTTTCATAGTTGGAAAATTTCTTCCCATCCAGCTTGTGACATGTTGTTCAGTAAATTACATTTAATGCGACGTGCCGGAGAAACACTTTGCCACTCACTGAAACTAATTGTTGCCTTGATGAGCGCCGAACCGAAGCTGCTCTGTTCTTGATGCGGGTTTTCTGATTGTCGTGAGCAGCTTTGCAAGCCAACTCGAGCACTCCGAAGGCCGAAACTCTATAATCGCTGTTAGGTATATTGGTGCTCCGGCACCAATCCGTTCGGCCTAGTTACCCTTGCGGAGCAATCAGTGAATGCGACCAACAGGGAACTGGAGACCTGCACGGTTCGAGTGAGACTTTGCCTTTCCCTTAACTTGTACTCCTTTGTTACGTCCACGATGCCGATGCCGTACAACCACACGGGTTTACGGTTTGAAAGAAAATAAGATATTTTTTTGGGGTCCGCGTGTTTTATACTCTAGCGGTACACACTCACAGGATAGAGACAAATCGGCAGACTCAGCCAGAGGGGCGAGTCCAACGAGACGAACGAATGAGCGTTAAAAGGGAGCGATGGAGCGAAAAAATACATTCATTACGATTTGTTCGCTCGTTGGATTCACATGCAGGCTAAAAAGGGTCCTTTTCAGGATCACAAAATTATCTTCAATCTAAAGAGTTTATTGTTTTGTTATCACTCGATATCCCCATCTTGTTCGGCTAAACCCTTCTGTTTAGCGATTGCATTTGCCACTCGCCACAGCTTTCACAGTTGGAAAATTTCTTCCCATCCAGCTTGTGACATATTTTACAGTAAATTACATTCAATGGCACATCGCATTACCACCACTCAGTATCGGATTAGAGGTAATTTTAACCTGTAATTGAAAATTTGCGATGACAGTGGTACAGTGTCGACTTTCAATGTGGGGTCATAATTTGGACCCCGAACTCTATGTTTACAAAAATGTCCAACTAAATATGTCGCATTGCAGGTCCGTCCAATTAGCTAAATGTCGAGATAAGTGTAAATTACTGTACTTTCAATCTAGAAGCAACTCATCATATCCTGGCAAACAAATTATGAAAAAATCAATTTGTGTTTTATTATTATTTTGGATATTGTTTTAGAAAGCATTGAACTGTATTTCCTAAACTCTTTTTTGGAAGGTTTAATGGCCCTGAAAAGCGCCTTGTTTTATGGAATGGTTCCAATTTAGAAAACTTTGTACTCGTGGTTTTGAAAAAAACCATTTCGAACGCCCTCGATGCCGCCTTGTTCTGGATTTGCCACCAAAGCAGTTTGTATAAAGAACAAACTTTTTTCTTCTGCTACCTGATGCCGTTTTGCGATTGCGTTTGCCACTCGCCACTCGCTGCAACTGCCTGTTGTTGTCTTGATGTCCACCGAACCGAATGTGTTCTGTTCCGAATGCGGGTTTTCTTATCGTCGCGAGCAGCTTTGCCAGCTAACTCGATCACTTCGGCGGCCGAAACTATATAACGCCGGCTAGGTGGACTGGTGCACTGGTACTAACGCGCTCGGCCTAGCTACCCTTGCGGGGAACTCCAGATCAACACGGTTCGAGCGGGATTTTGCCTTTCCCTTCACTTTTCCTCCTTCTCCTTTACCATGTCCAGACATAGCTGCTTGTGTTGGTTTGTTGATGTGTTGTGATGCGAACCGATGTGGTGTACGGTTTGAATGAGAATGATCGTTACGGAAGGAAGGAAGGTATTGTATTATAGAGACTTTAAACTTTTGCAGTTCATTCGTCTCTAGCCTTGAGAAAGGCCCTTTGAAAACTCTACTCTATTCTACTCCAGCGCTACCACCTCCGCCCTCTTGCCTTGAGAAAGGCACTCGATCCCTCGCCGTCCAGCTCGTCCAGCAACGATGTTGTCCAGTCGGTGTCCACACAAAGAATGATCGTTACGGAAGGAAGGAAGGTATTGTATTATAGAGACTTTAAACTCTGAGAGTTCATTCGTCTCTTGCCCTTGAGGGCGGGAAATTTAACTGGAAGGAAAACTAAGAAAACTATTGCAAAATTCGTTATTCTCGCTCGACCCAGTCCTAGTAACCGCTATGGATGTATGTCGTATCGCCGCACCCTACATGACTCTGGGGCAAAAAACACAACCAAACAATTGGAGCAGGGAAAAAGCCCCTTTTAGTGTGCTTGAGGAGCTCGCTTCTAAAAGGGGCGTGAAAAACCTGCTCATCTTTTGCTGAAAGTAGAATCGTTACGGCAGCGGATCGGGGATTTTTAAGCTGACTGGCTGGCTCGAGAATTACGCATGTGTGAGACTGCGACCAATGTTTCGTTCAGTTTTTTCTTTTTCCTTTTCAATCGTGCTTCATTCTATTTCGCTGCTGCTCTGGTTGCCCGTTTTGGTCGGTAGGATTTGAGGAGCACAAAATGGACCAATCAAAAATGGGCACATAGCGCATTTTGACAATGCTTGATATTTCACAATTATTCAATTATCTCAAAAAAATTAAATGTTATTCGTTATGATAGATGCGTAGATATATTTCCTATCAATTGATGCAAAAACCTTTGCGATCTATTGAGAAATGCTCGAGTTATAAGCGTTCCAAATCTTGCATTTTTTCCTACTTGTTCAGTGCCTAGATTTCCATTTCACCCCCTATATCTTCCGTTAGACGTAGTCCTACGTCAAAAATGTCACTCCTTCTATAGAGTCACTCTCCCATCGATGACAGGCATTGAAGTTGTCGCTTGCCAGACACAAATCAATGGCAAAGACTTCTGCATTGCCTCGATATATATTCCTCCAAGAACCATGGTCGGCCGCCATCAGTTTTTTGATATCATCGAGGCATTGCCGGAGCCGCGGCTAATCTTAGGTGACCTCAACTCCCATGGAACAGCATGGGGGTCACACTACGATGACAGCCGTGCCACGTTGATTTATGATCTGTGCGACAACTTCAACATGACAGTTTTAAATACAGGGGAAGCAACTAGGATAGCCAACCCTCCTGCACGGGCAAGTATGCTAGACATATCACTTTGCTCTGCTTCGTTATCCCTGGATTGCACGTGGAAGGTAATCCAAGATCCCCACGGTAGTGATCACCTGCCAATAATTTTATCGATCGCCAATGAATCAGGTTCTCGTGAGTGTTCCTGCTACCACTTTCCGACGTCGTCCTCCATCACTTTGGTGGGACAAGGAGTTTTCAAAGGTCTACCTTGAAAAATCATCCGCTTTCAAAAAATTCAGGAAAACTGGATTAGTGGAATGGTTTCGAAAGTACCAAGCTCTAGAAGCCTAACTAAAAGGTCTGATTAAAGCAAAAAAGCGTGGATATTGGCGGAAGTTCGTCAATGGTTTGTCAAGGGAGACAGCTATGAGCACTCTTTGGAATACGGCTAGGAGAATGCGTGGCTGGAACCATACAAATGAAAGTGAAGAATACTCTGACCGTTGGATTTTCAAATTTGCAAGAAAGGTTTGTCCCGATTCCGTTCCTGCACAAAGCGTCGTACGCGACATTCCGCTCCAATGCGACTATGAGAATTTTTCGATGGTGGAATTCTCAATTGCCCTCCTCTCATGTAACAATTCAGCTCCGGGGTCGGACAAGATTAAATTCAACTTGTTGAAGAATCTTCCCGACTTGGCGAAACAGCGTTTGCTGAACTTGTTCAACAAGTTTCTGGAGCTGAATATTGTCCCGCATGACTGGAGACAAGTGAGAGTGATAGCCATACGAAAACCCAACAAGCCGGCTTGCGATCACAACTCGTATAGGCCGATTGCAATGTTGTATTCGTAATCGTAAATTGTTGGAGAAAATGATTCTACTTCGTTTGGACAAGTGGGTTGAAGCGAACAATTTGCTGTCAAATACGCAGTTTGGCTTCCGCCGAGGTAAAGGGACGAACGATTGTCTCGCGCTGCTATCTTCTGAAATACACATTGCGTATTTGAAACAGAAATGCCAGCAAAGAATCAATTTTCTCCAAACAATAACCGGAACATGGTGGGGTGCCCATCCAGGAGACCTCATTCAGTTGTACAAAACAACGATATTATCAGTGTTGGAATATGGCAGTTTTTGCTTCCGATCAGCTGCCAGGATTCATATTCTCAAGCTGGAGAGAATACAATATCGTTTCTTGCGTATAGCCATGGGGTGTTTGCATTCGACACATACGATGAGTCTCGAAGTTTTGGCAGGAGTACCCCCGCTTACTCTTCGATTCACAGAATTATCCTGCAGATTTCTCATCCGTTGCAAGATCATGAATCCATTGGTAATTGATAACTTCGAAAATCTACTCCAACTGACTACTCAGTCAAGTTTTATGTCTTTGTACCATGATTTCCTTACCCATGTGCACCCTTCACCGGGCATCTCCAACCAAGTTTGCTTCCCATACTTTTGCAATTCCTCTGTCAATTTTGATCTGTCCATGCGACAAAAAATCCATGGAATCCCAGATCATCTACGCTCCGATTCTGTTCCGCCGATATTTTCGGCAGAATATGGGAAAGTTAGATCTGATAAATATGATAATGATAAATGTTCTTTACTGACGGTTCATTCATAAACGGGTCCACTGGCTTCGGCATCTTCAATGAAAATTCCAGTGCCTCTCCAGTGTTCTTTACTGACGGTTCATTCATAAACGGGTCCACTGGCTTCGGCATCTTCAATGAAAATTCCAGTGCCTCTTGGAAACTCAAAGATCCTTGTTCCGTGTATGTCGCTGAACTGGGTGCGATATACTACGCACTAGGGATCATTGAAACATTGCCCATCGACCATTATTTTATTTTTTCAGACAGTCTCAGCTCAATAGAGGCAGTTCGTTCAATGAAAGTTGATAAACGCTCATCTTATTTCCTAACAAGAATAAGACATCTATTGAGTGTTTTGGTCGAAAAATTATTCAAGATTACCTTAGCATGGGTTCCCTCTCATTGCTCGATTCCGGGGAATGAGAAAGCGGACTCGCTAGCTAAGGTGGGCGCTTCAGAAGGCACACTTTTTGAAAGGCAAATTGCTTATAACGAATTTTTTCACATTCCTCGTCAGGACACACTCGTTAGTTGGCAGCGCATGTGGAGTGAAGATGAGTTCGGTCGCTGGTTACACACGATTATCCCTAAGGTCTCGACGAGTGCATGGTTTAAGGGATTGAATGTAGGTCGTGATTTCATTCGCGTGATATCTCGGCTTATGTCCAATCACTACAACCTAAACGCGCATCTCTATCGCATTGGGCTCGCAGCAAACAATCTTTATGATTGTGGCGATGGCTACCACGACATCGAGCATATTGTCTGGTCGTGTATCCGGTTCCATGCTGCTCGCTCTCAGATCTCTAGAGCACTGAGAGCAAAAGGCAGACAATCGGATATCCCCGTCCGGGATATCTTAGGTAGCCGTGATCCTGATCTTCTGCTTCATCTATACATGTTCCTCAGAAACGCCGATGTCAACGTTTAATGATGTTTCCTTCGTTGTGTCCCTGTTTCATATCCCTCCTATCCGATCTATAAACTTTCACTTAGTCGCGGCAATACATACACACACTCTTTACAGATACACGGGCCAAAGGTTGTGCAGTCCACTGATCATTCAACAAGAGCCAAAGGTTGTACCGCTCATGACAACTCTACACGAGCTGATGTTTGCGCCGGCTAGTGACCATTCTATCCTGGATTCCTCGAGTCGAGAAGACGTACCACGCTAGATATGGGGTACAGACTAGGGAGCGTTGCTGATTAATGGTCAGCTGCATCCCAAAAGGAAGTATCCCGTGTCGGGCACAGGTACAGAGCATTGGAGACAACATCACAATTACGAAAACACTTGTAATACTAACCTCGAGCCAACCGCGAGTAATCGGTTACATATTACTAACATAGTTATAAGGCAAACATTGTCGAAATATTGAACTCCCGGCCCCGTCAGGTTGACGCCATATGAGCCTTAATAAAAATATATATTTTGGATAAAAAAAAGTCGGGTGGGTAATGTCGGGGACATATCCGGAGTGACGTAGGACTATACAAAGGGGACAGCTTTTGTTAAATATATATTTTAAATATATTGTTTTATTTCCTTCTCCTACGTGAATACCTACCTATCTACCTGAAAAATGGATTAGTTTACTGTTTACTCTTTATGAATATGTTGATGGTTCTGAAAAGAACCTTTGGTGTTGTGTTTTTGTTATCACTCGATATTCCCATCTTGTTCGGTTAAACCTTCCTGTTTAGCTATTGCGTTTGCCACTCGCCACAGCTTTCACAGTTGGAAAATTTATTCCCATCCAGCTTGTGACATGTTGTTCAGTAAATTACATTTAATGCGACGTGCCGGAGAAACACTTTGCCACTCACTGAAACTAATTGTTGCCTTGATGAGCGCCGAACCGAAGCTGCTCTGTTCTTGATGCGGGTTTTCTGATTGTCGTGAGCAGCTTTGCAAGCCAACTCGAGCACTCCGACGACCGAAACTCTATAATCGCTGTTAGGTATACTGGTGCTCCGGCACCAATCCGTTCGGCCTAGTTACCCTTGCGGAGCAATCAGTGAATGCGACCAACAGGGAACTGGAGACCTGCACGGTTCGAGTGAGACTTTGCCTTTCCTTAACTTGTCCTCCTTTGTTACGTCCACGATGCCGATGCCGTACAACCACACGGGTTTACGGTTTGAAAGAAAATAAGATATTTTTTTGGGGTCCGCGTGTTTTATACTCTAGCGGTACACACTCACAGGATAGAGACAAATCGGCAGACTCAGCCAGAGGGGCGAGTCCAACGAGACGAACGAATAAGCGTTAAAAGGGAGCGATTGCAAAAAAATACATTCATTACGATTTGTTCGCTCGTTGGATTCACATGCAGGCTAAAAATGGTCCTTTTCAGGATCACAAAATTATCTTCAATCTAAAGAGTTTATTGTTTTATTATCACTCGATATCCCCATCTTGTTCGGCTAAACCTTCCTGGTTAGCGATTTGTTGCCACTCGCCACAGCTTTCACAGTTGGAAAATTTCTTCCCATCCAGCTTTGTGACATGTTGTACAGTAAATTACATTCAATGCGACGTGCCGAAGCGCCACTCAGTGTCGCATTGGAGGCGATTTTAACCTGTAATGGAACATTTGCGATGACAGTGGACAGTGTCGACTTTCAATGTGGGGTCATCATTTGGATCTCTATGTCAAATGTCCAACTAAATAAGTCGCATTACATGTCCGTCCAATTAGCTAAATGTCGAACTAATTGTAAATTACTGTACTTTCAATCTGGAAACAATTTAAGAATTGGTGAAAATTGAATAATCAGGAAAGTCCCCAACTATCAATAAGCTCAGAACAACTGCCAAATTCACATACTCATCAGATCCTGGCAAACAAATTAAGAAAAAATCAATTTGTGTTTTATTATTATTTTGGATAATGTTTTAGAAAGCATTGAACTGTATTTCCTAAACTCTTTTTTGGAAGGTTTAATGGCCCTGAAAAGCGCCTTGTTTTATGGAATGGTTCCAATTTAGAAAACTTTGTACTCGTGGTTTTGAAAAAAAACCATTTCGAACGCCCTCGATGCCGCCTTGTTCTGGATTTGCCACCAAAGCAGTTTGTATAAAGAACAAACTTTTTTCTTCTGCTACCTGATGCCGTTTTGCGATTGCGTTTGCCACTCGCCACTCGCTGCAACTGCCTGTTGTCTTGATGTCCACCGAACCGAATGTGTTCTGTTCCGAATGCGGGTTTTCTTATCGTCGCGAGCAGCTTTGCCAGCTAACTCGATCACTTCGGCGGCCGAAACTATATAACGCCGACTAGGTGGACTGGTGCACTGGTACTAACGCGCTCGGCCTAGCTACCCTTGCGGGGAACTCCAGATCAACACGGTTCGAGCGGGATTTTGCCTTTCCCTTCACTTTTCCTCCTTTACCATGTCCAGACATGGCTGCTTGTGTTGGTTTGTTGATGTGTTGTGATGCGAACCGATGTGGTGTACGGTTTGAATGAGAATGATCGTTGCGGCAGCGAAGCGGGGATTTTTAAGCTGACTGGCTGGCTCGAGAATTACGCATGTGTGAAACTGCGACCAATGTTTCGTTCATTTTTTTCTTTTTCCTTTCCAATCGTGCTTCATTCTATTTCGCTGCTGCTCTGGTTGCCCGTTTTGGTCGGTGCGATTTGAGGAGCACAAAATGGACCAATCAAAAATGGGCATATAGTGCATTTTGACAATGCTTGATATTTCACAATTATTCAATTATTTATCTCAAGAAAAATGAAATGTTATTCGTTATGATAGATGCGTAGATATATTTCCTATCAATTGATGCAAAAACCTTTGCGATCTATTGAGAAATGCTCGAGTAATAAGCGTTCCAAATCTTGCATTTTTTCCTACTTGTTCAGTGCCTAGATTTCCATTTCACCCCCTATATCTTCCGGTTAGACGTAGTCCTACGTCAAAATATCTGTAATGAAATTTAAAGATGCTAAATTTCTGCTGAATTCGTTGTCTTCTGGCGGCAACGAAGAGTTCATTACATCTAATAATGAACGAGAATTGCTCATTTGAACGTTGAGTTCGCATATCTGTGCATGAACATACAAATCACTCATAACGAGGAAGCCAATTCGTTAACACAAAATATCGGTAGTTGATGAAATACTTGATATTTTAAGTCACTTGTTGTCCGTGAAGTGATGCTTGAAGTTGCCTTCCGAAAGTAGCACAGTTTGAAACAGGTTAAGGTATTCATCCGGCGGAGCATCCGTCATTCACTTCTCCCGGGTGCGCAAGGATGTAATTCCCCACTTTTCCCACGAAGCGTGTAGCGCAGTATAGTGCGAGTGCATTGCTCCCAACTGTTCGATGCAGTCGAAAATGTGAAATTGTGTGGCTGGCGCTCCTGTTTTGTCTTTTTGATCGGAGTGCAGTAATTTCTTGCAATTTTTTTCCCATAAGGTATGTGATGTAATTACAACGGAGTGTTTAAAGATGTAGACTTCAACCTCATTTCCAGGAAACTCGTTAGGCATGTCATCCATCTTCTGGAAAGCTAAGAATGTTCATTATTACAATAAAAATAAAGCAAAGTTATAGTAAAATTCGATATTAAAACGTTTTTCTGTAAACTATTTCACCTGTTCAATTTATTTGAGATTTGTTTTTAATTTGTATTTTGACGTTTGGAACAAAGTTGAAGGGATGATCAGTAACGTGTTTTCCATGAATTTAATCACCCCTCGTAGAAAGCGACGGTTTAAATCGGAAGCTGGAAGATCGCACTTATTGGAAGAAACTTTTGAGATAACTTGTAACAAAAATCGATGATTTATCATTAGTAGCGTGTGTAGGCATCATCTAAGAGGGGATGTGTTGTTGATTACTTGCTGGCTCGGCTGATTTGTTGTAAATTTCGGAAAGGCATACGATGCATCCTCATGAAGCTACATCTCGTCCCTCTAGCTTTTTAACCTGTGTTGTATTCCAACCAATATCCTCCTTATAAACCCGTATTCCAGCGGGTGGTGGGTGGTACAACACTGATGGTGGCAATTGTACAGCAATTCCAACTATTCCTCTGGGGTTCCCTGATTGCTTCCACTTGGTGGTTGAATAAACTTCACAGATTTCACAGCACAAAATACATTTATTCTTACAAATATCAAACTACATTTTTTATTTTACATTCAGGAACATGTCTTAACAATTACTTATACTGCACAAAAACTGAACAACAATGTTTTTTTTTATTCTCCTCTCTCTCTATTTACAGACATGACAAAAAAAACAAAGCAAAAAACAAAACAAATTCTAACTGACTCTCACAAGTACTTCTCTCGCGTTATTGTTTCACAACTGGGAACTCAGCGCTTTATAGCAAAGTAAGAGCCAGGGATGTACTGTTGGGTTTGTTGTTGTTTACTCGCAGACATCCTCACCCACCCTGAAATACCATATTTCTGAAATGACACAAAAACCCTCTTCGACGGGAAAGGAATCTGGGAGCAACAAATTTACGTCCAAAGGCTTAATTGCTGGGTTCTTCGATTGGCAAAACGCATAATTTTTCCACCGGTCGTTTCAATCTTCCTGCAGATGTTTTAAGTGTCACCACCCGCACAATTCCATCATCCCCAGGATGTACCTCCATAATTCTTCCCATTTTCCACCGCATAGGGGGCTGATTGTCGTCTTGAATGATTACCAACCTACCAACTACGATGTCAACAGGTGGTTTCCATCGCTTCATCCTTCCTTGCAGCTGGGCCAAATAATCTCTACGCCATCTCTTCCAGAAGTCTTGTAGCCGTTTCTGGATTAACTGCCAATAATTCAAACGATTAGTGGGCATTGTTTCCACATTTTCTTCCGGAATCGCCTGTAAAGAAGTTCCTATGAGGAAATGGGCCGGTGTCAACGGTTCCAAGTCATTCGGGTCCTCAGACATTTGTGTTAACGGTCTTGAATTAAGGCATCCTTCCACTTGAACGAGCAATGTGCTCATATCCTCGGGAGTCGCCACACTCTCACCAAGAACCTTCAATAAATGGTTTTTTGCTGATCGTACGGCTGCCTCCCACAAGCCTCCGAAGTGTGGCGCGCTAGGTGGATTAAAGTGCCATTGAATCCCTTGATTGGAACACTCCTTGTACACTTGATTTCGGTGGCTGCTATCTCTCAGCAATTTCAATACTTCCCGAAGTTTATTGCGAGCTCCGATGAAGTTGGTGCCATTGTCGGAGTAAATATCCGTACACATCCCTCTCCTTGAGATAAATCTCCGCAGCGCTTGCAGAAACCGGTCGGTAGATAAATCACTCACCAGCTCTAAGTGTACTGCCTTGGTACACATACAAACGAAGATCGCTACATAGGCCTTCACTGCTGGTCGTCGCGGGGCTAATCCTAGATAAAGTGGTCCGAAGTAGTCAACGCCCGTTCGTGAGAACGGACGAGATACGGTGACCCGTGCCGATGGCAGCTCTCCCATGAACTGCTGGATTGCAGACGGTTTTGATCGATAACACTTTTGGCAGTGATGCACAGTGTAGCGAGCGAGATTCCTTCCACCTAATGGCCAATATCGGAGTCTTATTGCTCCTAGTAGCAGTTGAGGTCCTGCGTGAAGCAACTTCTCATGATAGTGTCTTATAATCAATCTCGTAAAATGGTGCCTAGCGGGCAAAACAATTGGATGCTTCTTATCTTCGGATTCTTTAGAATGCTTTAATCGTCCTCCAACTCTTATCAATCCATCCGTAGATATATATGGGTTATACCAGCGCAGCGGAGATTTGCGTGGAATCGTTTCACCTTTAGAGAGGGTTCTCCATTCCGGATAAAAACATTCTTGTTGAACCTTCGAAATCAGCAATCTTTCTGCCTCTTTCAGCTCGCTTGTGGATAGGAATGTAGTGTCCTTACGAGTGTTTTTGGGTTCGCGAAGCAATTTTATCAATCGTAGCCAATAAGCTGTACGTCGTATCAAATCGACGAAAGCTCCAAACTTCGCGAAATACCAATCATTTGAGTCCACCTTTTCTGAAGCCACGTTGGTTGATATGACTCGGCGCCTTTCCTCATCACCTTCGTCAGCTACTAAATTTTCCGGGAATGTCGGCCAATAATCGGGACCCTTCTCTAACCATGCTGGACCTTGCCACCAAATTGTATTGCCGATGACGTCTTCTGGGGATATCCCCCTAGAAATCAAATCTGCTGGATTGTCAACTCCTGCTACGTGTCTCCAATGACAACCTTCGGACAATGTTTGAATTTTCGCGACTCTATTGGCGACGAAAACATTCCAATTAGATGGTGAAGATGCAATCCAATGTAGAACACACGTCGAATCCGTCCAAAAATATGTTTGAGCTGATATCCTCGTAGAATCATGAATCTTCTCGAATAACAATACCGCAAGAAGTGCCCCACAAAGCTCTAATCTCGGAATAGACTGCGATTTTAATGGAGCAACCCTTGATTTGGACGATAGCAACCTAACTCTTATACTTCCACTCGAATCCATGCTCTTGATGTATACACATGCTCCATATGCTTTCTCAGACGCATCAGAGAAGCAATGTATCTCGACCAGAATTGGATCTGGTATTATAACACAGCGTTCAATCCGGATTTCATTTAGTAGTGAAAGCTGTCGGTGATAACTGCGCCAGATCTCACCCACCGTCGAAGGTACCGGGGTATCCCAATTCATCCTTTCATCCTTTTCATCTTTCAACGTCCACAACATTTGCATAAATATCTTGGCTCTTGTAATAGTAACTCCCAGGAGTCCCAAAGGGTCGAACAGCGTAGCTATTACCGAAAGGATTTGTCGCTTAGATAGTGCTGTGGTTGTAATCGGTAACGGAATATTGAATTGAAACTTTAAAGTGTCTGTTTTCGGCAGCCAAGTCAGGCCCAGTGTCTTCACTGACGGATCTGGGTCCAAATTAATACCCTCCAAGTCTCGAATCGCTAAATTTTCCTCTTTGATTCCTTCTAAAACTAATTGAGAACTCGACGCCCACTTCCGGAGGTGAAACCCACCAGCACTCATCATTTTATCGAGCTGCATCCTCAACTCGATGGCCAAATCCGCTGCATCCGCTCCGGTAATGATATCGTCCATGTAGGTATCCTCACAAACTGCCTTGGCTGCCAGAGGAAAACGACTGACTTCTTCCATGGCAAGCTGCTTAAGTGTACGAGTAGCAAGAAATGGTGCAGGTTTAGTGCCGTACGTGACCGTGCCCAGCTCGTAGGTCTCTGGCTCGTCGTCGGGAGAAGATCGCCAGAGAATCGATTGCAGTGGTTTATCCCTTTGACAGATGTTTATTTGCCTGAACATCTTCTCTACATCGGCAACGAGCATGATCTGCTTCGTGCGACACCGAAGAATTATTGATCGTAGATCTTCCTGAATCACTGGCCCCACCAGCAATCCGTCATTTAATGATACTCCTGTCGAAGTTTTACAAGATGCATCAAAGACAACACGTAGTTTTGTGGTAGTGCTAGTCTCCTTGACTACCGGGTGATGAGGTAGATAACATCGTTGAACCTCATCAGAAACCTTATCAACCCTTCTCATGTGACCGAGCTGAAGGTACTCCTGCATGAACGCCAAATACTGATCACGTAGTAGAGTATCACGCAACAGTCTTCGTTCGGTTCCCTGCAAACGTCTTAGTGCGATTTCTTTCGATTTTCCTAATCTACGAAGGACACCCTCATCCTTGGGCAATGTCACCGTGAATCGGCCATCTATTCCACGCTGTACCGTTCGTTCAAAATGTTCTGCACAGCGAGTTTCTTCCGGCGAATAATAGTTTGATACTCCAATCTCTTCATATTCCCAGAATCTTGCGACCAATGACTCCAAGTTTCCTGATGCAGATATGTTGCAGTTGACTTGAATTGATTGACTCGGTACTAACAAACCTCCACACACTACCCAGCCGAAGACTGATTCATTCAACGCTGGTAGTCTCTCACCTAACGTAATTTTTCTACCAGTTCCGAAAAACTCGAAGAATGCTTCGATGCCCAAGACAACGTCCACTCCTTTCGATTGGAAGAATGCAGGATCAGCCAGCTCAACACCGTTTGGAATCGACCACCCTTCCGTATTAACCGTTAAAGTCGGAAGATTCACTGTGACCTTCGACAGAATTAAAAAATCCATGTCCCTCGAGTATTCGGACACTCGCGACCGTACCATCGCCCGAATTCGGTATTTGACTTCTGTAGCTGCTTCACCTATTCCTAGAACCGATATATCCACTCTTTCTCGGCTGACACACATCCGCTGACTCAGCCGTTCTGATATAAAATTACTCTCGGAACCTGAATCCAATAAAGCACGAGCGGGGAACACCTGACCACTATCATCCACCATCAAGACAACAGCAGTAGCCAGTAACACCTGAGAAGAGAACTGCTGCGTTGTGCAAACGGTTTTGGTTGACACATTTGCTGTTTGGGTTGAAGTTGATGCCTTTGATCCAGATTCCTTGCCCTTTGCAACCACCGTACCCTTCATGAAGCCTTCCCTTTCTGTCTTGAAGCATACCAATGTATGGTGTCGACCCTGGCATTTTCGACAGGAAAACTTGGATTTACAATCCTTCGCCTGATGTCCTACCCGAAAACAATTGCGGCAAAGCGAATGGGTCCTTAAAAGTGAGTCTCTTTCCGCTACCTCTAGCCGATGAAACAATTGACATTGGTACAATAGATGCTCGCCCTTACAGGCCACACAACGCCCTTCGACACTCTGCATGCTGCTATAATTGGTTTTCGTAAACGCTGTTCTCGGTTTCGAAAACTGTTGGAGTGGGTTTGGTCCTTTAACATCAACGGATTTGCTGGGAAGAGATTCAAGCATTTGAACACGTCGCCGAATGAAGTCCGTTAAGTCGGACAATGTATCTTGCTCCTTGGACGTAGAGAATTCCTCCCAGCCTCTGCGTGTTACCGGGTCAAGTCGTGCTGTAAGTATGTGGACAAGCAGTAGATCCTTATAGTCCTCCGGTTCTATGACTTGATCTAAATTTTTCACGACCCTCTCGAATCCCTCTAACAAGATGTGAAGTTCGCTGACTGATTCCTTGGTTAATGTTGGAAGCTTAAATAGCGATTGTACTTGACGTTTCCTCAACTGTTTACTGTTATCAAAACGCTTCAACAACATATCCCAGGCAATTTGATAATTGGCCCTTGTAATTTTCAGCGGATCTATCAGGCTTTTCGGTTCCCCCTGAAGACAACCCTTGAGGTAGTGGAACTTGTCCACCTCTGGTAACTCCGTTTTATGGTGGATGAGTGAAGTGAATAGATCTCGGAAACTCAGCCACTCATCTATGTCCCCATTGAATGAAGGTAAACTTATTTGAGGGAGACGCACGCGATCAATACCATAAACCACTGAATCGTTCATTCGAACAGACTGTTCCAGCCCCATTGGACCCTGCAGCTTCTTAGATTTATCTACGAGGAATGATTTGGCTCGATAATACCTATCACTAAATTCCTGTCGGTCCTTATCGTACGATTCCTCATCCGCGAGATAATCTTCATGTGCCCTAATCTCTACCAATGTATCACAAAACTTCTCCCATAGCTCATCTACCTTCTCTAACCGAATGTCAACATCTGTAACAGTTGCATTTTCTTCGTAGTATTCCACGAAACGCCAGATGTCGTTGAAAGAAGCCTGGACATCGTTCAACCTCGCTATGAGCAGCTTCAGCGAAGGAGCCTTCTTAGCAGCGGATATTACTGGCGGCATGTTGATGGAACGTTATCGGCACCGTTGTTGAAAAGGATTGAACGTGTTGGTAGATATCTATCGAAGTCCTAGCTCCGCTAGGCATATACTAGTGTAGTTTACCTTACAACGTAAACCGATGCACCCAATGTGATGTGCGAACAGTCTAGCGATGAGATTGTAATCGCCAAGCAATTTTTACTTTGTACTCCGATGGGGCAGGTGTTTTAGCGAAGAGGTGGGGTATTTTATGTAATATTCCGTAAAATAACTTCGGTGGACATATACAGTTCCAACTCACCCGGAGAACTAATCGTCGCGCCAATCAATGAACCAGTAGAAATTGCCCAATTGCAACAATTAACCAATGAACCAGTATATGTTTACTTGTAGACCAATACACTCATTGATGTGCAGGGAAGTGGGTTGTATGAATGAATCGAAGAAGATACAAATTTATTTTAAAACGTGTATTAATCTTGCCTAGCTTCGGCGCATATACTATTCTAATGCACTCACCCAGGCAAAATTTCAGATGAACTTCCTCTTCGTATGCAGCACTCAATAAAACAGCGATGCAGGGTGGCTGGCCTCCTTATGGTGAACTTAGTGGGTGGTGGATCAATCAAAATGTTGGTTCACGTGGCGTTCCAGATATGTATAAGTGGATGTTCATGTAGCGCTCAATCCAACAATTGCGATTGTTGATTTTCAATCCTCGTTAACGATCCCGTTCTCGAAAATGTGAATTCCGGAAATGAACCAGTGTTAGTACCGAACTATGGTGCGAGCTTCGCTGGACATATAGGTATTATTTGCTCTAACTAACCTGAACAAAAATAACTGCCGGTGGGTGTCCAAACGATTGCAATTGTTCCTTTTTGTGATTTGTGCTGTGTAGTGATGGCTGCCGATCAATTATTCTTTTTGCGATAAATAGGTTGTCCTCAATTGCCAGTCCGAGTACTTGTTGGTGACGTTATAATGGTCAAATCCTTGGTTCTGATTCGTTGGATCCGGTTCGAAGGACCAAAATGTTGTATTCAAACCAATATCCTCCTTATAAACCCGTATTCCAGCGGGTGGTGGGTGGTACAACACTGATGGTGGCAATTGTACAGCAATTCCAACTATTCCTCTGGGGTTCCCTGATTGCTTCCACTTGGTGGTTGAATAAACTTCACAGATTTCACAGCACAAAATACATTTATTCTTACAAATATCAAACTACATTTTTTAGTTTACATTCAGGAACATGTCTTAACAATTACTTATACTGCACAAAAACTGAACAACAATGTTTTTTTTTTATTCTCCTCTCTCTCTATTTACAGACATGACAAAAAAAACAAAGCAAAAAACAAAACAAATTCTAACTGACTCTCACAAGTACTTCTCTCGCGTTATTGTTTCACAACTGGGAACTCAGCGCTTTATAGCAAAGTAAGAGCCAGGGATGTACTGTTGGGTTTGTTGTTGTTTACTCGCAGACAACCTGGTTGGATCCATGCTATACTTTAACGGCTTTCGCAAACACATCAAATCTTTGAAGAAATTGTTTTGTCCAATGGTCTGCTATGGATGATCAGTTTCTCAAACTGCCCACTCTCGACTAGAGATGAAACGGATATCCGACCTATCTAGCCAATATTTGCTTTCGGCCGGATACCGGATATTAGAAAAAAAAATCAATAATTTCTCATTAACAAAACATATTTTTTTCAAAATTGATCTTTTTTTTTATAGTTTGTATATTTGAAATGTAATTTGTATGTTCGAAACATTCCCAAAAGTTATCGTGAGCCTCGCTTGTAAGATTTAATTCAGTTTAGTCTTTTTTGTTTCGTTTAATTTGATTTGTGGTGAAGTAAGTGTATCCTCTCTCTGATTATCATCCCTAAAGACAATTCCAAGTTTTGTAATCTTGAATGAAAATAATGTTTCGATGTTCTTTGCTTATTTGAAATAGTACTACAGTTCGAACTCGATTATCCGGAATGTTTATGTATATTATTTTCACTCCGGATGATCAAATTTTCTGAATAATCGAATCATAAAAAAATTAAAAGAATTTTTCTCGGTAAACGTTAAATAACTATGATTTGCACTAATTTATTTGTATATTGCAGTATCTTAGCCACAAATTGACTAGCGCCCCATGGGGGAGAAGCGATGTTTTAAAATTGGAAAAAAAATCATCGCCTTGTTACAGCTCATGGACCAAAATATTATTCAAATGATCAAGTCCAAATACAATCATAAGCTTGGCCTCCAGGAGCCAAGGAGAGTTCGATGACATGGTTAAGCGAATCAACATTAAGGATGCTATGTTTTGTGTAATCGAGGCTTGTGACGAGGTACTTGTTGATTCCATTGTGAAGTCATGGAAAATGCTGATATCCCGTTGTCGGTTGTAAAAGAATGCATACTTTTGATTCTGCAGAAATTGATTGGCCAGGACAATACTGCAAATTTCTGCTCAATTAAACTGACCAGACGTCCCGTGTTACGCGGGACAGTCCCGCATTTCAACAAAATGTCCCGCGTAAGAATACGTCCCGCGAAACGTCCCGCATTTGGTGAAAGTAACGAAAATGTCCCATGTATTTCAATATTACAATTTGATCATGTTGATTTTATTAAATTGATGAACCACAAAAAAAAAACTTTTATTTCACTGACAGTTCAAGAGATCTTCCAATGCATCCAAAGATTAATACGATGAGCTGGTTTCATCGCACCGACAGTGGACTTTTTGTTTAGAGAGTGTCAAATGGAAACGACAGCCAAAGTACGTAGAATAGAAGGTAGTCTCCTCTCTGCTTTGTTCAAGTAGTGGTAGGCAAAGGAAAAAAGCAAAAAATTGTAATAAACCATCCATCGAATCCATATAAATTCGAACATTTTTGATTTTTTTTTTTTTAATTGTAACAAAAGAACTGTCTCAAAATATGTTTCTAAATGATGAAATAGCAATTTACTTAATCAATTTAAAATATATAAAAGTGGAATTATCGCACCTGTGTTATGAAAATAACGCAAAAATAACCGATGAACAAATGTGTGGAGAGGTTATATCGAAGCAGTTTCGTTTCGTGTCGTTGATAGTATGATGAAAGATTAACTCCCACACTGCTGATTTTTTTGCTCTTTTATTGAAGCAGCTATCAAGAATCATCGCGACGCTTTCAATGGTTTCGGTTTGGAGTGTTCAGCCGTTCAGCCGGGACCAAATTGGCGTTTCTGGAAAACGAGAAAAACATTTCCTCCACGCCGGGTCATCTTCCGAATTGATTGCAAATAAATATTTTGCACTTTCGCAAGAAGTTAATGTATAAATTTGGAATTTTGTGTGAAACCATTGGAACGGAACGTTTAGGAAGATCCAAGAAGCGAATACATTGGATAGCTGAAAACATCTCCGATTAGTTTATCTCATCACAATTTATATAAAACACACTTACCTCCAGTACAAAGATGTCTTCTTTGCTGATTATAGGTTAAAACAGTATCCCCAAGTTTTAATTTTTTTCTGCTCCGGCATCGCGGGACGTGGCACTTCGACATATTGCTGAAGTAAACAAACACTGTTCAGTATGAAATCGATAAAAAAATCACATCAAACCTTACCTGCAGTGAAAATGCGGTACACTATCGTGTTTATCGTCGGGTCGACTTACGATTTTGTCAGTTTGTACGATTTTTTGAACTTTTAAAAACAAGAAATATTGAAAAAACTTCCGAACATCGAACAAATTGAGGATAGTTTATTCCTAATTTCTTTGTGTGTGTATCACATGCGCGCTCCGTGTGTATGCACAGAAAATATCACTTACCTTCTATTCTACGTACTTTGAACGACAGCAACAAAATTAGAAAATGTTTTTTATAAGAGTCCCTTATTGATCCGCAGGGACCAACGTGAGTCAAAGGAAAAGTTCATCTTTGGCCCCCTAGCTCGGTCAGGGCTTAACGAGTTCAATAAGCCGGAATAACTAGTGTATACGGGACAGGAAGAGACACGGTTGTTTGATGAAGTATCGTAAATGAAACGCTTGGCAGCCTTACGGAAGTTGGCCGGAACCTCAACTATGGCCGATGAAAAGATGTATGTCAGCGTGTTCTTTTACCTTTTCGTGGCTTTGGTGGTCGGCAGCTCTCCACTTTGGCCATTCGCCCAAAAGTTTTCTATCGGTCGCAGCTAGGGGATGTTGGGAAGGTTGGCGGTTTATCTCCAGCCGATCCATCCTCCAGTTATCTTTTGGCATAATGGGCTGATCCCAGGTTCGACCACATCACCTTTGCAACTTCCAGCAAGCACTTCGTACTGTATATCTCCCAGTTTACCATATGACTCGAAAGAAGAGCGGCTTGGACATTCCCTTCTCGTTTGTTAGAGAATGACCTTCTTGGAGAACTTGATGTGGGTGATATATTCGTCGCCATCACTTATCTGGGGCTCCGGTCCCTTGCATTCGTTGAATTCTAGCATCAAGTACGTTTTGTCTTTCATTATGAGTTCGAAAAGAAGTGTTTCACTTCTTTAACCGGAAAGAAGTTTTTCACCGGTACCTCTAGCTACTCCTTCCGTCTGACGCTTCCGCATAAAAATGTCCATTTTGGCCAGATTCTCCTTCATCATTTGACCGGTTGCTTCGATCTCCCGGCTTAGGGAGCGGCAGAGAGAGGATATTGTAAATACCAGACTGGCTATATCTGGCGAACACAAAGTGCCTCAGAATGTCCAGCTACTTAGCTGTGGGGTGGAGCTGGCAGTATGAAAAACTCATCAAGTTGCTTGACAGTGCTGCTGCTGCGAATCAACAGCCTTGAATCATTTTTGTTGTAGGCTTAATAAACCTAACATTTAAAGGAAAATTTGTTCCATTAAATTATCTTTTGTAGTTTTTTTCCATCGCCATCCGAAATAATTCCATTTTGTTAATGCATACGTTAATACTAAAATCGATGAAAAATGGATTGGAATTTTCGAGTATTCCATTCGATAATTGGAAGAAAATTGTAGAATTTGCTTCGTGCTTGCCAGACCTAAATGCTCTGACCGAGTGAGAGATTTTCAGGCGTAAACAAAATATAAACCACCGAAAAATCACAACTGAGTGATTACAGGTCAGGTTTAATTGCTAGGACACATGTTATGAGTTTCACGAATAAATGAGACTCTCTAAACTATGGTTTATGTTCACATAACGTATATACATAACGTTTTGTTTGTTTTGTGTCCCGTGTTAGACCTCTGACCATCTGCTCACTTTACGCTCAATCGTACTTTATTTTCTAGTGTCGCAAAGCCGTCAAAGTTTCAGTATTTTTGGAAACCTAAAAATACCCAAGGGATATTATCAAAAATCGAATTTCGGGATTTAGATGACAATAAAATCTAGATGACAGTTTCATGAAACTTAAAGACATTTGGCATCACCAAATCACCCCCTGGGTGATTTTATGGTTTTCGGAAGACTCAAATTTTGGCGTCTTTACGACAATAGTAAGTAAAGTCTGATTGAACTTAAATCTAATATACTGTATTTTTTCGAGGTAACCAACATTTTTCAGGAATTCCCATTCGTAAATTTGAGATGACCATTTTCACTGGCACTCTAATGCACAATTATTATTTATTTCAGTTAAAAAACAAATTCATGAGTAATACTTATGACAGACATACAGCTGTACTTGCGTTGTACTTCGAAAATTGTATGTCTGTCACCATGTAAAGCGCTAGAACCATGCAAGCAACTCGGTACAATCGCTGTACCTGTACCGACCTGTTTTACCGCTGTACATGGCTACAGTTGTACTGTGCGCAGCGCCATAGACGGTTAGTGGTGGGTAGCATGAACAAGCAGAATCAAATCACTTGATAAACGTTCTTTTCATTGACTTTCTCTTAAGTTAATAACTCAGATTGGAAACTTGTTTGTTGTGTTTGATAGTTTAGACACTAAATAAAAACCTTTTTCATTGAAATATGTGGTGGAAATTAGAAAAATATCTGATTGTCAGTTTGACATACGGTACAATGTACAACCAAAGTATGTCTGTCATGGTACAATGGTACCTGTACAACGCTGTACACGTACAACGCAAGTACAGCTGTATGTCTGTCCCTGGTATAACGATGAATTTGTTTTTTAACTGATATAAATAATAATTTGCAAGAAAAAAAATTATGAAATCTATTCTGCAATAATATCGTAACATATGAAGATGCTAAATAGACATCTTTTGAGAATCCAATATCCAAGCGGATTCAAAGATTTATGACTAATTTTGTATTCTTTGCAACAATCTCAACACTCCTACCCCAACTTTTCCTATTTCTTACTACATCCATGATTATTCGAATGATCATATTATATATGATGCACTGTGTATAACCGAATTATAACATACTAAATAGACCCTGCTCATCCTAACTACATCCATGTTTCATTAAATTTATTTATTTATTTATTTTCGTCAAACAAATGTAGACTACATACTTTTATATTAATGTTACAATGTTTTCTTGAGTTAAATATTACTCCTACGGTACTTTTTTTTGACGTAGAACTACGTCTTTGATTAAGGGTGCCAAATCAGAAAACAGGTCACGTTTTTATGAAATAAAGTTAACGTTAATAACTATTTTTGTCGCGAACGGATTTTGGCGATTTACATACTAAACGAATCGGAATTCTCTAAGATTTTTTAATATGCTATACATTCGAATCCCCTGGTTTGTAAATGGTTAAAATTCATGAAAAATTTAAGCGTTTCCATTTTCCCATACATTTGTTCTGTCCGTTTGTGTGCTTTTCCGAACAGAGCTGTCAATAACGAGAAACGAAGGAGAAATCGTACGATTTAAAGTCTCCGTGAACAAAGGAAAAGAAGAAGAATGAAGGGGAACACTTGCCTAGAGTATAAACAGTGGATCTCGCTGAGGCAAACTTTCATTCGGCATCGGACTGTTGAGCAATCCAGATCACCTTGCTTTCGTTGCGCTTCGATCTAAGATTGGACCCCACCAGTGGTAATCTAACTTGGATAGAGTCGTTTGGTTTTTGACGTAGGACTACGTCTTTCATTTCTATACCGGGGTGTAAAATCGAAGTTTCGAAAACGAAATCGTTACGCCGGAGACCGAGATTTTGAGCGTTAATAGCTCCTAAACAACTGAACGAAATGGTATGATAAACACTTCATTCGAAAGATAAAATTTCTACGCGTTCTATACTTGTTACTTTTTGATCCAAAAACTTGTTTCAATAGTCTTAAAATTGCTTTCAAAACAGGCTATTGAAATCACCAATCGGTATATAAGCGAGCGCCGCTCGAAAATCTACTCAGTTCTAATTGAACAGCGATTGGAACATGTTGTCGCTGTTGTGGTGAAGCTCTTCGATTATCATGAAAGCGCGGATGAACGGTGTCACCAAGAGCCTGTTTGTGCACCCTAGGCCAGAAGGGAATCCATCAGGAGGATAGTGATGCCACAAACGGTTCCCCAGGAAGACATCGGTACACACACATACACGCGCGGAATTCTTTCCGTTTGGATGCCATTCAGCATCGAAAGTTCCGGAAAGATCTAATCATTTCTGGAAAATAATCTGTCAGTTCCTCTGGAAATTTAAAAATACATTCATGTGAAAGAGTTTATTTTAATGTTTTCTAACCATATAACAAAGCGATCAAATACATTTGATTTTGTAATTTTTCAATCAAGTTTAATTTGCAGGAAAGCTTCTGAAGATTACTCTCCCCCATCAGTAGGATATTTCCGTATCCAATATTGTATGCGCCCGCAATCGATAATTGCTCAGTCGCCGAAAGTTCCGAGCTCAGAGAGTTCATTCCCCTCTAGTTTGCCATCCAAATTGCCATCGTAAACCACGCCTTCTCTCGATTCAATCACGCACAAAAAGCATACTTAAGCGATATTCTGGTGGTGAGATGCATTCATTTTTCGTGAGGACATCGACAAGAGAACATCGTTGCTGAGGGTGCTGGACGGCGAAGGATCGAGATCTGCCCTGAAACGCAAGCAGTTTGTTTGAAACTGTGAGGGAGCACAGAGAAGCCGATCCTTCAGGAGAAGAGAAGGTGACCATCGAAGCAGCCGCTACACACACACATACACGCACGGAATTCTTTCCGTTTGAATGCCATTCAGCATCGAGAAAGATCCGGAAAATAATCTGCCAGTTCCTCTGGGAATTTAAAAATACATTCATGTGAAAGAGTTTATTTGAGTGTTTTCTATCCATGTAACACTGTGACCAAATATGTTTCAATCAAATGCTATTAACAGATGGTTATCGAGTTAGCATTAACCACTGGTGAGCTTCCAGTATCGAGGAAAATGTGGAAATATCTAATCGTTACTGAAAATAATCTGCCAGTTCCTCTGGGAATTTAAAAATACATTCATGTAAAGAGTTTATTTGAATGTTTTCTATCCATGTAACACTATGACCAAATATGTTTCAATCAAGGAAAATGTGGAAATATCTTATAATAAAATAATTGCTGGAAAATAATCTGCCAGTTCCCCTTGGAATTGAAAATTACATTCAAGCGAAAGAGTTTATTTTAATGTTTTCTATCCATAAAATATCCATATAATACATGTGGGTTTGTGATTTGTCAATCAAGTACAGTTAGCAGGAAAGCTTCTGAAGATTATTCTTCAGAACAAGGTTTTTCGTATCCTATATTGGATGCATAATACCTTGTGCCTCAAACGTAACGCTCTCGATTTCGAAGTCCCCCAAATATTCATTTATTCATTCATTCAGAATGGATTTAGATTCAACTTTAAATAAATGATCTCTAAATCAACGAGAGTCCTACGTCAACCTTGCGGTTATACCATAGATATAACCCACTTCCTGTTTTTGACGTAGGACTACGTCTTTCATTTCTATACCGGGGTGTAAAATCAAAGTTTCGAAAACGAAAGCGTTACGCCGGAGACCGAGATTTTGAGTGTTAATAGCTCCTAAACAACTGAACGAAATGGTATGATAAACACTTCATTCGAAAGATAAAATGTCTACGCGTTCTAAGGACCGTATCGTTATTTATGGGTACGCCTTAGAGTCTCCGTCTGAAAAAGACTATAGCTTGTTTTGACAGCTGTTTATTTTTCTCCTGTTGTTGACACAGTTAGCGTTCAGTTAGCATTGTTAAAAGATCGTTTTTTCCTAAAAGTGCAATCATGAGAGGGCTAACAGAAGAAAAACGAAAATCCATTGTGACCAGATACTGCTCCGAAACAGGAATATCAATGAGAAAATTGGCGAAGGCGGAAGGAGTAAGCGTCCATGCGGTCCAAAACGCTATCAAGCGATTTGGTATGTATAATACATTGAAGGATCTACCCGGTCGCGGCAGAAAACCTGGGCCATCCAAGCCAAACTTGGATAAAAAGATTTGCAGGCAATTTGAAAGAAAAAAGGAATTATCGATACGGGATTGCGCAAAAAAGTGTGGAACATCAATCGGTATGGTTCAACGTGCCAAAGAACGTAACTCACTGAAGGCATATAGAAAGCAAAAATGTCCCAAACGCAGCCAAATTCAGGCAAGTTCCGTGAAAACCCGTGCCCGTAAGCTTTACGATGGGATTTTAAGCAAACGCGAACTGTGCATCGTCATGGATGATGAAACCTACGTCAAACTGGACTACAAAACTCTTCCTGGGGCACAGTTTTACACTGTAAAGCAAGGAACAGATGTCCCGAACGCGGAGAAGTCAATTTTTTGCGAAAAATTCGGTAAGAAAGTGCTGGTTTGGCAAGCTGTTTGTCAATGTGGCATGAAATCATCTCCTTTCTTCACTCTCGGGAATATGAATGGTGAAATTTACCGGAAAGAATGTCTCCAAAAGCGTGTGTTACCGCTCATCCGAAAGCACACTGGTCCGACACTATTTTGGCCTGATTTGGCATCATGCCACTATGCACGTTTGACCTTGGATTGGTATCGCGAGAATAATGTCGATTTTGTGGAAAAGGAGATGAATCCTTCAAATTGTCCGCAAATAAGACCTATTGAAAAATTTTGGGCTTTGATGAAGGGACGACTGCGGAAGAAGGACAAGGCAGCCGATGACCTTGAGCAGTTCAAAAAGGATTGGATAAATGTGAGCAAACAAGTCGATGAGACGGTTGTCCAGAACCTAATGAGGGACATCAAGAAGCAGGTGCGATCATTGGCGCGAAAATCAGAATCTTGATTATTTTTTACTGTTACTCCTTTCTTTCATTCATAAGATACAATATTTTGACATCAGAACTGAAAAATAAATGCAATATTTGAAATAAAGCTGTGTTTTGAGCGTACCCATAATTAACGATACGGTCCTTATACTTGTTACTTTCTGATCCAAAAACTTGTTTCAATAGTCTTAAATTTGCTTTCAAAATAGGCAATTGAAATCACCAATCGGTATATAAGCGAGCGCCGCTCGGAAATCCACTCAGTTCTAATTGAACAGCGATTGGAGCATATTGTCGCTGTTGTGGTGAAGCTCTTCATTTATCATGAAAGCGCGGATGAACGGTGTCACCAAGAGCCTGTTTGTGCACCTTAGGCCAGAAGGGAATCCATCAGGAGGAGAGTGATGCTACAAACGGTTCCCCGGGAAGATCTCGAAGCAGCCGCTACACACACACACATACACGCACGGAATTCTTTCCGTTTGGATCGAGAAAGATCCGGAAAATAATCTGCCAGTTCCTCTAGGAATTTAAAAATACATTCATGTGAAAGAGTTTATTTGAATGTTTTCTATCCATGTAACACTGTGACCAAATATGTTTCAATCAAGTGCTATTAACAGATGGTTATCGATTTAGCATTAACCACTGGTGGGCTTCCAGTATCGAAGAAAATGTGGAAATATCTAATCGCTACTGAAAATAATCTGCCAGTTCCTCTGGGAATTTAAAATTACATTCATATGAAAGAGTTTATTTTAATGTTTTCTATCCATGTAACACTGTGACCAAATACATTAGGTTTTGTGATTTTTCAATCAATCGCAATCAACAGGATTGCTTCTGAAGATTATTCTTCCCCATCAGTAGGATATTTCCGTATCCAATATTGGATGCATAAAACCTTGTGCCTCCAACGTAACGCTCTCGTTTTCGAAGTTCTCCAAATATTCATTCATTCAGAATGAATTCAGATTCAACTTCATACAAATGATCTCTAAATCAACGATAGTCCTACGTCACCCTTGCGGTTATACCATAGATATAACCCACTTCCTGTTTTTTAGTTCGTTTTCCGTGTTATTCGTATCGTGTGTTTTTCCTTCTGCGTCATAAATCAGACGCTTCGCGTAATGTGTGATGAGTAAGAAGAAGAGGAAGGCAGGTTCGAGCCCTGCAAGAAACGAACGCATTGCCAGGGGCAATAAAATTTCGAGGAAAGCATCATCTAATGATGCACGCGATGCTGGTGCAACGAAAAGCGCTCGCACTAAACCGAACCTTCGCGAGTGTGACACCGTATCGAACAGCGAAGTAGGCGACTTCGGCGCGTCGGTCGAAAATGTAAACACAGTTACCCAGGCAGCAACCAAAATCTCCCCCCGCTGACATTATGGCGAAGCAGGCGTTAAGGTTGTGCGCCAAAAAATTATTTGGGGAATACCAGGAATCTCGAATGTCGTACTGGAATGTTATAATTTATTCGGGTTCGCGTGCCAGTCGCAAAACTGCCTTCAACTAGGATTGCATTTGCGCTAACTTGATCATAATGAAGCAATGCTACTGTTTTCGAGGTTGGTGATATTAACAAAAAGAGTTTATTTTGCTTGTTGGGTCACCAAGAAGAAAAGACATGTCGTTCTGGAATTTTGTGCGTGATTAGGTTTCGCTTGCCAGTAGCAAAACTTCCTCCACTAAGGGTGACAGCTGTGCTTATCTCGAGCATGAGGAAGTAATGCAACTTTTTTCGAGGCCAGTCATATTTACAGAAGCGTTTCTTTTGAGAATAGCGCAAAATGATGAGAAGTGTTTAAATTCCTAGTAGTTTCAAGCCACCAATATATGGCTCTGTATGCATGCTATGGCGAACGCTTGTTTGGAGCTTGGTTTACGTTCTACGAACGATGCCTAGAGGTGCGATTTCATTGAGGCAATACTAAATAACATGTAGCATGATATTTGATACTTGCAAGTGTTGTCATTGTTGTCGTTTCCATGCGGTGCCAAAGATATGTTTTTTTTTTTTATCCAAAATATATATTTTTATTAAGGCTCATATGGCGTCAGCCTAACGGGGCCGGGAGTTCAATATTTCGACAATGTTTGCTTACAACTATGTTAGTAATATGTAACCGATTACTCGCGGTTGGCTCGAGGTTAGTATTACAAGTGTTCTCATAATTGGTATGTTGCAGTCTTCGATGCTCTGTACGTGTGCCCGACACGGGATACCTCCTATTGGGATGCAGCTGACCATTAATCAGCAACGCCCCCCTAGTCTGTACCCCATATCTAGCGTGGTGCGTCTTTCTCCACTCGAGGAATCCAGGATAGAATGGTCACTAGCCGGCGCAATCATCAGCTCGTGTAGAGTTGTCATAAGCGGTACAACCTTTGGCTCTTGTTGAATGATCAGTGGACTGCACAACCTTTGGTCCGTGTATCTGTAAAGAGTGTGTGTATGTATTGCCGCGACTAAGTAAAAGTTTATCGTTTGGATAGGAGGGATATGAAACGGGGACACAACGAAGGAAACATCATTAAACGTTGACATCGGCGTTTCTGAGGAACAGGTATAGATGAAGCAGAAGATCAGGATCACGGCTACCTAAGATATCCCGGACGGGGATATCCGATTGTCTGCCATGTGCTCTCAGTGCTCTAGAGAGCTGAGAGCGAGCAGCATGGAACCGGATACACGACCAGACAACATGCTCGATGTCGAGGTAGCCATCGCCACAATCACAAAGATTGTTTGCTGCGAGCCCAATGCGATAGAGATGCGCGTTTAGGTTGTAGTGATTGGACATGAGCCGAGATATCACGCGAATGAAATCACGACCTACATTCAATCCCTTAAACCAAGCACTCGTCGAAACCTTAGGGATAATCGTGTGTAACCAACAACCGAACTCATCTTCACTCCACATGCGCTGCCAACTTACGAGCGTATACTGACGAGGAATGTGGAAAAATTCATTATAAGCTATTTGCCTTTCAAAAAGTGTGCCTTCTAAAGCGCCCACCTTAGCTAGCGAGTCCGCTTTCTCATTCCCCGGAATCGAGCAATGAGAGGGAACCCATGCTAAGGTAATCTTGAATAATTTTTCGACCAAAACACTCAATAGTTTTCTTATTCTTGTTAGGAAATAAGATGAGCATTTATCAACTTTCATTGAGCGGATTGCCTCTATTGAGCTGAGACTGTCTGAAAAAATAAAATAGTGGTCGATAGGCAATGTTTCAATGATCCCTAATGCGTAATATATCGCACCCAGTTCAGCGACATACACGGAACAAGGAACTTTGAGTTTGAAAGAGGCACTGGCATTTTCATTGAAGATGCCGAAGCCAGTGGACCCGTTCATGAATGAACCGTCAGTAAAGAACATTTTATCAGATCTAACTTTCCCATATTCTGCCGAAAATATCGGCGGAATAGAATCGGAGCTTAGGTGATCTCTGATTCCATGGATTTTTTGTCGCATGGACAGATCAAAAATGACAGAGGAATTGCAGAAGTATGGGAAGCAAACTTGTTTGGAGATGCCTGGTGAAGGGTGCACGTCGTGGGTAAGGTACTCATGGTATAAAGACATAAAACTTGACTGAGGAGTCAGTTGGAGTAGATTTTCGAAGTTATCAATCAACAATGGATTCATGATCTTGCAACGGATGAGAAATCTGGAGGATAATTCTGTGAACCGAAGAGTAAGCGGGGGTACTTCTGCCAAAACTTCGAGACTCATCGTATGTGTCGAATGCAAACACCCCATGGCTATACGCAAGCAACGATATTGTATTCTCTCCAGCTTGAGAATATGAATCCTGGCAGCTGATCGGAAGCAAAAACTGCCATATTCTAACACTGATAATATCGTTGTTTTGTACAACTGAATGAGGTCTCCTGGATGGGCACCCCACCATGTTCCGGTAATTGTTAGGAGAAAATTGAATCTTTGCTGGCATTTCTGTTTCAAATACGCAATGTGTCTCCTCCAGGTACACTTAGAATCAAAATATACACCCAGGTATTTAAAAAACATAGAGTGTTGGATCGTTTTGCCGGATAGGTGAAGCTGGAATTGGGCGGGTTCGTGCTTCCTAGAAAAAACGACCATTTCAGTTTTCTCCGCAGAGAATTCGATACCCAGCTTGAGGG
Source organism: Toxorhynchites rutilus septentrionalis (assembly GCF_029784135.1). Taxonomy (NCBI): domain Eukaryota; kingdom Metazoa; phylum Arthropoda; class Insecta; order Diptera; family Culicidae; genus Toxorhynchites; species Toxorhynchites rutilus. The sequence continues at coordinate 201,935,535 of NC_073746.1, read as the reverse complement.
CCCACGTGAACAGATTGTTCAGGGTATCTTGCAACGACTTTTGCAGAACGACGGGATTAGTACCCGTGATGGAAATAACTCCATCGTCTGCAAGTTGTCTCAACGTGCAGTCTCTAGTTAGACAATCATCCATATCATTGACGTAAAAACTGTACAAGAGGGGGCTTAGGCAGGAGCCTTGTGGTAGGCCCATAAAACTGTAACGAGAAGATTTCGAGCTGCCATGAGAGAAAATCATGTGCTTTTCTGACAGTAAATTGTACAGGAAATTATTGAGAATTGGTGAAAGTCCACGATTATGAAGCTACTCTGAGAGAATTTCCATGGAAACTGAATCAAATGCCCCTTTGATATCGAGAAAAACGGAAGCCATTTGTTCTTTGCGAGCAAATGCGATTTGGATTTCAGAAGATAGCAGCGCGAGACAATCATTTGTCCCTTTACCTCGGCGGAAGCCAAACTGCGTATTTGACAGCAAATTGTTCGTTTCGACCCACTTGTCCAAACGAGGTAGAATCATTTTCTCTAACAATTTACGAATACAGGATAACATTGCAATCGGCCTATACGAGTTGTGATCGCAAGCCGGCTTGTTGGGTTTCCGTATGGCTATCACTCTCACTTGTCTCCAGTCATGCGGGACAATATTCAGCTCCAGAAACTTGTTGAACAAGTTCAGCAAACGCTGTTTTGCCAAGTCGGGAAGATTCTTCCACAAGTTGAATTTAATCTTGTCCGACCCCGGAGCTGAATTGTTACATGAGAGAAGGGCAATTGAGAATTCCACCATCGAAAAATTCTCATAATCGCTTTGAAGTGGAATGTCGCGTACGACGTATTGTGCAGGAGCGGTGTCGGGGCAAACCTTCCTTGCAAAGTTAAAAATCCAACGGTCAGAGTATTCCCCACTTTCGTTTGTATGGTTCCAGCCACGCATTTTCCTAGCCGTATTCCAAAGAGTGCTCATAGCGGTCTCCCTTGACAAACCATTGACGAACTTCCGCCAATATCCACGCTTTTTAGCTTTAATCAAACCTTTTAGTTTGGCTTCTAGAGCTTGGTACTTTAGAAACCATTCCACTAATCCAGTTTTCCTGAATTTTTTGAAAGCGGATGATTTTTCAAGGTAGACCTTTGAACACTCCTTGTCCCACCAAAGTGATGGAGGACGACGTCGGAAAGTGGTAGCCGGTACACGTTTATTTTGAGCTTGAAGTGCGCTTTCGTAAATCAAATTCGATATAAAGTTATACTCTTCGAGTGGAGGAAGTTCATGCATTGAAACAATTGCTTCAGATATTATTTCCGCAAATGTTCTCCAGTCAATATTCTTCGTGAGGTCATACGAAATATTGACTGACTCACGAAAGCTTGATTCATTAGCGATCGATAAAATTATTGGTAGGTGATCACTACCGTGGGGATCTTGGATTACCTTCCACATGCAATCCAGGGATAACGAAGAAGAGCATAGAGATATGTCTAGCATGCTTGCCCGTGCAGGAGGGTTGGCTATTCTGGTTGCTTCCCCAGTATTCAAAACTGTCAATTTGAAGTTGTCGCACAGATCATAAATCAAAGTGGCACGGTTGTCATCGTAGAGTGATCCCCATGCTGTTCCATGGGAACCGGCAATGCCTCGATAGTATCAAAGAACTGATGGCGGCCTACCGTAGTTCTGGGAGGGATATATATCGAAGCAATTCAGAGGTCTTTGCCATTGATTTGTGTCTGGCAAGCAACAACTTCAATGCCTGTCATCGATGGGAGAGTGACTCTATAGAAGGAGTGACATTTTTAATCCCCAATAGTACGCCACCAAACGAGTCATTTCGATCGAGGCGAATAATGTTGAAATCGTGGAAATTCAGCTCATCGGCTGAAGAAAGCCATGTTTCACAGAGATAAAATACATCACAGTTAGAGCTGTGAACTAAAAATTTAAACTGATCTAGTTTAGGAATGATGCTTCTGCAATTCCACTGTATTACAGTGGTCAAATCCTTGACCTCTTGCACTGAATCAGGCATCGAGGGAAATGAACGCTGCCAAAAAACCACATTTTTCTTTCAAAAATGTTCTCACAATCGGAAGCAAACATAATACTATGCTTTTAAGAGGGTCATTTATATTTAAAGCATTTAAAATGTTGTCCACCAGGTCAGAAAGACGAAAATCCTGCTTCTCGTCTTTTTCCTCATCTTCAGAGCTTTCTATTTCGTATACAGAATTTTCCTCCTCATCTTCTGTTTCATCCTCCTGCTCTTCAGGAGGAGGTTCATTATCTGATATATTCTTTGGCGTGGGTGGGGGCCAAAGGTATGTTGATGTAGTTATGAGATGTGGAATAATGGTGCTGTGCAACATGTATATAATCGACTGTAGCCGAGTCTATGTCAATTGCGAAAAAGGCCACCAGAACAGCGTTCGAAGTAAATTTTCAGTGCATTGACATGAAATAAATTGCGACATAAGATCAGCTAGTGTATTGTTCTGCGAGGGCAAGAATGAATCATCAATCAATTATCGTCAACTGATTCTACAATGAAAAAACCATTTCAGAGATTCTTCAGCTATGCAGTTGTTTCTAAAATTTCACAGCATTATAGAATAATATCCGAAGGTATAAACGAGCGACTTATATAAAATAACAGCGTAGTTCTACGTCAACAATGCGGTCGTATCTTGGAAACAACCTCCTATAATTTTTTTTGAGTTGTTTTTGACGTGGAACTACGTCTAACCGGAATATATGGAGGGTAAAATGAAAACCTAAACACAGAACATGCAGGAAAAAATGAAAGATTTCGAATGCTTATAGCTCGAACATTTCGTACTGGATAGGAGAGATGTTTGCATCACTTGATAGGGAATATTTCTACGCATCTATCGCAACTAACAAAATGTTGTTTTTCATTAGATAAACAATTGAATAACTGTAAAATATTAGGCGTTATCTAAACGCCCTAACTGCATCGTTTTGATTGGCCCGATTTACGGTTTCCCTAACACAGCCATCAAAACCAAGCAGCCTTGCGGAAATCGGCGTTGCAAATACATGAAAGTAGGGGGACTTTTGTTCTCATCGAAAAATGTTCCCTAACACAGACTTCAAATCCATGAAGCGTGGGAAAATCGGCATTGCGAATTCATACAAATCGGGGGTATTTTTGTTCCGATTGAAATGTGTTTCCTTAACACAGACTTCAAAACCGAGGTTTCTGGGGAAATCGGCTCTGCAAATAAATGCAAACTGCGAGTACTTTTGTCCTCGCTTGCCTTTGTGCAGAGTGGAATATGTCTGTCCTAACATGATCTTCTAAACTTAGGAACCTGGGAAAATCGTGCAGCCACTAGAAGCGAATGAACTTCCCAGTTTCAAGCAAATTCGAGATTCGAGAAGTATGTACACTTTTGGGATGTAAACTTCAGAGGGAAATGTAAAATAAAATAATCGTTTGATAATTTTTTTTTGTCTTTATTGGAAAGATTTTCAGCCTTAGGCTGGTTCATCAAACGTTTGATAATTCTTCCGTACATATATTTTGTTCTAGTCATCATACCAAACGTAAAAGGTCCGTCATTAAATTTACTTGTAACGAAGAACAATCAATCACAATAAATGAATTGACTTTACACGGCATTTGTTCATTTTTTTCACTCACAGAGCAAATATATTGAACTCAATTGAATTTGGAAACTGTTTCATTCAATCAAGAATTTAATCAATACAAACGAATGATTGCTAAGCTAAGGTAGTTCCACGTGAACCTTGCGGTTATATCATAGATATAACCCACTCATTTTTTTTATTCATTGTTGTGTCAATTAATTCGCAGTGCTGATATACGCATCATGCGATTGATAGGAGCGTTGTTTGCATTATTTGTTCTGGATGTTTTGGTTAGAAAAAAAAGCGTGTTCTTATTCGACGCCCAGGTACATAGAAATTTGTGTTTTCTAGTAATTCAGCTGATTGTACTCGTTGCGAAATTAGATCATTAACAAAAGGGACCATTGCAAATTTATGGCGTTCTTTTAGTGCTTGGCTGTTTATGAGCATGCAGTGTGCTTCATATGAAGGAAGTGGAAATGAGGTCCTGTTCAACTTCTTCTTCTTCTTCAATGACACTAACGTTCCTAGAGGAACTTCACCGTCTCAACGTAGTATTACTTACGTCATTTTTATTAGTACTTAGTTGAGATTTCTATGCCAAATAACACGCCTTGAATGCATTCTGAGTGGCAAGCTCTAGAATACGCGTGATCACAGTGCAAGTCGGAGGAAATTTCTTTGACGAAAAATTCCCCCGATCATGTACGACCATATACGGGTTCCAAACGATGTTACAGTATTCCAGAATGGGCCTTACATATGTGATATGCAAAAGCTTATTGTGTATGGATCTTGGAAGTTATGTGAGAAGCGTTTGACAAAGCTTAACACACTATTTGCTTTATTGATTACAAATTATCATATTAGGTATATTTCAAATATTAAATCGATGTACTGCGGATATTCGAAACTAGTTGTATGGAACAACCTCTTTTCTAACCCTCTTCTCTACATAGCTTCGTTCAATTTTGTTCAAATAATCATATTCATAGAGTATATTAACAAATTATTCAAAATTTTTGATAAAAAAAACCAAAATACTCCGGAAAATCGAGTCTAAAATTCCGGATAATCGAGCCTCCGGATAATCGAGTCTCCGGATAATCGAGTCCGACCTGTACATTAGGGTTGTATATTAGGGTTAAAGACATAATGGTCCTTGAAATTAATGACGTTTTGTTGAGAGAAGCGATGGATACAATCTGGAACGTAACGTTATTTAATTGTGTGAAATGTTCTTTCGGATTTACATTAGAACCTCATTTCTTTTCTTGAACAACTGTATTTTGAAATAGGAACATTCCACAAAAACTTAAATATGTATATTTGGAAGAATTCTGTGTCATATTCATCGATTGATGAAGCGCTATACTCCATTCGAAAACATGTTCATATTGACCATCCGGATAACAGAATAATTCTTGCTATCAATTTCATATCACATCTGAGTATATATTCGCATGTACCAGACTATTTTATTCGATGTTTTCTTCACGTTAGCTGTGTGGTCCTGATTTTTTTTGACGTGGGACTACGTCTAACCGGAATATATGGAGGGTAAAATGAAAACCTAAACACAGAACATGCAGGAAAAAATGAAAGATTTCGAATGCTTATAGCTCGAACATTTCGTACTGGATAGGAGAGATGTTTGCATCACTTGATAGGGAATATTTCTACGCATCTATCGCAACTAACAAAATGTTGTTTTTCATTAGATAAACAATTGAATAACTGTAAAATATTAGGCGTTATCTAAACGCCCTAACTGCATCGTTTTGATTGGCCCGATTTATGGTTTCCCTAACACAGCCATCAAAACCAAGCAGCCTTGGGGAAATCGGCATTGCAAATACTTGAAAGTAGGGGGACTTTTGTTCTCATCGAAAAATGTTCCCTAACACAGACTTTAAAACCAAGCAGTGAAATCGGCATTGCAAACACACGAAAGAGCCTAGAGGCGAGTGAACTGAAAAGTTTAAACCCTCTTGAAGCCAAAAAGAAGAAAAAGAACACACGAAAGTAGGGGGAGCTTTTGTTCCTACCGAAATGTGTTCCCTAATAGAGATTTCTAAACCAAGGTGCCTGGAGAAATCGGTATTTCAAATTCATGCAAGTCGGGGGTATTTTTGTTCCGACTGGAATGTGTTTCCCTAACACAGACTTCAAATCCATGAAGCGTGGGGAAATCGGCATTGCGAATTCATACAAATCGGGGGTATTTTTGTTCCGATTGAAATGTGTTTCCCTAACACAGACTTCAAAACCGAGGTTTCTGATAGAGGTGTGCAATCCAGCTCATCATGATGAACAGCTCAGATCAGCTCAGTTCATCTAAAAGAGCTGTTCTTTATGAACAGCTCTTCAGCTCAGTTGTCAGTAACGACGTCTGGTGGTGACTTTCAATTTGGGTCCCAAACTCGATAGTGTAATCTTTATCAGATTAGAAGACACGAAGCCAGTTTTTTAAAATGTTAAAATTTACATGAATTTTTTCACACCGTGTTATTAAATTACTGAAAACACGTATTCCTGAATCTTATTTAACCATTTGTCTATACATTTCCGACATTTTTACTGAGAATTTCATTATAATATAAAATTGTCTTCAAAAAGAATTTTCTTATGAGATATTTTCACCGCCTACAAACAAAGTGTTTTTCATTGAAATAGAATACTAATTTAATACACAGATGTTAATTTTCATTCATAATTTGAATTTTAAAAACGTGTTCATTCTGCCTGAAAGTCACTTATTATTTTTGGCGCCCCCTAAACTGGTAAACAAAGCCCAATTCCGTCAACGCGAATATGACTGTTGAAAAGACAAGGAACAAATGAAACTGAACTGATGTCATAACACGCAGAGCGAGAGACGGTCAGTTCATTTGAATCTTATAGCTCACACACTCTCTTCAATTCTACAGCTCTTTTCTCTCCTGCATCATCATCAAAGTGAGCTGAAGAGCTGTTTGATTTTTTTTGCGAGCTGTTCCGCGTCAACTCACTTCAAAGAGTCGATTCTTCGGAACAGCTCTTGTGCGGATGGCACATCTCTAGTTTCTGGGGAAATCGGCTCTGCAAATAAATGCAAACTGCGAGTACTTTTGTCCTCGCTTGCCTTTGTGCAGAGTGGAATATGTCTGTCCTAACATGATCTTCTAAACTTACACTGGAGAAATAGTTTAGTAAAAGCAGCTACCAAATCTTTAGTAGCCAAAACATTCGTAAAATATACAAATGTTTTGTTAATATTACCAAAATTGCGTAAAAGCGATGTCAGACGCAATGAACGTTCCTACCAGAGATTCGTAGATTTTACTTCATACCATTAGTAACTTTGTTTTTTTGTCATACCTAACATCTGTGATGTGCGCACTTTGCAATCGCCATTTCTATTTTGGAGATGAAGCGATTCGGAGGTAAGCATTTTGTTGATGTTACGTTTCATTACACATATACATATTTAATATTATTAACATATGTATTTCTTTTTTTCATAGAGACACGAGAGAACAAAATGCGGATGAAACGTGCTGGTGCTACCGACACTCCCTAAATAATGCAAACTAGAGCGATGCAGCAGGAAGAGGAACGAGAACTTTCCTCGTGTACGCTGCTCATAGAATAAGTTATATATTATTATTATAATGTATCCTAAGTATGTGGAGTTAAATGTAATCAAATAGAATTTTTTAAATTAAAAATAATTATAAACATTTTTACTATCCCTAATGATTATCTCTCACAAATGAGAAGCAAAATTTTCACTGATATTGCACCAATGTTGGACCAACAAATCGTAGTTTGTTTGACGTTTGTACCTACCATTTTTCTTTCGTAATATGTACCAATGATTAGTAGAGTAGAAAATGACTAGAGAATTGGTAACATGTACCAAAAAATTCGTCGTATTTACTAACTATTCCTCTCAGTGTAGGAACCTGGGAAAATCGTGCAGCCACTAGAAGCGAATGAACTTCCCAGTTTCAAGCAAATTCGAGATTCGAGAAGTATGTACACTTTTGGGATGTAAACTTCAGAGGGAAATGTAAAATAAAATAATCGTTTGATAATTTTTTTTGTCTTTATTGACAAAAAACTTAGGCTGGTTCATCAAACGTTTGATAATTCTTCCGTACATATATTTTGTTCTAGTCATCATACCAAACGTAAAAGGTCCGTCATTAAATTTACTTGTAACGAAGAACAATCAATCACAATAAATGAATTGACTTTACACGGCATTTGTTCATTTTTTTCACTCACAGAGCAAATATATTGAACTCAATTGAATTTGGAAACTGTTTCATTCAATCAAGAATTTAATCAATACAAACGAATGATTGCTAAGCTAAGGTAGTTCCACGTGAACCTTGCGGTTATATCATAGATATAACCCACTCATTTTTTGTCGTTAAAAGTTACCTGCTGACGGTTTTCTAATTTCCTTCAATGTTGCTATTCTTCGAAAAAAAAACTACTGTGCCACAAACATTTACAAAACTTGACATCTTTTATCGCATATACAATTAGCCCACATTAATCTAAAATATGTATTACACCTGATAAATTTTAAGGATAAGTAGAGAACATTCAACTCACGAGATAGAATGAACTTGTCTACCACATGTTCGGATTCGTTCACTCATTGAGTGGTATCGTATGATGCGAGACCAACACATTGATTGAAGAAGCTGTTTTAACATTGTAACCGTTTGTTACAATATTGTTAGTTTTTTTTAATAAATTGTTGTTGCTTTGTAGTATACTTTTATTGTCACCTTTTTGTAAACTTTTTTTATAGTAGGGAATATATTTTGTTAAGTAGGGCAGTAATTGCAATTTGTATGTAATTTGTTTGTAATACCGGGCGAAAATGGTGGCTTGTCGATATAGCAGGACACAGCTAGGATTGCGAGAGAGAGTCAGCGACAAGAGGCACAAAATGGACGCTGTACCACGAAAAATTGCGATGAGAAGGCTCGAGGAAGAATTCGCCATGAAAAACGGGGCTTTTTGGATTCAGGCGTGGTGTGTGACGGACGTTTGTCCAAGAGTTCGGTCGTATAGTTTGGACTGAGTTTCCTCGACGAACTCCCGGTTGACCGGCACACCATTCGGCCTAGTGGACCACCACTACGCCTAACCGTAAAGGACCAGCGAGCACCCTCTGGTCAGGTTGACCATAAACGTTAAGGAGGGCCCCTCTCGGCAGTGCCACTTCGGTATCGTCCTGGGCCTGTCGATTGCCGTCAAGGAGGGAAGACCCCGAGCAACGGTCAACTGTCCACGTGTCAACCTGCCGTGGACTCCGGCGCCGCCTGGTTTGCGGCAGTACGATCAACCACAGTAGCGTCCGCCATCCGCCTCTCTCTCGCCACCGTAAAACAACCGAGGCAAGCCGGAATCGTCAGCAAATAAAACAGAAGTTGTTTAAAAAGAAGGTGAGAATATTATTTTTTTATTTGATCGCGAAGCCCCTCCAATTACCCAGTAGTAAGCCGACCCTGAGACCCAGCTCGAGAGGTCTCTTACTACTAAGCTTTTTCCGGGAAGACACGAGTGAAGAGTTACAACATACTGGAAAATGTTGGATGTTTCCGTCGATTCTCTCGTCAATCACCAACATTGGTGGAGAACACTGACTTTACGAACAATCAAAACTATTTTGCTACGTTGAAGAAGGCTTGGGACGAGCCGGGCCCCCAACACCTCCGGAACCTCGTGGAGAGTATTCCAAATCGTTGTTGGATGGTTATCGCGGCCAAAGAGGGTCCTATTTATGGGAGCTAAGAGATTTCGGATAGGAAAATAACTCGATTTAGTTCGTGATTATTCTTGTGAGTTTAACTTAACAATGGCGAGTGGACATACATCAGGCACTCCACCAACTCTCGATATGGCTTGGACGTGCGTTTGGTTTCTTCACCCTTCTGCAATCGTAGACGGCATTCTATCGGGACGGAAATTGGCTTGCACTCAGACATATTAAATCTTTCCAAAAGAGTCTCCAAATATCTGCGCTGGCTGATTCGCATGATTCTCTGATTGAGGTCCCTTCCAATTTTTATTCCAAGAAAACATGATACCTCATTTGAGTCCGATATTCTGAACTCCTTGCACAAACAACTTTCAACTATTTCGATCTGCTCCAAGTCGTGGCCTATTATCAGTATTGTCGGGGCGAGTTAGCCTTTTTGGTGAACAGCAGCAACGAGCGGCTGATCTGGCAGCACTGATTGACGAGGTAGTTAGTGGAGAACAGAAGGGAATCGCGACGACATCGTTTGTGAAGCTTGTGTGTGGAAATAAAGATTGGTTATAAAGGTTGAATTTTATGCGTTATAATTTTGTCGATCCGACATATTAAAAAAAACGAGGATAAAAAAATAACTAATTGAAAGTGATCTTCCTTATTTTTTCAGGAAAAAGTGGTCTGATACAAGTGCGCGTCCGTGCGATAACTTCCGCCCCGGTTAGAATCTAGGTGATCGCCATTTTGAATTGGTGGAAGGAAAATATTTCCAGAACGAAAACGAGCTCAACCGGTGTTTGAGCAAGCGTAAGTAGGAATAGAAATAATAAAGAAAAAAAAAACAAATAAGTCATCAGTCAGTTCTCAGTGATTTGATCACATAACTTTTGGATGTGCATTCCCAGTGTTATTTTTATTCATGCAAATGATGGTGTGGGGCATACGCCCTCAAAGCGATGAGAAGGCAAATAATGCAAGTCACGAGTAAGGGGGGACCTATGGTTGTTCGCGGCGTTGGGAAATTTGGTTATGTACCACTAGTGTAACCGTAGTGCCATGGTTATGTACCAAGATGGAAAGTGCATGATAGTAATGGTTATGTACCAAGACGGAGAGTGAATGATATTATTGGTTGTGTACCAAGGTGGAAAACGAGCGATAGTGCTGGTTGTGTACCAGGAGAATTTAGTTGAATGTGGTTGTGTACCAAACTGGTGAAAAAGACGGGTGGGTAATGTCGGGGACATAACCGGAGTGACGTAGGACTATACAAAGGGGACAGCTTTTGTTAAATATATATTTAAAATATATTGTTTTATTTTCTTCTCCTATGTGAATACCTACCTATCTACCTGAAAAATGGATTAGTTTACTGTTTACTTTTTATGAACATGTTGATGGTTCTGAAAAGAACCTTTGGTGTTGTGTTTTTGTTATCACTCGATATTCCCATCTTGTTCGGTTAAACTTTCCTGTTTAGCTATTGCGTTTGCCACTCGCCACAGCTTTCACAGTTGGAAAATTTCTTCCCATTCAGCTTGTGACATATTGTTCAGTAAATTACATTTAATGCGACGTGCCGGAGAAGCACTTTGCCACTCACTGAAACTAATTGTTGCCTTGATGAGCGCCGAACCGAAGCTGCTCTGTTCTTGATGCGGGTTTTCTGATTGTCGTGAGCAGCTTTGCAAGCCAACTCGAGCACTCCGACGGCCGAAACTCTATAATCGCTGTTAGGTATACTGGTGCTCCGGCACCAATCCGTTCGGCCTAGTTACCCTTGCGGAGCAATCAGTGAATGCGATCAACAGGGAACTGGAGACCTGCACGGTTCGAGTGAGGCTTTGCCTTTCCCTTAACTTGTCCTTCTTTGTTACGCCCACGTTACCGATGCCGTACAACCACACGGGTTTACGGTTTGAAAGAAAATAAGATATTTTTTTGGGGTCCGCGTGTTTTATACTCTAGCGGTACACACTCACAGCATAGAGACAAATCGGCAAACTCAGCCAGAGGGGCGAGTCCAACGAGACGAACGAATGAGCGTTAAAAGGGAGCGATGGCAAAAATACATTCATTACGATTTGTTCGCTCGTTGGATTCACATGCAGGCTAAAAAGGGTCCTTTTCAGGATCACAAAATTATCTTCAATCTAAAGAGTTTATTGTTTTGTTATCACTCGATATCCCCATCTTGTTCGGCTAAACCTTCCTGTTTAGCGATTTGTTGCCACTCGCCACAGCTTTCACAGTTGGAAAATGTCTTCCCATCCAGCTTTGTGACATGTTGTACTATAAATTACATTCAATGCGACGTGCCGACGCGCCACTCAGTGTCGCATTGGAGGCGATTTTAACCTGTAATTGAACATTTGCGATGACAGTAGTACAGTGTCGACTTTCAATGTGGGGTCATAATTTGGATCTCTATGTTTACAAAAATGTCCAACTAAATAAGTCTCATTACATGTCCGTCCAATTAGCTAAATGTCGAACTAATTGTAAATTACTGTACTTTCAATCTGGAAACAATTTAAGAATGGGTGAAAATTGAATAATCAGGAAAGTCCCCAACTCAAGCTCAGAACAACTGCCAAATTCACATACTCATCAGATCCTGGAAAACAAATGATGAAAAAATCAATTTGTGTTTTATTATTATTTTGCATAATGTTTTAGAAAGCATTGAACTGTATTTCCTAAACTCTTTTTTGGAAGGTTTAATGGCCCTGAAAAGCGCCTTGTTTTATGGAATGGTTCCAATTTAGAAAACTTAGTACTCGTGGTTTTGAAAAAAACCATTTCGAACGCCCTTGATGCCGCCTTGTTCTGGATTTGCCACCAAAGCAGATTGTATAAAGAACAAATTTTTTTCTTCTGCTACCAGCTGCCGTTTTGCGATTGCGTTTGGCACTCGCTACTCGCTGCAACTGCCTGTTGTCTTGATGTCCACCGAACCGAATGTGTTCTGTTCCGAATGCGGGTTTTCTTATCGTCGCGAGCAGCTTTGCCAGCTAACTCGATCACTTCGGCGGCCGAAACTATATAACGACGGCTAGGTGGACTGGTGCACTGGTACTAACGCGCTCGGCCTAGCTACCCTTGCGGGGAACTCCAGATCAACACGGTTCGAGCGGGATTTTGCCTTTCCCTTCACTTTTCCTCCTTTACCATGTCCAGACATGGCTGCTTGGGTTGGTTTGTTGATGTGTTGTGATGAGAACCGATGTGCTGTACGGTTTGAATGAGAATGATCGTTACGGCAGCAGAGCGGGGATTTTTAAGCTGACTGGCTGGCTCGAGAATTACGCATGTGTGAGACTGCGACCAATGTTTCGTTCATTTTTTTCTTTTTCCTTTCCAATCGTGCTTCATTATATTTCGCTGCTGCTCTGGTTGCCCGTTTTGGTCGGTACGATTTGAGGAGCACAAAATGGACCAATCAAAAATGGGCACATAGTGCATTTTGACAATGGTTGATAATTCACAATTATTCAATTATTTATCTCAAGAAAAATGAAATGTTATTCATTATGATAGATGCGTAGATATATTTCCTATCAATTGATGCAAAAACCTTTGCGATCTATTGAGAAATGCTCGAGTTTTAAGCGTTCCAAATCTTGCATTTTTTCCTACTTGTTCAGTGCCTAGATTTCCATTTCACCCCCTATATCTTCCGGTTAGACGTAGTCCTACGTCAAAAAATTGCCATGGTGCAAAACGAATAGTGTTGCCATATACATTATCCAACAAGCGTAAACACCTGAGCTGAGGAGAAAGAACAAATGCAAAGGTGTTGATGGATGGCGAATAATGTTAAAATCGGTGATGAAGTGACGATTTTCCTACAGCATTGTGGGAACCGGTTTGTTTGTGGTTTTGATAGGCTTTACATCAGGTACAGCTGTTACGCACACAAATTTTGCTCGCTCACAAATTTAGCAATGGATTTCTCATTGTATATTCACCTATGGGAGTAAATTCGAGGGTAGATGTTGATGATTTTTTTACAACGGAGACTGGTATGTACAGTCACTTGCTTAGAATAGTTGAGTTGTCAAAAGTAAGACATGAGTAGATAGACGAAAATAAATGACAATGCGGGGATATTATTATAAATGACAAGGATTAAAAAATTATGTATCAAACTTTTACTATCATAAATTAATTTTCGGGGCAATGCACATCCACAACATTTTAGGCCAAACATGCATTAATGTTTTGATGATTAGTGATACAAATAATACATTTACAGGATGGCTTTGTCAAGCAGAATCAAACCCTTTGATGTCAACATCGAAACTAGTCGCCTGACATCCGAATGGGAAACCTGGAAACTAGATTTGGAGTCGTTCTTTCTAGCACATGGCGTCGAGAAGCAGTCTGACAAGCGAGCACAGCTGGCTTACTTCGGAGGACCAGGGCTGCAGGAACTACTTCGCCATCTTCCGGGTACCAATCAGGTGCCTCATGTTTCAGTTGATCCACCGTACTATGACGTGGCCATCAAGTGCCTCGATGAATACTTCGAGCCATTTCGTCGTAAGACATATGAGCGTCATTTGTTCCATCAAATTATGCAACAACCAGAAGAGCGATTCGCGGATTTTGTAATGAGACTGCGGAAACAGATTGCAAGATGCAATTATGATTCTAGTGTTGTAGATGAGCTAATTGCCGACCGGATTGCTCAAGGATGTATTTCAGAGGAGCTACGGACGAAATTATTGCAGAAGGACCGCACACTAGAAGAAGTGATAACGTTGGGCACGAGCATGGCAGAGTCTCATCAACAATCCAAGAAGCTCAGGCCTGTTGGACGCCAAGATCAACAAGTACACGCTGTGTCCAATCGACAGTTCAGGAATGATCAACATTCGATCAAGCATCAATCTATTTACCAATCCAAAAACCAGAATAATACCCGATTCATTTGCTATGGTTGCGGCAATCGAGGGCATAAACATGGAAGTATCGAATGCCCTGCCAAGAATACAAAATGTGCTACTTGCGGAAAGGTTGGACACTGGGCAAAACGTTGTTACAGTCAAGGTAGACATAGCGGTGGACCAAAGCGGCGATTTGACAATCTTGCACCATATCCGAGGACTAAGCGTATCCGTGCGGTATCCGATGAAAAGGATAATGAACAAGCGAATGACTATGTGTTCTATGCGATGGGCGGAAATGTTTTCACATTCAAAGTAGGAGGTGTTCAGGTACCCATGACAATCGATTCCGGATCAGACGCGAATATCATTACCAAGGAAGTTTGGGAACAATTGAAAGAGTCCAAAGTAAAAACAACGGGAATGACTACAAATGCGGATAGGTCTCTAATTGGTTATGCCAGTAAACAACCAATGAAAATCTCCGGGACGTTCACTGCGGAGATAGAGGCAGGGAAGAATAAGACGTTTGCAAAGTTCTACGTGGTAGAAGATGGGCAACGCTGTTTATTAGGTGATTATACAGCGAAAAACCTGAACGTACTTAAGGTCGGGTTTGGTGTTGATGCAGTTGAGTCGAATTCAAAGACACCGTTTCCGAAAATTCGGGGGGTGGTTATCGAGATACCAATGGATCGCGATGTTCAGCCAGTGCAACAGGCGTATAGGAGACCCCCGATCGCATGGGAATCCAAAATTGAAGATAAACTGCGTTCTCTATTGGACATGGACATCATCGAGCGGGCCCCAGGTCCTTCGCCTTGGGTGTCACCAATAGTTCCCGTAATGAAGGACTCCGGTGAGATTCGGTTGTGCATTGATATGCGCAGAGCAAATCAAGCTGTGCTGCGCGAATCACATCCGTTGCCTCTTGTTGATGAGCTGCTTGGATCTGTATGTGGTGCTGCACGATTTTCTAAAATCGACATAAAAGACGCCTACCATCAGGTCGAGATATCGGAACGATCACGGCCAATAACTACGTTTATAACCAAACAGGGTCTTTTCAGGTAGATATTGATTGAATAAAACTAACGTTCGAAACCGCGAGCGCTTGTCTGGAAAATATGTCATGCCTTTATTATTTACTTGTTAACGTTTTCATTAGGTACAAGCGGCTCATGTTTGGAGTAAGTTGTGCGCCGGAGCTATTCCAAAAGGTAATCGAGTCAGTTGTCGCGGGTTTGGATGGTATCATCGTATATCTGGATGATGCAGTTGTTTACGGTACGACCATTGAAGAACATGATCGAAGATTGGCTGCAGTTCTTAAGAGGTTTTCTGACTTTGACATCCTACTCAATGAAAAAAAATGTGTGTATAGTGTTGATTCTCTGGAATTTCTGGGACATCAACTATCCATCCAAGGAGTCAAACCAACCGAAAGTAGAATTTCGGCTATACAAAATTTCCGGGAACCAAACAATTTGTCGGAGCTTAGGAGTTTTCTGGGTCTGGTTTGCTACGTCGGAAGATTTGTTCCAAAGCTAGCTTCATTGACTGATCCTCTAAGACAGCTTCTTCGTTCAAAAGGTCAGTTTGAATGGAAATCAGAGCAATCTGCTGCCTTTCAGCGAATTAAAGATGAAATCAGTCAAATTCATCATCTGGGTTTTTTCAATCCGAAACATCAAACAAAATTAATGACAGATGCAAGTCCCACTGGGCTAGGAGCAGTACTTCTTCAAAGTGATTCACAAGGACAATACAGAGTAATCGCGTATGCTAGTAAAGCTCTAACGGAATTGGGAAAAAAATATTTTCAGACCGAGCGAGAAGCTTTATCACTAGTGTGGGGAGTGGAGAAATTCCGTCTGTATCTATTGGGCATCACATTTACGTTAGTAACAGATTGCAAGGCTTTGAAATTTCTGTTCAATCCTAGATCAAGGCCTTGTGCTCGGATTGAACGGTGGGTACTCAGGCTTCAAGGATATACGTTTAAAGTAGAACATATTGCTGGTTCTGAGAATCTAGCCGATGCACTATCAAGGTTGAGCAGACCAGACAGTGAAACGTTTGATGAGCCGATGGAAGGATATATTCGAAACATTGTTGCAAATGCGGTGCCAATTGCAGTAACGGTTGAGAAGGTTGCGGAGGACTCTTACAGCGATGAAACAATTCAAAGAGTTCTTGACGCATTGAAAGAGGGCGTTCGGGACAACATACCGAATGAGTTCAAGCCCTACATGAACGAGTTATGTTCGGTAGATGGAATGCTTTTGAGAAGTAATCGACTGGTAATTCCAAAACAGCTGCAGGAACGTGTTATCAGTTTGGCCCACGAAGCCCATCCAGGAATGGCGGCAATGAAACGACGGCTCCGGCAAAAGGTCTGGTGGCCGTTAATGGACAGACAGGTGGAGGCTTATGTTAAGCAATGTAAAGATTGTACATTAGTCTCCTGTCTAGGAGCACCAGAACCACTAAAGCGTACAAAAATGCCAGAGAAACCATGGATCGACATAGCGGTTGACTTTATGGGCCCTCTACCTTCCGGTCATTCACTGTTCGTTATAGTTGACTATTTCAGCAGATTCACAGAAGCAATTGTTATGAGATCCATCACAGCCAGGAACACTATTCAAGCCTTGCATGAAACTTTCAGTAGATTTGGGGTCCCGGAAACAATCAGATCAGATAACGGACCACAGTTCATCAGCGATGAGTTCAAAGCATATTGTGAAGAATATGGAATCACACTGCTAAGAACGACACCTTATTGGCCACAAGCTAATGGAGAGGTGGAACGGGCGAATAAAACAATATTGAAACACCTCAAAATAAGCCAAGAAACGAACAGCCAGGACTGGATGTGGGATCTCAGATCATTTTTATTAATGTATAATTCAACTCCTCATACATCAACCGGAGTGGCACCGTCAACCCTCATGTTTGGGCGTGTGTTTCGTGACAAACTTCCGGCGTTTGGTGAAGCAACTCGACGAACGGAACAAGAAGCGGTTCGCGATCGTGATTGGGAAAAGAAACTGAAGGACGCGGAATACACAAATGCACGGCGTCAAGCCAAGCCGTCTGAACTGAGGGAGGGAGATACAGTAGTGTGTAAGCGAATAATGAAGGAAAACAAACTGTCAACTACATATTCTCCGGAAGAATACGAAATAATTGAACTACGTGGTTCAGATGCAACTTTACGGTCGGTCCAATCAGATCGCGTAGTGCATCGAAATGTATCTCATTTGAAGCGATTGCCAGGAAATACAACTGCGGTACAACCATCAACAAACGAACTGCCATCAGTACATAACGACGGAAATGCATTCATCAAGGAGGGCATCGTTGAATGTACACCCTCCAGTAGCTCCACGCGACCAGCTAGAACACAACAACGGCCAGCTTACCTTAACGAATATCATACGAATGCAGTAAGCGACTTTTGAGTGTAGGGGGGATGTCGGGGCGAGTTAGCCTTTTTGGTGAACAGCAGCAACGAGCGGCTGATCTGGCAGCACTGATTGACGAGGTAGTTAGTGGAGAACAGAAGGGAATCGCGACGACATCGTTTGTGAAGCTTGTGTGTGGAAATAAAGATTGGTTATAAAGGTTGAATTTTATGCGTTATAATTTCGTCGATCCGACAAGTATGTCGTCTACATACAATAACAAATACATTTTCTTGCCACCTTGACTTCTTAAGTAAAGACACAGATCATTTTTACTCCGTTGAAATCCGAGTTTTATAATTGAACTGTCAAATCTATCACTCCAAATTTTTGAAGACTGTTTGATACCATAAAGCGTCTTCTTCAAGCGGCAAACTAATCCGCTTCCCACTTCGTAGCTCTCTAGTTGTGACATATAAATTTCCTCAGAAAGGTCCCCATTGAGGAAAGCCGTTTGAACGTCCATTTGATGAATCTCCATGCGTTCTATGTTGGCCACAGCTAACAAGGTTCTTAGTGTGTCCATGCTGGCAACTGGAGAGTAGGTTTCAGAGTAGTCAAAACCACGACGTTGACTGAAGCCTCGTGCCACCAGGCGCGCCTTGTATTTTTCTGGCTCATTTCCATTTCCTGGTTTGATTCTAAACCCACTTGCAACCCACTTGCAAGATACCGCATGTCTTCCCACGGGAAGCTTCACCAGTTTCCAAGTGTTATTTCTCTTCAAAGAATCCTATTCCGTTTCTATGGTCGCATGCCACTGTGGCCAGTCATTCTTCTTCTTTAATTCTGCTACTGTATTTGGTAAATTGTCAACAAACTTAATTGCTCCCAAAGCAAATCCTGCGAACAACATATCATAATCCTGCTGCCACGTTTCGTGTTCCCTCTTCGCCATCCTGCCAAACGTCCGACAACCGATAACTTGCGACCGTTCTTGACCACTTTACTCGAGAGAATCAAGTTCCGTCGAACTAGTGTTATCCAATTCTCTTTCAGACCTATGGTGCCAATGCTCCTGATTTTTCTAGTTTCTAGTTTTCTAAATCGTCTTGCATTCTTGTAAAAGTCACTTGGCAACGATGGTACGAACAGACACATTGGAGAGTTTTCTCGTTTCGCTCTTATATTTTTTCCCTCTCCGTGTTTATGAAGGATTGTTCCCACGTCTTGCTTGCGTATATGGGAAGTCCAAAAATTTACTCGCACAAATGTCGAATGTGTACCATAGACCACAGATACATAGGGCAGATGAAACATAAGAATTTTATAGTCGATTCATTATTTTATTTTTCATACAAATTATATTGTTTACATATTTATATTTCATCATTCAATCATTTCCTCAATTGTCTTCGTCTCATCTCCTACACCATGTAGGAGGTTTTCTATTGCGGGCTCTAATTGTTTTCTCATCACTGGCTTCGATCCGAGCATCATCATCACTCTCGTCCTCAAGCGTGGTGAACTATCGCTGTCTTCAATTGCGCCTTCCCACCTGCTTCCACTTTGACATTCTCGTCAATAATAACATCGCGAACCGTGACAATCCGTTTCTCTTTGGGGTTCCAGATGCGGTATCCGTTTGCTCCATAGCATATAAAAAATAACCTTCCAACTTTTCTCGTCTAACTTTTTACGAGTTCCCTTTGGAATGTGGCAATATGCCGGAGAGCCGAAAACTCAAGTTTGAAACATTTGGTCGCTTACCATTTCATATTTCCGCAGGTGTTACCTATCGCGCTGGCGGGGCTCCTGTTCGTTAGAAACGCGGCAGTTTCAACCGCTTCTCCCCAAAATGTCTTACTTATACCGGAATCGAACAACATTGAACGAGCTTTTTCCACCAATCGCGACGACATCGTTTGTGAAGCTTGTGTGTGGAAATAAAGATTGGTTATAAAGGTTGAATTTTATGCGTTATAATTTCGTCGATCCGACAAGTATGTCGTCTACATACAATAACAAATACATTTTCTTGCCACCTTGACTTCTTAAGTAAAGACACAGATCATTTTTACTCCGTTGAAATCCGAGTTTTATAATTGAACTGTCAAATCTATCACTCCAAATTTTTGAAGACTGTTTGATACCATAAAGCGTCTTCTTCAAGCGGCAAACTAATCCGCTTCCCACTTCGTAGCTCTCTAGTTGTGACATATAAATTTCCTCAGAAAGGTCCCCATTGAGGAAAGCCGTTTGAACGTCCATTTGATGAATCTCCATGCGTTCTATGTTGGCCACAGCTAACAAGGTTCTTAGTGTGTCCATGCTGGCAACTGGAGAGTAGGTTTCAGAGTAGTCAAAACCACGACGTTGACTGAAGCCTCGTGCCACCAGGCGCGCCTTGTATTTTTCTGGCTCATTTCCATTTCCTGGTTTGATTCTAAACCCACTTGCAACCCACTTGCAAGATACCGCATGTCTTCCCACGGGAAGCTTCACCAGTTTCCAAGTGTTATTTCTCTTCAAAGAATCCTATTCCGTTTCTATGGTCGCATGCCACTGTGGCCAGTCATTCTTCTTCTTTAATTCTGCTACTGTATTTGGTAAATTGTCAACAAACTTAATTGCTCCCAAAGCAAATCCTGCGAACAACATATCATAATCCTGCTGCCACGTTTCGTGTTCCCTCTTCGCCATCCTGCCAAACGTCCGACAACCGATAACTTGCGACCGTTCTTGACCACTTTACTCGAGAGAATCAAGTTCCGTCGAACTAGTGTTATCCAATTCTCTTTCAGACCTATGGTGCCAATGCTCCTGATTTTTCTAGTTTCTAGTTTTCTAAATCGTCTTGCATCCTTGTAAAAGTCACTTGGCAACGATGGTACGAACAGACACATTGGAGAGTTTTCTCGTTTCGCTCTTATATTTTTTCCCTCTCCGTGTTTATGAAGGATTGTTCCCACGTCTTGCTTGCGTATATGGGAAGTCCAAAAATTTACTCGCACAAATGTCGAATGTGTACCATAGACCACAGATACATAGGGCAGATGAAACATAAGAATTTTATAGTCGATTCATTATTTTATTTTTCATACAAATTATATTGTTTACATATTTATATTTCATCATTCAATCATTTCCTCAATTGTCTTCGTCTCATCTCCTACACCATGTAGGAGGTTTTCTATTGCGGGCTCTAATTGTTTTCTCATCACTGGCTTCGATCCGAGCATCATCATCACTCTCGTCCTCAAGCGTGGTGAACTATCGCTGTCTTCAATTGCGCCTTCCCACCTGCTTCCACTTTGACATTCTCGTCAATAATAACATCGCGAACCGTGACAATCCGTTTCTCTTTGGGGTTCCAGATGCGGTATCCGTTTGCTCCATAGCATATAAAAAATAACCTTCCAACTTTTCTCGTCTAACTTTTTACGAGTTCCCTTTGGAATGTGGCAATATGCCGGAGAGCCGAAAACTCAAGTTTGAAACATTTGGTCGCTTACCATTTCATATTTCCGCAGGTGTTACCTATCGCGCTGGCGGGGCTCCTGTTCGTTAGAAACGCGGCAGTTTCAACCGCTTCTCCCCAAAATGTCTTACTTATACCGGAATCGAACAACATTGAACGAGCTTTTTCCACCAACGTTCTATTCATCAGTTTACTCACTCCATTCTGTTCGGGTGAGTAAGGTACGGTGAACTCAATATTGACCCCTTGCTGTCGGCAAAACGTATGCATATCTTTGCCGACATATTCTCCACCGTTATCCGAACGCAGGCGGGAAATCTTGCATCCAAATTTAACTGTTGCTTATGCCTCGTAATCCCTAAAACAGCTGGCAACCTCGTCCTTTGATTTGATCAAATATACCACTGTGAATCTCGACCAATCGTCAATAAAAGTGACTTGTACCTGAGTGAACGTACCACCGAATTTTGCTTTGTTCGTCCAATTTGTCCTTGTCATCGCTCAATAAGATAACTCCTTATTTTCACTCACTCTTATTTTTCCTCTCAGGCCAATCCGCCAGTTTGTGCCCTTCTTTTTGGCAACCGAAGCATTTGAATGGTTCCTTGACGGCCGTAGAAAACGCGGCGGGTTCACTTTTCATTGTACTTGAATCCGGCACAGTGCTTCTTCTTTTTATCTTCTCATCGAGGAGCCTACTTTTCACAAAATCCATAGAGTTGTTTTTCCGGCTGCGATTCAATTGACGTAACCACTGAACCGTATTGCGTACCCAACGAAAGTGGAAGCCGACAAACCACATCAATGTCGTCCATTACTCCACCAGCACTTTACAAAATGTTCCTACAAACTGCCACCCGTGTACCGCACCTCGTGTAACTGCAATCGTTTTGCAACACTTTTTCATTCAAGGATTTTCACTAACGAATCCCATATTTGCTTCGGGGTGTTAAGCCCTTGTAAATGTTCCAGTTGATCTTCATGGATTCGACACAATAATTGTTTTACACTTCTTATTTTTCTTCTCTAGGGCTTTTGCTTTTCGCTGAGCACTCTTCCTTCTCGTGTTCTCCCATTTTTAGATTATTTCACGACACTACGGAATTAACTCGATTCGACCGCTACGCGTCCAGGAAGCGATCCAGGGCCCAAAACCTATGGGAGTTAAGAGATTTCGGATAGGAAAATAACTCGATTTAGTTCGTTTGAAAACGCGTGTTTATTCTTGTGAGTTTAATTTGACAATGGCGAGTGGAGAGAGAAAAACGGAACAGGAAATAATAGCTTGACATTTTGGTTGTCAGTTATGTTCACATACCGAGGGATACGTCAGTAGTAATAACAGTATACACTGAATGAAAATTGCACTCTTAATACTATTGGCTGTTATTTTTTTTTTTTTCATTTTTTTTTAATAAACTATGAAGTGGATTTTTTTTATATGTCATACCCACAAAGTACCTATTTAGGAACAAAGGTCATTTTTTATTTTTCTAAAAAATAAACCAACGATACTGAAATGGAAAAATGGTATACAAATTACCTACTTTCACGTAGTATTGATTGGAATACCGAGAACTTTGAAAAAACTTTAAATATTGGAACATTTTGATTTCAAATAGGGTTGTCCATCAGTGCAATCTGAACTGTTGATTTTACGACCCAAATTATGGTCCCGAACTTGGAAGTCGCCTCCAGACGTCGTCACAATACATCTGTCATCACGGATTGCGTATATGTGGCGATCACAGATTTGAAAATGTGTACATATTTCCATATAAACGCGCACTAGAGCGCGTTGCGCTGTGTGTTGACCTTTGTTACAAAGAGTAACGTAATTGAAGCTGAATAATGTTTTGTTTTTTTCTTTTACGTGATAAAGGTAAGATGGTGATTACAAATTCACATTAATTTCTTTGTAATTGATAATGCTAGTTAATTAGGTATTCAATAATGTTAGTCAATTAGAGTAAAAATGAGTAGCTTCCTTTGTTCTCAACTAGTTGGAAACAAACTAATCGACATGCTACCAAACAATCTCATCTTCATCTTGAGTTTATCTAGTGAACAAGTAAGCCTGTCCAGAGACCCGTGTTCAGTTAACCAAGCCATGGTCATTCTTCTTTCATAATCTCATGCATATTCCAAAATGAATGTTCAGCATTATGTAACTTTCCGCTCATCATGAGTACTCTGTACTCATCAATAAAAGAGTCGGGCGATTCAATTTCGTTGCACAAATCCGACTGTTGCACAATAATATTGTACGTATGTGGACAACCTTTTATCACATTGTGCAGACATTTGCACAGTAATATTGAGTGTGCATGGGCAACTTTATATGCTCCCGTGACCAACTGATTAGTTGCATTTGTAGTAGCTTAACGTGACATACCACCTGTTTTTGTAGCTAACGGAAACAGATGGAATGGCGCAAATTGCACAGACGACGCGAGATAGCGCAGCGCTTCTAAGACGCAACTCGCGTGGCGCTGTGGCTGAACCACAGTTTCTCGTACTGGTCGTGCCAAGTGTGGTGGTTGTGTTGGTGAACAATTATGTAACGCCGTGAGTCTGTCATTGTATGGTTGAGCTGATCGGGACGATGTGTGTTAGTCAGCATTGTATGCGAGTGGCACGTTATTTACACCATACTGCGACTCAAAACGCGCACCATCCCGCGACATTTGTAGCATATGAGACATGTTGGTAGTTTCGTGATAGCTTACGAGCACTATACGCTTCTCACCTTGCACCTAGCCTTAACATTCGAGCAAAAGGAATATTCTAATGCCGAAAAGGGTGACAATGTGTAATTTACAACATGTGTATCGATAAGATAGCAATACTCTTACGCCTAAATGGATATTGCGTAACATACAACAAAATTATCGTGGGATAAAAATGCACACGAAAAAAAATCGGCTCTGTTACAGCTAAATGAGCCTAATAAAATAAACAGATGTGATTAAAAAAATGGTGGGGGCTCGGGTTCGTTTCTCGTTTCGCCCGGGGGATTTTTTATCAATGGAATTTCTTCTGACTTGCACGGTGGTCACGCTTGCCACTTAGAATATATTCGAGGCCTGTTATTTGGCATAGAAATCTTAATTAAGTACTTATAAAAATGATACAAGTAATACTAAATTGAGACGACGTAGATCCTCTAGGAATGGCATTTAGGAGAAGAATATAATAAGAATAGAATATGAAGAAGACGTAGAAAAAGGCCCGCTTCATGGATTCCCCATCCTTTGAACGATAATGAATCCGTGACTCTCTGCTCACAATGTCAATGTCTTTATACTATGAGTTTCTTTCCTGAAAAGTCAGCCTGCCTCAAGCGGCCTGACGAAATTTGGTTTCCGCACTGCTGCAATTTCGTTATAATTTTACATTTACACGATCACATACTCTTAATAGAAATATGGAAAATGTGCCGTCAATATTTTCATCAATATTTCAACAATCTAGTATAGATAGATAATACATTTTCATGCAACCTTAATCGAATATTTTTTAATAAAGCGTCGTGCACAAATTACGTAACGCGAGAAGGGGGGGAGGGAGTCGAGGTTGCATTACTTACTGTGTGTCAGAGCGTTGAACTTGTTTTTATCTACAGATGCGTGAATCTCAGACCACGCGTGAAAACACGTGTCACTTAAGCAGATAAAGTTATTGCAAATGAATATAATATGCATAATTCTAGATCAACATGTCAAGAAGGCCTATCTCCTTTCATCGATTCTCTTCATCGGCTCCCTCTTTCGATAACAACGGCCTTTCAGACAGACTTCACTCCAGTTTTGCCATGTAATTTGATAAACGAGGTTCCCTTTCACACTCCTTATCGTCGAACACATCAGAAAATGATGTTACTGCTGAGTTATTAATGAAAGAGAAGGTAGATGAAGAGAATCGATCATAGAAGATAGGCCCTTTTGACATGTTGATCTAGAATTGTTTCTTTCAACCGAGTGCTATAATTGATGCCAGGACGCCTCTATATATACCTCTTTATATACCTATATTCTACATTGATATAAGGGATATAAGCGCCATGATTGATGCTGGCGTGATGCTGAATGACGTTAGCAAAATCTCAAGCAGAACTGTCATCGATATGTTGGCTCCTGTCAGTTAAATCGGGGTTCTCTAAAGGGACTCTAATAAATAATAATGACATTACTTCGTCAGAATGACAATAACAATGATCGTGTAAGGTTAACAAAATTGATATGCAATAATGATGCAAATCCGGATTTTCTGATCTCGCTCCATCATTACTGTAAAAGAGCAGGGACACTATCATTCGAGGTGTCTAGGGTACTGTGAGACATCTTGTGTTAAAATCTATGTTTGTGAGGTGATTTACTCGCTATCAGGTTAGTGGGTCCAAGACAATTTAAAATTCTTAAAATTTGAATGAAAATTATTATTTACTGTTACTTGAATGCATAAAACACGTAGCACTGAACCTTACTTGACCAATTTTTAATAATTTTTCTGAAATCCCTACCAAAACTCATTAGTATAAAAAAAATTACCACCAGAATTAGGTTTAGCTCAAGACTTTTTCACCATTTACGAAAAAAACTGTTACTCTATTATATAGAGCTACATATTTGATGCGAAAAAAATTATTTTCATTTATACTTTTTGATTTTAAAAGTTTGTTTCTTCTACCTGAAAACCCGTTGTCATTTTCGCTTCACAACGATGAAGCACGAAGCGAAAATTGTTAATTCGCGATGGCGACGATACAGTGTCGACATCTATTGCCCAAATGAGTGGGTGAGCATACGGGTAAGATACGGTGTCGACATTTACGAAGGTATTGAATTGGTAATGAATCGAACATAAGCTATTGAGATTACTATTGAAAGAATTTCAAAATGGTTTTCGAATGCTCATGACATATTGTTCTGAAGTGGAGGTGATCTGGCGTAGGGGTAACATCCATACCTCTCACGCTCAAGATCACGAGTTCAATTCTCACTCCCGATATTCTTCCAAAAAAGGAAGAAAAAGTGACGAACCAGCCAAAAGTGTTGAAAATCACTATAATACAGAAAAAAAAATTGTTCTGAATGTTCTTCATCCATCACTGAAAGACATTATAATAACAGATCGAATTGTTGAAATTATAATTAGAAACCATTATTAGCAACAACTTTCGTTCTAGATTTTTTCATAGTTTGCATAAAACCTTTCAAGTTATTGATGAGGATATTCATACGATATAATAAAATTGATTTTCATTGATAATTTTCATTTCGAAAATGTGTTAATTTCTCTTACGGCTATGAAAGCAAGAGTTGCTGCATTCCTCAAAGCAATAAAAATGATCGTGTAGGGTTCAAGAATAATGATAATGCCGAATGGAGTGTGTCTCGCTAGTATTGCCCAAGACGGGTCTATGGTACTAGGTGAGGCCGTTTCGTCACTAAGTTGGTTAGTGGAGCGGTATATGAAAACAGCACGGAAGAAAGTAGAAGGGGAATTATTTGCTTGTAGCGTGAAAGAGACAGACTGATCACCAGCGAGCTTCGGCAATAGCGTATTGTGTTTTGTTTACAAACAAAACACAGTAGACTTCCAAGATGGATGAAGAGTGGTTTTAGCAAGTTGGCCCACCTTAGTATATACTTCTAGGCGCCTTGGTATTGCCATTACTGATAATGTCAATGCTACTGATCGTGTGAGGGCCGCCTAAAGACGTCACCCGGGTGGTTTCTTCGCTGATTGATGTTGGGAACTCCTCGGTTGATTTTACTTCAGTGTAAGAAAGGGGTTTTAATTGCTCTACACTATCGGCTTTCCAGTTTACTCGTGTTATCGATAATCATGTTTTTGTTTTGTTTTTTTTTAAATACTCGATTGCTCAGTTTTCTCTAGATTGTCGTCTGTGGTGGACAGAAATTTGTGTTGGGTGCTTGTTTCTCTCGTGGTGCATTGTGAGTGAAAATTATTCATGCTTTTGCAAAACTATGTCAAGTGAACGAGAACTCCAGTTGCTCTTTAATACTTTAAAATAGTGGTTAAGTGAAGTCCTATTCGTTGTGGAGATAGTTAAAAACTATTCTGCTTTGGGAATACTAACAGTTTGAAAGTGCCACAACATGCGTTGACGTAATTATTCGATAGTGTATCTAAAAATGGGCAGCACATTCCGTCAAAATGGTGTTTGTTGGATACAAGTTTCTCATTACCCATTTCCCACAACACAAATGTATCACGTAGACGTGAAGTTAGTGCAAGAGGAAACATCGAGCAGTTAATTTTGTACAAGTGTTTATACAATCCCACCAGCGTTTGTTAGTTATATTTTGATTGACATTATAAAATATGAGAATGGCAATGCATATGCAATTTATTCGAAATAGCGAAAATATTTTCATATTGTCGATGGAATAACCAGCTTCACACCGCTGATCTGCATTTGCAGTTTAGTAAAAATATGGTTGATTGCATTTCGTAATTGAATGCTGTATTATAACACTTGTGAATTGTTGAGTATTCCTTTTTTGATTACAATTTTTTTTATTGAACCTCGGCATTTAAAATTAGAAAATTTATTTACAAGTGCATTTAAACAGCTAGCCAATGATATTTCGCAGTCTACAAATTGAACCCAGCTGGCATTTGCCATGCTATAGATTCTGATTGTTGTTTTGAATAAAATTATGAACCGTTCAAGACAACTGTAAATCAAGTTATCTTCGGGTTATTCTGATATTTAATATAAATATGATCTAAGATGAGAGATGAAAATGCTTCGGATAACTTCGGGGCAAGCATGTTTTTATATTTGAACGAGATGATTTGTTGGAGATTTGAGGTTTGTGTTTTAGTAAGTCTGTAAGATTTTATTAACAGAATGAAACAAGCGAGAGCAAGAATTGAGCAATTATCTGTTAGCTTATTAATTATATAAAAAATAAAAAAAAGGAATGAATAGTGGCAAGTCGCATTTTCTTTTCGTTTTTCATCGAGCGAAGAAATTTCTATTGATCTCCAACATGGTATTGTGTATTGTTTGGATTGATATGCCTATATTACACTCGAAATCGTTTGTCGAACAAACCCCATTCACATTTAGATGAGCCATATGCGAACCCTTGTAGCCATAGGATATTCATTAAAAAGCCAACAACCTGTTGATGGTATTTTTTATCCTTTTGTCCTTTGTGACGTTTTGCACTCCGCATACACTCTCGTGGGACATCCTAGCTCTAGCACACCACTCGGAAATCCCCTCTTATGGGATATCATGTTTTCTATTGATTACAAGGAATTACGATTTTTCAGCGTGACAATTTACAGAAAAATCCTGTGGGCAATCGTTCCATATTAATTTAGTTAAATTAAATTCAGTTTCGAGCGTCTTTTTTGTAAGTGCACTGCAAGCTGAAAACATGTGTTTCGCTATCTTGTTTAGACATCGTATCTTATCACATTGATTGGAAACAAGAATACTTTGTGATCTTTTTTCAAATCATCCATTTTAAAAATTGTAAGGAATCGCAGGACGTGAAATGGTTTCGTATGTGAAAGCTCTAGAATTGGCTTTCAGTCCAAATTTCAGGGCTTGATGTGCTCGTTAATGGCCAGAGCTGTGAGCACTCACTAGGAAACAGTTAAGAATATGCCTGGATTTCAGTGGATCCGTTAGATTCCCGCAAAACGCACAAGATGTGTCCATTGTGATCAGCCATGGTTATTCTTTGATGGTACAATTCTCCCATTGTCTTGTTTGCATATTTTTTTTATTCCATTTATTCATTTATTAGGCTCATTAGCATTTTAGCTGTAACAGAGCCGGGTTTTAATCGTGTACATGTACATATGTTTATGTTTCTATAAATTGTAAATTACACAGTAGTAGTGTAGCCATTTAGGCGTTAGATTTTCTGTTCCATCAAATTATGGTAAATTACACAGTAGTATCTATTTAGGCGTAAGGGTATTCTTTCTGTTCTTCCATTGTTCAGCAGACCGGACAGCGGAGACAGTTGATATTGATCATTGTTGGATTATTCATAGATCAGCAGCCCGATGTTTCTTGCAGAGCAGAGCAGTTGTATGGATGAATCGAGCTTTGTTCCACCGTGGATCGATTTCCATCGCTGATGATGGTTGCGTGGACGTAGTTATTCTATAACAACACAAAGATGGTCTATTGAGGGCCCTGAGTTTGAACTCACGATCGATCGCTTGGTAAGCGAACGCGTAACCAAGTGGCTACGAAGACCCCCTTGTTTGCATATATTATACATGATTTTCTATTTGGCTATGGTATATTGCAATTTTTCTAAGATGACTAGAATAAAAAAAAGACCAATTAGCATAGAAAACTAAGCGGTTATATAGTCGCGATATTCGATTACGCTTCATACGCATACTGATAGTTTTTCTTTTTACATTTTTAGGTACATCTGCTTCGTACATGATCTACGCAAAAGATGTGACATATTTTTACAGGATAAAAAAGTACAAGGTGTTCAAAAATGTCGAAAGATAAGGACAATTCTCCTAACTGTAATGTGGTGTGTTCAATAAGCAGTTACAGCGACACTCGCCCTTCGACCAATAATAAAACAGTGAGTATAGCAAAATTTGGATTATTTTCAGTAACGTATGAATCAACAAATCTGCAGGTTTCCTATGATCCATCTGCCTACATACAAAAAGTAAGGACAACAAGAGCAGCTCCACCAAAACCGGCCTACGATCCATTACAGTTTGTACAATCAAAACCGTGCAATTTAGTGAAATCTGCTCAGGAGCAGGCGAAAAAAGTTGAAACGATAAAAAATTTAAAAGATGATAAGATAGACGAACCCGAGGAATGGCAATGCGTATGTATTGGATTTTGTTTTATCTTTACTAGCAATTATTATGGGTAAACACTATCGGCTTTATTCCTGTTTCCACTTCACGGTGAAAACGAAATGAAGTGTATCCGCGATGACAACAGTACGGTTATTATACAGTAGAACCCCCATTATCCGCGAGCGGATGATCCGTGGTGCGGTTTATCCGCGAACTCGAGTTACATAGTAATTTTATAAACCTATCCTAAATTTGACAATGAGTGGTATGTTTTTGTTCTTCTGTTTTGGTCATAACTTTCACATTATTTGACTACTGGTGTACACGACCTTTCAGATGGATAGTTCAATGATTCCTGTATTGATAAAACATTGTTTTCATACTGAAATATCTGGTTTTTGACGTGGGACTACGTCTAACCGGAGTATATGGGGGGTAAAACGAAAACCTAAACACAGAACATGCAGGAAAAAAAGAAAGATTCCGAATGCTTATAACTCGAACATTTCTTACTGGATCGGAAAGGTGTTTGCATCAATTGATAGGGGATATTTCTACGCTTCTATTGCAATTATTAAAATGTTGTTTTTCATTAGATAAACAATTGAATAACTGTAAAATGTTAAGCAATATCTAAACGCCCTAACTGCCTAGTTTTGATTGGCCCGATTTACGGATTCCCCAACACAGCCATCAAAACCAAGCAGCCTTGGGAAATCTGCATTCCAAATACATGAAAGAATGGGGACTTTTGTTCTCACCGATATGTGTTCCCTAACACAGACTTCAAAACCAAGCAGCGTTGGAGGAATCGCATTGCAAATACATGAAAGCCGGGGCTTTTTTGTTCCGACTGAAATATGTTTCCGTAGCACAGACTTCAAATTCATGGAGCGTGGGGAAATTGGCGTTGCAAATACATGTAAGTCGTGGGCATTTTTGTTCCCGCTGAAATGTGTTTCCCAAACACATTGAATTCGGAAATTGTTTCATTCAATCAAAAATTTAATCAATTCAAACAAATGATTGCTAAGCCAAGGTAGTCCCACGTCAACCTTGCGGTTATATCATAGATATAAACCACACATTTTTTTTGTGTCTCATTTTTAGTCATTTGTTGTGTTATCCGCGATTTTCGTGATCCGCGGTGAGCTAGCCCGACTATTCCGCGGATAATCGGGGTTCCACTGTATTCCTATGAAGTTTGATATTTAACGCTCTTTTAAGCTAAGCTTTTAAGCTAAAAAAAAAAATTACGCGACTATTTATACTCCAATACATTCTATGTCAAACCGATATACTGGTTCTCAGATTTTTGTAAAAAAGTGGTAATTTGGTTCTTTACCGCTAAACATTAGACCCGTATTTTTCCATTTTTTATTCAGGGTGATTAAGGGCATTTCCAGTTCAGGGTGGTCCGAAAAATTAACTTTTTCTTCTTTTTTCCAAAAATGAAATTTTTCAAAAACCATAACTTTTGAAGTACTGTACCGATTCCGATGATCAACATATCAAATCAAAGGCAATGAACTAGTCATCCTCATAAAACCTTACACTTACTCTTGCAAAAAATTGGATTTTGTTTTTATTATTATTGATTGCATTTGTTTTTTTATAGTTTACATAGTCTCGAGACAAAGGGCGCTTTATTTTTTTTTTATTTTGCTTGGAGGCTGAGGTTTTCTACATGACGTTTCTAAAAATCAGAGCCAATTTTTGTTCTTGAGTTATGATTTTTCAAAACTAGCCGATGGTGCGAAAAATCAATGTTCGCTCCCTTTTTTCCACCACAAACATTCATAACCTTTGAACTACTGAACCGATTTGAATGATCGACATATCAAATTAAAGTCAATGGGCGATTCTTGTTTAGGAAAATATCGCACTTGTAAAGGAGATAGAGTCTGTTTTAGTAATTATTGGTTGAAATTGTTTTCCATGTTTTAATTGTTTTCGGACAGACTTCAAAATGCAACTCGGTGCTGATGCGCAACAAGATTTTTGCACCCAGTTGAGCTCTCACTCCTTGTGTACACATGCGCTCTGGTGAATGAGCACGCTCCGAAACACAGATGAAATGTTTTGTTGTCAGCGCCGTTTTTGCGCCCAGTTTTGCGCTGAATTTTGCGTCGTATTTCTATACTGCGCGCTAGAATCTGGATTGCTCTCTCTGTTGAGATATTCTTCTTCACACAAGCGTATACGGTTCGTTTGGAGACGCGCTGTTGTTTTTATGCTTTGTTTAGAACAAGCGAAGACATAGCGGGCGCTAGAATTTGATGTGTATGTGTATGTGTATAGAATGAGGCGCGCATCACACAAGTGAGAAGAGATGTCTAGCATCTGGATTCTGCGTCGGGTACATTTTGCGCTGTCGTGTTTATGAATTTTGTGCACTTCACACCAAGAGAGAAAACGTGTTTGCTTTGAACGCGCGCTGATGAAAAATAAACTCAAGCGCAACGCTGCGTATGTTTTCTGAAGACTGATTTCGGGACCTAGGGAACATATTTTAATATATTTTTTCTTGAAAACTGAGGTTTTTTCACATAACACATCGAAATATCAGAGAGTCTGAGAATGTTTTTTTTCGGTTCCGGATTTTTCAAAGTTAATATGTGTTTTCGTTTTTCGTTTTCGTTCAATATTTCCATGCGACTATAGTACACCTGTTACTTTTCGCCGATGGAGAAAGATAAAGATATTCCGAGATTTCAAATGATGTATATTTTAATATCCCGCGACAAACAATATATAAGTTTCATTCACAATTTATATTTATGTGACTTTCGTTTAGTTTTTATTCTCCGGGTTATTTCCATCCTTTACCCTCATATTCAATCTACCACTAGTCCTAGGAAATTAATATTCCGTTATTATAGGTTTTTATTAGCAAAATTATAATTCCTTTTACCCTTTGTTCGATTCGTAGGATATAAGAATTTCAGGTTAAGCTCAAATAATAGTCTTAGTTAATATATATTAATCTACAATAGAATTTTAAATTTTCATTACAATAGGCGTTACATTTTAATCACAGTTTTCCTTACTGTGATACGCTCAATAATTTTAAGAAATTATTTTTATTTTAGAAAAAATTTTTAGGATAATCAATTCAGTTTTACTGCACTGCAAGTTCTACGCATGGAAATCGCCTCTATTCATTTTATTATATACCCAATAGATTTTGTTCGCTTATCCATCCGTCATTCTACGGCATGGGCGTGCGGCTTTGACTGGGGCACATATATCTTAGGAGCAACACAACACCGAGGGGTTGTAACAACACCTATGTAACTAGAATCCAATTGTTACGCAAGAGTGGTATTTTTCCAACTCATTGGCTTCAAATTTATACATTGATCATCTGAATCGGCTCAGTAGCTCAAAAGTTATGAATTTTTGAGAAAAGTCATTTTTTGAAAAAAAAAAAAAGGAGAAAAATGATTTATTATTAACACGTTGACTGCCACGTCAGTCATCGGTGACTGACGCCGAGTTTTCACTCAGGCTGCGTCAGTCACCAGTGACTGACAGTATAACATATGATAATAAGGTTAACTCATATATTCATATAACCTAATAAGCATTCCCTTTTGAACAAAAATACGATGAAAAAGAAACGATGGCCCTCATAAGTTTAAAAACTTCCATAGAGTCGCACTCAACGTGTTAAATTTAAAAAAAAAATATGGCGCCCCGATCCAATTTCTGCGCAACTGCGCCTTTTTAAGAGAAGCTAATTGGCTTCAATTTAATATGTTAATCATCGGAATAGGTCCAGCAGTTCAAAAGTTATGAATTTTTGAAATAAAATAATTTTCGGAAAAAGGTCAAAGATCAGATTTTTCGGACCACCCTAAAATGGAAATGGGCACCCTAATGAAAAAATAAAAAATAAGAATAAATTACCACTCTTCACGAAAATCGGAGAACCACTATATCGGTTTGGCATGGAATGGCTGAATATATATCTCGCGCGTCTAATTTTCTTTTACTTTCACAGAACTTAGATAATTGGAAATCATCGAGAAGGAAACGTGTCGAGCATATAATCGATCGTGTGGTAGAGGTGAAAAAAATCGAACTTGAAGAACACAATCGACAAAGAAGAAAATCTAAAACATTCAACGAGATGATTGAAGAACGGTGAGTAATATAAATTAGATATTGTTTTCTTAATTAATTTAATATGTATGATGAACTGTGAGTAATTCCTGGATCGTATGCTTGACATGCATACGACCAATTGATTACCCACAGCGACCAGGATTGCTTTGTAGTGTTTGCTCTCCACGTCTGAATGAGCACGATGGGACGATGAGAATTTTTAGCAGCAATTTGTGCCGAACCACGTTGTCTCGGTAAAAACTAAACAATGAATTGAGACCGAATAAAATAATGCTAGGAAGGCCTCGATCTAGAGCAGCTATACTCAATCTGCGGCCCACCAGGCTCGTTTGGTAGGCCCGCCTAGCCTGTTATCATTTTGTATGTGTAACAATCACGAAAACTTAGAAATCATTTGGGAAACATGAGATAAGAATAACGAAGTTTAACACATTAAACATTACACATCTACATATTAGTTAGTTGTTTAGTTAAGCGGTATTAGTAGATTAAATATCTATTAAATACATTTAATCCGAACGTTAGGGCTAATCCTGTCGACATTAGTGAATAAAAATGAAAATATCGATATGAAAATATGAATATAAAATCATTACCTTTTTTTGACATTATTATCACCGGCCACGGGAGCAATATTATTTTTTTCACATTAGAGAATTTAAATATAAGAATAATTTTTTTCATAGAAAACCGAGAAAACCGATGTTTATGTTGCTTCTATCCATATTGTGATCAACAATATCTCCTATTACGGCTGCTTCTCTTAGTCTTATGTTTCCATATATTATCCTTCGGAATATTATATTTTATGTTTTGTTTTATTTTTTAGCAATTCGAGACGTCACATACCTTTGCCTATATATACCGATGACGACAATGATTTGACAGACCTAGGAATATGCAGCCCTGATGTACGCTTTAATTGTAAGATTATAATTTTTCTTAGAATTTTATTTTTGAAAACAATTTCAGTCATCAAGTAAAATTAACCCGAACGTAACGAGAGATGAACAACCAGATAGCAATCCAACCACTACCATCGATTTGAGTGAATACACGTACGAGGGCGCAATTGAAGATTACAAAAGTAGAATATCACGAGCTGGACATGGTGTTAGAAAAAGTGAAATCAATCAATGTAAACAGATATACTCTGACGAAAATCATAACGTAGGGAATTCATATGCACACAAACTTGGAGTAAATACAAAAAACGATGAATATAAGGATAACACACTATTGTCTGATATGCCCAAAATTGACATATTGAAGCGAAAAGAATTGTTTGAAAAGGAACAAATAAATTGTGCATGTGAAAACAAGCGTCACTCCACGGACTTTGTCAATACTGTAAGCATGAGGGAGCGATTATCGCAATTACAACTATGTCAAACAAATGATTCCAAAGAGAACGAAAATGACATAGGTATAATTAATTCGCGAACGGGTATTGTGAGAAGTAGATCAAAACTGTTCGAAGCAGAGATAACCAGTACTGTCGGAAATCCTGAAATGACACCGAAGGACTCCATCAATTTTTCATCATCTGCAAAACATAATAATATTCAAGGGGTTGTAAAGGACAATAACCCTGCTGCTTTGGAAAGCATTACCAATTCGGTATCTGTTGAAAATATAGCAAACGATTCCGATGTTACAGAGAGATCAAGTGTTGCGAATATGTATGACACAATTCTAACGCAACATCAAATACCAGAACCGACAGATATTGAAAACGTGGACACGGACCACGAAGATAGTGGTGTCCATACTACGGATGTATCTTGTTCAGTTTCCCAAACCGAGGATCAGAATGACGAAATAGGGCAGCACATTGAAGCCACAGCGACAATAAAGCTTAACGCTGTGGATGATTCTGACGAAACGATATTTTTAAGGCAACGACGAAACGTTGAAAAAACTTACGTAATCGACGCTGATAATTTTATACAAGTAGATAGCGATGATGCGAATAACGACAATGTAAGTTTTCCAACATAGCGTGTGGCGGATGCAAAATGTTGAATCTTGTTTTAGGTTGACTAATGCTACTAATGCAGTTTGATTAACAATGGCGCAGGGTCAAATTTCATGAATTGATGGTGACGGTGGTGGTGGATAGGAATCCAATTTAAAAATTATTATTAATATAAATTTTCCCTTTTCGATAGACTGCACTAACATTAGTCCTAATGTGGTATGATTGAGAAAAAAAAATTACGTTCAACGAATAGTTTGCTGGGACCCGAGAAAGAAATTCAGACATTTTCAAGGCACAAGGCACGCCTGTATCAGACAATATCAACGCTGGCGGGCTCATATCCAGTGATCCCTGATCGTTCGATTAATCGAATACTTCATACAAAAACCGATTATTAATCGCACGAATACTGTACAACCAATAATCGAACGAATAACTCGCGTCGATAAGTCGATCCAAATTCAGAGAAAAATGCTGGTATGGCCACAGCAGCTTTAATTGTTTTAGAGGTGTTTCGATCATATTGAATTTACAATGTAGTGGCTGATTCGACCTAGTAAACGCCTTGGTCTGCATGTTGTTGTCAGTGGACGTTTGCTTTGTCAATACAGCGAAGTATTTCAGGATTATTTACTGCTATTTTTGCATAAAAACCACCGTAATAATTGCGTAGTCCACGAATCGGAAACTGGTTGTAATTCATGCGAAAATGATTTTAATTTTGTAAAGGAGTGATAGTTTACCATCTTATTCTACTCATTCTGATCTACTCATATTGTAACGGAACAATATTATAGAATGTTGACTTATGCAATTTTAGTTGAATATAAACCGGAATGGATGATTTTAATAGCTGTAGTGTCGGAAGATGATCCGTTTTTTCTATTTCAATATAAATAATAGAAAATGCATATTGCAGCTAAACATTTCTGAAGTTTCTAAATTGTGTTATCGACCGACTATTTGGCATGGTAACGGGCAGCGATGCCAATCATCCTGATTTTTCAGGATTTCCCAGACTTTTAGGCACGTTCCCTGATATCCTGACAAACACTCTATTTTCCCTGGTTTTACTGAAATGATCCTGATTTATTCTGATTTTTGTATTTACTTCATCAGAATAAAAAATATCCGCAATAATAATAATGGGATCCATGCCAAAGATTCCTTGATTGGAACTGGGAGCTGTCATAATTCGCGTTGATGGTGTTGAGCTTCCAAATAAAATAGCGCTAAATATAATAATTGATTTTCAGGAGGAATGAACACGGTTTTAAAAAATAAATTATGAATGGAAATTAACTTCTCCTTATCAAATTAGTATTCTATGCAAACTAAAACCACTTTTTCATGTGGTGAAAAAATCTCATAGGAAAATTATGTCTGAAGACACAATTCGTACCAAAAATCGGCACGAACTTTCTGGACAACTCAATATGAACTATCCTGATTTTTTTTTCATTCTTTCTGATTTTTGAAAATTATAGTTGGCAACCCTGGTAACGGGTATTTCAATAGTAGACCGATAGGGACAGCAAACGACGCCATATTTTTCCCGCTCTCTTGACATTTCTCTTCAGTAAGGTTTGCCATTTTAAAATGAAATCTACGTCCAATTTATGGTCGTCATAATCGTCCTGTCAGATCAACAATTGAGCGTCTAGTGGGAAAATTTGAATCCCCAATACCAGTGAGACAAAGAAGTGCCCTCAGTGTCGAGAGTATTGCTGCCGCTAGCGCATCATTTGAGGAAGAGCTAAATTAATCTCTCACATGTCGTTCTTAAGCGTTGGGCATCTCTGTGACGTCGTTGAGGCGAATTTTGTGAAAAGATCTTGGCCTACATTCTTACAAGATCCAATTGACGCAAGAACTGAGACCGCTTGGCCAGCAGAAGCGTATTATGTTCGTGAAATGGGCTGAGCAACAACTTGAAAATAATCCGGATTTTCATCGAAAAATCAGCTTCAGCGATGGGGCTCATTTCTGGCTGAATGACTTCGTCAACAAGCAAAATATGCGTTATTGGTCAGGCAGCAATCCACACGTACTCCATGAGTTGCCATTGCATCCCGAAAAAAATACGGATTGGTGCGGTTTATGGTCCGGCGGTGTCATTAGGTCGTACTTCTTCCGTCATGATCAAGACCGGCACATTATTGTGAATGGGAATCGCTAACGCTCAATGATAACCGAATATTTTTAGCCCGAATTGGATGATATGGACTTGAACAATATGTGGTTTCAACAATACAGCGCCACTAGCCACACAGCGAATTTAACCACCGATTTATTGAAAACTAATTTTGGTGAGCGTGTTATCTCACGAAATGGCCCAGTCAATTGGCCGCCTCGGTCGTGCGATTTGACGCCTTTAGATCATTTACTGTGGGACTACCGCAAGTCTATGGTCTATGCCAACGAGCCAGTGACAATTGATGAACTTCATACGAATATCGAACGTGAAATTGCAGCAGTATCGGCCGATTTACGCTTGAAAACCGTCGAAAATTGGGTTCAGGGTCTGGACTTCTGCAAGCGTGCCAGTGGTGGCCATGTAAAAGAAATCGAGTTCCATACATAATGGCATCAAATCAAATGTACTTTCACGTGAATAAAGAATTTCATTGATATCCAAAACCGTTTTTGTTTTATTTGAAAAAAAAAACCTTTTGTGGCGCTCTTATTGAAAAACCCGATATTACTAGATGATATCTACTGATTACAGTACTTCGGCGATTTCTTCATTCTGGTGGATTGAATGATTTACTACTATCAATAAGAATAGCTGGCTCGCTCCCAGTTTGTCTTCACGAAAATCGAATATATAAAATAAGACGGAATGATACTTTAATTGAAAAAACCAGGATTCTGCAAAGAATCGTTTTATCCTATCACGTAAAAAATCTGTGTGATACGGAAAAGTTACCTTTAGTTCGACATTTAGCTAATTGGACAGACCTGTAATGCGACACGTATAATGGGACATTTTCGCCTCTAACGGGTGTTAAATAAAAACTGAGAATTTTTTCAATAACATGTAAAAAAAAATTTTTTTTCATCGATTTCAGTATTATTATCGATGAAAAAATTTCAGTATTATGTATCTATTTCAGTATATTAATAACATAACTCAAATTATGGATCCAGATTGGAAGTTCCGCTCTCATCGCGAATGTCCAATTACAGGTCACAATCGCCTCCAATGCGACACTGAATGTGCCTCGGTATGTCGAATTAGAGGCAACTCATCGCATTTTCATTTCAATAATGATTATCATTGTTTCGGAAGGAATTTTTTGCACGATGCAAAGCTTGTTTTCATTTTCAAAGCTGACGAAGGGATATTACAAACATGTCGGTAAACCAAACAGCATCCGCAGCACCACTAGTTGATAGAAATAATTACAAGTACAAATAATTATAACGGCAAAAAAATTCTAGCAAATTAGTAAAATTAGTCTAACTAATTATTCCTCTTTAGTTATATTTTGGGCGATTAATCGTATCGAATAACGAACAGCTGAAAAATATTCTATTAGTTGATGAGCGATTAATTTCAAAAACCAGGGATCACTACTCATATCGTCTTGTTAAAAATTAAAAAATTCTCTGTTTGGAGATACCTAAAGCTTGGTTGATTGGTTCAACAACATTCAATAACAGCTATGGATGTTGGTAATATGACCGATTTTTTCTGATTTAGAAATGATCATGTTTTGAGACCCAACAAGGCTCGATGTTTTGAATACTTCTGTTTTTTTCGAAAGTTTTAACCATAACACTTTTTTGATACTGGCTATGGATAGTTAAATTAACTACAGCATACAAGGACAAACTTAAACGTCATGTTAATGCAGGTCTTTGGTTGGGTTTGGTTTGGTTAGTTACAGTTCAATGCAAGCAAAATCATTTCATATAAAAGGTACCGATCACTCTATTAAAGTAACACATTTATATTAATTCTATTTTGCAGGTCCTTGACGATGCATTGGAAATTGCCTTCCAACAGATAGATAACATGGACGGAATTGATACACAAACAAAACAATCAACAGAACCGGAGCCAATTTATCACAACATTATGTGCAATCAGGAAGGATTATCACACGGTATTTCAAAGCCCACAAACGATGTTGAACCCTACTATCAAGTTCCCAAAGTACCACATGAACCTTTTTACGAAGTACCAAAGACTATTCCATTGTATGAGAATATAGCTATGTTTCATCCCACTTTACGCAAAGAAGATACTACAGCTAACGATGGCTTAGAATACACAATCCGCATGCACAATCCCGAACCACCGAAGGAGAAACCCCCACCTCCACCAGTCCATTATGAAGACGCAGCCTTGGGAGATAACAGCTTCAGCAGTAGTAATTCAACGAATCGCATAAAGAACACAATTCGTAGTAAACGATCGAGCTTTCTTGCTATGGATGCTGTGCTATCGTTGGATGAAACATCAAACGAGCTTGATGCAGCTTCTTCTCCTAGCGTACATTCAACTCTTCACAATGAACAGCTTAAAAGCAGCTTATATGATAATTATGAATTTGGTATTTATAGTCGGTGTTGTTGAAATTGCAAAACATGAATTTTATAACTTTTAGCCGAGAGCCGGGATTCAGGAATGTCGGAGAACCATTCTCGTCAAAGTAGCGATTTATTTACAACATCATCAGATGATCCCGAGTACAACGTTAAATCGAAAGACAACGAAACACACATTGTATGCAGAAACTACCCCTCAACTTCTTTTCCGAAGCATGAATTATTCCAACAAAATATCGATAGCGGGACGAAATATCAATCCTACAACAAGCAACTAGTAGAACATCTGGTAAGTATTATGCATATATCTCTGAAAAGCTTAGTTGGATCATTAGACATTTGAGTTGACGCTCATGTATACATTCTGTCAAATATAAGGGCCTTATTCCCGAATACACTACACGTGAAAACAATGTGGAGTGAGTACAACCTTATTCCGGATTGCACGCCACTGTAAATATTTGGTTGAATTCATTATGAATACACCAAGTTCATCCACCGATGTTATTCTGGTTTACACTTCACGCTCTCGCTTGTGTAAACAGAGCGATTCCCCGTGCTCATCATAATCATACACTCTCCCAAAAAGTTAGTATATATGACGAGTTTTTTGGTAAATATTACCAATGATTAATAATATTTGAATCTACTTGAATCTATTTTTCAAGTGCGTTTTGGTTGAAAAAAAATTCTTACAGCTTTTTTTCCCCATGCTGTCAAACGTTTCTCATATAAAAAGAGCAAACGTTTTCGTTTGCTCTTTTCGGGCTTTGTTTATTAACCTTTTGTGACTGAAATAGAATTGAAATAAAGGTTGTAATTTGGGTAATTCGTATTTTTAGAAAGGAAAAAGTTCAAATAATACAACTCTAGTGTTCGAAATAATTAAAACCTAACATTTGGCGAGAAGTAAAATTGAATTACAATTAAGTTTAGAGGAGTTTTGAAGTCAATAAGACTGAAATTTCTGAAAATACCAAAACTAATTTCTGCAAATCTACCGAATTGTCAGTTGTGCTTTCATGATTTCAAACGCTCGCATTAATTGATGAAAAAATGTAGAAACTTTTTTCCTTCCTGATTATTGACATTTCAATTGGTTTCTTTTTGACTACCAATTTGATTCTATTCGCATGACCCAGATTCGTACATATTACGCGATAAGGATGGTAAACAAATGTTAAATCGGCCAATATAACCCAGTAGAAGCATTCGGTTCAACGTTGATTTAACATACACCCTAAACATGTTATGTTAACCCAACCTTAATGCTTATATTTTATTTTATTTATTGATCTTTTGTATGCATATTTGTTCATTTATTGAACTAACTAACTTTTTTAAATTATTCATTGAACTATCTAAACTATAGACATCTGATCCTGCATCGATTGGGTCTGATCCACGGCTACAAATTAGGAAAAAATACACAATCATTACCACAAATAGCTACGCCAGACTACTCAATTCTCACCATTATCCTCTCCCTGGACCAGCGTGTAATTACTTTTAAGCCAAACACAATCGGGAAATATCACGAAGCTGACGAAACCCTGGCGGCATTAGGTGAGGCCTGCTCTATGCCCCGTTGCAATATTGACTTGACGCGCAGCCTCAGTGGATACGGAACCTCTGTCGTGACGAATCCGGAAAACATCCAATTGATCGAACCACCTATCACAATCTGCAAAGCGTTTATGAAGTTGTCCTTGACCAAATCCAATAGCATGAAGATGAATCTAGGACTCGACAGGGTTCGTTTTTGTGTTTCGAAGTACCCAGATTCCTAATTATTGAAGTAATGTCTTCAAATTCTCCCGCAGCAGACGAGGACGAATCATTGCTATCCAATATGTATCAATATTAATTAAAGAACATAAATTGAATTGATTGTCAAGAATATTACTTACCTGTCCCGAATTTGGGTTCGACCTTCTTCTGTGAAGAAATCAATATCGGAAAGTAGTGCCGTTCAACTCAATTATCTACTCGGTAATTAGACTAATAATGTTATATTCACATTTTCTTCGCGGTTGCCAGTAATGACAATCGTAAAAAATACTAACACCGCGAAGTAAAATGAATCATTCGTTGGTAGGGATGTGTATTGCATCTGACATTCATTTTACAAACGATTGGTAATATTTACAGAAAATATGTACATTCTACTAATGTTTGAATTACAAAAGATTTGGAAGCTTTTTTTTAGT
Source organism: Toxorhynchites rutilus septentrionalis (assembly GCF_029784135.1). NCBI lineage: Eukaryota > Metazoa > Arthropoda > Insecta > Diptera > Culicidae > Toxorhynchites > Toxorhynchites rutilus. The sequence goes on along the minus strand of NC_073746.1, from coordinate 201,892,661 downwards.
AATCCATTTTCTGGGTGCATCGACACAACTCGAGGATAAACAAAATAAAATACAACTGACGTTTCTCCTAGAAACGACATTGGAAATGAACACACGGCCATTTTGGTATCCACTCCACTTAATACACGAAGTTCATTTTTACACTTCACGAAACGGGAATAAGTACAACAAAGTGAAGTGAGATGTAAGGGTAGTGGGAACGTAAGTGTACGTGGATACGGTAATAAGGCCCTAAATATATACCGAGAACTTGCGTGTTTTGAAGAAAATGCTTTATATATCATCTACATTTATATTATCGCCTTCTAAATAGGCTCATTCTGGAGCAATACACTTTTTCCAATGAAAGATTCAGCCATTGGAACACTTTCTATGGCTGTATTCAGGAATTGCCTTCAATTAACGCAGCGAATGTTGAATTATCGAAGCAATTGATACCAATGCAACATCATTTCATTGCTATGTATTTTGTATAGCAGCCATTGTAATATTTCAACCTGGTCAAGTTTTTCATTCTGTGAAATGAACTAAACTCGACTAGTCGTCTCAACTTTATTTTCTCCAATTGATTCCCTGCGGTTAAACATCGAACAGGTATGAGCCCAGGCGGAAGCTACTGATCGGAAAATAAAGTTTTGCTGTTTTTTCTCGAAGCAATGGTGTTGCCACAGCGACATCGAGTAACTGGCAACAATTTCTTCTAAGGGTGGGTTTAGACTAGTGATATATTCATGTGAAGAAATATGATGAGATTTATAGAAATCGCATCAACCGTTTACACTAGCGTGAACTTCTATAATGAATATATTCATATCTTATGGCGGGTTTACATTAGGGATTAAATCGAAAGACAACGAAACACACATTGTATGCAGAAACTACCCCTCAACTTCTTTTCCGAAGCATGAATTATTCCAACAAAATATCGATAGCGGGACGAAATATCAATCCTACAACAAGCAACTAGTAGAACATCTGGTAAGTATTATGCATATATCTCTGAAAAGCTTAGTTGGATCATTAGACATTTGAGTTGACGCTCATGTATACATTCTGTCAAATATAAGGGCCTTATTCCCGAATACACTACACGTGAAAACAATGTGGAGTGAGTACAACCTTATTCCGGATTGCACGCCACTGTAAATATTTGGTTGAATTCATTATGAATACACCAAGTTCATCCACCGATGTTATTCTGGTTTACACTTCACGCTCTCGCTTGTGTAAACAGAGCGATTCCCCGTGCTCATCATAATCATACACTCTCCCAAAAAGTTAGTATATATGACGAGTTTTTTGGTAAATATTACCAATGATTAATAATATTTGAATCTACTTGAATCTATTTTTCAAGTGCGTTTTGGTTGAAAAAAAATTCTTACAGCTTTTTATATGATGAGATTTATAGAAATCGCATCAACCGTTTACACTAGCGTGAACTTCTATAATGAATATATTCATATCTTATGGCGGGTTTACATTAGGGAGATCTATAGCTATAGATGGATTTATTCACGTGAAAATAGGTGTAAATGGGTGAGAATAAATATGATACACTTATTCGAGGTATATATAACTTGAATAAATTCAGCATATGTAAACGCTTGTGAATTTCTCACTGGTGAGAAATCACTGAAGTTGGGTGCAGTTCTACTTCAGGTGAATAAATTTATATTTATTCTCACCCGTTTACACCTATTTTCACGTGAATAAATCCATCTATAGCTATAGATCTCCCTAATGTAAACCCGCCATAATACCGCACAACGAGCCGCCAGCCTACGCTTGAAGGACTCTAAACGTCGAAACGTCATTCAGCGGAAAGAGAAGGGCTAAAATCATAAACAGATCGCATGCGGGTGAAAATTTATAAATTGATTCGTTGAAATTTGTAATATTTAGTGTTATTGAAACGTTTTTTTGTAAAAAGCCTATCGGAGGTAAATGTAATGTTATTTCCCTATATGTATTTATATAATTTAACATTATTCAGGTCCATTTCTAAAACAATTCCGATATTGTTGGTTTATTAAAGAGACTTTAAACTCTGAGAGTTCATTCGTCTCTAAAATCAGCAGAAAAGAAAGGCTAAGACTTTATATAGGCCACTGATTTGTAGGTTATATATTGCCATACTATTGAATGAAGCTAATACCTTACAATTATAGATCGAAGCCGTAAATAAATAAGCTGTTCGGTAACAGTGTCGCCTTTTCCTTTGGCTGGGTCAACATTCTTCGATAAATCAACGTGCAAATGACGTCCCCAGCAGTGGATATGGAAGCACAGCATGGTGAGTGCGCTGCGTGCAGCAATCCTGATGCGGATAGTAACTACGTTCAGTGCGATGCCTGTGATAGGTGGTGGCACTTTTCGTGTGCGAGTGTGACGGAGTCCGTCAGCGAGCGAGCGTGGATATGCTCGAAATGTACGACGGAAAGAGCAGCAGTTCCACCCACACTCGTGGAAAACACTTCCAGCTCTAATATACAGCGTGATCTCGCCCTGCTGAAGCAACGACAGGAGCTCGAGCGAAAGAGGATGGAACATGAACTGCAAATGAAATTCCTGGACGAGCAGTTGAAGTTGATGGATAACGCGAACCACGTGAACAATTGTGGAGGTGACAAATCGGTAGCTGAACCAGTCAGCGAAAACCCGGAGCTAGAAGATGGCGCAGTGGGTGGCCAGAAGGACCCACCAGCAGCAGCTCAGCCCACGGATGTACACCATCGCGACCTATTGGATATGGTTCGCGATCTTCAAAAGCAACTCGAAATCTGTCAACTACAGTCAGCTCCAAGCAGTCAGCGTGTGGATACGACCATATGAAATATCAGGCCAACGACCAATCAACATCAGTACGACTTCCTGAAACCAGCCGATGACACTCAAGGTAAAGGTAACCAGCAGGCTCGAAATCTGGGAGCCTATAAGAAAACGCATGTCAATGAAGTGGGTGGTGTAGGTAAGAGTAATGTTAATGAAAGTGGTTTTTCAAATAAAATGTACGGTGGTAATGTCCTTCATAAGTCCTCTATGATTTCCCCCGATACGGTTTATATTAGTAACAGAGAACGACAATCAGATATCCGCGAATTTAGTCAAAATATTTTCGATAGTCAACAAGCAGCAACGCATCCCCCTCGCAAGCGAGCAGCAGCAAGTAACTTTCGCGCGCTCTACAAGTGAAAACGTTCAATCGTCAATGCAGCCTACGACATGGAATGAGTGAAACGACATGGAATGAGTGGAACAGCAACAGCGACAGCAGCCACAGCATCAACGACAACAATTGAATGCCAACCAGTATGGTCCATCGCCGCAACAGCTTGCTGCTCGTCAATCGATGGCCCGTGATCTTCCACAGTTCTCAGGCGATCCCGCGGATTGGCCTATTTTTATTTCGAACTACGAGTATAGACGTCGTATACTGAATATACGTGTGGATATACGGATTGGGAGAATATGCTCCGTCTGCAACGGTATCTCAAAGGGCCAGCTCTCGAAACGGTACGCAGCCGATTGGTGTTACCTGCTGCAGTACCTCAAGTCATTGAGACTCTTCGTAGAAGATACGGACGTCCAGAGTTATTGATCAACGCGTTGCTGGAGAAGGTGCGGAAGATTAATCGAGTATGGGTTGGTAGTGCAAGCGCTTTGTGATCATATAGAAGCGGCCAGCGAACAGGCACATCTTTCGAATCCGACGCTTCTTTAGGAACTCGTCGGAAAATTGCCGGCCGATCAGAAGCTCACGTGGGCTGGGTATAAACGGTGTCTCGGCGTGGTGAATTTGAAGACTTTCAGCAGCTATATGGAAAATCTCGTCAATGATGCTTCTAGTGTTGTGCTTTTCGCACCGGAGACTATCAACAAGGACAAATCGAAGCTGAGATGATACGTTAACTCCCATACCGGGAACAATATCGAAGTGCAAGCGAGCAAGCAAATCGAATGCATTTTCTGCAGTAGGGTAGGTCATCGTTTGCGAGAATGTTCAGGGTTCAAGGATTTGAACGTCGATGATCGATGGCGGAAGGTTAGAGCTTTATCGCTGTGTCAGATTTGTTTATACAAACATGGTAGGCGATCGTGCAGAAGCGACAAGCGTTGCAATATCGATGGCTGCCAGTATCGGCACCATCCGTTGTTGCATTGAACAAGGCGAACTGTGGAGAACTCTGCACAAATGCAACAGGCGAATAGTCTCACTCATCAGTATTTGGGATCGAGCGTTTTGTTTCGTATCGTGCCTGTAACACTGTATGGGAATGGTGGTGCGGTGAACACGTATGCATTCCTGGATGAAGGCTCATCGCTAACTCTGGTCGAGAACGAAATTGCAGAACAACTGGGAGTGAATGGAATCGTGCAGCCACTGTGCCTGCGGTAGACAGGCAACACAACTAGAGTAGAGGAGAATTCGAAGGTAGTTCACATAAATGTTGGTGGGATCGGTTCGCAGAAACGGTTTAAAATGTCGAACGTTCGTACAGTGGCAAATCTAAACCTTCCCAGCCAGACCTTCCAATTGGAAGAAGCCGCGAAACAGTTTGAATACCTCAAACAGTTACCGTTACAGAGCTACAAAAATGCTGTGCCAAAGCTGCTGATTGGACTGGATAATCTACAGCTAGCCACTCTACTGAAATCTAGAGAAGGTGACGGTAATGGACCAATTGCCGTGAAGACCAGGCTCGGGTGGTGTGTCTACGGAAAGCAGCAGCCCGGAATGAAGAGTGAATACAACTTGCACATCTGCGAATGTACGACGAATGAGGATCTACATGATGCCGTAAAGCAATTCTACGACATTGAAGAAATAGGATCAGGGCAGCAGAAGGAGAGTGTACTTATGTAGACGATTACCTTGACAGTTTTGGATCGGTAGAAGAAGCTAGTTGCATTTCGGAGGAAGTTCATCATATTTTCCGTAAAGGTGGGTTCGATCTAAGAAACTGGATCTCGAATAGTGAGAGCGTACTGCGGCACCTTGGTGAGACCCAAGCTGCTACCAGTAAAAGCTTGATGACAACGGACGCCAATACTGAACGCGTACTTGGATTATTGTGGAATCCACTAACAAATGAACTATCGTTCAGCACTCGAATGAGCGATGAAGTTCAGTCTCTTCTGGAAAATCGCAGAATTCCAACGAAGAGACAAGTATTGTGCTGCGTCTTGACACTGTTCGATCCTTTGGGACTACTAACTACGTTCCTTATACATGGAAAGATTCTGGTGCAGGATTTGTGGCGCGCCGGAACTGGATAGGATGAAGAAATCGACGATAAACAGTTTACAGACTGGAGCAGGTGGATCAACATGATTTCGCACATCGCTAACATTCAGATCCCACGCTGCTATTTCTCGAATGCTTCAGCGCATACGTACGAAGATACCGAACTCCACGTCTTCGTGAATGCTAGCTCGTACGCGTATTCTTGTGCCCTTTATCTGCGGACGTTCAGTGATGATGGAGTCCCGCAGTGTACACTAATCGCGGCGAAGGCTAAAGTAGCACCGTTAAAGCCAATGACTATTCCAAAATTGGAACTTCAAGGATGCCTCCTGGGGGCAAGGATGACCAAGTTCGTGCAAGCACATCACTCCATTCCCATAAAACGACGAATTCTGTGGACAGACAGCTCGATAGCGCTTTCTTGGATCCGTGCAGACCTTAGAAACGATAGGTCTTTCGTGGCCAACCGAATCGGTGAAATTCTCGAGGCAACGGTTGCCAATGAGTGGCGATGGGTGCCGTCGGAGTTCAATCCGGCGGACGAAGCAACAAAGTGGGGAAGTGGACCCTACTTCAACGCAGGCAGTATGTGGTTCCACGGACCAAAGTTCCTATGCTATCCAGAGCGAGAATGGCCAAGTTCAACCGATCCAGTAATCGACACCTACGAAGAAGCTCGGTCATCAGTTCTCTACCATGTGACATTGGAGCCAGTGGTCAACTATGAACGGTTCTCTAAATGGGAGAAGCTACAACGTAGTATGGCCTACGTGCTACGATTCATTAACAACGCTAGAAAGAAAGGGGAAAGGAATCCGTCGACTGGATTACTTACCCAATCGGAGCTGAAGGCTGCCGAAACTGCAATATTGAAACATGTTCAACTAGAGGTATTTCCGGAAGAAGTGACTACTTTGAAAAATAATCAAGTGGTGACAGGAAACAAGCTAGTTCCAATAGAGAAATCCAGCACTATATACCAACTAATACCGATGTTGGACGAAGAGGGACTGATGCGGCAGAACAGTCGTATATCAGCAGCGAAACATTTGCATCACAGCGTGCAAGGTACGTCCAACTGTTCCTCTGATGGCACCTTTGCCAGCTGCACGGTTAGCCGTACATGTTCGTCCATTTAGCTACGTCGGAGTGGATCACTTCGGGTCATTAGTGGTCAAATAAGGTCGTTCGAAAGTGAAAAGGTGGATCGCGCTCTTCACGTGCTTTACTGTGCGTGCAGTCCATCTCGAAGTGGCATACAGTCTTTCGACTGCATCGTGTATTTCATGTATCCGACGATTTGTGTGTCGTCGTGGGTCACCCGTGGAATTTTTCACGGACAACACTACGAACTTCCATGGGGCCGAACGTCTGCTCCGTGAACAAATCAACGAAGGGGTGATATCCACGTTCACCAGTGCCATCACGAAGTGGACCTTCATTCCACCAAGCGCTCCGCACATGGGTGGTGCGTGGGAGCAGCTAGTCCGCTCAGTAAAAGCTGCGATTGGGGATGCGTATACCGAAGGGAATCTCAAGGATGAAGAGTTACAAACCGTAATCGTAAAGGCAGAGGGCATTGTAAATACTAGACCGCTCACGAACTTGCCACTTGATTCTGCGGAATCAGAATCCCTCACTCCAAACCATTGCCTGCTTGGAAGCTCCAATGGAGTCAAGCAGCCATGCGTAGATGAAGAATGTTTGAAAAGAACCTTCCCTGAGTCGTGGGGAGATATGCAACGTCAGCTCAATCGATTTTGGCAACGCTGGCTGAAGGAATACCTTCCGGTAATCCGGAAACAGTCTAAGTGGTTCGATGAATCCCGACCAGTGAAGGATGGAGATCTGGCATTGATAGCGGACGAGGGAAAGCCGAATAGTTGGATACGTGGTATCGTGATCGAAACGATCCAAGCAGCATATGGACACGTTCGTCAAGCTTTAGTTCAGACAACGGGAGGTGTTCTTCGACGACCTGTATCGAAACTGGCTGTACTCGATGTAAGCAGTAACTGTGCGGTCAAGGAAGTCAGTGGACCGCACCCGGGGGAGGATGTTGCCACAGCAACATCGAGTGAACTGGCAACAATTTCTTCTAATTTCTAAAACAATTCCGATATTGTTGGTCAGCAGAAAAGAAAGTTTAAGACTTTATATAGGCCACTGATTTGTATGTTATATATTGCCATACTATTGAATGAAACTAATACCTTACAATTATAGATTGAAGCCGTAAATAAATAAGCTGTTCGGTAACAGTGTCGCCTTTACCTTTGGCTGAACCAACAAATGGAGTGGGCGAAAATCATCCAGCTGACCAATTCGAACTATCAAGCATGGTCGTTTTCCGTGAAAAAGTTGCGACGGAGGGAGCAGCTCTGGAAGCACGTGGAACCAGGTACTCCTCCGGAACCGATGACGGTCACCTGTAATGACGGTGACGAGAAGACACTGCCCACGATTCAACTTATGGTTGATGAGAACCAATATGGATTGATTCGTGACAAGATGACGGTGAAGGACACGTGGACGGCTCTGAAACAGCACCACGAGAAGACCGCGTTAGGGTAACGGGTCACCCTACTCCGGCAGATTACGAACCAGAACATCAAGATCGGCAACAATATGGAGGCTAATCTAGCGGAAATTGAGAAGCAGTGCACACGTCAGGAAAATTCTGGATATGAGATGAAGGAGTGCCTCAATGTGACGCTGATATTGCGTGGACTTCCGGAGTTGATCAATCCTCTGACAGTAGCTTTGGAAGCGCAAAACGAGGATGAACTTACCCTATTAACAAGTTTTTTTTACTCATTTGAGCTCTTACTCCTTGTATACACATGGGCTCCGGCGAATGAGCTCGCTCCGAAACACAGATCAAATGTTTTGTTGTCAGCCTCGTTTTTACACCGAGTTTTGCGCCGTATTTCTATACCTGTTTTGCACCGCGCTTGAATCTGGGGTGGCATTTCGCATTTCGAAACGAGTGATTTTTGTTCTTTTCGATCACTTTTGCCATTATGAATCTCGAAGCGAGCTCGAAACGAGCGAAATCAATAAAGCAGTAGTAGAGTTTCGAGCGAAGTTTGACATTACGTATCATTGTGTTCGAGCATTTTTCAACTCGGAACGAGAACAAATGTCTCAACAAGAAATGGTTGATCGTCGTATGGGAAAATGCTAGTGAAACGTTGATTTTAATACTAAACCTTACACCAAATAAAATTTCAATTGCATTTCCTTTGGGTTTGACGTCTATTTGTACAAGTATGTGAGTATAAATACAATATTTTTAATTCAGCACTATGGAATCAGCATCACATTTGCAGTACATTTGTTCATTTTCCGTAGAATGTTTAGAATGGGTATATGAGTACCATCAATAACCGGGTATCTTGAATTTGTCGAAGAAATATTGCTTTGCTTCATTAGACGCATGAATTATTCCAACAAAATATCGATAGCGGGACGAAATATCAATCCTACAACAAGCAACTAGTAGAACATCTGGTAAGTATTATGCATATATCTCTGAAAAGCTTAGTTGGATCATTAGACATTTGAGTTGACGCTCATGTATACATTCTGTCAAATATAAGGGCCTTATTCCCGAATACACTACACGTGAAAACAATGTGGAGTGAGTACAACCTTATTCCGGATTGCACGCCACTGTAAATATTTGGTTGAATTCATTATGAATACACCAAGTTCATCCACCGATGTTATTCTGGTTTACACTTCACGCTCTCGCTTGTGTAAACAGAGCGATTCCCCGTGCTCATCATAATCATACACTCTCCCAAAAAGTTAGTATATATGACGAGTTTTTTGGTAAATATTACCAATGATTAATAATATTTGAATCTACTTGAATCTATTTTTCAAGTGCGTTTTGGTTGAAAAAAAATTCTTACAGCTTTTTTTCCCCATGCTGTCAAACGTTTCTCATATAAAAAGAGCAAACGTTTTCGTTTGCTCTTTTCGGGCTTTGTTTATTAACCTTTTGTGACTGAAATAGAATTGAAATAAAGGTTGTAATTTGGGTAATTCGTATTTTTAGAAAGGAAAAAGTTCAAATAATACAACTCTAGTGTTCGAAATAATTAAAACCTAACATTTGGCGAGAAGTAAAATTGAATTACAATTAAGTTTAGAGGAGTTTTGAAGTCAATAAGACTGAAATTTCTGAAAATACCAAAACTAATTTCTGCAAATCTACCGAATTGTCAGTTGTGCTTTCATGATTTCAAACGCTCGCATTAATTGATGAAAAAATGTAGAAACTTTTTTCCTTCCTGATTATTGACATTTCAATTGGTTTCTTTTTGACTACCAATTTGATTCTATTCGCATGACCCAGATTCGTACATATTACGCGATAAGGATGGTAAACAAATGTTAAATCGGCCAATATAACCCAGTAGAAGCATTCGGTTCAACGTTGATTTAACATACACCCTAAACATGTTATGTTAACCCAACCTTAATGCATATATTTTATTTTATTTATTGATCTTTTGTATGCATATTTGTTCATTTATTGAACTAACTAACTTTTTTAAATTATTCATTGAACTATCTAAACTATAGACATCTGATCCTGCATCGATTGGGTCTGATCCACGGCTACAAATTAGGAAAAAATACACAATCATTACCACAAATAGCTACGCCAGACTACTCAATTCTCACCATTATCCTCTCCCTGGACCAGCGTGTAATTACTTTTAAGCCAAACACAATCGGGAAATATCACGAAGCTGACGAAACCCTGGCGGCATTAGGTGAGGCCTGCTCTATGCCCCGTTGCAATATTGACTTGACGCGCAGCCTCAGTGGATACGGAACCTCTGTCGTGACGAATCCGGAAAACATCCAATTGATCGAACCACCTATCACAATCTGCAAAGCGTTTATGAAGTTGTCCTTGACCAAATCCAATAGCATGAAGATGAATCTAGGACTCGACAGGGTTCGTTTTTGTGTTTCGAAGTACCCAGATTCCTAATTATTGAAGTAATGTCTTCAAATTCTCCCGCAGCAGACGAGGACGAATCATTGCTATCCAATATGTATCAATATTAATTAAAGAACATAAATTGAATTGATTGTCAAGAATATTACTTACCTGTCCCGAATTTGGGTTCGACCTTCTTCTGTGAAGAAATCAATATCGGAAAGTAGTGCCGTTCAACTCAATTATCTACTCGGTAATTAGACTAATAATGTTATATTCACATTTTCTTCGCGGTTGCCAGTAATGACAATCGTAAAAAATACTAACACCGCGAAGTAAAATGAATCATTCGTTGGTAGGGATGTGTATTGCATCTGACATTCATTTTACAAACGATTGGTAATATTTACAGAAAATATGTACATTCTACTAATGTTTGAATTACAAAAGATTTGGAAGCTTTTTTTTAGTAATCCATTTTCTGGGTGCATCGACACAACTCGAGGATAAACAAAATAAAATACAACTGACGTTTCTCTTAGAAACGACATTGGAAATGAACACACGGCCATTTTGGTATCCACTCCACTTAATACACGAAGTTCATTTTTACACTTCACGAAACGGGAATAAGTACAACAAAGTGAAGTGAGATGTAAGGGTAGTGGAAACGTAAGTGTACGTGGATACGGTAATAAGGCCCTAAATATATACCGAGAACTTGCGTGTTTTGAAGAAAATGCTTTATATATCATCTACATTTATATTATCGCCTTCTAAATAGGCTCATTCTGGAGCAATACACTTTTTCCAATGAAAGATTCAGCCATTGGAACACTTTCTATGGCTGTATTCAGGAATTGCCTTCAATTAACGCAGCGAATGTTGAATTATCGAAGCAATTGATACCAATGCAACATCATTTCATTGCTATGTATTTTGTATAGCAGCCATTGTAATATTTCAACCTGGTCAAGTTTTTCATTCTGTGAAATGAACTAAACTCGACTAGTCGTCTCAACTTTATTTTCTCCAATTGATTCCCTGCGGTTAAACATCGAACAGGTATGGGCCCAGGCGGAAGCTACTGATCGGAAAATAAAGTTTTGCTGTTTTTTCTCGAAGCAATGGTGTTGCCACAGCGACATCGAGTAACTGGCAACAATTTCTTCTAAGGGTGGGTTTAGACTAGTGATATATTCATGTGAAGAAATATGATGAGATTTATAGAAATCGCATCAACCGTTTACACTAGCGTGAACTTCTATAATGAATATATTCATATCTTATGGCGGGTTTACATTAGGGAGATCTATAGCTATAGATGGATTTATTCACGTGAAAATAGGTGTAAATGGGTGAGAATAAATATGATACACTTATTCGAGGTATATATAACTTGAATAAATTCAGCATATGTAAACGCTTGTGAATTTCTCACTGGTGAGAAATCACTGAAGTTGGGTGCAGTTCTACTTCAGGTGAATAAATTTATTCTCACCCGTTTACACCTATTTTCACGTGAATAAATCCATCTATAGCTATAGATCTCCCTAATGTAAACCCGCCATAATACCGCACAACGAGCCGCCAGCCTACGCTTGAAGGACTCTAAACGTCGAAACGTCATTCAGCGGAAAGAGAAGGGCTAAAATCATAAACAGATCGCATGCGGGTGAAAATTTATAAATTGATTCGTTGAAATTTGTAATATTTAGTGTTATTGAAACGTTTTTTTGTAAAAAGCCTATCGGAGGTAAATGTAATGTTATTTCCCTATATGTATTTATATAATTTAACATTATTCAGGTCCATTTCTAAAACAATTCCGATATTGTTGGTTTATTAAAGAGACTTTAAACTCTGAGAGTTCATTCGTCTCTAAAATCAGCAGAAAAGAAAGGCTAAGACTTTATATAGGCCACTGATTTGTAGGTTATATATTGCCATACTATTGAATGAAGCTAATACCTTACAATTATAGATCGAAGCCGTAAATAAATAAGCTGTTCGGTAACAGTGTCGCCTTTTCCTTTGGCTGGGTCAACATTCTTCGATAAATCAACGTGCAAATGACGTCCCCAGCAGTGGATATGGAAGCACAGCATGGTGAGTGCGCTGCGTGCAGCAATCCTGATGCGGATAGTAACTACGTTCAGTGCGATGCCTGTGATAGGTGGTGGCACTTTTCGTGTGCGAGTGTGACGGAGTCCGTCAGCGAGCGAGCGTGGATATGCTCGAAATGTACGACGGAAAGAGCAGCAGTTCCACCCACACTCGTGGAAAACACTTCCAGCTCTAATATACAGCGTGATCTCGCCCTGCTGAAGCAACGACAGGAGCTCGAGCGAAAGAGGATGGAACATGAACTGCAAATGAAATTCCTGGACGAGCAGTTGAAGTTGATGGATAACGCGAACCACGTGAACAATTGTGGAGGTGACAAATCGGTAGCTGAACCAGTCAGCGAAAACCCGGAGCTAGAAGATGGCGCAGTGGGTGGCCAGCCGGACCCACCAGCAGCAGCTCAGCCCACGGATGTACACCATCGCGACCTATTGGATATGGTTCGCGATCTTCAAAAGCAACTCGAAATCTGTCAACTACAGTCAGCTCCAAGCAGTCAGCGTGTGGATACGACCATATGAAATATCAGGCCAACGACCAATCAACATCAGTACGACTTCCTGAAACCAGCCGATGACACTCAAGGTAAAGGTAACCAGCAGGCTCGAAATCTGGGAGCCTATAAGAAAACGCATGTCAATGAAGTGGGTGGTGTAGGTAAGAGTAATGTTAATGAAAGTGGTTTTTCAAATAAAATGTACGGTGGTAATGTCCTTCATAAGTCCTCTATGATTTCCCCCGATACGGTTTATATTAGTAACAGAGAACGACAACCAGATATCCGCGAATTTAGTCAAAATATTTTCGATAGTCAACAAGCAGCAACGCATCCCCCTCGCAAGCGAGCAGCAGCAAGTAACTTTCGCGCGCTCTACAAGTGAAAACGTTCAATCGTCAATGCAGCCTACGACATGGAATGAGTGGAACGACATGGAATGAGTGGAACGACATGGAATGAGTGGAACAGCAACAGCGACAGCAGCCACAGCATCAACGACAACAATTGAATGCCAACCAGTATGGTCCATCGCCGCAACAGCTTGCTGCTCGTCAATCGATGGCCCGTGATCTTCCACAGTTCTCAGGCGATCCCGCGGATTGGCCTATTTTTATTTCGAACTACGAGTATAGACGTCGTATACTGAATATACGTGTGGATATACGGATTGGGAGAATATGCTCCGTCTGCAACGGTATCTCAAAGGGCCAGCTCTCGAAACGGTACGTAGCCGATTGGTGTTACCTGCTGCAGTACCTCAAGTCATTGAGACTCTTCGTAGAAGATACGGACGTCCAGAGTTATTGATCAACGCGTTGCTGGAGAAGGTGCGGAAGATTAATCGAGTATGGGTTGGTAGTGCAAGCGCTTTGTGATCATATAGAAGCGGCCAGCGAACAGGCACATCTTTCGAATCCGACGCTTCTTTAGGAACTCGTCGGAAAATTGCCGGCCGATCAGAAGCTCACGTGGGCTGGGTATAAACGGTGTCTCGGCGTGGTGAATTTGAAGACTTTCAGCAGCTATATGGAAAATCTCGTCAATGATGCTTCTAGTGTTGTGCTTTTCGCACCGGAGACTATCAACAAGGACAAATCGAAGCTGAGATGATACGTTAACTCCCATACCGGGAACAATATCGAAGTGCAAGCGAGCAAGCAAATCGAATGCATTTTCTGCGGTAGGGTAGGTCATCGTTTGCGAGAATGTTCAGGGTTCAAGGATTTGAACGTCGATGATCGATGGCGGAAGGTTAGAGCTTTATCGCTGTGTCAGATTTGTTTATAGAAACATGGTAGGCGATCGTGCAGAAGCGACAAGCGTTGCAATATCGATGGCTGTCAGTATCGGCACCATACGTTGTTGCATTGAACAAGGCGAACTGTGGAGAACTCTGCACAAATGCAACAGGCGAATAGTCTCACTCATCAGTATTTGGGATCGAGCGTTTTGTTTCGTATCGTGCCTGTAACACTGTATGGGAATGGTGGTGCGGTGAACACGTATGCATTCCTGGATGAAGGCTCATCGCTAACTCTGGTCGAGAACGAAATTGCAGAACAACTGGGAGTGAATGGAATCGTGCAGCCACTGTGCCTGCGGTAGACAGGCAACACAACTAGAGTAGAGGAGAATTCGAAGGTAGTTAACATAAATGTTGGTGGGATCGGTTCGCCGAAACGGTTTAAAATGTCGAACGTTCGTACAGTGGCAAATCTAAACCTTCCCAGCCAGACCTTCCAATTGGAAGAAGCCGCGAAACAGTTTGAATACCTCAAACAGTTACCGTTACAGAGCTACAAAAATGCTGTGCCAAAGCTGCTGATTGGACTGGATAATCTACAGCTAGCCACTCTACTGAAATCTAGAGAAGGTGACGGTAATGGACCAATTGCCGTGAAGACCAGGCTCGGGTGGTGTGTCTACGGAAAGCAGCAGCCCGGAATGAAGAGTGAATACAACTTGCACATCTGCGAATGTACGACGAATGAGGATCTACATGATGCCGTAAAGCAATTCTACGACATTGAAGAAATAGGATCAGGGCAGCAGAAGGAGAGTGTACTTATGTAGACGATTACCTTGACAGTTTTGGATCGGTAGAAGAAGCTAGTTGCATTTCGGAGGAAGTTCGTCATATTTTCCGTAAAGGTGGGTTCGATCTAAGAAACTGGATCTCGAATAGTGAGAGCGTACTGCGGCACCTTGGTGAGACCCAAGCTGCTACCAGTAAAAGCTTGATGACAACGGACGCCAATACTGAACGCGTACTTGGATTATTGTGGAATCCACTAACAAATGAACTATCGTTCAGCACTCGAATGAGCGATGAAGTTCAGTCTCTTCTGGAAAATCGCAGAATTCCAACGAAGAGACAAGTATTGCGCTGCGTCTTGACACTGTTCGATCCTTTGGGACTACTAGCTACGTTCCTTATACATGGAAAGATTCTGGTGCAGGATTTGTGGCGCGCCGGAACTGGATAGGATGAAGAAATCGACGATAAACAGTTTACAGACTGGAGCAGGTGGATCAACATGATTTCGCACATCGCTAACATTCAGATCCCACGCTGCTATTTCTCGAATGCTTCAGCGCATACGTACGAAGATACCGAACTCCACGTCTTCGTGAATGCCAGCTCGTACGCGTATTCTTGTGCCCTTTATCTGCGGACGTTCAGTGATGATGGAGTCCCGCAGTGTACACTAATCGCGGCGAAGGCTAAAGTAGCACCGTTAAAGCCAATGACTATTCCAAAATTGGAACTTCAAGGATGCCTCCTGGGGGCAAGGATGACCAAGTTCGTGCAAGCACATCACTCCATTCCCATAAAACGACGAATTCTGTGGACATACAGCTCGATAGCGCTTTCTTGGATCCGTGCAGACCTTAGAAACGATAGGTCTTTCGTGGCCAACCGAATCGGTGAAATTCTCGAGGCAACGGTTGCCAATGAGTGGCGATGGGTGCCGTCGGAGTTCAATCCGGCGGACGAAGCAACAAAGTGGGGAAGTGGACCCTACTTCAACGCAGGCAGTATGTGGTTTCACGGACCAAAGTTCCTATGCTATCCAGAGCGAGAATGGCCAAGTTCAACCGATCCAGTAATCGACACCTACGAAGAAGCTCGGTCATCAGTTCTCTACCATGTGACATTGGAGCCAGTGGTCAACTATGAACGGTTCTCTAAATGGGAGAAGCTACAACGTAGTATGGCCTACGTGCTACGATTCATTAACAACGCTAGAAAGAAAGGGGAAAGGAATCCGTCGACTGGATTACTTACCCAATCGGAGCTGAAGGCTGCCGAAACTGCAATATTGAAACATGTTCAACTAGAGGTATTTCCGGAAGAAGTGACTACTTTGAAAAATAATCAAGTGGTGACAGGAAACAAGCTAGTTCCAATAGAGAAATCCAGCACTATATACCAACTAATACCGATGTTGGACGAAGAGGGACTGATGCGGCAGAACAGTCGTATATCAGCAGCGAAACATTTGCATCACAGCGTGCAAGGTACGTCCAACTGTTCCTCCGATGGCACCTTTGCCAGCTGCACGGTTAGCCGTACATGTTCGTCCATTTAGCTACGTCGGAGTGGATCACTTCGGGTCATTAGTGGTCAAATAAGGTCGTTCGAAAGTGAAAAGGTGGATCGCGCTCTTCACGTGCTTTACTGTGCGTGCAGTCCATCTCGAAGTGGCATACAGTCTTTCGACTGCATCGTGTATTTCATGTATCCGACGATTTGTGTGTCGTCGTGGGTCACCCGTGGAATTTTTCACGGACAACACTACGAACTTCCATGGGGCCGAACGTCTGCTCCGTGAACAAATCAACGAAAGGGTGATATCCACGTTCACCAGTGCCATCACGAAGTGGACCTTCATTCCACCAAGCGCTCCGCACATGGGTGGTGCGTGGGAGCGGCTAGTCCGCTCAGTAAAAGCTGCGATTGGGGATGCGTATACCGAAGGGAATCTCAAGGATGAAGAGTTACAAACCGTAATCGTAAAGGCAGAGGGCATTGTAAATACTAGACCGCTCACGAACTTGCCACTTGATTCTGCGGAATCAGAATCCCTCACTCCAAACCATTGCCTGCTTGGAAGCTCCAATGGAGTCAAGCAGCCATGCGTAGATGAAGAATGTTTGAAAAGAACCTTCCCTGAGTCGTGGGGAGATATGCAACGTCAGCTCAATCGATTTTGGCAACGCTGGCTGAAGGAATACCTTCCGGTAATCCGGAAACAGTCTAAGTGGTTCGATGAATCCCGACCAGTGAAGGATGGAGATCTGGCATTGATAGCGGACGAGGGAAAGCCGAATAGTTGGATACGTGGTATCGTGATCGAAACGATCCAAGCAGCATATGGACACGTTCGTCAAGCTTTAGTTCAGACAACGGGAGGTGTTCTTCGACGACCTGTATCGAAACTGGCTGTACTCGATGTAAGCAGTAACTGTGCGGTCAAGGAAGTCAGTGGACCGCACCCGGGGGAGGATGTTGCCACAGCAACATCGAGTGAACTGGCAACAATTTCTTCTAATTTCTAAAACAATTCCGATATTGTTGGTCAGCAGAAAAGAAAGGTTAAGACTTTATATAGGCCACTGATTTGTATGTTATATATTGCCATACTATTGAATGAAACTAATACCTTACAATTATAGATTGAAGCCGTAAATAAATAAGCTGTTCGGTAACAGTGTCGCCTTTACCTTTGGCTGAACCAACAAATGGAGTGGGCGAAAATCATCCAGCTGACCAATTCGAACTATCAAGCATGGTCGTTTTCCGTGAAAAAGTTGCGACGGAGGGAGCAGCTCTGGAAGCACGTGGAACCAGGTACTCCTCCGGAACCGATGACGGTCACCTGTAATGACGGTGACGAGAAGACACTGCCCACGATTCAACTTATGGTTGATGAGAACCAATATGGATTGATTCGTGACAAGATGACGGTGAAGGACACGTGGACGGCTCTGAAACAGCACCACGAGAAGACCGCGTTAGGGTAACGGGTCACCCTACTCCGGCAGATCACGAACCAGAACATCAAGATCGGCAACAATATGGAGGCTAATCTAGCGGAAATTGAGAAGCAGTGCACACGTCAGGAAAATTCTGGATATGAGATGAAGGAGTGCCTCAATGTGACGCTGATATTGCGTGGACTTCCGGAGTTGATCAATCCTCTGACAGTAGCTTTGGAAGCGCAAAACGAGGATGAACTTACCCTATTAACAAGTTTTTTTTACTCATTTGAGCTCTTACTCCTTGTATACACATGGGCTCCGGCGAATGAGCTCGCTCCGAAACACAGATCAAATGTTTTGTTGTCAGCCTCGTTTTTACACTGAGTTTTGCGCCGTATTTCTATACCTGTTTTGCACCGCGCTTGAATCTGGGGTGGCATTTCGCATTTCGAAACGAGTGATTTTTGTTCTTTTCGATCACTTTTGCCATTATGAATCTCGAAGCGAGCTCGAAACGAGCGAAATCAATAAAGCAGTAGTAGAGTTTCGAGCGAAGTTTGACATTACGTATCATTGTGTTCGAGCATTTTTCAACTCGGAACGAGAACAAATGTCTCAACAAGAAATGGTTGATCGTCGTATGGGAAAATGCTAGTGAAACGTTGATTTTAATACTAAACCTTACACCAAATAAAATTTCAATTGCATTTCCTTTGGGTTTGACGTCTATTTGTACAAGTATGTGAGTATAAATACAATATTTTTAATTCAGCACTATGGAATCAGCATCACATTTGCAGTACATTTGTTCATTTTCCGTAGAATGTTTAGAATGGGTATATGAGTACCATCAATAACCGGGTATCTTGAATTTGTCGAAGAAATATTGCTTTGCTTCATTAGACGATGTTGTATTCAATACGATCCATTTCTCACATAAGCTTCATTCCAAAAGTAGCATCATTTCATTGAACACTGATGAAACTGTTGGTTGAGCCATACCATGTAAAAATTTTTCTTTTTTAATACATTAATTTGGTACGGCCAGAAGCCAGAAGATTCAAAACTGCAGGAGTAGCAGTGCTTCTAAAAGTTGTTTGGAACACGGTTGTATCCGAAATATTTTGAAATGCTTCTCGACTAAGTCTGTTATACTGCCGAAACCTTGAAACAAAAGAATGATTATTATTTTTTCTATCAGAAACGTATATAAGACAAACTCACTCATTTTCACTTAGTGAAAGAGAGTCACTTTTATCCCACAACTCTCGCCTCTGTGGAATGAGCGTGCTCTCTTCTTCACTATCGCTATCATTAATCACAATTTTAATATAATATCATATTAAATTTGTTTTTCGGCATTGCAATAGTCGTGAAGTTTGCTTTGTTTACATCCCCAAAAATTTTACATTTTTCTTTGAGACAAATTTTGGTCGAAATCTATTCGATTCGAGTTTGTATTATCTCGAAAAGAGTTACTCGTTTCGAAATGTTATTTTTAAGCTTTGCTTAGAACGAGCGAAGACAAAACGGGTGCTAGAATTTGATGTGTGTGTTTGTACAAAATGAGGCCCGCATCAAACATGGAGATGTTTAGTACACCCATACCTCGCTTTACGGCCTAGATTCGTTCCACGAAACTTGGCCGCAAAGCGAAAAGCCGTATAAGAAATCAATCAGTTTTCAAAAAACTTTTGTTTTTGATTTACAAAAAACTCAAACTTTGACGGCTGTGCGATACAAGTAAATGAAGTCCGATTGAGCTGATATTTTACATAGGGTAGTTCTTCATGAGAACCAAAATTTTTAAGAAAATTTCGTTTAAAAATTCGAGATGGCCATTTTCATTGGCACTCGAATACAAACCTACCTAGATATATCGACATCGAAAAACAATTTTTTTTGCCGTTATAGCGAAACATTTTAAGCCGTAAATCGAAAACGTGTCTTAATTGGAGAGGGCCGTAGTAGCGAAATGCGGTATGAAGAGCGGCTGTATAGCGAGGTATGGGTGTATCTGAATTCTGCGCTTTCGTGTTTATGAATTTTTTGAACTTCATACCAAGAGCGAATACGTCTTTGTTATGAACGCGCGCTGATGAACATTAAACTCAAGTGCGGCACAGGTACCCCGACAATGCAACGTAATTGACTGCAAGTGGGTGTACAAAAGTAAGGAAGGCGAGTCTGGGCAGTAAGATACAAGGCAAGGTTGGTCGCACAAGGTTTTTCACTGATTATGGCGTTTGCACCAAAATCACGGATAACGCAATAAAGGACTAAAAAAAACTATCCATCTATAAGGTCGTTGATACCACTGGTCTTATAATGTGAAAGCCATGACCAAAACAAAAAATCAAGAATGTACCACTCACTGACATATTTAGGAGCGCTTCTTATAATTATTATAGGACTCGCTTTAGTGGATAATCGGGGTTCCACTGTATATATTCTTTTTTGTTATTAGCCTTATTCATTGAAGAAATTCTAGTCGTCCTCAAGATTTTTCAACAATTTAACAAACATTCACTTTAATATATAAGGATAGTATGTAATCATTATTTTAAAAACTTTATTTCACAGCATTCTGATGATACTCCTTTTTATGTCAGCCCTGAAGAACAAAAGAAAATACATTACGACTATGATAAGGTAATTCAAACACAACTAAACATATTGAACTTACTTGCATGATAGTGAGGTCGTATTTGCCAATATTATTTGCTTTTTCGTATTTATTTGTTACGTTGCGTTTCATAGTTGTTTCCATTTTCAATCATTTATGTTATGCTAACAGGAACTCACAAATTTCGTCCCGTCACCGATTCCACCCGCAAAGCCGGTACGATGTCTGCGTTGTCAACAATACAGTTCATGCGCCGAACACCAAAAATTATTTCCAATTGAGGCTAACTTACATTATGACAGGGTCGATCCCAATAAAATATCATTATGTGAAAGTCAAGTCGCTTACCACAATGCTTGTAATAACATTAACTTGTTGACTGACAGCCTCTTGCTTTTGCATGGTCAAACAAGGACTGTAAATATTCCGCCAAAAATAACAGCTTCTAATGTATCGAGCAGTACTTCGAATATCAATGACTGGAATCAGTATCATGTAGCGCACGACGATGAAAAAGGGAAGGATATATATCATGATAGCAAAAGCTCAGTACAACGCAGAAATACAGAATTTTCCCATCATTGGAACATTAAATCAACAAGACAGTTGAACTTACATAACAACTCACGCAATCATCACTGGCTTGTCCAAGAAGCTGACCATCGGAGAAATGAACAACAAACAAGCATTCATACCGTGTCGGATCCTTTTCAAAATAAGAAAGCAAATAGAAAATCATTGCCAGACTCTGTGATACAAACCATTACACAACGTGTACAAAACCTCGGGATAGGCGTAGATCGACGGTGGTAAGGAGAAATTCATCTATTATATCGGTCTCATAATTTATATTTACGAACATACATTTATTTAGCTTTGCGCAGTGGCGATATCGTAATCAATGAGGTTTTGCCGAGGTGCGATTATTGCTAGTTGAAAACTGAACATACCTTTATTGATTTCTAACAGATAATATGAAAAAAACTACCAGAAAAAATACTCGAAAATTACTAGAAACAATTGAACACACAAAATAGATCGCCAACAACTTACCTCGAGCCCGAAGGGGGCTCTGAGTTCAATCTCAGAGTCATCCATTGACAGTTTTCTAATTAACTGCATGTTTAGACCTAGAAATTGCGTTTCCCATCAAGCTTCCTGAAAATGAAAAACAGGAAGTGGGTTATATCTATGGTATAACCGCAAGGGTGACGTAGGACTATCGTTGATTTAGAGATCATTTGTATGAAGTTGAATCTGAATTCATTCTGAATGAATGAATATTTGGAGAACTTCGAAAACGAGAGTGTTACGTTGGAGGCACAAGGTTTTATGCATCCAATATTGGATACGGAAATATCCTACTGATGGGGAAGAATAATCTTCAGAAGCTATCCTGTTGATTGCGATTGATTGAAAAACCACAAAACCAAATGTATTTGGTCACAGTGTAACATGGATAGAAAACATTCAATTAAACCCTTTCACATGAATATATTTTGAAAATTCCCAAAGGAGCTGGCAGATTATTTTCAGTAACGATTAGATATTTCCACATTTTCCTCGATACTGGAAGCCCACCAGTGGTTAATGCCAACTCGATAACCACCTGTTAATAGCACTTGATTGAAACATATTTGGTCACAGTGTTACATGGATAGAAAACATTCAATTAAACTCTTTCACATGAATATATTTTGAAAATTCCCAGAGGAACTGGCAGATTATTTTCAGTAACGATTAGTTATTTCCACATTTTCCTCGATACTGGAAGCTCACCAGTGGTTAATGCCAACTCGATAACCACCTGTTAATAGCACTTGATTGAAACATATTTGGTCACAGTGTAACATGGATAGAAAACATTCAATTAAACTCTTTCACATGAATATATTTTGAAAATTCCCAAAGGAACTGGCAGATTATTTTCAGTAACGATTAGATATTTCCACATTTTCCTCGATACTGGAAGCCCACCAGTGGTTAATGCCAACTCGATAACCACCTGTTAATAGCACTTGATTGAAACATATTTGGTCACAGTGTAACATGGATAGAAAACATTCAATTAAACTCTTTCACATGAATATATTTTGAAAATTCCCAAAGGAACTGGCAGATTATTTTCAGTAACGATTAGATATTTCCACATTTTCCTCGATACTGGAAGCCCACCAGTGGTTAATGCCAACTCGATAACCACCTGTTAATAGCACTTGATTGAAACATATTTGGTCACAGTGTAACATGGATAGAAAACATTCAATTAAACTCTTTCACATGAATATATTTTGAAAATTCCCAAAGGAACTGGCAGATTATTTTCCAGCAATGATTAGATCTTTCCGGAACTTTCTCGATGCTGAATGGCATCCTAACGGAAAGAGTTCTGCGCGTGTATGTGTCGATCCTTCGCCGTCCACCTCCTCCAGCACGTTAGGCAACGATGTTGTCTTGTCGATGTCCTCACGAAAAATGAATGTGTCTCACCACCAGAATATCGCTTAAGTATGCTTTTTGTGTGTGATTGAATCGAGAGAAGGTGTGGTTTACGATGGCAATTTGGAAGGCAAACTAGAGGGGAATGAACTCTCTGAGCTCGGAACTTTCGGCGACTGAGCAATAATCGATTGCGGGCGCATACAATATTGGATACGGAAATATCCTACTGATGGGGAAGAATAATCTTCTGAAGCTATCCTGTTAATTGCGATTGATTGAAAAACCACAAAACCAAATGTATTTGGTCACAGTGTTACATGGATAGAAAACATTCAATTAAACTCTTTCACATGAATATATTTTGAAAATTCCCAAAGGAACTGGCAAATTATTTTCAGTAACGATTAGATATTTCCACATTTTCCTCGATACTGGAAACCCACCAGTGGTTAATGCCAACTCGATAACCACCTGTTAATAGCACTTGATTGAAACATATTTGGTCACAGTGTAACATGGATAGAAAACATTCAATTAAACTCTTTCACATGAATATATTTTGAAAATTCCCAAAGGAACTGGCAGATTATTTTCAGTAACGATTAGATATTTCCACATTTTCCTCGATACTGGAAACCCACCAGTGGTTAATGCCAACTCGATAACCACCTGTTAATAGCACTTGATTGAAACATATTTGGTCACAGTGTAACATGGATAGAAAACATTCAATTAAACTCTTTCACATGAATATATTTTGAAAATTCCCAAAGGAACTGGCAGATTATTTTCAGTAACGATTAGATATTTCCACATTTTCCTCGATACTGGAAGCCCACCAGTGGTTAATGCCAACTCGATAACCATCTGTTAATAGCCACGCGTGTATGTGTGTGTAGCGATGTCTTCCCAGAGAACCGTTTGTGGCATCACTCTCCTCCTGATAGATTCCCTTCTGGCCTAGGGTGCACAAACAGGCTCTTGGTGACACCGTTCATCCGCGCTTTCATGATAAATAAAGAGCTTCACCGCAACAGCGACAACATGCTCCAATCGCTGTTCAATTAGAACTGAGTGGATTTCCGAGCGAAATCACCAATCGCTTATATACCGATTGGTGATTTCAATAGCCTGTTTTGAAAGCAATTTTAAGACTATTGAAACAAGTTTTTGGATCAAAAAGTAACAAGTATATAACGCGTAGACATTTTATCTTTCGAATGAAGTGTTTATCATACCATTTCGTTCAGTTGTTTAGGAGCAATTAACGCTCAAAATCTCGGTCTCCGGCGTAACGCTTTCGTTTTCGAAACTTTGATTTTACACCCCGGTATAGAAATGAAAGACGTAGTCCTACGTCAAAACTGTTGTGCATTCTGAATGCTGTATCATAACTCAAACGCCCACACCTTTACCTTGATCTCTTCTATCAGATTTTAGGCAATTGTCGAGCTGCTTATTCGAACACTTTCAATCACAATTTCTTCTTGAATGTTTATTTTTAATTCTGAAATTCTAGAAATTCTGAGATTGTACCGCGGATTGTCCCCAAAATGGCCAGAGATTTATTGTTTGGGCAAAATTACTGATCATTTAAAAAGTTTGATTCGAGCTGCAATTAAAATCAAAACAAAATCCTAGACACAAGATCCAAACAAACACCCAAGGAAGCCGGTTGACTGATGAACTATTCTAGCAAATGGTTATTACAATTGACGTGACAAATGAATGCAAATCTGCCTCTTTATTCCACCTGACTTCAATCCACACTACTACTCCCCCTGACACAAATCACGTTACCCGCGTAGTAATAATTTTATTCCAAGGCTAATTTGGACTACAGATGATTAAACGATCAACTACATCAAGCGCACATAAGACAGCTCCAACGCCGTTTCCTAACCCTAAGAGGTTCTGGCAACACGTGAAGGAAGAAAACATGGCTCCCCTCAACCATGACTAACGGTGTAGTGGACGCTGTCACCATTCCGGTTATTGCAGAATTATTCCGTAAACAGTTCAGCAGCGTTTTCAGTAACGAACGAACAAACAGTCAAGACGTAGCAGCTGCATTTCTTTCTCAGCCGTGGACCGTTTGCTATTACCAGAGAAATGGTTGTCTCAGCCGGAAGTAAACTGAAAATTTCGAGGGGTTCCGGTCCTGATGGTATTCCGTCCTTGGTCCTGAAACGCTGCTTGCCTGCTCTAGCAACACCTCTAGCCAATACTTTCAATCTCTCCCTGAGGTCGGGTGACTTCCCATCCTGCTGGACGGAACCTTACGTTCTTCCGATTCACAAGAAGGGTTGCAAAAGGACTGTATCGAACTATCGTGGAATAGCCGCTTTAAGTACTATGTCGAAGCTTCCCGAGCTAATTATTGAATTGGTTTAACATTCGCCCACTGCATTTCGGTGGACCAGCGTGGTTTCATGTCCAAGCGCTCGACGACTACGGATGGGTCGATTGCATGAAACCCAAAGCAATACGCAAGCAACGATATTGTATCCGCTCCATCTTCAGTATATGAGTCTTAGCTGCCGAGCCCAACTTAATAGCCCATGTGGACAAATTGTCCAAAGTATCCTGTAATGGTTTTTGCAGATCGACGGAGGAGGATCCCCTAATGGAAACTACTCCATCATCTGCAAGTTGTCGTAGCGTGCAATGCCCCGAAAGGCAATAGTCGATATCATTAACATAAAAGTTGAATAAAAGGGGGCTCAAACATGAACCTTGGGAAGGCCCATATAGCTTAGTCGAGAGACTCCCAAATTTCCATGAGCAAAACCCATGTGTTTTTCTGACAGCAAATTATACAAATAATTATTTAAAGTTGGCGAGAGTCCACACTTATGAAGTTTATCTGATAATATATCAAAAGAAACATAATCAAAAGTCTCTTCAAGGAAGATCAAAGCCATTTGTTCTTTACGAGCAAATGGTATTTGAATTTTGGACGAAAGCAACAATCATTCGTTCCTTTACCTCTTCTGAAGCCAAACTGCGTTTCTGAAAGCAAATTGTTCGTTTCAATCCGTTTATCTAAATGAGAAAGAATCATTTTCTCCAGCAATTTTCGAATGCATGATAACATTGCGATTGGTCTATATCAGGAATGCCCAAACGGTAGTCCGCGATCTAAAACAAGGCGATGCGCCTTATATTGAGATGTGATCGACTAACTCCACGAAGATTTACAATACATTACCAAATGAAGCAAAGACAGCAACAAATCTTCGAAGGTTCCGTAGTATTTGTAAAGAGTTTTTGAAGCATGATTTGGATTTGTAACCCAGTATAGAATCAATGTTAATCAATGTTAGCATGT
The DNA here is from genome assembly GCF_029784135.1 of Toxorhynchites rutilus septentrionalis. Classification (NCBI taxonomy): domain Eukaryota; kingdom Metazoa; phylum Arthropoda; class Insecta; order Diptera; family Culicidae; genus Toxorhynchites; species Toxorhynchites rutilus. The sequence continues at coordinate 201,866,439 of NC_073746.1, read as the reverse complement.
AAGATAACGAAGTTATAACGGATATTTGTGTTTCTTAACTTATGACTATGATGATGATGGTATGTTAATTGTTTGCGGAACTTAAGTCGTATTTTTTTTTCCTTAGTCGTACATACAAATTTAATTTTAAACAATAGTTTGAGCCCGCGCGCGTTTACACACATAGAGAAGCATGAGATTGAACATGAACAAATTTTTCTCGAATCAGATAAAAACGTTCCAACGGGTTTAATGTGGAAACCGGATTGAAGCTAGGGATAGCTCAACTGGAATACTCGTAGAATCATCTTTTCAACAGATAACGAGATTTTTCTGTGTTGTGGCGGATCTCATTGCAGATTTCAGGTGGATACGTTTATACCGACTCCATCTGCGCCCGGGTGAAGATCAACTATCCTCGCTAGTGGCCATTGTAAAGGTGGGACGTTGTCCTCGCGAAGGATCACAATGCTGCCGATACGTATAATGCTTTGGTGAAGGTTCTTGGTTGGTTGCTGTAGTCCAGTGATGTACTCCTGGCTCCAGCGCTGCCAATAACGTTGGAAAAGCTGTTGTCGTTGCTGATAATGAGCTAAGCGGTTAGTGGGTATGGCGGTAAGGTCAGGATCGGGAAGAGCCTTCATTGATGACCCGATCAAAAAATGAGCTGGGGTGAGGGCCTCAAAATCGTTTGGATCATCTGATAATGGTGCTAGAGGTCTCGAATTTAGGGTGGCTGATATTTGTACGAGAAGAGTACAAAAGTTCTCGTGACTTAGCTGGTTGTTACCGATTTCTTTTTTCAGGCAAATTTTGGCGGAGCGCACCGCTGCCTCCCATAATCCTCCGAAATTGGGAGCGCGGGGTGGAATCATATGCCAAGAAATTCCTAGCTGGGACAACTCAGATCCAATAGCTTGTTGTCCGGCTTTGCTGTTGAGCCCCCTGTACAGATCATGTAGCTCGTGCTTAGCGCCTTGAAAGTTTGTAGCGTTGTCGGAGTGAATCTGCGATGGAATCCCATGGTGCCCGACAAATCGGCGAAGGGCAGACAGGAATCCAGCTGTCGAAAGATCCATGACAAGCTCTAGATGGATTGCCTTGGTCGTGAAGCAAATGAACACGGAAATATAAAATTTCAGTGGGGCTGCTCGACGATGAGGTGGCTTCAAATAGAAAGGCCCGCAAAAGTCAACTCCAGTTATTAGAAACGGGCGAGCTGGACGTATACGAGTAGAGGGTAGTTGCCCCATTGGTTGTTGAATCGATGTGGGGTTTGAACGAAAGCAGCGATGGCACTTACGAAGGATGAAACTGACGGCCCTCTTTCCATGTATTGGCCAAAACTCCTGTCTCATAACTGCAAGCGTAAGTTGATTTCCTCCATGGTGTGTTTGGATATGATAATATTCAATCAGTATGCGTGTTAAATGATGTGATTTTGGCAAAATCGCCGGATGTTTCGTCGAATAATCCTCCAGAGCATGTCGTAGACGACCACCGACTCTTTTTATGTTATCTTTATCTAAAAAAGGAGATAATAGCTTTAATGGTGATTGGCGAGAAACTTGGTATCGCTTCTTTAAGGAGTCGATTTCTTCGTTGAAACATTCTTCCTGAGCCAGTCGTACGAGAACCATTTTTGCAACGTTGATTTCATATACTGTCAAAAACACAGAAGTGTTCCGTCTTATGGGGTTTCGACAATTCTCAATAAATCGTAGACAAAGCGCAACTATCCTAATCAATGGAAGGAAAGTAGATCGAAGTGAGAAGATAAAAATGGGTTCATTCACAGTGGCGGTTGTGATGGCTATGGGAGCGAGAACTCGAGATTCCAGATCTGTTTCCTCAGGAACGGATATAGAAATGTCCGTCTGCCATTTCAATGGCTCCTGTTTCAGCCATGAAGGTCCTTGCTTCCAAAGATCACTGATCAAAAAATCTTCAATAGGCATTCCTCGGGAAACAAGATCCGCAGGATTTTCTTTGCCGGCTACATGTAGCCACAAATGTCCATATGTGCTGTCTGGATAACTGAAACGCGGTTTGCGATGAAAGTTTTCCACGAATTCGGTGGGGCCCTCAGCCAATGGAGAACCACGGTTGAGTCCGACCAGAAAAATGAACGGATGTGATCTAACGCGAGGGCCTTAATAACGGTTTGATATAACCGGGCAGCTTCTCTCGCTGCGCATAGTTCTAATCTCGGAATCGTTAACCGCTTTAGTGGAGCGACCCGAGATTTCGACGATAGAAGTTCAACACGTACGTTGCCCTGTCGATTTATGGACCGAATATACATGCAGGCTCCGTACGCAAGATCCGATGCGTCGGCGAAGCAATGAAGTTGAACGTCGACGTAATCTGGAATGAACCAGAATCTGGGTATGCTGAAGTCGGCCAATTTAAACAAACGGCTATGAAAATTAATCCATTTCTGCTCGAGCTGCGGCGGTACCGGAGCATCCCACCCGGTTTGCAGCAGAGCCAGCTCCTGCATAATAATTTTTGCGGTGCCTACCACGGGCGAGATTATCCCGAGAGGGTCAAATAATTTAGCGATCGCAGCCAGTATGCGCCGCCTGGTCCATTCACCTTCATCATCTCCAACATTGTAAAGGAACCTAAGCTGGTCAGCTTTCGGTTCCCAAGTAATCCCTAGAGTTTTAACCTTTTCATCGGGATTTAATTCAAAGGTTATTGTGAGGTTAGTTCCTAACTGTTCTTCAGGAATGTCAGACAACACTTCAGGTCGATTCGAGCACCATTTACGGATTGGAAAACCTCCTTTGTTCATCAACGACGTTAAATCTTCCCTCAATTCGATAGCTTCGTCGACACTTGGGGCTCCTCCAATATAGTCGTCGACGTAGAAATCCTTTTCTAGCGCTGATCGAGCTTTATTACCTTCCATTCCTTCGTCTTCAGCTAGCTAGCACCCGTGTTGCTAAGAAAGATGAAGGAGTGAGTCCATACGTAACTGTGAGTAGTTCGTACACACCTATGGGCTCATCTTTTGAGAAGCGGAAAAATATTCGTAAACGGAGGTTGTCTTTGTTATCATGAAGTATTTGTCTGTACATTTTTTCGACATCTCCCACAAGTGCTACCTCATACTTGCGGAAACGTAAGAGCAAATTCAATAAGTCGTCTTGAATTACGGGTCCTTTCAAAAGAGCGTCGTTGAGGGAGTAACCGCTGTCTGTACGCGCCGAAGCATCAAAGACGACGCGTACTTTTGTAGTCGTGCTTGCTTCTTTGATCACCGCGTGGTGCGGCAAATAAAATACCTTCCGCCGGTCCGGTTCTTGGACTTCTGATTGAAGCTCCAAATCCGATATCTTCCGCATGTGTTGCATAAACAAATATTCCTTCATGAATGAATGATATTGTTCCTTCATGTTCTGGTTCCGTTCCAGTCGTTTTTCCAATTTGCGGTATCTATCCATTATGCCATTACTCGAGAATTTCCCAACATCCGATCCCAGTTCGTATGTTTGGGTAACTTAATGATGTATCGACCATTTTCTGATCTTGAGTGTGTTTTTTTGAAGTCCTCTTCGCATTCTTGTTCCTCCTTCGACCAAGCAGGCTGGTCTTCACAGCCATCTACCCGCCAGAATTTTTCGATCAGTTCCTCGAGTTTCTCGGTGGTTGTTGCTGTGCAGCATCGCACTGTCCTTTTCCGTGGTATGCTTTCATCACGACCGGAAACAATCCACCCAAAAACTGAATTCACAAGTATCGGTAGCTTCGGACCCAAGACCATCTTTTTCACTTCCCTGTCTACCAAGAAACCGAAGAAATGCTCTGCGCCTAATAGAAGATCAATGCGACCACTGAAATTGAATTGAGGATCCGTCATCTGAAGATTGGGAGGAATATTCCAATGGGAAATTGGTACCGTTGCTGAAGGAAGTTCAGCTGTGACCCGCTGTAACACCAAGAAATCCAATCCAATGGAAAAATCGCTAACTCGGGAATGGACCGTTGTACTAACCGCATGTCTCGCCGTTGATTCAGACTGTCCAACTCCCGTTATTGGAATGCAAATCCGTCGACGTTTAAGCTTCAGCATTTGACACAGCCTCTCACTCATAACATTAACCTGGGATCCATTATCCAACAACGCTCGAGCTAGTTGTTTATTACCATTTTGATCGTGTATCGCTACTACCACCGTAGAAAGAAATACTCTAGAACTCAAGCTATTCTTTTTAGTTCCGACACTATATGATCCTGCTGTGGATCCTTCTGCTGCATCACTGTCTCTTCCGTCTGTTATTTCTGCAGCGATGTGCATCCTAGCTACGTCACTTTTCCGTCCAGTCGTTGATTCGTTGTCTTCTGAACTGCCGCTTGTTGCCTTTGCTGGTTGAAATCCCGGATGTATCAATGTGTTGTGTTTCTTCCCGCATTTCTTACAACTAAACTTCGAGTTGCAATCTCGTACCCAGTGACCTGTCTTAAAACAATTGCTACATAAACGCTTGCCGTTGACGAAATCTAACTTTTCCTTCAGCCCGAGATCCTGGAATTTTGAACACCGTACCAAATAATGCAGATCGCCACAACATAGACAAGTAGGCTCGTTCCTTCCGCCTTCCGAAGAAGCATGCACCGCTATACGCTCACGTTTCATAATTGTCTTGGGTTGGACCGAACCATTGTTTGCGTTGGACAACACCGCATCTAATACTCTTGTTCGTTTCTTCAAGAAGTCCACCAATACCGAAAATGTTGGTTCTTTTATCGATGCGGCATGATCTTCCCATAACTGCGAAGTGCGAGAATCCAGCTTAGAGCACATCCAATGGATAATCATCGCTCTCCAATGTTCCGTCTTCTCACCCAGTTGCTTCAAGATCTTCAGTCGTTGATCAAACTCGTCCAGCAGTCCATGTATTCGTCCCGCCGTCTCTTTTTCAATCCTCGGGAATTCCATCAACGCCTGGAGATGTCGCTTCTTTAACAGGTATTCATTGGAGTAGCGCTTGCTGATGGTGTCCCACGTTATCATATAATTTCCGTTGGTGATCGTGAGAGACTCGATCAGTTTGGCCGCCTCCCCTTTTAGTGCAGATTTCAGATAATGAAATTTCTGCACGTCACTGAGTTCATTAGAGTCATGTATCAATGATACAAACGTTGACTTGAAAGAAAGCCAGCCTTTGAAATCCCCGTTAAACTCTGGTAGAGAAATTTGCGGTAACCGAACGCCTGTGTGCGCACCCAAAGCACCATTGTTACGACCAATAGTGTTATCCAAATTTGCTGGAGATGGAGGTGGTTCTAATTTACCCAGCAGGCTAGCCCTAATTTCGTAATAGCGTTCTTCGTAGTCAGCGTACGCTTTCGTAATATCTCCTTCTAATTCGCCCTTCGTATCGACTTCTGATAAATCTTCCTGAAGCTCATTGAATTCTTCCCAAGATGCTTCAAGCTTATCCAAACGGGATTGAACTTGCCCCTTTTTAGTTTCTGGATCATACTCTTCCAAGAAAACTACATGCCGATCGAGAGCAGCAAAAATTCGATCGCGTTTTCTGAGTTTGTCCTTAATTTTCCCAGCCATACCCTCACTGTAACCTGCTCTTGTTTTGCTAATGTGCACTACTCGAACGCCGCTCCGTTGGACCAACCAATGAAATGAAATAAAATTCTCACGAAGCACCACCACACCAGAATAATAATTTTGGACAGCTACTAACCTGTAGCCTGTCAAGAACAGGCCTTGATTTAATTAAATATCTCCTTACGCTTTCGAATATAGTATATTTATACAGATGTTCAGCAAGATCGCTCACCACCTCTCGTCCGAGTACTCCAGTTTCCAACAATGTGCTGATTGTGACAGCTATTTCAAACTTCCCACTGATTTTTGTAGTACGATCTGCTTCCTTGACAGCAGCCAAACCGATGTAGAGATGCCGAGACCGTGGCTTAGGATACGTTATCCGAATCGTCCGCTGTAGATTGGGATTACTGTCCAGTTGCAAAATAACTGTAGCCTGCCAACAACAGACTTTGATTTAATGAAAATATTTCTCAGCACTCTGCACTGATGTGAATCTGCAGTACTAAACGTACCACTCGATCAAGCAATATTGCTCACCACCTCACGTCGAAGTCCGAAAATGATCACTGTTCGCGCCTTTGTGTGTGTGTATCAGCTTCAGACTGTGTTTGCCGCCTGATTTAACACAGTTTGCTTCCTCAACAATTCCGTTGTAGTCAGTCCGATATACAGCGTTATCCAATTGGCGTGAAATAATATCACGATACGATGTTGCCGTTCCAATGCCGTTCAAGCGTTCAATGAAATGAAAAATTATCTTCCACAGCATCACTCAAATCAGAATAAAAATATAGGACAGCTACTAACCTGTAGCCTGTCCATAACAGGCTTTGTATTTTTTGATATTTCGAATAACGCCTATCGTCTGTTCAAGAATCCACGATAACCAAGAGTGATGATTGTCACCTACCAACCGATGTGACTCCACCGTAGCATATAATAACATTTGAAACAGCCGTCCGATGCGATGTAATTCGATTCGATTAAATTTCCATATCCAGCATAATAAATTCCGTCCGTAAAAAGCTTGCCGTTGAAATATTTCACCACAGTATTTCACCAACAACCAGCAGCTATGGCGTTCGGCGCCATCAAGTCCTCTTGAAATATTTCAGCGACGATCTTATTATCTTCAAGACAATGTAACATGATCCAATTGTTCTCAGAACAATGGATTGATGAGTCAATTATCCTCAGAACAATGTGACACTTTGATGTAATGATGATCCAATTATCCTCAGGATCGACCCAACTCAACCACGAATCCTGGTCACGGCACCAATGTTGGGAGATTCAGGTTCGTGGGTTGAGTACTACCTCCAATAGTTCCAAAGATGCACCCTTTAGCACTGGAACGTACCTTTGGTCCTACGTTGTGAAAGCTTTTATTTGTCCAAACTTAATTCCTTCCTTTCCTATTGAATACCGTCCTTTCCAAATCCTTCACGAATCCAATTATCCGCCTTCCTTTTCCTCCAGAGACTCCAACAACTCCAATCATTTAATTTGTAATATGTACCAATTTATTAGAATCACTTTTCATTATTTCTTTTTTCACAATAATAATTTTTTGTATTTCACAGTATTTATTTCTTGGTGATCGGTCGGATACTGATCACTATAGCAATTGTATCTCCCTTTTTACATGGTCTATTGAGTTTCGTTCGTGTTCGATCTATTGCTATAATTTTCTAAGTGTATTGTGAGTGTAGCTTATCTGTGTTATTTGTATAACAGTTTGTACAGGGTGGTCATTTTGTGTGTCATTTCAGTCTTGAAATTAATGTTTGATTTTAATTTGTTACATTTAAGTTCACGATGGCTAAATATGCAAACATAATGAATTATGTATTGTCTTTTGTGTGTGAGTGTGTCCTTTTTTATTACTCATTTTATCTTAAGACTGATGATGATGGTATTAATTGTTTTTTTTTTATTTAAATTAAATTTTTCAATTCAATTTAAAAAAATAAAATAATTGTGAAGTCTGCAATAGTTTGAGCCCGCGCGCGTTGTCAAACATAGAAATACTTGAGATCGAGCATAAGCAAAAGTAGTTTATCGCGAATAAAATAAAAGCATTCCAAGGGGTTGTATGTGGAAATCGGAATGAAGCTAGGGATAGCTCAAACGGAATACTCGTAAATTCATCTTTTCAACAGATAATTATAACGAGATTTTTCTGTGTTGTGGCGGATCTCATTGCAGACTTCAGGTTGATACGTTTATACTCCATGTTGAATGTAGGACCTGAAGTATCGGCTGGAAGTAGGCTTAGGTTTGCTCAGCTGTCTGGTCTCGAAAACGATTAACAGACCGTTTTCGGGTATCCAGTGAAGCAGGAATTCCTTTGTAAATTCAAGGCTTATACTGACATAGGTATTGGGTTCAATTCCTGATCGGTCAAGGATTTTTTCGGGTTGGAAACTTTCTTGACATGCCTTGGGATAAGTAGTGGGCCTGAAGTATCGGCTAGAATTAGGCTTGGGTTTGCTCAGCTGCTTGAACTCGGAAACGATAGAATCGTGGCCGGGGATCTGATAAAGCGGGAATTCCCTTGTAAATTTGTGGCTAATACTGACATAGGTATTGGGTTCAATTCCCGATCGGTCTAGGGTCTTCCCGGGTTGGAAATTCTCTCGACATGCCATGGAATAAATACGATCAGATAATGGCTTATATTGTTCTTTCGATTAGTAATCTATGTCTGCGAGATAACCAGTCCGTTTTCCTTTCAATTTCAATTTGCATACTGGTTAGTTAATGAAAAATATAAATACCGTAATATAATAATTATCAATAAGATAACTCGTCCCGCTCAAACCTTTGTAGGAGAATGAGGTGGGACCATCATCATCTTTATAAAAAAAAAAATGTTCTCAAATGGGGATCAATATAGGGTAGGAGCCTGCCTGTTGGTCTCAAATGTTCCTATCTCACGCCTCCACTAAGATCATATGACGACAGTTTTAGATCGGGCGTGAACTGGAAACACACACCTGGTCTTGGCTCCGAGAACGGGTGTCGAAAGTGGCTAAGTGAGGGGGTGCGAGCGAGTCAGAGCGCTATATCTCTCCCGGGGAAGGCCTCCCGGGTCATGGAGGCCTTGCCAACCCGCTGTCTCCCGGGCAAAGGAGATACATTCAAAAAAATGGAGCTACGATCACGAAGAGTAATTAGAATGCGATCACCCGAGGAGGGTCCCCGAACTGGAGCTGGTCCTGGAACGGGCGTAAGAGCGAGCGGCCAGCGGCTGGAGGGCGATGTGCAAGAGCGGGCCACCAGCCGGGTTCAACCCGAAGAGCTACCGCCACACGGAAACAACAGCCATCGACATCACCCAAGAAACGCTGCGCCTACGAGACGTGTTGCGACTGCCAGACGACAGTCGTCCACACTTGTGGGTACCACTAGGCGCCGGATCATGTGGACACACGAAATGAATGAATTCGTGATCCGCGCCTATTACATCTGCACTGCTTTGGAGACGGACATGAGCGGTCGCCCTCGAATACTAACAATGTTCGAGGAAGCGTATCCAGAGTTCGTCGGGAGGCTTGATCAGAACGCGATGAACGCGAGGCGTAGAGCGATAGTACGCAACAACATGCTCTCCCAAACGCAAGTCGACGAGATCAAGCAGCAGGTGCAGAGAGAACTAAGCTCCAGAACGAACAGAGCAAGCGATGTGTCGAGACGAAGTTCAGTACGGCTGAGCATTTCATTCGCAAGTGGGGCACGCGAATCAGCACCAGTGGAGGCCACAGTACAACAACCCCCTGAGCCGGAAGATCCACAGCCAGATCAACAACTACTACGCGATCTGGTTTTCCACTACGACGAGGCAATCTCACAGTTCCGCGACACAGACCCATTGTCGCGCCCCAGGATCCCGAAGTTGCAGCATTCCCGCAGGCTGACAAGTGCAGTAAAGCTCATGAACGAGCACGTTCTTCCGCTGCACTTGGTTGATGCTGAGAACATGGAGGAGCTGCAACTGAAAGTTTACTGTGCTGCTGTGGCGACCGCCAAAAGTTTAGGATACCGTATAAGGCCAAGAGGCGGACTGCTCCAACATCTCCGTGAAAGGCGTGAGCCTCCATGGCGAAGGAGATTGGAGCAACGGATCCTAAACAAGCGCGCCGCAATTGGAAGACTGATGGCGTACAAAAGAGGCAGCAGATCGGCGAAATTATGTCGCCAAGTTGCTGTGATCGTGCGGCCTACTGAACTTCGCCAGCTGGGAGCTCACCAGCTGACGGAAAAACTCGACACACTGGTACAGCAATTGAGCGTCCTTACAAAACGGCTGAAACGTTACTCTGACTCTGCAAAGCGCCAGGAACAAAATCGGATGTTCAGAGATAACGAGAAAGCGTTCTACGACCACATTAGCGACGAGAAGCCCGACTACCGCGAAGGTTTGCCAGATATTAGCGATGTGACGAACTTCTGGGCTGGTATTTGGGAGACCCCAGTAGAACATCGTGACGGGCAAATGTGGTTAAGAAGGGGGGAGGTGAGTTGTGGTGTAATTGGAGAGATGCCAGCTATCATCGTCGGAGAGAACGATGTCCGCGAAGCCTCGCGGTACCTGAGGAACTGGGCAGTACCGGGCCCCGATGGTGTCCAGAACTTTTGGCACAAGAAGCTGACCGTCGCACATCCAAAGATAGCTGAGTGCTTCAACAAGGTGCTACGTGACCCACACAACCTTCCTGAATTCGCCACCCGTGGCGTCACCTTCCTCCTCCCGAAAGACAGCAACACATTGAACCCATCAAAGTACAGACCGATAACGTACCTATCGAGTCTGTACAAAATACTGAGCAGCATAATTACCGCCAAAGTTTCTGCTCACTGCGAACAACATCACATCATCGCAGAAGAGCAGAAAGGATGCAGGAAAAATACGCATGGCTGCAAAGACCAGGCCATCATCGACGCAGCCATAGTCGGCCAGGCGGTATATAACCAGCGGAACCTAAGCATGGCCTATATCGATTACAGGAAGGCTTATGACTCCATACCTCACTTGTTTCTCGTCCGGGTATTGGAGCTCTACAAAATTGATCCCGTCGTCGTTAGGTTCCTGCAGCATGCGATGAGGCAGTGGAGCACGTCTCTGCACCTTAGTGATGGGGAAAATGTGTTGCAGTCTAGAACGCTGCAGATAAAGAGGGGGATATTCCAAGGCGACTCTTTCAGCCCGCTTTGGTTTTGTCTGGCACTGAACCCCCTCAGTAGGACGCTCAATAGAAACGGTCATGGCTATAAAATAAGGTATGGCGACGGCGCCCACGAAGAAGTGACCCATACCTTCTACATGGATGATCTCAAGGTCTACGCTGATTCACGTCAGCGTCTAGGTGTAGCTATCCGGGTTGACGAAGACATAAGCAGGGACATCTGCATGGAGTTCGGCCTCGACAAGTGCCGCTGTGTCCATCTGCTGAAAGGACAACTTACCGAATCCGGAGGTTACGAGGTCTATGACGGCGAGTTTATAAGAGACATGGTTCGTGGCGAATCCTATAAATATCTTGGATTCCGACAGCTCACCGGGATTCGCCACTCCGACATCAAGACGGAGCTACGAGACAAGTTCTTGAGTCGAGTGAACTGTGTCCTGAGGACTTTCCTCAACGCGGGGAACAAGGTACGCGCGATCAACACATTCGCGGTTCCCCTGCTGACCTTCAGTTTTGGTGTAGTCAAATGGAGCAAAACTGACCTAGAGGACCTTGAGAGGAGGATGAGGAAAGCATTTAAAGAGGCCGAAATGCACAATCCTCAATCGGTACTGGAGAGAGTTTCACTGCCACGCAAAGAAGGGGGACTTGGAATAGTCGACATATCTGCACTGTGTATTGCCCAGGTACGACAATTGCGCGAGTACTTCGCAGAACGCGCCAACCAAAACGCGCTATACCGGGCTGTCTGCGCCGCCGACAGAGGATACAGCGCTCTGCACTTGGCGCAAGCGGAGTACCAACTCAACTGCAATCTGCAGACAGTGGAGGAAAAGATTGCAGCTTGGAAGCAGAAGGCAGTGCATGGTGCCCACCCCCATCAACTGGACCGGCCACACGTCGACAAGGCCGCATCTAATCTGTGGCTAACGCGTGGTGAACTCTCTTCAGTAGTAGAAGCCGACATGATAGCCATCCAGGACAGGATAATGCCGACGAGAAACTGCAGGCGGTACGTCTGGCATCAAGACGTTGATGACATTTGCCGGATGTGCCATCAACCAGGGGAAAACATAGAGCACATTATGGGAGGCTGTCCCGTTTTGGCCAACGCAGCCTACACCGAGCGCCACAACAACGTGGCCCGTATTGTTCATCGACAACTGGCGCTCCAATGTGCTCTACTGGAAGACAACGTACCAAACTACCGGTACCTGCCTGCACCTGTCCTGGAAAATGACCGTTTCAAGCTGTACTGGGATCGCACTGTTCTGACCGACCTCTCGATCCACCACAACCGCCCAGATATAATGGTTTACGACAAGAGCGACCGCAAAGTCACCATCATCGATGTCGCTATTCCACTGAACCAGAATCTGAAGGAGACCTACGGTTGCAAAATCTGCAAGTACCGACCATTGGCCGTGGAGCTCAAGGAACTGTGAGGGCTAAGGGAGGTCCCAAGAATTGTTCCAGTCGTTCTCTCTGGAACTGGAATTGTCCTGAAGACACTTCTGGAAGCGCTAAAGCTGTTGAATATGGAGAAGGAATTGGCCGGCATCCAAAAGTCGGTCATCCTTAGCACCTGCGCAATTGTCCGACAATTTCTCGGTCAGGACTGAAACAGCACGAGCATGCAGATACGTGCATTCCGCAGAGCCTAGTCCCCCTTTGGCATTCAGAAGCCCGGGGGCAGGTGAAAATTCTGGCTAGGTTCGCCTAGTTAAGAAGTGAGATAAGTCTGCCAAAAAATAAAAGTGATGAAATATCGACGTCCTCCGGGTGTTACCGTGTTCATCGGCCCACAAAGATCGCTGTGCACTATGTAGAGAATCACCTTGGACTTCCTCTTCGCCTTCTTTGGAAACGGTGTACGAGCCATTTTTCCTTGCAGACAGGTTTCACAGGTAATCGTCAACCCGCAATTCTTCACTTTAATGCCTTCAGCCAACTGCCGACGTTCCAGCTCAAGGATGGCCTGAACATCACGGTGTCCTAGTTTACGGTGCCACTCGTGTATGCAGTCCGTCGCATGGTTCTGTTCGGTGACAACGTTCGTCCTCTCTACTAGACGTAGGTGATACAAACCGTTCATTCGAGGTGCCACAGCAGCAATTCGTTGTCCGCTCGCAATCGTACAACCCTTCTCATCGAACGTGACGTTAGCGCCCTTCTGCACCAACCTTCCGACGGATACCAAGTTCATATCGAGCTCCGGAACAAAGAGAACATCGCTTAGCAGGATTTCCTTTTCTTCGCCATTTAATCCGTAGCACTTTATTTTGCAGCTTCCTATCCCCTTCACAGCAGCCTTTTTGCCATCCGCAACCGTTACGAAACGTGGTGTATCGTCCTTCGGTTCTTCCAAGCTCACAAAATACTTCTCATTCGTGCTCATATGCAGACTTGCAACTGAGTCAACGATCCAATTCACGGCAGCATCATCCCAGACACTGAATGCAAACTTTTTTTTTCTGAAAGTTATGGATTACTCCATAACCGCCCAGCTTAGCTCACCTCTATCTAATTTATCTCAGGCTCGGCTTCCGAACTACGGGGGACTCCCTGTACCGCGGACGACACTGTCACAACCAAGAGAGAAGACCAATAGGGCTGGTTCGAAATGAAAGCTATGTAAAAGAACTGGTAATTGGTTTACGATTTACAAATTTTTATTTTAATAGTTTATTCGTTGCGGCGCCGTTCGTCGACCGTTGGGGCCCTTCGATGACACGTGGTTTGTGTAACGGAGAGAGAGGAGGGTCTGTAGCACGTACCTTCTTCGTGGTTTCGATTACGGGTTGATTCGCTAGCGAATTATCGGATCCGTGGCAGAACTTGTTATATCTGTTGTACTCAAATTGCGCACGGGCGGCTGGAGGTACGTAATCCGGGGGCACGCTTGGAAACAACGTGGCGTGAACCGGAACGTCCCTGTTTTCTTAATCACACGCCCAGGAGTATAACACTCACTTTTCTATAATTTTTCACTATCTTTAAATAGGTGTTGGTCGCTTCCAAACTCCAGCTAAAGTGCCCGAGGCCTTTTTCATTTCCCTCCACGAAACCTTAATCCTTCTTCCTTTTTCCATCTACTCTCCTCTCTCAATCTTTCCTCTCCCAAATATTCCTCTATCTCATTCCTTCCTCTCTCTCTCTCATACTTCCGGAACACCATCAGCTTGCCCGCCGATGTTACTCAAGGGGGCTTTCGATCGTGGCAAATTACAAAGTTGAGTTAGTACAATATACACTTAAACTAATGTTAGTTATTACAATTAACAATTCATACAAAAAAATTACATTTAACGACAATCTTATTAATGAATCAGCCAACAATAAACAAAACAAACGATTTACTTAAAGACTATTTTTGAACGATTACTACATTTAATTGAACAAAAATTGAACTGCCCTGTTGCGTCATTGGTCGGTAACAATTCTCCCCTCGGTAGGGTAGAAAAAATATGCTAGTAATTTTTCGTCCAAACATAGTTTCGCACAACACCCACTCCATCCGTGAAACTCTGAATCGGATTCTGGATCATGTTTTTTTTCTTGTATCTGTTAATCACCTCGATCCATTTCCATACCTTTAACTGCCATATCTCGCCATACTTGCTCCCGACCACTCTACACCAGAGAAAAATTGTCATATTACTACTCACCAGCTTCTGCCTAATTCCTTTTCATCCTCTCTGTTCTAAACCGATAAAAACCTAACTAATTACCAGCATTACCATTTACTCTCTACACTCAAAAGACGCGTCCGTCTAAAAAAAATCATTCATTCGTTCCTTTCACCAGTTCCCATTCATTCCCTAAGTCTAATCGTTCGAGACAAAAATAACCGTTCCTGTTCTCATAACTACGCGTAACCCTAAAGGGGTAATATATTTATTACTACCTCCACTTATAAGTTCTCCGAACAACTATATCATGTGGTTCGGGGTCATAAGGCATCATTTCAACTCCGCTCAGTTTCCAGCACAAATTCTGATGAGAACTGTCTGTTACTGACCATCAGCGTCTCGATGACTCCGGTCTCCAGCGAACCCACATTATTGTCAGTTGATCGGATCCCCTATTCATTGAGAAATATATTTTTTTTTAAATCAAAATTCCAACATCAAACTATTCGAACCGCGGTTTTCAAATGCTGAGTTGGTGAATTCTGCCTTGTCTGTCATCAGATATCGTCTAGCATCACTGAATAAACAGTGTTTAGAGATGTGATCTGCTATGTGACAGATCGTAATGAAACGAACAATGAAAAAGACATTTGTCAAATTTATGACAAGTGGTTTTGTTTGTTATTATGAAATGGAACTAGAAGCATCGTGGGGCGAAAAGTATTTTGCCTTTTCTAAGGATATACAACTAATCTCCTTTTTATTTCTAGGTGGATCAAACGATCGATCGGGAAGGCGAACAGACGCGATTTTCAAAAATACGACCGAAATGGAAGGATCAGTGAAACTCTACGATTTCAGCGATGTTATGTTAGAAGGACAATTAAATCACCCTGGTTTCAAGTGGGCAGCAGGCCACACTCCCAAGGATTTTCCACCGATTTCCTCTAGTTCATAAGAAGAATTACCAATTCTTCTCTTTATTCGTGCTGGTAAAAACAGTGGACCATATTTCGCGTTATAGGCTTCGCTCGCATTCGATTGCTTCATGTTGCGTCTGTATACGAGTTGACCCGCTTGAAAAGTTTTAGCATAAGTTCGGTGTCGCAAATTGTACCGAGTTTTCCCCGCTACATGTGATTTTGCCAAGTTCTTATGTACCAAGTCATAAATACGGCTGAACAACTGTTTTCGTGACTCTGTTCTCTTATTGATGAAAGCTTCATCTTCTTTCGCACCATATTGGTGATCGGTACCTTTTGCAAATGCTTCGTGACCGTGGATTACAAAATACGGTGTCAATTCCGTAGAGGAGTGAACTGAAGTGTTTAGTACGGTTTCTATTTCGGCCAGTTTACTATCCCAGAGTCTCTGGTCTTCTCGAACGTATGTTCTAATGGCAGCATTGACTGTTCGATTTACCCTCTCTACGGGGTTGGCTTGAGAGTGGTATTTCGAATTCAGCCAATGCCTGACATCGAACTGCTCGAGGAAGCCTTTGAACTCCCGAGATAGAAATACGGAAGCGTTGTCGCTTATGATCACTTCCGGGATAGAAAACCGGAAGAACCATTGCTCCTTTAAAATTTGACACAACGAATGACTGCTGATGTTTCTGACTGGAGTCAGCATTATCCACTTACTAAAGAGATCAATCGTTACCAGTATGTATTGGTTTCCCCGTTTACTTCTTGGCAAAGGTCCAATAAAATCGGTTGCAATAATTTGCCAGGGGTGGGTGGTGATTCTTTGGTCACCCATAGTGGGGACCGTGGGCACACAAGAAGCTTTTACTTCCTTGCATGTTGAGCATGCATTCACATATTCTCTGACGTCTCGTGACATCCTTGGCCAATAGAATTTTAATTTAATTCTTGCTAATGTTTTTTGGAAGCCTAAATGCATTGCCTGATCGTGACATTCATTTAAAACATTTCTCCCTTTATCTGGAGAAACTACAATTTTCCATTCAAATCTGTAATCGTATGGATGGTTTGGTGTAGATACAAATTTGTACAATATGTCCTGTTCTACACGGAAATCAGCGTATTCATCTGGCTGCTCAAGAACTTTCTGCTTCATGCTCTCATACCACGTCGAGTCTGGCTCGTTTGACACTACAGCAACGCAGCGTGATAACGCATCGGGGACAACATTTTCTCTCCCCTTCCGGTGTACGATGGTCATGTCGTATTGCTGTAGAGTCAAACTCCACCTGCTACAACGTGATGAGGTTTTCCATTTGGTGTGGAGCATATGTGTTAAGGCCGATGAATCAGTGATTAGGGTGAAGTGAGATCCTTCGATATATCCACGAAACGCTTCGATAGACAAGAGAGCCGCAAGGGTCTCCTTTTCACACGCGTGGTAGTTCTTTTGGGGTGTGGTAAGTTTGTGTGAGAAGTATGCAATCACCCGCTCTTGTTCATCTAATGTTTGTGTCAATACCCCGGCTACCGCAATATCCGAAGCATCAGTTTGTATAACAAATTCCTGGCTAAAATCTGGACTAACCAATAATGGTGGGGAAATAAGTTTCTCTTTGATTTGGCAGAAGGCTTCTTCCGCATCATCGTTCCATCCCAAAATTTTGCTTTTGGTTTTAAGCAAATCTGTAAGTGGTGCAGTGACACCACTAAAATCGTTAATGAAACGGCGATAATAGTTTGCCATTCCTAGGAACCTACGTAGTTTCGTCACTGTAGTCGGACGTTCATATTCGACAATCGGTCGAACTTTGTCCGGGTTCACTTTTATTCCATCCGTGGATAGAAGGTATCCTAGAAATGGCAACTCTTTGACTCCGAATCGTGATTTTTCCAAATTTATAGATAAATTCGCTTTCTCTAGACGCTTGCAATCTCACAAAGCAACCGCAAGTGTTCCTCGAACATTTCGTTTACCACGACGATGTCGTCTAGGTAAACGAACACGTTCGGCTCCAATTCACGTGTCCCAAGACCTGGTCCATCAGTCTCGACAAAGTGGCGAGACTGTTGACCAAGCCAAACGGTAAACGCGTGAATTGGAACATCCCTCTGCCCTGAATGCTAAATGCTGTGTATCGTCGTGAGTTTTTTTCCAAAGCGATCTGAAGGAAAGCTTCTGACAAATCGATCGTACTCAGGTAGTTGGCTTTTGGCAACTGACCTAAAATACGACCAGGATGGGGCAGAGGGTAGGCGTCCTTGACAGTGCGTTCATTGATTTTTCTCGCGTCTAGACACAAACGAATCTTTTCAGAAGGCTTGATTACGGGTACTACATTTAATGACCATTCAGAGTGGCATCTCTCTAATATTCCTAACTTAAGCATACGATTCAATTCTTCTATCACTTTTTCTCTAATCTTTGGTGACATCATATACGGATACTGTCGTGCCGGAGGACTGTTTTTCCATTGCTCTTGGATCTCTATCGAGTGTTTCAATAGAGGGGTAATGGATAAAGAATCTAGTGTGGCCACTTTGAAAGAGTTTTTCACTTCAGCGAGCCTACGTGATTCTTCAGAGGAAAGTATGGACACAGTCTCAGGTGTCCTTAAGCGGTCCTCATAATCGTGAACCGCGACAACATTTTGAATTTGGGGAAAAATTTTGAAACGTGACCAAAAATTCATCCCCAACAAACAATCTAATAATAAATTTTTCACTACAATGGTAGGAACAACTTTAATTTTTCCATTAAATTGGAAGGGTAAATGTATTTCTCCTAATATGTCGAGAAAATTACCATTCGCTGTTCGTAACTTTATCGGTTGGGCTGGGTTCCTTAACTTAGCTCGAGGTAAACGCGAAAACAACAAATCACTAATTAAGGTGTGGTTACTACCGGAATCAAGTAACCCCTTTACACGTATACCATGGATACTGACCTGCGCAAAAGGTCGATTATCTTCCGAATTGGGCAACATGATTTGTAAAATTTGAGGTACACTGTTGGAATATAGATTTTGGTTCACAAAATTCGGAAATTGGAACTAACAAATTTGAATTTACGCAGAATCCGTCGACGGCTGGCGCTTTTCGTTCGCCTGGAGACCGTTTTTTCGACAGTACGGACAGTGCTGCGAATCGAATCCTTTGAATCCGCAGACGTAGCAGATCAATCCTACGATTGAACGACATTCTTCAATGTGGTGGGATGATTGACGGCAATTCAGACATACATTTACTGAAGGTGGGTTGTATCCTGCGACCAAATATTCCAGCGTACGCGACGGTTTGGCTGGACCTTCTCTTGGGTTTTCAGAGTTTTTTTTTGTGATTTGTAACTGGTTTCTTCATTGTTTCGTGATTTGATACAAAAGTTTGTGGTGATTTCGAAGTCCTTTCAGACTTAGTAGATTTCCAACTGTCAGTTTTGGGCTGATAAGCACTTCGATTAATCGAGTTCATTTTTGTTGTGGGTGGGTTCTTTTGGGTTATTAAATTCACTGATTTTTCTGTACCAAACATCTTGTGATACAATGAAAAATTTGACGCATCAATAATATGACCTGCTTCAATAAGCTGAGGGATATCATAAATCGGCTGCTATAACAGAGCCTTTTTGTAGTCTATACGTAAATTCCTTTTTAATATATCAAGTTTTTCTCGCTCATCCATTGAGACTATCATGGATCGAAACATTTTTTCCATATCGAAATAATATTCTTGGAAAGACTCACTTCTTTGCTGGCGTCTCTGATATATTCGAGAACGTACCAACGTGTCAAGTTCCGGATGTACAAAGGACTTCCGTAACTCGTACATCAAATGATTCCAGTTGAGCAATCTACCACCGGATCGCATAGATAAATACCAACTAGCAGCTGGTCCGGTGAACAGATGAAACGCTGAATCAAAAAGTTCCTCATCGGAAACCCGTTCGGAGAGAGCTAGCTGTTGTACAAGGGATAAAAATTCATTGAGCTTCAACCCCTGATCCGTTCCTGAATATTTCTCTATATTCAATTGAGAAACTGGTAATGTTCGATGAAGCGTGGTAGCACGCGCATTATCTGTTGAGGAATTCACCGAAAATCTGGAAGGGTTGGCCTGAAGGTTAGTAGGTTGCCAAATGAAACTGTTCACAGGTAACGCATTATTTGGTACATATGATTGAATTGAGCTACGCGCAGAATAAGGATAATTTTCATTCCCTCTCGTTTGTTCGCATCGAGATGGTTCATAACATTTGTTCACGAATGAACTGTGGATGTTCATTCTGGAGTAGGGTAATTCGTTGGTTTGATGAACGTGGTGAATAGTAGGGGTGGATATGTTTTTTGAAGGAAAATTCAAATGAAAACCATCTAAATGTCCGGAAGTTGTCGGATGAATGGAAGTAGACACTATCGGAATATTGAGACACGGTAATCGTGTCAACTATGGAAGAAAACGAAACTTTAGGAATTGTCCCGGTGTACATGCTAATTGAAGTGGATGGATTGGTGTTAGTGTAAACCGTATTCGAAAGACAGTGTGACGATGTTACCACACTACTTTGAACCGTTCGTAAGCAAGAATTGTTGCTATATTTTCTAGATTGGTTGAGTTCGCTCTCTAATGCCAATAAAGCGTCTCGAATATTGTTCATATCGGTTTGCTCAGGCGACTTGTCTAACACACCTAGTCGTCGTAGGCAATCAATCATATCTAATTCTGCTGTATTACACTGGAGTTCCTTTAGCGGTTCCCTATTTCCATCTGTCGGATCCTGTACACTACACACACCCATCACTTCAACATTCTCATCATCATTTGATTCAACATTTCCACGGACACCTTCTTCGGAATTTCTTTCCTGCGATACTTCAATAACAGTTGTATTAGTGTCATCACTTCCGAAATATCTATTTAGATACCCAATCACTTTCAACAACAATCGTTCAGCGTTTTGTTTCACAACGTCACTCGCATTATCACTTAACACCCTCAATCTGTTCGCCAAATGTAACAATACCGATAAAATTTTCGGGGCTTTCTGATTACCCGACAAAGCGAATTCAGCATCCGAAATCTTCAGCTGACAAATATCCAATTCTTTTACCGCATCGTTTATCAACATTTTCGTCACTATTCCCTGCTCTCTTTCCTGTCTGAAAGCATCTCGAATTATTCGTCTTCGTCTAGTCATCGACGTATCTCCTGAAAGAATAATATTACGCATACCAAGTTCATGATCCAACTCATCACCATCCAAAAAATCTACTCTCATTTTCAAATAGAAATCCTGCACATTATCTACAGTAAATCTGTTTTCTGACTCCATCGTATTTTCTACTATTGAGTTCTAACTGCAATTAATCGCTGGTGTATTTCACAAATGTAGTGGTGAGAAACACTGACAATCCAATCTCAAGCACAAAGTAATCGTTAACAGTAGGTTACGTATAGCAATCGCTAGTAATTTATTTTCACGGCGTTTTCAACAGACAATTCTCACGCGATCGGTTTTTCGAAGCAAAGATTCTAACAGAATCCGTTGATCAAAGTTAAACTTCAAGAATAGTTATCGTACTTATGTATGTCGAGTCGAATGACAATTTAAGTCTCGAGTCTCCCGTAGGCCCGGTGAAAATATTCTAACAGAATGTTAGAATATTTTCTGTGTTTTTCGAGGATCGCCAATTGATTATTGGATTACTCCATAACCGCCCAGCTTAGCTCACCTCTATCTAATTTATCTCAGGGTCGGCTTCCGAACTACGGGGGACTCCCTGTACCGCGGACGACACTGTCACAACCAAGAGAGAAGACCAATAGGGCTGGTTCGAAATGAAAGCTATGTAAAAGAACTGGTAATTGGTTTACGATTTACAAATTTTTATTTTAATAGTTTATTCGTTGCGGCGCCGTTCGTCGACCGTTGGGGCCCTTCGATGACACGTGGTTTGTGTAACGGAGAGAGAGAGGAGGGTCTGTAGCACGTACCTTCTTCGTGGTTTCGATTACGGGTTGATTCGCTAGCGAATTATCGGATCCGTGGCAGAACTTGTTATATCTGTTGTACTCAAATTGCGCACGGGCGGCTGGAGGTACGTAATCCGGGGGCACGCTTGGAAACAACGTGGCGTGAACCGGAACGTCCCTGTTTTCTTAATCACACGCCCAGGAGTATAACACTCACTTTTCTATAATTTTTCACTATCTTTAAATAGGTGTTGGTCGCTTCCAAACTCCAGCTAAAGTGCCCGAGGCCTTTTTCATTTCCCTCCACGAAACCTTAATCCTTCTTCCTTTTTCCGTCTACTCTCCTCTCTCAATCTTTCCTCTCCCAAATATTCCTCTATCTCATTCCTTCCTCTCTCTCTCTCCTACTTCCGGAACACCATCAGCTTGCCCACCGATGTTACTCAAGGGGGCTTTCGATCGTGGCAAATTACAAAGTTGAGTTAGTACAATATACACTTAAACTAATGTTAGTTATTACAATTAACAATTCATACAAAAAAATTACATTTAACGACAATCTTATTAATGAACCAGCCAACAATAAACAAAACAAACGATTTACTTAAAGACTATTTTTGAACGATTACTACATTTAATTGAACAAAAATTGAACTGCCCTCCCTGTTGCGTCATTGGTCGGTAACATTTCTTCCTCCGATTTTGCAATTCTAGCCTTCGGTTGTTTGGGGACAGGTTTTCGATCATCCACGGTATTACCGCTCTTCTGGTTTCGATCGTTCTGATCCTGATCCTTCAGCCATAGCTTACAATTCCTTTTCTTGTGGCCAACCTTCTGGCAATGATGACACACCACGCTCTTGGTTTTCCCGTCCGCTTTCAACACAGTTGGATCCGCTGATGAAGATTCATTTCGCTTCAGAACTTCGTTGATGATCTTATTCTTCACGATTTCCAGCGTAAGTTCTTCTTCAGATCGGTTCTCCAGAGTCGTTGTCAGCGCGTCAAAGGAACTGGGTAAGCTTCGGAAGACCAGGATCACTTGAAGATCACTATCCAGTTTCGTACCGGCGATCGAAAGCTTCTCAAACATATCTTCGAATTTCTGTAGATGCTCTTCGATGACGTCGCCTTCGTGATACTTCAGATCACAGATTCGTTTCAAGAGATGCACTTTTGAAGTTAACGATTTCTTCTCATGTTGCTTCTTGAGATTTTCCCACACGGCTTTGGCAGTTGTTATATTCCGGATGTGACCGTGTTGGCTCCGGCTGAGGAGTAACCCAATCGTCGCACGAGCTCGTTGATCACCATCTTCCCATGCAGCAATCACAACAGCATTCGACTGATCAGCAGCCAGCTCCGGTTTCGTCCCAGGAACTACATACTTCCACAAGCCTTCCCGAACGAGTAGGAATTCAACGTCTAGCTTCCAAGAATCGTAGTTCTCGTTGGTTAACTTGACGATTCCGATCCTCTCCATCTTTTCCATTCTTCATAAAACGCAGGCCCATAACCTGTTGAGCGTATTAAGTAGAAATAAAAGACGTCTGGTCGAGTTGAGAGAAAAAATTGGAATAAAATTTTATTTGACTACTTCTAATATAACAGAGTACTACGATGAACAAACAACTGTTGCGATGCTGTTACAGTAATGTTAGTTACAAGTTGCTATGCTTCCATCACTTAGAAATGTTTATTCCCCCTAAACCTCCACATGCCAAATTCAGTTCCGTGTGCTTGATTAGTTCTTGAGTTATGCAGAAATTTGTGTTTCATTTGTCCCCTCTTAGAGAGGAGGGAGGGGTCTCAACTATCATGAAAACCTTCCCCGGCCCCAAAAACCCCTACAATCCAATGTTCATGTCGATCGGTTCAGTAGTTTCCGAGTCCATAAGAATCCGACAGACAGACAGACGGACAGAAATACATTTTTATATAAGTTAAGTAGTTAAACGAATTTCGGATTAATAAACTGAACGAATTGAAGTGTCGATCAAGACTGAATTTTCTTTATTGCAAATTTTTACAGAGGCCTCATTATTATTATAAACTGTTAAACTTTTTATTATTGCGTGCATTCTGGGTGCCGTTGGGCGCTGGGTTCGTGGTCAGCTTGTTAGAATGTGTGTCAACGCTCGTTTGTTTGGTTCACATCGTGTGGCGTCGTTTGTTTTACGTCTAGTACTGCATTCATTTTCTAATGACTCTTGGTCAACGTTGGTAGACCGCAGCCTAACATTTGGATAATTAGCCCCTGGACTATATGAATTGTGGTCCCAGGCTGGCTTATTGGGTTTTCGTATGGCTATAACTCGCCTCAAGTCGCGTGGAACAATGTTTAGCTCTTGAAATTTATTGAGCAAGTTCAGCATACGTCTTTTGACAGAATCGTATAGATTTTTCAATATATTAAACTTTATCTTGTCCACTCCAGGATCCGAGTTATTACACGAAAGAAGGGCAAAGGGCACTGGATTCGCTCGAATCTTCCTTTTGATGGCAGCGATAACCCTCGGGATTCGAGCAGATCTCGGAGACCTGTGGCCACCTTAGCGAATATTTGACCTTTTTTTCTCGGTCTAAGACCCTTTTCACGGTCCGCCAGCGATTGAAATGTCTTTTTGCTACATTTGCGCATCACGAATACACTGCCACTTCGTCATGGTGCAACTGTCAAACTAAGGAAATCGGCTTCTTTTACTCCCAGCCTATTATGATATGAATTATAAACCAAAGCATTTTATGCACAGGTGAAATGGGAACCTTATTTGTAGGGTGGTGTAAGTATTATCACGCATACGGTGATGAACGCAGTGGTGTTTTTATGTGCTTATGGGGTTCTTTGATTTGAAAAAGGCAAACTAAACAAAATTATAGGAGGTTGTGTCCAAAACACGACCGCATTGTAGGACAACGCTGTAGTTCAATTCAAGTCGCTTGTTTATAACGGTGGATATTATTTTCTAATGCTACGAAAATGTTGAAATAACCATTCTACCAGTTCGGTCGCCCTGAAATGTTTTTTTTTATTGTAGAAAAATCATTTGACGATAATTGTTTGATGATTACTTCTTGTGCTCGCAGAACAATACATGCTCGAGATAAGCGCAGTTGTCTTCCTTGGTGGAGAAAGTTATGCTACTGGCAAGCGAAACCAAATCACATACAACATTTCAGAACGACATTTACTTTCTTGGTGACTAAATAAACGAAATAAACTCTATCTGTTAATCTCAACAACCTCGAAAAGAGCAGCACTACTTCATTACTTCATTATGCCTCAAGATTAGCGCAAATGCAATCCTAGTCGAAAGCAGTTTTGCGACTGGCACACGAGCCCAAATAAATTAATAACTTAATATAACTTATTGAATAACTTGGTATTCCTCAAATATTTTGTTGGTGCACAACCTTAACACCAGCTTCACCATAGCGTTAGTAGCGAAGATGCACTATTTTTACGTACGGGTTATGAAGCACGCACATACGCATACAAATATCCATATACGATGGCTTGACGCAACTAAATATACACACACTTATTTCCGTTTTGCGCTCTTCTCAACAGAAGCCGTTTCTGTTAATATTGCCAGTCTGATTAGCTTAGCTGTCATCCTTTGTGGCAAAATTCCTGAATATTTATTTTCTTGGTGTGCAGATGATAGCCTAGCTTGATGATTGCCCACACAATTGTGTAGCTTAGTACCTTAATGCAATGGCGTCAGCTTTATGCAATGATTGCAACGCCAGAGACATCAGCGAGTGAGTAATTTGGTCGCGTCCACAGCTCAATCCGATACGAAGACATGTGATGACGCAAAACAAGGAAAAACAAGCGATATCCATTGCTTTGAATACAGAACGATACTGAAAGTTTGCCTTCCTTCCTTGCTTGATACTTTAAACTTCTTCAGTTCATTCGCCAAAAGGCCCTTGGAAAACTTTACTTTATCCAAAATATTACTCCTCCACCCCCATTGCCTTGAGAAAGACATTGCATCCCTCGCCGTCCATTCAAATGTGCACACTACACCGATTCAGTACCGGCCGATAAAAAAAGTTTCATAGGCTTCCCGATTGCATTCAAACTATCCGGTCGGTCAACAATCGGACGTTCGGTTAATCAGTACTGGCTAGTAGAGATGGGCAAACCGTTCACGAACGGTATGAAAGAACTAGTTCGCCGAAAAGAGTGAACTTTTTCAAAAAACGATAGTTCTTCCCACGAACTGATTGCGAGCGAACGGTTTGTGAACGAACTGATTCCTAAAGAACGGTTTTCGAGAGCGAACTGATTGAGAGTGAACTGTTTGTGAACGAACTGTTTGCGAGTGAACTGTATGGGAAAGAACTGATTGAGAGTAAACTGTTTGTGAACGAACTGTTTGCGAGTGAACTGTTTGGGAACGAACTATTCGAAAACGAAGTGTTTGCGGGCGAACTGTTTGCGAACGAACGAGTACAGCCGAACTGATTTGCGCTGGACGGAAAAGATAAATATAACGAGAACGCTTGTAAGAAAAAATAAAACGATATTGTCATTTATGAGCAAAATGCATCTAACGCAGGGTTTATTTTGTTATTGTATACTCATTTTTGGGTCAAACTATGTATTTTCAATTTCTTGTATTCTTTCTAGTAACATTCATATCCTGATTATCAGAAAAAATCTGGGGGAAGCTGAGGCGATTCATGAATTAGGTAAACATAAAATCATATAGTGAGGGCAAGTTGAGAAAAAGTTTTTTCGTTGCTTTCAATCCATTGTTTGGCCTATTGCGTATACGTGTTATCGTGATTGTTTGTATGATTGATTGTTAGTGAAAATCGCTGCTGAATTTTTTCTCTGAATGAACATTATGAAATATGATCATACATGGAACCTGTGTGTTGTTCAAACAGAAAATATGAAAAATTGCACATATTTCGTGCGCATCAAATTATTACATATACTTTTGTCGGCCGATAAACATATTTTCACACACAGTTTGTAATTTGTCAGCTGGGGGCGCCTCGTGGCACACACAAAACTCTCTTTATTTAGCCTCAGGGTCGGCAATCGTAATGGACTACGCGATCAAGGAACTACCTGCACGAGCAATCACGCTACTTTTCACCCACTTCCTTAGCCTACATTCACCTTCGTTCCGGGACTCTGGGCCAGGGCAGTGTGGCGACTCACAGCGGCTGTTCCAGCCTTGATTTCGAGGATCTGTTTTATTAACCCTCGCGAATTATCGCTTTAATCGCGAGCACTCGCGAAATCGCACCATCAAACTTCTTTCTCGAAACCGCCTTTATTCACGCGGATATTCGCGGTTACTTCTCTCTTTTCGCGACACAACCGTTCGGTACAAATGATTCTTTTGAAGTCTTGGTTCTTACGTTTCTGGGCATTCCCCTCAGGTCCTGTATATACCCCCTAGGCCCGTACTTAGGTACTAGGTAACCGTCGACCTTCGTCCATAAAATTAGTGCCACCTAGTGGCCGGTGCCGATGTCTTCGGGCATGGAGAGTGTAGCATCGTCTCGGCGTTGTGAGTGTGGCATGAAGCGGTGAGCCATCACGCTTATCCAAGCTCTGATATTTCCCATTTAAAGTTTTCATATTCATTATTCGACACAAAACGCGCTAGTTTTGTGCATCTCACCCATGCACTTACACCAACAGTTACAAGTTTGCGACTTTTAAAGGAGAAGCAGCTTATCTTTCCCTACTAAATTTCAAAAATATAAATTCCATACGTACACTATCCAATCCAACGATATCAATTAATAGCTGTCTATGTATGTTGGGTTCCAGCTAACATTCTATGTTGTTTCTAATACCGCTGAACGAAAAAGCGAAGGAACGGTTCAAAAGAACTGAATACTTAGATGAACGGTTATTGACTGAACCGTTCATCAAAGTGAACTGTTTTGCCCATCTCTACTGGCTAGCATCGATCTACGCACACACGACGACTGTTTATCGGCCAATTGGCGATCTAACGCAAAACGTAAACGATCGGTGAGACATCTGGGTTTTGTTTTTGAACTAAGAAAATGATGCTAATGTAACCTAAAACTCAAAAAACAAATCACGTATATTTTACTTCCGGGCTTTCCAAGGTAGTTCTCACATGCAGGAATCGTGCATTTTTCTACTTGTGTTTGATTGTGCTCTCGAATTTCGTTCTTTAATTCAACCATTGTCAACATTTTTATAGTTTTCACTACTGAAAGAGGTAAATAAATAACATGTTATAAATAAAATTGCGCAGAATTAAATTTCTTACAAACTCATCGCAATCAAATAATCTTTTATGATTATAACATTGTAATTTATGGAAAGAACTACAAACCTTCCATAAGCTCACATGGCAAAATTTTAAACCATCATCACTTTCACCGCAGCGCCGCCTAGGTGTAGATTTGTACGTTAGATCGCCAATAGTTCAATTCGCTCTTTATTCGCTCTCAACTTGCTCTGAATTTTGGCATCCGACATACATGCCATGCGAATCGCTGAGAATGGAATGCACCCAATGCTCTCTGATTCTCTTTTTTGATTTTCCTTCACCGTTCTCTTCGTCGTTGTAAAACACAAATTAAATACAGTCTTTCGAGAATATTCGGCCGACAGTTGGCTAGTTTGCGCAATCTTTACCGACCCGAGTGTTTGGTTGACTCGGTGTGCGCACTAGCAACCCAACCCGACCAAACTATCGGCTGAAAATAATCTGTAGTGTGCGGGGACTCTTAATGAAAGACGTAGTTCTACGTCAAAAATCTAATTCTGGAACATACAATTGTGCATGGTTTATGAACTCTATTTAATACGACAATACGTTGCAAACGTTTCGTCTTTCCGAAAACGCAAAACGTCTATCTTCAAATAAGCTTTCTTCCGTTTCTTCCGCATTGTTTTCATATACTGCATATACTGCTCATATATGTTGTAGGTAAAAGGGAAAATTCAATGAGACTGGTAACACGCCACTCTTCGGATTAACATAATGTTTTTAGTTCAATGAAATTTGGATGGATTGTCAACAGGAAGCACACTTCCATGCTTCCGTTATTCGGCTCGTATTCTTTAAAATTGAAAAAGGTTATCTCACCAGACTCTAGACATTCTAACAGAACGTTGCAATTACTACATTGTTGACAACGCCGGTTATCTATGTGCTAATACTGTTTTCAAGTACACGAGTGAGTTAAGTTTGTGACACTTGCTATTTTCTGAAGCAAATGCTGTTGGTCTCGTTTTGAAACTTCATAAGTTCCAAATATAGGAATCTGTACAAGAAATGTGGAGGAGCAAAATGTACAAACGAAAAATTTTAATTATGATTTTTATAAAAAAAAACCGAAATTTTAAGTTAGCAATTGTCTTTATTATCATTATTTGCTGCATTGAGTTATGGTTATTTTTTGAAGGGCTTAACCAATTGGAAATTTGATGTTACTGTTTTTTAAACCCTATATTATATCGTTAGCAATACCAGTAATATAATTCAAAACAATAACATGAATTTTCATATATTTCAGGCAACATGATGTACCTAACATGACTTATGAGCCAACAATAGAAGGAGGAACAAAATCCAGCATTATGAACACTCAAAGTAATCCGCATCTCAGTGAAAATGGTGAGAAAATTATCAGCGTGAGCGGGAAGAAAAAATGTTCTCATTGTCAAAATGAATTAGGTACCCCCATCTTATTTCTATATGGTTCGAGTTGCTAATTTCTATCTTGTTTCAGGACGTGGTGCAGCTATGGTAATCGAAAGTTTAGGTTTGTTATATCATATTGACTGTTTCAAATGTTGCGTGTGTCATACACGGTTAGGGGATGGGTTCAAGGGTACTGACGTTCGAGTGCGCAAATATAAGCTACATTGCCAAAACTGCTTTTCTAGCGAGGATGGGGTTAAATTCAGTTGTGTGTAAAACACGGATGATCACTTTTTGTATATACATATATAGTTGAATTCATACTTTGTAATTGTTATTTTTGTTAATAAGTGATGGATTTATTTAAACTTGAATAAAAACGAATATTACAGCGATTTGATGTATTTGAAAGAATGCTCACATAATTTACTACTTGCGTATCACCAATCATTTAATTTTTTTTTTGGCTAATCCTTCGGGGTGTACCGGGTATAGAAATCTTTTTTATACAATGTAGTATTTCAAAAGAGATTGGATCCTGTTCGGAATATTTCGCCATGAAACCCGATCCATGGCTACACCAATTCTTGCCAAGTTCTGTTTCACCCGGTCCAATATTTTCGGTCACTGAGCACCTCTTCTCTTGTTGTCCCCATCGAATTCGGTACGAACATCATCTTTGCGGGAATCCTATTCGGCAATGACTTCAGTGACTTTCTGGTAGCTGAGTTCGCTGTAGAGTTCTGTCAGTTTGTGACTTCATCCTCCTTCTCAAAGCTCCGTTTCTCTGTTATCGACGTTCGAAAACACCAAATGTATGCATGTCATCATCAATGACTCGTACCCGTCAAATATTATCGGTCGTATCCGAGATTTGTACATGATACACTTCGTACGGGGTCATAGTAAGCATGATTTCCGTTGATTATGCGGCTTCGAATTTCAGCAGAGAAACTGACTTGACTCGTTAAAAATCGTCCCTCGCATCTTAAAGACAGCTTCCCACAAAATACCTTCCAACGCCACGTTGAAGAGCAGACAGGAGAGCCCATCGCTATGGCGAAGTCCCCTGTGAGTCTCAAACGATCCCGATAGGTCGTCTTCAATCCGCACTCTGCGCTCCACACCACCGTTCATCGTTGCCTGAACCAGTCTTATCAGTTTTCGGAGAAAGCCGTTCTCGTCTATAATTCGCCATAGCTGTCGTTGTGTCATATATGGCTTATATGGCTTTGAAGTCGATGAAGATTTCGTGTGTAGAGTTGGTAGCGGAAAAGGGGGGAATTTGGACCACCTAAGCAAATCGCCTAATATTTCCAAACCAATAAGGTCTAAATAAAAAATGTCACATTGTATACTGAGCTACACATGTTTTCTCTCAATAAATAATGTTTAATCATTATATAAAGCTTCAATCTACCAAATATATCATAAAATAAAAGAGATAATTTTTGGACATTAAAATTTGATGCGGGGTGATTTGGACCGTCTGTGGGGTGATTTGGTCCAGTGTGTGTTTCATCGAAAAAAAACATACTTATGTTTACGTAAAGTATTTTGGGATAATGTTACAATCAGTAACAATGTTTTGGGATCGATACCAGGTGTCTTGGGCAGATTCCAGACCAGAAAAGTTGGATTGACACCATCTCGAATTCTGCATGAATCTTTTCACTGTTGGTCGAGCATTTTCAAACACTTTTGATGCTTGGTCAAAGAAAATCCGTTCTCGATGGCCTGCGTTGCTCTTTCAAGTTCCTCCTTCTCCCAACATTGTCTGTCCATCCTCTTTTTTTTAATTCAGCGGCATCTGGAATCAATTAGACCAAAGAAAAGTCTCAAACCGTGTCCATGTCACCTCACACAACACGCAAAAATTAAAATGCAATTAATTTCATTTATTGTTATCTCTACATCAAATTGTTCCTCTTCTGTAGACGAACAGAACTTTACTGCACAATACACGAAAAGTTTGTTTAATTAGCGGGAAAAACCTTAAAACCACTATCGGAAAGCTCACATTTTTTGACGATCAAAGTGCTTGCTGTGTTTATGCTACCGTTTCCCTGCAAAGAATTTAGCCCAAAACAATGCATATAAATTATTTAGCTAATTATTTTACAGCTCAGCAATGGTTTATTAACTGGTGTCTAATAGCTGATATTAAGGGCATCCGCACCAAAGCGTTGTTACAGAGATTTAGACAACCCTCATCATAACGCAGCAACCCCACTGGTGGTTGCGGTTCAGGTGTGGGAAATAGTCAGGTGTATGGCACGATTATCGCTATCTCACTCTACCTACCGTCACCGCATATCTCACTATCCCTCTGCTCTAAAGCGGACCTTACACGGTCAAATTTATTGACAATATGATGACATTTGAGAGCATAATGACAGCTGAGCATGGCCGACAACGCAGAAATCCGGATTTTCTGATTTTCGGGCATCAATATCGTGACGTTTCATATGGATGCATGATGTTGACGTTTTACCTCACAGACTTCCAGACTGAGTTGCCAGATTTGGAAGCGGACATATAATGTTTGTTAGTCTTTTTTGCGATTGCAATTAAAATTTATAAACTTCTGAAATTGTAGGAATCATAAATGAAAGCATTTGGTTTGGAAAACTGATATAGTAATTTACATTTAATGCGACATGCCGGAGAACCACTCAGTGTCGCATTGGAGGCGATTTGACCTGTAATTGGACATTGAAGATGAGAGTGGTACAGCGTCGACGTCTGGCGGCGAATGTCAATGTGGGGCCATAATTTGGGCCCGAACTCGATGTTTACAAAAATGTCTAACTAAACGTGTCGCATACAGGTCTGTCCAATTAGAAAAATGTCGCATTAAATGTAAATTACTGTACCTAAAATAGCAAAATACAGTACTTTTCGCGATACAAATCAAAACCTCAAAGTAACTGACAATGTGATGGTGAGAGAGTGAATGAAAATTAACAACGTCTTAGGAATGTTTTTAACATTGAACTCGGTCATTCTTTGCGCTAGCGAGCGGGGCACCCACTTTAGTCTAAGTTGTGTGTTTCTTCACACTCCGCTATAAAATTTGGAGAATGAGAAGATCTGGGAAAATCACAGGTGAAAAAACATCACGTGTTAATTCAAGTTACAGTAGAATCCCGATTATCCGTGAATAGTCGGGATGATTTTTAAACATAGAAACTATGTTTTATCAATACAGAAATAGATACAGATACAGATAATCGGGGTACAGATACAGATACAGATAATCGGGGTTCTACTGTCATAGTCTTATTTATCGAATAAAAACATTTGCTTGCAGATAATATAATTTGCATATATTTTCACAATCTAAAATAATTTGGCATCCCTGAAACTGAAAGGATCAGTCTGTATTTGTGAAGCGAGTATTATGATCTGATCTGATGGAGAATAGTTTGAATTCCAAACTCGAATGTCGCCACTAGCCATCGCGAACATTTTCGTTGTCTCGGGTTGAGGGCTATATTGACCGTGTAAGGTGGCAAAATATTGATTGAGGTTAGATCGGATGTCGAAAGCCTAGCTGTCACGATATTGAAGACACTTATTGTCAATCAGTTTGATCGTGTAAGGTGCCCATAAAAGTTCATCATCGACTTCACGATATGTCAGATGGTGGTAAATTGGTAATTCGCGATGACAGAAAAATAGTGTCGACGTCTGGTGGCGACTTCAAATTAGGGCCATAATTTGGGTCCCAAACTCGTTAGTGTAATCTCTATCAGATTAGAAGACACCAAGCCGGTTTTTAAATTTCAAAATTTGAATCAAAATTGTCACATCATGTTATTTAATTACTTGAGACACATATTTCTGACTTTCATTCAACCATATGGCTATACAATTCCAACATTGTTACTGATTTTTTTCATTATAATATATAGTTGTCTCCATAAACAATTTTCGTATGAGACCTTTTCCCCAACTGCAAACAAAAATGTTTTTAATTTAAATAGAATACTAATTTGATATGGAAAAGCTAATTTTCATTCATAATTTTAATTTTGAAAACGAACAAATACTTTTGACGTTTGAGATGTTGGCACCAAGAACATGGCGGGTGCCATACGGCTGGAAATAGTAATTGGCCTCTCGGTGAATAGTGAGTTAACCAATTTGGCAGCGCGATAGCAACCGAGCCAAGTGTTGCTATTTTCAACAAACGTCAAACATCTGTTGTGGGTTTCATTCGTCTTGTGTTCGTTTTTTGTGATTTTGCTCTTAAATATTATTTCGAAAGTGTATATATTACATTTATCTACCAAAAAATGAACGTGATGAAAAGAGAATTAAGTGACACTTGTCATTTCTTCTAGTAATAGCAATCGTATTTAGCAACCTGCGGTGCGAAAAAGAAGTGATACTATAGCAACCGCGATAGCAACGACGGGTGCGCAAATCGATGAGTTAATAAATTGGTAACGGCTAAAACTCGAGACTAGAAACCTTGAATAGTAACGCATTGGTGCGGATGCCCTAAGTATGCTGCACATCGCAAATTAAAACACGTAATCTCTACAACATAATTCCGAAAAGCTTGAATTATGGCATACGACGCAATGTACGTTCTATCGGAAGAAAACTACGAGACGAGGAACAAGCATCCCAGCGGCATCAATAGAGGTACGAGTCTTGATGATAGCAGTGAATTTTCAGCGAACTGCCGCAGTGGGAGCATCTACGAAGATGCTTTAGATGAAATCAATGTTAACGATCGGTGTTTCCAGTGATGTCTACGAGCCCACATCGAAAACCAAAAAACTCAGGCAAATCATGAGTCGAGCCACTTAGCACGAAAAATCGGCAAAGGAAGCAACACGAGCGAATGGGTGAAGCAAACCCGGAAAGGTTTTTGGTGATTTCTTGACGGCTATCACACTTCTCAAGTTTACTGTTTTTCACAGTCGATAGTTTCCGAAGTCGATCAAAGCCAGAACGTTAGCCATGAGCAATCAAGAGCCCAGGATTATTAAACGACCGTACATCCGGAATGCAGCAAGCCTTCCCTCAGCTGTATTCGAGAATATTGCGTATATTGCTATGCGACTTTCAGTATTAATACCGTGAACGATTTACGCTCGATAACGGGCAGAGTTGCCGAACACCTATCAGCCTTCAATGCAGAGACAATCGAACAAGCGCTCGACATAAATATACTTCTGGTTGGTCCGAGCTACGGAGCTGAACAAAACTCATCAAGCAAATCTATCGGAAAGGATGATCGTCATGGTGCGCGGGAATATGCCATTGGATGGTACTGTTGTTGTCTAGCATGAACCTCGAGGTAAGAACAATCCAGACTCAGGCAGATATGCAGATGATGAAAACAACGGAAGCCTGCCACTTCATACCGATGTTGGCCCGATCATGGAACGATACTGAATACAGACAAAGAAAGTATCCCTTTGGCAAGATATAAGGCTTAAGATTTTAATCGCAAGGAGAAGGCAACAGCGTATTTGGATCAATACGTAAGATATGTTGCACGGTGAACATGGCGTATAATCCATTAAAAAAAATTGAAAACGGAACAATAAAATAGCATAATTTGTTGCTTTATCGTAGTGCTTTGTGGATGAAGATCATTGTGTTTATGATTTGCGGCATAAGAAATTAAGCACATCACAGTGTCGCAGAATATCTTTGTTGTTCTTTTTCGCTTGCGTTACTGTCGCTGATCGATGATAAACGTCAAAGTAGCAACGCGTGAGAAGCAGAAATTTCATATGTAAATCTACCCATTTTGAAGACATTTAAAAAATATTTGAAGATATTTCAAAAATCACCTGCGACTCATATGAGGACTGTTTTCATACTGTGGATTCATGCGATTACAGCCAATGCAATCGAGTAAGGTAAAACTAAATTACAACATAATGTTGATTGATAATTTTTAATATACTGCTTCCATTATCAATGGACAAATACGGTGTGTAACATAAACGCAAAGCAAAGAGTTGTGATAGGGCTCTTGCTACACATACACGCAGAGCATCTGTTGGGCAAACATAGCTAGTTATCATTCGTAATTTCTTTGCAACAGCAGTGGATTTATTGACGTAGGACTACGTCTTTCATTTCTATACCGGGGTGTAAAATCAAAGTTTCGAAAACGAAAGCGTTACGCCGGAGACCGAGATTTTGAGCGTTAATAGCTCCTAAACAACTGAACGAAATGGTATGATAAACACTTCATTCGAAAGATAAAATGTCTACGCGTTCTATACTTGTTACTTTTTGATCCAAAAACTTGTTTCAATAGTCTTAAAATTGCTTTCAAAACAGGCTATTGAAATCACCAATCGGTATATAAGCGAGCGCCGCTCGGAAATCCACTCAGTTCTAATTGAACAGCGATTGGAGCATGTTGTCGCTGTTGTGGTGAAGCTATCCGTTTATCATGAAAGCGCGGATGAACGGTGTCACCAAGAGCCTGTTTGTGCACCCTAGGCCAGAAGGGAATCCATCAGGAGGAGAGTGATGCCACAAACGGCTCCCCGGGAAGACATCGCTACACACACATACACGCGCGGAATTCTTTCCGTATGGATGCCATTCAGCATCGAGAAAGTTCCGGAAAGATCTAATCATTTCTGGAAAATAATCTGCCAGTTCCTCTGGGAATTTAAAAATACATTCATGCTCTTTTACATGAATTTATTTGAATGTTTTCTATCCATGTAACACTGTGACCAAATACATTTGGTTTTGTGATTTTTCAATCAATCGCAATTAACAGGATATCTTCTGAAGATTATTCTTCCCCATCAGTAGGATATTTTCGTATCCAATATTGTATGCGCCCGCAATCGATTATTGCTCAGTCGCCGAAAGTTCCTAGCTCAGAGAGTTCATTCCCCTCTAGTTTGCCTTCCAAATTGCCATCGTAAACCACACCTTCTCTCGATTCAATCACACACAAAAAGCATACTTAAGCGATATTCTGGTGGTGAGACACATTCATTTTTCGTGAGGACATCGACAAGACAACATCGTTGCCTAACGTGCTGGAGGAGGTGGACGGCGAAGGATCGACACATACACGCGCAGAATTCTTTCCGTTTGGATGCCATTCAGCATCGAGAAAGTTCCAGAAAGATCTAATCATTGCTGGAAAATAATCTGCCAATTCATCTGGGAATTTAAAAATACATTCATGTGAAAGAGTTTATTTGAATGTTTTCTATCCATGTAACACTGTGACCAAATATTTTTCAATCAAGTACTATAAACAGGTGGTTATCGAGTTAGTATTAACCACTGGTGGGCTTCCAGTATCGAGGAAAATGTGGAAATATCTAATCGTTACTGAATATAATCTGCCAGTTCCTCTGGGAATTTAAAAATACATTCATGTGAAAGAGTTTATTTTAATGTTTTCTATCCATATAATACATTTGGGTTTATGATTTGTCAATCAAGTACAGTTAGCAGGTTAGCTTCTGAAGATTATTCTTCAGAACAAGGTTTTTCGTATCCTATATTGGATGCATAAAACCTTGTGCCTCCAACGTAACGCTCTCGTTTTCGAAGTCCCCCAAATATTCATTTATTCATTCATTCAGAATGGATTTAGATTCAACTTCAAACAAATGATCTCTAAATCAACGATAGTCCTACGTCACCCTTGCGGTTATACCATAGATATAACCCACTTCCTGTTTTATCAATTGGCGTTCTTGTTCTTGATTTAAATGTGTCGTATTTCGCGCGGTATTTCTACTAGCGCGAAATTGTTAACAACACTAACATGAACTTTGTGAAACAGGAGTATCATCATGTATGGATCAAGATCAAAGTCACAGAGGCTCGAGCGCACGTTCGAATGCTTCCTTGAATTTTCAATGAATTGGTCAATTGATAGATTTTCTCTTTCCGATCAATTTGCTTATAAACATATTTTACTTCTCCGCATAGCATTCAGGTACTCGAAAATCATAACTGAGGTTTGATTAATCTCTCTGGCTGAATATGTCCTTAATTTCAACATAATCAACCGCATTTTTGGGGGAACCAATTAAGGATATCTGCAAACGAATGTTCATTATTGTCTATTTCTTCACGAAACCAGCATTCCAGAGCAAAAAGCACAAAGCCTATACTTCTCCTAATCCGGCTATACAATCGCAATGTTCAATTTGCACTGTTCCTATGGAACTTTTTGAATAGTCAATCTGCTTCCATTGAATTGAGTCGTAGCCATAACAGAAATTTCTATTTTTTCGGTGTTTATGGCCTTTGACGCTAAAAGTGAATAGTTTTATGTAAAGACACATATGTTTGCATGTTATTTATATAGAGTAGCGCGTAATTTTTGTAACTATTTCGCTAAAATAATTATTTAATCAAAGCTCAATCTTGTCGAACCATATAAATCCCATGCAGTTATCACTTTTGTCTACCCAACAGATTATTAATACATATGTACTCTGCAAACGCCCGATTAGAGAATGAAAAACAATATTAATGAATAAATCTGAGCCCGTTGTCCTACAAGTGCACCTCGTCTAGAGAACGAGTTATGCCAGTGCTTTGATTACAACGACTTGAATTATACCACCAGTTTAAAATAAGAAGTTAACTTCTTCCTAGAAAAAGAACATACTCTTCAGCAATGATTACAATGGTGATTGTAATTTTGATTAACATTTAGTTTTTTTTGACGTAGGACTACGTCTAACCGGAAGATATAGGGGGAAATCTAGGCACTGAACAAGTAGAAAAAAATGCAAGATTTGGAACGCTTATAACTCGAGCATTTCTCAATAGAACGCAAAGGTTTTTGCATCAATTGATAGGAAATATATCTACGCATCTATCATAACGAATAACATTTCATTTTTCTTGAGATAAATAATTGAATAATTGTGAAATATCAAGCATTGTCAAAATGCACTATGTGCCCATTTTTGATTGGTCCATTTTGTGCTCCTCAAATCGTACCGACCAAAACGGGCAACCAGAGCAGCAGCGAAATAGAATGAAGCACGATTGGAAAGGAAAAAGAAAAAAATGAACGAAACGTTGGTCGCAGTCTCACACATGCGTAATTCTCGAGCCAGCCAGTCAGCTTAAAAATCCCCGTTCCGCTGCCGTAACGATCAACATCAACAAACCAACCCAAGCAGCCATGTCTGGACATGGTAAAGGTGGAAAAGTGAAGGGAAAGGCAAAATCCCGCTCGAACCGTGTTGATCTGGAGTTTCCCGCAAGGGTAGCTAGGCCGAGCGCGTTAGTACCAGTGCACCAGTCCACCTAGCCGGCGTTATATAGTTTCGGCCGCCGAAGTGATCTAGTTAGCTGGCAAAGCTGCTCGCGACGATAAGAAAACCCGCGTTCGGAACAGAACACATTCGGTTCGGTGGACATCAAGACAACAACAGGCAGTTGCAGCGAGTGGCGAGTGGCAAAGGCAATCGTAAAACGGCAGCAGGTAGCAGAAGAAAAAAGTTTGTTCTTTATACAAACTGCTTTGGTGGCAAATCCAGAACAAGGGGGCATCGAGGGCGTTCGAAATGGTTTTTTTTCAAAACCACGAGTACTAAGTTTTCTAAATTGGAACCATTCCATAAAACAAGGCGCTTTTCAGGGCCATTAAACCTTCCAAAAAAGAGTTTAGGAAATACAGTTCAATGCTTTCTAAAACATTATCCAAAATAATAATAAAACACAAATTGATTTTTTCATAATTTGTTTGCCAGGATCTGATGAGTATGTGAATTTTGCAGTTGTTCTGAGCTTATTGATAGTTGGGGACTTTCCTAATTATACAATTTTCACCAATTCTTAAATTGTTTCCAGATTGAAAGTACAGTAATTTACAATTAGTTCGACATTTAGCTAATTGGACGGACATGTAATGCGACTTATTTAGTTGGACATTTTTGTAAACATAGAGTTCGGGGTCCAAATTATGACCCCACATTGAAAGTTGACACTGTACCACTGTCATCGCAAATGTTCAATTACAGGTTAAAATCGCCTCCAATGCGACACTGAGTGGCGCTTCGGCACGTCGCATTGAATTTAATTTACTGTACAACATGTCACAAAGCTGGATGGGAAGAAATTTTCCAACTGTGAAAGCTGTGGCGAGTGGCAACAAATCGCTAAACAGGAAGGTTTAGCCGAACAAGATGGGGATATCGAGTGGTAACAAAACAATAAACTCTTTAGATTGAAGATAATTTTGTGATCCTGAAAAGGACCCTTTTTAGCCTGCATGTGAATCCAACGAGCGAAAAATCGTAATGAACGTATTTTTTTGCCATCGCTCCCTTTTAACGCTCATTCGTTCGTCTCGTTGTACTCGCTCCTCTGGCTGAGTCTGCCGATTTGTCTCTATCCTGTGAGTGTGTACCGCTAGAGTATAAAACACGCGGACCCCAAAAAAATATCTTATTTTCTTTCAAACCGTAAACCCGTGTGGTTGTACGGCATCGGCATCGTGGACGTAACAAAGGAGGACAAGTTAAGGGAAAGGCAAAATCCCGCTCGAACCGTGTTGGTCTGCAATTCCCCGTAGGTGTATTCGCCAATTGCTCCGCAAGAGTAGCTAGGCCGAGCGCGTTAGTACCAGTGCACCAGTCTACCTAGCCGGCGTTATATAGTTTCGGCCGCCGAAGTGATCGAGTTGGCTGGTAAAGCTGCTCGCGATGATAAGAAAAACCGCATTCAGAACAGAACACATTCGGTTCGGTGGACATCAAGACAACAACAGGCAGTTGCAGCGAGTGGCAAACGCATTCGCAAAACGGCAGCAGGTAGCAGAAGAAAAAAGTTTGTTCTTTATACAAACTGCTTTGCTGGCAAATCCAGAACAAGGCGGCATCGAGGGCTATCGAAATGATTTTTTTTCAAAACCACGAGTACTAAGTTTTCTAAATTTGAACCATTCCATAAAACAAGGCGCTTTTCAGGGCCATTAAACCTTTCAAAAAAGAGTTTAGGAAATACAGTTCAATGCTTTCTAAAACATATCCAAAATAATTATAAAACACAAATTGATTTTTTCATAATTTGTTTGCCAGGATATGATGAGTATGTGAATTTGGCAGTTGTTCTGAGCTTATTGATTTTCACCAATTCTTAAATTGCTTCTAGATTGAAAGTACAGTAATTTACACTTATCTCGACATTTAGCTAATTGGACGGACCTGCAATGCGACATATTTAGTTGGACATTTTTGTAAACATAGAGTTCGGGGTCCAAATTATGACCCCACATTGAAATTCGACACTGTACCACTGTCATCGCAAATGTTCAATTACAGGTTAAAATTACCTCCAATCCGATACTGAGTGGTGGTAATGCGACGTGCCATTGAATGTAATTTACTGTAAAATATGTCACAAGCTGTATGGGAAGAAATTTTCCAACTGTGAAAGCTGTGGCGAGTGGCAAAAAAACCGCTAGAGTATAAAACACGCGGACCCCAAAAAAATATCTTATTTTCTTTCAAACCGTAAACCCGTGTGGTTGTACGGCATCGGCATCGTGGACGTAACAAAGGAAGACAAGTTAAGGGAAAGGCAAAGTCTCACTCGAACCGTGCAGGTCTCCAGTTCCCTGTTGGTCGCATTCACTGATTGCTCCGCAAGGGTAACTAGGCCGAACGGATTGGTGCCGGAGCACCAGTATACCTAACAGCGATTATAGAGTTTCGACCGTCGGAGTGCTCGAGTTGGCTTGCAAAGCTGCTCACGACAATCAGAAAACCCGCATCAAGAACAGAGCAGCTTCGGTTCGGCGCTCATCAAGGCAACAATTAGTTTCAGTGAGTGGCAAAGTGTTTCTCCAGCACGTCGCATTAAATGTAATTTACTGAACAACATGTCACAAGCTGGATGGGAAGAAATTGTCCAACTGTGAAAGCTGTGGCGAGTGGCAAACGCAATAGCTTTAGGTTAGGAAGGTTTAACCGAACAAGATGGGAATATCGAGTGATAACAAAAACACAACACCAAAGGATCTTTTCAGAACCATCAACATATTCATAAAGAGTAAACAGTAAACTAATCCATTTTTCAGGTAGATAGGTAGGTATTCACGTAGGAGAAGAAAATAAAACAATATATTTAAAATATATATTTAACAAAAGCTGTCCCCTTTGTATAGTCCTACGTCACTCCGGTTATGTCACCGACATTACCCACCCGTCTTTTTTGAGTGAGGGGAAGATGTGTGGCATATCAAACGCGATGTCAATAGAGCTTAATTTAGCGCTTAACCTGTGACGGGTTAGTACCAAGGCGCTTATATCAATGTATAACAGGTGAAGCAACATCATCACTTCAATAAGAAGGGGATTACGGTTTGTGGAGCGGGGGTTGTTTGTTTGTTATTGATAGGATACGCCATTTTTGCATTTTCACATGCGTGAGTAGTGGATATGAGAATGAAATTCTACAAAATCATTCTTTCTTTTTCACATAAATTCGCGAAACCCGAACATAGTAGGCATCGTTCGAATAAGCGTCGTAGCAGTTTGTATAGAGCCGCCGGCAGCGTTCTGATGCTGTTTGTAAACAATACCGACAGCATTTCCAATATGGCTGAAACTGCATTTCATATGATTGTTTCACCTGGTACATATAGAGGCGCCTTGGTTAGTACCTAGGTAGTGCGGACTGAATCAAAACGGCTGTCAAAAAAGATCCAATTGAAATGTCAAAAGAGATCCAACGATCAGGAGTGTTATTTTTCTTATGGTAATCAACACTATAAAAGAGGTATTGTTGTCAGGGGCAAAAATAATTCAAATAATAAAATGAACGAACTACATTTTTCCGTCAATTGTTTAATTAACCATTGCATCTCTGAAAGAGCATCTCAGCCTTTCACTGAGCTACGCATTTTTAATGTCCCCTCTCTTTGACATAACGTTTTTCCGAACGAAATAAAAACAAACGAAGTCAGAGTCACGTAAATGTTTACTCCTGCGATTTGAAAATATTCGATAAAAAGTGGAAGGAAGAGATGCCAGATGATTTTTGAAAAAGTCTGTAAAAACATGTGAATGTCTGTTAAAAATGTGGAAAAGTCTGTAAAAGTGTGCAGATCTATAGAAATGTCTTTTAACGTTAATTTTCACATATTCATTAATACTTTGTGCATCGTGATGCACGTAAGATTGTATTTTGTATATATACACAGCCATTCCATACCAAACCAACATAGTGGTTCTCAGATCTTCGTCAAAAGTGGTAATTTTGTTCTTTATCGCAAAACATTAGACTCGTATTTTTTAATTTTTCATTGGGGTGCCCATTTCCATTTTAGGGTGATCCAAAAAATCATTTTTTTCCACTTTTTCCCAAAATATTTTTTTTCAAAAATTTATAACTTTCGAACCACTTAACCGATTTGGATGATCGACATATCAAATTGAAGCCAATGAGCTTTAATTGAGAAATATTGAACTTGCAGATAATATGGATCATATTTTCGTAATTATTGATTGTAGTCGTTTTTTAATGTTTTCATGGCTTTGGACTAGGGGGCGCTATATTTTTTTATATTTTTGCTTGAAAGCTGAGAATTTTTTACATAAAATATCTCGATATCAGAAATGCTATTTTTTTCGTTTTTGAAATATGGTTTTTCAAAATTAATCGATGGTTCGAAAAACTAATTTTCCCCATTGTTCCCACTACAAAAACATGACTCTTGAACTATTAGACCGACTCATATCATCGACCTATCAAATTATAGCTTACGAGCTATTTTTCTTTGGAAAAATGTTACTTTTGCGAAAAAAATGAATTCTTGTTTTTGTAATTATTGATTGAAAATTGAAAATTGAAAATATAGCGCCCTCTAGTCCAACGTCATAAAAAAAAAAATAAAAAACGACTACGATCAATAATTACTAAAATATAATTATTTTTTTCGCAAGTTAAATATTTTTTAATAGAAGGCTAAGTCATTAGTTTCAATTTTATCAATTTTATATGTCGATCATCTAAATCGATTCAGTGATTCAAAAGTTATTAATTTTCATTTGTCATTTTTGGGAA
This sequence comes from Toxorhynchites rutilus septentrionalis, assembly GCF_029784135.1. NCBI lineage: Eukaryota > Metazoa > Arthropoda > Insecta > Diptera > Culicidae > Toxorhynchites > Toxorhynchites rutilus. The sequence continues at coordinate 201,823,443 of NC_073746.1, read as the reverse complement.
AAAGTGGAAAAAATTGATTTTTCGGACCACTTAATAACTTGTGTGTTGTAAGTGTGTTTAAATGTTTCAACGATTTACACATACATATATACACATACATACGCGTTGTTAATTTTTTTTTTAACTTTTCTGTATTAAAACCAGACTTCCTGTACGCGCGCTTTATTTTCGAGAGACGAGTATCGATTTTCTCTTCCTCACAACCCTTCCATGTGCAAGCGATGAGACCGAGCTTTAGCACACGGGCTTAGGGTTGGTCCTTCTCTTTTCTTTCTTAAAGTATTGAGAGGTGTTCAGATTTCCTGTGCGCGCGCACCTAAATTGCAAGAGACGAGTATCGATTTTCTCCTCCTCACAACCCCTTCATGAGCAAGCGATGAGACCGGACTTTAGTACACGAGCAAGGGTTCGGCTCCTTCTTTTCTCTTTCTCAATATTTTGAGATGTGCACATAAATACCTCCTTGCACCTCAACATGAGTGATACACATGCGTTCGTGCTCGCGAGACGTTCTCGTGTGCTTGCCTCAAAGTGACATTTGGTGCAGTCGGGGGAAGTTGTGCTTCTGGTGTTAAATTTTTAATCTTCGTGATATGGCGCATAGAACGATTAGTGATGAAGAACTGTTTCACATAAATATCGTTGCTAAAGAGGCGATATATGTGTTGTGTAACAAAAAAATAACTAACCTACGAAGATTTAGTTACTACCGACACTATAAAACGCTTCATAAGGAGTTTGCCCGTGAAAGAGGACTACTGAATGATGAGGAGCAGCATGGTGACGCTCGTCCTTCTAGAAAACTTTCAAAGATTGAGATTCGAATGGACCAGAGAACATATATGTCAGCAATGGTCGAACTTGTAACCGTTCATGGTCTTCCTCTGAATATTTTAAAGTATCCTGCATTTCAAAGCATTGCAAGGCCAATCGAGGATGGACTGAAGATGACAAAACATTTGAATCCGGATTCAATACGCGAAACACTCTCAAATGTAGCAGATCAAATCCAGTTTATCATAAAGAACGAAATTGCTGATAAATTGATTTGCCTCAAGATGGATGCCGCCACTCGAATGGAGCGCGAGTTTTTAGGGATTAATATTCAGTTTGTTGAAAAAAAGGCTATCAAGATTCGTACTCTCAAAATAATAGAGCTTCACGATATGCACACGGCGGCGATTCTGACTGAAGAAGTGCTTAAAACATTGACACCGTATGGTATCGACATTCGACGATTACTGACAGTCACGACGGATAATGCTCAAAATATGCGTGCTACGGTAAATAGTTTGAAGATGACACAGGAACTGGAACTTAATGGCTCTGGATTGTTCGAAGAGGCTAATAACGACGAAAATGACGACGATGAAGACGATGATGATATTGAAGATCAAGGAGACGGATATATTTTTCAGAAAATGGAAATCATAGAACCTATTCTTCAAGGAGTGCGATGCGCGGAACACACATTACAACTTGCTGTGAGTGATACTTTGAAGGAGACTAATATGAAGGAACAGCTATTAAGAATTCGGAAAATAGTAAAAACATTACGAAGGATGCCATACAAAAAGCTTTTTGCTGTGAGTAAACGATGTAAACCAAAACTAGATTGTCCTACGAGGTGGAATAGCACATACGCTATGGTACAATCTCTCATCAAAGAGAAGGATTTTATTTTGACTTTAGTCGACGAAGAGGAACAAATTATTGACGATAATATGTGGAACTTTCTGGAGAGCTTTATCCAGGCTTTCAAACCATTAGCAGAGGCCACATTGCAGCTTCAAAACTCTCAGATAACTTTTGGTGATTTTTTTAAATTTGGGAGAAATGTGTTTTCAATGTGAGAAAAGCAAATAATGAAATATCTCAAGTTATCGCTGAGAAGATGGATAAAAGGCGAATATCTCTGATGGATAACAGGTCTTTCTTAGCTGCAATATTTATTGATCAACGTATCAATTTTCGAAACAGTCCATTTATCACAGATGAAGAGAGACTCGTCGCATTGGTAATTTTACATAGTTTGTTTCCCTTTTTTATGTGAATCATTTATTTTTCTTATCACAGGAGTTTATCAAGCAAACCTGGGACGCAATCCAAGCTATCGCCGGTTGCTCGCAATATGGGAACACTCTAACCTCGCCATCGTATGACAACGGATGTTTGAATTCTCAGCCCGCAGATACTTTCGAGGACTATCTCAGTACCTTGGATGGGTCGAACAATACGCTAGAAGACATAAACATCATGAATGAGATCAACGATCTCTCCAGAATGCCCCGATTGAAATTACCACATGGGGACAACAAGGATCAATCCATTCTGGAATGGTGGTATGGAGTTAGGAACTTGAAACCGGAATTATATAAATTGGTTTCATCACTTTTGGCTATACCTTGTACACAAGTTAGCGTGGAACGTTCGTTCAGTGTATTGGCACTAATTTTAACTAAACACCGGACGCTGCTCAGCGAAGAGAATCTACAGAACATCTTGTTTATTCGGCTCAACCAAGAACTTCTTCAAAAAGTCGATTTCAATAAAACCTGAAAAGAAAATCTAAGATACTCTCGTATCACTTGACTGTTTTGTTTATTATATTTCTTTCCGCTAAACATGAATAAATACATTTCACTATCTTAAAAAAAAACTTCTGGAAAGTAAAAATAAGGGAATTTATTTTTTCGTATTTTCTGGAGGCTGCTGTTCCTATAAAGCAATTCCATGCCAAATCGGCCGGCCGCTAACCCGACCCTCTCCGATTCTTTAAACTTTAAACACAAAAAAAAAAATATTTAAACATGAAAACTATGTTTTGTCAATGTCGAAATCATTAAAATATCCATCTACAAGGTCGTGTACACCAGTGGTCAGATAATGTGAAAGTCATGATCAAACCAAAAGAGCATGAGCCTACCACTCACTAACAAATTTCCGGAAGGCCTATACTGCCCATGTTTGTATAGGAGACGTAAGCGACAAAATGAAAAAAATCGACTTTTTCGCTGTTTCGCATTCTACACAATGTAATACGTTTGCTCAACATGCAAACAAACATTTTTTTGATTGAAAACATTTGAGCAATTTTTAAAAAAAAACCTTTCCGAAAAATCACTATTTGTCCGCATAATAGACATAGTTTCATACAGCTTTCATACATCGTTCGAAAATCAACAATTGTCAGCATTATGTACTATAAGCTAAATCTACATTTGAGTCACATTCTTTGTAGAGTCCAAACATGTATGTCACGATAGTGTCTTACCATTGAAACGCTGCTCATATAATTACTATTTTCTGTACACGATGAAAAAATAGAAGCAATTGTGTTTTTCAATGATATGATTACCTAAATTTCTGCATTTGAATCTTCAAGTAGATAATGAAACAATCAGTAGTAAAATTAAAATAATATTGGTTCTTAGCATTATAACTCCACGGATTCGACATCGAATTATTACAAATACTCAGCATTATTCATACCGTTGGTGTAAGTCACTCCACCATCTTTATGCGATTGATCGTTATATCGGTAAATCATGTTGCTAAAATTACCAACATTGCAGATTGCCTTTACAAATTCAATTAATTGAAAAAACACGAACCTGCTGTTCTTATCATATCCCAGAGTATTCTCCAGGAAAAAAGTACTATCATAGACTCACAACAAATCAAGAGCACCTTTTCCACACATTTCACTAAATTTCTTCCAAACCTTTTTGATTTTATCCGATAACAACTGAAACTACCGACGGAGACGTTTGACTATTATCGGAATTGTAAATACTAACGCTACAAACAGAGCAACCTGGTGATTACGTTTAGCTATGCGGATAAATGTTCATTGAAACGATTGATTGTCCGCAAGCGTTTTCCAAATGGAAAAAAAGTTATAATCCGCAAAATCACCTAGGCCCTCTTTTTGTCGATAATATCCTTCAACTGGACAGATCATTCCATCGGAAACAACAAACAACAAAACAACAAAAATGCGTTTTCCCAACACTAATTTGCCGTTCTACGCATAGTTGTCCCATGTTCCAAAATCAGCAACTGAGAAAAACGCATTCAAAGTTTTCTAGCATATTTGTCTACCAGAAGCTTAAAGCATTTCGGTTTAGCAATTAATGAAATGTGAATAGATCCCCTCATTCGAATCAATCAATTATGGTTATAGGCTTAAAAATCCATGGTGGGACAGTTATGCCTTGAATATCAACTTCTTGAATATGAATATTCAACATCAATTGAACTTGATGTTGTTTTTTGAAATATTGGGAACAATAAGTTTATTTTTTTTTTTCCGATAGATTATGCATAAAAACATCGTTTTGTTAAGAAAAGTGAAAATTGTCAAAAAGTAAGATGGGCAACTATGTGTAGAACGACAGTAATGGTGTTGTCGATTACGTCTCCTATGCAGTTATGGGCAGTATGAAACTCGCTGTCGCGAAAAATACGAGCGCATCATCTGTTCGCGGATGATCGGGGTTCCACTGTATCTAAATTGTTACGTAGTTAATTTTTATTCAAACGATCGTCTTTTTGGCAATTTTTCGAATTTTCAAAACCTCTTGCGTATCAATTTAGATAATTCTTTATTGCAGCCTGAAAAAATTGCACTAGGTTCTGAGAAAAACGTCATATCAGCAAGCAACTGCTGCCAACAGCATAATAATCACTATATTGGAATAAAAAACCTAAATACGTCTTCGAATATTCCTTTACCAAACACCAACATGTCCCAACACCCAACTTTAATTAACGAAAAAAAATAGTGGGTTATATCTATGATATAACCGCAAGGTTCACGTGGAACTACCTTAGCTTAGCAATCATTCGTTTGTATTGATTAAATTCTTGATTGAATGAAACAGTTTCCAAATTCAATTGAGTTCAATATATTTGCTCTGTGAGTGAAAAAAATGAACAAATGCCGTGTAAAGTCAATTCATTTATTGTGATTGATTGTTCTTCGTTACAAGTAAATTTAATGACGGACCTTTTACGTTTGGTATGATGACTAGAACAAAATATATGTACGGAAGAATTATCAAACGTTTGATGAACCAGCCTAATGCTGAAAATCTTTCCAATAAAGACAAAAAAAAAATTATCAAACGATTATTTTATTTTACATTTCCCTCTGAAGTTTACATCCCAAAAGTGTACATACTTCTCGAATCTCGAATTTGCTTGAAACTGGGAAGTTCATTCGCTTCTAGTGTCTGCACGATTTTCCCAGGTTCCTAAGTTTAGAAGATCATGTTAGGACAGACATATTCCACTCTGCACAAAGGCAAGCGAGGACAAAAGAACTCGCAGTTTGCATTTATTTGCAGAGCCGATTTCCCCAGAAACCTCGGTTTTGAAGTCTGTGTTAGGGAAACACATTTCAATCGGAACAAAAATACCCCCGATTTGTATGAATTTGCAATGCCGATTTCCCCTAGGCTGCTTGGTTTTGATGGCTGTGTTAGGGAAACCGTAAATCGGGCCAATCAAAACGATGCAGTTAGGGCGTTTAGATAACGCATAATATTTTACAGTTATTCAATTGTTTATCAAATGAAAAACAACATTTTGTTAGTTGCGATAGATGCGTAGAAATATTCCCTATCAAGTGATGCAAACATCTCTCCTATCCAGTACGAAATGTTCGAGCTATAAGCATTCGAAATCTTTCATTTTTTCTTGCATGTTCTGTGTTTAGGTTTTCATTTTACCCTCCATATATTCCGGTTAGACGTAGTCCCACGTCAAAACATTAAAAATCTGTTATTTTTCGGCCTTCCAGAGTAGGGTCCCACCTTAATTAATTATACTTATTGGGACATATTTCAAGATTGTAGTATTTAGAATACTCATACAATCAATTCATTCATTTTTTGCACACAGCTCGCAATGATTGTGTAAGATACGAGGCTGAATAGTGCAAATCACATTGTCTCTTCTACGTGCTGTACGAGATCTCAGAAGGCCTAACCAAATTCCAGTTTGAGACAGATACACGAGAAAGTCTCGCGAGCACTAATGCACGAGTATCTCTTTGTGCACACAATACATGTGCATCATTCGCGTTGACGAGATATTGCTTAACACATCACAAAATTTAACGTAAGTGAAGAGACGGAGCCAATTTCAAGCTCACGTGCTAAATCCCGGTCTCATCGCTTGCACATGGAAGAGTTGTGAGGAAGAGAAAATCGATACTCGTCTCTCGAAATTTTAGCGCGCACAGCAAGTCTGCTCGCTCGGCGGCCTTCTGCCTCGCTCATTTGTTGCAGACAGCTCCCAATGACTTTGTGAGATGCGAGACTGGATAAGGCAAAGCACACTGTCTCTTTTGCGTGCTCTGCGAGATCTCGGAAAGTCTAATTAAAACTATGGAAAAATGTCATATGGTGAGTCAAATATCTTTTATGTGATGAATAGAGCCCTTTTATTTTTCAAAAACCTGTGAAATATTGTTATATCCAAAAAGTCTACAACAAAAATAAAAAGATACAGATATGTCTGTAAATTTACAAACATATTTGTAAATCTGGCATCTCTGGTGGTCTAAGAATTCCCACAATCCAATCGACGAAAAAACACCCACATTCCATTTTGCCTGCCAAGATCGGGTCGATGAAATGTCAACAATCGACCTCAAATGCTGCCACCTTGCAATCGAGTTATCGACCTTTCATATGCATTCATCGAACAACTTGACGCCACTTTTTCGCCAACATGTGCAAGGCGTCGACCTGCTTGCAGCGCTGCTTCCAGCACTGCTTGCTGCTTGTTTGTATTGGTTTGTTATTGAAAATGAAAAGGAAATACATTGATCGATTTTAATCATTTTATTGAAAAAATAAATAATAAAAAACCATGTATAATAAAAATAAGGTATATAATGGAATCGGTGCATCCGGGTTGTCTGGATTGACGATTCAAATCCGACTGAGTACATTGATGAATACCTCCTTGCCCTTGATGACACAGATATGTGGCTGAGGAGGATTCTTCAATGTGCATGAAGCACGAGATCTCCGATGGGGAAAATTGTTCGAAATACTATCGATGGCCAGGTCCTGCTGCTGTTGCTGTTGATGCTGTTCCCCCCAGGGATCGCACCCTGGACTTAAAGGATACTGCTGCGGGAAAGCTGATGCTGTTGGCTGGTGTGACAGAAGTGGAAATAAGCAATGTGGTGATGAGGGAAATCATCTTTCTCACTCGCCGATTGATTGAGGATGTATTCATAGCTGAAACAAAATAAAATGATTAGTAAATGAAAAGCAGAAATGAATTCCCTACTCACCAGTTGTATGATCCGGATAAAAATGCGAACATTAAAATATCATGCGATTACGTTCGCTTACCTCACCTATTTTCATTCTACTATACAACGGAGTCAGTGCATTCGGGTTCTTCCGGGGTGGTAATTCAGCTGAGCAAGTTGATAAATACCTCCTTGTCGTCGAATTTTCGTGTCTGAAGATGATTTTTGAATGTGCGCAAGCACGGAACCTCTAATGGGGAAAGTTCTTCGCAATACCATACCATGGTCAAATTCTGCTGCTGCTGCTGTTGATGCTGTCCCCCGGCATTGCCAACAGGGGTTGGAGGTTACTGCTGCAGGAAAACGGATGTTGTTGGCTGCTGTGATAGAAGTGGAAATCCGTACTGTGGTAATGGGAGAAATCATCTTTCTCACTTACCGATTGATGGAAGCAAACGAGTCGAATGTATTCATAGCTGATAAGACAAGATAAAATAATTAATAACTAAAAAGCCGAAATATATTTCATACTCACCAGTTGTATGATCCATTTGTTTTTTTTTGAGATGACAGTTTAGCGGAGTGGAAAAAAGAACCACCAGTGATGCCATTTGGTTTGTTTAATTATTCAGTATTTTCGACTAACGAACTACCGCGTTGACGATATTGGGGAATAGGCATGACAGTATGGATTTGCAGAAGGAATGAATACACTTTTAAAATGAAAATTATGAATGAACATGATTTTTCCTTAATCAAATTAGTACTCTATGTAAGTGAAAATCACCATTGCCTGCAAGTGGTGAAAAAACGTCATAAAAAATATGTTTTGAGATAATTTTATATCATAATGACAAGTTTTTTTGAGAATATCTGAACGTCTATCGAAAATAATTCAAATTAGGGTCATGACAACGTACTTTAAGTATAAAAAATTATACCAAGAAAAAAATTTCATACAAATTTTAGCAAATATAAACTGATTCGGGCCGACTAATATGATAGAGAATAGTTTGCCTCATACAAACTAATGCCGTATCCAGATGTTGATACCTAATCGTCGTCATCGTGAATAGGTAACAGCGTTACGGTCGTTGTTAGGTCGATGTTTTTTTCGTCGATTGGATTGTGGGCATCGACCTAACAACGACCGTAACGCTGTTACCTATTCACGATGACGATGATTAGGTATCGACATCTGGATACGGCATTAGTTTGTATGAGGCAAACTATTCTCTATCATATTAGTCGGCCCGAATCAGTTTATATTTGCTAAAATTTGTATGAAATTTTTTACTTGGCATAATTTTTTCTACTTAAAGTACGTTGTCATGACCCTAATTTGAATTATTTTCTATAGACGTTCAGATATTCTCAAAAAAACTTGTCATTATAATATAAAATTATCTCAAAACATATTTTTTATGACGTTTTTTCACCACTTGCAGGCAATGGTGATTTTCACTTACATAGAGTACTAATTTGATTAAGGAAAAATCATGTTCATTCATAATTTTCATTTTAAAAGTGTATTCATTCCTTATGCAAATCCATACTGTCATGCCTATTCCCCAATATCGCCAACGCGGATAGTTCGTTAGTCGAAAATACTGAATAATTAAACAAACAAAATGGCATCACTGGTGGTTCTTCTTTCCACTCCGCTAAACTGTCATCTCAAACAAAAACAAATGGATCATACAACTGCACTGAGAGAAATAATTAGTAAATATAACGAATTTTTTGGTAAATACTACCAATCTATAGTCATTTTCGACCGTACTAATAAACACATATGTCAAGCAGAACCATGATTCGGAAGCCCAATATCGGCTACATTTTCTCGCCGAAAATGCACGTATCAGAATTATATCCTTATTATACCTCCGTATCGCCTTATGGGAACAATGAAAATGGTTAATACGCGCTTTTCTCACCAGTTTTCAGATATGACAATATCCAAGCTTACTATTGTTATCGAGTAAAATATACTAATCTCTGGTAGGGATGCGGGTTTGTTGACAATATGTACAAAAAATTTGTACATTCTACTAATTTTGTATTACCAAATGTATTTAGTAGTTTTCGACCGAGGATTTTTCTAAGGGTGGTGAGTATGAAATATATTTCGGCTTTTTAATTATTAATTATTTTATCTTGTCTTATCAGCTATGAATACATTCGACTCGTTTGCTTCCATCAATCGGTAAGTGAGAAAGATGATTTCTCCCATCACCACAGTGCGGATTTCCACTTCTATCACAGCAGCCAACAACATCCGTTTTCCTGCAGCAGTAACCTCCAACCCCTGTTGGCAATGCCGGGGGACAGCATTAACAGCAGCAGCAGCAGAATTTGACCATGGTATGGTATTGTGAAGAACTTTCCCCATTAGAGGTTCCGTGCTTCGCGCACATTCAAAAATCATCTTCAGACACAAAAACTCAACGACAAGGAGGTATTTATCAACTTGCTCAGCTGAATTACCACCCGGAGGAACCCGAATGCACTGATTCCGTTGTATAGTAGAATGAAAATAGGTGAGGTAAGCGAACGTAATCGCATGATATTTTAATGTTCGCATTTTTATCCGGATCATACAACTGGTGAGTAGGGAATTCATTTCTGCTTTTCACTTACTAATCATTTTATTTTGTTTCAGCTATGAATACATCCGACTCAATCAATCGGCGAATGAGAAAGATGATTTCCCTCATCACCACATTGCTTATTTCCACTTCTGTCACACCAGCCAACAGCATCAGCTTTCCCGCAGCAGTATCCTTTAAGTCCAGGGTGCTATTCCGGGGAACAGCATCAACAGCAACAGCAGCAGGACCTGGCCATCGATAGTATTTCGAGCAATTTTCCCCATCGGAGATCCCGTGCTTCACGCACATTGAAGAATCCTCCTCAGCCACATATCTGTGTCATCAAGGGCAAGGAGGTATTCATCAATGTACTCAGTCGGATTTGAATCGTCAATCCAGACAACCCGGATGCACCGATTCCATTATATACCTTATTTTTATTATACATGGATTTCTATTATTTTTTTTCAATAAAATGATTAAAATCGATCAATGTATTTCCTTTTCATTTTCAATAACAAACCAATACAAACAAGCAGCAAGCAGTGCTGAAAGCAGCGCTGCAAGCAGGTCGACGCCTTGCACATGTTGGCGAAAAAGTGGCGTCAAGTTGTTCGATGAATGCATATGAAAGGTCGATAACTCGATTGCAAGGTGGCAGCATTTGAGGTCGATTGTTGACATTTCATCGACCCGATCTTGGCAGGCAAAACGGAATGTGGGTTTATTGCAAGAAATCGCTTGAAAACATGCATGAATTACTTGAAAATGAAGTGGATTGAGTCCGCACCACTTAGGTTAGTACCATTAAGAGCATCCGCACCAATGCGTTACTATTCAAGGTTTCTAGTCTCGAGTTTTAGCCGTTGCCAATTTATTAACTCGTCGATTTGCGCACCCGTCGTTGCTATCGCGGTTGCTATAGTATCACTTCTTTTTCGCACCGCAGGTTGTTAAATACGATTGCTATTACCAGTAGAAATGACAAGTGTCACTTAATTCTCTTTTCATCGCGTTCATTTTTTGGTAGATAAATGTAATATATACACTTCCGAAATAATATTTCAGAGCAAAATCACAAAAAAAGAACACAAGACGAATGAAACCCACAACAGATGTTTGACGTTTGTTGAAAATAGTAACACTTGGCTCGGTTGCTATCGCGTTGCCAAATTTGTTAACTCACTATTCACCGAGAGGAAGATTACTATTTCCCACACCTGAACCGCAACCACCAGTGGGGTTGCTGCGTTATGGTCAGGGTTGTCAAAATGTCTGTAACAACGCATTGGTGCGGATGCCCTAATGGGCACCTTACACGATCAACCGGATTGACAATAAGTGTCTTCAATATCGTGACAGCTAGGCTTTCAACATCTGATCTAACCTCAATCAATATTTTTCCACCTTACACGGTCAATATCGCCCTCAACCCGAGACAACGAAAATATCCGCGATGGCTATCTCTTTGAAACGTGTTGTAACTATCAAGGATCTTGGTATCGTCTTAGACTCAAAGCTAACGATCAACGACCATATCTCATACATCACCACCAAGGCATCTAGGATGTTAGGTTTCATTTTTCACATCACAAAGCAATTCAAAGACCCACATTGTATCAAAGCTCTTTATTGTGCTTTAGTGCGCTCTCATCTTGAATATGCGTGCATAGTATGGTCTCCCTACTACCAAAATAGTGTCCAGCGAATTGAGGTGATCCAGCGGAAATTCGTCCGTTTCGCCCTACGCAACTTGACCTGGAGCGATCCTTCGAACTTACCCAGCTATGAGGATCGTTGTAAATTGATCGGACTCGATTTGTTGAGCTTACGTAGAGATGTAGCGAAGGCAACTTTTATATCCGATCTAATTTCCTCGAATATCGATTGTGCTGATCTTCTTCAGTCGATCGATTTTAATATACGCCCTCGTAACCTGCGTTCACATACATTTCTCTGCCTTCCTCACTCTCGCACAAACTACGGTTACAACGAACCCGTATCGAGTATGTCTCGTGTATTTAACCACTGTTACTTATCTTATGACTTTCACTTATCTCGCGCCAGTTTAAGAAAGGCATTCTTGACCGCTCTTTCCAGTTAGGCATAGTTTTAAGTAGATTAAGTATTTTAAGTTATTAATTTATTAGGTATCATTAGGGCACTCATGTTCAGGCCTGTTGATAGTAATGAATAAACAAACTAAACGAAAACGATCGGCAGGGTTTGTAGAAAAGAATAATTGACGGAGACGGACGGCTCGTTTGGTTTTTGTCTGGGCTTTGTGTCTCGGCTTTTGTTTTGATTTGGTTGTACAGTAATTTACATCTACATCGACATTAAGCTAATTGAACAGATCGGTGATGCAACACGTTTAATTAGACACGATGTTTCACCAAGCAGTGGACTGTATTTTGCTGCGATCATGTTTGTGCGTGTTCGAACCAAACTTTTCCACAGCCGCCCATGCGGCTGACACGCAAGGTCAACGAATATGGCAATCTCAACCAAAGTAGCAGTTATGCTACTTAGGAGAGAATGCGTTTCCACGGAAATGATTCCGAGCGGCCCAGTGCCGCGTGCGATGCGAAGCAAATGGAAAATTCCATTCGCTTCTTTGGTCCTGTTAAGGACCAATCCAAAACCAAAAACTATACCACGGACCGAATGAGGGATTAATCGGTTGGTAGCAAATAAGTCACTTAATCCTTTGTACACATTTTATTTACACCAAATTTACAATATTTAACAAGTTCAAACATTCTTTTTAGTTTCTTGCTTCAAATAACTTTAGCAGACCAAAATAAGCTTCCTTCCAAGTTAGCGGTTGAAATTGAACTCCCTCCCTGCACGCAGTGCAGTTTGCTTGCGCTCGCAATGCATTCTCCCACGGGTAGGGCGTATGTTGGTGTTTGTGTCCTCGCGATCGTCCTTTCGTTGCGTTCCTTCCTCTGCCATCCTGTCGGTCGTACTTTCAGTGCGCTGCGAAGGAAAGTCATTCTGTTGAATTATCCTTGTCCTCAATCGATGCGTTGTCCAAAATAGATAGTGGCGCTGGTTTGTGGATCGGTCTTCTAAAAGTTGAATCGCCAACACCTATATCCACGACTTGAACTAGGCCATCAAATCCAAGGTCGGTTCGTGCGACTCGGCCTATCTCTCTTTGTTGAGTTGGAACCTTGTATTTCTTTGGGAGGACGACTGTATTGATAACCACGTTGAATTCCTTTCTTGTCCATTTTGCTCTCAATAGGAGGTCTACCAAATGTTCATGAGACCAGCGATTCCAGAAATACTGTCTCAGCTGCTGGATGCGTTGCAATCGGTACAATCGATTTATGGGAATATCTTTATAGGAGAGTTCGAGTATGGATATTAGAGAGCTACCAATAATCATGTGTTCAGTTATCAAAACTTCTGGGTCTTTTGGGAACAATGGGAAAATAGGGGTCATGAGTTCCTAATAACATAAAAGAGTCGCAAATTCCATTTTTTAAGGATAGTTTGTTTATAAACATGATTTAGAAGAACCGTTAAACTTTTTATTCCGGCCTCCCAATGAAGCGCACTTGAGGGAAAGGATGTCCATTCTTTTGCTCTAGTTTTTCGCTTGCGTTTATTACTCCTAGCATCTCTTGATAGTACATAAGTTCTGATATTTTTATCATTCTTCTTTTCGAAATTTAACTTTTGCTTGCAAAGTTGCCAATTTAGAATCCTACTTGCATCTGGTTTCTCATTTATTTCATAAAAGTGTTCTGAGCGTACAAACTCTTCTATGAACTTATCATATTGTTGTTGGCCTTCCTGTTGCTTGTATAGCTTGTATTTCTTTAGAACTCTATGCTTAGAATCTTCTAGCTGTCTATATGTCTTCTGCGATGGTAGTTGAACCATATCATAACCTTGAAAGTTGCGACGCAATGTAGACTGAGAGTGAGCTTCGCACTGTACAGCCTCGGTTGGCACACATTGCTCAAATGCCACACTATCCAATTTCCGATAACGTTGGATTTGTTGACCACATGGCTCTTTAGATAGTGTTGCGGTGTGCGAATGAACGATTAAACCAGATACAAAGTCGCTATAAACTTTTCCACCAATAAGCCATCCAAATTCTGAGTCTATCAAAGTTGGTAATTTTTCTGAACGCTTCACACGTCCGGGTTTAATGAGATCATCGAACCACTCCATTCCGATTAGCAAATCTATTTGTCCAGGTTTGTAGAATGAAGGGTCAGCCAATTGTGTTCCGGGCGGAATGTTCCATGAGGCTATATCTATCTCGTAAGTTGGCAGAATACCAGTGACTTTATGAGTAACCAAGCAATTCAAATCGATTTCGAAGTTGCTATATTTAGAGCATACTTTTATCCTAGCTTTGTGTTGAGCTTTGGATTTGATGTTGCTAACTCCGTTTACTGATATGTTTGCCTTTTCTTTCTGCACTCCTAGCATTGACTCTGAAATGAAGTTGATTTGCGAGCCACTATCCAAAAGTGGTCGACTTGTATGCGATTTCCATCTTTATCCAAAACTATAACTTGTGCTGTTAGCAAAAGCACTTGCTGAGCTGTAATATCCTGCATTGATGAACCTCTCGAAGTGCTGGGAGTGCAATGCTGTTTTTGATTCCCTAATGCTGTATGTCTTTTACCCATATTTGGTGAACGAACTCCTTCCCTGTGAAGCAAACTGTGATGTCTACGCTGACACTTTGAGCAACATTTAGATGATGGACAATCTAACCCACGGTGACCTCTTCTCAAACAATTAAAGCAAACTCGCTTGTCACGTACCATCTTGAGTCGCTCATCAATCTTTAATGCATGAAAACTTGGGCATTTGAATGCGAGATGGTTACCTTCACAAAACTCGCAATTAGCCGAAACTGTAGCTGTGTTTACTCGCAAATTTGGTTGTTTTTTCGATACTTGATTTCTTTTATGTGACATAGAATCTAACTGTTTTTGATTGTTACTTGTATCGGACACCTGACATCTTTCAAGAAAGGAAATGCGATTTTTAAGAAATGAGATTGTATCATGATAATTCGGAAGCGACCCATGTTCCATTGTTGATTCCCATGCTCGTTTGCTCTCTTTGTCTAGAGCGCTAGTAAGGATATGTACGACAACCAGTTCGGACACTCCTGAAAATTCCTGACCCAGAAATTTCAAATTTTCGACATGACCCACACATGTATCAATAAGTTTTCGCAGTTCGCAATGATCCTCTTTGACTATCTTCGTTATGCTTAACAGACCAACAATGTGCCTATCAATCATGCGCCTTTTATCCTCGAACCTCTCTCTTAATATTTTCCAAGCGCGATCATAATTGCCATCAGCAATTGTTTTCGCATCAATTAAACCGGCAGCATCCCCTATCAATGACTTTTCCAAATGGTAGAGCTTGATGCGCGGTGGCTCATTTGACTTGTTCACCATATCCTCGAACATAATCTTGAACTTTTCCCACTGCTCGTATTTGCCATCAAATGTAGGAATGGCACGAGCAAGCGATTGTTGCACAATCAAGGGCTGTTGACTAGCAGCAGGACGAGAGTCAGGCGCGGCAAAGTTCTCGAGCCAAGTTTCGAGATAAATCGACACATTGTCATATAGCGTTTCAAACTCAACGTACTCACAGTCTTGATCCTCTTTCCGATCATGCGCCACCACCGCCACGATCCGTTCATGGTAGTTGTGAAATTCCTTATAGGCAGCATCTAGTTTCTTTATGTACACCTTTACCTGTGGCGATGTTAGCTGCGTTTGTTCCTCTTCCACTCTCTCCAACATGTCGTATAAGCGGATGATTTTCCCTTTCGCTAGTCCTCGAAGATTGGACAGCGTGTTGTACTCTGCCATGTCGGCGCCATCGCCGCTACCGGATTGCGCACCGGTCCCGCCAGCAGCTCCACCTTTAGCATGAGTGTTCTTCATTCTATAGCACTTGAAATCACTTCCACTTTAAGCTTTAATAGTTTTTGTTGCACATTAAATGTTTTCATAAATTTACCAATGTACAATGTCTTTTTCCAATAATCCAATATTCACTTTTTGCAATTTGCAAGCACTTTTTCCAGTCTTTTTGCGATTCACTATTCCAATTTTGTTTGCTACCAACCAGCTAATCCACTCACTCAAATCCATGGCACAGTTTGCTTGCCAATTCGTTGACAAAAATCCAAATTCCATCCATATGCCATCCGGCCTCCATCCGGTTCGAAGGACCAAATGTTGTTTCACCAAGCAGTGGACTGTATTTTGCTGCGATCATGTTTGTGCGTGTTCGAACCAAACTTTTCCGAACCAAACAGGTGCCTCAGCATATCGCTTTATAAGTAACTTACTGTACTTTTTATCACTTTTTCTCATTGAATTTTTCAAAATTTAGAACTGATTCTAGGCATGCTGATTTGAAAGAGGGCATTGCAATTTAAAATTGTTGTAGGTGGCGACACCGTGAATAAAATTAAATAAATCATTCGTTTGGCATTTGACGTGACGGTGCTGGTGGAAGCATTGACTGCATGTGTGAATTGGTGAAGACGTTGACAGAACGTTCTTCTCCGTGACGTGCTATGTGAATCGCACATTATCCACCACCACTAGCGCAACAGTATGTAGCCGTTAAACGGGTAACGCTCCAACGCATACTCACACATAGACACGAGCCGAATATCTACTCCTCCTTGCATCATTCTCACACTCTTCCATCGATACTCCACGAGGTAAGTTGCACAGAAAAGACGACACTTCTACAGAATAAGCAGATAAATTGGTAAAGAAGCTTTTAATTTTCCAAAGACGGAAAAGATAGATTCTTTTTTTATCCCGAATTTTAATCGTGTACATGTCACATGTTTATCATATCTATAATTAGCACATTACACAGTTGCCATTTTTTCGGTGTTAGAGTATTCCCTTCTATACCATTGCATATGGTACACAGTAGCCATTTACGCGTAAGAGTTTTTCTTCTGTTCTTTCATTATTCAGTTAGACCGGACAGCGGAGACAGTCGATTGATCATTGTTGAGTTATTTATAGAACAGCAGCCCGATTTGTCTCGCAGAGCAGAGCAGTTGTATGGATGAATCGATCTTATTTCGACCGTGGATCGATCTCCATCGCATTACAGTTCAGTCCAATTAGCTAGATTAGAGTTCTGTATAGCTATAGAGGACTGTATAGCTCTGTGTACAATGTAACTTTTGACGTAAGACTACCTCTAACCGGAATATATGGGAGGTAAAATGATAACCTAAACACAGAACATGCAGGAAAAATTAAAGATTTCGAATGCTTATAACTATAGATCGGAATCGGAATAGATCGGAAAGAATCTTACATCAATTGATAGGGAATATTTCTACGCATTTTTACTAGTTCTAAGTTTAGATTTCTATGCCAAATAACACACCTTGAATGCATTCTGAGTGGCAAGCTCTAGAATTCGTCACGGGTAGGGAAAACATGAATTTCCAAAGATACAATTGAAGTTCTTCTTTATATGCCCGTGTTTCCACCTCCTCCCCTACTTATAAAAACATAATACTTGTTGACGTATGTAAATTATCTAAACAAAATACCAACAGAATGTAAAAGATACCAGAGTGGATTGCGTTAACAACAAGTTTGGTAATTTTTATTCACATACAGCAAAAGGAAGCAGTTTGGAAAACCCTAAATTTTAGCCTTCTGTAATACTGGTTGAATGTTGTTTTTCCTTAGGCGTCGTGCACAAATTACGTAACGCGAGTAGGGGGTTTTTAGATAGCCGTAATCGTTATGTAACAAAATTCTATTGTTCATTTATAAATATATTTACGTGCCCCTATATGCTTGAGCAACCAGCTTCGATTCTGGGACCGAATGAAGTGTGTATCCTGAGCCAAATTGATAAAGCACTTGTTGTAATGGGCTCAACAGCAGCCAGTAAGCAGGCACCGATTAATGCATCTCGAATATCGTGTTCATCTACCGGATCATGATTTTGTCTTGACTGCAAAACTGTAACCAAACGTTGGGTTACAATGTGAAATTTGGTGGAAAGATCAACCGCCGGTTTGGACCTTACCAATATTGTTAAAGAATGTAAAATATTTGTCTGTCGTGTCATTTGAAAAATCTTCAGTCCATGTCCACAATTCGTGTTTGACTCAATGTAATTTCTCAAGTGACAAATAAAAAAGTAGTATCGGGAGTCTGTTATTAACTGCGTAGAAAAGATGACGCTTGAGTCCAACTTTTGTGAAGAACAAAATGAAACAACTAATCGCAGACCCTCAGGTTGGTGTTTCACAAGAAGTTATTATGTTTTCACGTTAGTTAGTTGTGTGGAGGGTAAATGTGATCCTCCTATTACATCCAATGTATTTCGCTCGCAATGCGTTGTCTTCCCTTTTGACGTAGGACTACGTCTTTCATTTCTATACCGGGGTGTAAAACCAAAGTTTCGAGAACGAAAGCGTTACGCTGGAGACCGAGATTTTGAGCGTTAATAGCTCTTAAACAACTGAACGAAATGGTATGATAAACACTTCATTTGAAAGATAAAATGTCTACGCGTCATATACTTGTTACTTTTTCATCCAAAAACTTGTTTCAATAGTCTTAAAATTGCTTTCAAAACAGGCTATTGAAATCACCAATCGGTATATAAGCGAGCGCCGCTCGTAAACCCACTCAGTTATGATTGAACAGCGATTGGAGCATGTTGTCGCTGTTGTTGTGAAGCTAATTTCGTTTATCATGAAAACGCTGATGAACGGTGTCACCAAGAGCCTGTTTGTGCACCTAAGGCCAAAAGGGAATCCATCAGGAGGAGAGTGATGCCACGGTTCCGCTTGAAACATCGGAGCAGCCGCCACACACACACACACACACACACACACACACACACATACACGCGCGGAATTCTCGTTGCTATCATCGTTGCTGAAAAATAATCTGCCAGTTCCCCTGGGAATTGAAAAATACATTCATGCGAAAGAGTTTATTTTAATGTTTCCTATCCATATAACACTGCAACCAAATACATTTGGTTTTGTTATTTTTCAATCAATCGCAATTAACAGGAAAGCTTCTGAATATTTTTTTCCCCATCAGTGGAAATTTTCGTATCCAATATTGGATGCACAACATGAAAAACGGAAAATGTTTCACATCGCGAAAATCAAGTCATTTTCGAGCGATTATTTGCTTTCTACTCATATAATGCTGCGACCAAATACATTTCGTTTTGGATTTTTTTAATCAAGTGCGATCAACGTAAGACCACGTCTTTCGGCAATTTATTAGAGGTGCAATGAATCTTTAGGAATTCCCGCTCTACGCGCACTGGCAAACAATGTTTACTCAACAATTTCTCAAACGAGAAATGGGTGTTGTGAGGAAGGATTAGCGAACGCGAAAACGACAAACGGGAGAAAGATACGTTTGGAGGTTGAAGGAAATTGGCAGAAAACTTCTTCATTCTATCATTCAAATAATGTGATTCATACCACATCGTTTTGCCAGAAAGAGATTATTAATGTTCAAAGGAGGAATCGAGTCCTCCGAGGAAATTACCCAGCGCAAATTAGAGTCGACTATCGATTGCGGCATTCGTACACAAATAATGTTATAATGCAGTTTCACCAAAGTGATTTCTTCGGATATATTCACTACATCATGTCATGTATTTCATATTCTTCATTATGAAATCCATATCCATGGCACCTATCGGTAACGAATTATTATCGAAACCACGATTTTCGCTAAATGCTCCTTTCAGTTTCGGCCTGTAAAAAACTTTTCTGTACTCTAATCCATCAAATTTGGAGCCCTGAAAAGGGCCGTTGATTATATGCTAAGCTAATATAGCACGCTCTCCTCGGATAGGATGGGCCAGCTGGATGTCCTTGGGCATGATGTGACGCGTTTTGCATGAATAGCACACAAATTCGTATCTTCGAATAAGCCTCTCCTGCAGCGTCATAGCCGCGGAACTTTGGAAGCGCAAGTTGGTTTTGAAGTCCTGAGCAATTCCACGATCCAAATGCTGCAAAGGTAGCTGCGGATTAGCAATTCGGTCGACTGCTAATAGCGATGAATTTCACGCAAAGTTCCCGGTCGATAGCGATGTGGCTTCTCCACCTATCCTGCTACTGGTGCGCTTATCCGAGCTGACTTCGTGTGCCTTACCACCGAATGACTAACGAGCTGTCTGCTTAGTCCCGATGAAACGAGTCCATGATGTAGTGAATATATCCCCATATCGAAGAAATCACTTTGATGAAACTGTTTACCGTTTGTCGTTTTTAAGTGTTGGGAAAGGGCATTATTTTTGTTGAGTAAATTCCAAGAAAAAATCCATTCCTTCTTTAAGCGTGATTCATTCTGCTTCGGATCAACGGAACAGTGATAATCATTTCATACAAAAGATAAAATGTCCAAGAGTTATATGATTGCTATTTTTTTTTTTATCCAAAATATATATTTTTATTAAGGCTCATATGGCGTCAACCTGACGGGGCCGGGAGTTCAATATTTCGACAATGTTTGCCTTATAACTATGTTAGTAATATGTAACCGATTACTCGCGGTTGGCTCGAGGTTAGTATTACAAGTGTTTTCGTAATTGTGATGTTGCTGTCTTCAATCATCTGTACCTGTGCCCGACACGGGATACTTCCTATTGGGATGCAGCTGACCATTAATCAGCAACGCCCCCCTAGTCTGTACCCCATATCTAGCGTGGTGCGTCTTCTCGAGGAATCCAGGATAGAATGGTCACTAGCCGGCGCAATCATCAGCTCGTGTAGAGTTGTCATGAGCGGTACAACCTTTGGCTTTTGTTGAATCATCAGTGGACTGCACAACCTTTGGCCCGTGTATCTGTAAAGAGTGTGTGTATGTATTGCCGCGACTAAGTAAAAGTTTATAAATCGGATAGGAGGGATACGAAACAGGGACACAACGAAGGAAACATCATTAAACGTTGACATCGGCGTTTCTGAGGAACAGGTATAGATGAAGCAGAAGATCAGGATCACGGCTACCTAAGATATCCCGGACGGGGATGTCCGATTGTCTGCCTTTTGCTCTCAGTGCTCTAGAGAGCTGAGAGCGAGCAGCATGGAACCGGATACACGACCAGACAACATGCTCGATGTCGTAGTAGCCATCGCCACAATCACAAAGATTGTTTGCTGCGAGCCCAATGCGATAGAGATGCGCGTTTAGGTTGTAGTGATTGGACATAAGCCGAGATATCACGCGAATGAAATCACGACCGACATTCAATCCCTTAAACCAAGCTTTCGTCGAAACCTTAGGGATAATCGTGTGTAACCAACGACCGAACTCATCTTCACTCCACATGCGCTGCCAACTAACGAGTGTGTCCTGACGAGGAATGTGAAAAAATTCGTTATAAGCAATTTGCCTTTCAAAAAGTGTGCCTTCTGAAGCGCCCACCTTAGCTAGCGAGTCCGCTTTCTCATTCCCCGGAATCGAGCAATGAGAGGGAATCCATGCTAAGGTAATCTTGAATAATTTTTCGACCAAAACACTCAATAGATGTCTTATTCTTGTTAGGAAATAAGATGAGCGTTTATCAACCTTCATTGAGCGGATTGCCTCTATTGAGCTGAGACTGTCTGAAAAAATAAAATAATGGTCGATGGGCAATGTTTCAATGATCCCTAGTGCGTAGTATATCGCACCCAGTTCAGCGACATATACGGAACAAGGATCTTTGAGTTTGAAAGAGGCACTGGAATTTTCATTGAAGATGCCGAAGCCAGTGGACCCGTTTATGAATGAACCGTCAGTAAAGAACATTTTATCAGATCTAACTTTCCCATATTCTGCCGAAAATATCGGCGGAATAGAATCGGAGCGTAGATGATCTGGGATTCCATGGATTTTTTGTCGCATGGACAGATCAAAATTGACAGATGAATTGCAAAAGTATGGGAAGCAAAATTGGTTGGAGATGCCCGGTGAAGGGTGCACTTCATGGGTAAGGAAATCATGGTACAAAGACATAAAACTTGACTGAGGAGTCAGTTGGAGTAGATTTTCGAAGTTATCAATCACCAATGGATTCATGATCTTGCAACGGATGAGAAATCTGTAGGATAATTCTGTGAATCGAAGAGTAAGCGGGGGTACTCCTGCCAAAACTTCGAGACTCATCGTATGTGTCGAATGCAAACACCCCATTGCTATACGCAAGCAACGATATTGTATTCTCTCCAGCTTGAGAATATGAATTCTGGCAGCTGATCGGAAGCAAAAACTGCCATATTCCAACACTGATAATATCGTTGTTTTGTACAACTGAATGAGGTCTCCTGGATGGGCGCCCCACCATGTTCCGGTTATTGTTTGGAGAAAATTGATTCTTTGCTGGCATTTCTGTTTCAAATACGCAATGTGTATTCCCCAAATACGCAATGTGTATTGCTATTTATTGAGTCGGAAAATTGTTTCAATAGCTTAATGATAGCTTCGAAAACAGGTTATAAAATGACGCTTCCTTTGCTTTCGTTCATTTCTTACTCTACTCTCGTACCGTGACGACTCGTTTGTTTGGGACCAAGCACATAGCAGGTTAGTCTTTCAGTGGTAAGGCACACGAAAGCAGCTCGGATAAGCGCACCAGCCGCAGGATAGGTGAAGAAGCCACATCGCTATCGACCGGGAACTTTGCGTGAAATTCATCGCTATCGGAAGTCGACCGAATTGCTGATCCGCAAGCTACCTTTGCAGCTTATGGATCGTGGAATTGCTCAGGACTTCAAAACCGACTTGCGCTTCCAAAGTTCCGCGGTTATGACGCTGCAGGAGGCTAATTCGAAGATACAAATTTGTGTGCTATCCACGTAAAACGCGTCACATCATGCCCAAGGACATTCAGCTGGCCCGTCGAATCCAAGGAGAGGGTGCTATATTAGCTTAGCATATAATCAACGGCCCTTTTCAGGGCTCCAAATTTGATGGATTAGAGTTCAGAAAAGTTTTTTGCAGGCCAAACTGAAACGAGAATTTTCGTTTGGATGCCATACAGCATCGAGAAAATTCCGGAAAGATCTAATCGTTGCTGAAAAATAATCTGCCAGTTCCCTGGGAATTGAAGAATACATCCATGCGAAAGAGTTTATTTTAATGTTTTCTAATTATATGGCGAACACAGCGACCAAATACATTTGATTTCGTAATTTTTCAATCAAGTGTAATTAGCTGGAAAGCTTCTGAAGATTATTCTTTCCCATCAGTAGGATATTTTCGTATCCAATAATGGATGCATAACATGAAAAACGGAAAATGTTTCGTATCGCCAAAATTATATAATTTTCAATCGATTATTGCTCAGTCGCCGAAATTTTCATACTCAGAGAGTTCATTCTCCTCTAGTTTGCCTTCCAAATTGCCATCGTAAACCACACCTTCTCTCGATTCAATCACGCACGAAAAGCATACTGAAATGATATTCTGGTGGTGAAACCCATTCATTTTTCGTGAGGCGTCGTGCACAAATTACGTAACGCGATAAGGTGGGAGGGGTTAGATGTTGCGTTACTTTCTGTTTATTAGAGATAGGAAATTGCGTTACGAAAGGGGGGGGAGGTTCAAAATCCGGATTTTTGCGTTACGTAATTTGTGCACGACGCCTGAGGACATCGACAAGACAACATCGTTACTGAACGAGTTGAACGGCGAGGGATCGAGGTATTCATTACCTGGCTTGACCTGACCTGAAATGCAATCAGTTTGTTTTAACTGTGAGGGAGCGCAGAAAAGCCGATCGATCAGAAGGAGAAGAGAAGGTGACCAAGAGAGTATCAGCATCGAAATACGGTTCCTCGGGAAGACATAGAAGCAGTCGCCACACACACACACACACATACACGCGCGCAACTCTTTTCGTTTGCTGGTTATCGAGAGGAAACCTGGAAAGAAATGATCGTTGCTGAAAAATAATCTGCCAGTTCCCCTTGGAATTGAAAATTACATTCAAGCGAGTTTATTTTAATGTTTTCTATCCATATAATACTGCGACCACATACATTTGGTTTTGTGATTTGTCAATCAAGTGCAGTTAACAGGACAGCTTCGGAAGATTATTCTTCAGAACAAGGTTTTTTGTATCCAATATTGGATGCATAAAACCTTGAGTCTTCAAAGTAACACTCTCGTTTTTGAAGTCACCCAAATATTTATTTATTCATTCATTCAGGATGGATTTAGATTCAACTTCAAACAAATGATCTCTAAATCAACGATAGTCCTACGTCACCCTTGCGGTTATACCATAGATATAACCCACTTCCTGTTTTATATATACCGTGCCTATGCGACGCAGCCCTTGCCGCCCATATTTTGCCCAAGGCGTTGTATTATAGGTGGACCGCAATGTCAAAATTGCTGTTCGGCCATTGCTCGTGAAAAAACAAATTTGTTTACAAAACAAGTCGTATCTTTTGGTGACAAATGCATTTGTTGGCAAAATAGCTGCTCGCGCTTTATTGTTTATTGTAAAATATACTTCTGTTTGGCTCCCATCGGCGGGGAAAAGAGTACTATCAGCTTACGGCGATGGTGACAAACAATAACGCTGATTGTGGCTCCACTGATTTCGCTCAGGGAGGAGGAGAATGCTGTGCATATACCTGGAAGGAGATCCGGAAAGAGCTTGTAACGGTAATTGGCTAGAGCAAAAGGAGGTTGTGCACTATATTCCACGAATATATATTTGCTTATTTTCTCCTTCAATTATTTTCCTTAGCGAGTTGACATTTAAATCATAACCACACACCCAAACAAAAAGTAAATAATTCTGAAAGTTACGTCTCGCTACTCGTCTCACGTCATGTCCTGAAAGTGTCAAGAACGAAACACCTATAGTTCAGCATCTTGATTTTGCCCGCTTTGCGGTTTGCTCCAACCCTGCATCACCCAACCCAATTAGGCGCGATTCACATACAACATCCACGTCACATTCACGTTCCGTCACGTCACGTTGCGTCAATTATTCTTCCATGCAATTCCTATAGAAGTATCACATACAACAGCAACGGCAAGTCGATGTTGTCGTTGCCGGTGTCTGTGAATGTTTGCATAAGAACTGCTTGGAAGAATAATTGACGCAACGTGACGGGACGGAACGTGAACGTGGCGTGGATGCTGTATGTGAATTGCACTTTACGCAGCACGAGCTCTCGCCCTTCGGTATTCTTTCATCGGTGATGGCAAGACGTGTGCTCCGCGACCAAAGCATAAAGTGCGATTCACATACATCTACGTCACGTTGCGTATATTATTCTTCCAAGCGGTTCCTATGCAAACATTCACATACATCGTCAACGGCAACTTCGACTTGCCGTTGCTGGTGTATGTGAATGCATCAATAGGAATTGAATGGAAGAATAATTGACGCAACGTGACGTAACGGAACGCAAACGTGGATGTTGTATGTTGCGATTCCGCAACGACCGCAACGTAACTCGGTGAGCTCGAGCCATAAAAACAAAAATTATAATGAAAAAAGAATACACGTACAGAAATTATTGATTATGTTTATTCATTGTGTGGCAGTGTTTTTTACCATTTTGTGTCCAGAGATCCCTCACCAAACGACCCAAGCTGCGTTAATATGAACCAACGAAACAAAGTAATAACTATCAAAACATAAGCTTATTTCGTTTGTTATTGCAGGATGCAACATAAAGCTAGAGCACCTTGGTCGTGCTGAAGCAGTGGTCAAATGTACATTGCAGTTCCTTCATACTCGATCTAATATTCGTTGCTACATGCCCTCCAGGACGCAATGCTTTCAACCGAGATGAATGTCGGATAACTCCTCTTTCCCGGGAGTTAGCAGGTTCAATACTCCCTCATGATCATGATGGATCTCACTTGAACGATAAACTCAAAACAAGTGACCCTGATCTGAAAACGAAACATTTTGAGTATGCTCCCATGCTCCCATACTCCCAAATCGACGACGAACTCCCACGAGTTCAATTCTCACTCCCGACGTTCTTCCAAAAAAGGAAGTAAAAGTGACGAACCAGCCGAAATGTGTTGAATGTCACTAATAATAGAGAAAAAAACCATCCGGTCATTTTTTCAGTGGATGTTCTTATGGACCCTATTCCAGAAAACGAGACGAGCAATTCGTCTCGTCTCGTCTCGGCTCCAGTCACTGTCGAGATGAGCAAAATATCATATTCTAGTGCACGAGTTTCATTGAAATTTTTTATTTGGTAGACTGGAGAGGCTCCTGTCACTTTTTCTCTGTATGATCAGTAATGTCAGATTTGAGGACATGTTTTTATTTTGAGAAAAACAAACATTTTTCAAAATGATCAATCGATACTCTTTTCTCAGTGTCAAAATACTAAAATAATAACGAAAACCTCTACCAGCATATGGTTTGATCACTCAGGCGTTTTGTTATTATGGATTTATTGGGACCAATGTTTGTTCACTTAATCAACAGATTTATCGAGAAAAGTTTTAAATCTATATGAATGTATTATCATTAACAGTTATACAATAAGGTAGTCTAGTAACATGGTAAACTTCGAAACATTTAGGTAGGGCGAATGAAACGCATTAATGTAGAATGTGAATCAGTAGAGAAAAAAACATTGACGTCGAGTCTCTTGTGTTGCGCTTACATATCACAAGCCGCAAAAACGCTCAGCAGAGCAGTGAAATTATTCGATGCGTGACCCATTGAATCGTTTGCATTTGGTGAGGTCTTTTGAAAATTAAATCGTACGCGAAGGGGTTAATAGATCCACCCAATACTGGAGATGACGTTTATGCACTTTCTTTACTAATAAAGATATTGACAAATGGTTATGTTTGCTCTTGTATTTGTTTATTTCATGTTTGTCCAATAAACAGTTTTAACAGTTTACAACAAAAATGAAATGTATAGTCAAATTAAATCTATTGTGTAAAATTCAGTGTCTTTCATTACTCAACTACAACATTATGATTTTTGTTTTATTCAATGTTTGTATTTATTTGCTCAACATATTCACCAAATAAGCGTCTTATTTATAGAGCATATACGTGTTAATAGCGTTCTAAAGTATTGTCGCGCGCTCAGCCACTCAAACTTGTTATGGTTTACTCGCGCAACGCCTATGCATGTTCAAATAAGTTTGGAATTTTCGATGCCATTTGTATCTCATTTTTCTTTCTTCCTTTTTTTGTTTACTATTTTTAATGATTTTGTACAATATCCATGCGAAGTATGAATAACTGAGTTTTTGAACTTAAATTAAACTAATTCTTCTCCTACGTTTGCGCTAAACAGCTAGATCAATTTGTTTTAAAATTACTTTCAGGTGTCTAGTAATGTAGTGATAATAAAAACAGTAAAATGTTTTTGCTTTAGAAAACCGACTCAGCTGATCGAGACAGTTGAACGGGGTGAGAGGGCGAACGAGCCAGACGTTTTTTAGGTAAACGCTCAAGCAAGGTTAAAAGTTTTGCGAAATCTGGTCGATCGTCTGCTTGATATGTCCAACAAACCATCAATATATCTTTCACATCACGCGATGCTTGAAGATTTGCCAGTGTTTGTTTCATTCCGCGACCAACTTGCCATATAACAGATTCCGGCGGTTGGGCTTTGAATGGAAATTCTCCACAGAGTAGCTCATACCAGACCGTTCCGAATGAATAAATATCGGATGCTTTCGAGAAAGGCAGATCTTCAACTAAGGGACGATAAGAAGTAAGTTTACACATTAATTCAGGTGCTAAGTAGCACAACCATCCGCTTGGGATACCTAATCCTAAATCACAATAAAACAGTTTGGTGGCACTGAAAAGTCCGAAATCAGTTATAATCACTTTCCCATTTTCGAGAAAAATGTTTTTTGTTCTCAAATCTTTATGAACAATGCCTCTCGCGTGTAAATAGCCCATTCCTTGTGAAATTTGCTGAGCGACAATAGTAGTACGGTTTAAGTTAAACTTGTCTTTTCGTATATGAATATGTGTGTACAGTGTGTTTCCTTTACAGAGAGATGTAACAATGGCCAATCTTGGAGGTTTCATACATGCACCCATGAACAGAACAACATTTTCGTGACGAGTTTTTTTGAATGTCGCCACTTCTAATTTGAATGCTTCGAGAGTTCTTTCATCCGCTACGTAATCTTCCTTTAACAGCTTCACCGCAACATCGCCGTGCCAAAGTGCACGATGAACTGTACCGAATCGACCGTTGCCTATTTTCTCCAATAGTTTCAGATCATCGTATGGAATGTCCCACTCTTTCAAGGATAAACTATTTTGACGAGGCCAGTTGTCATGTTCACGCTCTTCAGTTGAATCCAGCCGAATCGGTGTCCGTTCCGACGACGAATCTGTGCTAGCTGCGCTGGTTGAACCAGTTTTGTCACTGTCGTTGCTTTGGTGCGATTCTGGCAACTTTGAAAGATGCAGTTTAGGTATACGGCTCACATGACCGCCCATGTCCACATTGGGATTAACCGTTTTACTGTGAATACTTATCGGATGCGTTTCGATTGTGATTCCATCATGGCATGCTTTATTTCCATTGGGAACTTCCGGGAAGTGGAACTGTGAATGTTTTGAAGCAGCGGGCGTTTGCGGTGGCAGAGAAAGCAGAGCCGGACTAGATGGCGACGAACTGTTACAACTTGAGCCTGCAGAACTGCTGTCCGGTCCTCCATGGATTCCGTGCACAGGGACACGAGCTCGTTCTCTCGCATACATAGATCGATTTCCGAGATTCGGTGATGCGTTCGGCATCAGTGTATCGGACTGCAAAGTCGCTTTGAATATATCTACAAATTCTGGCGGCAATCCGCAAGAGGGGGGAACTTTCGATTTACAATCTTTATGGCATCGATATTTACATTCTGTACACTTAAAACCGAAAAACATTTGTTTGTTACACAGACCACAGGTACTTTTCGTAACCTTGAACTTTTTGGTGAAACGATGTTGTATTATGTGACCCATTCCACGCGTTATAATTGGCGTACATGGAGATTTTGGTGGAATAGATACGTTCTGTGATGAAGGTATGTTGTTGTCTGTAGGCTCAATGCAAGATTGCTGATCGGGGGTAGGTTCAGTGTATAGACGCGAACGCATACCTGTCACGGAAACACTTCCGTTATCAACATTTGGCTGTGACTGTAAGCTCGAGGTGTTGTTGTTGGAGTTCATCTTGTTCTGTTGACTGACGCTGATACATTCCGATAACAATAATGGTTGACTAGATAAGAACTGTGACTCATGTGATTTTGATTTAATCAGCGATACAAATTGATCACTGTTAGCATTGTTCGCATTCGAATTTACAGATACTGCTGTTGTTAAATTGTTGTTTTGTGGTGCTTGTTGATGGTGCATTGGGGGCTGTTGCTTTGCGACATGCTTAATTTGTGTTTGATGCTTCCTTTTCGGCGGTGGCGTAGTCGGAAAATTTTTCTTCGCTTGTTTCAACTGCGCTACATTGGATGGAGATGCTGGGGGTGATGGTGACGGTGTTAAAGTACAGGTTGAAGTCTCCTCGGGAGACATAATGCTATGCGGATGGAGTAATCGTTCTGATATGATATCTTGTGAGGCAGAAGCTGGAGGATTTGCTTCTATGGGACTTCGTACAATGCCATTTACTCGGTGACTAGTTTGTATTGATTTAGAGCCTATTCTCGGCGGTGCGCGACATATTCTAGGAGATGCACGGTGATGAGATGAATGTCTATCCCAGGAGTCCCAGAATAAATCCATGGGTTCTTTTAGTTCGCCTGAACGCAGAAGATCCCGACAACGTCTCAAATTACTCATAGCACGTACCAAGCGACGCAGTTCCTCATCACGTGCGGTAATGTTGTTGACTAATATGTCTCGTAGCTCTTCTTCACTTTTATCAAGCAATAGTTCCAGAGAATTTACTTTTTGTATCACAACGTTCAATGATGTGGAACTCAGGCCTGTAATTAAAGAAAAACGATCGTGAATGATTTTGGTTTGAGTGATCTTGATTAAGTTTAGAATGATTCAAAGTAGAAGTTCGTAAATTTGTATTCGAATAAATTATGAGTGTCTATTACTATTATCACTTTTTTTTATTTGTGGTAATTTATTCGACACTGTTCACAACTGTTCTCGTCGGGAACGGTATCAGGAACAACTTTCGAGCCGGGGCGAGCTCGACCGGTCTGCTAGAATATTTCAATGCCATCATAGCAGAACAATACTGTCTCCACGAGATCAGATATTCGGACGGTTCCAAAAAACCTTCAGGGTTTGGATTTGGGGTAAGCGATAATAATAATAATAGTCCAAGTCTTCTCGGCCGAGGTGGGCGGCATCTTCGAGGCAGCTACAATTTCATTTTCCAAGCCGTCGTTGGTCGTCTCCGATTCGGCGATCGCCATTGATGCCATCGGTGTGACCAGGTCTAAGCATCCATGGGTACAGACCATCAGACGTAAAGTTGTGACCAACTCTTTTCGCACCTTTTCGACCGAAAGGTGGTTAGCAGAGAGAGGACAATTTCTCACAAAAATCAAGGGCTCGACTGTCAGGTTCAACGACGAGAAAGGAATGAGAGAACAACAAATCCTGTCCAGACTGAGGACCGGTCACTGCTCGGTCTCACATGGATCCAACAGAGGACATTTCCATCTACTCTGCGACTACTGCCAAGATCAGAACTCCGTCGAACACTTCCTGTGTGGTTGCCCCTAATATGATGATTTGCGAAATCTTCATTGAATTAGCGGAAGTATACGAGATGTCTTGAGCGACGATTCAGCGAGAGTAGCAGCGCTTTCTGCTACTTAAAAGATGCTAAACTATTTAGTAAGAACACTTCGGCATTTTTAACGGCACGGCTTCCTCTCCACTGGCCTGGAGCCATGGCCCGAGGACATCCTTGTCATCTGGTCCAGCAAGCAAGTAGCAAGTTTTTTTTTATCAAATTATGTTTAGAAAATGGTCTTTATACGTGTTTAATTTTTTGTGTCATTTGAAGTCCAACTTTTATGTAATAATTTTGTGTGCAATAATTTGTTCTCGAAACTTGCGGCAATGCCGTCGATAAAGAGGCAATCCAGCTCAGGAGGCTGAAAACTTCTAAAATAAAGCATTAAAAAAAGTAGTAAAAGTTTATTCAAAATAGGTCCAGTTCTATTAACAAAGTGTCTAGTTGGTTCATTAAAATCAAACAACTCTTCGACATCCGAAAACGCACGAATACAATTTGACAGTGGTTCATGTATCCAAAAACGGTTCTATGGAAGCTTGTTTGCAGCAATGTACTGTTCCGAAGCGATCTATTTGGCACAGGAAAGTTAGCAAACTTTGCAGAAGCCAGCAGTCCTCTTCCGTGCCTACTATAACGTATAACTTCAAATCGTCAACATAAACCAATTTGAATCCTTTTCAAGAGTTGAAGCAACATCGTTGAAGAACAAAATGAACAACAAAGGCCCGAGGTTGCTATCCTGTGGGACTCCAGATTTAATTGAAAACGGTCGTGATAAATAACCATTAATCGTCACCCTAAGTTCTCGTTCCGTAAGGTAGGGTTCCAACCAGGATAGCAACTGTGAAGAAATTCCAAGACGAGCCAGCTTGTGCAGTAGCATGTTTTGGTCAATTTTATCGAATGGTGCCTTCAAATCGGTGTAAATGACATCCACTAGTGCTCTATGCTCCATACTCGTTATGCATCGTGATGCGAAGTCCAATAAGTTAGTGGTAACCGACCGCCTAGGCACGAACCCGTGTTGGCCAGTAGATATATAGCTTTTAGTTGCCTCGGAAATCACTTCCGTACTATAGTTTTTCAAACAATTTCGAGACAGCTGAGAGGCTTGTGATCCCTCGATAATTAGCGACATTATGGCGATCACCACGTTTGAAAATTGGTGTCATGAACGACTGCTTCCAGATGCGGGGAAATTCTACTTGCTGCAGCGAGCGATTGAATATGCCACTCAATGGTTGTGCAAGAACGGCAATACAGCGACTAATCACGACTGCAGGCAAACTGTCAGGACCAGGGGTTAGCGATCGTTTGAGCTTTTTTGCAGCAAAGGAGACCATTTCCGGATTTACGACAAATATATCAAGATCTACCAGATCAACGGGATCATCACGGATGGCTTCTTTAGTTTCAGACCTTGGAGCGGGATTCTCTGCAAACACGGACGCAAGATGCTCGAACAACTGACTAGATTCCGTGGTCGACGTTGCTGTTATTTCATTTAAGTGAACATTCATTGGGATCAATGAAATTTTTCCTTTTGGAACTAACAAAGTGCCAAAAACTACTCGGGTTTGTTTTTAAAAGTAGATTGCACACGTTACACGAAGGATTTGTAGAGAGAAGCATTCAAAGACCTGTACGCATTACTTGCTTGTTGAAAATTTCGTTTGTTGGTAAGCGTAAGTTGACGATGGTCGAATAACCCAAGTCCGGATAAAGGAAGCCGTTGCGAGATTTCTTCCACGAGATTCTCGGAAGATTGAAGTCACCCATTAAGATGACTTCATCTGTTGCTTTAACGGTTTTCAAGACAGAGGAAACCGACTGGCAATGCGTCTCAAAGAGCTCGCGTTCTCGTATTCGGTCGGGAGGGATGTACAACGCACATAGAAATAAAGTACGGTCGCCAAGTGTGATCGCCGTCCATACTTGCTCCAAGCAAAACCATTTTTGATTAGCTACAGCTCTCGCTTCGAGTCTGGAGTTCACGGCCACCAGAACACCTCCGCCATTTCATTAACATCATTGATAGCAGAAATCATAACTCAATTAATAGTGGACAGGTAGGCCAAAAGAGCAGCAAAATTGATTTTACGGAAGTTTAGAGGTCTATCCACTCTTCTCTCCATTGCTTCGTCACATACCACACGCGCGGGTAGGTAGATTTCAAGCGGGGGATGGTGCGAGTCTACGGGCAACAACGGAGTCGGGCAGTTTTTTACATAAGTATCACCGTCGGGCGAACGAAAGACCAGATCGAGAATGCGATCGAGTGAATTGTGCACAAAATTTCTTTGATTGAGGCACAAATAATCCATTCCATCTAAAAGAGTGCTACTGGACATCGGTAGTTTAGAACTATCACGTTGGATAACGTTACCAATCGTTCTTTCCTTGCGCGAAAATATTCTTGCAAGACCGTATATTCCACAACACAACATCGCTGGCTAATGTGGAAGAATGTTTCACAGAGGCCACAGCACACTGGTTCCAGGTCGTTGATCTCCAATGTACTGGTACCGCATTATTGTTTATTCATTTTTACTTTCGATACTCTTCGTAACAGTCTGTCGAGGGCAAGGATGGAAATTGTGCGATCATGATTTAATCCATGATTAATCGCAAACTGCACAGATCGCGATCTGTACAAGTTGCGATCAACTGTTACTCCTCTCCCTTCCCAACAGAATGATGTTCTCTTGGTTACTCTGAGTTTATTAATAGATCGCATCAACGGATCTAGATAGAAGAAACGAAAGACTCTTTCCACTCGGTTTGTGTGCAAATCGTAATTTGCTCCACGGAGACAAGCGTTTCTACAGTATACGATTCTCAGTATTTCGCCTCTCCGCTCAGTTTGCCTGCCACAACCCGAATGTTACCGAATGTAAAATCTCCGACTCCGACTCTCCGAGTGCGTCTTTGCAGGCGAAACGGGAGACAGGTGTGAAGCAAAACCGCACTCGTCATCAGCCACTCGTTTTGGCAACTGAAAATCAGAGCGATGCAATGCTTAGATCATAAATGTTCGTCAGTAGTAAACAGCCCGAACAATATCTGATCCCTAGCTTCGCCAGCTGAGATCAATCGTTTGTAGCTTGCCCTCACGATAAATCTTCGATCGTATGAGCAAAGCTTTGGGAATGCAGACAGTAATGATTCCACTGCCATATCGCTTTTTTGAGATTGTGACTCACAGCTCTCCGTTTATAGTGTTCTCTATGTGTAAGCATGACGAAAACGAAAGCATCGCTCGTTGCTGGTGACGTCAATACATTTGACTAGTTGATCATTGATCGCTCGAGGCGATTTTTTTCCATCGCTGGTCGAGGTGATAGCGAACGCAGTCAGTTGAATTTAACAATAGACCACTGTTAGCGGTATTCAGTAATCACGATGGAGTCTGCAGAGTGTATCGCCAACTTCGCAATAAAATCGCAGAAATACTCGATACGGAAGTAGAATCAGCTATACTCCACTTTTTCGATGAGACACGGACAATAAACAAACTTTCTATCACGGAACTAACACGATTAACGGCGATATACGGCGATATAGTTAGCGTAGACTCAAAATAAACAATAAGCTATCATATCGAACGAACGAACTATTACTATTACGATTATTACATATCATTATTCAGCCATTGCACGCCAAACCGATATAGTAGTTCTCAGATTTCCGCGACAATTGGTAGTTTTGTACCTTATCGCAGGATATTAGACTAGATTTGTTTTTATTATTAAGGTTCTCATTTCCATTTCATTTATTCATAATCACAATATTTCGCCAATAAAACCGATCCATGGCTGCAGTTCTCCAACTTCCGGCTGCACCGACCGATGTCGAAGTCGCCTGTGAGTCTCAAACGATTCCGACAGACCGCCTGAGATCCGCACACCGTTCATCGTTGCCTGAATCAGTCTTGTCCATGATTCTCGCGGTCGTCGTTGGTGGAACCATGGTGAGCGCTGATATTTTATGTTATTGACGACTGACAATTTGGAACGCAGTTTGATCATCACCGGGTAGAATCTGAATCGATGTTAGCGCCACGATAGGTTCTGACGTCGATGATATCCGAGAAGTGCCGACCGTCGATCAAAACGTGGTCAATTTATGTTTCTGTTTGGTAACATCTCCAGGTGAGGTAAAAACATTGAGTGCTTTGAGGCACCACTAAATCATGTCCGATTGAGCTGAAATTTCGCACAGGTAATTTTTTTGGGCCAATAAACAAAATGTACAAGGTCGGTTTTTTAAATTCGATAATTATTTTTTTCCGTACCTTCATTGCCTCTCAGGCTCAATCCCAAAAGGTCGATTTTCGGCCAAAAATTTTTTTTTCGGAATGACACCATATCTCGACGTTCATGCTTTTTTAGGTCAGGTTTAGGATTTTCCAAATTTCCCCCCTTGGAAGATTTTCCAAATCAAAATTTTGAGCGCTTTGAGGCACCCCTAAATCATGTCCGATTGAGCTGAAATTTTGCACAGGTCATTTTTTTGGACCAATAAAAAAATGTACATGGTCGGTTTTCGAAATTCGATGATGAAATTTTTTCCATACATCTATTGCCACCCTATGCTACATATATGGCCATGTTCTTGGAGGCAGCGAAGTCGATAAGTCCGTTTTCGTTGGTTCGCTGAACCTACCAATCGCCGGCCTGAACTCCTCATCTTGGTCGACCTGAGCATTCAAATCACCGATGACGATTTTGATGTCGTGTTTTGGGCATTCACGCTCTAGTTGCGCGTAGAATTCTTCTTTATCGTCATCGGAACTAGCTATATGGGGCTGTGGACATTGAGAATGCTGATGTTGAAGAAATAGCCTCACATCCTCAATCTGCACATTCGTTCATTGATCAGTCACCAGCCAATCACCCGTTTCTGCATCTCCCCCATCACGATGTAAGCTGTACCCAGCTCGTCTGTGTTGCCGCAGCTCTGGTAGATGGTATAACCACCTTGAAACGATTGCACCATTTCCAGCACAACTCCTGCAGCGCTACGATGTTGAAATTGCGGGCACGAAGATTGAAAATATCTTTGAAACATCATAACTGAAATACGAAGAAAAACACCTCTTTGTTTTTGTTTGTTGAATTTAATGTTTGTAACTTTAGTATCTTAGAAGACCCACCCTTCGATATTTTTTAATATATTTTTATTAGAAAACTCTTTTAATTCGAAGAATTTTGACATAAAATGGTGCCTTGTATGACTCTTTAAAATGGAGATATGAGAAACATTTCACACAATTTGTTGCTAACCAACTTAACAGCAAATCCAATTAACTTTATCAACCAACTTTCATTTGGTTAACGTTATAATGTAGAATGAGATGTTTTTGTTCGAATGAAAAATTATCTCTTCGTCTTTGATTCGTTTTCAATGATCAATGATTGCACCGCAAACCGAAAAGTAGTTTTGAGAACACAAATAAATTATGTACAAGTTTAATTTATTGCATTTTTTTTTTTTTATAAATTCGTTTATTTTTACAGGCTCAGTTGCATAAGTTTAAAGGAGCCGAAATCTTAAATATATTTTTAACACTATATATATGAACAATTTTCTTAAATCTATGGTTAGTAATGTGGGAAACCGATTACTCGCGGTGAACTCGAGATTAGAAGGGTGACATATTTTTCTCAGGAAAAGGATGGGGTATAAGGAAATTATTACAATGTTGAAATTTATTGCATTGACAAAAACAATTTTTTTGCACCATATTAAAAAAGTGTCAAAAACAAGGGTTTTAGAAAATCATTTGCAATTTTGCAAATATTGCAGTAAATGTTTGTAGGGATTGCAAGCAGTGATGATACTCACACGTATACATACGCATACTATACGTACATGCACTCCTCACCCACAAACATAATCAAACACGAAGCGGAAATTTTTCATTCGAATAAGATTATCTCTGTGTTTAAAGGTCCTACAGAAACGTTATAGGGATCAAACGAAAGCTAATCAAAATGGATTAAATGGATGAATTTGCTATCAGTTGGCAAAAAAATTTGTTAGTTCAAAAAATTTTAAAAGTTTTGAAAAAAAACAGACACAAATCTATTTTTTATTTCTTCACGATATTTTTGTCCACTTCATCTGCACACAGCAAGGTAACAATATGTTCGTAAAATTTCACAAAATAAGAAGATTTAAGCTTCAAAATTTTGTACATAAAGAGTTATCCATTACCGACTTGCCAGTTTTGTGTCTTCGTGTTGAAGATCCTTTAAAACATCTTGATGATTTATCAATGTCAAAACGTTAGTCAAAATCAACATTTTCATCATGGTGAAGTACGCGAACGAGCAACGCTTAACAATTATTAAAAACTAGCTGACCGACGAACTTCGTCCCGCCCAAAATAGATTTTTTGATTTGAATACTTTCAAACATCCACGTTTTCTTACTAAGTGAACGTTAGTCATTGATTATCCTTTGACCCTTTACAATTACAATTACAATTACAAATTACAAAATTACACTTACAAAATTTACTATAAATTGTCTAGTACTTCTACAAAAATTTGTCCTTATAATATAAAATTATTTTCAGCCACAATTTTCGTTCTACATTCTTCAAGCATTTGGAAATAACATGTTTCTCCGTTGCATGGAATACATGTTTGATACAGAGAATATTATAAAATAAAGACAGCTCAAATCGAACCATTCCTTCCTCGGGTTTAGGGCACACCAACACATTTGGCCTTCCATTTTTGTTTATATAGATAGAAGATATACTGCCCATGATTGCATAAGAAACGTAATCGACAACACCATTAGTGTTGGGAAAACGCATTTTTGTTGTTTTGACGTAGGACTACGTCTAACCGGAAGATATAGGGGGTGAAATTGAAATCTAGGCACTGAACAAGTAGGAAAAAATGCAAGATTTGGAACGCTTATAACTCGAGCATTTCTCAATAGATCGCAAAGGTTTTTGCATCAATTGATAGGAAATATATCTACGCATCTATCAACACGTATAACATTTCATTTTTCTTGAGATAAATAATTGAATAATTGTGAAATATCAAGCATTGTCAAAATGCACTATGTGCCCATTTTTGATTGGTCCATTTTGTGCTCCTCAAATCGTACCGACCAAAACGGGCAACCAGAGCAGCAGCGAAATAGAATGAAGCACGATTGGAAAGGAAAAAGAAAAAAATGAACGAAACATTGGTCGCAGTCTCACACATGCGTAATTCTCGAGCCAGCCAGTCAGCTTAAAAATCCCCGCTCCGCTGCCGTAACGATCATTCTCATTCAAACTGTTCACCACATCGGTTCGCATCACAACAAATCAACAAACCAACACAAGCAGCCATGTCTGGACATGGTAAAGGAGGAAAAGTGAAGGGAAAGGCAAAATCCCGCTCGAACCGTGTTGATCTGGAGTTCCCCGCAAGGGTAGCTAGGCCGAGCGCGTTAGTACCAGTGCACCAGTCCACCTAGCCGGCGTTATATAGTTTCGGCCGCCGAAGTGATCGAGTTAGCTGGCAAAGCTGCTCGCGACGATAAGAAAACCCGCATTCGGAACAGAACACATTCGGTTCGGTGGACATCAAGACAACAGGCAGTTGCAGCGAGTGGCGAGTGGCAAACGCAATCGCAAAACGGCATCAGGTAGCAGAAGAAAAAAGTTTGTTCTTTATACAAACTGCTTTGGTGGCAATCCAGAACAAGGCAGCATCGAGGGCGTTCGAAATGGTTTTTTTCAAAACCACGAGTACTAAGTTTTCTAAATTGGAACCATTCCATAAAACAAGGCGCTTTTCAGGGCCATTAAACCTTCCAAAAAAGAGTTTAGGAAATACAGTTCAATGCTTTCTAAAACATTATCCAAAATAATAATAAAACACAAATTGATTTTTTCATAATTTGTTTGCCAGGATATGATGAGTATGTGAATTTGGCAGTTGTTCTGAGCTTATTGATTTTCACCAATTCTTAAATTGCTTCTAGATTGAAAGTACAGTAATTTACACTTATCTCGACATTTAGCTAATTGGACGGACTTGCAATGCGACATATTTAGTTGGAGATTTTTGTAAACATAGAGTTCGGGGTCCAAATTATGACCCCACATTGAAAGTCGACACTGTACCACTGTCATCGCAAATGTTCAATTACAGGTTAAAATTACCTCCAATCCGATACTGAGTGGTGGTAATGCGCCGTGCCTTTGAATGTAATTTACTGTAAAATATGTCACAAGCTGGATGGGAAGAAATTTTCCAACTGTGAAAGCTGTGGCGAGTGGCAAATGCAATCGCTAAACAGAAAGGTTTAGCCGAACAAGATGGGGATATCGAGTGATAACAAAACAAAAAAAAAATCTCTTTAGATTGAAGATAATTTTGTGATCCTGAAAAGGACCCTTTTTAGCCTGCATGTGAATCCAACGAGCGAACAAATCGTAATGAATGTATTTTTTTGTCATCACTCCCTTTTAACGCTCATTCGTTCGTCTCGTTGGACTCGCCCCTCTGACTGAGTCTGCCGATTTGTCTCTATCCTGTGAGTGTGTACCGCTAGAGTATAAAACACGCGGACCCCAGAAAAATATCTTATTTTGTTTCAAACCGTAAACCCGTGTGGTTGTACGGCATCGGCATCGTGGACGTAACAGAGGAGGACAAATTAAGGGAAAGGCAAAGTCTCACTCGAACCGTGCAGGTCTCTAGTTCCCTGTTGGTCGCATTCACTGATTGCTCCGCAAGGGTAACTAGGCCGAACGGATTGGTGCCGGAGCACCAGTATACCTAACAGCGATTATAGATTTTCGGCCGTCGGAGTGCTCGAGTTGGCTTGCAAAGCTGCTCACGACAATCAGAAAACCCGCATCAAGAACAGAGCAGCTTCGGTTCGGCGCTCATCAAGGCGACAATTAGTTTCAGTGAGTGGCAAAGTGTTTCTCCGGCACGTCGCATTAAATGTAATTTTCTGAACAACATGTCACAAGCTGGATAGGAAGAAATTTTCCAACTGTGAAAGCTGTGGCGAGTGGCAAACGCAATAGCTAAACAGGAAGGTTTAACCGAACAAGATGGGAATATCGAGTGATAACAAAAACACAACACCAAAGGTTCTTTTCAGAACCATAAACATATTCATAAAGAGTAAACAGTAAACTAATCCATTTTTCAGGTAGATAGGTAGGTATTCACGTAGGAGAAGAAAATAAAACAATATATTTAAAATATATATTTAACAAAAGCTGTCCCCTTTGTATAGTCCTACGTCACTCCGGTTATGTCCCCGACATTACCCACCCGTCTTTTTTTGGCCTACAAGCATAGCCATGCAAATATCCGATGAAATTATCTGTCCAGTTGAAGGATATTATCGTCAAAAAGATGGCCTAGGTGATATTGCGGATTATAACATATTTTTTCCATTTGGAAAACGCTTGCGTCTATTTATGCGGACAATCAATCGTTCAATAAACATTTGTCCGCATACCTAGACGTAGTCACCACGTTGCTCCGTTTGTAGCATTAGTATTTACAATTCCGATAATAATCAAAACGTCTCCGTCGGTAGTTTTAGTTGTTATCGGATAAAATCAAAAAGGTTTGGAAGAAATTTATTGAAATGTCTGGAAAAGGTGCTCTTGATTTGTTGCGAGTCTATGATAGTACTTTTTTCCTGAAGAATATTCTGGGATATGATAAGAACAGCAGGATCGTGTTTATTCATTTAATTGAATTTGAAAAGTCAATCTGCAATGTTGGTAATTTTAGCAATATGATTTACCGATATCACGATCAATCGCGTAAAGATGGTGGAGTGACTTACTCCAACGGTATGAGTAAATGCACGTACGAAATGTATGTGGAATAATTCAATGTTGAATCCGTGGAGCTATAATCCTAAGAACCAATATTATTTTAATTTTACTACTGATCTGATTGTTTCATTATCTACTTGAAGATTCAAATGCATAAATTTGGGTAATTATAACATTAAAAACACAATTGCTTCTCTTTGTTCATCGTGTACAGAAAATCGTAATTATATGAACAGCGTTTCAATGGTTTCTTATATTCATCTACTAGGAAACACCAAGTAATCAGACACTATCGTGACAGACATGTTTGGACTCTACAAAGAATGTGATTCAAATGTAGATTTAGCTTATAGCACATAATACTGACAATTGTTGATTTTCGAACGATGTATGAAAGCTGTATGGAACTACGTCTGTTATGCGGACAAACAGTAATTTTTCGGAAACGTTTTTTCAAAATTGCTCAAATGTTTTCGAACAAAAAATGTTTGTTTGCATGTT
This sequence comes from Toxorhynchites rutilus septentrionalis, assembly GCF_029784135.1. NCBI lineage: Eukaryota > Metazoa > Arthropoda > Insecta > Diptera > Culicidae > Toxorhynchites > Toxorhynchites rutilus. Next base: position 201,782,474 of record NC_073746.1, on the reverse strand, counting down.
GAGCAAACGTATTGCGTTGTGTAGAATGTGAAACAGCGAAAAAGTCGATTTTGTTCATTTTGTCGTTTACGTCTCCTATACAAACATGAGCAGTACAGGAATGCGTTATTCCGTCTGAAAATTCTTTTCTACTTTCGAACAAAAATCAATTTCGTTAGCGCCAACATCAAATGGACTAACAACGCTCAGCTAATTGTAGAAAATATGGGAATTCAATTTTCCGAATTTTCTCTCCGCTATATTGATCTACGGGAAGAGACGAATACAACGAAGAGACGAATACAATATAGATAACTCAAATTGAACCATTCCTTCCTCGGGTTTTGCGCTTACCAGCACATTTGGTCTTGCATTTTTATTTATAGACTAGCTGACCCGGCAAACTTCGTCCCGACCAAAATTTATTTTTCGTTATCACATTCACTTTTTTTTACTAAGCGCACGCTCATAGGTCCAAGCGCAGAACTGTTCATTGATTGATTTTCTAATCTACCCTTTAAAATTACCTTTTACTATAAAATTCATAGTACTTCTGCCAAAACTCTTCATTATAATATAAGATTATTTTCAGACACAATTCTCGTTCAAGATTTTTCAACCACTTGCAAATAACATGTTTATCCGTTCATGGAATGAATGTTTGAAAGAAACATATCATAGAATATGACAGAATAAAGACAGTCCTAAATTGGACAATTCCTTTCTCGAGTTTTGCTCTTATCAACACAACTGACCATCTTTGTGTGTTATTCTAGCTACTACGTCCACGCAACAATCATTGTGTCTCGGTAATCCCAGTCCCTTACCGCTCACATTACGATCTGCTGCATCGGTAATTGGTGCTAATTCTAACACAGCAATGGAAGCCTCATATCAGCAGTCCCGTTGTGAACAGTCCAACTGTGAACATTCGAACAATAGGAATATTTTAACGCCGAAAAAGGCGGCATGTGTTGTGTATCGATAGAATTGGAATATTCTTAGGCCTAAACAGCTACTGTGTTATACATAAAAAAAAACAAATGTTTATCGATGGATAGGAATCTTAAGCCTAAATAATATACAACAATAGTTATCTTAACATAAAAATGTATACGAATAAATTCGGCTCTGTGACAGCTGAATTGCTAAATGAGCCTAATAAACGGATGGGATAAAAAAAAACACATTCGGTGATCCATTTTTATTTATATAGATAGAAGACGATATAGGAGTGCTTTTTATCACATTAAAAAAAATGTCAATTGTCATGCTTGGTTGAAATATGTGTGTTATTTTTACGAGACCCCCTCTCCATTTCAGAGGAGGGAGGGGTGTCATACCATCATAGAAACATTTCTCATATTCAAAAACCTTCACATGCCAAATTTGGCTCCATTTGATTGATTAGTTTTCGAGTTATGCAGAAATTTGTTTTTCATTTGTATGTTAGCCTCCCTTTAGAGAGGAGCGAGGAGTGTCGAACCACCATAGAAACGTTTATCGATCCCTAAAACCTCTATATGCTAAGCTTAATTGCATTTGTTTGATTAGTTCTCGAGTTGTTCAGCACCCTCAGGAGCAAGGAGTGTCAAACTACCATAAAAACATTTATTGCTCCCTAAAACCTCCATATGCCAAATTTGGTTCCATTTGCTCGATTAATTCTCGAGTTATGACCCCCCCACCCTGCTCTTAGAGAGATGGAAGGAGTGTTGAACTACCTTAGAAATTTTTCTTGCCCCCTAAAACCTCCACATGCCAAATTTGGTTCCGTTTGCTTGATTAGTTCTTGAGTTATGCAGAAATGTATGCTTCATTTGTATCAGAGAGGGAGGAGAAGTGTCGATTCACCATAGAAACGTTTCGTGCCCCCTAAAACCTCCATATGCCTAATTTGGTTTTATTTGCTTGATTAATGCTCGAGTAATGCATAAATTTGTGTTTCGTATGTATGGCTGCTCTCCCTAAGAGAAGGGGGATGAATATCTAACCACCATAGAAACATTTATTGCACCCTAAAACCCCCATATGCCTAATTTGATTTTATTTGCTTGATTAATTTCCGAGTAATGCAGAAATTTGTGTTTCATTTGTATGTGGACCCCCCCCCCACTTCCTAAGGAAGGGGGAGGAGTATATAACCACCATAGAAACATTTATTGCATCCTAAAAACTCCACATGCCAAATTTTATTTTGTTTGCTTGATTAATTCTCGAGTAATGCAGAAATTTGTTTCATTTGTATGGAAGCCCCCCCTTAGAGAGGGAGGTGGGGTGTCTAGCACCATAGAAACATTTATTGCACCCTAAAACCTCCATATGCCTAATTTGGTTTTATTTGTTTGATTAATTTCCGAGTAATGCAGAAATTTGTGTTTCATTTGTATGGCAGCTCCTCCTAAGAGAAGGGGGAGGAATATCTAACCACCATAAAATCATTTATTGTGTGCTCCCGTGGCCGAGTGGTTAGCGTCATAACTAACATGCCGGGTGTTCGGGTTCGATTCCCGTTCTGGTCGGGGGAATTTTTCGTCAAAGAAATTTCCTCCGACTTGCACTGTGATCACGCGTATTCTAGAGCTTGCCATTCAGAATGCATTCAAGGCGTGTTATTTGGCATAGAAATCTCAACTAAGTACTAATAAAAAATGACGCAAGTAATACTACGCTGAGACGGCGAAGTTACTCTAGGATCGTTAGTGCCATTGAAGAAGAAGAAGAAGAATCATTTATTGCACCCTAAAACCTTCACACACCAAATTTGGTTTCATATGCTTGATTAACTCTCGAGTAATGTAGAAATTTGTGTTTCATTTGTATGGCAGCACCCCTCAAAGAGGGGGGTGGGGTGTCTAACCACCATAGAAACATTTATTGCACCCTAAAACCCCCATATGCCTAATTTGGTTTTATTTGCTTGGTAAATTTCCGAGTAATGCAGAAATTTGTGTTTCATTTGTATGTTTCTCTCCACTAGATTGATCTACGGGAAGAGACGAATACAACAAAATACAGGAGGCTAAAATCGGACCATCCCTTCTTCGGGTCTTCCGCTTACCAACAGATTTTGCCTTACATTTTATTTATATAGATTACTATCGAAATTCGGAGTCGGTGGTTGAAACTTTAGGAGCGCTTAATCCAATTTTCGGCCGTAATAATCGTCCCGGCCGGCAGCTGCGCAAAGTTCAGTGACCAAATTTGAGTCTATGGATGTTTCCGTGCCAACGAGAAGTCGTCCCGCACAAAACAACGAAAATATTGCAGCCGCAAGTGAATTCATCCGAAATTACCAAAATCAGTCAATTGCACGGCGTTCTCAAGGATTGTGCATTTTCCAAACCTCAGTGCGTTAAATTGACTCAAGAATAAAATGTACTTGACATGATGAAGTCGCGAAACTTTTCCGATTCGGCTCTGATGATTTCCAACACAAAATCATCTTCAGCGATGAGGCTCATTTTTGGCAACAAGCAAAATATGCGTTATTGGTCAGATGCAAATCCACATGCGCTTTAAGAAACACTATTGCATTCGCAAAATATTACTGTTTGGTGTGTTTTTTCTCCCTTAGACACCCATGACCATGACAAGTATTTTATATTGAAAAAAATATGATTTTGAATTAAGGTAGCTGGTTATTACTTGTGGTATTATATGACTAAACAAGTCACTTTGGAAAAGTCCATGTTATAGAATCTTTCGTGGTTTTTTATGTTCATTATTTTGTCATACTACATCTTTTATTTCTGTACTGGGGTGTAAATTCAAAGACTCGAAACGAGGGGGTTACATTCGAAGTACAAGGGTTTGAGCGTTAATATCTCTCTATCGGATGATGGATTGTAAGGTAGTTCGCCTCCTCGTGGTACATCCTGGGTAACGCTAAATGAACTACAAAAGCCGAGCGTCTGTATCCAAGGTTAGGGGCGGCTCAAGCAGCGTCTGTCTCGGAGCGAGCGGCTGAATATGGAATGCGGTTCCCGCCAGCTATATCTAAGATGGCAGCCCCATCGCGGGATAGTGACTTTAGGCCAACAACCTACTGTCTACGAAACAATTAAAAAGTTACAGAAACCGAAATAAGAAGATCAACTGGATTTTTGGCAACGACCTTTGGCATGAAAACACGGACACGAATCGGAACATGGAATATACTAACCCTTGCCCAGCAGGGCAAGCTGGCCCAATTGTCCAGAGAGGCTAGCCGCCTTCAGCTAGAAATCCTGGGACTGAGCGAAGTCCGTTGGCCGAACACAAGATACCATCCGGGCAAGCCCTGCTTTATTCTGGTATCCGAGGTGAAAATGCAACTCGGGAACGAGGAGTTGGATTCCTATTAAGCCCGGAGGCCCACGCGGCCTCAATGAGATGGGAACCGATAAATGAAAGAATAATCGTCGCCAGATTTAGAACACGGGTGAGAAACCTTACGATGGTCCAGTGTTACGCGTCGCTACGACATCCGCCGGTTGTAGAACCCAGAGGTGAAAAGGGCCTTCGTCGAACAGCTTGAAGCCCGAGCCTCTGAATTACCACCCGGTGGAACAGTTGAAGAACAATGGACAGGCATCAAGAACACCTTTACCACGACAAGTGATGAAACTCTCGGTAAGCTGCGTAGCGGAAGGAGAGAATGGATGACGGATGAAACCTGGAGGATCGTCGATGAGCGGAGGAAGGCGAAAGCCGACATTGGGCAGGCGCGCACTAGATCGGCTAAAGCAGCTGCCCGCCAGTGTTACGCTGATCTAGAGAAGGCAGTCAAACGATCTTGTAGACGGGACAAGACAGACTGGACCAACTCCTTAGCCGAAGAGGGAGAAATAGCCGCCGCCAATGGAGATATCCGCCTATTGTACGATATTTCTTGCCGCCTTAGTGGTGTCAGGACAAATGCCAGAATGCCGTACAGATCAGCTCAAGCGTTGGACTGAGCACTTCGGCGAACTCTTCCAAGCGAGGATGACCAACAAAATCCGCAGCGTACGGTACCTACAGTGCGGCGCATTAACCGCGTCAACTCCGCGATGCCGTCATTAGCTGAAATAGAAGCGGCAATTAAAAGCATGAAATCCAATAAAGCGCCAGGAATAGACTACATTCCTGCTGAAATGCTCAAAGCTGACCCAACAGTGTCAGCGCAGATGTTGCATCAACTTTTCACAGATATATGGGAAACCGCGACTTTCCGGCCGACTGGATGCAGGGCTTTTTAGTAAAAGTCCCAAAGAAAGGAGATCTTTCCGAATGTGGTAACTGGCGTGGCATCACGCTGCTATGTGTTTTGCAAAGTTATCCTTAATCGGATACAAGAGAAGATCGACGCTACTCTCCGACGGCAGCAAGCCAGATTCCATGCTGGCCGATCATGTGTGGACCACATCACCATGCTCCGGATCATACTGGAGCAAATCAACGAATTCCAGGATTCTCTCCTGCTGGTGTTCGTTGATTACGAAAAAGCGTTTGACAGACTCAACCACAAAAATAACTGGGATGAGGAGTCCCGGAGAAGCTAGTCCATCTCATCGAAGCACAATACGAGGCATTCTCGTGTAAAGTCCTACATGATGGTGTCTTGTCGGACCCTATAAGGGTTACTGCTGGAGTGAGACAAGGATGTATATTATCGCCGCTACTCTTTCTCATCGTAATGGACGAGATTTTAGTTGGAGCTATTGACAGCAGACCGAACCGAGGATTACCGTGGAATCCTTTAACCATGGAGCAACTGAACGATCTTGATTTGGCCGTTGTCTTGCTCGCCCAACGTCGAGCGGACATGCAGAGCAAGCTTGATGACCTCTCTGTAAGCTCCAAAGCAGCAGGTCTCAAAATAAACGTCGGAAAGACAAAGTCAATGGAAGTAAATAGCAACAATTCCTCCAACTTCACAGTAGCAGGGCAAGAGGTTGAGAAGGTAGAAACCTTTCAATACCTTGGTAGCCAGTTTACGTCAGATGGTGGCACTAAGGCCGATATAAACACACGAATTAGGAAGGCTCGGTGTGCCTTTGCGGGTCTCAGAAATATCTGGCACTCAAGCCAAATCTCGCGACGAACGAAAACCCGAAGTTTCAATTCAAACGTCAAAACCGTACTACTATACGGTTGCGAAACGTGGTGTCTCGACCGAGACAACGCAAAAACTGCAGGTATTTGTCAACAGGTGCTTGCGATACATCATCCGCGCTTGGTGGCCAGGCAGTTGGATTTCCAATGTGGATCTTCACCGCCGCTGTCAGCAAAGGCTGATTTGATTGAAAAAGAAATTCGGGAGCGCAAGTGGAAGTGGATTGGGTATACATTGCGAAAGGGCGCAAACGAGATCTGCAAAGAAGCACTCGACTGGAATCCCCAAGGACAACGGAGAAGAGGCAGGTCCAGAGGATCATGGCGGAGAGGTTTAACGTTGGACATCCAGACTGTCGATGAGAACCTCACCTGGCGTCAAGTCAAGTGCAAAGCAGGCAATTGTTAGCAGTGGAGATCTTTTTGCTCGGCCCTATGCGCCGACCAACCGGCGCAGGATTCATAAGTAAGTAAGTATCGGATGAACAAAGTGGTATAACATTATTCGAAATATGAAAGATTTGCGACAGATGTTTTTTACTTATTGGCCATAGAAACTTGTTTCATTAGCTCAAAACTGCTTCGAAAGCAAACTGTTTAAATCATGATAAATAGCAATAGCTTCTTGAAATTTCATTTCTGTCTCGATTGGTCTGCGGTTGATGCATGATACATGGTGCGTCGACTGGCCAACCTCTGTCCGTTTCTCTTTTACTGTGAATGCTTATGAATGCACCCAAGGTGTAAAATATGGTTTCGCACACATTTGGAAAGTAAACTGGGTGTTCCCGTGATGATTTTTTATATCACGGAAAATATATTTCAAATGTATGGAGGTTTGAATAAGTTTGTCTTGATGGTTTGAGTGTCGAACATCTAAAAGAGAGCACAAACGAAAGGATATTATTTTGTATATATTTGAAGAGCGACGGTGCCGCTATTACAGCTGCATGATGAAGGTGTTAAACTCTACCCCTCAATCCCCGCACCAACGTATGTCACGTTCAACGCAGCATCCAGGTTAAATTGCCTGTACATGAGCCATGGACTTAGTGAACAACTAAGAAGTGCTGCTATTCATGTATGCTCGTTTACTAACCATAAGGCTAGGCGCAAATTGAGAAGCGTATAGCGCTCGTAAGCGAACACGAGACTATCAACACGACTCATTCGTGCCACAAACGTAGCGTGGTGGAGCGCATATTGAGTCGCAGTTTGGTGTAAATGACGTGCCACTCGCATACAATGCCTGATTCACACAGAGTTGTGCGATATATTTATTTACTAACACAACCTTCCGACCGGTACAACCATACAGTATCAGACCCACGGCGCTATATGATTGTTCACCAACACAACCAACACAACCAGCAGAGCAGCACGAGAAACTGTGGCTCAGCCACAGCGTCGAGCGAGTCGTGTCTCACGAGTAGTGATCCCCGAATTTAGAAATTAATCGTTCATCAGCTAATCGAATAGTTTTCAGCAGTTAATTAATCGATTAATCGACACACTGAGAGAAATAATTAGACTAATATTTCGCATTTGCTAGAAAGCCATATGGAATCAAAAAAGTGTTCATTCCGCCTGAAAATCAATTATTATCTTTTACGCTCCCCTAAAGTCGTAAACGATACTCAATTCGCGTTGAAGGAATTGAGCTTCTTTTACGAACTTAGGGAAGGGTCAAAGATAATGATTGATTTTCATGATAAAACTGAAGCGGCAGTACGTTTTTTCTCTCTGGGTTTGAATCGATTAATCGACATAAATTATTCGTTCGCTTCGATTATTTAGTTGTGCAGTATTCGTTCGATTAATGATCAATTTCTGTAGGAAGTATTCGATTAATCGAATAATCGAACGATTATCGGGGATCACTACTCACGAGTGCTCCTCCATCTCGCGTCATCTGACCAATATGCACCGTTCCATCTGTTTCCATTAGCCACAAAGACAGGCGCTACATCGCGCCATACGCGTCTCAATTTGCGCCTAGCCTAAAGCACTGACAGCGCGAATCTGTCTCCCTCACCTCGGTCGAGTGCAAGGTCGAGGATTCTGATGCTTGCGCCCTCATCTGCTAACACGAGAAAACATGGAGGAGTTTAGAACCAGGTGGCAATTCTGGACTTGTCAGCGAAGAAATTTCAGTAGCTGGAGGACATGGTGGTTATCTTGTGCGAAACTGAAAATTCTTGCATTTCTCTGATGGAAATCACGAGAATTAATCAACGAGTTTCAAGTCCAATATCAACAGCTGTATACCGGCAGGCATATGAGAAAACTACTATCAAAATCCTACTATGTTAACGACCATAAATCGGGTGAAAGTGCAAATGCTCACGCATCAGCAGATGTTTGCTCAGAACTTTACGCGCATTAACGATACATTGGTAGCCGGAGAAAGCATTCCCACATTCCAGCTGGGAGAAAGCGCAAAAAGAAAACGATGATAACGAATATGCAGAATGAGAGAGGCGATTTGGTACGAGGATCCGAAGCGATTGAACAACACGGGTATGAATATTCCAGGGGGTTCTATGCAGCGCAAGTAGGTAGGAATGAAACAGAAGAAACGTTTGAGTGTGACAGAGTCATACCCTCGCGAAATGAACTCCGCTTTAATGGCAGAGATAAATAAAGATGAGATCTACAAATCGATTAAAACGTCAGCGTCGACACATACAATGAGTCTCGAAGTTTTGGCAGGAGTACCCCCGCTTACTCTTCGGTTCACAGAATTATCCTACAGATTTCTCATCCGTTGCAAGATCATGAATCCATTGGTGATTGATAACTTCGAAAATCTACTCCAACTGACTCCTCAGTCAAGTTTTATGTCTATATACCATGAGTACCTTACCCACGACGTGCACCCTTCACCAGGTATCTCCAACCAAGTTTGCTTCCCATACTTCTGCAATTCCTCTGTCATTTTTGATCTGTCCATGCGACAAAAAATCCATGGAATCCCAGATCACCTACGCTCCGATTCTATTCCGCCGATATTTTCGGCAGAATATGGATCTCGAGTAATGTTGGATCTGATAAAATGTTCTTTACTGACGGTTCATTCATAAACGAGTCCACTGGCTTCGGCATCTTCAATGAAAATTCCAGTGCCTCTTTCAAACTCAAAGATCCTTGTTCCGTGTATGTCGCTGAACTGGGTGCGATATATTACGCATTAGGGATCATTGAAACATTGCCCATCGACCACTATTTTATTTTTTCAGACAGTCTCAGCTCAATAGAGGCAATCCGCTCAATGAAGGTTGATAAACGCTCATCTTATTTCCTAACTAGAATAAGACAACTATTGAGTGTTTTGGTCGAAAAATTATTCAAGATTACCTTAGTATGGGTTCCCTCTCATTGCTCGATTCCGGGGAATGAGAAAGCGGACTCGCTAGCTAAGGTGGGCGCTTTAGAAGGCACACTTTTTGAAAGGCAAATTGCTTATAATGAATTTTTCCACATTCCTCGTCAGTATACGCTCGTAAGTTGGCAGCGCATGTGGAGTGGTGATGAGTTCGGTCGTTGGTTACACACGATTATCCCTAAGGTCTCGACGAGTGCATGGTTCAAGGGATTGAATGTAGGTCGTGATTTCATTCGCGTGATATCTCGGCTTATGTCCAATCACTACAACCTAAACGCGCATCTCTATCGCATTGGGCTCGCAGCAAACAATCTTTGTGATTGTGGCGATGGCTACCACGACATCGAGCATGTTGTCTGGTCGTGTATCCGGTTCCATGCTGCTCGCTCTCAGCTCTCTAGAGCACTGAGAGCACAAGGCAGACAATCGGATATCCCCGTCCGGGATATCTTAGGTAGCCGGGATCCTGATCTTCTGCTTCATCTATACCTGTTCCTCAGAAACGCCGATGTCAACGTTTAATGATGTTTCCTTCGTTGTGTCCCCGTTTCATATCCCTCCTATCCGATCGATAAACTTTTACTTAGTCGCGGCAATACATACACACACTCTTTACAGATGCACCGGCCGAAGGTTGTGCAGTCCACTGATTATTCAACAAGAGCCAAAGGTTGTACCGCTCATGACAACTCTACACGAGCTGATGATTGCGCCGCCATTCTATCCTGGATTCCTTGAGTCGAGAAAGACGCACCACGCTAGATATGGGGTACAGACTAGGGGGGCGTTGCTGATTAATGGTCAGCTGCATCCCAATAGGAAGTATCCCGTGTCGGGCACACCTACAGAGCATCGAAGACTGCGACATACCAATTATGAGAACACTTGTAATACTAACCTCGAGTCAACCGCGAGTAATCGGTTACATATTACTAACATAGTCTAAGCAAACATTGTCAAAATATTGAACTCCCGGCCCCGTTAGGCTGACGCCATATGAGCCTTAATAAAATATATATTTTGGATAAAAAAAAAAAAAAAAAACGTCAGCGATGAGAGAATATCCCCTGCGGTAGATGGTCTACCGATAGAATTTTATGAGAGAGCTTTTGACGTCATCCATGAACTTGGTGATGAATGAAGCGATAACCAAACATTTCCCCGTTGAGTTTAAGAACGGCATCATCGTGCTAGTGAAAAAATAACACCAATGACGACACCATGCGACCTTTCCGACCGATCACACTGCTAAACGTCGGTTTCAAAGTGCTCAGTAGAATCTTGAAAGCTCGAATAGAACATGTGCTTCAAACTCATCGCCTTCCGAGCGCAAAAGTGTTGCAATCCCGGCCGCAATATATACCAAGCTACTCTCGCAATAAAAGACAGGATAGCAGAATTGATAACGAAAAAGAGAAGAGAGAAGCTAATCTCGTTTGATCTAGACCACGCGTTCGATCAGGTCTCGCATACATTTCTCCACCGTACGATGGATCACTCGGCATAAATCAGAGCTTCGTCGGTTTGCTACAGCGTATTGCCGAAGGTTCTACCTCCAGGATGCTGATAAAAGATCATCTCTCGCAAAGTTTTCCCATCGAGAGATCGGTTCGCTAGGGCGATCCAATATCGATGGTGCTCTTCTCCTTGTATTTACATCCACTTCTCACACGAATTGAACGTACTTGTGGGACTGTGGCGACGCTGAATTGGGATACGGTAGTTTCCAAAATAGCGCAATATATTTGGTTACATTTCCCCCGTATCCTCAACTTGTACAAAAAAATAACGCTTCTGAACACGTTCATTCTCTCGAAAACATTGTATGTGGCTTCTATTATTACTCCGTACACAGTTCACACAGCTAAAATGACTTCAACAATGGGAACGTTCTTGTAGGATAAATTGTCAGCACAAGTGCCGATGCAGCAACTTGCGCGAAGCATAGAGCAGGGCGGATTGAAATTACAACTACCATCGCTCAAATGCAAGGCGCTGCTGATTAATCGACATCTGCAAAAAATGGCATCCATGCCGCTTTATAGCTCAGTTGTCAGCAGACTTCCCATGTCTGAGATAAATCCGTCAGCAAGCATCGACAACAAAATCCGTCCAGTGAAATTGTAAACATCTACTACATTGAGCAAACCGAACAACCGAGAATAGACCGCAGGCATCCAATGCTCTAATGGCGTTGAATATGGCGCAACATTGCATGTAAGCAGATTCCCTAAAGGAGGATAATGGACTTTATTTAGTGATCAACGAAAAATCAACGAACCGAAAACTGATGCACACAATACAGCGGGCAGATGGAGCGAACTGCCTTTATTGTCACGCACCCGAAGAAACGCTTGCACATAAATTGAGCGAGTGCCCGCGATTTGCGGGAGCCTTGGCAATAATACAGCGGAAAATTGTATCTTGGAAGGATGGCAACGACCATCATGTGGAGAGTTATTAAGGCCGGAGCTTCATCACATAACGAAAGCAAAAAGAATAGCAATATTGAAGAACTTCATGACGTATGTTGGTCTATGTTGGTATGTTGGTGAATGAGACTAACGGTACAAACGATATTGGAATTCATTTTAAATGTGAATTAACTATGTAATTTTTAAATAAAGAACAAACTTGACATTTCAAAAAAACTGACCTCAAGATAATTCCAAGGGTAAACAAAATATCAATTCATCCATTTATTGGGAATTGGTTTAGATGCAGCTTCAATTGATTACTACGTCAATGGTAGACCTACGGTAACCTTGCGATTATATCACAGATATAACCCACTCCTAGTTTTTTCGTTTTGGGTGGGAGAAGCTGCAAATTTGAATAACGACATCCTCCAACAAGTTTTCATGAAGTCCCGTTCGCAGGCTATCTACTGCTCCAGCCATGTCAGGATCAAATGAAGGAGTTCAGGTTTTGTTGGAAAAGCAAAATGTTCGGTACGCCAACGAAGCACAACAGAAGAAAAGAAGAAAACATGTAACATATATGTTCGCCCAATCACGGGTATAAAAAGCGGCACCATTAGCTAAGAAAGAGTCAGTTTTATTCAAACCTTTGTACCAGTAACATCAAGAAAATAAATATTATACCTATCTGAACAGCGTTAATCCTTCCAGACCAAGTTTGTAGATCCACATACGAACCCCACCCGTGGTAATTCTGTGTGGACACCTACATTCGACCTAAGGTCTATTGAAACCGAACGTACGATTCCAAAATTGCAGTCCAGCATTTCAACTATCCTGCGTCCGATCCAGGGTAGAACACAAAACATAAAAGCCGTATCCATAGGGTTTGTAGATAACGCTTTGGGCTTACGAGGACAACATGATTTTGCTAAGAATCTACAGTTTCTGATATCTTTAGAACTGTTTAATCTGTTTACTCGTTCTTCGCAGTTTCGACTGATCGCTCAGAAATAATTCTGAGCCACACAGGCGTGTTGTTAAAACCAAGGGATTGCTAAGATGGCCGCCTTTTTGTAGCCAGCATTGAAAACCATGAGCATAGAAATCATAATCTGAAATTAAAAATGAAATGCTCCGCGCGTTCCTGCAACAGTGTTTTTAATTGCAAATCGCCAAGCAAGCTTCCGGAAGGGTATCCAAACATCGCTTACCAAAGGACACTATCCAATGTAATCAAACATTAACATATCTGATTCCAAACAGTAAACAATACGTGAGCCCCTGAGCGCGAGCCCTGTTTTATGTTGCCTACGCTCAATTCGCATTGGTTGGGATAGGGTTGCCAGGGCTCGGTTAAAACATTGTCGCAAACTCGATGGAGTGCTCATTGTAATGCTGTGAAACAAATTTATGGGCTGATCACAGCCGCTGGAGTTTTGTGCGATTCAAATACTGGATCAAGTGCACGGTCCCTCCTACCAGAAGTTTATGATTTAATAGTTCTGTGTTATCTGTACTTTTGTTGCGTTGTACTACATGAAGTAGATCTAGCACAGAATATTTACTAACCAAAGGACCATCTCTGAGAAACGTTGTGATCGGACTCAATGCACTAGTCATTTGTGTTGAAAGGTTATTGAAATGGCAATTAAGAAGGTTTTATTAAAATCAAACGATTAATGATTTGCTACCGAAAGGAAAGTTCCTTATAAGATAAGCAAACCAGGCGAAAGACTTTCCAGACCCGGTCCAACGATGAAAGAGGGAAAGTTGGTGTGCACTGGTCATTTTCATCGAGAATTACAAGAACGGTCAAAATCGTCTAAAGAAGAAGTCGAAATTTTTGAAGCAATTCGAGCTTGACGCATGTTATGAGTACCTAAACTGAACCGAACTGAAAAAGTCGATTTGACAAACTGGCAACTACGAATATTCGGAAAGGCAGCTTATGCTAGAGTTACCAAGACTTCGTAGATATTTGAAGGCCGCTGAAATTAATTCTAATGATGTCAATTGTTTGATTGCATTGGATGTGTTACAGTTCATCATGGAGTGAGAATTCCAAGAATCGGTTCCAAATCGTACGGAGAGTTTGAAATTTTTAACCGTGTATGTTTCAGTGGCATCTTGTGGAGAGGTTTCTCGGATTTGGATTTATTTTAAAATTTGCGGTCAAAGATGGTTCAGACATGTTTAACACTAGATTGCCCAAGCAAGTAATTTTGACTGCTTTTCAATTTTTTTAGGAAAGATGATATATTATATATATATATATATATATATATATATATATATATATATATATATATATATATATATATATATATATGTATATATATATATATATGTATATATATATATATATATATATATATATATATATATATATATATATATATATATATATATATATATATATATATATATATATACCAGGCAATATTGTAAGTGTGTTTGAATATTTTAACGATCTTTAAAATAAATCGAATGTGATCGATGAAAAAACGAATTAAATGATTTGAACGAAAGGTTATATGATGTTTCTTGGTGTATTTCATTAACGTAACTGACATGTTTGATCTCTTAAAAGTTAATCGTCAACTGAAAAAAGTAATATAAATTTGTCGTAAAGTGGAAAAAATGAAATATAGAAAATCAATATTCATTGCTGTCTCCTTGTTAGAAAATACATGCATGTGATTTTGAACATGGCTTAGTTTATAACAGCTTGGTCTCGTTCATAAATTGGAAAACAGCGATACGCCAGCTAACTTCAATGGAGCTGATTAATCGGCCTGTTTGGAATCGCGTTATTTTATCGTTGTCATTCAATCGAGGAGTATTCACATCGGTAATCTAAGTTTGCCATATTGCTTCCTTTATTCATGGATGTTTTTATTACTCTTCACCGATTTGTAGAACTCAATATTCATATATGCATATGAGTGATCGGATTTTACAATTCGATCGAAATCGACTTTTATACTCTAAAATTCGTTCGCCTTGTCGCGAAACAATGGTCAAAATACGTTATCCGTATTTGTGGTTCAATTTACTCTTTATCTTATCGGCATAATTCCGGAAAAAAATCTAAATTGTTGAAATTTGAATGAAAATTATTATTCGATTCGATTATTCGAGTTTGGATGCTAAATTTGTTTTGAATGTGTTTGAATGCTGAATTTTGCGTGTTTGTTCCACCCGAAAAACCATTACTATTTTTGCTTCATAGAAATGGAACATGGAGACCAATGTTGTTTACGTCGAATTGCGTGGCAAGGTTGTCACATTTGCTCAACTCGATTGGACTTGAGCTTGAACAGAATGCAAAATTGCGCTTTTTCCATTCAACAGAATACAACCAACAATATGTGGGGACGAATACGATCGAACTTCATTTTGTGTTTGAACACACGCGCAATGTCATGACAATGCATTGCGCTTTGGCCTGGCTATAACTAAAGCTGTGTCGGCGTTGCTCATGATAGTGTCTCGCAAGTGGATGTATTATTCCTCGCACCGCTTTTGTTGATCGTGTAGTAAGAATTGCAGTCGTTCAATCTCTACCTTCGCGTATATGTCGACCATAAATTGTTGACACAGCTTACGATATCTTGAATTGGCGTTTCTTGACCATGTCAAATCACCATATGATAAACATAAAAATCCTTCGAGCGCGCACTCTGTTTGTTTCGTCGCATGTTCATAAATATTAAATCAAAATGAGAAATGATGTTCATAATGAATTAAGTATCTGTGACGGGGTCTCGTTGGTCTAATGTTTATGCAAGAGATTTTTCGTTAAAGAAACCCTTCTGACTTGCATTGTAGTCACGCATATTCTTGAGCTTGCCACTTCAGAATACATTCAAGGCGTATTGTTCGTCATCGAAATCTCAACTATTTACTAAAAATGTCGCAAGTAGTACTACGTTGAGAAGACAAACCTTGCGAACGTTAGTGCCATTGAAGAAGAACATAGCGAGGGTCGTATGAACGGTGTGTGTCAACGATGAATTCCAGATTATTGTTTTTTCTTTGCATTAAATTTCTCGTGTACCGTGCTATCATGATTCCAGCAGCGCTTGTGCTTTGGATCTACACACGTGCTCTCCAGCTGATGTTTTATCAGGGTTGATGGCAATAGCGTGATTGTCATTTTGTGATCCGAGCAAATGTGATTTGAAGAATTGCGATAGCTCATTGTGCTCATTCAAAAACGCTTCCAGCTCGTCGGAGATGCTCCCTGCTTTAGTTGAATTGATGTTACTTGTGGATTTGTAGATGGATGTTCAACGAAGCGGACGTTACGCCATCAGTCATTGAACAACTTAAATGAATTCGTTCTGTTGAAAAAACGAACAACGGTTAAATTATTAGAATATTTTTGACACAAAAATAATAAAATCGCAATTAAAAATAGGGAATTGGGGTCAAAATTTAAGGTTATATGTATGGTATGAAGTCAAATTTTTGAAAAAAATATCCAGATCTTTTTTCTGCATAGAGCCACCCTATTCGGTATTAAATGTATGGTTATCGGTATCCTACCGGTATCATATATAGAACGAGGGTAATGATTTAAAGCAGGGTTGTTGAAAGTGTAGTCAACGGGTAGATTAGTCAAGTTCCTGCTGGATATAAAATATGGAGCAATACCAAAATAAAGTAGTTCTAGCCTAGAACTCAAGGGAGGAAATATCTGTACAGCACAATTGAAGTAGGAAAAAACTATAGATCACACAGCAGAGGGAACATCTGTCTGAAGGGTAATCGGCATCTGTGTTTAGATACACTGTGGATTGAGCGTAGAGGCAAATCACACAGAAATAATATCTGCAGCATACATCAGAAATCGGAACGAGACGTTCCTCGCTTGAAGGGGGAGTAGTTATAAGCGAAACCAGGCTTAACCTTCAAAACCATCAACACAGAGCACGTGTTGTCGAGCGGGTAGTGATTGAACGAGGGTAATGATTTAAAGCAGGGTAGTTGAAAGTGTAGTCAACGGGTAGATTAGTCAAGTTCTCGCTGGATATAAAATATGGAGCAATGCCAAAATAAAGTAGTTCTAGCCTAGAACTCAACCATCCAACATGTTCTTGTTCATCTTCATGTTCAGGTTCTTTCAGAACCTTAGGTGATTAAAACTTATATATATATATTATATATTTCCGGAGATATATTTTGTGTTATACCTATATAGCCCAAAAGCAGTCATTTTGACTGCTTGAGGAATTTTAAATAATAAAATGACTTTTATTACTGAATTCACTAAATTTCGTATATGCCCAGTTTCGGTATTCTATTGGAAGGCAGTTCTAATTTTTTTTTCGATTACCGTCGCATGATAAATTGTCACTTTGGGCGTATACTTCATAAGTTGCAGTTTCTCAAAAATCTAAAGTAGTAATTATTATTCGAATCTTCATACAGTAATACTTGTTCTAACAAGCTGTTTATTTTATTTCTTTTGAGGCCTAAATGTAGGAAATAAATGTCGAATAAAAATGAGTTATTGGAAAAGTAAACGAACATAAGTGAAGAGTGCTTCGATGTACTGTAGAATCAGATGCAACAAACTCTAAACTATCATGTGAAGATGAAGCAGATTGTATTCAAAGTGAAACTTCTGACACTGAAGATAACGATGAAGAGTCGATCACCAATGATGAAAATGAAAATGTCATCATTATATCTGGGAAAAGGTGTAGGGTGCTAAGCAGTGCAAACTCTGATGAAGGAACAGGAAAAAAACTCATGAAGCCTTGATCCCAAACGTTTTTTGACGTAGAACTATGTCTTTCATTAAGGGTGCCAAATCAGAAAACAGGTCACGTTTTCATGAAATAAAGTTAACGTTAACAATTATTTTTATCGTGAACGGATTCTGGCGATTTACATACCAAATGAATCGGAAGTTCCCTAAGATTTGTTTGATATACGATACATTTGAGTCCCATAGACTGTATATGGTTTAAATTGATGAAATTGGGAGCATTCCCATTTCCTCATACATTTGTTCTGTCCATTTGTGTGCTTTCCCGAACAGAGCTGTCAATTACGAGCAACGAAGGGGAAATCGTAAGAAGAACGAAGGGGAAAATTTGCCTAGAGTATAAACATTGGATCTTGCTGAGGCAAACTTCATTCTTCGTGAGGACACCGACTGGGCAACACCGTTGCTGGGCGAGGGATCGAATGGTTTTCTCAAGACAATGCGGGTGGAGAAGTAATATGAGGAAAGAGTAGAGTTTTCGAAGGGTCTTTTTGAACACTAGAGACGAATGAACTGAAGTTTAAAGTTTAAAGTCTCTTTACCAAATTACCGACCAAATTACTCACTCGCTGATGTCTCTGGCATTGCAATCATTGCATCAAAACTGACGCCATTGCATTAATATTTACTACACAATTGTGTGGGGAATCATCAAGCTAGGCTATCGTCAGCTCACCAAGAAAATAAATGTTCTGAAATTTTGTCAGTGATTTGGTTTCGCATGACGGTAGGAAAACTCTCTCCACAAAGGATGACAGCTAAGCTAATCTAGACTGGCAATATTAACAGAACGGGCTTCTGTTGAGAAGAGCACAAAACGGAGATAAGTGTGTGTATATTTAGTTACTTCAAGCCGATATATGGATATATGGATATTTGTGTGCGTACGTGCGTGCTTCATAATCCGTACGTAAAAATAGTTCATCTTCACTACGCTGAAACCTCATTTGTATTGATAAATCTAAACAAGGACGGGAGGGAATTAATTATGCTAGGGTATACATTCCTCATACATATATGGATATATGGATATTTGTGTGCGTACGTGCGTGCTTCATAATCCGTACGTAAAAATAGTTCATCTTCACTACGCTGAAACCTCATTTGTATTGATAAATCTAAACAAGGACGGGAGGGAATTAATTATGCTAGGGTATTAGTCATGAATCTTTGCTGAGGCAAATATTCAGCCTTTTCCAAGCAGTCAACATTGTTTGTTTTCTGTCATCATAAAGGCTTCGTTGGTGCCTTTGACATTGCATCAATGCATTGAACTGACGGTGAACGGTGACGGTGCAGGTGTTAAGATTGTGCACCAAAAAATATTTGGGGAATACCAAATTATTCAATAAATTATAATTAATATATAAATTATATTAATATATTTGGATTCGCGAGCAGATAGAGTTTATTTCGCTTATTTAGTCACCAAGAAAGTAAATGTCGTTCTAGAATTTTGTATGTGATTTGGTTTCGCTTGCAAGTAGCAAAACTGTCTCCACTAAGAATGACAATACATGCTCGACAATGTGTTCGCAGAACAATACATGCTCGAGATAAGCGCAGCTATCTCGAGCATGTATTGTTCTGCGAACACAAGAATGAATCATCAAACAGTTATCGTCAAATGATTCTACAACAAAAAAAAAACATTTTAGGGCGACCAAACTGGTTGAATGATTATTTCAAAAATTTCGTAGCATTATAAAACAATATCCGCAGTTATAAACAAGCGACTTGAATTAAACTACAGCGTAGTTCTACGTCAACAATGCGGTCGTGTCTTGAACACAACCTCCTATTTTTTTTTCCTTGGAGAGCTTCAGAGGTGTAAAGCATTGTGTAGGGTTCCATACCATACCTTGTATATCAAAAACCTTGATATTTGAAATAAATATACCTGATTACTAAAGAGCACCTTGATTTAGAAAGAAAGTGGACAGTTGAGGCGCAACGTACAGGAAGGTAAGCTTCACAAAAGGAAAGGGACAGATTCGAGAAACGGACGAACAGAGTTCGGATACGGGGAGACGGGTGTTAACGGAACTAGTGAACTAGGTATTTACATCTGGCGACGATGACTAATGGTGAGGAAATAGAATAGAATTTGTTTTCTGTAGAAAAGGGGTGTTTTGGTGTGCGTTCCAAAATGTGTAGGCCGAACCCCGATAGAAGGGAGAATTCGGTTGGTTTTGTGTTGTGTTAGCGGAGAACATGAAAAGGAATGGGAAAGAAATGCATTTGCACGTGCACTAATGCGTAATAATTTTCATCAGATGACATTTACGCCACCAACTGGCGACTAGTGAAACTCATTCATATACAGTAGAGACTCGAAATTGAGTGACTATCTCTCGGATAGTCGGAGTTCTACTGTATGCAAATATTGATTGAATAAAGCTTTCAAATTTATATTGACGTAGGACTACGTCTAACCGGAAGATATAGGGGGTGTAATGGAAATCTAGGCACTGAACAAGTAGGAAAAATTGCAAGATTTGGAACGCTTATAACTCGAGCATTTCTCAATAGATCGCAAAGGTTTTTGCATCAATTGATAGGAAATATATCTACGCATCTATCATAACGAATAACATTTCATTTTTCTTGAGATAAATAATTGAATAATTGTGAAATATCAAGCATTGTCAAAATGCACTATGTGCCCATTTTTGATTGGTCCATTTTGTGCTCCTCAAATCGTACCGACCAAAACGGGCAACCAGAGCAGCAGCGAAATAGAATGAAGCACGATTGGAAAGGAAAAAGAAAAAAAATGAACGAAACATTGGTCGCAGTCTCACACATGCGTAATTCTCGAGCCAGCCAGTCAGCTTAAAAATCCCCGCTCCGCTGCCGTAACGATCATTCTCATCCAAACCGTACACCACATTGTTTCGCATCACATCACATCAACAAACCAACACAAGCAGCCATGTCAGGACATGGCAAAGGAGGAAAAGTGAAGGGAAAGGCAAAATCCCGCTCGAACCGTGTTTAGTTTCGGCCGCCGAAGTGATCGAGTTAGCTGGTAAAGCTGCTCGCGACGATTAAAAAAACTGCATTCGGATCAGAACACATTCGGAGGACATCAAGACAACTAGCATTTGCAGCGAGTGGCGAGTGGCAAACGCAATCGCAAAACGGCAGCTGGTAGCAGAAGAAAAAATGTTTTTTTTATCAATCTGCTTTGGTGGCAAATCCAGAACAAGGCGGCATCGAGGGCGTTCGAAATGGTTTTTTCAAAACCACGAGTACAAAGTTTTCTAAATTGGAACCATTCCATAAAACAAGGCGCTTTTCAGGGCCATTAAACCTTCCAAAAGAGTTTAGGAAATACTGTTCAATGCTTTCTAAAACAATATCCAAAATAATAATAAAACACAAATTGATTTTTTCATAATTTGTTTGCCAGGAGATCATTTGTTTGAGTATGTGAATTTGGCAGTTGTTCTGAGCTTATTGATTTTCACCAATTCTTAAATTGCTTCTAGATTGAAAGTACAGTAATTTACACTTATCTCGACATTTAGCTAATTGGACGGACCTGTAATGCGACATATTTAGTTGGACATTTTTGTAAACATAGAGTTCGGGGTCCAAATTATGACCCCACATTGAATGCCGACACTGTACCACTGTCTTCGCAAATATTCAATTACAGGTTAAAATTACCTCCAATCCGATACTGAGTGGTGGTAATGCGACGTGCCATTGAATGTAATTTATTGTAAAATATGTCAAGCTGGATGGGAAGAAATTTTCCAACTGTGAAAGCTGAGGCGAGTGGCAAATGCAATCGCTAAACAGAAAGGTTTAGCCGAACAAGATGGGGATATCGAGTGACAACAAAACAATAAACTCTTTAGATTGAAGATAATTTTGTGATCCTGAAAAGGACCCTTTTTAGCCTGCATGTGAATCCAACGAGCGAACAAATCGTAATGAATGTATTTTTTTGCCATCGCTTCCTTTTAACGCTCATTCGTTCGTCTCGTTGGACTCGCCCCTCTGGCTGAGTCTGCCGATTTGGCTCTATCCTGTGAGTGTGTACCGCTAGAGTATAAAACACGCGGACCCCAAAAAAATATCATATTTTCTTTCAAACCGTAAACTTGTGTGGTTGTACGGCATCGGCATCGTGGACGTAACAAAGGAGGACAAGTTAAGGGAAAGGCAAAGTCTCACTCGAACCGTGCAAGTCTCCAGTTTCCTGTTGGTCGCATTCACTGATTGCTCCGCAAGGGTAACTAGGCCGAACGGATTGGTGCCGGAGCACCAGTATACCTAACAACGATTATAGAGTTTCGGCCGTCGAAGTGCTCGAGTTGGCTTGCAAAGCTGCTCACGACAATCAGTCGCATTAAATGTAATTTACTGAACAACATGTCACAAGCTGGATAGGAAGAAATTTTCCAACTGTGAAAGCTGTGGCGAGTGGCAAACGCAATAGCTAAACAGGAAGGTTTAACCGAACAAGATGGGAATATCGAGTGATAACAAAAACAGAACACCAAAGGTTCTGTTCAGAACCATCAACATATTCATAAAGAGTAAACAGTGAACTAATCCATTTTTCAGGTAGATAGGTAGGTATTCAAGTAGGAGAAGAAAATAAAACAATATATTTAAAATATATATTTAACAAAAGCTGTCCCCTTTGTATAGTCCTACGTCACTCCGGTTATGTCCCTGACATTACCCACCCGTCTTTTTTATGTTAAATTTTGGTTCATGTTGCTGTGCGGAGACACGGAGAATGTTGTTTTTTAGGTAATAATTGATGAGACTACCAAGAAGGAACAAATGTAAGAGACCGGCGGAATATAACAAGATTTTTTTTAGTATGTGTCTCTAACGTCTGGTGTGATGAGAAGATTCTAGTGCGAGAGGGCCTAGAATGATGACCATGGCTAGGGGGCCTGGTGTGATGAGAAGATTCTAGTGTGAGAGGGCCTAGAATGATGACCATGGCTAGGGGGCTTGGTGTGATGAGAAGATTCTAGTGCGAGAGGGCCTAGAATCATGACCATGGCTAGGGGGACTGTTGTGATGAGAAGATTCTAGTGCGAGATGGCCTAGAATCATGACCATGGCTAGGGGGCCTGGTGTGATGAGAAGATTCTAGTGCGAGAGGGCTCAGAATGATGACCATGGCTAGGGGGCCTGGTGTGATGAAAAGATTATAGTGTGGTAAGGTTTAGAATGATTATCGAGTCTAGGGAGCCCGGTGTTATGAGAAGTTACTAGTATGGTAGGGTTTAGTACAATAAGGCGTCAAAATGAGTTTTTCTCAGTTTTTTTTCTGGAAATATGAAATTGGGGGTCTTCGTAACAGAAGTATGAGAGTTTTGTGTATCTAAAAGTTTGG
Organism: Toxorhynchites rutilus septentrionalis; assembly: GCF_029784135.1. Taxonomy (NCBI): domain Eukaryota; kingdom Metazoa; phylum Arthropoda; class Insecta; order Diptera; family Culicidae; genus Toxorhynchites; species Toxorhynchites rutilus. Next base: position 201,759,459 of record NC_073746.1, on the reverse strand, counting down.
GAATACAAAATTAACTAACTTCTACATCAGTTCATAATGAAGTGGTTCAGGATCGAACAGGATAGAACAGCTAAGAGTGATGTAAAGAGATACGGCAGTATTTGCTAATGTATTATGGAAAACTACAAAACTGCCTACTGCTCAATCTGTAACTGGTTATGATTACTCAGTGAGAAATCACTGTTACGGCTGTGTAATCGGTACACCATCGACAGAAATATCATGGTGTTACAACAGTCGACGCACCTCCCATCAAGAGCATTGGCCTACCAACATGCTAGAAAAATATAAACAGTGATCTATACAAATTGAAGAATAGCATCGAGATTAATAGAATTGATTCCTGAAAAGAAAGTTATTATGAGAAATAGTTGAATTTAAAATATTATATAGAAACTAAACGTAAGTTGTAATAAGTTATAATATCTGTTACTTACCTGTTACTTACCTATACAACTGTCATTTGTAGGAATAATTTAACTTACCTTTATACTTACCTGAAACCAGCAAAAAGATCTGAAATAAAGGTGGTTAAAAATTCGGAAATTGATTGTTTCATCTCAAGGAAATTCAACAAATTAAATTATTCGTTTAATTGCACGAATAAAATGTCGAAGAAAGCGACATCATCACAAAAATGTAGATCCGGCGAAGGAGAAGCCACTGATGCCCAACGATCGACTGTTCATTGCCAGGTATGCGGGAACGAAGACAACAGTCGTATGGTACAGTGCGACAAGTGCGACAAATGGTACCATTTCGAGTGCGTCGGTGTCACGCAGGATATCCAGAATCAGGATTGGATCTGCCATATCTGCCAGAGGAAACTACAACAAAGTAAAAAACCAACGACGAATGTTTTACCTCCAGGAATTACAACAACGAAGCATATTCCTCTATCGCTCAGTACAGCAGAGTTAGTAAGTAAAAATCCGAACGTTCTCACAATAAATGCGCAACGGTCGCAAGATGACCAAACTGTTTCGAATTATACGTACGCCCCCACAACCACAATTATATCGTTAACCGCCCCCAGTGCAGTCACGTCTATGGTCACCGTTACTGCACCAAGTACAGTCTCATTACCAAATATTTTGCCATCTAGTTCGCTCGTGAGTCAAAATCAAAATCGTGTTACAGTTAGTGGAGCGCAACCTACAACTGCAACGCTGGGTCCACTTTGTTCTTCGACAGTGATCCAAACAACGTCAACGTCTAGTGTATCAACGCAACCTGTCCATCAAGCTACTGCCCCGTCATTGGAAGCACCGCGCGTACCGCCTACAAATAATCCACAAAACAACAATCAGCAAGGTTTTGTGGGTACTTCGAGACGGTCTTCGAAAGCAACGAGTTCCAAGATGAGTAACAATCAGCGACGATTGCAGTTACAGTTGCAGATGCTGGATAAAGAACGTAAACTACAAGAACAAGAAGTAACCAGGAAGCGCGAGTATCTACATAAACGGTATAATTTGTTGATCGGTATCGCAGATGAGAAATCGTCGAGAGCAAGTGAAGTTGAAGAAGGTTCTATTGAGAAAGTTGAACGGTGGCTTCAGAATGACGGACAAGTCAATCAAGAACAAATTCCCTGTGTACACACGCTTCCAGTGGATCCAGTTACGTCGGTATCAATGCCGTTACAACAACAACAGTTGACATGCCAATCTGTGCCACAGAATCCTCCAGTCAATCAACAGTCTGTTTATCAGCATCCTTCAGTTATCGAGGCCCCTCCTATTCCTCAACATGTGGTTCAACCAAGTGGACCGAGCCATTATCAGTCCGCCAGACAGAATCAAGGGTTCAACACGAACGCTCCCGAATTTGTGCCGATACAACGATCGACTCCAAGACGATATACTATCCATGATGAATACGACGAAGGACACAATTTATCACGCAGTCAAGTAGCAGCTCGACAAGCTGTTTCTCGTGAGCTCCCAACGTTCAGTGGTTATCCCGAAGAGTGGCCATTATTTTTTGCTACCTTCAACACTACTACTAACATGTGTGGTTATACTCCTGAAGAAAATCTAGTCCGATTGCAGAAGTGCCTCAAAGGAAAAGCATATGAGGCAGTCAAATGTCGACTAATGCATCCAGCAAACGTTTCTGGGATCATTTCTACTTTAAAGATGCTATACGGAAACCCAGAAATTATTGTTCAAAGTTTAATCGGTAAAATTCAGGCAACTCCTGCACCCAAAGCGGACAAACTGGAGTCGCTGATCGAATTCGCCCTTGTCGTTCAAAATCTGTATGCGACTATCGAAGCATGCGGGTTAGATGAGTATGCGTATAACATAACTCTTCAGAGAGAGCTAGTTGAAAAGTTGACTCCGACTATGAAATTTGAGTGGGCTAAACATCGACGTTCTCTACCCAATGCAAATTTGTCTTGTTTTGCAACTTGGTTGTATGATATGGCTGAAACTGTTTCACCTATCGCAGCAATGTCGGTGTATGAAAATAAAGGTCAAAAAACTTCCAGAAAGGGGGCAGTCTTCTTCAATGCTCAAACCGAGGAAGCCAAACCGAGTACAGCATTAAAACCGACAACTTTACCAAGGATGTCCAAATCAGAGGTAACAACGACACCGTGTATAGTATGCAAGCAAAAGTGTTGTTCAGTCGAGAAATGTGCGCGATTTGCCGAGCTAGGTTACAGTTCTCGCTGGGCAGTGGTGCACGAATTCGGTCTATGTAGAAAATGTTTAAAGAAACATAAGGGAATGTGCAAGAAGCAGCAAGCATGTGGGCAGAATGGCTGCACATTCAAACATCATCGACTTCTCCACAATCATCAACGAGATTCGGTTAGTTCAACTGTTGTCAACAGTGCCAGAACAGATATATCTGCAGAGCGTGACTGCAATACGCATCGCGTTCCCTCTCAACGTGTTTTATTCCGTGTCGTTCCAGTATTCCTGTATGGTCGACAGAAACATATCAAGACGTATGCCTTTTTGGATGATGGTTCGTCGTTAACGATGATTGATTCTGCGTTGGCGGCTGAGCTAGATTTAAACAGTCAACCTGAGCCGTTATGTCTGACATGGACTGGTGACAAGCGTCGTTATGAAGGAGATTCCAGGAAATTAAGCGTCGAGATTTCCGGTACGGGCAGCAACCATAAGAAGTACCGCCTGCAAGAGGTACACACGGTGGCAAATCTCGGCCTTTTCAAACAATCCCTGAACGCAAAGGAACTTTCAAAGCAACATGAACATCTGCGAGGAATTCCTGTTGAGACCTACTCGCATGTCCAACCTTAAATCTTAATTGGAATAGATAACCAGTACCTTATCCGACACTTAAAGGGCAAAGAAGGTAGTATGCAAGAACCCATTGCAACCAAGACTCGTCTCGGCTGGATTATTCACGGTAGTCTAGGTGCGGCGAATGGCGAATATGTAGGACAACATAGAATTGACCTTTGTCAGTGCAATGAAAAAACCGATCAGCTACGACAAGACGTGCGGAACTACTTCTCATTGGATTCACTTGGAATCGCGAAACCGGATAAACTTCTTCTCTCCAACGAAGATAGACGTGCGCATGAGCTACTACAATCTGTAGTTCGCACCAAAAGTGGAAAATATGAAACCAGCTTACTATGGAAGTATAATGAGTTACGTCTTCCTAACAGTAAACCGATGGCTCTCCAACGTTTTCGGTGCCTAGAAACGCGTCTGAAGAAAGACCCTACTTTAGCTGATTCATTACGCTCTATTATAGCCAGTTATTTGGAGAAAGGCTACATCAGAAAGCTCACCGATGATGAAGTTACCGAAACTCGAGATCGTGTATGGTACTTACCCATCTTCCCCGTCCTTAATCCTAATAAACCAAATAAAACAAGAATTGTATGGGATGCAGCAGCTAAAGTCTATGGTGTGTCGCTGAATTCGTTCCTGCTGAAAGGGCCTGACCCGCTCAATTTGCTCAGTACAATCCTCTACAAATTTCGACAACACCGAGTGGCAATATGTGGTGACATCAGGGAGATGTTTCACCAGGTTCTCATCTCAAAAACAGACCAAAATTGCCAACGTTTCTTATGGAGAGATAATGCCTCGGACGTGGAGCCGAGTGTCTATATAATGCAAGTGATGACGTTCGGGGCATGTTGTTCACCTAGTTGCGCCCAGTACGTAAAAAATTTGAACGCGAAGCAGTTCGCCGGTCAATGTCCGAGGGCATCGAAAGCAATACAAGATGACCACTACGTGGACGACATGTTGGTGAGCGTCGAGACTGAAAAAGAGGCAATAAAACTTGCTCAAGAGGTTCGTTTCATCCACGCACAAGCTGGCTTTGAAATTCGAAATTGGATGTCAAACTCTTTGGAGGTTTTGTCAGCTATGAACCAACGAAAGGCGCCAGAAAAGAATTTAGATGTTGGCTCGGAAATGGCAACCGAGAAGGTGCTGGGGATGTGGTGGTGCACTGCTACGGACACGTTCATATTCAAGCTGTCGGCAAAACAAGATGCTGAGTTGATGAGAGGTAGACGAAAACCAACCAAAAGAGAAGTGTTACGTATGCTCGCATGTATATTTGATTCCCTGGGACTGCTGTCAAACCTGCTGATCTACCTGAAAGTTCTTCTTCAGGAAATGTGGCGTTCTTCAATAGGTTGGGACGATGAGGTACCGGTGTCACTCCAGGAGAAGTGGGAGTATTGGCTTGAGGTTCTTCCGTCTGTAGAAGGCATACGAATTCCCCGATGCTACCAGCTAAATACGTCGCTAGGATCACGAACTAAGGTTCAGTTGCACACTTTTGTCGACGCGAGTGAATTGGGTTACGCTGCAGTGGTCTATCTTCGATTCGAAGAAAATAATATTATCGAGTGCGCTATAGTTGCGGCGAAATCTCGCGTGGCCCCACTGAAGTTTGTCTCCATTTCGAGACTAGAATTGCAGGCGGCAGTAATTGGTACGAGACTGGCCGATACCGTAATGAAATCTCTAGAGATCAACATAGACCAACGTATATTCTGGACGGATTCACGAGACGTTCTATGCTGGTTCTATGGAACTTCAGATGGCTGAAGACTATCTGCTCAAACAAGCTCAGCGTGACGCTCATTCTGCGGATATTGCTATCCTCTCGACTGACAAGAAATCTATACGGAAGACAAGCTCAATTTACCAATTAAACCCTTTTCTCGACGACAAACGAATCATGCGAATGCACGGCAGAATTGGTATGTGTAAAAACGCCACAATGGACGCAAAAAACCCAATAATACTTCCCAAGGATCACCATATCACCAGGTTGATCGTACGATATACTCACGAGCGTTATTTTCACCGCAATCACGAGACTGTCGTCAACGAGCTACGACAAAAGTATTTCATTCCAAAAATACGAAACGTTTTCAAGAAAGTTATGGCAGAATGTCAGACGTGCAAAAAATTGAAGGCAACGCCAATCCCACCACCTATGGGCGATTTGCCAAGCGGCAGACTTGCTGCGTTCACTAGACCTTTTTCTTACGCAGGGATCGATTATTTTGGTCCCATTTCTGTATCTGTGGGGCGGCGAATTGAAAAACGATGGGGCGTACTAATTACATGTCTTACAATTCGAGCAGTACATATAGAGATCGCGCATTCTCTAAGCGCTAATTCATGCGTACTAGCGGTGAGGAATTTCATGGCAAGGCGAGGTGTACCAATCCGGTTCTATAGTGATCGTGGCACCAACTTCACAGCAACAAATAAGGAATTGAAGAAAGCTCTATCCAAACTGGACCAAGAGCAAATCATGCAGGAGATTATCAGTCCGAATACTGCATGGTCATTCCTTCCACCGGCCTCCCCTCACATGGGTGGCGCTTGGGAACGCTTGGTGCGATCCGTGAAAGTGAATCTGGCCCGCATCAACAAAGAACGCAACCCTTCCGACGAAATTCTTCGCAATATGCTCATCGAGATTGAGAACGTCATCAATTCCCGTCCTCTTACGGAAATTCCTATTGAAGATCCAGATGATCAAGTGCTCACACCGAACCACTTTCTTCTTGGTTCCTCTAGTGGACTGAAACCAGCGACTCTTCTGACAGACGATTCAATTACACTGCGACAGAATTGGCGAGTTTCCCAGGTCGAGGCTAACATATTTTGGCGACGATGGGTGCATGATTATCGAGAAGAGCAAAATGGTTTTCATCGGTAAAATCGATCGAAATAGGTGATGTTGTGCTGGTGGTTGATCCTTCGTTTCCCCGGAATTGTTGGCCAAAAGGACGAGTCCTGTCGGTGAACAAAAGTCGAGATGGACAAGTGAGATCTGCAGCGGTACAAACAGCTTGCGGCATCTATGAACGCCCGGTGGTTAGATTGGCAGTTTTGGACATCCGGTGCGAGAGGAACGTAAACCTTGAAGCAGGTGTACCCGGGGGTGTTACGGCTGTGTAATCGGTACACCATCGACAGAAATATCATGGTGTTACAACAGTCGAAGCACCTCCCATCAAGAGCATTGGCCTACCAACATGCTAGAAAAATATAAACAGTGATCTATACAAATTGAAGAATAGCATCGAGATTAATAGAATTGATTCCTGAAAAGAAAGTTATTATGAGAAATAGTTGAATTTAAAATATTATATAGAAACTAAACGTAAGTTGTAATAAGTTATAATATCTGTTACTTACCTGTTACTTACCTATACAACTGTCATTTGTAGGAATAATTTAACTTACCTTTATACTTACCTGAAACCAGCAAAAAGATCTGAAATAAAGGTGGTTAAAAATTCGGAAATTGATTGTTTCATCTCAAGGAAATTCAACAATCACGATATGGTGGAGAGGGAAAAGGGGAGGAGTTATGCCGATTAACGACGAAGAAGAAGGCCCAGCTGCATATAGATCAGACGTGCATTTTTGGCGTAGTGAATGAATTTAGTTCAGACTTTTCTCCAGGGGAGCTCGATGTAGTTCAGACGAAACGAATGAGCGTAACGATTCGCTCAAGTTCATCTGTAATTATATACAACAAAGTTGCTGCACATTTAAAGTTTATACCAAAGGATGCAGCTAACCCAGAGGAACTGGGAGCGGAATCAAAGGATATAGAACAGGTACCAGTGCCGGAAACAAACGTGGTTCCTGATTTACGTTTGACGTTGGTGAATGTGGAACTTCTGGGACAGATTGAAGTGAAAACAGTGGTGTAGCAGGGGAATCAAAGCGAATGAGAGTGGAGCCAAGTCGTCTTAAGGACTTTATTACATAATAAGGTTGAGTCTAGTTTTGGGTGGTAATTTGTTAATCTAAAGAAGGGCGGGGTGTAGGGTTCCATACCATACCTTGTATATCAAAAATCTTGATATTTGAAATGAATATACTTCTTCTTCTACTTCTTTGTTTTTAAGAGGCTTTAAACTTTGCAGTTCATTCGCCTCTAGAAATGAATATACCTGATTACTAAAGAGCACCTTGATGGAGAAAGAAAGTGGAAAGTTGCGGTGCAACGTACAGAAAGGTAAGCTTCACAAGAGGAAAGGGACAGATTCGAGAAGCGGACGGAAAGAGTTCGGATACGGGGAGACGGGTGTTAACGGAACTAGTTAGCTAGGTATTTACACACTAACAATGTCCATGGATTATCGCACAACTATGAATAGCGTATGGAAGCAAAGGCATTTCTTGTGAAACGAATTTGTTCATGCTACACTATTCGAATTTTTACCCTGTGGTGTAAAAATCAGGACTCTGCATACTCATAGTCAACTGAGGATAGTCAGCAGACTATCTGACTGACTATATCCGTATTCAGTTAGTAATAACTTTAGGGTTTTTCACACAGTTTCTCCGCCAAAACGACTTAACAGCCAGTCGGGCGTTTAGTCGCTATCTCCCTCTACCTATCATTTCATTCTTCCCAGTCAAATTGTCCTCATTGCATTTTGAAGTAACTTCCCCCAAAACGAATTCGTTCCTCTCTTTCTTTCTCCCATGTACGTGTGCATGCATCGATGTTCGAGTTCAACGTGGTTTGACATACGCTACAGGTGAGCTACATTCTTTTGTATCGTACACGAAAATTACTCACACGTATAAAACAGCGTGCAATGTGTGTGTGTGCACGCTGTTTACTCATTTCTTTAATAATCGTCATTTTTCAGTTCCGGTTTTCAAACGTTCAGTTGTATTGAAGGATTTTTCTTTGATAATTTGACTTTTTGTTTTCCAACTCGCTCAAATTTTATGTTTTCGTTAAAAAAAAGTTCGTCGTATCTGATAAATTGTATGTTTTATTATATTATACACTTAGTATCATATTATAATGTAAACTAAATTAAGTTACGAAAATGTAAGTCAATGCTGTACACAGTGGAGTATAAATCGTGGTTTTTCAATACTCTAATCCAAGGCGTATAATATTGCAGTAATGTAAACAAAATAGCAGTTTGGTACATAAGAACGAATTGTAGAGCGATAGGAAAGCTTTAATTTGGATGATAGAAATAACTAAGTTTATCATGCTGTTTAGGAAAAAAACCCCTAAGAAAACACTGTCTTTTTAATAATTTTTACTTCTAAATCTCACTAATTGAAATATTTTACAACTGTATAATTGTTTCGTCTCACAAATGGAAACAGTACAATCATTCTTATAATATACTTTTGAATTGAGCCTATTTAAGGCGAACAGAGAAACAAGAAAATTTTAATATCTGTCATAGTTGAGATCAGATTATTTTTTTTATCAAACATTAGCTACCTAACGTATTACCTCCTAAAAAAATACGAATCAACTTCCTAACACCATATTTTTTCATTACAAAGTATTCTTTTATATATAATTTGTAGATTATTGCATACGTACCAACAACTCGTAGCCACTGCCGTAGTTCATTTCCTGTGGCTGGAAGACCTCGGCTGGGTAAGCGTTCTGGTAGTTTTGCCTTAGTCAGAAGTAATTCCGAAAACATTTTCACTAATTTTGTTTCCAGTGTCCGTATCTCTTGCTGTGTTAATTCTGCGCTCGTTGCACATTGAGTCCTCAACCCTTCCAAACGATCTGCAGATATATCTATCATGCTTTGGATAACATCGAGCCCTCTGCGGATGTTTACTTCATTTTCATTGTTCGAGTTTTGGTCACTATTTGATTCAGCCATCGTGCTGGTATTGATCGAGCTCAATACAAAACAATAAAAGAAGACTGTAAATAGTCACTTTTCGAATAGAATACCACAAAAATCGAAAGTAACTTCAATTTGATCATTGCGAACACATAGCTAACACTTTCATAATTTTATTTAACTATTGAAGTCCTTGTGCAACATATTTGCAGTGTGTTTCGCTACCTTCAGATTGGTTTACACATTGGGAAGTAAAAATCAATATTGTTCTCTGAGGTATTGTGAAAATCACAGTGGTCATGATTGTCAAAATACCGATAACATGGCATACACTAGCTCAACATGTTCTATGTTGCTGCGCAACGGAGGAAAACATCGCAAAACTCAGATTCAAGGAAAATATCTAGCAGGTAGAACAGAGTCCAAATTAAATTACATGGTTGCTGGATGTGATTGTACATGTTGCGCAACATTCTCGCCTAATACTATTTCTGTTTTAGCAAAAATTCTCAGATTTTAAGATACCATCATCATCAGGTCTTGTTCTCACTGCAGCGGGGCGTCAGCGTGGCTTGAGCGGGGCGTGTGACGCTTACGATTAATTGTATGTGTTCTTAGCGATGTGTTCACACCAGGCTGACGTGTCGTGAGCGTGGTTTTGAGGTGTGGCTGGCGTACAAACGAAAACACTTCACGCCGGCGATATTTGTACTTCTCCGCTTCTCTCTAGCATATGTTTGTTTGTAGTAGTGACATAATTTAAAAATTTTTGTTTTGTTTTATTTTTGACGTTTTTCACCCTCCGAGTTTTTAGCCAGATACATCCAACGATGTTGGAATATTGAAAAATAAACCAATTTTCATTCTTTCATTCAAAAACACACATTGACAATTTTCGTAGAACACGCCGAAGACACGCCGCTGGCACGGTGCAATGTAAGTGAATTAAAATATCGTGGCGGGAAGTGAACATGCCCCGTTCACGCCACGTTGACGACCCGCTGCAGTGAGAACATGGCCTTAGTGTTCGAATTGTTACCCGGAGATACATAATTTAGATATGACCTTCTCTGACTAGCGGTTATCGTCGCATCGTGATGGGTGCCTTCAGGAACCTTAAAATCAGGTTCCTCCTGAAATTGCAACATATTATAGAGAGAAATATATATAGCGAATTCGTTTTTAAAACTGAGTCAGTGCCAAACTGACTCTGTAATGGAAAAACGTTTTCAGTTTCACGAATGCGGTGGTTTGTTGGTGTGGGTTATATAGTCTGATTTGCGACGACAAATGCACAGTGTCTGGTGGCGATATTAATGCTTGGGAGGTAAATTATTCTCTATCAGATCAGAAGGGCCAAGTGCAGTGTAGAAATATAAAAGTTTGAATGAAAATTTTTACTTCATATTGTTTGATTACTCAACACATGTAGTTCTGACACTCACTTAACCATTTGTCGATGCATTTCCTGTTTGTTCCACAAATAATTACTATTATAATATAAAATCATCATTAGACACAGTTTTCGTTCAATATGTTTCTGCGATATCAAAAAAAAACCTCTTATTTCATCACATAAAAAAAATATTCGATACGTTAAAGTAAATTTTCATTCATAATTTTGATTTTGAAAGCAGGTTTATTCCATTTCAATGAAAGCACACGTAGCTTAATGCCGTCTACTCGAATATACTCTTCAAAATTGAGGGGTTCAGAATGCAAGGGGTGTAAATGACTTGATCGATTTCTCTTCATCAACTTTTTATTTAGTTAATAACTCAACTGCAAAAACGTTCCAATTTAAGTTTGCTATACAATCCGATAGACCTATTTTCAAATACAATTGGGAATGTATTTGCAGCTAAGTTATGACCAAAAGAGAGAATCGATGTAGAGAACTCGATCAAACCACTTACACCCCTTCCATATTAAGCCCCTCAATTAAAATCCGAATTGGATTACGATTCCAATAATACAAAAGCAAAAGCAGCAGGTTTTCCATTTTCATAGTCTTTATTTTTAGATTTTCCAAAACAATACTCGGAACTTGACAGTTCAGTATAGTTGAATTGGTGAACCCGAGTGCCAACGACACTGAGTGCGAAACTGAGTGAATAAAAAAACGTTTTGACAGCAGTTAGTGCGGCACTGGGGTTGAAACTGAACAAAAACGAATTCGCTAATAGTATGGCTATCATTTCGTCAAAAGATACAGTATCGTAAAACAATCCAATCTGGTGCTTCAATTCATTTTTAATAATTTATTCGCATTGTTCGAAGAAATTTATAACATCTGTAGTTCAAACAATAATCATTCATTAGAAAAATCAGTTTTAACATACTTAACAACTAAAATGACGCGACAAAATTTAGGACCAGTTCCTCGTTTCGGCTACTTCGTGTGTTGTTTCGACTGATTTTTTAAGAAAATTGATTGTTTCTCGGTGATATTTTGTGTTTTTCGGATCCTGTTAATTATTTATCATGTGAACAAGATGTATGTAAGTTTTTAATTATCGAATTCTAGTTGCAGTCAATGAAAAATATGTCTCGTGCATAATTGCACGGAAACACAGCGGATGTTCATCCGCAAAATGTCTAAGGCAGGCAGTAGCCAACGCTGAATCGCAGAGTCTTGGGACGATCCAAAACGTTCGTGCCCTCCACGACCGCAAAACATCCGAAACGTCTGGACGCCCGAGGAAAACGACCATGGAGGATGACTTTACCATGAAGCGGACCCCAAGAAAGATCTCTTCAAGGACTCAAAAAAGATCCGGGATAAACTGAACTTGTTCGTGAGTTCTCGGACAGTTCAACAGCGGCTTGTGGAGCAGTGGCCAGGTGGTAAAAGCCCCCGGAAGGTCCCGATGCTAACGCCGAAGCAAGGCGCGGCTGAAGTTCGCGAAAGACCACTTCGATTGGATTGGCTCGGAGAAAGAAAAGCATGGCGAAATATACTATGGCCGGATGAGTCGAAGGTAAACCTCATCGGTTCGAACGGAAAAAATTGGGTCCATCGTCTGATAGGCTGCGCTTACATGCCACAGTAGACATTCAAGTATGGAGGAGGAAATATTATGGTGTGGAGGTGCTTCTCCTGGTACGGGATTGGCCCCCTGTACTGGGTGGATAAGATCATGAATCAGTACCTCTACGCCCAAATCCTAAGGGATGTTATGCTGCGACATGCCGAGTGGGAGATGCCCCTGAAATGGAAGTTCATGCAGGATGGCTATCCGAAGCACTCCGCCAAGACCGTCAAAAAGTGGTTCCAGGACAACAAAGTCAACGTCATGGTGTGACCAGCACAGTCACCGGATCTGAACACTATAGAGAACCTATGGGAGATCGTGAATGGTCGGTGTACACGGAGAAGTCGAAGAATAAGCAACAACTGTAGAATAGAATCCATGTTTGTTGGTACGCCAACCCGTTCACCACGTGCCAGAAGCTGGTGGAATCCATGCCGATCCGGGTGCGTGATGTGATGCGTAACAAAGGTAAAAAGTACTAATCCTAGAAGCTTTTCTCGGTATGAATTTTTTTGTTTTTATTTTTTTTACCATGAATTTTAAAACCGGTCTTAATTTTTGTTGCGTCATTCATAAAAATCTTTTTTTATGAATTACTCTTGTTTTAGCTACAAATTTGTGTCACTTTCTTTTTTTTTTTTTTTTGCTTGAGCTGTGGTCTTAATGTTTTGTCCGACACTGTATACCTTTGATACTTGGTACCGATATTTTATACAGTAATTTACATTTAATGCGACATTTAGCTAATTGGACAGAAATGTAATGCGACACGTTTAATTGGATATTTTTACCTCTAATTGGACATTTTTGTAAACATCGAGTTCGGGGCCCAAATTATGGCCCCACATTGAATGTCACCACCAGACGTCGACATTGTACCACACTCATCGCGAATGTCCAATTACAGGTCGAAATCGCCTCCAATGCGACACTGTGTGGTGCCTAGGCATGTCGTATTAAATGTAAATTACTGTATATTTAGCATTCAATCACAATTGATGCAAATGTATTACCATTATATGAAAAATCGCTGTTTTCACTTCGTTCCATTGCCTGATAAATAATGTTAATTGGGATAAAATGCATGAGTATGATACAATTATAATGTTTTGTCCGACACTGTATATCTTTGATACTTGGTATCGATATTTTATACAGTAATTTACATTTAGAGCCCCCGCATACTGCAGACTGATTTGTCGGCCGATAGTTTGGTCGGCTTCTCAATCAGTACGGAGAGGTATGCATGTGCACACATTACGCCGATTCAATTGGATCGGTTTTTGCACCAGAAGGCTGACCCGACCAAACTGTTGGTTGACAGAAAGTCTGTAGTATGCGGGGGCTCTTAATGTGACGTTTTGCTAATTGGACAGACATGAAATGCGACAAGTTTAAGGTGAAGGTGGAAGCTAGCCACAAATGGATGCCACAATGGCGCTCATTTCTTTCAACTCCCTCCCTCACCCCTCGCCGGAAAATCAATAATAACTGTGTGAAGAAAATGATTGTTTTCGCACTCTTCCCATCAAGTAATATCAACCAAACTCTAATCGATTACTCACAAAACATAAAATTTTCATCTACTGTCGCACTGTACAGTGAAAAACGTCGGAAAACTCGAGCTAGTGCTCTGAAAGTTAAATTTTCATTTTTCAATCTTCGGCAATGGTATTGGTGAAAGCATCATTATTTTTTCGACACTGATGCCAGACAACATAATCGAAACAGCTATAAAAACCACTCAATAAAATGTTTCATGTCATTAAAATCAATAGAATAAAATTTTGTTGATATCAATACAATTATTATTTCTACGTTTAATGAGTCTATAATGTAAGTTTTAGCAACTTTAACATTGGGTAAGAAAATTGTATTGCAGAGCTCGGAACACTGCCACGGCTGCCTATGCTTCCAAAAACAGTAAACGGAAAAGTACTACATTCAATCAAAATGCGTCGGCCAACGAAGAGAAGGGTTAAGGCTCTCCAACGTGAATATGTGAAAACAATACGATCAACGAAGGAAAATATTAAGGAATTATCAACATCGAGTTACTATGCGGAAGAACTTGTTAATACCAAAAGAGCCCCAATTCGCATGTGTTTTAAAATTTGCACATGTTACGCTCGCGTATAATCAGAATTTTACTTCATATGCAAATGCACCTTCTATATATATTTATATTTGCAATTGTTCATCGGAACATATCGTTCATTTTACTTTGGTATTGAATTGTTATTAACGTAGGACTACGTCTAACCGGAAGATATAGAAGGTGAAATGAAAATCTAGGCACTGAACAAGTAGGAAAAAATGCAAGATTTGGAACGCTTATAACTCGAGCATTTCTCAAAGGTTTCGCAAAGGTTTTTGCATCAATTGATAGGAAATATATCTACGCATCTATCATAACGAATAACATTTCATTTTTCTTGAGATAAATAATTGAATAATTGTGAAATATCAAGCATTGTCCAAATGCACTATGTGTCCATTTTTGATTGGTCTATTTTGTGCTCCTCAAATCGTACCGACCAAAACAGGCAACCAGAGCAGCAGCGAAATACAATGAAGCACGATTGGGAAGGAAAAAGAAAAAAAAATGAACGAAACATTGGTCGCAGTCTCACACATGCGTAATTCTCGAGCCAGCCAGTCAGCTTAAAAATCCCCGCTCAGCTGCCGTAACGATCATTCTCATCGAAACTGTACACCACATTGTTTCGCATCACATCACATCAACAAACCAACACAATCACCCATGTCTGTGCATGGCAAAGGAGGAAAAGTGAAGGAAAAGGCAAAATCCCGCTCGAACCGTGTTAGTCTGCAATTCCCCGTAGGTGTATTCGCCATTTGCTCCGCAAGGGTAGCTAGGCTGAGCGCGTTAGTACCAGTGTACCAGTCCACCTAGCCGCCGTTATATAGTTTCGGCCGCAAGTGATCAAGTTGGCTGGCAAAGCTGCTCGCGACGATAAGAAAACTCGCATTCAGAACAGAACACATTCGGTTCGGTGGACATCAAGACAACAACAGGCAGTTGCAGCGAGTGACGAGTGACAAAATCGCAAAACGGCAGCAAGTAGCAGAAGAAAAAAGTTTGTTCTTTATACAAACTGCTTTGGTGGCAAATCCAGAACAAGGCGGCATCGAGGGCGTTCGAAATGGTTTTTTTTTCAAAACCACAAGTACTAAGTTTCCTAAATTGGAACCATTCCATAAAACACGGCGCTTCTCAGGGCCATTAAACCTTCCAAAAAAGAGTTTACGAAATGCAGTTCAATGCTTTCTAAAACGATATCCAAAATAATAAAAAAACACGAATTGATTTTTTCATAATTTGTTTGCCAGGATCTGATGAGTATGAGAATTTGGCAGTTGTTCTGAGCTTATTGATGGTTGGGGATTATTCAATTTTCACCAATTCTTAAATTGCTTCTAGATTGAAAGTACAGTCGACATTTAGCTAATTGGACGGACCTGTAATGCGACGTATTTAGTTGGACATTTTTGTAAACATAGAGTTCGGGGTCCAAATTGTGACCCCACATTGAAAGTCGACACTGTACCATTGTCATCTCAAATGTTCAATTACAGGTTAAAATCGCCTCCAATGCGACAATGAGTGGTGCTTCGACACGTCGAATTAAATGTCAATGTTTGATAGGATTAGAACAGATATGAATGTCGCCTTGGCGATGTCTCTTCGTAAACTCAGTGATTCAAGCCCAACCAAGCTACAACGATCTTCATAACTTGGAAGGTCCAAGGTAACCAAGGTAACTTGCGTAGAGTAATTTAGTAGCTTAAACTTATATCATCAGGGTTATACACAGTGCATTCAAAAAATTCTGGGACTTTTTTTTTCAAACTAAGCAAAAACGAGATACTAAAACAGATTAGATATTAGTTTTCTACATACCTCTCTTTCCACACAAATTTTTGAACGTTCGTAGAGGTGTCGGAAGGCGCGTTCAAACTGCTCAGCCGGTATGGAGTTTATAATACGCGCCACATTTCGTTGAATGTTTGGAACATCGTCAAAACGGTCCCCTTTCATAGCGTTCTTTAGCTTGGGAAACAAGAAAAAGTCTGCCGGGGCGAGTTCCGGAGAATAGGGGGAATGGGTGATGACAGTCACCTTTCGCTTGGCTAGAAACTGCGCTACCGAAACCGCGGTGTGCGCGGGCGCATTGTCATGAAGCAAAAACCATTCTCCAGATCGGTACTGGTCGTGCCGCACGCGCCGTATCCGTGCCAATAATCGTTTCAGGACACTTTTGTAGAAGACCACATTTACTTTTTGCCCTGGAGGCACAAATTTTGATGGCGGCTTTCTGCTCCATAATTAAAATTGTGGAAGAAAGTAGTTCGCGCGTTGGAGCAGAGATAGCGCCACTTCCCAATTTTACCGCGCGGTAGTCCCGGAACTTCTCGAATACACTGTGTATGTCAACCTGTTGATAAAGTGTAAATAAATAAATAAATAGATAAATAAATAAATAGATAAAACAATAAATGAATAAATAAAGTGGGGGCGTTCCGAAAACATTGACATGGCGTACATGATTTCAGCCCTTCTGGTTATATATTTCTACTGCGCTTATCTACTGCGTATTGATGAAGGAGTGGGTTGAAACTTATAGCGCGATAGGTGTCAATTATCGATAACTTGCCTAATGAAATTTAAAATCCTGAACGGCGACACAAGCCGAACTTCCTTGGGTTCCAGAGTAGTCACATCAGGCACATATTGAATTCGATGTCTTTGTAGAGATCCATAATTGTAGTGCAAGTGTTCCGAGGTTTTGCTCGGCGAAACATAATCTTGTACAAATCTTATGGTATTTGCTCGATCAGTGTTCTGTTATAAGACCAGTAAATGTGTTGAGGTCTTTCCAATTAGGACTCAGCAACTGTAGAGTAATTCTAATACTCAGCGTGATAATTTGGTTTGACTAGGAGATAATTTTGTTCGATTGGGAGAGTCGGAATCCCATCTGTTGTATGGAAAATTCATTTTTTTCCTATTTCCAGTATGCGAATTCCCTTTGGATCCAGGGTTATGTTGGTTAATTTGATCTCTGATTTTTTATAGAGCTTGATCGAAGTTCCTAAACCTTCAATTGCCAAGCTTCGTGGATTTCGGAAGTTCACTGCGAGGAATTTTCGCTTTGCCAGAAACTTTGATGTTGTCCCTTTGAGCTGTCCCTGTAACCACAAGTTCGTATCTACTCGTTTCAGGAAACTTCAGATTGCCAAGGTCTTTGGAGTCCATGCCATAGGACCAGCTGTTCATCCGTTTTTCTCAAGACGCGAGGGTCTTCAAGTTAGCCAGGACTGCGTCACGTTCTGCGATCGAGTCGTGTTCCCTGAACGGTTCCGCAAACGCATCATCCGACAACTCCACCGTGGACACCCTGGAATCGGTAGGATGAAGTCACTCGCCAGAAGCCCAACATCGCCCAACATCGACGATGACGTTGAATCGTTCGTGCGTCAATGTTGTTCCTGTGCCACTGCTGCGAAATCACCTCGCAAAACTACTCTTGCGTCCTGGCCGATACCAACAAAAATTAGTGGGTTATATCTATGATATAACCGCAAGGTTCACGTGGAACTACCTTAGCTGAGCAATCATTCGTTTGTATTGATTAAATTCTTGATTGAATGAAACAGTTTCCAAATTCAATTGAGTTCAATATATTTGCTCTGTGAGTGAAAAAAATGAACAAATGCCGTGTAAAGTCAATTCATTTATTGTGATTGATTGTTCTTCGTTACAAGTAAATTTAATGACGGACCTTTTACGTTTGGTATGATGACTAGAACAAAATATATGTACGGAAGAATTATCAAACGTTTGATGAACCAGCCTAAGGCTGAAAATCTTTCCAATAAAGACAAAAAAAAATTATCAAACGATTATTTTATTTTACATTTCCCTCTGAAGTTTACATCCCAAAAGTGTACATACTTCTCGAATCTCGAATTTGCTTGAAACTGGGAAGTTCATTCGCTTCTAGTGGCTGCACGATTTTCCCAGGTTCCTAAGTTTAGAAGATCATGTTAGGACAGACATATTCCACTCTGCACAAAGGCAAGCGAGGACAAAAGTACTCGCAGTTTGCATTTATTTGCAGAGCCGATTTCC
Organism: Toxorhynchites rutilus septentrionalis; assembly: GCF_029784135.1. NCBI lineage: Eukaryota > Metazoa > Arthropoda > Insecta > Diptera > Culicidae > Toxorhynchites > Toxorhynchites rutilus. The sequence continues at coordinate 201,741,155 of NC_073746.1, read as the reverse complement.
CCAGAAACCTCGGTTTTGAAGTCTGTGTTAGGGAAACACATTTCAATCGGAACAAAAATACCCCCGATTTGTATGAATTCGCAATGCCGATTTCCCCACGCTTCATGGATTTGAAGTCTGTGTTAGGGAAACACATTCCAGTCGGAACAAAAATACCCCCGACTTGCATGAATTTGAAATACCGATTTCTCCAGGCACCTTGGTTTAGAAATCTCTATTAGGGAACACATTTCGGTGGGAACAAAAGCTCCCCCTACTTTCGTGTGTTCTTTTTCTTCTTTTTGGCTTTAAGAGGGTTTAAACTTTTCAGTTCACTCGCCTCTAGGCTCTTTCGTGTGCTTGCAATGCCGATTTCGCTGCTTGGTTTTAAAGTCTGTGTTAGGGAACATTTTTCGATGAGAACAAAAGTCCCCCTACTTTCATGTATTTGCAATGCCGATTTCCCCAAGGCTGCTTGGTTTAGATGGCTGTGTTAGGGAAACCGTAAATCGGGCCAATCAAAACGATGCAGTTAGGGCGTTTAGATAACGCCTAATATTTTACAGTTATTTAATTGTTTATCTAATGAAAAACAACATTTTGTTAGTTGCGATAGATGCGTAGAAATATTCCCTATCAAGTGATGCAAACATCTCTCCTATCCAGTACGAAATGTTCGAGCTATAAGCATTCGAAATCTTTCATTTTTTCCTGCATGTTCTGTGTTTAGGTTTTCATTTTACCCTCCATATATTCCGGTTAGACGTAGTCCCACGTCAAAACCGTGGGACAGAGTTCATATCGACTACGCTGGTCCAGTTGATGGTTACTACTACCTTGTGGTGGTTGACGCCTATTCGAAGTGGCCAGAAATCTTCAGAACGCGAACCACAACAACCACCGTGACGCTGGAGATTCTACAAGAAACAATCGCAAGATATGGCAACCCGCATAGTCTTGTGTCCGATAACGGTACCCAGTTCGTTAGTAGCCGCTTCAAGCAATTCTGCAAAGAAAATGGTATCCAGCACCTGACGACAACCCCGTACCATCCCCAATCCAACGGACAAGCCGAACGTTTCGTTGATGCTCTCAAAAGAGGACTGAAGAAACTTGTGGAAGGGGAGAAGGCAGTAATGTTCCAGGATCTGCAGACGTTTCTATCGGTTTACCGGTCAACACCAAACAGAAGCATAGATGGTAAGACGCCAGCTCATCTGTTTCTAGGTCGACCGCTACGAATGACACTGGATGTGCTGAAGCCGTGTCCTCCAAGCCCACGCCGGTCAACGAAAAGCAAAATTCCCAGTTCAACAGACGACATGGTGCGATGATGCTGAAGAAATGGTCTTTGCCCAGGTTCATTATCGTAACACAACAGAATGGGTTCCAGGTCAAATCATCGAGCGCAAGCGTGACGTAAACTACACCGTGTTGCTCGAGAACGGACGACTCATTCGAGCACACACATGCCAACTTCGACAACGATACGGAAGCGATGCCGATACTGATTCTACACCTCAAAATCAACTGCCTTTGGCACTGCTGATCGCTCCCAGCATGGCTTGCACCGTACGATATTTTCTAAAAAGGAAGATGTACCATTGGCATAGGCAAAATCATACCGTAAGTAGGCCATGATTTGTAGCCATGGTACGACAGTAACAAAATGAAAAAAGTGAGAGTTTAGTTCCAACCACCAAACAGAGAAGTCGAAATAAATCAAGCTCTTAACATTAAAAATTAATTTCATTCTTTGGAAGAACTTAACAGTTATGATTGCTTTGGATTTGTTTTCCTCAGCCTAGATCCGCCAAATCGGGAGTTGATGGTGAAGTTTCTGTTTGTTTTTTTTTTTTGGTTTGGCTGCTTTGGATTTGTTTTCCTCAGCCTGGATTCGCCAAATCGGTAGTTGATGGTGAAGTTTCTGCTTACGAGTTGACACATAGAAATTCCGTCGACAATTGGCGTTCGGTTCGCGTGAATATCATTACGATTGGATCGCGTAAGAGTTCGCCATTTGTCAGTGTCAGGGTTGACGAAATGTTATTCCACTTCTGCTCCTTCGAGAACAACAGTTTATCGGTGGTTTAGTGAATTTAAAATGGGCCGTACAAGTACCGCAGATCCACCTCGCTCTGGAAGGCCAACTGAGGCTACGAACCCAGAAAACGCAAAACAAGTACATCGACTCGTTTTGAACTATCGTGAAATTACGCGATACATACGACACTTTGGATATGAAAAAACTAACTGCGCGATGGATGTGCGTTTGCTGACTGTCGACCGAAAACAGCGGCGCGTTGATGATTCAACAGCTGGTTTGGTGTTGCTGAAGCGTAATCGAGTGGACTTTTTTCTATGTTTTGTGACAATGGATGAAATATGGATTCTTCACCACACTTCTGAGTCCAATAGGCAGTCTGCAGAGTGGCTGACAAGCATATTTCGAGGACTTAGACGTTTTGTACTACAGAAAGGGAATCGAAATGTTGGAAACTCGCTATACCAAATGTATTGCCATTGAAGGAAACTATGTTGAGGAACAAATACAGCTTTGCCCAAAAAATATTGTTTTCATTAAAAATTCCGGGAAATTGTAGTAAAGTCATCGATTGCTAATTGGTCCTGATTTCACTGGTCTGCTTTTTAGCTGGCCGAATGTTAACAGGTCCTTGGACCAGTTAGAAAAGCAGAATTTCGTAGACAATCGATGCCATATTCAAATGGAAGATTTGCTATGAGGGCCATGCGAATGTTATTTGAAATGTTTCATAACATTGACATTGACATTTTTTTTCGCATGACAAAAACATTGATTAAATTACAGAAAAATAATCAAACTAACGAATCAAACAATTCATTGGAGTTCCCCTCGATTTTATTTGACGTTTTACATGCCGGACCAGTTAAAACGCGAATGTCGATGACTGGTCTTCCCTTTTCGCCCAGTTAGCGAATGTTTACTGTATATGAAATTTATTCCTCTTTGTTATGATTTTAGTATTTTGACATTGAGAAAAGAGTCTCAACTGATCAATTTTAAAAATCTTTGTTGTTTTTCCTAAAATAAAAACAGGAAGTGGGTTATATCTATGGTATAACCGCAAGGGTGACGTAGGACTATCGTTGATTTAGAGATCATTTGTTTGAAGTTGAATCTAAATCCATTCTGAATAAATAAATAAATGAATATTTGGGGGACTTCGAAAACGACAGCGTTACGTTGGAGGCACAAGGTTCTATGCAGTCAATATAGGATACGAAAAATCTTGTTCTGAAGAATAATCTTCAGAAGCTTTCCTGCTAACTGTACTTGATTGACAAATCACAAACCCAAATGTATTATATGGATATTTTATGGATAGAAAACATTAAAATAAACTCTTTCGCTTGAATGTAATTTCCAATTCAAAGGGAAATTGGCAGATTAGTTTTCCAGCAACGATTAGATATTTCCACATTTTCCTCGATACTGGAAGCCCACCAGTGGTTAATACTAACTCGATAACCACCTGTTAATAGTACTTGATTGAAAAATATTTGGTCACAGTGTTACATGGATAGAAAACATTCAAATAAACTCTTTCACATGAATGTATTTTTAAATTCCCAGATGAACTGGCAGATTATTTTCAGTAACGATTAGATATTTCCACATTTTCCTCGATAATGGAAGCCCACCAGTGGTTAATACTAATTCGATAATAACCTGTTAATAACACTTGATTGAAACATATTTGGTCACAGTGTTACATGGATAGAAAACATTCAAATAATCTCTTTCACATGAATTTAATTTTAAATTCCCTGAGGAACTGGCAGATTATTTTCAGTAACGATTAGATATTTCCACATTTTCTCGATACTGGAAGCCCACCAGTGGTTAATGCTAACTCGATAACCATCTGTTAATAGCACTTGATTGAAACATATTTGGTCACAGTGTTACATGGATAGAAAACATTCAAATAAACTCTTTCACATGAATGTATTTTTAAATTCCCAGATGAACTGGCAGATTATTTTCAGTAACGATTAGATATTTCCACATTTTCCTCGATACTGGAAGCCCACCAGTGGTTAATGCTAACTCGATAACCATCTGTTAAGAGCACTTGATTGAAACATATTTGGTCACAGTGTTACATGGATAGAAAACATTCAAATAAACTCTTTCACATGAATTTATTTTTAAATTCCCACAGGAACTGGAAGATTATTTTCAGTAAAGATTAGATATTTCCACATTTTCTCGATACTGGAAGCCCACCAGTGGTTAATACTAATTCGATAACCACCTGTTAATAGCACTTGATTGAAACATATTTGGTCACAGTGTTACATGGATAGAAAACATTCAAATATACTCTTTCACATGAATGTATTTTTAAATTCCCAGAGGAACTGGCAGATTATTTTCAGTAACGATTAGATATTTCCACATTTTCCTCGATACTGGAAGCCCACCAGTGGTTAATGCTAATTCGATAACCATCTGTTAATAGCACTTTTTTTATTATTAATTCGTTTATTTTTACAGGCTCAGTTACTTAAGTTTAAAGGAGCCGAATTCTTAAATATATTTTTAAAACTATATATATATATATATATAAACAATTTTCTTACATCTATGGTTAGTAAGGTGGAAAACCGATTACTCGCGGTGTACTCGAGTTTAGAAGGGTAACATATTTTTAGGAGAAGGATGGGATATAAGGAAATTGTAACAATGTTGATGAACACTCAATTCTTAAATCTATTCGTATATCTATAGTTTATTTACATTTCAACTTATTCTACTATTTATAGCAAGGGGACGAATTACCCGCAGGAAAGGAGGGTATAAGGATGTAGGGACAATCACACACGAAGATCTATAGCTTTAAGGAAAACATATATATGGGACATGTAATCAAGGTCTAACCGAGCCAACACATCTCTCACCGGCACATTGGGCTGTCTTCCTCGGGCTCGAAGGGAGTTTTCTAAATTCGATCTGGCGACCAGATACACCTCGCATGACCAAACAACGTGCTCGATGTCGTGATAACCTTGGCCACAAACGCAGTGATTGCTGCTGGCAAGATTGAAACGGAAGAGTAGTGCATCTAACGAACAGTGATTGGACATGAGTCGGGAGAAGGTGCGAATAAAGTCCCGACTCAAATCCAGACTTTTGAACCACGGTTTGAGGTTAACCTTTGGGATAATCGAGTGAAACCACCGGCCCAATTCATCTTCATTCCACTTGCGTTGCCAGTTAGCGATGGTATTTTTGCGAACTAAAGAATAAAATTCATTGAAGGCCATTTGACGCTAATATATATCGCCTTCAATTGCACCTACCTTTGCTAATGAGTCAGCCCTCTCATTACCCGGAATTGAGCAATGTGAAGGGACCCAGACAAAGGTAATGACATAACAGCGTCTGGATAAAGCACTCAAAATTTCTCGTATTCTCTCAAGGAAGTACGGCGAGTGCTTTTCCGGCCTCACTGAACGGATAGCTTCGACAGAGCTAAGACTATCCGTTACAATGTAATAGTGTTCAACAGGTCGTGAGGGGACGCTGTCCAGCGCCCAGTATATCGCTGCCAATTCAGCAATATATACCGAGCAAGAATTCTGAAGACTGTGTGAGGTGCTAAAAAATACGTTGAACACTCCAAATCCTGTGGACTCATTCATAGAGGACCCATCAGTAAAGTATATATTATCACAATTGATACGCCCATACTTTGCATTGAAGATTGTAGGAACGAACCCCAATCTAAGATAATCTGGATTTTCATGGATTTTCTCCTTCATGAACAGATCGAAATGTACAGAGGAATTGATGTAGTCAGGAAAACAAACACGCTTGGGAATATACGAAGAAGGATCAACCTGCATGGAGCTGAATTCATGATATGAACTCATGAATCCGGAGTAAAAATTTAGCTCGATCAGCTGCTCAAAATTTCCGATCACCAATGGGTTCATGACCTTACACCGGATGAAGAACCGAAGAGATAATTGATAAATTGAAGCGATCTTTTAGTGGGAGTACGCCTGCCAAAACCTCGAGGCTCATGGTATGCGTTGAGGGCATACATCCCAACGCGATACGGAGACAAAGATACTGAATTCGCTCGAGTTTAATGAGGTGTGTTTTGGCAGCTGATTGAAAACAGAAACTGCCATACTCCATCACTGAGAGAATAGTTGTTCGATACAACATAATAAGATCTTCGGGATGGGCTCCCCACCAGGTGCCGGTAATTGTACGGAGAAAGTTTATTCTTTGTTGACATTTTTTACTCAGATACCTAATATGGGCCCCCCAAGTACATTTGGAGTCGAACCAGACCCCAAGATACTTGAATGACATAGCATGAGTGATCGGTTTACCCAAAAGTTGAAGCTTTGGTTTTGCTGGTCTATGCTTCCTAGAAAAAACCACCATCTCTGTTTTCTCCGTGGAGAATTCGATCCCTAGCCCAATGGCCCAGGTTGAAAAATTGTTCAAAGTATCTTGTAAGGGTCCTTGCAGGTCGGATTCGTTTGATCCTACGACAGACACCACTCCATCATCTGCAAGTTGTCTTAGGCTGCAATTTTGTGTAAGGCAATTGTCGATGTCGCTTACATAGAAGTTGTACAAAAGGGGGCTTAAACATGAGCCCTGGGGGAGGCCCATGTAAGAGACCCGACTTACTGCCGAATCTCCGTGAGAAAAGTTCAAATGTTTCTCACAAAGCAAGTTATATAACATATTATTCAATAGAGGCGGCAGACCCCGAGAGTGTAATTTGTCTGACAAAACCTCTATTGAAACAGAATCAAAGGCCCCCTTTATGTCCAAGAATACTGAAGCCATTTGTTTTTTTTCGGCGTAAGCCATTTGAATTTCTGAAGAAAGCAACGCAAGACAATCATTCGTCCCCTTGCCCCTGCGGAACCCATATTGTGTATCTGAGAGTAGGCCATTCGTTTCAACCCATCGATCAAGGCGAAACAAGATCATTTTCTCCAACAATTTCCGTATACAAGACAGCATTGCTATTGGGCGGTACGAATTGAAGTCGGACGCGGGTTTTCCGGGTTTTTGAATAGCTATAACTCGTACTTGTCTCCAATCATCTGGAACAATATTATTCTCCAGAAACCGATTGAATAAATTCAACAAGCGATGTTTCGCCACATCAGGGAGGTTTTTCAGCAAGTTGAACTTAATTCTATCCGATCCCGGAGCAGAATTGTTACATGAAAGGAGAGCAAGAGAGAATTCTACCATCGAAAACTCGGAATCAAGATCGCACCTATCTTGTGGTATATCTCGAACAATTTTTTGCACAGGAGCGGAATCAGGACAAACCTTCCGTGCAAAATTCAAAATCCATCGATGTGAATATTCTTCGCTTTCATTCGTTGAAGAGCGATTTCTCATGTTTCGAGCCACTTTCCATAATTTTTTCATTGACGTTTCTCGTGACAAACCTCCCACGAAATTTCGCCAATAAGCACGTTTTTTCCCTTTGATCAAGTTTTTAAATTGATTTTCAAGGTCCAAATACGTCTGAAAATTTTCAGGGGTTCCACGTTTCCGAAAAGCTTTAAATGCATTCGATTTTTCTACATAAAGCTTGGAACATATGCTATCCCACCATGGATTGGGAGGCCTTCGACGAATAGTGGAACCTGGGATGGGTTTCGTTTGAGCGCGAACCGCGCTGTCATAGATCAAACGAGAAAGGAAGTTATACTCCTCCAATGGAGGTAAACCATCTCTGGAATTGATGGCTAGAGCAATCGCGTCCGAATATTTTTTCCAGTCAATGTGTCTTGTGAGGTCATATGCCATGTTTATAGATTCAGAAGAATTCGACCCAATGGTGATGGAAATTTTGATTGGCAAGTGATCACTACCGTTGGGGTCCTGGATTACATTCCACTTGCAATCTAACGATAGTGAATTCGAGCAAAGCGAGAGGTCAAGAGCACTTGGGTTAGCAGGAGGTTTAGGCACACGTGTTGTTTCCCCAGTGTTCAAAACGGTCATATTGAAGCTGTTACAAAGGTCATATATCAACAATGAACGATTGTCGTCGTACTGTTCCCCCCAGGCAGTTCCGTGAGAGTTGAAGTCTCCCAAGATCAATCGTGGCTCAGGAAGGAGTGAGCACATGTCATCAAGTTGTTTGCGGCTAACCGCAGCTCTCGGAGGCCAATACAAGCTGACAATACAGAGGTCTTTGCCTCTGATGTTTACATGACAAGCAACAGCTTCGATCCCTCCAATAGGTGGAAGGTCAATTCGAAAAAATGAGTGGCACTTATTGATCCCCAATAGTACCCCTCCGTATCTGCCATCACGGTCCAAGCGTATAATATTAAAATCGTGGAAAGAGATATCATCTCGCGAAGAAAGCCAAGTTTCGGACAGAGCAAAAACATCACAATTGAAGTTATGAATTAAAAATTTGAATGTATCCAATTTAGGGATAAGACTACGACAATTCCACTGAAAAACAGTGATATCTCCGACCTCTCTATCTAAATTAGACATCAAGAGAGATAATCATTGCAAGGAGGGGCCATGTTTGCATCAATTGCTGTAAAATTGTCTTTAATACTGGAAGCATTGAGATGACAAGGGTTCTGATGGAGTCGGAAACATTAAAACACTTGAAGATTTGATCCAAAAGGTCAGACAACTTTATAAATCCCGATTGGGAAGTTGAGCTGGACGGAAAAACAGGGACAGTTGGGGTTTTTGATGTCCCCTCGAGTGCTGGGTCGTTCGAAGGTGAACTATTCCCACGGAAGCCAGGAGGAACCTGATTTTGCTTGTCCGCTGCACTCGATTTTTTAGGCAAGCTAACTGGGGGTATCACCGGGGGGACTTGTTCTTGAACTTTGGGAGTGGTCACATTTTTGCGCCGGGGATTCCCTTTGAAAATAAACGGTGTGCCCCCGCTAGCTGTGTCCGCTTCCATTTCATCAACTGGCAACGTGGAAAAGCTATTGTGTGTTGAGATTGGTTGTTGTTGTTGTTGGGCCTGTGGAGAAGCGCCCTTTAAAATTTCCGCAAAAGTGCGCTTCGAGCGTTCCTTTAAAGAGCGCTTCTGTTTCTCCCAGCGACTCTTGTAAGTTTCACAAGCTGAGAGCGCGTGTGGGGATCCTCCGCAATATGGACACTTATGCTCAGTCGCACTGCAGGATTTCCCCTCATGTTGCTCTCCGCAAGTGGCACAGCGCTCCTTGTTGGCACAATAATCTGAAGTGTGACCAACTGACTTGCATTTGTTGCAAGTCATGGGCTTTGGCACGAAGAGTCGCACAGGTAGTCTCAATTTGTCCACCATAACGTAGTCAGGGAGGGCGGCACCAGCAAAGGTGACTCGAAACGAGTCTGACGGCGTAAATTTAGTTTGGTCCCCATCATGGGAGAGTTTCCCGAGTTGGCGACAGTCCAAGATCTTTACTTCCATTGAGGGAAGCTTCTTGAACTTGCCTTTTCCTTCTTTTTTTATTTGTTCGCTCGTCAGACCCGTTTCAGTTATCACCCCCTCAATTTCTACGTTATGGGAGGGTATAAATGTTCTATATTCGAGAGTGAAGTGTTGGTCAGCAACAATCTCGTTTGCGTGTTTCCGTTCATTCACGACAACCCGCAATTTGTTCGGTCTAACCCTGCGAATTTCAGATACAGAAGTGTATCTGGCCAGATCTTTCATGATCTGAATCACGTTAAGGCTTTTTCCTTTTGGTTTTGGCCGGAGGAAAACAACCCACGGGCCAGTTCCAGGTGCATCTTCTGGATAAACTCTGACACGTGGAGCGGAAACAACAGAGGGAGAAGACGAGGACGAGGATTGGGTTGGATCGGAAACATCAGAAGGGGGAAGCGAAATCGATGATGGGAGAGGGGGAGTGGAAGTAACAGTCGGTTCAGAAGGGAGACTTGCTATTTTCTTAGAGGGGGGCTTGGAAGGATGAGCAGATTCGTCCCCAGAAGAATTATCTTCTTTTTGAGGGACTCGTTTATGTTTTTTCCCAGATCTTAAATGGGATTCATTATCGGAGATCTCCATCTCTGGAGATCCTCCACTATCCTCCATTTTACAAAAATTTCTGTCTTATTTCTAATATATTATTGATTTCAACAATATTCTCGAAAAAAAAAATAACAAAACAAAAATAAATTATGATAATAATATTAAACAATGAACAAATGAGTTGAATAACAATATTAATATTAAATATGTGTACCTTAAAATAAAAGTTGTTCCGATACTGCGCTCTACTGCCCTAACCAGGGAGAGACAGAGGCTACGCGCTATGGATCAACACAATAGCGCAAGAATAGCTCACACGGTCACGTGATGTTAATTCCCGTTAACGACAGCCACACGATGGCGATCCCGTTATGCCGATGGTCAACAGCCGCCAAGGGCTGCAAGCTGCAAGAGCGCTGCTTCCTTTGTTCCACTTCACAAAAGGTCAATTCGAAAGCGGACAGCAATGACCTTCACTCGTACACTATACCAATCGCACAATAGTAAAAGTGGCAACGCACAATAACGACACTGAACTTTACTCGTCAAGAGTTGGATAGCGAATGATTAATAGCACTTGATTGAAACATATTTGGTCACAGTGTTACATGGATAGGAAACATTCAAATAAACTCTTTCACATTAATGTATTTTTAAATTCCCAGATGAACTGGCAGATTATTTTCAGTAACGATTAGATATTTCCACATTTTCCTCGATACTGGAAGCCCACCAGTGGTTAATGCTAACTCGATAACCATCTGTTAATAGCACTTGATTGAAATATATTTGGTCACAGTGTTACATGGATAGAAAACATTCAAATAAACTCTTTCACATGAATTCCCAGGGGAACTGGCAGATTATTTTCAGTAACGATTAGATATTTCCACATTTTCCTCGATACTGGAAGCCCACCAGTGGTTAATGCTAACTCGATAACCATCTGTTAATAGCACTTGATTGAAACATATTTGGTCACAGTGTTACATTGATAGAAAACATTCAAATAAACTCTTTCACATGAATGTATTTTTAAATTCCCAGAGGAACTGGCAGATTATTTTTCAGCAATGATTAGATCTTTCCGGAACTTTCTCGATGCTGAATGGCATCCAAACGGAAAGAATTCTGCGCGTGTATGTGTCGATCCTTCGCCGTCCACCTCCTCCAGCACGTTAGGCAACGATGTTGTCTTGTCGATGTCTTCACGAAAAATGAATGTGTCTTACCACCAGAATATCGCTTAAGTATGCTTTTTGTGTGTGATTGAATCGAGAGAAGGTGTGGTTTACGATGGCAATTTGGAAGGCAAACTAGAGGGGAATGAACTCTCTGAGCTCGAAACTTTCGGCGACTGAGCAATAATCGATTGCGTACGCATACAATATTGGATACGGAAATATCCTACTGATGGGGAAGAATAATCTTCAGAAGCTTCCCTGCTAATTACACTTGGTTGAAAAATTACAAAATCAAATGTATTTGATCGCTGTGTTATATGGTTAGAAAACATTAAAATAAACTCTTTCACATGAATGTATTTTTAAATTCCCAGAGGAACTGGCAGATTATTTTCCAGAAATGATTAGATCTTTCCGGAACTTTCTCGATGCTGAATGGCATCCAAACGGAAAGAATTCCGCGCGTGTATGTGTGTGTAGCGATGTCTTCCCGGGGAACCGTTTGTGGCATCACTCTCCTCCTGGTGGATTCCTTTCTGGCCTAGGGCGCACAAACAGGCTCTTGGTGACACCGTTCATCCGCGCTTTCATGATAAACGTAGAGCTTCACCACAACAGCGATAACATGCTCCAATCGCTGTTGAATTAGAACTGAGTGGATTTCCGAGTGGCGCTCGCTTATATACCGATTGGTGACTTCAATAGCCTGGTTTGAAAGCAATTTTAAGACTATTGAAACAAGTTTTTGGATCAAAAAGTAACAAGTATAGAACGCGTAGACATTTTATCTTTCGAATGAAGTGTTTATCATACCATTTCGTTCAGGTGTTTAGGAGCTATTAACGCTCAAAATCTCGGTCTCTGGCGTAACGCTTTCGTTTTCGAAACTTTGATTTTACACCCCGGTATAGAAATGAAAGACGTAGTCCTACGTCAAAACATGTCTTCAATCTGACATCACTGATCATACCGAGAAAAAATGATAGAAGTCTCTCCAGTCTACCAAATAAAACATTTCAATGAAACTCGTATACTGGAATTAGATATTGCGCTCGTCTAAAGTGACTAAATCTGAGACGAGACGATACGAATTGTTCGTTTCGTTTTCTGGAATAGGGCCCATTGTGTGATTCTTCAATGAAATAATTCTTACACTACTTATACACTCGTCAAACATTTTGGAATTTGTGCTATATTTCGAATGACCGTTTAACAATGTTGACTAGATATTTCCTCATATAATTGTTATGTTATGATGTATTAATACTTTTGCTCAATTTCATTCATACAACTAAATGCGATACATCCGTTGCATATGTTGGCATATATCTTGGCGGTGGCTTGTATATGTGATCATTATTTTTTCGGTTCCGTGTAATTTCATGATCTCCAGGCCATGCCCTTTCTGGTGCGCGTGGAAGAGGATTGAGCTTCGGATATCGACCTTTATCAACTGTTTGACTTATCGATTTGGATACCGAATTCAAGCCCACATTATACTGTCGTTGCATCGCTAGGGAAGCCCGCAATGTTTTGCGTTTCTGAAAAGAAAGTAAATTGTACATAAAAATAAAATAAACGACAAGGGAACCGCGGGTAATACGGATAGGGGGGGGGGGGGTGGTGGTTGGGTTATTATGGACAGGTGGTTGATTTGCATAGTTACATTTTGAATTTCCGATTTCTGTTATTGAGAACACCTTGTACATTTTATTCTATTATATTTAAACCACTCTATGGCAATGAATACTGATCAAGTGGAAAAGGAAAACAAAAACCGAAAATCATATATGATTTCGCGTGAGGATGTAATTTTAACTGCTTCGATATTAAGCATTTTGAGAAGTTTAATTTAAAAATTCAATTCACTGATGGTTATATTTCGGTTTGTAAGTTATCAGAGAAGAGAAGAAGATATTAGGTATGTACGGAAAAGTAAATCCAATTTTTAGTGGAAAAAATTAAATTATGGAAATAATTGTATTGGTGGGGTAAAAGGGACAGTTGCCAGTGGGAGTGAGATGAACTGGGAAAAGTCTGCTTAATCTATTGCTAAGGAATGCCCTGCGTCTATAAATGGGAATCAAATAGCCAAATGTGGCCTGTTTAGAAGCTGATTGGAACCCAAAGCAAAATACTTGAGGGTCTGTCCGTTTATACTGCTGAAACGCACGATATCACTTCTAGGTGGATTAATTCGATTTTTTTTATCATTTAACCGACATTCGTGATGAGTTCGAACCTTGGTTGAATAAAATTATTCCTCTCGCGATCGATAAACCTGTACGCTTCATATATTACAAAACTGTCCATATTACCCCCACTACATGTCCATTATACCCGCATCGAAAAAAATTTTGTACTTTTCGGTTTCGGTCTGTTTTAATTTTAGTAAAAAACATTGAAAAACACTTTTTTGTAAAATATTTGGCCAATTAGGTAGAAAAACAGCATATTGAATTGCAACAAACTGCTCCGAAGTTTAGGGAAATATGAGTTTCCAAGAATATTATTGAAGTTCTTCTTAACATGTCCGATTTGCCCCCACCTCTCCTACAGAAAGCATCATTGCTTGCCGTGCAAACTCATAGTTTTATTTAATTTATTGAATAGAACATATTGCCCAGATTCTATATGGTATGTAAACTTGAATGTATATATGCGAATAACTCTGTGGTACGTACCTCTATTGTTCCTCTCCATTTATCTGCAGCGTGTCTAGCGATTTCCATTTTTTTCTGTTTTTTAATTTGATGTTTTTTGTATATAACTTCAATGATAATTAGGCCTATGCCTCCCCCAATGCCGACACCAACAAGGATAAACACTCCTGCCATGTTTTTCAACCCTAACGTGTTAGGTGTTTTCTCAAACTGCTCACATTGTTGAATATTACCATGAAAAATCCATTCCTTATCTAGTGCTTCCATGAATCCACTTTCATGGAAATCCAATATTGCCAGAGTTACTGCATCTGTCCAAGGCGAACCTTTTTGTAAGCCTATACCATAACCACTTCTGCCGAACAACTCTCCCGCTGTTACAAGCTCACAATCTTTCGCCGCCTCATATTCTAGACGAGATGAGTCCCATATGAAGGCCATCAATTTTCTGGAATTTGATAAATATCAACATCTAGTTTAATCTGAATACATACAGTTAACATAATATACCCATCCTTAACATCTTGGATAGCCTGTTCAGCAGTGTCATAATTATTGGCTTCCATGGTCCGATACATGTTGGATAGTTCCACCTGTCTGCGGAAGTACATATCTACAGCTGAGCCCTTCACGGTAGCACACGTCAAGTTTTCCATGGTATTTCTGAGACGCGCATCGTTGATTCCGGATAATTTGGTTTTAGGTCGTTCTAACACCAGGAAAGCCGCCAGGTTAGCAGTATAAGATGCTACAATAATCATAGCGAATCCAGCCCATACCATGCCTATAATCAATGCGGTTCGTATTACTTTATTCGTTCGTATTATTTATTATTAGGTTGGGAAAAAAGTAATACATTATTTTTGGGTGAAATTCAAAACTATTTTTAATATGTTTGGGATTGTCCGAATTGGGTCAAATATGCATCGTTTTGTTGCAAAACTCGTTGTCATTCTAAAGGTAGCTTCGTAATGTCTTTATCATAGAGGTGCTGGTCCTTATTGGAGAGAAACTCTAACAATAGATTTTTAAAATCATCTCTTCATCCCAATTTCTTATCACTCTGGAAATTTCGCAATGCGAGAAAAATGTGGTAATCGCTTGGTGCCGGGTCCGGACTATATGGTGGATGCATAAAAACACTCCAATCAAGCTCTCGGAAATCTGATGGAACAAAAAAACTTTTCTGTTAGCCAGTTTCGAAATTTAAAAAAAAATTTGAAATTAAAAAAAAAATGAATTTTGGAAAAAAAAATTTAAAATAAATTAATTTGCACGTATTTTACCGTTGCAGTATCGACACCTTACACACCAATCACAATTTCAGCGGACTGGCTTGCATTTTCGCATTTATAAAAGCAAAGGGTAAAATGTACCGAATTTTCTCTTTGTTGCCCTCAATTGTTAACACCCTGTAACTCACAACTGCACTGAGAGAAATAATTAGTAAATATAACGAATTTTTTGGTTAATACTACCAATCTATAGTCATTTTCGACCGTACTAATAAACACATATGTCAAGCAGAACCATGATTCGGAAGCCCAATATCGGCTACATTTTCTCGCCGAAAATGCACGTATCAGAATTGTCCTTATTATACCTCCGTATTGCCTTATGGGAACAATGAAAATGGTTAATACGCGCTTTTCTCACCAGTTTTCAGATATGACAATATCCAAGCTTACTAATGTTATCGAGTAAAATATACTAATCTCTGGTAGGGATGCGTGTTTGCTGACAATATGTACAAAAAATTTGTACATTCTACTAATTTTGCATTACCAAATGTATTTGATAGTTTTCGACCGAGGATTTTTCTAAGTGTGAATGGAACAAACAAAAAACTGCAAAAGATTTTTTTTAGTGTGAAATGTCACCTTTACAACGAGCCTATACCTAAAATTTTATGATCGATATTACGCGAGATATTGATCACTAAAGTTGAAAAGAGAAATTCATTGGGCGAATTAAAGACGGCGGACCAGAACCAATGTTCAGAAAGAATTAAACAATAGGAAATCTTTTTCATGTCTTTTTGATAAACTGGCGAAAGTCGAATAAAATGCGTAAAAAGGCGAGAGCTTTGATTCTTTAGACGGTTCAGGAGCAGTCTTTATAAAAAAAAAGTTTTGGGAGGATGAAATTTTCAAGATGCGTGATAGCTGGCTGAAGATTGCAGAACACAGCACGTACAATTGAATATATGTATCTACAGGGTGTTCAATAAGTTCAAATACAACGTTCAGGTGTTCAATAAGTTCAAGGACGCGTTCAGAGAGGACGTCAGCAGCTATCAAGGTGGCGAGGGAACGGGTTCGTCGAAAAGTTAACCGCTCGTTCCGCTGTACAAGAAACGCAAAGTTCACGGGGTAACGACGAAGAAGAGGCTGAATAGAGCGAAACTGACATTTTCGTGACAAGCAAGTCAGGAGTTCGTGTTTTCTGCTGAGAAACAGCCGCACAAATGATCGGCTGTGGGCGCCGACATTGGGAGACCGCGGTTCCAGATCGCCGCGTCGATGATGGTTTGTGGCCGTATCCAGGAGTGGGAAGTTCTCACTGGTGTTTATCGAAAAAATGGGAAATTTAATGCCGCATACTATAGGACCGAGGTCCTGGAGAAGGTTGTGGCTTCGGCACTTCGGGACCTCTACGGGAAGGATCATTACGTCTTTCAACAGGACGGCGCACCGACTCACACTGCGAATATCATCCAAACGTGGTGTCGGGAGAATTTGACTGATATTCTCGATGATACTTTGAGCACTCCCAGCTTCCCGGATGCTGGCCAAGCAGAACGAACATAATGTACTATGAACCAATCTAAGAAGCTCATTTCCAAGATCTGGGATGAGATGTCGATGAACCAGGTGCGTGCTGAATGTGATTCTTTTGAGAGACGCGTCAAGCTCGTCATACAGAACAAAGTGGAGTTGCTCCCAGCTTATATGTTGTAAAGGTTCTCAATATTGCCTCAATAAAAATTGACGCAGAAAAGAATATCTTGTATTTCCATTTTTTTAACACATTTTGAAGTGTGTTCGAACTCAATGAACATCCTGTACATATGAAATATGGTCATTTTCCATTAGAAACGAACTTTCCGGATTGTAATATATAAATGCAGTAACATACCTAACACTCTAGCGGAAAAACTCCGAGGCGTTCCTTCTCCAATCCCGCTGTTCAGAAGTACTCCCCAGGCGAACCAAATAGCTGAGCTCAGGTTGAGTGCATCTTCTTCGGTTCCATCATTCGTTGTTAGTTTGAAACGTCCGAAGGGAGAAAATCTATCCAGAAGATAAAGAACGAGTGCAACAACATGAACCGAAACCATCACTAAAATCCACAATGTGTTACTAAATGGTTGCAGAAAAGATACCTAAGAATAAACAGATTTTTAAATACATTACATATATTTCTATGTATATACCTACTAATGTGCTTGAACGGGAGGGTTTCTTCTCTAAAATAGTTATACCTTGATACTTGAACGGCTTTGAAAATTCAATGAATTCTGCTCTTTCAGGGTTAATAGTGAGGGGCGCTACTATCAAATCAGCCCTCTCTGATACCAGTTCACCTATCAAGCCATTCCATTCTTTCTTAACTCCTGTTCCAATATCAGTGGTGTGGTTTTTGAGTTGATAGTGTCCAAACTGACCGTCAGGAGAAAGTGCTAAGTCATAGGTAAAATTAATGCGCTGTGCTAATGCTTTCAATAAATCAACACAGTATCCTTTGCAACAGAAATCTTTCTCTACGGCGAAAACACATCATTATTATACAATCAATTATAGTTTTTCCTAATAAATACCATTTCCATCGGTAATGTTGAAATGAGGACATGCTATTTCATCTTCCTCGCAATCAATTTCATCGTCTAATAATCTCCGCACATAAACAAAAGGTTTCTCTTCGATAGTTAAAACCTTTAAGTGGGTTGGTATCATGATTCCCTCTGGTTTCTTTTCTGTATTTCCAGGCCAAATCAATGCCGAATCGTTTATTTTCAACTTCATTCGACCTTTGTCGGCATCATAGAAAAAACTTCCAACTTTTACATTCTTTTTAAACAGTACTGAAGAAGACTGTTGAACATTTATGACATCGTATTCCGCGTATATTCTATCTCCGTTGTTGTCGAACGCAACCTGAAATGTAGTAAATTATGTAATGTTTTATTTATTACAGGTCGGACTATATATAAAGTCGACCATTTTTTTCAACAATTATTTTCAAATCCTATACATAAGCGAATCTCAAAAAAACAATTTTTTCATTAATTTATGAATGTCAAACATTAATAGAAAAATAGCTTATTTGTGATTCGATTATGTATTGGATTAGAAAATTAACGTTGAAAGTGAAATTGCGATTATATATAATCGAGTCCGACCTGTACTGTGGAATCTGGGGTATTCAATTGAGCCAATTGGAAACCAACACCTCAAATCCAACACTCGCATTTACAGGTGGCATGTTATAGGTGAGCACGCCTAAAAACTGTTAAGGCTAAAAATAAATCCGCGGACTATACAATTGGTATCTCGCGATGGACATACCAATATGTATGACATCGATCACATCTGCTTCAGACGGAAATGGGAGCTGAGCCTTCTTGACGCCCGGGATGGAAGCAGCTCTGAAAGTGCATCTGATCTTCGCCTTCTAAATGTCTAGATCCGCCCGCGAACTGTGCAAATCCAGCGTCAGGAGGAGAGACGCGGATCAAGATTCAACACTTGCCGACTAGAAGTTGCAACTATGGAAATATATTTTGTTTTGTAGAGCAGAAGAGTAGAAGCGACGCGGTAGAAGAACTAGGAAAAACAATAATTCGTCGATAGCTTGGAAGAACCGAACGTGTAATAATAGTTCTTGTCTCCGCTGCAGCAACGTATCGGAGCTGGTGAAGGTTTTTACTCCTTCGTCATTTATTTATTTGTTATGGCTTAACGTCTTTACAGCATATCAGGTCACAATGCTTCTCAAATTAACTCGATTCGTGGCTATCTCTCCCCAATTCCGTGGGCACCCCGTGCTCGCCAAGTTTTGCTCCTGACACCTTGCTCGAATTCCCGATGAACACCATTTTTGCAGGGTAGTTGTCGGGCATTCTTGCAACATGTATTTTTCCTGCTTTGACCACTTCATGGATACTGGGTGCAACGATGAGT
The DNA here is from genome assembly GCF_029784135.1 of Toxorhynchites rutilus septentrionalis. Classification (NCBI taxonomy): domain Eukaryota; kingdom Metazoa; phylum Arthropoda; class Insecta; order Diptera; family Culicidae; genus Toxorhynchites; species Toxorhynchites rutilus. The sequence continues at coordinate 201,722,103 of NC_073746.1, read as the reverse complement.
TGCGTGAGCTCGTGATTCATCCTTCGCCTTCATACGCCGTCCTCCTGCACACCGCCGAAGATGGCTCTTAACACACGTCGTTCAAAAAGACTTCGAGTGCTCACCTCTTCAAGTATTATCCACGTCTCGTACCCGTAGATGAAAAGCATTCTTATGGGCGTTTTGTACAGGAAATATTTCGCACGATTAACTCAATGTATGACCTCAAATATTATCAGATGTTAGAACTGAGCCAAGGTAGACAAATTGGTTCACTACCTCGAATTCATCGTTGTCGATCATTACACTACTGCATAATCGGACCCTGTTGTGCTCGGATTCGGAAGGCTACCTGCAATTGCTTTTGGATGCAATAACTCTCAATCCAACTCAAATTTGAAATTTGAAAAAATGAAATTGAGAGATCGAAATTGCACGTCCCGAGTTTGCTTCCGCTGCCTGGGTCTATTTCATCTCTCAGGGGACCATCGTGATACTGTTTTCCGTCCCGAGTACCTCCAGTACTGTTTTCTTTCTCCTGTGTTTTTTGTTTATCTTTCGCGGCAAGTAATGTACCCAAGGCATCTACAATAGCGAGGAAACAACACCTCTTCAGCGACGCTGGATAGGTGATCGTCGCATCGGTATTTTTACCAAAACAGGAGAATAGAATAGAATACAGTGTCGGACAAAACATTAAGACCACTTCTCGAGCAAAAAAAGTAAGTGATAAAACTTTGAGAAAAAGTAATCCAAAGTAATTCAATCGATTTATAATAATTTATTTGCATTGTTCAAAGAAATTTATAACATCTGTTGTTAAAACAATATCATTCATTGAAAAATGCTTAACAACTAAAATGATGCGACAAAATTTAGAACCAATTCCTCGTTTGGGCTGTTTCGTGTGTTGTTTCAACCGATTTTTGAAGAAAATTGATTGTTTCTCGGTGGTATTTTGTGTTTTTCGGATCCTGGTAAGTATTTATCATGTAAACAAGAAATATGTAAGGTTTTAATTCTCGAATTCTAATTGCAGTCAATGAAAAATGGGTCGCGTGCATAATTGCACGGTAACACAGTGGATGGTCATCCGCAAAATGTTCAAGGTAGGCAGCATCCAACGTGAAATCGCAGTGTACTTGGGACGATCTAAAACTTTCGTGTTTAATGCGACCGCAAAATATCCAAAATGACTGGACGCCCAAGGAAAATGACCGCGAAGGATGACTCTGCAATAGAGCGAGCCTCCAAGAAACATCCCTTCAAGGACTCGAAAAAGAGCCGGGACGAACTGAACTTGGCCGTGAGTTCCCGGACGGTTCAGCGGCTTGTGGAGCAGGGGCTAGGCGGTGAAAGCCCCCGGAAGATTCCGATGCTAACGCCGAATGAGCGTCATCTGAATGCGCGGCTGAAGTTCGCGAGAGACCACTTCGATTAGATCGGTCCGAAGAAGGAAAAATAGTGGTGTAATACGCCCAAATCCTAAGGACCACACGCCTAGTGGGAGATGCCACTGAAATGGTAGTTCATGTAGGACGCACACACACCGACAAGTTCCAGGATAACAAAATCGACGTCGTGGAGTGGCCAGCGCAGTCACATAGAGAACCTATGGGAGATCGTAAGCAGCAACTGTGGGATTGGATCCAAGGTTGTTGGTACACCATCCCGGTCATAACGTGCCAGAATCTGGTGGAATCCATGCCGAATCGGATGCTGTAAGTAATGCGTAACGAAGATTACAAGACCAAGCACTAACCCTAGTAGTTTTTCACTGCATGAATTTTCTTGTTTTTATCTTTTACCATGAATTTTAAAACCGGTCTTAATTTTTGTGACATCATCTTAGTTGTTAAGTATGCCTCATTCCACGCCGACAGCTTCGAGAAGTCGCACGCACTCTGTGTACGTTCCCGTTAGCGTGATCGGATACCGTTAGTGCAGTTGTTTTTTCCCGCATTGGTGCTTATTGGTGTCGCGCGTGAATTAAAAATAGTTTCCGCGATAGCATAAGCAGAAGAAAAGCTCGCCTCAGCTAAGACTATCAAATCAGCTGAATTTTGGTTTTCACCAAATCATCGCCATTACTATTGGCATCGGATACCAGTGTTCAATCAGTGTGATTCGTCGCTCACTGACGAAAACGTGAAGAAGCACTTCTTGGTAGTGGTGATGTTGGATTACGATCTCTCTTGTGCCGAGCGCCCAGCACGCGATCAACCGAGCGACAAGTTCAGCTGCACCGGTTTTTTTTAACTGCCGCATAATCATGGCAGAAGGGGGGAGAGAGTCTCCTGATATGGAAACCTGACTCGTGGGTTGTTTTCTTCCGGCCCAAACCAAACGGGAAATCGCTCAATGTAATTCAGATCATGAAAGATCTGTCAAAAAATTATTCCTCCGTGGTCGAAATTCGCAAAGTTAGACCGAACAAACTGCGTGTTGTCGTGGCTGATCGGAAGCAAGCTAACGAGATTGTTGTCGACAAGCGGTTCATTTTAGAATATCGCACATACGTGCCCTGCCATAACGGTGATTACAGAAACGGGTCTGACGAGCGAATTAATAAAAAAACAGATTTAAAAAGCTTCCTTCAATGCTAGTTAAAATTTTGGACTGCCATCAACTAGGTAAAGTTTACCAGGATGGGGAAAAAGCAAAATTCACGCCGTCCGACTCGTTTCGAGTAACTTTTGCTGGTTCCGCCCTCCCTGACTACGTTATGGTGGACAAATTGAGGCTTCCAGTACGACTCTTCGTGCCAAAGCCCATGACTTGCAACAAATGCAAGTCAGTTGGTCATACAGCAGATTATTGCGCCAACAAGGAGCGCTGTGCCATTTGCGGAGAGCAACATGTGGGGAAATCCTGCAGTGCGACTGAGCATAAGTGTCCTTATTGTGGGGGATCCCCACACGTGCTCTCAGCTTGTGAAACTTACAAGAGTCGCTGGGAGAAACAGAAGCGCTCTTTAAAGGAACGCTCGAAACGCACTTTTGCGGAAATTTTAAAGGGCGCTTCTCCACAGGCCCAACAACAACAACATCCAATCTCCTCCCACAATATATTTTCCACGTTGCCACGTTGACGGAATGGAAGCGGACACAGCTAACGGGGGCACACCGTTTATTTCCCAAGGGAATCCCCGGCGCAAAAATGTGACCACTCCCAAAATTCAATCACAAGTCCCTCCGGTGATATCCCCTGTTAGCTTGCCTAAAAAATCGAATGCAGCGGACAAGCAAAATCAGGTTCCTCCTGGCTTCCGTGGGAATAGTTCATCTTCGAACGACCCAGCACTCGAGGGGACATCAAAAACCCCAACTGTCCCTATTTTTCCGTCCAGCTCAACTTCCCAATCGGGATTTATAAAGTTGATTGACCTTGTGGCTCAAATCTTCACGTGTTTTAATGTTTCCGACTCCATCAGAACCATTGTCATCTCAATGCTTCCAGTATTAAAGACAATTTTGCAACAATTGATGCAAACATGGCCCCTCCTTGCAATGATTATCTCTCTTGATGTCTAATTCAAATAGAGAGGTCGGAGATATCACTGTTTTACAGTGGAATTGTCGTAGTCTTATCCCTAAGTTGGATACATTCAAATTTTTAATTCATAAGTTCAATTGTGATGTTTTTGCTCTGTCCGAAACTTAGCTTTCTTCGCGAGATGATCTATCTTTCCACGATTTTAATATTATACGCATGGACCGTGTTGACAGATACGGAGGGGTACTATTGGGGATCAATAAGTGCCACTCATTTTTTCGAATTGACCTTCTACCTATTGGAGGGATTGAAGCTGTTGCTTGTCATGCAAACATCAGAGGCAAAGACCTCTGTATTGTCAGCTTGTATTGGCCTCCGAGAGCTGCGGTTAGCCGCAAACAACTTGTTGACATGTGGTCACTCCTTCCTGAGCCACGATTGATCTTGGGAGACTTCAACTCTCACGGAACTGCCTGGGGGGAACAGTACGACGACAATCGTTCATTGTTGATATATGACCTTTGTAACAGCTTCAATATGACCGTTTTGAACACTGGGGAAACAACACGTGTACTTAAACCACCTGCTAACCCAAGTACTCTTGACCTCTCGCTTTGCTCGAATTCACTATCGTTAGATTGCAAGTGGAATGTAATCCAGGACCCCAACGGTAGTGATCACTTGCCAATCAAAATTTCCATCACCATTGGGTCGAATTCTTCTGAATCTATAAACATGAGATATGACCTCACAAGACACATTGACTGGAAAAAATATGCGGACGCGATTGCTCTAGCCATCAATTCCAGAGATGGTTTACCTCCATTGGAGGAGTATAACTTCCTTTCTCGTTTGATCTATGACAGCGCGGTTCGCGCTCAAACGAAACCCATCCCAGGTTCCACTTTTTGTCGAAGGCCTCCCAATCTATGGTGGGATAGCATATGTTCCAAGCTTTATATAAAAAATCGAATGCATTTAAAGCTTTTCGGAAACGTGGAACTCCTGAAAATTTTCAAACGTATTTAGCCCTTGAGAATCAGTCAGAATTTGATCAAAGGGAAAAAACGTGCTTATTGGCGAAATTTCGTGGGAGGTTTGTCACGAGAAACGTCAATGAAAAAACTATGGAAAGTGACTCGAAACATGAGAAATCGCTCTTCAACGAATGAAAGCGAAGAATATTCACATCGATGGATTTTTAATTTTGCACGGAAGGTTTGTCCCGATTCCGTTCCCGTGCAAAAAATTATTCGAGATATACCACAAGATAGGTGCGATCTTGATTCTGAGTTTTCGATGGTAGAATTCTCTATTGCTCTCCTTTCATGTAACAATTCTGCTCCGGGATCGGACCGAATTAAGTTCAACTTGTTGAAAAACCTCCCTGATGTGGCGAAACATCGCTTGTTGAATTTATTCAATCGGTTTCTGGAGCATAATATTGTTCCAGATGATTGGAGACAAGTACGAGTTATTGCTATTCAAAATCCGGAAAACCCGCGTCCGACTTCAATTCGTACCGCCCAATAGCAATGCTGTCTTGTATACGGAAATTGTTGGAGAAAATGATCTTGTTTCGCCTTGATCGATGGGTTGAAACGAATGGCCTACTCTCAGATACACAATATGGGTTCCGCAGGGGCAAGGGGACGAATGATTGTCTTGCGTTGCTTTCTTCAGAAATTCAAATGGCTTACGCCGAAAAAAAACAAATGGCTTCAGTTTTCTTGGACATAAAGGGGGCCTTTGATTCAGTTTCAATAGAGGTCCTGTCAGACAAATTACACTCTCGGGGTCTGTCGCCTCTATTGAATAATATGTTATATAACTTGCTTTGTGAGAAACATTTGAATTTTTCTCACTGGGATTCGACAGTAAGTCGGGTCTCCTACATGGGACTTCCCCAGGGCTCATGTTGAAGCCCCCTTTTGTACAACTTCTATGTAAGCGACATCGACAATTGCCTTACACAAAATTGCAGCCTAAGACAACTTGCAGATGATGGAGTGGTGTCTGTCGTAGGATCAAACGAATCCGACCTGCAAGGACCCTTACAAGATACATTGAACAATTTTTCAACCTGGGCCATTGGGCTAGGGATCGAATTCTCCACGGAGAAAACAGAGATGGTGGTTTTTTCTAGGAAGCATAGGCCAGCAAAACCAAAGCTTCAACTTTTGGGTAAACCGATCACTCATGCTATGTCATTCAAGTATCTTGGGGTCTGGTTCGACTCCAAATGTACTTGGGGGGCCCATATTAGGTATCTGAGTAAAAAATGTCAACAAAGAATAAACTTTCTCCGTACAATTACCGGCACCTGGTGGGGAGCCCATCCCGAAGATCTTATTATGTTGTATCGAACAACTATTCTCTCAGTGATGGAGTATGGCAGTTTCTGTTTTCAATCAGCTGCCAAAACACACCTCATTAAACTCGAGCGAATTCAGTATCTTTGTCTCCGTATCGCGTTGGGATGTATGCCCTCAACGCATACCATGAGTCTCGAGGTTTTGGCAGGCGTACTCCCACTAAAAGATCGCTTCAATTTATCAATTATCTCTTCGGTTCTTCATCCGGTGTAAGGTCATGAACCCATTGGTGATCGCAAATTTTGAGCAGCTGATCGAGCTAAATTTTCACTCCGGATTCATGAGTTCATATCATGAATTCATCTCCATGCAGGTTGAGCCTTCTTCGTATATTCCCAACCGTGTTTGTTTTCCTGACTACATCAATTCCTCTGTGCATTTTGATCTGTCCATGAAGCAGGATATCCATGGAATTCCAGATTATCATCGATCGGGGATCGTTCCTACGATTTTCGAAGCAAAGTATAGACGTGTCAATTGTGATAATATGTACTTTACTGATGGGTCCTCTATGAATGAGTCCACAGGAGTGTTCAACAAATTTTTTAGCACCTCACACAGTCTTCAGTATCCTTGCTCAGTGTATATTGCTGAATTGGCAGCAATACACTGGGCGCTGGACAGCGTCGCCTCACGACCTGTTGAACACTATTACATTGTAACAGATAGTCTGAGCTCTGTCGAAGTTATCCGTTCAGTGAGGCCGGAAAAGCACTCGCCGTACTTCCTTGAGAGAATACGAGAAATTTTGAGTGCTTTATCCAGACGCTGTTACCTTTGTCTGGGTCCCTTCACATTGCTCAATTCCGGGTAATGAGAGGGCTGACTCATTAGCAAAGGTAGGTGCAATTGAAGGCGATATTTATCAGCGTCAAATCGCCTTCAATGAATTTTATTCTTTAGTTCGTAGAAATACCATCGCTAACTGGCATCGCAAATGGAACGAAGATGAATTGGGCCGGTGGCTCCACTCGATTATCCCTAAGGTTAGCCTCAATCCGTGGTTCAAAAGTCTGGACTTGAGTCGGGACTTTATTCGCACCTTCTCCCGACTCATGTCCAATCACTATTCGTGAGACGCGCTGCTTTTTCGTTTTAATCTTGCCGACAGCCATCTCTGCGGTTGTGGCCATGGTTACCACGACATCGAACACGTTGTTTGGTCGTGCGAGTTGTATCTTGTCGCCAGATCGAATTTAGAAAACTCCCTTCGGGCTGGAGGAAAGCAGTCCAATGTGCCGGTGAGAGATGTGTTGGCTCGGTTAGACCTTGATTCATCTTCATGAATGGCGTTAACGTTCTCTGTGGAACTTTTTCCGTCTCAACGTATGCATTAACTAGCGTCATTTATTAATACTTAGTAGAGATTTCTTAAGCCAAATAACACGCCTTGAATGTATTCCGAGGGGCAAGCTCTTGAATACGCGTGACCACAGTGCAAGTCGAGAAATTTCTTTGACGAAAAATCCTTCGGCCAGAACGGGAATCGAACCCGAACACCCGGCATGATAATGTGAGACGCTAACCACTCGGCCACGGGTGCACCTTGATTACATGTCCCAAATATATGTTTTCCTTAAAGCTATCGATCTTCGAGTGTGATTGTTCATACATCCTTTTCCCCTCCTTTTCGTCCTTCGCGAGCTATCGGTTCCCTTCCTAATAACATTAGAATAAGTTAAATTGTAAATACATATTAGATGTAAGGATAGTTTTAAGAATTGAGTGTGAAATGTCAGTGTGAATGAGAATGTGAATGTGAATGTGAGTGCGAGTGTAAACACACATCTCCTTACATCCCATCCTTTTCCTAATGAAAATGTGTCACCCTTCTAAACTCGAGTCGACCGCGAGTAATCGGTTTCCTATTTCATTAACTATAGAATTAAGGAAACACCATGTTGATATATGCTAGTTGAAATATAGTTAAGAGTTTGGCTTCATTAAACATATTTATAACTGAGCCTGTAAAAATAAACGGATTAATAAAAAAAACAGAAAGTGGGTTATATCTATGGTATAACCGCAATGGTGACGTAGGACTATCGTTGATTCAGTGATCCTTTGTTTGAAGTTCAATCTGAATCCATTCTGAATGAATGAATAAATGAATATTTGGGGGACTTCGAAAACGAGAGCGTTACGTTGGAGGTACAAGGTTTTATGCATCCAATATTGGATACGAAAATATCCTACTGATGGAGAAGAATAATCTTCAGAAGCTATCCTGTTAATTGCGATTGATTGAAAAATCACAAAACCAAATGTATTTGGTCACAGTGTTACATGGATAGAAAACATTCAAATAAACTCTTTCACATGAATGTATTTTTAAATTCCCAGAGGAATTGACAGATTATTTTCAGTAACGATTAGATATTTTCACATTTTCCTCGATACTGGAAGCCCACCAGTGGTTAATGCTAACTCGATAACCATCTGTTAATAGCACTTGATTGAAACATATTTGGTCACAGTGTTACATGGATAGAAAACATTCAATTAAATTCTTTCACATGAATATATTTTGAAAATTCCCAAAGGAACTGGCAGATTATTTTCAGTAACGATTAGATATTTCCACATTTTCCTCGATACTGGAAGCCCACCAGTGGTTAATGCCAACTCGATAACCACCTGTTAATAGCACTTGATTGAAATATATTTGGTCACAGTGTTACATGGATAGAAAACATTCAATTGAACTCTTTCACATGAATATATTTTGAAAATTCCCAAAGGAACTGGCAGATTATTTTCAGTAACGATTAGACATTTCCACATTTTCCTCGATACTGGAAGCCCACCAGTGGTTAATGCCAACTCGATAACCACCTGTTAACAGCACTTGATTGAAATATATTTGGTCACAGTGTTACATGGATAGAAAACATTCAATTAAACTCTTTCACATGAATATATTTTGAAAATTCCCAAAGGAACTGGCAGATTATTTTCAGTAACGATTAGATATTTCCACATTTTCCTCGATACTGGAAGCCCACCAGTGGTTAATGCCAACTCGATAACCACCTGTTAAGAGCACTTGATTGAAACATATTTGGTCACAGTGTTACATGGATAGAAAACATTCAATTAAACTCTTTCACATGAATATATTTTGAAAATTCCCAGAGGAACTGGCAGATTATTTTCAGTAACGATTAGTTATTTCCACATTTTCCTCGATACTGGAAGCCCACCAGTGGTCAATACCAACTCGATAACCACCTGTTAATAGCACTTGATTGAAACATATTTGGTCACAGTGTTACATGGATAGAAAACATTCAATTAAACTCTTTCACATGAATATATTTTGAAAATTCCCAAATGAACTGGCAGATTATTTTCCAGCAATGATTAGATCTTTCCGGAACTTTCTCGATGCTGAATGGCATCCTAACGGAAAGAGTTCTGCGCGTGTATGTGTCGATCCTTCGCCGTCCACCTCCTCCAGCACGTTAGGCAACGATGTTGTCTTGTCGATGTCCTCACGAAAAATGAATGTGTCTCACCACCAGAATATCGCTTAAGTATGCTTTTTGTGTGTGATTGAATCGAGAGAAGGTGTGGTTTACGATGGCAATTTGGAAGGCAAAAAATATCCGAAATATCCTACTGATGGGGAAGAATAATCTTCTGAAGCTATCCTGTTAATTGCGATTGATTGAAAAACCACAAAACCAAATGTATTTGATCACAGTGTTACATGGAAAGAAAACATTCAAATAAACTCTTTAACATGAATGTATTTTTAAATTCCCAGAGGAATTGACAGATTATTTTCAGTAACGATTAGATATTTTCACATTTTCCTCGATACTGGAAGCCAACTCGATAACCACCTGTTAATAGCACTTGATGGAAACATATTTGGTCACAGTGTTACATGGATAGAAAACATTCAATTAAATTCTTTCACATGAATATATTTTGAAAATTCCCAAAAGAACTGGCGGATTATTTTCAGTAACGATTAGATATTTCCACATTTTCCTCGATACTGGAAGCCCACCAGTGGTTAATGCCAACTCGATAACCACCTGTTAATAGCACTTGATTGAAACATATTTGGTCACAGTGTTACATGGATAGAAAACATTCAATTAAACTCTTTCACATGAATATATTTTGAAAATTCCCAGAGGAACTGGCAGATTATTTTCAGTAACGATTAGTTATTTCCACATTTTCCTCGATACTGGAAGCCCACCAGTGGTTAATGCCAACTCGATAACCACCTGTTAATAGCACTTGATTGAAACATATTTGGTCACAGTGTAACATGGATAGAAAACATTCAATTAAACTCTTTCACATGAATATATTTTGAAAATTCCCAAAGGAACTGGCAGATTATTTTCAGTAACGATTAGATATTTCCACATTTTGCTCGATACTGGAAGCCCACCAGTGGTTAATACCAACTCGATAACCACCTGTTAATAGCACTTGATTGAAACATATTTGGTCACAGTGTTACATGGATAGAAAACATTCAATTAAACTCTTTCACATGAATATATTTTGAAAATTCCCAAAGGAACTGGCAGATTATTTTCCAGCAATGATTAGATCTTTCCGGAACTTTCTCGATGCTGAATGGCATCCTAACGGAAAGAGTTCTGCGCGTGTATGTGTCGATCCTTCGCCGTCCACCTCCTCCAGCACGTTAGGCAACGATGTTGTCTTGTCGATGTCCTCACGAAAAATGAATGTGTCTCACCACCAGAATATCGCTTAAGTATGCTTTTTGTGTGTGATTGAATCGAGAGAAGGTGTGGTTTACGATGGCAATTTGGAAGGCAAAAAATATCCGAAATATCCTACTGATGGGGAAGAATAATCTTCTGAAGCTATCCTGTTAATTGCGATTGATTGAAAAACCACAAAACCAAATGTATTTGATCACAGTGTTACATGGAAAGAAAACATTCAAATAAACTCTTTAACATGAATATATTTTGAAAATTCCCAAAGGAACTGGCAGATTATTTTCAGTAATGATTAGATATTTCCACATTTTCCTCGATACTGGAAGCCCACCAGTGGTTAATGCCAACTCGATAACCACCTGTTAATAGCACTTGATGGAAACATATTTGGTCACAGTGTTACATGGATAGAAAACATTCAATTAAATTCTTTCACATGAATTCTTTCACATGAATATATTTTGAAAATTTCCAAAGGAACTGGCAGATTATTTTCAGTAACGATTAGATATTTCCACATTTTCCTCGATACTGGAAGCCCACCAGTGGTTAATGCCAACTCGATAACCACCTGTTAACAGCACTTGATTGAAACATATTTGGTCACAGTGTTACATGGATAGAAAACATTCAATTAAACTCTTTCACATGAATATATTTTGAAAATTCCCAGAGGAACTGGCAGATTATTTTCAGTAACGATTAGATATTTCCACATTTTCTTCGATACTGGAAGCCCACCAGTGGTTAATGCCAACTCGATAACCACCTGTTAATAGCACTTGATGGAAACATATTTGGTCACAGTGTTACATGGATAGAAAACATTCAATTAAACTCTTTCACATGAATATATTTTGAAAATTCCCAGAGGAACTGGCAGATTATTTTCAGTAACGATTAGATATTTCCACATTTTCCTCGATACTGGAAGCCCACCAGTGGTTAATGCCAACTCGATAACCACCTGTTAATAGCCGCGCGTGTATGTGTGTGTAGCGATGTCTTCCCAGGGAACCGTTTGTGGCATCACTCTCCTCCTGATAGATTCCCTTCTGGCCTAGGGTGCACAAACAGGCTCTTGGTGACACCGTTCATCCGCGCTTTCATGATAAATAAAGAGCTTCACCGCAACAGCGACAACATGCTCCAATCGCTGTTCAATTAGAACTGAGTGGATTTCCGAGCGCCGCTCGCTTATATACCGATTGGTGATTTCAATAGCCTGTTTTGAAAGCAATTTTAGCACTATTGAAACAAGTTTTTGGATCAAAAAGTAACAAGTATATAACGCGTAGACATTTTATCTTTCGAATGAAGTGTTTATCATACCATTTCGTTCAGTTGTTTAGGAGCTATTAACGCTCAAAATCTCGGTCTCCGGCGTAACGCTTTCGTTTTCGAAACTTTGATTTTACACCCCGGTATAGAAATGAAAGACGTAGTCCTACGTCAAAAAAAGTATGCCTCCAACGCATTTTCAATTAATGATTATTGTTTTAACTACATATGTTATAAATTTCTTCGAACAATGCAAATAAATTATTATAAATGGATTGAAACACTGGATTGGATAATTTTTTTCAAAGATTTGTCACTTGAGCAGTGGTCTTAATGTTTCGTCCGGCACTGTAGCTTTGTCGTCACGCCGTTGTGTTTAAATTCTAGCGCGTGGCTCGTATAGCTCCCTGAATAGGGTTGTAGATGTACAATTTTGTTCTGACTCATTAGATCAGTTTTCAGTAAGTTAATGTTTAGTATAAATTAGTTTTCAATAGAGTTTATTTTTTAGTTTTTTTTCTCGCACCTCTTGCGTGAGCCCCTTTCAAATTGTTTATTGTTAAATCGTTGAGGATAATCTTTTTCTAGTTAGAATGTAAATAAATACTGAATGATAGAACATACCTGTCCTGTAGATCCACGAATGTTACGAGTTTTCAAATAATTGAACATTTTCCTTCCTTGAGCAAAAATGAATAGTAATAAACTCATCTGGCCATCAATCATAGCATATTTCAATTCACCTGATTCCCAAAAAGCACCTGTGTCGTCACAATCTTTTGGAGCCTCGGTGATTGTTTCATTGTGAGTCATCATTTCTTTGATTGCAGATGCCAGAACGTATATAGCATCCTAAAAATATTTTCCAGTCGTAAAACATCTCGAACTTCCTCAGTTTATTAGTTTATATTATTGCATTAAACATACCCTTATATGTTCATTCTCACTATTTGCGTAATTCAATTTCAATCCTAAAACTCCTATTGGTGTATTGTTAGCCATCAAAGCCTGTTCGGTTACAATCCAAATATGACCTGTTTCTGTCATATTATTTTGAGCAGCGTCTCGGAAAATGACATACGAATCCTCGGCACTGGAATGAGTCCATTTCGTAAGCAAATTTCAATTACAAATTTATTATAGTGTGTAATACTTTGCGTAGAGTAAGTAAACTCTTGACTGTGCCGTTTTCATTTCGATAAGATTTTCTGTAAAACTTTCCAGCTTTGGTTCGAATTCAATTATGCTCTCAACAGTTGCCCGTACATCAATATCATCGTAGTTTGTTTGCGATGTGGTTTGAAAGCGACCCAGAACTGCTCTTCCGTCGGTATCCGAACTATGGATAACAATAACCTGAAACATAAAAACATAAAAACATAAATAATAAAATGTTGCGTTTACTCGAAAAAGAGGTTATATTAAACAGAAATCACCTTATAATGAACATGCCATTTAGGCCATCAACATACTAGGCAACCTAAGTTGGAAAGCAACTTAACGAATACGTCAAAAAAAGTTGAGAGCATGTGTAATCAAATGGGAGCATACACTCTAGGCAACTGGCAACTTAGGTTGGACCAACTTTTTCGATTCAACTCAGCATGTCGAGTTGCGCGCGATGTATGTCGGCAACCTTTTCGTTCAATTGCTGTTGACATTTTAGTTTTTGCGTTCGTTGAGTTTCAGTATTTGTCAGTGATAATAACAAACAGTGCTTTCAAAGTCAGCCCAGCTTTAGAAACACGAACGAAATGTATGTAAGTTGTCAGCTTGGGTGTCTCGTGGCACACATAAAACTGTCTTTATTTAGCTTCATGGTTGGCTAGCGGATATAACTACGCGGCCAAGGGAAACACCCGCACGTGTAATCACGCTACTATCCCGCCCACTTTCTTAGCCTACACTCATCTTTCGTTTCCGGGATACTGGGGCCAAGGTAGTGTGGCGACTCACAGCGGCTCTTCCAGAGCCTTGATTTCGAGGACCTTCTTCAGTAAAACGAACTATCGCTTTATTCGCAAGCACTCGCGAAACCGCACCACCGAACTTCCTTTTTCGAAACCGCCTTTTAATATCGCGGCTATCCGCGATCCTTTGTCTTTGCGCGACACTTGGTCAAATCCAACCGTCCGGTACAAATCAGGGATGGTAAAAAATCACATTCAACGATCAATGAATAAGTATATCCCTCTAGTCGGATGTTTTTAAATCACCCCCAGCAGGCGAGGCTCTTTTATTCTTCATATGTACACAGAGAGAATACTTGGAACGGTGAGCTACCAAGATCTCAAAAAAGCAATATGAGAGCGGAATCCCAACTGCTTGCACTCTCGAAGCATTACTTCTACTACTCAGGTTTTATCGTGAGTGCAAGCCACAAACGATTAATCCCATTCCATAGAGCGGATGATGAGTTCTTGATCGGAAAGTGTAACAAGAGACGATCAACTGAAATCTTACGACACTCATCGAGGGATTTTTAATTCTCTATTGCACTGTCCGCAGTGAGTGGCTGACTCAGTCTCGAGTCGATTTTATTTTGCTGTCGTCTCCCGCCCGATAAACAGCAGACGGGTAATGGATGCAATTGATTAATTTTATTACCAGCAGATTTGGGCGAATCTCATCCCGCCCAAAATCGTTTTTAGATTCCAATAATTCTGTACATTCACATTTCTCTCCAAATAATTTTTCCAACAGTAATTCAATTAGTGACTTCACGAAACACCTTTCGAATTCGATTGAATTTCAGACCCTTTTTTATTTTGTAGATAAAACGGATCACATATTTGATTAATTCAATTCTGTGTGGTTACGTTCTTCGTTGCGAATAAATGTAATGAAATAGTATGGACGTATGACATTCATGTATCGTGGACTTCCGACATATGTGGCAGTAGATTTGTCGAACGACTAATGTTTTTTTATATCCCTTCAAACTTGTTGCATCTCTCAAGTGTACATACTGCTTTGACCGCAGATTTGCATGGTAGAATCTGGTTAATTTCAGGTATTCAGTCTTCATATTGTCGAATGAATACTGTTGGAACAATAGGTATCGCAGCAAATGATTATCAACATCCTACCTTATCATCAAACGGTATGCGAATAATTTCAGTGAACTGACGGCATTGGAATATATACTTTGTGAGGACCACACAATTATTATCAGAGCGAATAAACGTCCGACTGGAAGTCATGAACATCAATTCAATGTGCCCAAGATAAATTTATCCTTTGAAGGTCATTGACCTTTCTAAAGATGATCAGATGGAATATATTCCAATGTCGTCTGGAATAACCTGTCCAACACCTTATGATCGTTATATTGTTTTTGCTATTATTCTGATGTTTCATAACACGGCACTCTATTGATTATTCGCCGAAAATGAATAAAAAATATCCTTGAAGTTAGCCTACGGTTTTAGTAGCAGTGCAATATGGTGAGCCAGTCTCAGGATAAGAAAACATTTAAAAATAAAGCTTTTTTTTTTGAATGAATCAATAGTAAAACAAAACGTCAAAAAATTTCATAGCTTTGTGATAGCAGAGAATCATTATCCATTTGAGTTGTATGAGTATTCCATTCCCCCACAAACTGTGGATAGTCTATCTGCATACAAATTATGTAGAGTGCCACAATCCAAAAAAATTATGAGCAAATATTTACGTGCTTAAACAAAAAAACACATGTTGACATATTTGCGCTAATTTATGTTTTTTATTAATTCAAGGTAATCAAGGTCTTTTCTAGACACCAGTTTACTCGGCCCCGAAAAAAGTGGTCTGTATTTGGGCAGGCGGAAAAATATATCTCGCAAGACCACGTGTTCGATGTCGTAAAAGCCTTGGCCAATAACGCATTTACATTAACTCATAAAATTAGTGATTTGAGAGGGATTATTGTTTGTAGTCTCTTGATTAATTTAAACACCATCTGAGAAATCCTCCGTGAAACATGAAACACTAAAGTCGTCCTATCTGCTGTAGCGCATTTTTTTTTATTTTACCCAGTTTCATCGAAGTAAACGCGCTCGGAAAGGAAAATTGAACGCCCGGATGAGAGAGCGAGAATCGTACGTCATAGAGACACTCATTCCCATGGAGCAAATTCTTGTTAGGAGTTGAAAGCAAAACGAGGAAGGAGAGTAACTCAATTATTCAGACTAGTTTCAGTCTAGTAATGCTTTGGTCAACTCAGAGTTACCAAGAGAAAATCATTTGGTTATGATGGGTGAGGATTAATAGTTAGTCGCAGTTTGCACAGATTACGATCTGTGCAGTTTGCGATTAATCGTAAATCACATCATGCTCCCTTGTTTTCCATCCTTGGTACAAATGTTTCTTTAGAAGTCCTTGTCTTGTGTTTTTGGCCCTAGCCTCTCGTGAATACCCTCCGGGCTCGTACTCAGGTACTGTGGTTTTCGCCATCGTACTTGGCCATAATAATAGTGCCACCTAGTGGCGGGTGTTCTGGTCTTCGGGTAGCGCATGGAGAGTGTAGCGTCATCTCGTCGTTGTGAGTGTGGCATGAAGCGGTGAAATCTCACGCTCGTCCACGCTCAGGTATTTCCCGTTTTAATTCGTAAACAAGACGGAACAAGACGCGTTAGTTTTGTGCATCTCACCCATGCGCTTATACCAACAGTTACATGTAAGTATTTTGCTAATTTGAGATACAATTGTATATATTGTTTATATTTTTTTTTCGAGTGAAGCGACCAGGAGAATTGTACGAGGATCTCGAATTGGAAGCGTTCGATCAGGTTTCTGACACGACCTATGTTGGTCCGGTACCAGAGACATTTTATTGTACTCAAAGCAGACACTCCCAATGCTGGCGCGTATTCCCGGGCAAGTTGCAGTTGGAATGATGGATGCTCTTCACACATGCTCATATCATGACGAGAGATTCGTGCGAGTAGGTTACTTCATAAACAATGAATTCTCAGATCGAGAATTATGAGAGAATCCTGCCAAACCAATGTTTCATCAAGTGACACTTAACATTCGTCCCTCCAATCCCCGTGTGCAGAATTCCGAAAGGAATTAGGAATTCTTCAAGTAACACCAGATCAACGAATGAAATTGGAGGAGAGAATGGAATTACCGCTGAGCACAGTTTCGGTGATGCTTTATTTACTGCTTCTTTAATCACTGCCGGGATGTTGTCGGAAGTGATACATGATTTTTTACTAGAATTATTTGTTTTCCATGTTTTCAGTTGTTTTGAATTTATGCGAAATCTTATTAAAGCCTACTGCCGAATGGCAACGTATTCTTTTCTTGTATTTCTAATGCAATCACAAAATTTGATGAAGGTTATCTGTTTCACGCAGTTGATTTGAATTTCGAACTAGATTAACAGTATTTTTTTTTGCAAATAACATATTGTATAATTGTATTATTGTACTCATGGTATCAAACCATTGAAGAGTTTTGAAATGTCGCACATACTTTCAATTTATTGTAATTTTTAAAATTAAGTACTTTTGTTTTTTTCTTCTCGATCAATCAAGAAAAAACTCAAACTATATTTTTTTTAAAATCATGTTTTCCACGTCGATCTTGCGCCACTGAAGTACAGCGACCCAGCGGAGAACGGGTAACTAACTTGTAGAGGTGTGTTGGAAAGATTTCCATGATTGCGTAGTACAATATGTATGCCGATTCTTAGCATACTTCTTAAGTTTTGTGTATGTTATTTGATAACAAGCTAGCGATTTAGGGTATTTTATGTTGCAAAGCAACAATGCGTTTGTGGTACATTGTAACGGACCACTCTAATCAACTAACGAGTAAGAGCAGTAATCAGCGGGAAGAGCAAACAAACCCCGCCAGTCGATCAACCGGCATTGGGACGAGCGTGCAAAACCTCCAAATTCCCGAATACAGACGCAATGGTGCAATGCGACATGTGTGATAAATGGTATCACTTCAAATATGTATGAGGTACGAGTAAAATTGAGATGAATCCCTCAAGTTGCCTATAATGCGTACCCAGGCAGGTGGACCAGGGAGAAAAATCAGTTGCCGAAAATGAACACTCGTAACTATGAGATACGAATATTTACATCGAACCGCATGTAACCAAAGTCGAAGTCCTTGTCAACAGAGCATGCTACTCCATCTATACCGAAGTCAATTCAATGCAATCATCTACCCGAGACCGTCGCTCAGAATCTAGAAACCCTAAACAAATCTACTGTTGTTTCTAGCGACTCTCAGAGATCGCAAGTTCACTGCTAGAGCTTCAATCCGTGATTGAATCAATGAAGCAGCAACCCAGCAGAATTTGTTTTAAAACCTTTCTAGCCAAGATTTAACTTATCTCGACTCAATGTCAAAATAAAATCGTCGATTCCGCTATCACCAGAAGGATCAGGACCAGCAGTTTTCAGCCAACAGAGGCAGATACGCATTCAACACCCACATCCAGAAACGTGTGCAAGAAAACCATCTATAGATTTACAAGTTGTGTGGCACCATTAGCTATAATAATAACCTGGCCGATATCGCCTGTTATGCCTCATAGTAATATCCCACCTTTTATGCATATACTTGATGCACACACACGCACGTTACCCACATCCAGTCATACAGCAACAAGTATCGCCCCCGAGATGAAAAATAGAAGGTGGGAAGATTCACGGGCTTTGGTTGTGTTGAACCTTGATTGTGTTAGTAGCCAGGAAGATGGTAAGTTCACATACCAGGCATACCAGTCAGTTACTCAAATGGTACAAAATCGAATGTGTCAACGAATAACGTTGAAAGAGGATATGCAGAAGCTAATTACAGTTTTTCAAATCATATTTTTCGCATTATGAAAAAAAAACAGAACATATCACGAACTAAAATGTATATTTTTTTTTTTTTGATTTCAGAAATAGTATTTCAATGTCTACTATGTTTGGATTCTAGAGCAACTTCATGGAAGTTTGACTTTTTTTTTCCAAAATATATATTTTATTAAGGCACATGTGGCGTTAGTCTGACGGGGCCGGGAGTCCAATATTTTGACAATTTTTGTCTTACAACTATGTTAGTAATATGTAACCGATTACTCGCGGTTGGCTCGAGGTTAGTATTACAAGTGTTCTCATAATTGGTATGTTGCAGTCTTCGATGATCTGTACGTGTGCCCGACACGGGATACTTTCTATTGGGATGCAGCTGACCATTATTCAGCAACGCCCCCCTAGTCTGTACCCCATATCTAGCGTGGTGCGTCTTTCTCGACTCGAGGAATCCAGGATAGAATGGTCACTAGCCGGCGCAATCATCAGCTCGTGTAGAGTTGTCAAGAGCGGTACAACCTTTGGCTCTTGTTGCATGATCAGTGGACTGCACAACCTTCGGCCCGTGCATCTGTAAAGAGTGTGTGTATGTATTGCCGCGACTAAGTAAAAGTTTATCGATCGGATAGGAGGAATATGAAACGGGGACACAACGAAGGAAACATCATTAAACGTTGACATCGGCGTTTCTGAGGAACAGATATAGATGAAGCAGAAGATCAGGATCCCGGCTACCTAAGATATCCCGGACGGGGATATCCGATTGTCTGCCTTGTGCTCTCAGTGCTCTAGAGAGCTGAGAGCGAGCAGCATGGAACCGGATACACGACCAGACAACATGCTCGATGTCGTGGTAGCCATCGCCACAATCACAAAGATTGTTTGCTGCGAGCCCAATGCGATAGAGATGCGCGTTTAGGTTGTAGTGATTGGACATAAGCCGAGATATCACGCGAATGAAATCACGACCTACATTCAATCCCTTGAACCATGCACTCGTCGAGACCTTAGGGATATTCGTGTGTAACCAACGACCGAACTCATCACCACTCCACATGCGCTGCCAACTTACGAGCGTATACTGACGAGGAATGTGGAAAAATTCATTATAAGCAATTTGCCTTTCAAAAAGTGTGCCTTCTAAAGCGCCCACCTTAGCTAGCGAGTCCGCTTTCTCATTTCCCGGAATCGAGCAATGAGAGGGAACCCATGCTAAGGTAATCTTGAATAATTTTTCGACCAAAACACTCAATAAAGGGTGTGTCACATCAAATTGCATCACGGAAAAAACGCTGTAGAAATTCGCCCAGTAGAGCGATCCTTTTGAAAATTTTAGACAGTAAAATAAAAACTATTAAACAACTTTTGGCATTTTCTTTTTATCCATACTTCGAGCCCAAGCCCGTATGCTCGCACCTTCCTCTTTACCCCGTCCATAAGGTTCTGTACAACGTCAGGTTGTAGTTTTTTTTAACAGAAATCCATTTTCTCTTGAAGTCCGCCTCCGATTTGACAACTTTTGGGTTCTTCCTGAGGGCCTGCTTCATAATCGCCCAATATTTCTCTATTGGGCGAAGCTCCGGCGCGTTGGGCGGGTTCATTTCCTTTGGCACGAAGGTGACCCCGTTGGCTTCGTGCCACTCCAACACGTCCTTTGAATAGTGGCACGAAGCGAGATCCGGCCAGAAGATGGTCGGGCCCTCGTGCTGCTTCAATAGTGGTAGTAAGCGCTTCTGTAGGCACTCCTTAAGATAAACCTGTCCGTTTACCGTGCCGGTCATCACGAAGGGGGCGCTCCGCTTTCCGCAAGAGCAGATCGCTTGCCACACCAAGTACTTTTTGGCAAACTTGGATAGTTTCTGCTTGCGAATCTCCTCCGGAACGCTAAATTTGTCCTCTGCGGAGAAGAACAACAGGCCCGGCAGCTGACGAAAGTCCGCTTTGACGTAGGTTTCGTCGTCCATTACCAGGCAATGCGGCTTCGTCAGCATTTTCGGTGTACAGCTTCCGGGCTCGCGTCTTCCCCACCATGTTTTGCCTTTCGTCGCGGTTAGGAGCCTTCTGAACCTTGTATGTACGCAAGCCCTCCCGCTGCTTGGTCCGCTGGACGAATGAACTTGACAAATTCAGCTTATTGGCGACATCCCGAACCGAACTTCTCGGATCACGTCGAAACTGCTTAACTACGCGCTTGTGATCTTTTTCACTGACGGAGCATCCATTTTTGCCGTTCTTCACCTTCCGGTCGATGGTTAGGTTCTCGAAGTATCGTTTTAGTACTCTGCTGACCGTGGATTGGACGATTCCCAGCATCTTACCGATGTCCCGATGTGACAACTCCGGATTCTCGAAATGAGTGCACAGGATTAATTCACGACGCTCTTTTTCGTTTGACGACATTTTTCCAAATTTACGAAAAATTGACAGTGAAGCATGGCCAACGTGATCTATACACTCTTATCTGATTATAAGCGAAAGCTGAAGATATAATTCCTAAAAATTAAATTTCTACAGCGGTTTTTCCGTGATGCAATTTGATGTGACACACCCTTTAGTTGTCTTATTCTTGTTAGGAAATAAGAAGAGCGTTTATCAACTTTCATTGAGCGGATTGCCTCTATTGAGCTGAGACTGTCTGAAAAAATAAAATAGTGGTCGATGGGCAATGTTTCAATGATCCCTAATGCGTAATACATCGCACCCAGTTCAGCGACATACACGGAGCAAGGATCTTTGAGTTTGAAAGAGGCACTGGAATTTTCATTGAAGATGCCGAAGCCAGTGGACCCGTTTATGAATGAACCGTCAGTAAAGAACATTTTATCAGATCCAACTTTCCCATATTCTGCCGAAAATATCAGCGGAATAGAATCGGAGCGTAGGTGATCTGGGATTCCATGGATTTTTTGTCGCATGGACAGATAAAAAATGACAGAGGAATTGCAGAAGTAAGGGAAGTAAACTTGGTTGGAGATGCCTGGTGAAGGGTGCACGTCGTGGGTAAGGTACTCATGGTATAAAGACATAAAACTTGACTGAGGAGTCAGTTGGAGTAGATTTTCGAAGTTATCAATCACCAATGGATTCATGATCTTGCAACGGATGAGAAATCTGTAGGATAATTCTGTGAACCGAAGAGTAAGCGGGGGTACTCCTGCCAAAACTTCGAGACTCATCGTATGTGTCGAATGCAAACACCCCATGGCTATACGCAAGCAACGATATTGTATCCTCTCCAGCTTAAGAATATGAATCCTGGCAGCTGATCGGAAGCAAAAACTGCCATATTCTAACACTGATAATATCGTTGTTTTGTACAACTGAATGAGGTCTCCTGGATGGCCACCCCACCATGTTCCGGTAATTGTTTGGAGAAAATTGATTCTTTGCTGGCATTTCTGTTTCAAATACGCAATGTGTCTCCCCCAGGTACACTTAGAATCAAAATATACACCCAGGTATTTGAAAAACATAGAGTGTTGGTTCGTTTTGCCGGATAGGTGAAGCCGGAATTGGGCGGGTTCGTGCTTCCTAGAAAAAACGACCATTTCAGTTTTCTCCGTAGAGAATTCGATACCCAGCTTGAGGGCCCACGTGAACAGATTGTTCAGGGTATCTTGCAACGACTTTTGCAGAACGACGGGATTAGTACCCGTGATGGAGATAACTCCATCGTCTGCAAGTTGTCTTATTTTTCTTTTTTTTTTTCTTTTTTTTTTAAAAAAAAAACGTTTTGAGCAACGTTTTTAGTTTATGTTTATAGATCGCCAAATAATGCAATTGACACCAGAACACTGGATCACAGTTTGACTTTTGTCAGTAATTGTTATTACTGTATTTTCACAATTAGGGTGCTGAGAACTTCAGTCGTCTAAAACTAAGACGCAAGCGGAAATCTTTGCGTCTCAATCTATGTCATACGGAGTCAAATAAATTTATTTTCAAGTTCATTTTACATAAAAAAAACTTGCAACCTTTTTTCCCATGCACTGTCAAATGTTTATCCGTCAAAGGAACAAAAGATTGTGTGACTCTGACTATGTTCGTTTACGTTTTTTGTCAACGTAACGAGAAGTAAAATTGAAGTGAAATTAAGTTTAGAACACTTAAAAAATACTGAAATTTCAGTTTCTGTTAAAATGTCAGGCCCTTATTTTTTTTTTTTTTATATCTGTATTATAATGACTTTCAACTCATTTGGCTGGTTCGTCACTTTTACTTCCATTTTTGGAAGAATGTCGGGAGTGAGAATTGAACGTGAGAGGCATGGATGTTACCACTACGCCAGATCCCCTCCATGTCAGGCCCTTATGATTTTGAACGCTAGCATTGATTTAGGAAAAAAAACTAGTTCGTTCATTTCATTTGCTTATTTTTACTTTTAATAACAACACTTTTGTCAGTCCTTCTATAGAGTCACTATCCCATCGATTACAGGCATTGAAGTTGTCGCTTGCCAGATACAAATCAATGGCAAAGAACTCTGCATTGCTTCGATATATATTCCTCCCAGGACTACGGTAGGCCGCCATCAGTTCTTTGATATTATCGAGGCATTGCCGGAGCCGCGGTTAATCTTAGGTGACTTCAACTCCCATGGAACAGCATGGGGGTCACTCTACGATGACAACCGTGCCACGTTGATTTATGATCTGTGCGACAACTTCAACATGACAGTTTTAAATACTGGGGAAGCAACTAGGATAGCCAACCCTCCTGCACGGGCAAGCATGCTAGACATATCTCTCTGCTCTTCTTCATTATCCCTGGATTGCACATGGAAGGTAATCCAAGATCCCCACGGTAGTGATCACCTACCAATAATTTTATCGATCGCCAATGAATCAAAATCTAGTGAGTCAGTCGATATTGCGTATGACCTCACGAAGAATATTGACTGGAGAAAATTTGCAGAATTAATATCTGAAGCAATCATTTCGATGCATGAACTTCCTCCCCTTGAAGAGTATAATTTTATATCAAGTTTGATTTACGATAGCGCACTTCAAGCTCAAAAGAAACGTGTACCGGCTACCACTTTCCGACGTCGTCCTCCATCACTTTGGTGGGACAAGGAGTGTTCAAAGGTCTACCTTGAAAAATCATCCGCTTTCAAAAAATTCAGGAAAACTGGATCAGTGGAATGGTTTCGAAAGTACCAAGCTCTAGAAGCCAAACTAAAAAGTCTGATTAAAGCAAAAAAGCGTGGATATTGGCGGAAATTCGTCAATGGTTTGTCAAGGGAGACCGCTATGAGTACTCTTTGGAATGCGTGGCTGGAACCATACCAATCAAAGTGAGGAATACTCTGACCGTTGGATTTTCAAATTTGCAAGGAAGGTTTGTCCCGATTCTGTTCCTGCACAAAGCGTCGTACGCGATATTCCGCTCCAATGCGATTATGAGAATTTTTCGATGGTAGAATTCTCAATTGCCCTCCTCTCATGTAACAATTCAGCTCCGGGGTCGGACAAGATTAAATTCAACTTGTTGAAGAATCTTCCCGACTTGGCAAAACAGCGTTTGCTGAACTTGTTCAACAAGTTTCTGGAGCTGAATATTGTCCCGCATGACTGGAGACAAGTGAGAGTGATAGCCATACGAAAACCCAACAAGCCGGCTTGCGATCACAACTCGTATAGGCCGATTGCAATGTTATCCTGTATTCGCAAATTGTTAGAGAAAATGATTCTACTTCGTTTGGACAAGTGGGTCGAAACGAACAATTTGCTGTCAAATACGCAGTTTGGCTTCCGCCGAGGTAAAGGGACGAATGATTGTCTCGCGCTGCTATCTTCTGAAATCCAAATCGCATTTGAGCGCAAAGAACAAATGGCTTCCGTTTTTCTCGATATCAAAAGGGCATTTGATCCAGTTTCCATGGAAATTCTCTCAGAGAAGCTTCATAATCGTGGACTTTCACCAATTCTGAATAATTTCCTGTACAATTTACTGTCAGAAAAGCACATGAATTTCTCTCATGGCAACTCAAAATCTTCTCGTTACAGTTTTATGGGCCTACCGCAAGGCTCCTGCCTAAGCCCCCTCTTGTACAGTTTTTACGTCAATGATATGGATGATTGTCTAACTAGAGACTGCACGCTGAGACAACTTGCAGACGATGGAGTTATTTCCATCACGGGTACTAATCCCGTCGCTCTGCAAAAGTCGTTGCAAGATACCATGAACAATCTGTTCACGTGGGCCCTCTAGCTGGGTATCGAATTCTCTACGGAGAAAACTGAAATGGTCGTTTTTTCTAGGAAGCACGAACCCGCCCAATTCCAGCTTTACCTATCCGGCAAAACGATCCAACACTCTATGTTTGTCAAATACCTGGGTGTATATTTTGATTCTAAATGTACCTGGGGGAGACACATTGCGTATTTGAAACAGAAATGCCAGCAAAGAATCAATTTTCTCCAAACAATAACCGGAACATGGTGGGGTGCCCATCCAGGAGACCTCATTCAGTTGTACAAAACAACGATATTGTCAGTGTTAGAATATGGCAGTTTTTGCTTCCGATCAGCTGCCAGGATTCATATTCTCAAGCTGGAGAGGATACAATATCGTTGCTTGCGTATAGCCATGGGGTGTTTGCATTCGACACATACGATGAGTCTCGAAGTTTTGGCAGGAGTACCCCCGCTTACTCTTCGGTTCACAGAATTATCCTACAGATTTCTCATCCGTTGCAAGATCATGAATCCATTGGTGATTGATAACTTCGAAAATCTACTACAACTGACTCCTCAGTCAAGTTTTATGTCTTTATACCATGAGTATCTTACCCACGACGTGCACCCTTCACCAGGCATCTCCAACCAAGTTTGCTTCCCATACTTTTGCAATTCCTCTATCATTTTTAATCTGTCCATGCGACAAAAAATCCATGGAATACCAGATCACCTACGCTCCAATGTTATTCCGTCGATATTTTCGGAAAAATATGGGAAAGTTGGATCTGATAAAATGTTCTTTACTGACGGTTCATACATAAACGGGTCCACTGGCTTCGGCATCTTCAATGAAAACTCCAGTGCCTCTTTCAAACTCAAAGATCCTTGTTCTGTGTATGTCGCAGAAATGGGTGCGATATACTATGCTCTAGGGAACATTGAAACACTGCCCATCGACCTTTATTTTATTTTTTCAGACAGTCCGCTCAATGAAAGTTGATAAACGCTCATCTTATTTCCTAACAAGAATAAGACATCTATTGAGTGTTTTGGTCGAAAAATTATTCAAGATTACCTTAGCATGGGTTCCCTCTCATTGCTCGATTCCGGGGAATGAGAAAGCGGACTCGCTAGCTAAGGTGGGCGCTTCAGAAGGCACACTTTTTGAGAGGCAAATTGCCTATAATGAATTTTTTCATATTCCTCGTCAGGACACACTCGTTAGTTGGCAGCGCATGTGGAGTGAAGATGAGTTCGGTCGTTGGTTCCACACGATTATCCCTAAGGTTTCGTCCAGTGCTTGGTTTAAGGGATTGAATGTAGGTCGTGATTTCATTCGCGTGATATCTCGGCTCATGTCCAATCACTACAACCTAAACGCGGATCTCTATCGCATTGCGCTCGCAGCAAACAATCTTTGTGATTGTGGCGATGGCTACCACGACATCGAGCATGTTGTCTGGTCGTGTATCCGGTCCCATACTGCTCGCTCTCAGCTCTCTAGAGCACTGAGAGCACAAGGCAGACAATCGGATATCCCCGTCCGGGATATCTTAGGTAGCCGTGATCCTGATCTTCTGCTTCATCTATACCTGTTCCTCAGAAACGCCGATGTCAATGTTTAATGATGTTTCCTACTACTGTGTCCCTGTTTCATATCCCTCCTATCCGATCTATAAACTTTTACTTAGTCGCGGCAATACATACACACACTCTTTACAGATACACGGGCCAAAGGTTGTGCAGTCCACTGATGATTCAACAAGAGCCAAAGGTTGTACCGCTCATAACAACTCTACACGAGCTGATGATTGCGCCGGTTAGTGACCATTCTATCCTGGATTCCTCGAGTCGAGAAGACGCACCACGCTAGATATGGGGTACATACAAGGGGGGCGTCGCTGATTAATGGTCAGCTGCATCCCAATAGGAAGTATCCCGTGCCGGGCACACGTACAGAGCATTGGAGACAGCAACATCCCAATTACGAGAACACTTGTAATACTAACCTCGAGCCGACCGCGAGTAATCGGTTACATATTACTAACATAGATAATAAGAAAAACTGTCAAAATATTGAACTCCGGCCCCGTCAGGCTAACGCCATATGAGCCTTGATAAAAAAAAACAAAACAAAAAAAAACAACACTTTTCCTATGTAGTGGACTATTATAAGAAAAGTAACATACATGAACAAAATCTGTGACGTCACAGATTTAAAAAATCTTCCCACTTTTCATTTTCCATCTCGCATCGCCCAATTTGGCATACCAACGGTAACGAAAGAGAGATTCGGCTTCGCAGAGCGTGTTGGGTGATTCCTCCGTAATAGACACATTTTGGCGTTCCTGCCAGACTGCTGAATTTTCAGCAGAAATTCTGAGCATTCCTTTCTTTACTGAGGAATCACCCACACCGCAAGTGAGTTTTCTAATAAAAGATGAAATTTTATTAAAAGGTGGAATCTTAAACATAATCCGGAAAGTGGTCGCTGATAAATCGCCATCGCTGACGAAAGCAGGGATGCAAGATATTTTTTAATGTCTTTCATATGGTGCGTAAAAAAGTGTATACAAATATCTTCACAGTCATATCGAGGGAGACTGGGATTCGTAATTTACTTTTAAACAAGGTTCAGAATATTCAATGTTTATTCTGATTGATATTGTTGTATGGCGCGCTTCATTTGACTTTCCTTGAGGGTTTGAGGTTTATTTCGGTGGTTGTGGACAAGGAATGTATTGCGCAACTGCGAACTATGTTTTATGGGTTTGGAAATGATAGTTGGCTGAGCCCCACAGAAGCGGTACTGTGATAACTAAATTTGTTCATTTTAGCTTTGTAGTTTTGGTTGTGACCCAGACCATGTTCATAGAGCTAGTTGTTGAAACGGTACGTGACCGGAAAATCTTCGATTTGTGAAGTGGTCGTTCGAAAAATATAGGTTAACCTATTGTACATTATAGATCCAATAATAAAAATACAATGTCACAAGCACTCGAACTTTCGAGTGCAACTGAACTAATGTGATCTAAGGAAAATATGTATTCAGACCGCTGGAAGTCACATTGTTGTTGAATTCATTCTATATGCTTGTGGATTTTTCTGCTTGGAAAGGTTTGGAAAAAGCAAGTGACAAAGGTCACGGGACAAAGGGTTCCGTTGATTTCTCCGAGCGGAAGTGGACAGGTGACACTGATAGAAAAGCGAGCGATTAACACTGAGACGAAAGCCCTCCTTTTTTACGATATTTTTGACCAATAGTTGAAAATACATGGAGGTAGGATCTCTCAAAAACGCAGGTACGCTATCATACTGAAATGCCTTCACATATTTCGTAGTGTCTTCAAAATGTCTTCACAAAATCAAATTATCTTCACAGTGAGTCAAGTGTTTTCTAAATGAGGACATGTCTTCAAACGAGGCATTAAGTGGACGTAAGTGGTTCTCTTGAGCGACGGGAGCATTGAAACTCAAGATACTGGGTCATATAATAATAAGCATTACTCTAAAGGAAAACGAACAAATTATTAACACCGATATGTTCCACTTTTTTTTAAATATAGCAAGCTAAAAATAGGTAAATCTATTATGATAAGTACGGTAGAATAAAAGTGGGTATGCGCGGATCGGGACTACCGCACAAACGGTTATGACTCGGGACGACCTATAAGTACAAAAGAAAATGAAAAAATGGGGATCGGGACGACCGTATAAAAAAAATTATAAAAATAATAATACGGATCGGGACGACTGTGCTGTGTAAAAATGGAAGTGAAATTATATGCGGATTGGGACGACCACGCAGAAAAAGTACCGATCGAGACGACCGTAGAAAAAATGATAATAATAAGAGTGCGGATCGGGACGACCATGCTGCGTAAAAATGGAAGTAAAATTATTTGTGGATCAGGACGACCGCGCAAAAAAGGACGGATCGGGACGACCGTAGAAAAAAATTATAATGATAAAAGAACAGATCGGGACGACCGTGCTGTGTAAAAATGGAAGTAAAATTATATGCGGATCAGGTCGACCACGCAGAAAAAGTACGGATCGGGACGACAGTAGAAAAAATTATCATGATAAGAGTGCGGATCGGGACGACCGTGATTGGGACGAAAGGGCAGAGCAAGTACGGCTCGGGACGACCTTATGGAGAAGAGAACTTGACTCGATATTTTGTTACTTAAGCCTCATAAATAAGTCTGTATATCCCAGAGGTGGTTGAAATATTTTATTAAACATATTAAATTGATCTACAACATACTGTCGTCAGCAGATCTTGATAGGATACATTTGTTGTTCTCATTCGGCAACGGCCGGAATGGTGTTTTTTTCGATGCCAGTCATCTACATGGCAAATATTTTCCTACTTTTCATGGAGATCCAGAGAAATGACCCGTATTTCTTTTGCCATTTACCAGTACGGCAGCTATGAGAACGGTATCCGACTCCAAAAAAGTTTCCAAGGTTGGGGAAACACATCTACAAAATATCACTGCTACACCAACTCGTCAGCAAACCTCCTTTCATGACTAACGGCAAGCGGAGGTAACATTCCAGTTTTCGTAAATCCTCTCGAAATGAAGGTTCGAGTTCGAAAAGAGCTACTGGTTGCTCAAACTCACACTCGAAAACAGCGGTTGTGGAACCTACTGACAAAAGCTCCTCCGGTCAGAAATTTTCTAGCAATGCCTGCGTCATATGTAAGTCCAACTGCGAAACAATTTTAGATCTCTCTCGGATGTTACGTTGGGCAGTCGTACGATAATTTGAACTGTACCGCCGTTGTCCCCGAAGACACTCCATTGGATGTAAATAGAAGCCAAGCCACGCAACGGATGTACACATATCCGGCAAGCCGATGAGAAACGGAAACAGAATTCGAAATACAAAACAAAAATGGAATCTGAATATTTCCCGTCTTCTTCATCAGGATCGGATATTGCACAACACAGTTGCAATACACATCGTACGAGTGCGAATTAATTCGCTACGTTCCTATAGAGGTTCGTGGGAGCAGCAGTGTAGTATAAACATTCGTCTTTCTAGACGAAGGCTCAGCTTTAACCATAATGAACGAGGATATTGCGGATGAACTTGGTTTGGATGGAATTGTTAGTCCTCTTTACCTCCACTGGACTGGACACCGCTGGAGACGAGAATCATGGATGTTTCTCAATCAGGAATCCAGAAAGGGGCTAAGGAGTTCAAGCAAAAAGAAGTATGCACAGTGAAGGGGCTCTAGCTCCCACACTTCTTGGATAACACTAACGTTTCCAGTGGAACTTTTGCCTTCTCAACATTACTTGCGTCATTTTTGTTAGTAGTACCTAGTTGAGATTTCTATGCCGGATAACACGCCTTGAATGTATTCTGGAGTGGCAAGCTCTAGAATACACGTGATCACAATGTAAGTCGGAAGAAATTTCTTTTACGAAAAATCCTCCGGCCAGAACTAGAATCGAGCCCGAACCCTCGGCATGATAATGTGGGACGCTACGGATATCCTGCTTTCGGGTAATAGCAAGATGACTATACATCGCTTAAACCGCTCGAAAAAACATGTGCATAAGAATCCAGTGTTGTTAAAAATCCTGAAGCAACAAGTTGAAGAATACCAAAGCAAAGAATGCATCTTGGCTTCGAAAAGAGCCCGAAATTTATCAGGTGTTTTGAATTTACCAATGCTCCCTTTGAAAATGCCAGTAGTAAAAATTAAGTCGTTTAGACAATCGACGTATCCGGGGAGTGTTGTGTGTTTCAGTCAGGATTGCTTCACTGCTCCATTGAACAGCACAAAGTTACTGTGAAATTAGCGCGTTTTAGTTCGCGAATTTTGATGAATCACCGTCGGGAAAAAGCTAAGCGTGGGGTTGCGTGAATTTTCACCGTTTCACGCCTCACTTGCACCGCCCCAACTGGGTACACGGCCCTTAACCGGAGATGCCAGCACCCGCCACCAGATGTCATTGGCATGGGCGAAACATATTAAGATGGTCCGAAAATGGGAATTCGGACCTGTACCTGGGATCATGAGGGTAATGACCGTGTCGAGAGGTTGACGACCAAGCTTGAAAAGGTATAAAGGGGACTTCAAAAGAAACCTTTGGACGGAACAGTCGAGTTTTTAGGAGAAAATAGGATATTTCGCGCGTGAAAAAAGGCGATTGTTCGCGCGAATAAGATCAGTAAAAAGATTGGTGAAAAGGAGGAGATCAATCCGGGGTTTAAGAGGATTGAGATAAAAGGTGTGATCGTGCGTTATCCGTTATCCGGAAATTCCCGGGAGTTCGCGATTTCCCGAAAGATGGCGAATAAAGATTGGAGAACTGTCCCTTCTACAACCGGAACATCGAGTCGTCGCAGCTCAGCTTCCAGGTGAGTGTAGGTTAAGGAAGTGGGTGGTAAGGCAACGTAGCCAAACGCGAGGTTTTCCCCCAAGTAAATAATAAAACGTACGCCGACCCTGAGGCATTTTTAAAGGAAGTTTCGTGCGTGCCACCGAGCGCCGAAACCCTCAGTTACAAATTGCTGAATTCACCTTTCCCGTCCCGTTGATTACTAGTCAATTACTGTTTGGAGTTATTGGAATTAAGTTTACCGGAGTCAAATAATACAAGAGCCATTTCATGTCTAACAACACTACAATATTTTTGTACCTTTGTATATCCAAAATGATTGAGCATTTCAAGCCATACATCAGCCTGATGATAGTAAGGCGGTACAGTTCTCAAGAACGATACATGTATATTCTTATCGGAGAAAGCAGCATCTCTTGATGATATTCCTGGAATACAGTATGGGATGCATTTTAGTTATATTACTTTACATTGTAGAAAAGTATACTCACCAATAATAGGAATTTGGTAGAATCCATTAGTGTAACTCACTGCTGCGGGCGATAAATCTCCAGTTGGTTCATGTGACACTACAACGGCGTATACCTGAGTGAGATACAAAAGTCGAATAAAAATTAGCATTTCGCTTTTTCTGAATAAATACAGGGTGCATTCAATAAGTTTCGAGACTATTGCTTTCCTCAGTATGAGAGAACGTGCCGACCGCCGTCCTATCGATGGAGCAAAGTAGTAAAGGATATCAGCTAATCAACTGCAGGTGCTCCCGTGGCCGAGTGGTTAGCGTCCCACATTATCATGCCGGGGGTTCGGGCTCGATTCCCTTTCTGGTCGTGGGATTTTCCGTCAAAAAAATTTCTTCCGACTTTCACTGTGATCACGCGCATTCTAGAGCTTGCCACTCCAGAATACATTTCAAGGCGTGTTATTCGACACAGAAATCTCAACTAAGTACTACTAATAAAAATGACGCATGTAATACTTATGTTGAGAAGGCAAGGTTTCAGTGGGAACGTTAGTGCCATTCAAGAAGAAGAAGAAGAAGAATCAACCGCACCAGCAGCGGTTACCTCTGATGTGGGCCAATCGCTAGTTACCGGCCAAATATCTTTCGAACTCTATAAACTAACACAGAAACAAGGATCTAATCGCTATAAGTTAGTTATCTTCATCGAAAACTCGCATATTCGACAATTTGACTTCTAGCATTCTGGCTGGTTCGTCACTCGGATTACGAAAAGTTCCAAGGAGCGTCTGAATAAAGGACAACAAATTTAGCGGCGATGTGTCAAGGTGTGTTTAAGGTCGTATTTCTAAAACTTTTTTTCGCTATACCGAAATATTTCAATTTCTTGTTCTAAGACCAATTCTGAAACTTTCTGAACGCACCATGTATAGTTCGACATGAACTATATAATAGAATGCTTTTATGAAACAATAAAATATATTATTTTGATCAAAAGCTTACCCTGCGCGAGATTAGATGTTTGCAGACATCTAAAGCTGTTTTAATAGGATTCTTATCGATGCGAATCGTTTTATCGTAGTATGTTACCCCTCTCGGAACATATTGTTGATCAAAATTCAGATGCTGTAAAAAAGTTAAAATTGAAAGCAATCTTCGAAAAACAAAAAAAAATCTACTAACCGCTATGACCATTGAGAAATGAGTTTCGCTATCGTTGTTACTTAAGACGCCTCCAATGTTGAAAAACGTGGGGTAATCGGAACCTGACTTTTGTGATGTAACATACTGATTCATTATCAGCATGACAATAGTTAACATAATAATGTAATCCATATTTAAATATGTTCGTCTCGCCTGGAATACAATACAATATTACTACATAAGTGCTTTTCAAGCTGTAATTTGAACCAAATATGTTTCGTGTTACTAGAGATCGACGAAGCATGAATCTAGGATTGAAACAGTAGTCATAAAAGCATGAAAGAAAAAAATGTCATCAATATATGCTCTGCCCAACCAGGTGATGATCCTGCTGCTTTGTGCTATTGTGAACAAACAATGCTTCAATTTATATTCTAGTGTGTAGGTATTGGTGACTACCATACACAGCATGGCTTCATATGTGTGTGTGCCAGCGCTGAGCGTAAACAAATGTTTTTGTATTTTTCAAGTGTCAAGCTTCTATAAGACCAGTTACATTTTCCGTTGTTTTAGTTGTTTCGATCAATAAATCTGGAAAATGTCGAATGGAAAAGTGCTCACAGAGAGAGAAGAAAGACAAATCGATGTATTTCACCAAGAAAATGTTGGTATCAGAGAAATTGCTCGTCGGATTGGACGATCTCATCAAGTAGCGCTCAATTATTTGGCTAATCCTCAAGGATACGGTAAGAAGGAGAGAACTCCACGTAAATTGAAGCTCTCTGACCGGGATGAGCGAGATGGATGGATGAGGACAGCTTCGAATACCTCAAAATCGCTTATGCAAAACAAACAATAAGGTGGAGGTTCGTGCATGGTTTGGGCGGGATTCTGTGCAGCCGGAAAGCTCAAGATAGCTTACACATTATTCAAGGATTACATACATGTTCTGGAATCCTTTCCCCTGCCGTTTTCCCGTGGATATCGTCACAAAAAATTCACATTCCAGCAAAACAATGCTACTATTTATACCAACAAGTAAACTAAGCACTAAGGACTGGCCGGCTTGCTCTCTAGGCTTGAATCCTGTTGAAAATCTTATTTAAGCACAATGAATAAACAAACAATTCTTTTGAACGAAATTGGCGTTAAACATACCTCATCCTAAGCATTCAACAATGTATGAATGTATGTTGTTGAAATTCAAACTGTTTGTGTTGCAAAAAAGTAGAATCAGGGTGGTCTTTTAGAAGTTGGACAGAGTAGAGGCATTTGTTGTTAGAATCGGAATTATAGCGTCACCAGAGCAAACGCGTCGCAATGATTATTGTGAAATGTCGTTGGATGAACTGTTGAATTATCATCAGGGCATCACACTGAGACGATTTGGAGAAGGTCTGATCATAGACAGAAAACCCGAAAATGACAGAAATGCAACGGCAGTTGATCCTGAAACTCATTCGAAAGTGGTTGTTGCGGTGGAACATTCAGCTCAAAGACCCCTTGTACAGCCATAAAGTAAATACGGCAAAACGTAGACGTAGATAACGTATGAGGAGAAATGTCAGTAGGTAGCGATAATAGCAACAAATTAAAATCTATTGTTATCATTTGATATAGCGTGAAATTAAATCTTATAAGGTGAATTGAAATTGTATTTTTCTAATTTTTTGAACACTAAATTTATAGTAGATTTCAGAGAAAATCAGCTAAAATTTATATTGAATTAACAACGCGACCGAGAATAAAAAATCTATGTATGAGACTAATTGTGAGTAGAATTAAATAATATAACCTGAATTGTATTCACATTTAAAATAAATATTGCAGCTGTGAGCTAATCTCACCTAAAAGAAACGAGTAGCTTCAAGGAACTCAGAAAGAAAAGTTCAAACAACAGTGGTAGCTCTTTTCAAATAGAATCAGAGGGTTGTTTTAGAGATTTCTATGAACAAGTAATACCACAGTAACGCGATCTGAAGCTCCATGAGAAATATTAATGACTAAAATTTTATCCCTTGTTCGTTTGACAAAGTGCCTCGGAAGACATAGCAAATAACATAATAACTGTAAAATAAAAAAAGGGCGAATTTCCCGAAAAGGATCCCCGTTTGACAAACAATTTTTAACTTGTTCTTCTGTAGAAGCATTGTATCAGTTTGATCTATTTTAGTGAATCTATGACTTACGTTACCAAGAATCATGAACCAGGAAATTCATCTGAAGGCACTACAGAAGAAGATGCCTTTCAATTTATAGCAACATTGAAATGGATTCTCATTAAATATACCAAAAAATTATCCAATTCTTTTGATTCGTTATCTCGATTTTTCGAAAACTCGAATGGCTGAAACAAAACTTGATCGTCAAGCGCATCAGTTACTTCGATGTCATTTGAAAATAATTGTGAATAAGTGTAATTCGTATTTTGTTGGAATTTTTCAAACACGTTGGTTTAGGCCTAATTGATTGAAGTAGCATTCATCCGGACAATAATGAGTCGTGTACTTGCATAGTCCAGTTCTGGTGTGCGTTTTCATTTTTTAAATTTAAATATACCGCCACAGAATTCATCAACAATGATAAAAAATCGATACATACTTGGAAGTTTTGCTGTTTTGAATTGATTCCGATCAAAAGCGTTATACATGAGATTATTTTGAATCAACATATACACGCCCTTGTCAATACACCTTTCGTAAAAGCCAGTACATTAAGTCTTTCAATAGTTATTATGAATATATTGACGATCCTCGAAATTTCTCTCGATGTTAAAAAATCTTTGGCAAACTCATAATTTATCGCGCTTTTTATCACAACTCTTAACTATTTTCATTTTCGAAAACTTAATGGTTGAAGGGCATTACAATATTTAAAGTTATACGACGGGGAATGTTTTGTTATTGAATGATTTGTCCATTAAATCCAAGTGTGTTATTATACTAACGCTGTCTGTTATTCTATACGCCAATATTCACTTATAACTCCGTTTAAAATAAATTTAGTCACTACATAGCAAATAACATAATAACTTAGCAAAGGTTGTCATCTCAATGCAAAAATGATAACGAGTTGATGAAATGCGCATGCGTCGCGATTACTCCCTCTGACTGGGAGTAATAGTTTTTACTGAACGGAAAGATGCTGTGATCTTTTAAAGTGAAAAGGTGCTCGTATTCTTCAGTTATTTTTACCAAAAAATGATTTTTCTTATCTTTTTGTTTAGTTGGTGCCTAATTCAACAGGTTTCAACACCATGGGCATCAGATAGTTCTTTTTATTAAAAATGTTACTTGATCATTGTTGTCTCGAAAATCAGCATGATCTCTCTATACAATAGTTTGAAACTGATCGCATGTACAAAACAGTTCTGTCGCATATGGACAGCTGTTGGAAATTTATTTGTCACAATCCATTTTCACAATGGCAAAATGAATATTTTGTAGTAGAAAAAAAAATATTTTTTATCCCTTTTGTCTATTTTAGGCTCAAAAGCATTTTAGCTGTAACGGAGCTGAATTTTAATCTTGTACATGTCACATGTTTATCATATCTATAATTAGCACATTACAGAGTGGCCATTTTTCGGCGTTAGAGTATTCCCTTCTATACCATTGGATATGGTACACATTCACAGTAGCCATTTAGGCGTAAGAGTTTTCTTTCTGTTCTTCCATTATCCAGTTAGACCGGACAGCGGAGACAGTTGATTGATCATTGTTGAGTTATTTATAGAACAACAGCCCGATGTGTCTTGCAGAGCAGAGCAGAGATGGTCAATGGGGCCCTGAGTTTTGAACTCACGATCGATCGCTTACTAAGCGAACGCGCAACCAATGTGGCTACGGAGACCCCAGATTTTATCTATGTATTAGATCACTCCACTTTCAATTAGGACAGTAGAAACAAATAAATTCTAGTTATAAATATTTTAAATTCAAAAGATAGTCATGAAAGCTATGACGACTTGAGGTCTGTTTGAAGCGTACATAAACACCAAATTGTAGCAAAAACATGGATTATGGTTCTGGAAGATCGTTGATTAATTGTGATATTTAACAACAGAAAAACTCTTTTGATCTAAGTGGCCAACGTGAGCAATATGAAATGTGAGATTCTCAGTAATATTGAGAGCACTTTAGAAAACATACAACCGATTTCGTTCGACAATGATCATAAAAATTGATATAAGAGAATAAGGAGTGGTGTAAATCCGGTTCCGAATCGGTTACAGAAAACGGACAGGTAGTTCTTAGTATCATTCTGACGTAGGACTACGTCTAACCTTTCAATATAGGAGCCCATTTCAATATTTCGATGTCAAAAAGTGTTCAGTATTAGAACGTTAATACCTCTTCAATTAATTGGTGGATTTTGATTCCAAGTACACGAATTAATAGGAAATATCCTCAGCAATTTGTTGTATGCTCTACATTGCGATTTTTCAGTTCATATAGAGCACAAATTGACGAAAATTTAAAGAAACAAATCCCTACTTTCCCATACATTTTATCTGCGCTACCGCAGCAAACAACTATTCATTACAAGCAATCACAGGTACGGGCGAAACGTAGGGACAAGGAGAAGACGAGTGGGGAACGCAAAAGAGATTATGTATAAAGGCGGTCGCTACAACGTAGACAATATCACTATATAAAGAAAGCGGTGGTTGTGTTTGGCCTCATCATTCCACTCCGACCGTCGACAGAGACGGACGTGTTTGAAACTCCATTCATTACCTGATTTTTGAAAAGCTATTTATTTCTCTTTTCAGATTGTCTACCTGCGTTTCATCAACTACCTCTCTGCCCCTGAGGACTACAAATATAGGGGAAAACCCGGTCAACCGACCCAGGCATATCACATGGCAAGGAGCCAATATTAAAAAGAAACCGCTATGCTTTATTGGATTGCCATACCGAGGAGGAATCAACTACAGAGAAAATTAATGTTTAGAAAAAGGTGAAAGTACCACCTTATTTCACAACATCGAGAGACATAGGGACTTTGAGGTCTGAACTGCTGGCGTTGAAATTGCAGCCAGTTTCTAAAATATGCAGCATCGGCATTAAAATTACTAGTCCCACTCTGGAGCCATACAAAATAATTAGATCATACCTGAAATCAAAAAATCATGAGTTTTACACTCACGGTACCCCGTCTGAAAAACCATTTAAGGTGGTGCTGAGAGGTCTTCCTGCTATTGAGTTGGAGGATATTAAAAAGAATCTGGAACAATCACACAATATTCATCCGTAGGCTGTATATCGGATGACTCGGCATAAAACACCAGACAATGGGTATTCCAATGTCTTATATCTTATCCATATCGAGAAAGGATCAGCCAACATAACTCGCCTGAGGGAAATCAGTACTGTCTTTACCATCTCGATACAATGGGACCGATACAAAACTCAACATCGGGATGTAACGCAATGTTCGAATTGCCTTGGTTTCGGACACGGAACAAGAAACTGTCACATGAAAACTCGTTGTGGCAAGTGTGCTGCTAACCACCTAACAAGCACTTGCAGCCTTCCCGAGAAAGAACCTCGCAAGTGCGTTAACTGTGGCGAAAGTAACCAAGCCACCAGCCATAGCTGTACAGCAAGCCGGAAGCAAGCTACTGATAAAACGCAGAATAGGAAGAAGGTTCCAGAACTTACTGACAAAGAGTTCCCTCCAATAGTTTCTCGTACGATTCCTGTTCTTCCTCCTCTTCCACTTCCTACAGGTCGTCCCCAAACGGCCTATTCTAGCGAAAAGCACAAAAAGGAGCAACCGAGCTATAGTAAAGCGTTGCTTCTTAAAAACGATATCATCAAGCTAACACGAAGGCAGTCGAAATACGTCATCGGCAGGGACATTAATGCTCGACATCAGTCCTGGGGAAACCAAAGGAGGAATCAAAATGGAGTGACTCTAAATGATGATCTACAGTGTGGGCACCACAGGATTCTTAGTCCAGCGACTCCCACTCGCATTTCTCGTTCTGGAGTACATTCCATAATTGATTTCTTCATTACCAACATGGGTCGCCACATCGGTGATCCTATTGTCCTTAACGAGTTGAGTTCGGATCACTTCCCAGTGATGGTTGAATTGGGAGTGAATGTCGTAGTCAGGAGGCCACAATGTAGACGGGACTATCATCGTACGAATTGGGTGGAATTCCAGCAGCTTATTGACAACAACATTGATCTCGATCAGCCTCTTGAATCTCCCGAAGATATCGAAGCAACAGTCAGCTCTATTCAAACTGCAGTTATTGAGGCTCGCCAAAACCACTTCCCAGAAACGATTCTGGTGAGTGACTCTGTTCAAATAGATTCCATTACTAAATATTTGATTAGACTTCGGAACCTCTATCGAAGGCAGTACCAACGTACTGGTATTCGAGAGAGGAAACGATAGTATAATCAGTTAACCAAGGTTATCCAGGCCAGAATGATTGATCTCCGTAACAAAAAAAAGATAAGTGGGTAATGTCGGAGACATAACCGGAGTGACGTAGGACTATACAAAGGGGACAGCTTTTGTTAAATATATATTTTAAATATATTGTTTTATTTTCTTCTCCTACGTGAATACCTACCTATCTACCTGAAAAATGGATTAGTTTACTGTTTACTCTTTATGAATATGTTGATGGTTTTGAAAAAAACCTTTGGTGTTGTGTTTTAGTTATCACTCGATGTTCCCATCTTGTTCGGTTAAACCTTCCTGTTTAGCTATTGCGTTTGCCACTCGCCACAGCTTTCACAGTTGGAAAATTTCTTCCCATCCAGCTTGTGACATATTGTTCAGTAAATTACATTTAATGCGACGTGCCGGAGAAACACTTTGCCACTCACTGAAACTAATTGTTGCCTTGATGAGCGCCGAACCGAAGCTGCTCTGTTCTTGATGCGGGTTTTCTGATTGTCGTGAGCAGCTTTGCAAGCCAACTCGAGCACTCCGACGGCCGAAACTCTATAATCGCTGTTAGGTATACTGGTGCTCCGGCACCAATCCGTTCGGCCTAGTTACCCTTGCGGAGCAATCAGTGAATGCGACCAACAGGGAACTGGAGACCTGCACGGTTCGAGTGAGACTATGCCTTTCCCTTAACTTGTCCTCCTTTGTTACGTCCACGATGCCGATGCCGTACAACCACACGGGTTTACGGTTTGAAAGAAAATAAGATATTTTTTGGGGTCCGCGTGTTTTATACTCTAGCGGTACACACTCACAGGATAGAATCAAATCGGCAGTCTCAGTCGGAGGGGCGAGTCCAACGAGACGAACGAATGAGCGTTAAAAGGGAGCGATGGCAAAAAAATACATTCAGTACGATTTGTTCGCTCGTTGGATTCACATGCAGGCGAAAAAGGGTCCTTTTCAGGATCACAAAATTATCTTCAATCTAAAGAGTTTATTGTTTTGTTATCACTCGATATCCCCATCTTGTTCGGCTAAACCTTCCTATTTAGCGATTTGTTGCCACTCACCACAGGTTTCACAGTTGGAAAATTTCTTCCCATCCAGTTTTGTGACATGTTGTACAGTAAATTACATTCAATGCGACGTGCCGAAGCGCCACTTAGTGTCGCATTGGAGGCGATTTTAACCTGTAATTGAACATTTGCGATGACAGTGGTACAGTGTCGACTTTCAATGTGGGGTCATAATTTGGATCTCTATGTTTACAAAAATGTCCAACTAAATAAGTCGCATTACATGTCCGTCCAATTAGCTAAATGTCGAACTAATTGTAAATTAATGTACTTTCAATCTGGAAACAATTTAAGAATTGGTGAAAATTGAATAATCAGGAAAGTCCCCAACTATCAATAAGCTCAGAACAACTGCCAAATTCACATACTCATCAGATCCTGGCAAACAAATTATGAAAAAATCAATTTGTGTTTTATTATTATTTTGGATAATGTTTTAGAAAGCATTGAACTGTATTTCCTAAACTCTTTTTTGGAAGGTTTAATGGCCCTGAAAAGCGCCTTGTTTTATGGAATGGTTCCAATTCAGAAAACTTAGTA
Source organism: Toxorhynchites rutilus septentrionalis (assembly GCF_029784135.1). Classification (NCBI taxonomy): domain Eukaryota; kingdom Metazoa; phylum Arthropoda; class Insecta; order Diptera; family Culicidae; genus Toxorhynchites; species Toxorhynchites rutilus. The sequence continues at coordinate 201,681,263 of NC_073746.1, read as the reverse complement.
CTCGTGGTTTTGAAAAAAACCATTTCGAACGCCCTCGATGCTGCCTTGTTCTGGATTTGCCACCAAAGCAGTTTGTATAAAGAACAAACTTTTTTCTTCTGCTACCTGATGCCGTTTTGCGATTGCGTTTGCCACTCGCCACTCGCTGCAACTGCCTGTTGTCTTGATTTCCACCGAACCGAATGTGTTATGTTCCGAATGCGGGTTTTCTTATCGTCGCGAGCAGCTTTGCCAGCTAACTTGATCACTTCGGCGGCCGAAACTATATAACGCCGGCTAGGTGGACTGGTGCACTGGTACTAACGCGCTCGGCCTAGCTACCCTTGCGGGGAACTCCAGATCAACACGGTTCGAGCGGGATTTTGCCTTTCCCTTTACTTTTCCTCCTTTACCATGTCCAGACATGGCTGCTTGGGTTGGTTTGTTGATGTGTTGTGATGCGAACCGATGTGGTGTACGGTTTGAATGAGAATGATCGTTACGGCAGCGGAGCGGGGATTTTTAAGCTGACTGGCTGGCTCGAGAATTACGCATGTGTGAGACTGCGACCAATGTTTCGTTCATTTTTTTTCTTTTTCCTTTCCAATCGTGCTTCATTGTATTTCGCTGCTGCTCCAGTTGCCCGTTTTGGTCGGTACGATTTGAGAAGCACAAAATGGACCAATCAAAAATGGGCACATAGTACATTTTGACAATGCTTGATATTTCACAATTATTCAATTATTTATCTCAAGAAAAATGAAATGTTATTCGTTATGATAGATGCATAGATATATTTCCTATCAATTGATGCAAAAATCTTTGCGATCTATTGAGAAATGCTCGAGTTATAAGCGTTCCAAATCTTGCATTTTTTCCTACTTGTTCAGTGCCTAGATTTCCATTTCACCCCCTATATCTTCCGGTTAGACGTAGTCCTACGTCAAAAGTTCGCAAAAGATATTAGTAAACTTCCGAACAACTCCAAGCCATGTTGGAGGCTCGCTAAAATTCTCAAGACCAAGTCTAATCCTATTCCTCCTCTTCTTCAACCTGACAATCCAGAACGATTGATAACACTTGCCGAAAAGACTAATGCAATTGGCAACCATTTAGCTAGTTCACACAATCTTGGCCAGAACATTACAAGTCCATTTGACACCCCGGCGAATGATACTGTTGAGTTGAAACATCTTAGTAACAACTTATATGAAATTATGGCTTCTGTCTTCAACAGATGTCTATCACTAAAACCCGGAAAAGATCCTTCTTCTTCAAAGAGCTATCGACCAGTTAGCCTTCTTCCAGCATTTTCGAAAGTATTCGAAAACATTATATAAACGCGCATTCTTGCTTTTGCAGATGAGCACAATATATTTTTGGATGAGCAGTTTGGATTCCGAAAAGGCCACTCTACAATTCACCAGCTTCGTAGAGTATACAATATAATCAGACGAAACAAGCCAGTTTCAAAATCATCTGCCATGGCACTTCTTGATGTTGAAAAATCATTTGATAATGTTTGGCATACTGGTCTCATTTACAAGCTTCAGAACTTTGGTTTTCCTACATACTTGATAAAAATTATCAAAAATTATCTTTCTGATAGAGCGTTCAATGTTTCTATAAACAATATTTCATCAGATAAATTTATTATGAATGCAGGTGTTCCTCAAGGATTCATTTGGGACCAGTTCTTTTCAATATCTACACTTCAGATATTCCCGCACTCCCATCTGATGGGAAACTGTCACTATTTGCAGATGATATTGCCATTATCTACAAGGGCAGAAGTATCACAGAACTAAGATCTAAACTTCAAAGAGGGTTAAACGCTTTGTCTGGATATTTCAATAATTGGAAAATATGTATAAATGCAGCAAAGACACAAGTCATATTGTTTCCTCCATCTCCAAAGCTCAAAATATGACAGTCAGTCTTAATGGCATTAGTATTGAATGGTCTTCAGAAGTAGTGTATCTGGATCTAACTTTCGATCGAAAGCTTACCTTAAGAGCACACATTGACGAAACAGACACAAGATGCAACATTTTAATCAGGTCATTGTATCCCCTGATCAATAGATACTCTCGATTATCTCTAACGAATAAACTTGCAGTATACAAACAAAAAATATTTCCGGTTATCGCATATGCGATGCCCGTTTGGGAGTACTGTGCTCCAACACACAAATTAAAACTTGAACGCATACAAAACAAAGTTCTTCGTATGATTCTAAACTCTCCTCCCAGAACGCGAAATTCAGAGATACATCAGTTGGCCGGGATTAAAACCTTGGATGAAATTATCAATAATAATTGCATGAAATTTGAACAGAGTTGCGCTCTCTCAATACACGGAATAATACAAAATCTGTATGATTATGCTACCTGACTTTCTAGTCGTTACCTTTCAAGGTAACGGCTTTGGATTAGGGTAGATATATTTATCTCCAGTTAGAAGTAGTTTAAGTTGAGACAATGTAAATAATTTAGGGAGGTTATCTTATAAGTTAGATTTAGGTATAAAAAGGTAACAAAAAACTAGAAAAGTTCAGGCATGATTTGACAATAGGAATATGAAACAAACGGATAATGTGTATGATGAAAAACTTTACAGAACTTGACATTGCAATTTAAAGATGTAGAACCCTAGTTTGATCACTTGAAATGTAGTATTATATTATAATGTAAACTAAATTGAGAAATAAAACGAATTTAAGTGAAAAAAGTACTTGGCCTCATTCCGCATGCCGCACGTCAAGCAGTGAAGACGCAGATTGCAGATCGCAGATTGAGCACACGAAATCGAAGCATTCTTCGTGAGCACACCGAGGACACCGAGCGAGGGATCGAGTGCCTGGAGGAGTTGAGTGGAGTGGAGGAGTAATTGGCGATCTAATACAAAACGTAAACGATCGGTGAGACATCTGGATTTTGTTTTTGAACTAAGAAAATGATGATAATGTAGCCTAAAACTCAAAAACAAATCACGTATATTTTACTTCCGGGGTTTCCAAGGTAGTTCTCACATGCAGGAACCATGCATTTTTCAACTTGTTTTGGATTGTGCTCTCGAATATCCTTTTTTGATTCAACCACTGTCAATATTTATACAGTTTTCACTACTAAAAGAGGTAAGAAAATAAAATGTTATATATAAAATGGCGCAGAATTAAATTTCTTTCAAGCTCATCGCATTCAAATAATTTTTTATGATTGTAATATTGTAATTTATAGAAAGAACCACAAATCTTCCATAAGCTCACATTGCAAAATTTAAAGCCATCATCACTTTCACCGCAGCGCAACCTAGGTGTAGATTTTAACGTTAGAACGTCAATTGAAAGGTAAAGTTTTCACCGCGGGCCTTTATCAAGGCTAGAGATAGATGAACTGCAAAAGTTGAATGTCCCTATAATTTAAAACTTTACCCTACCTTATTTCGAAGTATATGCAGATTGTTTATGCAATGGGATACCTCAAAGGGAAGAGAGAGGAGTCTCTGATGAAATGTGAAAGGGAGCCCAATCGTCCACCGAGGTGTATTGAATTCGAAGCGTCGCATCGGATGGAGGAGCAGCTCATCGTATTTCGAGGAGTGATGGAGTTGAGCTTTCGATTACATATAATGCTGGTGCGTGTTTTGGAAAATTTACATAAAAAGTGAGCTGTCTTGTAGGTTTAGGCATTTAAGCACGATATACCGTAATTTCGTCTGGCAGGCTGAAACATACATTACCCTCCACTCAGAGCCCCCGCAGACTGTAGACTGATTTGTCGGCCGATAGTTTGGTTGGCATCCTAATCAGTACGGAGAGGTATGAATGTGCGCACATTACGCCGATTGACAGAAAGTCTGTAGCATGCGGGGGCTCTAATAGTTTCATGGCAGCGTCAGTGTGTCCAATCCTGTATTTCTTAGGCTTTATCGTTAGGTATGAAGTGTGGCATGCCGTTCAATGATACCACGCGGTAAATATACATTGTGATAACCTTGTCACCAAGTGTTTTTTCGCTGTTGGATGAACAGAAACGCCTACAACATGTGCGTCGCATTTTAGTGTTTAGGTGAAAATATGGAAAAGCCAAAAATGGTCGTAATCTCTCTCGCTCTTAATCTTCTGTGCTAGAAAGTGTTTGGAGTTGGGATAAATATATAAGCAATTACTGACGTTTGTTTTTTTAATTGTTCAAATTTTTATTTCAATGTGAAGTTTTTTCGTTACAAAATTACATTACGTTTTCATTCACCTCTAAATATTTTCCAAGCTAGAGATGTCTGTGATTTTGCTAGCCCTATTAATGGAATTAACATATTCGAGCGAATTTCTCAATAATCCTTTTCACTTCGTATAATTTATATATTGTAATAATGGTTTTAATAAGTCCTCACATGATCATTGTTGCCATCTTTCTGATATTTCTGTTATCTTGTGTTGCATTCTTGGCCATGCTTTCCCTACTCAAGGATATTCGCATGATGAGTACAGCATCACCTATTCAACTACCTGACAATGAACAGTTCGCTCTATCTGCCCGCTGTATAGTGTGTATTAATTTCCTGTGTTGTATCTTCGCGATCACTATCAAGTATAAACCACTACGATGTTGTGTCATACATGATGCCAGTTGTGTATTGGATGTTTTCGTTCGATTCCCCGATAATGTACCTATGGTTGAGCTCTAGATGTGAATTCTTTCGAACATTCACGTTTTCTTACCGAGCGAAAGTTCGTGGGTTCAATCGCAGAACTCTTCATTGATTGATCTTTACAATTTCCATTTGGCTCTTTAAAATTTCTGTTCACTATAAATTTCTTATTACTTTTACCTGAGACGGGGCATAGGTGTCGTACTGGTCGGAATTATTTTTACTTGCAAAAGTACATACATGTAAGATCATGAAAAAAAACTTTTTTAATTTTTTTATTTGTGAACTATATATATATATATATATATATATATATATATATATATATATATATATATATATATATATATATATATATATATATATATGTATTAACTTAATATTGTATTTTAATGTGATGTTTTATATAAAAAAAAGATTTTGTAGCTTGAGACACTTATGCGACATGTTCATAGACATCAAGCTTCGTTTAGGAAAAGCATAAACTAATACTTGGTTGAGTAAAATATATGATCAGCATGGTATCTTGTTGTGGTGGTTGACAGCAGACAAACGACCAGAACGGTAAAAAATATAGGAGGTTGTGTTCAAGACACGAACGTATTGTTGACGTAGAACTACGCTGTGGTTGATTCAAGTCGTTTGTCTATAACTGCGGATATCACTTCATATTTTATTCTAGATGCATTAGATTGCTACGAAAATCTTAAAATAACCGTTTTACCGGTTTGGTCGCCCTGAAATGTTTTTTTTTATTGTAGAATCATTTGACGATAATTTATTTATTTATTTAATTCACAAATACAACAGGCTACACATGCCCTAATGTATGATATAAAAAACTAAAACTAAAACTATTTTTCACTAAGCCTACTAAAACTAATACATAAGAAATTTCAAATTATGTAAGAGCAATAACATACAATTTTTTGAGGGACGAAGTGAAAGATGACAGTCAAAACAGGAGCTACAACGTTTAAACACACGGCACATACTAGTCACAGGTTCATGGTATCCGTAATTTGTTCGTGTTGAGGAGATGTAGAGAAAATGACGAGAACGCATGTTACGACGATTAACATTAAAGTTGATTAACCGGAGGAGCTCAGGACAGTCGATGTTAGCGGTAATTAAGTCCGAAGTAAATAGGGCCTTGGCAACGTTTCTCCGTGAAACTAATGAGTCAAGCCCTATTAGTTTACATCGATCCTCGTAGCTAGGAAGATTTATTGGGTCATTCCATGGTAAATTGCGTAGTGCGAATCGGATGAATTTCCGCTGGATCGACTCAATTCGATGAACACTATTTTGGTAGTACGGCGACCACACCACACAAGCATACTCTAGAATCGAGCGAACCAACGAGCAATAGAGAGTCTTGATACAGTGCACGTCCTTGAGTCGCTTTGTGACGCAGAAGATAAATCCAAGTGTTCTGGACGCTTTGGCGATGATATAGGATACGTGGTCGCGAAAAGTGAGTTTCGAATCCAGCATAACGCCGAGGTCCTTAATGGTACTGACACGATCCAATGTAACACCATGCAGCTTATATTCGAAAATTATCACACCATTCGGCGAAGATGTTGAGATGCTGTTGTAAAATCTCAGCATCTCCGATGCAGTTCACTGGGAGGAACAATTTGAAGTCATCTGCATACGAGAGTTTGAGACACTTCAAACTGAAACTTATATCGTTGAGATACAGTAAAAACAGGTAAGGACCAAGGTGACTGCCCTGAGGAACACCAGATGTTACCCGAAAAGGAGTGGATATTGTGTCGCCTATTTTCACTGACATAACGCAGTCAGTGAGGTAGGAGTGGAGCCATTTCAAAAGTGGACTGTTGAAACCAACACGATGAAGCTTGGCTACTGCGATGTCGTGGTTGATAAAATCAAACGCTGCAGAGAAATCTGTATATACCGCATCAATTTGTTTTCTCGATTCCAAAGAGCGGATGATGTACGATGTATATAGAACGAGATTAGTGGCAGTTGATCTTTTGGGCATGAAACCATGTTGTTCTTCTGCGATGTAGTTGTTGCACGCAGGCGATATGAAGTCCAGAATTATTATCTCGAATAGCTTGGAGTTACGGAATAAGTTACTCAACGGTATCGAAAGGCTGCTAGAACACATCTTCAAGACGACAGACGGGATACTATCGGGTCCGGGATTTGAAGATTTTTTCAATTTTTTACAGGCATCGTGTACAATAGTTGCATTGATCGCGGGATAATCTCTGACAGATGACAGGCTGGGTACGTTGTTCATAGCTGCATATACTTGATTGCTAGTAAGATTTTCGTCGACAAAAACTCCGCTAAATTCGTTTCCGGAACAACTCGCAGATACCTTCTCTGGTGGCAGCCACATCATTATCGCGCATCATCGTAGTAGGCAAACCAATCTCTTTCCTCTGGCTGTCAACATAACTCCAGAAACCTCTTGGGTTGACACGCAAATTCATTTGTGTACGATTTTGATAAGCAACATACGACGCATTGTTCAATCGTTTGTAATTTTTGTTCGAAACTGAATACCGGTTTTTCCAATAGTCACAGCGATATTGAGAAAAAAATTTCAGGTTGGATTTTTTAATTGACTTTAGTCGTTTCAAATTACGATTTGTCCACGGTGGAAAGGGCGTTTTACTAGTCATCCTTTTGGGAACGAACTGCTCAATTGCGTAAACCAACACATTTGACATGGATGATGACGCTTTGTCTATGTCATTATCGTTCAAAATTTCATTCCAATCTATACTTAGAAAAAAACGGTTCATTGACGAAAAGTCGGCCTTGCGATAGTTGTAATGAATTAACTCCGTAGTGTGATCGAAAACAAGCGGTGGACTAATGGATACAGAGATCAGTAGTGGTGGATGATGACGGCATAGTTTCACCAAAGGGGCGCGAGCTTCAACCACTTCCGTCTTGAAAACGATCTCTGCACTACTAAAACATAGGTCAAGAATATGGTTGTTGTCGTTGAGGATGCTATTCATTTGACATAAACCGGCGGTGCTAAGGCAATCTAGCAGACACTCTGTCAATGGATTTACAGATGAATTGGAATAATCTGGATATAGATATTTCGATGCACTTACAGACCAAGCGATGCCAGGCATGTTGAAATCACCAAGCAAGAGGATACTGTCATTCATCTCCATTTGTTCTGTGATCCAGTGAATAGTCGAAATATGCTGATTAATAACCACCGAGTCATTGGTACGATCAGGAGGAATGTAAACAACACCAAGGTACATCGTTCGATTATACAATGAAATAGCTGCCCATATTTGCTCAACAGAACGGCCGGCTGGAGGGAAAATTTCTCGTGATACGAATTTTGAGTTTACTGCCAACAAAACTCCACCGCTAATAAGTTTACTACTATTTTCAATGGATCGATCTAAGCGATGCATCGTATACGCAGAACCGAAAATTTGTTGTAACAATGTGTTATTGTTGAGCCACGTTTCTGTGAATGCGAACACATCATAAGAGGCATCGGAACAGGCTAGGTAATAGTCTGCAATAGTACTGTGCCGCCGACGTTCTGATAGTAAAGCAGAAGTTGATTATCTACACCAGCGAGGTTCTCGGTGGATTTACATATTGCGGTGGTGGACGAGGGGCTCTTCGAGGGAGAGCTGCTGCATGCTGCATTTCTAGGTTGGTTGGTGGTAGCAATCGAGCAGGAGATCCGATTGGAAGTTGTTGATATTCGTCTTGGAATTTGTGTTAGTTTTGTGCTAGAGGAGTGGTGGGGTTGTGACGAGCCCGTGTTGCTGATCGTTCTAAAAAAGGATTGATCGAAACACCAGCAGGCCAAAAGTTCTTGGAACATATAAAGCTTTCCAACAATTCAGGCACATTCAATTTGAATGACAGGAAGGTTATCGGTCTACTATCCTCTCTATTCTGACGTAGTAGTTTGTGGCACCTAACCAGGTTTGGTTCACACTTGCATTTTTCAGAAACATATAATATTATGTTCTCACATGTTTCATGAGGCAGGAAACGAGAGATATAAAACCAGTTCGCGTGTTTCGCTGGAGGAGCAACGAAAAGCGGAGGAGGGGTTGTCGTGGGTACGTTTTTCGCAATATTCGTGATACAAGATGAATTTCCAGAGCTAGCTACTAACCCTTGAATTCTCGTCGATTGAGGTGTAGGGTGGTGATCACTCAATATGATCTGCTGACGTCTTGATTTGGGTAGTTGTGTGGTGGATGCTGGAACAGTAGAACTCGTTGAGGCCACTGGGCGTTGGCTATAAATATTGCGAGGCTGTGATGACGCTGACAAAATAGCACCAATCCATTCACGTCGATCGTCTTTGGCGGGTCTCTTATCTTTCACATGGTTGATAACAATTGGCGGGGGAGCTGGTACAGGTGATGTCTGCATAATGGAATCACAAATCAGTGGTGTAGTATCTTGCCTGGCTACGGCCGGACATATACTAGCAGGAGTCTTACCATTGACAGTGGACAAACTCGGCTGAACTGAGTTGTTGTTCCGAGTTCCAGGCGTGGTGGTTTTTGTACGTGATGAAAATAGAACAGGAGCTGAATGGGAGGTGCAAAATGAGCAGGAGAGCTGCTGCTCGTTCTATTACGCTTGCTAACGATGACATCAGCAGGGCGATCAGTATCGACGAGGAATGAATCAAACACTTTGCTGAATTCAAGCTGCATGTTATTAATTTCTTCCTCAAAGTTGCGCGAGTCATGTTGTATATCATTTGACCGAGACCCGATGTGGTTACAGCAGCTCGAGCGTGGCAGATTTTGGCCGTATGCACGACAGAGGGAGCGAGTCACATCAACTTGTGCATAAATAAGCCGAATGATGGACGAGAGGCGTTCGTCTATTTGGGGTAACACTGTAGATTGCTGATCGATGCTGTCTTTGGAGTTGCGACAGTGTAAGCACAGCCATTCTGCACCGGAGCAATCGCGAATTATCTTCTGCTAGTTGCCCGAGGACTCCGGCGCACTTGAGATGGTACGGCTTGTCGCATTTCCAACAGGCGATTCTGCTGCTTCGAGCAGATGCTGTAAAGCAAGGGTTTGCTTCGCGTCTCTTTGCCATTCTCACACACTAAAGAGGTGAAATCGGGTATCACAACTGAGATTTTATTTTTTTTGTACGCTTTAGATTGGCTTGGCTTCAGTGTTTGGATTTCGATCAAAATCGAATGATACGCAATGTGTCATGCAAGTAAACTCTCACGAACATATAACCAAATATGAGAGGATCATTCAGATACTTGTATTAATGTCAGTAATCACTTGTGTAACATTTAGTAATTAAACTAAGAGAGGAACGAAGACTGTTGTTTGCATATTCGAGCTGTATCAAACATGGCACACTACCCACTCTACATTGTTGTGTCGAATCGGTCCCAACAAATGGTGTCGACAACGATGCCGATATCGTGCCATTTTGCAATGATTTTGTCGACCTACCCTTCGTATTCGACAACCAATTAGGAGCCAAACCTGTGCCAATCTGGCACCGCGTCGACCGATTGAAAAACTGCTCGAACCTTATTATGGCGGTATTTGTTTTGAAGAAAGTTTAAAGTTTCCAAGGAATAAAAAAAAATTGCGTTGTTTACAAACATTTATTTTTCATACAATGTTTTCAAACTTAATACAATGCCACTAAAATTGAAAGCAAACATTTGCAGCGTTCATGTTGTCAGCAGCAAATCCCCGACAGGTGCAAATTTTCTTCGGAACTTTATCCACTCTCAGCTCAATTGTTTTCGTCGCATCTTGTGCTCTACAGCGACAGCAGGAGAATTCATCATCGACTATTGGGATTTCAGTGGATGGCTGGTTGCAGCAACTGCATAATGTTTCCTTATTGACACAGATCGAGTTTTGTCTTCTTCGAAACCACCTTCTCCGTCCTCACATCACTCCTACCCGATGATGTCTGCCGTTTGAAGAATTTGATGAAAACTGCACTTAAAGTTTCCTTCGATCGTTCGTATCGATTGCAACGGAATATTGCTGTGCCATTGAGAGTTTAAGGGTTTCTGAAAAATATGAGATAGAGGTAAAATGTTCTGTAGATCGAAAGCAATGAAACAAAATACTTCTGTTACCTGTCCATACTTCGATTGGAAGTTTTCTCTGTGTTGTTTTACCGAACAGTATTCCAATTGAGAATAGAATCCCTAAAACCGGCTGATATTGGGGACTGTTTCTTTAACACTTTCATGTTTCATGTTTTGACAGTTCAACGAGAAGGAGAAAAGCTATCGCTGCAATGATGCCTTTTCGCTCAGTATAAATAATCGCATACAATTATAATTGAAAGTGTAGACAGTGCTGCCTGTGGGGAGGCAAGGCGGGGTATGGTTCCAGCACTTTTGTAGCACTTTCCGTCGCTCGGTCCACTTTGTACCTATCACCGCTCGAAAATATAGGAAACTGGGTATTTTCGAAGCCTGCATACAAGTTTGAACCGCATATATCGTCGTCCCATTTTACTATAGCGAAACCCACTGCACAAACAAGTACAAAACAATAAATGATACAAGAAAAATTACGTCATCATTACGTCACCATTTGCGGAGAGCAGCGAATGGGAAAAGAGATAAAACGCGAGAGTTTTTGCTTCTCACTGGAGCGGTGTTGCTAGTAAAACTATGCGGTCTATATGAATATACACATTTCAAGGGATAGCGGCGTTAAAAATGGAAAATATAATCTGACTACCCTTCCCTTAGCCTCTATCGAGCTAAATAATCATAAAGTTTGCACTCTCTGAGACTTAAAAATCAGGATCTGCTACATTAGCTGAATATGAATCTTTCGCTATGCGTTGTCCGTACGATCCTGCTGTTTCATGATGCATGGAGAGGTCGATATGCATATGTTAGAGGCAAAGAAGAATATAAGCTTTCTGCAGCGAAAGCGTATATGATAGCTTTGCTTGCATGCTGGTGTGCAATGAAGTACGAGCCGATGTAGAGTTGTCTCGTTCTCTTTTGTGTCGTGATTTGCAGCACATAACAACAATAGAATACCGCTGGGGGAAATGTTTCCTGAAAGATCATATTTGAACGAACGATAGCGATTTTTTCAATGGGTGGATCATTTGGCAAACACTGCTTGGCTTGCTTGGCTTAAGCGGGTACAATGGCACTGTGTGACACTTGAACGATGTTGAAAACCGTAGTTAGTGATATTATCGCGTACAGATTCCGGTTGATATTATCACATATGTGTTTACAGGAATCGCGTTCTAATGATTGCACAATTTTTTTTAGCGAAAAGATTATGTTTTCGCAATGAAATTATTACTTATCGAGGAGCGTGTAGAAAAAGCGTCGAAATCAACTGATAAGATAGGTTGTTAGAATTGTTTGATGATTCAGTCTTGTGCTACATGCAGACAGCGCAGCTGTCATCCTTAGTGGAGAAAGTTTTCCTACCGTCATGGGAAACCAAATCACTGACAAAATTCCAGAACATTTATTTTCTTGGTGAGCTGACGATAGCATAGCTTGATGATTCCCCACACAATTGTGTAGCTCAAAACATTAATGCAATGACGTCAGTTTAATGTAATGATTGCAATGCCAGAGACATGGGTGAGTAATTTGGTCCCGTTCACAGCTCAATCCGAAACGAAGACATGTGATGACGCAAAACAAGGAAGAACAAGCGATATTCAGTGCTTTGAATACACTGCCCATGTTTGCATAGGAGACGTAACACCATTAGTGTTGGGGAAACGCATTTTTGTTGTTTTTTTGCTCACAAGCGTAACCATGCAAATTTCCAATGAAACAATCTGTCCAGTTGAAAGATATTATCGGCAAGAAAAGAGCCTAGGAGATTTTGCGGATTAAAACATTTTTTTCCATTTGGAAAACGCTTGCGTCTATTTATGCGGACAATAAATCGTTTCAATGAACATTTGTTCGCATAGCACGACGTAATTACCAAGTTGCTCTGTTTGTAGCGTTAGTATTTACATTTCTGTTAATATTCAAAATGTCTTCGCCGGTAGTTTCAGTTGTTATCGGATAAAATCAAAAAGGTTTTATTTTTTTTTTAGGAATTTTAGTAAAATGTCTAGAAAAGGTGCTTTGGATTTGTTGCGAGTCTGTGATATCACTTTTTTCCTGAATATTCTAGGATATGATACGAGCAGCAGGTTCGTGTTTTTTTTCAAATAATTGAATTTGTAAAGGCAATCTGCAATGTTGGTAATTTTAGCAACATGACATACCGATATCACGATCAATCGCATAAAGATGGTGGAGTGAGTTACACCAACGGTTTGCCTAAATGCTGAGTGTGTGGAATAATTCGATGTGGAATCCTAGGAGTTATAATGCTAAGAACCATTTTACTTAACTACTGATCTTATTGTTTCATCATCTATTCAAATGCAGAAATTTAGGTAATTATAACTCTACAAAACACAATTGCTTCACTTTATTCATCACAGTGCAGTGTACAGAAAATAGTAATTATATGAACAGCGTTTCAATGGTTTCTTATATTCATCTATTAGGAAACACTAAGTAATAAGACACCATCGTAACAAGCATGTTTGGGCTCTACAATGAATGTGTTTTAAATGTAGATTTAGCTTATAGCACAGAAAACTGACAATTGTTGATTTTCGAACAATGTATGAAAGCTGTATTGAACTACGTCTGTTATGCGGACAAACAGTGTTTGTTCGGAAACGTTTTTTCAAAATTGCTCAAATGTTTTCGAATAAAAAGTGTTTGTTTACATGTTGAGCAAACGTATTACATTGCGTAGAATGCATAACGGCGAAAAAGTCGATTTTGTTCATTTTGTCGCTTACGTCTCCTATTCAAACAAGGGCAGTACAGGACGGTACTGAAAGTTTGCCTTCCTTCCTTGCTTGAGACTATAATCTTCTTCAGTTCATTCGACTCTAACCTCCAAGAAAGCCCTTGGAAAACTTTATCCATCATGTTACTCCTCCACTCCATTGCCTTGAAAAAGGCATTCGATCCCTCGCCGTCCAGCTCGCCCAGCAACAATGTTGTTCAGTCGATTTCCTTACGAAGAATGAAAGTTTGCCTAGAGACGTCGGTTATTTGTTCGATTAATTCAAATAGGGTAAAGTAACTATCATTGTAATAGTATCTATTATGTTAATACGGGTGATTTTTTCACTAGTTTAGAGAACATATCTTATTTTTGAAGGCTCTAATATGATTTTTAATCATCAGAAATCTCTTTTTTTTTGTCGATTTTGGTACTTGATTCCATGCCAAACATTGTTCATTGATTGAAAAATTTAGTTTGAAAATTGTGTGTCCCATTGTTGCTTGCTTCTTAATGAAATTTTTATGTTGTGAACAGCCTGTTTTGATGCAAACACAGTGCAGACGCTAGCCAACGAGGAGCAGGCTGTTATTTTACAACCGGAAAGCACATAACAACAGTTCTGTTTGTGTACAAAGCAATAGCAAATCGTCTCGATATTGTTTTCGTTTATCTGCGTTTTAATCAGACCCTAAAATCGCTTTTGTGTATCTCCGTGTCGTGGAAGTTTACCGTTAACTAGTTTGTATTGTCGTACGCTTGATCGTGTTGTATTATTGCATCATTTATTAGTTAATTAGTTTCGCGAAAAGTGTTACTCGTAGTGTTGTTGTCATATCACACTACAAGGCTACTTTCCTTCTCGCAATTTTTTTTTCGACAACAGCGCCATCTGTTGACAAGCACCGGATATATATCAACATATTTCAGAATATCGCTAAACTTTATCCTAAGCTTCTTGCTCTGCGTAGTCTACCTAAAGGCTGATTTAGACGATGCCAGCCAGCGCTCTAGTTGAATTATCCAGTGAATAGAGAACATACACTCTGTTCAAGTTAGAGGCCAATTACTTGTTCGATACTGGTAAAAGTAACTTGAACAGAGTGTCTGTTCTCTGTTCACTGGCTACTTCAACTAGAGCGCTGACTGGCATCGTCTAAATCAGCCTTAAGGAAAAACCTAAGGAAAAGAATGGAAAAAAATTGCGCTGAATGTTGTGATGCAATCACGGGCATTGAATATGTTGTCAGCCGTGGTTATTGCGGCGCTAATTTCCACATGAGAACTTGCTCCGGCGGTGTCACACGTGGGTTGCTTTCCTTTTTCTCCACGCATAGAAAGAATCTGTTTTGGATGTGCGATAAATGCGCCGAACTTTTCGAAAACGCACACTTCCGAGCAATTTCATCTCGTGTTGACGATCAGGCTCCGCTGGTTACGCTTACTACTGCAATATCCGAGCTTCGCACCGAAATCTAGGAAACGCTATTTTCGGTCGAGAAGTGAACTACGCAAAGTTGAGCTACGTGATTTAGAGAGCTAATACAACTCTTTGAATGCCCGTTGCTTCAGCAGCTACATTCAGCGCACAGAAGCCTGTATTAAGCATAATCCCAAATCGTTTTGGTCGTACGTGAGAAGTCGAAAACAGACAAAGAGAGTTCCTCATCATGTCTCCTATAATGGAATTTCAGCCGAAACCCCACTCGAAACGGTTAATTTGATTTCGTCTTTCTTCAGTAGTGTCCTAAGAAAAGCCACAACCGTCTGAAACGTATCTGGACAGTTTGCCTTGTCATAATTTGAATATCGCGCCTTTCAACTTTTCTGCCGACAATGTGCTGAAAAAACTGCAAAGATGTAGCTAAAGGCGCGGGACCTGATCGTCTATCTCCGCTTTTCATAAAGAACTGTGCCGATTCGCTTACCGTTCCCATCACCATCCTCTTCAATCGTTCCATTAAGGAGGGTACTTTTCCAAGTTTTTGGAAAACTTCTACTGTTACTCCTATACATAAGACAGGCAGCATACACGACGTCGAAAACTACCGTGGCATCTCTATCTTGAGTTGCTTGCCTGAAGTTTTGGAAAGTCTCATCCACGATTCGCTTTATCCTCACGTACATCGGATAATTTCTGAGCAAAAGCATGGATTTGTGAGAAAACGCTCGACCCCAACTAATTTGATGGTCTATGTCTCCTCGTTGGTGGCCGCTCTGGGAAAACGGCAGCTACATCGACTTTACAAAAGCGTTTGACAGAGTTCCACATTCTCTCGCGGTGGACAAACTGAGCAGGATGGGCCTACCCGCTTGGTTGACTCGCTGGATTATGTCCTATCTTACCGAACGTCGTGCGTATGTGCGCATTGATGGAACAAACTCGGCCCCGTTTGAGATCACGTCCGGTGTCCCCCAAGGTAGCCACCTGGGACCACTTATATTTGTGCTGTTCGTCATCGTCCTCTGCCAGTCGATTAGTTCTTCGAAGGTGATGTTCGCCGACGATCTCAAATTCTACAGGGTAGTCTCCTCAATAGTTGAGTGCTATGCCATCCAAGCTGATATCGATGCATTACAAAACTGGTGTGAGCAAAACGGAATGGAGGTCAACATAAGAAAATGTAATGTCATCTCTTTCTGTCGGACAAGAACTACAACAACATTCGACTATAAAATGTCCACAACCAGTATCACTAGAGTCAGCGTTGTTAAGGACCTCGGTGTGCTACTCGATAGTAAAGTGAACTTTTCTATGCACATAGCAGCTACAACAGCCAAAGCATACTCGGTGCTTAGATTCTTAAAACGGAACACACAGGATTTTAGAAACATTTATTGCCTGAAGACACTCTTTTGCGCCCTGGTACGCAATGTACTGGAATATGGTGTTCTTGTGTGGGCGCCATACAACGCCGTATAGGTCAACCGAATCGAACGAAATCAACGGAACTTTCTCCGATATGCGCTTCGCTTGCTTCCGTGGAATGATCCCAATCTACTGCCGCCTTACGAACAACGTTGTGCTCTAATACATCTCCCGAGCTTAACGAGTAGAAGGATTCTGTTACAGCGGTTATTGATTTTCGACATTCTTAACGACAACGTGGACTGTTCAACACTGCTGGAAAACATAAATTTCAACGTTCCGACCAGAACAACGCGGCATGCAGTTTTTCTTCGTCTGCCGGTGCACCGTACTCTCTTTGAACTGAATAACCCGTTTGATGTTTGTTGTCGCCGTTTTACCGATGTGTCTATAAATTTTGATTTTGTTTTATCCAAGGACGTATTCAAAAATAGGATTAGTTAATCTATCTGTACGACCAATATCGAAGACAAGTAAATAAATAATGGTCTAGAGATAAAATGGATATTCGGTATCCTGCCTATCCGGTCAATATTTGGTATCCGGTTCGATACCGGATATTATAAAAAAACAGTGATTTTTCATTAACAGAAGATAAATCATAACCGGCAAATTGCTTATAATGAATTTTTCCACATTCCTCGTCAGCACACGCTCGTAAGTTGGCAGTGCATGTGGAGTGAAGATGAGTTCGGTCGTTGGCTACACACGATTATCCCTAAGGTCTCGACGAGTGCATGGTTCAAGGGATATCTCGGCTTATGGCCAATCATTACAATCTCGCCTTATGGCTAATCACTACAACCTAAACGCGCATCTTTATCGCATTGGGCTCACAGCAAACAATCTTTGTGATTGTGGCGATGGCTACCACGACATCGAGCATGTTGTCTGGTCGTGTATCCGGTTCCATGCTGCCCGCTCTCAGCTTTTCAACATTGAGGGCACTAGACAGACAATCGGTTATCCCCGTCTGGGATATCTTAGGTAGCCGCGACCTGATCTTCTGCTTCATCTATACCTGTTCCTCAGATACGCCGATGTCAACGTTTAATAATGTTTCCTCCGTTGTATCCCTGTATCATATCCCTCCTATCCGATCGATAAACTTTTACTTAGTCGCGGCAATACATACACATACTCTTTACAGATACACAGGTCGAAGGTTGTGCAGGCCACTGAACATACAACAAGAGCCAAAGGTTGTACCGCTCATGACAACTCTACACGAGCTGAAGATTGTACCGTCCAGTGACTATTCTACTCTGGATTCCTCGAGTCAAGAGAGATGCACCACGATTGATATGAGGTACAGACTAGGGGGGCGTCGCTGATTAATGATCAGTTGCACCCCAATAGGAAGTATCCCGTGTCGGCCACACATACAGAGTATCCATTAGAAAAAGGGAAATGTTTCTTTCTATCAAAACTTTTTTCTGTAGTAAAATGACCTACAGGAGCGTTCTTGGAATCAAATGAATGCTGATTGATAAGGTTAATTGGATTTACTATTGACTTGGTTAATAAAACATTGTGTTAATCTACAAAATCTTTTTAAAAAACGGAAAGAATCTATTTTATTCTTTTCAGTTTTGTTATCCACTACACCTATACACAAAACGATAGAAGCATTCAAGTATTGCATCTCAAAACATGAAGCTTTAAATGATGCTTTAAAATGATGTGTATCCCATCTTCATGCGTTGGTTTTTCACAAAGTTACAGCGTTTCTAAGATCACTTAAAACTTCGACTTCGAGCTCATTCCCTTAATTTTTGTCAAGTGTAGAATCAACGACATAGTATTGTATACTAGGAATAAGATTTAGAGGCATATTTTTATGTAAAAATCATTATTGAAGTATTAGCTGAATCCTATTAACATTTTTTTTCCATGTTACACCGACTATTACCATAATAGGTACACTTATTGCGAAACTTCAGGAACACTATTACCGTGATGGGTACATGGAAGGGCATTTTCAAACACGTTTTTTATACAATTTTACTCAATTGATCATCGAAATATCAGTAAGAATCTCCAAAAACAGGAAGTGGGTTATATCTATGTTATAATCACAATGGTGACGTAGGACTATCGTTGATTTAGTGATCATTTGTTTGAAGTTGAATCTGAATTCATTCTGAATGGATGAATAAATGAATATTTGGGGGACTTTGAAAACGAGGTTTTATGCATCCAATATTGGATACGAAAATATCCTACTGATGGGAAGAATAATCTTCAGAAGCTTTCCTGCTAATTGCACTTGATTGAAAAATCACAGAACTAAATGACTGGCAGATTATTTTGCAGTAACGATGACATCTTTCCGGACTCTCCTCGATTCTTCTCGAAATCCACCAGTGGTTAATGCTAACTCGATAACCACCTGTCAATAGCACTTGATTGAAAAATATTTTGTCGCTGTTTTATGTTGGTTAGAAAACATTAAAATAAACTCTTTCGCATGAATGTATTTTTCAATTCTCAGGGGAACTGGCAGATTATTTTTCAGCAGCGACTAGATTTTTCCAGATTTTCCTCGATATTCGAAACCCACCAGTGGTTAATGTTAACTCGATAACGACCTGTTAATAGCACTTGATTGAAAAATAAATGGTCGCAGTGTTACATGGATAGAAAACATTTAAATGAACTCTTTCGCATGAATGTATTTTTCAGTTCCCAGGAGAACTGGCAGATTATTTTTCAGCAACGATTGATTCTTTACGGAATACGTGATACGTGATCATTACAAGAAATAAATATTCGCTCGATTAATCGAATATTGAATGATAATTATTCGAATAATCGAATATATGAAAAATTTAGACATCACTAAGTTTGCCTCAGCGAGATCCACTGTTTATACTCTAGGCAAATATTCCCCTTCGTTCTTCTTCTTTTCCTTTATTCACGGAGACTTTACATCTTACGATTTCCCCTTCGTTGCTCGTCGATAAATTGCTCGAAATTGACAGCTCTGTTCGGGAAAGCACACAAATGGACAGAACAAATGTATGAGGAAATGGGAATGCTTCCAATTTTCATCAATTTAAACCATATACAAATCTTACAAATCTTAGGGAATATCCGAATCGTTTGGTATGTAAATCGCCAAAATCCGTTCGCGGCAAAAATAGTTATTAACGTTAACTTTATTTCATAAAAACGTGACCTGTTTTCAGATTTGGCACCCTTAATAAAAGACGTAGTTCTACGTCAAAAAGATATGGTGGCTGAGAGTAGACAAACGACCACAAAGAGTTAATACAGAACAGTAATTTTGAGTAATAATTTTTATTTTCCACCTGAGGATTATTTTCGCTCCACACTAACGGAACACGAATCATAATTTAGCAAACGCGAAATCCAATTGGACTAACAACAATGACATTGTGGAACATAGGAAACATATGATACATTTTTTTCAAACTTCCTCTCGAGGCTCTTCAAAAATTTCAAAACTTTTTCTCACCATAACATTGGTAACATCGATGGGGAGAGACGAGTACAATATAATAAAGACGAGCCGTTCCTTCTTCGGAGTCTGCGCTTAGCAACATATTTCGGCTTTCATTTTTATTTATCTAAATAGAAGATATAGGAGAGCGTTATTTCGCCAGAAAATCCATTTCCACCTTCAAACAAAGAGAAATTTCGTTAGCGCAAATATCGAATGGCAAAAGTCGTATTTGGTGCTTTGACAATTCATGAATATATTCATATTAGATCGCAATTCAATTTCAACATAATCGCAATTATAGCCGGTCAAAGTTGCATATTCATCCAAACAAATTCGGTAGGCATTTGCCATGTATGTATATGGCCTCCACTTTTGCATGCATATGTCAGTTAGGCGCATTATATGCCAACCAAACTTTAGGGCATATGATGTTATATATACGCTTGTTATGCGATTTAATGTTTGCTGGGTTATCATGATGTAATTTTTGAACATATGGGAATTCATTTTCCGAATTTTCTGACCTTCCTTCAGAGTTTTCCGAAAATTTTCCGATTTTTCCCTTCACTGTATTGATTTATGAGCAGATACAACAAATACAACAAAATAAGGATGGTTCAAATCGGACCATTCCTTCTTCGGGTTTTGCGCTTGGTGGTTCTTTCCTGATCCACCAACATGTTCACAAAGAGTAAACAGTAAACTAATTCATATTCCAGGTAGATATGTAGGTATTCACGCAGGAGAAGAAAATGAAACAAAATATTTAAACATATATTTAACAAAGGCTGTTCCCTTTGTATAGTCCTACGTCACTTCGGTTATGTCTCCGACATCACCCACCCGTCTTTTTCTTTGGAATTGAAATTAATTCTATACTTTCGTCTGAGCTCGTAGAATCAAATACTTAGATTATTGTAACCTTTTGTAAAATATGTTAGAAAAAAGCGGTTTACATAAGAAAAAAAGTTATTTCCATCGTTGTCTTAAGAAGCCATATCTAAAAACCATCGAAGGACGAACAGTTGAAACATACTATTCGTCAGATTTAGCTCCCCCTGACTTCTGGCGGTTATCACATCTCAACAAGTCAATAGCGTGGAAAATGATTTCTATAGAACAAAATTATAACAGCCGAGAAAATGTACTTCGACAGGAGATGGCATCCATAAATTATAAAAACACATGAACAAGTTTATTGAATATCAAAAAATTATCGTGTGAGTTTCCGTTGTACAGACCAGAACACTTCCCGTGAAGCTGCATTTCCGGTTTGGGGAGGATAAAAATAATCGTATAATGAAACACATCATCACGATAGTCAAAAGTTGCCTGATTCTTTAATACAAACCGACGATTGTAGAAATATAGCGCGACAAGATTAATATAAACATATCTATAATTTTAAAACGAGATCTTCCGGGAGGGAAGGTACGTTTCACTTGTGTTTCGGTGAATTGAGAAATCAACGAATCAGTAATTGATTAAAAAAACAATTATTTATAAATACCAACGGCATTCGATACGAAGAGTGTCATAAAAAGTGGTACAAGAAACAAGGTATGCGCCTCAACCCATTCGAGTTCCGCTGCTGACCTTCAGTTCTGAAGTAGTTAAGTGGAGCAAAACTCACCTGGAAGACCTTGAGAGGAGGATGAGGAAAGTATTCAGAGAGGCCGGAATGCATCTCTTCAATTGGTACAGGAGAGAGTGACATTACCAGGTAAGGAAGGGGGCTTGGAATCGTCGAAATATCTGCACTGTGTGTTGCCCAGGTACGACAACTGAGCGAGTACTTCTCGGAACGCGCCAACCAAAACGCGCTATACCGGGGCTGTCTGCTCCGCTGACATAGGATAAAGCGCTCTGCACTTGGCGTAGTCGGAGTACTAACTCAACTACAATCTGCGTACAATGGAGGAGGAGATTGCAGTTTGGAATCGGAAGGCAGTGCATGGTGCCCACCCCATCGATTAGAGCAGACACATATCGAGGAGGCCGCATCTAATCTGTGCATTTAATCTAATGCGTGGTGACTCTTCAGTAGCAGAAGCTGACATGATAGCCATCCAGGACAGGATATTGCTGACAAGAAACTGCAGGCAGTACTTGTGGCATCTAGACGTTGATGGCACTTGTCGGATGTGCCATGCGTGATGGTCAAACTGCGTTCCAAACTCTCAGTCGTCAATAAAATAAGACACCAGTGTTCACCTCGGTACCACTGCAGGAGCCGAACGTTGCTGCAACATACTCGCAGCGTCTTGTAGCCAGGGGTAGACGAACTAGATGCTGCTTCCCTCGATGAGGACACCTTGAAAGCAGAGTGAAGTTAAGGAGGCCATTAATCAGCTACGATCTGCTGTATCGGTAATTGGTGCTATTTAGAAAACAACAATGGAAGCCTCATATCAACAGTCCCGCTGTGTATATAGTCCAGCTGTGAACATTCGAACAATAGGAATATGCTTATGCCGAAAAAGACGACATGTGTTGTGTTTCCATAAAATAAGAATACTCTTACGACTAAATGGCTACTGTGTAATATACAACATGAGAAAAAATGTACACGATAAATTCGGCTCCGCTACAATAGAATTGACAAATGAGCCTAATAAAAATAAAACAGATAGGATAAAAGAAAGATGGAGAGGAGCTCAGCGAGCGAGGTGGTTGGACCAGATGGAGCAGGACTTGGCAAGAATCGATCAGCAAGGAGTTGGCGAAAAATTGTGGAGAAGATCTTATCTCTCAATGGGATGTAGAATCATTATAAATAAATAATTAAAATGCATATTACGCGAAATCGTTATTGCGATATTCCATTAGATAGAAATTCATTCCCCTTTTTTATTATACGTGGGTCGTTCAAAAAATTTGTTTTAGTGCCTCAGAAATCGCGGAAAAATAAAGTTAGGACAAAAAACAAGATGACTTTCGTAATCTACGTTTTATTTTCTATTTTTCTACATAATCGTCGTAACGTTCGAGGCATTTTTCATAGCGTGGCACGAGTTTATCTATCCCGAGCGCGAAATGCGTAGCGTCCAACTTTTTGAAGTACGATGAAGTACTTGTTTATGGTCCTAACTTTATTTTTCCATGGCACCATGGCAGAGATGGGCGAACCATTCACGAACGGTACGAAAGAACTAATCCGCCAAAAAGGAACGAACGAACGGTCGTTCTTTTTTTAAAATACGATAGTTTGCCATTCGAACTTTTTTCCGAGCGAACTGATATTGTCATTCACAAGCAAAATGCATGTACCGCGTGGTATATTTTATTAATGTATGCTAAATTTGAATCTAAAATTCGGATTGATTTCATCATTTCAATCAAATTTGATTCCCATCATAGCTGTTATTTCATTG
This sequence comes from Toxorhynchites rutilus septentrionalis, assembly GCF_029784135.1. NCBI lineage: Eukaryota > Metazoa > Arthropoda > Insecta > Diptera > Culicidae > Toxorhynchites > Toxorhynchites rutilus. The sequence goes on along the minus strand of NC_073746.1, from coordinate 201,658,070 downwards.
CAATCAAATTTGATATAGAGCTGTATATAGAGGGTCTTCGTAGCCACATTGGGTGTGCATTCGCTTACAGATATATCATTAGATTTCAGATAAAACACGTCACGTTTTTGAAACGTTTCAGATGTTGTTTGCGCCGTTCCTATCGTATTTGTTTCAATCCGGGTGTCAATGAATGGCAATAAATGGCTCGAACGGCATGGGTGGTATTGTGCAGAAGTTCCGATCTTGGACGCCCCTCTCTAGGCTTATCATCTACTTCCGTTTTTTTTTGTGCAATTGTAATTTGGGGGAAACGAACCGTTCATTGATAGAAAGCAGTTTAAACAGGTCGCATGTCTGTTTCGCTGCCAATATTGCGACAGTGGTCACATGTTTCTCGTACTGACCGAACCACATCGTTGCTAGGAAGCCAAACAAATACTGATGGAACCGTGAAAATTGGAAAGAATTAAGGAGGGATTGCACTCTTGACGACTGCTTTCTTCGCTTCAAATTTCTTTGCTGGGATAGGTCGCGATTTCATTGACGGAACTTACTATACTAGGTAATTTTGCGCAATTTCAACAAAATGTTGTTCGGTTGGTTGTGGAAAATTAAGTGACTGTGGTTTGTCCCATAGTTGATACTTGATCACCCGATGCGAAACGTATTTGATATTGAATTCAACGACAATCCCTTTGTCAGGAAACTAAAAAGCACAAAGCAAGGGATTGTGAATTAACGCTGTTGAAAAGAACAAAATCAGCTCATAGCTATTGTTAACTTGTTTCCACAACGGATCTTTCGAGCAAGTAACATGGGTTGGGATTGTTCTTCAATTTATACGTCGTTCCAGTGTTTATATGGTTAGCTCATACATGGCGTATATTACGCGGAGCAAAAGATACAGAGATCGAGCATAAAGATTATTTATGAATATTTTCGTATTTCAGTGTAATCATATTTTTTTCATTTTGTCAGGCTCAATTAGAGTGTAATAAAGATGGTTCACTTTTACAACAAATTCAATATGGCCTAAAACTAGCTGGTAGTATTCTATATTTCTCCTATTTTCCTATCGATACGGCGAATCCCGAATTCTTGATTCGTTTCCGGAAAAAAAACGTTTGAAAATACTTGAATACTTAAATGAAAATAACTACACTTGTTCACATCTGATTTGACGCGTATGTCTGTCTCATTCAATCGCGTGTACATACTCGGGCAATTATGTTACTTTAGAAATCTCGCTAATTTCGCATTTCATCGCGTCACGTACCGCGTTCACTCTGGCTTCACCATCACACAACAAAATGCGAAATAATGACATTGGCTGTATGGCAATTTTTTCAACTCAGTGTACATTTATGACGATTGAAGCAGATGTCAAACATTTGTTGTAAACGATGTTTTCGAGCATTTGAGACACCCTCTATTATTTCATCTTGCACGCTTTGCAGTTTCTGTAATGACGTGTTAAACAGTTCAGTTGTCCGGCACATTAACCTGTGCGTAAACGTTAGAAATATTCTGTTATAGCAGTTATCTCTTACAATCCTCACAATGTATTGGATAATAACATTAGTTGCTATATTCGTAATGTTGTCACATTCTGGACAAGCATTAAGAGAAGGAGATTGCGAAGGTAAATTGTAATTACGTTTGTGAGATAGAAAAAATTCAAATTTTCCATTGCAGTTTGCATTAAAACAATTGAAACATTCGCTTCTGCCCTAAGCGAGTCAGTGAAAAAGGATACGAAAAAGATCGAGAATGAGTTCCGTTCGTTTTGTAAAACAGCTAAACCCAAGGAACAACGATTTGTAAATCGCGATATACGGTTTTCTCAAGTATCGTACTAATTGTTCGTTTCATTATAGTGCTACTACCTGGGTGGTGTAGAGGATTCAGCAACGGGTATTTTAAGTGAACTATCGAAACCCCTTAGTTGGTCTATGCCGGCTGAGAAAATTTGCGAAAAATTGAAGAAAAAGGACATCCAAATTTGTGATTTGCGCTTTGGTGAGTTTTATTTATAGGTTAGATATATAGCGGTACAAATGTTTTTTTCGGGGTATTCCTTCCGCCATTGACAATAGAGGATACGTGTTAAATCGTTGCTCCCATGACGTGGCCTATCACGATGGGATCTTTTGGATCGATTCCCGTTTTGGGTGGCGAGTTAGTCAAAAAAGTTTTTTAAAAATTTATCTTTGTGATATCTTTGATAACATGTTTATGTCCAACAACACAATCCCATTAAACCCACCACGACCGGTAAAAATGAGACATTTTAATTTTTTTGTCATATGTTTACTACTTTCCTAGTTTTCTGAATACATTTCCAAACATATTCCTAATAGTTTGGTTACCGATTTTACATCATCCATGAAAGAGGGGATGTCCACATACCGCGTGGGCAGAAAAAGTACGATTTTGGACACCCCCTTTCCCCTCCGTGAACAAGCCTGGACATTTCATTATACCCTTCCCCAAGTTGTCCACGTGGACATTTTGTTTCTATTTGATGTTTTTATTGATAAATATTACATCATTTGCAATTCTTTGGTTTTTTTCGAGCGTTGTCCGGGCAGCTCTTGAATTCCATCTAAATTTAGTTTCGTTGTTTTGATGTTTCTCCGCTAAAGTTCATATCAAAATACCACTTGTGATTCTAATCTCCAGAATTTTTATTCAAAACGAATGTGAGGATCCAACAATAAAATCAATGGCTAGTCGTTTTAAAACAGTCATCGAAATTTATCGAATAAAAGCGAATCTCGAAACAAAAGAGCAATGATTGATTGAATGATTCTTTGTTTTTAAGAGACTTTAAACTTGCAGTTCATTCGCCTCTAAAAAGAGCAATTGAATAAGTAAAAGTCGATATGAAATTCACAGCTTCCAGACAGAATCCAACAGATCATTAGCAATGTTAATGCGTTGCTTTTTTCGGTCGGTGTTGAGTAATCTTGGTGCGAATTTTGCGACGACTTGTTTCATGCCCAACTCATTAGTAAAAAATGAATGGCAAGAGCTAATCATCAATACGCCAATACGTGACTCCCAGAAATTCAAAATTCGCCTGAACAAGTGATAATCTAAAGGTGCAATACCTGGTGAGTACAGCGAATGAGTTGCACATCCCAGTCAAATTCCAAAGTCCAGAGACATCAGGTTTGGCATTGTTCTGGATCAACCATACTCAACCTGTGGCCCGGCGAGCTCTCCTGGTTGGTTCATCTGGTGTTACTTTATGGCGTTTTGAATGGCGAAGATTCCAGTTTGTCGTGTTTTGTGCCTAAGAAAAAATACGTTTTTGTGTGTGAAATCCTGTTCGACTTTGTGATCCGTTGTAACCAGTTGAAGGAATTGATATGGCAAGAGATAAGTATAAGTTGCTACCTCAATTGATATTTGATGTTTTGATATCACAGACCTGCTATTGTGTTGATTTTTCGCTACATATAAAGTGTTTAACACTCCTATAAAGGGTGGGTCACATCAAATTGCACCACGGAAAAAAACGCTGTAGAAATTCGCCCAGTAGACCGATCATTTTGAAAATTTTAGACAGTAAAATAAAAACTATTAAACAACTTTTGGCATTTTCTTTTTATTCATACTTCGAGCCCAAGCCCGTATGCTCGCACCTTCCTCTTTACCCCGTCCATAAGGTTCTGTACAACGTCAGGTTGTAGTTTTTTTGAACAGAAATCCATTTTCTCTTGAAGTCTGCCTCCGATTTGACAACTTTTGGGTTCTTCCGGAGGGCCTGCTTCATAATCGCCCAATATTTCTCTATTGGGCGAAGCTCCGGCGCGTTGGGCGGGTTCATTTCCTTTGGCACGAAGGTGACCCCGTTGGCTTCGTACCACTCCAACACGTCCTTTGAATAGGGGCACGAAGCGAGATCCGGCCAGAAGATGGTCGGGCCTTCGTGCTGCTTCAATAGTGGTAGTAAGCGCTTCTGTAGGCACTCCTTAAGGTAAACCTGCCCGTTTACCGTGCCGGTCATCACGAAGGGGGCGCTCCGCTATCCGCAAGAGCAGATCGCTTGCCACACCATGTGCTTTTTGGCAAACTTGGATAGTTTCTGCTTGCGAATCTCCTCCGGAACGCTGAATTTGTCCTCTGCGGAGAAGAACAACAGGCCCGGCAGTTGACGAAAGTCCGCTTTGACGTAGGTTTCGTCGTCCATTACCAGGCAATGCGGCTTCGTCAGCATTTCGGTGTACAGCTTCCGGGCTAGCGTCTTCCCCACCATGTTTTGCCTTTCGTCACGGTTAGGAGCCTTCTGAACCTTGTATGTACGCAGGCTCTCCCGCTGCTTGGTCCGCTGGACGAATGAACTTGACAAATTCAGCTTATTGGCTACATCCCGGACCGAACTTCTCGGATCACGTCTAAACTGTTTAACTACGCGCTTGTGATCTTTTTCACTGACGAAGCATCCATTTTTGCCGTTCTTCACCTTCCGGTCGATGGTTAAGTTCTCGAAGTATCGTTTTAGTACTCTGCTGACCGTGGATTGGACGATTCCCAGCATCTTACCGATGTCTCGATGTGACAACTCCGGATTCTCGAAATGAGTGCACAGGATTAATTCACGACGCTCTTTTTCGTTCGACGACATTTTTCCAAATTTACGAAAAATTGACAGTAAAGCATAGCCAACGTGATCTATACACTCTTATCTGATTCAAGACGGGTCTATGGTACTAGGTGAGGCCGTTTCGTCACTAAGTTGGTTAGGGGAGCGGTATATGAAAACAGTACGGAAGAAAGCAGAAGGGGATTTTTTTCCTTGAAGTGTGAAAGAGACAGACTGATCACGAGCGAGCTTGGGCACAAGCGTATTGTGTTTTGTTTACAAACAAAACACAATAGACTTCCAAGATGGCTGAAGAGTGGTTTTAGCAAGTTGGCCCACCTTAGGATATACTTCTACGCGCCTTGATCTGATTATAAGCGAAAGCTGAAGATATAATTCCTAAAAATTAAATTTCTACAGCGTTTTTTCCGTGAAGCAATTTGATGTGACACACCCTTTACTCGCGCATAGATCTGTCAGACCGAGAAATCAATAATTTATTAATTTCTCAGAAAATATCAACACTACGACTATGCGATTCTCTCTAGCTTCATTATTCGTCGTTGTTCGTCATCGTTTAGCGTATGAAATGTGTTGGTAAGAAGGGGACGTATGTCACTTTTTCAATACTTTCGGTCTAAGACACCGACGCGAGTATAGGAGTAATTTTGACGTAGGACTACGTCTAACCGGAAGATATAGGGGTGAAATGGAAATCTAGGCACTGAACAAGTAGGAAAAAATGCAAGATTTGGAACGCTTATAACTTGAGCATTTCTCAATAGATCGCAAAGGTTTTTGCATCAATAGATAGGAAATATATCTACGCATCTATCATAATGAATAACATTTCATTTTTCTTGAGATAAATAATTGAATAATTGTGAAATATCAAGCATTGTCCAAATGCACTATGTGCCCATTTTTGATTGGTCCATTCTGTGCTCCTCAAATCGTACCGACCAAAACGGGCAACCAGAGCAGCAGCGATATAGAATGAAGCACGATTGGAAAGGAAAAAGAAAAAAATTAACGAAACATTGGTCGCAGTCTCACACATGCGTAATTCTCGAACCAGCCAGTCAGCTTAAAAATCCCCGCTCCGCTGCCGTAACGATCATTCTTTGTGTGGACACCGATTGGACAACATCGTTGCTGGACGGGCTGGACGGCGAGGGATCGAGTGCCTTTTTCAAGGCAAGAGGGCGGAGGTGGTAGCGCTGAAGTAGAGTAGAGTAGAGTTTTCAAAGGGCCTTTCTCAAGGCTAGAGACGAATGAACTGCAAAAGTTTAAAGTCTCTATAATACAAGACCTTCCTTCCTTCCGTAACGATCATGCTCATCGAAACCGTACACCACATCATTTCGCATCACATCACATTAACAAACCAACACAAGCAGCCATGTCTGGATATGACAAAATCCCGCTCGAACCGTGTTAGCCTGCGATTCCCCGTAGGTGAATTCCCCGTAGGTGAAGTCCACCTAGCGTTATAAAGTTTCGGCCGCCGAAGTGATCGAGTTGGCTGGCAAAGCTGCTCGCGACGATAAGAAAACCTGCATTCAGAACAGAACACATTCGGTTCGGCGGACATCACGACAACAGGCAGTTGCAGCGAGTGGCGAGTGGCAAACGCAATCGCAAAACGGCAGCAGGTAGCAGAAGAAAAAAGTTTGTTCTTTATACAATCTGCTTTGGTGGCAAATCCAGAACAAGGCGGCATCGAGTGCGTTCGAAATGGGTTTTTTCAAAACCACGAGTACTAAGTTTTCTAAAATTCCATAAAACACGGCGGATATCAGGGCCATTAAACCTTTCAAAAAAGAGTTTACGAAATATAGTTCAATGCTTTCTATAATAATATCCAAAATAATAATTAAACACAAATTGATTTTTTCATAATTTGTTTGCCAGGATCTGATGAGTATGTGGATTTGGCAGTTGTTGTGAGCTTGTTGATAGTTGGGGACTTTCCTGATTATTTAATTTTCACCAATTCTTAAATTGTTTCCAGATTGAAAATACAGTAATTTACAATTAGTTCGACATTTAACTAATTGGACGGTCATGTAATGCGACATATTTAGTTGGACATTTTTGTAAACATAGATCCAAATCATGACCCCACATTGAAAGTCGACACTTTACCACTGTCATCGCAAATGTTCAATTGCAGGTTAAAATCGCCTCCATTGCGACACTGAGTGGTGTTTCGGCACGTCGCATTAAATATAATTTACTGTACAACTGTGAAAGCTGTGGCGAGTGGCAAACACAATCGCTAAACAGGAAGGTTTAGCCGAACAAGATGGGGATATCGAGTGATAACAAAACAATAAACTTTTTAGATTAAAGATAATTTTGTGATCTCTATCCTATGAGCGTGTACCGCTAGAGTACAAAAGGCGCGGATCCGCTGAAAAATATATCATTCTCTTTCAAACCGTAAATCAGTGTGGTTGTATGGCATCGTTTCACATCACATCGCATCAACGGATTGGTGCCGGAGCACCAGTATACCTAATAGCGGTTATAGAATTTCGGCCGCCGGAGTGCTCGAGTTGGCTTGCAAAGCTGCTCACAACAATAAGAAAACCCGCCTACAGAACAGAGCACATTCGGTTCGGAGGCAACAACTAGTTTCAGTAAGTGGCAAACGCAATCGCAAAACGGAAGCAGGTAGATCATTGATCATTCAGTTTACACAAACCCATGCATGGTTCCCGAATTGAAAGTGGCTTCAAATTACAACACATTGTATGCAGGATGGCATTCGCGAATTTTCTCGGTAGCAAGAACTGCTTTCTTTGGTTGATAACTGATGTTGAAAATTGACTGACGTTACATCTGCATTGTATAGAAACATAACTAAGGAGCAACATGATGAGCTATGTATTTCCTGCTGCTCTGTTCTTATTTTAAAGGACTTTAATCCGAAGGTCATCCGTCCCTGTATTTTTACTGTTGGTTTTTCAGAACGCTTATAGCTCGCTTATTTCTCGACGGATCGTAGAGTTCGTCTCCAAAACCTCGGTTCTTTTTCATGTTTTATTTACTTTGTTTGCGGAAACTACAAATCTTACAATTCATTCGTCTCCGAAACACGGAAACAGTTTAAGGTACGGTAATGTGCTCAATAGTGAAATATATGATAGTGAATGAGCTGATGACCACCTATGCAGTCATCATTTTGATTGTACGATATGTGCATACGCCGAAAGATGCCCGGCGTTGAACATTTAATAAGTACAAAGTCTTCGGAAAAAAATCAAGAATCAACTATAAGACAGTGAGAAAAAATTGAGAAAGTTTGTAAAAAAAACGCAAAAACACAACACCAAAGATTCTTTTCAGAACCCCCAACATATTCATAAAGAGTAAACAGTAAACTAATCCATTTTTCAGGTAGATAGGTAGGTATTCACGTAGGTGAAGAAAATAAAACAATATATTTTAAATATATATTTAGCAAAAGCTGTCCCTTTTGTACAGTCCTACGTCACTCCGGTTATGTCCTCGACATTACCCACCCGTCTTTTTTTTCTGACAAGTGATATTGTTGAATGAAATGTATAAATTAATGTTAGTGGTGTGGAATATTTATTGAATATAATGCATAAGATCATTACCGGACTATTCTTATTTGATTTTAGTCCCTTTTGTCACCTGATTGAACGGATTCATATATTAACTATTCGTCGTTAGATTCATACGTGCAAAAGCAAAATACAATAGTTTGACTTCGGTATAGTTATTCGCTAAATACAATGGTCACACATATACACACTTGTGAAAGAATTTCACTTATGGAAGAATTGTAAACAGTAACTATAAACTAATCGGCGGCTTATGGTTATTGTTTACAGTTACAGTTTTGGGAATATTTTTTTACAATGAACAACTAGCTGATCCGCCCAAAATTTATGTTTCATTATCACATCCACGTTTTCTTACTATTGAGTCTAGCAGCCCCCATGTCCTTAGAGAGGGGGTAGGTGTGTGGAACCATCATAGAAACGTTTATTGATCCCTGAAACCCCTATATGCTAAGTTTGATTAGTTCTCGAGTTGTTCAGCAACCTCCCCACCCCTCTCTTTAGAGAGGGGAAAGGAGTGTCAAACCACCATAATAACATTTATTGCTCCCTAAAACCTCCATATGCCAAATTTGGTTCCATTTTCTTTATCAGTTGTCGAGTTATGCATAAATTTGTGTTTCATTTCTCTCGAGTGCCTACTTCAATTTTCGGCCGTAATAATCGCGACAGCCGGCAGGCGTTGCATAGTTTAGTTACCAAAATTAGGTCCACATTTTCGCTGTCGGATGTTCCCGTGTCAACGAAGCAACGAAAGTATCGCAACTGCAAGTAGTGAATCCATCCGAAATTTATTTATTTATTTATTCATTTCGTCAAACAAATGTAGACTACACACTTATACACTAATGTTACAATGTTTTCTTAGGTTAAATATTATTTTTGCGGTACATGTTTCTTTTTAGCTGTTTTTTATTCATTGTTGTGTCAATTATTTCGCAGTGCTGATTGTATATACGCATCATGCGATTGATAGGGGCGTTATTTGCATAATTTGTTCTGGATGTTTTGGTTAGAAACAAATTTCGCGTTCTTAGTTGACACCCAGGTACATATAAATTTAGTTTTTCTAGTAATTCAGCTGACTGTACTCGTTGCGAAATTAGGTCATTAACAAAAGAAAGCATTGCAAATTCACGGCGTTCTTTTAGTGTTTGGATGTTTATGAGCATGCAACGTGCTTCATATGAAGGAAGTGGAAATGAGGTCCAGTTGAGTTTACGAAGTGCAAATAGAAGAAACTGTTTCTGGACTGACTCAATGCGTTCTTCATGTACGACCATATACGGGTTCCAAACGATGTTACAGTATTCCAGAATAGGCCTTACATATGTAATATATAAAAGCTTTATTGTGTATGGGTCCTGGAAGTTATGTGAGAAGCGTTTGACAAAACTTAACACACTATTCGCCTTATTTATTACAGAGTTGTAGTGTTCTATGAATGTGAGTTTACAGTCCAGGACGACGCCTAGATCTCTAACTATTTCACATTTTTCTACATTTTGATTTCCAAGACATATTACAATATTTGGTACATGTTTTTTTCTGCTAAATGTTATAGAGTTGCACTTTTTCACATTCAGTGTTAGTAGATTTTTATCACACCAAGTATGGAATACATGTATTTCGTTTCGAAATGCTTCGATGTCGTTTTTATTTCCAATTTCCGCGAAAAGCTTCATGTCGTCGGCATACACAAGTACATTGATACGCTTGAGAACGAAGGAGATGTCATTAACGTACAGAATGAAAAGAAGAGGACCAAGATGAGAGCTTTGTGGGACTCCCGATGTGACTTTTACTGGATTTGAAAGAGAATTTTGAAAATGAACAATTTGTTCACGGTTTGTTAGATAAGAATTGAGCCAGTTTCTTTGTTCTTTGTTCCATTCCTATTTTCTGCAATTTGAAGAGTAGTATTACCCAAATTAGTCAATTGCACGGAATTGGGCATCTCCCAAACTTCATTGTGGCGTATTTTGCGAAAAGATCTTGGGCTACATCCCCACAAGATCAAATTGACTCGAGAATTAAAGCCACTTGACCATATGAAGCGCCGAATCTTCTCTGAATGGGTTCTGGCGATTCTTGAATAAAATGAATACATTTATCACAAAATTATCTTCAGCGATGATGCTCATTTCTGGCTACATGGCCAACAACGGTCAACAAGCAAAATATGCATTATTGGTCAGATGCAAACCCATTTGTGCTTCACGAAACACCATTGCTTCCGCAAAAAAAACACTGTTTGAACATGTGGTTTTAATCCTGGAGAAGTGATTGGGCCGTATTTATTCGTCGATGAGAACGATCGTCGTGTTATCGTCAATAGAGAGCGCTATCGCGACATGTTGGAAGTCTATTTTTGTATTTGTTTCCGAATGTTTCCAGCATTTTTTTATTATGTTTCTAATATGTTTTATTGGTTAACATAAACATCTCATAAAAAATCACGGCAAAAGGTGGAAGAACATTTGATCCATTACGTTTGGAGGTGACACTATCCTAGACCAGTTCGCGGGCGCCTGGAAATACCGACGCGGGCGACCGGTAGACCTCGAACTACCGTTTGACCATCCTTGATCTAGAAGGACGTTATACATTCTTCTCTTCCATAGAAGACCCGAAAAACACGCTACAACTGCATGAAATGTAAAAAAATATGTTTGTTTCGAGCATGCAGTTATGGTATGTTCTGCTCCTTACTCTAATGAAACCACAATCGATTAATACGTTTTTATCTTATTTCATAGCTCTTTTCACTTCCATGAATTATATTCAGTTCTTCTTCTTCAATGGCACTAACGTTCCTAGAGGAACTTCGCCGTCTCAACGTAGTATTACTTGCGTCATTTTTATTTGTACTTAGTTGAGATTTCTATGCCAAATAACACGCCTTGAATGCATTCTGAGTGGCAAGCTCTAGAATACGCGTGATCACAGTGCAAGTCGGAGGAAATTTCTTTGACGAAAAATTCCCCCGACCAGAACGGGAATCGAACCCGAACACCCGGCATGTTAGTTATGACGCTAACCACTCGGCCAAGGGAGCACTATATAGCATTATATTCAGTTGCATACTTTAAATTAGTAACAGGAAAAAAGCCGAATTTCGTGATTTATGTTGGGAGTATAAAAAAAATGGTAAAGGGTTGTATCTAGGACACGACCGCATATTTTCGACGTAGAACTACGCAATTATATTATGCAATCCACTTGTTTACCACTTCGAATATTATTTTAGAATGCATCGAAATGTGTTCTTCGATTATGTTCTTCGTTACAAATAAATTTGATGAACGTCCTTTTACGTTTGATATGATGCCTAGGACTAGCAAAATATGTGAACGGAAGAATTGTCAAACGATCATTGTATTTTACATTTCCCTCTGAAAATATTGCACAACTCATGTTTACGTAGTTCTCGAACCGCGAAGGTCCATTCACCTCTTGTATCTGAAATGACGATTTTTCCAGGTTTCTCAGTTTAAAAGTACGTTTTAGGGAAACATTCCGGTCTGCACAACGACAAGCGAGTACAAAAGTACTCAACACAAAGAAAGACGGGTGGGTAATGTCGGAGACATAACCGGAGAGACGTAGGACTACACCAAGGGGTGTCCATTATTCGAATATCATGGAGCACAGATCCCAGAATGACCAACTTTTCATGTACAAAATTACAGAAAAAAAATCAAAGGATAAAATAGAACTTCAGCAATCAGCAAACACTCAAACGTTTAGATTCAAATACGAAAAAATCAAAATTTGTCGTGCAAATGTCGTGCGGTGCAAATGTTGTAAGGGTTATTGTTCAGCAGGCAACGAACACATACTATCAATTACACCGTCTTCTTCAAATAAATACCAATGAAGCTCAAAAAATACAAAATAGCAAAATTATAGATAAGCTCAACTTTCGGTCTGTGACACCGTGTGTGATGGATGAATGGATGAATGTGGTGTGTGTAAGGAAGGTAATGTGATCAGCGATGATCAATGCTTTGGAAACTACTAAACAAGTTTTGGAAACGAGCCTCAATACTGCTCTTCAAGAACATGTGGATAAGTTTGAGATCAGTGTGGCCAGAATTATGGAAAAATATATTGAACAAAAAGAATTAATTCGAAGGACAGAATATAGTTGCAATGAACAGAAAGACATGTTGAAAGGGATACGCCATCGGGATCCGATTTTAATCCAAGCAGCAAAATAAAAGTGATGTCAAACATGTTACTCCCCCTCTATGAACGGGAAGAGACTCTTTAGGTCGAGCGGCGTTTCGACTCAAACCTTATTAGGACCGATAGAACAGTCAGTAAGCTGGAACACACTGTGAGAAAACACGAGTCTACAAGTTGTGCATCGCCCACGGTTCTTACCAACTCGAGTGACGAAAGACTAATTAAGGACTGTTTTTTTACACAGAACGTAGTCAGAATCATTATTCATTTAGATAAGTTTTTATTTGTGGGTAGATGTGAGAATAATTTTATGGGTGACAACACACTGTTCTTGCAGTTTTGTGGGTCGTCTTCGTGCACAGATTGAACCGTTTAAACCGAGAACGAATAAAACGTCGTGAGACCGAACAAACAATTGTCGTTTCAAGTTGGTAAGTGGTGTGCGATGACCGACTTCTTGGCACATAGCTATAAAGTTCACACAACTTATTTTCTGTTTAACGATCCCTTTCCCCCGTATGCAAATCATATGTCAAATGATGCAAATGAATTGCAAACAGTAGAGATTTGGGTGAATTGGTTTGTGGCGAAGCTGCAAAGGTACTGGGTTAGAAGGTTACAAAACAATAATTGTTGAAACACACGGAATTACCACGGGAGATTATGGGCAATCTTTAATTTATGACATTTCTGTCCCTTATCTTTTAATTTGTGTAATTCGTGTGTTCAATAGTATGTTTTATAAATTTCACTTCCCAAAATAATTGTTCACGTCTGCCTATTGTGTGCTCTTTAGCTTTATTTAGTATGTCTGATTGTTTGTCTATTTTCATTCGGTTCACACTGTCATTTATGTCACTGTGGAATGATCCTATCGATCTTCCTCCATATTCCGACCGTTGCCAACTGATCGACTTGGAGACCTTATCCAGCAGGAGAGTCAATATGCAGCGCTTATTCGTCTTCGACTTCCTGCGAGACAATATTGACTGTTCTGAACTTCTGGAACAAAACTCGTTCTTTGTTCCACTTCGACGTTTCCGGAGTTCGTCTCTGTTGGCACTTCCCTGTCACAGAACCAACTACGGCTACAACAATCCGTTCGACTCGTGTCTTCGTGCGTTTAATCAGTGACGAATTTGATCTGAATGTGTCCAAAAGCACATTTAAAATTGAGATAAAGAATATTGTATAGATTACTAACCATTATTTAATCTGTACGTCTAGGACGAAGACGGTGATAAATAAATAAATAAATATTTGAAATACAAAATTCTAAAAATATGAAATTATAAAATTGTAAAATTATAAAATCATAAAATTTTAAAATTATAGAAATATTAGATTATAAAATTATAATTTTATAATTTTATATTAATTTTGCACCGTCGTGATTTAAATTCGATAAAGAGTACGCTCGATGATTAAAACCATTCGTACCAGGAGGTTAGAGGAGTTCTTTTGTTTACCCCTCTCAGGTTTCCTAAATATAACTCACCAACGTCCCAATCCAAGACGATTGATTTTAAATGAGTTTTCTCGGTTACCTTATCAGTTTTCCTACAGATGTCGCAATTGGGTTGAACTGTGCGCGTTGAATAATGAAAAATATCACCGTTTCGATTGGGTTTAAAAGAGTTTTCTCGGTTACCTTCTCAGGTTTCCCATAGATAACAGATAAAACCATCGCGATTGGATATCGACAAAAAGTATGTGAATAATAGAATATATATAGCTGGTCCAATTAATTTCACAGGCCTACCTTCTCAGGTTACCTAAAAATAATCTCTATTGTGCGCTAATACACATAAAATTTTCGGAATTTCGTTTCGTCGAGTGGCCGATATTTCGCGTTTACATAATCACATCACTTACCTAAGTGAATCCTGATTCATATTTCTCCCCACTAACAACTATCCCTCCCACGATAAACGCTAGGGAACCACGCTATAGAGGCGACCCTTCTGGCCTTCGGGCGGCGAATATCATACTAACATTCCATCCCTTCCCCTGGTGACTGTAAGGACGTGGCCGGCGTTATTGACTATTTAAAGTTCGAATCACCGAAACTTGCACAATGAGAATGGTTTGCTACTTCCAGGCGTCATTCAGTGTGTTCTTTGTGCAATTTCGCTGATTCAGGTCAATCGCGAAGAGCAACTACGAATTGTACAGTCTACCCAAGCTCAAACTCAATCTCAATTATATATTTTTCCTTAAATAAATATCAATAACGCCTAAAAAATTCACAATAGCAATATCACAGAGACACACGCAGTCTGTGAGCCCTACGATTTTGCGCGCGAGTATAGGACAGTTAAACAAAAAGTAATGAGTATTATAAGGGAAAAACGGAGTTTTTCTGTAATGTTGACAAAGCATGTGGCTATAAACAATCATTGTTATTTAACCAGCACAACTTTGCGCGACATATGATGGCATTCCATGCAAGAGTGCATAATGTTTTGGAATTCGGTGATGAAATCAGTCAGTCGTGCTGCGAAAAGTTCATCAAAAAATGATGAAACAGCTCTTGTCAGTGTGTCCAAACAGAGGGAGGTATAATGCAATTAGTCACCAAACACAGTGTGCCATGTAATGCGCTGAGTTGGGAGGGATTTCACGAAAAAAAAATTCCCAGAATATATATTTTTATCAAGGCTCATATGGCGTTAGCCTCACGGGGCCGGTATTTCACGAAATTATCTACCTTCAATTAGCTCCGTTCAACATCAAGTTGAATAATAAAAACATTGGCAATCACGTTGGAGAAATGTGATTAGCCATTGATAAGGTGATTACTGAAAAATTGAAGGACGAAATAGTATCGCTAATATTTCAACAAAACGATATCGATTTTTTAACAATAACGTCCTGATCAAACGAACATTAAGGGAGGGGACCCCGGTCTATAAGATCGAAAAAATCGATTTTTGTTGTTTTGCATTTGGGAAGCTTATGCCCCCAGAAATGTTATCATAAAAGGATTTTCGATATTTGATTTCGTTCGAATGCTACAGCTTAAAGTATGAGGTCCCTCAAGGAATATAGTATTACTGTACGAATTTTCAAACGCGTGTTTCTACTCATTACACAGACTTCCTTCGGACAAAAACGACTTTGAGGTTATTTTCGCCTCAATTTTTTTTTAGCTCTACATTTTTATTTTTTGTTTTTTTATTTCATTTTTTATCACCCTATCACCTTAACTAAATACATGCTAGCAGGAGGGACTGATCGCAACAGAATTCTTCGTGGTAGTAGTGCTGTGGTCGATGGCGCCGAGCTCGAGGTGGTAGAAATTTGTCTACCTTGGCTCGTTGATAACAACTGACAACAACAACAGTCATGAAATTCGAAGATTCGGAGCTCCACAAATCCTTAAGGTCCAACAAACTCCGACCTCAGACGAAGTGTACCATGTACAAATCCCTAATTCGACCGGTTGTTTTCTGTTGGCACGGAGCCTGGGCAATGCTCGAAAAGGACTCACAAGCACTTAATCTTTTCGAACGCCGAGTGCTCAGAACAATATACGGCGATGCACATGAAAATGGAGTATGGAGAAGGAGAATGAACCACGAACAGGCGTAACTTTACGGCGAATCCAGCATCCAGAAAGCCGTCAAGGCTGAACGAGTGCAATGGACAGGGCATATGTTGCAAGATGGCCGGACATCAGCCCTGCGAAGATGGTGTTCGCATCGAATCCGGTGGGAACAAGAAGGAGAGAAGCCCAGCGAGCGAGGTTTTTGTACCAGGTACCCCTACCCCTCTTAAAATGTCCAGGTGGCGTGTGGACAACTCCTTAACACTTTGATCGTCCCGTCACCCACATATGAATGACACTTTTCTCGTTCAATTTGAATAAGATTTTTTGAATTTGATAGAATAGGCGCTTAAATGTAAATAAAAAAAATCAAAAACATAAAAAATATAGTTTTTATACAATATTTTTAAACGGTTTTATTTAGCATGATTTATTGTAAGTATGTTTGTATGTTTATCTGTAAGGTTGTCCCATATCAATAAAAATTTAACCCCCTTGCTGTTGACCGATTGATCTGAAATTTGGAGCAAGCCTTTATCTCTGCTGTCGTTATAAAATTTTTGCGTAAAAAATTGCGTATTTCATTATCTTGAAATTCAAGATGGCGCCCGCCAGAATATGGCGGACTACATATTTTATCAAAACCTTATCAATATAGGTATCATATGAAAGGGCTTGTCTAGTAGAACACATGAAAAATCAAAATTCAAATGGTCAACTGCGCACCGAGAGTTGAATTTGGGCTCCGCGTTGACGAAAGTGTTAAAAGTACAAACATTTCCCATGTTTTTTTATTGCAAAGATGCATACCGTTTGTCGAATCAAGCCTAAACGTAGGTTGTGAATTGTTACTGATTACTTATACTGACATCACATCATTTTTTTCAATTTCTAAAGACAATGGACCAATGAAGAGAATAATGAGTCAACCTTCACTCGCTAGCGTATGTTCAACGTGTTCTTTGTTATGCTACCGTCAATTCCTGTTATTTATATATTGCATTTTCTATTATCTCGTTGTAACAAACAATAAACTAACTCCTGCATTTTCTTTCAATTCTAGATAAACAAATCGATGTCAACTCAGTGGATCTGAAAAAGCTGAAAGTGAAGGATTTAAAAAAAATTCTTAACGATTGGAACGAAGGGTGTGATGGTTGCTTAGAGAAAACAGATTATATCAAGAAAATTGAAGATGTAAAACACAGATATGTGAAAACAGAACTGTAAATTGTAGGAAAATATATATAAGATGACGTATAGTCCAATATTGCCCAAAATCTGTATTTTTTTAGTTTAAATTATTGACCATATCACATTAGATTGATCCATGTTTCTTGTACGAATTTTTGCAGTAAACGACATGGTTAAAAAAATCGCCTTCCTTTTCGATGACTGTTAATAGACGCTTCCGGAAACTGCCGCATGTACGTTTTACCATGTTTCGATTCATAGGTGTCATCACCTCCATGATCTTAGCTTTGAGCGAACTAAATGTGGTGTGAGGCTTTGCTTTTGGCATAAAAAAAATTCAAAGGATGTATATCGGGACTATCAGGGGACTAATTTTCCTCCCAAAATTCCGGAACATTTTCAGCAAGCCATTTCCGAGTTTTCTTGGCATTATGAGCAGGTGCTCCGTCGTGTTGGAAGATGAAATTACGGCCAGCAACAACCTTCTTCATCCACGGGACAACAACATCCTGCAGAACATACCAAAGAAATACGGGGGCATAACATCCTCCTCGCTGGAGACTATGACTAGAATCATCACATGGGTCGGAAAGTTCGTTGATATGACGATAGGAACCTAACTACGATCTGGAGCAAGCCACCTGTTATTTTATCGATTCACTTTTTGATTTTGTTTAAACATTTTTTATCAGAGAAAAAGATTACAGAATTAATATGATGAGGATGCTTCAACCGACTCAGGATTTTTTTAGCTTTCTCCAGTCGTGATTTGATCGCAGCGTTCATGAATTGTCCTCAGCGTAGCGCATACGACTTATAGCCAAGGTTTTTGGCCATTACTCGTCGGATTGAGAGGTTCGTACACCCGATTCCCCGAGCCATGGACCACATTGATCTCGCTGAATTCGTTTTAATCATTTTTTCTACTTTTTTACACTGTTTCGTTCAGTGCTATTGGAACGGCACTTGTATTTCTTCCGGGTATGTGTGTACGATAGTTTTTGAATTTTTTAAATTACTAGCTGACTCGGCAAACATTTTTCTGCCATATAAATTATTTCTAGAGAATATTTTGGGTGTCATATAAATTATTTCTAGAGAATATTTTGGGTGTTGAATAAAACATAACCAATTTATTGTAAGCGTGTTTGAATGTTTTAACGACTCGATTGTAATCAACTCTTCCATTCTTGAATCCGTTTGACTCAAATTCAATCAAATGTGGCAACTTTACCTTGTCGCAACATAAACGTCAAAATAATCCATCCGTACTCGATGTCGTTTAAACACATTGAAGACTTTTTTTCCTGACCTGGTCTTTAATGTGCCTGACCTTAACTTAACTTTTTTGTCTAAAAAATTTCCTTGCATTTCCACCAAAACTTTATCCATAACATAAAATCATTGTCAGACACAATTTTCGTTCAATATCGTTCAACATCGAACAAATATTTGATATGTGGAATTAATATTCATTTAAAAAAAATATTTAAAAGCGTATTTATTTCTCCCGAGTATCCACTTTGCATTTTTGCTTTACACAAATGGAACACGGAGCTCAATGTTGTCTATGTTTAATTGCGTCGCAAGGTTGACATATTTGCACAACTCGATTGGACTTGAGTCGAACGGATTTCAGAATGCAGAATTGCAATCCATTCGGATAGTTTTGACTCTGAAACTGTTACGACGTTGCTCATGATAGCGTTTCTAGAAAGAATGTATTCTTCCTCAAGCCACTTATGTTGATTAAGTCGTAGGAATCGCAGTCGTTCGCTCTCTACCTTTGCGTACATATCGACCATGAATTGTTGGTACAGCTCACGAAATCATATAATGTCATCATACGATACACATAAAATCCATCCAGCGCACTCCTTTATTTTATTCGTCTGATTGAGTAATAATGTTCATAATGAATGGACTACCTGTGGCAGGATCATGTTGTCTAATGTTAGTGCAATATACATCTTGTTCTTTCAAAACGGTCGGGCATTTTTCGTCAAAAATTTTTGTTCTGACGTCTATTGTGGTCACACACATTCTAGAGCTTGCCACTCAGGATACATCCAAGGCGTGTTGTTTGGTATAGAAATCTCAACTAAGTACTACTAAAAATTATGCAAGTAATACTACGATGAGAAAGTGAACGTGAAAGTGAACATGCAGAGAGTCGAATGTGCGTATGAGACGATATGCGTTAACGATGGTACGCCTGGCGTTAGACTGATTGAGATTATTTGCGAATGAATGGATGAAAGTTCAATTTAGCGCCATCTGTCATTCAACAACAACAATAAATTCGTTTTGTTTGAAAAACGAACGTCGGTTAAATTATTGAATATTGGTTGTCAAAAAACTACTAAAACCGCGATTAAAAATAGGGTATGGGGGTTTAAATTTGTGGTTATATGTATTGTTTGAATCATAATTTCATCAAAATCGCTCGTGCCGTTTCGGAGGAGTTCGGTAACAAACACCGTGACACGAGATTTTATATATATATATATATATATATATATATATATATATATATATATATATATATATATATATATATATATATATATATATATATATATATATATATATATATATATATATAACACAAGAACTATCTCAAAATATGTTTCGAAATAACTAAATAGTAGTTTACCGAATTATTTTCAAATTCAAAACAGTAGATTTATCGCTCCTGAACTATCAAAATAATGCAAAACCGATAAACAAATGTGTGGAGAGGTTATATTGAAGCAGTGTCGTTCCCGTTCCCGATCCAAGTAGCGAATGCATGGGATAGACGGAAACATCTCCGATTAGTTTATCTCATTCGAAATTATTCTGTTCTGGCATCGCGGGACGTGGTAATTCAACATTTTGCTGAAATAAACAAAAACTGTTCAGTATGAAATCGATAAAAAATCACATAAAACCTTACTTGCGGTGAAAAAAGTGGTACACTATCGTATTTACCGTCGGCTCGACATGCGATTTTGTCACTTATTGATTTTTAGAACTTTTAAAATCGAGAAATATAGAAAAAAATTTAGAACTTCCAACAAATTGAGGATTTTTTATTACTAACTTCGTTGTGTGTGTAACACATGCGCTTTCCGTGTGTATACACAGGAAATATCCCTTACCTCCTATTCTACGTACTTTGCTGTTTGTTTACATCTGACACATAACAGTATAAGCTATCAGATATATCTAAAGTGACCAGTTTTAAAACAGTTGCTAGACAAGCGCAAATTTCAAATTTTTGTTTCAGTCCGAGACTCTGAAACTTCGAACACCTTACCAAATAATGCAAATCATCGCAACATTGAGACGTATGTTCAAGTTTTCCACCTTCCCAAGATGCATGCATAACTACACGTTCATTTTTAACTGTTGCCTTGATCTGAAAGAACTATTGCTGGTGTTGGACAATACAGCATCCAAAATTCTGGTTCGCCTTTCCAAAAAATCCACCAATACCGAAAACGTTGGTTTCTTTATAGATCCTATAGCTTCAAAGTGCGCGAATCCAGCTTCATGCACATCCAACGAACAATCATCGATCTCCAATGCTCCGTTTTCTCGCCCAGTTGCTTCAAAATCTTCAGCTGTTGATCAAACTCGTCCACCAGTCATTGTATTGGCCCTGCCGATTCCTTTTCTATTTTTGGGAATTCCATCAACGCCTGAAGATGACGTTTCTTTAGTATGTATTCATTGGAGTAACGCTTCGTTATAGTTGCTCATGCTATTATATAGTTTCCGTTGGTGATGGTAAGTGTCTCGATTAACCTGGCTGCTTCTCCTTTCAATCCGGACTTCAGATAATTAAAATTCTGCACGTCATTGAGCTCATTTGAGTCGTGTATCAACGACACGAAAATTGACTTCAATGAAACCCATCCCTTTAAATCTCGGTCAAATTCTGGTAGCGAGATTTGCGGTAATCGAACCCCTGTGTGCGCACCAAAACGACCGTTGTTCCACCGTTCCGATTAATGTCCGAATTTGCCGCGGTTTTTTTACTGTACCTTAAAACATGTTCTAGACATACTTCCTTTAGATCAAATTTATTGCCCCATAAAGTTATACAAAATTGAACGAAATTGATGGTAAGCAGTAGCTAACAAATTAAACTATCTTTAGCTGCAAAACCATTACCATTCAGTTGTTTTCCAAAGACATCAAAAATGATCAAAGTTGCTGTTCGATTTTTCGAATGCTTGGCGCAAAATGGGTTGAATATATGCAATTTGCAACACATGAAGTTCGAGCTGATAATGATAGTGATTATATCTACTTCTCGATTCGATTCACATAATAGGGCCCGAAATTTCTTTCGGTAAAATTTTCTGCATGCATCTTAAGATATTAGTTTCTCATTATGTTATTTGGTTAAAAAAAATGCTAGAAAAAGACTGTTTTCTGATTTATTTTCAATTTATTCATGATTCAACACAATTTTATTTATATCAGTCATATTATTAACGGGTCATCTTATATTGATATCCTTGAATGAATTTATGGATGATAGACTATATCATTGCATTTTCTTAATCTGACACATTACTATACACATTTCACTTAAACTTAGTTGCAAATACACTCGATAGTTCGTTCATAGCGGCATTTGTAACGACTTGGCCAACTTGCTGATTAATTTGTTGTCTCATTGCCGATTGTTGTGCAGAACCAATTCCTCCAGGTCGACTGTAAGTAAAAAAATTTTAAAATTACTTTAGGTTTCGTTACTCAATGTAACAGGGGAGGGGGTAGCCATAATCGTTACGTAATTAAATTCCATTTTTATTCCTAAATAAATTCACGCGGACCGAATGAGGTGTGTTTCTTCAGCCAAGATGATAAAGCACGTGTTGTAATGGGGTTAACACTCCGTCGGGCGCAATATTTTTGAAACACGGTCGGGCGCATTGAGCCTGAGAAGCACTGCTTCATTCATTAAACTATTCTGCCTACAGAAACGTTTTTGACGTAGGACTAGGTCTAACCGGAAGATATAGGGGATAAAAGGAAAGTCTAGGTACTGAATATGGAGGAAAAAATAAAAGATTTCGAGTGCTTATAGCTCAAGCATTTCTTAATAAACCATAAAGATGTTTATATCAATTGATAGGAAATATTTCTACGCATCTATCACAATGAATAACATCAAAGTTTTCTTGAGATAAACAATTGAATAATTGTGAAGTGTCGAGCATTGTCCAAACGCAATATGAACCTCAGGTTAGGTTTAGGTTTTGTATTATAGAGACTTTCAACTTTTTCAGTTCATTCGTCTCTAGCCTTGAGGAAGGCCTTTTGGAAAACTTTACTCTACTCCCGTCCAGCAGCGATGTTGCCCAATCGATGTCCACGCAACGAATCATTATATACCTTGTTTTGATTGGTCCAATTTGTGCTTCTCAAATGGGTTGACCAAAAGGAGCAACCAGAGTAACATCGAAATATAATTTAGATACAACCAAAGAATTGTATTGTAAGCCACTCCCCTAGTGTTTCTACCACCAGTCGAATGAAATAAGTTTGGCTGTTGCCTTCAGAAAACATCATTCATTTTCTAACCTCGGAGCAGAAATGATGTACTAATTCAATCGGTGAAGAAAAGTGCTTCTGCAAAATGAGGACTTTCGGCATCGTGAGAGCGATGGTGTAGGATAGGGTAAGACGCCTATCTTAAGCAAAACAGGATGAAACATGTATTTTGACGTAGGACTACGTCTAATCGGAATATATGGGGGGTAAAACGAAAACCTAAACACAGAATATGCAGGAAAAAAATAAGGATTTCGAATGTTTATAACGAACATTTCTTATAAGATCGGAACGAAGTTTGCATCAATTGATAGAAAATATTTCTACGCATCTATCACAATTAAATATATATCATTTTTCTTGAGATTGAATAACTGTAAAATGTCAAGTGCTATCTAAACGCCCTCACTGCCCCGTTCTGATTGGTCCGATTTACGGTTTCCCCAACACATCCATCCAAACCAAGTTGCCTGGGAAAATTGTCATTGCAAAAACATGCAAGTTGGGGGAACGGTTCTTCACATCCACGACGTAGCCACATCTGTTTTATTTGTGATGAAACTAATGAAACTGAAACTAAAACGATTACGATAAGAAAACCAACAAAAATAAAGAGAATTCAAAGATGTTTTTTTGCGTCAACGTGTGTGGCACCCATACATCGAGCTTCTTTGTGAATCCAAGCTTCTTCAAATGGTTAATAACGGTTTGATGACTTATCCCCAGCTCTTGGCCGATGCTACGGCTGCTACTATGCCGGTCTTTCTCGGCTAATTCAGCGATTTTGTCGCAATTTTCGACGACAGGCCTTCCGGAGCGTGGCGCATCTTCGACGACCTCTACACCAGAACGAAAACGTTAAAACCATCGTTGTGCGGTGGAAATGGAAACTGTATCGGGTCCATAAACTGCACAAATTTTATTGGCAGCTTGAGATGCATTTTTGCCTTTGTCATAGTAGTACTGTAAAATATGTCGGATTTTCTCTTTATTTTGCTCCATATTTGCGACACTATAACTCACGAACGACTTAACCAAACAAAACACAGTCGAGGACTATATTATAGCGCGCAAAAATACACGCGCGCTTTCCAACAAGCTATAGTATGACTCGATACAATGAATACAACTAGAACTACGCGCTTACAACGACACCTCGCGGAAATACCGCAGGACTTTTTTGACAGCCTAATATTACTTAACTTAACTTAACTTAACTTAATATTACTTAACTTAACTTAACTTGACAAACAAACAAAATATTTGTGTCAATTGGACTGTCTCCTGAATAACCGCAACCGGTTCGTTAAACCCTTGCTGCCTAAACGTTGTAAACTGGTGGGAGTTCTACAAGTTTTTCTAGTGGACCGATTTCAACCACTCTTTTTTTTACATAATCTTAGATATATTTCCTGTCATCGTACGTAGGATTTTTTCGAAATGTTGATTTTTGTCAACATGGCTACATTCTTTATGAAAATATTTTGCCTCAAAAATTGAGACAAAAATATTCACCAAAATTTTATTTTTCTAAATATCAAGAAAATCCTACGTACGATGACAGGAAACTTAGTGGAGAATCTGGGAAAAATAATTTCATCAAAATTAGGATTATTTCAATACACTCACAAAAATCTATTTAAAATCATATAAAACCATTATCAGAATAAAAATGTTTGGATTCGTTGGATTCCTTGTAGAAAACATGATACACTATTAAATAGGATTTTTTTCAATCCGCAATAATCGCATCTCGGTATAACCTCATTTGGATACTTATTCTAAACGAAAAATTTAATATTAGTTCAAAATTTTTATTTGAAAAAGTGTTCATTTCTTTCCTACATTTAACACACTTTATTTGCACCATGTCACATGCCGTTTCTCTCAATTTTGTATTTGCTAATAAAGAGCCGAACATCCGTTTCATTGCTAGTACTACCCCCTTAAATTAGTTTTATAATGCTTCAAAAGTCTTATGACAGAAATGGCCAAAGTTGCATATCATGCGTATTTTTATATATTACTATTTTATGAAGCTGGACGAAGTTTTCGGTTTAATTGTACTTCTAATGATAACGATTTATAGCGATTTAATTGTATTTATAATGAAAAAAGCAAGTTATAAGCACAGAAAAAACCTGCCAATTAGGGTAACACGGGGTGATTTGGTCATATGAGGTTATTTGGACCACCCCTTTATCTCAAAAATTACGGCTCAACTTGGATTTTTTTATAGTGTCATTTCCTTCTATTGTTGAACCGTATGTACCTAAAGTAAAAAAAACTGTGGTAAAACTTCACAAGTAGAGGGAAACGGTAGCATAAACACAGCAAGCACTTTGATCGTTAAAAAATGTTAGTTTTTCGATAGTGGTTTTAAGGTTTTTCCCGCTAATTAAACAAACTTTTCGTGTATATTGCTGTAAAGTTCTGTTCGCCTACAGAAGAGGAACAATTTGATGTAGCGAAACTGTAAGTAAAAAAGAAATTCATTGCATTTCAATTTTTGCGTGTTGTGTGAGGTCACATGGACACGTTTCTGTGGGGTGAATTGGTCCTACAGGTTTGAGACTTTTCTTTGGTCTAATTGATTCCAGATGCCGCTCAATTACAACAAGAGGATGGACAGACAACGTTGGAAGAAGGACGAGCTTGAAAGAGTAACGCAGGCCATCGAGAACGGATTTTCTTTGACCAAGCATCAAAAGTGTTTGAAAATGCTCGACCAACGGTGAAAAGATTCATGCAGAATTCGAGATGGTGTCAATCCAACTTTTCTGGTCTGGAATCTGGCCAAGACACTTGGTATCGATCCCAAAACATTGTTATTGTTATTGTTATGAAAAAGTTAGTTAAGTCCATACAAATGAAGCACAAATTTCTGCATTACACGAGAATTAATCAAGCAAAAAGTGGAGGCGATCTGGCGTAGTGGTAACATCCATGCCTCTCACGCTGAAGTTCACGAGTTCAATTCTCACTCCCGACATTCTTCCAAAAATGGAAGTAAAAAGTGACGAACCAGCCAAATGAGTTGAAAATCACTATAATACAGATAAAAAAAAAATCAAGCAAATGAAACCAAATAAGGCATGTGGAGGTTTTAGGGAGTAATAAACGTTTCTATGTTGGTTAGACACTCCACCCTCTCTCTAAAGAGGGGGCTGCCATAAAAATGAAAGACAAATTTCTGCATTACTCGAGAATTAATCAAGCAAATTAAACCACATAAGGCATATGGAGGTTTTAAGGTGCAATAATTGTTTCTATGGTGATTAGACACTCCACCCCCTCTCTAAGGGAGGCTGCAATACAAATGAAAGACAAATTTCTGCATAACTCGAAAACTAATCAAGCAAATGGAGCTAAATTTGACATGCGAAGGTTATAGGGAAACTGGAAAACTGTGAGGAAAATGGGAAAATTTGCGAAAATTAAATTCCCATATGTTCTACAATTTCATAGTGACAAGCGTTGTTAGTCCATTTGATGTTTGCGCTAACGAAATTGATATTTGTTCGAAAGTGGAAATGGATTTTAATGTGATAAAACTCACTCCTATAGCATCTTCTATCTATATAAATAAAAATGGATCGCCGATTGTGTTGATAAGAGCAAAACTCGAGAAAGGAATTGTGTGATTTAGGGCTGTCTTTATTCTATTATATTTTCTGTAAGAAACATTTATTCCATGTAACGGAGGAACATGTTATTTGCAAGTGGTTGAAAATTCTTGTGAATTGTGCCTGAAAATAATCTGATATTATAATGACGAGTTTTGGTAGAAGTACTACAAATTTTATAGTAAAAGGTAATTTTAAAGGGTAAATTAGAAGATCAATCAATGAACAGTTCTGCGATTGGACCCATGAACGTGCGCTTAGTAAGAAAATGTGAATGTGATAACGAAAAATAAATTTTGGGAGGGACGAAGTTTGCCGGGTCAGCTAGTTATCAAATGAAGAATGAAATAACTATTCACGTATGCAACTTGTGTTTATTTTTATCATACTTATATAATTCTTTTCTACAGAGTTCGCATAACATTCGAGGAAATAATAATCTTGTTAAACTTGACTAACCATAATTGTAGTTAAATTAGTTGATGTTGTTTAGGCCATAACTTCTAAAAAATGCAATGATATTTTTTTGGTCAAAAAATGGCTGAAGCCAATTCACCATTCTCGTTCGATAATCAAACCAAACATTTTTTTGGAATTTTCATCAGCACTTTCCTGCTTAAACATGGATTTCTTAAATAAAAAACAAAAACAAAATCATCCGGGAAATGTGGGTGAGCCATATCGGTTTAATGATTGGAAGTCTATACACCCAATGTCGTTTAGTGCAGAATCTCATTCTATCGATAGTTACAAATAATACTGACATATTTTTTTCATCCAATATTGCCAACAAAAAACAGTTAACTAAATACATTTCCTACACGAGAAACTTAATTTAGCAATGTCTCAGCCTATCATTTCAGTTGAAGACGAAATAGGATTATATCAGTGTGCCAACGGTTCTTTCAACAGTATGTGAAAACTACAATATCCCCGTTATATTTCAAGTACTAACAATTTGAACATTTAAATATTGTTTATAACTATTGAGTTTCAGGCAAAACTCGACGATGCACAATACATCAATACACTTTTATATTACATGAGTTATTATTTTCTACAAGTTTTACTGTACAAATTGCTGGCAGAACAATCAATCTAGTGTATTTTTAAATTTTTTTCAGCAAGGATAAGTGTTCAATTATAATTCACGAATTCCATCGAATGTCGGGCTTTTGATACGTTAATGTCTTGGAAATTGGTGTGCTTCAGAGCCAAATCGTTGTTAACATCTGTAGGATAAGTATGACTTTTCAATATTGATAAATTTATTACTTAACGCCGCCTGCAATTGCAATAGAGAAGGTAAATATAGATTAGAAATACGTTTTTTCTTAATGTTGGGAGAATGGAAATAGGTACATATCAAAAATTATGTTCAAAATAAAAAAAAATCACCTTCAAGATTCTTTCTAATACATTATAACAAAAGAAAAGTAATAATATCCACATAATGTAAAAAAACTAAAATCGCCAACATATGTGCCAGAGAAAGAACGTATTCCGTCGAAATTTGACCAATTTATTTTGAAAACATTGAATTTGAGAAAATCTAGTATTATCCTTCAGTGTTTACGAATATCGAATATAATGAACTATGAACAAACTACGTTGCTCGGTTCAATGTTATAAATACTATATTTTGTTTTTGCTTTGTTTTATCGGAATTCCCATGCTGACGATCCAAAAATGAAAGATGTGGCATTTATGAAAAAGGAAGCGACACATGCAATGACTGAATTACGATGATTTACATAAAACCAGCGTATCACTTTTTTTACATGTTCTAAGCTACCTTATTTGATTTACGCGTTTCAAGAAAACTGACAACTTGCTTGTAAAATCAATATCATGTTTTCACAGGCTTGACACAATTTTTTGACTGAAGTGCAATTGCAAATGAAATCGTCCAAAAATGCAGGTTTTAAAAACATGTATTTTTGATTCGAATGAAAATTTGTATTCCGTTTGGGTTGGAGGAAATATGAGTTTTCCACAGCAGTTGGGAAATTTTTGACTCAAGCGTAACTTTTGAAAAGGGCGTATCTATTTTAGTAGGAGAAATCTTTGATAATTTATATCTAAAAAACTATGAGTCGTACCGAAATGTGGAGTTATAGCGTATTGATGTCTAAACATGAAAAAAATACACACTGAGAAAAAAAAATTAAAAAAAGTACTCTAAGTACTTTAATTTGCAATTTCCAAAATAAATATTTTTCAATTTTTTTTTTCATATAAAATAGAAGTCATGTAGAAAATTTTAAAAATGGGTCCAAGATGGTAAAACTATTTTTGACAAACTTTGTGGAACATCGAATTTTTATGAATTTCCGAAACTTCGAATTTTTGTATGTTAACAATCATTTTTTGCCACAAATTATGATTTCTGATGTGATTTAAAACAAAAAAGCTCATTATAAATCTCCTTCTAAATGTAGCCATTCTCGAGATATTTTAAAAAATATTTTTAATTTATTGTCTTTTTTTAGTAAATATTCCCTTTTAATATGTTTGTCGTGTCATACCGTCATGTTCATGAAATTTTATGAATTTGCTTATAATTTCCAACAACTTTGAAAATAAATACATCATTATGGTAAAAATATATGTTTAGGAGTTACGTTGAAAAACATTTGAAGACATGTGGGTTAACACAAAACGTAGCGATATTAAAAAATCTTTTTTTATCTTAATACAAACTTTTAACATATTATTCGTGTTGCACAATCAGAACACGAACAGTAGAATTGAAATCCCAACAACAAATACACCTTGTTGATTTAACCGGACGTTATGGGTAATAAATATAATTAACTTGTTTACGTTACGCCTAGATTATACTAGAATACTAGATACTAGAAGTCAGGTATCTCTAAGCTACCTCTGTATAGGTATATAAAGTCAGGTATCTTTAAGCTACCTCTGTACAGGTATATAAAGTCAGGTACCTTTAAGGTACCTCTATAATGTGTATAAAGATACTCATATTAAAACATCGTTCATCAGTCGAACAATCTTTCTTATAGAGTGAATAACAGTATACCACAATGGACTACAAACATTTTTTTTCGTGTTGTAGTTTCCGTTTCCGAAAAACGGTAGGAAATGTTCATCTGAAAAACGTTTCTTAACCGTGTCAATGATTGATAAACTTAAGTCAATGGGATGTAATATCCTTTTAGATACATCTTTAAAAATTTGCGGATCATGCCGTTTATCTGTATACTCTTCCAAACCAAAGCAGTGTAATACTGAGGAGCAGATCAGTACAGTAGTAGGAAATACTTTAGAAGAAGTACCATCAATAGTTTCAGTCGTTTCAGCTTCTTCGCAAGATTCCCAAAACAGCAATATACCAGAGTATTCCCGTGCGTACAACATTGAGCTATTCAACAAGGGAATCGCCGGTATTAACGTTTCACCAATAATGACGAAAAGACTTGGACAGGCTAGTTACCCAGAACAAAAATTCAAAGAAATTTCTAAAGGTATTAAAAGAAATCTATTTTCCTTTTCACATGAAGAAGACGAAGAGTCGAACTTTAAACAAAAGGCAAAAGAGTTTGATGAGATTATTAATCAGCTCAAAGAGAAATTTGACCACAAAAAGACAACAAGATCAGAAAAAGTTAGAATTTTAACAGTTTTGGTCCGTGCAAAAAATGGAAGAAGAATTTGGCGTTAATGAATATATGGCAATTCAAGCCAAAAAACTGGCAAATGAAAAAGGTGTATTGTCGACACCACATAGCAAATATGGACCAAGTTTAAGTGAAGATGTTAAAAATCATGTTTTGGAATTTTATAATGACGACGATATCAGTCGATCATTACCTGGATAAAGAGGCTATGTTTCTGTAGCCAAAGATGGGAAGCTTCAACACATCCAAAAAAGGTTATTAATATTATCATTACGGGAAACTGTCAACAGATTTAAGGAACTTAATCCAAATTGCAAAATTGGATTTAGCTCGTTTGCATCAATGCTTCCGAATCATTGCAAATTGCTGAGTAGTTCAGGAAATCATAACGTTTGTGTTTGTACATTCCATGAAAATGTAAATCTTATGCTTCATAGTCTCGAAAAATATTCCTTTAACATTGAATGCAAAGAATATATGGAAAAAATACTATGAAACATATAAAATAAATCAAAATACTGTTACCTTCGTGAATGTAAAAAATGCCCAACAATGGACGAGTTTGGAAACTGGTTTTTAGATGAGATTCAGGAACGCAATTTAATTGAAATCACTTATGCACAATGGATTTCTACTAATCGATGCGACATAGAAACTCTTGTAAAACCGGTGGAAGAATTTGTATCGTATTTTTGCGAAAAAATAGAAAAATTACTTACTCATTACTCATTACATTACATTAAAACACAACAGTCCACATTTCTTAACAATAAAAAAACTAATTTGCAAGAAAATGAGGTTGTTGTGATTTGCGATTTTTCCGAAAATTATTCATTTGTGCTTCAAGATGAAGTTCAAAGTCATCACTGGAACAATGATCAAGCAACAATCCATCCATTCATTGTTTATTATAGAGATGAAAAAGGTTCTCTGGAAAATTTAAGCTTTGTTGTTATATCTGAAGTTTTAAGTCATGACACAATAGCTGTGCAAGTATTTATATCTAAATTGGTAACATTTTTGAAACAACAAATGCAGGTAAAAAGAATAAAATTCATGTCGGATGGTGGTGCATCCCAGTATAAAAATAGGAAAATTTTTGCGAGTTTATGCCAGTTTAAATCGAAATACGACATTGACGCTGAATGGCTTTTTTTTGCAACATCAAACAGCAAAGGAGAAATTGTGATGCAATTGGTGGTACATTAAAACGGATGGCAACAAGAGCTAGTTTGGCTAGGCAGCATGAACATCCGATTACGAGTGCAAAAACGTTATTTGACTGGCCTAGCAAGCGAAAAGAAGACTACATGCTGTCAAACTCGAAGTCGCGTTTTTCGATTCAACGAAAATGGAGGTGAACCAACGCGAGTCGAAAGAACAAATTCTTTCCAAACCCCTGGAATTTCCTGACCTGTCGCACCGGCAGTTGGGAAAAATGTTGAACATTCACCATTCAACCGTCTCCAGAGTGTTGAAGCGGTTCCAGGAGCGGTTGACGTTGGACCACGGCAAAGGAGCTGGAAGAAAACCGGGACCGGAGAACAAAAAGACGGAGGGAAAGGTGAAGCGGATGATTAGAGCAAATCCCAACGTCTCAAGCCGTGATTTGGCTAAAAAGATCGGCATGTCGCAGAGCTACGTCCAGAATGCAAAGAAGAGAGCTGGACTACATACATACAAGGTACAGAACTTCCCAAACCGCGATGAGCGGCAACAATCGACGGCTAAAACGCGGGCACGGAAGCTCTACGAGAAGATGCTGACAAAATATGGCTGCTGTGTGATGGACGACGAAACGTATATAAAAGCCGATTTTAAGCAAATTCCGTGGTTGAAGTTTTTCACCGGCAAGAGCAAGTTCGATGTGGACGACAAATTTAAGAAGAAGAAAATGCCGAAGTTCGCCTCGAAATATCTCGTTTGGCAGGCCATCTGCTCCTGCGGACTGAGGAGTGAGCCTTTCGTGGCAAAGGGCACAGTAAATGGCGAGATCTACAAATCTGAGTGCCTCGAGAAGCGCCTTTTGCCGTTCTTGCAGCAGCACGACGAAGCTCCGCTATTTTGGCCAGATTTCGCATCATGCCACTATTCTGAAAGTGTCCTGGAGTGGTATGAGGCCAATTCTGTCCATTTTGTTCCAAAGGACATGAACCCGTCAAACTGTCCGGGGCTGCGCCCGGTGGAGCAGTACTGGGCCATAATGAAGCGGGAACTTCGGAAAAGCAAGAAGACAGTCAAAGAGGAGAAGGACATGTTAAGAAAATGGAAAAACAGGAAGTGGGTTATATCTATGGTATAACCGCAATGGTGACGTAGGACTATCGTTGATTTAGTGATCATTTGATTGAAGTTGAATCTGAATTCATTCTGAATGAATGAATAAATGAATATTAGGGGAACTTCGAAAACGAGAGCGTTACGTTGGAGGTACAAGGTTTTATGCATCCAATATTGGATACGAAAATTTTCTACTGATGGGGAAGAATAATTTTCAGAAGCTTTCCTGTTAATTGCGATTGATTGAAGAATCACAAAACCAAATGTATTTGGTTGCAGTGTTATATGGATATAAAACATTAGAATAAACTCTTTCGCATCAATGTATTTTTCAATTCCCAGGGGAACTGGCAGAGTATTTTTCAGCAACGATTAGTTCTTTCCAGATTTTTCTCGATACTCGAAACCCTCCAGTGGTTAATGCTAACTCGATAACCACCTGTTAATAGCACTTGATTGAAAAATATTTGGTTTTTTTTTTATCCAAAATATATATTTTTATTAAGGCTCATATGGCGTCAACCTGACGGGGCTGGGAGTTCAATATTTCGACATATTTTTTTGCTGTGTTTTTTATTTGGTTGCTGTGTTATATGGTTAGAAAACATTAAAATAAACTCTTTCGCATGAATGTATTTTTCAACTCCCAGGGGAACTGGCAGATTATTTTTCAGCATCGATTAGATTTTCCCAGATTTTCCTCGATACTCGAAGCCCACCAGTGGTTAATGGTAACTCAATAATCACCTGTTAATAGCACTTGATTGAAAAATATTTGGTCGCAGTGTTATATGGATAGAAAACATTAAAAAGAACTCTTTCGCATGAATGTATTTTTCAGTTCCCAGGGGAACTGACAGATTATTTTTCAGCAACGATTGAATCTTTCCGAAATTTTCTCGATGCTGAATGGCATCCAAACGAAGAGTTCCGCACGTGTATGTGCGTGTGTGGCGGCTGCTCTGATCTCTTCCCGGGGAACCGTTTGTGGCATCATTAGATATTTTATCTTTCGAATGAAGTGTTTATCACACCATTTCGTTCAGTTGTTTAGGAGCTATTAACGCTCAAAATCTCGGTCTCCGGCGTAACGCTTTCGTTTTCGAAACTTTGGTTTTGCACCCCGGTATAGAAATGAAAGACGTAGTCCTACGTCAAAAAACTGAGAAACTGGTACCGGATGACACTGTAAAGACTTTGATGGAGGGCATCAAGCGAAAATGCGTTCAATTTTACACTCAAGGCTCCAATGATTAACTTTTGTTTTGATTTTTGAAGTAAATATATGTATAAAACTACCCTAAAATTTTGAAAAATATATTATAAGAAAATTGGCATGACATTTTCGGTGTCGCAATAATTTCGTGTTCGCCCCTTAAGTACTACAAATAAAAATTACGCAAATAATACTAAGGTTGAGATGGCAAAAGTTCCACTGGGAACGTATCTCACCATCCAAGAAGACGTATCTTACCACCGTTATCTATTTGATGAAGCGCAATATCAACAGTTCGAACGTGTGATTCAATCTTTACCTAACGATAAGAAAAACAAACTTAGCCAGAACATTCACCTGCCCCTGGATTCTTAATGTCAAATGGGGAATATGGTCTACAGAATGCACGTCTTTGTATGCACGTGCTGTTTAGTATTGACCAAGGAAATGGTGGACAATCGCGCCGGTGCTGAGTATGACCGACTTTTGGATGCCGGTCAATTCCTTCTCATATTCAACACCTTAAGCGCTTACAGGAGCGTTTTCAGGACAATTTCAGTTCCAGAAACAACGACTGAAACAATTCTTGGAACCTCCCTCAGACCCCACAGTGATCGGTACTGACAAATTCTCTAGCAATCCTCCTCCAGATTTTGGTTCAATGGAATAGCGACATCGATGATGGTGATCAGTACAGTGCGAACCAGTACAGCTTCAACCATTCAGTCATAAACCTTCATCCGAGCACGATTTACACAATACAAGGTGATATATTCCCGGAAATGACACTTGCGTGATGCCGTTTGTATAAATATTGACAACAAACACAACAATCTATCGCACAAATTCGAGCGTAGAAGAGTAGTAAGCTATTTCTTTTAATATTTCATGTTTCGCTTTGCGAATATAATCGTTTTATTCTGGAAAGCAATGATTTATCTGCTTTATTCGAATATACAGGACTCGGAAAAGTCATATTCGATTGAGGATCATCAGGGGACTGTGGAGCCATCGGCCTTCGCATTAAATTGGAAATAAGTTTTTGCTTCTTCTTCCAACAGTTTCTTGAATCAAAATATAATCATAAATCAAAAGTCATTCGGGCATTTCATGTTTCATCGTCGAATGAACTTCACGACATATTGAAATGACCGTCATTCACCCAGAAGGATCTCCTGAGGACCAGTCTTCTGAAAACATACGCAGCGCTGCGCTTGACTTAAATTTTCTTCAGTGCGCGTTCAAAACAAACACGTGTTCTCTCTTGGTACGAGATGCACAACAATCATAAACACTACAGCGCAAAATGTACCCGACGCAGAATTCAGATACTAAACATCTCTTCTTACTTGTGTGATGCGCGCCTCAATTCATTCACACACACATTTAATTCTAGCGCCTGCTTTCTCTTCGCTCGTTCTAAGCAAAGCATAAAAACAACAGCGCGCCTCCATACGAACCGGTATACGCTTGTGTGAAGAAAAATATCTCAACAGAGAAAACAAATCAGATTCAAGCGCGCCGCAAAACAGGTATAGAAGTACGGCACAAAGCAAGGCACAAATTCAGCTCAAAACTCAGCGCAAAACTGGGCGCAAAAACGGCGCTGACAACAAAACATTTCATGTGTGTTTCGGAGCGTGCTCATTCGTCAGAGCGCAAGTGTACACAAGGAATGGGAGCTCCACAGGGTACAAAATCTTGTTACACATCAGCACCGCGTTGCATTCTGAAGACTGCTTTTTTATTACCTTACTTGAATTTTTGGGCGAACTTAAAAAGAGGATGTACTTCAGTAATTTCGTGTCCTAAACGGTGAAGCAACTGATCGCTAAGCCACGAAAGAGCTGAAGAACATGCCGACAACCATTTTTCCATTCGCCATAGCTAAGGATCCGGTCAACTAGCGTAAGTGCACCAAACATAGCGTCGAAGCATTTTTATAGGAGACTTATTAAACGTAGCATTCCAGGGAAATTGTTTAATTGAATAATCTTTTGTAGTTTTTTTATCGCTATCCGAAATTAGTCCATTTTTTAAGTTAATTTTCTCTATAATCACCAAAAATTGGCACATAATAATGATCCTTAATTCGAGCAATTCGAGCGGACACAAGCAATTCATCTCGTCTCGTCTAGGGTCCAATCACTTGAGTCGAACGAGCGTCATTCAAATATTTTACCAAGTATTAAATGGTAGACTGGGAAGACTTTTGTCACGTTTTATGGATATGATGTAAAGACATGTTATGATTTTAAAAAATCAACGATCTCCAAAATTAACCAATTGAGACTTTTTCCTCAGTGCCAAAAGTTCCATAATTTCGTGAAAATTGGATAATCATTGGGCCCTATTCTATATGACGAACAATTCGTCTCTACTCCACTCACTGTCGAAGACGAGCGTAATTTGAATATTTTGCATTATTTTGGAGGCTGGAAAGACTTCTGTATTTTTTTATATGAGCAGGGATGTCAGATGTGAAGACATGTTTCAATTTTGAGAAAAAAACAACAAAAACAGACCAAACATCCCCAAAATTAATAAAACAAAACTCTTTTCTCAGTGCCACATTCCTAAAATCAAAGCAAAAAATAATAAATGCTTTTTATCCTTTTTCTTCTAGACTATGGTTCATCGCTCAGACGTTTCGTTATTAGCTAAAAATTGGGGCCGATGTTTATTCACCTAATCAATATTTTTTCTAGAAAATTTTCAAATCTATATGCCTTTATTTTCTTCAACAACTATACAAATAAGTAATATAGTAGTACAGCATTTACAGAAATAAACTAGGTAGGATGGATGAAACGCATAATTATGAAAACACTTTTCGTGCCAAGTAATGCATAGAACCTGGGTATAAAGTTGAATGTTTACGTTATATTATGTTGTTTTTTGAAATGTTCATTTGTAAATCTATGAAGTTTTCCAGTTATAGAATAAAATTCAATGATGATGATGATAGGAACATATATTGCTTACGTAGTTCTAATTCAGTTGAGAATAAATTTCTGAAGATAAACGCGGAACAAATGGATATCAATGCTTGAAATCAAAAATGTGAATAAACGCATAAAAGCAAACTAGACGACAACTGGATTAATTAACCGCGACCGCAGCCGAATGGTCAATTCAGATGATCTACTCGTCTGTTTTTCGCCCAGCTTGACTTCTGAACGTCAAAACCGTTCAGATTCGAGTAAAATCGGGATTTGATCGTTAGTTCTTAATTGAAAAAAAAAAACATGTGTGTAAATGTGTTATGATTTCTTACACTTGTAGGCAGTGATGGCATTTTTACAGAAATGATACATACAGTTTCATGGATACTCGCGCTCGAGTGTATGGATACAGTCATCACTTACCAAAGAGAAACCATGCGCTTTTCCATTTCTCCGGCGAATATATTGGGTTGGGGAAAAAGAAATGTTGTATTTCTGATTGAAATTTGACGCTTATCCAACATACTTAAAATTATCCAATTTAGGTCAAATATGCGCCGTTTTGTTTGCAAACTTGTTGCCATTTAGAACTTAGACTAGACTTCATTATCCCCCCCTACCCCTTCTAATTTGCAAAAAACTCAAACATCCAGTTTTCGCAAGCCTCTTTTGAGGCCAACTTAGTATCACCAAGAGCGTTTTGCATGGACCAGAAGAGATGATAATCACTTGAAGCCAGGTCCGGACTATACGGTGGGTGCAATAGGACATCCCATCCGAGTTCCCGTAGCTTCTGGCGGGTCATCAAAGATGTGTGAGGCCGAGCGTTGTCCTGGTGGAAAACAACACCATTCCTATTGATCATTTCTGGCCGCTTCTGGTCAATCGCCTGCTTCAAACGGTCAATCTGCTCACAGTAGAGAACCGAGTTGAGGGTCTGGCCATAGTGGCAGCTCATAGTGGATGATTCCCTTCCAATCCCGCCAAACACACAGCAAAACCTTCCTGGCCGTCAATCCGGGCTTGGTGATAGTTCGGGCAGGTTCACCGCGCTTCGACCACGAATTTTTTCGCTTTAGGTTGTCGTACGTGATCCACTTTTTATCACCAGTCACCATCTTCTTCAAAAATGGGTCCAGTTCGTTCCGTTTCAGCAGTGCATCGCAGTCGTTGATTCGGTCTAAAAAATTTTTTTGCGTCAACTCGTGTGTCACCCATACATCCAGCTTTTTTTGTAATACAATCTTCTGCAAATGTTTTATGGTCTATACTCAGTTCTTGGCCAATCGAGTGAGTGCTCACATGCCGGTCTACTTGGATGATTTCAACGATTTTATCGGTTTCCACGACGATTGGCCTACCAGTACGGGGTGTATCTTCGACAGCCACTACACCAGAACGAAATCGACCAAACCAACGCTGTGCTGTGCGAATCGTTACAGTATCGAGTTCATAAACTACACGAATTTTTTTCGGCCGCCTTCGTTGCAGTTTTACGTAAAAACGTAAAATATGGCGAATTTTTTGCTTGGTGGACTCCATCTTTGACGCGTTATAACTTGAGACTGAAAAAGGACAATCACAACACTGTCAAAACGACACTTGTAGCACAGATTGTCGTCTTTAAATAGCCGTATAGTATGACCCGATACGATAAGTACAACACAAGATATGTTTAAGTGTTGCCATATATTGACAATATACGATATTTCTTTTTCCCAACCCAATATAAAGAGTTAAGGCCCATTTATACGTTGCTAGTAGCTGACATGACAGTGAGCAGCTACTGGGCCGCTTGACAATTGGTTGACTCACCTTGTCCGTTCACATGGTGTGAGCTGCTGACGAGAAACTAGATAATACAACTAGGCTTACTAGGGATGCCAG
Source organism: Toxorhynchites rutilus septentrionalis (assembly GCF_029784135.1). Classification (NCBI taxonomy): domain Eukaryota; kingdom Metazoa; phylum Arthropoda; class Insecta; order Diptera; family Culicidae; genus Toxorhynchites; species Toxorhynchites rutilus. The sequence continues at coordinate 201,619,815 of NC_073746.1, read as the reverse complement.
ATGCACAAAGGCAAAAGGATTTGGGCCAGGAATTGGATGCAAGGAAAAATAGCAACAAATACAATATTGAAGGAACTCTACGATGATGATCCTCTAGAGTACAGAGCAGTGTTGAGAAAAACACCTGAATAAGTGGAAACACTGTTGGATTTCATTGGTCCAACAATACAACGCCAAGATACACTCATGAGGGATGCTATACCTGCTAGAGTGAAATTAAAAAACGACATTGATGTGCCTTTATTTTGGAATATCGTTCAGATTGTTGTCGATATTTTTTAGAATCTCGAAAGCATCCATAGCTAAGATAATTCCGGAAGTATGTGATGCTTTAAATAGCAGCCTAAAAGATTTTTTTTAATTTTATTTATTTCACCTTGCCAGCAGCTTCGTGTACCAATTTGTGAACTGAAAATGATAGTAGATTTGCAGGAGGAATAAATATGCGTCAAAAACTAAAATAATGAATGAAAATGTACTTTTTAAAATCGAATATGTATTCAGTGTACAATACTTTTCTGCAAGTTGTGAGTGAATTTTGAATGAAAATTGTGCTTGATCATGATTCTTTAGTAGAAATTCTCAAGAAAACTATCTCAAAAAGAAAACGTGCCTCGCCAGCGTGCAAAACAAAATAACAACGATTTCGTTTAGAAAATATGAGGGTTTTATTTGTTTTTTCAATAATTTTCAAGTCTATAAATATCTTCGCATATTTTCAAATATAAGGCTGTCAAAAAAGTCCTGCGGTATTTTTTTTGAATTTTCATTTGTTCATAAAATTAGTTACAATCATCTGTTTTGAGTCAAATGTGCGCCGTTTTGTTCGATGACTTGTTCCCAACGAGATGCCAACTTCATAATACCCCTGTTATAGAAGGTCGCTTCCTTATTGGCAAAAAACTCGGATAGCCAATTTTCACAGGCCTCTTTTGTGGCTAACTTCTGACTACCTAGCTCGTTCGCCATGGACAAAAACAGGTGGTAGTCACTTGGTGCAAGGTCCGGACTATACGGCGGATGCAAAAGAACCTCCCATCCGAGCTCCCGGAGCTTCTGGCGCGTCACCAAAGAAGTGTGTGGCCTGGCGTTGTCCTGGTGGAAGACAATGCGGCCTCTGTTTATCAAAGATGGCCTCTTCTTCATGAGTGCTACCTTCAAGCGGTCCAGTTGTTGACAGTACAGGTCCGAATTGAGCGTTTGGCCATAGGGAAGCAGCTCATAATAGATTATTCCTTGACAATCCCACCAAACACACAGCAGAACCTTCCTGGCCGTTAATGAGGGCTTGGCCACCGTCTGAGCCGCTTCAGCGGGCTTCGACCACGACCATTTGCGCTTCACGTTGTCGTAAGTGACCAACTTTTCATCGCCAGTCACCATCCGCTTCACTCGATACAATGAATACAACTAGAACTACGCGCTTACAACGACACCTCGCGGAAATACCGCAGGACTTTTTTGACAGCCTGATATCTTAAAAATAGAGACATTTCTTTACATTTGGCATCCCTGTCTTGAGCGCTAAATTCCATTTTTGACGTTTGGAGGGATGCGAGTGCGAGTAAGTTCAAAAAACTTTTAAGTAGCTCGCACACCGGATCACACATTGCACTAACTGGCATGATGTGTTCACACGGTGTGAGTAGCTGCACTGCACTAACTGACTAGACTGACTCGTATGTTTACTCGCACCGTCTGAACCCGGCTTTAGTTAGGAGAAATCTTGGTGCGAATGAGTCACACTCTCTTACACTCTCTTTACTCTTGGGGGTTCGAGTGTGCGAAAACCTGTGTCCAGCACTGCAGCGCGCCGATCCGCACTTTGCCACACTGAGCAGTACACTGAAGAGTACAATCTCATTCAACACACTATCCACACTGCGCTATGTTAATTGAAAGCCACTTCTGTTCTTTTACCTGTGCGCATTAATCCCACCAAAGACCACTTAGAAATTCTATAAACATAATGTCAACATTTGAATCGCTTCATTGAGCTTGCTGACAAAGTCAGTTTGATTCTTCTATGGTTTACTTTCGTATAAGTGCTGACAGGATCACAACTAGCGGCAGCTACTAATTGGCCCTAAAACCCAGTTTTGTATTTCAATAGAAAAAAAATTATAAATGGATGATTTAAAAAAAGGCTTTCGATTTTCCAAAGATCGATCCTACGCTGTTTTGAGGATCGATTCGTCAAGGTCGATATTTTTATAAAGGTCTCCCAATCCTAGTCGTAAATCCAGAAGAAGCAGTTGTGTAAATTCAAACCAAGCGATTACAAGTTATATTCCATTCCATGACAGTACAATTTACCTGGGTTTTAATGTTTTTGTTGTGTCCTTCAATTGAGAAACAAAATAAAATGACTTTGATGTTTGAATAGAATATGAATTTGTATCCCTTGTTTAAAGAAAAAACGTTTCTAATATACAATAGAATAAAGAAATAAATTGTAGAAAGACATTTGATTTTTCAAAGATCGATTCGGCCAAGATCGATTCTGCGTTACTGATTAAATCAATGGATCGATCCCTTTGCTGTTTAGAAAATTGATCTTTTTTTAAATATCGCCCAATCCAAGTCCTATCATGGATCTAAAGCCGGAAGCCGGAATAACACAACCAGCTGTATCTCTGGACTGGTTAAAAGTAGAAAATATTTGTAAATCAAAATGCAGATATTAGAAATTTCTTAATGCAGAACATATCGAAAAAAATATTCTGTTACAGTTTTCATGAATTTTCGTACTTTTCTCCGGATACTCTCTAGCAAAGTTTGAACTCTTTGTTTGGTTGCTTGAATGCACGGAAATTACGATAACCTTCTCGCATACTAATTCTCCAGATAGTACTTTGATTGGAGTAGTGTTTTTTGCCGATGTCGTGATCCGAGAGTACCGAGTTTTCTTTAATTGTTCTCAATACTTTCAACTTCAGCTTTCGATCATAAGTTCCACAACGACGCGTCCTCTGATCCATCCGAACAATAGTTGCACCTTCAGCACCTCATACAAGATCGATTCACCTTCAGCGCTTTCGTGATTTAAGTCAGGTAAAAGATTTTATGTGCTCCCTTGGCCGAGTGGTTAGCGTCATAACTAACATGCCGGGTGTTCGGGTTCGATTCCCGTTCTGGTCAGGGGATTTTTTCGTCAAAGAAATTTCCTCCGACTTGCACTGTGATCACGCGTATTCTAGAGCTTGCCACTCAGAATGCATTCAAGGCGTGTTATTTGGCATAGAAATCTCAACTAAGTACTAATAAAAATGACGCAAGTAATACTACGTTGAGACGGCGAAGTTCCTCTAGGAACGTTAGTGCCATTGAAGAAGAAGAAGAAAAGATTTTAAATGCGCCTACTAAGAACACTGCTATAAAAAAGTGGTTCTGGATCCAAACTGAATCAAACCTCACAACCTATGTCCGGTAGAAATAAGGCACAATGTTTGAATTAACTCAACTGGATAGTTTTACTTCTTTATCAGTTTGACTGTTAATGGTATCGGTGTGGAGATTAAAACAAAACTGAAACGAATTTTGCACATGCCCTTACGTAGCACGCAGATTTGATGTTGCTGTAGTTGTTTGCGGCTCTATACTCGCTACGGTTGGGGACACATTTTTGATATTATCATGGCACCAGGTTTGGAAAAAAGCTCTCCTGAAATTCTGAGTTGAGTTCGACAGCCAGTTTACATGAAGCAAATACAAAACAAACGCAAAGCAAAGAGTGGTGGATTTAAACAAGTACACCCAAGCTAGCGTTGCCAGAAAGCATTTCATTTTCGGCAGAAACCATGCCTTTTCGTGTTTTGAAGCGTCAAATGAGCAAATAAAATCATATGTCCCCCAACGCTTTGTATTAAAATGTTTGTATATATGGAAGCAGACATCTCTTTCTTTTTTCATCTCTTTTGGGATTGCACCCAAAAAAAAGTCCAAACGACGTCAACGGGGATCGGGCGAAGCCCGGTTGGAATGCAAGGCTGTTTTACACGACTACGCTATCCATATAGCTAATGATGCTGTTGCGTAAATACGTGATAATATTACACCTCATTATAAAATTAAGTTGGAAAGTGTATTCTAAGAGTAAAAAGTAGAACATAAAGGAGATCTATATCCATCTCGGTCTGGGCCGTGCAAATATGTGACAAAGTAATGCGTGCTTATTTGCAATGTGTTTCTTGTTTCACTCGCTCGTATTAATGTTATATTGCTGTACCATATATATTATACAAATGCTTACCAGTATTGGAGAATCATGACATTTTGACGTAGGACTACGTCTTTCATTTCTATACCGGGGTGTAAAATCAAAGTTTCGAAAACGAAAGCGTCCGGCGACCGAGATTTTGAGCGTTAATAGCTCCTAAACAACTGAACGAAATGGTATGATAAACACTTCATTCGAAAGATAAAATGTCTACGCGTTATATACTTGTTACTTTTTGATCCAAAAACTTGTTTCAATAGTCTTAAAATTGCTTTCAAAACAGGCTATTGAAATCACCAATCGGTATATAAGCGAGCGGCGCTCGGAAATCCACTCAGTTCTAATTGAACAGCGATTGGAGCATGTTGTCGCTGTTGCGGTGAAGCTCTTTATTTATCATGAAAGCGCGGATGAACAGTGTCACCAAGAGCCTGTTTGTGCACCCTAGGCCAGAAGGGAATCTATCAGGAGGAGAGTGATGCCACAAACGGTTCCCTGGGAAGACATCGCTACACACACATACACGCGCGGCTATTAACAGGTGGTTCTCGAGTTGGCATTAACCACTGGTGGGCTTCCAGTATCGAGGAAAATGTGGAAATATCTAATCGTTACTGAAAATAATCTGCCAGTTCCTCTGGGAATTTTCAAAATATATTCATGTGAAAGAGTTTAATTGAATGTTTTCTATCCATGTTACACTGTGACCAAATATGTTTCAATCAAGTGCTATTAACAGGTGGTTATCGAGTTGGCATTAACCACTGGTGGGCTTCCAGTATCGAGGAAAATGTGGAAATATCTAATCGTTACTGAAAATAATCTGCCAGTTCCTCTGGGAATTTTCAAAATATACTCATGTGAAAGAGTTTAATTGAATGTTTTCTATCCATGTTACACTGTGACCAAATATGTTTCAATCAAGTGCTATTAACAGGTGGTTATCGAGTTGGCATTAACCACTGGTGGGCTTCCAGTATCGAGGAAAATGTGGAAATATCTAATCGTTACTGAAAATAATCTGCCAGTTCCTCTGGGAATTTTCAAAATATATTCATGTGAAAGAGTTTAATTGAATGTTTTCTATCCATGTAACACTGTGACCAAATATGTTTCAATCAAGTGCTATTAACAGGTGGTTATCGAGTTGGCATTAACCACTGGTGGGCTTCCAGTATCGAGGAAAATGTGGAAATATCTAATCGTTACTGAAAATAATCTGCCAGTTCCTTTGGGAATTTTCAAAATATATTCATGTGAAAGAATTTAATTGAATGTTTTCTATCCATGTAACACTGTGACCAAATATGTTTCAATCAAGTGCTATTAATAGGTGGTTATCGAGTTGGCATTAACCACTGGTGGGCTTCCAGTATCGAGGAAAATGTGGAAATATCTAATCGTTACTGAAAATAATCTGCCAGTTCCTTTGGGAATTTTCAAAATATATTCATGTTAAAGAGTTTATTTGAATGTTTTCTTTCCATGTAACACTGTGATCAAATACATTTGGTTTTGTGGTCTTTCAATCAATCGCAATTAACAGGATAGCTTCAGAAGATATATTCTTCCCCATCAGTAGGATATTTCCGTATCCAATATTGTATGCGCCCGCAATCGATTATTGCTCAGTCGCCGAAAGTTCCGAGCTCAGAGAGTTCATTCCCCTCTAGTTTGCCTTCCAAATTGCCATCGTAAACCACACCTTCTCTCGATTCAATCACACACAAAAAGCATACTTAAGCGATATTCTGGTGGTGAGACACATTCATTTTTCGTGAGGACATCGACAAGACAACATCGTTGCCTAACGTGCTGGAGGAGGTGGACGGCGAAGGATCGACACATACACGCGCAGAACTCTTTCCGTTAGGATGCCATTCAGCATCGAGAAAGTTCCGGAAAGATCTAATCATTGCTGGAAAATAATCTGCCAGTTCCTTTGGGAATTTTCAAAATATATTCATGTGAAAGAGTTTAATTGAATGTTTTCTATCCATGTAACACTGTGAACAAATATGTTTCAATCAAGTGCTATTAACAGGTGGTTATCGAGTTGGTATTAACCACTGGTGGGCTTCCAGTATCGAGGAAAATGTGGAAATAACTAATCGTTACTGAAAATAATCTGCCTGTTCCTCTGGGAATTTTCAAAATATATTCATGTGAAAGAGTTTAATTGAATGTTTTCTATCCATGTAACACTGTGACCAAATATGTTTCAATCAAGTGCTATTAACAGGTGGTTATCGAGTTGGCATTAACCACTGGTGGGCTTCCAGTATCGAGGAAAATGTGGAAATATCTAATCGTTACTGAAAATAATCTGCCAGTTCCTTTGGGAATTTTCAAAATATATTCATGTTAAAGAGTTTATTTGAATGTTTTCTTTCCATGTAACACTGTGATCAAATACATTTGGTTTTGTAGTTTTTCAATCAATCGCAATTAACAGATAGCTTCAGAAGATTATTCTTCCCCATCAGTAGGATATTTCCGTATCCAATATTGTATGCGCCCGCAATCGATTATTGCTCAGTCGCCGAAAGTTCCGAGCTCAGAGAGTTCATTCCCCTCTAGTTTGCCTTCCAAATTGCCATCGTAAACCACACCTTCTCTCGATTCAATCACACACAAAAAGCATACTTAAGCGATATTCTGGTGGTGAGACACATTCATTTTTCGTGAGGACATCGACAAGACAACATCGTTGCCTAACGTGCTGGAGGAGGTGGACGGCGAAGGATCGACACATACACGCGCAGAACTCTTTCCGTTAGGATGCCATTCAGCATCGAGAAAGTTCCGGAAAGATCTAATCATTGCTGGAAAATAATCTACCAGTTCCTTTGGGAATTTTCAAAATATATTCATGTGAAAGAGTTTAATTGAATGTTTTCTATCCATGTAACACTGTGACCAAATATATTTCAATCAAGTGCTATTAACAGGTGGTTATCGAGTTGGCATTAACCACTGGTGGGCTTCCAGTATCGAGGAAAAAGTGGAAATATCTAATCGTTACTGAAAATAATCTGCCAGTTCCTTTAGGAATTTTCTAAATATATTCATGTGAAAGAGTTTAATTGAATGTTTTCTATCCATGTAACACTGTGACCAAATACATTTGGTTTTGTGGTTTTTCAATCAATCGCAATTAACAGGATAGCTTCAGAAGATTATTCTTGCCCATCAGTAGGATATTTCCGTATCCAATATTGTATGCGCCCGCAATCGATTATTGCTCAGTCGCCGAAAGTTCCGAGCTCAGAGAGTTCATTCCCCTCTAGTTTGCCTTCCAAATTGCCATCGTAAACCACACCTTCTCTCGATTCAATCACACACAAAAAGTATACTTAAGCCATATTCTGGTGGTGAGACACATTCATTTTTCGTGAGGACATCGACAAGACAACATCGTTGCCTAACGTGCTGGAGGAGGTGGACGGCGAAGGATCGACACATACACGCGCAGAACTCTTTCCGTTAGGATGCCATTCATCATCGAGAAAGTTCCGGAAAGATCTAATCATTGCTGGAAAATAATCTGCCAGTTCCTTTGGGAATTTTCAAAATATATTCATGTGAAAGAGTTTAATTGAATGTTTTCTATCCATGTAACACTGTGACCAAATATGTTTCAATCAATTGCTATTAACAGGTGGTTATCGAGTTGGTATTAACCACTGGTGGGCTTCCAGTATCGAGGAAAATGTGGAAATAACTAATCGTTACTGAAAATAATCTGCCAGTTCCTCTGGGAATTTTCAAAATATATTCATGTGAAAGAGTTTAATTGAATGTTTTCTATCCATAAAATATCCATATAATACATTTGGGTTTGTGATTTGTCAATCAAGTACAGTTAGCAGGTTAGCTTCTGAAGATTATTCTTCAGAACAAGGTTTTTCGTATCCTATATTGGATGCATAAAACCTTGTGCCTCCAACGTAACGCTCTCGTTTTCGAAGTCTCCCAAATATTCATTTATTCATTCATTCAGAATGGATTTAGATTCAACTTCAAACAAATGATCTCTAAATCAACGATAGTCCTACGTCACCCTTGCGGTTATACCATAGATATAACCCACTTCCTGTTTTTTTTATTCTCAGGCTCATTTAATGTAATAAATCGGGATGACAAAACATGAGAAAAAAAATAATTTTGGGTGTAGTTTTACACGAGTAACAAGTATTAAGTGTTCTGCAGAGATAATTAGAAACATCTTTTTTATACTTATATTTTATATAAAGACGCTTTCTATCAATGGAAAGCCATTGGTGGAAAAAATGCAACCTCGGAAATCCACTCAGTTATGATTGCGCAGCGGTTGATGTACGATCGCTGAAACCTGTGTTTCCCTAACACAGATTTCAAAACCAATGAGCCGGGGGAAATCGGCATTGCAAAATACATGAAAGGTGAGGATACTTTTATACTCGCATGCATTTCTGTATGCGATCTGTATCGGCATTGCAAATAGTGATCTTCGTTTTTTGAAATTAATCGTTCATCAACTAATCGAATATTTTTCAGCTGTTCGTTATTCGATACAATTGATCACCAAAATAGTCGATTAATCGATTAATCGCCACACTGAGAGAAATAATTAGTTAGACTTAATTTTACTTATTTGCTAAAAAAATTATTACAAAAAAAATTAAATTATTTCGTAATTATTTATTGTAGTCGTTTTATTGTTTTCATTGCTTTGAACTAGAGAGCGCCATACACTCTGTTCAACTTCTATAGAACTACCCTGATTCTATTTCGTTGTAACACAAACAGTTAGAATTTCAACAAGATACATTCACACATTGTTGAATGCTTAGAATAAAGTATACTCAACGTCAATTTCGTTCAAAAGAATTGTTTGTTTATTTATTGTGCTTAAATATGATACACCACAAAATTCATAACTTTTGAACTACTGAACCGATTCAAATGATCGACATATCAAATTGAAGTTTATAAGTAAGTTTTCTTAAAAAAAAACTTTTGCGAAAATTTGAATTTGGTAATTATTGGTTGAGTTAATTTTTTAATGTTTTCTCGGTGCACTCCGGAATGTGTGCGGACTTCAAAAGCGCTATGAACACAACGCCTTGGCTCGGTTATTCAAGACTGAATTGGAATATGCGTTCAACTTACATGTCGAAATCAAAACTGAGTGCCTGGAGTTCATCAAATCAAGCAAATTTGTGGTTCGAGGAGTATGTACACTTGGGAGATGCAATAACTTCAGAGGGAAATGTAAAATACATTGATCGTTTAGCCATTCTGCCGTTCACATATTTTGGAATCATACCATACGTTAGGGTTGCAACGAAGAATGCAATCTACTACAAAGCATGAATTGACCTTAATTTGGATTTGTTCGCATTTGAATTCGGAAATTGTTCCATTCAATCACTGGTTCAATCGATAATTTAAACAATACACTCAAATGGTTACTAAGCCACCGATCGTCCTCCGCCAATCTTGCGGTTATATATTAAGTATAAAATTACGCGTCATTTTTTATATGATTTTCTTGAAACTAAGCGATCTGCCTATTGTCGCCTCATTGGAAAGAAAAATTCTACGAGTGTGGGTGTGACGAGAGCGTCGATTAAGGGGTGTGCCTTTGATGTCCCGAATTCATACGGCGGCATTCAGATGTACCACAAACGTAGAGAAATGTCAATACGTCGACCGTAACGTTCACTGTTGTTTCTTTATGATGCTGATATGCTGATTAGGATATTGCCACACAAATTGCATTAGAGAATATTTATAGCCACGTTTGGTGAATTTTGCTGACGTTCAATGGAAGGTTTCCCTCGCAATCGTGAATTGTTAGCCACATTACACATTATTCCGTTCGATTGCAGACTAATGGAAAAGCTGAAGGACATTAGACACTGAACGATTTTCACTACAAGCATTCTGTTATGAATTCGCGTGTGGATTTAAAATATTCTACTCATTGAATAAGTGAAATTTTATTAGTTAAAAAAGTGACACAAAAAGAATGATTACATAACGAAACAAAAAAATATTATTAAGTGTTATTATGGTGAATTATTATTGAATATGAATACTTACGATGGAATGAGTGGAGCTGGAAGAGCTTGTCCAGTCGGTCTGCCCTGTGGCAAAGGTGGTGCACTTCCTCCACCGGGTCTATTTGGAATAGCCGGTGCTGGCCTAGCGCTCGTAGGCGCAGGTGGAGGACCTCGACCACCTGCAGCAGGAGCTCCTACCGATCCTATCGAACCCTAGAAAGTAAACAGTTTCAAACATCTCTCTATATCATCTATCTGATTCATGTTTTACCTGCTGCTGAGGTGCACTTTTTCGCGGACCACCCGGACTAGGAGGAGACAATCTTGGGTTATCCAAACCACTAGAGAGCCAATCATTTTTCACAGGAGGGGGTACGGGCGTTGTGAATGTCGCCATTGAAACATCACCTATCAAATGCAAAAGTTATATATTGTTTTGTTAAGTTTAGAAAATTGGTTGAAATGAAAAAACTGGAAACCTTATTATCTTAGAATTAACGAAGACGAAAATACGAATGGGAATAATCAGAAACGACCTCAACGACGAAATGCGGAATACGATCCGATACTTGGAACATGGAATTGCAGATAGCTCTTTTACCCAGGTTGCAATAGAATCACGAGCTACATCAACGCTACTTGAGTCGTGGCGCTGCAGTAACTTTACTGGAAAGTGTGGAAACCCGGGTATTGAGCGGCTACCTTCTACCAGAGTTGTGGCACCCACAAGCGGAGAATCGGCTTTGTAGTATTAGGCAAGATGCGTCAACGTAGAATTGGTTGGCAGCTAATTACCGTGAAGGTGTGCAAGTTGAGGATTAAGGGCCGTTTCTACGTCTCATGTATTTCATCAACATTCGCACCTATCGCGTGTAAATATATATCCGGACCAGTATGCATGCGATTAAAACACTAGACGGTGTACAAAACGCGTCGCAGTCGTAAGCCGCGACTCAACATTGACCCATTCCATCGGGACTTGACAACGGTTTGACTCACTAAAAACAGTTTTTTTCTCGTTTTCATGTATAAATCACACGATTACCAAATGATAATCGATTTTAAAGTGAGATAGAGAAAATTTCCTACAAGAATCTTCAGTTGGAGAATATCTTGCAGTTGAATTCGCTTGTTGCCAGCCCAATACTTTTGTGACGTGACAACACCTGTCTTTTTGCGGTTTCCGACTTTTGAACATTAATGTTGTATTTTCAGTTCCGTTTCAAAACATACAAATTAACCTTGTTCTATGATTTGTCAATGAAAGATGGACGTAGATTCCTGTATACTCAGTTTTTCAAAAAACCCGCAAGAATATGCATTTTGTGACGTGACCACGCGCTCTGTGCGAATAAACAGTCTCCACGAAGCGTTGTCACGTCACACAATCAATAAGTTGTATTAAATAAGAATTTCACCGTATTGTAGCAAGCGGTATATTATTTTTTTTATTTTTTTTATTACTCTGAATACTTCTTACTCTCCTCTGTGATCTCCCTTCCAAAAGTCCATCCTATAGAAGAAGGTGGTCCTAACGCGACCGGTGATCCTGAACCTATCCTCCTTTGTATCTCAGGAACGGTGCTTCCTACTGAATTTTCAATAGTGTCAAATGAAAGGTGTCATAACGCTGACAATTTGATAATATGGTGACTTTTTTCTGGCTCTCCTCATTCTAACCTTTTAGCGCTTTTTCATTCCTTCAAAAACAGAGAAGAAATATATTCGACCTGTGGGCAAAATGAGTTCTATGTTCTTTTAGATTGTGAAACATTGCGAAACAAGGTAATTTTTAATTGTTTATGGTATGTTCATCAAAATAAACTATATAAATTGAATCTACCTGTTACTTGTAATACACGGTATGCCTTTATTTGGGAAAAATCGTGGTGGTCCTAAACCGACCTCCAGTTTTTATATCGTGATTGTTTAATGCGTTCACTCTGGCGCTTGCCATCAATGGCTAGCACAATCCTGGTTCATCGAGTGGCGCTCACATTATCTCCCTCTCACTTTAATCCAATCTCTCACTATCAAACATTATTCTTTTTTTTCCTCTTCGCGCACCCATGGATATATGCCAACATTACACTTAACGATCGTATTGTGGGATTTCATGCCATTCCCGGTCTTTTATATCCGTTTTCAACGAACCGAAAGTCACCATCCTCGATTCCAAAATGGCATCGGAATACGATATTCGACTTCCGCTGGTAAGCCCCTATGTTATAGGTTTTCCATATTTTTTTAGCATTTAATACTACCATCAGCAAACCGGAAGTTAAAATAAGATTATATCTAATATTATGGAATCTACGTTCATATATTGTTGATAAAACATAGGAGAAAGATCATTTGTATGTTTTGAAACGGAACTGTTATTAATTAAATTAATCATTAATGTTCAACAGCCCGAAACAGCAAAAAGTCAGGTGTTGCCATGTCACAAAAGTATTTGACTGACAGTAAGCCAATCTAACTATAAAATATTTTTCAACTGACAACAACACTGGAATGGATCGTATACTTTTCGTGACGTGACAACAACTTCTGGAGACAGTTGATACTCTTCTATTTGTGGACCGATCTCAACCAAATTTTGTGGGTTGTTGACCTTCATCGTTTACTCAGAGGTATAAAAATGTTTGAACCTTTGTTCATCTGATAAACTAAAAATATGCTCTATTTTTGTGACGAGACAACGCTTCAAAATACCTGTTTCTCAAATGCTTGTTTCTCATGAATTACAAAATGAAACGTAGGTCTACCCACGGCTCTTCAAACATGCATTTAATTTGCCCATTCAATGGTATATAGGCATTGAAGTTTGGTTAAGCATGTACAGAGATATTTCAAGAAACATAAAAATAGTGAAAACCTAAAATATTTTAAATATAATTATGTAGTTTTTGAAACTCGCCTCTCTTAAAGGTTGATGCATAAAAATTAAATTTGTTACAAAAAATGTATGATATAACTAGTGCTTATTTAAATAGCGTTTTCAATTTTCTCCTGAAACTAGATTTGAAATTTGGTTATCTGGTGCATAACCTCATCTCTTCGCGATGCCGCTTGGTTAATACAGGCAAACCTTTTTTTGTGCGGGGGATAGGGACCGCACAAAAAAATCGTACAAAACTTCACCAGTAACTTTAACAATCGTGTTCGGCACACAATTTGAAAAAAACTTTTTTTGTGCGGTAGACAGGGACCCCTAATAGTGAAGAGAAAGGAACAAGGATCTTCATAATGGATCCGCTTTTTGTGGTTCGAAAAGTTCGAACACATATCGGCATCTTTGAGCCGGTCGATTCGATGTACGGTGTACGGTGTTATCGGAGCAACCGACTTCGTTGGAATCGGACTCAGAAGCCATTTTTTCATCGATGACAATGATGGTATGCAGGGTTTCCGTGATGCATATTAGGAAAATGTTTGAATTTTTCGATTTTGTCGAAGACCAAGGGCCAAAAAGGAGTTGTTCCGATGAGCGTCTAGCGGCAACGTTGACTGTTTATTTGCAGGCAGCGGTCTTCGACGGATGTTTTTAGGCGGTTGGCTAAGCTGGGATTTGGCGATGATGAGGTAATTGTTTTCACTGGGTCGTTGTTTCTCCGATTCGAATCCTCCGTATTCGAAGTGGGCCATTTAGCTCTCTGGTGACGTCTGCGTAGCTTCGTTGTCGGCCATTTTCTGCTTCAAAAATCAAACTAGCGGCTCTGTAGTATACGTCGCGTTCGATCTTTATCTTCTGTATCGTGTTCTTTTTTCGATATTGTGGACATGAAAGGGAGGCGAGGCTGTGTTCGCTGGATCCGCATTTTCTGTAGAACAAGAACCAAGGGCATTTAGGTCCCTCCGCAGGAATCTCGTGGTTCTCGGAACAATTCCCGCATGTTGCCGTCTCTTGCCTGCATTTTGCTTTAGTGTGGCCGAACGCTCAGCATTTAAAGTATTGCATGGGCGACGGGTAGTGAGTTCCCGTCCTAACACGCAAATAGCCAAAATCAATAAATTCCGAAGTGTACGATTGATCTCTATGGGGATAGGCCTCTCGGGTAGGTTTAGAATCTGAATCTGTTTTTTATGTTTGCAACTATGGGGCAGCCGCCTGTATTCTGGTAGTATATCAGGACTCTAAACTGACCTGCCAAAATGGTCCTCCGGCGAGGAGGGGTCGGGGCCCCATTAAGAAAACGCATGAATTAGACTCCTGCAAAGAACCGTGCTAAAAATTGAGATTGAAAACTCAGGGCATAATGAGAAAATATTACATACATGAGCTTACATATTGATGGAAGGGGAGGGAACGGTACAAATACAGATGATCAGCTCCTCAGCGCCAAGGCAGTGAAAAGTATTAGCGGGAGATTGATCTACTGTGTGGAAATGAACTTTTTCTTTTAACCCTGAGAAATACTGATATAGGTGCGAATAATTGTTCTTGGAAGGAGTGCGGAGGGAGTCAAACGCCGCTTATTTTGCTCCGAATACTAAATTTATTCTCGATATTGATTGAAAACTAAATGAACCTTATTCCGTTCGGTTCTTGTTTATAAGGAATCTTGAACTCGAAGATCTCGATCCTGATGAGTCTAACTCGCGAATGACTCCTTTTCATCCGATGCGATGTATTTATATCGGTGGAGTTAACGTTACACATATTTTGCCAGCCTCTTTGTTTTTCTTTGTGTGGTCGATTCTCTGTAAAACGCGATGTAATGTTCTCAATGCATGTCCTGATGACGTCATTCCGACAGGTTGTGGAGACGAAGCAATCTCCTCAATATTAGCATTTTCAACGTTCACAACTACCATCTAGATAAGACCAATAAAATCGAAGAGGAATTAACCCTATCGATAAAAAGGGGTCAAGCAGAGTTGTGAAAATTATCACGCAATGACGATCTTGTATGGCGCTTATAAAATTTTATTCAAAATCCTCTCCCACCACCAAAAGTAGACATATTTGTGGGAAGGTATTAGATTCGGTATAAGAGTCTGTAGAGGATTCTCAACGATGGCTTCAGCAGTTTGATATTTTACGTAACATGTTAATGGTTCTTTTTTATGGTTCTCTGTCTCCGTCTATTACATCTATATACGAAATTGAACGAAACTAGAGGCATTTAAAGATTCAGTGGCTGTACTGATGTACACTATTGATCGGGGACCTTGATGTAATAGAAGTAACGGTAAGTTTCTTCGTTTTTTTTCAAAAATTTATGCTTTGTTCTTCAAAAATGGTTACAAGTTTAATATTCGAAGCATTGCCCATCGCTAGTCACAACTTTTACCCATCTTTCTGGCAATTCACGGATTTCACCTTTGCGGAAATAATCGATCAGTTTGTCGGCTAACCACGAATCGATCCAATTTTTGACTTCCTCAAAATTGGAGAAGTGCTGGTCAACCAAGCCATGTTGCATCGATCGAAAAAGGTAGTAATCGGACGTAGCAACGTCTGGAGAATACGGCGAGTGGGATAGGACCTCTCAGTTTAACGTTTCCAAGTATGTTTTGACCGGTTTCGCGACATGCGGCTGAGCATTGTCGTGCTGAAAAATAATTTTATTGTGTCTTTGCTCGTATTGTGGCCGTTTTTCCTCCAATGACCGGCTCAAAGGCATCAATTGTCGTTGGTACAGGTAGAGGCCCCCGTAATGGGTTCATTCGGTTTAGCAGCTCATAGTACACCACACCCAGCTGGTTCCACCAAATAGACAGCATAACCTTTTGGCCGTCGATATTGATGCATGGCCGGGGTATCCATACGTTGCCCGACGTTTAGGGTTTTCGTAATGTACCCACTTTTCATCGCCAGTAACGATTCGATGCAAAAAAACCTTCCTTTCTTTCATGCCGTTGGAGCAGTTGTTCGAACGTGAAAAACGCCGTTCGACGTCTCGTAGCTTCAATTCATACAGCACCCAATGTCCTATCTTTCGGATCATTCCTATTGCTTTTAAACGATCGAATATGGTTTGCTAAGCTACTCCAAGTGTTTGTTGCGTTTGTGACGGATATTGATCGAGTAGAGCAATTGGAGGCTTCATCTTCATACTTTTTTGGCGGTCCGGAACGTTCTTCGTCTTCCAAGTCAAAATTACCACTTTTGAACCGTGCAAACCACGTCTGACACGTTTGTTCAGTTGGAGCATGGTCAGCTTTTTTTCTTCATATTGAAGTAATGAAGTAACACTCCCCGCAAAAGCACTCTCGTTGGTACGAAATTCGATATATTCGAAGTAGCAAAAAACTATGTTGTTTACGCTTCAGATTTTTGACATATACTAGAAAAGACGCGCAATGACAGTAGCTTTCCAACGAAAGTCTCGAAATTTGATTCACTGGAATAATAATCAAGTTACGCCATCTGTTGTAAAACTGAAGAAACTTACCGGTACACCTAATACTATTTTCTATCACGAATAGGTTATGAAAATATTTGTATAATATCACCACACATTACTACATAGTTATATTTGAAAACTCTGAATTACATCTCCTGTGTCTTCGTGGGGTTCTACATACCTATGATTCTTAGAGCTTCTTTGCATGCATGATACATACGAAGCATTTCTTCACGTTTTTGAGCCTCTTCTGGACTTTCTTCCATCATGGAAGCCTACAATGATAAATTATTTTATGAGTATGATTTACTATTACTATTACATTATATCAACGCGTATGTAACAACATGCTTCTGGATCCTTCCCATCAGGACGATTCTAAACATTCATAAGCACACCAAACCAAATAACTTTTATATGTGACATCATAAATTCATACGTTTTTTGGAATTGTCATGATGGAAGAAATTCAAAAACATCATATTCGTTCTACGAGACTGATCGATTGTGCCATTATTTGAGTAAAATATTCACCTGATCACCAGTTGCATACAGATGAGCCAGCAATTCTCCATTGATGAAATCCTTAGCATTATTTATAATCAGCATCATAATAGCCTTCGGGACCATGTCTCGGGTGGTTTTCGTAACAATTTTCATGTAAGATTCGACTAGGTTACGAATTGTTTCAACCTGCCTCTCGAGCTGGGGATCCAACGAACTTGTTTGTCCAGCTTCACTGGATTCCTAAAAAATGTTGGGGCAGGCAAATGAATTAATGTAAATTTGAACATTGAATTGGTTTCAAGCATGGAAACGGTTGTAAGATAGAAGCACTCCATGAGTTATTAAAACGAGTGGACTGAGCATTTCTACTGTTTGATTTGAGATTGATATTTTGATCTTAGTTGCAAATACGAGGGTTGGCTGAAAAGGAATACACACATGCTAGGAGAGGGTGAAAAAGGAGAGTTACATAGTTCGCCGGTGTTTGCCGATTGAACGTTCCGCTGAATAACTCACTTTCGTTCGTTCAAATATGATCTTACAGAAGTCATCTCCCATAGTGGCATTTGTTTGTTGTTACACGCTACGAATCGTGACACAAACGAGAATGAGATAATTCTGCTTCGGTTAGCCTTCATGACACACAAGTATGTGAACCAAAATGTCATGGTCGCTTGCGATGTTGCAAGTTTATATTCTTCTTTGTCTCTCATTTGCTACATATCGAAGCCATTAGTTTCATTGATAGTGTGCTGCTAGCTAGAAATCACTACCATCAACCAAATTTACTCGCGACTGTATATCGCAAAAAAATACTTTCGCTTGTCAGGCAATAGAACCACCGACAACAGTATACCACTTGCTACACAATTCACACTCATGTAGACCACAAAGTGTTAGAGCCCTCGAAGACTGCAGATTTTCTAACAACAGATGAGTATGATATTCAGAGAGTAAGCGGAGCAATAACTCAACTGCAATGGGCTGCCCTATCAACTCGAATACCTACTCGTCATCAAGATTGCGTTAAATCTTCCACAATGTAAGCTAGCTTTTATCCCCTTCTCTTCATGATAAAAATATGACACCCTACTAACCTCGAGACGTCCGCGAGTCGGTTCCCCATCCTATTAAACCGTAAAATAAGTAAAAATGTAAAATAGATTTAGAATTTGGCTGCTTTGAATTGAACCGGTAAAATAAACGATTCATAAAAAAAATTATGTGAGCTAGCTTCATTCGTAGGACATAACTACATGCTGTCTCATTCTAGCGAAACTTACAACAAGTTAGGAACTTTTATCGAAAGCCTGTGTCGGTAGATCATCAAAGCAGCAGACGGGCCGTTGTCCGTTCCACCGAAACGTCTCCGAAAAATCACGTGCAGTCGGTAGCAGATTACAGCAGGTAGGTATATTTCATTTATTTTCCCTTTTATTCCAGGTCATCAGGAAACCAAACGTTCAAATTATTTCCAGGTCAGTATTTACTTTTACTTCAAAAACACTTCCTTTTATTTAATCTAATTTAATCTCTAGTTCAATATTATTTTACTCTTCTAATTAAATGTCAGTTGCACAAATAACTTTTCTTCGCTGATGTTCGCCTTTTCACAAGATGGTTGACAGCAGGTGTCGTCGGCCGGAAACAGGTTGACAGCAGGTGTCGTCGATCCGAAAAGAGTTGACGGCAGACGTCGTTGAATAGGAAAGAGAGCGATGCAAACAAGATGTCCTTCCTTTATACCCGTCGTGACGTCATTCGTTCCGTATGCGGAAACGATGAAACGTCAACCAAACGCGAGACAAACGCATAGTCAAATAAACGCATGACTGACGAACGAGGGGTTTTTCGCTTTTGTAGTTCCTCAATCCACAGCCAGTTGGCGCTCCTTCGTGCTGTCACGAACATACTGGCCCCTTCAGAATCGTCCATTCTGACAGTTAAACGATAAGCGAACATTGTTGATGATGGTTCCTTCGATGATGATGAGAGCGGCTGTCACTCGATAGACGTCAGGCGATGATAGTTTTGATTGCGAACGAAACCAGCAAAACTCAGCGCGGCGATATGAAAATAAGACCCCGGTAGAGGGTTTTTAAAAATAAATTGTCAGTGTTGTTTATTTTTTATTTTATTTTTTCGTATTCGGTGTTGTTGTTGTTCGGTGGTGTTTCTTGTGTGGGTGAAATTGGCATCAAATAAATATTCGTCACAGGACGAGTGTAGCGGCGGTAGCGGCCGTCCAACGTCTGTCCAAACGGATGACGTTATCGGTGTCTGGGTGTATTTTGACGATTCGATTCTTGCTATTGTCGGAAGATAATTTTCATCCTTCAACAGAACGAGCTGGCCGTTGATGATGGTGACTGGAGGACTGCACCACTTCGTTCTCGATTGCAGCGTCGACAAATATCCGGAATGCCACTTTTCCCAGATGTTCTGCTGCAGTTTTTGAGGTTGTTGCCACTGCGTCAACCGGTTAAGAGGAGTTTCGGACACATCCGAATCTGGCTTGGCCTGTAGAGCGGACCCAACAAGAAAGTGGCCCGGCGTTAGCGGTTCCATGTCGGACGAATTGTTGCTGATGGAAACGATAGGCAGCTGGTTGCTGGCACACTCCTGCGCGACTGCTTGACGGTAGGCTGGTTGGAGTTTTATATGACCCCAGTAGTCCACTCCTGCAGTGGATAAAATTTGGCTAGCGGTTATTCGTGCGGCTGGTAGTTCTCCTATTAACTGTGCCACAAGCTTCAAGCGGACCCCGAAACAGAAGATGCACTGGTGGACGACAACTTTTGTCAGACTTCTGGCCCCTGTGATCCAGTATCGCAGGCGTAAAAGTTTAAGTAGGAGTTGAGTAGTATGTAGGTGCTTCGGATGTATACTGCGGCAGTTGCATGGCTGTGATGAGTGAGTGAGACGACCACTAATCCTGATCAGACGATCCTGTGACATAAATGGATCGAACCACCGAAGACGAAATTTGGATCTGACTGATTGTAGCTGCTGGAGCCTTGTCCACTCGTCGAGAAACTTTCGCTGCTGAATGGTTTTGATTCCATCGCTACTGAGCGGAGTAAATTCCGAAGTTGTGTTGTTTGTATTGGTTGTCTGCTTGAGTTCGATGGCTTCCGGAAACAGGTCGTTGACATGAAAGTCCTTTCGTAGAACTTCTGCTGCCTTGGAATAGTTGTCTTGTTCGTTGTCCGCAAGCTGCTGGAAAACTCTCGTTGCTAGGAAGAGAGCGAACGCGGTGACCGTTCGTTTGAAGGTATGTAGAGGTGTGTCCGGTGTGGAACGCAAGTCGATGCACTGCAACGGCGTGTCTCGAGGGTCCACCGAGAGCTGATGGAACATTTGCCTAATGCCAGCAATTAGCGTTTCCTTTTTGCACCGCGAGCGCATGATGATGCTTCGGAGATCCTCCTGTACGATCGGATCGACCATTAGGGCATTGTTCAGAGATGCACCGTTGGGAGTTTTAGCCGATGCGTCAAATACGACCCGAAGATTCGTGGTCGTACTTCCTTCCCGAATAACTGCGTGGTGTGGGAGATGATAGCAGCTGTCAGGCGGTGTTTGGTAGTCCGTGACGAGCCGCATGTGTCCAAGCGACTGGTACTCGGTACTGAAGTCGGTGTATTGATCAGCGATATCGGGTTGACGATTCAGACGACTCTCGAGCATCCGAAACCGACGAATAGCTTTGGAACGATTATCACCAAGCTGCTCGAGTACGTTGTTTTGTAGTGGTAGGCGAACGATGTACCTGCCGTCCGGGTTGCGAGCTACAGTTTGGCGAAAGTGGTTCTCACATGCTGTTTCTTCCACCGAATAGCACGATGAGGGGTTGCCTTCCTCGATGGTCCAAAATCGCTCCATCTGATGCTGTAGTTCAGTGACCGTTGTGACGTTGGCTACGTTGGCGACGATCGGAGTGGTTGGGGTTCCGCTCGAGATTTTCCCGGACAACACCCAACCAAGTACGGAGTTGACGAGGAATGGCGACGAGTCGCCGAGTTGGATTCGACCATCCACCGTGAAGAGGTCAAAAAAGATTTCTGCGCCCAGAATCAAGTCGATCGGATGAGAGCGGTAGAAAGTCGGATCGGCCAACTGAATTCCAGGAGGGATCTTCCATGCAGAGGGATCTATGGATGACGACGGGAGATCGATTGTGACCTTCGGAAGTACCACTAATTCCACGGTGGCGGAGTATTCACTCGTTCTGGAACGTATGGTGGACACGATTTTGTAGCGCGCGTAGGTTGATGACTGCCCAATCCCCGAGATTGGCAGCGAGATCTTTTGACGTGGTGCCTTGATCGACTGCGAGAACGACTCCGTTACGAAACAGCATTCGCTCCCAGAATCCAGAAGAGCCTGAGCGAGATGAGCTGCCCCGTTGGCATCGACCAAGCAGTAGCGAGTAGGACGTTCTTGTGACGACTCTCAGATGGAGCGCAGTTAGGCGTATAGTTGAGAGATGCGCTGATACAAGATTTCGGTGTTTGATGTTCAGCCGCTGGAGTGGGGACCGATCTCGCTTGTTCGGATTCTGTAGCCCTGGAGTGCACAGCGACTACGTTTTCCCCCGAGCAGAGTTGAGTGTGATGACGTCCTCTGCATCTTCGACAAGAGCTGGAAGATGGACAGTCCCGCACCTGATGACCCTTTCGAAGGCAGTTCCTGCAAAGCTGCAGGCGACGAACGTGTTTCTCCTTTCCCTCCAGATCCAGCTTCGAAAAGGCAGGGCAAAGGTAGACCGGATGATGATCGAGGCAGACGGCGCAGTTTCGACCGCTGTTGGTTGACTGCTGAGAAGCGTTGTTACTGACTACTGGCCGTTGAGTAGGCCTTTTCGGCGTAGCAGGGGGTGGAATTTCTGAAGCCTTCACATTGATAGTTTGTAATACTGTCACTCGCCTCTTGATGAAGGTGGTCAGTTCCTGGAACGACACGTTGTCCAGCGCAGACGAATGCTCCTCCCAGTCTCTCCTCGTGGTCGGGTCTAGTCGAATGCTAAGCATGCGGATCAGGATTATATCCAAATACTCCGTGCGTTCACCGAGCTGTTTCAGGATCTTCACGTTCGATTCAAATTTCTCGACCATCGAGTGCAATTCCGTCGCAGATTCCCGCTTCAACGAAGGGAAGTCGAATAAAGCACCTACGTAGGTGCGCTTGAGTCGGACAGTGTTCTGATAGTGATTTATCAGAAGTTCCCATGCAATAGGGTAGTTCTCGGCGCTGATCGGAACGGTCTGAACGAGTTTCAGTGCATCGCCAGCGAGTGAAGAGCGCAGGCAGTAGAACTTTTGTATGCTCGAGAGATCGGCCGAGGAATGAACCAGTGACACAAAAAGGTCGTGGAAACTGAGCCACGTGTCAATATTTCCACTAAACGTAGGCAGTCTGACGTCTGGCAGGCGGATGTGCGACGACTGTGCAGGAAGGTGGCGAGAATGACTAGCCAGAGACGCGATCGACGTAGTAGGCTGCTTGTTCATGGCCAAAAGAAACCCCTTTGCTTTGTAGAAAAGCGACTCGAACGCCATCCGCTCCTTCAAGAGTTCATCCAGAGCATCATCGTCCAGCATTTCCAGGTCACTTTGGACGCTATCCAGGTCGGTCCACAGCTTCTGAAGGTGCTCTAGACGAACCGGAACTTCGAGGGAGTCCCTTTCCTCCTGATACTCGTCGACGAAGATCTTGATCTGGATGAGGGATGATTTCAAGCTCTTGTAGCGCGACTTGAGTCCTTTGATGCGTCGTTCCTCGGACATGATGGCAGAGTAAGGATCAAATCTTGTGTAAGGCAATAATGTGCCTTGTATGAGTGATTCAATAGCAGGAACTATAATCGCTACCCGCAGCGAGCTCGTGGATGTTCTCGAACGTTCCAGATGAATTGAACAATGGCGGATCGTAGATCGTAGCACGTGGGTACCAGATGAGCGGAGTTTCAACGCTTATCCGGTTCGAAGAACCTGATGTCGGTAGATCATCAAAGCAGCAGACGGGCCGTTGTCCGTTCCACCGAAACGTCTCCGAAAAATCACTTGCAGTCGGTAGCAGATTGCAGCAGGTAGGTATATTTCACTTATTTTCCCTTTTATTCCAGGTCATCAGGAAACCAAACGTTCAAATTATTTCCAGGTCAATATTCACTTTTACTTCAAAAACACTTCCTTTTATTTAATCTAATTTAATCTCTAGTTCAATATTATTTTACTCTTCTAATTAAATGTCAGTTGCACAAATAACTTTTCTTCGCTGATGTTCGCCTTTTCACAAGATGGTTGACAGCAGGTGTCGTCAGCCGGAAACAGGTTGACAGCAGGTGTCGTCGAACCGAAAAGAGTTGACGGCAGACGTCGTTGAATAGGAAAGAGAGCGATGCAAACAAGATGTCCTTCCTTTATACCCGTCGTGACGTCATTCGTTCCGTATGCGGAAACGATGAAACGTCAGCCAAACGCGAGACAAACGCATAGTCAAATAAACGCATGACTGACGAACGAGGGGTTTTTCGCTTTTGTAGTTCCTCAATCCACAGCCAGTTGGCGCTCCTTCGTGTTGTCACGAACAGCCTGTATTCAAGTTTGGTCTATTGGGAAACTTGCGACCGAAAAGCTAGCAAACTTTTTGTTTTTCCAATGGTAAGGTATGGATTAAAAAAATGGATAATAAATTTAAAAAAATTAATGGACAAAATTGTCCGTAAATTATACGTTTATTAAGCCGAGGGAGTAAAGAGTGCCTGCCAGAAGTTGCCGCCGTCAACAAGAAGTATCACGCGAAGAATAGGGATACCATCTGGTCGGAGTTGGAAATCAGGATACCTGTCACAGTAACGATCATGACCAAACCATTCCGATTCTTTGAGATATAAATAAATAAAAACACGTAAAATTTATTTATTCAACATATTTCTTGAGCGATCGATGCAATGAAAATACTCTGGAGATGATGGCTTCTGTATTTTTACGAACACAGAAGATTTTCAGAATCATCAAACACCAAGTGCAACAACACCGAAGTACAAGCCATAGGTATGCAACGCAAGAGCTCCTTCTGCAACCCAAATTTTCTGAGCGACTGGATTTCTGCACCACATAGTTCAGCATGGATTTGAAAGTGGAAGCCAATCGAATATTCTGGCAATGTTTCGGTGTTTGGATATGCTTTTCCTAATCAGATATACTTGTTATGATTCATTGTTGATTTCAAATTACTGTTTCAACAAAACGACTAAATCTAAATACTATGAGCCACTGATACTTGTAATCACATGCGCAGCGTTGGCCCCATAATTCTTAAGTTCTTTTGTGAAAAGGGGTTCTTCTGGCGCAATTCGTCGGTGTAATGACACTTTCGTTTAGACATTTGGGAAAAAATTGAATTGAAATATAGAGACAAAACACTAAAACATCATCGTGGCCAGTGAACTAAAATCTCTAAATGAAAATAGTTGAGAGATCTCGTGGAAGATCCATCTGCTACTCTTTCTATGCTCACAAAACTTTGGTCTTCAATAAAAAAGGGTTTACTCAAAAACATTATACATTGAAAATAATTCTGATTCTGCAATTAAATAGAATTATGATTTCTCTTGAAAATCAGGACAAAGGCTAGACTGAGAAAAATAAATCAGGATGGCCCAAATTGATTGCAAAATCAGGACATGTCCTGCTAAATCAGGACAGATGATAACCCTAGCGAAGGAGGATGCGGTCTTTGAGCCGAACTTGGTCTCGGCCTATTATGCCCACTAGGCTGCCCATGTTTGCACAGGAGACGTAATCACCAACACAATTAGTGTTGGGAAAACTCAATTTTGTTGTTTTTTTGCCTACAAGCGTAATCATGCAAATTTCAAATGGATTATCTGTCCAGTTATTATATAAATATTATCGGCAAAAAGAGGGCCTAGGAGATTTTGCGGATTAAAACATATTTTTTCCATTTGGAAAACGCTTATGTCTATTTATGCGGACAATCAATCGTTTCAATGAACATTTGATCGCATAGCTAGACGTAATCACTAGGTTGCTCTGTCTGTAGCGTTAGTACAGGGTTTTCCATTTCGGGCTTCCGAAAGTATACAGCCCTGCGCTGACAACCGTTTGACATGGTTGTCAACTAAAGCGTCATATCGTTAGTTGAATGTCTGCCATTTTACAATATGGATCGTTTTAGCACCGCACAACGTGTTAATTTTGTTAAATTATACTATAAAAATGATGAAAAACCGGCAAATGTTTTCCGAGCATTACGGACGGATTTTGGTCGTCATGGACGGCCTACACTAATGTAGTGCGTAAATTCGAACAAACTGGATCCGTAGCGGATATTGTGAAACCTGTGCATCATCGTAATGTGCGTTCGGCCGAAAATATTGCTGCTGTTGCTGCCCGTGTGGGGGATGACCCGAATGTTTCGATTCCACGGCGTGCTCAGCAATTGGGCTTGTCAAACACATCATTGTGGCGAATTTTGCATTTGGACTTGCACCTACATCCATATAAAGTCCAACTGGTACAAAAATTAGAGCGTGGTGACCATGGAATGCGTCGGGCATACGTCGATTGGGTGAACGAACAACAGCAGCAAAATGCTGAATTTTCGCATCAAATTTTCTTCAGCGATGAGGCACATTTCGAGCTCGGTGGCTATGTTCTTCTTCTTCTTTAATGGCACTAACGTTCCTAGAGGAACTTCGCCGTCTCAACGTAGTATTACTTGCGTCATTTTTTATTAGTACTTAGTTGAGATTTCTATGCCAAATAACACGCCTTGAATGCATTCTGAGTGGCAAGCTCTAGAACACGCGTGATCACAGTGCAAGTCGGAGGAAATTTCTTTGACGAAAAATTCCCCCGACCAGAGCGGGAATCGAACCCGAACACCT
Organism: Toxorhynchites rutilus septentrionalis; assembly: GCF_029784135.1. NCBI lineage: Eukaryota > Metazoa > Arthropoda > Insecta > Diptera > Culicidae > Toxorhynchites > Toxorhynchites rutilus. The sequence continues at coordinate 201,593,769 of NC_073746.1, read as the reverse complement.
GGCATGTTAGTTATGACGCTAACCACTCGGCCAAGGGAGCACCTATGTGAACTATGTGAACACCCAAAATTTCCGTATATGGGGCTCAGAAAATCCACACGTGATTGTTGAGAGGCCATTGCATCCGCCAAAAGTCACTGTTTGGTGCGCATTATGGTCTGGTGGAGTCATCGGGCCGTATTTCTTTGAAAATGAGGACGGCGAGACGGTAACTGTGAATGGTGAGCGCTATGGCCGCATGTTAACCGATTTTTTTTTGCCACAAATTGAAGATATGGATACGGATGACATGTGGTTTCAGCAGGACGGCGCCACGTGCCACACAACACGTCCGAACATGGCCATATTGCGAACGAAATTTGAGAGACGCATAATTTCGCGTTTTGGTGATGCCAATTTGCCGTCCAGATCATGCGATTTGAACCCGCTAGACTTTTTTTGTGGGGTTATGCGAAAGACCGTGTCTATGCCAACTCTCCGCAAACTCTTGAACATTTGAAAGACAACATTCGTGAAGTTATGACCGAGATACCGCCCCATATGTGCCGAAAAGTCATCGAAAATTACCTGTTCCGGATCAAGGTGTGCCCTAGGTGGAAATTTGAATGATGTTGTATTTCACACATAATTGCATGAACCAAACTTTAATTTGAAAGAAAAGTTTTAACGAAATTCGAATTCTAAGTGTGTTTTATTTCAATTTACTTTCGGAATTTAAAGTTGGAAAACCCTGTATTTACATTTCCGATAATAGTCAAAACGTCTCCGTCGGTAGTTTCAGTTGTTATCGGATAAAATCAAAAAGGATTGGAAGAAGTTTAGTGAAATATCTGGAAAAGGTGATCTTGATTTATTGCGAGTTCAGAATAGTACTTGTTCCTGGGATATGATAAAAACAACAGCTTCGTGTTTTATCAATTAATTGAATTTACAAAGGCAATCTGCAATGTTGGTAATTTTAGCAACATGATTTATCGATATCACGATCAATCGCATAAAGATGGTGGAGTGACTTACACCAACGGTAAATGCTGAGTATGTGGAATAATTCGATGACGAATCCGAGGAGTTATAATGCTAAGAACCAATATTATTTTAATTTTACTACTGATCTGATTGTTTCATTATCTACTTGAAGATTCAAAGGCAGAGACTTAGGTATTTATAACATTAAAAAAACACAATTGCTTCTCTTTGTTCATCGCAGTGCAGTGTACAGAATATAGTAATTATATAAGCAGTGTTTCAATGGTTTCTTTTACTCATCTATTAGAAAACACTGAGTACCAAGACACTATCGTGACATGTTTGGACTTTACAAAGAATGTGATTCAAATGTAGATTTAGCTTATAACACATAATACTTATATTTGTTGATTTGCGAACGATGCATGAAAGCTGTATGGAACTACGTCTGTTATGCGGACAAACAGTGATTTTTTAAAATTGCTCAAATGTTTTCGAACAAAAAATGTTTGTTTGCATGATGAGTAAACGAATTACATTGCGTAGAATGTAAAACGAAGTTACGTCTCCTATACAAACATGGGCAGTAGGGTGGCAGTCATGTCAAATTTCAAAAACCGACCATGTACATTTTGTTAAGTTAAGCTCAATCGGATATGATTTAGGGGTGCCTCAAAGCGCTCAAAGTTTTGATTTTTTGATCCTCAAAAATCTTCCAATGGAGGAGTAAAAGAAATTTGGAAAACGAATTATTTTTCGATGCCAAATGACTTGAAAATGCATAAAACGTCGAGATCTGGTGTTATCTCGGAAAAAAGTTTTTGGCCGAAAATCGACTTTTTGGGACCAAAAATAAAAACTTTGAATGCTTTGAGGCGCCCCTAAATCAAGTCCGATAGAGCTGCAGATGTCATTTTTTTTGTGTCAATAAACAAAATGTACATGGTCGGTTCTTTAAATTCGATTTTTTTCTATACCTTCATTGCCTCTCAGTCCTAAAAGGTCGATTTTCGGCGAAATTTTTTTTTTCAGGATAACACCAGATCTCGTCGTTTTATGCATTTTTAAATCATTTGGCATCGGGAAAAAAACGATTTTCCAAATTTAATTTACTCCCCTCTTGGAAGATTTTCGAGGATCAAAAATCAAAACTTTGAGCGCTTTGAGGCACCCCTAAATCATGTCCGATTGAACTGAAACTTTTTTTTCTCTCTATTATATTGACTTTCAACGCATTTTGACTGGTTTGTCACTTTTACTTGAATTTTTGGAAGATTGTCGGGAGTGAAAATTGAACTCGTGACCCTTAGCGTGAGAGGCATGTATGTTACCACTACGCCAGATCGCCTCCTCTACTGAAACTTTGCACAGGTTATTTTTGGGCCAATAAACAAATTGTACATGTTCTGTTTTTGAAATTCGATGATGAATGTTTTCCATACATCCATTGTCACCCTAATGTCCACTGAAGATAAACGTTGTACTGAAGACCGCCAACGCTTAAAATGTCCCACAGTTGCGACCGACAGACCGATAGGAAATTTTGGGCGGTCCATAAACGGAGGATCTATTCCAATAATTTCGTGGCCAAAAATACGGAGTAGCAGCTGATCACCAAGGTCACAAAAGAGCTGAAGAACATGCCGACATCCATATTCGTCTACTATGGCTAAGATTTCGGCCAACTGCCGCTAGGTGTCGAAGTATTTTTGTAGACGTAGGATTTGTTCTATTGAATTATCTTCCATGGTCTGTGTTCCCAAACTGAGGAATTTCCTCAAAATGAGGATTTTTTGGAATCGTTTTTTTCGAGAATGCCATAGAGCAAGTATACTCAAGCAATAGAGAAATTTTCCTTAAAATGGGGATTTTCGGGAATCGATTTTTTTCTCCAGATACTATAGAGCAGCTATGTCCAACCTGCGGCCCTCTTGTGTCTTATGGTTCGCCCATCTTGTGTTACATTATTTTAAATTAGTTTTGTATATGTAATAATAACGGAAAACTTAAAGGTCACTATCATATTTTATTGGCGTAGGACTACGCCTTCTAGCAGTGGTGGCAATTCAGAAATAGAAATAACAAATGCAGCGTTTGTTCTATTTCACAGCATTTACGATTTATCAATTATACAGCTACCTACCAGACGGCTTTTTCCAAATGGCTTTTCTCTAGGCCGGAAGTTTAGTTTAGTTTTTCAAATTAGCCTTTTTCAAATGAACTTGAGCATCTATAATTCAAACCTTGATCATCATTATTCAAGTCAGACTCTCGCCCCAGCTAGCAGACAACAGTCTTCCTCACTGCTGATATCAGATACCGCAGTTTTGCCCGATACAAAGGAAGAATGGAAAATAGATATCGCACAGAGTGGTGCAATTTTGTTCGGTGGAGACACTGTACCGATCTTCATGCCATCTGGTGGAGAGTGCTTCTGTATTTTTACACCACATCATTCTGTCTTTGTACTAGCGTATGCATTAAAATAAATGGACAAATAAGAGGCTTAGAATGCAAGAAGTGTAAGTGACTTGATCGAATTCTCTTCATCAACTTTTTGTTTAGTTAATAACTCAACTGCCAAAACTTTCCAACATTCTTCCACATTGTCTAATACAGCGGGAAAAGAATTTACAGCTGAATTATGATCAAAAGAGAGAGTCGATGTAGAGAAATCTATCAAAACACTTACTCCCCTTTCATTCTAAGCCCCTTAAATATAATTCAGTGAATCAAATTTGCTCTAAATCCTACGCTTATTGGGCCTTCTACAAAAATGCATCAACGCCCTTATCAGTTGATTTCCAGCAGCCTTGGCGAAAACTGTGAAACAACTACGTTCGATACTTTGTTCGTACTGTAAATTCCTACCCAGAAAGCGAAGAAGTTGGACATTCTGAGGCACTTCGTGTCCGCCGGATATTGCCGATCCAGGATATAAAACATCCTCTTTCTGCAGGAGAATGGTGAGAGTGTTGAAAGAAAGCCTGATTGTGATCATCCGACAATGCTGACCAACCGTGAAGTGCAGCAGAAGCTATAGAGGGAGACCAAGAGTAAGGTAGCCTCATCGTCCCGCGCCTTGGAAGGGAGGTCGGAGCAAATCGGCAAACTATGAACAAGTACGTTCATGCTAAAGACCCCTTTTCTAGATTGAAGTGATACCGTCGACCCCTATAGCCACTTGACGTAATCTTCTCATCAATAAATAGACATAAAATTCAGTAAATATCAGGTGTAATTAATAATTATTAATACAAATTACAAAAACAATACTCTCTACTATTATATTAGTCATTCTTATAACAAGTTGGTTCACGTAACACAACTTATGCAGTATCTTGAAAGTTTCAAATATGAACTTGTGTTAATTAATAGGGGTCGATCTTTAGATCTCGTCGACCCCTGGGAAACCGATATTGACCCCAAGGACCACTTTGAGAACCCCTGGTCTAGGCTGATCGTGTCTGAGCAGCACGCTGACAACAAATCACTGAAGATCCTGAAGATAGACGTTGTACCGAAGTCCGCCAACCCTCCCAAAGGACTCCATATGCGACCGATAGAAAATTGCTGGGCGAATCGCAAACGGAGGACCTACTCCAATAATTTTGTGGTCAAACAAAAAAAAAAGATCCGAAGAACATGCCGACAAATATCTTCTCATCGATCATGGTTAAGGTTCCGGTCGAATATTTTTTTAAAAGGCTCAATAAATGTCTCATTCAAGGAAAATTTGGTCCACTGAATTATCTGTTGTAGTTTGTTTTTCATCGCCATCCGAAACTTGTCCATTTTTTTAATGCATACTTTAGTGTGTAGGTTTAAAATTTCGAGAACGAGAACGATACGTTTGGGGTACAAGGGTTTGAGTGTTAATACCTCTTTGAAGGCTAAACAAAATGGTTGATCGTTACATATTGACCAAACATTTTTTTTTACACCGCTCAAAAGCCGCAACTTATTGGAATTACAAAAATTTATAAATATTGGTGAAATCAAAAAAATCTATGAATATGCCCATCGAAATCAATATTAGTCAATGGTTGAAGAATGTCGTCGGATCCGTCGGAGCCAACATCAGTTGCTGTTTTGCAACCATATTGAACGAGTGTGCTAAATTTCATTCTCAGAACATGCGCGAGCTAAGAATAGTGCCGATCGTTCACCGACGGGCAGAAGCAAAGCCGAAGAGAAATATTAACTCTTTGTGGACGTATGTCTAAGCCACCAAAGCAAGGAATCATACTGAATGCTTCGTTCAACCATGTAATAGTTTACACTTTTTCTAACTGAATTTAATGTCTAGAGAGCCTTTTCACGAATTGATATTGAGCTTTTATGAATAATAGATAATAATACTCGGTTTTAACAAGAGATTATGAACGTGGAAAAACAGGAGGATCTTTTTCAATGGAATTCGACCAAAAAGAGTTAAATATAACGTACCACGTCGGTTTTCATACCGTTATGTGACGATTGATTGTGTATGATTGAATGACACGTATGAATTGCTGATTTGAGGCGTTATCAAACTGAACAGCGATGAGGGAATAAATATGAAATCGCCTCAGGCCGCAACGCAAAACGAGAAACGCACAAGATAAATATTCGCGATCCATACTGAGTGGGCAATAAGGACACCAATCTCGTGTATTGTTATAGCGAGAACAAGAATGAATAATGAATGATGTGAAGAAGGTATATTTCTGCGGTGAAAGCTGCATTCCTCGGTGCAAACTGAAGGTGAAAATTTGTGCTGAAGCGGTTGCCGTTTATTTGTTCATTTGTTCTGGCATCCACAGACTACAATGGTCCGAATGATCCAGATGATTGGATTAATTCTAATTAATTCTATGAACCGTTGTTTCAATGTGAAACGCAAAACGTTAAAACCAAACGCTGTAGAAACTGCATCGAATGCATGGTGAAGACTGGCTATTGCTGTGTACATGCTATATTTCGTTCGCAAAAGTATGGTTTAGATTTGAGTGATAAAAAGTTTCAGGAGAATCGAAGCGAACAGTGAGTGTATCCGCTACAAAAACAGGCTTAGCTAGCGTTTTCTGCAGTGCAGTGAATCCAGAGGAATCAACAAGCAGCGATGATGAGGGTTACGCCTCGGAAGCAGAACGGACTCGATTCTCGTGATTCCAGCGCGGATTCCGAACGATAGTAGTATCCAGAATTGACGGAACTAGAGCGCAATACAGAGACTTGAAATATACGTCCGAAATGGTTTTCGAAGCCCGAATAATTCATGTTTCTAGACGCTTTATCCACAACGTACGATATATGTTCTTTGAACGATAGTCTCAAATCCAGTATCACTCCAAGATCATCAACCTCCATAACTCGTGAACCGGAACACCAGAGAGTAGGTTTTGGTTTTCGTCGTTAAAGTAGATTAGGAAGATTAGAGGTCCGAGGTGACTTCCTTGAAGAATACCGAAAGCTGCAAAAAAAACGTTGGAGCTGCTGTCACCGTTGGTGATGATGATGACCCACCTCATACCCCTACAAAGGTTTGAACTGGCCGATTTATCTAATAGATAATATTTATATTTAACCAAATTAAGATATCAGTATTATAAAACAAAACAGCGAACTGACTCTGTTGCAGGCATGAATTTCTATTAATCGAACATCATAAATAGGCAAAAACTTTAAAAGAAAAACAATGGTCCTATCCTTATCGACATTATCATAATGATAATCCCAACTTCAGACCCAAAGTTTTTTTAAGGCATGTCAAGAAAATTTCCAACCCGGGAAGATCCTTGACAGATTGGGAATCGAACCCAATATCTAAAAGTGTCTACTTAGAACATGATAGAGATCTGCCACATTCACAAATACTCGATATAACCATCTTATGATAAGATAGTTTACGACAATTCTGAATGAGCTATCCCCATTCCAGTTTCCACTTCAGACCCACATAAAAATTTCATTATATATCAGTGTTCTGCCAGTGTTCCATTAACATAGTCCAGGCCGACCAAACGCGCGCGAGGCTCAAACTCTCGTAGACAACGCTTATTACTTTTTTTTTTTTTACAATATACATAAACAAAACAAAAAAAAAATCATCATCATCAGTACGAACATGGTAGTTTAACCTGTAAATAAATTTTATTAATTTTTATCAATTGCAAACATAAATGAATGATTTAGGAAAAATTATAAAACCTGTTTACAAAACAGATTTTACGTGTGAAATACACATTTTCTTGAACTCTGCCATTGTTGCCGCACGTTTAATTTCTCTGGGCATCGAATTGAAGAAATTTATACCTTTATATAACAACGAGTTCTGCGACCTACTAAACATAAAGTTGGGTGTTCTTGCATCATTCGCGTTTCTTGTATTGTATCTATGAACATCACTTCCTCTTTCAATTCGATCACACAAATATCGAGGCAGCATATCGTTCAAAATTTTGAAGATGAACACCATTGTCATGTAATAAATTCTTTGCTTCACAGATAGCCACTGTAGCGCGTCCAACATCAAACTGGAGGAAGTGTATCTACTACATCTTAAAATCAAACGCATTACTTTATTTTGTAAACGCTGCAATCTCGTTAATTGTGTATTATTTGCAAGGAAGAGGATCGACGAGCAAAAATCTATGTGCGGTGAAATCAATGATTTATACAATTTAATTTTACTGTTTATTGTCAACTCTTTCTTCAAACGACACAAAACGCCGTACTTCTTGGCAATCTTTTTGATGACATTATTGATGTGAGACTTGAAAGTTAACGTGTCATCAATAATAACTCCTAAGTATTTGATTTCTTTCACGCGTTCTAATGTCTCACCATCTATTTCAAAATTTACGTCAATACTGGAGTTTGCTGCAGAAATGAGCATGTATTTTGTTTTGCCAACATTTAACTTTAATTGTTTAAATTTAAGCCACTGAGCCAGAGAATGCAAATCTTCGTCTATGTGTTCCGCGGTTTCTTTTATATCCTTAGCTGCGATGAACAGGACAGTATCATCCGCGAACAAATTAATGTCACAGTATCGTAAAATTCGTCGCAGATCATTTATGTATAAAATAAACAAAATGGGCCCTAAAACACTTCCCTGTGGCACCCCGAGTGAGTTGCCAATGGGATCGGAAACAGAATCGTTGAAACGAGTCTTTTGAGTTCTATCGCACAAATAGCTTTCAAACCATTTGTACGCCATCCCTACAATTCCAATGCGCTTCAGTGTTTGTAACAATAAGGGCCTAGAAATTGTTTCAAAAGCGCGTTTAAGATCCAGAAATACCGCAAATATAGTCTCTTTCGCCTCGATATTCTCTTTCCATTTTGCTAATACCAGATTCAGCGCGGTTTCACAAGAGTGTCCCTCTCGATATCCCGACTGTTCTGGAATTAGCAAACTGTTATTATCTATAAAATGTATCAGCTGACCTTTCACAACAAGTTCTACCAGTTTCTCTAATATGTGCAGCATGTTAATAGGGCGGTACTCTTCGGCTTTATCCGTCCCATTAACTTTGGGGATTGGAACCACAAGGGATTCCTTCCAAACCTTTGGCACGTGCCCAGTTCGTAAAGAGTCATTTATCAGGTCCAGCAGATCGTGTCCAATGATGTGAAAGCAATCTTGAATCACTTTCGCGTTGACATTATCGGTACCAGCCGATTTTTGCAATGAAAAACAGATACCTTTCAATTCAACAAAAGTGATAGGTGAAAAACAATCTAGTCTGCTATTGATAGTAATCGGCTGTATTATTTCGTCAGGTTCTCTGACCAACGCAATACTTTGGTTGATCAGCAGAACACTATTAACGAAATAACTGTTAAATTTCTCTGCAATAATTTGGTCTGACTGTTCTTCTGACCCTCCGAAAACTATGGAACGCGGTATACTATTTTTCGAATTTAATAATGTTTTTAATATTCTCCATAGCCCTTTACTATTATTTTGATGTTCATCGATTTTCCTCTGTATATATTCACATCTAGTCTTTTTCAAGGCCCGTGAATATATGTTCCGCGCTAAGGTGTACATGTTCCAATGGTTTTCTGAATTAGTTCTCAAAAACTTTTTGTACTTTTTGTCTCTTTTGCGTTTGAGGCGCATCAGATCCAAAGAGTACCAGCTGTTCGAATTGCTCAAATCAATATGTTTTTCAACTACTAATTTATTCGTACACTCTCTCAAAATATTAGTTAGAACAGCTGCTTTATCATTCAGATGTCCAGTCATTGCCACAAAATCCAGGCTTGCCGACACAAGCTGAGACAAGGATTCTTTAGAATATCGTTTCCAACATTTGATCTTTACTTTATTTCCATCACTGTCATGCTGTCCATTCTCAATGTATACAAAAATTGTCTCATGGTCAGTTATTTTAAATTTGGCCTCGGTCGAAGAATGAACAGTAGCAAAATTTGAAAAGACGTGATCAATCAGAGTTCTACTATGTTTAGAAATTCTAGTAGCTTCGAGAACCGTTTGTTTCAAGTTGAAATAATGCGATAATTGTTTCAATTGATTCGAATTTCGTACATTGAGCCAGTCAATATTAAAATCACCAGCAATTACATTTAATTTACTGCAATCAACGATATTTTCCCACCAGTTCTCCAAAATTTCAATAAATCGCTGGTCACTGGAACTAGGGGAATGGTATACAATTCCATAATTTCCTATCTGCATGCCCCTTTCAACTGAAATAGCCAAGAACCAATTATTTTCAACAGCTTCGTTTAACCGAATGTTGAAATTAACTGATTCTTTTGCATAAATTGCAACACCTCCTGTGTGTTTAGAGTGCGACAAACAAAAAACAACTTTGTAACCCGGTATGTTGTACTGGTCAAATGATTCTTCATGAACTATGTGAGTTTCAGAAAGAAAAACCATCTGAGGACGCACGTTTTCTACAAGTAATCGCATTTCTGCGTAATTTGTACAAAGCCCAGCTATATTCAAATAGATTATTGCCAACTTACTTTCACATGTAGTTTTCCGAAATTGCTATTTAGTTTGAAAAATGTTGCTTTTTTGCTTCTCCAGCAATCTCCGATACACAGGACACTGTGTACTATAAATTGGATGATTTTCATCCAAATTCATTTTTTGTTCCTTTTTAACTTTCAAGCAATTTATACATTTCCTTTCTGTTGATGAACACTCAGATGTTTTATGTTTTCCATTACATCTTGAACATGTTTGTTCTTTTTTGCAGTCGGTGCTCTTATGTCCAAATTCTCCACATTTGAAACATCGCAAAACATTAAAGGCTTCAATCACATTACATTTATCCCACCCAACACTTACTTTACCAGCAGTCATCAGGTGGCCATAAGTGTCATGATCAACTTCAATAATCGTGTTATATTTATTATATTTCAAGCGTGGATTTTCATACTTCGCAACAACTTTAACATCAGTGATAGAAATGTTATCATTCTGACTTTTTAAATAATCGATAAAAACCTCAGAGGAATATTGATCGCTCATCCCAATAATTTTCAATTTTGGTTTGATCGGTTTTGGTATAAACGTATTAAACCTCTCTCCAAGATTGCTTTCAATTCTTTGTTTTACATTTTCTACATTATCCCCTTCCGCACATTCAACAATAATCGAGCCATCTTTCCCGTTCTTGAAATTGGCTATTTTGTGTATTTTGGGATCTAATTTAGTTTTTAAAATTTTTCTTGTTTCTTCACTCTTTTTATTAGACTCAACTGGTTTCACCACAATCACCGGACGAGCCTTACGAGCAACGACATTCGCATAACTTACAATGTTCTTGCTATTATTATTCAGCATCACCTTTTCTTTCAAATTACCTTTTTGCATCAAATCATTATTGTTATTCATCAACATAATTTTTTTACTCGGTGTGTCCAAATTGGCACTAATTGTGCTTGGACTAACATGTCGCTTCCTGTTCATAACAGCTGTGTCCCTATCTACATAATTTTTTTCAGAGAATAAACTTTTTATATTTTCAAACTTTTTGGCAACACTGGTTTCCAAGCTTGCAAGCTTCTCTTTGAAAAGCTCGTCGAAAGATTTAACAAGCTTATCCCTTTCCTTCTCAATCGCAATGTTTATTTGCTCGATGATGTTTTCTTGAATGCTAGTGAGAGAAAGCGAGACCTTTTCCATCTCTCTTTGCAATCCCACAACATCTAAACCATCATCTCGCACGCCACATTTCTGGTTCGACAAACATTCGTCACATACAAACTGAATATTCGCATTATCTGCAATCAGTTTCGCTGTTGCCTTTGTAAGTGAAGTACAGCGCCGATGGAATCGAACACCGCACTTACCTACACAAGCGACAGGATCATCGCTAATCATTATTTTGCCGTCACACGCATTACACTCGCTCATCTCGAGTAGGCCCCGTGCGGCAGCAATGGCTAAAGCGGATGAAAAAAAAACAATACAACAATACACAAAACACAACACAAGCAGCTACGGTTGCTATCCTGAGCGATAGCGAGCCGTAGAGCCGTGACGCAAAATCACCCAAATATACACAGAATAATTATCAACATGCAAGCAACTTGTACTTATCTGATAATTATTCAAATTCGCCGTCTGTTGCACAATTTTTCAGCAATTTCAGCCGTGAATTTCACACACAAAAAACACTTTGAATTCAGCACTATAGGCATACAAACTACCATGTTCGCCGAAAAAAAAAGGCTATGTGACGCGAAGCATCCGTTCTTTAAGATATGATTTGAACCAACTTAACATCCTTTCTGTGATTCCGAGCTTTTCCAGCTTTGCGATTGGGATGCCGTGATGAACTTGTCGAATGCAGCAGTGAAGTCCGTATAGATGGCATCGGTTTGGCTATTCCGTGACAAATTATCCACCACAGAATTTAAAAATACTAACAAGTTCGATAATGTTGAGCGTTTCGGCATAAATCCATGCTGGCCATCAATTATGTACTGTTCGCAATTCAAGAAAACGGTTTCCATCACTACTAATTCAAAGAATTTAGAAACCGCACAATGCGATGTTATACCGCGATTGCTATCGACGTTCCGCTTATCGCCTTTCTTGAGCACCGGAAACATTTCGACTGTTTTCCAAAGCTCAGGAAAAGTTCCAGAAGTCGAAAAAAACCGGAAAAATGCAACAGTGCACAATGGCCCAAGGAACGAATTTAAGTGAAAATTTGCATCTAAAGCTACACAGTTATTATACACAAAAACTGTCTTTGACAACGCTAGCTAAGGTGGGCGCTTCAGAAGGCACACTTTTTAAAAGGCTAATTGCTTATAACGATTTTTTTCACATTCCTCGTCAGAACACACTCGTTAGTTGGCAGTCATTTTCACTCCACATGCGCGGTCGTTGGTTACACACGATTATCCCTAAGGTCTCAACGAGTGCATGGTTCAAGGGATTGAATGTAGGTCGTGATTTCATTCGCGTGATATCTCGGCTTATGTCCAATCACTACAACGCGCATCTCTATCGCATTTGGCTCGCAGCAAACAATCTTTGTGATTGAGGCGATGGCTACCACGATATAGAGCATATTGTCTGGTCGTGTATCCGGTATCCGGCTGCTCGCTCTCAGCTCTCTAGAGGAGAGCACAAGGCAGACAATCGGATATCCCCGTCCGAGATATCTTGGGTAGCCGTGATCCTGATCTTCTGCTTCATCTATACCTGTTCCTCAGAAACGCTGATGTCAACGTTTAATGATGTTTCCTTCGTTGTATCTCTGTTCCATATCCCTCCTATCCGATCTATAAACTATTACTTAGTCGTGGCAATACATACACACACTTTTTACAGATACACGGGCCGAAGGTTGTGCAGTCCACTGATCATTCAATAAAAGCCAAAGGTTGTACTGCTCATGACAACTCTACACGAGCTGATGATTGCGCCGGCCAGTGACCATTCTATCCTGGATTCCCCGAGTCGAGAAGACGAACCACGCTAGATATGGGGTACATACTAGGGGGGCGTTGCTGATGTCATGGTCAGCTGCATCCCAATAGGAAGTTTTCCGTGTCGGGCACACGTACAGAGCATTGGAGACTGCAACATCCCAATTATGGGCCCTATTCCAGAAAACGAGACGAGGAGACGAGTGATCGTCTCGTTCGTTTTGATATTCCAGATGACGAGCTCGACAAAAAACAGACGAGTAACTCGTCGGACTCGACGAAAAACAAACGAGAAACTCGTCTGCCTCGAGGGATTAAAAGCCAGTGTCTGAACTGTCAGCCCGACGAGCTGAGTTTGTGTCGATCAAGGTGGGTATGTATGAATGAGGTGTATATATAGAAATAAGGTGTGAATACATAAATACCAGCGGTTTTATTCCCGTTTCCTCTTCACGCTGAAAACCAAATGAACGGAACGCCATTGAACTACGTTTTACGAGTTAGTGAAGTGTCAAAGATAATAATGGGTTTTCAGGCAGAACACCTTTCAAATAGAAATTATGAATCAAATTTAACTACTTCGTATCAAATTAGTGTTCAATGTGAATTGGGAAACCGTTTCATTTCAAGCCGTATTTTTAATTCGTATGCATATTCAACAGTGACCAATGCACTCACCATCAAGAGCAGATTCTAAAAACTATCCTGCAGAAATTGAGCAGTTTCACTCCCCAGTTAAGCAGTTATCCTACGTACGACAAATGCCACTCATAATCGTCAACATTTCCGAGAGCTGCTTCCTAATTTTACACATCGCTCATCAAGATGGAGCCAGAGTTATTAATTGATGGCCACCTGCTGTCAAATAATGATAACATTTTCGATACGGATACAATCGAACAGGAACCCGAAACACTAATCAAGAGACAAAATGAAAAACTCCGATCAGCAAAGACGAAGAAGAAAACAACACTTGAATAATTCCGGCTGCAAGAAAATGTAGTTTGGATGCTCCGCAAAAAGAACCCGTCATAAAAGTAGAAAAGTCTCGCGGACGGAGATTTGATGAAAGATATATGGTTACACACAGGTGAGAATATGATGTTTTTTTATATTGCAAACATTGACTATGTCAGGGAAAAAAACATTAAAACTTGAGAAACGTAAAAAAAAATAGGTCGAAATACGAACTCTAATTGCAAGTTGGAACTCATACGAATTGATGAAAACGAAGTCTATTCAATAATTAATTCAGCAGGATCATCCCTTTGCAGATCCCTATCCTTGTCCACATTGTCCGAAGGCGTTTAATCGTCTTACAACGCTCGAAGAACACATTCGAACTCATAAGGGTTGGTAAAACATGTTACTAAAATTAACCATTCAGTAGGATCATTTTTGCAGGTGAATGTCAATTTCATGTTTATAGTGCCCAAAAATGTTAGTGAACTCTGCATTGCTCCAAAGGCACATTTGAACGTATACTGGTTGATAAAATATGTGTTACTATAATGAACCATTCAGCAGAGTCATCGATTTGCAGGTAAACGGCCCTAGTTCACGATGTCCAATAGCGTTTGTAAGTGCTTCAGCCCTGTCATACTATATATCCCTTTTTGGTCACACAAGGTATCGTCATTGCACTCTGTAGTTATCAACACTTCTTGAGCATTAACAATTTGCTATAACTCTCTGATGGCCAATTTTTACTTTACACAGAAACAGGTAAGCGATCTACCTCTATGTTTTATATACGATAACTATTTCATAAGATTTCCTAATTGTTGCTACCAGTGGCGTCCCCCTGTCGGAGAGGGCGGACCGCTCCCGGATGCACGATTTCAGGGATAATCATAAGCTTAACAAACATATTTGATCTTAAATTTGTAAAACAAAGTGCTTCTCAAGTTCTTTTTCCTGTTTCAATTCAATTTGTTCAACACACACTTTTCTTGCATTTGAGAATATAAAAGTGACGATGATGCTTCATCTGGTATACATATATATATATACACACCTTTACATATATATACACACCTTGATCACAATCAATATACACACCTTGATCACAACCAAATGTAAATATTAATATTGATCCGTCAAAAATGAAAGAGCTCTACCAGTCTACCTAATAAAACATTTCAATGAAACTCGTGTACTAGAATAGGATATTTTGCTCGTCTCGACAGTGACTGAAACCGAGACGAGACGAGACGAATTGCTCGTCTCGTTTTCTGGAATAGGGCCCTATGAGAACGCTTGTAATACTAACCTCGAGCTAACCGCGAGTAATCGGTTACATATTACTAACATAGTTTTAAGGCAAACAATGTTTTTCGATGGTGGAATTCTCAATTGCCCTTCTCTCATGTAACAATTCAGCTCCGGGGTCGGACAAGATTAAATTCAACTTGTTGAAGAATCTTCCCGACTTGGCAAAACAGCGTTTGCTGAACTTGTTCAACAAGTTTCTGGAGCTGAATATTGTCCCGCATGACTGGAGACAAGTGAGAGTGATAGCCATACGGAAACCCAACAAGCCGGCTTGCGATCACAACTCGTATAGGCCGATTGCAATGTTATCCTGTATTCGTAAATTGTTAGAGAAAATGATTCTACTTCGTTTGGACAAGTGGGTCGAAACGAACAATTTGCTGTCAAATACGCAGTTTGGCTTCCGACGAAGTAAAGGGACAAATGATTGTCTCGCGCTGCTATCTTCTGAAATCCAAATCGCATTTGCTCGCAAAGAACAAATGGCTTCCGTTTTTCTCGATATCAAAGGGGCATTTGATTCAGTTTCCATGGAAATTCTCTCAGAGAAGCTTCATAATCGTGGACTTTCACCAATTCTCAATAATTTCCTGTACAATTTACTGTCAGAAAAGCACATGATTTTCTCTCATGGCAGCTCGAAATCTTCTTGTTACAGTTTTATGGGCCTACCACAAGGCTCCTGCCTAAGCCCCCTCTTGTACAGTTTTTACGTCATGATATGGATGATTGTCTAACTAGAGACTGCACGTTGAGACAACTTGCAGACGACGGAGTTATTTCCATCACGGGTACTAATCCCGTCGTTCTGCAAAAGTCGTTGCAAGATACCCTGAACAATCTGTTCACGTGGGCCCTCAAGCTGGGTATTGAATTCTCTACGGAGAAAACTGAAATGGTCGTTTTTTCTAGGAAGCACGAACCCGCCCAATTCCAGCTTCACCTATCCGGCAAAACAATCCAACACTCTATGTTTTTCAAATACCTGGCTGTATATTTTGATTCTAAGTGTACCTGGGGGAGACACATTGCGTATTTGAAACAGAAATGCCAGCAAAGAATCAATTTTCTCCAAACAATTACCGGAACATGGTGGGGTGCCCATCCAGGAGACCTCATTCAGTTGTACAAAACAACGATATTATCAGTGTTAGAATATGGCAGTTTTTGCTTCCGATCAGCTGCCAGGATTCATATTCTCAAGCTGGAGAGAATACAATATCGTTGCTTGCGTATAGCCATGGGGTGTTTGCATTCGACACATACGATGAGTCTCGAAGTTTTGGCAGGAGTACCCCCGCTTACTCTTCGGTTCACAGAATTATCCTACAGATTTCTCATCCGTTGCAAGATCATGAATCCATTGGTGATTGATAACTTCGAAAATCTACTCCAACTGACTCCTCAGTCAAGTTTTATGTCTTTATACCATGAGTACCTTACCCACGACGTGTACCCTTCACCAGGCATCTCCAACCAAGTTTGCTTCCCATACTTCTGCAATTCCTCTGTCATTTTTGATCTGTCCATGCGACAAAAAATCCATGGAATCCCAGATCACCTACGCTCCGATTCTATTCCGTCGATATTTTCGGCAGAATATGGGAAAGTTAGATCTGATAAAATGTTCTTTACTGACGGTTCATTCATAAACGGGTGCACTGGCTTCGGCATCTTCAATGAAAATTCCAGTGCCTCTTTCAAACTCAAAGATCCTTGTTCCGTCTATGTCGCTGAACTGGGTGCGATATATTATGCATTAGGGATCATTGAAACATTGCCCATCGACCACTATTTTATTTTTTCAGACAGTCTCAGCTCAATAGAGGCAATACGCTCAACGAAAGTTGATAAATGCTCATCTTATTTCCTGACAAGAATAAGACAACTATTGAGTGTTTTGGTCGAAAAATTATTCAAGATTACCTTAGCATGGGTTCCCTCTCATTGCTCGATTCCGGGGAATGAGAAAGCGGACTCGCTAACTAAGGTGGGCGCTTTAGAAGGCACACTTTTTGAAAGGCAAATTGCTTACAATGAATTTTTCCACATTCCTCGTCAGTATACGCTCGTAAGTTGGCAGCGCATGTGGAGTGAAGATGAGTTCGGTCGTTGGTTACACACGATTATCCCTAAGGTCTCGACGAGTGCATGGTTCAAGGGATTGAATGTAGGTCGTGATTTCATTCGCGTGATATCTCGGCTCATGTCCAATCACTACAACCTAAACGCGCATCTCTATCGCATTGGGCTCGCAGCAAACAATCTTTGTGATTGTGGCGATGGCTACCACGACATCGAGCATGTTGTCTGGTCGTGTATCCGGTTCCATGCTGCTCGCTCTCAGCTCTCTAGAGCACTGAGAGCACAAGGCAGACAATCGGATATCCCCGTCCGGGATATCTTAGGTAGCCGTGATCCTGATCTTCTGCTTCATCTATACCTGTTCCTCAGAAACGCCGATGTGAACGTTTAATGATGTTTCTTTCGTTGTGTCCCCGTTTCATATCCCTCCTATCCAAACGATAAACTTTTACTTAGTCGCGGCAATACATACACACACTCTTTACAGATACACGGACCAAAGGTTGTGCAGTCCACTGATCATTCAACAAGAGCCAAAGGTTGTACCGCTTATGACAACTCTACACGAGCTGATGATTGCGCCGGCTAGTGACCATTCTATCCTGGATTCCTCGAGTCGAGAAAGACGCACCACGCTAGATATGGGGTACATACTAGGGGGGCGTTGCTGATTAATGGTCAGCTGCATCCCAATAGGAGGTATCCCGTGTCGGGCACACGTACAGAGCATCGAAGACTGCAACATACCAATTATGAGAACACTTGTAATACTAACCTCGAGCCAACCGCGAGTAATCGGTTACATATTACTAACATAGTTGTAAGCAAACATTGTCGAAATATTGAACTCCCGGCCCCGTTAGGCTGACGCCATATGAGCCTTAATAAAAATATATATTTTGGATAAAAAAAAAAAAATGTCGAAATATTGAACTCCCTGTCCCGTCAGGCTGACGCCATATGAGCCTCAATAAAAATATATATTTTGGATAGAAAAAATTAAAAAAATGTTTTTACATATGATGGAGCGCTCATTTTCATCTTGTCAAAAATAGAGTGACCAAAAGTTTCAGATAAAACAGAAAATCTAACTTTCTTATCTCGATAGATACCTACCTCTATCATAATTCGACAATGTTGAAGCTCCAGTTATTTTAAGCAATTTTGTAGAGTAAAGTATTTTTCTATCTTTCAATACAAACGATTAAAATTCTCAATGAAAAAAACATGTGTTTTGCTCTAACTTCTATATTTGAAATTCTATATGCAAATTGTCTTAGGAAGACTTTAAGAGCTTACTAAGACTAACATTTTGCGATGCAAATGATATTCATCAATATTTTAATCCAATTCAAAGTTATTGATATTTCTTCCCCAAAAATGCGCCCTCATCATTTGTTTGTCGTAATTTCTGAGACAAACATAAAACAAATATTTATTGGCGGCATTTCAAAGGTTCCCAGCTGTTGGATGTCAAGAGACGGAATGAGAAAATTCGGTATCCATTACTAAGGTCGTTTGCAAGACACTTTTTGATAACATTCATCAGCGTGTGTTGAACGAAAATTTTCACTTTACAACGCCAACAAAAAAAAAGTTCGGAAATCGGTTGGCACCCACAATTATACTCTATTTTGAAATCGAATAACTATGTATCGGCTCGGGGGAGCTTCAAGGATGAAATTGACGAAAAATTTGAGGATAAAGTTCAACAAAACCATGTATAAACATCATACAATTCAGAGGATAATGAGAAAACTTTTTTATGATTGATTTCGTTTTACTGATGCGACTTTAACAACTAACGAACAAGAAAAATAAATTCAAAATTAAAATAAACCTTTTTCCCTAAATTTTTCGATACAGATTCTTCTTTGCTGAAAATACAGATACAGGTAAACTTCGATATAACGTACATTTCACTTTCAAAATTGTACGTTGTATCGAATTGTACGTTATATCGAAGCATAATAAAGTACTCACAAACGTAGTTTATAATACATTATTGTGTTGCTGTTTTAGTAAAGTTAATGAATAACTTTAGTCAGAAGACGAAGCCAGCCTTTCTCATGTTTCCCTTCGTACTGTTGATTAACGATTGTTTCATTTAGAATCCGGAATCACAAAACCAGCTGTATTTCATGATTGATTGAAGGTACAAAACTTGTTTTAGCATCACAATACAGATGATTCAATGTTGTATCAGAAAAAAAATTTCCTTTACACTTTGGAAATGTGTACGTTATATCGAGTGACGTTATATCGAGGGTACGTTATAACGAGGGTATCGAATATCGAAGTTTCCCTGTATACAGATTTTTCTAGGAAATTTTACAAAATTTAATATGGCAGCCCTGTCCCCAAGTGTAATAATTCGTGTGTTTCCTTACTTCTGGGACATAGTCAATCTCGTTGGGATTACCAATGAAGTGCACGGAATTAACACGTTGAGTGCTACAGTTTTATGGCAACTCTATGGAAATTTCTAAACGTATTAGGGCCAACGTTTCTTATCGTAGTGGAAGGTATTTTTGTTCGAAAGGGAATGCTCATAAGCTTATATTCCTATACTAAGTACCTTTATTATCGTATATTATACTGGCAGTCACTGGTGACTGACACAGCCTGAGCGAAAACTCGGTGTCAGTCACCGGTGACCAGGGATGGTAAAAAATCACATTCAACGATCAATGAATAAGTATATCCCTCTAGTCGGATGTTTTTAAATCACCCCCAGCAGGCGAGGCTCTTTTATTCTTCATATGTACACAGAGAGAATACTTGGAACGGTGAGCTACCAAGATCTCAAAAAAGCAATATGAGAGCGGAATCCCAACTGCTTGCACTCTCGAAGCATTACTTCTACTACTCAGGTTTTATCGTGAGTGCAAGCCACAAACGATTAATGCCATTCCATAGAGCGGATGATGAGTTCTTGATCGGAAAGTGTAACAAGAGACGATCAACTGAAATCTTACGACACTCATCGAGGGATTTTTAATTCTCTATTGCACTGTCCGCAGTGAGTGGCTGACTCAGTCTCGTGTCGATTTTATTTTGCTGTCGTCTCCCGCCGATAAACAGCAGATGGGTAATGGATGCAATTGATTAATTTTATTACCAGCAGATTTGGGCGAATCTCATCCCGCCCAAAATCGTTTTTAGATTCCAATAATTCTGAACATTCACATTTCTCTCCAAATAATTTTTCCAACAGTAATTCAATTAGTGACTTCACGAAACACCTTTCGAATTCGATTGAATTTCAGACCCTTTTTTATGTTGTAGATAAAACGGATCACATATTTGATTAATTCAATTCTGTGTGGTTACGTTCTTCGTTGCGAATAAATGTAATGAAATAGTATGGACGTATGATATTCATGTATCGTGGACTTCCGAAATATGTGGCAGTAGATTTGTCGAACGACTAATGTTTTTTATATCCCTTCAAACTTGTTGCATCTCTCAAGTGTACATACTGCTTTGACCGCAGATTTGCATGGTAGAATCTGGTTAATTTCAGGTATTCAGTCTTCATATTGTCGAATGAATACTGTTGGAACAATAGGTATCGCAGCAAATGATTATCAACATCCTACCTTATCATCAAACGGTATGCGAATAATTTCAGTGAACTGACGGCATTGGAATATATGCTTTGTGAGGACCACACAATTATTATCAGAGCGAATAAACGTCCGACTGGAAGTCATGAACATCAATTCAATGTGCCCAAGATAAATTTATCCTTTGAAGGTCATTAACCTTTCTAAAGATGATCAGATGGAATATATTCCAATATCGTCTGGAATAACCTGTCCAACACCTTATGATCGTTATATTGTTTTTGCTATTATTCTGATGTTTCATAACACGGCACTCTATTGATTATTCGCCGAAAATGAATAAAAAATATCCTTGAAGTTAGCCTACGGTTTTAGTAGCAGTGCAATATGGTGAGCCAGTCTCAGGATAAGAAAACATTTAAAAATAAAGCTTTTTTTTTTGAATGAATCAATAGTAAAACAAAACGTCAAAAAATTTCTCGGCTTTGTGATAGCAGATAATCATTATCCATTTGAGTTGTATGAGTATTCCATTCCCCCACAAACTGTGGATAGTCTATCTGCATACAAATTATGTAGAGTGGCACAATCCAAAAAAATTATGAGCAAATATTTACGTGCTTAAACAAAAAAACACATGTTGACATATTTGCGCTAATTTATGTTTTTTTATTAATTCAAGGTAATCAAGGTCTTTTCTAGACACCAGTTTACTCGGCCCCGAAAAAAGTGGTCTGTATTTGGGCAAGCGGAAAAATATATCTCGCAAGACCACGTGTTCGATGTCGTAAAAGCCTTGGCCAATAACGCATTTACATTAACTCATAAAATTAGTGATTTGAGAGGGATTATTGTTTGTAGTCTCTTGATTAATTTAAACACCATCTGAGAAATCCTCCGTGAAACATGAAAGTCGTCCTATCTGCTGTAGCGCTTTTTTTTTTTTATTTTACCCAGTTTCATCGAAGTAAACGCGCTCGGAAAGGAAAATTAAACGCCCGGATGAGAGAGCGAGAATCGTACGTCATAGAGACACTCATTCCCATGGAGCAAATTCTTGTTAGGAGTTGAAAGCAAAACAAGGAAGGAGAGTAACTCAATTATTCAGACTAGTTTCAGTCTAGTAATGCTTTGGTCAACTCAGAGTTACCAAGAGAAAATCATTTGGTTATGATGGGTGAGGATTAATAGTTAGTCGCAGTTTGCACAAATTACGATCCTTGCAGTTTGCGATTAATTGTAAATCACATCATGCTCCCTTGTTTTCCATCCTTGCCGGTGAATGACGTGGCAGTCAACGTGTTAAACGACGGAAAATTAACGGAAGAAAACCACCAACTAGTAAATCCTATAAACATTGAGTTTTTTTTTCACTTTTGTCTGTAGAATCGCAGCATTCAATTGAAACGTGTTCAGAATATATGTTTTATGATTATATGTTATGTTTGACATTTGTTAGTTTTCCCCTTACAATTTGGTGAGAAAATTATTTAATCTCAGATGTTGAAAATAATTCACGCAACATGCAGCACACAAAACCTAGTACATACAACAGTGTAATTTTGAACCAAAATCATGGTATTCAAATTTATATTTGCTGTGTTCTGAAACGTGAAAAATATATGATAATTGAAATTTGAAGAAACTCTGTTATATAAACGGATGTACACAGATTTTAGTAGTCTTTGTATGTATTCTGTATTTGTATACATGATTATTTCCCTGATTGATCGTATATAGATATTATATACGTATAAAATAGATCATGTAAATAATACAGAATCTCGCGATTATATGCGAGGCGTAATGTATAAATGAGCATTTCCATCATACAAACAGAAGTTTAATTTAAGAAAATCTCAATTATGATATTCCCAATACCCCTATGTATACTAAAATCAGTGTTCATTTGGGAATTTGAACCAGACATACAAGATGTTCTGTTCCTTAGTTTATATACTGATAGATGAGAAATGGAAATTTTTGCAATGAATTTATTCCTGAAGATTAATTTAGGAGAAGTATTTTCTACATGTAACGTTTTCAGTCTACAACAGAAGAATTGGAAAGTTTTCAACGCAACATTTTAATCTATCCAATGTCTCCATCTCCCGTAAACTATTTCTAGTATATAAACTGATGAACAGTCTGTATATGCATAACTCGTGATAATTTTAGTTTTGCTGCTGCTAGCATAAAAAGAATTATTCAATCGTAGTGAATCTACAGGTGCATTTACATTCAACTGATACTAACCTCTGCTCCTTCCGCCTGTCAAAAAATTTAGAAACATATGTTAAAACAATATTGAAATATCGTACACAACTTATCAAGAGCGTTAGTCTGACAAATGAAATTCTTTGTGTTTTAGGGAACGCATGGAATACTGAAGAAATAAATGTAGTTTAAAATCAAAAGCCGAGGCATCCTATACCATTCTAAATCCTGATGAACGGAACCACAAGGTATTGGGAGAAAACCACGTGTGGCACATATGTGTTCTTGAAACATCAATTCCGATAACTTAATCTGCTGGTTGGGAGAAAAATCGTATGATCCTTCAAAACATAAACTATTTGTTTAAATCTAAAACTGAGCAATGTTGAAATCTTCAATGTTTAACATACTTGTATATTTAATTCGTTCGTCTGACTGGTAATTGATAGCAAATCATTAGCTAGGATACAGTACTTCTGACAACTCTTTACATTTGGGTCCATTAATTCGCATAAAAATAGTTAACTTCAAGTTTTTAGTTTCATTAAGAATGTCATTAATGTCATTGAAAAATTAACCAGATTACAACTACGATTTACTGTACTGTCTTTGAACTACTAATTGATATGGTATGACTACTCTGTAAAGGGTCTGGCCGGATAAGGGTGTAAAAAGTGCCCCCAAACCAAATCCCCAGCTGTATGGAAAATATTGTATAGGGTACTAAATAAAAAAATTTGGCAGTAGTACTATATATTTGAGTCCTTATATGGTACACCATAGGATCTATGGTGAAACATGCACCTTTTCGTTTTTCTCACGCCATTCTCAATAGCTTTGAGGCAAAAATAAGAAAAAATACTGAAAGTACATCTTACTAAGGTGTGTCGATAAATATCTTCAAACAATTTTTGTACGTGTTTCGCTATAGATCCTATGTTAAAGGGGTTCAAAAAAACCGCCAAAATTTCTTATTTAATATACTATACAATATTTGCCATACTATATATTTGGTTTGGGGGTACTTTTTACTCCCTTACCCGGCCAGGCCCTTTGTATGATTGAGTACTTATAGTAACGTGCATCGACAAAAAATGTATTCGGTAAAATAGAAATATTACAGAAATTATGGAAGTTAACTTCAGAAATGTAAGTGTTTTTGTTCTCTTTGTGTGGGATATCTATATTTGTATGAAAACTAATACTCACATCCTCTCCATTTGCAGGTGTATCTTTCTCGGGATACACACCGGCACGTAGAAATGAAGCCTTCCACGAGTCAACATCATCTGTACTTTCGCACGACAATTCCAATTGTTTATAATCCTATCGAAAAGCCTATTTAGAGCATACAGATATAAACATTTGAATATGTAACTTGCTCACCTTATAAACGTTGCGGCCGTCTGGATTGAAAAGAGCAAATGTATGTCTTCTCGACATAAAACCTTGTTCAATGTCCCTCAGTTTCAGACCGTCAAGTGGTAGCATGAATTTCTTTTCTTTCTCGTCCTCATCTTTGTACCATGAAATACTTTCGGATGTTAATACGAACCAGTAGGGTCGAGAACCGCCTGTAATTATTTTTTCTGTCTTTATTTGTATTCTATTTGTTAGTTAGTTTTTAAAATGTTATAACAAGCTATCCCTTCGCCACTACAACTGCTTCAATTGTTCAAAATTACTTGTTCAAGCTTCAATTGTGTCTCAATACAGCTTATCATTTTCAGGGTCCTTAATTGAATTCAGTATCTTCTTTATTTTGTTAGGGTGGGTTTAGACTAGTGATATATTCAAGTGAAGAAATATGATGAGATTTATAGAAATCGCATCAACTGTTTACACTAGCGTGAACTTATATAATGAATAAATTTATATTTTCGGTGAATTTATTCACCTGAAGTAGAACTGCATCCAACTTTAGTGATTTCTCACCAGTGAGAAATTCACAAGCGTTTACATATGCTGAATTTATTCAAGTTATATATACCTCGAATAAGTGTATCATATTTGTTCTCACCCGTTTACACCTATTTTCACGTGAATAAATCCATCTATAGCTATAGATCTCCCTAATGTAAACCCGCCATTACACTACATTTCATACATGGTACATGCGCTTATATAGTAAACAGGTTTGTTGTTGTTGTTTGCGCCTCTGCACATCCTATGAGCAGTGGACGGAACAGGGATGATGGGGCATTCAATAGTTTTATCAAAATCCGTCCTCAAAAGGATTTGCTATAGTTCGAGTGCACATTTATACATGAAAGCCCATAAAGTAAAAATTATTTCCCTGCAACCATTCGATTTTATTTTTATTTATTTATTTATTTACTATGATTCTACATTTCATTGAGAGATTAAATCTAATTCACAACTTTTCGCCAATAAACCCGATCCATGACTGCAGTTCTCCAACTCCCGGCTGCACCGATTCTTGCCAAATCCTGCTCCACCTGGTCTAACCACCTCGCTCGCTTGGCTCCTCTCCTTTTTGTTCCTATCGGATTCGATGCGAACACCATATTTGCAGGTCTGCTGTCCGGCAATCTTGCAACATGCCCTGCCCAGCCTTGGCGACTTTCTGGATGCTGGATTCGCCGTAGAGTTACACCAGTTCGTGGTTCATTCTCCTTCTCCATACTCCCTTTTCCTGTACACGTTCGAAAACACCATGCGCTTGTGCGTCCTCTTCAAGCATCGTCCATGCTTCGTGCCCATAGAGAACAGCCGGTCGAATTAGGGATTTGTACATGGTACACTTCGTACGAGGTCGGAGTTTTTTGAATCTTAAGGATTTGCGGAACCCCTAGTACTACTTCCATTGCGTCTTCGAATTTCACGGCTGTTGTTGTTGTCAGTTGTTATCAACGAGCCAAGATAAACAAATTCCTCTACCACCTCGAGCTCGTCGCCGTCGATCACAACACTACTACCAAGAAGAACTCTGTTGCGATCAGTCCCTCTTGCTAGCATGTATTTAGTCTTAGACGCATTGATTCCAAGCCCAATTAGCCCTGCTTCGTGTTTCAGTCGGGTATACATGTCGGCTACCGTCGCATGTGTTCTTCCGATTATGTCCACGTCGTCGGCGAAGCAGATAAACTGACTAGACTTGTTGAAAATCGTGCCCCGCATGTTGAAACGCGCGCGGTATTCAGGTGTTCAACGTAGTGCTGCCTCCACCTTTCGATCACCTCGCGTTCGTTCGTCAAGATGCCTCCTCCCTTATTCCTGCACATTTCGGTCTGCGGCACAAAGCCTTTGTGCGAGGCGTTTCTTGAAGAACTTACGCGATTTTCGAAAACGATAAAGCAGCTCCATCTCCTCACACTCTTTCTTTTCCAGGCGGCGCTTTTTTCCCGAAAGATATGTGTTTGCTGCTTCAGTCTGTATCGTTCCACGTTTTGTCGAGTCGCTCGTTGCAGAATGGCTGCGTGTGCTGCATTCTTCTCGTTCAGGAACGCTCGGCACTCGTCGTCAAACCTTTCGTTCTGTTGCCCTCGTTGTTCATACCCGATGACGGTCTCTGCTGTGCTACTAATTGCTGCTTTCAAGGTGTTCCAGCATTCATCGAGGGGAGTAGCATCCTGTTCGTTTACTCCCGGTAACGAAGCTTCAAGACGCTGCGAGTATGTTGCAGCAACGTTCGGCTCCTGTAGTCGTCGTAGGTGGTACCGTGGTGAGCGCTGGTGTCTTATGTTATGTTATGACTAACAGATTAGAACGCAGTTTGACGATGTCCAGGTAGTGGTCTGTATCGATGTTAGCGCCACGATAGGTTCTGACGTCGATGATATCCGAGAAGTGCCAACCGTCGATCAAAACGTGGTTAATTTGTGTTTCTGTTTGCTGTGGTGATCTCCAGGTGTAACTGTATTGGAGGCTGTGCTGGAAGAAGGTGCTACGTATGGCCATTTTCTTGGTGGCGGCGAAGTCGATAAGTCTTAGGCTGTTTTCGTTGGTTCTCTGATGGGCGCTGAACCTACCAATTACCGGCCTGAACTCCTTCTCATGGCTGACCTGAGCGTTCAAATCACCGATGACGATTTTGATGTCGTGTTTTGAGCAGCGTTCGTATCCACGTTCTAGCAGCGAGTAGAATTCTTCTTTATTGTCATCGGTGCTAGCTAGATGGGGATTGTGGACGTTAATAATGCTGGTATTGAAGAAGTGGCCTCGCATCCTCAATGCAAATTCTTTCATTGATCTGCCACCAGCCAATCACCCGTTTCTGCATCTCCCCCATCACGATGAAAGCTGTACCAGTTCGTGTGTGTTGCCGCAGCTCTGGTAGAAGGTACATCCACCTTGGAACGATCGCAGTTGAGAGTCTTGCTGTTCCATGTTCCGAGTTTCCAATCTCTAGTCCGGGTTCTTTGCGTGGGTCTAGTCCGATTGTCCTGTCTCGAATTTCTTTGCACTTTCCCGATGGGTCCTCGATGAGCGAGTCCACAGGATTTGGAGTGTTCAACAATTTTTTTAACACCTCCCACAGTCTTCAGTATCATTGCTCAGTGTATATTGCTGAATTGACAGCGATACACTGGGTGCTGGACAGCGTCGCCTCGCGACCTGTTGAACACAATTACATTGTAACAGATAGTCTTAACTCTGTCGAAGCTATCCGTTCAGTGAGGCCGGGAAAAGCACTCGCCGTACTTCCTTGGAAGAATACGAGAAATTTCGAGTGCTTTAACCAGTGGAACTGGAGTCCCTTCCAATTGCTAAATTCCGGGTAATGAGAGGGCTGAATCATTAGCAAAGGTAGGTGCAATTGAAGACAATATTTATCAGCGTCAAATCGCCTCCAACGAATTTTATTCTTTAGTACATAAAATACCATCACTAACTGGCAACCATGGTTCAAAAGTCTGGACTTTATTCGCACCTTCTCCCGACTCATGTCCAATCACTGTTCGTTAGACGCGCTACTCTTTCGTATCAATCTTGTAAGCAACAATCTCTGCGTTTGAGGCCAAAGTTTTCACGACATCGAGCACGTTGTGTGGTCGTGCGAGGTGTACACTCTGTCCAACTTCTATAAGAACAGAGTATGATCTTATAAATTGCAATTCTTCAATTTATATTCTAGTTTGTAGATATTGGTGATTACCATACATTGCAAGATTTTCATGTGTATATGTGCAAGCGCTGAGCGTAAACGAATGTTTTTGTATTTTTCAAGTGTCAAGTTTCTATAAGACCAGTTACATTTTCCGTTGTTTTAGTTGTTTTTGATCAATAAATTTGGAAAATGCCGAAGGGAAAAGCGCTCACGGAGAAAGAAGAAAGACAAATCAATGCAATTCACCAAGAAAATGTTAGTATCAGAGAAATTGCTCGTCGGATTGGACGATTCCATCAAGTAGTGCTCAATTATTTGGCGAATTCTTAAGGATAAGGTTAAAGGTTAAAGAAGAGAGCTCCACGTAAATCGAAGCTCTCTGACCGGGATAAGCAAACAATACCTCAAAATCGCTTATGCAAATAAAGCAATATTTAAATTTAAATGTTACTCGGGTGACAATTCGACAAGTTTTGGTAAAAAATCCTCACATAAAGAGGGCTTAAAAGGTTGAACTTCTTCATCTTATATCATCTCACATCGAAAGACGTCTAGGTTTTCCCAAAGCTGTCATGAACCGACAGTGGGACATGGTATTTTGTGACAAAGAATGTTCCCAAAATACATTTTGCTATATACCATAACGAAAAGTTCTCCAATGTATAGGTTATCTTCACTGACGAAAAAAAGTTCAATTTGGATGTTCCTGATGGTTTCAACGGGTACTGGCTTGATTTATGGAAGGAGGAACAATATTTTTCAACCAGGAATTTTGGTGGATGCTCGTGCATGGTTTGGGCGGGATTCTGTGCAACCGGAAAGCTCAAGATAGCTTTCACATCATTCAAGAAATACATACATGTTCTGGAATCCTCTCTCCTACCGTTTTTGCGTGGATATCGTCACAAAAAATTCACAGCAAAATAATGCCACTATTCATACCAGTAAGGAAACTCAGCAATGGATTAAGGACCAAAAAAAAATTTTTTTTTTAATGGCCGGCTCGCTCTCCAGACTGAATTCCGTTGGAAATCTTAGGAGGATTCTTGTACGCAGAATCTACACTGAGAGAAAGCAGCACACCACGATTGAAGAGCTCAACTGCTGTTCTACGCATAGTTGTCCCATGTTACTTTTTGACAATTTTCAATTTTGTCCATAAAATGATGCTTCTATGCCTAATCTTCCAGAAAACCACAAAAACAAACTTATTGTTTGTTCCCAGCTTTTCAAAAAACAACATCGAGCTCAATTGTCCCATTTTGATATTCTAGGCATAACTGTCCAACCATGTATTTTTTGTAAATCCATAATGTATGGATCGATTCAAGTACAAGAATATTATGTCACGCTTTCAGTAGGGCTAATGCACTAATTTCTGTTTGGAAGAACGAACTAATTCTTAAACAAATAAAAAAGTTTAACAGAACACGTGCACACCTTGTTAACAAATGCCTAATAACAATGAGATTTGTATTCTGTAAAGATGTTGCATAAAACGATGTTTTATGCATAATCTTTTGGAACAAACACCAAAACACTTATTGTTTGTTCCCAGTATTTCAAAAAAATAACATCAAATTCAATTACCCCATGTTGATATTCTAGGCATAATTGTACCACCATGTATTTTTGAACCGTAATCAAGCTTCATTGATTCAAGTGAGGAGAGCTCTTCACATTTCATTAAAAAATAGTTTACTGCTTATAAAAAACTCGGTATTGCCAAACTGAAATACCTAAACCTTTGGAAAACAAATATGCTAGAAAACTTTGATTGCGTTTTTCTCAATTGCTAATTTTGGAACATGGGACAACTATGCGTAGAACGGTAGTCAAGGTGTCGCAATTTTGGAAACATAAAAAAATATCGAGAAATCTGTTTAGCAGAGTTTGATAAATAGTATTCCAACACTAATTTTCAAGCTTATTAGCCGAAATGGCAAAGTTGCCAATTATTGACATGTAAATCAGCCGATCGTTTTGAATTTTTCATTGATAATACATATGAATTTTGAAATGGTCTTATATAAACTGGACAGCTGAAATTATCAGATTTAAGCATAATAAATAAACAGACAACTCTTTCGAACGAAATTGACGTTGAATATGCTTAAAGGGTGTGTCACATCAAATTGCATCACGGAAAAAACGCTGTAGAAATTTAATTTTTAGGAATTATATCTTCAGCTTTCGCTTATAATCAGATAAGAGTGTATAGATCACGTTGGCCATGCTTCACTGTCAATTTTTCGTAAATTTGGAAAAATGTCGTCGAACGAAAAAGAGCGTCGTGAATTAATCCTGTGCACTCATTTCGAGAATCCGGAGTTGTCACATCGGGACATCGGTAAGATGCTGGGAATCGTCCAATCCACGGTCAGCAGAGTACTAAAACGATACTTCGAGAACCTAACCATCGACCGGAAGGTGAAGAACGGCAAAAATGGATGCTCCGTCAGTGAAAAAGATCACAAGCGCGTAGTTAAGCAGTTTAGACGTGATCCGAGAAGTTCGGTCCGGGATGTCGCCAATAAGCTGAATTTGTCAAGTTCATTCGTCCAGCGGACCAAGCAACGGGAGGGCCTGTGCACATACAAGGTTCAGAAGGCTCCTAACCGCGACGAAAGGCAAAACATGGTGGGGAAGACGCGAGCCCGGAAGCTGTACACCGAAATGCTGACGAAGCCGCATTGCCTGGTAATGGACGACGAAACCTACGTCAAAGCGGACTGTATGAATGTATCTTGTTGAAATTCTAACTGTTTGTGTTGCAACGAAATAAAATCAGGGTGGTCTTAGAGAAGTTGGACAGAGTGTATCTTGTAGCCAGATCGAATTTTGAAAACTCTCTTCGGGTCCGAGGAAGACAGTCCGATGTGCCGATGAGAGATGTGTTGGCTCGGCTAGCGGCTAGACCTTGATTATATGTCTCAAACTTATGTTTTCCTAAAAGCTATCGATCTTCGTGTGTGAGTGTCCCTATATTATACCCTTTTTTTCTTCCTTTACGAACAATTGAATCGTTTGTTTGAGAAACCCCATAAACGCCACTTTTATCAAAATTGACTTTTTGGCAGATTTTGAGTCCTTGAGGATACCTACACCGACTATCAAAATTTCAGAAAAAGTTAGTTCTTCGAACCCCCTTAAATTGGAGTTGCAAATATTCGTTTGTTTGAGAAACCCCATAAGTCCATGTTTCCAATTATCATCATGGGCGGCGTTGAGATAGGTATACAATCTCATTCTTTGTTTACATCTGATGTTATAAGAAGCTTGCGCAACTTAACTCAATAGAAATGTCTTCCGATTCGGATTGTGTCCCAGACACGACCCTGAAACGGAAGCGTGGATTTCGGCGGACAGCAGAATACAAAGCGGAAATTATAAAAAGGGCAAGAGTACAAGGAACGGCATACAAAAATTGGAAGGGAGTGGTTGTTCCAGGTGTAATAGTGGAAGCGGATTGCAACTGCAGGTAGGTTTGATTGGATGAAAATTAGTGAGGGTAGTCGTAATTAAACAATCTTATAATCTAGATGCACCAAAAACTGTTGCAGCCTCATTCCGGAAACTGACAAGCAGCGCATTTTTCGGGAATTTCGAAGCTTGAAAAATAAAAATGAACAGGACTGCTACTTGCAACACTTGATAGATCTCAAACCAATAAAGCGCCATCGAAAGAGGATTAGCCAGGATGAGTCAGGTAGACCTTCCAAAGGAAACACTTATGGATACAATGTTTCTACATTACTCAGAAAAGTCAGAGTGTGCCGAGCTGCTTTTGAAATCCTTCACGGTATTACACCTGAAAGAGTTCGAAGATTGCGCTTGCTGTTGGCAAAAGGCAAGGTTCCAAACGATTTGAGAGGCAAATCATCTCTTGGAAACTCCAAGCCGGGAATTGTAATCGACCTAGTTAAACAACACATTTCCTCGTTTCCGGTAAAAATATCTCACTACACATCGGTCGAGAAACATTATTTAGGTGAGAAGCTTGATTTCACAATAATGTTCAATATGTTCCAAGAGAAACATCCAAATACAAAACTGGGCTACTCGTTTTACAGAAAAAATTTCAAGCAACATTTTAATTTATCGTTCGGTCGCCCTCAAGTAAATACATGTTGTACGTGTGAAGCACTTAACGTTGAAATCAAGAATCCGGTACAGAATGAAACAGCTAAACAAGCAGCTATTAATATAAAAGCTGTACATCTACGCCGAGCCAAGGTATTTTCTTCCCTTATAAGGGAACTTGGCGAACAATCCGATGACAGCGTTGCAGTTATTGCCATGGATTACATGCAAAACTTGCATTTGCCTAATATTCCCGTCCAAGATGCGTTTTATTTGAGACAGCTTACGGTAAATGTTTTCGGTATACACAATTTGAAGGATGGTACTGCTAAATTCTTCGTGTACCACGAAGGAGACGGCACCAACGAAGTGTGCTCATTTTTGATGCAGTACATCACAGAGAATCTGGAAAACGCTAAGCACCTCCACATATTTTCCGATTCATGCGCAGCTCAGAACAAAAATAACACGTTGGTGAGGATGTGTTCAGCTTTGGTCACCCTGGGGAAATTTGAATCCGTTGATCAATATTTCCCGATTAGAGGACATTCTTTCCTGCCATGCAACAGAGACTTCGCAGTCTTGAAGAAGAAGATCAATATGGTGGATCGTGTCTACACAGTACAGCAGTATGCAGATCTTATCAAATCAGCTTCCAAGAACGTTAGATTTGAGGTGGAAATCGTTGAGGCAAAGAACATTGTAGACTTCAAATCCTGGTGGCCATTACACTACAAGAAAACGCCTATTTCGTTAGAAAGTAGTGGTCGGCAAACCGCAAAGGACCAAAAAGTGCACTTCAAGGTTTCGCAGTTCAACCAGCTTTCTCACTCGAAAGGATTCAAGGACCTGGTGGTGGCAAGAAATCATATACGTGACACCAACAGTAGTACTTTTCGGCTTTTACAATCTAAACCGGAACAATTAAGTCTCCCTGTCAATCCTGCATATCCAGGTGGAAAAGCTCCGATCAATATAAAAAAAATCGAGGACATCAGGAAGTTGAAAGTATATATTCCGGATGAAGATAATATCACTAGTTTTTATAACGAAATTTTGACGGATTGGCCTACACGTAAAATGGAAGCTCGGGATGAACATTCCAATAAAAAAAATTAAAAATTTGTTTGCAAATAAACTTTATTATTACATGGCTCATATCCTTATTTTTAACAGCTGCAAAAAAAACTATTTTGAATATTACATGACTGTAAAATAAGGGGCTCAACAGCGCTAACAGTGTAAGCAGGTCGGTTTTCCAAGCCGGAGGTTGAGGATTCGAATCCGGCACTATTTTTTTGGTTGGAAATTCCTTCAACAGCCCTGTAGTATTAGCGGGTATTGCTGTGCTTGCCATTTGAATGCTTTTAAAAGGCTAAAAACGCTTTGAAAAGGCACACACTAAGAACTGTGGAAGTGCTCAAAGTACACTAAGCTGAGTGACAGACAAAGCCCCGTAGAACTGTGTACTTTTCATACATTACGTAACGCAAAAAGTATTTCAAAATAACCTCTATCTCCCTCCATAACGTATTTTTGCATTCCTTATGCATTGAAAGTAATGTGAGCTTAATTAATACTTATTCAACCACCAGTCAAACGCGCCCTCCTTACCGTCACTCCTTCAGTGCAGAACATAATATATCATTAACCCCATTCTTACTTAGTATGAACATTATGAACATTAAAAGTACATGGAATCGAATTGAATCACTTCAAAACCGCTAATTTCTCGTTTGTTTGAGAAACCCCAAAAGTCCACCAACTTCGAAGCGTTATATTTTGAGTTTAACCTGTTATATTGATATGGTAGTGGGCCCAAATAATATGTTTTGGGTCTAATAATCGAACTTCATACCAACAAATTGGAGGACCAGGTCAAAATTTTGAGAAAAACAGTTTTTAGTCGTTTTCTCGCATTTGCGTCATATGGACTTATTGGGTTTCTCAAACAAACGATTCAATTGGTCCCCTTGCTGTAAACAGTAGAATAAGTTGAAGTGTAAATATACAATAGATATACGAATAGATTTAGGAATTGAGTATGATCATCAACATTGTAACAATTCCCTTATAACCCATCCTTCTCTTGAGAAAATATGTCACCCTTCTAAACTCGAGTCCACCGCAAGTAATCGGTTATCCTCCTTACTAACCATAGAGTTAGGCAAATTGTTCATATATAGTTTTAAAAATTTATTTAATAATTCGGCTCCTTTAAACTTATGTAACTGAGCCTGTAGAAATAAACGAATTAAAAAAATATCCGTTTGTTTGACGACGATTTGACGATTTTTTTAATTCTAGTACGACAGACCCAAATAAAATTCGTTTCTCGATTTTCGGTTACATAATCACAAAGTACAAAATCGTCGCCACTAATGTTCATTCATTATTTTTATAGAGGTTAGCGCATCTCAAGCACATCTAGAGAATACAAATTGCATGTTAACAAAACAACTACTGATTGGATTGGAATTCTCAAAGAGACTCTTGGCTACGTATCTGACCAAGAAAGTGTATAATAGAAGCATTCTACTAATAACCCCCTACACTTCACTCTATTTCCTGAATTCGATGTAATGCAGAAAAAAAACACAGTACCTTTCATAATACCAAGGTTTTGAATACACATGTGACCCTTTCGAATAACCTGACTACCGAGGTTTCTTGTGCCTGTTTTAGCTGCACTCTCTGTTTTGTTCTGGGCGCTGCAATTGGAACGAGACGAAATTTGTAAGATTAATCATCAAAATACAACTAAAATATATGCAGAAAAATATGTAAATGCAATCTAGATAAAATATTTTTCTTAAAGACTGATATCCTCAACTTAAACCCAAATATTTATAAAAAAATCGAGAGTCGCTCTTTTAAAAACCCACCCTTTCATTGCTCGGATCTCAGCTCAGCGGTTCTCTATACAGCCAGTTACTAAAGGTAACTGCTTCGCCGGAATTTGATTTTCCTGTTTTCTTCTGTGCAGACTCGATAACGTGCTTCGATGAGTGAAGTCATCACTCAACGTCAGCGAACTTTTCATTCGGTTCTCATGGAATACTAAGCCCTTGGACGACTGGTCGACAAAACATCCAAGGACGGCCTTATCAAAGCTGGTGATCGAATTTAATAATCCGACTTTCCCGAAGAGACGAAGCACCCAAACATCATCTCACGCAAATGCTGAGTGGCACATCTGCTTGCTGATCACTACCACCGATCTCTAAAATCTGAATTTTTAAAATAATTGTACTGGTGGGGTGAAACGGACAGTTACCAGTGAGAGTGAGATGAACTGTGAGAAATGATGTTTATTCTATTCCTAATGAATGCCCTGCGTCTACACTGAGCGAAATAAAAATGCGTTTTTTGGCGATTTCATTCAAAATTCCCTGTTACTTTTGTCCTGTATATCATCTTTTGCCAACATTGATGGTTATTCTGTGGACAGTTTACAATTAATTCCAGTATTTCCAAAAAATCAGTGCGAAATATAAATAGCACCACCCTGTAAGAAATTCACCCTGGTCCTCATTTGACAGGCGTTTGTTATGGTTTTCAAAATAGTCGGAATGTGCTCAAAGTGGGTTCGTTTGGAATTGAGATCAAAGTTTTCCTATGTCATTTAGACATCATGGGTCAATCAAAGCATCTTACGTTCGAGGAAAAGGTGAACATCCAAGTCTACAACGATGCAGGCCTCTCTAATAGAGAAATCGGTCGAAAGATTCATCGGGCACACACGGCGATTGGAAATTTCTTTAAAAACGATGACAAAGGTGACCGCGTTGAGAAACGGGGAAAGAAAAGTAAGCGATGGATATATGAAGAATTCGTGGAATTGCAGTGAACCAGAAATGAACAGCATCTCAAATCCGTGCGGAATTGGAGCTTCCGGTTACTACCCGTCGTGTTCAACAAATTTTGTCCAGTAGTGCGTACTTGGAGTGGCGTAAAAGGCTCGGAAAACCCTACTTGACGGAACGCCATAAATTAAATCGCATCGAATTCGCTACGAAGTACATTTCCTGAACCGAGGAATGGAACAACGTGCTCTATTCGGATGAAAAAAAGATTAACCTTGATGGACCAGATAGCTGGTAGTACTACTGGCACGATTTGCGCAAAGCTCTGGATGTTAAGATGAGCAGGAACTTGGGTGGAGGATCACTAATGGTTTTGGATGCATTTTCCTTCAAAGGAAAACTTCCATTGGCGTGGATAATGACAAAAATGAAGTCTGAAGATTACGTAGAAATGCTGGAGATAAGTTTGATTGAACATGGTGAGGCATTGATGGGTCCTGATTTTGTTTTCCAGCAAGACAATGCTGCAATCCACAACTCAAAACTGACAAAAGCGTGGTTTTCTGATAGAAATATCGGAGTTCTTGATTGGCCAGCCTGTTCTCCGTATTTGAACCCAATCGAAAAACTTTGGTCTATACTCGCGCGCCGTGTCTACGAGAATGGCAAGCAATTTAACAACGTAAACATGCTCAAATGTCGAACCCGAGAGTGTTGGCAGCAAATCGATCAGAATGCCATTGAGAAGTTGATTCTGTCCATGAAACCACGATTGATTGAAGGTATCATATACACATATACACATCACTAGATACGCCTACTTGATGTAATTTGAGAAATAATATTTGATTTTTGCAATAAAAAGAAATGGTGCCATTTCGCATACTTTTTTAAGCTTTCAGTGGCTAAAATGTAACCGGTCTTACAAAATAAACTAAATTTATCGTGGATTGAACCCTAATGCTTTTTTAATCTGTTGGAAAGAATCTTAGAAATTGTGGTCAATCCGACAGCTTTTAAAACGAAAAAAAACTCAGTGGTGCTATTTTCGTTTCGTTGAGTGTATAAACGAAAATTAAATTGCCGAAGATGGACTGTCTAGAAGCTGACTGGAACCAAAAGCAAAATAGTTGAGGGTCTGTCCGTTTCTACAGCTGTGGATTGGATTAATTCGATTTTTTCATCATTTAACGGTCATTCGTGATGAGTTCAAAATTATTCCGCTTACTAGAGATAAACATCTACGCTTGGTATATCACAAAAATGTCCATATTTCCCTCACTATATGACCACCCACATCGAAAAAAAAGTTCTATCCTTTTGGTTTGTTTTAATTTCAGTAAAAATATTGAAAACACTTTTTTTTGTAAAACATTTGGCCGATTATTAAAAAAAAAACAGTATATTGAATTGCATTCAAGTTTTGGGAAACTTGAGTTTCCAAAGATACAATTAAAGTTCTTTTTAATATGTCCATCCTACAGCAGCATTTATGGCTGCTCTGGAGCAGTTCATAGCACGACGTGACAAAGTCGGACGAATTGCATAATCTCTCTACGATGTTGAAAATGGACGATATCTGCCGAAAGCTCATCTTCGATTGGTGCGCTAATGCAGAAATCAGGTAGAAATTCATCCCATCGCGCGAACCCCCACTTTGGTGGTCTGTGGTGAATGCAGCAGAGTTATCTTCTGAATGAAATGAGTGACACAACCGTCATCCAAAAATAAATGCCAACCCAGGTCGAAATATGAATGAACTCCCATAGCTGAGATGACCAATGACCCAACGGCTCTAATAGGCCTCTTACACCAAGTCACTTCTTGGAGTGGGCCGACTCACCATCCAGTATGACAATCTTCCCCTGCCCAGTGGATGTTGGATCGCATAACGAAGGTGCATTCCGCTCAATATGGTATCGTTAGAGTCGTTAATTTGAAGACGGTTATCGTAGACAACGTCGTCCGTCCTGTCGTCAAATTTGCGCTCATTTCAATATCATCAACCAATGTGTACGACGTTGAGAATGAGGTAACTAACTGATTTGTTTTTTTATAAAATTTTATTTGTCTTTCGGTAGCCACACATATATACAAATATAATCGAAAATTTTAAAGAAATAGGACAGGTCACACAATCTCGATATATAAGTATACCATCACTTGATCTCACCGTACATATCTTTTACTCAAGAATGTCACTCCACTTTCAAGCAATATCTCAATCGAGTGAAATAAGCAACCTATTGGATTCTAGGTCAGCTTAGACGAGTCAATTGTATGAAGATACTTCACATCTTGTAAATTTCAGGAAGTTTATTCTGTTCATGATGCTAATTTAGCTGCTTTCCACATCGCATGGTAGAAAAATGAAACATGATAGCCATCTCATCTTGTTGAGCTGACTCGATCATATTCGATTACGTTTGTGTGAGTCCTCTTACATTACTCCATCCGTAACAATGCGGATGGCGAATCATCTACTAAAGAAAGAGTCCAGAAAGGCGATTTGTTTGCTCCACGAATTTTACACGAACTGACTGAGCATCCATTACTTTCTAAAAATGTTACCTTTTCTGACGTAGACTATTGAGTTAGAATAATTTAAAAAATGAATGTTGAATACTGTAAAACTAATAAGGTTGAGCTTTACAAATGAACAAATCAGGAAAAAATGCAAACATATATATAATATTTATAGAAGTAGCGGTTAAATTTAAGCAGAACTCACTTTGCAAATCCTATGAAATCCTCATGGTTCGTATTCATGTATGCCAGTTCATAATCAATCATCAGGAGAAGTTGTTCCTTCGCACGCTGCTCACACTGTCTTATATGAGTTGCTATAATTCGTTCAGTCTCATCTCGAAGACGTGGATAGCGAGCCATCTATAAAAAACAATGTGGATAATTGAAACATTAAAATTTTTATTTATTTATACACAATATAAACAATCTATTCATGATGTAAGAAAGAGAAAAAGTGTTTCTAGGAGGTTAGTAAAGCTCTACCAGCCTTATCTGTAACGGGTAAAGCCAGACGTCGTGGTGGATTCATCACTCACTCAAACCAAATCTGCTACTCATGTGTATCCTGAGTTCCCCCAGAACCACATCGGGGCAACTACTTCGGAGGGCTGCTGTGGTCATGTACATCACCAGTCTCCTACGCCGAATAGCGTTGTTTATACCCTTTTATCAGTCTACACAGTCTACAGCATAAACAAATAGACGACCTTACGTGTCTATTGTCTGAAACAACCGTGACCAGATAGAAACTACATTAGACAGAAGTTTATCTCTCCATGCTTCCTAAGAACCCAGCTCGAGAGTATCCTTCTTATGTCCCAGTCATCGACATTGCTTACTTGAGTTTCCGGATTCCTCTGATTTCCTTTTACTTATAGCACTTGCTGTCCTCCGCCAAGATGATAGCGATGGGGATCATGTTGGCAAAAATCGATATTCTCTACCCTTCTGTTTGGATGGCTTCTCGATCCCTGTGCGATTGACATCTACCTCAAATCTCTTTTTCCAGGATCCGAACTGTCTATCCGGCACTCTATGACCGACCTCCGTGAATTCCGTCAACCTGTCCAGGATGATTCTCTCCAGATGTTTCCCAAGAGTGTCTAGCAGGCATATTGATTTACCATATGCGTTATAATGTTTAAACCATCATACAAACAACGTTAATGGCCAATCACTTCCTATGTGTCTGGTACCATACTGAATAGTATATTCATCACCCCCTTGATGGTTTTCATCCACTGTGTCGTTCATATGCTCACACGGAGCAACTGTGCCCATCATGTGCTATCGCAACTGGTATCATGCGCAGGCTAACGGTGCTCCGCTTAGTCTCCACCACTCGGTGAGCGCATCGCATGCAGCCTTCATGCTCACTATCGTGTACCTCTCTTACGCAGCCACTCGATGACCGAGTCGCATGCACCTTTCATGCGCGCTCTCGTAGTAGGAAGACAGTGAAGAAATTCCTTTTCGTATTCAATTGGAAATGACTTTTAGCTTCTTCCAACAGTTTCTCCGTCAACATGACTCAACAGTCAGTCGGATGGTTAGTCGCTATCTCCCTCTACAACTCGACTATCTAATTCCATTCTTTCCCATCAAATGGACTTCATTGCATTTTGTAGTGATTCCTTCCAGACTGAATTTGTTTCTCTCTTTCATGTATCACCTATGCATGTATCGATGTTTGAGCTCAACGTGGTTTGACATATACTACAGAATAGCTAGATTGTTTGTATCGTATACGAAAATTACTCACGCGTATAAAATAGCGTGCAGTGTTGTGTTGGTAAGCACTGACTAATTTGTGAATTTTTTTGATATAACCCCGTTTTGACGTAGAACTACGTTTTTCAGGAAGGGTGCCAAGTCAGAAAACAGGTCACGTTTCTATGAAATAATGTTAACGTTAATAACTATTTTCACAGCGAACCAATTCTGATGATATGCACACCAATGGAATCGGAAATTCTCTGAGATTTGTTTGATATACTATACTTTACAATTAACTAATCCCTAAACAGTTTAAATTGATGAAAACTGGAAGCATATAATTTTCCCATACATTTGTTCTGCCGATTTGTGTGCTAACTCTACTCGTACCATCAATAACGAGCTACTGATACAATCGTTTCCGTTTTCAACGTATTTGGTATAAATAACCCATCCGTGATTCGAAGCCACACCTAGGGACGAATGGCCATCGGGTTAACGTCCTTTAAAAAGCAAAAACTGAAAAACCGAAGCCACACCACTTCCCATTTGGTGGTCATCGGGACAACATCGAGAACGCTCGTTGGACTGGTGTGGAGCAAGCCTAGATTTCTCTGGTATTAAACGATCATAAGCTGTACCTCTGTGCCGTCTACATTCCTCCGGACCGTATTCGAGACACAGCCCTGATCGAAGAGCTTTCTCATTCCGTAACGTCAGTCCTATTCAGCTCTTCCACCCGCGACGACACTGTTATCTTCGGCGATAACTACCAGGAATCAAATGGCGTCCGCTTCGTGATGGCTTCCAGTATTCTGAAAACGGCCGCATGTTGGACCTCTGTTTCGTTTCGCAACGGGATTTTGCCCCTGTTATGGCGGGTTTACATTAGGGGGTCTATAGCTATAGATGGATTTCTTCACGTTAAAATGGGTGTAAACGGGTGAGAATAAATATGATACACTTATTCGAGGTATATATAACTTGAATAAATTCAGCATATGTAAACGCTTGTGAATTTCTCACTGGTGAGAAATCACTAAAGTTGGATGCAGTTCTACTTCAGGTGAATAAATTCATCGAAAATATGAATATATTCATTATAGAAGTTCACGCTAGTGTAAACTGTTGATGCGATTTCTATAAATCTCATCATATTTCTTCACATGAATATATCACTAGTCTAAACCCACCCTTATATCCGAGGCTCCCGCGCCACTTGTAAAACACGTTCCACATCATCCTCCTCTGCTACTATCCCTCAACGCGAATGCATCCACCACTTTCAAACCAACTAATGCTCCCGTTAACTATAATTTCTCCAAAGCTGACATCGAAAGCATGTGCGCAGTGCTATCGAGTGCTGATTGGAATATTGTGCTGGACAAGGATGATATTGAACTCGCAGACGTACTCGCATATTCACGGCTATGTGATCGACAGGCACGTTTCGAAACAATATTCCTCCGATTCCTCGTGTTCCGTGGTGGTATCTAGCGGTAAATTTCCAATGCTTTGGAAAAGTGGATATATGTTTCCGGTACATAAAAAGGAGACAAATCGAACATTGACAACTACAGAGGAATTTCTAGTTTATGCACCACGTCAAAGATGTTCGACCTCGTCATTCTGCCGTCTATGTTTTTCCATTTTAAGGTTTTTTTTATGCACATCAACGATTGCAACTATTTATTAGATATTCCACGATTACTGTACGCGGATGATATGAGTATCTTCTGTCACATCAGATCGATCGATGACGCCGTGTTCCTCAAAAGCAACTGAATTCCTTTGCAACTTGGTGTGAAGTTAATAGGATGACACTGAATCCCAGTAAATGCTACATCGTGTCGTTTGCAAGGAAACGAAATCCTATCTCCTCCGATTACCGACTTTCAAACGTTGTTCTACCCCGCGTGAAATACCTTAACGACCTGGGTGTGCTTCTGGATTCAAAGCTCACATACAAGGACCACATCGCATATATCGTTAACAAGGCATCAAGACAACTAGGCTTCATCTTTCGAACGTCCCACCAAAATTTATTTTTCTTTATCATATCCTCGTTTTCTTACTAAGCGCACGTTCATGGGTCCCATCGCAGAAATTTTCATTGATTGATCTTATAATCTATTCTTTAAAATTACCTTTTACTATAAAATTCCTTGTACTATCAGATTATTTTCAGACACAATTCTCGTTCAAGATTTTTCAACCTCTTGCAAATAACATGTTTCTCCGTTACATGGAATAAACAGAAATACAGGAATACAACAAATATGATAGAATAGAGACAGCCCTAAATCTGACAATTCCTTTCTCGACTTTTGATCTTATCAACACATTCAGTGATCCATTTTTATTTATATAGATAAAAGATGATATAGGAGTGCGTTTATCACAATAAAATCCATTTATCCATATGTGCTAAGATATATGATAACCATGTGACATGTACACGATTAAAATTCGGCTCTGTTACAGCTAAAATGCTAATGAGCCTTAAATAAATAAATGGGATAAAAAAAAATAAAATAAAATCCATTTACACTTTCGAACGGAGATCAATTCCGTTAGCGTAAACATCGAATGAACTAACAACGCTAGTCAATATGTAATTGTAGAACATATGCGAATTGAATTTTTCGAATTTTCCCATTTTCCTTCAGAGTTTTCCGAAAATTTGTATGCTACAGTATGAATAATTTAATCATTGTCCACTCATCAAACAAAATATTTTCAACTGTCTAAATTGGAAGTTTTATACTAATGCAATTTTGAATCTCCGATAATTCAGGAATGGACTTTAATACAATCCATTTATACTGTTGTGCTTCTTCTAGACTAGCCTACCACTTTCAATGTACCACAACGCAATATCGTAAAAAATTTCCACTGTTTTGGCAAATTTTGCCTCCTGTATTTCTCCTAAATCAATTAGACATTTAAAAATATTCTGTAACTCACTAGTCAAAAATACTTCTTCCCTTTCATGTTGATGAATTCTAATAAAACGATCAAAATAACCAGCAAATTCAGTAGGAGATACATGAACTCTTTCAACAAGGCCAATAAATGTTTGAGAGGCTCGTCTGATCTCTTGTAAAGGCCACAGGGCATTTTAATGTTATGGAAAATAGGACCACGACCCATCAAAAAACCGTTCAAGGAAGTTTATTAGAAAACAATGTACTAGAAACATTAAAAACATATTTTTGTTTGCTTCATACTGAAAATACTGTACAAATTGATGAACAGACGGGACAATAAAAAAAATCGAAAAAACAGAACTGTCCCGTTCAAAACGGTACGTTTGTTCAGCCTAGTCAGGTCTGATGTGAATGTAACCCGAATGAGCAAATATCGATATCATTTTCTTACCTTTTCAGTGCATATTCTGACGACATTCGATAACTCTTGTACAGTCAAGTCTATGCATTTGAGAATTGGCTCCTTCAGTTGAGCGATTTGTTTCTTGACGATGGCTTCGAAAGCCATATCCGGGGTGAACAATCCTACTCTTATACCATGAATATTGCGAATAGCGAATGAAATTTCCCTGCGAAGTTCTTTCTCATCGCACGACATTTTGACTATTTCGAAACGCAAGCGTTCGTGGAATATCCGATTGATTTTAGCTCCTCCAGATAGTTCATTTGTATTAACCAGAGCAGAACCTGAACCCTCGATTGTTCTCTCGAAATCGGATTGAAGTTGCTGAATCATTCTGTAAAGAGCGGAATAACGGGTAATAATTCATATGAAAACTATCCCCAATACTTACTGCAGCATAGCTTTAGTTTTTATGCTGGGATCATCCGGTCGAAAATGTTTGAACTGCTCGACATCCTTTTCCAATGTTAGAAGTTGTTTCTGTAGCCGATCTCTCAAGCCAGGTAATGTATCACGGATATGGTTTGTTAATTGTTGATTCAACACTTTTTGCAAGTAAGGTGTTCCCAGTCGATCAGCGATATGCCGATAGCTTGGGTGACTGAGGAAAAATTTACGCTCAGCTGCCAGCGCTGCGTGTATATCTTTTCGACCCTCAATATCTTTCTGTGAGCGATTAACAACGCCAATATATCCGCGACGTAAAGGTAATAGTTTGTTCTCTAGAATATCACGCGCATCCGTTCCTTCGTCCATCAGGTCAA
The DNA here is from genome assembly GCF_029784135.1 of Toxorhynchites rutilus septentrionalis. Taxonomy (NCBI): domain Eukaryota; kingdom Metazoa; phylum Arthropoda; class Insecta; order Diptera; family Culicidae; genus Toxorhynchites; species Toxorhynchites rutilus. The sequence continues at coordinate 201,549,380 of NC_073746.1, read as the reverse complement.
GCTTGGTTATAACGCCGATGGTCCGAACCCCTTGCGGGTCAACCTCTTTCGCTAGCTTCAGTGCGTCGGAGTTGGCCAAATCGGTGTTAGCAGGCGTAACGGCCAAAATCAAACAAGTTTCCTTACGTATAAACTGAAATATCATTCCTTTTATTTGATTTTCGATATCAGCCGGTTGATCTCCGATGGGCACTTTCGTTAAGCCAGGCAAATCGATCAGAGTGAGATTCAGTACTGGAAACGGAATGAAATATTTTGATGTTCTCACTATAAAACGTTCAACAGAAGCACTTACCATGTGGGGAATATACTCGTAGGTTTATTGGAATGTTTGAAATACCTTTGTTACCTCCAGTCACTCGATCGGTTTCCGCTTCAATTTCTTGCCTAATCTCATCAAAGTTTGAATACTTGTTGCCTTTTTGATGCAGAAACTCTCCATATTCTGTAGATATAATATAAAATCAGTGAGAGATATAAACTTATTAGGAAACCATACCTGTCGATCCATTGATTAGCTGTAATATCAATGGTCGTCTAGTAACGATGCCAGATCCTCTTGGCAAAAAATCTCTGAAGAAATAAGAAGTCCTTGTTTGATACCTTATTCATGACATAAATATAAAATATATTGGGTTTTTACGAATATCCAAAATTTGTACACACATTATCACATCATGAGTACACACCCTTTGTGTTATTTTATCAGGGAAAGGACGAATGAATTTCTATGCAATCGATTTTACTCGGTTGAAAAGAAAAAAACCCATCAAACCATCGGTTGAAATTCTGAAAAATACCATCAAATAAAATGTTGATTCGGAAGTATTTGTATGAAATTTATTGAATATTGGATTTAATGGAAGATTAAGTTGTGGAAGCTGTGATTACTGCCTTTGTTGTATCTCTTCCATGTTTTTATATCATGTAATTGAAATGTAACTTGCACAGTGTCTAAGAAGCCGATTTCTGCAGTCTTAAATTGCTGTATTGGGCTCAGATTTTTAACAGAAATTTATTTTATAGACGAAGTCGACATAGTTGATATTATTTTTCACTAAAATTTGAATGCAGGTTGTGTATATCTTTGTTCCAACTGTAATTTTTTAGATTCAGAAGCCTTCAAAAGTTAAGGATTATACCTTCCTACAAGGAAATTATTTTTATGTCCTATGTTTTACGTAATACATACAAAGCGCTCCCTAATTTCGAGGACACCTAAGTTTTTTCTTTTTCTTCTATGTGTACATGGTTGCGAATATTCCTTATTAATCATCATCTTTCAGAATGACAATAGCGTAAAAATATTAGTTCTAATGATACAGCAGTATCAGATAAGAGAACTTAGTGGGTCTGTCATGAAACATTCGAACGATTGTGGATGTGTTGAACAATATCGATCAATATTCTTTTTCCGCGACCAAAGGTTTGCAGTAGAAAAAAATTGTTTTGCGGAACATCATACTTACTTTCCAACGAAATTCTCCAAAACGGAGGATTTTCCAGCGGATTGTCCGCCGACCACTGCGATTTGTGGTAAATCTAATTGCATATGAACACCCATTTGAGTGAATGCATCCTGAAGTTTATTGACTATTGGAATAAGCGAATCCATCCTGGAATTTTCTTTTTACGAATGTTGTCCCCGAACACCTAAAAACAATTTTGACTATTCTAACTTAAATTTTCTGCTCTGACTCAGTGCACTTTGAACTCCCGATACAATTGTCGTGTTTCTACAGATAAAACATTGACCAATTTTCCACTGCGCTTGATATTATTGATCTGCAAGAAGTATACACTGCCAAGGTTGCTTCTACTAAGAATTTTAACGCTGTCAAGCTAATGTAAACAATAAACAAGAATAGGGGCAAACTAAATCTCACACATTGTAAAAATTATAAAAATATACGACATTTTTAATACGAAGAAGATATTAAATATCATATTTTGTGAGTCACAAAACTCCGTAAAGGCTGATTTAGACGATGCCAGTCAGCGCTCTAGTTGAAGTATCCAGTGAACAGAGAACAGACACTCTGTTCAAGTTATTTGTACCAGTATCGAACAAGTAATTGGCCTCTAACTTGAACTAGAGATGTGCCATCCGCTCATGAGCTGTTCCGAAGAATCGACTCTTTGAAGTGAGCTGACGCGGAACAGCTCGCAAAAAAAATCAAACAGCTCTTCAGCTCACTTTGATGATGATGAAGGAGAGAAAAGAGCTGTAGAATTGAAGAGAGTGTGTGAGCTGTAAGATTCAAATGAACTGACCGTCTCTCGCTCTTCGTGTTAAGACATCAGTTTAGTTTCATTTGTCCCTCGTCTTTTCAACTGTTATATTCGCGTTGACGGCATTGAGCTTTGTTTACCAGTTTAGGGGGCGCCAAAAATAATAATTGGCTCTCAGGCAGAATGAATACGTTTTTAAAATTCAAATTATTAATGAAAATTAACTTCTGTGTATCAAATGAGTATTCTATTTCAATGAAAAACACTTTGTTTGCAGGCGGTGCAAAAATCTCATAAGATTTTTTTTTTTTGAAGAAAACTTTCTATTGTAATGTAAAGCCTCAGTAAAAATGTCGGAAATGTTGTACTCGCCGAGTCTGTTGTAAATAATAGTCTGGAATACGTGTTTCAAGTAATTAATAATATGGTGTGAAAAATTTCATTTGAATTCTAACATTTTCAAACTGGCTTCGTGGCTATCGAGTTTGGGACCCAAATTGAAAGTCGGCACTGACAACTGAGCTGAAGAGCTGTTCATAAAGAACAGCTCATTTAGATGAGCTGATATGATCAGAGCTGTTCATCATGATGAGCTGATTTGCACACCTCTAACTTGAACAGAGTGTCTGTTCTCTATTCACTGGATACTTCAACTAGAGCGCTGACTGGCATCGTCTAAATCAGCCTTAATGCTCCGAAAAAGTGTTGTCGGCCAACCAGGGGTGGATTCCGTACAGTGAAGTTATTTAGTCACATTCAAGTGCCATTCACACTCAACGTAATGCGAGCAACAGAACAAAGCACCGAATATTATTTCTCGGTGATTCATCTTTCGAGTTGGTCGTGTCGGTTGGAGTAGTTTACTGTACTGTACTGTGTTTACATTTACACACGAAAAAGCATAAATGAAGTGTTCAAGAAAGGTATGAAAAAGTTGAAAAATTGCAAACAATTAATCGTAGAACTATCGTAGCAAACAGCATATATTAAGTGGTACATGATGCACCTAACCTAGGTAATGCGGACTGAATCAAAACGGCTGTCAAGAAATATCCAATTGAAATTTCAAAGAAGATCCAACGATCAAGAGTGTTATTTTTCTTATGGTAATCAGTACTATAAAACAGGTATTGTTATCAAAGGCAGAAATAATTAAATTTATAAAATGAACGAACTACATTTTTCCATCAATTGTTTAATTGACCATTGCATCTCTGAATGAGCATCTCATATTGCAAGGTATCGGAACCTGACAGAATATCAACAACCTCTAAAACGAATGAGCCTAATTCACTCCAAGATTTTAATGTGGGAGCAAAATTCGACATTGGTGAATTTCGATACGTACATACATCAGGGATGCCAGGTGATTTTTTTAAATGTCTTCAAATGTCTTCACAATCGTAACGGAGGAAACAAAAATTTACAACTTAATTTTGAACAAAGTTTGATGGTTTTTTGAATGTTTATTCTAATTGGTATTGTTATATAGCGCATTTCATTAATCTCACCTTGAGTTTTTGAGGTTTATTTCAATAAAATTGAAAAAAGAATATATTGTGCAGCTGCGAACTATATTTTATTAGTTTAGAAATGATAATTGGCTTGATAAACCGCTGATTGAGTGAATATAGTCCCCAGTTCTCCACACAAACGGAACTGTGATATCTTAATTTGTTTATTTCAGCTTTGAAGTTTTGGTTGTACTCAAACTATATCATTGAAGCGATATGTAACAGGAAATCCTTCGACTTGTGAAATGGTCGTTTGGAGGATCTAGGTTAATTTATTGTTTAGTATAGGCCCAAAATAATCAAAATACCATGTCACAATCATTCGAATCCTCGAACACAAACGAACTAATGTCTTCTAATGACAATGTATATTCAAACCGCTGGAAGTTCTTCAGAATTTGAAGTAAAGTCGCTTTGTTGTTGAATTCATTTTATACGTTTGTGGATTTTTTTTTGCTTGAAAATGTTCAAAAGAAGCAAATGAATGACCCTGGTACAAAAATCTCCAATATTTAGTTGGAAGTTCATTGAAATGCGATCTCTCAAAAACCCAGATACACTATCATTCTGAAATGTCTTCACATATTTAATAATGTCTTCAAAATGTCTTCACAAATTCAAATGTCTCCCCAGTAAGTCAAATGTCTTCAAAATTAAGACATGTCTTCAAACCTGGCATCTCTGACATACATAGCAAAAGTGAAATGTCATTACCCAGCAAACATTAAATCGCATAACAAGCGTATATATAACATCATATGCCCTAAATTTTGGTTGGCATATCATGCGCCTAACTGGCATATGCATGCAAAAGTGGAGGCCATATACATACATGGCAAATGCTTACCGAATTAGTTTGGATGAATATGTAACTTTGACCGGCTATAATAGCGATTATATTGAAATTGAATTGCGATCTAATATTAATATATTCATGAATTGTCAAAGCACTAAATACGACTTTTGCCATACTCATATACGATTTATTACAGACATAGAAAAAAAAACAAATGGCGCAAAATATTTTCGTGAAATGTTTATTATAGCCTCACGAATCGCCATTTTTATATATGAGTATTTATGTTTGTAGAAATAATAATTGTTTAATTGACTTGTATTGGGAGTGGATTATAAATATTTAAAATGGCAAAGATTGATGTTTGGTGAAAACTGCTCCGATGTGAATTCCAACTCCGGTCGTCTATCTCGCGCGGCTATCTGAAATTAAATTCAACAGCGGTTGAAACTCATACATATGATTCGATATGATTTAACCTAATACATTCTATGCAGTAGGATCAGTCATTCCTGGTTGCCGATTTTATTATTTAACTATGTCCCAAAGAAAAAGATCTTTGATTTCCCTATCATAGAAACCAAATATATAATATCATTGAACTGGAATAATTAAAAAAAAATGAATATTAATAAAACTATCTCAATTTTAAATTATTTTATTACAACTTTCACTGTACAATTTGTTTTCTCAATCATATCCAACTAAATTCTGATTACTTATAATAAATATAATAAATCAATCTGGCAACCTTGCAAAGCGATGCAATGCAATGTGCCAAATTCAATGTGGTATAAGATTGACGTTTAATGGCGTAGTTCATTTCGTTCTGCTGAATGTTTCATTAGAAGGGATGTTTGCCGTTATCTTCATTCATTAGGATCTAATATGATTTACTGTTTCATGATTTTCTTCAGCATGCAACACGATTTACTACAGGACATAATCGATTTAAATTATACGCTTATACGACCCACAAACTGCATCAGCATAATATACGCATATGATACCGAATTGCGACTTAATTTGAAAATGGTATATAAAATCGAGTTTTTACATTTTATGCGATTTCAAATATACACGATACATACACGATACATTTAGGGGGGTAGGGGTTACGAAAATGTCCACGCTTGTCCACGGTGAGGGGGGAGGGGGTTTAGATAATGTCCACGTATTTATATTTATAGTCAAAATTTAATTAGATCTGCTCTATATTTACAAGATATTTTAACTTTACGCCCACCCTGAATACTCTATATTGAACAATAAATTGACTGAGTTGCCTGAGAGTGCTGCCCGGTCAGACATCCATATTTTTTCATATGGCTGGACTTCTACCCGGATATGTATAGGGCCTGATTCTCGAATACACTTCACGGTGGAAACGAAATAAACGGCACGCCATTGAACTACGTTTCATGAGTTAGTGAAGTGTCGAAGATAATATTGAGTTTTGAAGCACTTTAAAAATATGGTCGCAGTCTCACACATGCGTAATTCTCGAGCCAGCCAGTCAGCTTAAAAATCCCCGCTCCGCTGCCGTAACAATCGTTCTCATCGAAACCGTACACCACATCGTTTCGCATCACATCAGATCAACAAACCAACACAAGCAGCCATGGTTGTGTAGTATTCAACTGGTCGATCGGAGAGAGAGGAAATAAAACCGTGAATCCTGGTCGTTGGTCAAAGTACGAATGCCGTTTATTGTTCCTTCGATATAGTGTGTGTGTATCGTTTATAAAGGTAAATTATTATGAAAGGTACTCTAAAGCCAAGATGATTACATTGAGAGGTGAGTAGTGTGGCTGCGAATACTACAGGTTGGACATGGCAAAGGAGGAAAAGTGAAGGGATAGGCAAAATCCCGCTCGAACCGTGTTGGTCTCCAGTTCCCCGTATGTGTATCCGTCAATTGCTCCGCAAGGGTAGCTAGGCCGAGCGCGTTAGTATCAGTGCACCAATCCACCTAGCCGGCGATATATAGTTTCGGCCGCCGAAGTTATTGAGTTAGCTGGCAAAGCTGTTCGCGACGATAAGAAAACCCGCATTCAGAACAGACCACAATCGGTTCCGTGGACACCAAGACAACAACAGGCAGCGAGTGGCGGAGGCAAACGCAATCGAAAAACGGCAGCAGGTAGCAGAAGAAAAAGTTTGTTCTTTATACAAACTGCTTTGGTGGCAAATCCAGAACAAGGCGGCATCGAGGGCGTTCGAAATGGTTTTTTTCAAAACCACGAGTACTAAGTTTTCTAAATTGGAACCATTCCATAAAATACGGCGCATATAAGGGCCATTAAACCTTTCAAAAAAGAGTTTACGAAATACAGTTCAATGCATTCTAAAATATTATCCAAAATAATAATAAAACACAACACATTGATTTTTTCATAATTTGTTTGCCAAGATATGATGAGTATGAGAATTTGGCAGTTGTGCTGAGCTTATTGATGGTTGGGGACTTTCTCGATTATTAAATTTTCACCAATTAAATTGCTTCCAGATTGAAAGTACAGTAATTTACATTTAGCTCGACATTTAGCTAATTTGACACTAGGTAGTGCGGACTGAATCAAAACGGCTGTCAAAAAAGATCCAATTAAAATGTCAAAAGAGATCCAACGATCAGGAGTGTTATTTTTCTTATGATAATGAACACTGTAAAAGAGGTATTGTTGTCAAGGGCAAAAATAATTAAAATTATAAAATGAACGAACTACATTTTTCCGTCAATTGTTTAATTAACCATTGCATCTCTGAAAGAGCATCTCAGCCTTTCACTGAGCAACGCATTTTTCATGTCCCCTTTCTTTGACGTAACGTTTCCCCGAACGAATTAAAAACAAACGAAGTCAGAGTCACGTAAATGTTTACACCTGCGATTTGAAAATATTCGATAAAAAGTGGAAGGAAGAGATGCCAGATGATTTAAAAAAAAAGTCTGTAAAAACATGTGAATGTTTATAAAAAATGTGAAAAAGTCTGTAAATGTGTGCAGATCTATAGAAATGTCTTTTAACGTTAATTTTCACCTATTCATTAATACACGTAAGATTGTATTTTGTATATATATACAGCCATTCCATGCCAAACCAATATAGTGGTTCTCAGATCTTCGTCAAAAGTGGTAATTTTGTTATTTTGTTCTTTATCGCAAAACATTAGACTCGTATTTTTTATTTTTTCATTAGGGTGCCCATTTCCATTTTAGGGTGATCCAAAAAATCAATTCCTTTCCACTTTTTCCCAAAATGACTTTTTTTCAAAAATTTATAACTTTCGAACCACTTAACCGATTCAGATGATCGACATATCAAATTGAAGCCAATGAACTTTAATCGAAAAACATTGAAATTGCAGAGAATATGGATCCTATTTTCGTAATTATTGATTGTAGTCGTTTTTTAATGTTTTCATGGCTTTAGACTAGGGGGAGCTATATTTTTTAATATTTTTTCATGAAAGCTGAGAATTTTTTTTCATAAAATATCTCGATATCAGAGATGCTATTTTTTTTCGTTTTTGAAATACACTCATCCTCGCTACACGGCCGCTCTTCATACGGCTTTTCACTATAACGGCCCTCTTCAACTAAGGCATGTTTTCGATCTGCGGTCTAAAATGTTTCGCTATAACGGCAAAAAAACAATTTTCGACGTCGAAACACAACTGATTTTTTATACGGCTTTTCGCTTTGCGGCCAAGTTTCATGGAACGTATCTAGGCCGTAAAGCGAGGTATGGGTGTATGATTTTTCAAAACTAATCGATGGTTCGAAAAACAAATTTTCCTCATTTTTCCCACTACAAAAAGTCATAACTTTTGAACTATTGGACCGATTCATATCATCGACATATCAAATTGAAGCTTACGAGTTATTTTTCTTTGAAAAAAAATATTACTTTTGCGAAAAAAAAATGAAATTTGTTTTTGTAATTATTGATTGAGTTAGTTTTTCATAGTTTTCTCGGTTAAAGATAGGAGCGCTATATTTTTGTATATTTCTTATGGAAAGCTGAGGATTATTTACCTAACATATCTCGATATCAGAGATGCTATAATTATCGTTTTTAAACTATAATTTTGTAAATTTAACATGTTTTAAGTCTTCGATCAATATTCCTATGTGACTAAACTAGACCTATGCGACTAGAATCCAATCTTCCTGCAAGTGTGACATTTTTTCAAATTTTGCTTATTGGCTTCAATTTAATATATCGATCATCTAAATCGGTTCAGTAATTCAAATGTTATGATTTTTTGCAGAAAGTTATATTTGGACAAAAGGGGAAAATGATTTTTCAAATCATATCTAAAAAACGAAAAAATAGCATCTCTGATATCGAGATATGTTATGTAAAAAATCACAGCTTTCAAGAAAAAATATAAAAAAATATAGCGCCCTCTAGTCCAAAGTCATAAAAAAAACCACTGCAATCAATAATTACTAAAATAAAATTATTTTTTTCGCAAGTTAAGTATTTTTTAATGAAAGGGCAGGTCATTAGTTTCAATTTTATATGTCGATTATCTAAATCGGTTCAGTGATTCAAAAGTTATTAATATTCATTTGTCATTTTTAAGAAAAAGCGGAAAAAAATGATTTTTCGGACCACACTATAATGGGAATGGGCATCCTACTGAAAAAATAAAAAATACGGGTCTAATGTTTTGCGATAAAAAACAAAATTACCACTTTTGACGAAAATCTGAGAATCACTATATGTTAATTGTAAAATAAAAAATAACTTATGTGTTGTAAGTGTGTTTAAATGTTTCAACGATCTACACATACATACATACACATACATACGCGTTGTTAATTTTTATAAAAATCAGTATTTCTTCGTTGATATGTTGGACATCCACCAAGGCTTGCGGTCTTGTCGTTGGTGAAATTTATAAGAAAATGCAGTGTATATTTTCCATCCGCCATGAAAAGCTATACATGCTTTAGATCACCACACGGCCATGAACCATGTCTGTGGTAACAGTATCGAACAGTAATCCATATTTCGTCATAAGCAGACCCGAAAGCAAATGCAAGTTGTTGAAAATAGAATAAAAATTGTTATTCGATGTTGTTTAAATACTTAGAAGACATAGTCCTGTACCTAACTTAACTATTTTTCTATAAATCTCCTTGAATTTCAGCAAAACAATTTTATCCAGAACAGAACATAATTATCAGAGACAATTTTCGTTCAAGATTTTTCCCTACCTGCTGAGGAAGCAATTTTTCATCAATTGTGAATAATCATATCCTCTCTTTCGTCTGCAATGATGTCAGGGCAAAAGTACTTATGTGTATGAGCTCCAAACTTCATACACACCAGATAGGCCAACCAGAAAGTCTGCCGGGTCGCAGGTTGAGTATCGCTGGTCTAACGTCATGTGTATTAATCTAAACTAAATATAATAACTTTTCTGTATTTAGTTGAAATGTAAATACATAGTAGTTATAAAATAGGTTTAAGAATTGAGTGTGATGAGTGTGAGTGAGAGTGGGAGTGTGAACATTCCCAACATATCCTTATATCCCATCCTATTCCTGATAAAAATATGTCACCCTTCTAAACTCGAGTCTACCGCGAGTAATCGGTTTTCTACCTTATAAACAATAGAATTAAGGAAAATTGTTCATAGATATATAGATATAGTTAATATGTTTAGTTAAGAATTCAGCTCCTTTAAACTTATGTAACTGTGCCTGTAAAAATAAACGAATTAATAAAACATTAAAAAAAACTTTTCTGTATTAAAACTATACAAAAATGTCGTATGGTGAGTCAAATGTCTTTGATGTGATGAATAGAGCCTCTTATTTTTCAAAACCTATGAAATATTGTTATATCCAAAAAGTCTACAACAAAAAATAAAGTGTTTTACAGATATGTCTGTAAATTTACAAACATATTTGTAAATCTGGCATCTCTGGTGGTCTGAGAATTTATTGCAAGAAATCGCTTGAAAGCATGCATTATTTTGCTTGAAAATGAAGTGAATTGAGTCCGCACCACTTAGATTTGACAGACCTGTAATGCGACATATTTAGTTGGACATTTTTGTAAACATAGAGTTCGGGGTCCACATTATGACCCCACATTGAAAGTCGACACTGTACCACTGTCATCGCAAATGTTCAATTACAGGTTAAAATTGTCTCCATGGCGACACTGAGCGGTGCTTCGGCACGTCGCGTTAAATGTAATTTACTGTACAACATGTCCCAAGCTGGATGGGAAAAAATTTTCCAACTGTGAAAGCTGTGGCGAGTGGCAAACGCAATCGCTAAACAGAAAGGTTTAGCCGAACAAGATGGGGATATCGAGTGATAACAAAACAATAAACTCTTTAGATTAAAGATAATTTTGTGATCCTGAAAAGGACCCTTTTTAGCCTGCATGTGAATCCAACGAGCGAACAAATCGTAATGAATGTATTTTTTGCCATCGCTGCCTTTTAACGCTCATTCGTTCGTCTCGTTGGACTCGCCTCTTTGGCTGAGTCTGCTGATTTGTCTCTATCCTGTGAGCGTGTATCGCTAAAGTACAAAACGCGCGGATCCGCTGAAAAATATATCATTCTCTTTCAAACCGTAAATCAGTGTGGTTGTATGGCATCGTTTCACATCACATCGCATCAACGGATTGGTTCCGGAGCACCAGTATACCTAATAGCGGTTATAGAATTTCGGCCGGTGGAGTGCTCGAGTTGGCTTGCAATGCTGCTCACGACAATAAGAAAACCCGCCTACAGAACAGAGCACATTTGGTTCGGTGGCAACAACTAGTTTCAGCGAGAGGCAAACGCAATCGCAAAACGGCAGCAGGTAGAAAAAGGAAAAAGTTTGTTTATACAGACTGTAAAAGTTATTCACAATACCAATGCATTCTAAAGTGACATAATATGATATATAATATGAACTGATCTATTTTGTTTATGCTTGTTTTTGAACTTATTGGTGGTTGGGGTCTTTTAAATTGATTCAGAATTCAGTTTTCACAAACCCATGCATGGTTCCCGAATTGAAAGTGGCTTCAAATTACAACACATTGTATGCAGGATGGCATTCACGATTTTCTCGGTAGCAAGAACTGCTTTCTTTGGTTGATAACTGATGTTGAAAATTGACTGAGGTTACATCTGCATTGTATAGAAACATAACTAAGGAGCAACATGATGAGCTATGTATTTCCTGCTGCTCTGTTCTTATTTTAAAGGACTTTAATCCGAAGGTCATCCGTCCCTGTATTCACTGTTGGTTTTTCAGAACGCTTATAGCTCATCTATTTCTCGACAGATCGTAAAGTTCGTCTCCATTTCATTTTTATTTACATTGTTTGCGGAGACTACAAATCTTACAATTCATTCGTTTCCGAAACCACAGTTACGGTAATGTGCTCAATAGTGAAATATATGATAGTGAATGAGCTGAGGACCACTATGCATTCCCTATCATAGCCATCATTTTGATTGTACGATATGTGCATACGCCAAAAGATGCCCGGCGTTGAACATTGAATAAGTACAAAGCCTTCATAAAAATATCAAGAAGCAACTATAAGATAGTGAGAAAAAATTGAGAATGTTTGTAAAAAAACGCAAAGTTCTTTTCAGAACCTTCAACATGTTCATAAAGAGTGAACAGTAAACTAATCCATTTTTCATTTAGATAGGTAGGTATTCACGTAGGAGAAGAAAATAAAACAATATATTTAGCAAAAGCTGTCCCCTTTGTATAGTCCTACGTCACTCCGGTTATGTCCCCGACATTACCCACTCTTTTTTCTTTATTGATATCTGGTAATTTTTGTAATACGCTTCTAGTGGCTTGCAAGGTTGCAACATTTGCACAACCCGATTGTCTTCTTCTTGAATGGTGTTAACGTACCCCGTGGAACTTTTGCCGTCTCAACGTATGCAATAATTAGCGTCATTTATTAATACTTAGTTGAAATTTCTTAAGCCAAATATCACGCCTTGAATGTATTCCGAGGAGTAAGCTCTAGAATACGCGTGACCACAGTGCAAGTCAAAGTAAATTTCTTTGACGACGAAAAATCCCCCGGCCAGAACGGGAATCGTACCCGAACACCTGGCATGATAATGTGAGACGCTAACCACTCGGCCACGAGTGCAGTATTGTGCTAACTTCAAATCGGATCGGATTACGAAATAAGGGTTTATTTTATTAAAAAAAATGAAAGAACGCATCTCAATCTACGATTCGTTTCATAAACGCAACGAAAATGTATGGCTTGACTCCGATTGCACTAACGTCCCCAGTGGAACTTTAGGCTTCTCAACGTAGGTATTACTTGCGTCATTTTTATTAGTAGTACTTATTTGAGATTTCTATGCCGAAGAACACGTCTTGAATGTATTCAGGAGTGTAAAGCTCTAGAATACACGTGGCCTCAGTGCAAGTTGAACTCGAACCTCCAGCATGATAATCAGCCCGATTCTGCATTCCGCCGGATTTGCATTTCGTTCGAAACCATTATTTCGTTCGAGTTATAATTTCGTTTTCGTTTCGAATCGAAATACAGAATAGGGGTGAATGTGTTATGCTAACCACTCGGCCACGGGAGCACAAAAATAATTATTTGTAACAAATTATGAAGAACAAATCATTCACAATAATGTTTGTGTGACTTCTATTACCGAGGAATCACCCAACACGCTCTGCGAAGCCGAATCGCTCGTTCGTTACCGTTGGTATATCAAATGGTGCGATGCTTCTTGCGATATGGATATGGATATGGATATGGATAACGTGTGTGAGTGCATCGAGTATATGCATAAAAGGTGGGATATTGCTGTGCGGCAGAACAGGCGATATCAGCAAGGTTATTATTATAGCTTATGGTGCCACACGATGTTGAGTTAAAAACTATTGGGAAGGTGAATATAACCCCGAAGCAGGTTCTCTGGGTCTGGTAGGACTGGAAAAAAATCTGCATTATAAGCTTCTAACAAGCAACTACCCAGCAAACATTAAATCGCATAACAATCGTATATATAACATCATATGCCTTAAAATTTGGTTGGCATATAATGCGCCTAACTGGCATATGCATGCAAAAGTGGAGGCCATATACATACATGGCAAATGCTTACCGAATTTGTTTGGATGAATATGCAACTTTGACTTTTTTTTTTGAATATATTCATGAATTGGCAAAGCACCAAATACGACTTTTGCCATACTTATATACTATTTATTACAGACATAGAAAAAAACAAATGGCGCAAAATATTTTCGTGAAACGTTTATTACAACCTCACGAATCGCCATTTTTATATATAAGTATTTATGTTCGTAGAAATAATAATTGTTTGATTGACTTGTGTTAGGAGTGGAATATGTTTAAAATGCCACAGATCGATGTTTGGTGAAAACTGCTCCGATGTGGGTTCGAACTCCGGTCGTCTGGAGTATCATCCACCAGCTATCTCGCGCGACTATCTGAAATTTAATTCAACAGCGGTTAAAACTTTTGAGTGCATCAGCATTTCAATGACATTTCAATATGATGTAATATGTTCTTTATTAGGATTTAATATGATTTACTGTTTCATGATTTTCTTCAGCATGCAACACGATTTACTGCAGTACTGAAATTATACGCTTATAGGACAAACAAACTGAATCAGCGTAATATACGCATATGATGCGGATTAAATATATTTTATATATTTTACGACAATGTACATCATAAAATTGAACTTAATTATACCGAATTGCGACTTGGGTAGTCTCGATGAATTCCAACAAGTACTACTCGCAGCTCAACGATCTAGAACGCTTCAAGGGCGCTTCTAAGACTCCACCCGTCTTACTCACCAGATATTGTATCTTCAGATTATCAACTGTTAAGATTTCTGTGAGACGAGAAAATATTTCGCAATCCGCAATCATGAATGTGCATGAATGGATTCTGAGACATATTACGTTCATATAAGAATTTAAAAAAATTGAATGGAAATTTTGACTTGGTGTTATTTGATTACTTGAAACCCGTAGTCCTGACCCCGACTGAACTACTATGATATTACCGCTATCAATTTTCATTATAATATAAAATCATTATTACACATAACACATATAATACATATTTGATATGGAGAAGTAAATTTTAATTAACAATTCTTATTTTCAATGTGTGTTCAATCCACCAATTCATTATCCCTTCCCAATAACGAAGCACAAAGTTTAATGCAGTCAATACAAATAACGTTTATTCGTTTGAGTGACAATTCGGGTGTGTATATATGCCAGCTTCCTTTGTAACCGCGAGAATCGCAAAGTCATGTCTCTAAAAGAGGTTGTAACCGCAGGAAGCTGAACCAAGCCATCAAGAAAAGAAATACCATATCCCTGAAGTCTGCAACTGGTTCAGTTTGGTTAGGCAGTAAAAGAAATGGCATCTCTGCCAGTATTGAAAACCAAATGAGGACGGCGAGACGGTAACTGTGAATGGTGAGCGCTATGGCCGCATGTTAACTGATTTTTTTTGCCACAAATTGAAGATATGGATACAGATGACATGTGGTTTCTGCAGGACGGCGCCACGTACCACACAACATGACCGAACATGGCCATATTGCGAACGAAATTTGAGGGACGCATAATTTCGCGATTTGGTGATGCCCGCTAGACTTTTTTTGTGGGGTTATGCGAAAGACCGTGTCTATGCCAACTCTCCGCAAACTCTTGAACATTTGAAAGACAACATTCGTGAAGTTATGACCGAGATACCGCCCCATATGTGCCGAAAAGTCATCGAAAATTACCTGTTCCGGATCAAGGTGTGCGAGGAAGCCCTAGGTGGACATTTGAATGATGTTGTATTTCACATATAATGGCATAAACCAAACTTTAATTTGGAATAAAAGTTTCATCGAAATTCGAATTCTAAGTGTGTTTTATTTCAATTTACTTTCGGAATTTAAAGTTGGAAAACCCTGTACTTTTGGTACAGTTTGCGATTAAATACTCCTCTAATTTACTATAAACTTTGAAAAAACGGCTAGGAAAACCGGCTGAACGTATCAATATGAAACGTTCACGGATGTTTAGGGAATACACTAGGGTAAAAATTTGCCTGCAAACATTAGAACTTACTGCGATATTTGCAGAATTGCAGTGGATTTTATAAAGCACTATAAAAATCCTTCCCCCATTTTCTCCTCCTTTTCTTCCTTCGCGAGCTATCGGTTCCCTAACATTAGAATAAGTTAAATAGTTAATACATATTAGATGTGAGGATAGTTTAAGAATTCAGTGTGATGTGTGAGTATGAATGTGAAAGTGAGTGTGAGTGTGAGTGTGAACATGGTTACAATCTCCTTACATCCCATCCTTTTCCTAAGGAAAATGTGTCACCCTTCTAAACTCGAGTCGACCGCGAGTAATCGGTTTCCTATTTCATTAACCGTAGAATTAAGAAAACATGTTAATAGTAAAAGTATAGTTGAGAGTTTGGCTTCTTTAAACCAATGTAACTGAGCCTACAAATAAACGAATTATATATAAAAAAAATAAAAATCCTGTTTTGGCACTTTTTTTAAATCGATGCAAAAAATTTAAATAATTTTTTTTTCGTCAAAGTGATAAATCAACTATGTGCAGAATTTACTGGAGTTTTCAAAACTGCCTTCCGATATGCGGTGCGAGTGTTGTTTATTGAATTATTCATCATCAAAGACGAAGGGGTATTGGATTTGCTGTTGAGTTGGTTGGCAAAAAATTGTGTTAGTCCAGAATATTCTTGATTTTTAATTTCTTCTCGATATGGTTGCCCACTACAGCTACACACTCCAAGATAACAATGTGTACGTAAAATATTCTAATACCTGAAAGTTATAGCTTCAAAATAATGCGCATCCCATCGATATGGGTTGATCTATCACGATGTTACACCATGTCAAAAATCACTTAAAATTTCCGACTTCGCACTCTGTTCCTCTAATTTTTTGTCGAGTGTATATAATTTTACATGCTTTTACCTTTAATTCAAATGTATACGAATACGAAATAAATAAAAATAATATTGATTCCGGCTCGCTGATAACAAGAAACAACTACAATTGCAATGAACTTGGAAAAGGCACTTGCAGTGGAATCCGTATTCACTGCACAAGGTCCAGAATCTCCAATTTTCGTATGTATTGACCAGTTCAGCGGTCTTACCGAGCGATGCTTCAGAAGGACCTGCGTACTGATAGTATTTTCAAACGTCGAACGAATATGCAAAAGATACCAAAGTATCAAAATACTTACATCTCGTTCGCTTACAGAACAACTGCTCCAACTTTGTAAACACATATATACTACCACTGATAAACATTGAAGCTCAACGAACGCAGGCATCAAGTAATTGAACGAAAAGTTGCCAACACATATCGCGCGCGACTCGACATGCTGAATTTGAAATCGAAAAAGTTGGTCCGACCTAAGTTGCCAGTTACCTAGTGTGTATGCTCCCATTTGATTACACATGCTCTCAACGTGTTTGCGATATTCGTTGAGTTAGTTTCCAACTTTCAGATTCAGATGTTCTATACATCAAATTAAAGCCAGTTGTCTAGTCTGTTTTGGGAAAATATTATACTTGCAAAAAAATCGAATTTGATTTTGCAATTATTTATTGTAGACGTTTTTTATTGTTTTAATGACTCTAGCCATCTAGGCTTTGTATTTTTTATATTTTCTCTTGAAGGCTGAGGATTTTTTACATAACATAATTCAATATCAGAGATGCTATTTTTTCGTTTTTGAGATATGATTTTTCAAATTTAACCAATGGTTCGAAAAAAAAACTATTTTCCACCTTTTTTCCACTACAAAAATTCATAACTTTTGAACCACTGGACCGATTCAGATGATCGACATATCAAATTAAAGCTTATGAGTTAGTTTTCTCTGAAAACAGATCAATTTTGCGAAAAAAATTGATTTTCGATTTCTTAGTCGTTGATTGAATTAGTTTTTTATAGTTTTTTTTCGGTTAAAGATAGAGGCCACTATATTTTTTTATATTTTGTTTCGTTCCATATTCCTATGTGACTAGTCTAGACCTATGCGACTAGAATCCAATCTTCACGCTAGTGTAATGAGAAGGTTAGCTTACTGGCTTCAATTTAATATGTCGATCATCTAAATCGGTTCCGCAGTTTACCTTAAGGAGTGCCTACAGAAGCGCTTACTACCACTATTGAAGCAGCACGAGGGCCCGACCATCTTCTGGCCGGATCTCGCTTCGTGCCACTATTCAAAGGACGTGTTGGAGTGGTACGAAGCCAACGGGGTCACCTTCGTGCCAAAGGAAATGAACCCGCCCAGCGCGCCGGAGCTTCGCCCAATAGAGAAATATTGGGCGATTATGAAGCAGGCCCTCCGGAAGAACCCAAAAGTTGTCAAATCGGAGGCGGACTTCAAGAGAAAATGGATTTCTGTTCAAAAAAAACTACAACCTGACGTTGTACAGAACCTTATGGACGGGGTAAAGAGGAAGGTGTGAGCATACGGGCTTGGGCTCGAAGTATGAATAAAAAGAAAATGCCAAAAGTTTTTTTTTTTATCTTCGCTTATTTTTCGTCGGCCTATTTCCGCCACTTTAGTGTCAATCACCGACATCAGGGAGGCGACTCCACCTGTTCCTACCTATCAGACTCAACAACTCATGAGCCGGGCCAACTTCTTTTACTTCCGCTCCGAAGGAAGACGTAACCAGAGATTTTTCGCCTCAGAAAATCCCAACGACGCCAGCTGGGATTGAACCCAGGCCGATCAATGCCAAAAGTTGTTTAATAGTTTTTATTTTACTGTCTAATATTTTCAAAAGGATCGGTCTACTGGGCGAATTTCTACAGCGTTTTTTCCGTGATGCAATTTGATGTGACACACCCTTTATTTTATTGAATTGAAGAGAAATGTACACGAACGAACTTGCTTCGTTAAACGTTTGTTATGGAATGATTTTCCTCTATCTACGAGGGGTGATGTGTCAGGCATGGAAACACCAAGGTTAAGCCAAGGTGTGTAAATGGTGAAGAGGTGATCATTGTATTCCGACACTCCTCCTCAATGAACAGCCTATTCACATTTCTTCTGGAAACCGATAATGTCACAAAACTTCTGGTGTTTGAAGGGTCCTAAAGGCTTCGTCAATAGATCCGCAAGCATATCAGCTGTAGGGCAGTACTCCAGAACGATCTCTTTCTTGTCACAAAGTTCCTGGATAAACCGTTCTCTGGTGTCAATGTGTTTAGAACGGCGGCTCGACCTTTCTGTCTTTACGAACGCCAAACAGCTCTGGTTATCCTCTTTTATAACTGTTGAAGTATCCAGTTTTTCATTGAAGTCACAAAGCAGCTTCCTCATCCATAGTATTTCCACGCAAGTCTCACTCAGGGCCACATATTCAGCTTCCATACTCGATAGGGTGACACTGCCTTGTCGACGACTTGTCCACGAAATAACTCCTCCAGCGAATGAAAGTACGAATCCAGTTGTCGAGCGTCTGGTATCGATGTCGCCAGCCCAATCGGCATCTGAATAACCGGCTAGTGGTTGATCCTGATTTCCGCCCAGCTGTAATTTATAATGCTTCGTTCCTTTAAGGTACCTCAAGACCCTTTTCGCAGCAGTCCAATCTGATTCACAGGGAGCACTCACTTTTCTTCCCAAGATAGCCGTACATGCAGCAATGTCCGGCCGTGCAATCACCGAGATGTATAACAGTCCTCCAATTAGGCTGCGGTACTTAGTAGCATCTTCGAACAGTTTGCCTTATTCTCTTTGCTTCGGATAACCAATATCCATCGGTGATCCTGCTGTCTTTGCGTCTCGCATTCCATACTTCTCGATAAGATTGTCGATGTAGTTCGAAAGGCTGATCTGATAGACACCATCTTTTTGCTGAAATTCCATACCCAAGAAATGACGAACTCCACCAAGACAGGTAATCTCGAACTCTTCACTAAGGCGCTCGCAAATCCGATGAATCTCCTTCTCACTCGACGATCCCAGGAGGAAATCATCAACGTAGACTAATAGGTACGTTTTAACACCGTTATTGTTTCGGATGTACAAACAAGGATCCGTTTTGGATTGTACGAATCCTCGCCTCATCAGGGCTTCATTTAGTCTCCTATTCCAGCATCTCGCTGACTGGCGTAACCCATATATGCTTCGCTTGAGCTTACAAACCAGCTCCTCCTGACCCGCTACTCTGTATCCTGGGGGCATAAAAACTTCTTCTTCTAATAATCCGTAAAGGTACGCCGTTGTTTTGACGTCTAGATGTCGTACAACAAGTTTCTGATTCGAAGCCACCACCAGAAAAGTGCGTAACGTTACATGGCTCACAACAGGTGCAAAAACCTGGTCGAAGTCTTCCCCAAACGATTGGTTGTACCCTTGCGCTACTAGCCTGGCTTTATATTTTACGTTCTTACCCACGAACCCACCTTGAACCAACTATTTTCTTGTTTGGTGGTAATTGTACGAGTTGCCATGTCTGATTCTTAGTATGTGACGCCAACTCATCTTCCATGGCATTCCGCCACTCAATCGTCTTCATTGCTTCTCGGTAATTCGCTGGCTCTTCCGTTGCACAGGCTGCAATCCCCGCAGCGAAATCTACGACAAAATCTTCATAATGTTTCGGAATTACTCCTCTGGTCGAACGAACTCCCGAACGCATCATCAGCGAATACAGATTTCTTCACCAGCGGCAGCTGGCTGTCCTCCAGCAATAACACAATGGTGGCTTTTGTTTTACGTTCAGCACTTTTCCACGCATCGTCACGAGCATCTTTTCCCGGAATTTCTTCAGCAATAACATGCCACAAATCTTCACGTGAAAGTAAACTTTCCAGACGAATCTTCCACGTCTGCAAATTCGTTCCGTTCAACTTCAGAATCGCGAATTTTCCATCACTCATTTTCACGCGGCTGGTCAACGACACTGACAAAACGATTCCAAACGTTTTTTCTTCACCACTCGAACCACTAGTCTTTCGCGAGCACACAAACAGCGACAAGCACATACTGTTTCGAAAAAAGTCACAGGAGGGTTGTGTCCGAGACACGACCGCATAGTTGACGTAGGATTCCGTTAGGCTATCTGTTGATTTTGGATATGTTTGAAGAATTACATCGTTAAACTCTTTGATAATGATTTGGTGACCAAACGACCCGTTCTCGAGCGGGAACACACCTTGGTTTTTATTTATGAAAATTGAAATAAATCGTTTCATATATCAAGTAATTTTCAACACAACTGCTACCATATATTTTACACTTACACTTGTGATAAATTTTTCACAATACACGATCAGTCATTGATATGCAATTCCACGAAGCAACATTTCGGTGGGAGCAAAAGCTCCCCCTACTATCATGTATTTGCAACGCCGATTTCCCCCAGGCAGCTTGGTTTTGATGTCTCTGTTAGGGACCCGCCACACGTGTCGTAAATTTCGACCAATCAGATGTGGTTATTTCCATTAGAATAGGGGTTGAAATTTTTTAATAGTTAGATGATTAGTTTCATGACATATATTATTATCTTCAATATAAAAAATTGGAGTGGCGAAATCGATTGACGCAAAAATTTCATCAATCCATCATGAAATGACTGAGCAATATGCGTTTGAAATTGAAAAATTTTCACGATGTTCTCGATTTTCGATTTTCAATTTATACCCCAACATGTTCCCGAAAGACGTAATCCTACGTCAAAATAATAAATACATTTAAATTTTATCAATTCAAAACTGCATTCGGGCATGCTAGTTCGATAAGAGATTAATCTGCCTCCCTAAATGAATATTGCTCATGGCGTCGCTTGGTGCCGCCGAAAGCAGACTCGTTTGCTGAGGAGTGCTGAGCGACAATGAAAATGTCTTTCTAAAGGTAGGTCGAGAAAGAGTATGAACTAGTTTTCTTCGCAAGGGCCCTTCTCAGGGCTAGAGACGAATGAACGTAAAGTTTAAAGTCTCTATAATTCAAAAGAAAAAAAATATTGCTACCAGATGTCACGAACTTCGACATTTTTTGCTACTATGGTGCTACTCGCCCGTGTAGTTGGCGCAAAGGCACCGCAAAAATATTATTTTTATTTTATAGAATTCCTTCATGCATTTGTCTGATACGGGCTGTGTGTCGTTCGTTCTTGTTTTTGAAGGGACTTTAACCCAAAGGTCATTCGTCCCTAACGGGCTGTGTATGACTGGAGCGTTCCGTTATATACATGCATGCATATGACCTTCGCTTCTTTTGCCAAATCCAGTAAAAGGTGGTTGATGAAACGTATGTTTTTGACGTGATACGTTCCATGTTAGTTGTTAGCAGAAAATGTAAAAATAAACAGTATTTTTGATCGGTTTTATATAGTTTTTGTGGTAAGTGGAAAACAGTAAAATAAACTCTTTTGTTTCAAAACAAATTGATAGTCCTGAGAAGGACTGGAATGGTTTAATGAGTTGTACGGAATCTGCTGCGTTTCAGTCGGATGTAGCAGTTTAGTTTTGGGAGCGGTAGCTTTTACGGATTCGCTGATGCTTTCCTTGACTTTGGCGCCATCGGCTTCTGTGCGTCGATTTGCGAGGGTTTGATTGGCACCACCACGACGAGCTAAACGACGGATAGCGGGTGTGATACAATGCGACGCAATGCACTTCGCTCCTCTGCCTCCTTTGTCGCATCCAATTGATGATGTGAAGAGGAGCGCACCAGCAATGCACACTAGATTTAATTCGATACTCTCCGCTGCTTCCTCTTCTTTGCTCCCTTTGCCGCACCGCATCCATCGTTGGTTGCCGATGGCTTCCTCTCCTTTGCCGCATCGTATGGTGTTGGTTGATTTGTTGAGTACTGCACACTAGAAGCCCAGATGTTTGCCGATCTGAGCGTTGAACGAGAATGAGAAATACAAAAATGCTACCGTCCTTTTATATCAGTTGGTATGTGAGAAATAGGCGCCCCCCACTCGCTCGCCATGCAAATATTTGACTTATCGGGGAACGAAAGAAGCGAACCAGGCGAAAAAGCAATGACGTCAATTTCGACCAATCAGTACCGTTTGGATAGGGGTTGAGATTTTTCAATTGTTCGATAGTTAATTACATGATATAAATTATTTTATTCAAGGTGAAAAATTGTTATAGAGTGCCGCAATGTTTTGATGTAAAAATCTCATCAATTAGTCATGAAATGACTGAGCAATAAGCGTTTGAAATTGGACATTTTTCACGATGCGTTCGATATTCGTTTTTCAATTTGTACCCCAATATGTTCCCGAAAGACGTAATCCTACGTCAAAACGTTTTCAGTTTCACGAATGCGGTGGTTTGTTGGTGTACGTTATATAGTCTGATTTGTTTATATTTACGACGGCAAATGTACAGTGTCGACGTCTGGTGGTGATATTAGTGCTTGGGAGGTAAATTGTTCTCCATCAGATCAGAAGGGCCAAGTGCAGTGTAAACATATAAAAGTTTGAATGAAAATTTTTACTTAATATTGTTTGATTACCTAACACATGTAGTTCTGACACTCACTTAACCATTTGTCGATGCATTTCCTGTTTGTTCCACAAATAATTACTATTATAATATAAAACCATCATTAGACACAGTTTTCGATATCTGAAAAAAACTTTTATTTAATCACATAAAATAAATATTCGATACGTTAAAGTAAATTTTCATTCATAATTTTGATTTTGAAATTTATTCCACCTGAATATCCATCATTATTTTCACCTCCCAATGAAAGCACACGTAGCTTAATGCCGTCTACTCAACTCTTCAAAATCAGAATCCGAATTGCATTACGATTCCAATAATACAAAAGCAAAAGCAGCAGGTTTTCCATTTTCATAGTCTTTATTTTTAGATTTTCCAAAACAATATTCGGAACTTGACAGTTCAGTATAGTTGTATTGGTGAACCCGAGTGCCAACCCGTGAAACATCTCAGTGCGAAACTAACAGCTTTCGGGACGAACTAGTGCGACACTGAGTGCGAAACTGAGTGAATAAAAAAACGTTTTGACAGCAGTTAGTGCGGCACTGGGGTTGAAACTGAACAAAAACGAATTCGCTATAAGACTCGTCGTAAGATAAACGCTTCGATTTCGCTCTATTCAAGTCATTTCTCAATCGCTGGTGTTTCCAGCTGTATGTGATCTCCAGGATGGTGTTCGTGTTTTTTCTAGCACATGAAATATTAGCCGCAACAGCAACAACTGAAATGAAGTGGAGGTGAATTTTTGTGGGTCGAAAGTAATGTCAATAAAGACTTTCTGTACGAGCAAGTAATTTGGCTTAGGCTTGATTATCTTGCTCGCTGAAAGAAAAAATATCTTAGCAATACTTACAACGTGTAAAATAGTTGTAATTGTAACAGAAGATGCTATTTGCGACTGTTTCTTCAAACAGCTAATACGTACTCGCCTTGTTGTTTTGAATGACAGTTCAGCGAAAGAATGAAAAGGAAATCTATGAAGTGATGCCATTTCACTCAGTACAAATGATTATAGCTGAAACCAAGATGTATAGAAGTATTACTACTAGGTGGGCCAATCTGCTAAAACCACTCCGCAGCCATCTTGAAAATCTACTGTGCTCTGTTTACAAACAAAACACAATACGCTTTTTATAAGCAAATTGCCATACGATACGGCCATTTGCATTATAGACGTCTCTTCAGTGAGAATAAATTGATCTCGTTGAACTTTATTTTTTTATTCTGGCTTTTTCGATCCACGACGACACAAGCACGAATAGAGAAGCAGATTCACTGGAAATTGAAGAAATAATCCCGGTTGAAGTAAGTAGCTATTGGCCATCTTCGTGAAGGTTTATAATGTTTACATTTGTTTGCCCTGCAGGCATCTTCATGTTCGTTTCTATTCCTGGTTCCACATCGAGTGGTGCATCTATTTGGAGCTTCTACCGATTTGCAATAATCCCCGTAACGGCTCGGCATCTGCGTGTTTAAATGGACAATTTTGGATTGGATTACACCGGCACTTCCACCCTCCGTGACCTCACCACCTACATGTGGCAGTACCTCTCCGATCCCCAGAAGACGGGTGTTGCATCTCTGAACCGAGTCCAAATCATACGCATAAATTCCAGATAGTGTTCCTACAAACTAAAGCTACCGATCGTTCGTTCAATGGAGCTGCTATTGCTGCCCCAGCCACAGGACTGTCCAAATATGAGGATGACCAGTGTATCCTATCATAATTAACAGTCGCAGAAGTTTGGAAACTGAAACGTTTGAGAAAACTTCGGGAAGAACTCCGCAACGAAGGAACTAAGTTGGTGCTATTGGAGAAGTAGAAACAGTAATGATGAAAGAAAATTTGATCGTGGCTCCATGTAATACAAACATGACCAACACTCTAGCTTCGATACCAGCCGCCCTACCGAAAGGGTCATTCAGTATGGATGCGAATGCAGGCTTATTTCCAGCACATTCGACGAACATAAAGTCCGTTGATACAAATCCAGTCAAGTAAGATTTTTTTTACTTCTTATTTTCGCGTTCACCATTCCATTTATTTTTTCAGTCGTGGGTCGCTTATCAATATCACAATGTCTATCTTCACCTTCGAATAGTGTATTCGAAACTGTAAAGTTTCAACCCATATTCTAAATTTGATATCATTATTCTTAATCACTATCATTCTAATAATACCATAAATTTCTTATTATTCTTATTTACTGCTCGAGAAATTTATCAATTAACAATAACGACATTGTTAAGACTCCGACTAATAATATAATTGGAGGAAAAAATATGGATAATAATTTTAAAGGCACAGTCTGGACAGATTAGCAATTCGGTATCTACAACAGCAGCACCATAAATACCAGCATAAATAAGCTGGACCACTATGGAGCCGGTTTCACTTGAAGTAAACTTAAGGAAAGAGTGTTATCCTCCTTATTGTCTGTGAAAAAATTCAAGAAATTTACTCTCGGCGTGACTGTTATTCTAGATATCACTCAGACTCAGTCTCTACGACAAGCTGCGGCCAAACTGGTACTCAGAAAACAGATGAAGAAAACCTTGCTACGGGTATGGTATCGATTGTATCTGATGTTACAAAGTTAGTAAATAAAATCGTCCACAGATCCGTCCAAACCTCCGCGGATATGCGTTTCATTCCGAATGGATGCGCAAATAATGACGCAGCTTACACAATTATTGGAAACAACTGTGGACTGTTTGAAGGGAAAGGCGAGAAAATATATTAATTGAGTGCGGATGCTCTGAACTATTCATTCCTACCCAAACAATTGTCTTTATCGCGTTCTGAAACCGGAGAAAATTACACTGACTGACAATGACATCGTGAAATTGTCCAATTTCAAGTGGCTCTGCGCTTATCGCCGGCATAGAATGTGCAGCATGCTGGGTTACATGCCACAGGAGAGCCTTCCAGACTTTCTGGAAGTGATGCTGATGACTATGAAGGAGACTACATGTGTAATCACTGGGAAGCGAACAACCTACCTATCCACGACTATCTACACAATTAGTGGTATGAACAAAAATATAATTGAGCTGCTGTTTAGATGGCAAAGAGCAGACATATACACTGTCCAAATTTTACACACACAAATTAAAGTAAAAATATATATATATACAACATGTTGATATATTCCAGTATTTTGCGAAACATAATAGATAAATAAACATAATTATATTAATAAATAAATACATTGATCGATTGGTTAGTGTTACGGATACGAAACGAATTTGAAGCAGTCTTTTTAGGATCAGCTCAAACTGAAATATATTCATTTTATAAATACAAATTTCATACAATAAAGGTGCAATATTACTCACAAAGTAGTTTCTTCTTCAACCTCGTGCTCACAACTTTCTGTCGTCTTTTGGCCTCTATCCTTCGCCTTTCGAACTATACTTTTCCTCCTTTGCTTCTATCCTGTACTTTTCCGATGCTTTTCTGTCCTTCTTTCCACCAAATTAAGCTTTATTTCCTTCGATTTTCCACCTCTGTTTTCCACCAATCTATATAACAACAAATTCACTCATAACATTTTTCCCTTTTTTTTCTTTTCAGGTATTTCAGGCTTCTGGATGTTTACTTACGGACGAAGGATCTATGTCAACCGCGTGATTCAAATATTGATCATATACACGATTATTTTAATAAATACTTCGACTATAAATTTTCGATTTTTATGCAAAATACACTTTTGATTGCTGCAGCTATTCACAAATTATTTTCTTCAATAAACAAACCCTTTTCAGTCAACCACTGACGGTTTGTTGTTATTCCCGCTACTGAAAATCACTTATCTTTTTCTTCAGTTCAGCCGTGTTGACAATTCCCCAGCCCGTAACTCCGCCACCGGACCACCGGTTTGCCGGATTTACCGTCCTTAGCATTCCAACACCGCCAAGTTCGCTGTGGCTCTTCTATACACGCCACCAGCCGTCCGTACGTTCGCCTGTCGGATTCTTCCATCTTTCCCTGCAAACACTTCCTCTACTTTTCCTCGTGTCCAATTCTTTCGGTTCTTCCCATCCGTGATGAACACCAAATCACCAACTTTCAGATCCTTTTGATCTTCAAACCACCTCGAGCGTTGATTTATCGTGGACAGGTATTCCTTCGACCACCGCTCCCACATGTTATCTGCTAAGTGTAGGGACCGCTTGTACGCATCCCTAAGTGCTTCCGCTTCGTTCACCCGACCAGCTAGCCGGACGTCTGCGCTTCGAACCGTTCCACGCAAGAAATGATTGGGCGTTAGGGCTTCCGGCTCCGCCGACCCCTGCGGCATGTAGGTCAACGGCCGCATGTTGATGATATCCTCCACTTCGCTCAACGTTGTCAGCAGGATCTCATCGGAAAGTTTCCTCCCATCACACAGAGCCGCCATCGTCTCCTTGACGGATCGAACCATACGTTCCCAGATGCCGCCCATGTGCGGTGCTCCGGGCGGATTGAAATGCCACTTTGTAGTGGCACTGGTTACTCCTTCAGCACACTCAATCTCCAACTGCTTCAGCTCTTCCAACAGCACCTTACTCGCTCCTTTGAAATTGGTTCCGTTATCGGAGTAGAACTCGTCTGGACAACCGAACTTGTTCATGAATCGCCTGATTGTCATCAAGCAGGATTGCGACGACAGCGAGTGTACCACCTCCAAATGCACAGCTCGTATAGTCAAGCACGTGAATAATGCTATCCACCGTTTCTCAATTCTCCTGTGACCAACCGTAACCTCGATCGGTCCCAGGTAGTCTACTCCTACGGCATTGAACGGACGTAGTTGTGGAGAAATTCGTTGAACTGGTAGCGGAGCCATCAACGGAACTTGTGGACGACTGCGCGACACCATACACCTCATACATCCTCGCACCACCTGGCCAATCGCGGCGCGGAGATTTGGAATGTGAAACTTCTGCCGCATTTCGTTAAAAACTGTCTCACGGTTTCCGTGGGCATACTTCTCGTGGTAATGTTGGATCAGTTTTTGAGTGATGTCGTGATTTCGGCTAAGAATGATAGGGTACTTCTTGTCGAACGGAAGTTTCTCCGACGCTTCCATCCTACCACCTAGCCTAACGACGCCATTTTCATCCAACATTGGTGTCAGCTTATACAGAATGCTATTTTTCTCAATCCTGTTCTGAACCTGGTCAGCTCTTCTGTTTCTGTTTTTCACCAGCACCGTCGTTTCATCAGGAAAACTCTCGCTCTGTGCCAGCTTCCACAGCACAATTTCTGCTCTCGCCAGCTCTTCTTGTAACAGCGGTCGATGCATTGCTGACATTTTCGCCCTGATCACTTTCTCCTGCTTCGACGTGGCCTTGAACGTTAACAACGGCCGGCCGTCCACCTTCCTCCTACAATTGTCCACGAAACGCAATACTGTTGCCGTGCTTCGAAGCATCGTCGTCCACCGCGAGAACCTTTTGCTGTTGATAACGCCTTCCATTGGTGCCACGTCGTGATGCAATACGAAAGTCCGTGCCTCCTCTTTCGTTTCTTCGACTGGATTCTTTTGAACCGGCCACGTTTCCTCAGGCAAATGCAGAAAATCGGGACCGGAGAACCAGGAACCATTGCTGTCCAATGGAGGACCTTGTCCCCACTTCGTCAGAACATCTGCTGCGTTCAGCTTCGACGGAACCCACCGCCAGTCTTCCAGTCTGGTCAACTCCAATATCTCTCCTATCCGAAATGCAACGAATTGCTTGAAATTGTGTTGATCGGAGCGGATCCAACTGCGCACAGTTTGCGAGTCGGTCCACAGAACTTTCCTCTGGAATTTCACGGTGTGAGTATTGATGACCGTGTGCAGCATTCGGGCACCCAGCACGGCCGCCATTAATTCCAAACGTGGAACTGACTGCCGCTTTAGTGGTGCTACCTTGGAACGCGACATTATTAAAGAACAGCGCACGGTGCCCTCAACGACCGCACGCAGATAGCCGACGCAGCCGTATGCGTATTCACTGGCGTCGACAAATATGTGTAACTCCAGCGACTCTACTGCTGACGACAGCGAATCACCGAAATAGCAGCGAGGAATTTGTATGTTTTCTACGTCCGGAAGCAACTCGATCCACCTCTTCCACTTCGTCCAACATCGTTCATCAACTTTCTCGTCCCAAGCACAACCAGTGCGCCACAGATCCTGCACCAGAATTTTTCCGTGGACTGTGAAGGGCGCTAGCAGGCCTAGCGGATCGAAGAATCCCATGACACAACTCAGGACTATTCTTTTGGTTGGCCTTTCAGTTCCACTCAGATAGTCACGCAGGTGATCTCGATGTTCCGTCGAGAATGAGAACGTATCCTGGTCTGGGCTCCAGATTATACCCAGAACTCGCTCGTTGCCGGTTTCCTTGTCCCGGCCGAAGTGGATCGCTTGAGCAGCTTTCTCCTCTCCCATTAACCGAAGAACTTCAGGCGAATTCGAGACCCAGTTTCTGAGCTCAAACCCTCCCTGTGAGTGGACGAACCGCACTTCTTTCGCTCGACGAATCGCTTCTTCAACGGTCTCAGCACTGTCGAAATAGTCGTCAACGTAATGCTGATTGATAATTGCCGCCGCAGCTTCTGGATATTTGTCGGCATGTTCCGTTGCGTTCAGGTTTTTCACATATTGGGCCGAGCACGGGGAGCAAGTCGACCCGAACGTAGCCACGTCCATAACGTAGACACTCGGAGGATCTTTTTTATTCGCCCGGAAAAGAAAACGTTGTGCTTGTTTGTCAGCCTCGATGATCCGCAGCTGGTGATACATTTCGCGGATGTCTGCACCGAAAGCGATTTTACGCTCTCTGAACCCGATGATAACGGACACTAGAGGAGTGAGCATGTCCGGTCCTTTTAACAGCTGCGAATTCAGAGACACTCCTTCAACCTTCGCAACTGCATCCCACACCAGACGGATTTTTCCGGGCTTGCGGGGATTTAGGGCCACGTTAAGTGGCAGGTACCAAGCCTTGCAGGGATCGATTCCGGAAAGCTCCCCCGGAGTAGCTAGATGAGCGTATCCCTTTTGCTGGTACTCCACTATCTGCTTGTGGACGTTTTCGGAGATAGCCGGGTTTCTTTCCAGCTCTTGCTCCAGCTTCTGCTCCAGCTGCTTCAATCTTTTGACGGCCATTGGGTAGCTGTCTGGAAAGCTGAATTCGTCGTTCTTCCACAACAGACCGGTTTCAAAGCGGTTCCCAAGTCGTTTCGTTGCGCACTGCAGGATACCCAAGGCCCTTCCGTCCTCTTTTGTCTCCTTCTTGACAGCCACAACCGACTCCTCCAGAGCGTAGTGGGTCTTCAGCAAATCATGGAGAACTTCGTTGCTGACGATGTCATGAAAACCCATAAGCTCCCTTGGATTCGACGCGATTTCATTTTTCGGCCCATAGACAGTCCACCCAAGTTTGCAGCGTACTGCCACTGGCTCACCAGGATTCCCCATCCGTACCTCGAGCGGAGCGAACGCATCTAGATTGTTGAGCCCTATCAGCATCACTGGTCTGGTATCTTTATACGACATGAGCGGAATATTGCGCAAGTGTGAGAATTCACTTGAAATTTTGGAGGAATCTAACGATTGTTTAGGGAGAAGCAGACTTTCGACCGAGCGGACAGCGGACAGCAACACTTTTTCCCCACTGTCGATGGCTGACGCCCACACACTAGCTCGCCTGGAACCTTTCTCTTCGCGAGTTATATCAGCCGTCCACGTAATAGTCAGCCGTTCTGGAACACCCACGATACCTAAACGATCCACTAACTCCTTCTCAATCAGCGTAACCGACGCACCTTCGTCCAGAAACGCTAGCGTCGTCAACGTTTTCCCTCCACAATGGAGCCGTACCGGAATCATCCGGAAGAGGATTGCGCTCGCTGATCGAATGTGTGCACTCGTACCGATGAAACCTCCTTGCGGGTGGAGTAGAGGATTATGTCTCTCCTGGCAGTTTTCGACATTACAACGAATCTTGAACTTGCAGGAAGCATTCCCGTGGTCGTTCAAGCAAATGAGGCATAGCTTCCACTTTGTCACGAGATCCATTCGGTCACCGTAGGCCATTCGCCGAAAGTCCTCACAGTACCGCAAACGATGATCGGTGCGCTGACATGCTCTGCACGGTTTAGGCTTCGCCTTTTCACTAGTGCTCCTTGCAGCACCACCAGTGGTACTGTGGTTGAGTAGGACACCTTTCTCCTTCGATCTGCTCTTGCTCCCCTCGTTGCTTCCACGGTGGACTCCCGCTGGCTCGTATTTTAGGTCCAGCTTGACACTTGCCTCGCAAGCTTCATCGACAATTCTGGACACGAAGTCGGTAAACGTTCGCAATGTTACTTCCTTCTTCTTCCTCTTGTATCGGACCCACTCGCGTTTGTCTCCAGCCGGGAGCTTGTTAACCAACTCCTGAATCAGTAACGGGTTGATCAGATGTTGTTGCAAGTCTGCCGCTTCCAAATGATCGCAGAGTTGTTCTACGGTATTTCCGAAAGGAATAAACGACGCAAGTCTGTCAGACTTCGGAGGATCCAATTTCCTAACGCGTTCCAGCTGGCTTTGAAGCAGAAGCTCAGGTCTGCCATACAACTGGCGGAGTTTTTGGATCACCTTTGGGACGGATTTCGGAAGAAGTAGTTGTCCTCGCACGCATTCGAGAGCTGGTCCTCTCAAACTCTCTTGAAGTCTCACAAGGTTTTCCACGTCAGTGAAACCACACGCTTCGTTCGATGCTTGGAACGTTCCGTGAAAGAGCGGCCAGTCCTCCGGTCTCCCAGTAAACACCGGTAACCTTTTCGTCACACCACTCCGCGCCGATAGCTGCGCTTTAGACGGGCCTGTGCGATGCTGCCCCAGCCCGCGAGGGACAGTTTTGCTACCCTCCTGACGACCTGCTTTCCCATCGTCGGCTTCTTCTTCATTGTCACTTTCACTCTCGTCGCTTTCATCTTCATCGCTGCTTCCTTCATATTCCTCCGGAATCGGTTTCTTTTTCGGACTTGCTTTATCCAACTTCAATTTTTCACCGGACAGAATTCTGGCTTTTCTATCCGGATCAGAAACACCCTCCTTCGGATCTTCAGCTGGAACCTTCGGGTCTCGCTTCGGCATTAGGGCAAACTTTTCCTCCATACCGGCCATTTCCTCTTGGTAGGACTCCCGCATTGCCTTCATCTCTTTCAGGTGTCGAGTTTTATCCTCCCGGGCTCGTTCCAACAACAGCTTCTCCTGAGCCATCTCTTTGTCACGTATCTCCTTATCCATCTGCAGCTTCCTCTCTTGCAGCGCCAGTTTGAACTCCATTTCCTTCTCCTTAATGATCCGCTCAAATTCCAACTCTTGCATCTTCCGCTTGAATTCCTCTTCCATTGCTTTGAGTTTCTCCTCCTGGGTAGGAACCGCGTCTGACTTTGTAGTGGAACGAGTAGAGCTTTTCTTCGGAGGCTTCTTGGTCTGGTATTTTATCGCCATCTCTTGACAAGCCGCATCCGAGCAGAACCATTTCTTCTCTTTCTTCACGACTGCCGTTACTCCTACGCATCGGTAGTGGAACCATCTACTACAGGAATCGCAACCGACCATCCCTTCATTCTCCGATGACGTCTTGTTGCAGGCTGCACACGGAGTAAGTGTAAAATCCATCTCAGGATCGGAGTGATTTGAGGTTAGATCCGACTGACTCATTACTTTTTTGAGTTTGTTACGGATACGAAACGAATTTGAAGCAGTCTTTTTAGGATCAGCTCAAACTGAAATATATTCATTTTATAAATACAAATTTCATACAAAAAAGGTGCAATATTACTCACAAAGTAGTTTCTTCTTCAACCTCGTGCTCACAACTTTCTGCCGTCTTTTGGCCTCTATCCTTCGCCTTTCGAACTATACTTTTCTTCCTTTGCTTCTATCCTGTACTTTTCCGATGCTTTTCTGTCCTTCAAATTCCAACTCTTGCATCTTCCGCTTGAATTGCTCTTCCATTGCTTTGAGTTTCTCCTCCTGGGTAGGAACCGCGTCTGACTTTGCGCCAAAAAAAAAAATTTTTTTCCACCAAATTAAGCTTTATTTCCTTCGATTTTCCACCTCTGTTTTCCACCAATCTATATAACAACAAATTCACTCATAACATTTTTCCCTTTTTTTTCTTTTCAGGTATTTCAGGCTTCTGGATGTTTACTTACGGACGAAGGATCTATGTCAACCGCGTGATTCAAATATTGATCATATACACGATTATTTTAATAAATACTTCGACTATAAATTTTCGATATTTATGCAAAATACACTTTTGATTGCTGCAGCTATTCACTAATTATTTTCTTCAATAAACAAACCCTTTTCAGTCAACCACTGACGGTTTGTTGTTA
This sequence comes from Toxorhynchites rutilus septentrionalis, assembly GCF_029784135.1. Taxonomy (NCBI): domain Eukaryota; kingdom Metazoa; phylum Arthropoda; class Insecta; order Diptera; family Culicidae; genus Toxorhynchites; species Toxorhynchites rutilus. Next base: position 201,515,914 of record NC_073746.1, on the reverse strand, counting down.
TTCCCGCTACTGAAAATCACTTATCTTTTTCTTCAGTTCAGCCGTGTTGACAGTTAGTAATAAACTAAAAAAGAATGTCCAACGCTTCAAGACTTGTCCAGTATGTTGTAGTTAAAAGTGAAATCGCCAAGACATGGCATAAGGGAGCGGTGATCGCACAATGTTGCCATGCGGTTAGTGCCATAACGCATTTATATTCATCAGATGTGGACACTATCGAATTTTTTAAAGACTTGGACAACATGCACAATGTGGTGCTTGAGAAACGCCGATGTCAGATGCCGTTTATTGATGTTTCCTCCATCGTATCCCTGTACCATATCCCTCCTATCCGATCGATAAACTCTATCGAAATACATTGATCGTGATTGACTAAATGAACGATAAAAAAAGTTATGTTTTCTTCGAGGAATAGTTTTTATTTTTTAAATAATTTAGTATTTTATAAATCTCTTTCATAATTACATTTTTAAACACTATAGTATTTAATATTCTGTTGTGCGAACTGATCGTAGTTTTCTAACTGTATTAATTTATTACCTTTACATTGTCATTCGTAAGTTGATGCGCCATGGTCTTAACAGGCAATAAAAATTTACATAATTTAAGAAAAATATACAAAAAAAAAGAAAAACATAAATATATCATTAAATAAAAAAGTTGAGAACAGCTGTTATGCTGTTGTGCGTGGCGAAATGACCAATCGCGACAATCCTTGTATTTTATTTATTAATGAACCCGACTGCTGTTTGGAAAATGTACTGAGGTGTATAATGTTGGTGGGTGCATCTACTGTATCACTATTTAAACATGTTGCGTGACAATTGGCGACCCTTGTTGATTTGTATCTACAAAATGTTTTCAAAAACTGATTAATGCTAATATTGGATTGTAATATCGGATAGCTATGACTTAACTTATCAAGATTATCTTTTCTATCTGAAATGCCTGAAGTTGCTTGTGTAAAATTTGACTGTTACAGTTGATTCATCGATAAACATTATCATTACCTGGCGAACTTGTTGATGTATATCTTGTGGTTGTGCGGTGGATGCAGCTCAGATTCGGTAGCAAGAAACATGCGTTAGCTACAAAATATTTAAAAAAAATGATTAATGCTTAAGTTGGAAGGCAATATCGAATAGCGACAATTTACATTTTATATAAATGCCTTGAATCATCACAATAGATCAAACTAGTAGTCGCAGTGGTCCAAAGCTTTCACAGAAGAAAAAGTGCGTCGAATTTGTTTATGTTAGCAGGGTATTTGCACGTTGATTCTTTGTTGCAGCATGAGAGCTTCTTGGGAAATTTGTTGAAGTACATGCTACGGTTGAGGGTTGGATGAACCTGCTGCTTTGCCATCGTGTTGCGATACGATCATTGGCGACGATGTCTGGTTCGAAAGTAATGAAACTAACGGCATCTACAATATGTATTACAATTAGCGCTTACATTGTAGGAAAAGTAGGGAAAATGTCGAAGAGCTTTAATTTACATAAACTAGATTGTGTTTTCCCGCCTAGAATGCATGATGCTAGCTGGGTCTTCAATGGTCTGCATCATGAACTGCGGCTCGTTGGCAATGAAACCGAGCTGTGTGGCTCGTGTTCATAAAGCAGCGATGAATAATTCATGTTGTCCAGATGTTGGTGGTATGTCTTGACAAGATTTCCGCTGCTCCTACTGCAAGTAGAAAAAACAGGAAGTGGGTTATATCTATGGTATAACCGCAAGGGTGACGTAGGACTATCGTTGATTTAGAGATCATTTGTATGAAGTTGAATCTGAATTCATTCTGAATGAATGAATATTTGGAGAACTTCGAAAACGAGAGCGTTACGTTGGAGGCACAAGGTTTTATGCATCCAATATTGGATACGGAAATATCCTACTGATGGGGAAGAATAATCTTCAGAAGCTATCCTGTTGATTGCGATTGATTGAAAAACCACAAAACCAAATGTATTTGGTCACAGTGTTACATGGATAGAAAACATTCAATTAAACTCTTTCACATGAATATATTTTGAAAATTCCCAAAGGAACTGGCAGATTATTTTCAGTAACGATTAGTTATTTCCACATTTTCCTCGATACTGGAACCCCACCAGTGGTTAATACCAACTCGATAACCACCTGTTAATAGCACTTGATTGAAACATATTTGGTCACAGTGTTACATGGATAGAAAACATTCAATTAAACTCTTTCACATGAATATATTTTGAAAATTCCCAAAGGAACTGGCAGATTATTTTCCAGCAATGATTAGATCTTTCCGGAACTTTCTCGATGCTGAATGGCATCCTAACGGAAAGAGTTCTGCGCGTGTATGTGTCGATCCTTCGCCGTCCACCTCCTCCAGCACGTTAGGCAACGATGTTGTCTTGTCGATGTCCTCACGAAAAATGAATGTGTCTCACCACCAGAATATCGCTTAAGTATGCTTTTTGTGTGTGATTGAATCGAGAGAAGGTGTGGTTTACGATGGCAATTTGGAAGGCAAACTAGAGGGGAATGAACTCTCTGAGCTCGGAACTTTCGGCGACTGAGCAATAATCGATTGCGGGCGCATACAATATTGGATACGGAAATATCCTACTGATGGGGAAGAATAATCTTCTGAAGCTATCCTGTTAATTGCGATTGATTGAAAAACCACAAAACCAAATGTATTTGGTCACAGTGTTACATGGATAGAAAACATTCAATTAAACTCTTTCACATGAATATATTTTGAAAATTCCCAGAGGAACTGGCAGATTATTTTCAGTAACGATTAGTTATTTCCACATTTTCCTCGATACTGGAAGCCCACCAGTGGTTAATGCCAACTCGATAACCACCTGTTAATAGCACTTGATTGAAACATATTTGGTCACAGTGTAACATGGATAGAAAACATTCAATTAAACTCTTTCACATGAATATATTTTGAAAATTCCCAAAGGAACTGGCAGATTATTTTCAGAACGATTAGATATTTCCACATTTTCCTCGATACTGGAAGCCCACCAGTGGTTAATGCCAACTCGATAACCACCTGTTAATAGCACTTGATTGAAACATATTTGGTCACAGTGTTACATGGATAGAAAACATTCAATTAAACTCTTTCACATGAATATATTTTGAAAATTTCCAGAGGAACTGGCAGATTATTTTCAGTAACAATTAGTTATTTCCACATTTTCCTCGATACTGGAAGCCCACCAGTGGTTAATACCAACTCGATAACCACCTGTTAATAGTACTTGATTGAAACATATTTGGTCACAGTGTTACATGGATAGAAAACATTCAATTAAACTCTTTCACATGAATATATTTTGAAAATTCCCAAAGGAACTGGCAGATTATTTTCCAGCAATGATTAGATCTTTCCGGAACTTTCTCGATGCTGAATGGCATCTTAACGAAAAGAGTTCTGCGCGTGTATGTGTCGATCCTTCGCCGTCCACCTCCTCCAGCACGTTAGGCCACGATGTTATCTTGTCGATGTCCTCACGAAAAATGAATGTGTCTCACCACCAGAATATCGCTTAAGTATGCTTTTTGTGTGTGATTGAATCGAGAGAAGGTGTGGTTTACAATGGCAATTTGGAAGGCAAACTAGAGGGGAATGAACTCTCTGAGCTCGGAACTTTCGGCGACTGAGCAATTATCGATTGCGGGCGCATACAATATTGGATACGGAAATATCCTACTGATGGGGAAGAATAATCTTTTGAAGCTATCCTGTTAATTGCGATTGATTGAAAAACCACAAAACCAAATGTATTTGGTCACAGTGTTACATGGATAGAAAACATTCAATTAAACTCTTTCACATGAATATATTTTGATAATTCCCAAAGGAACTGGCAGATTATTTTCAGTAACGATTAGATATTTCCACATTTTCCTCGATACTGGAAGCCCACCAGTGGTTAATGCCAACTCGATAACCACCTGTTAATAGCACTTGATTGAAACATATTTGGTCACAGTGTTACATGGATAGAAAACATTCAATTAAACTCTTTCACATGAATATATTTTGAAAATTCCCAGAGGAACTGGCAGATTATTTTCAGTAACGATTAGTTATTTCCACATTTTCCTCGATACTGGAAGCTCACCAGTGGTTAATGCCAACTCGATAACCACCTGTTAATAGCACTTGATTGAAACATATTTGGTCACAGTGTTACATGGATAGAAAACATTCAATTAAACTCTTTCACATGAATATATTTTGAAAATTCCCAGAGGAACTGGCAGATTATTTTCAGTAACGATTAGATATTTCCACATTTTCCTCGATACTGGAAGCCCACCAGTGGTTAATGCCAACTCGATAACCACCTGTTAATAGCACTTGGTTGAAACATATTTGGTCACAGTGTAACATGGATAGAAAACATTCAATTAAACTCTTTCACATGAATATATTTTGAAAATTCCCAAAGGAACTGGCAGATTATTTTTTTTTTAATGATTAGATCTTTCCGGAACTTTCTCGATGCTGAATGGCATCCTAACGGAAAGAGTTCTGCGCGTGTATGTGTCGATCCTTCGCCGTCCACCTCCTCCAGCACGTTAGGCAACGATGTTGTCTTGTCGATGTCCTCACGAAAAATGAATGTGTCTCACCACCAGAATATCGCTTAAGTATGCTTTTTGTGTGTGATTGAATCGAGAGAAGGTGTGGTTTACGATGGCAATTTGGAAGGCAAACTAGAGGGGAATGAACTCTCTGAGCTCGGAACTTTCGGCGACTGAGCAATAATCGATTGCGGGCGCATACAATATTGGATACGGAAATATCCTACTGATGGGGAAGAATAATCTTCTGAAGCTATCCTGTTAATTGCGATTGATTGAAAAACCACAAAACCAAATGTATTTGGTCACAGTGTTACATGGATAGAAAACATTCAATTAAACTCTTTCACATGAATATATTTTGAAAATTCCCAAAGGAACTGGCAGATTATTTTCAGTAACGATTAGATATTTCCACATTTTCCTCGATACTGGAAGCCCACCATTGATTAATGCCAACTCGATAACCACCTGTTAATAGCACTTGATTGAAACATATTTGGTCACAGTGTAACATGGATAGAAAACATTCAATTAAACTCTTTCACATGAATATATTTTGAAAATTCCCAAAGGAACTGGCAGATTATTTTCAGTAACGATTAGATATTTCCACCTTTTCCTCGATACTGGAAGCCCACCAGTGGTTAATGCCAACTCGATAACCACCTGTTAATTGCACTTGATTGAAACATATTTGGTCACAGTGTTACATGGATAGAAAACATTCAATTAAACTCTTTCACATGAATATATTTTGAAAATTCCCAAAGGAACTGGCAGATTATTTTCAGTAACGATTAGATATTTCCACATTTTCCTCGATACTGGAAGCCCACCAGTGGTTAATGCCAACTCGATAACCACCTGTTAATAGCCGCGCGTGTATGTGTGTGTAGCGATGTCTTCCCAGGGAACCGTTTGTGGCATCACTCTCCTCCTGATGAATTCCCTTCTGGCCTAGGGTGCACAAACAGGCTCTTGGTGACACCGTTCATCCGCGCTTTCATGATAAATAAAGAGCTTCACCGCAACAGCGACAACATGCTCCAATCGCTGTTCAATTAGAACTGAGTGGATTTCCGAGCGCCGCTCGCTTATATACCGATTGGTGATTTCAATAGCCTGTTTTGAAAGCAATTTTAAGACTATTGAAACAAGTTTTTGGATCAAAAAGTAACAAGTATATAACGCGTAGACATTTTATCTTTCGAATGAAGTGTTTATCATACCATTTCGTTCAGTTGTTTAGGCTATTAACGCTCAAAATCTCGGTCTCCGGCGTAACGCTTTCGTTTTCGAAACTTTGATTTTACACCCCGGTATAGAAATTAAAGACGTAGTCCTACGTCAAAAATCTAAAATTTAGTCAGTTTACCGATCTCAATACTTACAAAAAGATTTTTATTCTATCCGACGCTCCAACTGGAACAGATATAACAGGTTTATTGAAATAGAGATGGAATTTAAGGCGGCTCGCACACCGCAGCAATAAGCAACTAGCAAACTGCAGTACACAATATGCAACAGGAAACATATTTTGTTGTTCTTCGCATACCAGAGCAATAAAAACCCCTGACATTATGCAAACAATCGCCTTAATGTACGAAACTTGTCAAAATATGAGCGATAAGTTGCTATTCAACCGACACGCCGTGTTGCTAGCGACATGTGTTGCTCTGTAAAGGCGACAGCGATATCGTATTGCGTCGGTGTGCGAGATCAACAAAGATTAAATGGAAAAATCCATTGGTGATAATATTGCTTATTGCATGTTGACAGTTGCTAGTTGCTCATTGCTCCGGTGTGCGAGCCGCCTAAAACACTAAAATCTGTGTCTTCCTTGGTAAGTAGTGAAGTATTTTACTTGTAGCATATACGATAGGTGGTTGAGTTTATTCAGCAAAACCGATGCATTGGAAAGAGCTGAACGGTGTGATGTGTGTCATCTACAAAATGTGTACAAAAGATGATTAGTACTTACATTGTAGGAAAATGTCAAATAGCTTCGAACTAAATTATTCTCCATGCCTGTAGTGCGTTGAATTCGATGATGTTAGCTGGCTCTCTGAACCTAATCTTCTGCCTAATGAACTAAGGTCTGTTGGCAATAAAACTAAGCTTGGTGTACCTCGTGATCATGAAACGGCTTTGAACTGTGATGAAGGATGTTGGGCGTATATTTGGACGAGTTCGCGCTGTTCTATTGTTTTGCGAACGTGTTGTTCCGCAATCATGACCAGCACAGTAAGCCATCTATGAAGAAAACAAGCTTTTCAAATAGTGCACATCTTAGAATATTGAACAACTTACCTCGTAAATCAGTGCTTGTAAAACTGAATTATAAAAATGAACACCCAAGCACCAGGCACAACACGTAAATAAAAATGTTAAACGCCTAGAAACGTTTATTTTCGTTAAAATCAAACGCGTTGAAAATTGAAAGATACAGAAATTCAAACGCTTGTGACAGTATGTATGCACATACGAATCAGCTATCCCCCTCCCGCCTTTTTTTTTGTAAACAATCCCCTCTCACACTCCTCGCTACTCACCACTCCCCTCGCTAACTTACGGACTCACCTTAGTAATACTTCTATACATCTTGGCTGAAACGATAGGCAGTGTTGCTTGAAGGGGACATGGCGGGGATAGATTCCAGCACCTTTGTAGCATTTTTCGTCGCTCGGTCGACATGGTGCTTATCACCGCCCGAAAATATAGGAAACTGGGTTGTCTCGAAGAGAAATGTCAAATTTTTGGGTTTGTAAACAAAGCAAACTTCACGGCTATTGCAAATATCAATGCCGAAAAACAAATTTAAATCGATATTATATTAGAATTGCGATTAAAATGAAAAGATCGCGAAATGTGAGGGATAGAAGTAACTCTCTTTCGCTTAGTGAAAATGAGTGAGTTTGTCTTATATACGTTTCCGATATAAATGATAATAATTATTCTTTTGTTCCAAGGTTTCTGCAGTATATCATACTTAGTCGAGAAGCATTTAAAAATATTTTGGATACAACCATGTTCCAAACAACTTTCAGAACTGTTACTCCTGTAGCTTTGAAATTAGCGGCTGTTATAATTTTCTGGCTTCTGGTCGTACCAAATTAATGTAATGAAGGAGAAAACTTTTTACTTGATATGGCGCAACCAAAAGTTTCATCAGTGTTCAATGAAATTATGCCACCTCTGGAAAGAAGCTTATGCGAAAAAAGGATCGAATTGGATACAACATCGTTTAATGAAACAAAGCAATATTTCTTCGACAAATTCAAGATACCCGGTGTATTGATGGTACTCATATACCCATTCTAAGGCCTACGGAAAATGAACAAATGTACTGCAAATGTGATGCTTATTGTAGTTCTTTGTGATTCCATAGTGCTGTAATAAAAGTATTGTTTTTATACTCACATACATATATATTTTGCCATCAAACAAGAAAATGTAAAGCTATGGGATGTAACTGATTTTATTGAAATAAAATGTATCATTACATTTTACACAGAGTTTTCCATTAAATATCCGTAATAATACGAGCTCAGTAAACCTTATCAACATGAGAAATCATTCGAGAAGATATTCTGCAACAATAGAAGTTTCACTCTGAGTAATGTCCATTTCATCGGGTCCGGCATACTTCAATAATTGTACTTCTTTTTTTTCTATTCTCTCTTTCGTCATCCATGCTAACAACAGATTGGATTATATTTCGCTTACGCTTCCTTCTTGTCACCGGAGATTTGATACCATAGATTTCTCCAAACCGTTGATGGGCATTTTTTAAACAACGTTTACGAAAATTCTGACATTCCACTAATGGATACAACGGATCGGAAAACATGACCACTTTATAGAGCGTATCGGTTTTTACCATGTATAAAACCAAAATATTGAACGACAATATCAATAAACTTTTAAATATTTGCTTTTTTTCTCAACAGATTCAAGATTCTTGAGTGACTTGATTTATAAAAATATCTAGCTTTGCATTAACCTGATGCAGAAACGCAACAGATCTGTTCCGAATGAGCTTGCATTCCTCAATCATCATTGTGTGTTTATCAATCTTTTCATGTAGGGATTGCAGACGTCCAAGTAGATTCGGAATTTTCGTGTCGGTATAGTATCGGTCAAGACGGGTCTATGGTACTAGGTGAGGCCGTTTCGTCACTATGTTGGTTAGGGGAGCGGTATATGAAAACAGTACGGAAGAAAGCAGAAGGGGAATTATTTGCTTGTAGCGTGAAAGAGACAAACTGATCACGAGCGAGCTTCGGCACTAGCGTATTGTGTTTTGTTTACAAACAAAACACAGTAGACTTCCAAGATGGTTGAAGAGTGGTTTTAGCAAGTTGGCCCACCTTAGGATATACTTCTAGGCGCCTTGGTATCGGTATCGTATCTTCCGTATTCATTTTCATTATCTTGAGTTCAAGAAACGCCTTAAATAAGAACAAATAAATTGCATTATTTCTAACACTTGAGGATGAATGTCTTCTCACTTTCGCAGCACTTTTAATTCCGGTTTGACAGCGGAATCTTTTTTAGATTTTTGAGCAGCCGGAAACACCTTCACTTTGTTTTCAGGCATGTCTTCTGCAACTGATCAACACATACTTCGACTATTGAAGTATTGTTACAACTAATAATAATAAACTCACTTATTAAACATTCAAAACGACATGCAAAAATTGATAATAAGTGGAGAACAGACCGAACAAGAATGTTCTTATGATTTTTGGAAACGTCAAACATCCGAGGTATCTGGGCGGTGATTAAAATAGAACTATTTCCAACTCATTTATCTATATGAATAATAGTCCAGATGGCAAAGGCACTCCAGATGAAAACATATGTTGCAGCAGTACCCCGGTTCGAGTCTCATGAGGCAATTTTCATATAACAAGCATTACCCATCGCAAATAATGTTCCATAAATTCAAATGATATCGAAACCTTAATCACATCCATAAAAAAGGGTTACAAACAACCTGTGTGGGCCCTTATGAGATTTTTTTTTTGTTTTCTCGAGCCCGATTGAATGGATGGCTTCTTGTTTAAAAAAAAACAGAGGAAAAGCAATTTTACGTTTCTATGGTACCCTATATAAGCACTAACGAAGCTTATTAAAGGCTATCATCACAAGTGACGTTTTCAGTTAGCACTAAGTAAGCCTTAGTAATGCTTATTTAAAGCAGTAACTGAAGCTTTTGAAGAGCCCTATATTTCGCCTTTTTAGCATTATATCAGCCCTATATTAGTACATAGAGCATAGCAAGCATTTATTCAACGTTTTACATGTGCATATAGTGCTGATTTAAGTCCATTTCTTAGTGCTTACTGGTTACCTGGGTTGTTCTCGTTTCGAGTTAAAAGCTCGTACACAACCCAAGTAACCAACCCCACTAATTCAGCATCTCTAATACCAAATGGCAGTATATCTGCTTTTTTGATACTTATAGGCCTTATATCAACATTATTAATGCATTTAAACATTAATGAAGGCCCTATATGCGCATTTAGTGCTACCATAGAATGCTTACACAGATTAGGATAAAACATACGAAAATAGGCATTAATGGAAGCCCTATATGCGCATTTAATGCTACCATTTTTTCCAGACCTACACATACATGATCTTATTGAGCAGGTATCTGAGCGCGGTTATTGAAATAGGAATATTTTTCATTCATTGATATGTATCAACAGTGGTCCAGATAGCAAAGACGCAACAGAGAAACATACATGTTGCAGAAGTACCTTGGTTCGAATTTCGTAAGGTAATTTTCATATAACAATTATTTCTCTTTCCAAACAGTGCGCCGTTAATCTAAATAAATGATATATCAATATCATCAATAAAATGGCTGCAATAAATCTGTGTGGGCCCTTTCGATAAATGATTATTTTTTTTAATTTTCTGTTGAGTCCCGATAGATTCGATTCCTTTTTCCTAGAAAAAAAACCGAATCAAACAACAACTGCTTAGTAAAGGCTGCCATCACCAGTGACGTTTTTAGTTATTCCTAAGTAAGCTTTAGTAATGCTTATTTAAGATTGTAACTGAAGCATTTGAAGAGCCCTATATTTCGCCTTTTTAGCATTATATCCACCCTATATTGGTTTATAGAGTGTAATAAGCATTTATTCAGTATTCTATATGTGGATACAGTGCTGATTTAAGACCATTTTTTAGTGCTCACTGGTTACCTGGGAATGTTACGTAATGTCAAACTTTGCTTGAAACTCTACTACTGTATTATTCATTTCACTCGTTTCGAGATTCATAATGGCAATAGTGATCGAAACGAACAAAAATAACTCGTTTCGAAATGCGCAATGTCACCCCAGGTGTATGACACGATTATCGCTATCTCACTCTACCTACCGTCATCGCATATCTCACTATCCCTCTGATGTAAAAGTTCATCATCGACATCACGATATGTCAGATGGTGGTAAATTGGTAATTCGCGATGGTGTCGACGTCTGGTGGCGACTTCAAATAAGGGCCATAATTTGTGTCCCAAACTCGTTAGTGTAATCTCTATTAGATTAGAAGACACGAAGCCGGTTTTAAAATTTGAAAATTTGAATGAAAATTTTCACATCATGTTATTAAAGTACTTGAAACACGTATTTCTGATTTTCATTCAACCATATGGCTATACAATTCTAGAATTGTTGCTTATTTTTTTCATTATAATATAAATTGTCTTTATAAACAACTTTCGTATGAGACTTTTTCACCACCTGCAAACAAAAATGTTTTTAATTCAAATAGAATACTAATTTGATATGGAAAAGCTTATTTTCATTAATAATTTTAATTTCGAAAACGTTCGTTCCGACTGAAAATCAACTATTCGTTGGCACTCGCCTAAACTAGTAAACGAAACCAGCCGGGTGACGTCTTTAGAGAACCCCCATTGAACTGACAGGAGCCAACATATTGGGTATCCCACTGACATTTTCCCTTTGTTTTCATATGAATTGGGTATCCCACTGACAGTTCTGCTTGAGATTACTTATCGTGTAGTACATTCTCGTAAACGTCTACTGTGTTCCGTTGCGTATTACGTATAGACGATTTCTATCTTCATGAAAGTACTGAAGTTAAAAGAGGGGCTGAAAGTTTCATGTGAAAACTCTCCACTTGTGAGGTATGATACAAGGTTGAAATATGTGACGGAACAACATAGAGCGCCATGATTGTGACATCGCTTTGGGCGAATAGCATGAAAGTTTTGATGAATATTCTATCCATCATGATGCCAGACGTGCCAGACGCTTAGGAGGCAATTGACCATCAGAGCTTTTGAAACGATCTATGGTATAATCCGAGATGCCTATGACAAGCGACGCTTCTAAGCGGTCATCCATGTAAGCACTGATTGCGCCCGATGTTGCTTAGTTTCGGTGATCGAACGAGAACAGATGTTTTGTCAATTGTTGAAACATTTTTTCTATTTTTTGATAAATAAAATGAATACTAGTTATGCATTTTCTTTCCAACTGCTAAAATTATATTCCGGGTTCAATTCCACGCTTGTCCACGGAAAGGGACGACACCTTATTTCAGTAAAATTTATTTTATTCATGTCATAATGCATTTAGAGTGTAGCCACACTAACCTTACTATGCCTTGATTTTTGACAGAAAACATGCAATTCTTGAATGGACTTATGCTGTTTTAAATTGTTAATTCAGATTTAGTGCTTTATGAAATTGTTTCATTCATTCGTGACTGAAAAGATGAAAACCCGTTAATACTTTCTTCGACCTGTGTTTTTTTCTGTGTGGATATATGTTCGTAATTCACTCGAGCCCTTATCTATTCCGAAGTATCATTTTCAGTCATATTTTGTTACATGCATGACGGAATAATTGATCAAAATTGATACAGAGTAATGCGATGTGACGTGATAACCCAACAGTTTCGAAATGCAATTGCGATTGAGATTTGTAAACTGGTATGTATCGTGGAATTTCAATTATTTAGTTTTCTATTTGGTGAAGTGAACAGTTAGCAATAATTCAAAGCTTGATTAGATTGCAGAGAAAAGACTTCGGAATTTATGGTTTTGTCCTACTTTTCTGATCATCCCTCTCCCATTAAATTATTTTTCGAACGATTTTTTATTGTGCCAAACTTATGTTTTCGTTTATTTTATCATTCAATACAAAAAAGTTTCAATTTTAGAACAGTTGTTCGATTACAGAGCGTTAGTTGAAACTACTCAAATTTTCGGCATTTATGTTTTATGTTAATTCGCATAATTATAATTGTTTTAATCATATTAATATGCAGAGTATTCCATACAATATCGTTAAGTTTTTGTTACACATGTTATCGATGTTTCGAACTGTTCGAATTAGTTTAGAGAATATGATAAAGTGTTACTAAACTATTGCGATACATATTGATCCTTTCAAAATTTGATATGAAAAGATGGAAAGTTGATATTAAAATCATGCATATGCACGGATATTGGTAACCGTAACTAATTAATCCCTTGAAAAATTAAAAAAGGAAAACGGGCTATTCTTCAAAGCATTACAGTTTATTTTTGCCGCTCTCAATCCAAAGAACATTTGCTAAATTCTACTAATGCTAATGGTTTTATTTATAAAATAGAATAGTTTACCGTTTTCGAACAGCTTCATATTTAGGTATTTAAAAATAACTTGAAATGCTTAATACCCTGATATATAACGAAACGGTTACTCTGAAGAATCAATTGTGATATTAATTTTATAGTTATATCATCTGGGCATTAAACATTTCAAGTTATTATTAAAGAGTGTCGGAAATATTAAGCTGTCCGAAATACTTAATTTTTACCCTTTTAAAAATACAGAAAATATATTAATTTCATAGAATCCTCGTTGGCGCAGTAAACTGCTGAACTATGAGTTCCCTGAGAATGTAAAATGATCGTGCTAATTGGAGGTAAAGAAGTCATATATCCGAAGGACAGTTGGTATTCGCTGAGAATAGATCTGATGTGAATACACTTGACATCGGAAACAATTTTTGCGAGACAAATTTATCAGTTTAAAGTAGTCCTCAAAAGCGTTGGGAACTAGGTCATTCAACGGTGTATTGCGTGAGACAACTAAATTTTCTTGTCCTTACATGTACTTTAAAAGTGAATATATAAGAATCCATGCACCACTATAGTCCAAGAACTTTAGCCGTCCTCATCTCACTAGACAGGTGTTGCGTTTGAATTACCTCTAAATTGTACGGTACGGAAACTTTGTCAGATTCAGCAGTGGGCTGTGAAATTTATGATTTTCAAGCGCTCCCTTTATCTCAAACGTTGAACGGACCAATCACAATTTAGCAGTGAAGAAAATAAAATAAGATCTGAATGGTTGGTTGACGTTTCATGATTCGTTTTCATCGCTAATTCATTCATCTGCTGAAATGCCATGTATTCAGAAATTTAAATATCTTCGAGCAGTGACGCACTGAAGTTAATTGGATCCCTGACACAAACCTTCGACAACTATGCCGTTACGTGGTGGCCCTAAATAAACGGTATGCCAACAAATACATGTTGAAGAAAAAGCAAGTATTGACATCATCTACCAAATATACCGCGAAGACCGTTTTGGGAACATATTTACTGGAATATGTAGAGCGCAAATTGAAGATCCTTACTCAGCTTGATGAACCAACCGAGCAATGGAGTAGCATTTTATACCAACGAAACCCTCAAAAATGCCGAAATCCTTTATGACGAAACTCTCAAAAATTAAAAAGAGCATGGTGAAAATTATCCTACGCATCAAAACTTAGTGAAATTCAATGAAAGTTCGCATGATGGACTCATTATCCCGACACAAAATCCAAGTAATTGCACTCGAAGACAATCCATCAACCAGCTTCATCATCTCTATGCCTAATTTCTTTGATCAATCCTCGCAGCGAAAGTGCTCTGGCAAAATTTACCCATTCAATAATCTTCAAGTTATCAGGGAATAAAGCAAAACATATTATTCAACATCGAAAGGGTATTTCATTACCTACAAAAGTAGGTAAGATAGGGACAGCAGCGTCGTCGGTTGCTCGACGACGGACCAGATTTTTACACTGCGGCAGATCCTCCAAAAGTGCCGCGAGTATCAGGTCCCTACACACAACATCTTCGTCGATTTCATATGATACAATCGACCGACGACAGCTATGGAGGATCATGGACGAACACGGCTTTCCCCGAATGCTGACAAGACTGATTCAGGCAACGATGAACGGTGTGCGGATCTCAGGTGAGCTGTCGGAATCATTTGAGACTCCCAGGGGACTTCGCCTTGTCTCTCCTGTCTGCTCTTCAACGTGGCGCTGGAAGGTGTTATGAGGAGAGCTGGCTTCAACATGCGGAGCACGGTTTTCAACAAGTCTAGTCAGTTTATCTGCTTCGCCGACGACGTGGACATAATCGGAAGAACACATGCGACGGTAGCCGACTTGTATACCCGACTGAAACACGAATCAGGGCTGATTGGGCTTGGGATCAATGCGTCTAAGACTAAATACATGCTAGCTGGAGGGACTGATCGTAACAGAGTTCTTCTTGGTAGTAGTCTTATGATCGACGGCGACGAGCTCGAGGTGGTGGAAGAATTTGTCTACCTTGGCTCGTTGATAACAACTGACAACAACAACAGCCGTGAAATTCGAAGACGCATTGTCAATGAAAGTCGTGCCTACTATGGGCTCCACAAGCTCCGACCCCGTACGAAGTGTACCAAGTACAAATCCCTAATTCGACCAGTTGTTCTCTATGGGCACGAAGCATGGACGATGCTTGAAGAAGACTCACAAGCGCTCGGAGTTTTCGAACGCCGAGTGCTCAGAACAATATACGGTGGTGTACAGGAAAACGGAGTATGGAGAAAAAGAACGAACCATGAACTGGCGCAACTCTACGGCGAACCCAGCATCCAGAAAGTCGTCAAGGTTGGACGAGTGCGATGGACAGAGCATGTTGCAAGATTGCCGGACAGCAGCCCTGCAAAGATGGTGTTCGCATCGAATCCGGTAGGAACAAGAAGGAGAGGAGCCCAGCGAGCGAGGTGGTTGGACCAGGTGGAGCAGGACTTGGCAAGAATCGGTGCAGCCGGGAGTTGGAGAACTGCAGCCATGGACCGGGTTTATTGGAGAAGAGTAGTGAATCAGATCTAATCTCAATGGGATGTAGAGTCGTAGTAAATAAATAAATAAATAGGGACAGCAAACGACGCCATTTTTTTTCCCGCTCTCATGACATTTTCCTTCAGTAAGATTTGTCATTTCATAATGGAAAGGTACTCCATGAGTCATCATTACATCCCGAAAAAGCGGTTTGGTGTGTTTTATGGTCCGGCGGCGTCATTGGGCCGTACTTTTCCGTGATGATCAAGACCGGCACCTTACTGTGAATGGGAATCGCTACCGCTCAATGATAACCGAATATTTTAGGCCCGAATGGGATAATATGGACTTGGACAATATGTGGTTTCAATAAGACGGCGCCACACAGCGAATTTAACAATCGATTTATTAAAACCATGTTTGGTGAGCGTGTTATCTCAGGAAATGGCCCAGTCAATTGGCCGCCTCGGTCGTGCGACGCCGTAAGACTATTTCCTGTGGACGTCAAGTCTATGGTTTATGCCAACAATCCAGCGACGATTGGTGAACTTCGTACGAATATCAAACTTAAATTGCAGCAGTATCGGCCGACTTATGTTTGAAAACCGTCAAAAATTGGGTTCAGCGTTTGGATTTCTACAAGCGTGCCCGTGGTGGCGAGTTCCATACATAACGGCATCAAATGTACTTTCACATGAATGAAGAATTTCATTGATATCCAAACTCATTTTTGTTTTATTTAAAAAAAGCTTTTGTAGCGCTCTTATTGAAAAACCCTTTACATGGTAAATTTTATTTGTATATGTTTTATTCAATTTTCTTTCCATATCCAAATACACGAACCATCCTCATCACACTACTCATACAAAAGTTGTACAAGATCTTATACATCTTGTGGACTAGTTTTTTTTTGTGCGGAAATCCATGTTTTCTTCAGTCTTTCCGATTTAATTTCATCAAGGTGTTTACGAAGTGTTTGCTCCAATATGGCCCAGTCAGTCTTCAGTAAACGCGCGTTCAAAACAAACACGTATTCTCTCTTGGTGCGAAGTGTACAAATTTCATAAACACGAAAGTGCAAAATGTACCCGGCGCAGAATTCAGATACTAAATATCTCTTCTCGCTTGTGTGATGCGCACCTCATTCTACACACACACATACACATCAGATTATAGCGCCCGCTTTGTCTTCGCTCATTCTAAACAAAGCATAAAAACAACAGAGCGTCTCCATACGAACCGTATACGCTTGTGTGAAGAAAAATATCTCAACAGAGAGAGCAATCCAGATTCAAGCGCGCAGTATAGAAATACGGCGCAAAATACAGTGTAAAACTCAGCGCAAAAACGGCGCTGACTTCAAAACATTTCATCTGTGTTTCGGAACGTGCTCATTCGCCAGAGCGCATGTGTACACAAGGAGTGGGAGCTCAACTGGGTTCAAAAATCTGTCTATCTGGTTTTTTCTTCAAAAGTTTACAAATGAAAATAGAATTTGTTAAAAATTCATAGTTCCGGAATTCTTCCTACCACTACAACTCTTACAACCCGTTTGAATTTCAGTTCAGTCCATACAACGAACGGGCTTTCTAGAGCCACTATTTTGAGTATTGAATGAATGAAATTTACGGTTTACGTTTTAGGTTCTAAAAGTCCTACGTCAATTTTCGTACGTGCCTCTAGTGCAATTCCAAATGAAATCACTTGCACGAGATAAGTGAAAGTCATAAGACAAGTAGCAACGGTTAAAAACACGAGACATACTCGATACAGGTTCGCTATAACCGTAATTTGGAGGCAGAGAAAAGTATGAGAACGCAGGTTACGGAGGCGTAGGTTAAAATTGGTCGACTAAAGAAGATCAGCACAGTCGATTTTCGAGGAAATCAGATCTGATATGAAAGTTGCCTTCGCTACATCTCTGCGTAAGCTCAGCAAATCGAGTCCGATCAATTTACAACGATCCTCATAGCTTGGTAGATTCGAAGGATCCCTTCAGTTCAAAAGAAAACTATTGAACTCAAGGCTTTGGAGTTTTGCGACAGCGATGTCATGATTGATTTTATCGAACGCGGCTGAAAAATCTATATAAACAGTATCGATTTGGTTACGAGACTGTAGAGAGCGGGCGATGAACGATGTGTACAGCACCAGATTTGTGGAAGTAGACCTTTTGGGCACGAAACCGTGTCGTTGGTCGGAGATGTAATTGCTGCAGGCGTGGGAGATAGAATCCAAAATTATTATTCCAAGTAGTTTGGAGATAGAACAAAGGCAAGCGATAACTCTATAGTTGCTGACGTCCTTTTGACGTGGGACTACGTCTAACCGGAATATATGGAGGGTAAAATGAAAACCTAAACACAGAACATGCAGGAAAAAATGAAAGATTTCGAATGCTTATAGCTCGAACATTTCGTACTGGATAGGAGAGATGTTTGCATCACTTGATAGGGAATATTTCTACGCATCTATCGCAACTAACAAAATGTTGTTTTTCATTAGATAAACAATTGAATAACTGTAAAATATTAGGCGTTATCTAAACGCCCTAACTGCATCGTTTTGATTGGCCCGATTTACGGTTTCCCTAACACAGCCATCAAAACCAAGCAGCCTTGGGGAAATCGGCATTGCAAATACATGAAAGTAGGGGGACTTTTGTTCTCATCGAAAAATGTTCCCTAACACAGACTTTAAAACCAAGCAGCGAAATCGGCTTTGCAAGCACACGAAAGAGCCTAGAGGCGAGTGAACTGAAAACCTCTTAAAGCCAAAAAGAAGAAAAAGAATACACGAAAGTAGGGGGAGCTTTTGTTCCCACCGAAATGTGTTCCCTAATAGAGATTTCTAAACCAAGGTGCCTGGAGAAATCGGTATTTCAAATTCATGCAAGTCGGGGGTATTTTTGTTCCGACTGGAATGTGTTTCCCTAACACAGACTTCAAATCCATGAAGCGTGGGGAAATCGGCATTGCGAATTCATACAAATCGGGGGTATTTTTGTTCCGATTGAAATGTGTTTCCCTAACACAGACTTCAAAACCGTGGTTTCTGGGGAAATCGGCTCTGCAAATAAATGCAAACTGCGAGTACTTTTGTCCTCGCTTGCCTTTGTGCAGAGTGGAATATGTCTGTCCTAACATGATCTTCTAAACTTAGGAACCTGGGAAAATCGTGCAGCCACTAGAAGCGAATGAACTTCCCAGTTTCAAGCAAATTCGAGATTCGAGAAGTATGTACACTTTTGGGATGTAAACTTCAGAGGGAAATGTAAAATAAAATAATCGTTTGATAATTTTTTTTTTGTCTTTATTGGAAAGATTTTCAGCCTTAGGCTGGTTCATCAAACGTTTGATAATTCTTCCGTACATATATTTTGTTCTAGTCATCATACCAAACGTAAAAGGTCCGTCATTAAATTTACTTGTAACGAAGAACAATCAATCACAATAAATGAATTGACTTTACACGGCATTTGTTCATTTTTTTCACTCACAGAGCAAATATATTGAACTCAATTGAATTTGGAAACTGTTTCATTCAATCAAGAATTTAATCAATACAAACGAATGATTGCTAAGCTAAGGTAGTTCCACGTGAACCTTGCGGTTATATCATAGATATAACCCACTCATTTTTTTTACTACCTTTTTTAAAAACAGGGTAAACGAAAGAATTCTTTCATGACTTCGGGAAAACTCCGTAACGTAGTGAGCAACTAAACAATAAACTTAGCGGTGCAGATAGACTGCTGGAACACGTTTTCATACGATAGAAGAGATGCCATCTGGTCCAGGATTCGAAGCTTTCTTGAGATTCAAACAAGCAAATTGTACTCAGCTTCAACTTATGGCAGGATCAGTACAGATAGCAGGTAGGCAACGTACACTGCTGGCAGCTTTAGAAATTTGTTCATTGTGGAGTTTTTCATTAACGAAAACACCGCTGAATTGTTCTCGAAATAGCTCACAAATACTCTTTTTGTTTGATGCGTCCATATTGTTGCGTGTCATTACGGTAGGTAGTCCTGACTCCTTCCTCTGCACATCGACAAATCTCCAGAATTCTTATTCTTGTGGGTTGTTCTTAAGATTACTCTGAATACGATTCAGATGAGCTCCAAATAGCGCTCTGTTCAGTAGTTCATAGTTTTGACGTAGAACCACGTCTTTCAGGAAGGATGCCAAATCAGAAAACAGGTCATTTTTAATGAAATAAAGTTAACATTAATAACTATTCTCACTGTGAACAAATTCTCATTATTTGCATACCAATCGAATCGGAAGATTTGTTTAATATGCTATACAGTACAATTCGCTAATCTCTAAATGGTTTAAATTCATGAAAACTTGAAGAATTTCCTTTTCCCATACATTTGTTCTGCCGATTTGTTTGCTAACCCTACCCGTATTTCGAATGCTTATAACTCGAACATTTCTTAATAGATCAGAAAGATGTTGGCATCAATTGATAGGAAATATTTCTGCGCGTCTATTACAATTAATATAATGTTATTTTTCATGAGATGAACATTTGAATAACTGTAAAATGTCAAGCGTTATCTAAACGCCCTAACTGCCAAGTTTCGATTGACCCGATTTACGGTTTCCCCAACACAGACTTCAAAATCAATGTGCCTGGGGGAATTCCGCTTTGCAAATACAGGCAAGTCGGGGTAAATTTTTGGTGTTGTGTACTTTAGTACTCGCTTGTCGTTGTACAGGCCGGAATATGTTTGGAATGAAACCACAGTTGCGAGTGAGCGAATATCATTCATTCCTAATGCTGATTTCAAACACATATATGCGGTTTCCGAAAGTACCAAAGCGGTGACGAAGTATACCAGCTCCAAATAAAGAGCGTTTTCCGACTGCTGATCCGGAAGTAAACCCTAAAAAGGACCCAAAATCATCTTTAATCTAAAGAGTTTATTGTTTTGTTATCACTCGATATCTCCATCTTGTTCGGCTAAACCTTCCTGTTTGGCGATTGCGTTTGCCACTCGCCACAGCTTTCACAGTTTTTTTTTCCAGATTGTGACATGTTGTACAGTAAATTACACTTAATGCGAATGCCTCAGTGTCGCATTGGAGGCGATTTTAACCTGTAATTGAAAATTTGCGATGACAGTGTCGACTTTCAATGTGGGGTCATAATTTGGACCCCGATTTCTATGTTTACAAAAATGTCCAACTAAATATGTTGCACTACATGTCCGTCCAATTAGCTAAATGTCGAAATAAATGTAAATTACTGCACTTTAAATCTGGAAGCAATTTATGAATTGGTGAAAATTGAATAATTGCGAAAGTCCACAACCATCAATAAGCTCAGAACAACTGACAAATTCACATACTCATCATATCCTGGCAAACAAATTATGAAAAAATCAATTTGTGTTTTATTATTATTTTGGATATTATTTTAGAATGCATTGAACTGTATTTCGTAAACTCTTCTTTGAAAGGTTTAATGGCCCTGATGAGCGCCATGTTTTATGGAATGGTACCAATTTAGAAAACTCAGTACTCGTGGTTTTGAAAAAAACCATTTCGAACGCACTTCATGCCGCCTTGTTCTGGATTTGCCACCAAAGCAGTTTGTATAAAGAACAAATTTTTTTCTTATGCTACCTGCTGCCGTTTTGCGATTGCGTTTGCCACTCGCCACGATGTGGTGTACGGTTTGGATGAGAATGCTCGTTACGGCAGCGGAGCGGGGATTTTTAAGCTGACTGGCTGACTCGAGAATTACGCATGTGTGAAACTGCGACCAATGTTTCGTTCATTTTTTCTTTTTCCTTTCCAATCGTGCTTCATTGTATTTCGTTGCTGCTCTGGTTGCCCGTTTTGGTCGGTACTATTTGAGGAGCACAAAATGGACCAATCAAAAATGGGCACATAGTGTATTTGGACAATGCTTGATATTTCACAATTATTCAATTGTTTATCTCAAGAAAAATGAAATGTTATTTGTTATGATAGATGCGTAGATATATTTCCTATCAATTGATGCAAACTCCTTTGCGAGCTATTGAGAAATGCCCGAGTTATAAGCGTCCTACGTCAAAAAGATGCATACGGGAAATTTTTGTTCTAGTGCGGATATGGAAGAATATCCAGAATTTTGGAATACGCATATACACCGCATTTATTTAGATACAACGTATATTTCATGGAAGTATGCTTCCAAATCCCCGTAGGAAAACTTTACTGCTGCATGTTGTGGAGTTCGATTCCACCTCAAGCGGAATATAGGAGCTAAAGTGTTAATAGTTCGTGATCGATATCTGAGTGGGAATGAGAAATTCTGGTGCGGATTGGCAGCGCTGTTCAATCGTAAATGTAATATATTAATATATTATATACAGGGTTTTCCATTTCGGGCTTCAGAAAGTATACAGCCCAGCGCTGACAACCGTTTGACATAGCTGTCAACCAAAGCGTCATATCGTTAGTTGAATGTCTGCCATTTTTCAATATGGATCGTTTTAGCATCGCACAACGTGTTAATTTTGTTAAATTATACTATACAAATGATGAAAAACCGGCAAATGTTTTTCGAGCATTACGGACGGATTTTGGTCGTCATGGACGGCCTACAGAGCACACAATCGCTAATGTAGTGCGTAAATTCGAACAAACTGGATCCGTAGCGGATATTGTGAAACCTGTGCATCATCGTAATGTGCATTCGGCCGAAAATATTGCTGCTGTTGCTGCCAGTGTTGAGGATGACACGAATGTTTCGATTCCGCGACGTGCTCAGAAATTGGGCTTGTCAAACACATCATTGTGGCGAATTTTTCATTTGGACTTGCACCTACATCCATATAAAGTCCAACTGGTACAAAAATTAGAGCGTGGTGACCATGGAATGCGTCGAGCATACGTCGATTGGGTGAACGAACAACAGCAGCAAAATGCTGAATTTTCGCATCAAATTTTCTTCAGCGATGAGGCACATTTCGAGCTCGTTGGCTATGTGAACACCCAAAATTTCCGTATATGGGGCTCAGAAAATCCACACTTGATTGTTGAGAGGCCATTGCATCCGCCAAAAGTCACTGTTTGGTGCACATTATGGTCTGGTGGAGTCATCGGGCCGTATTTCTTTGAAAATGAGGACGGCGAGACGGTAACTGTGAATGGTGAGCGCTATGGCCGCATGTTAACCGATTTTTTTTGCCACAAATTGAAGATATGGATATGGATGACATGTGGTTTCAGCAGGACGGCGCCACGTGCCACACAACACGACCGAACATGGCCATATTGCGAACGAAATTTGAGGAACGCATAATTTCGTGTTTTGGTGATGCCAATTGGCCGTCCAGATCATGCGATTTGAACCCGCTAGACTTTTTTTTGTGGGGTTATGCGAAAGACCGTGTCTATGCCAACTCTCCGCAAACTCTTGAACATTTGAAAGACAACATTCGTGAAATTATGACCGAGATACCGCACCATATGTGCCGAAAAGTCATCGAAAATTACCTGTTCCGGATCAAGGTGTGCGAGGAAGCCCTAGGTGGACATTTGAATGATGTTGTATTTCACACATAATGGCATAAACCAAACTTTAATTTGAAATAAAAGTTTCATAGAAATTCGAATTCTAAGTGTGTTTTATTTCAATTTCCTTTCGGAATTTAAAGTTGGAAAACCCTGTATATCTAATATGTAAATCTGGTAGCGATATCCATATTATTCTCTATCAGTTTACCAGGCCAGACCTACCAGTTTGAAATTGTTCGAATTTCAAATGAAAATTTTTACTACTGAAGTAGTAACATAAAACAAATTAAAAGTTATTTCAAAAATTTCGATGCGGATTGCATAATATAATTGCGTAGTTCTACGTCGAAAATGCGGTCGTGTCCTAGATACAACCTCTTACAATTTTTTGTTGATTTCAGAGTAACGGGTTTTCTAAAGTACACAACGGAAATTGGAAATTGGAATTTCCTCAATTGGAATTGGAATTGGAATTTCCTCAAAGTAAATCGTTTTTGCCTTTTCAAACGTTTCAAACGATTGGTAGTCCAGGGCGGGTGAGGAGAAATGCAGGCCGTCTTCTTAGGGGCGAATTAATCAATTTTAGCGGCAAATTTCAGATAGCGGCAATATGACCAGGCGGGGCGAAATGGGCCACCGTTCGTTTGGGCTTGTTATTGAACCAATAACACTTATTCGCCAACAATTGTGTTAGAAATACTCTTATTAAGTATCTCCGTGAAAACCGTATTCAAATACAATTGTTGTATAAAGATATTGAGAGAAATATCACACTGACTGATTATCACGAAAAACATATAAAAAACAATCAACAAAATAAGCTCTGTACGCTCCATGCTGAATGTTATTACTCTGCTCTTTGTATCAATTCGTACTGGTATTATTTCTGAACATTTTCACTGATTTATTGCGCTATTTTGCCGTTTCATGTAAAAGAACGGTTCATTTTTATTGAGCGTAAATGTACAGGGCGGAATGGACATACCTGCTTGGGGCATTGTGACCAGGTATTTTTTCAACATAAACTGTAAAAACAGCTGTCAAAATTTGTAAACATAGTTGGAAATAGTTAGATGAGGAATCATGGTACGGAACTATATCAGAACATCCGATTGTAAAAAGTGGTAACAGACCTTGAACGTGGCCAACGATGCAGCGAAGAGAAGTACGACAGCGTGACAAGCATCCTTAGTGCATTGTGTCCCGCGAGAAACACTTAAACGTTATCTACGTTGTGCAGACCCTTTGCTGCTCCATATTTCTCACCCTTTCAATAGTCAAAAGCAATTAACCGGAATAGATTGGCTGGCTGGTTTTCGAAAGTGTCACCCACAAATCTCACTTCGGACATCAGAAGCAACATCCGCTGCTAGGACTAAATGATTCAATCGCGTTGCAGTCGGGAAATTCTACGATTCACTGGAGGATGTACAGCAGAAATACAACACTCCACCAAAAAGGCAATTCAACGTCGATAAAACATCAGGGATTCCAATAACTATCTTTGTTTCCATAGGAGCAGCAAATAAACTAAAAATTATTATCTTTATTCAACAGGGGCAGACCAAAAATTCCAAAAGCCTAGCAATGCGGAGAGAAAGGCAGATGAGCGCAGGGTGCTGAGCAAAGAATAACCATTATAGAATATTCCATAGGACACCTAATGTTGCTACTGTGGGACACAATTCAGTTCCTCTACGGGTGGCGATAAACGGAACCAATGCTATCGATTCACAAATATTCTCTGTTCCTGATTTGAGCAACGGAAAATTGTAGTCCAATCACTTTGATCACATTGTTATTTTTTTGTACAGGCAAACTGAATGGAATCCAATGAAATACACGTAAAAGTTGCAAAACAGAATAAGCTTTCGTTTTATGAACTCGTTACGTTATTCCCCTAAGAAAACATGCTTAAATTATTGAATCAATAAACATGGTCATATTGCCCCGCATGGTGGCTCATTTTGCCCCGTAGTGTTTTCGATCGATGGAAATGGAACATATTTTGAAAAGTGTAATTTTGCCACATAAATCTTTTTCAAATCGTATTCATACAATCTACATCGATCAATCAGGTTTCAAATCGTGAGGTTTTAATATGTAACATAATTCATAGATGTTCCTACATGATTTAGGACGTTTCGTTCTTAGGGGGACCATATTGCCCCTATCTACCCTATATGTTTAGGAGTACGTTGAAAAACATTATCGTTACGTTTTGTATTAACCCACATGTCTTCAAATGTTTTTGCTGTGGAAAACTCATATTACCTCCAAGCCAAACGGAATACAAACTTTTATTCGAATAAAAAATACTCATGTTTTGTCATTTGTCGATTTCATTTGGAATTGCTCTCTAGGCTCACACATCTTCGTTAATTTTTGTTTGTGAAAAATTAACGTTACCTGTTATGGCTCTTGATATTTTATGTATCCTTTCTTTTTTCCAGATATTTCTTCCTTGTAGTTGCAAGCATTATAAATACGAAAATAATCAGTAATATATATGGTATTAGACGAATACGCGTATCATGGCTTCCAAATTAAGTGCAGAGGTTAGACATAATAGTGGTCCTTTAGAAGGTAGTAAATACATTCCAGTTGCCGAGTTTTACCATGGCAGAAGTATTTTCATAACAGGAGGAACGGGATTCATGGGAAAGGTGAGAATAATGATAAAGTTTATATGAAAGTATATGATGGTAAAGTAGCTTTATGGTTTATTTTGGCATACACTTCTAACATGTTGCATTTTTAATGTATAATTTGCCGTTCTTACAGTTCCAATTTTGCACGTCTTATGTTTTATGTTTATACATTGTAAAATATCGATTCCTTCTTTAGATAGTCTTTATAATGCGCGGTACACAAATTCAAATAAATTGCCTTCATGGAGACGTTCGTAAAGGCTATGCATACGTTTTTCGATTGTCGTAGTTTATATTCCGTGAACCAGAAATGTCGAACCTGTCTAATATCAATGAAGATTTTCGATCTTCAATTGTCAAACTGCTAGGTACAGTTGGTACCATATATACCAAAACATAAATTTGCAATATTACTTTCGTACTGTTATCATAAATTGACTAATTGTAATTGGCGTAACATGCGTTCAACAGTGTTACCATTTTACGCATCACATATAAGATGAAGATGTTAAAGTTATGCTTTGATAATTTGATTATAACTTAATATGTATTTTTTACAGGTCCTTATTGAAAAGTTACTCCGTTCATGTCCAGGAATTAAGAATATTTTCGTGTTAATTCGTCCTAAACGCGGACAAGATATAACAACGAGGTTAACTCAAATTTTAGGTGGTCCGGTAAGTAAATTCATATATTAGAAATTCATTGAAATTCAGAAATTCATCATACAGATTCAGAAATTTATCGAAATTTCAAACAGATATTTTTTTTTAAAATAATGCAATTGCACGCCAAATCGACCAAAAACAGCAGATTTTATCATATGGCCAATTTAAATTTAAATTTGTGTATTCAGCGTTCAGTGTGTACTCAAAATCATTGGGGTGGGTTTAGACTAGTGATATATTCATGAAGAAATATGATGAGATTTATAGAAATCGCATCAACCGTTTACACTAGCGTGAACATCTATAATGAATATATTCATATTTTCGATGAATTTATTCACCTGAAGTAGAACTGCATCTAACTTTAGTGATTTCTCACCAGTGAGAAATTCACAAGCGTTTACATATGCTGAATTTATTCAAGTTATATATACCTCGAATACGTGTATCATATTTATTCTCACCCGTTTACACCTATTTTCACGTGAATAAATCCATCTATAGCTATAGATCTCCCTAATGTAAACCCGCCATTAGTCTTTCTTTAAAAAAATCGTGAATTCTCGCGTAACTTTTTTTTTTTTTTTTTTGTCTGTATTATAGTGACTTTCAACACTTTTGGCTGGTTCGTCACTTTTACTTCCATTTTTTCGGAAGAATGTCGGGAGTGAGAATTCAACTCGTGACCTTGAGCGTGAGAGGTATGAATGTTACCACTACGCCAGATCGCCTCCACCGCCTCTCTCGCGTAACTTTTGAAAAGGTCCAATGTAACATTTTCGTCAACTCGAGAAAAACGAAGTTGAAGACCCGAACATTATTCCGCGAATTGTCTTAAAAGTTATCGATCTTTATCGCTCCTTTCACCTCTAGCGATCAAGAATAGCTCTCCAAAACCAATCATAGCTGTTGTTCCGTGATTTGAGTTTAAAGTTGATTCCAAGGAACGAAAATGTTACATTGGACGTTTTGACTGCCCGCGTTTGCACATTGGACATATTACGTTGCACGATAAGAAGTTGAAACTAACTACTAAACAACAATCCAAAAATCAGCATTTCGTTCTAAAGACAGATTATTATTGTTATCACCCGTTGAATTTTCAGTTCAATTCAACGGGTGATAACAATAATAATCTGTCTTTAGATCGATAACAACTACTGTAAGAAGCAAAAACTCAAAACGACCGA
Organism: Toxorhynchites rutilus septentrionalis; assembly: GCF_029784135.1. NCBI lineage: Eukaryota > Metazoa > Arthropoda > Insecta > Diptera > Culicidae > Toxorhynchites > Toxorhynchites rutilus. The sequence goes on along the minus strand of NC_073746.1, from coordinate 201,488,141 downwards.
AGTACGACTTCGTGTTGTTTTGACTGCTTTGTTACTTCGGACGTTTCGGGCATCGGAGGAAAGTGGCGTCCGAAGTAACAGCCGGGTGCTTAAAATTCGAATCTGTACATTGGATACTTTTTGTATCGGCGATAAAAAGATGAAGAAAATAGATACGTGAACGATCGTTTTTGTAATGCATTCAATGATTAAAGACTAATAGCGTGCATCCATTAACTCGATTTGTTTACATTTGTTACATAGGATTTTCAAAAGTTATGCGAGAATTATAATGCCTGATAAAAATATGATGTTCCACAAAGTTCTTGGAAAATCAATGAACTATGAGGAAAAATAATACTTTAAATACACTGTTAGAAATGTTAATCAAAAAATTAATTTAATACTAAAAACTTTTGTATCTCAACACCCTCCTTCGATTGTTTTTTTTTTGTATATTTTTATCGAAAATCCCTTCTAGTTTAACAAAGTTTGACGTTTAGTGGTACTGTGTCGGACTCACAAAAATAGAGATATAAATTTTAAAAAATTCCAATACTTTGTGAAATCGTAACAATTTAAGAAAAGAAAATATAATCTACATGCGATTCTACATGAAAAACTATATTTAACGTTTTATCCTAAGGCCAACCGTTCACGAAATATAATCAATTTCTTATAATGAAAATAATGTTAGTAAAATGTTGGAACCTCAGTCGTAGTTTCCAGCAGAAGTAGGGTAAATAATTTTGGTTTGTGCTTTTTAGGGTGTTTGGATGTATTAGTGATCTGTTGAGCAGGCAAAAGAGATCGCTGCATAGGATTTATATGGATCGACAAGATTGAGATTTGTTTAAATAATTATTTTAGCGAAATAGTTATAGAAATTACGCGCTACACTATATTAATAACATGCGAATATCGCAAAATCCATATATGATCCATATCAATGGAAGCAGATTCATTATTCAAAAAGTTTCACAGAAACAATGCAAATTGCACATTACGATTGTATAGCCGGATTAGGTGAAGTGGGCTCCCATTTAAGCTCTGTGCTTTTTGCCCTGAAATGCTGGTCTCGTGATGAAGTAAACTATAATGAATATTCGTGTGCAGATATCCTTAATTGGTGGTTAGTTTCTCCAAAAAAGCAGATGATTATGTTGAAACTATGAACATATTCAGCCAGAAAGATCAACTAACCCTCAGATATGATTTCCGAGTACCTGAATGATCGGAAACGAAGACAATCCATCAATTGGCTCATTCATGGAAAATACAAGGAAGCATTCGAACGTGAGCTCGAGCCTCTGTGTCTTGAATCTAGGTCCGAACATGCTGATAATCCTTTCCTGTTATTTTTTCGATTCAAATCTAGTGGGAAAGTTGCTCAATGAACATCTCGAAATAGGTGCTAGTAAGTTAAGCAATATGCGTCACACAAAAGCTTTAGTTCCGTAAATAGTTCGCCTAACTGTTTCACAAAGTTTATGTTAGCTCTATGAAATATTTCGCGCTAATAGAAAGATCGCAACTATATTTAAATCATCTACAAGAACGTCGATTGATAATGAATTCACTTCTGCTGCATAGAAGCTACGAATGTAAATAAATGATGTTTGCCCAACAGATGCTCTGCATGTATGGCCGTGGACATAGTAAACGCGGTCCGGTGCGATGCGGTGCGGAGCGATGAATTTGAGCTCATCGCGTGCTATGACATACTGATCGCTTTGGATCGCGCGTTTTTTGATGTTTCATTCCACTCCATTCCGCATGTAAACAACCCAGCACAAGGATGCCAGATATGATAACATGTCTTCATTTTGTAAACAGTTGAATTGTGAGATCGTTTTTATTTGTGAACATGGTAAATGGAAAGCCCTTAACGTACCGTTTTCATTATATGCATTATGCAAATTAGAATAAAGTTATATAATTCATAATAATTTAACAACTCAATCTTTATTTCCATTCGATGAGTTCGATTAGGAAGATGTTTATGAAAATCGTCTGGCAACCACCACTTGCGTTCACTCGCGGCAAAACTCTCCACGCACAGTTTCGCCGCATTGAAATCGCGTTCGCATCGCGTTTACTATGTCAGGTCCGGGCGGTTTGCATTTGATTTCCACAGTCGTAATCAAACGAGCTTTCCCGCAATCGATCCCGCGCTCGCGCCCTCACCGCATCGTGTTCACTATGTCCTCGGTCTATGTGTAGCAAGAGCCCTATTGAACTGACAGGAGCCAACATATGGAGTATCCCACTGACATTTTCCCTTTGTTTTCACATGAATTGGGTATCCCACTGACAGTTCTGTTTGAGATTTGTCTAACGATCCTAGCATCAATCATAGCACCCGGCTGGATGCAGGAGAGAAAAGAGCTGAATAATTGCAGAGAGTGTGTGAGTTGTAACATTCAAATGAACTGACCACCTCTCGTCCTTCGTGTTATGACATCAGTACAGTTTCATTTGCTCCCCGTGTTTTCAACTGTTATATTCGCGTTGACGGCGTTGAGCTTTGTTTACCAGTTTAGGGGGCGCCAAAGATAATAATTGACTTTAAGGCAGAATGAACACGTTTTAAAAATTAAAATTATGAATGAAGATTAACTTTTGTGTATCAAATTAGTATTCTATTTAAATGAAAAACACGTTCAAATTCTAACATTTTAAAACTGGCTTCGTGTCTTCTAATCTGATAGAGGTTACATTGTCGAGTTTGGGACCCAAATTGAAAGTCGCCACCAGACGTCGACACTAACAACTGAGCTGAAGGGCTGCTTATAACGAACAGCTCTTTTAGATGAGCTGATCTGAGCTGTTCATCATGATGAGCTGGGTTGCACACCTCTATTGTGGACAAACCAACATCACCGCATTAGCCATTGGGGTCATCGAGAAGCATTAATTATATGTTTTAGAGGTATAAATGTGTCCCAAATGATGTGCAAGCATGATGTTCACAATATTTGAAAGTGTTATAATACAAAAAAGGTCTGAATACGTACAAAGTTCACCTGGCGGTTAATTAAAAGTTAGAAGGTCGATTTTATAAACCTTCCAAACATGTGAATCTCGAAGCGAACTCGAAACGAGCGAAACGAATAAGGCAGTAGTAGAGTTTCGAGCAAAGTTTGACATTAAGTAATACTGTGTTCGAGCATTTTTGTAACTCGAAACGAGAACAAATGTCTCGACAAGAAATGGTTGATGGGAAAATGCTAGTAAAACGTTGGTTTTAACACTAAACCTTACATCAAAGAAATTTTCAATTGCATTTCCTTTGGTTTTGACTTCTATTTGTACAAGTTTCTTCTTTTATTTCAGCACAAGAAATACAATAAGGATCACATTTGCAGTGCATTTTTTCTTTTTCCGTGGGCCTTAGAATAGGTATATGAGTACCATCAATACACCGGGTATCTTGAATTTGTCGAAGAAATATTGCTTTGTTCATTAAACGTTATTGTATCCAATTCGATCCATTTTTCGCAAAAGCTTCTCTCCAGAAGTGGCATCATTTCATTGAACACTGATGAAATTCTTGGTTGAGCCATACAAATTTTAAAAAAATCTCCTTTATTACATTAATTTGGTACGACCAGAAGATTCAAAACGGCCGCTAATTTCAAAGCTGTAGGAGTAGCTTCTGAGAGTTGTTTGGAACACGGTTGTATCCGAAATGTTTTTAAATGCTTCTCGACTGAGTCTGATATACTGCAGAAACCTTGAAACAAAAGAATAATTATTATCATTCATATCGGAAACGTATATAAGACAAACTCACTCATTTTCACCAAGCGAAAGAGACGGTTGTCGGACGGATGGTTGTTTTTCATATATAAAAGTTTTTAATATTAAATTCAATTTTCGAGTAAGATATTTTGTGTATTTAAAGTGTTATGTTTCCTCAACAGTTAATTGATTTTCCAACAACTTTGCCAAATATCATATTTTAATCAGACATTTGGATTTTGAGTTACGATTATTGAATGAAAGATCAATGATTTTGAATATGCCCTTTTCAAAAATCAGTCATCATTTAAATTCATCATATGATAATGAAAATTGTGATTTTAGAGGGTCGGATCAGCGGTCAGTTGATTCGGCGTGGAATTGTTCGAAAGCAAGAACGACTAAGAAGCACAAACAAATTTAACCCTCGTCATCTTGTTACAGCTTTTCGATAGAATCCGCAATGACAATGCAGACAATTTGAAAAAAGTAGTTCCAATTAATGGTGATATAACATTGCATGAACTTGGAATCTCAGAGATGGATCAGGTGAGTTCTTTTCAGCATAAATTTCGTACCTGTAATGATATCCTACGATTATCTTTCCAGTTAACAATTTGTCAGGAAGTTTCCATAGTTTTCCATTCCGCTGCAACAGTAAAATTTGATGAAAAAATCAAGCAGTCAGTTACCATCAACATGGTTGGAACGAAACAATTGCTGGATCTTTGTCACCGAATGTTATTCTTGGATGTAAGTTGTCGATAACAATTGTTGTGTATCATTGAATACACTTGCGCATATTTACAGCGTAATGTTAAAACGTTTCTAGAGACGTTTGTATACGTTCGGTTTATCTATCTATTCAAATTGAAAATAGGAAAAGTATGTTTGGAAAGAAAATTGACAATCGGGAGATTTCAGGGGATTCAAACTAGAAAAAAATTGAATCCTACTCGATTATTATAGAAGCCGATTAGATGAATTGTAGCTATTGTAGTAGTGGGAATGTTAATAATACAAAAATGTATATTTAACTATCATCTATAACAGGGGTGGCCAAACATTTGGGCTTTACGGGCGACTAATTGATCAAATGATAGGCTGCGGTCTACCAACGTTGACTGCATCAAAGAATCATTAGAAAATGAATGTACTGCTGTACAATAAAACAAAGTTGAGCCTGTACGCGCTATTCATAACTCGTATACGCATGCAAAATGTCACAGACAGTGCGTGTCTCTGTAATTTAGCTATTGTGTATTTATTTGTTGTTGCGTTATTTGTATTTATTTAAAGGAAAGGAAGTTATAATCAAATGAAAAAACTCCACACAATACTTTTTCTTCAACTTCATTCAGTTACAATTGTCAATTGTCCTGTGTGTACGAGTGTCGTCTATAGACGACATCCGCGCGACGAGCTGTCTGTACGAGCGTCGTCTTTACACGACATGAAATTCATGCTGCTCTTCGATCACACCAGCGCGATGTGCATACTTTCGGCGCAGTGCTCCGTACAGGGGTAGCACTTCGGCGGAGCACACTGCTGTAATGAAATGTCTGTTTGGCAATACACCGTGTTTTTTATAAACAGTAAACTATTGTTTAATGAAATGTGAAAAAGTTCCCCTCACTTGAATCAATCAAGCTTGATAACGGGTTTAAAAATTGATGGTGGGCAGTTATGTCTAAAATATTAACATGGGAGCTTGAGCTTAATGTTGGTTTTGGAAATTCTGAAACAATCAATATTTTTTGTGTTTTTCCGAAATATTATGTATAAATACATCGTTTTATGAAGAAAAATGGAAATTGTCTAAAAGTACCATGGGACAACTATAACTATTTTTTTATCCCTTTTGTTTATTTTAGGCTCATTAGCATTTTAGCTGTAACAGAGCCGAATTTTAATCGTGTACATGTCACATATTTATCATATCTATAATTAGCACATTACACAGTTGCCATTTTTCGGCGTTAGAATATTCCCTTCTATACCATTGCAAATGGTACATATTTACACAGTAGCCATTTAGGCGAAATAGTTTTCTATTTGTTCTTCCATTATCCCCAGTTAAGACTGGACAGCGGAGACAGTCGTTGATGCATTGTTGAGTTATTTATAGAACAGCAGCCCGATATTTCTGCAGAGCAGAGCAGTTGTATGGATGAATCGATCTTATTTCGACCGTGGATCGATCTCCATCGCTGATGATTGTTGCGTGGACGTAGTTATTCTGTAACAATACAAAGATGGTCAATGGGGGCCCTGAGTTTTGAACTCACGATCGATAACTATAACTATTACACTATAACTATTACACTGAGCAAATTTTCGTATTTTGTAAATCGATAGAATCTTATCGAATCGAGTTCTTTCTCGAACATCGGCGAATTGCATATTTTGAAACTTTGCCGAAATGTTTGCGAAATTCCCGACAAACATCACTAAGGGTGGGTTTAGACTAGGGATATATTCATGTGAAGAAATATGATGAGATTTATAGAAATCGCATCAACCGTTTACACTAGCGTGAACTTTTATAATGAATATATTCATATTTTCGGTGAATTTATTCACCTGAAGTAGAACTGCATCCAACTTTAGTGATTTCTCACCAGTGAGAAATTCACAAGCGTTTACATATACCTCGAATAAGTGTATCATATTTATTCTCACCCGTTTACACCTATTTTCACGTGAATAAATCCATCTATAGCTATAGATCTCCCTAATGTAAACCCGCCATAAGAATTATGCCGACAGCTTTCACCCGACTGTATCTATAACAGCAAAATAGAGCTAACGTTAAAGTCTGTTCAACGAGATTTACAAAATAAGACTCAATATTTAATTTTAGAAATTTCTAATTTTCTCATTTTTCACTGTTGTTCTATTCCTGACTATATTTCTTGAAAGAAATCTGCACAATTTATTCACATTTACTTATAATAGTTTTAATATTAAAATAACAAAACTTCATTAAAACTCGCATTCGCACTCGCAAATTTAGTTTTTATTTATTTTCGATACCTTAAACCGGATGTTTCCAGCATTTTCAATTGGTCATTTAACAAATGATATGCATGGAAAAAACATTGTTGAAATTGTTCCTAGTGACAATTTTTTGCTTTATTACAAGGTATGGTCGAACTGATTGTGTTAATATTAGATAATTAACTATCTGAAAGAAAATATTGAAACGGAAACATTAATGAAGAATTATCTACTCTTAGGCGGCTCGCACACCGGAGCAATAAACAACTAGCAACTATCAAAATGCAATAAGCAATACTATCGCCAATGCATTTTTCCATTTGATTTTTGGTGATCTCGCACACCGACGCAATACGATATCGCTATCGTCTTTACAAAGCAACACATATCGCTAGCAACACGACGTGTTGGTTGAAGAGCAACTTATCGCTCATAATTTGACAAGTTTCGTACGTTAAGTAGATTGTTTGTATAATGTCAGGCGTTATTATTGTTCTGGTATGCGAAGAACAACAAAATATGTTGCTTGTTGCATATTGCGTATTGCAGCTTGCTAGTTGCTAGTTGCTCCGGTGTGCGAGCCGTCTCACAATTAATATGTTTTATTGAGAGTAGCATAAACAGCTTATAAAATTAGCTTATAAATCACGGCAAATGGTGGGGGGATATTTAATCCATTGCGTTTGGAGGTGACACTATTCCTAGACCAGTTGGCGGGCGCCTAGGAATACCGGTAGACCGCGGGCGACCGGTAGACCGTGGACTACCGTTTGGCCATCCCCGATCTATAACATAGAAAGCACTACAGCAAGATGTACATTGATGTACAGTACATTGGATTCGTTATATACCCGATTTTTTTCCGTTATTTTCTTTTACCTTTTACGATGTTTTTACGTGGTTCTCTCGAAATTATGCAATTTCCTTGAAATATCGCAATCTGCTTATCGTCGCCTCGTTGGGAAGAGAATTTGCGTGATTTGTTTAAGCAATTTTTTCTTGCACACTCACATCAATCGCGTAAAAAAATAGAATTCAGTGTACTTTGTATTGTATTTGAGGAGCCCCAGAAGAATTGGTACTGGAACAATATTCTGTATTCGTTGTTAGCAACAAAATGAAAAAAAAATTCAATATGATCGGACTGGACCTGGACCATTTTTGGAATGGATTGCTATCGGGTAGTAATTCAACGAAGCTTTATAACATCGTGAAAATGATCTGCTATCTCTCGTAGAGACGAATGAACTGAAAAGTTTAAAACCTCTATAATTCATCACGTTCGTTCGTTCTGCTATCTCTCGCATGAAAACGCCAACGTTGAGATGGGTTTGATCACATGCGTGAAGAATCGATTATGGCAAGGCGACATGTTTATGATGCTGTGTTTAACGCGGTTTTTTCAATAATAAACTTTGAAGATTCTTGAATGTAGGGTTTCTACTTTCTTTCCCTGTTTTCATTTTGATCCATTCTAATAGTTTGTTATTTTCAGGCCTTGGTGCATGTTTCCACTGCGTATTGCAATTGTGATAGGAAAGACGTGTGTGAGATTATTTATCCACCCCCATATAACCCAGAGGAAATAATTCAACTAGTAAAGTGGTTCCCAGAGGACATGTTAGAGAAGGTAAGCGTATCTGCGATTTAAATGCATTTTCGACGACTATATCCGTCATGAGTGGAATGTATTACTACTTGTTAAAGAAATGAAGGTCAAAGGTAGTTGTCGTTAACGATGTTAAATACAAAAAGGAAAAAAAAGAAAACCAATTCTTCTGTGCACCGTTTAATATGGAGAGCCAAAAAAAGCATTTGCGGCATGCTTCATTGCTTTAAAAAGGCAATAGTACAAAGCCCACTGCGGATACCGACATTATCAAGACTGTGCATGAGACAGCGGATGTCACTAATATTACCAAGACTACGGTACATAAGCATTTAATCGAGATGAGATATGCGAATCGATATGGAGTTTTTAGTTCCAAACCTGTTGACCATATAGAGGCGAATGAACTGCAAAGTTTAAAGCCTCTTAAATACAAAGAACTGAACAGAACACCTATTGACGGAGACCGGCCTTATGAACCGCACCTCTATGTGCGATTTGTTTCTCCAGTGATATGAAAGGTATCCTTTCTTGTCACTGAAGACGAGATATGCATTTTATACCGAAATGTATATTGAAATTTATATACACCCAGGTTTTTTTACGCGGATTTTCGAATTAACGCGGTTTTTTTTACGCGGATTTTCCAATTAACGCGGTTTTTTTTACGCGGATTTTCCAATTAACGCGGTTTTTTTAACGCGGTCACCGCGTAAAAAAAACTGAGCAATATCAAATCTGTTCCTCATGCTTCCTGAGACCATATGATGGAACTTAGTGCTATTGACGGATATTAATGCCGCACCTATTTGCCAGGTTCGATGCATCTGTAGCGAACACAGATTCAATTTGCCCGCGTTGTTCACCACCGCCTATGCCAGTTTCGATGGGAACGACCACGTCAAGTCGGAGGACAGATTTTGCAACGCAAATGCCTGACAGAACAGAAAGAATTAGACCAGAAGCAGTTAGAGTTGGAACAGAGGCAATTAGCGCTGCAGAGAAAGCATTTCCAGGAGAAATACAAGCTGGGTCGCTAGCTGATGAATCTGCAAGTGCAAGAAGAAGTATCTCGAGATAGCATAAAGCTTGTGCAAGAATGGGTTGATGAGCACACCACTGCGAAGCAGAAATCCTCCGTACGACCTTCGTGTGCAACGAAGTTTCATCTAACCCCACATAACGGCTGGGGGAAGAAAGATTCATGTACATGTATTTAAGTCCGCTCGTCGAGAGCCACACACAATGAAATTCATGCATAGCATCAATCCCATTTAGGAATGAAATAAGCGCGATTTTTGCGCGTAAACCTGAGCAACATCACTTTTCTCTCTCAGTTCATATCTCTCCCTTTCAAGCTCCCTCAGAGCGTATGCCGCACCCCATCACGATTCTCAAGAGGATTTTTATGTGACCTTTTTTTCTTTACGGGGAGTTTCCAATTAACGCAGATTTTCCAATTAACACGGTTTTTTTACGCGGATTTTCCAATTAACGCGGTTTTTTACGCGGATATATATATATATATATATATATATATATATATATATATATATATATATATATATATATATATATATATATATATATATATATATATATATATATATATATATAAATGGATTTCTGTCTGTTTGTCTGCTGTCTGTCTTTTTTTTTTTGGTGAAGAAGGTGGAGATCTTCATAGACACCCAGTCGCCATGTTGACTGGGTAGTGCGAGATTCTTACTCACTGAAACCACCTCCTATGCGCCGTGCCTTTTCCCCCCCAGGACCACCCATCCATATTACTTCAGGGGGAGGCAGTGCTCACGCACTAATTTCATTGGGCCATTCTCTGGTCTTCTCTCCATTTACGTTGAAGCTCTGACATTATCAGCGTAATCGCTTTTGTTACTGCATTCCACGCACTCTCGTCGCGGCAAATTTTTTGTGACACATTACTCTCGTTGATTTCGACGCCAGATGCGAGCATTTCAGAGCGTTCTTGGACGAATCGAGGACATTCGAACACTACGTGGTACGGAGTTTCCACTATGAGTGCACACTGGGGGCAGTGGGGTGAATTCGCATGTCCGAATCTGTGGAGATATTCCCTGAAGCAACCATCCCCTGACAGGAACTGCGTCAGCTGGAAGCTCGTTTCTCCGTGATTTCTGGTAATCCACTTGGCTATGTCTGGAATCAGCCTGTGGGTCCATCTTCCTTTTGAGGTGTTGTTCCACTCTTGCTGCCACTTCCCCAACGAGTCACTTCTTGCTCGTTTTCGAGCATCTCTGGTTTTCCGTCCAGTTGAAGCACGTTCTTTATAGCACGCGTTGTCTTCCACCAGAACAATATCGATGGGAATCATTCCCGCTATGACATATACAGCTTCCATGGATATGGTTCTATATGCACTCGCTACTCTCATCGCCATAGCTCTGTAGGTTCTGTTCAGTAGCGTTCTGTTTTGTTTATTGTTGATCGCTGCCACCCAGGCTGGACCAGCATATCTGAGTATCGATGTGGATACGCTAGCCAGAAGTCTCCTTTTACTGCTACTATTCCAATCATTATTCGGCATGATTCTGGCTATCGCCGTTATGGCCTTTGCCGTCTTCTTGCAGACATAGTTGACATGACTCCTGAAGTTAAGTCGGTCGTCTATGATCACACCCAAGTATTTAAGCTCCCGTTTGGAGGCAATGGTATGGTCCCCCACGGTGATTTCCGCTCTTTGTACAGCCCTGCAGTTGCTGACTAGTATAATTTCCGTCTTGTGATATCGTTTTTATCGCCTAGCCAGCATTTCCACCTTCTCCAGTGTCTCGCCCGTTATTGTTAGAGAGATATCATCTGCGAACCCGATGATGTTGACGCCTTTCGGCAATTTTAGCTTTAACACTTCATCGTACATTCCGTTCCAAATAGTTGGGCCCAGGATGGAGCTCTGGGGGACACCTGCAGTTATACTGAACGCTTTTTCTCCCTTTCCTGCGTTGTAGAGCAGGATTCTGTTCTCAAAGTAATTCTTCAGGATCGCGCACAGGTAGTTCGGTACCAACATCCTGTGTAACGCCTTTGCAATGGCTTCCCAGCCGGGACTTTTGCTTTTTACGTCCACTGTTACTACGGCGCAGAACCGGTCGCCACGTCTTTTTTGTTTCAGGGCTTTCTCGGCTATTTCGACGACGCACAGAATAGCATCCACAGTCGATCTACCCTTCCGAAACTCGAACTGCGACGTTGAGAGTCCATGTTCGCTCTCTGTACACTTCGTCAGCCTGTTTAGTATTATTCTCTACAGCAGCAGTGTATCCAGAAGACAAATCCTCTCCTGGTGTTTTCCCCGGCTTTGGCAGTAGTATGAGTTTCTGCCTCTTCCATATATCGGGCCCAGGATGTTTCGCTTGTATGGCCGATTTTAACGCCACATAGTGGATTCCGTCAGGGCCTGGGGATTTATTTCTCATCAATCTTTTTGCTGCAGCTAATGGTTCTTCCGTGGTCAGTATCTCGACTACTTCTCTTTATTGGCTGTATGGCGGACGTGGCCAACTCGTCGGTTCATGCTGCGGGAAGAGCCCCTCAATAATGCTATTTATCCTTTCCGGGTACTGTTCGGTGAGGGTCGATGGGTCTTTGATTTTGCCACCACAACTCTATACGTGTTACCCCAAAGGTTTGCATCAACGTCATGGCAGAGTTCTTTAAAACATCGTCTGGACAACAGAAATTGTCATATTTAAGCATAAGAAATAAACAAATAACTCTTTTGAAAGAAATTGACGTTAAATATACTTTATTCTAAGCATTCAACATTGTATGAATGTATCTTGTTGAAATTCTAACTGATTGTGTTGTAACAAAATAGAAACAGGGTGGTCTTATAGAAATTGGACATAGTGTATATTAGGGTGCCAATGAAAATGGTTATTTCTAATTTCAAAAAGTTACTTCATAAAAAATGTTCACCACCTCGAAAAAACAACCCTATGTCAAATATTAGCTCAATCGGACTGACGCAAAGCGGTCAAAGTTTGAGTTTTATGAAAATCAAAAAATCACCCAAGGGGGGAAATCGGGGTTTTCGAAAAAAAAAATTTGATGCCAGATGCCTTAAAATTGCATGAAACGTCGAGATCTAGTGTCATCTAAAAAAAATCTTTTGTCAAAAATCGACACTCTGAGACATAGATTTTTTTTCGGAATACGAAACGAAACGTATGGTTTTGGGTACCAATAAAAATAGTTATGTCGATTTTTCATTCGGAACTTGCTGCGAAATGTTGATTTGCACGATATTATACCCTTTGCAAAAAAATTAGCTCATTCGAACTTCATTTATTAGTTTTGGAGGCGTTGAAATTTGAGTTTTTTGAAAACCGAAAATCGATTTTTTACAATTTTTTTTTCGAGATGACACTAGATCTAGACGTTTCATTGAGACATTTGTCATCAAAATTGGGTGATTTTTCGATTTTCGAAAAATTCAAATTTTGACCGCTTTGCGCCACTCTCCACTTTCGTTCGCAATATGGCCATGTTCGTTCGTTTTGTGTGGCACGTGGCGCCGTCCTGCTGAAACCACATGTCATCCATATCCATATCTTCAATTTGTGGCAAAAAAAAAATCGGTTAACATGCGGCCATAGCGCTCACCATTCACAATTACCGTCTCGCCGTCCTCATTTTCAAAGAAATACGGCCCGATGACTCCACCAGACCATAATGCGCACCAAACAATGACTTTTGTCGGATGCAATGGTCTCTCAACAATCACGTGTGGATTTTCTGAGCCCCATATACGGAAATTTTGGGTGTTCACATAGCCACTGAGCTCGAAATGTGCCTCATCGCTGAAGAAAATTTGATGCGAAAATTCAGCATTTTGCTGCTGTTGTTCGTTCACCCAATCGACGTATGCCCGACGCATTCCATGGTCACCACGCTCTAATTTTTGTACCAGTTGAACTTTATATAGATGTAGGTGCAAGTCCAAATGAAAAATTCGCCACAATGATGTGTTTGACAAGCCCAATTGCTGAGCACGTCGTGGAATCGAAACATTCGGGTCATCCTCCACACTGGTAGCAACAGCAGCAATATTTTCGGCTGAACGCACATTACGATAATGCACAGGTTTCACAATATCCGCTACGGATCCAGTTTGTTCGAATTTACGCACTACATTAGCGATTGTGTGCTCTGTAGGATGTCCATGACGACCAAAATCCGTCCGTAATGCTCGAAAAACATTTGCCGGTTTTTCATCATTTGTATAGTATAATTTAACAAAACTAACACGTTTTTTTTTCCAAAATATATATTTTTATCAAGGCTCATATGGCGTTAGCCTGACGGGGCCGGAGTTCAATATTTTGACAGTTTTTCTTATTATCTATGTTAGTAATATGTAACCGATTACTCGCGGTCGGCTCGAGGTTAGTGTGCTATTCATTATAAAATATTAGTAGGCTTTGAGATGAATTGTAAAAAAGAAAGGCAGAATAAAGATAGTTCCGGAAGTGTAAGACGTGTTCAGTGATTGGGAAACCAAATCTCCGAATATTATACCTTATCCGAATCGGGATTACCACATCTGGCGACGAGGAGCGGAAACGTACTCTTCGCACTTTAAAGGTAAGAGCGAGCACATATTAAAAGACGAAGTGACAGTTTCTAAGATTCTGTTAAAAATTTGTGGTAACAGAAAATAGGCAACAGCCGCTGCAATAAGCAGAAAAAGGTTATTTCCGCTGCTGTAGAGCAGGGACAGGCGTCGAGCCGCTGCTTGAAATCAAGGCATTAGCCGCTGCGTAAAGGCAGAAAAAAGGCGTGTTAGCCGCTGCATGTGAGCAGAAAAGAACAGAATCCGTTGCACGTGAGCAAGGAAAGGCGTGAAGCCGCTACCTGAAGTAGAAATAAGCTCAAGCCGTCGATTTGAATTGGAACGGAAAGGTAAAAAAACCGTTGAGGTTGTTTTTGCGTTGCTATGGTCACATAATGAACATAAAAAAAACCCCCGTCGTATGCCACACCACCAACGAAGAAATTACGCACCACAGCAGAGAAAATTAACAACAACGCAATTCTCGCTCGCTATAAAAGCGAGGTGCACTGCCCGAAAATCATCACCTTTACACCGGCCACCGCGACGACAACATCACAGAAAAGCAGCAACACCAAACGAAGAAGCAGCCGAACACCGAAGAAACAAGAGTTGAAGAGATAGAAAGAAATATACGTATTAGAGTAAAAGTTTTCTACCATCTTTCTTCTCTGCAATCATTCCGGAAGAGTATTTAGCCTTTCTCAAGGCTTCCGATCCAGCGAATCAACCCGCATCCGAACACGATCCCCGACGAGAGCTCCACCCGTTCAGCCAATTGGTCCCGAGCTCAGAAGTTCCCGAAAATACAGTCCACCGCAACCTAGTCTTTGTTCCCAGACTGAACATGGTCCTGACGAACCGGATTTGGAACTTCTGAGTGCCCTTCCCGAGGACGTGTGGAGATTTTTCCGATAGATTACAACGAAAACAAAACAGTGCGCGAAAGAAGCTGTGTGCAAAAAGCTTCTCGGAAGAAAAAGTGCAAATTCAATGTGCCGATGAGTCGATAACGAAGCAAAAATAACCCTACGCAGCGAACAGCAAAACAACATCAGCAATATCAGTGCAGTAACATCCTCCCGGCGATGAATTATCCCCTCGCTGTGCAATAAAACGAAAGTAGCACGAAGTACAGTCAACAAGTGACATCCAAGTTTTTCGCTTCCGTCCTAACGGAAGCGAAAAACCCCCGTCGTATGCCACACCACCAACGAAGAAATTACGCACCACAGCAGAGAAAATTAACAACAACGCAATTCTCGCTCGCTATAAAAGCGAGGTGCACTGCCCGAAAATCATCACCTTTACACCGACCACCGCGACGACAATATCACAGAAAAGCAGCAACACCAAACGAAGAAGCAGCCGAACACCGAAGAAACAAGAGTTGTAGAGATAGAAAGAAATATACGTATTAGAGTAAAAGTTTTCTACCATCTTTCTTCTCTGCAATCATTCCGGAAGAGTATTTAGCCTTTCTCAAGGCTTCCGATCCAGCGAATCAACCCGCATCCGAACACGATCCCCGACGAGAGCTCCACCCGTTCAGCCAATTGGTCCCGAGCTTAGAAGTTCCCGAAAATACAGTCCACCGCAACCTAGTCTTTGTTCCCAGACTGAACAGTATCCGAGGAGAGCGTGCTATTAGCTTAGCATAAAATCAACGGCCCTTTTCAGGGTTCCAAATTTGATGGATAAGAGTTCAGAAAAGTTTTTTGCAGGCCGAACTGAAGAAGCATTTAACGAAAATCGTTGTCGATGATAATTCGATACCGATAAGTGCCATGGATATGGATTTGATAATGAAGAATATGAAATATATAACATGATGTAGTGAATATATCCCCATATCAAAGAAATCACTTTGATGAGACTGTTTGCCGTTTGTTATTTTTAATTGTTGGGACGAGGGGATTATTTTTGCTGAGTAAATTCCAAGAAAAAATCCATCCCTTCTTTAAGCGTGATTCATTCTGCTTCGGATCATTTCATACAAAAGATAAAGTGTCCAAGAGTTATATGATTGCTATCTATTGACTTGAAAAATTGTTTCAATAGCTTAATAATAGCTTCGAAAACAGGTTATTGAAATCATTCGTATCCGTATGTAGCGCGCCCTCTTGGAAACCCATTAATCTTATTGGAATGTGAGATGGGGAAGCTCATACTCACGTTTATGCATTATGCTGTACTCTTCCAATTAATTTCGTTTTGCAGGCCGAACTGAAAAATTTTCAGTCGAGTTAACTCTCTTTTACAGTAATGTTTTTGAATCCGGACGCTTTTTAATCCGGACACTTTGCATTACATTCAATATCATATCACAGCCATAACATTTTTTTCATGTTGAATTTATGCGATTAATAGTTACTAATATAGTTACTGATAGTTACTTGATAGTTACTAATCAATCGTATTAATTCAACATGCATAAAATGTTGTGGCTGCGGTATGATATTAAATGTAACGCAAAGTGTCCGGATTCAAATAAATTACTGTATACTTACTTCGATGTTATTCGTTTCTCTCTCAGGCTAAGCTACGAAAATAATAAAGAGGGTGGGGTTTACATTTTATACTTTTATGGTTTATAATATGATGCTTCCTTTGCTTTCGTTCATTTCTTACTCTACTCTCGCACCGTGAGGACTCGTTTGTGTGGGACCAAGCACACAGCTCGTTAGTCTTTCGGTGGTAAGGCACCACGAAAGCAGCTCGGATAAGTGCACCAGCCGCGAAGAGTGTGACCACATCGCTATCGACCGGGAACTTTGCGTGAAATTCGTCGCTATCAGAAGTCGACCGAATTGCTGATCCGCCATCTACCTTTGCAGCATTTGATTCGTGGAATTGCTCAGGACTTCAAAACCGATTTGTGCTTTCAAAGTTCCGCGGTTATGACGCTGCAGGAGGCCTATTCGAAGATACCAATCTGTGTGCTATCCATGCAAAACGCGTCACATCATGCCCAAGGACATCCAGCTGGCCCATCGTATCCGTGGAGAGCGTGCTATATTAGCTTAGCATATAATCAACGGCCCTTTTCAGGGCTCCAAATTTGATGGATAAGAGTTCAGAAAAGTTTTTTGCAGGCCGAACTGAAATGAGCATTTAGCGAAAATCGTGGTGTCAATGATAATTCGATACCGATAGGAGCCATGGATATGGATTTGATAATGAAGAATATGAAATACATGACATTATGTAGTGAATATTTCCCCATATCGAAGAAATCACTTTGATGAAACTGCATTATAAAATCATTTGTGTACGAATGCCGCAATCGATAGGCGACTCTAATTTGCGCTGGGTTATTTCCTCGGAGGACTCGATTCCTCCTTTGAGCAATAATAATCTCTTTCTGGCAAAACGAAGTGGTATGAATCACATTATTCGAAAGATAAAATGAAGATGTTTTCTGCCAATTTTCTTCAACCTCCAAACATCTCTTTCTCCCGTTTGTCGTTTTTGCGTTCGCTAATCCTTTCTCACAACACACATTTCTCACTTGAGAAATTGTTGAGTAAACATCGTTTGCCAGTGCGCGTAGAGCGGGAATTCCTTAAGATTCATTGCACCTCTAATAAATTGCCGAAAGACGTGGTCTTACATTGATCACACTTGATCAAGGAAACCATTTGTCATGACAATTGTCATGCGTAAATGCGAAAACAGAATAGAAACATACGGTATGAGGCATGATGTCGACGCCAACCTCTCTCAGTTTCTATTCTGTTTTCGCATTTTCGCATGACAATTGTCATGACAAATGGTTTGCTTGCACTTGATTGAAAAATCCAAAACGAAATGTATTTGGTCGCAGCATTATATGAGTAGGAAGCAAATAATTACTCAAAAATTACATGATTGTGGCGATGTGAAAATTTTTCCGTTTTTCATGTTATGCATCCAACATTGGATACGAAAATTATCTACTGATGGGGAAAAATAATAGAAGCTTTCCTGTCAATTGCGATTGATTGAAAAATCACAAAACCAAATGTATTTGGTTGCAGTGTTGTATGGATAGAAAACATTAAAATAAACTCTTTCGCATGAATGTATTTTTCAATTCCCAGGGGAACTGGTAGATTATTTTTCAGCAACGATGATAGCAACGAGGATTCCGCGCGTGTATGTGTGTGTGTCGGCTGCTCCGATGTTTCAAGCGGAACCGTGGCATCACTCTCCTCCTGATAGATTCCCTTCTGGCCTAAGGTGTACAAACAGGCTCTTGGTAAAACCGTTCATCAGCGCTTTCATGATAAATGAAGTAACCTTCATCACAACAGCGACAACATGCTCCAGTCGCTGTTCAATTATAACTGAGTGGGTTTACGAGCGGCGCTCGCTTATATACCGATTGGTGATTTCAATAGCCTATTTTGAAAGCAATTTTAAGGCTATTGAAACAAGTTTTTGGATAAAAAAGTAGCAAGTATATGACGCGTAGACATTTTATCTTTCGAATGAAGTGTTCATCATACCATTTCGTTCGGTTGTTTAAGAGCTATTAACGCTCAAAATCTCGGTCTCCGGCGTAACGCTTTCGTTTTCGAAACTTTGATTTTACACCCCGGTATAGAAATGAAAGACGTAGTCCTACGTCAAAAACAATTTTCAGCATACAATCCGTCGCCTACTGAGCGTTTCTGATGGAGAGTTGGAACATCAATCCCTTCAAATTCAGTCATCTTCCAGATTCGCAAGTTCGTAAAGAATGGTTGCGATGGAAACGAAATTTCGAAGTAATCGTCGCTGCTAGTGAAGAGAAAAATGCTACCAAATTGAAAATCTTTTTACTGGCGAAAGGCGGACTCGAATTGCAGGACTTGTTTTACTCGATCGATGGCGCAGACGTTGAAGAAGATGCTGAAAAGGGAATAGACCCTTTTAAAACAGCTATTGGAAAGCTAGATGGACATTTCTCGCCGAAACAGCACGATTCGTTCGAACGGAACGAGTTTTGTAAAATGGTTCCAACGATAACTCCGGAGGGAACAAGTGAGCCATTGACCAAGTTTTTGATGCGATGTACCGAAAAAGCAAAAGATGCGATTTTGGGAAAACAGAAGCAGAAAGTCGAGATTTGCGTGTTATCGACAAAATCATTTACCACGCACCGGCTGAGTTGAGAGAACGATTACTCCACGAAGAAACGCTTACGTTGTCACAAGTATCCAGGATTATGACTTCGTTTGAATCGATTAAGCAGCAAGTTCAAGCAATTGCTGGAAATGGTAACGGTGATGT
This sequence comes from Toxorhynchites rutilus septentrionalis, assembly GCF_029784135.1. Lineage (NCBI taxonomy): Eukaryota > Metazoa > Arthropoda > Insecta > Diptera > Culicidae > Toxorhynchites > Toxorhynchites rutilus. The sequence goes on along the minus strand of NC_073746.1, from coordinate 201,468,960 downwards.
AATGACAGTTCAACGTATGAGTCAAGATAATGTGAATCGTATATATGGAAGTGGCAAGCCAGCGAATGGATGTTGTTATCGATGTGGAAAAAGGAACCATTACGGAAATGATCAACAGTGCCCAGCTCGTAATAAGCAATGCGAAAAATGTCGTAAGTTTGGACATTTCGCTCGAGTGTGTCGGTCAACGACGAAACGTAGGTATGAAGATCCAATTCCATATCCAGCTCGTAAGAAAGTTAAAACAAATAATGTACGAGCGATATCAACAACAGAGAATGGAAATAGTTCGAGCTTCATTTATAATATTGGTGATGGAGATGAATTCCTTTGGGTTAACGTTGGAGGTGTACTTATTAAGATGCTAATTGATTCCGGTAGGCACTTGGCAAAGCATGCTTGAGCAAGGAGTTAAAAGCTGGAAACCGAAACAAGTCCCAAATACGATTCTGCGTGCGTATGGCCGTAACACGAAACCCTTAGTTGTGTCACATGTTCACATGTTCACAGCATTGTGTCAGTTGGAGCGAGACGTTTTCCGAAGATAACAAATGTTCAGCTGATTATTCCAATCAACAGAGACGTTGCTCCAATAGCTCAGCGAATCAGACGTCCTCCGATTGCACTCCTGAGTCGAATCGAAGAGAAGCTGGACCAATTACTCGTAGCAGATATCATCGAACCTATGTCAGGAGCAGCGCCATGGGTTTCACCGTTGGTAACCATTGTCAAAGATAATGGAGATCTTCGTCTTTGCGTAGATATGCGGCGTGCCAATCAGGCTATCATGAGAGAACATCATATGATGCCCACGTTTGAAAGCTTCCTTCCAAGTTTGAAGACAGCCAAATACTTTAGTCGGCTTGACATCAAGGATGCATTTCACTAGATTGAGTTAGCTGAAGAATCACGTTTTATTACAACCTTCATATGTCACAAAGGGTTGTACAAAGGGTTGTACAAGATACAAAAGACTTATGTTTGGAATTTCTTGCGCTCCAGAAATGTTCCAAAAAACTATGGAGCAAATTTTGGCCGGGTGTAAAAATGTCATTAATTGACGACATTTTCATTTTCGGAGAAACGGAAGAAGAGCATAATATTGCTCTAGCCAAAGTTCTATCCGTATTAAAAGATAATAACATTATGCTGAATCAAGATAAATGTATATTCAAAGTCCAAAAACTCGAGTTTCTTGGTCATGTTATTTCATCTGAAGGAATACGACCAACTGATCAGAAAATTCAAGCTTTAAAAAAGTTTCGTGAACCTCGTACCTCAGACGAAGTGAGAAGCTTTCTTGGTTTAGCTACATATGTTGGAAAATTCATACCTGATTTAGCAACAATCACTGCTCCATTGCGAGAACTAATCTGCGTTAACAAACCATTTAAATGGACGGATGAACATCAAAGAAGTTTTCAGAAGCTAAAACAGTTGATATCGAATGCTAGCACTCTTGCTTTCTTTAATGATTCTTTCCGCACAAGGGTTGTAGCTGATGCCTCCCCGGTTGCTTTGGGTGCAGTTCTTGTACAATTTGCAGATCACACTGATGATTGTCCACGTATAATCAGCTATGCTAGTAAAAGCTTAACTGATACTGAAAAACGTTACTGCCAAACGGAGAAAGAGGCTTTGGCCTTGGTATGGGCAGTAGAAAAATTCTCAGAATATTTGATTGACAGAAAATTCGAACTGGAGACTGATCATAAACCACTTGAAGTAATTTTCAGTCCAGTCTTGAGATTACAATCGTTTAGATTCACGGTGAAGTACCGTAAAGGAAGCGGAAACATTGCAGACTCTTTGTCTCGGTTGGTTTGCTCGGATGGTGCTGATGACTTCGGAAAGGACAACAAGTTCATGATTTTGGCAATTCAAGAATCTGTGGCGATAGATGTTAACGAAATTGAGGAAGCTTCACGTGATGATCCAGAGATTTCTGCAGTAAGAGAATGTCTTCGTGCTGGAATCTGGAAAACCCCAGTAACAAAACACTTTGAACCATTCCAAAATGAGTTAGGTTTTATAGGAGATATTATGATCCGAGGTAATAAACTGGTGGTTCCCAAGAAATTGAGGGAACGAATGTTACAGCTGGCACATGAAGGTCATCCCGGAGAATCTGTTATGAAGCGACGGTTGCGAGATCGAGCATGGTGGCCTTCAATGGATCGTCAAACAAAGGAGTACTGCAAAGCATGCGAAGGTTGTCAGTTGGTTGGTTTTCCGAGCCGACCAGAACCAATGAGCAGGAGAGAATTACCCACGAAGCCGTGGGTTGATATCGCCATTGACTTCATGGGTCCCTTTCCTTCAGGTGAACATCTACTGGTAATTATTGACTATTTCAGTAGATATAAGGAAGTTGAAATCATGAATCGCATCACTGCTTCTGAAACTGTTGAGCGCCTAAGCAAGATTTTTACCCGCTTAGGATATCCAAAAACCATCACGCTGGATAATGCTAAACAATTGATTGGCAAAGAATTTGAGGAATATTGTAAGATTCATGGTATTATTCTAAACCATTCAGCTCCACATTGGCCGCAGGAAAACGGTTTGGTGGAACGACAAAACAGGTCACTGCTAAAACGATTGCAGATTAGTTACGGACTTGGCAGAGACTGGAGAAAAGATTTGAAAGACTATTTAATCATGTATTACACAACAGTTCATTCCACAACGGGTAAAGCACCAACAGAATTGTGTTATCAGAAGCAAGTTACCAGCCATTGATGATATTGAGACAACTCCACCTGCATCTGACTACCGACATCAAGATTTTTTGAACAAACATAAAGGAAAGGAGCGAGAAGATATGCGACGACATGCGAAGACTTCTATTATCAGCAAAGGGGACTGTACTCATGAAGAATCTAACACCAAGAAACAAATTAACAACAGCATTCAATAAAACCAAATTTACCGTAGTGGATCGGTCAGGACCAAGAGCAACTGTTGTAGACCCGAATTCTGGAGTAACATATCAAAGAAATGTCGCTCACCTGAAGAAGATCGTTAACGTGCCTGAAACTTCGGTAGAGGAACGAATAAATGAAAACGATCCTGAAAAGTCAATAGACGAAGAAGAGGATTTTGCAGGATTTGGCGATGAAGAAAATGAAACTCTCAACACTGGTTTTGCTCCTTTGCTTTAGACTAGTAATGAATACTAATGGTGTGGTTGACGAACTTTTTTTAATGATCAAACATTGTTAATTTTATAAAATTTCAAGAAAAGGGAGATGTGCTATTCATTATAAAATATTAGTAGTCTTTGAGATGAATTGTAAAAAAGAAAGGCAGAATAAAGATAGTTCCGGAAGTGTAAGACGTGTTCAGTGATTGGGAAACCAAATCTCCGAATATTATACCTTATCCGAATCGGGATTACCACAGTTAGTATTACAAGTGTTCTCATAATTGGGATGTTGCTGTCTCCAATGCTCTGTACGTGTGCCCGACACGGAATACTTCCTATTGGGATGCAGCTGACCATTAATCAGCAACGTCCCCCTAGTATGTACCCCATATCTAGCGTGGTGCGGCTTCTCGACTCGAGGAATCCAGGATAGAATGGTCACTAGCCGGCGCAATCATCAGCTCGGGTAGAGTTGTCATGAGCGGTACAACCTTTGGCTCTTGTTGAATCATCAGTGGACTGCACAACCTTTGGCCCGTGTATTTGTAAAGAGTGTGTGTATGTATTGCCGCGACTAAGTAAAAGTTTATAGATTGAATAGGAGGGATATGAAACAGGGACACAACGAAGGAAACATCATTAAACGTTGACATCGGCGTTTCTGAGGAACAGGTATAGATGAAGCAGAAGATCAGGATCACGGCTACCTAAGATATCCCGGACGGGGATCTCCGATTGTCTGCCTTGTGCTCTCAGTGCTCTAGAGAGCTGAGAACGAGCAACATGGAACCGGATACACGACCACGGAACCGGATACATTAACACGTTGTGCGATGCTAAAACGACCCATATTGTAAAATGGCAGACATTCAACTAACGATATGACGCTTTGGTTGACAGCTATGTCAAACGGTTGTCAGTGCAGGGCTGTATACTTTCGGAAGCCCGAAATGGAAAACCCTGTAGAACAAAGAAAAGAAAAGGAAACGAAACATGTGGTTCCCTCCTTCTGGCATTATTTTGTTTTTCATATGCGCGTTTCGCTACAAATTTGCTATTTGATTATTTTAATTTGTTTTTAGTCCTGCTATCTAAGTTGGGTCCGTAACAGAGCTGTTGTTTCAAATCTCTATAATACAAAAAAGAAGGCAAAATCTGAAAATCATCCACCATAATCTTACAAAATCTTTTTTCAAACACGCTTTTTTCGCGAAAACAACAATATTTTCTCTTAAGTCTTCCTGAATTTTGTTTCATAAAATCCAGAAAATAATAATGAAATGTCAGATGTTAGGAGCATATAATTAATTAAATTAGAAATATATTAATGCGAAACATGAAAACAAAAGAGTTTATGAAAAATTAAACTGTATATTTTGTTTGTTTTTATCTACCTTTATTCTTTTAGCATTAACTTTTTTTTATATTCTTGTTACATAGTTTACTACCGTGTTTCCGTGCGTTTAATGTGTTTTAATCGTTCCAGCTAACGCCTTCTCTTATCGGAAATAGACCAAACAGTTACACTTTCACTAAAGCTATGGCCGAGCACATGTTGTTGAAAGAGGCGAAGGATTTACCAGTTTCCATTGTTCGACCGTCCATAGGTATATATCTGTGAATTTCTTGCTCAATTGCTTATATTTTTTTTTCAAAAATTCCTATTTCTAAAAAAATTGTGATCATACTCTGCGGTTCAAGATAATAACATAAATTATGGCCAAGGTTGGCAAGACATTATAATTATTTTTAATATTAGTTTGGGCAACATCTCTCCGATACTATGTTAGAATCGTGTGAATCATTGGCAGTATAGGGAGATGCAGATACAGTTTTTGTGGTGTTGCATGGCACATTTTTATAAAGAAAACCCACTTTTTCATGGCTTTGGGTCCATTTCGGACGTGATCAATGAATGGTTCATGTTGAGAAGATGTCCATTTTTTGGGATTTCCAAAATGTATGGTTTGGCAGATTGAAATGGCACAACAAGTTATTATGTACTTCATGTCATCACACCAATTTGCGTGGACACATCGGAAAATCCACTCGCTTTGACATTCCATTCCACACACATAAACATATTTGAAACATGTCTTTTTTCAGTGTTATCCAGTTTTAAGGAACCCGTGAGCGGTTGGGTCGATAACTTCAACGGTCCAACCGGTATCGTCTCAGCTGTCAGCAAAGGATTTTTCAGAACGATACTGTGTGAACAATCGTGCATTGCGGATTTGATCCCAGTTGATCTCGTAATAAATCTTATGATTACTGCTGCATGGCACACAGCTTCTAGGAGAAATATGCGCAATATTACAGTCTATAACTGTACGAGTGGTATAGATAACCCTATAACATGGGGTTCCTTCGTGCGCATGTGTATTGACAACATGAGGAAACATCCAGTTGGTTAGTATCGCATTTTGTTGTTTTTATTATGTATATCTTTACTTACTTCTTTATATTATCTATCTTGTAGAAGGAGTATTATGGTATCCAACCGGAAACTTACGCGTAAACAAGGCATTGAACTTTGTTCATGGATTATTTGCACATTTTATCCCTGCATTAGTATTAGATGCATGTTCACTAGTGGTTGGACGGAAGCCTATGTAAACAATAATTTACAACTATTCATCTATTAAACCCATATGTAATATGTATTTGTTATTCTTCCAGTATGAAAATCGTTCAGATAAAACTTAGTAAAGCTGCGACTTGCCTTCAATATTTTACTAATGCTCAATGGCACTTTCGCAACGACAACGTGAGGAATCTTCTAACCCATTTGAGCCCCCAGGATAGGAACACATTTCAATTCGACGTGTCCACAATTGATTGGCAGGAATATATAGAAAGATACGTACTTGGATTCCGCGAGTATTTGTTCAAACAAAATCCTGCTTCGTTAGATAAATGTCGAAGCAATATGTATAAGTAAGTTTCACACATAGAGAACAGAAAACTTTAAAATAATGTTCTACCCAATTTCAGGATGTATCTAGTACACCAATTTACTAAACTCATAATGATTGCATGTATGTGGCGTTTTTTGTTGAAAAAATCGATTCGGTTACGAGCTGCTTGGAAGAAAGTTTTGAACCATATAGTACAAGTTATGAAAGTGATTGCTTTTTTGTAATATTTCTAGTTTTTTTTCGCGAAAGGGGTTGCAGTATTTCTCTATGAGTTTTATTTACTGTAGTAAAATAGTGCAAGTAGGTATCACGGTTCATCAGTTCATCTGTCTTATTTTGTTTGTGGCTATTGATTCAAACTGAAATATCACATGCCTTGTGGTTTATGCAATAATGCGCAAGGTCTCCAAACTCTATCTTCTTGGAAGCTTGGTGATGATCGTTAGCTAAAATTGGAGAGTTCGCCCTATTTTGAAAAACCTTGAAATGATCTTGAACGCATATATGCGACTCTGGATTTGGTGACCAACAGGATACCGGTGATTTGTCCTTCATCATTAGGCCATCCTCTTCGACACAACAATCATATCTCTTACCCGAGGCATCGCAGGACCCGTGTGATTGTAATTTCGGTAATTTGAGTAAACTTTCTCGGGGGTTTTATCCCCCTTGCCACAAGGTTTTCAATTTGACAATCGATCATCACCAAAGAGAGTCCGCGACGACGGACGCGAACGACTCGGACAGCCAACGAAAATATTCCATGGTACAGGGTTGATGGCGAACGGAGCAACTATTACGGATGCCGTAAGAGCAGAGATCAGATTTTGGATGTAACTATCAAATTTTCTCTTAAACGGACAAGGGACAGAATTTCGAGAATTTGAGGAGAATGGCTCCACCTCACGGCATTTTTGGAAACCTGCGCCATCAGCCGACCCGGGAGCGTCAACGTCGACGTAACAATTCCGTCACTCTCAATCAGTACTCATGAGGATGTCACCGTTTCTGCTATCAGACGTAATAACTTGATCATTTATTACCAGAACGTTCGTGGATTAACGACAAAAACAAGGACGTTGTAGTATTCACTGAAACATGGTTACACACGGACATCTCGAATGCTGAGCTCTCAAAAAATTATTCCATTTTTCGTTGTAACCGGAATCCTCGCACAAGTGCACTCCGACGTGGTAGTGGTGTTCTGATAGCCGTGAAGTCTAAGCTGAATTGTAAAGCCATACTGCCGTTCTACGCATAGTTGTCCCATGTTACTTTCTGACAATTTTTATATTTCTTCATAAAACGAAGCTTTCAAGATTCTCTCGGAAAACACATAAAAAGTTATTGTTAGTTCTCAGATTTAAAAAACAGGAAGTGGGTTATATCTATGGTATAACCGCAAGGGTGACGTAGGACTCTCGTTGATATAGAGATCATTTGTATGAAGTTGAATCTGAATTCATTCTGAATGAATGAATATTTGGAGAACTTCGAAAACGAGAGCGTTACGTTGGAGGCACAAGGTTTTATGCATCCAATATTGGATACGGAAATATCCTACTGATGGGGAAGAATAATCTTCAGAAGCTATCCTGTTGATTGCGATTGATTGAAAAACCACAAAACCAAATGTATTTGGTCACAGTGTTACATGGATAGAAAACATTCAATTAAACTCTTTCACATGAATATATTTTGAAAATTCCCAGAGGAACTGGCAGATTATTTTCAGTAACGATTAGTTATTTCCACATTTTCCTCGATACTGGAAGCCCACCAGTGGTTAATTCCAACTCGATAACCACCTGTTAATAGCACTTGATTGAAACATATTTGGTCACAGTGTTACATGGATAGAAAACATTCAATTAAATTCTTTCACATGAATATATTTTGAAAATTCCCAGAGGAACTGGCAGATTATTTTCAGTAACGATTAGATATTTCCACATTTTCCTCGATACTGGAAGCCCACCAGTGGTTAATGCCAACTCGATAACCACCTGTTAATAGCACTTGATTGAAACATATTTGGTCACAGTGTTACATGGATAGAAAACATTCAATTAAACTCTTTCACATGAATATATTTTGAAAATTCCCAAAGGAACTGGCAGATTATTTTCCAGCAATGATTAGATCTTTCCGGAACTTTCTCGATGCTGAATGGCATCCTAACGAAAAGAGTTCTGCGCGTGTATGTGTCGATCCTTCGCCGTCCACCTCCTCCAGCACGTTAAGCAACGATGTTGTCTTGTCGATGTCCTCACGAAGAATGAATGTGTCTCACCACCAGAATATCGCTTAAGTATGCTTTTTGTGTGTGATTAAATCGAGAGAAGGTGTGGTTTACAATGGCAATTTGGAAGGCAAACTAGAGGGGAATGAACTCTCTGAGCTCGGAACTTTCGGCGACTGAGCAATAATCGATTGCGGGCGCATACAATATTGGATACGGAAATATCCTACTGATGGGGAAGACTAATCTTCTGAAGCTATCCTGTTAATTGCGATTGATTGAAAAACCACAAAACCAAATGTATTTGGTCACAGTGTTACATGGATAGAAAACATTCAATTAAACTCTTTCACATGAATATATTTTGAAAATTCCCAAAGGAACTGGCAGATTATTTTCAGTAACGATTAGATATTTCCACATTTTCCTCGATACTGGAAGCCCACCAGTGGTTAATGCCAACTCGATAACCACCTGTTAATAGCACTTGATTGAAACATATTTGGTCACAGTGTAACATGGATAGAAAACATTCAATTAAACTCTTTCACATGAATATATTTTGAAAATTCCCAAAGGAACTGGCAGATTATTTTAAGTAACGATTAGATATTTCCACATTTTCCTCGATACTGGAAGCCCACCAGTGGTTAATGCCAACTCGATAACCACCTGTTAATAGCACTTGATTGAAACATATTTGGTCACAGTGTTACATGGATAGAAAACATTCAATTAAACTCTTTCACATGAATATATTTTGAAAATTCCCAAAGGAACTGGCAGATTATTTTAAGTAACGATTAGATATTTCCACATTTTCCTCGATACTGGAAGCCCACCAGTGGTTAATGCCAACTCGATAACCACCTGTTAATAGCACTTGATTGAAACATATTTGGTCACAGTGTTACATGGATAGAAAACATTCAATTAAACTCTTTCACATGAATATATTTTGAAAATTCCCAAAGGAACTGGCAGATTATTTTCCAGCAATGATTAGATCTTTCCGGAACTTTCTCGATGCTGAATGGCATCCTAACGGAAAGAGTTCTGCGCGTGTATGTGTCGATCCTTCGCCGTCCACCTCCTCCAGCACGTTAGGCAACGATGTTGTCTTGTCGATGTCCTCACGAAAAATGAATGTGTCTCACCACCAGTATATCGCTTAAGTATGCTTTTTGTGTGTGATTGAACCGAGAGAAGGTGTGGTTTACGATGGCAATTTGGAAGGCAAACTAGAGGGGAATGAACTCTCTGAGCTGGGAACTTTCGGTGACTGAGCAATAATCGATTGCGGGCGCATACAATATTGGATACGGAAATATCCTACTAATGGGGAAGAATAATCTTCTGAAGCTATCCTGTTAATTGCGATTGATTGAAAAGCCACAAAACCAAATGTATTTGGTCACAGTGTTACATGGATACAAAACATTCAATTAAACTCTTTCACATGAATATATTTTGAAAATTCCCAAAGGAACTGGCAGATTATTTTCAGTAACGATTAGATATTTCCACATTTTCCTCGATACTGGAAGCCCACCATTGGTTAATGCCAACTCGATAACCACCTGTTAATAGCACTTGATTGAAACATATTTGGTCACAGTGTAACATGGATAGAAAACATTCAATCAAACTCTTTCACATGAATATATTTTGAAAATTCCCAAAGGAACTGGCAGATTATTTTCAGTAACGATTAGATATTTCCACATTTTCCTCGATACTGGAAGCCCACCAGTGGTTAATGCCAACTCGATAACCACCTGTTAATAGCACTTGATTGAAACATATTTGGTCACAGTGTTACATGGATAGAAAACATTCAATTAAACTCTATCACATGAATATATTTTGAAAATTCCCAAAGGAACTGGCAGATTATTTTAAGTAACGATTAGATATTTCCACATTTTCCTCGATACTGGAAGCCCACCAGTGGTTAATGCCAACTCGATAACAACCTGTTAATTGCACTTGATTGAAACATATTTGGTCACAGTGTAACATGGATAGAAAACATTCAATTAAACTCTTTCACATGAATATATTTTGAAAATTCCCAGAGGAACTGGCAGATTATTCTCCGTAACGATTAGATATTTCCACATTTTCCTCGATACTGGAAGCCCACCAGTGGTTAATGCCAACTCGATAACCACCTGTTAATAGCCGCGCGTGTATGTGTGTGTAGCAATGTCTTCCCAGGGAACCGTTTGTGGCATCACTCTCCTCCTGATAGATTCCCTTCTGGCCTATGGTGCACAAACAGGCTCTTGGTGACACCGTTCATCCGCGCTTTCATGATACATAAAGAGCTTCACCGCAACAGCGACAACATGCTCCAATCGCTGTTCAATTAGAACTGAGTGGATTTCCGAGCGCCGCTCGCTTATATACCGATTGGTGATTTCAATAGCCTGTTTTGAAAGCAATTTTAAGACTATTGAAACAAGTTTTTGGATCAAAAAGTAACAAGTATATAACGCGTAGACATTTTATCTTTCGAATGAAGTGTTTATCATACCCTTTCGTTCAGTTGTTTAGGAGCTATTAACGCTCAAAATCTCGGTCTCCGGCGTAACGCTTTCGTTTTCGAAACTTTGATTTTACACCCCGGTATAGAAATGAAAGACGTAGTCCTACGTCAAAAAAAACAACATCAAGCTCAATTGTCCCATGTTGATATTCCAAGTATAACTGTCCCGCCATGTATTTTTTGTAGATTCATAATAAATAAATCGGTTCAAGTACAAGAATTTTATGTCACGCTTTCAGCAAGGCTATTGCACTCATTTCTGGTTCGAAAGAACAAACTAATTCTCAAACAAATAAAATTTTTTTTGGCAGAACATGTGTGCACCTTGTAAGCGAATGCCTAATAACAATGAGATTTATATTTTCATAAAACAATGTTTTTGTGCATAATCTTTTAATTTATTGTTTTTCCCAGTATATCAAAAAACAACATCAAGTTCAATTGTCCCATGCTGATATTCTATGCATAACAGTCCCTCCATTAGTTTTTAAGCCCGTAACCAAGATTGATTGATTCAATTGAGGAGATCTGTTCACATTTCATTAAACAATAGTTTTCTGCTTATAAAAAACCTAGTGTATTGCTAAACTGAAATGCTTTAAGCTTCTGGTAGACAAATATGGTAGAAAACTTTGGTGACGTTTTTCTCAGTTGCTGATTTTGGAACATGGGACAACTATGGGTAGAACAGCAGCATACATCTCGAAGAATGTGGTAATCTCGAGCAAGTTATTGTGCAATTCATTCTTCCACGCGAACTTCCTGTGTTGCATATACATCCGTCCTTGCAGTCATATCGATATCTATGCAAAACATGCCGACACCATCCATTAGCTACTTTAAATGACCAGCCTACGTGACATGACTATCGTCTTGAGTGATTATAATCTACCCAATTTGGTATGGAGTTTTGATGAAGATGTGCAAGGATTTTTGCCGCTCAATGTCTCATCCGAACAGGAGGTTACTCTGGTTGAGTCTTTACTGTCTACAGGACTCAGACAAATCAACGATCTTGCCAACGTGAATGGCAAGCTTCTCGACCTGGTACTCGTCAGTAATCCGTCCTCCATTCAGCTGTTCGAGCCGCTTTCCGCCATTCTAAATGTGGACCGTCACCATAAACCGTTCGTACTACAAGTGGACATCCGTATTGAAGATCATCAGTCGTCCGATTCCAGAGCAAACCGTGAGTATAACGGTTACTAAACCTTCCTACCGCGGACGTTATCCGTGTTCTATGAAAATATCTAAGAGACAATCCATGATTTGGTTCCGGTAAAGACTCGAAAGCATTAGCTTCCAACAACCATGGTGGAATCCGCAATTACGTATCCTGCAAAACCACCCGCAAACGTTACCTTCGCTCTAGAACTGCAGAAAAGAAATATATACAGCTCGCAGAAGCCGAGTACAGCAGTCTGCATGAATTTCGCTTTAAGGAGTACAGTTGCAAAGTGCAACAAACGAAACGGTTTCCGAAATCGTAGCGCGATCTTTTATTAAAGAGTTAAAATTTTCCTAAAATATATAAATTGCCTTCAGGTTATGTTTAGGGTTTCATATGCTCACGTTTGTATTGTTTCGTGGGGTTTTGGAAATTCGTTCAAATTCTTTGGTCTATTCGCGAGAGACCTGACTTGACCTAAGATGCCTGATGAAATCTGGATGTTAGCCCAATAAACCTGTACCTGTACCAAAAAAGTCCTGCGGTATTTCCGCGAGGTGTCGTTGTAAGCACATAGTTCTAGTTGTATTCATTGTATCGAGTCATACTATAGCTTGTTGGAAAGGTATTTTCGCTATAATATAGTCATTGACTGTGTTTTGTTTGGTTAAGTCGTTCGTGAGTTATAGTGTCGCAAATATGGATCAAAATAAAGAGAAAATCCGACATATTTTACAGTACTACCATGACAAAGGCAAAAATGCATCTCAAGCTGCCAATAAAATTTGTGCAGTTTATGGACCCGATACAGTTTCCATTTCCACCGCACAACGATGGTTTCAACGTTTTCGTTCTGGTGTAGAGGTCGTCGAAGATGCGCCACGCTCCGGAAGGCCTGTCGTCGAAAATTGCGACAAAATCGCTGTATATATATATATATATATATATATATATATATATATATATATATATATATATATATATATATATATATATATATATATATATATATATATATTAGGCTGTCAAAAAAGTCCTGCGGTTCGATGACTTGTTCCCAACGAGATGCCAACTTCATAATACCCCTGTTATAGAAGCTCGCTTCCTTATTGGCAAAAAACTCGAATAGCCAATTCTCACTCTTTTGTGGCTATCTTCTGACTACCTAGCTCATTCGCCATGGACAAAAACAGGTGGTATTCACTTGGTGCAAGGTCCGCACTATACTGCGAATGCAAAAGAACCTCCCATCCGAGCTCCCGGAGCTTCTGGCGCGTCACCAAAGAAGTGTGTGGCCTGGCGTTGTCCTGATGGAAGACAATGCGGCCTCTGTTTATCAAAGATGGCCTCTTCTTCATGAGTGCTACCTTCAAGCGGTCCAGTTGTTGGCAGTACAGGTCCGAATTGAGCGTTTGGCCATAGGGAAGCAGCTCATAATAGATTATTCCTTGACAATTCCACCAAACACACATCAGAACCTTCCTGGCCGTTAATGAGGGCTTGGCCTCCGTCTGAGACGCTTCGTTTATATGGTTGCCTCAATTCTTGGGTAGTCAACTTCCGTGCGTATCCTTAACGCAAATGATCATCCATTTTTTCTCTGAGTGCAGCACCCAGCTCGGGTTCTCTGGTCATCCTGCGTTCCAGACACTGCCATCTTCTAAGTGCCATTGTTTTACCATCAGGCAGTCGAATTTCCAGAGGAGTCCAGTTTTATAGTGTCCATTCTCTAGAGCGGTAATGGCGCGCATCATGGACCAGGTGCGTTCATCTTCACTGGAAATTATCAGTTTATCCGGTTTAGTTATGCCGATGCTATCAAGCGCGAAGAACCTCGTCACAGTGTTATGTAAATCGTCATCAACTTGACTGGAGTTCGAGCAGATATGGTAACTGTGATGACTGGTATACCATTCTTGATTCTGGGCGCTGTTATGTACGCCATATACCATCCATCCCAAACGAGTTTTTGATGCAACAGGCTCATACTCTCTTCCTTCACGGCTGTCGTGACCAACACGCCAGTTGTTTATTCCAATTAGGATCCTCGGGCGCACATTGGTGTAAAAGTCAACCGGTAATCCTTTAAGGTACTTGTATTTGTCAACTGGTTCAGAAAATTCCAATGTTTGAGGATGAAGCTTTAGTGGTTTGACAGTGTGTACTGAAGTTTATATCGTATCTCAGGATTACGTACACCAGAAATCTGTAACGACACTTTTTGTGACGACTCCTCATAGCGGCATGTGTCTGCTGTCCACTGTAAACACAGAGGATGTGCAACACCATAAAGCTTCAGTTCGCCTGCTAAATCATCATCAAGCAACGTCAATGACGAACAATCATTGAGAAAAGCGTATGTTTGAATTTTAATCCCACGACCGTGCAATATTACAAACACATATCAAAAAAGAACTTCCGTACCGTCGCTGCGTTGAATACTACAATTGTGCTCAACCATTGACGTGGTACTCGGCTGTGGTGTCGCAGCTACCTGCCCGGAATTTGGAGGCCGTGGCGTTCGCGGTTTAAACGGTGCATTGTTATGCAACAACTGATGGTGTTGTACACCCATTAATTCCGCAATCGTTTTTGGATCTGCAAAATCCTCTATCCAACATCGGCATAGTTTGCACTCTCTCACATTCTCCCATCGCGTAGAGTGATCAAAATTCAAGAACTACTGTAAGAAGTCTGGAGTCTAATGAAGCACAGGTTCCATCGCATATGCAGCATGTTGTATGTTGATTTTCACTGATTTGCTTTCGGTTTGTTACATGATGTGAATTCAGGAAACGATCATCCTTTCGACCGCGCCTTGGCTTCGTTCCAGTAAATGTGGTCGACGAGGGAATTGACACAGTGATAGCTGCATCCGCTAAGCTGTTAAACCATTCGCTAAAGTCACCTAGTGATACTTGGTTCAGCGCCTGACGATGCATAGCCCAATTTAATTTCATCATTGAAGGCAAACGATCCACAAGTTCTTGCAACAAAGTAATGTTGTAAAGGTACTCTTCCAGATTGCATGCTTGGACAGTAGCAACCATGTTACGGACAGCTACAGCGAAATCCACTAGTAACTCAGATTTATATTTTCATAAAACAATGTTTTTGTGCATAATCTTTTAATTTATTGTTTTTCCCAGTATATCAAAAAACAACATCAAGTTCAATTGTCCCATGCTGATATTCTATGCATAACAGTCCCTCCATTAGTTTTTAAGCCCGTAACCAAGATTGATTGATTCAAGTGAGGAGATCTGTTCACATTTCATTAAACAATAGTTTTCTGCTTATAAAAAACCTAGTGTATTGCTAAACTGAAATGCTTTAAGCTTCTGGTAGACAAATATGGTAGAAAACTTTGATGACGTTTTTCTCAGTTGCTGATTTTGGAACATGGGACAACTATGGGTAGAACAGCAGCATACATCTCGAAGAATGTGGTAATCTCGAGCAAGTTATTGTGCAATTCATTCTTCCACGCAAACTTCCTGTGTTACATATACATCCGTCCTTGCAGTCATATCGATATCTATGCAAAACATGAGGTTACTCTGGTTGAGTCTTTACTGTCTACAGGACTCAGACAAATCAACGATCTTGCCAACGTGAATGGCAAGCTTCTCGACCTGGTACTCGTCAGTAATCCGTCCTCCATTCAGCTGTTCGAGCCGCTTTCCGCCATTCTAAATGTGGACCGTCACCATAAACCGTTCGTACTACAAATGGACATCCGTATTGAAGATCATCAGTCGTCCGATTCCAGAGCAAACCGTGAGTATAACGGTTACTAAACCTTCTTACCGCGGACGTTATCCGTGTTCTATGAAAATATCTAAGAGACAATCCATGATTTGGTTCCGGTAAAGACTCGAAAGCATTAGCTTCCAACAACCATGGTGGAATCCGCAATTACGTATCCTGCAAAACCACCCGCAAACGTTACCTTCGCTCTAGAACTGCAGAAAAGAAATATATACAGCTCGCAGAAGCCGAGTACAGCAGTCTGCATGAATTTCGCTTTAAGGAGTACTGTTGCAAAGTGCAACAAACGAAACGGTTTCCGAAATCGTAGCGCGATCTTTTATTAAAGAGTTAAAATTTTCCTGAAATATATAAATTGCCTTCAGGTTATGTTTAGGGTTTCATGTGCTCACGTTTGTATTGTTTCGTGGGGTTTTGGAAATTCGTTCAAATTCTTTGGTCTATTCGCGAGAGACCTGACTTGACCTAAGATGCCTGATGAAATCTGGATGTTAGCCCAATAAACCTGTACCTGTACCAAAAAAGTTCGCGGTATTTCCGCGAGGTGTCATTGTAAGCACATAGTTCTAGTTGTATTCATTGTATCGAGTCATGCTATAGCTTGTTGGAAAGGTATTTTCGCTATAATATAGTCATTGACAGTGTTTTGTTTGGTTAAGTCGTTCGTGAGTTATAGTGTCGCAAATATGGAGCAAAATAAAGAGAAAATCCGACATATTTTACAGTACTAAAGGGTGTGTCACATCAAATTGCATCACGGAAAAAACACTGTAGAAATTTAATTTTTAGGAATTATATCTTCAGCTTATAATCAGATAATCAGATAAGAGTGTATAGATCACGTTGGCCATGCTGCACTGTCTATTTTTCGTAAATTTGGAAAAATGTCGTCGAACGAAAAAGAGCGTCGTGAATTAATCCTGTGCACTCATTTCGAGAATCCGGAGTTGTCACATCGGGACATCGGTAAAATGCTGGGAATCGTCCAATCCACGGTCAGCAGAGTACTAAAACGATACTTCGAGAACCTAACCATCGACCGGAAGGTGAAGAACGGCAAAAATGGATGCTCCGTCAGTGAAAAAGATCACAAGCGCGTAGTTAAGCAGTTTAGACGTGATCCGAGAAGTTCGGTCCGGGATGTCGCCAATAAGCTGAATTTGTCAAGTTCATTCGTCCAGCGGACCAAGCAGCGGGAGGGCCTGCGTACATACAAGGTTCAGAAAGCTTCGAAAGGCAACACATGGTGGAGAAGACGCGAGCCCGGAAGCTGTACACCGAAATGCTGACGAAGCCGCATTGCCTGGTAATGGACGACGAAACCTACGTCAAAGCGGACATTCGTCAGCTGCCGGGCCTGTTGTTCTTCTCCGCAGAGGACAAATTCAGCGTTCCGGAGGAGATTCGCAAGCAGAAACTATCCAAGTTTGTCAAAAAGTACATGGTGTGGCAAGCGATCTGCTCTTGCGGAAAGCGGAGCGCCCCCTTCGTGATGACCGGCACGGTAAATGGGCAGGTTTACCTTAAGGAGTGCCTACAGAAGCGCTTACTACCACTATTGAAGCAGCACGAGGGCCCGACCATCTTCTGGCCGGATCTCGCTTCGTGCCACTATTCAAAGGACGTGTTGGAGTGGTACGAAGCCAACGGGGTCACCTTCGTGCCAAAGGAAATGAACCCGCCCAACGCGCCGGAGCTTCGCCCAATAGAGAAATATTGGGCGATTATGAAGCAGGCCCTCCGGAAGAACCCAAAAGTTGTCAAATCGGAGGCGGACTTCAAGAGAAAATGGATTTCTGTTCAAAAAAAACTACAACCTGATGTTGTACAGAACCTTATGGACGGGGTAAAGAGAAAGGTGCGAGCATACGGGCTTGGGCTCGAAGTATGAATAAAAAGAAAATGCCAAAAGTTGTTTAATAGCTTTTATTTTACTGTCTAAAATTTTCAAAAGGATCGGTCTACTGGGCGAATTTCTACAGCGTTTTTTCCGTGATGCAATTTGATGCGACACACCCTTTACCATGACAAAGGCAAAAATGCATCTCAAGCTGCCAATAAAATTTGTGCAGTTTATGGACCCGATACAGTTTCCATTTCCACCGCACAACGATGGTTTCAACGTTTTCGTTCTGGTGTAGAGGTCGTCGAAGATGCGCCACGCTCCGGAAGGCCTGTCGTCGAAAATTGCGACAAAATCGCTGTATATACACTCTTTTGTGGCTATCTTCTGACTACCTAGCTCATTCGCGACAAAAAAAGGTGGTATTCACTTGGTGCAAGGTCCGGACTATACTGCGAATGCAAAAGAACCTCCCATCCGAGCTCCCGGAGCTTCTGGCGCGTCACCAAAGAAGTGTGTGGCCTGGCGTTGTCCTGATGGAAGACAATGCGGCCTCTGTTTATCAAAGATGGCCTCTTCTTCATGAGTGCTACCTTCAAGCGGTCCAGTTGTTGGCAGTACAGGTCCGAATTGAGCTTTTGGCCATAGGGAAGCAGCTCATAATAGATTATTCCTTGACAATCCCACCAAACACACATCAGAACCTTCCTGGCCGTTAATGAGGGCTTGGCCTCCGTCTGAGACGCTTCGTTCATATGGTTGCCTCAATTCTTGGGTAGTCAACTTCCGTGCGTATCCTTAACGCAAATGATCATCCATTTTTGCTCTGTGTGCAGCACCCAGCTCGGGTTCTCTGGTCATCCTGCGTTCCAGACACTGCCATCTTCTAAGTGCCATTGTTTTACTATCAGGCAGTCGAATTTCCAGAGGAGTCCAGTTTTATAGTGTCCATTCTCTAGAGCGGTAATGGCGCGCATCATGGACCAGGTGCGTTCATCCTCACTGGAAATTATCAGTTTATCCGGTTTAGTTATGCCGATGCTATCAAGCGCGAAGAACCTCGTCACAGTGTTATCTAAATCGTCATCAACTTGACTGGAGTTCGAGCAGATATGGTAACTGTGATGAGTGGTATACCATTCTTGATTCTGGGCGCTGTTATGTACGCCATATACCATCCATCCCAAACGAGTTTTTGATGCATACTCATACTCTCTTCCTTCACGGCTGTCGTGACCAACACGCCAGTTGTTTATTCCAATTAGGATCCTCGGGCGCACATTGGTGTAAAAGTCAACCGGTAATCCTTTAAGGTACTTGTATTTGTCAACTGGTTCAGAAAATTCCAATGTTTGAGGATGAAGCTTTAGTGGTTTGACAGTGTGTACTGAAGTTTATATCGTATCTCAGGATTACGTACACCAGAAATCTGTAACGACACTTTTTGTGACGACTCCTCATAGCGGCATGTGTCTGCTGTCCACTGTAAACACAGAGGATGTGCAACACCATAAAGCTTCAGTTCGCCTGCTAAATCATCATCAAGCAACGTCAATGACGAACAATCATTGAGAAAAGCGTATGTTTGAATTTTAATCCCTCGACCGTGCAATATTACAAACACATATCAAAAAAGAACTTCCGTACCGTCGCTGCGTTGAATACTACAATTGTGCTCAACCATTGACGTGGTACTCGGCTGTGGTGTCGCAGCTACCTGCCCGGAATTTGGAGGCCGTGGCGTTCGCAGTTTAAACGGTGCATTGTTATGCAACAACTGATGGTGTTGTACACCCATTAATTCCGCAATCGTTTTTGGATCTGCAAAATCCTCTATCCAACATCGGCATAGTTTGCACTCTCTCACATTCTCCCATCGCGTAGAGTGATCAAAATTCAAGAACTACTGTAAGAAGTCTGGAGTCTAATGAAGCACAGGTTCCATCGCATATGCAGCATGTTGTATGTTGATTTTCACTGATTTGCTTTCGGTTTGTTACATGATGTGAATTCAGGAAACGAACATCCTTTCGACCGCGCCTTGGCTTCGTTCCAGTAAATGTGGTCGACGAGGGAATTGACACAGTGATAGCTGCATCCGCTAAGCTGTTAAACCATTCGCTAAAGTCACCTAATGATACTTGGTTCAGCGCCTGACGATGCATAGCCCAATTTAATTTCATCATTGAAGGCAAACGATCCACAAGTTCTTGCAACAAAGTAATGTTGTAAAGGTACTCTTCCAGATTGCATGCTTGGACAGTAGCAACCATGTTACGGACAGCTACAGCGAAATCCACTAGTAACTCAGCTTGTCGACTTTTGGTGCTGAAAGTGCGTGGATTTTGCGAATTACTGAATGGACGATTATTTCCGGGCGACCGAAGAGCATTCTCAGTGTGGATATGACGTTGTCAACATTGGTGGCATAGAGCAGCTGACTTCTAACCGACTCTTTTGCTTTACCCCGTAGGCATTTCGGATGACATTTTCCTCCTGACTGAAAACGCACACTCGTGTTGTGCTTTCGAAAATTTCCACGAAAAGCGGCCATTCTTCTGGATCTCCATCGAAAGTTGGCAGATCCCTATGTATGACCTGGCGTGCAGCAATCTGGCTCCGATTCAACAGCATCATGTTACCTTCTACGTCAGGTTGATCGTCGTGGTTTGGGAGAAACGGAGGTGCGCTCGGCCGTAGATGTGAGTTTATTGAAGATGAATGACTTACTGGGACTGGGGTTGTGCTCTAACAGAGCGGAAGAACCACCAGCGGCTTTCATCATAATCTCGCATTTCCTCTGCAGATATTTTCGCTCGAGAGCTTTTTCCTCTTCAAGCATTTTCATTCGTATCTCCGCTTGCACCATTGGCAAATTTCCTTCACCTCTCCTATCATCCTGCATTATCGTTCTGTGTGACGGTCCAGGGGCAAGCAAACTATTGGGATCTAAATTCACCATGTTGTCTTCGTCGCTCCCTTTTGGGCTCCTGTTGCTTGCTGCAATTCTACGGCACCTTCATTGGACTGCGCAGGTTGATCGTCATTATGTGAGACTTGTTTTTTGGATTTGGCTGCTTCTTGGCTTCCATGCATTGTGGGCAGCTCCAGTCGTGGTTCTCAATATCTTCAGTCACACCCACATAGTCGAAAGGGTACCAATTGTTGCAATCGTCGCATTGGACCATCCAACTGTTATCGAACTTTTTTCAGATAGGACAACTATATTCCTGTGGTGGAGTTCGATCGTTAGGCATCCTTCAACGTTGTCCGGGAAAACGAAAATTTTAATAATGTTGCAGATAAAAGGGAAATAAAATAAAATCAAAATGAAGGCATGTTTCGACATTCGGCAGCTCTCCTCCCGCATGCACGCAGTTAAAAATTATGTCACTACAAACATATTCAAACGAGAAGCGGAGAAGTACAAATATCGCCAGCGTGAAGTGTTTTCGTTTGCACGCCACCAATACGCCAAAACCTCGCTCATGGCACGTCAGTCTGGTGCGAACACATTGGTAAGAACACACACGATTAATCGTAAGCGTCACAAGCCCCGCCCAAGCCACGTTGACGCCCCGCTGCAGTGAGAACAGGGCCTTAATGTTAGCTTTCAAGATTATAAGGGCCCAACTGGCATATCAGAAGGAACTAAAATGTTCAGTATTGTTGTGTTCTAATCATAATTGCAATTCAGTTTTACTTCTCGCCAAATATCAGGCTTTTTATGATTATGAATACTAGAATTATATTATTTGAACTAGACTTTCCGAGATCTCGCACAGCACGCAAAAGAGACAGTGTGCTTTGCGTTATCCAGTCTCGCATCTCACAAAGTCATTGGGAGCTGTCTGCAACATATGAGCGAGGTAGAAGGCAGCCGAGCGAGCAGACTTCCTGTGCGCGCTGAAATTCCGAGAGACGAGTATCGATTTTTTCTTCCTCACAGCCCTTCCATGTGCAAGCGATGAGATCGGGCTTTAGCACGCGTGCTTAGGATTGGCTCTTTCTCTTCTCTTACGTAAAATTTTGGGATGTGTTCAGGAAATGCCTCGTCGCGTTTCGATGCGAACGATGCACATGTGTTGTGTACACGAAGAGATGCTCATGCATTAGTGCACGCGAGACTTTCTCGTGTACCTGCCTCAAAGTGACATTTGGTTAGGCCTTCTGAGATCTCGTACAGCGCGTAGAACAGACAATGTGCTTTGCCCTATTCAGCCTCATATCTTACACAATCATTGCGAGCTGTGTGTAACAAATGAATGAATTGATTGGATGACTTTAGCAGCGATATTTATGTGAAACAGTTTTTTATTACTAATTGTTCTACGTGCTATATTACGAAGATTAAAATTTTAACACCAGAAGCACAACTTCCCCCGACAGCACCAAATGTCACTTTGAGGCAGGCACACGAGAAAGTTACGTGAGCAGCAACACATGTGCATCACTCATGTTGAGGTGCAACGTAGTATTCTTGAGCACATCTCATAATTTTACAAAAGAGAAGAGAAGGAGCCGAACCCAGGCTCGTGTGCTAAAGCCCGGTCTCATCGCTTGCACATGGAAGGGTTGTGAGGAGGAGAAAATCGATATTCGTCTCTCGAAAATAAAGCGCGCACACAGGAAGTCTGATTTGAACTATTTTCTTCCATTAAAACGACTAAAAAATACGAATTATACAAACTAAAACATTTATTTCATACGAGTTCATTCAAGGGGAAAAATCAAGATCAATGCATAATACATACTTCGGCTCATTTTCCAAAGCTTTTCCTTATTCAATCTATGCTGTATCGACGACTCAATGAAAAAACGTATAAGCATGGGAAAAAACGACAGCAAGGGAAAAAAGGTATAAATTTTTTAAGCAAAATGCACTTCAAAAAAACAGGAAGTGGGTTATATCTATGGTATAACCGCAAGGGTGACGTAGGACTATCGTTGATTTAGAGATCGTTTGTATGAAGTTGAATCTGAATACATTCTGAATGAATGAATATTTGGAGAACTTCGAAAATGAGAGCGTTACGTTGGAGGCACAAGGTTTTATGCATCCAATATTGGATACGGAAATATCCTACTGATGGGGAAGAATAATCTTCAGAAGCTATCCTGTTGATTGCGATTGATTGAAAAATCACAAAACCTAATGTATTTGGTCACAGTGTTACATGGATAGAAAACATTAAAATAAACTCTTTCATATGAATGTAATTTTAAATTCCCAGAGGAACTGGCAGATTATTTTCAGTAACGATTAGATATTTCCACATTTTCCTCGATACTGGAAGCCCACCAGTGGTTAATGCTAACTCGATAACCATCTGTTAATAGCACTTGATTGAAACATATTTGGTCACAGTGTTCCATGGATCGAAAACATTCAAATAAACTCTTTCACATGAATGTATTTTTAAATTCCCAGAGGAACTGGCAGATTATTTTCCGGATCTTTCTCGATCCAAACGGAAAGAATTCCGTGCGTGTATGTGTGTGTGTGTAGCGGCTGCTTCGAGATCTTCCCGGGGAACCGTTTGTAGCATCACTCTCCTCCTGATGGATTCCCTTCTGGCCTAAGGTGCACAAACATGCTCTTGGTGACACCGTTCATCCGCGCTTTCATGATAAATGAAGAGCTTCACCACAACAGCGACAACATGCTCCAATCGCTGTTCAATTAGAACTGAGTGGATTTCCGAGCGGCGCTCGCTTATATACCGATTGGTGATTTCAATAGCCTATTTTGAAAGCAAATTTAAGACTATTGAAACAAGTTTTTGGATCAGAAAGTAACAAGTATAGAACGCGTAGACATTTTATCTTTCGAATGAAGTGTTTATCATACCATTTCGTTCAGTTGTTTAGGAGCTATTAACATTCAAAATCTCGGTCTCCGGCGTAACGCTTTCGTTTTCGAAACTTTGATTTTACACCCCGGTATAGAAATGAAAGACGTAGTCCTACGTCAAAAAATGATAGACTCCACACCACCTATATTGTGCCCAATGCCAACCCATAACAGATACCATTAGTATAATCTTCCTAGGAGACAATATGCTATCCACGCTTATTACGTTACGTTGAACGAAACCTCCGATTCCTGATGCAAGACGCAATCTTTGTCCGATGTCGCGAAGTCCGATGTGAAGGTACATCAGGATAAATAATACATTTGTTGGAATGAGAATGAGAATTCGAGCATCTTGAAATCCCAAATGTAAACGCGCCTTTAAAGGGGGTAAACTCGGGTTTGAGATGAAGAATAGAAGGTGGGAAGATTCACGGGTTTTGGTTGTGTGAAACTTTGATTGTATTAGTAGCCAGAAAGATGGGAAGTTCACATATCAGGCATAACAGTCAGTTACTCAAATGGTACAAAATTGAATGTGTCAACGAACAACGTTGAAAGAGGATGTACAGAAACTAATTACATATTTCCAAAAAACATTTTTCGCATTATATTGTGCGTCTATTCCCTAACTGGACACGACGGTTAGAAACAGTCGCATTTCAAACGGTCGTAAAAATAGTCGCGTTTGTCGATGACAGATAAATGTGTCAAGAATGACAAGTCTTTGCTTATTACTTTGTGAACATTTTCGTGAAATTTTGATTCGTTGGAGTTTTAATCATCTCATCGTCAATTTATGAAATAATGCAAGCATATGGAATTGACTTTTAGGAGAGCTTTTCAGACACGCCAAGTGAACATTGGAAATTTTGTTGATGAATAAAACTATTTACAATTGGATCTTCATCAATTCTTGATTCTTGGCGAAGTTGTGTTTGCAAACAGAAATTTCATGCACAACCAAGGATATGGAATTATAGAACAGAAGTTAATGTTTAGAATTTTACCGGACATTGAGAATAGAATAGTAGAAAGTTTTGAAACAAAGGGCCCTATTACGAAAAATTGTTCTTTTCAATGCTAATGATCATGATTATCTCCAGGTTTTTTGATCTTTAGTGTGAACGGTGCTCATATTTATTGTAATGCGAATATCATTCAGTAGTGCTCTTTGGGATTAATTTCTCTCTTGTCGACATACTAATTTCGAACTACAATTTTAAAATCCAATTGAAGTTGTTTTTAGATTGATTAAGACATAGTTGAAAAGAAAATTAAATCAATCGAGTATCTATTAATGAAATACAACAATGATAAATGTTGTCTTTATTTAATTCATCAGTAAAATCCGTGTAAGAAAATTGTATCAAATGTAGTGATTATTATCATTAATATCTGTAACTTTGGATGCTTGCTAAATATTTTTTCTTCGGGCTGCTACGAAGAATTCATTGCATTGCAATGAACGAGGATTTCTCACTTGAGCTTTGAGTTTGTGTACCTGTGCATGAACATGCGAAACGCTCATAACGAGGTTTCAATTCTTTCACACAAAATCAATTCAACTCAGTGAACTCTTCCACACAAAATCTCGATAAATTCGAGATTCGAGGACAGCTTGAAACAGATGAAGTTATTCATCCGTTGGAACATCCGTCAGTAACTTTGAACGTACATCTTCCGGTTGCGCAAAGGTGTAATTCATCTACTTTCCCCATAAAGCGTGCTGCACAGTGTAGTACGAGTCCGTTGCTCTCAATTGTTCGATGCACTACTCCCCATAGTGTATGTGATGTAATCATAACGGAATGTTAAACGATGTGGACTTCAACTTCCCTTCAACGCTGAAAATTATAAAAGTTTATCATTTTATATTATCCAATCGGAGAATTCCATATGAGACCTTTTTTCTGTGAACTACTTCACCAGTTCAATTTATATGAGATTTGTTTTGATTATTTTTTTGACATTTGAAAGAAAATTGAAGGGGTGATCAGTGAGGTTTTTTCATGAATTGAATCACCCCTCGTAAAAAGCGACGATTCAAATAGAATGCTGAAATGACCTCAGAATCCAACAGTCAAGTAAATTTTCAATAAAAAAAATAGAACTAAAATGTTTAATTTTTTTCTCTGATTTCTTCTTATATCAGAAATAGTATTCTAATGTCTACTATGTTTGGATTTTAGAGCAACTTCATGGAAGTTTATTTCTTGTCAGCAATTGTAATTACTTTTTTCACAATTAGGGTGCTGAAAACTTCAGTCGTCTAAAACTAAGACGGAAGCAAGGAAAACTTTTCGTCTCAATCTAGGTCATACGGAGTCAATTGAATTCATTTTTCAAGTGCATTTTACATGAAAACACTTGCAACTTTTTTTCCTATGCACTATCAAATGTTCTCCGTCTCCGTCCGAAAAGATTCTGTGACTCTGACTTTGTTGATTTACGTTTTTGGTCGACGTAGCGAGAAGTAAAATTGAATTGAAATTAAGTTAGTTTAAGTTAGAACACCTCAATAATACTGAAATTTCAGTTTCTGCTAAAATGTCAGTTGAGTCATTATGATTTTCAACGCTAGCAATGATTTAAGAAAAAAAACTAGTTCGTTCTTTTCATCTGCTTGTTTCCACTTTCAATAACAACACTTTTCCCATGTACTGGTCTATTATAAGAAAAATAACATACATAAACACAATATGTGACGTCACAGATTTAAAAATCTTCTCACCTTTCATTTTCATCTCGACTCGGGTTTACGCGGTTTACGATGTGACCAAGATAGATCTATGGTACTAGGTGAGGCCGTTTCGTCACTAAGATAGAAAATGAAAGGTGGGAAGATTCGCGGGGTTTGGTTGTGTTGAATTTTGATTGTATTAGTAGCTATTTGACAGATAGGAAGTAAACAGACAAAGGAGAGAATTATTGTGCGATTTTGTGTTTATTTCATTTATTCGTAATGTTTGAATGATTCCGAAGATATTGTGAAAATACAAAAACGAAAGAAATTGTGTAATCCTTGAGAAATTAGATTTCAATGCTGGTGCTGAAAATAGGAACACAACGTGGTTGTCGTTAGTTCTCAGGTAAAATCATTCATACTAATATAAAATGATTTACGGCAAATAAGCAATGTTTTTCAGACACGATGATCATTTACAGGTCCTCTGGGCAACAGTTAGTTACGAGAACTATACCGTTGGGCTGAATAGTTCAGCAATAAGCAAAAGCTCGACAGAAGGAGGAGGAAAAAAAGGATATCAAATCACGGCGTATGTGATATGACCTCGAAGAAGATCAACTATTGATAAAACCTCAACTCAACCAAGATCAACTAACTGTACAATATGATAGTACCATCATTGTTTCAACTTAATGCGGATCCATTTTTTTTTACAAGCAGAAAGGCATCATCGAATTAGAAATAAGAATAATTGTGAAATTGATAAATTGAATGTAACAGCATACTGAGTAAAACAGGATGTCGACTACCTAGAAAATTAGAGAATATCGGGGAATTCAAGCCATGTCAGAAGAATTACAACAATTAGAGGAAAATAGATGCTGCAAAAATGGATAGTGTATTTAACGCTATTCACCAAGTTCCAGGCGACTTTAAGTACAGAGATAATTTGAAGAAAAATACTATGAGTGTATTAAAAAATGAATTTCCCCACATATCCGAGAAAATATTACAAAAATTCATTAAAACTAAAGTCAATATACGGATTCGTAACACGAAGAAAAAAATTAGAGAAGAAAAATATCTAAAATCCAAAAATAATAGACATGATAATACTAGCTCTGATAGAAGAAGAAATCAAAGAAAACTTAAACATTTTAGTTCGTGACATGTTCTTTTTTTTTAATGTAATGTAATGTATTCAATATCTTTTTTTTTGTCAAATATATAATTAGATTTTATATATTCTTCTTCAATCGATATTCATTGACACTTCCAATTTTGTACATTTGAGTAAAAAAATAATTAAATGGTTGAAAAAATCAACACCATAAAATCATATTTATTGTGTATACAATTTATTGAAGACATTGGAATTTGAATGGAAGACCTGGATTTATCGCTTTATCCACTGGTGCATATGGACGCGCACGGACGCGGTAGGCGCATCCTGGCTGAGTGTCGATTTGTTTTAACCATAACGAAAACCTCGGATTTTACATTCTTGGGGCGTTGGTTTTCCTGATACAGTAGAATCTCGATTATCCGAGATTCTACTGTATCCATTTGATTACAATATAAGCCGATTATAATTATAATTACTGCAGTAGTTGGAAAGTTATTGATACAAAAGAGTCTACTTGATTAGTCAAGTCAGGGACGCTGTTTTTGCTGGTATTTAGCTGATGTGTTTGCATGAGTAGAAATTTTCCCCGATTGCCAACTTAACCAAAGTGTGGAGTTCTGGCAATTTTTAGTCAACCTTTTTTGAAAAACAGATAATAGTTATTATTATGACTAAATACAAATACAGTAGATCCCCGATTATCCGCGGAATTGTCGGGCTAGGTCACCGCGTTTAAGAAAATTGCGGATAACGCAATGAAGGGTTGAAAAAAGAGACGTACACACGAAAAAATAATGGGTTGGCGTGAAAACTATGTTTCTTCAATACAGAAAGCATTAAACTATCCATCTGTAAGGTCGTGTACACGAATGTTCAGATAATATGAATGTGATGACCAAAACTAAAGCGCAAGACCCTACCACTCAATGACAAATTTCAGGAAGGTCTATAGAGTCTAGGAAGGTCTAGGAAGCTCGCTTTCTCGGATAATAGAGATTCTACTGTATCATGAAAACCAGCGCCCCAAGAATGTAAAATCCGAGGTTTTCGTTATGGTTAAAACAAATCGACACTCAGCCAGGATGCGCGTACCGCGTCCGTGCGCATCCATATGCACCAGTGGATAAAGCGATAAATCCAGGTCTTCCATTCAAATTCCAATGTCTTCAATAAATTGTATACACAATAAATATGATTTTATGGTGTTGATTTTTTCAACCATTTAATTATTTTTTTACTCAAATGTACAAAATTGGAAGTGTCAACGAATATCGATTGAAGAAGAATATATAAAATCTAATTATATATTTGACAAAAAAAAAGATATTGAATACATTACATTACATTTAAAAAAAAGACGGGTGGGTAATGTCGGTGACATAACCGGAGTGACGTAGGACTATACAAAGGAGACAGCTATTGCTAAATATTTATTTAAAATATATTGTTTTACTTATCTACCAGAAAAATGGTTTAGTTTACTGTTTACTCTTTATGAACATGTTGGGGGTTCTGAAAAGAACCTTTGGTGTTGTGTTTTTGCGTTTTTTCTTTACAAACTTGATTCTTGATTTTTTTCTGAAGGCTTTGTACTTATTAAATGTTCAACGTCGGGCATCTTTCGGCGTATACATATATCGTACAATCAAAATGATGACTGTGATGGGGAATGCATAGGTGGTCATCAGCTCGTTCACTATCATATATTTCACTATTGAGCACATTACTGTACCTTAAGCTGTGGTTTCGGAGACGAATGAATTGTAAGATTTGTAGTCTCCGCAAACAAAGTAAATAAAAATGACAAAGAACTGAGGTTTTGGAGACGAACTCTACGATCTGTCGAGAAATAAACGAGCTATAAGCGTTCTGAAAAACCAACAGTAAATACAGGGACGGATGACCTTCGGATTAAAGTCCTTTAAAATAAGAACAGAGCAGCAGGAAATACATAGCTCATCATGTTGCTCCTTAGTTATTTCTCTATCAATGCAGATGTAACGTCAGTCAAAGAAAGCAGTTCTTGCTACCGAGAAAATTCGTTAATGCCAGTAATTTGAAGCCATTTTTAATTCGGAAACCATGCATGGGTTTGTGAAAACTGAATGATCAATTTAAAAGACCCCAACCACCAATAAGTTCAAGAACAAGATAAACAAAATAAATCAGTTTATATTATATGTCATATTATGTCTCTTTAGAATGCATTGGTATTGTGAAAAACTTTCAATAACTCTTCTTTGAAAGGTTTAATGGTCCTGAAAAGCGCCGTGTTTTACGGTGGCTGGTTTTGCCACCAAAGCAGCCTGTATAAACAAACTTTTTCCTTCTTCTACCTGCTTCCGTTTTGCGATTGCGTTTGCCACTCGCTGAAACTAGTTGTTGCCACCGAACCGAATGTGCTCTGTTCTGTTCGGTTTTGCGGGTTTTTTTATTGTTGTGAGCAGCTTTGCAAGCCAACTCGAGCACTCCGGAGGCCGAAATTCTATAACCGCTATTAGGTATACTGGTGCTCCGGCACCAATCCGTTGATGCGATGTGATGTGAAACGATGCCACACAACCACACTGATTTACGATTTGAAAGAGAATGATATATTTTTCAGCGGATCCGCGCCTTTTGTACGCTAGCGGTACACACTCACAGGATAGAGACAAATCAGCAGACTAAGCCAAAGGGGCGAGTCCAACGTGACGAACGAAAGAGCGTTAAAAGGCAGCGATGGCAAAAAAATACATCGATTTTAACCTCCGACCGAGAAGGTCGCGTTTTCTTTCAGCTCGGCAGTTTGGCGTTTTGGACAGCGGACTAGGACGTCTCCCCCTGGCGATTCCGAAGGAGTTATTTTTAATTATCTTTAAGTGGCAGCAGAAGGAGAGCGGGAAAAGGCAATAGCTCGTTTCGACCGTGGAGAGCGGGCGCTTACCGGCAAACCGGAAAAGCGCGCGCTTTTTACGGCGTCACTGACGCCACGCCCCCTTTTCCCGGGGAGTGTTGCCAATTATTTTGTAGTGATTGTAGTGATCTCTAGTTATAATTAAAAAAAAAAACAGGAAGTGGGTTATATCTATGGTATAACCGCAAGGGTGACGTAGGACTATCGTTGATTTAGAGATCATTTGTATGAAGTTGAATCTGAATTCATTCTGAATGAATGAATATTTGGAGAACTTCGAAAACGAGAGCGTTACGTTGGAGGCACAAGGTTTTATGCCTCCAATATTGGATACGGAAATATCCTACTGATGGGGAAGAATAATCTTCAGAAGCTATCCTGTTGATTGCGATTGATTGAAAAACCACAAAACCTAATGTATTTGGTCACAGTGTAACATGGATAGAAAACATTCAATTAAACTCTTTCACATGAATATATTTTGAAAATTCCCAAAGGAACTGGCAGATTATTTTCAGTAACGATTAGATATTTCCACATTTTCCTCGATACTGGAAGCCCACCAGTGGTTAATGCCAACTCGATAACCACCTGTTAATAGTACTTGATTGAAACATATTTGGTCACAGTGTAACATGGATAGAAAACATTCAATTAAACTCTTTCACATGAATATATTTTGAAAATTCCCAAAGGAACTGGCAGATTATTTTCCAGCAATGATTAGATCTTTCCGGAACTTTCTCGATGCTGAATGACATCCTAACGGAAAGAGTTCTGCGCGTGTATGTGTCGATCCTTCGCCGTCCACCTCCTCCAGCACGTTAGGCAACGATGTTGTCTTGTCGATGTCCTCACGAAAAATGAATGTGTTTCACCACCAGAATATCGCTTAAGTATGCTATTTGTGTGTGATTGAATCGAGAGAAGGTGTGGTTTACGATGGCAATTTGGAAGGCAAACTAGAGGGGAATGAACTCTCTGAACTCGGAACTTTCGGCGACTGAGCAATAATCGATTGCGGGCGCATACAATATTGGATACGGAAATATCCTACTGATGGGGAAGAATAATCTTCTGAAGCTATCCTGTTAATTGCGATTGATTGAAAAACCACAAAACCAAATGTATTTGGTCACAGTGTTACATGGATAGAAAACATTCAATTAAACTCTTTCACATGAATATATTTTGAAAATTCCCAAAGGAACTGGCAGATTATTTTCAGTAACGATTAGATATTTCCACATTTTCCTCGATACTGGAAGCCCACCAGTGGTTAATGCCAACTCGATAACCACCTGTTAATAGCACTTGATTGAAACATATTTGGTCACAGTGTTACATGGATAGAAAACATTCAATTAAACTCTTTCACATGAATATATTTTGAAAATTCCCAAAGGAACTGGCAGATTATTTTCAGTAACGATTAGATATTTCCACATTTTCCTCGATACTGGAAGCCCACCAGTGGTTAATGCCAACTCGATAACCACCTGTTAATAGCCGCGCGTGTATGTGTGTGTAGCGATGTCTTCCCAGGGAACCGTTTGTGGCATCACTCTCCTCCTGATAGATTCCCTTCTGGCCTAGGATGCACAAACAGGCTCTTGGTGACACCGTTCATCCGCGCTTTCATGATAAATAAAGAGCTTCACCGCAACAGCGACAACATGCTCCAATCGCTGTTCAATTAGAACTGAGTGGATTTCCGAGCGCCGCTCGCTTATATACCGATTGGTGATTTCAATAGCCTGTTTTGAAAGCAATTTTAAGACTATTGAAACAAGTTTTTGGATCAAAAAGTAACAAGTATATAACGCGTAGACATTTTATCTTTCGAATGAAGTGTTTATCATACCATTTCGTTCAGTTGTTTAGGAGCTATTAACGCTCAAAATCTCGGTCTCCGGCGTAACGCTTTCGTTTTCGAAACTTTGATTTTACACCCCGGTATAGAAATGAAAGACGTAGTCCTACGTCAAAAAGAAATAACACGCGCATACGGACAGTGAAGTGACAGTAGGAAAAACAGTTTTAAAATAATTTTGAAAGTTTATTCGCGATAATTGGTGGTTTTGTGCTCTTGCTAAAAAAGTGCGAATTTCTGGACACATATCCCCAAGTGTAAAGACCCAACAAAATTTCTCAGTGTTTTCATCTGAAGATTAACCCACTTGTCGGCTATACCTAGGGGATAGCCTGACAACAGCATGGCTTCCAGTAGCTCCGGGCCTCCGGGAGGCCGGGCTACAAATTTGTACGAGGGTAAACCTACCCAACGTACTGCTCCAAGATGGGCCGATCCACTGAACGGCAACCTACAGATCCTGTTACTACGTGCCACAGGAGAGAACGTGATTCCGGCTAACCCGTTCGTCGTGAGTAAGACGATCGCCAACGCTGTAGGAAAGAAGTACTACACAGCGCGACCGCAACGAGACGACAAGAAGAGGACGCAATATATCCTTACGGCCAAGGACGAAGATATCATTGGTAAGCTCCTCTTAATCAACAAATTAATTGATGAAACCCCTATTGAAGTGATTTACCATCCAACCCTTAACCAACGCAAATGTGTTGTTACTTGTCGTGATGTCATGGACATCAAAGAATCCGAACTGGTGACAGAGCTTTCCGATCAAGGTGTGATCGATGTCAAGCGCATCACCAGAAAGGAGAACAATATTGTTGTACCAACTGCCACTCTTATTTTGACGATTCGTGGAACTGTTGTTCCCGATTTCATTAATTTTGGATTTATTCGGGCTGGGACTAGAAATTTCTACCCCAACCCAATGCAATGCTTTAAGTGTTACAAATTTGGACATACCAGCAAACGATGCAAACGCGAGAACCCGCTTTGCCGAAATTGTGGACAGGAACATCCAGAACAAAAGGATGGAATTAAAACCTGCAACGCTTCAGCATTTTGCTTGAATTACCAAGGGGACCATTCCTCTTCGAATAGGAAATGCCCCGTATGGCAAACCGAGAACAACATCACAAAAATCAGAATCGATTATGGTATCTCCTACAAAGAGGCGAAAGAAAAGCACAACGGTCAAAATAATGGACCAACTTTTGCAAGTGTTCTGCAAGACAGACTCTCCAACTTGCAAAAGCCAACACCCAGCTGCAACTGCAAGTGTAACTGCGCCTCGGCCGCTTCGGCCTCTTCTAGCCGCGAAAGCACTCCCCCAATTGACACTACAATCGATACTTCCATGACAGAGTCGACAACCGACAGCTCAACAACGGAATCTGAAAACGAATCAGTCATTTCAATGGACACTTCTGATGTTCCAAACAAAAATAAAAATAAAAGGAAAATGACGAAAGGATCATCTTCAGATTCAGATCAAAAATCCGAAGATGAAATCCAAACAAACAAGGACAAGAAAAGAACTAAGAATGAACAAAGAACTACACCACCAACAAATAACAACACAACACCAACAGAAAACAACAACAACAACAACACACATCAAACAAAAAACAACAATAACAACAACAGCAACGCACATTCAACAAAAAACAATACTAACACAACAAACACTCCAAAGACTTCTACACCAAACAAAAACAACACCAATACCTCAAAGAAAGCTTCTCTTTCCAAGGGTAAAGGACCATCGAACTAATTCTCTTTGAATAGTTCAAACATACACACAATTAAGACTTAGGAATTAGAGTTAAAAACACCAACACATTCACTCCAACACAGAAATTCGGGATACAATGGAACATCAGAAGTATCCGACGAAATATTCTAGAACTGAAAATGCTTATTTCAAACTCTAATCCCACAGTCATAGCCCTTCAAGAAACTATGACTCCAAACAACTTCGATAAACACTTCATCTCAAAATATATCACATATTTCAAAGAGGGTCCCAACCCCTCAAAAAACGGAGTTGCAATCGCAATCAAAGATGGCACTCCACATGATCTTCTTCCCATTACCACTGATCTTCAGGCAGTGGTAGTGCGCATTAAACACCCCTTTCCAATCACCGTCGTTTGCATCTACATCACTAATGATTCCGATCCGAACACTCTACGCGGACAACTGGACCATCTGTTCGCCCAACTTCCCGCCCCAATCATGCTTATGGGTGATTTCAACGCCCACTCATACGCCTGGGGAGGTGCATACCTCGATCGAAAAGGATCCATCATTGAGGATTTCATATCCGACCATTCTCTTCTCCTTCTTAACAACGGCCAACACACCAGAACCCATTATTCTGGTACTACTTCAGCCATCGATCTCACTATAGTATCAGACAAACTATCTTCAAAACTTTCTTGGAACATCCACGATGATACTTGCGGAAGCGATCATTTTCCAATCTTCACCTCCTTCGGCCAAACTTCTCCAGAGTTTTCAACAAGGCCAAGATGGAAATTTGAATACGCTGACTGGGCTGGCTATCAGTTTGACATTGAAAACCGCCTCTCCGCTAAACGAGATTGGACAGCCGAGGAATTCTCCAAAGTTGTCCTAGAAGTTGCAATGGTGCACATCCCCAGAACCAGTGGCATTCCTGGCAGGAAATGTGTCCCATGGTGGTCACCTGAGCTGAAGGCAGCGATCAAAGGTCGACGTAAGGCCCTACGCAAATTAAGAAAGGCCCATCCGGACAGCCCACTGAGACCCACTCTGCTTGCAGAGTTCCAAAGGGCTCGCAAAGAAGCTAAGACTGCTATCAATACAGCCAAGCACAACAGTTGGGTTAAATTCGTCAGCGAAATTAATCCCAACGCGTCAACAAAGGAGTTATGGAGTAAGATTGGCAGGCTTCATGGAAAGAAAAGAAGCAAAGAATATAATCTTCTAATTAACGGTCAATACACCAATGACCGGAAAATCATCGCCGAGGCGTTTGGAGATTTCTTTGCTTCCGCCTCCTCCAATCAAAACTACGACCAAACCTTTCTAACCCACAAAACGGAATGCGAAAGAATTCCCATCGATTTTCATACCGATGTGGAATTTGACTTCAACAAAAACCTCTCCCTCAAAGAGCTCGATTGGGTACTGAACAAAGTCAAACAAGGATCCACAGGACCTGATGACATCAGCTACCCTATGCTTAAGAATCTACCCCATCTCGGGAAAAAAGCACTTCTGAGGCTCCTCAACAAAGTCTGGGACAGTGGAACCCTCCCCAGTTGCTGGAAAGAGGGTTTAATGATCTGTATCCCGAAACCAGACATGAACAACCATCTTCTTGACAATTTCCGCCCCATCACTCTCCTAAGTTGTGTTGGGAAAGTCTTGGAAAAAATGGTCAATCGACGCTTAACGACTTTTCTAGAGTCAAATAAGCTGATTGATCCCAGACAATTCGCCTTCCGTGCGGGAAAAGGTACAGAAGATTGCCTTGTAGCAATCGAAAAAATCCTAGACGACGCAACTGAAAAATTACACCACATTGATATTGTTTCCCTGGATTTATCCAAGGCCTTCGATCGGGCATGGAGGTACCCAGTGCTGAAAAGCCTTTTCGACTGGGGGATTCGTGGGAGATTAGGTCTCTTCGTTAAAAGTTTTCTAGAAAACCGGTCTTTCAAAACCGTTATTAACAACCACCAATCTTCTCTAAAAATCCCAGAAAACGGCTTCCCACAAGGCTCAGCACTTTCACCAACCCTCTTCAACATTGCCATGCAATCTCTATTCGAGATTATCCCGGACCATATAAAGGTCATAGTCTATGCAGATGACATCACTCTTATCTCTACGAGCTGCTTCGGCTTAATTCAGAGAAAGAGGCTTCAAAAAACCTTAGACTCCATCCAAAACTGGGCTCTAAAAACAGGTTTTAAAATTTCCCCGGAGAAATCCAAACACATACATATCGGAAAAGCTCTCAGAAGGAGAACCCTCAGCTCAGCTCAACAAAATTCCGATCCCTACAATGAGGACATTGAAAATACTAGGGGTTACTTTCGACAAGAAACTCAACTTCCTATCACATTCCCAAAAGACCAAAATAGCCACCAGAAAGAAACTGAACATCATCAAGGCTATCGCAGGCAACCTAGCCTCTGGTCATAGAAAGACGCTGCTAAATGTTGTAAATGTTTGGTTGGTCCCACAAATCCTTTACGGAATAGGCACCTTCAGCCGTGGAGGGGACAGGGTGTTAAACACCATTCAACCAATTTACAATAAAGCAATTAGGCTCGCAATTGGCGCTTTTCCCTCCAGTCCTACTCTTGCTGTAATGGCAGAAAGTGGGCAACTTCCCTTCACCCACCTGGTAACAAAAGCCATCACCAATAAAGCCATCCGTCACTTGTCACTCTCCGAAAACGACCACAATGTCCCATTAATACATAGGGCTAAAACATGGTTCAAAAATCTCACGAACAAAGACCTTCCCGATATATGTGAACGTTCATCTGCGACGGGAAGAAATTGGAACGTCAAACCGCCGAACATTAACCTTGAACTTCTCAAGGCAGTTCGGGCGGGAGACCCTTCTCCAAAAGTCAAAGCCTGCTTCAATAACCTCGTTGCATCCAATTTTCAAATGAACCACCAGGTATACACAGATGGTTCAGTCAGGGCCGATGGAGTTGGATGTGGAATCTTTGAGAGTAGATACACTGGTAGCTTTTCTCTTCCACCGCAATGCTCCATCTTCAGTGCGGAAGCTTTCGCCCTTTTAATAGCTACCCAAGAATGCACCCATGAGTTTCTTCCTACCACAATATTCTCAGACTCTGCTAGCTGTCTCCACGATCTTCTGAGTGGAAACAGCAAACACCCATGGATTAAGCAAACAGAAGAGGCTGCTTCAAATAAAAACATCTCCTTCTGCTGGGTTCCTGGTCACTCAGGAATCCGCGGAAACACAGCCGCCGACATACTGGCCGGCAAGGGCAGCAAAATAGAACCCCCAGACATGCCCTGTCCTCCATCTGACATTGTCCGCTGGGTAAAACAGCAAGTCCGTGAAAGTTGGGACATAGGTTGGATAAACAGCCGTCCCACTCATCTTCATAAAATCAAAAATTCCACTCTCCCTTGGGAGGACCGTCTCAATAGTAGGGAAAGGCAAGTCCTTACCCGTCTTCGAATTGGGCACACTAACTTCACCCACTCACACTTGTTCTGCAGAGCCGAAAAACCCCAATGTGCTTGCAACGAAGCTCCGGTTTCCGTTAGCCATCTTTTACTTGAATGTCAACATACCAAAGATGCTCGAGTCCGACACAACATAGGTCAGAGTCTCCGAGATATCCTCAGTAGAGACGAGACCCAAGAAACCAATTTAATTGCGTTTCTGAAAGAAACCGACTTCTTTGGTAAAATCTAAACCGAAATACTAAATACCTTGGAAATTGCTTATTAAAGTTCGCCACTTCACAGTCATGTATGCGTGTTTATGTGTGTATACACATGTATGTACGGGTCGGAAGGAAGGTATTCATACATGTATATACACGCATTCAATAATAATAAATAACAAATAATATAATATATAATTTCATACCCACATCTATCTTCTATCCATTACATTATACTTTAATCAACTTCCTATTCCTACAGCCACACTCACCAAGGAGGATAAATTCATTAAATAAACCTCTCCATTTTTCAGCTCTACTATATACCATTAAATTCAAAACCACTATATTTTATTATCTATTCAAACTGTATTTCATTTCATTGCACCCCACCCCACACCCACTCCTCCCCTCTTTCCTTCCCATACCACTCCCACCCCCTTCCACTCCACTAATCCCACCCAAATCCTTTCCACTCCTTTCCTTCCTATCCTCCTGAGAAGGGCCTTTTTGTTTTTTGGCTTTGGAACACGCCTTTCGCTGGGTCACTTGTGCTTCGTTACTGCTTTGGTCCTCGGATCAGTAAATTTTTACTTTTCTTTACAGCATATATTAAATATCTTATGAAGCATAGGATCCCTTCCTACCTTCTTCTTTAACCGAGAGTCGAGCGGACAGGTCTGATGAGTGATTTTGTTGGTTTCCCTTTCGCCAGTCCCCTCTGGGCTGGTTTTATTGTGGCTCTTCACTGGGCTAGAGGCGAATGAACTGCAAAGTTTAAAGCCTCTTAAAAACAAAGAAAGAAAGAAAGAAAAATACATTCATTACGATTTGTTCGCTCGTTGGATTCACATGCAGGCTAAAAAGGGTCCTTTTCAGGATCACAAAACTATCTTTAATCTAAAGAGTTTATTGTTTTGTTATCACTCGATATCCCCATCTTGTTCGGCTAAACCTTCCTGTTTAGCGATTGCGTTTGCCACTCGCCACAGCTTTCACAGTTGGAAAATTTCTTCCCATCCAGCTTGTGACATGTTGTACAGTAAATTACATTTAATGCGACATGCCGAAACACCACTCAGTGTTGCATTGAAGGCGATTTTAACCTGTAATTGAACATTTGCGATGACAGTGGTACAGTGTCGACTTTCAATGTGGGGTCATAATTTGGACCTCGAACTTTATGTTTACAAAAATGTCCAACTAAATATGTCGCATTACAGGTCCGTCCAATTAGCTGAATGTCGAGCTAAATGTAAATTACTGTACTTTCAATCTAGAAGCAATTTAAAAATTAATGAATATTGAATAATCGGGAAAGTCCCCAACCATAAATAAGCTCAGAACAACTGCCAAATTCACATACTCATCATATACTGGCAAACAAATTATGAAAAAATCAATTTATGTTTTATTATTATTTTGGATATTATTTTAGAAAGCATTGAACTGTATTTCGTAAACTCTTTTTTGAAAGGTTTAATGGCCCTGATAAGCGCCGTGTTTTATGGAATTTTAGAAAACTTAGTACTCGTGGTTTTGAAAAAAAACCATTTCGAACGCCCTCGATGCCGCCTTATTCTGGATTTGCCACCAAAGAACAAACTTTTTTCTTCTGTTACCTGCTGCCGTTTTGCGATTGCGTTTGCCACTCGCTGCAACTGCCTGTTGTTGTCTTGATGTCCACCGAACCGAATGTGTTCTGTTCTGAATGCGGGTTTTCTTATCGTCGCGAGCAGCTTTACCAGCCAACTCGATCACTTCGACGGCCTAAACTATATAACGCCGGCTAGGTGGACTGGTGCACTGGTACTAACGCGCTCGGCCTAGCTACCCTTGCGGGGAACTCCAGATCAACACGGTTCGAGCGGGATTTTGCCTTTCCCTTCACTTTTCCTCCTTTGCCATGTCCAGACATGGCTGCTTGGGTTGGTTTGTTGAAGTGTTTTGATGCGAACCGATGTGGTGTACGGTTTGAATGAGAATGATCGTTACGGCTGCGGAGCGGGGATTTTTAAGCTGACTGGCTGGCTCGAGAATTACGCATGTGTGAGACAGCGACCAATGTTTCGTTCATTTTTTTCTTTTTCCTTTCCAATGGTGCTTCATTCTATTTCGCTGCTGCTCTGGTTGCCCGTTTTGGTCGGTACGATTTGAGGAGCACAAAATGGACCAATCAAAAATAGGCACATAGTGCATTTGGACAATGCTTGATATTTCACAATTATTCAATTATTTATCTCAAGAAAAATGAAATGTTATTCATTATGATAGATGCGTAGATATATTTCCTATCAATTGATGCCAAAACCATTGCGATCTATTGAGAAATGCTCGAGTTATAAGCGTTCCAAATCTTGCATTTTTTCCTACTTGTTCAGTGTCTAGATTTCCATTTCACCCCCTATATCTTCCGGTTAGACGTAGTCCTACGTCAAAAGAACATGTCACGAACTAAAATGTTTAAGTTTTCTTTGATTTCTTCTTCTATCAGAGCTATTATTATCATGTCTATTATTTTTGGATTTTAGATATTTTTCTTCTCTTATTTTTTTCTTCATGTTACAAATCCGTATATTGACTTTAGTTTTAATGATTTTTTGTAATATTTTCTCGGATGTGTGGGGAAATTCATTTGTTAATACACTCATAGTATTTTTCTTCAAATTATCTCTGTACTTAAAGTCGCCTGGAACTTGGTGAATAGCGTTAAATACACTATCCATTTTTGCAGCATCTTCAAGCCACGTATCGGACGGCCTAGTTAGTCCTCCATAACTCAAGTCCTGCACATAACTCACGTTCGCATCTATTTCGCTGTCCATAGCGTCGCGGCAATGCGTGTATGAACCTAATTCGGGATAATCTCTTCTTAAAGACCGTGCAACGAAGCCCATGGCATATTCAAAGCCGTCTTCATCTTCAATTGTGCGTGGATTTCTGTGTGAGAACTCTAAGTTTTGGATAGGTGTTTCAATTTCCTTGTTGAAAATTCTGGCTTTTTTGAAGATACTGCTGATCACAAAATCTTCTTGGACCAGTATATCTTGTGAGTTTTGATTCCCTCCTAACGGTTGTTTCAACCCCCTTCCAAATATTATCAGTCTTAATCTGTTCAACGTGTCGATGGGTGAAGGGTGATTGTTCGGTCCTCCGT
Source organism: Toxorhynchites rutilus septentrionalis (assembly GCF_029784135.1). Classification (NCBI taxonomy): domain Eukaryota; kingdom Metazoa; phylum Arthropoda; class Insecta; order Diptera; family Culicidae; genus Toxorhynchites; species Toxorhynchites rutilus. Next base: position 201,428,289 of record NC_073746.1, on the reverse strand, counting down.
TTTGTCGAATTTGAGCAAATAAATTTTCCAGACAATCTTGGTTTAGTTTACAGGTCATTATAAATCGTACTCCATAATCGCGTTTCATATCGTCGTACAATTCCATTGTCGAATTGACGGACATGAGAATTGCTTTTTGAAAGACCTACAAAAACTTTTTTTTAGAATCGAAATAATAATATTTCATAGCAGTTTGAAATATTATACAGTACAGATGAATTGAAGGGTCAATATTGAAATAGTGTTTAATTACCTGCACATTACGAGATACCGGGAATTGATGCCTTTTTAAAGTTCGTAATGAAGCCATTGAGGTGGCCATATTTTGTAACATCGCATGCTGCATGTCCAATGCCACTCCAAAGCACCTTTTTGATAAAATATTCTCTTTTAAAGTATGTGAATTCATGGTGTTGAACCACGAATCCACAGTATCGATGAAATCAGCAAGTAACCTTGCTTCTTCAAATTCACCGAAGTGACGTCGAAGATTTACTACCGTCGTATGGCTCAAAAGCTCAGCAGCAAGTCGTACGTTTTGACGCTCTGGCCCACTACACATCATATGACGAACAGATAGCTTAAACATTGAGTTATACTCGATCTATCTGGATTCAATGAGCTAGCTTTGTTGATGAGAAGTTCCAGAAATCGCTTGATAATACATTTGCCTAAAAAAGAGCGATTTATGGTTTCAAATATTGCACTATGTGAGTATGAATACGACAAAAAAATAGCAAATTTTAAAAACTACACAGAATGATTTTTTTTAGCTTATTTAAATTAATAATCAAATTTGATTGTTGCAAACGTTTTCTTTAAAAAACTCTATTTTATTCTGCTATATTTGCAGGGTTATAGAAGAACTATGTTTAGGATATGTTTTATGTAATCATTTAATACATATACTTATATACCTTCATAAAAAAAACCGTCATCAAGCAACCAGTTCCGAATCAATTTCAGCAGGTGTGGAGCATCGGGAAATGTGTGAACGGCTTTTTGACGTAGGACTACGTCTTTCATTTCTATACCGGGGTGTAAAATCAAAGTTTCGAAAACGAAAGCGTTACGCCGGAGACCGAGATTTTGAGCGTTAATAGCTCCTAAACAACTGAACGAAATGGTATGATAAACACTTCATTCGAAAGATAAAATGTCTACGCGTTATATACTTGTTACATTTTCATACAAAAACTTGTTTCAATAGCCTTAAAATTACTTTCAAAACAGGCTATTGAAACCACCAATCTGTATATAAGCGAGCGCCGCTCGTAAACCCACTCAGTTATAATTGAACAGCGACTGGAGTATGTTGTCGCTGTTGTGATGAAGCTAACTTCGTTTATCATGAAAGCGCTGATGAACGGTGTTACCAAGAGCCTGTTTGTACACTTTAGGCCAGAAGGGAATCCATCAGGAGGAGAGTGATGCCACGGTTCCGCTTGAAACATCGGAGCAGCCGCCACACACACACATACACGCGCGGAACTCTCGTTGCATATCAGTTCCTCTGGGAATTGAAAAATACATTCATGCGAAAGAGTTTATTTTAATGTTTTCTATCCATACAACACTGCAACCAAATACATTTGGTTTTGTGGATTTTCAATCAAACGCAATTGACAGGAAAGCTTCTATTATTTTCCCCATCAGTAGATAATTTTCGTATCCAATATTGGATGCATAACATGAAAAACGGTAAAATTTTCACATCGCCAAAATCATGTAATTTTCGAGTAATTATTTGCTTCCTACTCATATAATGCTGCGACCAAATACTTTTCGTTTTGGATTTTTCAATCAAGTGCAATCAAAGTAAGACCACGTCTTTCGGCAATTTATTAGAGGTGCAATGAATCTTGAGGAATTCCCGCTCTACGCGCACTGGCAAACGATGTTTACTCAACAATTTCTCAAATGAGAAATGTGTGTTGTGCGAAAGGATTAGCGAGCGCAAAAACGACAAACGGGAGAAAGAGATGTTTGGAGGTTGAAGAAAATTGGCAGAAAACATCTTCATTTTATCTTTCGAATAATGTGATTCATACCACTTCGTTTTGCCAGAAAGAGATTATTATTGCTCAAAGAAGGAATCGAGTCCTCCGAGGAAATTACCCAGCGCAAATTAGAGTCGACTATCGATTGCGGCATTCGTACACAAATAATTTTATTTCTTCGATATGGGGAAATATTCATTACATAATGTCATGTATTTCATATTCTTCGTTATCAAATCCATATCCATGGCTCCTATCGGTATCGAATTATCATCGACACAACGATTTTCGTTAAATGCTTCTTCAGTTCGGCCTGTAAAAAACTTTTCTGAACTCTTATCCATCAAATTTGGAGCCCTGAAAAGAGCCGTTGATTATATGCTAAGCTAATATAGCACGCTCTCCTCGGATACGATGGGCCAGCTGGATGTCCTTGATCATGATGTGACGCGTTTTGCATGGATAGCACACAAATTGGTATCTTCGAATAGGCCTCCTGCAGTGTCATAACCGCGGAACTTTGGAAGCGCAAATCGGTTTTGAAGTCCTGAGCAATTCCACGAATCAAATGCTGCAAAGGTAGATTGCGGATCAGCAATTCGGTCGACTTCTGATAGCGTCGAATTTCACGCAAAGTTCCCGGTCGATAGCGATGTGGTCACACTTCCCGCAGCTGCTGCATTTATCCGAGCTGCTTTCGTGGTCCTTTACCACCGAAAGACTAACGAGCTGTGTGCTTGGTCCCGATGAAACGAGTCCTCACGGTGCGATAGTAGAGTAAGAAATGAACGAAAGCAAAGGAAGCATCATATTATAAACCATAAAAGTATAAAATGTAAACTCCACCCTCTTCATTATATTCGTAGCTTAGCCTGAGAGAGAAACGAATATCATCGAAGTAAGTATACAGTAATGTATTTGAATCCGGACACTTTGCGTTACATTTAATATCATACTGCAGCCACAACATTTTGTGCATGTTGAATTAATACGATTGATAAGTAACTATCAAGTAACTATCAGTAACTATATTAGTAACTATTAATCGCATAAATTCAACATGAAAAAAATGTTATGGCTGTGGTATGATATTGAATGTAATGCAAAGTTTCCGGATTCAAAAACATTACTGTAAAAGAGAGTTAACTCGACTGAAAATTTTTCAGTTCGGCCTGCAAAAACGAAATTAATTGGAAGAGTACAGCATAATGCATAGACGTGAGTATGAGCTTCCCCATCTCACATTCCAATAAGATTAATGGGTTTCCAAGAGGGCGCGCTACATACGGATACGAATGATTTCAATAACCTGTTTTCGAAGCTATTATTAAGCTATTGAAACAATTTTTCAAGTCAATAGATAGCAATCATATAACTCTTGGACACTTTATCTTTTGTATGAAATTTGTATGAAATGATCCGAAGCAGAATGAATCACGCTTAAAGAAGGGATGGATTTTTTCTTGGAATTCACTCAGCAAAAATAATCCCCTCGTCCCAACAATTAAAAACGTCAAACGGCAAACAGTTTCATCAAAGTGATTTCTTCTTAGTAAGCGATCGATCGTGAGTTCAAAACTCAGTTCAAAACTTGACCATCTTTGTGTTGTTACAGAATAGCTAGGTCCACGCAACAATCATCAGCGATGGAGATCGATCCACGGTCGAAATAAGATCGATTCATCCATACAACTGCTCTGCTCTGCAAGACACATCGGGCTGCTGTTCTATAAATAACTCAACAATGATCAATCAACTGTCTCCGCTGTCCGGTGGTCCAACTGGATAATGGAAGAACAGAAAGAATACTCTTACGCTTAAATGGCTACTGTGTGAATGTACCATATGTAATGGTATAGAAGGAATACTGGCGAACGGCAACTGTGTAATGTGCTACTTATAGATATGATAACCATGTGACATGTACACGATTAAAATTCGGCTCTGTTACAGCTAAAATGCTAATGAGCCTTAAATAAATAAATGGGATAAAAAAAAGTGATTTCTTCGATATGGGGATACATTCACTACATCATGTCATGTATTTCATATTCTTCATTATCAAATTCATATCCATGGCTCCTATCGGTATCGAATTATCATCGACACAACGATTTTCGTTAAATGCTTCTTCAGTTCGGCCTGCAAAAAACTTTTCTGAACTCTTATCCATCAAATTTGGAGCCCTGAAAAGGGCCGTTGATTTTATGCTAAGCTAATAGCACGCTCTCCTCGGATACGATGGGCCAGCTGGATGTCCTTGGGCATGATGTGACGCGTTTTGCATGGATAGCACACAAATTGGTATCTTCGAATAGGCCTCCTGCAGCGTCATAACCGCGGATCAGCAATTCGGTCGACTTCTGATAGCGACGAATTTCACGCAAAGTTCCCGGTCGATAGCGATTTGGTCACACTCCCCGCTGCTGGTGCACTTATCCGAGCTGCTTTCGTGGTGCTTTACCACCGAAAGACTAACGAGCTGTGTGCTTGGTCCCACACAAACGAGTCCTCACGGTGCGAGAGTAGAGTAAGAAATGAACGAAAGCAAAGGAAGCATCTTATTATAAGCCATAAAAGTCCAGAATGTAAACCCATGTTTTCGTATGTAAACCCATGTGTTTTTTTTAAACCATGTTTACATGTTTTCGTGTGGTCTTTCAGGATGTCTATACCACATTCTTTCCAAAACCCTTGATTGCTTCCACCACAATCCGATGCACAACCAACAACAATGAATCCAACGTCATGAAGGGCGATCATAATTCTATTTAGAATTTCCCGGGTCATTTTCGTATCAAATGCCGCAAATATTGGCTGTTTCCAACTGTTGATCAATCCTCTGGCCATGACAACTTGGATATTTTTATGCGGGCCGACAACTTTGTCATTCTTGCTGTCGTATTCTACAGTATGTTCAACCGACATTTCGTCGAATGCTAGCATGGTTAGCCTTCCCTTTCAGACATTGTCTTCGCAGCTATTTTCATTAACTCAATAACATCCACCAGTATTCCTGTATGCATATTGAGAGGTATATTCAATTCTTTTTTCAAAAGGTTCCAAACACCCTGCGTGCGTATGAATGCTCATTCATAGGTTGATATGTGCTAGTAACTATTACAAGCTCTTCATCGTTTTCACTCAGCAAGGATTCTGGAAAATATGTGAAAATGTTAAATGTTACATTGTTATCAACACAAGTAGTGAAACCTTACCTTGTGGCACGTTAAGATTTTTGAGTCTATTTGACTAGATCTTTCGTTTTGAAATTCTTTATCTGGATCGATACTATTTGTTTCTACAACACTTATCGAATCAAAAAGTCGTTGCATGTTTCCACAACTATCAAGCGATTTATTTGAATGAATCGACGGCACAGCTGAAAATAACAGTTATTACAAATAGTTTCAACTCCAATGAAATACATACCATTCTTCCTTAACTTCGCTCGGCAGTTTTCTTGTACAAGTTTTCTATGCAACTGTACATTAGTTTCGAAGCATTCGGCATGAAAATGACTCGAACACACGAAAAAAATCTTTTCTCCTTGTTGTATTTGGCAAAATTGTATCCATTGCTTCCGAATTTCGGGTGGATTTTGAGGAGCTTTATGAAAGCTTACCTCTTGTTTACAACTGGAATAATTTTCCCACAATTAGGAACTGAAGACTTCATTTTCTAAAATTTGAATGCAAACGCAAATTGTTTCGTCTCCATATCAACTCAAACTTCCGGGAATCAAAAAATAAACAAAATCTGTGACGTCACAGATTTTGTTTATATGAGAAATCTTCCCACCTTTCATTTTCCATCTCGGTGGAGCGGTATATGAAAACAGTACGGAAGAAAGCAGAAGGGGAATTATTTCCTTGAAGCGTGAAAGAGACAAACTGATCACGAGCTAAGACAAGACGTGACAACTGGCTTCTTACTCTTCTTTCTGCATTTTCGTCAACCAAGTGCTAGATAACAGGGAGCCGAGCTACGCGAGATGTGAAGGTTGCCAAATGTTATAAAATTTCGGAAGATTATTTTCCCATAAGAGAAACATGTGTTCTTCGTATCATGTATTATTTGAGCTGTACAATTTTTCATATTAATTATAAAATCGGATGTCATATTTTAAACAGTTAGTATTTTCCTGTTATATTGGTATCCAAAACAAATTTAAGTGCAGAGAAAGCTAAAAGAAATAGAAAACGTAGATTTGATAACAGGAGTATGATATGTTGAAATACATGAATTGAATGAAAATTTACTTCTCCGTATCGAATTAATGTTCAATGTGAATGGAAATTTTGTTTTCTTCATATGGTAAAATAATCTCTTAAAAATGGTATCTGAAGATAATTTTTATTATAATAAATTTTAATGAGAATATCGGAAAGTGTATAGAAAATGGGTTAAGTTATGGTAAGAAAGACGTGCTTCAAGTAAATAAACAACGCCAAGTTAAAATTTTCATTCGGATTTTGACAAATTTAAAACTGCCTTCGGGCCGGCTAATCTGATGTGGTGAGAGTAGTAAGCCTTGTTAAAAACTAATTTTGTTTCCAGGTGTCAACATTGTATAGTTGTCATCGCGGATACACTTCATTTCGTTTTCACCGTGAAGTGTATACGTAAATTAGGCCTTATAATTCAACTCTGACATCGTTCAAAAACTAACAGTACTGTACAATGTTTCCCTCTCTTCGGGAACTGAACACAGGACGTAACAGAAATGAAAATATACAAAGAATTCATAATAGAAATTTTCGCTAAATTGAAATATGAATGCAACTATTAGTCAATTTTATTTGGCAACACTGTGAAAATGTTGGAAATTCCATTTTAGTATATTTAACTTTGTCAACTGTTTTCCTCATCAACCAATCAGGAGTCGAGTTGCAAGTGGTCCGAGTTTGACAGAAAAAGTGGTCCGGAATCGGCCCCTTATTGTCACGTCTCGTCTCAGATCACGAGCGAGCTTGGGTACAAGCGTATTGTGTTTTGTTTACAAACAAAACACAGTAGACTTCCAAGATGGCTGAAGAGTGGTTTTAGTAAGTTGGCCCACCTTAGAACATACTTCTACGCGCCTTGGATGTGACAGGACTGAAAGTTGTCAATCGATAATTCAATCCAAACAATAATAGAAAATAACGAAAATTCTACTTGGATGGGGTTTCTCTACTAATTTTAATAAAAAATGTCAAAAAGTCGGCCGCTATATGATTTAAATTCAACCGCTGGTCTTATGCCGGTAAGGAGCGTCTTTATTTTACTTCAACATTCTATTGAGTTTTTTTTCCACAGCTTATTCAAGCGTTGGTCAAACCACCGGACTCAAATGATCTCTCTGCGAAACCTGGAATCAAAAAGGCTAATCATCCATATTATAAGAAACCAGGACGTGGTCATAATAATGATACCTGCGATTCCTGTGGCGAAGGAGGAGACTTGATATGTTGCGATCGTTGTCCTTCGAGTTTTCATCTAGGCTGCCAGTAAATTTGAATGTTACTTTAGATACATAAGAAATACAATGTGCATTTTATCATTTACAGCGATCCTCCCTTGCAAGAAACGGATATTCCAAATGGGCTTTGGATTTGTCACACTTGCAAGATGACCGATTCTAACTTATCATACAGAGCCTTAAGAACTGATGTGAAGTCCGGGGGCAAAAACGAATCGCATCAAGAAGTGCAAGGATTAGCTACATCTGGAGAGTCATTGCAATCTGTGAAAACAAAAAGAACGCTCAATCGTAGCAATTCTCGTAAAAATTCCTTTTCCAGTATCTGCGCTGATAAACCGGTTGCTACTAAAGAAGATAATTTGGGACAACCTTCAAACGTGAAAGAATTGAATGATTCCGCGAATTTAACCCCATTGGATCATTTGATACAAGCGGCACGAATATTAAATCCTAGGCAGTTTGAATTACCCCGGGAGATGTATACTCACTTTCCGTTTCCTGGAACGGAAAAACAGGATTGTGTCCAAAAAAATGGAAACGGTAGAAAAGGTGTTCGGGGGCGCAAGGTTTATGAGCTGGACAGCCAGGGTTTGGTTCCCCTTCCAGCAAAAACGTGTCATGTTTGTGGCAAATCATGTCGAAAAGCTCCACTGATAGCGTGCGATTATTGCGATCTTTTATTTCATCAGGATTGTCTCGATCCACCTTTAACAGCGCTGCCAACTTCTATGTGGATGTGTCCAAATCATGTGGAACAATTCATTGTACGAATGTTGTTTTTCGGTGTCTTAGTACTCGTAATTGTTTTTTTATCAATTTACAGGATTGGAAACTGGTTAATTCGGTATCGGCAACGGAAAGAATAAAGCTGTGGAATCAATTCAGTGTCGGCATCGATCAAGATATTGTGAAAAACGAGTTCTTCCGTAAGGTTCACCGGCGTAATCCACCTTTTCGTGTTAAACATCGGGTCAACTTACGTGATCGGATTGAGATTCCACAGATGATTAAATTCCATTATCGCAACCCTCCGGATTTGTTGCCGACGTTGCGTAAATTGCTTCGCGCTAGGAGAGCAAATCGTCCATCAAACATTTCCATCATATCTTACGATGATTCGCAATTATTGTCGATGATAGATGGACAATTGCAAGCAATTAATGCTGCAGATGCTCAAATTGGAAACACTGAAACATCAACCAACGTAATGGATCCTGAAGCAAGCGATAAAAAGGATGGTATAGAAACATGTGTAGAGATGGAAGTTAAGTCCACTGATAAGAAACCTAAACACTTAGTAGCGGAAAAAGATCATACGAAATCGAATCGATTAAATATTTCAGAAGGTACAGTTGGATATTCGGATAAAAAAGACGATCCTGAGGGCCCCTCAGAGTGTAAGAAAACGAGAGTTGAACATACAGCTGATCACGAAAAAATGATAAATAGTAAGTACTTTTTGAATTTTGTTGTCTCTTATAGAGCAATTCCATACCAATTCAGTCGAAAAACAGCATATTTTGATTCGACCCTCTCCGATTTTTTTAACCCCGGTACTTACAGTGGCGTTTTGTCCGCCGGTTCAAGCTGTTCATAGGACAGGTAGACAATTTCAGATTTTTTTTTATTTTTATTATTTTCTTTTCTGTTTGGATGAAACTTCTCCACCGTGAAGAATGTAATCTGATGGCTTCATTTGACTACACCACACAATCTGCACGCAACACAACACAACGAAATAAGTAATAATGACCAGTGTTGCCACATTTTAATCTGTTTTTTTTTCAAAGATCTGTACCCTTAGAGGGGTGACACCCACGGCGATAAGATAAAAACAATCTTCAAGTTTTTGAATAAACAGCACGCGTCAGGGATTGATAATAATATCCGTTGAAAAAAGTATAAAGGTCTGTGCCTAGCGGCGCGAACAAATGCTAAACGTAGGACTGCGATAGTTCGAAACATGTTTTTGAATTGATTTCTTTTAACTGTTCAGAAATTCGTAGATTTCACTAATTCAAAATAATTAGATTCCAAATGCTATGAAAAGTGCTGTTTGTTGCATGGATTAGTACTCTACAAACTAGTTGTAAGAGTTGAAGTGGTGTAAAATTTTCGGAACCAATGAACAAGTAGATTTGAGAAAGTTATGCGGAAATGAAGATGTAGTCCTACGTTCAAAATTTCACTACGGTCCATGCAAAAGATTCTGTCTTGAGTTTTTTGGATGGAAAAAGCTGCTGGTTTGAGTAACGATCCTTCATGACTTGGAGAGTAACGGTTGAGATTTCATGAAGTGCATTTCACAATCGTTCGCCAACGCTCCAAAGATGTCAGGATCGAATGGAGCAATTCATGTTTTGTTGAAAAAGTAAAATACACAGGCGAATTCATTGGGTTTATAGACTCAATTCGACGGAGATTTATGCGCACTACGATGGGCTGATCAAAGCCATTGAAGTTTTGGAGATCCTGCCGAAGGCTTAAATAATAGATCGAGTGCACGAGTTCCTTCAACTAGCAGCTAGTGAAACAGTCTAATCGAATAGACCATTTGGTAGTTCTGACCACTGTTGGGAACGGCGGATCCTTCGGTTGAAGGAGGCTGTTGATAGCACAGAATAGGCGTTGAATTTTCAAGAAGTTACAGCATTTCAAAAAACACCTAAAAATTTCGACTCTGCACTCTGTTCCTCTTATTGTATTGTCGAGTGTAGGATGGGGATTGTGGGACTTCCAAGGGACGCTTCCAAATCGTGAAGTTGGTTTAAAGCTGTTACTAACTTTTTATTAAAATCATTTTCTAGCTGTCCGACCAATGAGATCGGCGCGAATCGGACGGAAAATTCAGACCAACGCGAGGCTCAACGTGATAAATGAATTGGCTTTATAGTCAATTGAAAGTGAATTAATTAATGTCTATTGACATTGATATTTTGTTCAGAAAATTTACTGCTGTTAGTCGAGACGCATGAAGATATTATGATTTCTTGTTCCTTTCATTTAATATAAAAATAAATAAGTTTCTGGATTCGATAAATTTGTTTTTTCATTAAAAAACGAAACAAGTATTTGATAACAAGATTTGATTTGAGGGGTGACATCTAATACAACCGCCCCGGGTGTCACCCGGTCACTCCACGCCACTGATGCTTATACATAGTTTTTCTGATTTTCTAGATTGCATACCATCATTTATTAAAATTTTCGAGAGTTTCGAGGCATCACGATGTTTGATCAAATCTTTTGATCTCAAAATAGCGTTCACCGTATAATTGCTGAGCCAATTTCGAATTTCGAATTTTTATTCTGATTTCTGATTATGATTATTCAGAAAAAAATCGCTCGACAACGTTACAACGTTACAACGTGAGAACGTTACAAACAAGACATCGAGGCGCTAAAATGCGAGCAAGCCGTCAATCCTTTTTAGACATCCAATTTTTATCTAATAACCCTGCACATGCTCGTTCTCTGAAACTGTGATTTCCTTACGGAGTAATTTTATCTTTAGGGTACGAATTTAATTTTCCACATCTTGTACATTCCCATTGTAGAATCCTTGAAACGCTTCTAATACCAGGGACAGACATACAGCTGTACTAGCGTTGTACAGGTACCACGGTAGCATGACACATATACTTTGGTTGTACATTGTACCGCATGTCAAACTGACAATCAGAAATTTGACCAATTTTAGCACATATTTCAATGAAAAAGATTTTTATTTAGAGTCTAAACCATCAAATGCAACATACAAATTCCCAATCTGAGTTATGAACTCAAGAAAAAGTCAATGAAAAGAATGTTTACCAAGTGTTTTGATACAGTTTGTTAACAACGATGGAACAGGTCGGTACCTGTACAGCGATTGTACCGAGATGCTTGCATGGTTCTAGCGCTGTACATGGTGACAGACATACAATTTTCGAAGTATAACGCTAGTACAGTTGTATGTCTGTCATAAGTAAAACACAACGTTGATGCTTATCAAATTGGAAAAGTTTCTGGAATTTAACATTGCCGCAGCGTCGGGTCATCAAAATCGAAACTATTTCTGATTTGCTCGAAAAGCTCCACGAAAAAACTGCCTGGAACAAATGATTCAATCTGTTGATCTGGGCCAAAACATACGTCGCACCGTCCGAAGCGAATCCTTTACACTACTACTAATTCGCTGCCTTGCGGAGCAATGAAGTTTGAGGTTCAAAGTTTTCTGCTGAACGAAGGCGATGGAAACGATAGAAACACACCCCATTATTGATTGAACTGGTAGCTCACTTGGACACGCGTCGCTTCTGGGTACTTATGGTGGGACCTACTTTAAATCACAACCTTTAATTTTCATATGACCAATTTAAATTACAACGAAAACGAAAAATTAAGGGATTTCAAATGCTTATTACGCAAAATCGTTATTGTTATATATGTTATATTATATACCGGGGGAGTGCCAAACTTTTGGGCATGACGGGCGACTAATTGTTCAAATATTATGCTGCGGTCTACCAACGTTGACTGTATTAGAAACTCAACCAAAAATGAATAAATGCTAGATGAATACTGGACAATAAAACAAAGTTTTAACCCTTCTGTACTCGCAAAATCATAATTTGTATACTCCCGCACGGTGTCAAAGACTGTGTGTGTTTCTGTAAATTCACTATTTTGTATTTTTAGGTGTTATTTTTAGTTGTTTAACTCTTTGGCAACTATATCGCCACCAAAACGAAAAATATTTTTTTCCGCTGCATTTGGAATATTATTTAAATATTTTACCTTAGCAAAAAAATCTAAAGGTATCTGGAAATACTCCAATTTTTTTTAGCTGCTAAAAATGTACGATATTGATTTTGGAGGCATTTTTATGTAACAAAACCGCGATTTTAGAGCGTCGGCAGAAAATTCTGTTTAATTTCGTTGAAAATGGAACAAGTTGATTTTTTTTTCATTGTATGCGTACTATTTAGGATCTACTGTGTGAGATCATTTTTTCAATCAAATAAATAGTGTATTTCATACAAAAAATCTAATTTCCAATTTTTTCTTTGCAAGTCTATATAAAATAATGGGTTTTTTCACTGCACTAGAAATATTGTTTTGATATTTGCATAACTAAAGGCGCAATAAAATTATTTTACAATGCTGCGGCAAACAGTGTGTTTGGGGGTTAACGGGCAGTGACAACTATATTGCCAACAATTTTTTCAACTGTTTATTCAATGTGTTATTCCTCACGTAAGGATTATGTTTCCAGAAGTTATAGTCGATTCGTTGACTAGTTTCAACGGCCTTATAAAGGATTAAAAAAAAAGAAACAGTAATTTACCACTAATTGGACATACTCAGTGTCGCATTGAAGGCGATTGTGACCCGTAATTGGACACATCAACAAACACAACACAATCACCCTTATTCCGGTTCACGATCGGGTTTGAAATTAGCACAATGTTGGATTCTGTAACCCGAACGAGATCGACTTGTGCATTCTAAAATCCATCCAAGGTTCAAACTTAATCGACATATGCAAAAGTGGCAACATTGTCTTGCCACGTCAAAATAATTCGAACGAACGTCAAAATAATTCGCACTCGTTAAGCGATTTACTCCCTATGATATTAAGATGCCAGAATGTTGTTTGAAATTGTTGAAATATAAATGAAAATTATCGCTTGGTGTTATTCAAATACTTTGAACACGTATTTCTCACCCTAACATAACTATTTCTTATAATTTTCCTAACATTGGCCGGACTTGCGTACTCTGGAACCATTCTAAGAGGAGTGCAAACAGTGACGAATGTATCGAAGAAATACAGAAATTGCACAGCAGCGCATAGTCAAACCACAAATGTACTGAGCGAAAAGGAATAAACTATAAGAAAAAATATACACACTCAGCACCAACAAAAAGTTGATCGGAGCTGCGTGTTGTCATTCTTTTATAGCTATTAGCCAAAATGGAGGCTCAAAATTTCTTTATCTTCAAATCAATCGGGTTGCTACAAAAAACTGAAGTTTTATTTGAAAATTCGTTTTTTACATATTAATCGAAAGCAATTTATTTAAAAGTACTAATTTAGCATAGCGCTTTGACAGCCTTCTGCCTCGTCAAAGTCTTGAGCGGAGTCAATTGAGCCCTGATTCCTTCAATATTTTCTGAGCTGCCTCCACGTTGTCACTCCAGTTCTTTGAGTCCGATCATTTTGGAAGCATTACAAATTCCGTTAGCAATGGTGGCACAGTTTACAGTCCCATCGAAAACATTCACCAGAATCAGTTTTACGTTTCGATCCGAGGTTAAAATTTGGAATGCCTTTAAAACTTGCTCTTCCTTCACATTACCGCTCACATATAGGAAGTTTGCCGGGTTGCCTCCGTTCAATTTGATAAAGTTCCAAGTCATTACCAATTACCAATATAGTTAAGATTGTATTGCTTTCTCTCACCTCCTTCGGGTCGGCATCTTCGTGAACGTCCATCGCGAAAATCTCTCTCAGTCGAAACTCGACGTTATCAAAATTCAACTTGGCGTAAACGGAAATTATTCGTCCGTCATCGGTTTCCACCAGTGGATTAATCTCAATTCGTGTCCCTTATTTCACTTATTTCACGAACAGTTAATTTTTCAACTTCACCGGCGGCCTTTCCCGCTATTGCTCCTTTGAACTCCATGAAACGGGTAACATTCCCGCGTCTGGAAGAATATATAGAAAAAACAATAAACAACATTCACCTTTTGATCGATACTCACTGCTCGAAGATATGGACGCCTCCCATGAAGCCATTAAAGATCTTTGCCTCGGCCGCCGGCGTGAATCTACACCTTCACAACATATTCTCGAACATCTAAAGATTCAATTATCAAAAACATGTGTTGCGCTCAATCTGAAAGAAAATATTAAAACGGAAACTTTAATGAAGAAATATCTTACAACTGAGGGGCTCAGAAAGAAAAGAGTGTAAGTGACTTGATCGATTTTCTTTTCATCAACTCTTTATTTCAAAACAAAAAACGTTCCAATTTTATTTTGCTATAGAAACCGATAATTAAGGTTCTGACCTATCGTCCACATTGTCAAACAAGCTGGTAATGTATTTGCAGCCAAGTTATGACCAAAAGAGAAAGTCGATGGGGTAAAGTGGTCACCTGTTTGTTTGGTAGTACAACAATTGACTATTGACACCGTATTGATAGTCGTTTTATGATTGAAGAATTTCATGACTTTTGAGTCACCCTGTACTACAGTGGAGTTGTCGCATGTCAAGATATAAATAAAAACAAAAAACGCTCTCTCGGTAGTCATTCGGCCGTAGTTTTGTGCCTTTCGAATTTAAGGAGTTTCTAGTGAAATTTAGTTTATTTGACCTGATATTTGCGACAAATCAATCGCTTGGACGACTGTTCACATATTCTAGGGGTGGTAAACAGATATTTTGTTCAATTTCGTTGTTTGGGGGGCAAAGTGGTCAGTGGAGCATCATTATTGACCACATTCCCCCCAGTTCCGCTATGTTTTATTAAGGTTAGCATAAACCATTTATAAAATGATCACGGCAAAAGGTGCAGGAATGTTTAATCCATTGCGTTTGGAGGTGACACTATTGGCGATCTAACGTACAAATTTACACCTAGGCGGTGCTGCGGTGAAAATGATGATGGTTTTAAATTTTGCAATGTGAGCTTATGGAAGGTTTGTAGTTCTTTCTATAAATTACAATGTTATAATCATAGAAGATTATTTGATTGCGATGCGTTTGGAAGAAATTTAATTCTGCGCAATTTTATATATAACATGTTATTTTCTTACCTCTTTCAGTAGTGAAAAATGTTGACAATGGTTGTATCAAAAAAAAGAAATTCGAGAGCACAATCAAAAACAAGTTGAAAAATTCATGTTTCCTGCATGTGCGAACTACCTTGGAAAGGGCGGAAGCAAAATATACGTGATTTGTTTTTGAGTTTTAGGTTAACTCATCATCATTTGCTTAGTTCAAAAACAAAATCAAGGGCATAATTGTACCCGTTGATAAGAATAAATAAATAAATAAAAAATCCAGATGTCTCACCGATCGTTCACGTTTTGCGTTAGATCGCTAATTCTGAACCAGCTGGCGGGCGCAAAATTTATTTTGCAACTTTTTTTTTTCATGTAACAAACAGATATATATATATTTTTTTTCTGTATTATAGTGACTTTCAACTCATTTGGCTGGTTCGTCACTTTAACTTCCATTTTTGGAAGAATGTCGGGAGTGAGAATTGAACTCGTGACCTTTAGCGTGAGAGGCATGGATGTTACCACTACGCCAGATCGGCTCCTTCAACAAACAGATATGTTTTAGAAATGTTTTTTAAGATTTTACTCGCTGCTTGCGCTGTGGGGGAAATGCAACAAACAACATGTTTGCACACAATTCGGGTTTTAGCTTCCATGGTAGTGATGGGTAGAACGTTGACGAACGAAACGAAAGAACTAATTTGAAGTTTGCATCTTTTACTTTGTTCGAAAATTTGTTTCGACAATGTTACTGATAGTAACACGATTTCGTCAATCCTTCCGACTCGATTTAGCTCTTTTCTTTTTTCTTTTTTTGCAATGCTGTAATATTGCTTTGCCAAATCATTTATTTAATTTTTACTAGTGCTTTCTTAGGAGTACCGGTAAATTTCTTTTTTTTTTTCAAAAATGAATGCTTCATTATGCAAAAATGGTTGCAAATTCAATATTCAAAGTATTGCCCATCGCTAGTCACAACTTTTTCCCATCTTTCTTTCAATTCACGGTTCCCTTTGCGGAAATAATCGGCCGGTTATAAAAGCCGGTAAGCCGACAATTACCACGAATCGATCCAATTTTTGACTACATCAAAATTGGAGAAGTGCTGGTCAACCAAGCCATGTTGCATCGATCGAAAAAGGTAGTAATCGGACGGAGCAATGTCTGGAGAATACGGCGGGTGGGATAGGACCTCTCATTTCATCGTTTCCAAGTATGTTTTAACCGGTTTTGCGACATGTGGCCGAGCATTGTCGTGCTGCAAAATAACTTTATATTTGCTCGTATTGTGGCCGTTTTTCCTTCAGTGCACGGCTCAAACGCATCAATTACCGTCGGTAGAGGTCCACCGCAATGGTTTCATTCGAATTTAGCAGTTAATAGTACACCACACCCAGCTGGTCCCACCAAATAGACAGCATAACCTTCTGTCCGTGAACATTCCGCGCGGCCGTCGATGTTGATGCATGGCCGGGGTATCCATTTACCGGTACACCTAATAATTCCATTTATTATGTTACGTTTCTGAAATGGTCACAGTTTCACAAAAAAATTAAATCTCCTAAATTATCAAAAAATCATATCTGTATTTTGGCGAGTTTGCCACGACACCACTGTACGTCAAACTGTGTTAAGATGGATTTTTCAATAAGAATAAACAAAACTTATCGGAGAAGGAGTGTTTTGAGATTTTTAAATTTCTAAATTAAAAGTTTTCAAAAGTTTAAAAATTAGAAGTTTTCAATATTAAATTCAATTTTTGAGTATGATTTTTTAAAAGTTAAAAGTTAAAAGTTCAAGTGTTGCTTTTTTGAAAGAAAGATCAATTATTTTGAGTACACCCTTCTGAAAAGTGAGTCGTAATTTAAATTGATCATATGATAATGAAAGTTGACATTTTAGGTAGTTTCAAAAGAATCAGAGAGGGTCGTGACAGAGGCGGGCTCATTTCGCGTGGAATTGCTCTAAATGGAAAATAGTAAATGAATAAATTCATTGCATAGTGGATAAGTTTCGCTGCGGAAGAAACATTCAAGACGTCATAGTCAAATCGTTGAGACAAATCTCCGGTCAGTAATTATCATTTTCTTAACTTTATTCTAGTAAAAAAGGAACTTGAACTACTGGATGATTCTCTGATTCAAAAACTTGCATATCAAAGGCTACAACAAATACTATCGCACAAAACCAATAAGGACAAGAATACTGTTTCGGATGATTGTTCTTCTGCCAAATCTATTGAGGAAATAATACAAACAGATCCATCGATTAAATCGATGCCCTTGCCCAGCCAACTGTTAACCAGAGATGATATAGAACGGATCGCAAGGGAATTTACGAGTCCGAAAAGAGAAAACGAAATAGTGGACACTACAAATAATGCATCATGTCCGCCTTCTCCGATGGCAGGTTTCAAAAGAAAAAAGCCTGATAGCGTAGTAGATACGATACAGGCCAAACTATGTATATTGTCGACAAATCTCAAGTACACTATGTCCCACATGGACATACGAGCTCGAGCAGTTATAACGCCCGTGGATGTAACCTTGCCGGGCTGCAGTTGGTATGAAAAACCTGACCTTTCACGTTCTGTTTACATGCGATATCGTTCAGTTTCAATCGGAAATGGTCCAGGAAGTGATGTTCATCTTGCAAGTTTTGGTAAATGTAAATCTGTTTCTGACAAACATGCTACAATATTTTATGATGAGGTGAGTCGTTCGATTGTTCTTGTTCAACAAAATAATGTGACAAAATTCTGCCCCAATAATAGGTCACAAAAATGTTTGAATTACTCAACTATTCAGAATTTGGCACTGTTGTAAACGGACAACTATTTTCTTGCGATTTTACTGATTTTTCCGTGCCCTCTGTGAAAGAATTACCGACGACCGACTCCGGACAGGTACCAACGAAAAAATCGAAACGAGATGAACATGATGATGGTAACAAGGACAGGAAGATAGATAAATATAAACTTCGTCAAGAAGTCATGAACCTGATCGATATGTCGCGAAAATGCAAACGTGAAAGTCATGATAGTCTTACAGCGTTAAGGTAGGTGTCTCTAGTTGTTAGAAATTCGTTGTAAACTATAATGATTGTTTTCCTCCAGAATGGCAAGTGTTTCACAACCGGAGTGCAATTGTGTTGATCCAAATCCGAAAATTTCAGCCTGGGAAGGAACAGCTATTCTCTATCATGGTGTTTTACTGAAATTTGGTTGTTTGTCGTTTGTTTTCACCATAACGGATTATGATAAAAATACAGAAGAGTTTGCTGACACAGATGAAAGCTCAGAAGAAGAAATTTGAACATAGTTCGGATAAGATTTTTCTCGAAAACTGTTCTAAAATACGAAATTCCTGTTGGGATAATTGATGGAGTATTCGATCGAAAATTCGATGCATAGGAACATTATTAGGAATGTGCTTCATTATTCTCTTGTGTGGAAAATTTAAACATTTTAATAGAAAATGTTATGTTAAAGCAACTGGAATCAATCGTTCGCATCATAAATATGTCGCCAATGAATAATGATGTAATTGTTCATACAAAAATACATAAATATTGCTTTTGAAATATTTTAAATCTCGTTTTTCTTTCCACTACAATTAATTCATAAACTTTTTTCCGCAACACCATGTCCCTCAATCTCTTCCATCACCTATCCAGTCCAGTGAACAATTTAACCAGCGCAGAAAGTGAGCCCGTTCTGAACAATAAAAAAAGTACTGTTATCGATCTTTTCCAGTCCGATTTCCGATTTTTGACGTAGGACTACGTCTAACCGGAAGATATAGGGGGTGAAATGGAAATCTAGGCACTGAACAAGTAGGAAAAAATGCAAGATTTGGAACGCTTATAACTCGAGCAATTGATAGGAAATATATCTACGCATCTATCATAACGAATAACATTTCATTTTTCTTGAGATAAATAATTGAATAATTGTGAAATATCAAGCATTGTCCAAATGCACTATGTGCCCATTTTTTATTGGTCCATTTTGTGCTCCTCAAATCGTACCGACCAAAACGGGCAACCAGAGCAGCAGCGAAATAGAATGAAGCACGATTGGAAAGGAAAAAGAAAAAAAATGAACGAAACATTGGTCGCAGTCTCACACATGCGTAATTCTCGAGCCAGCCAGTCAGCTTAAAAATCCCCGCTCCGCAGCCGTAACGATCCATTCTTTGTGTGGACACCGACTGGACAACATCGTTGCTGGACGGGCTGGACGGCGAGGGATCGAGTGCCTTTCTCAAGCCAAGAGGGCGGAGGTGGTAGCGCTGGAGTAGAGTAGAGTAGAGTTTTCAAAGGGCCTTTCTCAAGGCTAGAGACGAATGAACTGCAAAAGTTTAAAGTCGCTATAATACAATACCTTCCTTCCTTCCGTAACGATCATTCTCATTCAAACCGTACACCACATCGGTTCCCATCATAACACATCAACAAACCAACCCAAGCAGCCATGTATGAACATGGCAAAGGAGGAAAAGTGAAGGGAAAGGCAAAATCCCGCTCGAACCGTGTTGATCTGGATTTCCCCGCAAGGGTAGCTAGGCCGAGTGCGTTATTACCAGTGCACCAGTCCACCTAGCCGGCGTTATATAGTTTCGGCCGCCGAAGTGATTGAGTTGGCTGGCAAAGCTGCTCGCGACGATAAGAAAACCCGCATTCAGATCAGACCACATTCGGTTCGGTGAACATCAAGAAAACAACAGGCAGTTGCAGCGAGTGGCGAGTGGCAAACGCAATCGCAAAACGGCAGCAGGTAGCAGAAGAAAAAAGTTTGTTCTTTATACAAACTGCTTTGGTGGCAAATCCAGAACAAGGCGGCATCGAGGGCGTTCGAAATGGTTTTTTTTTTCAAAACCACGAGTACTAAGTTTTCTAAATTGGAACCATTCCATAAAACAAGGCACTTTACAGGGCCATTAAACCTTCCAAAAAAGAGTTTAGGAAATACAGTTCAATGCTCCAAAATAATAATAAAACACAAATTGATTTTTTCATAATTTGTTTGCCAGGATATGATGAGTATGTGAATTTGGCAGTTGTTCTGATCTTATTGATGGTTTAGGACTTTCCCGATTATTCAATTTTCATCAATTTTTAAATTGCTTCTAGATTGAAAGTACAGTAATTTACATTTAGCTCAACATTCAGCTAATTGGACGGACCTGTAATGCGACATATTTCGTTGGACATTTTTGTAAACATAGAGTTCGAGGTCCGAATTATGACCCCACATTGAAAGTCGACACTGTACCACTGTCATCGCAAATGTTCAATTACAGGTTAAAATCGCCTCCAATGCGACACTGAGTGGTGCTTCGGCACGTCGCACTAAATATAATTTACTGTACAACATGTCACAAGCTGGATGGGAAGAAATTTTCCAACTGTGAAAGCTGTGGCGAGTGGCAAACGCAATCGCTAAACAGGAACGCTCTTTCGTTCGTCTCGTTGGACTCGCCCCTTTGGCTGAGTCTGCCGATTTGTCTCTATCCCGTGAGCGTGTACCGCTAGAGTACAAAAGGCGCGGATCCGCTGAAAAATATATAATTCTCTTTCAAACCGTAAATCAGTGTGCCGGAGCACCAGTATCCCTAATAGCGGTTATAGAATTTCGGCCGCCGGAGTGCTCGAGTTGGCTTGCAAAGCTGCTCACAACAATAAGAAAACCCGCCTACAGAACAGAGCACATTCGGTTCGGTGGCAACAACTAGTTTCAGCGAGTGGCAAACGCAATCGCAAAACGGAAGCAGGAAGCAGGGAAGCAAAACTGCTTTGGTGGCAAAACCAGCCACCGTAAAACACGGCGCTTTTCAAGGCCATTAAACCTTTCAAAGAAGAGTTATTAAAAGTTTTTCACAATACCAATGCATTCTAAAATGACATAATATGACATATAATATAAACTGATTTATTTTGTTTATGCTTGTTCTTGAACATATTGGTGGTTGGGGTCTTTCAAATTGATCATTCAGTTTTCACAAACCCATGCATGGTTTCCGAATTAAAAGTGGCTTCAAATTACAACACATTTTATGCAGGATGGCATTAACGAATTTTCTCGGTAGCAAGAACTGCTTTCTTTGGTTGATAACTGATGTTGAAAATTGACTGACGTTACATCTGCATTGTATAGAAATATAACTAAGGAGCAACCGTCCGATCATCCGTCCCTGTATTTACTGTTGGTTTTTCAGAACTCTTATAGCTCGTTTATTTCTCGACAGATCGTAGAGTTCGTCTCCAAAACCTCATTTCTTCTTTTTTTTATTTATTTTGTTTGCGGAGACTACAAATCTTACAATTCATTCGTCTCCGAAACACGGAAACAGTTTGAGGTACGGTAATGTACTCAATAGTGAAATATATGATAGTGAATGAGCTGATGACCACCTATGCATCCCCTATCACAGCCATCATTTTGATTGTACGATATGTGCATACGCCGAAAGATGCCCGGCATTGAACATTTAATAAGTACAAAGCCTTCGGAAAAAAATCAAGAATCAACTATAAGACAGTGAGAAAAAATTGAGAAAGTTTGTAAAAAAAAACGCAAAAACACAACACCAAAGGTTCTTTTCAGAACCCCCAACATGTTCATAAAGAGTAAACAGTAAACTAATCCATTTTTCAGGTAGATAGGTAGGTGTTCACGTAGGAGAAGAAAATAAAACAATATATTTAAAATATATATTTAGCAAAAGCTGTCCCTTTTGTATAGCCCTACGTTACTCCGGTTATGTCCCCGACATTACCTACCCGTCTTTTTTTTGGAACGATCTTTGGTACTCGAGAAAATCGCGAAAATCGATTTTTTGCTTTCGATCTTTTCGATCTAAGAATTTCTTTGTAGATTTGTTTTTCTGTATACTGAAGTGTTCTCAATTAATGTATATTAGGGTGCCAATGAAAATGGTTATATCTAATTTCAAAAAGTTACCTCATAAAAAATGTTCACCACCTCGAAAAAACACACTATGCCGAATATCAGCTCAATCGGACTTAAGCGAGAGTGGCGCAAAGGGGTCAAAGTTTGAGTTTTTTGAAAATCGAAAAATCACCCGAGGGGGGAAATCGGAAATCGGGGTTTTGGAGAAATTCTTTTTTATGCCAAATGTCTTAAAATTGCATGAAACTCATCTCGAAAAAAAAATTGTCAAAAATCTAAACTCTGGACTTAGTTTTTTTTCGGAATACGAGGCAAAACGTATGGTTTTTGGTGCCAATAAAAATAGTTATCTCGATTTTTCATTCGGAACTCGTTGCGAAATGTTGATTTGCACGATAATATACCCTATTCAAAATATTAGCTCATTCGAACTCCATTTATCAGTGTTGCAGATAGGGATTGTTAACCGGTTTTACCGGTAATACCGGGTCATTTTTCATTACCGAATTACCGGTAATTCTACAATTAAAAACCGGTAATTTCGGTAATTTTCATTTCTACACCATAAATAACATTGGCTTTTATGCCACTTTAAAATATTACTTGAGAATCAAAACAAGGTCGAAAAACTGAACTAGCAGTGTTGCGTCTCTGCACTTCAGTTCAAAAATCGCTGCACGATCTGAAAACGAAACACACCATAAGCTTCAGCGATGAAGAACTGACAGCGGTGAAGGAACTGGTTGATGCCCTTAAACCTGTTCTGGTCGATGTTAAACTGCTATGCCGGATGAACCGCACCCTTTATGAAGCTGATGTCGGATTGCAATTTATGCTAGAAAAGCTATCGTAACCACCATCAGAAACTTCGAAGTGGTTGCTTGAAGCCCTGATTGCAGAAAAACGAGTTCCGATCTAGATTAGAAGACGACAGAATGAGCATTATTTGTGTTTTAACGTGTTACTTTAATCAATAAACTAAGTAGCAAAAACTTTAATTTTTTTTCTTGTAAACTAATCATTGTTAGTAAAAACCGTTTCTTTAAGAAAATGGTTTATTTTAAAGTATTTTTCTTACCGGTAATTTACCGGTTTTACCGGTAATAAAATTTTCATTACCGAATAACCGGTTATTTAATTTTGGGACGGTAATGCAATCCATGCAGACATTAAAATTTGAGTTTTTGTGAGAACCGAAAAATCACCAGAAATCGGGGGTTTTCAAAAAAAAATTGCCAAATGTCTTAAAATTGCATTACTGGACTGTTATCCCATTTTTTTGTCAAAAAAAATTTTTGTTGGTACTTGGTCGTTTTTCCGTCCGAAAGTCGATTTTTGACAAAACATTTTTTATGAGATAACTGTAATTCTCGACGTGTCATGCAATTTAGAGACATTTGGCATAAAAAAAATGTTTTGAAATCCCGATTTCCGGTGTTTTTTCGGTTATCCAAAAAACTCAAATTTTAACCTCTGCAACACTAATAAATGGAGTTCGAATGACCTAATATTTTGCATAGGGTATATTATCGTGCAAATCACCATTTCGCAACAAGTGCCGAATGAAAAATCTAGATAACTATTTTTATTGGCACCCAAAACCATACGTTTTGCCTCGTATTCCGAAAAAAAAGTCCCAGAGTGTCGATTTTTGACAAAACTTTTTTTCGAGATGACACTAGATCTCGACGTTTCATGCAACTTTAAGACATTTGGCAACAATTTTTTTTTCGAAAATCCCGATTTCCTTTACTCCTCCTTGGGTGATTTTTCGATTTTCAAAAAACTCATACTTTGACCGTTTTGCGCCACTTTCCCTTAAGTCCGATTGAGCTGATATTTTGCATAGGGTGTTTTTTCGAAGCGGTGAACATTTTTTATAGGGTAACTTTTTGGAATTTTAGGGTCGATTTTTTCCCATACATTCATTGGCACCCTAATGTACAGTAACTCAAATCCGTAATCGTACTCCACCATGCAGATCTCTTTTGAAAGTCGAGAACAAGCTTTCGGAACATTCTATTTAGATAAAATTATAGTGTCATATGAAAGTTAAAAGATTTGCTATCTGTTTCCATAATAAAGTTTTTTATATCTCTATAAATGGCGAATGTATGTGCAAATGTATGAAAATTGACTCAAGCTCGTAATCGTACGCTGATTGAAATCTCTACTCGATTTCGGAGGGGTTGGCCAATTTCCTAATTCCATCATTAGTATGGCATCCCTTGTTCATTGCAACTATCTTTAGCTGCCTTTAGCCTTATCTACGAGTTTTTTGTGTATTCGGAAGGTATATTTATCAATTTTTTCATAAAGTGTTTTTAAAATCGTTAATTTTAGAAATTTCAAATACCGACCATGTCTTCTTCTTCAATGGCACTAACGTTCCTAGAGGAACTTCGCCGTTTCAACGTAGTATTACTTGCGTCATTTTTATTAGTACTTAGTTGAGATTTCTATGCCAAATAACACGCCTTGAATGCATTCTGAATGGCAAGCTCTAGAATACGCGTGATCACAGTGCAAGTCGGAGGAAATTTCTTTGACGAAAAATTCCCCCGACCAGAACGGGAATCGAACCCGAACACCCGGCATGTTAGTTATGACGCTAACCACTCGGCCACGGGAAAAACAAAATTGTGTGAAGTTCACTTCAGCGCTTTCTCATTCATTGTCTGTAGATTATACACGATGGAATGCAAAAAGCACACAACAAAAAACCCGCGAAACCGCCCATGTACATTTTGTTTATTGGCCCAAAAAATGACCTGTGAAAAGTTTCAGCTCAATTATGATTTAGGGGTGTCTCAAGCGCTCAAAGTTTTGATTTTTTGATCCTCGAAAATCTTCCAAGGGGAAGGGGGAATAAAGAAAATTGAAAAATCGAAACTTTTTTTTTCGATGCTAAATGAATTAAAATGCATAAAACGTCGAGGTCTCGTTTCGTCTCGAAAAAAATTGTTGAAAATTGACGAAAATTGAAAATAAAATTTAGGTTTCACAAATTTTCATATACACCGATTTTTTAACTCACCAAACATTTTTTGAAACATAATGTCTACATTTGGACCGATTCTTCTACGATTTACGTCTTCACAACTGCTGGCAGAGACAGAACTAGCGCCAGCTACTGAGGGGCTGACATCAATTACAGAAGAAAGGTTGTTTTCCATCATTGTCAGCTGAGTTCTGGGCAGTATACTTATGCGCGGTCATTGAATTTCTAGTAATGGTTTTCTCAAACCTTAGGGTAAAAATAGATGTGCGTAAATTTTGTACTAAACTGTTAAATTTAAACTAAATAAATGCTTCAAATTTTAACATTTTCCGAAAGATGCCAGACGACAACTAGAACAGCTGTCATACATATGGTGGGTCCGACAATAGCCGGATGGTTGCTTGCGATAAGTGCGAAGCTTGGTGGCACTTCGACTGCGTAAGAGTTGGAGAAAGCATCTGCGAGAAGGGTTGGAACTGGAACAGGCTGAGCAACGGAGACGTCACGAAGCGGAAAGACTCCTGAAGGAAAACGAAGTAGAGAGGAAATAATTCTAAATAGATTAGCAGTTTTTGCTGGGAAAGTACCGTGTGTTAGAAGAAGAGTTCGACGAAGAATATAACGATCAAAAACGCCGGAAATCAGTTCAGAGCAGCATCAGTAAAGTCAACCGATGGCAGGCATACCATCTAGGGGGTATAGTTCACTCTACCTTAATCACCCAAGAAACAGTTCCAGTTTCGGAGTCAATTACGACAGCTATCGTTCCGGTTCCTTCAGGTTCCTTCGCATTCCAAAGCGCATCGGCTAGTACAGGGTGGGCCATTTAAAGTGGAAGCATCTGGCAACCCCATAACTTTTGACAGAGATGTCAGATTAACAAATGTCATACCGCGTTGGAAGCGTCATTTCAGTACAATTTTAACCATGGAACAATACACACCTAAACAACGCGCTGAAATTGTTCAGTTGTACATTCAAAATAACTTCTCAATAGTGGCTTTTGGCAAAAAATCATAATGTCTGATGAGGCGCATTTCAACTTGAATGGAGGAGTGAATAAACAAAATTGTCGGTTTTATGCTACTGAAAACCCTCAATTCATCGAAACGCAACCTCTTTACGACCAAAAAGTTACTGTGTGGTGTGGCATTTATGCCGATAAAGTCATCGGCCCGTACTTCTTTGAAAACGAAAATGGAGCAGCGGTAACCGTGAATGGGGAGCGTTATCGGACAATGATAACCGATTTTTTATTGCCATTTGTTCGTGAAAATGAATTGGACAATTACTGGTTCCAACAGGACGGCGCTACATGCCATACAGCGGCTGCCACGACCAAATTATTGCGCGAAATATTCCCCGGAAGATTAATATCGAAAAACGGCGATTATGACTGGCCACCGAGATCACCTGATTTGACGCCTCCTGACTTTTTTTTATGGGGATATTTAAAATCTAAGGTATACACTGGTAAACCAAGGTCCCTGGCTGCGCTGAAAGACAATATCCGACAAGAAATTGCTGCCATATCGGCCGAAACATTGGCCAAAGTGATGGAAAATGCCGAAAAAAGGGCACATTTTGCGGTCAAGGCCAGAGGCGGTCATTTACGAGATATCATAATCAAAAAGTAGTTAGAACAAATCTCCTTGGACCAAAATAAATGAATTTAAAAAAAAAATTAAAATTCCACTTCTTTACTTTGCTATTGCAAAAACAAATCCTTCCACTTTAAATGGCCCACCCTGTAGTAAACGCTACAACCGTTACGAGTGTCTCCAATCCAACCATTCTCGGGACTGCCCCAATCGCGACAACATTGGCATCCAACAGAAGGAGCGCTGGTGTAGTAGCAGTGCAATCATTCGCCTCTATCATCAGAAGCACAAAATTATACGCGAGGTAATGTGATGCCTGTACAGTGTAAGTAAGCGGTAATCGGCTAGTTCAGAGGTTATGGCCTCAGGGTCGGTTCTTCACAAATAACGCGCAGCGGACAGTTTCAACGGTAGATTACGGAATGAAGTAGTAAAGTAGAACCACTATATTCTGAGGATTCGTTATTAAATAAGAAGAGAATTGTAAGTAACTTTATATATCTACAGGTTACCTTTACAAGGCAAACAAAAAAAATTGCATAGAAAAAATCGTACAAAACTTCACCAGTAGTCCTAAAAAAATCGTGTTCGGTACACAATTTGAAAACAACTTTTTTGTGCGGAAGATAGGGACCGCATATAAAAAGTTTCCCTCAAGAAAATATGGCATGGCAGTTTTTGCTTCCGATCAGCTGCCAGGATTCATATTCTCAAGCTGGAGAGAATACAATATCGTTGCTTGCGTATAGCAATGGGGTGTTTGCATTCGACACATACGATGAGTCTCGAAGTTTTGGCAGGAGTACCCCCGCTTACTCTTCGGTTCACAGAATTATCCTACAGATTTATCATCCGTTGCAAGATCATGAATCCATTGGTGATTGATAACTTCGAAAATCTACTCCAACTGATTCCTCAGTCAAGTTTTATGTCTTTATACCATGAGTACCTTACCCACGACGTGCACCCTTCACCAGGCATCTCCAACCAAGTTTGCTTCCCTTACTTCTGCAATTCCTTTGTCATTTTTGATCTGTCCATGCGACAAAAAACCCATGGAATCCCAGATCACCTACGCTCCGATTCTATTCCGCCGATATTTTCGGCAGAATATGGGAAAGCTGGATCTGATAAAATGTTCTTTACTGACGGTTCATACATAAACGGGTCCACTGGCTTCGGCATCTTCAATGAAAATTCCAGTGCCTCTTTCAAACTCAAAGATCCTTGTTCCGTGTATGTCGCTGAACTGGGTGCGATATATTACGCATTAGAGATCATTGAAACATTGCCCATCGACCACTATTTTATTTTTTCAGACAGTCTCAGCTCAATAGAGGCAATCCGCTCAATGAAGATTGATAAACGCTCATCTTATTTCCTAACTAGAATAAGACAACTATTGAGTGTTTTGGTCGAAAAATTATTCAAGATTACCTTAGCATGGGTTCCCTCTCATTGTTCGATTCCGGGGAATGAGAAAGCGGACTCGCTAGCTAAGGTGGGCGCTTCAGAAGGCACTCTTTTTGAAAGGCAAATTGCTTATAATGAATTTTTCCACATTCCTCGTCAGTACACGCTCGTAAGTTGGCAACGCATGTGGAGTGGAGATGAGTTCGGTCGTTGGTTACACACGATTATCCCTAAGGTCTCGACGAGTGCATGGTTCAAGGGATTGAATGTAGGTCGTGATTTCATTCGCGTGATATCTCGGCTTATGTCCAATCACTACAACCTAAACGCGCATCTCTATCGCATTGGGCTCGCAGCAAACAATCTTTGTGATTGTGGCGATGGCCACCACGACATCGAGCATGTTGTCTGGTCGTGTATCCGGTTCCATACTGCTCGCTCTCAGTTCTCTAGAGCACTGAGAGCACAAGGCAGACAATCGTAGATCCCCGTCCGGGATATCTTAGGTAGCCGTGATCCTGATCTTCTGCTTCATCTATACCTGTTCCTCAGAAACGCCGATGTCAACGTTTGATGATGTTTCCTTCGTTGTGTCCCCGTTTTATATCCCTCCTATCCGATCGATAAACTTTTACTTAGTCGCGGCAATACATACACACACTCTTTACAGATACACGGGCCAAAGGTTGTGCAGTCCACTGATCATTCAACAAGAGC
Organism: Toxorhynchites rutilus septentrionalis; assembly: GCF_029784135.1. Taxonomy (NCBI): domain Eukaryota; kingdom Metazoa; phylum Arthropoda; class Insecta; order Diptera; family Culicidae; genus Toxorhynchites; species Toxorhynchites rutilus. Next base: position 201,399,397 of record NC_073746.1, on the reverse strand, counting down.
CAAAGGTTGTACCGCTCATGACAACTCTACACGAACTGATGATTGCGCCGGCTAGTGACCATTCTATCCTGGATTCCTCGAGTCGAGAAAGAGGCACCACGCTAGATATGAGGTACAGACTAGGGGGGCGTTGCTGATTAAGGGTCAGCTGCATCCCAATAGGAAGTATCCCGTGTCGGGCACACGTACAGAGCATTGGAGACATCAACATCCGAATTACGAAAACACTTGTAATACTAACCTCGAGCCAACCGCGAGTAATCGGTTACATATTACTAACATAGATAATAAGAAAAATTGTCAAAGTATTGAACTCCCGGCCCCGTGAGGCTAACGCCATATGAGCCTTGATAGAAATATATATTTTTGAAAAAAAAAAAAAGAAAATAACTCAAATCTACGCCGTTCATCTTTCGATTTTCCTTTGTTTCCCTGCTTCGTGATGGGACAGAGTTTAGATTTCGTTCGATATCGAATGATACACAATGTGTCATGTAAGTAACCTCTCACGAACATATAACCTAATATGAGTGGATCATTCAGATACTTGTATGAATGACAGTAATCACTTGTGTTACACTGAATGATTAAACAAAGAGAGGAACGAAGACTGTTGATTGCATATCCGAACTGTACCAAACATCGCACACCATTTTCGAAGCCTGCAGGCAAGTTTGAACCGCATATATCGTCCCGTTCTACTATAGCGAAAATCACTGCACAGACAAGTAGAGCGAGAAGTGATATAAAAAAAATTACGCCATCATTCGGTCACCATTTGCGGAGGGCAGCGAATAGGAAAAGAGCTAAAATGGGAGAGTTTTTGTTTCTAACTGGAGCGGTGTTGCTAGTGAAACTGTGCGGTCTATATGAATATATATATTTCAAGGAATAGCAGCGTTAAAAATGAAAAATATAATTTGACTACCCTTCCCTTAGTCTCTATCGAGCTGAATAATCATGTAGTTTGCACTCTCTGAGACTTAAGGCTGATTTAGACGATGCCACTTAGCGCTCTAGTTGAAGTATCCAGTGAATAGAGAACAGACACTCTGTTCAAGTTAGAGGCCAATTACCTGTTCGATACTGGTACAAGTAACTTGAACAGAGTGTCTGTTCTCTGTTCACTGGATACTTCAACTAGAGCGCTGACTGGCATCGTCTAAATCAGCCTTTAAGAATCAGGATCTGCTACATTAGTTGAATATGAATCATTCGCTTTGTGTAGTCCGTATGATCCTGCTGTTTCATGATGCATGGAGAGGTTCGATATGTATTTTAGGGTGCCAATGAAAATAGTCATCTCTAATTTCAAAAAGTTACCTCATAAAAAATGTGCACCACCTCGACAAAAAAACACCCTATACCAAATATTAGCTCAATAGGACTAAGGGAGAGTGGCGCAAAGCGGTCAAAGTTAGAGTTTTTTGAAAATCGAAAAGTCATCCAAGAGGGAGTAAAGAATATCGGTGTTTTCGAAAATTATTTTTTGATGCCAAATGTCTTAAAATTGCATGAAAAAGTGTCGTCTCGAAACATTTTTTTTGTCGATAATAGACACTCTGGGACTTTTTTTTGGAATACGGAACGAAACGTATGGTTTTGGGTACCCATAAAAATAGTTATATCGATTTTTCATTCGGAACATGCTGCGAAATGTTGATTTTCACGATAATATTCGGTTTTCAAAAAACTCGAATTTTAACGTCTACAACATTAATTAATGAAGTTCAAATGTGCTAATATTTTGAATAGGGTATATTATCGTGCAAATCTACATTTCGCAACAAGTTCCGAATGAAAAATCGAGATAATTATTTTTATTGGCGCTTAAAATCATATGTTTCGTCTCGTACTCAGATAAAAAAAAGCCGATTTTTGATATAATTTTTTTTTTTCGAGATGACACTAGATCTCGACGGTTCATGCAATTTTAAGACATTTAGCATCAATTTTTTTTTTCTTAAACCCCGATTTGCTTTACTCCCCCCTTGGGTGACTTTTCGATTTTCAAATAACTCAAACTTTCTGCACTGAAAGCGTACATGACGGTTTTGCTTGCGTGCTGGTGTATAGTGAGAACCGCAGCAGAGTTGTCTCGTTCTCTTTTGTGTCATGATTTGTAGCACTGATTACTGTATTTTATTTATTTATTTATTTAATTCACAAATACAACAGGCTACACATGCCCTAATGTATGATATAAAAAACTAAAACTAAAACTATTTTTCACTAAGCCTACTAAAACTAATACATAAGAAATTTCAAATTATGTAAGAGCAATAACATACAATTTTTTGAGGGACGAACGTGAAAGATGACAGTCAAAACAGGAGCTACAACGGTTAAACAAACGGCACATACTAGTCACAGGTTCATGGTATCCGTAATTTGTTCGTGTTGAGGAGATGTAGAGAAAATGACGAGAACGCAAGTTACGACGATTAACATTAAAGTTGATTAACCGGAGAAGCTCAGGACAGTCGATTCTAGCGGTAATTAAGTCCGAAGCAAATAGGGCCTTGGCAACGTTTCTCCGTGAAACTAATGAGTTAATCCCTATTAGTTTGCATCGATCCTCGTAGCTAGGAAGATTTATTGGGTCATTCCATGGTAAATTGCGTAGTGCGAATCGGATGAATTTCCGCTGGATCGACTCAATTCGATGAACACTATTCTGGTAGTACGGCGACCACACCACACAAGCATACTCTAGAATCGAGCGAACCAACGAGCAATAGAGAGTCTTGATACAGTGCACGTCCTTGAATCGCTTTGTGACGCGGAAGATAAATCCAAGTGTTCTGGACGCTTTAGCGATGATATAGGATACGTGGTCGCGAAAAGTGAGTTTCGAATCCAGCATAACGCCGAGGTCCTTAATGGTACTGACACGATCCAATTTAACACCATGCAGCTTATATTCGAAGATTATCGACGAACGCTTGCGTGAGAACGATATTACCGAACACTTTGATGGATTCAAAAGCATCCTGTTGTTTACACACCATTCGGCGAAGATGTTGAGTTGCTGTTGTAAAATCTCAGCATCTCCGATGCAGTTTACTGGGAGGAACAATTTGAAGTCATCTGCATACGAGAGTTTGAGACACTTCAAACTGAAATTTATATCGTTGAGATACAGTAAAAACAGGTAAGGACCAAGGTGACTGCCCTGAGGAACACCAGATGTTACCCGAAACGGAGTGGATATTGTGTCGCCTATTTTCACTGACATAACGCGGTCAGTGAGGTAGGAGTGGAGCCATTTCAAAAGTGGACCGTTGAAACCAAGACGATGAAGCTTGGCTACTGCGATGTCGTGGTTGATAATATCAAACGCAGCAGAGAAATCTGTATATACCGCATCAATTTGTTTTCTCGATTCCAAAGAGCGGATAATGTACGATGTATATAGAACGAGATTAGTGACAGTTGATCTTTTGGGCATGAAACCATGTTGTTCTTCTGCGATGTAGTTGTTGCACGCATGCGATATGAAGTCCAGAATTATTATCTCGAATAGCTTGGAGATAGCGCATAGGGAAGCAATTCCTCTGTAGTTTCTGACGTTTTTTTTGCAACCCTTTTTAAATACTGGGAAGACAAATGATTTTTTCCATAGATTCGGAAATCTTCCGCAGAGAATGGAGCGGCGGAATAAGTTACTCAACGGTATCGAGAGGCTGCTAGAACACATCTTCAAGACGACAGACGGGATACTATCGGGTCCGTAATTTGAAGATTTTTTCAATTTTTTACAGGCATCGTGTACAATAGCTGCATTGATCACGGGATAATATCTGACAGATGACAGGCTGGGTACGTTGTTCATAGCTGCAGATACTTGATCGCAAGTAAGTTTTTCGTCGACAAAGACTCCGCTAAATTGTTTCCGGAACAACTCGCAGATACCTTCTCTGGTGGTAGCCACATCATTATCGCGCATCATCGTAGTAGGCAAACCAATCTCTTTCCTCTGGCTGTCAACATAACTCCAGAAACCTCTTGGGTTGACACGCAAATTAATTTGTGTACGATTTTGATAAGCATCATACAACGCATTGTTCAATCGTTTGTAATTTTTGTTCGAAACTGAATACCGGTTTTTCCAATAGTCACAGCGATATTGAGAAAAAATTTTCAGGTTGGATTTTTTAATTGACTTTAGTCGTTTCAAATTACGATTTGTCCACGGTGGAAAGGGCGTTTTACTAGTCATCCTTTTGGGAACGAACTGCTCAATTGCGTAAACCAACACATTTGACATGGATGATGACGCTTTGTCTATGTCATTATCGTTCAAAATTTCATTCCAATCTATGCTTAGAAAGAAACGGTTCATTGACGAAAAGTCGGCCTTGCGATAGTTGTAATGAATTAGCAGGCAGGAGCTTCAATCACTTCCGTCTTGAACACGATCTCTGCACTACTAAAACATAGGTCAAGAATACGGTTGTTGTCGTTGAGGATGCTATTCATTTGACATAAACCGGCGGTGCTAAGGCAATCTAGCAGACACTCTGTAAATGAATTTACAGATGAATTGGAATAATCTGGATATAGATATTTCGATGCACTTAAAGACCAAGCGATGCCAGGCATGTTGAAATCACCCTGTAAGATCATATTTGAACGAACGGAAACGATTTTTTCATTGAATGGTTCAATTGGCAAACACTGAGTTTGCCTTTTCGGTAGCGCGTGTCTGTGTTGTGCTTTAGTTGCATGTCAAAACATGTTGCTGTTAGAAATCATGTCAACTTAGGGTGCTCATCTGCCGGGTGCTATGATTGAGGTTAACATCATTAAGAAGATCTCAAGCACAACTGTCAGTGGGGAACCCAATTCAGGCCGAAAACAAAGGGAAAATTCCAGTGGGGAACTCGATATGTTGGCTCTTGTCAGTTTAATAGGGGTTCTCTAAAGACGTCACCCGGGTGGTGCTCATACACTGTTTGACCGAAGCCAAATATTTGACTCTTTTTGACAGATAAAATTTGGTCAACGTGTACTGATCAAATATATTCTACACAAAACACGACAAGCAAATATTCAATTATTGGATGCCTAAAATATTTTTTCAGTCTGTTCTTCGAACCTGTCGGTACATGGTTAGGTTACCTTGGATATTTCAGTTGATTTTTTTCCATGTTCGGTGTTTGATATTGTTTACTACTATTTAAAATTGAAGAGTGGCAAACAAAATAGTGTTTGTACAAATATCAAATCAAACCTTATCTGTCAAAAAATATCAAATATTTGACCTCCGGGCAAACAGTGTACGGCCACCTTTAGTTGCATGTCGAAACTTGTTGTTGTTAGAAATCATGCGCAACTTAGAGCATTTAATGGATGGATTGGAATGATTTGAGAAGTGAATAATTTAGACGTAAATATGTTTTATTTGTACTGAAATGCATATAAATCATCGAAAAAAAAACTAAATGGACGATAACTTCGTTAAATATGCTTCTTTGCATATACCGCACAAAAAACCGCGGAAAAACAGGTTTTCCTGTATGCTTAAATCGCATTTTTTAATGAATTACTATTGTTTTAACGGCAGGCTTAATGTTTTTTTTCCGACACTGTATACCCAAGTTTGAATTATTTTGCGTCCGATTCTGTCGGAACTATCAGGAAGTTTATGGGCCTGATTCTTGAATACACTTCACGGTGGAAACGAAATAAACGGCACGCCATTGAACTACGTTTCATGAGTTAGTGAAATGTCGAAGATAATATTGAGTTTTCAGGCAGAATGAGCACTTTTCAAATAAAAAATCATTAATGAAAATAAACTTCTTCGTATCAAACTGGTTTTCAATGTAGGTGGAAAACTTTGTTTTCTTCATGTGATATAATAATCTCATACAAAAATTTCATCTGAAGATAATTTGATATTATAATGATAAGTTTAGTGGGAAACAAATCTCGTATACAGATGTCGACACCGTACCGTTGTCATCGCGGATACGTTTCATTCCGTTTCCACCGTGAAGTGTATTCGTAGTGTATTCGAGAATCAGGCTCTATATTTCTACGTTAGAATATTGGTACATTTTTTAATAAGGGATTTCAGTGTAAGAGCGATTTATTGGGCATTGAGTTCACTCTTGGTTCTCCATGCTCTCATAGTTTGGAAGGTTAACACACGCAGGCGTATTTTTCGCGTAATTCTGTTTGGCATAGGGTGTACAGTCAATCGCTAGCAAAATTTCCTCATGATGGCAGTATACTAAATAGTTGGAAATGCGGAAGATTCAGAGGATTCGACGAAGCATGCATGTTTCATCGTAATCATTATCTATGCAAACGACCAGTACCCACATAAGCCTCAGTAGTTTTTTATTTATGCTCTGCTGTACAACATATCTTCACTTCCTCCGATTCTGTCGGAATCACGAGTTGTTCTTAATTATGTGAAATGGCGTGATGTGAGTGAAAAAAGGGATGATAATTGGTAAGAGCCTGCCCTATGATTCGATTTCGAAGGGTGTGAATAATTTATAAAAAATGCAGGCTCAATTTAGTGAATTGATGAAATTGTTGGTTCGTATGATTCAAGTGAAAAAAGTGTTTGATATATAGTGTACAATAATTTAAACTGATCTATGCGTGATAGATTGGAATATCCAACATAAAGTATATATACACGGTGGATACCCAAAGAAATCGTTTTGTGTTATCAATATTCCATAAAAAACTAAAATATCAAAGTGAGTGTTCGGCGACATTTTCCGAGGATTACTGCAAACATTCTTCATTTTAACAGCTGTAAGTTGTACATTCTTCGCTTGTTTTGTATTGCAATATGTACCATTTAATGAAAGATTTTCAGATTCAGATAGAGTTTTCTTGTGTGACATTAGATGTGCCTCAACATTTTTCTCCTTCAGTTTTTAACATAAATTTTGATCTAAATAATACACTAACCGCAGTAAGCGTAGGTAAAGAAGGAAATGCAAGTTTGTTAAGCTAGTTGTATGATTTTGATGGCGCACAGAAAGAACTTTGTTCGTCCAGTGCACTAAATGAAGAATTCAACTCAGAATTCAACCCAGATAAAAATCATATAATTCAATATTATCTGATTGAATCTGATTTTACATAAAAATACAAAGTTCATTTGATTCATAAGTTGAAGCTAACTAACCACAGAGATGTGATTTTGCCAAAAAAATCCCCAAATCGGAAATCCCTCCATGGAAAAGCCAAAGCATTCAAAACGTACGTGTATTTTGGGTGTTATTGAGGCGCGATAATTGATATTGTATTGCCAGAATTTGAAGAACTTCGGCGAGTCTTTCATGGCGATCCTTTCAAAGATGTCTGTGCGAAGTTGAGAAATATCGATGCATGATTGTGAATGCATTGTTTTATTTTAAATTTCATTCACGACATTGTTGTTCAATGATAGAGATACTTCAAATTTGTTGAAATAAAATAGATACAAAAACTGATAGTACCAATTATTTTACCCTCCCTCTTTGTGAAATCAATGCTCTTGGGTTGTTTGTATCTGAATGCAAGATAAAGTGGATGGATGGTGGGGGTATCAGGATGGTGAAGATAAACAGGACCCAATGGGGTGTAGCTTTTTTTTGTGTTTTGTTTTTCTATATAGAAAAAAAAAATGTTGTTCTCGTATTATATTTCTTGTGGTTGGAATGGCCAGCGTAGTTTGGATATGTTAGTGCGTTAATGTCGATGTCTATAATCTTTATTTTTAGGTGAACATATATCGTGCATTAAACATCTACATCGCAATGATGACTGCACAGACCAGATTAAATATGTTCCCAATTATTGTCAGTCGTGCTGTTTTAACTTCCCTTGAGTTATTTGTATTTTTGTGCATGTGTAACATATGCGGTACCGTTTCTCTGATGTCTTTGAGGCAGCTTTTTCAGAAATGGTTCTCCAACGCTCGATGTGAATGACGATACCTCATGTGAAATCCAATTATTGACCCATTGCACTATTTACGTAGCTTGTAAATGTTTTTGTAACAGTCGAGCGATCGACATTTGGTGAACTATGCCGCTATTGTATACCTTCATTTAACGTTTATTGAAAAAAAAACTCTTTTTTATCTAACATAGCCGCTCTCGGCCTCCGACTTTCTTTCTTCAACCCCACCAAAGGTGTGCCCTTACCCCACACTTCTTAAATAAATGAAGCACACAATTTCCAACACTCTTTCCGATTCCAGCTTATCCTTCGATTTTCAATACACATAGAGGTTTTGCAGTTGCATATATCCTTGATGCAGAGTTCACCTTCATCCACAACGAAACGCTTACTTTGGATTTTAATATCGATGCGGACAAATCAAAAACACTCATAATTACTCATAATATCCTTTGATCACTTTATGTAAGCCTTTTCGCATCCGGTGCACTTTGATAACTTGCTGCATGAATTATTTCCACGTTGATGAGTGATCCGGAATCCACTTGCATATTAAATATAGTTTTAGTATTCAGTACCACTAACCGTGCAAACAAGAACATTAAATTCATTCCCAAAGTGTATGTATTTCGGATTAGAATCTGAAATCTGGTCCCGAGAATTTATCTCCAATTTATCATGTTAGTAAAACGTACCTCTTCTGTCCTTGAACTGGATCTTTAACGTATTAAGGACCGCGCGTGTTGGGGTGAACTTGTACGCTTCATTTGTTCGGATGCTACGAATGAGATCGTTTCCTTCGGTGTGGATGAGACGAAGGTGAACCATCGGTAGGTCTTGTGAGATTCTTGGCATACCATGGATTTAACCATCAAGTGTAGAAAACACGCGTTATTTCGTGTTCCATCCGTAACAGACGGAACGCGAAACACGAGAAATCTCTTGAGCGGTCCGCAAAGTGTTAAGAGGATCGCTTTCAACCCACGAAAGAACGACACAACAACATAAGAAACATTTTCAACACAAAAAACTTACGATTGTATGGTGTTGGATTATAACACGTACCTCCATGCATCTCTGCTCAGAACACCGATACTAGCTGTGAAAACTACACGATCAAAGAAACACCATGGTAGTCAATTCGACAATCTCGTTCATCTGTTTTTATTTTCTCTCCGCACTCCTGTTCACATCCGGACCAAAGATATATGGCAGACCCATTACCACATCTCCCCTTTATTCTAACAATTATTATTTCATAAAGCATTCACTGTAACGACTGGACAACCTGCAAGTGCGTTAAGATCTACCACGATTGGCAAAACCGTCTTCGGATCCTGACTGCTGCATGACAGCAGCTGCTTCAGTGTCAGTTGTCTCCTTTGGCTTCTGCGGTCTCAACCGTTAATTCATCAAACTGCATCAAACTGACTTTATCCGAAATCGAAGGCCCTGTTGTAGCCTGGCCGGATTCTGTAAATAACAATATTGAAAATATATTTGAAATACAGCTAAACAGATGATATACTTCATTAAGATCGATGACTTCTGGAAGAACTACTTCTTTCAGGTGGCTAGAAATTGTATCGTAAACTTTTCCTGTTTCCTGTTTGCGGACTGTTACTCTTGGTCCCTGGTCAGCCTCCACTGTCATAACCAGGGTTGCCCACTGTAATTTTCAAAAATCTGGGAGAATGAAAATCAAAATCAGAAGAAATCAGGGGTTGGGTTGCCCAGAAAGTTAATGTGCATTTTTGGGAAAACAAAAGCATGATTTTCAATTATTATTCAATTTTATATACACAGTTTTGTTTCACAATCTTTCGTCATCTTCCTCGCAGCTTAAATATTTTATCCTCCTTGAACATGTTTGCTTTCTTGTCGAAAGCTTGCGAGTCATACTTGTGGGATGACAGGTTGAAACAGAGTATGACTTATTTTGGATGAAAATCAGATTTTGGGTTCATTTCGCTTATCCCATGTTTTATGTCGTTCAACATTGTGTAAATGGTCCATTTTCAAGTCACAATTCTCTTCAAAACGGCATTTTCGTTACGTTTATGGGGCGATTCTAAGTTTAAGATGCAATCCATTGAAGGTTTTTCGGTCAAAATGTGTGGAACCCTCACATTTAACGATGCACGTAACCAAGCTTCACTGAATGCTCATGATCGATTTAGATACCTCTGTTAACTCATTTGGTATGTACCGGGATTTATTTGTGACCAGCGTCTTGATTTGGTCATCATTAGTGGCCGCACGAACTTCCGTACAACTTAATTCTCTACAAGAAATGAATGTAAAAAAAAGATCAATGATCAAATGATCAATAAGAATGGTGTTGTTTTCCACCAGGACAACGCTCGGCCTCACACATCTTTGATGACCCGCCAGAAGCTATGGGAGCTTGGATGGGATATCCTATTTCACCCACCGTTTAGTCCGGACCTGGCTCCAAGTGATTATCATCTCTTCCGGTCCATGCAAAACGCTCTTGGTGATACTAAGTTGGCTTCAAAAGAGGCTTGCGAAAACTGGCTGTCTGAGTTTCTTGTAAATAATGAGGGGGGGGGGGGTTTATAAGGGGCGCATAATGAAGTTGCCTTCTAAATGGCAACAAGTTTGCGAACAAAACGGCGCTATTATTTGACTTAAATTGGATAATTTTAAGTATGTTAAATAAAGCGTCAAATTTCGATCAGAAATACGACTTTTTTTCCCCAACCCTATTATTTACAAGTAAAGATAGTTACGCAATCGACCATACGAATCAACAAACAGTATAAGGCGCTCAACAAACATCTCTATCGCAATCATCAGTATTGTCTTCAACATAAGCATAGATATAATCCCAAAAGTTTCTGGAATCACGTGAAAGATCAACGTAACGAATCCGGCCTTCCTTCCACGATGTCCAATGGTGATCGGGAAATGTCTACCGTTGATGGAATCGCCGATCTGTTCATGGCACATTTTCGCAGTGTTTTCGTTAGCGAAGTGGTTTCCGATGAACTCGTTTTAAATGCTGCAAGAGAAGTTCCCATGCACTTAGCCATTGAACCCCATCCACATTTATCGAGAGATGACGTCCGTGAAGCTGGTCTTCGTTTGAAAAACTCCACCTGCATCGGTCCTGATGGAATTCCCGCCTTGGTGATTAAATACTGTATAGACGTCCTGAGTACACCACTTGCAGCCATATTCAACCTCTCATTAAAATCTGGAATTCTCCCTAACGGTTGGAAGGATTCGTTCATTTTTCCTGTGTTTAGGCGACAAGCATTCTGTTACGAACTATCGAGGCATTGCGGCATTGTGTGCTGTGTCCAAACTTTTCGAATTAATCGTCCTAGACTACGTTTAACACAGTTGTTCCAGTTATATAGCCGCTGAACAACATGGATTTATGAGGAAAAGATCAACATCAACAAATCAAGTGCAATACACATCATTTATAATCCGCGAGCTTGATAACGGGAAACAGGTTGATGCTGTCTATACTGACTTCTCGGCTGCGTTTGACAAAATCAACAATAAGATTGCCGTTGCCAAACTAGAGCGGCTTGGCTTCCATGGTACACTCCTCAACTGGCTTCGATCTTATCTCACGGGTCGTCAAATGTCTGTCAAAATAGGCGATCATGTTTCTCAACCTTTTCCTGTGTCTTCTGGTGTACCACAAGGCAGTCGTCTCGGTCCATTCGTATTTCTGCTGTATTTGAATGACATTCACTTCTCAATCAAATGCCAGAAGCTGTCTTACGCGGATGATTTCAAGCTGTACATTGTCATAAACGATCGTACTGACGCAGTTTTCCTTCAGCAACAGTTGGACATATTTGCTGAGTGGTGTCAAAACAATATGATGATACTGAATGCTTCGAAATTCTCTGTCATCAATTTCTGTAGGAAGAAATCACCCACCTGCTTTACATACTCTCTTCGTGGGCAGTCACTAAACCGAGAGTCTATTGTAAAGGATTTGGGAGTAATGCTTGACTCTCATCTCACCTTTAAACAGCATGTGTCATATGTCGCCAGCAAAGCATCTTCCCTGCTTGGATTTATATTTCGCTATGCAAAGGATTTCAGAGTCATTGCTGTTTGAAAACCTTGTTCTGTTCAATAGTCCGCTCAACATTAGAATACTGTTCAGTAGTTTGGGCGCCGTTCTACAATAATGCAGTCAATCGTATTGAGTCCATTTAGAGGAGATTTGTACGTTTTGCTCTTCGAAAATTACCCTGGAGGGATCCCGTTAACCTTCCAAGTTACGAAAGTAGATGTAATTTGTTGAGCCTGCAACTTCTAAATGTGCGTTGAGGCCTGTCTAAGGCAATGTTTATTGCTGATCTATTACGGTCAGATATAGACTGCGTTGCACTTCTTCAACAGTTAAACGTACACATTAGACGAATAAATTTACGTTCTCACTCGTTTCTGAATATTCCGGCATCTCGTACAAACTATGGTGCAAATGAACCTCTGACCAGCATGTGTACAATACTCAACAAATGTTATTATATATTTGACTTTAATAATTCTCGTGCTAGTCTTAAGTTTATGTTTTACGATATTTTATCACCATGACTATTGAATGTATTACTTGTTTGTAATAATGTAATAATGTTAGTGATATGTGTAAGCTAGTTTAAGTAAATTGTATCTGTTGGTTTGAATGTAATCTGTTGATACAATAAGAGGTTTTGTACTCTTACGGGCTGGGGCATGGTCTGCTCCGTTCCGTGTAGGCTTTTTCCTCTCAAATAAATAGAAATAGAAATAAAAAATTAGCGTGCATTGTTCTGCCAAACAACTGTCAAAATCTTTCACATAAAAATTATAAAGAAGAGGGCTGAGAACGCGTCCTTGATGTCCAGTCTCGAAAACAAAAGCGCCCTATTCAGCTTCCAGCGAATGTCTTCGATGGTCGGAAGCTTATGGATTTCGCAGGAATCGCCTTATAAAAAGTTAAAGTGCAATAAGAGGTCTTCATTTTGAGTGACACAATAACGATGAGGCAGTCTAGTGCAGGCCACCGGTGGTATGTGTCAGCATGAACGTGTTAAGCCCTATTACAACGTTAGATCTACCGGGAAAAGTAGGTGCTTTTCATATCATCTGACCCTCAGTGTCCATCAGTGTTGGGTTTAGAAAATTAGTGGATGCCGTTCCTAGAGCGTCAATATGTTTAAGGACCTTGGATCTCGTTTCGATTCACAGCTCTCTTTCAGAAATCATTACTGTAGCATAATTGCTGAGGTAAACAGGAACTTGAACATTATAATGGATACAAACAACTTTTGAGATCCACTACCTCCGATCACGAGAAGGCGTATGTTGTATGGAGTCCATATGCGCACGTAATAGAATTGAAGCTGTTGTTTTCGTCTATTTATATAATTTTTTTCTGTATTCATGTAGACTACAAGTTAGATGAACCAAAAATAAACGACAATAATGATAAAATTGAAAGCAAATTCACCGTCCATTACGCGAAATTATTCATTCACCGAACTTTTTTTGACGTAGAACTACGTCTTTCAGGAAGGGTCAGGGTCAGAAAACAGGTCACGTTTTTATGAAATAAAGTTAACGTTGATAACTATTTTCACTGTGAACGAATTCTCATGATTTGCATACCAAAAATAATACCAATACCATACCAATCGAATCAGAAATTCTCTAAGATTTGTTTGATATGCTATACATTACAATTCGCTAATCTCTAAACGGTTTAAATTCATGAAAACTGGAAGAACTTCATTTTTTCCCACAAATTTGTTCTGCCGATTTGTGTGCTAACCCTACCCGTATTTCGAATGATTATAACTCGAATATTTCTTAACAGATCGGAAAGATTTCTAAATCAATTGATAGGAAATATTTCTACGCGTCTATCCTAATTAGTAAAATGTTGTGTTCCATGAGATGAACAATTGAATAACTGTAAAATGTCAATCTAAACGCCCTAACTGTCAAATTTTGAATGGACTGATTTACGGTTTCTCCAACACAGACTTTGAAATCGATGTATCAGTGGAAATCCGCTTTGCAAATATACATGTAAGTCGGGGGTATTTTTGTTCACACCGAGCAGTGTTTCCCTAAAACGGACTTCAAAATCAATGTGCCTGGGGGAATCCGCTTTGCAAATATATGCAATCCGCTTTGTAATACATGCAAGGCAAATACATTGCAAATACGATGCATTCTAAATCAATGTGCCTGGGGGAATCCGCTTTGCAAATACATGCAATCCGCTTTGCAATACATGCAAGGCAAATACATTGCAAATACGATGCATTCTAAAATAATATTCCAAGTGGTATACAAGTGGATTGCATAATATAATTGCGTAGTTCTACGTCGAAAATATGCGGTCGTGCCCTAGATACAACCCCTTACAATTTTTTAATCATTAAATCAATTGTGGCACGCGTGGTGTGGCATGTTGCACCGGTTTGTTGAAACCACAGCTTCTTTACATTGAGGGCACTCAAGTGTGGTACAAAAAAGTCGGTATTCATTGGCCCTGTAACAGTCACTATTGACTGTTACGATCTGGTTGTCAACATTTTTGAAGCATTGATTTGTCGACAAAATGTGCTGCATAACAGAGCAAAATTTTCTTATGAAATTCGGCGACAAGTTATTCAAACACAATCTTGATTTGTGGAAAAAATAAGCATAATTTTCAGCACAACAGTTTATTTATAGTTGAATGAAAAATCTAACTGAACACAAAACAAGTGACAACTGTCAGAATGCACACATTTCATAAAATGTTACCAACTTCAAGTTCTACTCTTCTCATTAATTTGATTAGTGTATTATAATAATGGTGAGAACTCCATAATACATTTTGCGCCACGGATTAAAGTCGCGAGCACTAGAAAACATTTTTAATTAAATGGCTTTAAATATAGACCAAGCTTGAAATGTACATTTGCTCGAAGTATCTGCTACGTGACAACGATGTTTTCATATTCAGAGAATGATGTGTTAAGATGTATCTTGCTCTTGAAGTGTTCACCTTTGTAAAGGGAGACACCATTCAGAAAGTTCCAGCTCTCATCCGTTGTCCCTTTGCCTGGCATTTTTGTATACATAAATCCACCGACATCTGAGTTAGTGCAGTAATTTTTGCAGGCCGTTTTTCTTCAATGAAATAAAAAAAACGAGGACAAACATGCAGTGCTTCCAGTCAAAAACAGGGATGCTCCAAGTAGGGAGTGTTTGCATAAGTAATCTTCTTTTCAAAACTTAAATGTCGCTATGTGTAGTACATCGTTTTTATTACATGTTATGTTACATGTTTATTACATCTCACGCGTCTCGCGTAGTGATAATTATGTGCAAGGGCAAATTATGAATGCATGAGTTTTCTTTTGAATCACCACTTCATTCACGCTTGGCTAAGAATTAGCCGATTGAACGTGCTGAATTAAAAAAGGGTAGAATGTATGCTAGGTGTGATAGCTTAATCTATGTCTTAATAGCTTAATCTAGCTTATAATAGCTTAATCTATGGTGAGATATCCCCTTCATTTCAATATTTTCATCTACTTTCATTTACGATCATAGGAATTCAGGGAGGAAACAAAGAAAGGGATGTTTAGTTACATGCCCTATCTACTATTCTACAGGTCCATATACGAGTATCGCCCATAATTAACATAGTGTATCATTTATTAAGTAATAGCTTTGTGGGCAACTTTCGACCTACATCACTAGTTTTCCTCAGACTCTTACAGTATAGGTATCACAATGGAAATGTGATACAGTAGAATCCCGATTATCCGCGGAATAGTCTGGCTAGCTCACCGTGAAAAACGAAAATCGCGGATAACGCAATAAAGGACTAAAAATGAGTTCCAAACACAAAAAAAAGATAGTTCAGGATGAAAACTATGTTTTATCAATAGACAAATCGTTAAACTATCCAGTTATAAGCTCATGTACACCAGTGGCCAAATAATGTGAAGGCCATGACCAAAACAAAAGTACATAAGCTTATCATTCACTGACAAATTCCGGAAAGGCCTATATATTTACTATGGAACTCGCTGTCGCGAATAATCCACACCGCGGATCATCGGGATTCTACTGTACTATACTTTTGGCTGAAAAACGTATAATCAGTAAAATGGACGCGTTAGTCAAAAAAAATACATACTTACTATATAATAGGGGTAGTGGGGGCAAAGTGGTCACCTGCTTGTTTTGTAGTATAACTATTGACTATAATTGCCGTATTGATAATCCCGTTATGTTTGAAGCATTTAATGGCTTTTGCGTCACTCTGTACTTCAGTAGAACTGTCGCATGTCAAAATATAAATAAAAATAGAAATTACTTTCTCGATAGCAATTCGGCCGTAGTTCTGTCCGGTGGACGCCGGAAATGGGCATATTGCTTTGGGTGACCACTATGACCCCACTTCCCTTACTTTTTGTGTTGAAAATCATTGCAAATTTTTTCATAAAAACCAAGGTATGAAGTCAAAACAATTAATTTTATTATATAGATTGAATTTTTGTTATTAGTTTTGTTTTGAAGCACAATTTGGTTTTTCGTGTGAAACGGTCATATTCCACATGAGAATAAAACCTGATCATAACAACATAAATAAGTGATTATAAAATAAAATAAGTAAAAAAAAATTTTCAAGTCAAATGGTTTCATTGTGATTAAACATAATAATAAAACAGATAATGTACTTTAGCAAAAAATAATCAGGCAAGTTCATATTTCTGTACAATGATAATTTTTTTAACATTTTTTTCAATTTTTTCTTACTCACTTCATTTGTTTTTTAATGTTTTCATAATGTATTCTATCGGGTTTTTCAATAAGAGCGCTACAAAAGTTTTATTTTAATAAAGCAAAAACGGTTTTGGATATCAATAAAATTCATGTGAAAGTACATTTGATGCCATTATGTATGGAACTCGATTTATTTTGCATGGCCACCACGGGTACGCTTGCAGAAGTCCAGACGCTGAGCCCAATATTCGACGGTTTCGATCGGCCGATACTGCTGAAATTTCACGTTCGATATTCGTACGAAGTTCATCAATCGTCGCTGACTTGTTGGCATAGACCATAGACTTGACGTAGCCCACAGGAAATTGTTTAATGGCGTGAAATCGCACGACTGGCCAATTGACTGGGCCATTTCAATAAATCGATTGTTAAATTCGTTGAGGGCTTGTGGCGCCGTCCTGTTGAAACCACATATTGTCCAAGTCCATATCATCCAATTTGGGCCAAAAATATTCGGTTATCATTGAGCGGTAGCGATTCACAGTAATGTGCCGGTCTTGATCGTCACGGAAGAAATACGCCGTTGGACATAAAGCATAATTTCTTTGAAACGAATTTAATTTTAGTTCACCTACCTTTGAGAGGGGCGAGTTTAAAAAACTACATAATAATATTTAAATTATTTTAGGTTTTCACTATTTTATGCTTCTTGAGACATCTCTGCACTCACTTAACGAAACTTCAATGTCTATATACCATTGAATGAATATTTAAATTCATGTTTGAAGAGCCGTGGGTGAACCTAGGATTCATTTTGTAATTTATGAGAAACAAGTACTTTAAAAACAGGTATTTTGAAGCGTTGTCACGTCACAAAAATAGTGCATTTTCTCAGTTTTCCAGATGAACTTGATTCAAACATTTTCATACTTGGGTTTCTCTTAGCAAGCAATGAGGGTCAACGACCCACAAAATTTGGTTAAGATCGGTCAATAAAATTGAATGAACTGTCTCAAGAAGTTGTTGTCACATCACGAAAAGTATACAAACCATTCCAGCGTGACGTGACAACATTTTTACTCACTACAAGCACTATTTGTTCGCGTTTTCATGTATAAATCACACAAAATTAAACAAAATTAAAAATAGTAAAATTGAGAAAATTTCCTACAAGGATCATTAGGTAGCACGGTGTACATTAAGGGAAAAGTCAAGAAAGGTTTGTCAAGTATTTTTAGTCTAGACGCGCTGGAGCTGGAGAAGGGTTTGATGGAAGGCTAGAATCCGATGTTTAGCCGATGAATATGATGCATGTGCACAGTGATGCCGCACAGTTGAAGAAGAACAAGGTACGAAATGCTTTGAATAGTGAACCTAATCCAACACTTGATAGTGTTTTTTGTAACATGAACTTGATTGGCGTACTAGGTTATGTAGCTACTAGGAGAACCACAACAACCAGGATGTCTAAGGATTGTCAATAAGGTGTAGTTCGAGATATTTGAGAAAGAAGGGAGGTGTAGGATCGGTGTACTGATAGTTATAGACGTCACTGTATCGCAGGTGTTCCCGCTGGGCGCCCTGCTTTCTCAAGCACTTAACGGTGTAACCGCAACTGAATCTCGTCTACTGTCAACGGCCGACGAACGGAAATCTGACAGCGGTGAAGACAGAACAAAAATTCCATTATCCAACAAGACATAAAGACGTGTATTGAAAAGTGAATTTGATAGAAGTTTATAAATTGAAATATTTCTAGAATTATATAGTTTCTAGAGCACACACTCTTTACAGATGCACGGGCCGAAGGTTGTGCAGTCCACTGATTATTCAACAAGAGCCAAAGGTTGTACCGCTCATGACAACTCTACACGAGCTGATGATTGCGCCACCATTCTATCCTGGATTCCTCGAGTCGAGAAAGACGCACCACGCTAGATATGGGGTACAGACTAGGGGGGCGTTGCTGATTAATGGTCAGCTGCATCCCAATAGGAAGTATCCCGTGTCGGGCACACGTACAGAGCATCGAAGACTGCGACATACCAATTATGAGAACACTTGTAATACTAACCTCGAGTCAACCGCGAGTAATCGGTTACATATTACTAACATAGTCTAAGCAAACATTGTCAAAATATTGAACTCCCGGCCCCGTTAGGCTGACGCCATATGAGCCTTAATAAAATATATATTTTGGATAAAAAAAAAAAAAATAGTTTCTAGAGGAATTTGTCTGCGACAAGGTACGGTTGAATTTATCATCAACTTATACATTCTATTTACCCTATTTTTCGCTAAATAGAAATAGAAGGTTAGCTAGGTCCACTAAATAGATCTTACGCAGAGATCATATTTGTACACCGAAAGTGTGAGTAATAGGTATTGTAACATAACCACAATTGTATTAATATCAATACATTTGCAGTTAAAAGCTGCGCAAAACGATAAAGTTTAGTTTGTGTGCTGCTGAGAACCCGGTGAAGTACGGCTTCCACTTCTTGGACCGAATTTTACTTTCGCTCGCCGTAACACATCTTTTAAACTTTCGCGGTGATGAGTGCGAAAGAAGCCGGTGCGAATCAAGGTGCGGATGAAACGATGTCGCAAACGCCGGAAAAGCAGAATACGGGAGGCTGCGTCAACTGCTCGCGCCCCGATAGTTACGACAATTTCGTCCAATGTGACCAGTGCGATGGCTGGTGGCACATGCGCTGCGCGGGAGTGACCGCATCAATCGCGGAGAGGCCCTGGACGTGCCGTAATTGCTTACCTTCGTCTGTCCACAGCAAGGCGACAAACCGGTCGGCTCAGATTGCTCTGAGACTGAAGAAACTGGAGGAGGAGCGCGCAATTCAACAGCGTGCGGCGGAGGCAGAGAAAAGGGCCATCGAGCAGGACAGGAAACTCATGCAGGAGAAGTTTGCTCTGATGGAGGAGCAGCTTGAAGATGAACGGGAGAAAGCAAGCAACCGCAGCCAGGTGAGTCGACGATCGAGGGAACAACGAGTGACGGAATGGGTGCAGCAGCAGTCATCGAATGAAGGAGCTGTAGGAGGAGTACCGGAGAAGCAAGATGCAGAAGCCGGACGCCGTCCTTCCGTCGCGGAGCATCAGGCAGAGCCCAACCCTGTGAAGGAACCACCCATGCAGCGTGGAGAAATACTGGTAGATCCGTCGAAACACATCCGGAATCAGCAGCGGAATACAGGCGCGATTCCTAAAACGGTTCAGAATTGTCAAATCATCCCGACGACATCTGTAGGTAATCCTATCCCCTCTGAACCCCCCACACTGCCACCAAAAATTATCCTTCCGAAAGAGAGAAAAATAAATGAAAATAAAATTAAAATAAACGATTATAAAGATATGCTAGAGAAATTGGGATCTATTAGCCCGGTACTCCTAAATATGAGTCGGGCTGAACCTGTTGGGGCTAAGCCTGTTTCTCAAGGCCCACCCCCCTCTACGTTTCCTCTCTCCACACCTCCAGTTGGCCGCTCGACAAATTATGCCCCGCGACCTTCCCCCTTTCGCCGGTAACCCCGCGGACTGGCCTATATTTATTAGTTCGTTTGTCAATACAACCGCCGCGTGTGGATATTCCAGTGTTGAAAACTTAACCCGACTACAACGATGCCTGAAAGGTTCAGCGTATGAAGCAGTAAGAAGCCGTCTCCTTCTCCCGGAATCAGTGCCGCAGGTCATCAACACTCTTCAGCTTCTCTATGGACGTCCGGAACTCCTGATCAATGTGCTGTTGGATAAGGTGAGATCGACTCCAGCACCTAAGGCGGAACGTCTAGAAACGCTCATCGAGTTTGGAATGGCAGTACAGAGCTTGTGTGACCATTTGGAGGCAGCAGGTCAACAGTCCCACCTGATGAACCCGTGTTTGCTGATGGAGCTGGTGGAAAAGTTGCCCGCACATGTGAAAATGGAGTGGGCGAGTTTCATGCAGCGGTTTCCTGAGGTGAACCTTAAGACTTTCGGAACCTTCATGGACGGCATTGTGGTATCGGCCAGCAAGGTCCCCCGATATACTGGAGGATACGGAAAAGGAGCCAGCGTGGACAAGTCAACAACGAAGAACAGAGGGTCGATCAACACGCATGTTAGCCAACCGGAAGTACCGAAGAAAGAGGATAAGCCATGTGGTGTTTGCAAGCGGCGAGGGCATCGGGTACGGGACTGCGACAACTTTAAAGCGCTCTCTGTCGACGACCGGTGGAAGACAGCGCAGGACAACGAACTTTGTCGCAGCTGCTTAAATGCGCACGGCAGAAGGAGTTGTCGAAGTGCAACCCAGTGTGGAATCAACGGATGCCCTTTCCGCCACCACCCACTACTGCATTCCAACCGTAGTAATCGACCGTCCAGTGGATCAACAGCGCCCAGGGTAGCGTACAATATCGAAACTGCGGGAAATCATGCACATCGTATGCAGGATCAATCGCTGCTTTTTCGTATAATTCCAGTGACGCTCTATGGACCGAAGAGAACAGTGAAAACCTTTGCATTCCTGGACGACGGCTCTTCCTTAACACTAGTAGAAGAGGAGCTTACAAACAAGATCGGTATCGACGGGATACCGGCACCATTGTGTCTAACCTGGACGGGGAATGTGTCCAGAATCGAAGCTGAATCGAAGCAGTTGCAGTTAGAGGTGTCCAGCGCTAACGGTGGAAAGCACCACCAACTGAAGAATGTGCGTACCGTGAAAAAACTAGCTCTGCCTGGTCAGACGTTGCGAATCAACGAGTTCGTGGACAGGTATAAGCATCTTCGCGGCCTCCCACTTTCCGGATACGAGAACGCAGTACCTCAGCTGCTGATAGGAGTCAACAACTTACGGTTTACATTACCGTTGAAGGTGAAAGAAGGTGATTCCAACGAACCAGTTGCCATGAAAACCCGTCTGGGCTGGTGTGTATACGGGGGGATCGATACTTCGTTGACCAATGCCGTCAATTTCCACGCTTGTGATTGTGACTCGGATCGTGCACTGCACGAACTGGTGAAGGATTATTTCACTCTAGAGGACGTCGGTTCCAGACCGAAGAATGAATTGCTGTCAGCCGATGACAGGAGGGCTCAGCATATTCTGGAGAAGACCACTACACGGGTGGGCAATCAATTTGAGACAGGGCTGTTATGGAGGTACGACGAAGTTGAATTTCCGGACAGCTACGGAATGGCTTTACGAAGACTGGAGTGTCTAGAACGTCGGATGGTGAGGAATCCATTATTAAAAGAGAAAATTCACCGTCAAATTGAAGAGTACCAGCAGAAAGGTTACACGCATCGAGCTAACGAGGAGGAGGTAAAAGCAGTCGATCCTAGAAGAGTCTGGTACCTACCGCTGGGAGCGGTAGTGAATCCAAAGAAGCCGGAAAAGGTTCGGCTCATCTGGGATGCCGCAGCTGTAGTGGATGGAATCTCCCTCAACGCAATGCTTCTCAAAGGCCCGGATCAGCTCACATCATTGCCAGCTGTATTGTCGCGGTTTCGCCAGTTTGCGGTGGCAGTCGCCGCCGATATTTAAGAGATGTTCCATCAGTTGCGGATCCGTGGAATAGATCGACACTCGCTGCGTTTCTTGTTTCGTGAAGATCCAACCGTTACACCAGATGTCTATGTTATGGACGTGGCTACATTCGGGGCTACCTGCTCCCCAGCATCGGCGCAGTATGTCAAGAACAGGAATGCCGCAGACTTTTCCGACAAGTATCCAAGAGCTGTCGAAGGAATAATAGAAAACCACTACGTTGACGACTACCTCGATAGCTTTGGTACAGTAGCGGAAGCAGTGCAGATATCGGAGCAAGTGAGGGTGATCCATAGCAAAGGAGGCTTTCTGCTACGAAACTGGCAGTCAAACAGTGCTACCGTGAAGCAGCAATTGGGTGAAATCACAGACTCCTCTAACAAACACTTGTTTCATGATAAAACTACAGAAAACGGACGCGTACTGGGCATGCTGTGGTTGACGGACGAAGATGCATTAAGCTTTATCTCACAGCTGAAGGAAGAAGTGCAGCAAATCGTGGAAAATGAATCCCGTCCTACGAAGAGACAAGTTCTGTGGGTTCTCATAAGTTTTTTCGATCCGCTGGGCTTGTTGAGCGCTCTCATGGTCCATTGCAAGATTTTGCTGCAAGACATATGGCGCACTGGACCTCAATGGGATGAGCAGATCAGCGAAGATCACGAGGAGCGATGGCGGAGCTGGACTGCCGTGTTACAGCGAATTTTGACCGTAAAAATTCCCCGATGCTATTTCCCGAACGCTACCATGCAGTGCTACCGTCAGCTGCAGTTACACGTCTTCGTGGACGCGAGCGAGGCTGCGTATGCAGCTGTTGCGTATTTTCGGATCGTCGACACAAATGGTACGTCAAAATGCGCTCTGGTGACAGCAAAAACCAAGGTTGCGCCCCTGAAACACCTGTCCATTCCACGGATGGAGCTACAGGCTGCTGTACTTGGAACTCGATTGATTCGTTTTATTCTGGAGTCCCATACCGTAACTATAACTGAGCGGTACATGTGGTCGGACTCTACAACAGTTCTGGCGTGGCTTAGAGCGGATCCCCGCAAGTATAAGCAGTATGTAACCTGCAGAATCGGGGAAATATTGGAACAGACGGACGTGAACGAGTGGTGGTGGGTACCTTCGAAGAATAACCCAGCGGATTTCGCCACGAAATGGGGAAGCGGTCCATCTGTGGACGTTAAGGGTGCTTGGTTCCAGGGACCATCTTTTTTGTATCAACCGATGGAAGGGTGGCCGAAGCAGAAAGTGCCATTACCAATGGTGGAAGAAGAGTTCCGTCCATGCAATGTTCATGTGGAAGCGGCTGTACCAACGGCGGTGATTGATTGCGAGCGCTTCTCTAAGTGGGAACGTCTACTGAGAGCAACGGCCTACGTGCATCGCTACGTGGGGAACCTGAAACGAAGCATCTATGGTGAGGCGAAGAATACAGGTTTCCTCAATCAAGAGGAGCTGCAGCAAGCAGAAGTGACGCTGATTGCGATGGCGCAACGACAGGAGTTCTCAGATGAACTTGCGGTACTCTCACGTGATCGTGACCGACCCAGAACCGATCGAGTGGGTTTGAGCAAAGCCAGCTCGTTGTATCAACTGACGCCATTCGTCGACAGTTATTATGCGAGTGGAGGGACGGATAGGAGCAGCCGCAAATGTATGCATCGAGACGAAGTACCCTGCTATTCTTCCCAAGCAACACCGACTGACAGAGCTTATAGTAGAAGCGTATCACCGAAAATTCCAGCACGCCAATTCAGAGACCGTGGTGAACGAGATACGGCAGCGATACTATGTGTCTCACCTACGAGTAGTCGTCCGCAAGATTGGGAGCGGATGTAACATGTGCAAGCAGCTTCGAGCGACTCCTCATGTTCCACGCATGGCATCCCTTCCACCAGACCGCCTAGCTTCGTTTACGAGGCCCTTTACCTACGTTGGCCTGGACTTCTTTGGACCCTTAGTTGTGAAGGTGGGTCGTAGCAATGTGAAACGGTGGGTTGCGCTCTTCACTTGCCTTACAATCCGTGCGGTGCATTGTGAAGTAGTATACAGTTTATCAACCGACGCTTGCCTGAAGAGTATTCGCCGTTTTGTGTGTCGCCGAGGAGCCCCGGCCGAAATTCATTCTGATAACGGCACTAATTTCTGTGGCGCGGAGCGGGTGCTGGTGAGGCAGATTCAGCAGGGACTTGCTGCGACGGTGACCAGCACGACAACCAAATGGCTATTCATTCCACCCACAGCCTCCCATATGGGCGGCGCGTGGGAGCGCATGGTGCGCTCGGTGAAGCAGGCGATGTTGGGTGCCTATAACAGCGATCGGAAGCTGGACGACGAATCGCTGAACACGTTGGTTATCGAAGCGGAGGCCATTGTTAACAGCCGTCCCCTCACCTATTTGCCATTGGACGCGGAGGAAAGCGAGGCTTTATCTCCGAACCACTTCCTGTTAGGAAGCTCGAACGGAGTTCAGCAACCTGTGGCGGAACCGACGGATAGTTCAGAAGCGTTGAAGAATTCCTGGAGCATGATACAGCATCAACTGGATTGCTTCTGGAGACGATGGATCCGGGAGATGCTGCCAACGCTGACCAAGAGGACAAAATGGTTCGGGGAAGAGAGGATGATTAGTAACGGAGACCTGGTGTTCATAATAGATGACGGTAAGCGGAATGACTGGACCAGGGGAAGAGTGATGGAGGTTATACCGGGGGCCGACGGCCGGATCAGGCAAGCAATAGTAAGAACTGCGAGGGGGCTACTCCGTAGACCTGTTTCTAAGCTAGCTATCTTGGATATTGGTGGTAAAACTGGGACTGGTGGCCAGTGTTACGGGGGGGAGGATGTTCCCGCTGGGCGCCCTGCTTTCTCAAGCACTTAACGGTGTAACCGCAACTGTATCTCGTCTACTGTCAACGGCCGACGAACGGAAATCTGACAGCGGTGAAGACAGAAGAAAAATTCCATTATCCAACAAGACATAAAGACGTGTATTGAAAAGTGAATTTGATAGAAGTTTATAAATTGAAGTATTTCTAGAATTATATAGTTTCTAGAGGAATTTGTCTGCGACAAGGTACGGTTGAATTTATCATCAACTTATACATTCTATTTACCCTATTTTTCGCTAAATAGAAATAGAAGGTTAGCTAGGTCCACTAAATAGATCTCACGCGTAGATCATATTTGTACACCGAAAGTGTGAGTAATAGGTATTGTAACATAACCACAATTGTATTAATATCAATACATTTGCAGTTAAAAGCTGCGCAAAACTATAAAGTTTAGTTTGTGTGCTGCTGAGAACCCGGTGAAGTACGGCTTCCACTTCTTGGACCGAATTTTCCTTTCGCTCGCCGTAACAGCAGGGCTGCTAACACCAATACTAATATAAAATGTACTGATCAAGACTGCGAACGACTGAAGAATAGCATAATGAGTACTGTGCGGACTACCAAGCGAGACGGTTGTGTGTTTGGATTAATTGCGTGACTTCCGACACAACAATCGGTGGACAACTTCTTGGTGACTTTGATAAAATCGGAAAGTTCCTCGTCAAGGAAGCCGTCGTTGTGAGAGCGTCCACTCTACAGGAAAAGTGCGATGGTTTCCCCAGCAGCCATTTTTACGTCAAGATGGGGACTCTGTGGCATTCCGACGATTCCGACGTTGGCACTGCTCGGTGTGTTGTCTCAAAAATAAAATTTATAGAAGGTTGTGTTCAAGATACGACCGCATTGTTGACGTAGAACTACGCTATTATTTTATATAAGTCGCTCGTTTATACCTTCAGATATTATTCTATAATGCTGTGAAATTTTAGAAACAACTGCATAGTAGAATAATCTCTGAAATAGTTTTTTCATTGTAGTTGAAGATAATTGATTGTTGATTCATTCTAGCCCTCGCAAAACAATACATTATCTGATCTTATGTCGCATTTTATTTCATGTCAATGCATTGAAAATTTACTTCGAACGCTATTCCGGTGGCCTTTTTCGCAATTGATATAGACTCGGCTACAGTCGATTATATACATGTTGCACCAGCACCATTATTCCACATCTCAACTACATTAATATATTTTTGGCATCGCATGGAATCAACAACAATGTCAACACTTGCAAGTGTCAAATATCATGCTACATGTTATTTAGTATTGCCTCAGTGGAATTGCACCTCTAGGCATCGTTCGTATAACGTAAACCAAGCGCTAAACAAGCAATCGCCATAGCATACATACAGAGCCATACATTGGTGGCTTGAAACTACTAGGAATATGAACACATGAAACTAATCACATACAAAATTCCAGAACGACATTTACTTTCTTCTTGGTGACTGAACAAGCAAAATAAACTCTTTTTGTTAATATCAACAACCTCGAAAACAGTAGCATTGCTTCATTATGATTAAGATTATGATTATGATTATGATAACATTATGATTAAGAAAATGCAACCTTAGTTGAAGGCAGTTTTGTGACTGGCACGCGAACCCAAATAACTTATAACCAAGCAAACCATTTGTCATGACAATTGTCATGCGAAAATGCGAAAACAGAATAGAAACTGAGAGAGGTTGGCGTCGACATTATGCCTCATACCGTATGTTTCTATTCTGTTTTCGCATTTACGCATGACAATTGTCATGACAAATGGTTTGCCTGCTTATAACATTCCAGTACGACATTCAAGATACCTAGTATTCCCCAAACAATTTTTTGGCGCGCTCGCGAAGGCTCGGTTCAGTGCGAGTGCTTTTCATTGCACCAAAATCGCGTGCATCATTAGATGACGCTTGCCTCGAAATTTTATTGCCCCTGGCAATACGTTCGTTTTTTGCAGGGCTCGAGCCTGCCTCCAGAGAAGAGAAGTGGAACTTGAGAGAAAAAAGTGGCAACGATTTGTGGCAAGAAAATGTAAACAGTGAAAAAATTGGCATATAGTTTACACTATAAAAATTGAACATAATGTTAAGATGTCTCTAAAAGGGTGGGAGACATCATATATAAGGTGGGAGGTTCGTATATAATGTTATTAATGTTCGCATCATCATGATAAACACGGCGAATGGGATAGAAATTACGAACCGAAATAAAATAAAATATACATATAGACGCTAAAATGCTGTGGATAGATATTATAATGCATTTTTATCGGTTTATGTATAATGCATTATCAAAATAAATCCATATGTATTTTCATCATAACTTGCTGTGCTATTCATAACAACATTTATGATCGTATTCCACCAATGATGACAAATGTGTAATTTACGAATGAAGCGTCGCCATAGAAACTGAACATTGAATAAAAAAAATTAAAATGTGGTAAGAGCATCAGTTGAAATATTTTAAAGCATTCTCATCGGAATAAATTGAAAGATACAATAATTATACGACTAAATAATGTAGGTATGCTTAAAAAAACAACATAAAAATATGATTTCTGATTTTTTTTTTCTTTCAGTTTTGAACACACCCCATAAAAAGCTATTTTTATTTTTTTAAATACCCTCTGTTGGTATTGTATCTAGAATTTACATTTGACGTTAACGTCAATTAGTTTCTAGTAATCAGTTTTTTAGTTGCAGGGGATATTAACACCAAACTATTTTTTTTGACGAAGGACTACGTCTAACCGGAAGATATAGGGGGTGAAATGGAAATCTAGGCACTGAACAAGTAGGAAAAAATGCAAGATTTGGAACGCTTATAACTCGAGCATTTCTCAATAGATCGCAAAGTTTTTTGCATCAATTGATAGGAAATATATCTACGCATCTATCATAATGAATAACATTTCATTTTTCTTGAGATAAATAATTGAATAATTGTGAAATATCAAGCATTGTCCAAATGCACTATGTGTCCATTTTTGATTGGTCCATTTTGTGCTCCTCAAATCGTACCGACCAAAACGGGCAACCAGAGCAGCAGCGAAATAGAATGAAGCACGATTGGAAAGGAAAAAGGAAAAAATGAACAAAACATTGGTCGCAATCACACACATGCGTAATTCTCGAGCCAGCCAGTCAGCTTAAAAATCCCCGCTCCGCTGCCGTAACGATCATTCTTTGTGTGGACACCGACTGGACAACATCGTTGCTGGACGGGCTGGACGGCGAGGGATCGAGTGCCTTTCTCAAGGTAAGAGGGCGGAGGTGGTAGCGCTGGAGTAGAATAGAGTAGAGTTTTCAAAGGGCCTTTCCCAAGGCTAGAGACGAATGAACTGCAAAAGTTTAAAGTCTCTATAATACAATACCTTCCTTCCTTCCGTAACGATCATTCTCATTCAAACCGTACACCACATCGGTTCGCATCACAACACATCAACAAACCAACCCAAGCAGCCATGTCTGGACATGGTAAAGGAGGAAAAGTGAAGGGAAAGGCAAAATCCCGCTCGAACCGTGTTGGTCTGGAGTTCCCCGCAAGGGTAGCTAGGCCGAGCGCGTTAGTACCAGTGCACCAGTCCACCTAGCCGGCGTTATATAGTTTCAGCCGCCGAAGTGATCGAGTTAGCTGGCTCGCGACGATAAGAAAACCCGCATTCGGAACAGAACACATTCAGTTCGGTGGACATCAAGACAAAAGGCAGTTGCAGCGAGTGGCGAGTGGCAAACGCAATCGCAAAACGGCAGCATGTAGCAGAAGAAAAAATTTTGTTCTTTATACAATCTGCTTTGGTGGCAAATTCAGAACAAGGCGACATCGAGGGCGTTCGAAATGGTTTTTTTCAAAACCACGAGTACTAAGTTTTCTAAATTGGAACCATTCCATAAAACACGGCGCTTATCAGGGCCATTAAACCTTTCAAAAAAGAATTTACGAAATACAGTTCAATGCTTTCTAAAATAATATCCAAAATAATAATAAAACATAAATTGATTTTTTCATAATTTGTTGACCAGGATCTGATGAGTATGTGAATTTGGCAGTTGTTCTGAGCTTATTGATAGTTGGGGACTTTCCTGATTATTCAATTTTCACCAATTCTTAAATTGTGTACAGTAATTTACAATTAGTTCGACATTTAGCTAATTGGACGGACATGTAATGCGACATATTTAGTTGGACATTTTTGTAAACATAGAGATCCAAATTATGACCCCACATTGAAAGTCGACACTGTACCACTGTTCACAAAGCTGGATGGGAAGAAATTTTCCAACTGTAAAAGCTGTGGCGAGTGGCAACAAATCGCTAAACAGGAAGGTTCAGCCGAACAAGATGGGATATCGAGTGTTAACAAAACAATAAACTCTTTAGATTGAACATAGTTTTGTGATCCTGAAAAGGACCCTTTTCAGTCTGCATGTGAATCCAACGAGCGAACAAATCGTAATGAATGTATTTTTTTGCCATCGCTGCCTTTTAACGCTCATTCGTTCGTCTCGTTGGACTCGCCCGTTTGGCTAAGTCTGCCGATTTGTCTCTATCCTGTGAGTGTGTACCGCTAGAGTATAAAACACGCGGACACCAAAAAAATATCTTATTTTCTTTCAAACCGTAAACCCGTGTGATTGTACGGCATCGTTTAACATCGCATCGCATCACATCATAAAA
The DNA here is from genome assembly GCF_029784135.1 of Toxorhynchites rutilus septentrionalis. Classification (NCBI taxonomy): domain Eukaryota; kingdom Metazoa; phylum Arthropoda; class Insecta; order Diptera; family Culicidae; genus Toxorhynchites; species Toxorhynchites rutilus. Next base: position 201,369,587 of record NC_073746.1, on the reverse strand, counting down.
AGAAAACAAGCAGCAACGTGGACGTGTGGACGTAACAAAGGAGGACAAGCTAAGGGAAAGGCAAAGTCCCACTCGAACCGTGCAGGTGTGCAATTCCCCGTAGGTGTATCCGCCAATTGCTCCGCAAGGGTAGCTAGGCCAAGCGCGTTAGTACCAGTGCACCAGTCCACCTAGCCGACGTTATATAGTTTCGGCCGCCGAAGTGATCGAGTTGGCTGGTAAAGCTGCTCGCGACGATAAGAAAACCCGCATTCAGAACAGAACACATTCGGTTCGGTGGACATCAAGACAACAACAGGCAGTTGCAGCGAGTGGCAAACGCAATCGCAAAACGGCAGCAGGTAGCAGAAGAACAAAGTTTGTTCTTTATACAATTTGCTTTGGTGGCAAATTCAGAACAAGGCGACATCGAGGGCGTTCGAAATGGTTTTTTCTTCAAAACCAAGAGTACTAAGTTTTCTAAATTGGAACCATTCCATAACACACGGCGCTTTTCAGGGCCATTAAACCTTTCAAAAAAGAGTTTACGAAATACAGTTCAATGTTTTCTAAAACAATATCCAAAATAATAATAAAACACAAATTGATTTTTTCATAATTTGTTTTCCAGGATATGATGAGTATGTGAATTTGGCTGTTGTTCTGAGCTTATTGATGGTTGGGGACTTTCCCGATTATTCAATTTTCATCAATTTTTAAATTGCTTCTAGATTGAAAGTACAGTAATTTACATTTAGCTCGACATTCAGCTAATTGGACGGACCTGTCATACGACATATTTAGTTGGACATTTTTGTAAACATAGAGTTCGAGGTCCAAATTATGACCCCATATTGAAAGTCGACACTGTACCACTGTCATCGCAAATGTTCAATTACAGGTTAAAATCGCCTCCAATGCGACACTGAGTGGTGTTTCGGCACGTCGCATTAAATATAATTTACTGTACAACATGTCACAAGCTGGATGGGAAGAAATTTTCCAACTGTGAAAGCTGTGGCGAGTGGCAAACGCAATCGCTAAACAGGAAGATTTAGCCGAACAAGGTGGGGATATCGAGTGATAGCAAAACAATAATCTCTTTAGATTAAAGATAATTTTGTGATCCTGAAAAGGACCCTTTTTAGCCTGCATGTGAATCCAACGAGCGAACAAATCGTAATGAATGTATTTGTTCTTTCTTTCTTTGTTTTTTAAGAGGCTTTAAACTTTGAAGTTCATTCGCCTCTAATGTATTTTTTTGCCATCGCTGCCTTTTAACGCTCTTTCGTTCGTCTCGTTGGACTCGCCCCTTTGGCTGAGTCTGCCGATTTGTCTCTATCCTGTGAGCGTGTACCGCTAGAGTACAAAAGGCGCGGATCCGCTGAAAAATATATCATTCTCTTTCAAACCGTAAATCAGTGTGGTTGTATGGCATCGTTCCACATCACATCGCATCAACGGATTGGTGCCAGAGCACCAGTATACCTAATAGCGGTTATAGAATTTCGGCCGCCGGAGTGCTCGAGTTAGCTTGCAAAGCTGCTCACAACAATAAGAAAACCCGCCTACAGAACAGAGCACATTCGGTTCGGTGGCAACAACTAGTTTCAGCGAGTGGCAAACGCAATCGCAAAACGGAAGCAGGTAGAAGAAGGAAAAAGTTTGTTTATACAGACTGCTTTGGTGGCAAAACCAGCCACCGTAAAACACGGCGCTTTTCAGGGCCATTAAGCCTTTCAAAGAAGAGTTATTAAAAGTTTTTCACAATACCAATGCATTCTAAAGTGACATAATATGACATATAATATAAACTGATTTATTTTGTTTTTGATTGTTCTTGAACTTATTGGTGGTTGGGGTCTTTTAAATTGATCATTCAGTTTTCAGAAACCCATGCATGGTTTCCGAATTAAAAGTGGTCTCAAATTACAACACATTGTATGCAGGATGGCATTAACGAATTTTCTCGGTAGCAAGAACTGCTTTCTTTGGTTGATAACTGATGTAGAAAATTGACTGACGTTACATCTGCATTGTATAGAAAAATAACTAAGGAGCAACATGATGAGCTATGTATTTCCTGCTGCTCTGTTCTTATTTTAAAGGACTTTAATCCGAAGGTCATCCGTCCCTGTATTTACTGTTGGTTTTTCAGAACGCTTATAGCTCGTTTATTTCTCGACAGATCGTAGAGTTCGTCTCCAAAACCTCAGCTCTTTTTTATTTTTATTTACTTTGTTTGCGGAGACTACAAATCTTACAATCTCCGAAACACGGAAACAGTTTAAGGTACGGTAATGTGCTCAATAGTGAAATATATGATAGTGAATGAGCTGATGACCACCTATGCATCCCCTATCACAGCCATCATTTTGATTGTACGATATGTGCATACGCCGAAAGATACCCGGCGTTGAACATTTCATAAGTACAAAGCCTTCGGAAAAAAACAAACAGAGTAAACAGTAAACTAATCCATTTTTCAGGTAGATAGGTAGGTATTCACGTAGGAGAAGAAAATAAAACAATATATTTAAAATATATATTTAGCAAAAGCTGTCCCCTTTGTATAGTCCTAGGTCACTCCGGTTATGTCCCCGACATTACCCACCCGTCTTTTTTGTATTATATATAGATTCCATGCCAAACCGACATAGTGGTTCTCAGATATTCGTGTAAATTGGTAGTTTTGTTCCTTCTCGTTAAATATTAGATCCCATTCCATTTTAGGGTGGTTCGAAAAATCTAGTTTTCTCCTTTTTTCCAAAAATATTTTTTTTTAGATTCATATCTTTTGAACTACTAAACCGATTCAGATGATCGACATATCAAATTGGCCAGTTAGCCAGTTTTTTTTAAATACTATACTTGCAAAAAAAAATAATTTTGTTTTCTTGATTATTGATCGTAATTGTTCTTCATAGTTTTTATTCAAGGGCGCTATGTTTCTATGTTTCTTGTGCTCCCTTGGCCGAGTGGTTAGCGTCATAACTAACATGCCGGGTGTTCGGGTTCGATTCCCGTTCTGGTCGGGGGAATTTTTCGTCAAAGAAATTTCCTCCGACTTGCACTGTGATCACGCGTATTCTAGAGCTTGCCACTCAGAATGCATTCAAGGCGTGTTATTTGGCATAGAAATCTCAACTAAGTACTAATAAAAATGACCCAAGTAATACTACGTTGAGACGGCGAAGTTCCTCTAGGAACGTTAGTGCCATTGAAGAAGAAGAGGAAAATGTTTCTTATATTTTTTCTCGAAAGCTGAGGATTTTTTAGATAACATATCCAAAAATGTGTTCTTCGTTTTTAAATTATGATTTTACAAAATTAACCGATAGTTCAAAAAAATCATTTTTCTCCTTTTTTCCAAAAATGACGTTTTTTAAAAATTCATAACTTTTGATCTACTGAATCGATTCATATAATCGACATAGTTAATTTAAGTCAATTATTTCACACTTGCAAAATTTTTTTTTTTTATTTATGAAAAACAGATACAATTATTAATCACGGAAACAAAATTAATTTTTACGCAAGTGCAATATTTTTCCAAAAAATTCTTGGCTTTAATTTGATATATTGATCATCTGAATCGCTCTAGCAGTTCAAGTGTTATAAATTTTTGAGAATAGGAAAAAGTGGAAGAAATTAATATTCCGAACTATCGGTTAACTCTAAAAAATTATAACTCAAAAAAGGAAAAAAGGATATATCTAATTTTGAGTAAAAAATATAAATGTGTAAAAAAAGCCTCAGTTTTCAAGAAAAAATATAGAAAAATATAGCGCCGTTGGTCCCGAAACCATGTAAACTATAAAAACGGATACAATCAAGAATTACGAAAACAAAATTCAAATTTCTTGGAAGTTTGATATTTTTTTTCCAAAAAGACTAGCTAATTTACTTCAATTTGATGTATCGATCATCTGAATCGGCTTAGTGGTTCAAAAGTTATGAGTTTTAGATAAAAATCATTTTGGGAAAAAGTGAAATAATCGAATCACCCAAAAAAATAATAATACAGGTTCAATGTTTTAACATAACGAAAACAAGCTAACAATTTTCCAAAAATCTGAAAACCACTATATCAGTTTGGCATGGAATGGCTGAAGTAATACTGCAATAGTTCACAAAATTCAAAGTTCGCATTTTTCTTGTTGTTTTTCATGTCTTTTAGTGCGGCCATAATAATAATTAGAATTACTGCATTTGGATTGATGCTAGAAAATATCATTAACTTCCTTGAAGAGTGGATGTGATATAATTCACTTTATATATGTATATATATTAATAAATGTTTTCAAACGAATACATTTGTCAAACAAACTGCAAAACTAAATACTTTTATACTGTGCCTTCATTTTTTGAGTTTGACGTTCAAAAATCCTTCAATAAAAATGGCATTGGAACAACAGAGTAAAACTGACATACAATTATGACAGATGATTGCTTTTTGATTGGCGCGTGCTCCAACTGGTGAACCGCCAATTAAAAGGCCCTACAACTAAAAAAACGCCAATAAGCAAATGGTACTGTAAAATTGTGAAAAATATATAAAAAATATCCAATCTAAGACTCTTTTTGTCGTTTATGAGTTTGTTTTTTATTAAGTTACTGCTTGGCATGTTTGCGGATAACGGAAAGATATGATATGTTGGTTTGAAAGCTAAGAATTGGAAAAAAGATAAAATTCATGTGAATGGAGACAACTTTTGTGTACAGCGCATGCCACTAGGGCCTTTTGCTGATCAAGTAAGCAAGATTTCTTACAAAACGTCATAACTTTCCAACCATTGAGTCGATTTCAAAAATCGTCATATCAAATGAAATCTTATTCTTTCATGAATCAACTTCAATCTGTCATTCACACAAACTCAAAAATTCAATACTACAGAAAAACTTTATTTATGACGCTTAGAGAATTTGCGACTTAATTTTCCACAATTCGCTCTTTCACACCAAATTTTTATCTTGTCGAAATTTTAAACCTCTCAAATTGAATTGTTAAAATTATAGGTCAAAGAACGAAAAGCAGGAGAAATTAACAAATAATGGAGGGTAAATAATAAAGCAATATTAATCATGGATTTTTAATAACCATCTCAGAAAAATATTGAAAAAAAAACATTCTTTTTTTAATTTATCTTTCAGATTTTGATAAAATTGCACTGAATAGTTAAATAAGAGCAATAATAATATTTGAATAAACTTATGTAATTATAAACATGTTTATATAAACCTTCCCATCTTCTCATTCTTCATTAAAGACCTTGCGTCAAGACAGCTAGAAATCCATACACTCTCAAATCAAGTGTGCCTGAAAAAATTATATTCTTCACGTAAACAAGCGATGAAAATGTGGACACTTTTTAGTCAGTGAATTGTATGGAGTTCCACTGCTGTGCTGCCTCCCTCTTCTTCTTGCTCATCACACATTACGCGAAGCGTCCAATTTATGACGCGGAAAGAAAAAACACACGATACGAATAACGCGAAAAACGAACTGAAAAAACCACACGACGATATCCAAGTTGGTTTACCACTGGTGGGGCCCAATCTTAGATCGAAGCGCAGCGAAAGCAAAGTGATCTGGATTGCTCAACAGTCCGATGCCGAATAAAAGTTTGTCTTTTCTTTCTTTCTTTGTTTTTAAGAGGCTTTAAACTTTGCAGTTCATTCGCCTCTAAGTTTATTTCAGCGAGATCCACTGTTTATACTCTAGGCAAGTATTCACATTCATTCTTCTTCTTTTCCTTTGTTCACGGAGACTTTAAATCCTACGATTTCCCCTTCGTTGCTTGTTAATGACAGCTCTGTTTGGGAAAGCACACAAATGGACAGAACAAATGTATGAGAAAATGGGAACGCTTAAAGTTTTCATGAATTTTAACCATTTACAAACCAGGGGATTCGAATGTATAGCATATTAAAAAAAAATTAGGGAATTTCCGATTCGTTTAGTATGTAAATCGCCAAAATCCGTTCGCGGCAAAAATAGTTATTAACGTTAACATTATTTCATAAAAACGTGACCTGTTTTCTGATTTGACACCCTTAATGAAAGACGTAGTTCTACGTCAAAAAAAATCCGTCGAAGCTCTTTATCAGTGGCAGTAAGTCTCCAATACCATCCGAACTCGGCCCGGATGCCGTGCGAGGCGGCGGCGGTTGTAGCTCACAAAGTGCTTAACCTAATGCAATAAATAACTCGAAAATTATAATTTTGCGACTTGGTTCTCTTTGACTTGAAAAAAAAAGAACCTGAAAAGTTATTTACAACTCGGTTGATGACATACACTGAATTTCAAGCTAGCTTGTTTCGTTCCATTCTTGAATTACACACACAAAGTTCAACTGTTTAGAAACTTGATAATGTTTTACATATTTCATTATATAAAATTATTCCATTTTTTTGTTTTAGTGTAGTATAAAAGTATAAAAGTATAGTATAAAAATAAAGTTTGTTGTTTATTTTTATGCTAGAAACATTCAAAACTTCTTTCACTTTCTCTTTTCCAGATTGACAACAGATTTGAAATGAGATAATGAAAATTGAATACACAGTCGGTATATGCCAAATGATGACTGAAAAGGAGCCCGTTCGCTGTCAGTACGACTCGTACTCGGCTTTAATGATAAATTCAAAAGATCGCCCACAGCAAAGTGAAATGAACAGCGTACTAAAACATGGAGTCCAAAAGTCAACAATCACGGTTGTCACAAAAAAGACATCCGGTTGCTGTTCATGCCAAGGGAAAAAATCGGCATCCTTTTGGGTGACATTTCTGACGAATCTTGGCATTTGTACACTACTTTTTGGATACACTTTATTAGGTAAGTTGTTTTTCATCTATCACTGAGTGTTGTAAATTTTAAACTATATTTTGAAATTTATTTTTAACACTTCTCAATAAACTGAATATTTATATTCGACGCTCCGACGCGTGTAGCATCCAAAGAAGTTTTTCGAATCAGTCATGCTCATTTTTTTTATGTTGGTACTACTGTCAGTGGCCTTAATGTGAATTTAGAGCGCGATCTGTCATTCGGTTTGTTTACAGCGTCGTTGAGAACAAGTTAACCTTTTTTGCTCGACGAATTTTTATATGGATAATTCTATTGTTCAAAGATATTGTATGATACTTGAAGTTGCAAACAAAATTTCTCAACTATGTCGAAAACACGGTCGTATGAATGGTATGCGACAATGATTTGCTAGCCATTATCGTGAGATTCATGTATTTACCGGTGAATGTTTACTTTGAGTGCGGTGTCTTTATCCATGCGTCTCTCGAGACACTGCAAACGGCGTAGGATCATCATAATCATAATCCATCATAATCCATCGGGTAGTTCTATCTAATTCCTCCATAATAAGCTCTTTCAGAAACGGTAATTTATTCTTCTCACTGTCTCCTCCGTTATTCGCCCGTGGTGTATTCCACGATCTCCGCATCACTGACTGTTCGCCGAAACAGCCCATCACAAACGATATTTACGTACCATCATCCACTAACTGCTAAACCTTGAACTACAACTGTCAGAGGTGATGCGAGGAAGAGGAATGAGAAAGAAGAGATAAACAAAGAATTGTAAACAATATATTCTAAATCTGAACGATTAGGTGACAAGTATATAAAACTTTGCTGAAATATAAGTACATTTTTGGATTCTGTTGTAGATAGTTTGTAGTCGGAGACTAAATTGTAAGTACCGTTCTGAATCATATTTCGGACGCTTAAGGCATATGATGCAGAAAACTGATCTCAACTTTATGCACAGGTATTATTTGGTTGATATTTTTAATAAATTCGCTCAATATGCTTTTAAGCTTTCTACTTTGGTACCTATTTGATTGAAAACATAGAAAAATCATCGAATAAAATGCTCTTCAAATCAAGCGAATAAGAATCGAACTTCGAACACCATTTATGAAAAAATCAAATTTCGGACAGATTGAATTCAAATTTCGGACACTTTATTTTGTAATTTTTTGAACGAAAATTACATTACACTTGATTATATTTTATAGTCAACTGCGAAACACTTACCAAACAATCACAGTAATCTGATAACGATGATAAGAACTGATGAAGACGAGAGAAATTTAAATATTGATGAAGGGGTAAATTCTACGTACTCACGCTAAGCAAATGTCAAACACAAACGATAATGAGTGGATTTTGGATGGTTTTTTTCCTACTATGTAATAATTCAAATGTAATTCTCAAATGAAGTGATAGTGAAACCAAGGGATTACGCTATAGAAGCAATTGTGATATTAATTTTATAGTTATATCATCAGTACATTAAGCATTTCAAGATATTAGAACAAAGTGTCCGAAATATGATGTTGTCCGAAATATGATTCAGAACGGTAGCTTCGATGAAATATTGTGAACCTATGGGCCCTATTCCAGAAAACGAGACGAGCAATTCGTCTCGTCTCGTCTCGGTTTCAGTCACTATCGAGACGAGCAAAATATCCCATTCCAGTACACGAGTTTCATTGAAATGTTTTATTTGGTAGACTGGAGAGACTTCAGTCAGTTTTTATCGGTATCATCAGTGATGTCGGATGAGAAGACATGTTTTTGTTTTAAGAAAAACAACAACCAGTTTTAAAATTGATCAATCGATACTCTTTTCTCAGTGCCAAAATATTAAATAAACAACAAAAAGGAATAAGTTTCATATATATATATATATATATATATATATATATATATATATATATATATATATATATATATATATATATATATATATATATATATATATATATATATATATATATATATATATATATATATATATATATATATATATATATATATATATATATATATATATATATATATATATATATATATATATATATATATATAGTTGTTTTGGAGTTGTTTGGAAGAGGTCCATTTGGAAATCTGTTAAATCTAGCAATTACTGAACTGAATTTAATGGTTGCAGTTGAAAACGGAAGAATACCGATGCTTTCAATCAACAAGGTGAATAAACACATCAAACAAACTAGACGATTCGACTGATTCATCGACGAGCGCGGCTAAACGGTCGTCGAGCCAGACGAGCTACTCGTCTGTTTTTAGTCGAGCTCGGCTTCTGGATTATGAAAACAAACGAGACGAGCACTCGTCTGCTCGTCTCGTTTTCTGGAATAGGGCCCTATATTCAAACTAATAAATTGTAGCTTGAAGCTGATAAACACTCGGAAAAAAGCTGTTTTCGTTCGTTGGGAGAACTCCGATAAATCTGTCTCAACACTGACTGCACTCCGCATTTAAATAGTTTTTAACCAGCCGATCCAGTTTTTTGACGTAGGACTACGTCTTTCATTTCTATGCTGGGGTGTAAGTTCAATGTTTCGAAAACGAAAGCGTTATGCCGGAGATCAAACAACTGAATGAAATGGTACGATAAACACTTAATTCGAAATATAAAATGTCTACGCGTTATATGCTTGTTACTTTTTGATCGAAAAACTTGTTTCAAGATTCTTAAAATTGCTTTCAAAACAGGCCATTGAAATCACATCAATCGGTATATAAGAGAGTTCCGTTCGGAAATCCACTCAGTCTAGAGGCGAATGAACTGAAAAGTTTAAACCCTCTTAAAACCAAAAAGAAGAAGAAGAATCCACTCAGTTTTGATTGCGCGACGATTGAGGTACGATCGCTGGAATGGATTGGATGGATGTTTCCCTAACACAGACTTCAAAACCACGGAGCTAGGAGAAATCGGCATTTCAAAATAGATGCAAACAGTGGGTACTTTTGTATTCGCTTGCGTATCTGGAAATTGGAATGTTTCCCTAACATAGACTTCAAAACCGTGGAGCCTGAGGAAATACGTATTGCAAAATAGATTCAAGCTGCGGATACTCTTGTACTCGCTTGCGTTTCTGGAAAACGAAATGTTCTCTAATACAAACTTCAAAACCATGGAGCCTGCGTCATAGCAAATTAGATGCAAGCAGCGGGAACTTTTGCACTCGTTTGCGTTTTTGCAAATTGGAAGGTTTCCCTAACACAGACTTTAAAACCATAGAGCCAGGGGAAATTGACATAGCAAATTAGATGCAAGTAGCGGGTACTTTTGTACTCGTTTGCGTTTCTTAGAAACGGAATGTTTCCCTAACACAGACTTCAAAACCATGGAGCCTGTGGAAATCGGCATAGCAAATTAGATGCAAGCAGCGGGAACTTTTGCAATCTTTTGTGTTTTTGAAAATTGGATTGTTTCCCTAACACAGACTTCAAAACAATGAAGCCTGGGGAAATCGACATTGCAATATAGATGCAAGCTGCGGGTACTTTTGTACTCGCTTGCGTTTCTGGAGCCTATGGAAATCGGTATAGCAAATTAGATACAAGCAGCAGGTACTTTTGTACTCGTTTGCGTTTGTGCAAATTGGAATGTTTCACTAACAAAGACTTCAAAAACATGAAGCCTGGGGAAATCGACATTGCAAAATAGATGCAAGCTGCGAGAATTTAAAACCATGGAGCCAGGAGAAATTTTCATTTGCGGGTACTTTTGTACTTGCTTGCATTTTTGCAAACCGGAAGGTGTGTTCCCAATACAGATTCCGTAACCAAGTAACCAAGTTGGGAAAATCGGCATTACAAATACATTCAAGTCGGCTATACTTTTATACCCCCATGCATTTTTACACTCCGGAATTCCGCTAACACGGTCTACAAATGCAACGCTTTGGCTCGATTATTCAAGACTGCATTGGATGATATCTCTCCATGTCGCCAGCTCACTGAACTTCTACGCATACCGTTTGATGATTAGGCAAAATGTTGATAACTATTTTCTGCGATAACTACTACTATAATGTATGAATTGACTTGAATTGGGATTTGTTCGCAATTGAATTCGTAAATAGTTCCATTCATTTACTAGTTTAATTAATAATTTAATAAATACACACAAAAGATAGCTCTGCGCAGCGGCGATATCGTACCCAATGAGGAACACCCGAGGTGGGATTATTGTTAATTGAAGAAACACAATTGATTACTAAGCCAACGGCAGTCCTACGTCAACCTTACGGTTATATCATAGGTATAACCCATCCATAGTTTTTTTTGGCATGGCACTTCAAATGGAATTAGACCTCAAACTTTTTGATGAAGTGTATTAGTAGTTTCCACGTTCTACATCAGTAGATTTACCAGACATGGTTTTTCAAAATAATTTAGCACGCCACAATTTAATAATCCTGTTTTTTGTAAGAATAAATAAAGCTAACCGCCTAGTATAAACTACAAAGAAAACTAATCATATTGTTTCGTCACATTATAGGTTCATTTATTTTTCTCGCAATTGAAGGAGGTGCTTCACAGATGCAACAACGAATGTTGGCTTCAACGAATCGCCTCAAACCTATGTCATCGCGTAGTGAAAGTAACCTCACATTTTCTCAACAATTACTACTCGAATCACGAGAAGCTAGACAAAGAACGGTTGAAAATGATGAAGTGTATTAGTAGTTTCCACGTTCTACATCAGTAGATTTACCAGACATGGTTTTTCAAAATAATTTAGCACGCCACAATTTAATAATCCTGTTTTTTGTAAGAATAAATAAAGCTAACCGCCTAGTATAAACTACAAAGAAAACTAATCATATTGTTTCGTCACATTATAGGTTCATTTATTTTTCTCGCAATTGAAGGAGGTGCTTCACAGATGCAACAACGAATGTTGGCTTCAACGAATCGCCTCAAACCTATGTCATCGCGTAGTGAAAGTAACCTCACATTTTCTCAACAATTACTACTCGAATCACGAGAAGCTAGACAAAGAACGGTTGAAAATATTTGGGATATTACGGTGTCACTTAATATTCTTTATCGAGAAAATTGGACGAGGTAAGCCATATCCTAAAACTTACATATATTCAAGACTTGTGAAAGCAGGGTAATAAAGGGTGTCCCACATCAAATTGCATCACGGAAAAAAACACTGTACAAAATTACCCTGTAAGTTGTCAGCTTGAGCGCCTAGTGGCACACACAAAACTCCCTGATTCTCAGAGGCATCTCAGAGTCGATAATCGTAATGAACTACTCGATCAAGGAAAACACCTACACGTATAACCACGCTATCCCACCCACTTCCTTAACCTACACTCATCTTCCGTTTCCGGGACTAACGACGGGCAGTGGCGTCTCTGGTGCTTCTTTGACGTCGAGGAGATCTCTTTAAACCACTTGCGAACTATAGCTTCAATGGCGAGCACTCGCGAAACCGCACCACCGAACTTCCTTTTTCGAAACTGTCTTTAGTCACGCGGCTATTCGCGTTTTCTTTCTCTTCGCGCGGCACTTGGTTCAATCCAACCGTTGGGTACAAAGGTTTCTTTGAAAGTCCTCGTTCTTAAGTTTCTGGGCATTCATCTTGGTTTTCCTCAGGGGCCGCACACAGGCTCCCGTTTTTTAAACTTCGCCATCTCTTTGCTCATAAAAACAGTGCCGCCTAGTGGCGGGTATCCGGGCCTTCGGTGAGCACATGGAGAATGTAGCGTCGTTTCGCAGTAGTGAGTGTGGCATGAAGCAGTGAAACATCACGCTCATCCACGCTTAGGTATTTCCAATTAATTGAATACGGAACAAGACGCGTTAGTTTTGCGTATCTCACCCATGTACTTACACCAACAGTTATAACCCATTGGGTATTTTCCCTTGAAAATTTATGTAGAAGTGGTTTAGAGTGTATTGTTCACACTTTATTTTTATCGCTGTCAGTTTTTCGAAAGTTGGGAAAAATGGTGTCACCCGAATAGCAAAGTCGCGAATTGATTTTGCGCAAACACCTGGAAAATCCTCAGCTCTCTCATCGGGAAATCGGAAAACAACTCGGAATCGTGTAGTCAAAGGTGAGTCGTGCTATCCGGGGCTATTGTTCTTCACCGCCCAGCACAAGTTTGATGTTCCGGAGGAAGAAAGGATGTAAAAACTCTCAAAGTTTGCCAAGAAATACATGATTTGACAAGCAATCTGATCATGTGGTAAACGGAGTGCGCCGTTCATGACTACAGGGACTATAAACGGGCAGATCTCAAGGAGTGTCTACAGAAGCATCTACTTCCTCTGTTGAACGATGGCCCTACTATTCCGGCCGGATCTAGCTTCATGCCACTATTCAAAAGATGTCCTGGAGTGGCCCCCAACGCACCAGAACCAAAGCCCATCGAATAATACTGGCTACGAAAGCATCTCAAGGAGGACAAATCTGAGGAAGACATTAAGAAAAAGTGGGTTTCCGTACAGAAGAAGTTGCAGCCAGATGTTATACAGAACCTTATGAGTGGAGTTAAGCGTAAGGTGCGAGCATACGATTATGGTATTGAAGTTGAATGAAATAAATATGCCAAAATCGTATTAATATTTCACTGTCTGAAAGTTTGAAAAGGATTGGTCAACTAGGCAATTTTTTCTTTTAATTCGATAAGTCGAACAAAGTTATATTAATTGTTTTATGATTCGTGATTTAAATTATACAACTAAATAAATGATACACGTTGCAGAATATTTATATAATTTTTTTTTCTGCGATCACTCACAAGGCTAGCATCATCGGAGATTAATCGCTTCCAAGAACAAATTATCAATAGACTATCAGAAGAGATGGCGATACAATTGGATAACATGTCACCGGCAATTAATGCGGCCGTATTGCCACCACCAACCATGCATGATTATGAGTGGACATTCTCGAAAAGTTTCTTCTATTCGTTAACGGTACTCAGCACAATCGGTAAGAATAATGTTGTTCAAGTATCAACTTGTTTTTTTATTGATTCGTCAAAATTATCCGCCACACCTGATCGTTTGTCTTAGTAATAACCAAGAGAATACGGGTACTAGTTTGTACTCGAAATGATTATGGAGGCATGCTAAGATTCACATATTGTTCCCTGTGGATATAGTATGGGAACAATACCCTACAAATATTAATTTCCCTTGTTTTCCCCCATTTCATTTCGAATAGGTATTCCATCAAACTATACAGACTAAAACGTCGTTTATTTGGATACAATATACAATTGCTGTAAATAATGCACAATAAAAAACTATAACACATTTCTATTTGTATCGACCTCGTTTCAGGCTATGGCAGTATAGCACCTCGTACCATGTTAGGTAGAATTGTGACCCTGGCTTATGCTCTGTTAGGGATCCCATTAACCCTGATTTATTTATCGAGTACTGGCGGAATGTTAGCGAAGGTTGCGCGCGGTGTTTTCTCCAGGTAATATAATTGAGTTTCATGTTAATATAACACCAAAGGGTATACCGGGAATAAAAATGGGACACTCAAATTTGCCGTTTGAGCACCCCTATTTTTGTCCACTGGTGTCTACTGGCAGCTTCAAAATCAGAAACTGGCTGATAATATGAATCAAATTTTCCCACCAGTTTTTCCGTTCGGGCCGCTTTTTCTAGATTTTTTTTATCACAATCGATTCAAAAACGTGGGACTATCTACTGTGTCTTCCCGGAAAAAGCTCAGTAGCAAGAGACCCCTCGAACTGGGTCTCAGGGTCGGCTTACTACGGGGTAATTGGAGGGGATTCGCGATCAAAATGAAAATAAATATTTCTTTTAAAAATAATTTTGGTTTATTACTGACGATTTGTTCCACGGTGGCGAGAGAGAGACAGGCGGATGCGTCGTCGGATGTGGTTGTTCTGTTGCAAACCAAGCGGCGCCGGAGTCCACAGCGGGTTGACACGTGTACAGTTGACCGTTGCTCGGCGCCTTCCGTCCTTGACGACAATCGACAGGCCCAGGACGGTACCGGAGTGGCACTGCCGAGAGAGACTCTTCTTAACGTTTATGGTCAACCTGACCAGAGGGTGCTCGCTGGTCCTTTTCGCTTTGGCTTAGTGGAGAACCACTAGGCCGAAAGGTGTTCCTATCAATCGGGAGTTCGTCGATGGATTTCTGCCCAGGCAGTCCCGTTTTGTCTGGCTCTCTCTCTCTCTCTCTCTCTCTCTCTCGTAATCCTTGTTATGCTCTAACATATCGTTTAGCTCCCATATTCGCTCGATTTTACAAATATAAAACACATCAAATTTATTTACGTCCCTACTTGACAAACATTACTCCCTATTGAACAAATTTACAAAAAAGGTGACAAAATAAAAAAAAACATAATATTCATTAAAACAAACCTACTCAAAAAACCTACTTTGGAACGCACTACAATAATTCAAAGCGGCACACAAATCAGGTCTGGACGTTAAGGTAACGTAAGTCATGGAAAAAATCAACTCTCGATATGGCTGGGTAGTGGACTTGGTTGGATCTACACTTCTCAAGTTTGATGCCTGCTTCAAACGGAGTTTGCTTCGGCTTGCAATCAGCCATGCCGAAACGAGCTAGAAGATTTTCCAAATACTTCCGCTGACTAATTTTTAGAATGCCTTAATCTCTATGTTTCTCTATCGTTAATCCCAGGAATGTGCTGATCTCGTTCATGGCCGAACCTCTGATGCCAAAGCATTGCGTTTTGAGACACTTATCCTGAAAACATAGCTGTCCACATTTCACTCCGTTTGCAGAAAATGTCTAGTTCGTAAAGTTTTCCATTAAGTCGCCCAACAGCAACCACGTTACTATTCATCTTCACTCCGGCTTAATCTTTTTTTAAACACATGGAGAACCGCTTTTACAATTCGCTTCACCGAAAAAAGATTGCAACTTAGCCCCGGCAGGTAGAGCACGTTCTTCGCTTCACACTTCTTCACTTTGTCATCGACGACCGTATACAAAATAAACATCCCCGCAAAAATCTGCCAACAGTTTCTGTCCGTTTGCTACAATAATTTCAATTGGACGTTCCATACGCCGCATTACCGAAAAATATCGCGAGTCACATAATATGTAATCGGTGGCTCCCGAGTCTAAATACCAACCGACACGCACTAAATCCTCAATCTTGTTGCTACGAAAGTAATCTCCGGATGTTCTACTTGTGCACCAACTTGAGCCTTATGCTATTGTGTATCTCTTTTCGGTTTCGGAGGTTTGTTCTGATAATTCACTTTTTGCTTTTCATTTTCGCGATCGAATTCTTGAAAATTTGCCTTGCTGTGTCCGAACTTTCCGCACTGATAGCACTTTATTCTCTTTTAGTTGTATTTACTTGCCATTACCACACCGTCACCAGCACCGCCACTTGCTTCATCATTTGCTTCTGAATTACGTCGTTTCAACTCGACGTCCAACAGCCGTTTCTTAACGAAATCCATCGTGACGCCATCGGAAAGCGTTTCAATCGCCGTCACAACCGAATCGAACGATGGCGGCAGTGTCAATAACAAATGACACACAGCATCTAATTCTCGACGGTCGCTCCACTTCCCTTCAGTTCGCGTAATAGCTTGTCGAATCGCACCGCGTTTCTTAGAGTGAGGAGCTTCTTCCTGAGATACATCTGACCAGCTACACCACGACGTTCGAAAACGTTTTTCAGTGTGCTCCAAATCTGTTTCGGTGTTCCGCAATCCTTTATGAGCTCCAATTGGTTATCATTAATTGCTTGAACGATGAACGATTTACACTCCTTCTCACTCGTTTTTCGTTCTGTGAACTTTTTTTCCTTATTGGTTTTCACGAGAGCCGAATCCTTCTCCTGGATTTGCAGCTCCGGGACCTCTTCCGCGTCAAGAACTAAACAATCGAGGAGATCATGTATATCAATCACCGTTCCCATACGGAATTTCCAGTTATTGAAATTATTCCCATCGAATACGAACACTTTGATTCTTCTTCCATTCGCACAATGAAGGGCACAACAACACGTGGAAAAGTCTTCCAAGGGCTTACAACGCAGCGAATAAAGGAAACACCTTTATGCTCTGGAAGTTCAACTTGTAGTGAGCAAGACGGGTCTATGGTACTAGGTGAGGCCGTTTCGTCACTAAGTTGGTTAGGGGAGCGGTATATGAAAACAGTACGGAAGAAAGCAGAAGGGGAATTTTTTCCTTGAAGTGTGAAAGAGACAGACTGATCACGAGCAAGCTTGGGCACAAGCGTATTGTGTTTTGTTTACAAACAAAACACAGTAGACTTCCAAGATGGCTGAAGAGTGGTTTTAGCAAGTTGGCCCACCTTAGGATATACTTCTACGCGCCTTGGTAGTGAGTTTTATTTGACAGCAGTGGTTACACGCAAGGCGCCTAGAAGTATATCCTAAAGCGGACCTTACACGGTCAAATTTATTGACAATATGATGACATTTGAGAGCATAATGACAGCTGAACATGGCCGACAACGCAGAAATCCGGATTTTCTGATTTTCGGGCATCAATATCGTGACATTTCATGTGGATGCATGATGATGACGTTTTACCTCACGGACTTTCAGACTGATTTTTTTTTTTTTTTTTTCTTTATTTTTGAGACTTTCAGCCTCCTGGGCTGGTTCGTCTCAGTAAAAACGGCCGAAACCATGCCGCAAAGTGCGCTTACTATCCATTTTACATGCACATACGGACAAGCAATTAACAATAAAACAATAAAACAAAAACAGATTTCGTCACAAGAATTTCTACGCATTTGAGCTTTTTTTTCCCCTGGTTTGACGAGGATGTCCGCTTGCCATGGCCCCAGGCCACAGATGGGGAATCCGCGCCACTCGAAGATGCCGACTGTTCTTGTTCCCCTTATCGCGAAGGGGAAGGAACAAGGATCTTCGATTTAATCACAAGTTTTTTGGTCAGATTTTAAAGTACAGATCGGCATCTTTCAAAAAACAGAGCAGTGCAGTAGTTTGTGAAGGGTCGTCGCCAAGCACATCTCGAATGCTCCCGCTGATCCCGTGTGAGTTCCGGAGGTTCTCATACTTTGGGCAAATACAGAGGATGTGTTCGACTGAATTGCGAACCTCGCACAAGTCACAAAGGGGATGAAAGGGTCCTCTGTTGAAGTTGTGTGACATGTTGCAGTGGCCGGTTCTTAACCTGGATAAGATTCGTTGCTCTCTCATCGTTTTGACGTCTTCGAATCTGGTGATGGATCCTTTGATTCTCCGGAGGAACAACGTCGCTTCAACGGACCATTTTTCCGCCCAAAAAGTTTTGAATGTGTTGGCGATCCATAGTCTGATGTCGTCTAGCGGTACTTTGCGCGTCAAAAGTTGTCCAAGGTGACCGATTCCAGCAAAACGGTCGGCCGCTTCATTGCCGGCTATGCCACTATGTCCGGGGACCCACATGAGGACTGTATCCGGCAGCAGATACCTCCTGATAGCTTGTATCCATGGGTGCCTAGTTATAGCCGCGCCAACGGCATCGATGACGCTAGCCGAGTCGGTAACTATCAGGATCGATTTGCTTGACGGTATAGTGGCAGCTTCAAATATTCCGGCAGCTTCGGCCGAGAAAACCTGGCAAATGTCGACGAGCTTCTTGCTGGAAATAAGAGAGTTATTATGACCGCTTACCCCGAAACCAACTCCTTGCATCCCTTTGGAACCGTCCGTGTAGCGAATTTCATAATTGTGATATTTTCTTGAGACAAGTTCGACAAACTTTCAGACTGAGTTGCCAGATTTGCAAGCGGACATTTAATGTTTGTTAGTCTTTTTTGCGATTGCAATTAAAATTCATAAACTTCTGAAATTGTAGGAATCATAAATGAAAGCTTTTGGTTTGGAAAACTGATACAGTAATTTACATTTAATGCGACATGCCGAGGAACCACTCAGTGTCGCATTGGAGGCGATTTGACCTGTAATTGGACATTGAAGATGAGAGTGGTACAGCGTCGACGTCTGGCGGCGAATTTCAATGTGGGGCCATAATTTGGGCCCGAACTCGATGTTTACAAAAATGTCTAACTAAACGTGTCGCATAAAGGTCTGCCCAATACCTAAAATGGCAAAATACAGTACTTTTCGCGATACAAATCGAAACCTCAAAGTAAACTGACAATGTGATGGTGAGAGAGTGAATGTCATTTTTTGCGCTAGCGAGCGGGGTCTAAGTTGTGTGTTTCTTCACACTCCGCTATAAAATTTGGAGAATGAGAAGATCTGGGAAAATCACAGGTGAAAAAAAATCACGTGTTAATTGAAGTTACAGTAGAATCCCGATTATCCACGAATAGTCGGGATGATGTTTAAACATAGAAACTATATTTTATCAATACAGAAATAGATACAGATACAAATAATCGAGGTACAGATACAGATACAGATAATCAGGGTTCTACTGTCATAGTCTTATTTATCGAATAAAAACATTTGCTTGCAGATAATATATTTTATATTTTCGCAATCTAAAATAATCTGGCATCCCTGAAACTGAAAGGATCAGTCTGTATTTGTGAAGCGAGTATTATGATGTGTTTTTGAGAAGGAAAAACGTGTTTTAAAGTGTAAATTATTAATGAAAATTAACTTTTCCAAATCAAATTAGTATTCTATGTGAATGCAAATCACTTTTTTTTTCTGCAAGTGGTGAGAAAATCCCATACAAAAATTGTATCTGAAACTGACGTTATATAATAATAATAAATTTTAGAATATCTGAAAATTCATAGAAAATAGGTTAAGTTAGAGTTAGGACTACGCGCTTCAACTAATTAAATAATACCAAGTAGATATTTTCATTCAAATTTTACCAATTGAAAATTGCCTTTTAGCCTTCTAATCTGATGGAGAATAGTTTGGATCCCAAACACGAATGTCGCCACTCGCCATCGCGGATATTTTCGTTGTCTCGGGTTGAGGGCGATATTGACCGTGTAAGGTGGCAAAATATTGATTGAGGTTAGATCGGATGTCGAAAGCCTAGCTGTCACGATATTGAAGACACTTATTGTCAATCAGTTTGATCGTGTAAGGTGCCCATAAGATGGGCCAACTTGCTAAAACCAAGGCGCCTAGAAGTATATACTAAGGTGGGCCAACTTGCTAAAACCACTCTTCAGCCATCTTGGAAGTCTACTGTGTTTTGTTTGTAAACAAAACACAATACGCTATTGCCGAAGCTCGCTCGTGATCAGTCTGTCTCTTTCACGCTACAAGCAAATAATTCCCCTTCTACTTTCTTCCGTGCTGTTTTCATATACCGCTCCCCTAACCAACTTAGTGACGAAACGGCCTCACCTAGTACCATAGACCCGTCTTGGCTAAAACCACTTTTCAGCCATCTTGGAAGTCTACTGTGTTTTGTTTGTAAACAAAACACAATACGCTAGTGCCGAAGCTCGCTCGTGATCAGTCTGTCTCTTTCACGCTACAAGCAAATAATTCCCCTTCTGCTTTCTTCCGTACTGTTTTCATATACCGCTCCCCTAACCAACTTAGTGACGAAACGGCCTCACCTAGTACCATAGATCCGTCTTGGTTATACTTATGACAGACATACAGCTGTACTTGCGTTGTACTTCGAAAATTGTATGTCTGTCACCATGTACAGCGCTAGAACCATGCAAGCAACTCGGTACAATCGCTGTATCTGTACCGACCTGTTTTACCGCTGTACATGGCTACAGATGTACTGTGCGCAGCGCCATAGACGGTTAGTGGTGGGTAGCATAAACAAACCGAATCAAAACACTTGGTAAACGTTCTTTTTATGGACTTTCTCTTGAGGTCATTACTCAGATTGGAAACTTGTTTGTTGTTGTGATAGTTTAGACGCTAAATAAAAACCTTTTTCATTGAAATAAGTAGTGAAAATTGGTCAAATTTCTGATTGTCAGTTTGACATACGGTACAATGTACAACCAAAGTATGTCTGTCATGGTACGATGGTACCTGTACAACGCTGTGCACGTACAACGCTAGTACAGCTGTATGTCTGTCCCAAGACGGGTCTATGCTACTAGGTGAGGCCGTTTCGTCACTAAGTTGGTTAGGGGAGCGGTATATGAAAACAGTACGGAAGAAAGTAGAAGGGGAATTATTTGCTTGTAGCGTGAAAGAGACAGACTGATCACGAGCGAGCTTCGGCACTAGCGTATTGTGTTTTGATTACAAACAAAGCACAGCAGACTTCCAAGATGGCTGAAGAGTGGTTTTAGCAAGTTGGCCCACCTTAGGATATACTTCTAGGCGCCTTGGTCTGTCCATGATATTACACGCAAGGCGCCTAGAAGTATATCCTAAGGTGGGCCAACTTGCTTCACTCACTCTTCAGCCATCTTGAGAGTCTACTGTGTTTTGTTGGTAAACAAAGCACAATACGCCTGTGCCCAAGCTCGCTCATGATCAGTCTGTCTCTTTCACGCTTCAAGCAAATAATTTCCCTTCTGCTTTCTTCCGTACTGTTTTCATATACCGCTCCCCTAACCGACTTAGTGACGAAACGGCCTCACCTAGTACCATAGACCCGTCTTGATTACACGTATGATAGAAGATGTCAAGGTTATTATACCAAAAGGAGAATCGATTGAATACACCACGGTTAATACTTATTTCAAATCCATTCGAGTTCCGGTATAGGGGTGATGGTTTTTCACATCTACCAAAGCATTTCCTGCTATGACGAATCGTATGGAGTATATGTCTATTTGAGTTCGGTTCACACAGTCACTAATATAGGGTGACTGTATGCCGCCCAGTTTGGATAGATGATGAAATCTATTTATCATGAAGTTCATATACTTTTTGGGAAACATACGTATTTTGCCGTCCCCTGTGATTTAAATTTTTTCACTCACGTATTATAAACTTTTTTTCTTCTTTCACCTCTCATTTGTAGAGCGCTATGTTGTTGTTTATGTTCCAATTGTGGCTACTGTTGTTACGACGAGAAACGTATGGAGGAAAAGGAACGTCGGATGAAGCGCAAACGACAACAGCTGGAGTTGCGGGCACAGCATATAACATTACAAGAGCCATACTACGTGCGATCCGGTGCTTTACACAACACATTCCACTCACCAGAAAAACAAATACCCACGGTTGGCGACAACGATTCGTTATATGGGACCGACAGCGAATCGAGGACATCGATGCATGGTCTGAGTATGTTGGCACCAATTTTACTCTGCCTAACTATGATGGCCATGTACATTGCTTTCGGAGCGTTCGTACTATACAAACTCGAGGATTGGCCTATCATTGATGGAATTTATTTTTGTTTCATGAGTTTATCGACCATCGGGTTTGGTGACATGGTCCCAGGTCTGCGGAAAGAATCGGCCATCACAATATGGTTTTGCTCAATTTACATCATGTCTGGCATGGCGCTGACTGCTATGTGTTTCAATGTACTGCACGAAGAAATTGTTCATAGATTAGAGCTTGTTGTAGAAGCACACGAAAAACTAAACAACAGTGATAACCACAATAGCTTATTAATATCCTGACAGCATGAGAAAAATACAAATTTATATCACAAGAATCCCACCGAAGAAACATTGACTACAGGTAAAGAAACAGAAACGAGTATGATGTGAATTTTCAAAAATAACCTATACAATACCAACAGGTACGCCAGTATCATTGATATTCGCCCAGGAACCTATCGTGAATCAACTACATGTGTTAAAAGATTGCAATAACCATTCTTTAGGTCACGAGCTAGTACCAATTCTTTCCACAAACAACCAAATAACATCAGAGGACCTACAAATGGTTGCTGAATAATAACCTAACGAATATCAATCTATACCGAATGGAATTGCACAATCTTTTTTCATTGAAATACATGGATTGGAACGTGAAATCGTATTTTTATATTCCACTGTTGATCTGGGAGTAATACAGTCTCACATAACACCATTATCTGAACAGAGGAGAAAAAGAATTAAAACGAAAAAAATCATCAGCAGGTATGTTTACAATTACATATTATATACAATTGTAAAAATTATAGCATTGTCGAATCATTCTCGAATATCGTATTTATTACATGGGCTGAAAAGTTGCGGGATTTTTAATGGAAACAATCGTTTTTTGGGCAAAACTGTATTTATTTCTCAGCATAGTTTCCTTCGAGAGCAATACACTTGGTATATCGAGTTTCCAACATTTCGATTCCCTTTCTGTAAACTCTGCCCAACTTGCTGCTTTGTTTGATTGTATCAATCATCGCTCCAATATTCTAGTGTATTGGTATTGATAATTACCATACACTGCATGATTTTCATATGTGTGTGTGCAAGCGCTGAACCTAAATTAATGATTCTGTATTTTCAAGTGGCAAGTTTGTAGAAGACCAGTTACATTTTCCGTAATTTTAGTTGTTTTGATCAATAAATCTAGAAAATGCCGAATTTTGACGCAGGACTACGTCTTTCATTTCTATACCGGGGTGTAAAATCGAAGTTTCGAAAACGAAAGCGTTACGCCGGAGACCGAGATTTTGAGCGTTAATAGCTCTTAAACCAAACGCAAAAACGACAAACGGGAGAAAGAGATGTTTGGAGGTTGAAGGAAATTATCTTTCGAAAAATGTGATTCATACCATCAAAGTGATTTCTTCGATATGGGGATATATTCACTACATCATGTCATATATTTCATATTCTTCATTATGAAATCCATATACATGGCACCTATAGGTATCGAATTATCATCGACACCACGATTTTCGCTAAATGCTCCTTTCAGCTCGGCCTGTAAAAAACTTTTCTGAACTCTAAACCATCAAATTTGGAGCCCTGAAAAGGTCCGTTGATTATACGCTAAGCTAATATAGCACGTTCTTCTCGGATACGATGGACCAGCTAGATGTCCTTGGGCATGATGTGACGCGTTTTGCATGGATAGCACACAAATTGGTATCTTCGAATATGCCTCCTGCAGCGTCATAACCGCGGAACTTTGGAAACGCAAGTCGGGTTTGAAGTCCTGAGCAATTCCACGAACCAAATGCTGCAAAGGTAGCTTGCGGATCAGCAATTCGGTCGACTTCTGATAGCAACGAATTTCACGCAAAGTTCCCGGTCGATAGCGATGTGGCGATGTTTCCAAGTGGGCGCGCTACACACATACACATACATACACACACACATACACGCGCGGAATTATTTTCGTTTGGATGCCATTCAGCATCGAGAAAATTCCGGAAAGATCTAATCGTTGCTGAAAAATAATCTGCCAGTTCCCCTGGTAATTGAAAAATACATTCATGCGAGTTTATTTTAATGTTTTATATCCATATAATATTGCGACCACATACATTTGGTTCTGTGATTTGTCAAACAAGTGCAGCTAGCAGGAAAGCTTCTGAAGATTATTCTTCAGAACAAGGTTTTTTGTATCCAATATAGGATACAAAAACATTGAGCTTCCAACGTAACGCTCTCGTTTTCGAAGTCCCCCAAATATTCATTTATTCATTCATTCAGAATGGATTTAGATTCAACTTCAAACAAATGATCTCTAAATCAACGATAGTCCTACGTCACCCTTGCGGTTATACCATAAATATAACCCACTTCCTGTTTTTTCTTGGTGAAATGCATCGATTTGTCCTTTTTCTCTCTCCGTGAGCACAAAAATTTGTATCAGAGAAATCGCTCGTCGGATTGGGCGACCCCATCAAATAGTGCTCAATTATTTAGCGAATCTTCAAGGATACGATAAGAAGAAGAGAGCTCCACGTAAATCGAAGCTCTCTGACTGGTATAAGCGGGAAATAATTAAAACAGTTTCGAATACCTCAACATCGCTTATTCAAATAAAGCAATCATTGAATTTTTATGTTTCCCGGGAGATAATTCGTCAAGTTTTGGTAAAAATTCATTACATAAAGAGGGCTAACAAGGTTAAGGCTCCTAATCTAACACCATCTAACATCAAAAGACTCCCGAGTGTTGCCAAAGTTCACATAAACTGACAGTGGGACATGTAACATAACAAAGAATGTTTTAAAAGATTACATTTTGCAATATATCATAATCAATCATATCATATATCATATATCATAGATCTTGAATGTAAGTCGGTATATTTTTAGTATTAACATTGCTAGGTTATCTTCAGTGACGAAAAAAGCTCAATTTGGGTGGTCCTGGCGGTTTCAACAAGTACTGGCATGATTTACGGAAGATAACGATTAGCTCTTGAATGTAAGTCGGTATATTTTTAGTATTAACATTGCTAGGTTATCTTCAGTGACGAAAAAAGCTCAATTTGGATGGTCCTGGCGGTTTCAACAAGTACTGGCATGATTTACGGAAGAGAAACAATATTTTTCAACCAGGAACTTTGGTAGAGATAGCTTCCACATTCCAGCAAGATAAAGCCGCTATTCATACCAACAAGGAAACTAAGCAATTGATTAGGGATCAAATACTTGACTTATTGGACTGGCGGTCTCGCTCTCCAGACTTGAATCTTCTTAAAAATCTCTGGGGGATCGTAGTACGCAGAATCTACGCTGAGGGAAAGTAGTGTACCACGTTTGATGAACTCATGGCCGCGGTTTCGGAAAAATGGGAAAATACCGAAAAATCCGTTCTGTAAACTTTGGTAAATAGTATGCCAAAACGAATTTTCCAGATTATTAACCAAAATGGCAAGGTTACCAATTATTGACATGTAAATCTGCCGATTGCTCCGAATTTTTAATTGATAATACAGTCAAAGCTCTCTATAGCGACAAATATTTCTATAACGACTGTTCCAAAGGTCCCTTCATAATCGCATAGAAATTCATTCTTTATTGCGACATTTTCCTGTAACGACCATTCCCTGTAGCGACACATTACCGCTCATACATATCAACCTCTATTGCGACAATTTTGAATGCCACTCCATTCATAGTGCTATAATGATTAGCTGAATTGAATTTAGTATATGACTATGAACGAAAATAGTGTATGTTATGTTCTCGGAACATTAATCATCTGTTCGCACGTAACTAATATGAATTTTCGGATACAAACAGAGAAATTTTAACTTGAAACACGGTACCTAACCTGAACACATATTCAGATTCGATTCTGCTGACGGTACCTTTTAAAATTCTGTTCAAAATTCTGCAATTCAAAAAATAACACTCTAAAGAGACGTTATTGCTCTGAAGTTCTTGTGATGCGCAGTGAGAAACAAACTAAGCGATACTGTGTCAGTAAAAATGAACACAATAGATATTAGCTGTTGTGGATCACATTTAAAACAAAATCCAAAATAGGACAAAAGAGGGGCAAAAATGGAATGCTGTCAGTTTCTCCTATTTCCTCCTATATATCCAAGGTGGTCTTATAGAAGTTGGACAGAGTGTAGCACGAAAAGTCTAAGTCTTCGAAATATACCTCAGTGTCACCCTGCAGACTGCCTAATGGACTCAGGAGTCGGAAGAATTCCGCTTGATTACGCTTCAATAACGCCAAACCGACTGTTGAATCATCAACGCGCCGCTGTTTTTGGTCGACGGTCAGCAAACGCGGAACCCATCGCGCGGTTAGCATTTTCATGTCCAAAATGTCATGCAAATTGTATCCCACTCGTTCTTTTGAAATGTCTACGGCCTCAGCTAACTCGCATAACTTCACTTTATGATCGTTCAAAACGAGTCAATGCACTTGTTTTACGTTTTCTGGATTCGTAGCCTCTTTTGACCTTCCAGAGCGAGGTGCACTTGCGGTGCTGGTACAGCTCTTTTTAAATCCACTAAACCACTGACTGTTGTTCTGTTGTTCTCGAAGGAGCAGCAGTGGAATAGCATTTCGTCAACCACTGCATTGATTGTTCAGGAGTTTTTCCCATCAAAAAACATAGTTTGATCAAAACACGATATTCCTCTTCTTCCATTTTCTATACGAATGCTCAGGTGACACTTGAACAATTGTAGTTTGTGAACAAATAAAGGAAATGTCATGAAACTTCACACATAAGCTAGTGACAGATGAACCTCTCGAAATGAATCTTGTTCATTTTAGTGGCGCCATCTGTTGAAAAATCCCGGCATTTTCAGCCCATGTAGTCTTTCTCACTCCCGGCATTCTTACAAAAATGGAAGTAAAAGTGACAAACCAGTCAAATGAGTTGAAAATCACTATAATACAGATAAAAAAAAGCCCATGTAGTATTATTCGCGAATGTGTTACTATTTTCAGCAAACGGTCGTTTGGCTTTGTGGTGGCCGTCATCCTTTTTGTGGAGCATACACTTCGGTTGCCCTCGGAACTGTCAGAGCCATTTGTTGAAGCCCAAATACTCAAACACGCATTTTTGCATCTGCTTAATTGTCTGAAGGGTAACACTCTCCCGAAAACTGTAAGGTGTATTTTATTATGGTGTTGCTCTAAATCTAGAGTCAACTATGAACCCTCGTGGAAGGAACCCTCGTATTTCTCAGGGCTTACACCACTTTGCCTCCACTTATCCCTACTTTAACCCTTTAACGGGCCGTGGAAACTAGCTAACGAATCGACTCCAGCTTCAGAGAACATAATCCTTACATGAGGAATAACACATATCAACATTAAAAAAAATTTTAACTATTGAAACAGTTGAAAAAATTGGTGGCAATATAGCTGCCACTGCCCGGCTAGCGCAAAATGTTGGTGGCAATATAGATGCCACCTGCCCGGCTAGCGTAAAATGTTGGTGGCAATATAGCTGCCACCTGCCCGTAAAAGGGCTAGTGTTAGATGTTGGTGGCAATATAGTTGCCACCTGCCCGGTTAGCGTA
Source organism: Toxorhynchites rutilus septentrionalis (assembly GCF_029784135.1). Lineage (NCBI taxonomy): Eukaryota > Metazoa > Arthropoda > Insecta > Diptera > Culicidae > Toxorhynchites > Toxorhynchites rutilus. The sequence continues at coordinate 201,341,965 of NC_073746.1, read as the reverse complement.
AAATGTTGGTGGCAATATAGATGCCACCTGCCCGGCTAGCGTAAAATGTTGGTGGCAATATAGCTGCCACCTGCCCGTAAAAGGGCTAGTGTTAGATGTTGGTGGCAATATAGTTGCCACCTGCCCGGTTAGCGTAAAATGTTGGTGGCAATATAGATGCCACCTGCCCGTCTAGCGGAAAACACTTGATGGTGAAAATTATCTTTTTGTAATTGAATTTTTGATGTTAGATTCAACAAAAACAACTAATAAAACTCATGATCAGACTCAACAGGTCCTAAACAATTCATATGCATTGAAAACTTAAGCAAAAAGACTGTATTTCAATGACTTTACGGGAAATTTGCTGTGGCTGCTATAAATCGAGAGTTGTTAACACAAAAATGGCTCAAAAATGAATAGTTTTTGATTTTTTCGTGCTTAAAAAAATCAGGCATGTTGCTAGACATCAGAACAAGTTACTACATAAGGTTTGAAGTGATAATTTATTGTTAAAGAAGAGAAAAAAATAAAATCGTTGGTGGCAATATAGATGCCGGCACCCGTTAAAGGGTTAAGCAATCGGCCGAGCAGCATGCAACGAAACTTCGTTGCTGCAAAAACCAGGGCTAGTGCTAGTGTTCCACCTAACTGTAGTTTTATTCTACGATGGTTAAAGTGTTCGAAACGTGCGTAGTAGCTTTGAGCTAGCCGCCAGGAAAACGATGCATGATGATTGCATCTATCCAGATCTTCGAGGCGTCACCTGCTGCTATCAAATCAAGTAAGGGGTTGTAACACTTTCTTGATGGTGTCGAAAGCATCTTTGCATTGTGCACTCCACACAAACTTTCGTTCTTCTTCAGGCTATAATCGAGCGGCTGTCGGATTCTATGAATTTTCGAAAGGAACTTCCCATAGAAATGTCCTGCTCCGTGGAATGACCTGAGCTCACTGACGTCTTTCAACAGTGGCATTTAGGCGATTGAGGCTACTTTCTCTGGAGCAGGTTTGATACCATCAATGTCGGATTTGTAGAAATTGCACTTTCCAGGCCTTAATTGAAAACCACACTCCTGGATGCGTTTAGAAAGCTCCTCCAGAGTACGACCATGCTGTTCTCGAATTACGCTGTAGATGATGGAGTCGTCAAGAGAACTGTCCACAGATTTCAGACATGCAATCATTTTGCTCATGAGCTGCTGGAAGACAGAGGTCAGAGGTTGAATCGAATACAGGTAAAACGGACAGTTGCCAGTGGTAGTGAGATGGACTGTGAAAAGTCTGTTTAATCTGTTCTTAAAGAATGCCCTGCGTCTATAAATGGAAATCAAATCGCGAAATGTAGACTGCTTAGAAGCTGACTGGAACCAAAAGCAAAATAGTTGAGGATCTGTCCGTTTATACTACTGAAAAGGACGATATCACTTCTAGGTGGATTTATTCGATTTTCTCATCATTCAACGGACATTCGAGATGAGTTCAGACCTTGGTTGAATAAAATTATTCCTGTCGCGATCGATAAATCTCTACACTTTATATATTACAAACCTGTCCATATTACCCGCATTGAAAAAAATGTTCTACTTTTCGGTCTGTTTTAATTTCAGTAAAAAACATTGAAAAACACTTTTTTGTAAAATATTTGGCCAATTAGGTAGAGAAACAGTATATTGAATTACAAGAAACTGTATCAAGTTTTGGGAAACATGAGTTTCGATAGATAAATTTGAAGTTATTTTAACATGTCCGTTTTACCCCCACCTCCCCTACTGTCTAGTCAGAACAGTTCTTCGACGTGATAATGTTAAGCCGTTGTAGCCGACAGGTAGTTCCTCGACAACTTTCAAAACTGCGTAAGCGGGCTAAATACGACTTGACTGATTCGATTGAATTGAAACGTTTTGTCTGCTTACATATGCTGGTCAGCAATTTCGCCCAAACATCGAAGGCGCAATCAAATACATCTATTGCTAGTATTTCGAACACTGGATAATTCACTGTTAATTTACTACCGTCTGTTTATTATTGTAGATTCCCTTTTTCCACATGGCGAATTTTATGGTGACCCGATCTGCTACAACGTAGATAATGGAATTGATGACTGACCCGAAACAGAATTCCCATAGAATGAAGGTGGCCATTTCTAAATTTATGCAGACTTCAAATGATGCGTATCGACTAATCAATGTTATGATCAATCCAAATTGAGGTAGTAGCAGCAATTATGTTTCTCGAGGAAATACTGCGCGAGTGATCCTTCTGGCTCTAACGTTATCAAAAATACTCCGTCGACTTCAAGAATACGCGTGTACGAATGCAAATCGGAAGAAATTCCTATAACAAATAATCTTCTGAGCTCGCAACCCCCGCCATGATGTGTGTGACGCTAATCACTCGGTAACGGTAGCGCGAATGGCCCTGTCACGTCACGTTACATCAATTATTCTCCTTATGGAGAACGTTATACTTATGACAGACATACAGCTGTACTACCGTTGTACTTCGGAAATTGTATGTCTGTCACCATGTACAGCGCTAGAACCATGTAATACTTATGACAGACATAAAGCTGTACTTGCGTTGTACTTCGAAAATTGTATGTCTAGTCACCATGTACAGCGCTAGAACCATGCAAGCAACTCGCTGTACCTGTACCGACCTATTTTTCCGCTGTACATGGCTACAGTTGTACTGTGCGCAGCGCCATAGACGGTTAGTGGTGGGTAGCATGAACAAAACGAATCAAAACATTTGGTATACATTCTTTTCATTGACTTTCTCTTGAGTTAATAACTCAGATTGAAACATATTTGTTGTGTTCGATAGTTTAGACGCTAAATAAAAACCTTTTTCATTGAAATATTGGTGAAAATACAATGCAATAAATTTAAACTCCAGATTGTCAGTCTGACATGCGGTACAATGTACAACCAAAGTATGTGTGTCATGCTATCGTGGTCAGTGTTCCGGTCGACATTTCTCTCAACCATCACATACTGCCCTTGCTCAAGAGTTACGGCTCAATATGTATTGCGAATGTAACCAAGAATGCATTGCTCGGTTCTAACAGTCACATCAGAAACAAACGCACAGCCGCAAACACGACTATCAATTGAATGTTTATATGTTTTGTCTTTCTGTCGACCGTACCCAGAAGAGCGATGAAAATATGCTATTTCCATTCTACCATTCGTGCTCATAACCATCCCTCAATTCCGGCTAATATGACTGTAGTTTTAATGTCATTTGACATTAAAACTGCAGTGGTGTGCATTCTTTTTCTCCCTTTATTCTACATTCAAGCGTAGCTGCATATATACATCCACCTGCTCACTCACACATCCATACACGATGGATGGTATTCAGACGGATTGCTACATCAAAGCAACCGTCGAACTCTCCCCTATCAAGTGCGAATGTGTTGAATGAACGTTTTCAGTGGTGAGCCTTCCCCGTGAACACTGTTGTTTAATTACGGGGCGATGGATATCTAATGTATAGGACGAAAAAAAGCCGAAATGTCATATGACATTTTTAGTTCGACGGTTGTTTGACTGTTCATTTTATGATGTTCATTAATGACACAGCACATACGTCTCCATGAACAGTCATACGATGGTGACCATTAGCAACACTGATCGTGGTACCTGTACAACGCTGTACACGTACAGCGCTAGTACAGTTGTATGTCTGTCCATGGTATTATACGTTCTCCACAAGGAGAATAATTACGTTCTCCTTACGTTCTCTTATGGAAACATTCACAAACACCGGCAACGTAACGACCCGTCAGTGGTCGTTCGACGAAAACGACCGGCAAGATTTGTAGATTTCTCTTCACCAACTTTCTTTCTTTTTAATTAATAATAATTTCAATTTTGAGTTTGCTATAGAACCCAATAGACGAGGTTCTGACCCATTTTTCACATTGTCAAATACAGCTGGGAATGTGTTTGCAGCTAAGTTATGACCAAAAGAGAGAATCGATGTAGAGAAATCGATGATGTCACTTACACCCCTTTCATTTTGAGCCCCTCAGTTTTGATTAGAGTTGCATTTATTATACCAACATATCTCTCAGTTCCAAATTACTGAGTCAAAACCATTCGCGGCTAGCTGAGAAAAACAGTCTATATATTATCATTGTTGAATAAGGGTTGGGACTACATGTTTTGAGTATTTAAATAATATAATTCAATGATTTTCATTGAATATTTCAAAATTTAGAACTGATTTTAGGCATACTAATTCGAAATGGCATGGTTATTTACAACTGTTATTGGTGGCGACACTATGAATAACATTAAATAAATCCTTCGTTGTCATTTGCCGCGACGGTGCTGCTGCAAGCATAGAATGCATGTGCGAGTTGATAGACACATTTAAGGAACGTGGACGTTCTTTTCCGTAACGTTCTATGTGAATCGCACATAAGAGGTTGAATTCCAAAAAACCGAACACATCACAAACGCTGCAATGAGGGTGTTCGGTATGCCACCGAAGCGCAACAGAAAAAGGAAGAAAACATGAACATGTATGTTCGCCCAATGACGGGTATAAAAAGCCGCATCGACAGCTAAGAGAGTTTCAGTTTCATTCCAACCATTGTATAAGTAACATCGAAGAAATAAAGAAAAACCTATCCGAACAGGGTGTATCTATTTAGACCAAGTGTGTAGATCCACATAAGAACCCCACCCGTGGTAATTCTGTGTGGACACCTACATGCAACCTAAGGTCTATTGAAACCAAATTCCAAAGTTACAGTCCACTGGTCCAACTATCCTGCGTCCGATTCAGGATAGAACATATGGTCCAAACGAACCGGATTTGGAGAACCAGTATACCAGAAACCTGATACGAGATTTCCGAGATACCTGTGTTTCGAAGAAGAAGTGCCGAAATTTTTGTTTTGCTGTGGTTACTACGCGTTGTTGCGTGTTTAGACGCGATCATTCGAATTGTCGCGTGGGTTGTTTTTATAAAATGCGTGTCGTTGTGTGCGCAAACGCGTTGTAACAAGTTTGTTCGAGTACATTCGAAAACGCTTTTGCGCGAGTTGATTCCGTTTGTTGTGTAAATCGGACAAAACGTAAAAACCATTCGCGAGGTGATAGTGCGCGGAAACACATAAAGAAAAATGCCGCTTGATAGATCGCCGCCTCCGGGAAAACAAACCCCTCCAGATGAACAGCAACCAGTCCCAACAGATCCTCAGCGTGGCTCTTCTGAAAATAGCGAATCATTTCACGGGTTCCAGGACTGGGAAGTCGAATTGGATACAACAACCGTCAAAGAATTGACAGGAATTTTTCGTCAACGAGCCCAGGTGCAAAATAAAGTAATGCGAATCCGCAATACACTCCAGTCCCAGCAGCAACTCAGTTTGGCACAATTGAATGTGATGTCGAAAAATTTATCCGCGACCTATGCTGAGTTTAGTACGTTCCATAGCAAAGCGATGCCACTCATTCCGAATGAAGCGATTGATCAGCAAGAGGAAGTGTATGCTGAATTTGAAGAACTTCACAATTACGTTTCCACAACTGTAGAAGAGTTAATTCTGACAATGAACAACACCGTCCCCCAAACCAAATCAGCACCGCAAGTTATTGTGCAACAGAAGCCTTTGAAGGCGCCGATCCCGACATTTGATGGCAGTTACTCCAACTGGCCAAAATTTAAAGCGGTGTTCCAAGACCTAATGACGAACTCTGGCGATTCAGAAGCTTTGAAGCTGTATCATCTCGATAAAGCCCTTGTCGGTGACGCAGCAGGAGTTTTGGATGCCAGAATATTGAGCGAGGGAAACTATCAGCAAGCTTGGAATGTATTATCTGAGCGATTCGAAAACAAACGGGTGATAGTCGAGTCTCACCTCCACGGATTACTGTCACTCAAGCCTGTGCGTCTTGAATCCCACAAAGAATTACGTGCACTTCTGAATGAGGTCAGCCATCATGTAGAAAGTTTACGCTTCTTGGATCAGGATATCACCGGTGTTTCTGAACACTTCATTGTATATTTGATTAACATCGCCCTCGATAAGTCCACACGAAAGGCTTGGGAATCGACGCAGCGGAAAGGAGAGCTCCCAAAGTATGAGCATACCATAAATTTTCTGAAATCGAGATGTCAAATACTAGAAAGCTGCGAGAGTGCATTCCAGCGTCAAGTGCCAGTTGTACCTAAGGCGAAGCAGTTTTCATCACCTCCAAAGTACCCATTGCAGAAATGTCATGCGGCTTCCACCAGCCCATCTGAAAACGTGTGCGAAATTTGCAGCGGTGCACATCGTAACTTCCAGTGTACAGCTCTGAACAACCTCACTGCAGTCCAGAAGAATAATATGATTCGAACGGCTGGATTGTGCTTCAATTGCCTGCGGAAGGGACATCGTTCCAAGGACTGTAATTCTGATAAAACTTGTCGTAAATGTCAGCGACGACATCATACTTTGCTACATGAAGTAGAAGTATCTTATGCGCGGCCGAATGTAACACCTAATGTCTCTGTTCCCATCAAAGCAGAAATTGAGCAGCCATTGCGAATTCCTCAGATGTACAATCCAATGACTGCAAAACAAAATAGCTCAGTCTTACAAGATTTTTCGATTTCCACACCATGTTCCTGTTACGTTGGGGAACCAACCAAAACCGTACTACTACTTACTGCGGTGGTGCATGCTCTTGACCAGAACAACCGACCTCATCCATGCAGAGTACTATTGGATAGCGGCTCTCAGGTGAATTTTGTGACAGAGGAAATGGCCAATCGACTTGGAGTACCGAAGAAACGTGCGAATGTTCCAATCACCGGCATCAATGCTCTGCGATCCTTAGCTCGTGAGAAGATCAACATTAGTTTTCGATCCCGTGTATCTAGCTTTCATGCGAACCTCGATTGTTTAGTCACAACACAAGTCACTGGAACTATCCCTACATCGAAACTGGATATTGGCTCGTGGAATATCCCAACTGGTCTGATACTAGCAGATCCCCAGTTCCACACGCCTGCAAAGATCGATATGCTAATAGGAGCAGAAATATTCTTTGACATCTTCAAACCAAGTCAGCTTCTTCTAGAGGATGGCTTCCTCATTTGCGCGACACCTACCTTGGATGGATCGTATCTGGAGTTATTCACGAACCGTACTCTCCAACAGTAAACCTCCAACACTCCAATATAGCTTCAATTGAAGAAGTTGAAACCATGATGCAACAATTCTGGAAAATTGAAGAAGTGTCAGATGTTCCCAAATTTTCTGCCGACGAATTGGCTTGCGAGGCGCATTTCCTGTCCACGTATAAGCGAGACCCAAACGGACGATTCATTGTAAAACTACCTCTAAAGAAGAATGTTGACAAGATGAATGATTGTCGAGCCCTGGCACTGAATCGATTCCTGATGTTGGAAAAGAAGTTGGTGCGCAACCCTGAGTTACAGATGCAGTATATTCAGTTCATCCGAGAGTATGAGACTCTTGGTCACTGTCACGAAATTAACGAAGCCAATGACCTGCCTAATCAACGCAATTTTTACATGCCGCATCATGCTGTTCTGCGGCCCTCGAGTTCCAGCACAAAATGTCGTGTAGTCTTCGATGCCAGTGCGAAGCCCACTCCTGATAGTTTATCATTAAACGATGTTCTCCACGTCGGGCCTGTAGTACAAAGCGAATTATTCTCCATTGTACTAAGATTCCGGAAACACCAAATTGCAATATCGGCGGACATAGCAAAAATGTACCGCCAGGTATCAATGGCAGCTGAAGATCAGAACTACCAACGAATATTCTGGAGAGAACATCCGGCACATCCGCTGCGAATACTGGAATTGAAAACCGTAACGTATGGAACAGCTTCCGCCCCTTACCAGGCCACACGATGTTTAGTGCAGCTGGCAGAAGAAGAAGGACGTGATTTCCCCGTTGCCGCGCGCATAGTAAAGGAGGATATATATGTGGATGATATACTCACTGGAGCTGAAAGTGTGACTGATGCTATCAAAGTTTATCGTCAATTAAGGCAGCTTCTTGGTCGAGGCGGTTTTCCCATACATAAGTGGTGTTCGAATTCGAAAGAGCTACTGGAACACATACCGCCGCAAGAGTGTGAGAAACAAATACCAATGGATTATTGTGAAGCAAACCAGGTAATCAAAATTTTGGGATTGCTGTGGGATTCCCACGAAGATGCCCTTTATATCGCCAATCAACCTAAGCAACCAACGATACAACAACAAATAATTACAAAGAGGATTATCTATGCTGAAGTGGCTAAGTTTTACGATCCACTTGGTTTGTTCTCGCCGGTAATAGTTCTGGCAAAATTACTTGTGCAACAAATTTGGAGAACTAAGGCAGGATGGGACGAGTCAGTTGACACCGAACTGACCCAGAAGTGGAATCTATTACTGTGTTCGTTGTCCCAACTCAACCGAATAAAGGTTCCGAGATGTGTGACTTTCAACAATGCAATTGCCTTCGAGTTACATGGATTTGCCGACGCCTCAACTGTAGCCTACGGAGCATGTATTTATCTACGAAGCATATTCAACGACGGAACAGCCAAACTTCGAATGTTATGCAGCAAGTCCAAACTTGCTCCCTTACACGACCTTTCCATACCCAGAAAAGAGCTTTGTGCAGCTCTATTACTTACGCGACTTCTCCAGAAGGTGATACCAGCCCTTGGAATAACGTTCCAGGACATAGTTTTATGGAGTGATAGCACGATTGTTTTAGCATGGATAAAGAAACCTCTAAACCTACTTCAATTGTTCGTACGGAATCGTATCGCCGTCATCCAAGAACATACGAGTGAGTACCGATGGCATTATATTCGTTCTCAGCAGAATCCTGCCGACCTTACATCACGTGGTCTGCTACCAGAACTTCTGGAAGAAAACATGCTTTGGTGGGACGGCCCCGAATTCCTCACAAAGTCACAATACAAAACAGAAAATGTTGAAGATGTTCCCAATGATATGTTACCAGAAATGAAATCCGCTATAGCTACAGCAGCCGTGAGTAGTCCTCATTTCGCATTTTTGTATAAATTCAGCAGCTTCCGTAAAATACAAAGAATAATGGGATACATCCTGCGGTTTGTTGCGAACTGCAAAAAGATTGCGTCTGAACGAGAACGATCCCACTTGACGATTCGTGAGCTGTATCAATCGTCAGAAGCTGTCATCCGCATAATACAACTAACTCACTTAGGAGACGAAATTGAACGAGTTATTGCTAATGAGCCCTGCAGAAGAATCGGTAATCTCCGGCCGATGTACAGTAACGGTTTACTGCGAGTTGGTGGTCGCCTTAGTCATTCCAAATTGCCGTTCAACAATCGACACCAAATAATTTTACCTGACAAAGACCCTATAGTTCGACTGATGATTCAAGAAATGCACATCGAATTGCTTCATATCGGACAGACTGGCCTGATGAACGCAATGCGTCAGCGATATTGGTTGTTAAATGCCCGATCTACTATTCGACAAGTCACTCGATGTTGTGTTAAATGTTTCCGTACGAATCCATCTAAGACGACGCAGCTAATGGGAAGTTTGCCGCCAGCAAGAGTTGTACCATCGCCTCCATTCGCAGTGACTGGAGTAGACTATGCTGGTCCATGTTGGATCAAGCATGGAACTCGCCGTCCGACATTAACGAAGGCCTATATAGCAGTTTATGTGTGCATGGCTACTAAAGCCATTCATTTGGAAGCTGTCTCCGACCTAAGCACCGATGCCTTTTTGGCATCCCTTAAACGTTTTGTGAGCCGAAGAGGATTGGTTCAACAACTACATTCGGACAACGGGACCAATTTTCGCGGTGCCCAGCATGAATTACATGAGTTATATCGTCAATTCCGGAATCAACAAGCAGTTCAACGTATTCAGCAGTACTGCCAGACTAAAGAAATCGAATGGCACTTCATTCCACCAGATGCCCCAGAGTTTGGAGGGTTATGGGAAGCAGCAGTCAAATCCGCTAAAACCCACTTGCAGCGTATTGTTGGACCTGTGAAGCTAACCTACGAAGAATTTGTAACAGTCCTGACTGAGATTGAAGCAGTGTTGAACTCTCGCCCACTTTATAGTATTTCGAACGATCCTGCCGATCCGCTAGTTATTACACCTGCTCATTATTTGATTGGACGTCCTCTCATCGCTCCAGCCGAACCATCGCTTGAAGATATCAAGGCAAACCGCTTGGATCGTTGGCAACATCTTAGGCTAATGCGCGAGCACTTCTGGCGTGCTTGGAACCAGGACTATCTCAACACGCTGCAACCGCGGAAGAAAAATTTACAGGTGATGCCCAACGTTCGTGAAGGTATGATTGTTCTTCTACACAACCGGACCCAGCCCCCTCTCCACTGGAAATTGGGTCGAATCTCCGCAGTGTATCCAGGAAGTGACGGTCTGATCCGAGCAGTTGATGTATCCGTGGATGGTTCGATTTTCCGGAGACCTATCAACAAAATTTCAATTCTGCCTATCGAAGACAACCATTCTATTCGAAGTACATCTCATCCAAGCAGATCGTAAGTCGTACCGATCGGGGGGAGTATGTTCGGTATGCCACCGAAGCGCAACAGAAAAAGGAAGAAAACATGAACATGTATGTTCGCCCAATGACGGGTATAAAAAGCCGCATCGACAGCTAAGAGAGTTTCAGTTTCATTCCAACCATTGTATAAGTAACATCGAAGAAATAAAGAAAAACCTATCCGAACAGGGTGTATCTATTTAGACCAAGTGTGTAGATCCACATAAGAACCCCACCCGTGGTAATTCTGTGTGGACACCTACATGCAACCTAAGGTCTATTGAAACCAAATTCCAAAGTTACAGTCCACTGGTCCAACTATCCTGCGTCCGATTCAGGATAGAACAGAGGGATTTTTTTTTTTGAAGATTTTTTGACATAGGACCATGTCTTTGATTTCTATATAAGGGGGTCACTCTATTTATTAAGAGTTTTCAAACGCATATCACTCAAAATGGTTATTGCGACATATGTTGTGTTATATATCATTAGAAAGGACATTTATCCAGAATTATTTTCTGCTTGAAACATGAACAGTGAATATAGTAAAAAAGTTAACAATTTGACGATTTAATTGGGTATGTTTTCTTTCGATTGCACTATCCACTCGCTTCCTCCCCGACGCAACGAGCAATCTTTTTGCCTAAATTCGGGCGTTAGCTCATAATGTGAGTTGATGCGTAAAATGAATTATCCTCCATTTACCGATAATAGGCAGTGATTTTATATTATATTTTATATTTTATATTATATTGTAAATATATTAATGTTGAAAACAAAACTTCTCTTATAAGGGGGTTGTATGGGAATCGACATAATTTTGACAGTACTAGTTCAAGATAAAAAAACAATTGTCATCGAACGGAACAATCGGAGCGTTGGAATTCAACTCATAGGTGGTGGTAAAACTCCCTCGGAATATTGATTTTTTTAATTTTTTTGGAAAACTACAGAAGTAGCGTGACTAGAACCGGTGTAACTTGTGAACCAAAGCCAGATTATCATGAAAATTTGACACGCATCATTTGAAGCTTAGTACTATACACAAAAGATGTGTGGTGAAATCTATTTGCAACATCCGGCTTTAATTGAATGATATGCCAGATAGAATGTCAAATAATCGAAAGAGAAGCGTAATTTATATGATAAAGTCAGCCATTTGAAAAAGGGAATGAAAATTCCTTGCGAAAACAATCTCTATTATCTGGGACTACCCGCATGGTTTTTGATTGAATAAGAAATGACAACAAAGACCCTAAAATTAAAGTGGCTAAAACAAACTAAATTTAATAATGTTCATCGTATGATAATAAAAGTGGGAAAAATAGATTGTACCTTTTCTGTTTTCGCGTTGATGGTTAATAGCTATTACTATAGACAAACAATTCAATCGATTGTTTAAGAATTTTAATCGGTATCCGAATTCAATATGCAACAAACGACAAGATATACGCAAATAATTTGTTATTCTTAAAACCCTTTGGAAATGATAAATGATATGAGTGATAAAGAGTAACAATACAACAATAGGATGATACATAAAATGAAAAACATAGTCCTAAGACGTAAATATAAAAATCGAGACTACACAATAGAAATGTTTCAATCGATAATTAAACTAATCAAGTAATACGTTACAGGAATTTGTAAATATATGTATATAATATCAATACGACATACTAACAAAGTTAGTTAAATCATTTAAAATAGCAAAACTAAAATGTGATAAATGAAAACGATTTTAATTTTTGTATGTATAAGTATATGAAATATGCTCACAAATAAAATATGGAACAAATAGTCTAAATCAAATTATTCATTCGAAATCATTGAACAAAACTGAAAAAAAATCATTTCCGTCTGTTTGAACTTATCTCCTTAAAGGATGTTCTGCCGCCACTTCTGCGATGCACCACTGTGTATACGAACTGTAACTGTAACTGTAATTTCAATAGGAAACATTAACCAGTTAATACACATATCATTGTTTGATACTCAAATCGCGTGTCATCAGGTTGTTTCAAAAGATCTTACCCTCGAAGGCCAATCGTTTCCTACGTGTCTGGCACCATGCTGGACAGCAAATTCACCTTAATATTTTTCTCACAGAAGAGATGCCTCATCATGCGCGGATTGCAATGCCCGGCATACACTGAGTGCAGATGCTCACACGAAGCAACTGCGCCCATCATCCGCTATCGCTATCATACACAGACCGCTTGGTGACCTATCGATGCACGAGACCGTCATGCAGGCTTACGAGACTGTGCTGCGCCTTGTGTTCCAGCCTTTATGCGTGCTATCGTGTACCTCTTTTACGCAGGCCACTCTGTGACCGCAATGCATCCACCCTTCATGCGAGCTATTGATATAATACGCAGCTCACACGGCACCGTATCATGCGCGTTATCGTATACCCCTCTTACGCAGTCTGCAAGACTGTGCTCCACCTTGCTTCCAACATCCGTGACCACATTGGATGCACCCATCATGCTCTCGTTCGTACAAACCCACCAACGCACAGATGGATAAAAACTTTTGCAACACCCTGATACAAGTTGTTTACACTAATATTATTAGCAGTCTTCAGAATGCAAAGCGGTGCTGATATGAATTGCTGAATCTGAATTCTGCGCCGTGTTCATTTCTCGCTCACTTGTTTCTTAGTTTGGTGAACTTCGTACCAAGAGAGAATACGTGTTTGTTATGAACGCGCGCTGATGGAAATTGAACTCGAGTTCAGCGCAGCGTATGTTTCCTGAAGACTGATTCTTAGTGTTACATATTACATATTACAAGTGAATGTTGCATAAACAAAATACAACAGCAAATTATCAGTTTCGACTTGTACTTTTTTTCTACAACTTCAAGTAGACACGTAATTTTATTTACAAGTTTGTTTTTGACGTAGAACTACGTCTTTCATTAAGGGTGCCAAATCAGAAAACAGGTCACGTTTTTATGAAATAAAGTTAACGTTAATAACTATTTTTGCCGCGAACGAATTTTGGCGATTTACATACTAAACGAATCGGAAATTCCCTAAAAATTTTTTAATATGCTATACATTAGAATCCCTTGGTTTGTAAATGGTTAAAATTCATGAAAACTTTAAGCGTTTCTATTTTCCCATACATTTGTTCTGTCCATTTGTGTGCTTTCCCGAACAGAGCTGTAAATAACGAGCAACTTATCGACGAGCAACGAAGGGGAAATCGTAGGATATGAAGTCACCGTGAACAAAGGAAAAGAAGAAGAATGAATGGGAATACTTGCCTAGAGTATTAACATTGGATCGCGCTGAGGCAAACTAGAGGCGAATGAACTGCAATGTTTAAAGCCTCTTAAAAACAAAGAAAGAAAGAAAGAAGGCAAACTTTCATCCGGCATCGGACTGTTGAGCAATCCAGTTCACTTTGCTTTCGCTGCGCTTCGATCTAAGATTGGACCCCACCAGTGGTAATTCAACTTGGATATCGTCGTGTGGTTTTTCCAGTTCGTTTTTCGCGTTATTCGTATCGTGTGTTTTTCTTTCCGCGTCATAAATTGGACGCTTCGCATAATGTGTGATGAGCAAGAAGAAGAGGAAGGCTGGCTCGAGCCCTGCAAAAAACGAACGCATTGCCGGGGGCAATAAAATTTCGAGGCAAGCGTCATCTAATGATGCACGCGATGTTAGTGTAGTGAACAAGCGCTCGCACTGAACCGAGCCTTCGCATCGAACAACAGCGAAGTAGGCGACTTCGGCGCGTCGGTTGAAAATGTAAACGCCGTTACCCAGGCAGCAACCAGCTCCCCCCGCTGGTGGTGAACGCGGTTGTTCTTGACAAACTCATCAGCGAATTTGCATCGATGGGTGTTACAGCAGAGTACAAGCTGTGTGGCATAATTCAGTCTTTTTCTAAGTAGTGAACATTGTTTGTTTTCCGTCATAAGGGCTTCGATGATGCTTTTGACATTGCATGAATGTATTAAATTGACGTCATGGCGAAGCAGGCGTTAAGTTTGTGCGCCAAAAAATCATTTGGGGAATACCAACCTCTTTAATGTCGTACTGGAATGTTATAAGTTATTTGGGTTCGCGTGCCAGTCGCAAAACTGCCTTCAACTAGTATTACATTTGCACTAGTCTTGATCATAATGAAGCAATGCTACTGTTTTCGAGGTTGTTGATATTAAAAAAAAGAGTTTATTTCGCTTGTTCAATCACCAAGAAAGTGAATGTTGTTCAGAAATTTTGTATGTGATTAGGTTTCGCTTGTCAGTAGCAAAACTTCCTCCACTAAGGGTGACAGCTGCGCTTAGCTCGAGTATGAGAAAGTAATGCAACTTTTTTTCGAGGCCAGTAATATAAACAGAAGTGTTTCTTTTGAGAATAGCGCAAAATGATGAGAAGTGTTTATATTCCTAGTAGTTTCAAGCCACCAAAGTATGGCTCTGTATGCATGCTATGGCGAACGCTTGTTTGGCGCTTGGTTTACATTGTACGAACGATGCCTGGAAGGTGCAATTCCACTGAGGCAATACTAAATAACATGTAGCATGATATTTGATGCTTGCAAGTGTTGTTATTGTTGTTGTTTCCTCGCGGTGCCAAAGATATATTGGTATAATCAACTGTAACCGAGTAATGTCAATTGCGAAAAAGGCCACCGGAATAGCGTTCGAGGTAAATTTTCAATGCATTGACATGAAAAAAAAACATACGATCAGCTAGTATATTGTTCTGCGAAGGCAAGAATGAATCATCAGTCAATTATCGTCAACTGATTCTACAATGAAAAAAAGCATTTCAGCGATTGTTCTACTAAGCAGTTGTTTTTAAATTTCACAGCATTATAGAATAATATCCGAAGGTTTAAACAAGCGACTTTTATAATATAACAGCGTAGTTCTACGTCAACAATGCGGTCGTATCTTGGACACAACCTCCTATAATTTTTTTTAGTTCAATTTTCATTTTGAATTTTGGGAGTCCGGAAATGTATCGTTTAAACTTTTTGGATGAATCGAATGACTAAGAAACTGATATTTTGTGTAAACATGAATACTGTAGAGTGAAATATTAGGCTGTCAAAAAAGTCCTGCGGTATTTTTTTTTAATTTTCATTTGTTCATAAAATTAGTTACAATCATCTGTTTTAAGTCAAATATGCGCCGTTTTGTTCGATGACTTGTTCCCAACGAGATGCTAACTTCATAATACCCCTGTTATAGAAGCTCGCTTCCTTATTGGCAAAAAAACTCGGATAGCCAATTTTCACAGGCCTCTTTTGTGGCTAACTTCTGACTACCTATCTCGTTCGCCATGGACAAAAACAGGTGGTAGTCACTTGGTGCAAGGTCCGGACTATACGGCGGATGCAAAAGAACCTCCCATCCGAGCTCCCGGAGCTTCTGGCGCGTCACCAAAGAAGTGTGTGGCCTGGCGTTGTCCTGATGGAAGACAATGCGGCCTCTGTTTATCAAAGATGGCCTCTTTTTTAGAGGCGAATGAACTGAAAAGTTTAAACCCTCTTAAAGCCAAAAAGAAGAAGAAGAAAGATGGCCTCTTCTTCATGAGTGCTACCTTCAAGCGGTCCAGTTGTTGGCAGTACAGGTCCGAATTGAGCGTTTGGCCATAGGGAAGCAGCTCATAATAGATTATTCCTTGACAATCCCACCAAACACACAGCAGAACTTTCCTGGCCGTTAATGAGAGCTTGGCCACCGTCTGAGCCGCTTCAACCACGACCGTTTGCGCTTCACGTTGTCGTAAGTGACCCACTTTTCATCGCCAGTCACCATCCGCTTCAGAAACGGGTCGATTTTGTTGCGATTCAGTAGCGATTCACATGCGTCGATACGGTCAAAGATGTTTTTTGCGTCAACGTGTGTGGCACCCATACATCGAGCTTCTTTGTGAATCCAAGCTTCTTCAAATGGTTAATAACGGTTTGATGACTTATCCCCAGCTCTTGGCCGATGGTACGGCTGCTACTATGCCGGTCTTTCTCGGCTAATTCAGCGATTTTGTCGCAATTTTCGACGACAGGCCTTCCGGAGCGTGGCGCATCTTCGACGACCTCTACACCAGAACGAAAACGTTGAAACCATCGTTGTGCGGTGGAAATGGAAACTGTATCGGGTCCATAAACTGCACAAATTTTATTGGCAGCTTTAGATGCATTTTTGCCTTTGTCATAGTAGTACTGTAAAATATGTCGGATACAATGAATACAACTAGAACTACGCGCTTACAACGACACCTCGCGGAAATACTGCAGGACTTTTGTGACAGCCTAATATATATATATATATATATATATATATATATATATATATATATATATTATATATATATATATATATATATATATATATATATATATATATATATATATATATATATATATATAACATTTCGCGCAATAATTTGGTCGTGGCAGCCGCTGTATGGCATGTAGCGTCGTCCTGTTGGAACCAGTAATTGTCCAATTCATTTTCACGAACAAATGGCAATAAAAAATCGGTTATCATTGTCCGATAACGCTCCCCATTCACGGTTACCGTTGCTCCATTTTCGTTTTCAAAGAAGTACGGGCCGATGACTTTATCGGAGCGTGGCGCATCTTCGACGACCTCTACACCAGAACGAAAACGTTGAAACCATCGTTGTGCGGTGGAAATGGAAACTGTATCGGGTCCATAAACTGCACAAATTTTATTGGCAGCTTTAGATGCATTTTTGCCTTTGTCATAGTAGTACTGTAAAATATGTCGGATACAATGAATAC
Source organism: Toxorhynchites rutilus septentrionalis (assembly GCF_029784135.1). Lineage (NCBI taxonomy): Eukaryota > Metazoa > Arthropoda > Insecta > Diptera > Culicidae > Toxorhynchites > Toxorhynchites rutilus. The sequence continues at coordinate 201,324,649 of NC_073746.1, read as the reverse complement.
AACTAGAACTACGCGCTTACAACGACACCTCGCGGAAATACTGCAGGACTTTTGTGACAGCCTAATATATATATATATATATATATATATATATATATATATATATATATATATATATATATATATATATATATATATATATATATATATATATATATATATATATATTATATATATATATATATATATATATATATATATATATATATATATATATATATATATATATATATATATATATATATATATATATATATATATATATATATATATATATATATATAACATTTCGCGCAATAATTTGGTCGTGGCAGCCGCTGTATGGCATGTAGCGTCGTCCTGTTGGAACCAGTAATTGTCCAATTCATTTTCACGAACAAATGGCAATAAAAAATCGGTTATCATTGTCCGATAACGCTCCCCATTCACGGTTACCGTTGCTCCATTTTCGTTTTCAAAGAAGTACGGGCCGATGACTTTATCGGCATAAATGCCACACCACACAGTAACTTTTTGGTCGTAAAGAGGTTGCGTTTCGATGAATTGAGGGTTTTCAGTAGTATAAAACCGACAATTTTGTTTATTCACTACTCCATTCAAGTTGAAATGCGCCTCATCAGACATTATGATTTTTTGCCAAAAGCCACGTTCATTTTTGGCCATTTCGATGGTCCATTTCGCAAAATCAAGTCGACGTGGTAAGTCAGATGGGTTAAGTTGTTGAGCCATTAGAATTTTATACGGAAACATTTTCAAATCAACACGAATTATGCGTCGGAGAGTGGTTCGAGCGATGCCTAACTCTTGCGAACGATGGCGACCTGATGTCGATGGAGTCTCTGCAACACTGGCTCGAACGGCATCAATATTCTCGTCGAAACGTCTTGGTCGTTGTCTGGACAGATGACTGGCATTACCAACACTACCAGACGATATAAATTTGGCATATAATCGACGTATAGTGTTGTCTCCAGGCGATGCTTTAACTTTAATTTTATTTTTCCACGCACGTTTAGTTAACACAATTGAGAAGTTATTTTGAATGTACAGCTGAACAATTTCAGCGCGTTGTTTAGGTGTGGTGTTCCATGGTTAAAATTGTACTGAAATGACGCTTCCAACGCGGTATGACATTTGTTAATCTGACATCTCTGTCAAAAGTTATGGGGTTGCCAGATGCTTCCACTTTAAATGGCCCACCCTGTATATATATATATATATATATATATATATATATATATATATACAGGGTGGGCCATTTAAAGTGGAAGCATCTGGCAACCCCATAACTTTTGACAGAGATGTCAGATTAACAAATGTCATACCGCGTTGGAAGCGTCATTTCAGTACAATTTTAACCATGGAACAATACACACCTAAACAACGCGCTGAAATTGTTCAGCTGTACATTCAAAATAACTTCTCAATTGTGTTAACTAAACGTGCGTGGAAAAATAAAATAATAATTATATATATATATATATATATATATATATATATATATATATACAGGGTGGGCCATTTAAAGTGGAAGCATCTGGCAACCCCATAACTTTTGACAGAGATGTCAGATTAACAAATGTCATACCGCGTTGGAAGCGTCATTTCAGTACAATTTTAACCATGGAACAATACACACCTAAACAACGCGCTGAAATTGTTCAGCTGTACATTCAAAATAACTTCTCAATTGTGTTAACTAAACGTGCGTGGAAAAATAAAATTAAAGTTAAAGCATCGCCTGGAGACAACACTATACGTCGATTATATGCCAAATTTATATCGTCTGGTAGTGTTGGTAATGCCAGTCATCTGTCCAGACAACGACCAAGACGTTTCGACGAGAATATTGATGCCGTTCGAGCCAGTGTTGCAGAGACTCCATCGACATCAGGTCGCCATCGTTCGCAAGAGTTAGGCATCGCTCGAACCACTCTCCGACGCATAATTCGTGTTGATTTGAAAATGTTTCCGTATAAAATTCTAATGGCTCAACAACTTAACCCATCTGACTTACCACGTCGACTTGATTTTGCGAAATGGACCATCGAAATGGCCAAAAATGAACGTGGCTTTTGGCAAAAAATCATAATGTCTGATGAGGCGCATTTCAACTTGAATGGAGTAGTGAATAAACAAAATTGTCGGTTTTATACTACTGAAAACCCTCAATTCATCGAAACGCAACCTCTTTACGACCAAAAAGTTACTGTGTGGTGTGGCATTTATGCCGATAAAGTCATCGGCCCGTACTTCTTTGAAAACGAAAATGGAGCAACGGTAACCGTGAATGGGGAGCGTTATCGGACAATGATAACCGATTTTTTATTGCCATTTGTTCGTGAAAATGAATTGGACAATTACTGGTTCCAACAGGACGACGCTACATGCCATACAGCGGCTGCCACGACCAAATTATTGCGCGAAATGTTCCCCGGAAGATTAATATCGAAAAACGGCGATTATGACTGGCCACCGAGATCACCTGATTTGACGCCTCCTGATTTTTTTTTATGGGGATATTTAAAATCCAAGGTATACACTGGTAAACCAAGGACCCTGGCTGCGCTGAAAGACAATATCCGACAAGAAATTGCTGCCATATCGGCCGAAACATTGGGCAAAGTGATGGAAAATGCCGAAAAAAGGGCACATTTTGCGGTCAAGGCCAGAGGCGGTCATTTACGAGATATCATAATCAAAAAGTAGTTAGAACAAATCTCCTTGGACCAAAATAAATGAATTTAAAAAAAAAAATTAAAATTCCACTTCTTTACTTTGCTATTGCAAAAACAAATCCTTCCACTTTAAATGGCCCACCCTGTATATATATATATATATATATATATATATATATATATATATATATATATATATAATATATATATATATATATATATATATATATATATATATATATATATATATAAATTATCAGATATAACTACTTTTCGGATACATTCAAATTTTATAATATGGTGGAATACGTTTTGATTGTTGCGCGATTATTGAATGTACTTCCTAACTCGACACTGGTACGACAAAGACTGAGATTCTGAACTGTTCGGATCTCTGAACTTCTTCGGCTCTGCACTCGTACTCCTGCTACAGCTGCTGAAATTATTCCTCTCTCTTTTGAGAATTTGTGAGTGCCTGGTACTTGTATAATTATTACGACATTCGTCAAGTTTGAGCTCCCTGGATTTTTACTATTTAATTATCAACTGCTATTTATTAATTTTAAGATATTACCTATTCCCTCCCTAAAACGAGATTCGTCTCGAATCCTGTAAAACTATACTACTATTTGCTTTACATTTTCTATAATTTTCAAGATATTCTCCAATTGTTTTTGTTGGTTCATAAAAAGCATTGTTTCAAGAATTTTTGCTAATTCAGATATGGTTTTTATATGAGATATTAGCCTATATAAATGAACTATTACAAGAATTAATTTTGCGATTGAATATTCTTCATCAATTTCTAATCATGTTTCTTAACATGGATTTATTCTACTATAAAAATCGTTAATGTTTGTTATAGGGGTTTAAAATAATTTTTTTTTTCATGGAAAAAAAATCCCATCACGACAATTTCTGATTTCCAGTTTTCTGTGCAATTTGTAGACCATCTCCTTTGTTCGTTGGCTGGGAGAAAGCAGGAATCCACAATCCAGTAATTACACGTTCCAATTATCGCGTTCACAACACTCCGTTTTCTTTCTAACTCCAAATCTGATACGTAGAACTTTTGCATTTAATTTCACGTACGGAATCACAAAATCCAGATTCCGTAAATTACCGAAAAAACTTCTTTTCTCGTATAAAAAATATTGCTTTTAATTTATTTTACGACTGTGGTACAAAGTTTCAACACTTCTATATTCGTCCAAGATCGGTTGGCTACTAGCTCGGCCGGCAATTTTATTGGTATATATTAGTCTGTTCCTGCATGTCTTTCTAAGTGTTTCCTTTTCTTTTGTGTTATCTATGTTATGACTATTATTTGTGGTAGTGTAGTGATAAGAGATACTCAATTTTGTGTACCGTTGTATGTAGAACAGTTATAATTTTTACTTATTTAATTCTAGATTTAAGTTTAAATTAATTGTTGTGCATATTTTTGTGTTTAATTTATGCTAAACGGCTACACAATTAGAAGGAGCTATCTGAAAAGAAATAGAATTTATTACTATTTTCAAACATTATGATTTAGGTTATGATTGATTGATACTACTTTCGTTGGCGTCTGATCTTTGTTTTGTAAATTTTCCTTCCTTGGACATCCACAAAGTTTTGCTGTTGTCTTTGGTAACCAGGTGCCGTTTTTTGCTGTTTCACTTTTTATTCCTTGGCGAGAGACGTATACTGCTTCATCAGTTTGAAGAAGTGGATCAGTTTCCTTTTTCTTGTTGTGATATTCAAGGACCGTTCTTTGTTTTTTCCGAAGGTATACTAGGGCTTCATCATAAACTTTATCCCTTTTTTCAACGATTTCTGCAATATCAGTGGGTCTTTTTTCTCCTTCTTTTAAGCCCTAAAAAAAATCCTTGAATCGCATATTTGTCGAAGAATGTATAGATATTTCAACAATTGTTCAGTTTTTTTTTCAAATATTCTGTAATTCTTATGGTTATGAGGGAACACACCATTTTTTGTGGATTATTCGTAGGTAGTCGCATGCTGTTCTCACACATGTTTCAAAATTTTATTTTGCTGCGTGGTTTATTCTTAATGAATTAAATAGAATTAGACAATTTTATCAGTTTGAATATTTAAACACCAAATCACTGGTGGATTTTTCTCACGCATGTTGCAGAGATTATCTCTGTCACGTGGATTTGGATGGTTGAAAAAATATTAGAATTAATAGAATGAAAATTCCTATCCTTAGGTGGGTGATTCTCATGCATGTCGCAGGTATTAGCCCTGCTACGTGGATTTGGAAGGCTGAAATTTTTGAATTTATTGATTGAAAATTTTAAACACCGATTCTCTGGTGGGTGTTTCTCACGCTTGTTGCAGTTTTTGTCTCTGCTACGTGGATTTGAAAGTCTAGAACATTTTTATAATTTATCGATTGGAATCATTCAACACCGTTTGTCTGGTGAAAATCGTGCTATACTTATGTTGCAGATATACATTCTGCAGCGTGGATTATTTTCAAATTTTAATGGTCGTCTTTTTTTTACTTGACTCACGCATTACGCAGGTATCATGCAGATTCATGAAAACTTTAAGTGTTTCCATTTTCCCATACATTTGTTCTGTCCATTTGTGTGCTTTCCCGAACAGAGCTGTCAATAACGAGCAACTTATCGACGACTAACGGAGGGGAAATCGTAGGATTTAAAGTCTCCGTGAACAAAGGAAAAGTAGAAGAATGAAGGGGAATACTTGCCTAGAGTATTAACAGTGGATCTCGCTGAGGCAAACTTTCATTCGGCATCGGACTGTTGAGCAATCCAGTTCACTTTGCTTTCGCTGCGCTTCGATCTAAGATTGGACCCCACCAGTGGTAATTCAACTTGGATATCGTCGTTTGGTTTTTCTGTTCGTTTTTCGCGTTATTCGTATCGTGTGTTTTTCTTTCCGCGTCATAAATTGGACGCTTCGCGTAGTGTGTGATGAGCAAGAAGAAGAGGAAGGCAGGCTGGAGCCCTGCAAAAAACGAACGCATTGCCAGGAGCAATAAAATTTCGAGGCAAGCGTCATCTAACGATGCATGCGATGTTGGTGTAGTGAAAAGCGCTCGCACTGAACCGAGCCTTCGCGAATGTGACACCGCATCGAACAACAACGCCGTTACCCAGGCAGCAACCAAAATCAAGCTCCCCCCGCTGGTGGTGAAGGCGGTCACTCTTGATAAACTCATCAGCGAATTCGCATCGATGGGTGTTACAGCAGAGTACAAGCTGTGTGGCATAATTCAGTCTTTTTCCAAGCAGTTAACATTGTTTGTTTTCCGTCATCATAAGGGATTCGTTGGTGCCTTTGAGAATGCATTAATGCATTAAACTGACGTTATGGTGAAGCAGGCGTTAAGGTTGTGCGCCAAAAAATTACTTGGGGAATATCGAGTATCTTGAATGTCTTCCTGGAATGTTATAAGTTATTTGGGTTCGCGTGCCAGTCGCAAACTAGTATTACATTTGCGCTAATATTGATCATAATGAAGCATTGCTACTGTTTTCGAGGTTGTTATTAACAAAAAGAGTTTATCTCGCTTGTTCAGTCACCAAGAAAATAAATATCGTTCTGGAATTTTGTATGTGATTAGGTTTCGCTTGCCAGTAGCAAAACTCCTCCACTCAGGGCACAGGGTTCTCGAGCATGAGAAAGTAATGCAACTTTTTTTGAGGCCAGTAATATTAACAGAAGTGTTTCTTTAGAGAATAGCGCAAAATGATGAGAAGTGTTTATATTCCTAGTAGTTTCAAGCCGCCAATGTATGGCGTTTACGTTGTACGAACGATGCCTAGAGGTGCGATTCCTTTAGGACAATACTAAATAACATGTAGCATGATATTTGATACTTGCAAGTGTTGTCATTGTTGTTGTTTCCATGCGGTGCCAAAGATATATTGATGTAGTTACGAGATGTGGAATAATGGTACTGGTGCAACATGTATATAATCGACTGCATTATAGCATTATAGAATAATATCCGAAGGTATAAACAAGCGACTTATATGAAATAACAGCGTAGTTCTACGTCAACAATGCGGTCGTATCTTGGGCACAACCTCCTATAATTTTTTTTCCTTTTTTTTATTTCGGAGGGCAAAACCCTCAAGCATTTGCTCTGTAATATGGTTTTATTCAGAACGCGCTTGACACGTGGTTCACTATAATTCTGTATTGACGCCATCGGCGTCCATTTTAAACGCTGAAACACTTTTTTTCAAAAATATGAGAGTTTTCACTTAATTCGAATAATTTCAAAAGATTCACGTTATTTGCTGTTACTCCCGGGAGTAAAGTCGAATACCGACTGCGCCAATTATCCGATATAACTACTTTTCGGATAAATTCAAATTTTATAATATGATGGAATACGTTTTGATTTTTGCGCGATTATTGAATGTACTTCCAAACTCGACACTGGTACGACAAATACTGAGATATATATATATTAGGCTGTCGAAAAAGTCCTGCGGTGTTTCCGCGAGGTGTCGTTGTAAGCGCGTAGTTCTAGTTGTATTCATTGTATCGAGTCATACTATAGCTTGTTTTTTTTATCCAAAATATATATTTTTATTAAGGCTCATATGGCGTCAGCCTAACGGGGCCGGGAGTTCAATATTTCGATAATGTTTGCTTACAACTATGTTAGTAATATGTAACCGATTACTCGCGGTTGGCTCGAGGTTAATATTACAAGTGTTCTCATAATTGGTTTGTTGCAATCTTCGATGCTCTGTACGTGTGCCCGACACGGGATACTTCCTATTGGGATGCAGCTGACCATTAATCAGCAACGCCCCCCTAGTCTGTACCCCATATCTAGCGTGGTGCGTCTTTCTCGACTCGAGGAATCCAGGATAGAATGGTCACTAGCCGGCGCAATCATCAGCTCGTGTAGAGTTGTCATAAGCGGTACAACCTTTGGCTTTTGTTGAATGATCAGTGGACTGCACAACCTTCGGCCCGTGCATCTGTAAAGAGTGGGACACAACGAAGGAAACATCATTAAACGTTGACATCGGCGTTTCTGAGGAACAGGTATAGATGAAGCAGAAGATCAGGATCCCGGCTACCTAAGATATCCCGGACGGGGATATCCGATTGTCTGCCTTGTTCTCTTAGTGCTCTAGAGAGCTGAGAGCGAGCAGCATGGAACCGGATACACGACCAGACAACATGCTCGATGTCGTGGTAGCCATCGCCACAATCACAAAGATTGTTTGCTGCGAGCCCAATGTGATAGAGATGCGCGTTTAGGTTATAATGATTGGACATAAGCCGAGATATCACGCGAATGAAATCACGACCTACATTCAATCCCTTGAACCATGCCCTCGTCGAGACCTTAGGAATAATCGTGTGTAACCAACGACCGAACTCATCACCACTCCACATGCGCTGCCAACTTACGAGCGTATACTGACGAGGAATGTGGAAAAAGTCATTATAAGCAATTTGCCTTTCAAAAAGTGTGCCTTCTAAAGCGCCCACCTTAGCTAGCGAGTCCGCTTTCTCATTCCCCGGAATCGAGCAATGGGAGGGAACCCATGCTAAGGTAATCTTGAATAATTTTTCGACCAAAATACTCAACAGTTGTCTTATTCTTGTTAGGAAATAAGATGAGCGTTTATCCACTTTCATTGAGCTGAGACTGTCTGAAAAAATAAAATAGTGGTCGATGGGCAATGTTTCAATTATCCCTAATGCGTAATAAATCGCACCCAGTTCAGCGACATACACGGAACAAGGATCTTTGAGTTTGGAAGAGGCACTGGAATTTTCATTGAAGATGCCGAAGCCAGTGGACCCGTTTATGCATGAACCGTCAGTAAAGAACATTTTATCAGATCTAACTTTCCCATATTCTGCCGAAAATATCGGCGAAATAGAATCGGAGCGTAGGTGATCTGGGATTCCATGGATTTTTTGTCGCATGGACAGATAAAAAATGACAGAGGAATTGCAGAAGTATGGGAAGCAAACTTGGTTGGAGATGCCTGGTGAAGGGTGCACGTCGTGGGTAAGGTACTCATGGTATAAAGACATAAAACTTGACTGAGGAGTCAGTTGGAGTAGATTTTCGAAGTTACCAATCACCAATGGATTCGTGATCTTGCAACGGATGAGAAATAATATATATAATAATTCTAATTCTGTGAACCGAGGAGTAAGCGGGGGTACTCCTGCCAAAACTTCGAGACTCATCGTATGTGTCGATTGCAAACACCCCATGGCTATACGCAAGCAACGATATTGTATTCTCTCCAGCTTGAGAATATGAATCCTGGCAGCTGATCGGAAGCAAAAACTGCCATATTCTAACACTGATAATATCGTTGTTTTGTACAACTGAATGAAGTCTCCTGGATGGGCACCCCACCATGTTCCGGTAATTGTTTGGAGAAAATTGAATCTTTGCTGGCATTTCTGTTTCAAATACGCAATGTGTCTCCTCCAGGTACACTTAGAATCAAAATATACACCCAGGTATTTGAAAAACATAGAGTGTTGGATCGTTTTGCCGGATTGGTGAAGCTGGAATTGGGCGGGTTTGTGCTTCCTAGAAAAAACGACCATTTCAGTTTTCTCCGTAGAGAATTCGATACCCAGCTTGAGGGCCCACGTGAACAGATTGTTCAGGGTATCTTGCAAGGATTTTTGCAGAACGGCGGGATTAGTACCCGTGATGGAAATAACTCCATCGTCTGCAAGTTGTCTCAATGTGCAATGTCTAGTTAGACAATCATCTATATCATTGACGTAAAAACTGTATAAGAGGGAGCTTAGGCAGGAGCCTTGTGGCAGGCCCATAAAACTGTATCGAGAAGATTTCAAGCTGCCATGATTGAAAAACATGTGCTTTTCTGAGAGTAAATTGTACAGAAAATTATTCAGAATTGGCGATGGAAAGTCCACGATTATGAAGTTTCTCTGAGAGAATTTCCATGGAAACTGAATCAAATGCCCCTTTGATATCGAGAAAAACGGAAGCCATTTGTTCTTTGCGAGCAAATGCGATTTGGATTTCAGAAGATAGCAGCGCGAGACAATCGTTCGTCCCTTTACCTCGGCGGAAGCCAAACTGCGTATTTGACAGCAAATTGTTCGTTTCAACCCACTTGTCCAAACGAAGTAGAATCATTTTCTCTAACAATTTACGAATACAGGATAACATTGCAATCGGCCTATACGAAATGTGATCGCAAGCCGGCTTGTATGATTTTCGTATGGCTATCACTCTCACTTGTCTCCAGTCATGCGGGACTATATTCAGCTCCAGAAACTTGTTGAACAAGTTCAGCAAATGCAGTTTTGCCAAGTCGGGAAGATTCTTCAATAAGTTGAATTTAATCTTGTCCGACCCCGGAGCTGAATTGTTACATGAGAGAAGTGCAATTGAGAATTCTACCATCGAAAAATTCTCACAATCGCCTTGGAGCGGAATGTCGCGTACGACGTTTTGTGCAGGAACGGAATCGGGACAAACCTTTCTTGCAAATTTTAAAATCCAACGGTCAGAGTATTCCTCACTTTCATTTGTATGGTTCCAGCCACGCATTCTCCTAGCCGTATTCCAAAGAGTGCTCATAGCTGTCTCCCTTGACAAACAATTGACGAACTTCCGCCAATATCCACGCTTTTTTGCTTTAATCAGACCTTTTAGTTTGGCTTCTAGAGCTTGGTACTTTCGAAACCATTCCACTAATCCAGTTTTCCTGAATTTTTTGAAAGCGGATGATTTTTCAAGGTAGACCTTTGAACACTCCTTGTCCCACCAAAATGATGGAGGACGACGTCGGAAAGTGGTAGCAGGAACACGTTTCTTTTGAGCTTGAAGTGCGCTTTCGTAAATCAAACTCGATATAAAGTTATACTCTTCGAGTGGAGGAAGTTCATGCATTGAAACAAGTGCTTCAGATATTATTTCTGCAAATTTTCTCCAGTCAATATTTTTCGTGAGGTCATACGCAATATCGACTGACTCACGAGAACCTGATTCATTGGCGATCGATAAAATTATTGGCAGGTGATCACTACCGTGGGGATCTTGGATTACCTTCCACGTGCAATCCAGGGATAATGAAGAAGAGCAAAGTGATATGTCTAGCATACTTGCCCGTGCAGGAGGGTTGGCTATCCTAGTTGCTTCCCCTGTATTTAAAACTGTGGAAGCAACTAGGATAGCGTATCGTCTTGTCTTGTCAATTTCTTGGTCGCATACTAAATCTATTAGATCACTTGCGAATGTTCGTGGTTTCATTCCCAAAATATTCATTAACCTTCTTGGCCTTGTTCAAGGCCAGAAACGAGTGGACCTTATAGTCTAAAACATCTATAACTAAAAACAATCAATCAATAAATTCACGAGTGTATTAGCGTGGAAACACACTAGACGGCTCTACCGCGCGATTTTCGCAATGACAAGTCGCAGCAGGAGCTTCATGTAAAACACATTCAGCGGCTTTCGACGGTTCCACTATCTGCCATTATTATATTTTTATATACGGATGCAAGACGAGTATATGGTAGAAGGTACAACTGTTGGGACAGTAAGATGATTAGAGGGGTGGTATATAAAGACAGAATTGAGGAAAACGGAAGAGTGGATGTTTACCTGAACGAGAAGGAGAGAGAAGTTGTTCACAAACGTCTGAAATATTGCATTTCTCGACAATTTGGATGGAATTCGAGTATCCGCAGCTACATGACCTCAGAGTGGTTTTCACGTATTGGTTCACCTGATAGTACATTTATTGTTGCCTTGCTTTATTTACACCTTTCACAAGTGCATAAACACTACTACTCTCACAAAACCGTTGCGGCACATCATCTTCATCGGGCCACCGCAGCGAACGAGGAACCGTACAACAGTGATTTTGGAACCGTACGCACCCGCCCCGCCGTATGTGTTTTATCCAGCCGGGTGCTATGATTGATGCTAGGATCGTTAGCAAAATCTCAAGCAGAACTGTCAGTGGGATACCCAATTCATAAGAAAACAAAGGGAAAATGTCAGTGGGATACCCGATATGTTGGCTCCTGTCAGTTCAATGGGGGTTCTCTAAAGACGTCACCCGGCTGGTTTTATCGCATTCACATTTCATTATCGAGGTCCCGCGGCGGTCTGTCTTTGCAAAATCCGCGCGGGAGAGCCGTCCAGTGTGTTCTTACGCTTAAGCCGGGTTCAGACGGTGCGAGTAAGCATACGAGTCGGTCTAGTCAGTTACTGCAGTACAGCTACTCACACCGTGTGAACACATCATGCCAGTTAAGGTCCATTTATACGTTGCTAGTAGCTGACTTCACAATGAGCAGCTACTGACCCGGTGAACTCGCTTGACAAATGGTTGACTCGCCTTGTCCGTTCACACAATGTGAGCTGCTGGCAAGAAACTAGATACTACGGCACGGGTTTACCAGAGATGCCAGACGATTTTTCAAATGTTCATCAAATAGTCAGAAACAGCAATCAGGTCCGAATTTGTCAGATGAGGAAAATGAAAATGATAGTAGATTTGCAGAAGGAACAAATACGCCTCGAAAACTAAAATAATGAAGGAAAATCTACTTTTTTATATCGATTATGTATTCTGTTTCTTAGAACAATACTTTTTTTTGCAAGTTGTGAGTGAATTCTGAATGAAAATTGTGCCCGATAATGATTTTATATTCAGATTCCCAATAAAGTTATCTCAAAAAGAAAACGTATTAGTTTTCCAATAATTTTCAAATCTATAAATATCTTCGCACATTTTCAAATATCTTAAAAATAGAGACATGTCAAGACAATGTAAAGATTTGGCATCCCTGATTCGAGCGCTAAATTCTGTTTTTGACGTTTTGAGGGATGCGAGTGCGAGTAAATTCAAAAAACTTTGAAGTAGCTCGCACGCCGAATCACACATGACACTAACTGGAATGATGTGTTCACACGGTGTGAGTAGCTGCACTGCAGTAACTGACTAGATCGACTCGTATGCTTACTCGCACCGTCTGAACCCGGCTTTAGTGTCATGTGTGATTCGGCGTGCGAGCTACTTCAAATTTTTTTGAATTTACTCGCACTCGCATCCCTCAAAACGTCAAAAACAGAATTTAGCGCTCGAATCAGGGATGCCAAATCTTTACATTGTCTTTACATGTCTCTATTTTTAAGATATTTGAAAATATGCGAAGATTATTATAGACTTGAAAATTATTGAAAAAACAAATAAAACCCTCATAGTTTCTAAGCGGAATCGTTGTTATTAAACGGTTTTATTTAGCTTGCCCTGTAATCTGTTTGTATGTTTGTAACATGTCCCACATTAGTAGAAATTTGACCCCCTTCTTGTTGACCGATTGATCTGAAATTTGGAACACACCTTTATCTCTGTAGTCATTACAAAACTGCGTATTTCATTATCTTGTAAATCCAAGATAGAGGCCGCTACAAAATGGCGGATCCCTTTCTTCCTCAAAACCTCATCAATGTGGGTTTTCCAAAACCCCATCAATATGGGTATCAAATGAAAGGGCTTGACTAGCAGAATACAGTTATTTAAGAAAAATGCAAATCCAAGATGGCTGCCACTACTAAATGGCGGACTACATAGTTTCCCAAAACTTCATTAATATGGGTGTTGGGGGGAAGCAAACTACGCCACTGATGACTTGATCTGAACCTGCGCATCCGGACGGTGCCACTCCATGACGCACCCAGACAATCATTGACAGCTAGCTGTCATCACTGTCATTCTGAAAACTTCTCTCGTACCACACATTCTTTGCTAATCACAAAAAAGGAGTAGAGATAGAACCCAAAATAAAGTTGAATTCCCAAATTGTTAAATAATTGAATCATCCTGTCGTGCTTTGAATTTAAAACGAGGAGATCAAATGTAGGTAAAACCTAATAATGTAAAGTTCTTGTTTAATTATTGTTTCTCTTAATAAATACAGCTTTGAGCTCGCTATACATTGATAAAAACGCGTGCTGAATAGAACCTCCGAAACCCCCGTAACAATGGGTATCAAATGAAAGGGATTGACTAGCAGAACACGGTTATTTGTGAAAAATGCAAATCCATCAAAATTCTACCAAATGGCGGACTACATATTATGTCAAAACACCATTAATATGGGTATCAAATGAAAGGGCTTGAATAGTAGATCACAGTAGATCATGAAAAATTAAAATCCAAGATGGCCGCAATCACAAAATAGCAATATACTTTATTAAACGGTTTTATTTAGCTTGAACTGTTCGTATGTATGTATGTATGTCTGTAGGATTGTCCCACAGTAATAGAAATTTGACCAATAGGAACTGACCGGATAGGAACTGCTGTCATTTTAAAACTGCTTATCTTGAAAAATCCAATTTGGCCTCCGCTCAAAATCGCTGATTCCATATCATCTCAAAAAAAAGGTTGATTGAGATATGTGTATCAAACCAACGAACTTGACTTGGAGAACACACTATGTATTTTCTGCAATCTACTCAATATCGGTATCAAATGAAATTTTTTGACTGATAGAATACAGTACAATGCCTTTATTGTAGAGAAATATTCTAATGAAACAGATAATGTACTAAAAACTAGAAAATAAAATGAGTAAACAAAAACTTTTTAAATTATAAAATCCATTCATTTTCATTATCCACAATTAGTGATTTCATCATATGTCCCACTATTTTATTTTAGTCTTATCAATGCCCTAGACTAATGAAGGAGAGGTGTGATAACTACTAACTGCAACTTGCCTAATTATTTTCTCTAGCTTTTAGTACATTATTATGTTTAATCACAAATAAACCGTTTAACTTAAAAAGTTTTTTTACTCATTTTATTTTGTTTTGCACGCTGGTGGGGCACGTTTTCTTTTTGAGATAGTTTTCTTGGGATTCTAAATATAAAATCATTATCGGGCACAATTTTCATTCGAAATTCACTCACAACTTCCAAAAAAAGTATTGTTCTAAAAAACAGAATACATATTCCATTTAAAAAAGTAGATTTTCATTCATTATTTTAGTTTTTGAGGCGTATTTATTCCTCCTGCAAATCTACTATCATTTTCATTTCACAAATTGGTACACGAAGCTGCTGTCAAGGCGAAATAATTCAAAATTTGAAAAATCTTTTAGACTGCCATTTGTAGCACTACATACTTTCGGAATTATTTTAGCTATGGATGCTTTCGAGATTCTAAAAAAATATCGACAATAATCTGAACGATATTCCAGAAGAAAGGTACAACATTTCTAGTTTCACTTATGTAGGTATAGCATCCCTCATGAGTGTATCTTGCGTTGTATTTGTGGAGCAATTAAATCCAACAGTTTTTTCACTTTTTCAGGTGTTATTCTCAACACTGCTCTGTACTCTCGGGGATCATCATCGTAGAGTTACTTCAATATTGTATTTGTTGCTCCTTTTTTTTGCATCCAATTCCTGGACCGAATCCTTTTTTCTTTCTGCTTTTTCCGGATAGTACCTTCAGTTCAAAGAAATTCAGCACAAAGTATTTTTAAACACGGCCAGTGTGTGTTTAGCGATAAAATTGTGTAATGATAAATTCAACTGAAAATCTAAGACGAAAACTGCCAATAAAGAAGTCGATTTCGGATCAATCATCTGACAAATTCGGATCTGATTGCTGTTTCTGACGATTTGATGGACATTTGAAAAACCGCCTGGCATCTCTGGAAAACCTGTGCCGTAGTATCTAGTTTCTTGCCAGCAGCTCACATTGTGTGAACGGACAAGGCGAGTCAACCATTTGTCAAGCGAGTTCACCGGGTCAGTAGCTGCTCATTGTGAAGCCAGCTACTAGCAACGTATAAATGGGCCTTTAGTGTTTATGCGCTTTTGAAAGGTGAAAATAAAGCAAGCCAATAATAAATGTACTCTCAGGTGAGCCAATACGTGAAATCCACTCTGCGGTCATGTAGCTGCGGATAATCGTATTCCATCCAAATTGTCGAGAAATGCAATATTTCAGACGTTTGTGATCAAGTTCTCTCTCCCTCTCGCTCAGGTAAACATCCCCTCTTCCGTTTCCCATCATTCTGTCTTTATATACCGCCCCTCTAATCATCTTACTGTCCAAACAGTTGTACCTTGTACCATAGAATCGTCTTGCATCCGTCTATAAACATATAATAATGGCAGATAGTGAAACCGTCGAAAGCCGCTGAATGTGTTTTACATCGAGCTCCTGCTGCGACTTGTCATTGTGAAAATCGCGCGGTAGAGCCGTCTAGTGTGTTTCCACGCTAAAGCGGACCTTACACGGTCAAATTTATTGACAATATGATGACATTTGAGAGCATAATGACAGCTGAACATGGCCGACAACGCAGAAATCCGGATTTTCTGATTTTCGGGCATCAATATCGTGACATTTCGTATGGATGCATGGTGTTGACGTTTTACCTCACGGACTTCCAGACTGAGTTGCCAGATTTGCAAGCGGACATTTAATGTTTGTTAGTCTTTTTTGCGATTGCAATTAAAATTTATAAACTTCTGAAATTGTAGGAATCATAAATGAAAGCTTTTGGTTTGGAAACTGATATAGTAATTTACATTTAATGCGACATGCCGGAGAACCACTCAGTGTCGCATTGGAGGCGATTTGACCTGTAATTGGACATTGAAGATGAGAGTGGTACAGCGTCGACGTCTGGCGGCGAATGTCAATGTGGGGCCATAATTTGGGCCCGAACTCGATGTTTACAAAAATGTCTAACTAAACGTGTCGCATACAGGTCTGTCCAATTAGAAAAATGTCGCATTAAATGTAAATTACTGTACCTAAAATAGCAAAATACAGTACTTTTCGCGATACAAATCAAAACCTCAAAGTAACTGACAATGTGATGGAGAGAGAGTGAATGAAAATTAACAACGTCTTAGGAATGTTTTTAACATTGAACTCGGTCATTCTTTGCGCTAGCGAGCGGGGCAGCCACTTTAGTCTAAGTTGTGTGTTTCTTCACACTCCGCTATAAAATTTGGAGAATGAGAAGATCTGGGAAAATCACAGGTGAAAAAACATAACGTGTTAATTCAAGTTACAGTAGAATCCCGATTATCCGTGAATAATCGGGATGATTTTTAATCATAGAAACTATGTTTTATCAATACAGAAATAGATACAGATACTGATAATCGGGGTACAGATACAGATACAGATAATCGGGATTCTACTGTCATAGTCTTATTTATCGAATAAAAACTTTTGCTTGCAGATAATATAATTTGCATATATTTTCACAATCTAAAATAATTTGGCATCCCTGAAACTGAAAGGATCAGTCTGTATTTGTGAAGCGAGTATTATGGTGTGTTTTTGAGAAGGAAAAACGAGTTTTAAAGTGTAAATTATGAATGAAAATTAACTTTTCCAAATCAAATTAGTAATCTATGTGAATGCAAATCACTTTTTTTCTGCAAGTGGTGAGAAAATCCCATACAAAAATTGTATCTGAAACTGACGTTATATAATAAAAATAAATTTTAGTAGGAATATCTGAAAATTCATAGAAAATAGGTTAAGTTAGGACTACGCGCTTCAACTAATTAAATAATACCAAGTAGATATTTTCATTCAAATTTTACCAATTGAAAATTGCAATTTAGCCTTCTAATCTGATGGAGAATAGTTTGGATCCCAAACTCGAATGTCACCACCTAAGTGGTGCGGACTCAATCCACTTCATTCTCAAGCAAATTCTTGCATGTTTTCAAGCGATTTCTTGCAATAAATTCTCAGACCACCAGAGATGCCAGATTTACAAATATGTTTGTAAATTTACAGACATATCTGTAAAACATTCATCACATCTATTCATCACATCAAAAATATTTGACTCACCATATGATATTTTTCCATAGTTTTAATACAGAAAAGTTATTATATTTAGTATATATCAATACACATGACGTTAGACCAGCGATACTCAACCTGTGGCCCGGCAGTCCTTCTTGTTGGCCCATCTGGTGTGTATGATGTTTGGAACTCATACACATAAGTACTTTTGCCTTGACATCATTGCAGACGAAAAAGAGGATACGGTTATTCACAATTAATGAACAATTGCATTCTCTGCAGGTAAGGAAAAATCTTGAACGAAAATTGTCTCTGATAATTATTTTCTGTTCTAGACAAGATTGTTTTGCTGAAATGCAAGGAGATTTATTGAAAAATAGTGAAGTTAGGGTCAGGACTATGCAACCTATGTATTTAAACAACATCGAATAAAAATTTTCATTCTATTTTCAACAACTTACATTTGCTTTCGGGTCTGCTTATGACGAAATATGGGTTACTGTTCGATATTGTTACGACAGACATGGTTCATGGCCGTGTGGTGGTCTAAAACTTGTATAGCCTTGCATGGCGGATGGAAAATATACACTGCATTTTTTTTAAAATAAAAACGACAAGACCGCAAGCCTTGGTGGATGTCCAATATATCAACGGAGAAATACTGTGTTTTATAAAAATTAACAACGCGTATGTTTGTGTATGTATGTGTATGTATGTATGTGTAGATCGTTGAAACATTTAAACACACTTACAGCACATAAGTTATTAAGTGGTCCGAAAAATAATTTTTTTCCACTTTTTCCCAAAAATGACAAATGAAAATTAATAACATTTGAATCACTGAATCGATTTAGATGATCGACATATAAAATTGACCTAGCCTTTTATAAAAAAATATTTAACTTGCGAAAAACATAATTATATTTTAGTAATTATTGATTGTAGTCGTTTTTTATTTTTTTTATGACTTTGGACTAGAGGGCGCTATATATTTTTATATTTTTTCTTGAAAGCTGAGGATTTTTTACACAACATATCTCGATATCAGGGTTGCTATTTTTTCGTTTTTTAGATATGATTTAAAAAAAAAATCATTTTTCCTCATTTGTCCAAAAATAACTTTCTGCAAAAAATCATAACATTTGAACTACTGAACCGATTTAGATGATCGATATATTAAATTGAAGCCAATAAGCAAAACTCACACTTGCGGGAAGATTGGATTCTAGTAGCATAGGTCTAGTTTAGTCACATATGAATATTGATCGAAGACTTAAAACATGTTAAATTTACAAAATTC
Source organism: Toxorhynchites rutilus septentrionalis (assembly GCF_029784135.1). Classification (NCBI taxonomy): domain Eukaryota; kingdom Metazoa; phylum Arthropoda; class Insecta; order Diptera; family Culicidae; genus Toxorhynchites; species Toxorhynchites rutilus. Next base: position 201,305,842 of record NC_073746.1, on the reverse strand, counting down.
TAACTTAAAAACAATAATTATAGCATCTCTGATATCGAGATATGTTAAGTAAATACTCCTCAGCTTTCCATAAAAAAATATAAAAAAATATAGCGCTCCTATCTTTAACCGAGAAAACTATGAAAAACTAACTCAATCCATAATTACAAAAACAAAATTCAATTTTTTCGCAAAAGTAATATTTTTTAAAAAAATATATCTCGTAAGCTTCAATTTGATATGTCGATGATATGAATCGGTCCAATAGTTCGAAAGTTATGACTTTTTGTAGTGGGAAAAATGGGGAAAAATTGTTTTTCGAACCATCGATTAGTTTTGCAAAATCATATTTCAAAAACGAAAAAAATAGCATCTCTGATATCGAGATATTTTATGCAAAAGTTCTCAGCTTTCAATCCATATTAAAAATAGGATCCATATTATATGCAAGTTAAATATTTCTCAATTAAAGCTCATTGGCTTAAATTTGATATGTCGATCATCTAAATCGGTTGAGTGGTTCGAAAGTTATAAATTTTTGAAAAAAGTCATTTTGGGAAAAAGTGGAAAAAATGATTTTTGGGATCACCCTAAAATGGAAATGGGCACCCTAATGACAAATTAAAAAAATACGAGTTTAATGTTTTGCGATAAAGAACAAAATTACCACTTTTGACGAAGAGCTGAGAACCACTATATTAGTTTGGCATGGAATGGCTGTATATATATATACAGAATACAATCTTACGTGCATCGTGATGTACAAAGTATTAATGAATAAGTGAAAATTAACGTTAAAAGACATTTCTATAGATCTGCACACTTTTACAGACTTTTCCACATTTTTAACAGACATTCACATGTTTTTACAGACTTTTTTTAAAAATCATCTGGCAGCTCTTCCTTCCACTTTTTATCGAATATTTCCAAATCGCAGGAGTAAACATTTACGTGACTCTGACTTTGTTTGTTTTTATTACGTTCGGAAAAACGTTATGACAAAGAGAGGGGACATTAAAAATGCGTTGCTCAGTGAAAGGCTGAGATGGTCTTTTAGAGATGCAATGGTTAATTAAACAATTGACGGAAAAATGTAGTTCGTTCATTTTATAATTTTACTTATTTTTGCCCTTGACAACAATACCTCTTTTATAGTGTTGATTATCATAAGAAAAATAACTCTCCTGATCGTTGGATCTCTTTTGACATTTCAATTGGATCTTTTTTGACAGCCGTTTTGATTCAGTCCGCACTACCTAGGTCACCACTAGCCATCGTGGATATTTTCGTTGTCTCGGGTTGAGGGCGATATTGACCGTGTAAGGTGGCAAAATATTGATTGAGGTTAGATCGGATGTCGAAAGCCTAGCTGTCACGATATTGAAGACACTTATTGTCAATCAGTTTGATCGTGTAAGGTGCCCACAAGACTTCTACCAAAACTCGTCGTTATAATGTACGATGTATGGCTATTAAATAACGAGACTGGTTACGAAAAAGGGTTATATTTTAAAAATTACGGTACAACGATATACTCCCCTTCAATATACTTCCCTTGGCTCCTCACACACCTTTCCATACGTTTTTTCCATTGTTCGAAGCAGTGCTGAAACTCTTCTTTTATTTTTGTTTATTTTATTTTTGTTTATTCAATCGCCAAATGAGCTTTGAGGAATAAAGTGATAAATATTAAATCATCATTTTCTGTGCTCTACACTGTACTCTACAGTTTCCTCGATGGCACCGAAATTTCAGATCGCGGAATGAATGGTGTATGTGCCAGGGTTCTCTGTAGGATAATGTTGATCTTGGCTGTGTTGAGTGCATATTCCTTTTTTAATTCATCCAACGCTTTGGTGTGTTCTTCGGCCAACGAGACAATGACATTGTTGGTGGATGCGATAGCCTGCCGAAAATTAGCGTGAGACATCATTTTCGTACAGACTTTACACATCCAGAAGAGCTAACATTCAGAACATTCAGCAATGGTGTTCCGCATTGCTTTGGATTGAGAAAGGCACTTTATATGAAAGGATGATTTCAAGAATCCATTGCACATAATCTCGTCTGCCTTATCCACAACACGACTGCAAGCAAAATAAATAGACTCCATTGTTGCTGGCAGTGCGTAAGCTCCCCTCGCGATGATGGTACAATTTATCACAAAAATACGGATCAACAAATATCAAAAGTCGTTGTATTACATCAAATATCGGTAAAACGTTGGATAGAGTGTCCGAGTAGTCACATAGAGAAAAAACGAATCGCAGTCAGATGACGTATGGTACGATGGCGGCTTCTGGAACTGGAACCATGAGGTTTATCGATTCGGCGATGGACAAGATGGCTTCATTGAACATCCTGGAACGTAACCTTCAGTGTCTCGTGCAAAAATTGGGTCTCTTTCGTGATTACTACTTCCAACAGGATAATGAACCGAAGAAGACTGATCTCATCGTGCGGGAGTTCCTACTCTATAATGTCCCAATCAACTCAATACACCTCCGCAATTTGAAAGCTGAACATCCTCTTTGGAAAAATTGAAAATTCCACACCGCTATAGAATACTCTTTATTTATCGATAGCACAAGTACACGCCCCGCTGATTGTGATTTTGAGATAAATTTTGATTTCAAAAAGGCAGACTACGAGCAAATTAATTGTTAGCTTAATGATATAAATTGGTCAATTCTACTTAAAGATGAAAGGAACATAGACAAAGCTGTTGAAATTTTTGATGATAATCTGTATAGAATCATAAGCGAACATATTCCAACAAGAAAGAAAAAACTTGATACAAATTCAAAAACACCAGTATGGTTCACTCGTGATATGAAAAATCTCAAAAACAAAAAACCAAAAGCTCATAAAAGATACAAAGCAAACGAAACTTTGAATAATTTAACCATATAAAAAGATATTTGTAAAAACCTTGATGCGGAAATATCACTACAATATGAAAGCTATATTACAAGGATAGAAAATAATATTAAATACGATCCTAAGAAATGTTTCAATTTTTCCAGCGATAAGATGAAATCTAATAATTTCCCATCAAGTATGCAATTTGGAGAATACGTTGGATCAAATGATAGTGATATTAGCAATACATTCACCCGTTTTTCCAAGGTAACTACACAACAAATAACGTGGTTCGAGATTATAATTATTTTTCATTTTTACCCGAGTGTGCAAACTCGGTCTCAATTGATAATATTACCGCTAACGAACTTCTTATCCCGCTGGAGGATCTAGATTCATCTAAATGTCTCGGGCCGGATGGTATCCCTCCAATGTTGTTGAAAAAGTTGGCATCGGCTTTCGTTCATCCTTTGTTCTGGCTTTTCAATTTATCGCTAAAATTCGCAATATTTTCTTCTGTCTGGAAAAAATCATTCGTACTACCGATATTCAAATCGGGTAACCGTTCTGACATAAATAACTATGCTTATTTTCAAGCTCCAACGTATGGGAGTAACTGGAACTTTATTGGAGTGGGTAGAATCAGAACACAGTTTGTTCGCTTTAGAGTAAAAATCTCTAGCCCTGTGAATGTCACATCCGGAGTACCACAAGGTTCTCACTTAGGCCCTCTACATCTAATTCACATTCTAATATATGCTTATGGTATGAAATTGTACATGGAAGTAACCAAATGTAGTGACCTTGTGATTTTCCAACAAGAAATAGATGATTTCTTCGAATGATATTTTAGATATTAATGTGAAAAAAATGTAATATTATATCGTATACTCGAAAACACGAAACTTATGACTTCAATTGTTCTCTAGGATTTGAAACTGTAGAGAGATGCATCAAAATTAGAGATTTAGGTATAATTCTTGATTCGAAACTCACTTTTGGCGAACATTACAATACAATGATCAATAAAGCGAATAGTATGCTCGGTTTCTTAAAAAGATTTAGTTACAATTTGAGGGATACATACACAATAAAAACATTGTATATAAGTTTTATAATAAGTAATATAAGGGCACCCTATCAAGAACTGCACTCCAATCGAATAGAATCAGTACAAATGTAGTAATGTAGTTGATGCGACAGTAATGTAGTTGATGTGACAATGACGAAGAAATTATTGAAAAAGTCATTGAATGAAAGATCATTGTATTCGTGAATCACAGTTTTGTCATATATGTTTGCTGCGTTGCATTTCGTAATTCATTATTGATACAAAATACATGATACCTCTAATAATTGATTTTCATAAATATAGCTATAACTTATTCATTAAATATATTTTAATTGTAATATAATGTATGTAATTGTTGTCTACTATAGTTTGACGAAATAAAGAAAAGATTGTATCACCGGATTTGAACACTATGGAGCATCTATGGTAGGGAAGCAAGGAATGTCTGAAGAATCAAAATCCAGGGAACGAAGCAGAACTCGAAACGGCGATTAAGGAGATCTAGGAGTGCACTCAGTTTACAGTGATCAAAAATCTCGCCTCGACGCATGATGGACGCTAAAGGGGGACTATAACAAATACTAGGAGATTGATTTTTGTTATTTGTTAGCATTTTGAACTGATTTCAATTTTCTTTTTAAGAGAAACTCAATTTTACAACGTCTGAATTGAAGATTCTTTGTTTGTTTTTCAAGTAGATGTAGAAATGATTTTTTTTTTGCGATTTGCTGTATATGAGTATACCTAGTAAACATTAAGTCGTATGAATAGCTATAATTGGAGGCGATATACATACAACCAAGACACATTTGTATGATATATGATGCAGATAAATAGCATATACACACAAAAGTGGAGGCGATATACGTATATGCCATATTTTGTACGCATATAAAGCCGTATATAACGATATGCGATGCTTTTTGGACTGATATGCGATTTGATACGACAACGTTACCACTCAATCCATCGATGACATGGAAAATCGTGTTTTTGCATTTTATGCGATTTTAGATATATATGATCGATATTTTGATTGATATTTTATGCGATTGTGATTTGATACGAAATTATATGTGACTTATCATGTGCAAAGTTATACGATTTAATGTTTGCTGGGTATGTCCATAAGTTTCGAATTTAGTTGGATTCTCAACTCTAGAATTATATTATTTGAACGTTTTTCTCATTAAAACAGCCAAAAGTACAAATTCATTAAAATTTTTCATGTAAAATGCACTTGAAAAATAAATTTGATTGACTCCGTATGACCTATATTGAGACGAAAAGTTTTCTTCTTACGTTCAAGTTTTAGAATAATGAAATGTTCAGCACCCTTATTGTGTTAACTTTTTTTTACAATTGCGGACAATAAATAAACTTCCATAAAGCTCCTCTAAAATCCAAGAATAAAAGATATAAGAATAGGGCAGCGGACCTAAATATGGAACGGGTTCCAAATATAAAACGCGTCAATATCTCGAAAAGTAAGCAGCGCATTCTACCGGCGATGGTTGGAAGTTGTTCCTTTAGTGAAATAACCACGCCTGATGAGATCTGGTGGTGGTCCGATAATATTTGTGGTTGTTATCAACGAAAACGTGATTTGTGATGATTTTTTCTATGATTTTTCAATATAAAAATTTCGAGTCGAAAAAGTTTCGAAAGTTTATGTTGTTCGGTATTGTTGGAAAGATAAAAGTAGTACTTTCAGAACATATACTTGGATTTGATGTCAACTCATTTTAAAATGATCTTATAGTCATTTAAAAAAAAAGTCCAAGTTGCATAATATGGAACTGTTTTGTTTACAACAGAAAACGTGATGGCTGGTAATTCCAACGCAAAGAAACGGAAAGCTTATGCTGAAAGTGACATGGAAAATGCTACTAAAAATGTGTGAGAAGAATAATGGTGGTTTTACAATAGCTGTTAGAACTTTCAACGTGTCTAACTCAAAGTTCCGTATTTGGCGACCATTTTTTGATATTTTGAAAGTGAGGTTTTTACAAAAATAAAAATTTTGGGAAAACTATTAAAGATAGGCGGTCGTGGTTTTAGGGGGTCAAATTGTGGACTTTTATCTACAGATCAAGGGTTTGGACGGGTTGCTAACTTAATTACGAGCTGAGTAATACTCAAAACTAAGGTTACTTTGGTTCGGAGTACGCACGAAAATTTGATTACGATAAGAAACAAAACGATAAGAAACAAACAATTTTGTTCGATAGAAGCTGACGAACTCGAACGAAGCAAGGGGGAAGCAATGTAACCACACCAATAAAACTCAATGTGGTTGTTTATTTTCACTATTGCATACACCTTCTTTCCTCCATCTCGATGGGACATTATATTGGTGCTTGCTACAGAATCAGTCGTGAGACTGGCGTATACCACACGCTCATCTATGTTCGACAACACCTTGTTCCGTATCTCTTTTGTTTGTTTAAAGCGGACCTTACACGTTCAACTTTATTGATAATATGATGACATTTGAGAGCATAATGACAGCTGAACATGGCCGACGACGCGGAAATCCGGATTTTCTGATTTTCGAGCATCAATATCGTGACATTTCATAAGGATGCATGATGTTGACGTTTTACTTCACGGACTTCCAGACTGAGTTGCCAGATTTGCAAGCGGACATTTAATTTTTGTTAGTCTTTTTTGCGATTGCAATTAAAATTTGTAAACTTCTGAAATTGTTGGAATCATAAATGAAAGCTTTTGTTTTGGAAAACTGATACAGTAATTTACATTTAATGCGACATACCGCGGAACCACTCAGTGTCGCATTGGAGGCGATTTTGACCTGTAATTGTGCACTGACGACGAGAGTGGTACAGTGTCGACGTCTGGTAAAAATGTCCAATTAAACGTGTCTCATTACAGGTCTGACCAACTAGATAAATGTCGCATTAAATGTAAATTACCGTACTTTAAATAGCAAAATACGGTACTTTTCACGATACAAATCAAAACCTCAAAGTAAACTGACAATGTGATGGTGAGAGGGTGGATGAAAATTCACAACGTCTTAACAACGTCCACTCACTAACAAATTCCGGAAAGGTCTAGCCAGCAAACATTAAATCGTATAATTTTGCACGTGCCAAGTCTTACAAGAAATCCGAATAAATCATAATCGCATATAATATCAATCAAAGTATGTGTCGTTTATATTCGAAATCGCATAAAATGTAAAAACTCGATTTTATATACCATTATCGAATTAAGTCGCAATTCGGTATAATAAACATCAATTTTACGATGTACATTGTCGTAAAATATATTTAATCCGCATCATATGCGTATATTACGCTGATGCAGTTTGTGTGTCGCATAAGCGTATAATTTAAATCGATTCAGTACTGTAGTAAATCGTGTTGCATGCTGAAGAAAATCATGAAACAGTAAATCATATTAGATCCTAATAAAGAACATATTACATCATATTGAAATGTCAATGAAATGCTGATGCACTCGAAAGTTTTAACCGCTGTCCAATTAAATTTCAGATAGCCGCGCGAGATAGCTGGTGGATGATAATCCAGACGACCGGAGTTCGAACCTACATCGGAGCAGTTTTCACCAAACACCAATCTGTGCCATTTTAAACATTCATATTCCACGCCCAACACAAGTCAATCAAACAATTATTATTTCTACAAACATAAATACTCATATATAAAAATGGCGATTCGTGAGGCTATAATAATCATTCCATGAAAATATTTTGCGCCATTTGTTTTTTTTCTATGTCTGTAATAAATCGTATATGAGTATGGCAAAAGTCGTATTTGGTGCTTTGACAATTCATGAATATATTCATATTAGATCGCAATTCGATTCAACATAATCGCTATTATAGCCGGTCAAAGTTGCATATTCATCCAAACAAATTCGGTAAGCATTTGCCATGTATGTATATGGCCTCCACTTTTGCATGCATATGTCAGTTAGGCGCATTATATGCCAACCAAATTTTTGGGCATATGATGTTATATATACGCTTGTTATACGATTTAATGTTTGCTGGGTATTGATTCACTATGGAACTCGCAGTCGCGAATAATCCGCGCTGCGGATCACCCGCTCGCGGATAACCGAGGTTTTACTGTCATAGTCTTATTTATGGATAACATTTGCTTGCAGATAATATAACTTGCATATATTTTCGCAAACTAAAATAATCTGGCATCTCTGAAACTGAAAGGAACAGTCTGTATTTGTGAAGCGAGTATTATGATGTGTTTTTGAGAAGGAAAAACGAGTTTTAAAGTGTAAATTATGAATGAAAATTAACTTTTCCGAATCAAATTAGTATTCTATGTGAATGCAAATCACTTTTTTTTGCAAGTGGTGAGAAAATCCCATACAAATATTGTGTCTGAAATTTACATTATATTATAATAATAAATTTTAGTAGGAATATCTGAAAATTCAGAGGAAATAGGTTAAGGGTTAGGACTACGCGCTTCAAGTAATTAAATAATACCAAGTAGATATTTCCATTCAAATGTTACGAATTGAAAATTGCCTTTTAGCCTTCTAATCTGATGGAGAATAGTTTGGATCCCACTAGCCATCGTGGATACTTTCTTTGTCTCGGGTTGAGGGCGATATTGACCGTGTAAGGTGGCAAAATATTGATTGAGGTTAGATCGGATGTCGAAAGCCTAGCTGTCACGATATTGAAGACCCTTATTGTCAATAATTTTGATCGTGTAAGGTGCCCATAACAGAAAAAGTCCCAAACAATATATTCTTTTGCTCGAAAATGACATCGAGAGCGCAGAGCTTCCTTTTTCTTTGATCTTCACGCTTTGTCATTTTTTTGAGGACATTTTTCGAAAATACCCAGGGTACGTTTATGACAAGGTATCCTGGACTCGGAGTGTGTCCGACACGATTCACTTATACACTCTCAACTATGACATTTTAACTTTAACGGAAAGCAGCGATCGCAAAGCAATTCATGACAAATGTTTTTTTTTTGTTGCAAATATTACGTATTTTGCTACTTTTTATTTGAACATACGTCAATAATACGTGAGATAGAGGAGTTAGTGAGCCATTAAAGTTAAAATAACGGAACTAGTACCCAGGATGTGTTGTTTCTGTGTTGCTTTTTAAAGTGGTCTTTTTACGGCGGCTCGACTGCGAAGGAATATATATAAAATATTTCTATTTTCAGATAACTCTATGGCTCGATGTGTGGCACCCGGATGCGTGAGCGTTCGGTCATTGATACCCGAGCTCTAGTCCAACTCGAATTATAAAAACATATCCCACAAATTATCATTCCATCGATCCCCAAGGAATGTGACTACTCGGAAAAAATGGCTTCGATTCATTGGACAGGACCTAAACAGGAATACTAAAAGCATGTGCATTTGCTCGCTTCACTTCAGTCCAGATTGTTTCATTCATTCATTTCATTCATATCGATGACTTGAAAGTACAATATCGTTGAAAACTGATACAAACAGGTAAATTTGAACAAATTCATATTATAGTTGCAATTACACATTACACAAAACTGTTTATTTTTAGCTGTTCCTACTGTTAAAAAGGCCAACGATTCTCATGCCTCGGGAAATCTAAACCGGACGGCTCGTCTAGTGATCCCCGATTTTTGAAAATAATCGTTCATCAACTAATCGAATACTTTTCAGCAGTTTGTTATTCGATACGATTAATCGCCCCAAATAATCGATTAATCGATTAATCGTCATACTGAAAGCAATAATAAGTTAGACTAATATTTCAAATTTGTTAGAAAGCCATCTGGAATCAAAACCGTATTCATTCCGCCTGAAAAACAATTATTATCTTTTACGCTCCCCTAAACTCGTAAAGGAAGGTCAATTCGCGTTGACGGCATTGAGCTTCATTTACGAGTTAAGGGGAGCGCCGTCATTGGTTGATTTTCAGGATAAAACTGCAGTGGCCGTACTTTTTTTTTGCTCTGGGCTTGGATCGATTAATCGACGTAAACTATTCGTTCGCTTCGATTATTGGTTGTTCAGTATTCGTTCGATTAATAATCGATTTCTGTATGAAGTATTCGATTAATCGATTAATCGAACGATTATCGGGGATCACTAGGCTCGTCGAAAGGTCTTCCAAGATGACTGAAGAGTGGTTTTGGCAAGTTGGCCCACTTTAGGGTATACTTCTAGGCGCCTTGCTAGCAATAACAAAACAAACAACCCCCGCTCCACAAACCGTAATCCCCTTCCAAATGAAGTGATGATGTTGCTTCACCTGTTATACTTTTATATAAGGACCTTGTTCAAAACGATGCCACGATCAAGACGTTATACTATAGGTGGACCGCAATATCAAAATTGCTGTTCGGCCATTGCTCGTGAAAAAACAATTTTGTTTACAAAACAAATCATATCTTTTGGTGACAAATGCATTCGTTGGCAAAATAGCTGCTCGCGCTTTTCTGTAGGCAGGTTATTTTGTGGTTTTTTTTCGTATTACAATTTCTCATAATTGCTTCTACTTTTTCAGATATCTACAATCAGCGGTCGAATTAAAAACAGTGCAGAAGGATGTTTTGAGTACATTTTACCTTCTAGCCGCGCAATCAATGCTTTTCTTTCCAAGCAAGCAGCGTTTTAATCGTATGTGGTTTTATTGAACATTTAAAAGAGAGTGTTATTTTTTTTTTGTTTTATCACCAGGGCAAAAGCATGAAATAGAATCGTACGTGGTACGAATTTTGTGCGATTCACATAGCACGTTACGGAGAAGAACGTCTACGTTCCGTCAACGTCTCCACCAATTCACACATGCAGTCAATGCTTCCACCAGCACCGTCACTTCAAATGCCAAACGAATTTATTTAATTTTATTCATGGTGTCGCCATCTACAACAATTTAAATTGCAATGCCCTCTTTCAAATCAGCATGCCTAGAATCAGTTCTAAATTTTGAAAAATTCAATGAGAATCATTGAATTCAATTATTTAAATGCTTAAACCCCGTAGTCCGACCCTTATGCAACAATAATAATAAATAGAATAATTCTTTCAACTAGTCGCGAATGATTTTCACTCCGAAATTTGGAGCTAGGAGATATGTTGGCATAAAAAGTACAGTAAGTTACTTATAAAACGATATGCTGAGGCACCACTCAGTGTCGCATTGGAGTCGGTTTTGACCAGTAATTGGACATTTGCGACTGGTGGCGACTTTCAATGTGGGGCCATAATTTGGGCCCCGAACTCAATATTTACAAAAATGTCCAACTAGATGTGAAAATGTCTAATTAAACGTGTTGCATCACAGATCTGTTCAATTAGCTTAATGTCGATGTAGATGTAAATTACTGTACAACCAAATCAAAACAAAAGCCGAGACACAAAGCCCAGACAAAAACCAAAACGAGCCGTCCGTCTCCGTCAATTCGCGTTGACGGCGGAATGGTGTCGACATCTGGATACGATATTAGTTTGTATGAGAGCAACTATTCTCTATCAGATTAGTCGACCCTAAGGCAGTTTTAAATTGCTAAAATTTGAATGAAATTTTTTTCTTTGCGTTATTTGCCTTCTATAAGTACGCTGTTCTGACCCCAATTTAAACTATTTTCTATCAATTTTCAGATATTCTCACCAAAACTTGCCATTATAATACAAAATTATCTTTAAACACAATTTGTGTATGATATTTTTTTACTACTTGCAAGCAAAAGTGATTTTAGTTTACCTAGAGTACTAATTTGGTTTGGTAAAAATAATTTTCATTCATAATTTTTATTTTAAAAGCACGTTCATGTCTTTTGCAAACCCATATTGTCATGCCTGCTCCCCCATTTCGTAATACGAAGCTCAATGCCGTCAACGCGGATTATGTGCGATTCACATAGCACGTTACGGAGAAGAACGTCTACGTTCCGTCAACGTCTCCACCAATTCACACATGCAGTCAATGCTTCCACCAGCACCGTCACGTCAAATGCCAAACGAATGATTTATTTAATTTTATTCATGGTGTCGCCATCTACAACAATTTAAAATTGCAATGTCCTCTTTCAAATCAGCATGCCTAGAATCAGTTCTAAATTTTGAAAAATTCAATGAGAATCATTGAATTCAATTATTTAAATGCTTAAACACCGTAGTCCGACCCTTATGCAATAATAATAATAAATAGAATAATTCTTTCAACTAGTCGCGAATGATTTTCACTCCGAAATTTGGAGCTATGAGATATGTTGGCATAAAAAGTACAGTAAGTTACTTATAAAGCGATATGCTGAGGTACCACTCAGTGTCGCATTGGAGTCGGTTTTGACCAGTAATTGGACATTTGCGACTGGTGGCGACTATCAATGTGGGGCCATAATTTGGGCCCCGAACTCAATGTTTACAAAAATGTCCAACTAGAGGTAAAAATGTCTAATTAAACGTGTTGCATCACAGATCTGTTCAATTAGCTTAATGTCGATGTAGATGTAAATTACTGTATAACCAAATCAAAACAAAAGCCGAGGCACAAAGCCCAGACAAAAACCAAACGAGCCGTCCGTCTCCGTCAATTATGTGCGATTCACATAGAACGTTACGGAGAAGAACGTCTACGTTCCGTCAACGTCTCCACCAATTCACACATGCAGTCAATGCTTCCACCAGCACCGTCACGTCAAATGTCAAACGAATTATTTATGTAATGTTATTCATGGTGTCGCCACCTACAACAATTTTAAATTGCAATGCCCTCTTTCAAATCAGCATGCCTAGAATCAGTTCTAAATTTTGAAAAATTCAATGAAAATCATTGAATTCAATTATTTAACTACTTAAACCCCGTAGTCCGACCCTTATTCAACAATAATAATAAATAGAATATTTCTCTCAGCTATTCGCGAATGATTTTCACTCCGAAATTTGGAGCTAAGAGATATGTTGGCATAAAAAGTACAGTAAGTTACTTATCATGCGATATGCTGAGGCACCATTTAGTGTCGCATTGGAGTCGATTTTGACCAGTAATTAGACATTCGCAACTGGTGGTGACTTTCAATGTGGGGCCATAATTTGGGCTCCGAACTCAATGTTTACAAAAATGTCCAATAACAGGTAAAAATTTCCAATTAAACGTATTACATCACAGATCTGTTCAATTAGCTTAATGTCGAATTAGATATAAATTACTGTACAACCAAATCAAAACAAAAGCCGAGACACAAAGCCCAGACAAAAACCAAACGAGCCGTCCGTCTCCGTCAATTATTCTTTTCTACAAATCCTGCCGGTCGTTTTCGTTGAACGAATGCTGACGGGTCGTTACGTTGCCGGTGTATGTGAATGTTTCCATAAGAAATGCATGGTAGAATAACTGACGTAACGTGACGTGACGGAACGTAGACGTGACGTGGATGTTGTATGTGAATCGCACTTTATTCTTTTCTACAAACCCTGCCGGTCGTTTTCGTTGAACGTATGCTGACGGGTCGTTACGTTGCTGGTGTATGTGAATGTTTTCATGAGAATTGCATGGTAGAATCATTGACGTATCGTGACGTGACGGGACGTGAACGTGACGTGTATGTTGTATGTGAATCGCACTTTATTCTTTTCTACAAACCCTGCCGGTCGTTTTCGTTGAACGTATGCTGACGGATCGTTACGTTGCTGGTGTATGTGAATGTTTTCATGAGAATTGCATGGTAGAATCATTGACGTATCGTGACGTGACGGGACGTGAACGTGACGTGTATGTTGTATGTGAATCGCACTTTTATCGGCACAATCTGATCAAGGACGGAGACATCATGAAACGGAAACTACGCGAGAAACTTTTCGAAGAGATAAAACTGCGCCGCAACACTCGTGTCAAAATGGACGAAGGAAGGAAGGAAGGTATTGAATTAGAGAGACTTTAAACTCTGAGAGTTCATTCGTCTCTTACACAAAATGGACGAGTTGGGCTGGGTGCTGATGAACCACGATTTGATAACACGTAATGAGCCAATCCAACAGCATGCCAATGGTAATCGACCAAATCATTTTAAATTCAACATGGAGCGGTTGCGAAACCTACTGGAGCAGCACGAACAGAACAATCACGCTGGTAGGTCGGTTTGATATATTTATTCCGCTAAAGAATGATTATATTTGTTGATTTTTCAGAGTTGACTTCCAAAAAGTAAAACAAATTCCTGCGTATGCTGGATGCAATTTTACAAAACGACAAAGTTTTGAAGGAAATTAAAGACATGGTAGTGGCGAATCGAATTCTATCAGAAATTCGTTAAGTGGCTACGGTGGAACGTATGCTGAAACACAATTTGGACCCCTCTTTGCGCTACTGCTTTGTATGCCGAGAGTTTTTCCGCACTGCCGATGAGTATACCAGTCATTTCGAAAAATTGCACGGTGAGCAATTTCTTATTGTTGCGGCAGTGGATCGATTTCAGACTAGTCAAAAGTTCAACGTTCTACATCACTACAACGCCCTTAATCCGGTGACAATATTTACGATTTGCAACGTATACCACACAGCCCTAATAAAAAAAAAAACAAGAAAAGACGGGTCTAATATTTTACAATAAAGAACAAATCTACCACTTTCCACGAAAATCGGAGAACCACTATATCGGTTCGACATAGAATGGCTGATACATATAAGGCAGAAAAAAAGTTTAACTTTGGAATTCATCATCCTATATTTCCTCGTACCATTAAGATCATGGCGCATTTGATGTCGGTCATCGTAGCTGCTGCTATGGAAATGACGTGAGCATATACCTTGATTTTTCTGAGGTTTCCAATCCTTCGATTGGCCACAAAAAGTATCCATTTAGAAGTCTATCTCCATCTCGGAGAAAAGTGTGGTAAACAATGTCCGGGTTATTTTTCGTTATGAGAACCTTGTTTCCACATCCTTTTACTGCACAATAATACGGCATCTGAAGTAAATAAAATATTCACAATATAATTTTGGCATGATAGAGAACCGCGAGATGAACGATTATCTGTGGAGGAGTTGGACAACAGATTTCATAGACTTATAGCACTTTTATCACACTCACAAGCTCATCAAATCCTCACTGTCCCCCAAAAATATTAAATATATAATTTGTGGCGTTAGCCTGACGGGGCCGGGAGTCCAATATTTTGACAATTTTTGTCTTACAACTATGTTAGTAATGTGTAACCGATTACTCGCGGTTGGCTCGAGGTTAGTATTACAAAGATCTCATAATTGGGATGTTGCAGTCTCCAGTACTATGTATGTGTGGCCGACATGGGATACTTCCTATTGGAGTGTAACTGACCATTGATCAGCAACGCCCCCCTAGTCTGTACCTCATATCAATCGTGGTGCGTCTCTCTTGACTCGAGGAATCCAGGGTAGAATGGTCACTGGGCGGTACAATCTTCAGCTCGTGTAGAGTTGCCATGAGCGGTACAACCTTTGGCTTCTGTTGAATGATCAGTGGCCTGCACAACCTTCGACCTGTGTATTTGTAAAGAGTATGTGTATGTTTGCTCCCTTGGCCGAGTGGTTAGCGTCATAACTAACATGCCGGGTGTTCGGGTTCGATTCCCGTTCTGGTCGGGGGAATTTTTCGTCAAAGAAATTTTCTCCGACTTGCACTGTGATCACGCGTATTCTAGAGCTTGCCACTCAGAATGCATTCAAGGCGTGTTATTTGGCATAGAAATCTCAACTAAGTACTAATAAAAATGACGCAAGTAATACTACGTTGAGACGGCGAAGTTCCTCTAGGAACGTTAGTGCCATTGAAGAAGAAGAAGATGTGTATGTTTAATTACATTACATGGAGCGGTTATAATATATAATATAAATACCTTATTGCAGCTATAGTACACTATTTTTCACGAATATATATTTGTTGATTTCTTCCTTCAGTTGTTTTCCTCAGCGAGTTGATACCATAACCACACAACCAAACAAAAAGTAAATAATCCAGAAAGCTACGTCTCGCTACTCGTCTCACGTATTCGCGACTACGAAGCTGAATTTGACAGCTTGTATGCGTGAAGCGAATGTCAACAAAGAATTGCAAAAAGAATGTGATTTTTAAACGCACCGTTTTTAACGTTATTTGCAGAAATTTTCGTAATGGTGAGTATGTATCGAAAGAACTATCCTCTAGGATGCTTATTTAGTTAAATCACATAAATTTACTGCAGGGGAAAACGTTTTCTTACCGCATCCAAAGGACACTGTCTTTACTTGTGAAAAAGTAAACAAACTTTCAGGATACTAAATTTTAATAAAAATTAATAATTGTGTGCAAAATTTATCTTCCAAACGGTTGGAAAATGAGTTTTCCTTATGCAGTGAAAAAAACTTTGCCGTAGCTTAAGCTGAATTTACTTATAAGTGTTTTTATGTGACCTTGTTTCATGCATTATCAGGAGCCATCAGTCGGAGAAAATGAAACCTGCTACGTGGCTGTGGAGTTTGCGGATGTGTTCGATTACGCTGCGGGTGGAAGCCGTTTAGTCGTCGAAGGCGAAAGAGTATTCAAAGCTGAACATCTTTTAATAGTTGGTGTTGAAGAAGTTCACGATGAAGGCTTCAGTATTTTCTCGTCCTGCCTCCAGTCATCATCTCCAAGCCCGGAACCCCATACAATAAAAATTCGTACGAAAATCTCCTTCTCCAAATGGTTGTTTTGTATCATTTGCTTAAGTATGTTTTGTTTTATTTCTTTATTATTGCACATTTTGCACCAAGTTGGACTGTTTCACACTTTTTCAAAAGTGCGAAAATGTGAATAAAAGTGCGACCTTGCATCAAATCGATTTGCTGTCTTCAGCGCACTTATTCGTGACCAACATGATTCGATGTTAGAGCGCACTTTTATTCATATTTTCGCACAGGCCGAAACAGTCCAACTTGGTGCAAAATGCACAATAACGTGTTTTGAATCATAAGTAATTAATTCGCCTCTGTGCTTAAGGAATTACTTTGAACTATTCAAGGGGCTACTAATAAACGACTTGTTTAATAAAGGTATTTTCAGGGAAGAAACACTTTAGTAAAGGCCTATTTATTTAAAAAAATATATTCTTAACATGTCTATTGTGCAGGAATCCGGTATTTCCTCTTCTAGCTTCACTGTAGATTTAGGCTTTTGACGATACTGCTTCACGAGAGTCACTGCTTTGACAATAGATTCGAGCATTTCTCTTGATTTAAGTCCAGTCCATGATACAAGATCGTCATCGCTTCCAAAGGAGATCGCTGAGATACGCTTGACTTTAAGTTTATCCAAATCCGTAGTGTCTACCTGAACTGCTTTCTCTACTGTAGAAACACAGACTTCGGGATGATCTGCACATTCAGCATCTATGGCAAGATCTGAAAGGTTTGGTGTATCATGTCTCTGGTCCATCGCTGCCCCAACTTTGGCACGGTTTGCAGCACGTTCAGCACGGCCCTCAATAAGTCTTTTCCTGGCTTCGCTGATGGGAGGTTGTGGCAAATTCAAGTCGGGAACTGCTGATGGCCTAAGAATTAAGCGATCAGTGGCACGGCTTGTTGCTATAAAAAGTAAAATAATAATAAAAAAAATTATAATATTATTGCTTCAAGGCGTGTATTACACTTCATACTTGGAGAGTAGAAGTTCGACACGGTGAAATGGAGGCTACTAATACGGGAGGTTTTTGTAGGTTCTATCTTTAGCCGAAGTCGTTGGATCCAGTCTAGATACCGCGATTTGTCCGTTTTCGGAGGGAAGGCATGAAAAGAAATTCCGGGGCGATATCTCTGCTTACATCCGAGGACGACACAAACAATACGGCTTTTGAATTTTGCAGATTGTTCGGAGTCAGCTTCAAGCAAATTTCGTCCGACTTGCATGTGCTCCGGGCAATTTGCGCAGCTTTTGACGTATTTCACACGTTCTAAGGAAAATATTTTGAAAAATATTAGAGCACTGATTGAATAGAAGCCAGATCTTTGTATTTTAGGTATTTTATGAACACTAAGCGGATATTTTTATATTAAATTTCATTAATTCGGTTTACCTCTCTCGCAGGTAGATTGACAGAGGGTGTACTTCAACGGCTTTTTTTCACTACTAAATGACAATAAATTTTTGGTTCGGAGCATCGAAACAGCTAAGAAAAACTATTTCTCAACAATTTCCACTAATTGTAAGATAAACACGGTACAAGTTTTCGAGAAATCAATATATTAATTACAGAGAAAATATGCAACGGTTTGTTTACATATTTTTCACTCACACGCGAAACTTTCATAGGTGGCGACACCGTACCTTCGATGACGCGAATTGTCATGAAAGTGTCAAGAACGAAACACCTATAGTTTAGCATCTTGGCACGGCAGTGGAACTTCATACAAATCACTCGTCGAAAAGTGTCTCCTTTTTCACCGCTTGTTTACATCGACGAATATATTTTTTTTCACTATGTTTCGTTGGAGAGTGTATGCATATTGACAGATTTCTACTACGAGGTGTTTAATGAAGGATGAAAGGTGGGAATGTTTATGTTTGTATATGATTTATCGTACGATTTAATTGAATGCATAAAAGATGTCAACAAAACTGGAGTTAAGCTCCTTTTTGAATTTGAACAAATATTTATAAGAGATTCCCAGCAATTCTTTATGTTTATTGCGTGATTTGGTTACTGTATAAGTTGTTTGAAACGAAGGTTTAGTGTAATGATTTTATTTTGAGGATTATATTCACAAACATACAAGTATAATTAATATAAATTGCATGTATATGATGCGCCTGCCAGCCCATACATGCAAACGTGGAAGCTATATACATATTTTTTTACGAACGGATTTAAACGATTTGCATACCAATCAAATTGGAAATTTTCTAAGATTTTTTTTGTTTGATATGCTATACATTACAATCCCATAATCTGTATATGGTTTAAATTGATGAAAATTTGAAGCATTCCCTTTTTCCATACATTTGTTCTGTCCATTTGTGTACTTTCCCGAACAGAGCTGTCAATAACGGGTATCTTATGCAGCCACTAGAACAGAAACAACGAAGGGGGATAGCGGGAAGAGAAAATTTGCGAAGTAAACTTCACCCTAGCATAGCAAGTAAGCTGTCGCTAGCGTATAAGTATTGCATCTCCTCTGAGGAAAATTCTCAGAATCTTTCTGTGCCCGAAACAACAAAGGTCGCTTATTCTGCTCGTTTAGTGTTTAAAGTTTCCCCTCGAGCTGTGAACGCTAGCGAATATTTCACTTGAAGTGCATCTGGCATTGCAATTAACACAACCATCCGAGTCATGGCAAAGAAGGCGAAAAAAGAGAAGAGTGCAAATGATTATAGGTCGCTTCTAAACATGTTTGGTGTTTGGTTTTTTGTGTGTTGCTTGTTTTCGTTGCGCGAAACATAGAAACTTAGAAAAAACTTTGTGGACGGTTTTGAACGAGAATCGAGAAACGGTCATTCTCGCGATATTTCATTTTTAGCACTGTAACTGTGTGCATCTGTTGGACGCGTGTTTGATGCTTTTGACGTAGGACTACGTCTTTCATTTCTATACCGGGGTGTAAAATCAAAGTTTCGAAAACGAGAGCGTTACGCCGGACACCGAGATTTTGAGCGTTAATAGCTCTTAAACAACTGAACGAAATGGTATGATAAACACTTCATTCGAAAGATAAAATGTCTACGCGTTATATACTTGTTACTTTTTCATCTAAAAACTTGTTTCAATAGCCTTAAAATTGGTTTCAAAACAGGCTATTGAAATCACCAATCGGTATATAAGCGAGCGCCGCTCGTAAACCCACTCAGTTATAATTGAACAGCGATTGGAGCATGTTGTCGCTGTTGTTGTGAAGCTCTTCGTTTATCATGAAAGCGCTGATGAACGGTGTCACCAAGAGCCTGTTTGTGCACCTTAGGCCAGAAGGGAATCCACCAGAAGGAGAGTGATGCCACGGTTCCGCTTGAAACATCGGAGCAGCCGCCACACATACATACACGCGCGGAACCCTCGTTCCGCGTTCCGCGTACCAGTTCCCCTGGGAATTGAAAAATACATTCATGCGAAAGAGTTTATTTTAATGTTTTCTATTCATACAACACTGCAACCAAATACATTTGGTTTTGTGATTTTTCAATCAATCGCAATTGACAGGAAAGTTTCTGAATATTATTTTTCCCCATCAGTAGATAATTTTCGTATCCAATATTGGATGCATAACATGAAAAACGGAAAATGTTACACATCGCGAAAATCATGTCATTTTCGAGCGATTATTTGCATCCTACTCATATATTGCTGCGACCAAATACATTTCGTTTTGGATTTTTCAATCAATTGCGATCAACGTAAGACCACGTCTTTCGGCAATTTATTAGAGGTGCAATGAATCTTTAGGAATTCCCGCTCTACGCGCACTGGCAAACGATGTTTACTCAACAGTTTCTCAAACGAGAAATGGGTGTTGTGAGAAAGGATTAGCGAACGCAAAAACGACAAACGGGAGAAAGAGATGTTTGAAGGTTGAAGGAAATTAGCAGAAAACATCTTCATTTTATCTTCCGAATAATGTGATTATCATAGTACTTCCTTTTGCCGGAAACAGATTAATAACGCTCAAAGGAGGAATCGAATCCTCCGAGGAAATACCCAGCGCAAATTAGAATCGACTATAGATTGCGCCATTAGTACACAAATAACTTTATAATGCAGTTTCATCAAAGTGATTTCTTCGATATGGGGAAATATTCACTGCATCATGTCATGTATTTCATATTCTTCACTATCAAAATCCATATCCATGGCACCTATCGGTATCGAATTGTCATCGACAACACGATTTTCGCTAAATGCTCCCTTCAGTTCGGCCCGCAAAAAACTTTCCTGAACTCTAATACATCAAATTAGGAGCCCTGAAAAGGGCTGCTGATTATATGCTAAGCTAATAGCACGCTCTCCTCGGATACGATGGGCCAAGGACATCCTTGGGCATAATGTGACGCGCTTTGCGTGGATAGCACACAAATTGGTATCTTCGAATAGGCCTCCTGCAGTACCATAACCGCGAAGTTTGACGAGCAAGTCGGTTTTGAAGTTCCGGGCAATTCCACAAACCAAACGCTGCAAAGGTAGCTTGCGGATCAGCAGTTTGTTCGACCTCTGAAAGCGACGAATTTCACTTAAAGTTCCCGGTCGATAGCGATGTGGCTTCTTCACGCTTTCTGCGGCTGGTGCGCTTATCCGAGCTGCTTTCATGGTGCCTTACCACCGAAAGACTAACGAGCTGTCTTCTTGGTCCCAAACAAACAAGTCCTCACGGTGCGAGAGTAGAGTAAGAAATGAACGAAAGCAAAGGAAGCGTGATATTATATACCATAACAGACTTGAATGTAAACCCCACCCTCTTTATTATATTCTTAGCTTAGCCTGAGAGAGAAAAGAATAACATCGAAGTAATTATACAGTAATGTATTTGAATCCGGACACTTTGTGTTACATTCAATATCATACCGCAGACACAACATTTCGTGCATGCTGAATTAATACGATTGATTAGTAAGTATCAAGTAACTATCAGTAACTATATTAGTAACTATTAATCGCATAAATTGAACATGAAAAAAAATGTTATGGCTGTGGTATGATTTTGAATGAAATGCAGTGTCCGGATTCAAAAGCATTACTTCTTTTACAGTACAGTTAACTCAACTGAAAATTTTTCAGTTCGGCCTGCAAAAACGAAATTAATTGGAAGAGTACAGCATAATGCATAGACGTGAGTATGAGCTTCCCCATCTCACATTCCAATAGGATTAATGGGCTTCCAAGTGGGCGCGCTACATACGGATACGTATGATTTCAATAACCTGTTTCCGAAGCTATCATTAAGCTATTGAAACAATTTTTCGAGTCAATAAATAGCAATGATATAACTCTTGGACATTTTATCTTTTGTATGAAATGATTATCATACTGTTCCGTTGATCCGAAGCAGAATGAATCACGCTTAAAGAAGGAATGGAATGGAAAAATCTAATCGTTGCTGAAAAATAATCTGCCAGTTCCCGTAGGAATTGAAAAATACATTCATGCGAAAGAGTTTACTTTAATGTTTTCTATTCATGTAACACTGTGACCAAATATTGTTTAATCAAGTGCTATTAACAGGTGGTTATCGAGTTATCATTAACCACCGGTGGGCTTCAAGTATCGAGGAAAATCTGGAAAAATCTAATCGTTGCTGAAAAATAATCTGCCAGTTCCCCTGGGAATTAAAAAACTACATTCATGTGAAAGAGTTTATTTTAATGTTTTCTAACCATATAACACAGCGACCAAATACATTTGATTTTGTAATTTTTCAACCAAGTGTAATTAGCAGGAAAGCTTCTGAAGGTTATTCTTCCCCATCAGTAGGATATTTTCGTATCCAATATTGTATGCGTATGCAACGGAAAATGTTTCGTTTCGCGAAAATTATATAATTTTCAATCGATTATTGCTCAGTCTCCGAAAGTTTCAAACTCAGAGAGTTCATTCCCCTCTAGTTTGCCTTCCAAATTGCTATCGTAAACCATACCTTCTCTCGATTCAATCGCGCACAAAAAGCATTTATTCTGGTGGTGAAACGATATTCTGGTGGTGAAACGATATTCTGGTGGTGAAACGATATTCTGGTGGTGAAACGCATTCGATTAGAGGCGAATGAACTGAAAAGTTTAAAGCCTCTTTAATCCAACATCATCATCATGAAACGCATTCATTTTCCGTGAGGACATCGACAAGACAACATCGTTACTGAACGAGCTGAACTAGCTGGACGAGCTGAACGAGCTGAACGGCGAAGGATCGAGGGATCGAAGGATTCATTACCTGGCCTGACCTGACCTGAAACGCAATCAGTTTGTTTTAACTGTGAGGGAGCGCAGAAAAGCCGATCGATCAGAAGGAGAAGAGAAGGTGACCAGGAGAGTATCAGCATCGAAAAACGGTTCCCCGGGAAGACATCGAAGCAGCCGCCACACACACACATGTACGCGCGCAACTCTTTTCGTTTGCTGGTTATCGAGAAGAAACCTGGAAAGAAATGATCGTTGCTGAAAAATAATCTGCCAGTTCCCCTTGGAATTGAGAATTACATTCAAGCGAAAGAGTTTATTTTAATGTTTTCTATTCATATGATGCTGCGACCAAATACAATTGGTTTTGTGAGTTTTCAATCAAGTGAAGTTAGCAGGAAATCTTCTGAAGATTATCCTTGTGAAGAACCTTGTGCCTCCAACGAAACGCTCTCGTTTTCGAAGTCCCCCAAATATTCATTTACACATTCATTCAGAATGGATTTAGATTCAACTTCAAACAAATGATCTCTAAATCAACGATAGTCCTACGTCACCCTTGCGGTTATACCATAGATATAACCCACTTCCTGTTTTTGAATGACGATGCACTTCTTTTTCTTTCGAATTATAGACACTTGAAACTAAGACAGTTCATTCGTCTTTGATGGCGATGCACGGAAGATGCCTCTCGTTAATATTCAGTGCAATGCGTGCATTGATATAAAGAAACAAATTGCGACATATGACCAATTAGTGTATTGTTCTCGCAAAGGCAAAAAATGATCGTTGCTTCTCGAAATGATTCTACAAAACTACGCAAGCCATTAAACCTTTTCAGGGTCCCGGAACTTTTTACTAAAGAGTTATTTATTAAATTTCGACGTATTTGCAAATAATATTCGAAATGATAAACCATCAAATTTCAAAAGAAAAAAGATTGCGTAGTCCTACGTTCTAAGCGGTCGTGTCTCGGATACAACCCCTCGAATTTTTTACGATTTAATGCTTGCTGGGCAGGCCCGAAGGCAGTTTTAAATTGTTAAAATATGAATGAAATTTTTTACTTCATGTTATTGATTACTTGAAACATGTAGTACTGAATATTAATTAACCATTTCTATATAAATTTTGCGATATTTCCACTAAAGTACAATAAACAATCAGAAATGACGTATCCGATTGTAACTCTTTCGTATCATATGTAAGAGCTTCAATTGCCCTAAAATCATATTTCAGATAGCTAAAAGTCAATTGATTAATTCCTATTTGTACAAACATAAATGTTTATAAAAGTTCTATATACATACAAAAATGGTGATTCCCCGGGCCGAACATTTTACTTTAATATTTTCCGCCATTTTTTATAGCAGTGATGAACGTATATTCGTATGACAACAGACTTATTATGTTATTAGGTATTGCATAATAATTGTACAGTAAGTAACCTCTAATTCGACATTAAGTTAATTGGACGGACCTGTAATGGGACACAAATAATTGGACATTTTCATCTCTAATTGGATATTTTGTAAACATCGAGTTTGGTACCCAAAGTATGGCCCCAGATTGAAAGTAGCCACCAGATGTAGACATTGTACCACTATCAACGTGAATGTCCAATTACAGACCAATCAACTCTAATGCGACACTGAGTAGTGACTCGGTATGTCGAGGATTAGAGGTAACTTACTGTATATGCTATTTGGGTGCATCATATACCACCCAAAATATCAGATATTCGATGCTCTATATACGATTTAATGTTTGGTGGGTTGGCATACTTGGCAGCTTGGTTTGTCAAGTTCATAATCTCATGTTTACAGTTTTGAGTTAAGTGCAATTGAATGACAAAGTTGAACTAATTTATTTTTGTCGCTATGTTTATCAGAACGCAAAAGATCGGCAAACAGATAATCTTCCGTTCTTAAAAGTTAAAAATTTAAAAAAAGCAACGTGAAAGTTAAACACTTTTCTTGAAACCGGAAATATTCGGACTTAAAAATAATTTTTAACGTAATATTCCAAACATACATGTATTTACAAAAATCTATAATTATTATTATAATTATTATTATTATTATCATCAAGAACGTTTTCCGCCATTAGTTTTTTGGTTGTCTGTAGTAAATCGTATATACGCATGACAATAGTCGCACTAGATGCATGTATAAGTCGTATATTCATCCATCCAATCATCGTGAATACTGTTGCAAGTGGAAAATAAATGTGTGTTCATTGCTTATGATGCGAACATAAACAACAATATAATACAGTAATTTAAATTTTATACGACATGCCGAGGCACCACTCAGTGTCGCTTTGGAGGCGATTTTGGCTTGTAATTGAACATTGACGATGTGAGTTGTATAGTGTCTACGTCTGGTGGCAACTTTAATATGACGCCATAATTCGGGCCCCGAACTCGATGTTTACAAAAATGTCCAATTAAACGTGTCACATTACAGGTCTGTCCAATAATCCAAACGTCGCATTAAATGTAACTTACTGTATATAAACAATATTTATTCCCAGCTGTTTTGAGGCATCTCGCATTCAGTTGTCAGTGCAAGTTGGTGCAATTTTTAGAGTGTAAAAAAAGTTCACTGTTTACATAAAAGCAATCTCGAATCGGCCCCACTTTTTTGCTTGAAGTTACTATCCCAATAGATACAATACGGTAGCGCGACTTATGAGAAAGGCCTTTCAGCCATCTTGGATTTTGTATGTAAACAATCTGCAATATTTTGCAATATCTTTTTTTCGCTCTTTGTGTGTGGAATTGTTTTGGTGGGAATAAGGGCATTGAAAAGTTGAAAGGTAAGTCTTTTACGGTTAAAGTTAGGTTTGTGATATACTCTATCTTATATGTTTCAGCTCAAGAGAATAAATCGACTTTCGGTGTCGGTCGGTGATGGAGGTATTTTTCCCGCGTTTTGCAGCTAGAGACGTCGGTTAATTATTCGATTGTAAGGTTCTGGAATTTCAAGTTTTCCTATATCTAATATTCTTTGTTTCTCTGTTCTTGGTTAACAAAAACTTAATGCCTGTTTTTGATGGGGCATAAAAAAATGATATAAAAGGATTTCTAGGAACTTCCTGCGACTTGTTCTTGACTTGTTCAGCTCATATATTATAGAAAAAAAACCCGAAGTTGTAACGGTAAAAATAACCATAAGCCACCGATTAATTTATAATCTACAGTTTACAATTCTTCCGCAAGTGCAATTATTTCACAAGTGTGTATATGCGTGACCATTATATTTAGTGAACAACTAAACGAATGTCAAACATTTGTACTTTACTTTTGCACGTATGAATCTAACGACGAATAATGTGCGATTCACATAGCACGTTACGGAGAAGAACGTCTACGTTCCGTCAACGTCTCCACCAATTCACACATGCAGTCAATGCTTCCACCAGCACCGTCACGTCAAATGCCAAACGAATGATTTATTTAATTTTATCCATGGTGTCGCCACCTACAACAATTTTAAATTGCAATGCCTTCTTTCAAATCTGCATACCTAGAATCAGTTCTAAATTTTGAAAAATTCAATGAGAATCATTAAATTCAATTATTTCAATGCTTAAACCCCGTAGTCCGACCCTTATGCAATAATAATAACAAATAGAATAATTCTTTCAACTAGTCGTGAATGATTTTCACTCCGAAATTTGGAGCCAAGAGATATGTTGGCATAAAAAATACAGTAAGTTACTTATAAAGCGATAGGCTGGGGTACCACTCAGTGTCGCATTGGAGTCGGTTTTGACCAGTAATTGGACATTTGCGACTGGTGGCGACTTTCAATGTGGGGCCATAATTTGGGCCCCGAACTCAATATTTACAAAAATGTCCAACTAGAGGTAAAAATGTCTAATTAAACGTGTTGCATCACAGATCTGTTCAATTAGCTTAATGTCGAAGTAGATGTAAATTACTGTATAACCAAATCAAAACAAAAGCCGAGACACAAGGCCCAGACAAAAACCAAACGAGCCGTCCGTCTCCGTCAATTATTCTTTTCTACAAACCCTGCCGGTCGTTTTCGTTGAACGTATGCTGACGGGTCGTTACGTTGCTGGTGTATGTGAATGTTTTCATGAGAATTTCATGGTAGAATCATTGACGTATCGTGACGTGACGGGACGTGAACGTGACGTGTATGTTGTATGTAAATTGCACTTAATATATGAATCCGTTCAATCCGGTGACAAAAGGACTAAAATCAAATAAGAATAGTCCAAAAATGATATTATGCATTATATTTGATAAATATTCCACGCCACTGACACTAATTTATACATTTCATTGAACAATATCCTAAAATAGGAAAAAAAAGTCACTTGTCCAAAAAAGTTGCTCCTTTATGCGCGTCGGTGTCTCAGACCGAAGGTGGTGAAAAAGTGATATACGTCCCCTTCGTACCAACTTATACGATACGCTAAACGATGACGAACAACGAATGACGAAGCTAGAGAGAATCGCAATGTCGTAGTGTTGATGTTTTCTGAGAAATGAACGAATTATTGATTTCTTGGTCTCTCAGACCTATGCGCGAGTAAAGGAGTGTTACTCTTAAAGAAGGTAGTCTCAGCTCCCGTTCTAAAATAGAAGTATCCAAATTTAGAGTGCCAAGGAAAATATACTATACTAGTGGTCAATGATTCTATAAATAGTAGCTAGTAGCTATAGAGACCAAGCAGAAATATTCAAACAAATCAGCTATTCCAACAACAATCGAAGAATAGGTAGTTTTGAACAGAAAAAAATGATGTTGGTGTAATAAAAATATTGTGCATAATTCTCATGGTGTGCCCTTTTTTCAATCGTCCTCAGAAAATCATGAAATGGTAAATTTATCAACATACTGAAATACCATTTCATTCAAAAACCATTATTCTGCACCATGTTTATTACAAAATTATATTTAATGTAATTTCTAGAATTATGCCATCATATTTTTTTTATCATGAATGTCTGTTCTTTTCGATTACAAGAAATAAATATTTGCTCGATTAATCGAATACTCAAAGACAATTATTCGAATGAATCGAATATTTAAAAATGACCCTACGATTAATCGACAATTGAATAAACGAAAAATTTAGACATCTCTATTTGCAGCCAAATCCCTTTCCACAGTCCTCTGTATATTTTTACCGTTTCCCCTCGCGCACTTATTGATGACACGGTCACATCTTTATTCCACACACCTTGCCCCTGATCTTGGCCACGACTCAAATTTGACAGATAAATGACGCGTTACTAATAAAATAATGATGCGTTACTAAGGGTGCTCATACACTGTTTGACTGAAGTCAAATATTTAACTCTTTTTGACAAATAAAATTTGATCAACATGTACTGATCAAATATATTCCACACAAAACACGACAAGTAATTGGGTGCGTTGGATTAGTACGTTTCGTCCCGTATTCCGAAAAAAAAGTCCCAAAGTGTCGACAAAGTGTGTTTTTGACGATTTTTTTTGAGATGACAGTAGATCTCGACGTTTCATGCAATCTTAAGATATTTGGTATAAAAAAAATCGAAAACCCCGATTTCCTTTACTCCCCCCTAGAGTGATTTTTCGATTTTCAAAAAACTCAAATTTTGACCGTTTTGCGCCACTCCCACTTAAGTCCGATTGAGCTGATATTTTATAGGGTGTTTTTTCGAGGTGGTGAACATTTTTTGTGGGGTAATTTTTGAAATTCGAGATGACCATTTTCATTGGCACACTAATGTGCGATTCACATAGAACGTTACGGAGAAGAACATCTACGTTCCGTCAACGTCTCCGCCAATTCACACATGCAGCCAATGCTTCCAACAGCACCGTCACGTCAAATGTCAAACGAATGATTTATTTAATGTTATTCATAGTGGTGCCACCTACAACAAATTCAAATTGTAATGCCCTCTTTCGAATCAGCATGCCTAGAATCAGTTCTAAAGGTTCTAAATGAAAAAAAAATCAATGAAAATCATTGAATTCAATTATTTAAATGCTTCAACCCCGTAGTCCGACAAATAATTTAACAAAAATAATATATAGACTATTTCTCTCAGCTAGTCGCGAATGATTTTCACTCCGAAATTTTGAACTAAGAGATATATTAGCATAAAAAGTACAGTAAGTTACTTGTTCGGATTACGGAAAGAAATTCTTTGGATCAAATTCGCTGTTAGTAGATCAAAGCTACAAATATATATTTATTAATTAAATTCATATTTTTAATAGATTTACCCTTTTACATTTAGTTTCTCTTCCTCCTGCAATAGATTTTCTGCCTCGCAAGATTGCCTTTTATCTGCGAATCTTAACCCACGTGTTGTTCGTTTTAATCCGTTTTGTGTCCTGTCTTTATCATTTTAATTAGGTACAATATTCCAATTATGTATGAGATTACTCACGGCTGTAGTTCGACAAATTCACTAGTTATATCTATTATTTTAACTAGTATAATCAATTTAGGAATAACTTTATTTTAACTTGTGATTTTTAAACACGTACTTTCCACCATGAACCTTTCATGTTTTTTGCCTATTTGACAATTGACTAGTCCGAGAGTCAGTTGTAGCTCGTTTTTCGACATGTTTACTATTTGACGTTTTAGTGGTTCTGTTTTCCGACGAGGCTGCTCGTGTTCCCTGCGGTGTTGTTTCTAACATTACTTCTAATGCGACATGCCAAGGCACCACTCAGTGTCGCATTGAAGGCAATTTTAACCAGTAATTGAACATTCGTGACTGATGGAGACTTTCAATGTCTGTCCATAATTTGGGCCCCAAACTCAATGTTTACGAAA
The DNA here is from genome assembly GCF_029784135.1 of Toxorhynchites rutilus septentrionalis. Lineage (NCBI taxonomy): Eukaryota > Metazoa > Arthropoda > Insecta > Diptera > Culicidae > Toxorhynchites > Toxorhynchites rutilus. The sequence goes on along the minus strand of NC_073746.1, from coordinate 201,276,275 downwards.
ATGTCCAATTAGAGGTAAAAATGTCCAATTAAAAGTGTATCATCACAGGTCTGTCCAATTAGGTAAATGTCGAATTAGATGTAAATTACTGTACAACCAAAATCAAAACAAAAGCCGAGACACAAAGCCCAGACAAAAACTCAAGGAACCGTCCGTCTCCGTCAATTATTCCTTTCTACAAATCCTGTCGGTCGTTTCCATTGAACGTATGCTGACGGGTCGTTACGTTGCCGGTGTATGTGAATGTTTTCATAATAATGAAAACATGGTAGAATAACTTACGTAACGTGACGTGGATGTTGTATGTGAATCGCACTTAATAAAGCCCAATGCTATACGTAACGCAACTAACGAACCACCTGACAATTTGACACCTTGGACCTAACTGTCCGCTAGCTTGAAAAGAAATTGTTTTGCAAGAAAGCCATTAATAAATCTGAATTCAAAATCCACCATCTTTTTTTCTGCATGCAGAAGCGGACGTTGACGCGTAAAATTTGCAAATCTTTTTTAAATGTTTATCGAACGTTTTTCGAATCTTTTTTGAGGTGTAAATTTAATGTTGAAAGTTCAAAAAGTTCATATTAAGGGAGTTGAGGCTATTGAGAAAGTCCTGGTACTACAAAATGTCGGATACGGAAAACCATCTTTCGGATGAAAGTGGCGACCAGCTGCTTGCGGATAGCGGATGTGGTAAGTTTCATTTATTTTTCATGTATTGAGCCCGATGAAATATAATTTAACGTAGTATCGAACGAGATGGAAACAAATAGCGAAAGTACAGCAGTCAACAACACTCTAATTAGTAATGAAGAGCGGCAGGGGTCTCATGCATGTAACTCTGCGCCGGAATTTTATCGCGGTGAGTATCCGGTTACGCAAATCAATGGATGTCGTCAGTATGGACCACCGAGGAACTGGATCGGCCTACCTCCAAGATTTGGCTGTGAGATTTTTGTGAAGCGTATCCCTCCCGAATTCACCGAGAGGGAACTTGTACCCGTGTTTGAGCGTTTTGGCAGGTATGTAGGTTCACGAGATACAATATTTGTAATTGTTTATTAATGCTTGTGTAATTTGGATGCAGGCTGTATGAGATGCGTCTTATGATGGACTATGATAACCGAAATCGAGGTTATTGCTTTGTGCGTTACGCAAGCGAATACAACGCGAAAGTGGCGATTCAGGTGCTGAATCATCATTACGTCAAGGATAACCGGACATTTGATGTTCAGGAATCTTTCGAAAAAAGCAGACTATTTGTGGGCAATCTTCCGAAGAACGTTGATCGAACTACTATCGAAATCTCGTTCCGGGCGCTATTTCCTGAAATGACTAGATTCGTCATGCACAATCGTATTTCGGATGGAAACATGCATCGCGGATTTGCTTTTATGGATTTTTCAGACCACGCGGCAGCCCTGCGTGCGAAAAAACAAGCAACACCCGGATGCTTGCGGATCTGGGAACAAGATATAAAAATTGTTTGGGCCAATCCGCAGCGTTCTTTGGATCATTCTAGCATCAACGTCACAAAAACGCTGTTCATTCGAAACATCGACACTAACATATCCAAGGAGATCTTGCAAAATCTTTTTTCCGATCTTATTAAAAGCCAAAAATTTAACATTTCTCGGGTACGCGAGTTTGCATTCGTGGAGTTTCCCAGACGAGATCAGGCCGAATATGTAATGCAAACACTTCAAGGTCGCAAGCTGAACAATTTTCAACTGGATGTTGAGTGGGCGATGCCACATCTCAGGTAAGGAAATATTCAACTTTTTGGCATCTATTGCCTCTAGTATTAACAGTGGCGTTTCGTGAGTAAATTGACTAGTTGTGCACCTACACAGTGACCCAAAATTTTTACTCAAAGTTGCAAAATGGGGGTTAATTAGTGCTCGAATATTGTTTTCTTTATGCAAGGATTTTAATGGGTTGGCTGAACTATCACGCGTTCACTGATAAAACTGATAAAACACGATCGCGTTCCAAGCATTTCTGAGTCTAATTCTAATTTTGGACATTTTTTAAATATAATACAGGGTCTTTCAGGTTGAACGCTTACACAACAAATTTTAATAACCTCTGCAAAGAACTTATTTTTATTTCTAAAAAACGAATATAAAGCTTATTTTAGGATATTTTCTATGTGATAACGATAACGCGTTTTAAACGGTGAACAAAATTCTTCATGCACAACTCTCACATTACGACTTCGATGCTGTTGAAAATCCGAGTTATTTCATTTTGAAGTTCCTCCAAATTTTGTAACTTACTAACATAGCAACGGTACGTCACGTACCCCCAGGGGAAGTAATCGACGAAGAGAAATGTTAAAATTCTTGCCATAAGAGAACAAAGTTTCATTAAGCCTTCGAGTAATAAGATTTCCCTAAAAAATACACGTTCTTGTAAATTGTACATCTTGGCACTAAAAACCATTCGATCAGACTGAACGGATAGCCGAATATTATCGTCCCGAAGTGGGAAATGCAGTTTTACCATCGAAGGAGCAAAAAAAAAAAAATTTGAAGAAGCTATTCGATTGTGTGCGTGAGCGTTTAATCTGACAGTATTATTTTCGGGAACAAATTATTTTTTCAATTAAATTTCTTCTAGCGATACAGTAATGAAACTATTCGTGACATTCAACACTTTTGGCTGGTTCGTCACTTTACTTCCATTTTTGGAAGAATGTCGGGATTGAGAATTGAACTCGTGACCTTCAGCGTGAGAGGTATGGATGTTACCACTACGCCAGATCGCCTCCTGTTCTGTGCGATGGGCAAATCCGTCAATTAAGTTTCACAAAAAAATATTCTAAAGAAGCATTTTATTTTCGGTAGCCATCAGTATCAGTAAGCTTTTCGAGTCGCTCCTCTCTCATCGTTGATCTTAAGTAGGTCTTCATTTAACGAAGAACAGAAAAACTTAGTTCGACTGATGCTGTGATTGATGGAAGCGTTAGCGAGTAAAATAATTTCCGAAAAAATATCGTCAAAATTGCTACCGATCAGTGTTTATATAATCTCCGATATTTTCTACTCGACAAATTCTGACTTCGTATAGGACGCTCGTAGTTCATTTTCCAATTTCACTTTAGAAAATTAGAGAATCGACAACAAAGATCATCTATCAGCTTTTTGGGAAACTCCGTGCTGAAGAGTTCAAATTTCAAGTAAAATGCTTCACTTATTAGAATAAGAAAACCGCATTTTCAGCTCGTCGAGGATGCGGTCGACAATTGACATGTAAATTTTAGCATATTGTTCAATTTGATCTCCGCTTCTGCTGAAACCTGCCGCATCCTTGCATGTTTCCCAAATAGCATTGAATTTTAGATCGTCTTTCAACGCTTTTTTACTCGCACATGTGTTGCTGATACTCTTATCACATTCAACATAGTCCAGTTCTTATTGTTTTAGTGTATGGTACATAATGTCGGCAAATGAGAAATTTGGTGTCACCTAGACACATTTCTCTCAGACAAATAAAAATTTCTTTGTAATATTTTTCAACCATGTTGATCATCCTAAAGCTGTTGGCCCGCTTGACTTTGCACACGTTCGGGATCTTTTGCTGCATAAATTACTTCAACTCGCAATCGCGCTTTGGGCTTTGGATGATGAATAACGCCAACGAAGGGAGGGAAGTAAAATATTTCCTTGTTTTTGAATTTTTCGTGCAAGAGTGTAGCAAAACAATATTGAGAAAAACGACTTCTTCGCGATCGCCTGGATTCCTGCTGCAGAGAGCTGAGGGTGGTCATACACTGTTTTACCGAAGCCAAATATTTGACCTTCTTTGACAGATAAAATTCAACCAACGTATGCTGATCAAATATATTCGACACAAAACACGACAAGCAAATATTCAGTTATTGGATGCCTAAAATATTTTTTCAGTCTATTCATCAAAACTGTCGGTACGTGGTTAGGTTTAGGATTGGGCGATCTTTGGAAAAAGATCGATCTTGATGGGTCGATTTTTCAAACGGCGTAGGGATCGATTCACTGATCAAATCGGTACCAATGAATCGATCTTTGAAAAATCGAATGTCTTTTTTCCAATTTATTTAACTTTTTTGTGTATAACTGTTGTCTTTTCTTTAAACATGGAATGAACATTTAACATTTGAAGGGCTTAGAATGCAAGGGGTGTAAGTGACTTGATCGATTTCTCTTCATCAACTTTTTCTTTGGTTAATAACTCAACTGCAAAAACGTTCCAATTTGAGTTTGCTATAGAATCTGATAGATGAGGTTCTGACCTATGTTCCACATTGTCAAATACAGCATGAAATGTGTTTGCAGTTGAGTTATGACCAAAAGAGAGAGTCGATGTAGAGAAATCGATCGAATCACTTACTCCCCGTTCCTTCTATTCAAACATAAAGTTTCATTTTGATTCTCAGAATGAAGGTCACAAATAAATTGAAAGTCCAGAAAAAAGGTTTTTTCAAGGCATTCATGTTGAACCGCCATGGAATTATTTTATTAACCCTCTACAGCTCAAGCCCGCCTTTATACGGGCTTCGCTGATTCTCTTTTCAAATTATTCAGACATTATTTTCAATGTTCAGCCTCACTAGAACGTCTTTAGAATATTTTCATCTATCACACATACACATTGTTTTTATGATGGTAGCTCTCTGCTAGGAGTATTTTATGTTGAAAGTAGGGAATTCGAGATAAAAGTGGGGTAGGTTTTTTGACGTAGGACTACATCTAACCTTTCAAAAAAGGGACCCATTTCAATATTTCGGTGTGAAAAAGTGTTCAGTTTTTGAACGCTAATAACTCCTCAATTATGAATGAATGGATTTTGGTTCCAAATACACACATTGATAGGAAATATCCTCAGCAATTGTTTATATGCTATACATTACGGTTTTTCAGCTCATATAAAGTTCAAATTGATGAAAAATTGGAAGAAAGAATTCCATACTTTCCCATACATTTTGTCTGCGCTCCCGCAGCAAACAGCTATTCATTACAAGCAACCACGGGTACGGGCGAAACGTATGAACAAGGTAAAGGAGGGAGACAGAAAAGAGATTATTAATAAATATAGGCGGTCGCTACAACGTTAACTACTATATATACTATATAAAGTGAGCGATGGTGGGGCTTGGCCACATTCTATCATCGGACGCCAAGCAGGAAAGACGCTATATTGAAATTTATTTTCTTGCTGCATTTGCCGGGGATGTATGCGGTGCGATACCGCAAGAGTGAGAGACAGGAGTTTCAATGGGATGTGGAACAGGAGAGCCCATCGAAGTGTGTTAAAAGCGGTGGAAGCGTCGCGTGTGAATGAGTGGCTAATCGCGCTCGATTTGATAGAATCCTGGAGTTCTTAAACGGTTTTATTTAGCTGTGGCATATTTGTATGTTTGTATGTAACATGTTTGTCTATGGCGCTGTACCACATTAATTTGAATTTGACCCCTTTCCTGTTGACCGGTTGATCAGAAATTTGGAACACACCTTTATCTCTGCAGTCAGTATAAAACTGCGTATTTCATGATCTTGAAAATCCAAGAGGGACGAATGACCTTTGGGTTGAAGTCCCTTAAAAACAAGAACCGATCTTGAAAATCCAAGATGACAGCTACAAAATGGCGGATTACATATTTTCTCAAAGCTCCATCAATATGGGTATCAAATGAAAGGGATTGACTAGTAGAACACGGTTATTTATGAAAAATGCAAATCCAAAATGGTCACCAACGCAAAATGGCGGATTACATATTTTCTCTAAACCCCATCAATATAGGTATCAAATGAAGGACTTGACTAGTAGAACACAGTTATTCATAAGCCCAATTATATCGCGATACCAAACGGTAAATTCCTATTACGACATGCTTGCCATCAAGTATGTGTTCGTTGCCGGCTGAATAATAACCCCTGCAACATTTGCACCGCACGACAAATTTTGATTTTTTTGTATTTGAATCTAAACGTTTGAGTGTTTGCTGAGTGCTGAGGTTTTATTTTATCCTTTGATTTTTTTCTGTAATTTTGTACATGAAAAGTTGGGATCTGTGCTCTATGACATTCGAATAATGGACACCCCTTGGTGTAGTCCTACGTCTCTCCGGTTATGTCCCCGACATTACCCACTCGTCTTTTTTTAGATAAATAAAAAACATGGACGGTAGAGGGTTAAATAAATATATTGAAAATTATTATTAAAAATTCAACAACTGATATTAGTCCAGGACTCCGCTGACAATAATCCCGCTGAATCTAACAGTGTCATTCTGGCATTTAGTCAAAATCTTGGTAATCCCAGTTCTAGAAAAGAGCGCTTCAGCTGGACCTGATGTCACCATCCAACTTCGTCAAAATTTGCACTGTCAGCCTAGTGAATGTGATGGTGTAAATATAATTTGTAACCACTTGTTTTGTAATGGCCAAACTTACAAAACTGCTTCTCCTAAGTTTACGACCAGTAATTTGACAATGAAAGGGATCTAATGTTTATGAAATTTGTCAAGTGGTTTTTGGTGAGATTAAAATCAATGTTCACTGTAAAACAAATATCCATTTTTTACGATCAAAAAGAAAAGATCGATTTGCGCGATTTTTTGAGTAGGAAGAATCGAACCGAAAAATCCGAGGTCGGAGAGGAAAAAATTGATCTTTTAAATATCGTTCCAAGATCGCTCAATCCTATTCACTATCACTAATTTGACATCCTCGAGAACTATCCAAATGATAACATCGTGTTTATAAAATTTGTCAGGTGAGATTAAAATCGATGTACACTGAAAAAAAAAGCAGATCTAAGATTGAAAAAGTCGAAAGAAAAAGATCGATCTTCACGATTTTTTCAGGTACAGTGAATCGATCTAAAAAATCGGAAATCGAAATGGAAAAGGTCGATCTTCTGAAAATCGATTCAAGATCGTCCAATCCTAGTTAGGTTACCTTAAGTCAGTCAAAATGTTTCCATGTTCGATGTTTGACATTGTTTGTCACTGTTGATAATTGAGGAGTGGCAAACAAAATAGTGTTTGTACAAATTTCAAACCAAACTTTATCTGTCAAAAAGTGTCAAATATTTGACCTCCGGACAAACAGTGTACGACCACCTTAACGATATTGTTGCTAAAGCTGTACCGGACTTCTCACTACTAACACCTCTCAATGACAAAAATCTTTCGACGGGAATACTTGTATAAAATTTAAAAAAAAGTTCAATGTGTTTCAGAAAACACTGCCGTGGCATTTTTTTTTTTTTTCCAAAATATATTTTTTATTAAGGCACATGTGGCGTTAGCCTGACGGGGCCGGGAGTCCAATATTTTGACAATTTTTGTCTTACAACTATGTTAGTAATATGTAACCGATTACTCGCGGTTGGCTCGAGGTTAGTATTACAAGTGTTCTCATAATTGGTATGTTGCAGTCTTCGATGCTCTATACGTGTGCCCGACACGGGCTACTTCCTATTGGGATGCAGCTGACCATTAATCAGCAACGCTCCCTAGTCTGTACCCCATATCTAGCGTGGTGCGTCTTTCTCGACTCGAGGAATCCAGGATAGTATGGTCACTAGCCGGCGCAATCATCAGTTCGTGTAGAGTTGTCATGAGCGGTACAACCTTTGGCTCTTGTTGAATGATCAGTGGACTGCACAACCTTCGGCCCGTGCATCTGTAAAGAGTGTGTGTATGTATTGCCGCGACTATGTAAAAGTTTATCGATCGGATAGGAGGGATATGAAACGGGGACACAACGAAGGAAACATCATTAAACGTTGACATCGGCGTTTCTGAGGAACAGGTATAGATGAAGCAGAAGATCAGGATCCCGGCTACCTAAGATATCCCGGACGGGGATATCCGATTTTCTGCCTTTTGCTCTCAGTGCTCTAGAGAGCTGAGAGCGAGCAGCATGGAATCGGATACACGACCAGACAACATGCTCGATGTCGTGGTAGCCATCGCCACAATCACAAAGATTGTTTGCTGCGAGCCCAATGCGATAGAGATGCGCGTTTAGGTTGTAGTGATTGGACATAAGCCGAGATATCACGCGAATGAAATCACGACCTACATTCAATCCCTTGAACCATGCACTCGTCGAGACCTTAGGGATAATCGTGTGTAACCAACGACCGATCTCATCTTCACTCCACATGCGCTGCCAACTAACGAGTGTGTGCTGACGAGGAATCTGAAAAAATTCATTATATGCAATTTGCCTTTCAAAAAGTGTGCCTTCTGAAGCGCCCACCTTAGCTAGCGAGTCCGCTTTCTCATTCCCCGGAATCGAGCAATGTAGCCGTGGCATTTAGAGGCCAGATAACGATGCACCCGTGGCCGAGTGGTTAGCGTCTCACTTTGTCTTGCGGGTGTTCGGGTTCGATTCCCGTTCTGGCCGAGGGATTTTTCGTCAAAGAAATTTCCTTCGATTTGCACTGTGGTCACGCGTATTCAAGAGCTTGCCCCTCGGAATACATTCAAGGCGTGTTATTTGGCTTAAGAAATCTCAACTTAGTATTAGCAAATGACGCTAGTTAGTAAATACGTTGAGACGGCAAAAGTTCCACAGGGAACGTTAAAGCCATTCAAGAAGAAGAAAATGATGCATCTTTCTTAGCCAAACAATTACACATGTCCTTATAATTTCTTCTATATACAGACATTATGCATTCATCGTGACCTCGGAAGCTCAACTCATGTGAACCGAGAAGACAAACTAATTCAATGAGGATTTTCATGCCTTATCTGTTTTTGTTCACAATTGAATTATGTTTGTTTCTTGCAACTTAATTAGCATGATCTAACGCATCTCGTATCGATTAAAGTTCCATGTAACCGTTTCTAACACAGGTCGTGTTCATCTTGTTCAATTTTTGTCGTGGAATATCCATTTTCGCAATAAGCTATTTCTCTTCCACAGTCCTTTTCGCAAAGCTCATTGACAATATCCATGCGGAGGCGATCTGGCGTAGTGGTAACATTCATGCCTCTTACGCTAAAGATCACGAGTTCAATTCTCACTCCCGACAGTCTTCCAAAAATGGAAGGTAAAAGTGACGAAAAGTGTTGAAAATCACTATGATACAGAAATTGTGACGATATATCGCGAAAAACACTCAATCGGTAAACCGAAAAAGGCTAAAAGGCTTCACCAGTAGCTTTAAAAAATCGTGTTCGATACACATTTTGGAAAAACTTTTTTTGTGCAGTAGATAGGGACAGCATAAAAATAGTTTCCCCCAAGAAAATAACTCAAATCCACGCCGTTCACCGTTCAATTTCTTGTGTTTCCCTGCTTTGCGACGGGACAGTTTACCTTTTCAGTTGCGCGTGGCTGTGTTGTGTTTCTAACAGCAACAAGTCATGCGCAAGTTAAAGCATTTGATGGAAGGATGGGAATGATTAGAGAAGTGGATAATTTAGACACAAATATGCATTTTTCGCACTGAAATGCATATAAACTATCGAAAAAAAACTAAATAAACGTGAATTTCGTCAAATATGCTTCTTTTCATATACCGTACAAAAAAATCGCACAAAAAAACCGCACAAAAACAGGTTTTCCTGTACAGTTTGTGCATAGGAAAAGTGCACAGACTGATGTTGATGACGTAATAAATCATCCGCGCCAAGCAAGCTTTCAGAGAGCCTCTATATGAAAGCACCTTACGTAAAGAGCGCCGATTGCGGATCTGAATCTGGATCTGGTTGTATAAGTCCGGGTTGCGTGAGAATCGAGAGAGACTATCGATGAGGAGATCTGATTGAACCCACAACCGTTCTCTTCTCTTGTGCATATCTTCCATTGCACGAAATTGTTGCCAACACATTGGCCTTTTAGTTAACCAAAGCTTCAACACAATTTTATCAATCTGTGTGTAGATGTACATCATTCTCGTGCACAAATGAAAGTGCGCGAGCTGGGAGAGCGTTGAATAAGTGATAGAAATAGAAACCAATATTTTGCATCCTCGTTTCTTGATGTTCGTTCTTCTTTACTATCAAGAACGCTTATGTACACGGGGTAGCCAAGTTCCTTATGATTTTCATACTTTCCATACGTTTCTTTAATTGAACTATACTGCCGTTCTACGCATAGTTGTCCCATGTTCCAAAATCAGCAACTGAGAAAAACGCATTCAAAGTTTTCTAGTATATTTTTCTACCAGAAGCTTTAAACATTTCGGTTTAGCAATACACTGGCTTTTTTACAAGCAGAGAACTGTTGCAAGATGCAAGATTATGAAAAATAAACATACAGGTCGGACTCTATTATCCGGAGTATTAAAAAAATCATAAAATAACGAATTTTCTCTCGGTAAACTTAATATAATTATGCTTTGCACCTATTTAACGGTTTTATCTAGGTTGACCCGTTTGTATGTTTGTGACTTTGTAACTTTATACCGTACCACATTGATAGAAATTTAACCCCCTTCCTGTTGACCGATTGATCAGAAATTTGGAACACATCTTTATCTCTGGTGTCATTATAAAACTGCGTATTCCATACATAGTATGGAATTGAAAATTCTTGGATCTTGAAAATCCAAGATGGCGGTCGCTACAAAATGGCGGATTACATATTTTATTAGAACCGTTTCAATGTGGGTATCAAATGAAAGGGCTTGACTAGTAGAACACAGTTATTTGTGAAAAACGTAAATTCAAGATGGCGACCGCTACAAAATGGCAGATTATGTATATATTTCCTCAAAAGCCCATCAATATGCGTATCGAATGAAAGGACTTGACCAGCAGAACACAATTACTTATGGAAAATGTAAATAATAGATGGCTACCGCTACAAAATGGCGGATTACACATTTTCTCAGAACCCCATCAATATGTATATCAAATGAAAGGGATCGACTAGTAGAATACAGTAATTTATGAAAAATGCAAATCTAAAATGGCCGCCCTCACAAAATGGCGCCATATATATTTTTTTTCAAAACCTAATCAATATGGGTATCTAAAGAAAGTTCTCGACTAGTAGAATACAGCAGATCATGAAAAATCCAACTCCAAGATGGCCGCAGTCCCCAAACAATAAATTACTTTTTAAATGGTTTCATTCAGCTTGAACTGTTTGTATGTATGTTTAAATGGTTGTAGGGTTGTCCCACATTAATCACATTAATAGAAAATTGAGCCCGTTCCTGTTGACTGATTGATCTGAAATTTGGAAGACACCTTTAATTCTACTGTCATTATAAAACTACGTGTTCCATGATCTTGAAAAGTTCAATTTGGCCGTCGCTAAAAAATGGCTGAATGACTTGACTTGGAGAACACAAAACATAACAAACAACATAAATTCAAAAAGGTTGCCGCCACTAAATGGTCGACTATGTATTTTTTGCAACCACTCACAATCACTCAGTGTTACAATGGCTAAATTCTGCTGTCATGATTTTTGTCCCACATTCCTATGCGTTCAACGCACTGTGCGTTGTCTTGTGTGGGTGACTACTTTGTTTGGTACAGAGTTCAGTTATCCATTACTTATAGGAGCACCGTATTGGTTCGTGAAAAAGTTCACTAGACATTTAGGACATTTAGGCTTCGTTTAGGAAAACATAAGCTGATATTTGCTTGAGAAAAATATAAGATTAGCATGGTTTCTTGCTGTGGTGGCTGAGAGCAGACAAACGACCAGAACGGTAAAAAGGGTACGGTGGCTGAGAGCAGACAAACGACCACAAAGAGTTAAATCAATCAATCTTGGTTACAGACTTAAAAATTCAAGGTAGGACAATTATGCCTAGAATATCAACATGGGACAATTGAACTTGATATGGTTTTTTGAAAAACTGGGAACAAACAATGAGTTTTTTTGTGTTTTTCCGAAAGACTATGCATAAAAACATCGTTTTATGAAGAAGGGAGTGCTCTGCCATTCTATGCAGAATATAAATCTCGTTGTTATAAGGTATTCGCTAAAAAAGCGTACACGTGTTCTGTTAAATTTTTTTTATTTGTTTGAGAATTAGTTCGGACTTCCAAACCACAAATGAGTACATCAGCCTTGCTGAAAGCATGACATACAATACAATACAATACTTGAACCGATTTATTTGATATGGATCTCCAAAAATGGTGGGACAGTTATGAATAGAATATCAACATGAGACAATTGATCTTTATGTTTTTTTGTCTGACAGTAGGTATATTTTTAATAAAGCTCATATGGCGTTATGAGCTTGAAGTTGTTTTTTTTAAAGCAGGGAACAAACTATAACTTTTTTTTTGTGTTTTCTGGAAGACTAGGTATAAAAACATCGTTTTATGAAGAAAAGTGAATATAGTCAAAAAGTAACATGGAACAACTATGCATAGATCGGCAGTATAGTATGTGCTAATAAGCTAATAAGTACATTTTTTTCTTTTTGAAATATCAGGTTGTGCAGTGCACGAGGTGCGCATATGGACGAGACGCCACTGAGTATTAACAATAATATAGGGATGCAACAAATAAAACACTAACATTTTTCGTCACGCTTTTATGAAGCAAACTGACCCTCTAGTTAACCCTTAGACCAACCCACAGGAATTCGTTCCACAGCATGAAGAATTACGACTTTGACTCGCTGCTGCGCATCAAGTGCATCGCTAACAATTGGGATCCTCCTATAATCCTGTATGGTCGGATTTTTGCGCTGAGTCGTATACAGCATGCAGTCGTTATCATGCGCCACAACGGTCAGGCATATGCGTACTTTGTAGAGATTTCATTCGCTGGATTGTGGGATATTCAGAGCCGGATCTACGAAGCATTGATTACTATTATTCGCGAGGACGGAAAGCTGCCAGAAAATAATTTGTTCATTAATGTTAAGGACAATAGAATGAATCTGAGTGAGTCGCGAGAAGGTACAATCGTTTTTTTGTATTAATAACACTGCTCTCTATATTTTCAGTTGGTTCAATTTTTTTGCTCGATCAGCCAGTTCTGAATCTAGCACAGGGCGTTGATTTGTCTCTGAAAGTTTTTTGGGACGAAATTGTAGATTTGTGCGCCGTCGTTAACCAAATTCTCAACTACTCGTTTGATGATTTGTACTGTCTCTACTGGAGGGAGTTGGAACGTCCGGAACCTTTTTGTTACCTGGAAACGATTCAACTGCAGGATCGCATTGTCGGATGTTTGAATCAAAATTTCCGTGATCGTCCACCACTGAATGGCATGCTGGACAATCGCGAGGTTGTCCTGGTACTATGCGATCGATGCACGCTATCAAACTACAATTTTTCCAAGAAGAAAAATTACATAGCGCAATCGCTTTCTTCCATCGAGAACTGCAACTTCAATACCGTCAAGTTCGCCACTCTACAAATGATGCCAGCCAGTTGCGTCCAAGCACCTAGCCGTTCTCTGGAGAAGATTGAAGCCGTCTTCTACGGCCCAGATCCTTATGTTCATGCGGAAATCCACGGCAATCAACACATTAGCATGTCGAACTACGGTAACATACACTCTGGACTCGCGTATGATCAACAATTTGGTGGCGGTCAGTTACTGGCGGAATCGGGCGAGATGAGACAACCGCATCAACTACTTTGGCCCGCGGCGCCCCAGCCAATGTATGCACCGTTACCGCCACCTGGATTTATGGCCCAACCGTTGCCACCGCATCCATTCTTTGTTTCACCGTTAAACCGGCCTCCGCTCTCGGATGATTTTAGTGTACCATCCTGTTTTTCTAATTTCGTTCATGGACATTGTTGAAGTTTGTTTCTTTTGATTTTCTTTTTTGATATTCGATTATTTCATACGATATTTTAACATCGTTACTACTCTTATTATATTATGACTGAATTCTTATCATTCTTGTTGTTTTAGAAAAGCATTAATTCGTTTTGTATAATGTTCTTACCTAATGAATAAAAATACTTCGGTTTACTGTATTTATATATCACTCTTCTGAATTTTCTCGAACTCTGATCACATCCCGAAAAGTTTTTTTTTATAGTGATAATACATTCCAATGATGTGTTTCTTCATTCCTCGTCGATAGTTTGTGATAGCCAGACGTGTATTATGTATGAAAATATTCTGTCCGTTTGTGTACGCGTCAAAAACTCGAAAGTTTGGAACCAACTCTCAAACTATGATACAATAGAGCAATTCCAAATGAAATCTTCCTAAAAATGCAGATTTTATAAACATGTTTTTTTGATTCGAAAAAAAGTTTGCATTCCGTTTGGGTTGAAAGAAATATGAGTTTTCCTCATCAATTGGGAATATTTTGACTCAAGTGTAACTTTTCAATATGGCGTATAGATTTTAGTAAGAGAAATCTTTGATAATTTATATCACAAAAACTATGAGTCGTACCGAAATAGTCGGCCTGATTCTGCGTGGCGTGTGAGGTGAGATGACAATTGTCACTTAGGTCACGCGATTCCACCAGGCGTATGCCGTGAGAAATCTCACTTGGATGAACTCTCACTGTATTCCCGCTCTCAAATATACGTGACGATTGTCACATGAACTGGGATTTCTAGGTGACAATCGTCGACATGTCTTGAGGTGTCGACAGCGTATAAAAACAAATGAAAAATAGAAGAGGAATAATAAGTGTCTTTGGATCGTATAGAATCGATAGTAATGGTATTGTATGTATCAATAAATTCAATTTATCTTCAATTCACAGTGCGAGTGACGAGTTGCAAGTAGTTTGAATTTTTTGTGAAGGCGGTAGTGAATCTGTTATCCCTCAATCGGACGAATAAGCACAACGAAATTATTTCCATTTCATGAAATCTATTTATTTTCTCTAAAATATATCTATCACATGGATCTTGTGTTTCATCTATCTAGCCGCAAGTCATCGTCAACGAACTGCATATCTATTTCAGAAGCCGTGGTATACGCCGGAGCCGGAGCCAGAGCAACAATTCAACAATGAGAGCGCAGAGAGCAGCAGCAACTACGACCAAAACAAATAGAACTCTAAACTTTACAGGATACAATCAACCGTTTCACTAAATCTAAATCAAATATCTGCAAATTCGGCAGAATGTCCTGATACACAACGAAATTTTTATGCTAACAACAAGCCAAGTTCAATCAGATCTATAGATACGGTACTGACTGTAGCAAAACAAATATCTTACCTCTATGAGCGAAACAAATGAAATTCTGGGATGCCGGATGTTCTTTCTCAAATATATGCGATAAAAATCTAAAATATATGTAAATATGTGCTAATGTCTGACATACTGGCCAGCTTCGTTTATCATATGGAATCAATAATATTTTGTCACTATTATCAACAGCCTGCAGAAGAATCCAGTTGTCTCATCTTGTCTTAGATGGTGATGTGACAATTGCCATCTCACCTCACACGCCGCGTAGAATCAGGCCGAGTGTTTTAGGAAAAGTTATAGAGTATTGATGTTTAAATGTGAAAAAATATACAATGAGAAAAAAAAGTACTATTTTTTATTTACCAAAAAAAAACTTTAATTTGCGATATCTAAAATATGTCTTCTTATTTTTTTTCATATAAAATAGTAGTAATGTAGTAAATTTAAAAGGAGTCAAAGATGGTAAAACTATTTTTGACCTACTTTGTGGAACATCGAATTTCCATGAATTTTCGAAACATAGAATTTTTGTATGTTAAAAATCAATTTTAGCACCAAATAACGAATCCTGGTGCGATTTAAAACAAAAAAGCTCATTGTCAATTTACTTCTAAATGCAGCCTTTCTCGAGATATTTAGAAAAACTAGTCGACCCGGCAAACTTCGTCCCGTCCAAAATTTATTTTTCGTTATAAAATTTACGTTTTCTTACTAAGCGCACGTTCGTTGGTCCAATCGTAGAACTGTTCATTGATTGGTCTTCTAATCTCCCTTTTAAAATTACTTTTTACTATTAAATTCCTTGTACTTCTATCAAAACTTAATTTTATTTCTTATTCTTATTTTACCAGAACCATTTTTATTTATATAGATTGAAGAAGATATAGGAGTGCGTTTTATCACACTAAAATCCATTTCCAATTTCGAACAAAGATCAATTTTGTTAGCGCTAATATCAAATGGATAACAACGCTTGTCAATATGTAATTGTAGATTATATGACAATTAAATTTTCCGAATTTTCCCATTTTCCTTCAGAGTTTTCCGAAAATTTTCAATTGTCATGTATGGTTGGAATATGTTTGGTTGAAATATGTGCATTATTTTTATGGGACCCCCTCTCCTTTCCAGAGGAGGAAGGGGTGTCATACCGTCATAGAAACATTTCTGGTATCCAACAACTCTCACATCCCAAATTTGGCTCCATTTACTTGATTACTTCTCGAGTTATACAGAAGTTTGTGTTTCATTTGTATGGCAGCCCCCTTTCCTTTAGACCGGGGTTAGGTGTGTCAAATCACTATAGAAACATTTATTGCTCAATATATGCATTTTTTTACTTAATTTTTACATGAACTTAATTTACGTAATTTACTTAATTTACTTAATTTACTTAATTAGTTCTTGAATTATGCAACCAACCACTTTTCACCATACAAACATTTCGTGCCCCCTAAAACCTTCACATGCCGAATTTGGCTCCATTTGCTTGATTAGTTTTCGAGTTATGCAGACATTTGTGTTTCATTTGTATGGTAGCCCCCCTTAGAGAGGGGGAGGGGTGTCTTATTACCATAGGAACATTTATTGCGCCCTAAAATCTACACATGCCAAATTTGGTTGCGTTTGCTTGAATCATTCTCGAGTAATGCAGAAATTTGTGTTTCATTTGTATGGTAGCCACCCAACCTTGATGGAATTTTGGAATCGAGCAATGAGAGGGAACCCATGCTAAGATAATCTTGAATAATTTTTCGACCAAAACAACAGACCAGATGTCTTATTCTTGATTGGAAATAAGATGAGCTTTTATCAATTTTCATTGAGCGGATTGCCTCTATTGAGCTGAGACTGTCTTAAAAAATAAAATAATGGTCGATGGGCAATGTTTCAATGATCCCTAGAGCATAGTATATCGCACCCAGCTCAGCGACATACACGGAACAAGGATCTCTGAGTATGAAAGAGGCACTGGAATTTTCATTGAAGATGCCGAAGCCAGTGGACCCGTTTATGTGAGAACCATCAGTAAAGAACATTTTATCAGATCTCACTTTCCTATATTCTGCCGAAAATATCGGCGGAATAAAATCGGAGCGTAGATGATCTGGGATTCCATGGATTTTTTGCCGCATGGACAGATAAAAAATAACAGAGGAATTGCAAAAGTATGGAAAGCAAACTTGGTTGGAGATGCCTGACGAAGGGTGCACGTCGTGGGTAAGGTACTCATCAGGACTCGGCATAGTCATAGTCAACTGAGGATAGTCGGCTGACTAACCGACTGACTATATCCATAGTCAGTCGGTAAATGAATTTTGGCTCTTCACGCAGTTTCTCCGCCAAAACGACTGAATAGTCAGTCGGGCGTTTAGTCACTATCTCCCTCTACCGACTCGAATATAATATCATTCCCTTATTCCCAGTCAAATTGTCCTCATTGCATTTTGAAGTGACATCCCCCAAAAACGAATTCGTTCCTCTCTCTCTGTCTCTCCCATGCAAGTTTGCATGCATCGATATTTGAGTTCACCGTGGTTTGACAAACGCTACAGGTGAGCTAGATTTTTTTGTAGCCTAGACGAAAACTACTCACACGTATAAAATAGTGTGCAGTGTGTGTGCGCTATTTTGCACGCCTAATACTAACTAATACAAATGCGAGGACCTTTATAGCATACTTGATAAATGCCCTAGTTCGTTGGTTTGAGTTCACGATGGGTTGAAAAAAACCGTCCATTGATGGGGTAACTACTTTTTTGCATCAGGAATCAAGTTTTCGTTCCACTTTATATAAATGTGCGTACGCGGGTACAAAATTAGTATCAGGGGGAAATGGAAATGTGGATTGAAGTCTGTTGAATGAAGAGGCAGATCTGTATTCATTAGTCGAGTCGGTTAAAATAACCACTGACTGGACTAGTTCACCAGTCATCCTCGCTAGTCAGCGCAAGTCAATTCATTTTCTAGTCAAGTCATTTTTTGTTGGCGGCGACTGCCGAAGCAGTTCTAGTCGAAGCGAAGCTACTGAGAGTAGAGTCGGTCTTCATCATCTTCAAAGATTTCGGGCCCTGGTACTCATGGTATAAAGACATAAGACTTGACTAAGGAATCAGTTGGAATAGATTTTCGAAGTTATCAATCACCAATGGATTCATGATCTTGCAACGGATGAGAAATCTGTAAGATAATTCTGTGAACCGAAGAGTATGCGAAGATACACCTGCCAAGACTTCGAGACTCATCGTATGTGTCGAATGCAAACACTCGATGGCTATACGCAAGTAACGATCTTGTATCCTCTCCAGCTTGAAAATATGAATCCTGGCAGCTGATCGGAAACAAAAACTGCCACATTCTAACACTGATAAATCGTTGTTTTGTACAACCTAATGAGGCTTCCTGGATGGGCATTCCACTATGCACCGGTTATAGTTTGGAGAAAATTGATTCTTTGCTGGCATTTCTGTTTCAGATAGGCAATGTGTCTTCCCCAGGTATATTTAGAATCAAAATATATACCTAGGTATTTGAAAAATTAAAGTGCATGATCGTTTTGCCGGATAGGTGAAGCTGGAATTGGGCGGCTTTGTGCTTTCTAGAAAATACGACAATTTCGGTTTTCTCCGTAGAGAATTTGAGCTTGAGCCAGCTTGAGAGCCCACGTGAACAGGTTGTTCAGGGTATTTTGCAACGAATTTTGCAGAACGATGGGATTAGTACCCGTGATGGAAATAACTCCACCGTCTGCAAATTGTCTCAGCGTGCAGTCTCTAGTTAGACAATCATCCATACCATTGACGTAAAAACTGTACAAGAGGGGGCTTAGGCAGGAGCCTTGCGGTAGGCCCATAAAACAGTAACGAGAAGATATCGAGCTGCCATGAGATGTCAAGTGCTTTTTTGACAGTAAATTGTACAGGAAATTATTGAGAATTGGTGAAAGACCACAATTATGAAGCGCTTCTCTGAGAGAATTTCCATGGAAACTGAATCAAATGCTCCTTTGATATAAAGAAAAATAGAAGTCATTTATCCTTCACGAGCAAATGCAATTTGAAGTTCAGAAGATAGCAGAGCGAGACAATCATTCGCCCCTTTACCCCGGTGGAAGCCAAATTGCATATTTGACAGCAAATTGTTCGAGCCAAGGCGGTATAATAAGGTGGAACGCTATGTCAGAATTGCTCTTCAGCCATTACAGCGGCCAAACGTATTCAGAAACAAACACCTCGAGTTTTCCGAGGAAGAGAACAACAAATGAAACCTTAATCAATTTGTGAATGGTGTTCGTTCATAAAACTACTGTTGGAATAGCTCAAATTAATATTATTAAAATATTTGTTAGATTCTGTTTGTTGACTCATTTCGAGGTGAGGATTGTTTTTCGATTTGCTGCTTATCGCTACTCTTATAGTTGCTACTATTATTGGATTTGCATGAGGACGATAATGCAGGAGGAATGATAATGATTGCTTGCACCGCCATCCATCATTACTGAGTTCAGCAACGGAGACTATTCGGTAGCAATATTACTGCCGCTGGCAGCTGCCAGTGTTGTATGATTAGGCTGTCTCCGAGAATATGGTTATATGACAAAAAATGAACGTTCTGTTGCTGAACCGGTTCCTGTCCATATACTGAATCCCTGGACACAAAACAGCTATATTCTTGTTGTTTCCACAATATATCTCATCCGAAGCGAAGTGAAAAGCAACGGTTTATTGCCACGCAATGTTTAGGAAATTAGGAAAAAATATTGGTTGAACAAGGTTGGCCGAATCAATTTTGAACCATGGAAGTTAAAGTTATATTTTTAGAAGTGAATATGTGTGTTATGTTTATTTCAAAAATAGCTTTTGATTGAAGTGACTTTCAATGAGAGCGATGCACATTGTATTGGTCAGGTTTTGGTTCGTCATTTTGTTTCCAGGTATAATCATAAATAAACACTTGACAATATTATATTAGCTTAAATATGGATCCCAATTGTTAATCAGTTAACTGAAGACCACCATCAATCACATCCCTTAAACCTTTTGATCATGATGATCAGCTCTATTCTGTATTCCGACGGATTTCCATTTCGTTCGAGCTATAATTTCTCTTCAATTATTTCGAACGTTTTGCCCCTTTAATGTTCCAAGAGAAACAGATCGAACGAAATGCAAAAACAATTCGAACGGGATACAGAATGGAATTTAATCAAGTCGTTCGAAGTATTTCAAATCGATCGAAATACAGAATAGGGATGAATAATTTTTCGCAATTTTCAGTTCGCCCGTTCGGATTTGTTGAAAAGATCGATAATTTGCTGCGCATAAACGTTGTTTTTGTTTTCGCTTTCGGTGACTGCTGCAAGTTATTCAGCCCTATTCTGTATTCCGACGGATTTTAATTTCGTTCGAAATCGTTGTTTCGTTCGAGCTATAATTTCGCTTCACCTATTTCGAACGTTTTGCCCCTTTAATGTTCTAAGAGAAACAGATCGAATGAAATGTAAAAACAACTCGAACGGAATACAGAATGGAATTTAATCAAGTCGTTCGAAATATTTCGAATCGATCGAACTACAGAATAGGGGTGATTGTTTCCATTGCTGTTTTACGGTACGTGAGGGTTATTGCCGTTGCTGCTGGGATTCGCGATTCAGCGATTGTGGGAGATGTGCTGGTGGTTATATGGAAGAGCAACTACCGGCGGGCTTGTGCCGTACTGCTCTAAGTCCCATTCGCTGGTCACATTAGTCGTTGCAAATCAAAACCCTGTCAGGAATTTATGAGGAGTGATCGGGCGAATAGTACATGCAGCTTACAAGCAGTATGAGTCATTTGAATAGCTTCAATCCTCTGCGTAGAGCGAGATACACACTACAACATGGCGCAGCTTGGCAGAAACCTACCCAAATGAGTGATTAGAACTGATTGAGAACTAAAAATGACCTACGAATTAGAAACTTGTTGTAATTCTTGTAAAAATTGACGTTAATTTTGTAAAACAGTGAGAGTTAATGAAACACTGGAATTTTGAATGTTTCGCACTTGAACACAACAATAAACTTCAAATGGCCAGTCTTATAAATGAAGATAGTTATTGTATTCTACACTATATACTTCAATTCAACCGACTCCTTACATATCCCTGGAAAATCAGAAAAAATGGGTGGTTCTATAGTTGTGAAACGCAGTATATGATTAATGTTTCCGACGTCGTTTTTACTCCTTTCCCACCAAAAATATCCACGTTAACATCAGAAGAGTGACATTTAATTCCAACAAACATATTACAATCCAGTTAATCTGCCAAACTAGATCACACGTTGTTTGGTTATCTTCCTGTAGACATTATCATGCAAAAAATACTAAGCGTTTACGGATGCCCGTGCTTATATTGTTACAAAACATTATTGAGTGTCGTGAACAGCTGCAATAAATCCTTCTCAACATCCCAAAATGAGCACTGAGAAGTTTGTTCGCAACCAACGTACCAACACACCGAATGAACTACGGACTCAACAAACCATTCTATACATATCCGGGAACCTCCAATGATGTCAGTGAAGTGTGTGAATTCAGTATGGCTTAAGCAGCCTCCAAAATTAGAATAAAATAGGACTTTGTACAATTTAAGGATAACAAATCATAACTGAAGACAAAGAGCTTACAAACAAATAATTAAGAGTTACTCGACGCATCGGATATATGTTCTACGGGGAACCGTAAAAGTAAAGAACGTCAAAAAACTGCCCAGAATTCCAACGAACGAAGGTCAATACTAATTCAAAATTTAGCTTTTTATAGCAAACTGTTGACATTAAGAGTGGTCAGTCAATGACCGGTTATTTCGGCAGTGCTCGATGAATATGGCACGTATACAAAAAGAACCGGAAAGAATATGGCATGCACCGAGAACTTCTAAACACATGTGGTGATCTTCAGTCACAAAAAGCTCAAAAAATTCGCGACAACTAAAACTTCTGCTTAGGTTTGCCATCGAAACGTTCATGCTATCAGATGTAACTTGTTTCTTGTTATTAAGTTACAGTTGGACAATTGAAAGAAGTTATTCAAGACTGATATGCCTATAGTCCGCAGTCATCTCAGACATACAAATGATAAATGTTTGAACAAATATGCAAACTGTGTAGAAAAATATAAATTGAATGAAGAAAAATCTGTGATGGTTTATGTTTTAAGAGAAATCGGACTTTTATTCTTCGAGAGCACATGTACATGCACAATATCGACTGATACTGATTTGGTGGCAGAGAAAAACATGATTCATATGCGTTCCATTATACGATGCGTTGAAGAGTTCAATAAGGTTTATCTTTGCACTCGTGACACGTACACCTGTAGCCGATGAAAAGTAAAAGATGTTTAACCGGGTCTATGTCGCAGAGCTCATTAGGAATTGGAATTTGATTGCGAGCGAAAGTGTGCTGCGGTGCTTTTTCAAGCTTTCGTTTTTATTCTGCAGAGCTACTTTTGGCGCTTTCTATCATTCAAAAAACATTGAGTGCTAGTGAGGTGTATTTATGCAGTGTTCAAAAGTGAAGAGAGGGAGTACATCGAATTTATATGCGTTTTTTATGTTTTTCTGCGGTTTTTATTTTGATTTGTAAAAAATGAAACCAATTGAATTCTTAACGTTGGTGATGCTGCTAATTGTGAGTAATATATATGTTTATGTATTTATGTTTCAAATGTAATTAATAAACGGACAAAGGAACGAATAGTGGATTTATGACAATCGTGGTGGTCTTGTTTCAATTGATAAAGTTTCTCTTTGTGTCTTTTGATACGCATTTCAGAGCCATTCGTTTGTTAAGAAACATAACAACAAATAACACCAATCATTAAAAAAGTATCGTGTTTGATTACGATTCATTATTCATTTAAAAATGTGATCGTTTTGATCTGTTGGCATGGCATGCGAACATGCATTAAGCAAAGAGCGTCATTGGTCATGTTGTTGGTGATATTAATTGCGCGCCCTGGGGCAAGGTTGCGCCGAAAAGGATTGCAGGAGGCGGTAGACTGAAGAAAGCGAAGCGTGACATGACATTCAACGCATTTGTTTTCGCCATCCTGTTGCCAATATTGTGTCAAGATGCGTGTGTTTTGTTCAACGTTGGATCGTTTGATGGAGAATATTTTGCCTCTCATGGCATGATAAGCTGTATTCCCAATGAACAAAGAAACTTTGCATATAATAGGCAAAATAACAATTGAACACGAAAAAATCCGGACACGCCATCAAGCTATGAGTGTGTAAAATCACAGTAGGGCTAGACTTATCAGGATAAGTCTTCACTTGTCTATATTATTACTTTACCGGAGCAAGCGCGTCGCGATTCGATCCTGCACACGGTCTATCCGTTCACGAGCTAGCAAAACTTTTGAATTTTGGAAATCCACGGTGAAATAATTCGGGAAAAGTCTGACTATCGAAGTTGTCAATAAGGTAAGCGGGAAAAAATTACATGGTTCGCAGTCTTACGTCAAAAAACCTGGATTAAGTAGTTTTAAGGCCCAGATTGTGCCGAACCGGAATGCAAAGCAGAATTTAGGGGTAAAAAAGCGCTCGAAGAAGCTGTACGAACCTGTACGAACATTTGTTGACTACATTTGATTACGTGGTTATGGACGACGAAACTGGGTAGTAATTTTATACCTCGGTTGACTGGAAGAGTGCTTGATATAAAATCAAAATGTCGAAATCTCCCAAAGAGTTCCTTGTCTGACAAGCTATCTGCAGTTGTGGACTTAAAAACGAACTTTCGTTACTTCTGTCGCATGAATCAGCAAAATTTACCAGGAGTGCCTACTGAAGATATTACTGCTTTTTCTGACGTGGCAAGAAAGTGGATTGTTTACTTTGGACGAACCTAGTAAGCCACAGCTATGGGAAATCAGGGAAAACCCGATACTGTGGGTAAAACAGTTAGAAGTAAGTAAGAAGCCCTGTAAAGGCCCATTTATACGTTGCTAGTAGCTGACCTGACAGTGAGCAGCTTCTGGGCCGGTAAACTCGCTTGACCCGCCTTGTCCGTTCACACAGTGTGAGCTGCTGACGAGAAACTAGGTACTACAGCATTGGCTTACCAGGGATGCCAGATGATTTTTCAAATATCCATCCAATAGTCAGAAATAGCAATCAGGTCTGAATTTGAGAGATGATTGATCCGAAATCGACTCTCTATTGGCAGTTTTCGTCTCAGGTTTTCAGTTGCATTTGTCATTACACAATTCTATCGCGAAATACACGCTGACCGTGTATAAAAATAATTTGTTCTGAATTTCTTCGATCTGAAGGTATGTGCTATCCGAAAAAGCAGAAAGGCAAAAGGATTTGGACCAGGAATTGGATGCAAAGAGAAAGAGCAACAAATACAATATTGAAAGAACTCTATGATGAGCAGTGTTGAGAATAAGAAGGAAACACTGTTGGATTTCATTGGTCCAAAAATACAACGCCATGATGGATGCTATACCTGCAAGAGTGAAATTAAAAAACGACATGGATGTGCCTTTCTTCTGGAATATCGTTCAGATTGTTGTCGATATTTTTTTAGAATCTTGAAAGCATCCATAGCTAAGATAATTCCGGAAGTATGTGATGCTATAAATCGCAGTCTAAAAGATTTTTTGACGTAGGACTACGCCTAACCGTTCAATGTAGGGGCCTATTTCAATATTTCGGTGTGAAAAAGTGTTCAGTTTTTGAACGGCAATACCTCCTCAATTAATGAATGGATTTTGGTTCCAAATACACACATTAATAGGATATATCCTCAGCAATTGTTTATATGCTATACATTCCGTTTTTTCAGGCCATATAAAGTTCAAATTGATGAACAATTGGCAGAAAGAAATCCCTACTTTCCCATACATTTTGTCTGCGCTCCCGCAGCAAACAGCTATTCATTACAAGCAACCACGGGTACGGGCGAAACGTATGGACAAGGTGAAGGTGGGACGAAAAAGAGATTATAAAAAATAAAGGCGGTCGCTACAACGTTAACTATATGGCTATATAAAGCGAGCGATGGTGGTGCTTGGCAACATTCTACCATCGGACGTCAAGCAGGAAAGATACCGAGAAGCGATTGTGAACGCGAAAACGTTTGTGCCCTGCGATACCGCAAGAGGGAGAGACAGCCGGGTGAGGAAACGCCAATCGCGCTCGATTTGATAGAATGCTGGAGTTTTTAAACGGTTTTATTTAGCTGTAGCATATTTATATGTTCGATGTAACATGTTAATCTATAGCGCTGTACCACATTAATAGAAATTTGACCCCCTTCCCGTTGGCCTATTGATCTGGAATTTGGAACACTGCTTTATCTCTGCAGTCATTAGAAAACTGCGTATTTCATGATCTTGAAAATCCAAGATGGCGGCCGCTACAATATGGCGGATTACATATTTTCTCAAAGCCCCAATGTACCGCATTTTCGGCAGGTTGCCTGTTACATACACAAAAGCGCAAGTTCATTTGATCTATGATAGTGGTTATATCACAATACCAGACGGAAATTACCTATGGCGATATGCATGCCATCAAGTGTTTGTTCGTTACCGGCTGAACAATAACCCCTACAACATTTGCACCGCGTTTGAGTGTTTAGGTGAAAATACGAAAAAATCAAAAAAAATCGTGTGCTGATGTTTTATTCTATCCTTTGATTTTTTTCTGTAATTTTGTGCATGAAAAGTTTGTAGGATTTGTGCTCCTTGATATTCGAATAATGGACATCCCTTAGTGTAGTCCTACGTCTCCGGTTATGTCCTCGACATTACCAACCCGTCTTTTTAAATTTCATTTATTTCGCCTTGCCAGCAGCTTCGTGTACCAATTTGTGAAATGAAAATGATAGTAGATTTACAGGTGGAATAAATACGCGTCAAAAAAAAAATTAGTGAATGAAAATGTACTTTTTTAAATCGAATATGCATTCTGTTTCTTAAAACAATACTTTTTTTTGCAAGTTGTGAGTGAATTTTGAATGAAAATTGTGTCCGATAATGATTCTATATTAGAGATTCTCAAGAAAACTATCTCGAAAAGAAAGTGTGCAAAACAAAATAACAACGATTTCGTTTAGAAACTATGAGGTTTTTATTTGTTTTTCCAATAATTTTCAAGTCTATGAATATCTTCTTAAATTTTCAAATACCTTAAAAAAGAGACATTTTTTGACGTAGAACTACGTCTTTCATTAAGTGTGCCAAATCAGAAAACAGGTCACGTTTTTATGAAATAAAGTTTACGTTAATAACTATTTTTGCCGCGAACAGATTTTGGCGATTTACATACCAAACGAATTGGAAATTCCCTAAGATTTGTTTGCTATGCTATACATTATAATCCCATAGTCTGTATATGGTTTAAATTAATGAAAATTGGAAGCATTAGCATTTCCTCATACATTTGTTCTGTCCATCTGTGTGCTTTTACGAACAGAGCTGTCTATAACGTGCAACTTATCGACGAGCAACGAAGGGTAAATCGTAAGATGTAAAGTCTCCGTGAATAAAGGAAAAGAAGAAGAACGAAGGGGAATATTTGCCTAGAGTATAAACGGTGGATCTCGCTGAGGGAAACTTTCATTCTTCGTGAGGAAATCGACTGAACAACATCGTTACTGGGCGTGCTGGACGGCGAGGGATCAAATGCCTTTTTTAAGGCAATGGGGGTGGAGGAATAATATTATGGATAGCGTAAAGTTTTCCAAGGGCCTTTTTGAAGGCTAGAGACCAACCGGATCTCGCATGACACTAACTGGCATGATGTGTTCACACGGTGTGAGTAGCTGCACTGCAGTAACTGACTAGACGGATGACCAGAGATGCCTTCCTGATTTTCCAGGATTTCCCAGAATTTTTAGCACGCTCCCGGATATCCTGACGAACACTCAATTTATCCTGATTTTTCCTGATTTTTGTACTCTTTACATTATCCGTAATAAATATACTGGTTTCTTTGCCAAAGTTTTCTGTCATGATAGTTCTCCGGTTCGCACTTATATATATCTTACATTAAGTTAAACTGTGTACTGTGTTTTTATCTCTACTGTTTCGTGGCTTCCCAACGCAGTGCATAAAACGTGAATGTGATAACAAAATATAAATTTTGGGCGGGACGAAGTTTGCCGGGCCAGCTAGTTCTCCAATAAAGTTGTAGTTATTCATCGTCATCGAATATGGTATATGGAGCAAGTACGTTCGGTTTAATTTAATTTTTTATTATCATTGGCAACACTGTACAGTTGGCTGAAATATTAATTTTATAAGTATTCTAATCAGCAGTCGTTTGATTTCATTCGGATTCAACAAAAAAGTAGTCCTGAATCGAACTTTATGTTATAATGAAAAGATTCAGCAATAAAAGTTGGAAATATATGTTTCAAGTAATAAAATAGTATGATGTCAAAACTATCACTAAAATTTTAACGTTTCAAATCTGGCTTCGTGTCTTCTAATCTGATAGAGATTACACTAACGAGTTTGGCGGCAGTTCTTTATGTGGTTCAAATGTTCCTTTGAATGCTGTCACGTCTTGCAGGGATTATGTGTGGTTTGCGTACAGTCTGGATCGTTAGCGATAGGTCAAGAGCAGGTACCGTACCTCTCACGCTAAAGGCCACGAGCTCAATTCTCACTCCCGACATTCTTCCTGCGGAATGGAGTACCTTTAGTAGTGAGTACCTTCTTGCCATGTTTATAGCTCCTGTAAAGATCTTATTTCAGCTGATACTAAGTTCTGCTTATGTAATAAGAAAGAAAGGGAGAAGGGTAAATCGAGTTGATAAGAATTTTGCTCGTTAGAATTATTTTACTATTACAGATATCGACAAGTCGACAGCATCATAAAACTATTGAGTGTTTTGGTCGAAAAATTATTCAAGATTACCTTAGCATGGGTTCCCTCTCATTGCTCGATTCCGGGGAATGAGAAAGTGGACTCGCTAGCTAAGGTGGGCGCTTTAGAAGGCACACTTTTTGAAAGGCAAATTGCTTATAATGAATTTTTCCACATTCCTCGTCAGTATACGCTCGTAAGTTGGCAGCGCATGTGGAGTGGTGATGAGTTCGGTCGTTGGTTACACACGATTATCCCTAAGGTCTCGACGAGTGCATGGTTCAAGGGATTGAATGTAGGTCGTGATTTCATTCGCGTGATATCTCGGCTTATGTCCAATCACTACAACCTAAACGCGCATCTCTATCGCATTGGGCTCGCAGCAAACAATCTTTGTGATTGTGGCGATGGCTACCACGACATCGATCATGTTGTCTGGTCGTGTATCCGGTTCCATGCTGCTCGCTCTCAGCTCTCTAGAGCACTGAGAGCACAAGGCAGACAATCGAATATCCCCGTCCGGGATATCTTAGGTAGCCGTGATCTTGATCTTCTGCTTCATCTATACCTGTTCCTCAGAAACGCCAATGTCAACGTTTAATGATGTTTCCTTCGTTGTGTCCCTGTTTCATATCCCTCCTATCCGATCTATAAACTTTTACTTAGTCGCGGCAATACATACACACACTCTTTACAGATACACGGGCCAAAGGTTGTGCAGTCCACTGATCATTCAACAAGAGCCAAAGGTTGTACCGCTCATGACAACTCTACACGAGCTGATGATTGCGCCGGCTAGAGACCATTCTATCCTGGATTCCTCGAGTCGAGAAAGACGCACCACGCTAGATATGGGGTACAGACTAGGGGGGCGTTGCTGATTAACGGTCAGCTGCATCCCAATAGGAAGTATCCCGTGTCGGGCACACGTACAGAGCATCGAAGACTGCGACATACCAATTATGAGAACACTTGTAATACTAACCTCGAGTCAAACGCGAGTAATCGGTTACATATTACTAACATAGTCTAAACAAACATTGTCAAAATATTGAACTCCCGGCCCCGTTAGGCTGATGCCATATGAGCCTTAATAAAATATATATTTTGGATAAAAAAAAAAAAGTCGACAGCATAAACCGAGTGAAAGCTATCGTTGCAATTGTCATAAATTTTCGAGTTGTTTAGTTTGCTTAGCTTAAGAGAATTATCAATGAAAATGTGAATGATTACCGATTGCATGGTGTGCATCGTAGAAAGAGTAGCATCTGATTACTGTGAGCACAGGAACATCTTATTCGTCTAATACACCAGTGCTCATTATCGTGAATATTTTTATCATAAACCTAAAATAAGCAAAATACCGCTTAAAAGAATCCCTATCATTCTGAAGAAGGTTTTTTTTTATCTCATTTATTTATTTATTAGGCTCATTAGCATTTTAGCTGTAACAGAGCCGGGTTTTAATCGTGTACATGTACATATGTTTATGTTTCTATAAATTGTAAATTACACAGTAGTTTATGAGTAGCCATTTAGGCGTTAAGTATTCTGTTCCATTACATTATGGTAAATCACACAGTAGTAGCCATTTAGGCATAAGGGTATTCTTTCTGTTCTTCCATTGTTCAGCAGACCGGACAGCGAAGACAGTTGATATTGATCATTGTTGAGTTATTTATAGAACAGCAGCCCGATGTGTCTTGCAGAGCAGAGCATTGTATGGATGAATCGATCTCATTTCGACCGTGGATCGATTTCCATCGCTGATGATGGTTGCGTGGACGTAGTTATTCTATAACAACACAAATATGGTCAATTGAGGGCCCTAAGTTTGAACTCACGATCGATCGCTTGGTAAACGAACGCGTAACCAAGTGGCTACGAAGACCCCCTTGAAGAAGGTTAAAACAAGCATAAAAACATAACGATTTCATTTCACTTTCTGTAATGTAAAATATGTCTTTCAAATGATCCAACATATTGATAACACATTTATATCAAATAATCTGGCATCAGGCTGTTGGCGATTTTTATTTCGTTACTCTACTCTCATACTCTCACCAGCAGAGTTTAAAGTTCAGACATGTCATGCACTTCACTTTTTATTTCGATGATTTCAACGATTGGTATTGAGGCGAAACAGCCAAGGAGGCTGAAAGCCTCCTATATAGAGAATAAAAAAAACAAAAAAAAATATTTTGATTGCCTTTCCCACACCAAAACTCGTCACCAGTCATCACTTAATTTTGCAAGTTTGAGTCAGACAATCCTATGGTTGGTATGATGCATAAAAAACTTTACTAAAGCACATTGAAATTATAAGCTGAATAATTGATTTGAAGTTACAGATAGAAATTTGAAGATAGTTTGTATGTCATACCAAATTCCACACTATACATAAATTCGAATCGATTTTTTCTGCCGGATGGCGGTAAATTTTCGCTATTATTTACACTTCGCAGATGACACATTGTATCAATCCAATTGTAAATTCTCCTGCATCTGAGCGCAATCAACCACCAAACCTACTTAAAAATTATATTCCCGCATCAATGCACGTGCTCCACCACTGTATTGAATCGATCCAATATGAGCCTGTAATGATGTCAATGGTAACAACAGCAAAACCAACGACCACAACAACTGCAGGTACGTAATTTTCTTTCATGAAATCCTTCCATTTGGAACGATTCTAACTCTTATCTTCAACCACATCATTAGTGAATGCTATGTGTATCGGTCCACTTGGAAACATCTAATTATGCTCCAGCATAGTAGCAGCTAATCACTCCTCCTCTTTCTACAGCCCCACAGCGACCAACAACGTTTCATAAACCAGGCTATTTCGGTCCAGCCCAACCTCCTCCAACTCCTGCCACTGCCATCACTAGCCCCACTTCCAACGTAACACATCAAGAACAAACGACGAAACCGAGCACGGAAACCACAGAAACTTTACTCTGGAATGATAAACAGTTCTTCGAATGGTTTCTCCAAAGCAAATATAAGCAAATTAAATTGGATAATGGTGAGTTTTCATTTAAGGGTTGTTGTAAACATAATTCGTATATTCGCATGTTGGAACTAAATCTTAGTCTCTGAGATATTATATCTGAGTCTCTGTGCATGGAGCCTTGCATGATGGAATGCATATGAAATTCTAAATGCACAAACACTAAGCTTTTAAAATGTTTATTTCAAAACTATTATGCTGGTAGATGATTCTTATTCTATTTCATTGTTCGTAGTTTTATATTTCCATTTAGCTATTCGTATTAATTGTCGTTTATAAACATATTCTTGCAGAGTATGATCTCCAGTTGCTGGATCCATTGCCATATCGATTGAGGCAAGATATTGATAATGAGCGTAATGAATTACCCGCATTATTGGATATAGACAATGTAAATGAGTTCCGAAGAATCTATGATGACAAGTATCCTGGTGGCGTAGATTCACTGATAGATTCACATAAAACAAATAATGGTGGCAATACTGAGGATGTAAATAACCGTATTAGTGGCAGTGGAAATCCAGGAGGAAAAGGAAAAAAACGTGTGCCTCCTACAAAGCCATACATTCATATGCTGATGCTTTACGACCTGCTCAAAAGAGAGGCCAAAAAGTTTATGTTCAACATGTCCGAGGTAATATACATGATTGCTGGCAAGAATCGTAGGGAAGCATGAATTAATTGTATCTATTTCCATTACCATGTATCATGAGTAGCAGAATTTGTGGTAGTTCACCGAAATTTACAAGAGACTAAAAATGTAATGTCAAAACGATCGAACATGAGCGTAGAAAACGCTTGCAGCAAATGCTCATTTCAGTAGTTCATCATGTTTTGTACAAAAGCTTCTTTGCAGTTGAAGAAACGTTTTCAAATTATCATATTATCTAGGTAAACATCAATAGTTTAACAAAAGCTCCAATTTGGCACAAATATGTTTTTAGACATCGTGTTATGAACTTTCGGATATCGTATTATTAAGAACT
This sequence comes from Toxorhynchites rutilus septentrionalis, assembly GCF_029784135.1. Classification (NCBI taxonomy): domain Eukaryota; kingdom Metazoa; phylum Arthropoda; class Insecta; order Diptera; family Culicidae; genus Toxorhynchites; species Toxorhynchites rutilus. The sequence goes on along the minus strand of NC_073746.1, from coordinate 201,244,309 downwards.
CAATACAATTGTTCGACCATTATTCAACTGACTACAGTAATCATTCGATAACTGAACCTGGTTTAACTGGACTGCTTTTTAAATGGGCGAACGTTAACTGGTCAATTCATTGAAGTTCCCCTCGATTTTATTTGACGTTTGACTACCGGTCCAGTTAGAAAAATATGGGAGGTTGTGTCCAAGATACGACCGCATTGTTGACGTAGAACTACGCTGTTATTTTATATAAGTCGCTTTTTTATAACTTCGCAGTTGACGATAATTGTTTGATGATTCACTCTTGCCCTCGCAGAACAATACACTAGCTGATCGTATGTCGTAATTTATTTCATGTCAATGCATTGAAAATTTACCTCGAACGCTATTCCGATGGCTTTTTTTCGCAATTGACATAGACTCGACTACAGTCGATTATATACATGTTGCACCAGCACCATTATTCCACATCTCATAACTACATCAATATATCTTTGGCACCGCAAGTTACTTGTAAGTGTCAAATATCATGCTACATGTTATTTAGTATTACCTAAGTGGAATCACACCTTTAGGCATCGTTCGGACAACGTAAACCAAGCGCCAAACAAGCGTTCGCCATAGCATGCATACAGAGCTATACATTGGTGGCTTGAAGCAACTAAGAATATAAACGCTTCTTATCATGTTGCACTATTCACACTCTCTTCTGTTAATATTACTGGCCTCGAAAAAAGTTGCATTGCTTTCTCATGCTCAAGATAAGTGCAGCTGTCATCCTTAGTGGAGAAAGTTTTGCTACTGACAAGCAAAACCAAATCACATACAAGATTGCAGAACGACATTTACTTTTTAGTGACTAAATAAATGAAATAAACTCTTTCTGTTAATCTTAACAACCTCGAAAAGAGTAGCATTGCTTCATTATGTTCAAGATTAGCGCAAATGCAATCCTAGTTTAAGGCAGTTTTACGACTGGCACGCGAACCCAAATAAGTTATAACGTTCCAGTACGACATTCAAGATGCTTGGTATTCCCCAAATAAATTTTTGACGCACAACCTTAACGCCTGCTTCGCCATAACGTAAGTTTAATGCATTGATGGAATGTCGAAGGCACCAACGAAGCCCTTATGATGACGGAAAACAAACAATTAGCGAATTCTTTTTTAAAACTGAGTCAGTGCCAAACTGACTCTGTAATAAAAAAACGTTTTCAGTTTCACGAATGCGGTGGTTTGTTGGTGTGCGTTATATAGTCTGATTTGTTTATATATGCGACGACAAATGTACAGTGTCGACGTCTGGTGGCGATATTAATGCTTGGGAGGTAAATTATTCTCTATCAGATCAGAAGGCCCAAGTGCAGTGTAAAAATATAAAAGTTTGAATGAAACTTTTTACTTCATATTGTTTGATTACCTAACACATGTAGTTCTGACACTCATTTAACCATTTGTCGATGCATTTCCTGTTTGTTCCACAAATAATAACTATTATAATATAAAATCATCATTAGGCACAGTTTTCGTTCAATATGTTTCTGCGATATCGGAAAAACCTCTTATTTCATCACATAAAATAAATATTCGATACGTTAAAGTAAATTTTCATTCATATTTTGATTTTGAAAGTAGGTTTATTCCATCATATCCATCATGCCGTCTATTCGAATATACTCTTCAAAATCAGAATCCGAATTGGATTACGTTTCCAATAATACAAAAGCAAAAGCAGCAGATTTTCCATTTTCATAGTCTTTATTTTTAGATTTTCCAAAACAATACTCGAAACTTGACAGTTCAGTATAGTTGTATTGGTGAACCCGAGTGCCAACCCGTGAAACATCTCAGTGCGAAACTAACAGCTTTCGGGGCGAACTAGTGCGACACTGAGTGCGAAACTAAGTGAATAAAAAAACGTTTTGACAGCAGTTAGTGCGGCACTGGGGCTGAAACTGAACAAAAACAAATTCGCTAAATGTTAACTGGTTAGAAAAAAAATATAGGAGGCATTGTTGACGTAGAACTACGTTGTAGTTTAATTCAATTCACTTGTTTATAACTGCGGATATTATTTTATAATGCTACGAAAATTTTGAAATAATCATTCTACCAGTTTGGTCGCCCTGAAATGTTTTTTTGATTGTAGAATAATTTGAAGATAATTGTTTGATAATTCATTCTTGTGCTCGCAGAACAAAATATGGTCGAGATAAGCTCAGCTGTCATCCTTAGTGGAGAAATTTTTGCTACTGGCAAGCAAATCACAACGTTACTGAAAGTTTGCCTTTCTTTCCTTTCCTTGTTGAATTAAAGAGACTTCGAACTTCTTTGTCTTAGCGAGATCCACTGTTCATACTCTAGGCAAATATTCCCCTTCACTCTTCTACTTTTCCTTCGTTCACGGAGACTTTACATCTTACGATTTACCTTTCGTTGCTCGTCGATAAGTTGCTCGTTATTGACAGCTCTGTTCGGGAAAGCATACAAATGTACAGAACAAATGGGAATGCTTCCAATTTTCATCAATTTAAACCATATACAGACTATGGGATTGTAATGTATAGCATATCAAACAAATCTTAGGGAATTTCCGAGTTTGGTATGTAAATCGCCAGAATCCGTTCACGGCAAAAATAGTTATTAACGTTAACTTTATTTCATAAAAACGTGACTTGTTTTCTGATTTGGCACCCTTAATGAAAGACGTAGTTCTACGTCAAAAAAACTGAATATTTGTCTCAGCAGATTCATTACTAATACCCTAGCGCAAATATTTCATTTCCGCTATTTCCCTTCCTTGTTTATATTTCATTTTATTTTATCAGTATATCATTACGACTGCATAATTCGCATCACCAAAAATCACAGCATCAAAAACTACGCGATTGTTGCATCGTGACAGGGAGGAGCAGATACAAATGGGATTTCAGCCTAGAGATGATGCACTATTTTTACGTACGGCTTTTGAAGCACGAACGTACGCACACAAATCTTCATATATCGATGACTTGAAGCAACTAAATATACACACACTTATCTCCGTCTTGCGCTGTTCTTGCGTCTTTCTGTTAATATTTCCGGTTTTGATTAGCGTAGCTGTCATAATTGTCAGTTTTGCTCCCGTCATGTGAAACCAAATCACAGGCAAAATTCCAGAACATTTATTTTCTTGGTGAGCCGACGATAGTCTAGCTTGATGGGGAATCACAAAACACAATTGAAACACAATTGTGTAGCTCAGAACCTTAATCCAATGGCGTCAGTTTGATGCATTGCTTGCAATGCCAGAGACATCGTCTCTGGCATTGCAAGACAGCCTGATCACGAACGTCACTTCACGGTGAACACAAAGTGAATTGTATACCACGTTATTACGGCTGCCACCGTGTGTGTAGAATTCGGAAGAGTTCATCCGTCGTGACAACTTTGATGAACTCGGTGTTATTATGAATACCACGATACTGTCACGTCACGGAGAAAAACAAGTATATTTGTCACTTGTGTTTTAGATGGTGAAAGCTAGTCACGCGAAATGGAGTATGTTCAACTTCGTATTTATTTAGCTTTTTTGCTAACGTTTTGAATCTTGTCTTGCTTTTTAGGAAAGAAAAGATAAACAAACAGCAATTTACCCGCCAGGTCGCATTTTTAGAACGAAATCCTGACGTATCCAGAAGATGTAAATTTGTTTATTAGGATTCGGTAAGTGCGCTATGGAATGTAATTAAGGACTAAAAATGTAGCTCCCGTAGACCCATTGAAACATGGAGAAAGGTCTACTTCCGATTGTCCTGAATGAATAGAAATGTTTTGTTTCTATTTTTAGGATTACACTAACAGAGAGTTGCAACACTATGAAATGGGAATGGAACTGGCCCAAATACGCTGTAATAGTGTGAGAGAAACAATAATTAATAATCTCTCATTAGAAAGAACGATCATCATGATTGATTATGTATAATATTGATTTGTTGATATTTTGAGTATAAAACAATAACTGTAAAGTTTTTCCAACATTGCAGTGCTGGTTTTATGTAATTCAAACATTCGCAATTGGTAGACAAGACCCGAATCAGGACAATAGTTATAACGAATAAGGCCATTGTTTTTTTAACGTAATAGATATTCTCATAACGTTTTGAAGACATACTTTGAATGAAAGAATATTAAAAAAGTGATAATAAGTTTCAAACATGGAAAAATGAGTCTATCATTGCTAAGCATTCACAAGATACTGTTTTTAAATTCTTCTCCAGTTCTTCCATAATTTTGATATCCATCTGAAGTAAATCTGAATCATATTCTGCTTTTGGCAAATTCTTTGAAACTCATCAGATGTTGTATATGAAGATTATGCTTCTGACCGACGCTGCTGAACAGTTTCTGTTTAAATAATTAAATCAACCCTCATGTCCCTTATATCAAATTACACGAGAATGGGAAGGATAAGAGGATTAAACTTCAGAATCCTATATGGGGGTAGCTGAGATTATACTGATCGTGAGGTGGATAAATTTATTATTAAACATAATAGTCATTTCTATCAATTTATAGAAAAAGAAAATAAAATTACAATCTCATATGTTCAACAACTACATTTTTCACGAGCAACCAAGTATTCCTCCACATCTTTGAACCAGCGTTTGATTCAGTAAACTAACGCACCAAGCAAATGAATCATGGGATCAGTCCTAATAGTTGGCATTAAAGTACCGAATCATCGAGGTATAATCGCAAACTGGTCATTCTAAAACATGCGCCTAATTAAATGGAATATTATCGCATAGACTGTATTAATTTTACCTACATAACGTTCAAACGTCCGAAATTATGCAACCGACACAACGTTCAAACGCCCGGAATCATGCAACTGACATGTCTCTTAGAAACGGGAATGAACACTTTCACTTCACGGAGTTCATTTTGACACGTAACTGTCCGTGTCAATGATGATAGACACAAGAAGATTAAGTGAAGTGTAAGTGACGTGAAAGCGTATGTGGCAGTGATGTTCGTGATCATGCGAGTGAATAATTTGGTGGCGTCCACAGCTCAATCCGAAACGAAGACATGTGATGACGCAAAACAAAAAAGAACAAGCGATGTTCATTGGTTTGAATACAGAATTAGACTGAAAGTTTGCCAGTTCAGTTCAGTTTTTGGTTTGGTTTGGTTTGGTTTTTGGTTCTTTGAAAAGTATATGTATGAGTGACCTTTGTATGGCCGATTCTAAGACGGGTGAGGAGCCATCTTTCTTAATGTCATTTCTGTCATGCCATGGGAGAGTGGAGTTTTTAATTATTTGAAGAAAAGTTGTTCTACTGTTTCTCCAGGCTATGTCCCAACTTTGGCGGATGTGCTGTTTTACCCATCGTTTCGCATCAGAGCGAGGAATGGGAATATTAAGGGGTTCTTGTGCTCTGCCTCTACCGGCCAATTTGTCGGCGGCAATATTTCCATGAATTCCGGTATGACCGGGAACCCAACAGTAGGTAATATTTTTTATAAAAGGAGTCTCTTCTATTTGAGTAATCCACGGGTGAATAGAGACAGCTCGCGGAATTAGAAAATATAACAGTAGGAAGTGAATCATGTGTGCATTCTTGAGTAGCGATTAGAAGCGAAAAGGCTTCTGCGCTAAAAATTTAACATTGGGGAGGAAGAGAAAAACTACCAGTATATCGGTTTTCGAAAATTCCACAAACGACACCGTCAGTGCTTACAGAACCATCAGTGTAAACTTGATGTTCAATTTTGAATTTTGTTTCTATGGGGTTATTGAAACATGCTTTAACTCTTGATAGGAGATCTCCTGCTCTTACCTCCTCGAGTAAATCAAGGTTGACGTTCGGCGGTGTTACATTCCAATTCCTTTCCATGACCGTCGAATGTACACATATATCGGGAAGATCCTGCTTCGTGTGTTCTTTGAATCGGTCCTTTGCCCGAGATATAATGGGACATCATGGTTGCGGTCAGGAATTGAAAGGTAACGGATAGCTCTATTGGTTACAATCTTCGTAACGAGTCGATCAAATGGTAGTTGTCCACTCTCTGCCATAACAGCAAGGGTAGGACTCGTAACAAAGGCACCGATGGCTATCTTTGTTGCCTTACTATACACCGGTTCATTCGTTTTTAGTGGTTTTTCGCCTCCTCGGCTGAAGATGCTTACTCTATAGAGAATTTTTGGAATTAACCAAGCGTTTACTATCGGTAAAAGAGATTCCCTATGTCCAGAAGCTAGGTTGCCAGAAATTGCCTTTAATAGATTTAACCCTTTGCGGTCGTTTGTCTGCTCTCAGTTACCACAGCATGAAATCTTTCTAAAAACCTTAATTATTGATGTAATAGCTTACATTTTTTCTAAACGAATTTAAATGTCTAGTGCCCTTTTCACGAATGTATACGAAGTTCCTGTGAATATAATAGGTAACGGTACTCGCTATAAACATAATATTATTAGAGTGGAAAGATAAGAGGATCTCTTTCAACGGAAATTAATTTCGACCGCGAAGGATTAATCTATTGCGGGCATCTTTTTCGACTGCCTGAGCATGTGGTATAAAACTTTTAAAAAAGTTTAAAAGTTTCTTGTCAAAAGTTACTCCAAGTATTTTGAGAGTTTTGACAGAGGGGATTTGGGTTTCGAAAATATTAGGATTGGAAACTTTGAAATGAGCTTTGCGATTACATATGAGGGGCTTAGAATGAAAGGGGTGTAAGTGATTTGATCGATTTCTCTATATCGATTCTCTCTTTTGGTCATAACTTAGCTGCAAACTTATTCCCAGCTGTATTTGACAACGTTGAAGATAGATCAGAACCTCATCTGTCGGATTCTATAGCAAACTCAAATTGTAACGTTTTTGCAGTTGAGTTATTAACTAACGAAAACGTTGATGAAGAGAAATCGATCAAGTCACTTTCACCTCTTGCGAAACTACTTCATATGTGAAGTAGTTGCGATTTTTTCGGAGAAATTTCGAAACCAATATTTTGGGCCCAGTTTTGAACGGAATCAATTGCATCCTGAAGCCTTTTCCTTGGTGCTGATGCAATGACGCTAACTGAAACTAGCACAATGTCATCTGGATAAACAAGGATTTGCATAAAACAATGGGATTTATTTCTGAAATTAGAAGTTGCAAGTCAGGAAGTCTACTTCTGAGACCTCTTACGTTCCACTGGACGGCTAGATTAGTAAAATAATTAAAATTAATAATTGTTGGCCATTTTAAAAATTTAGTTTTGGGAGGAGCAGGTGTACTGCTGCCAGAAGCGGATGAATTCAGCCTTATTTTATTAAAAGAATAGTCCATTATGGCGTCAGCCTGACGGGACCGGCAGTTCAATATTTCGACAATGTTTGCCTTACAACTATGTTGTGTGCCATTTGTGTGTTGTTCAATTACGAGTGGTTTTTTGTTAATTTGTTTAGTTTTTGGCGGAGTTTTTATGTTTTCTCTTTTTTAGCTGGTTGTTGTCCGTTGTCAATTGTTAAATGTCGTTTGTGTTTCTTTGTCCGTTTTTTGTTAATGTATATGGTGTGTTCTTTCTGTTGTTCAGTGTTATTTTCAGTGTTAATGTTTTCGCGTTCACTTTCCGTTTCCATTTCTGTCAAAGATTCGTTTACGCAAAGCAAATCGATTTTTTTTCAGATTTGCTATTTGGTTTTTGAGATCTTCGATCTATCGATTCTTAATATCGATTATTTCATTAAATTCTCCCTCTTCTTCTTCTTCTTCTTCAATGACACTAACGTTCCTAGAGGAACTTCGCCGTCTCAACGTAGTATTACTTGCGTCATTTTTATTAGTACTTAGTTGAGATTTCTATGCCAAATAACACACCTTGAATGCATTCTGAGTGGCAAGTTCTAGAATACGCGTGATCACAGTGCAAGTCGGAGGAAATTTCTTTGACGAAAAATTCCCCCGACCAGAACGGGAATCGAACCCGAACACCCGGCATGTTAGTTATGACGCTAACCACTCGGCCAAGGGAGCACATAATTCTCCCTCAGTTTTGTTTATAGTTAGCCTCTGTTGCGCTACTCCAGCATAGGTAGTGTTACCGCCTTTTGCTATTTTGCGCGCTTCTTCGAAAGAGAGACCCTTTAGGAAGTGAAGCCGTTGGACAGAAGCCCTGATAATGCTGACAGTTCCTATTAAAAGAACCGTGATCAGCTGTTTTGCATCTTAGACAAAACAAAGGTTTGTTACATTTAGTTTCACTGTCAATTTTATGCTCTTCGCCACAAGTGCCGCAGAGCGGTTCCTTCCTTGGGCATCGAGCCTTGGTGTGACCAATACCGTCTTCAGATATCTCAATGGCCTCCCAGCATGTAACGACGCATTTTGAATTTTTTTTGTTGGATGGTGTGCAACTTGGTTCCGCCACTGGGAATCACCCATTGTACCCGGAGCACGAATGCACGTCTTACCTTGTTGGCTGTTTGACTCTCTCTGACGAGAGCTGCGGTTGTGATAATTGATCGAGCTCGAGACGGTATGTAATATATGGTGGAATATGAGACGGCACGTCTTGCCTCACACATCTTCCTTCCTCTCCGGAAAAAGAATTCCAATGCCATAGAAAAAAAAACTAATTGAGCACTTAACAAGTATTGAAGCTGTTAATTTGGCTGCTTGTATTAAAATGAATTAATGAAACAGCAGATTAAGAAAAAAAATGGAGCACTTTTGATTGGCCAATAAAAATTACAAAAGTGTGATGTACCCAAGTGCCCACAGGTTTCTATGATAACCGTTTCGTTCTATTATCTATATTAGAAGTTCATTAAACGTTCAAAATTCCGCCTAACATTCCTTATTCCTTATTTCTAATTATTTTTCTTATTTTCTAATTCTTCTACTCAAACGCGTCGTGCTGAATTTACCGTCGTCTTTACTTTGAGATCGTCCAGTTTCATCCTATTCGCGGATAATACTTAGCATAACTTTCACTGTCAAATGGTGATCATTATCAGACTTCATTGTTCTCGGGAAGCCTTCTTGATCAGCATCCCACAGCATACAACACTGTACTCTGATGCTCAAACTTTGTAGATTTAACAGGTCGTGCGATGGCGCCTGATTGGATGATCTATTATTTGATGATCGACATTCTGGTATTCCCATATTCATTCAAGCTTCTTGTATGGTCCGGTCATGCCCAGAGCAACGGTTTCCATACGCATTTTGGATCAAACTGTTTTACATTTCCTTTCCGGTGGTCCATTACGGAACAAATTGCACATTATTTTACCCACCTGTTGCGTCATAAGCCATTTCAGGTCACTACACCTGTGAACGGAGAAAACTCTCCAACTTGGCTTTAAGTGGATGTTTTGCGTGAGTTTTCCCAATGTTTATTCTTGAAGCTGTTGGGGGATGGCGGCACAACCATTTTCCACTATAATTCCTCCTATGGAATCCAGATCGCCGCCACGGATTTGAATTTCATCAAGCTCATCGGCCACGTTTGAGTTTCCATGGCATGAATAACGTTTCGTCTCGCTTCGTGCATTCACAAGTTTCCTCCTCGGTAAGATATTAATTGTCCCTTAAATCTAAGTTCATACGGACTTTTTTTTTGAAAAATACATTATCCAACAAGTGCCTTCTCAACAAAAAGTATGAAAATTACTCCACTGTTTTCACTGCCGTGTTACCACTCCTGCTGATTTTGAGCATATTTTCTCTCAGTTGCTGTGTATGATTTTCATGCAAAACTTATTATTAGTGATGTGTCTTCGCTGTTTACTTGAATCAATACAGTGCCCAATGCCTTAGGATATACATCTGGAGACAAAATAGTTTTATTCGACTCCGAACAAAATTCCAAAGACATCGCCGAAATAATCATGCTTAACGAGCTTGAATGCGCTTTTATGTTCTTTGCCGCAGCTCCATTTCAACGCTGTGATAACTGACCACAAGGGAATATACATTCTCGCAAAATTATCGATGTAAGCTCAGTTGAATAAAATATAACAAAACAACATCAATATATACAATATTATTATCCACAGCCTCAAGCTTTGCGCAGTGGCGATATCGTAACCAATGAGGTTTTACCGAGGTGCGATTCTTGTTAGTTGAAAACTAATTATCCACAGCCTTGAGATTACGCATCATTTCGCGCTGAAACATTTCAGTGCGCTACTGATGCCGAACATCATTCGAGTGAAACGACACATTCTGCTTGCTGATAAAAATATGGTAATTCATCACTCTATGTGTCTGATAGATAGAGCTTGGCGAAGTACAGTTTGCATCATACAACTTCACTTTCATCTCACCGATGTGGGGTACGGAAAGTATTCTCACTTAATTGTTTTGTTCGGTGCTCTCATAAACACCACTCAACTAAGTTCGTTTTACGCATACTCGTCTACGCCTTTTTCCTCCTACCCCACCAACCTATTTTGATCTGTGTAAAGATGGGAGAGCAAAAGCTTTGGACCGAGGTGCTTCGGGTTTGATGCCGATCACGTGTTTTCGACAGAGGGCCATTAATATTTGCGGTTCTCCCAACACGCATTTTATTCCAGCTGTCCTCTCAACACGCTGTTTATCATAATTGGATCTATTTTCTTTGGCTCTCCCGGCACATTTATTTAGGTGGTCCTCACAACACGCCTTTTTCCATTAGTGTCTGAGATTCTCACAACATGCATTTTATTCCAGCTGTCCTCTCAACACGCTGTTTTTTCTATAGCTGTTACTACTTCATGTGGCTCTTTCAACGCACACTTAAATCGGCGGTTCTCACAACTCGCCTTTTTTCACTAATGTTTGCGCTGCTCACAACTCACTGTGTACTCAACTTACTCACTGTTCCCTGAACACAAAAAAATCCATTACTTTGGATTTACTTCCTCAAAGGTCGCATCAGATTATTCAATGGATGCCAATGGGTGATTTCCAGGATACTTTTTTTTTGTTTTGACAGTTGTATTACAACACAACCTGTCACAGTCACCAAATGTGTAACTTGATTCCGCCACTGGGAATCACCCATTGTACCCGGAGCACGAATGCACGGTAAGACGTGTTGTTGACGTGACGTGACGTTGTTGGCTGTTTGACTCTCTCTGACGAGAGCTGCGGTTGTGATAATTGATCGAGCTCGAGACGGTATGTAATATATGGTGGAATATGCGACGGCACGTCTTGCCTCACACAGATGGTAATTGATACTAATTTTGATTCCATCAATTAATGTTTTCGTTCGGGTTTCCTAACTTTTAAATCGTACCGCGTACGATTTTCTTCGGTGTGGGTGTTTTCAATCTCACCCTTCACCGCATAGATTTGACTATGAACGGATTCTTTGGAAAAGTGCAACCTTCTTCTGCTTTAAGTAGAAGGACGTGCGCTGCCCCAAATAGCTCTGTTCGAGAAAGCACACAAATGGACAGAACAAATGTATGGGAAAATGGAAACACTTAAAGTTTTCATGAATTTTAACCATTCACAAACCAGGGGATTCTAATGTATAGCATATTAAAAAATCTTAGGGAATTTCCGATTCGTTTGGTATGTAAATCGTCAAAATCCGTTCGCGTCAAAAATAGTTATTAACGTTAACTTTATTTCATAAAAACGTGACCTTTTTTTTTGATTTGGCAGTCTTAATGAAAGACGTAGTTCTACGTCAAAAGTGAATGTCGATAACTGGTCTTCCCTTCTCGCCCAGTTATCGAATGATTACTGTAGTTTTATTACAGCCAATGATCAGTTCGTGTCGGTAGGGCAGAGTGTTAATAGTAGATAATTAGTTATTAAACTTAATATCTATATTTCACGCATATATCGCGTATGTTCAGCGTATGTTCGCGTTCTCCAACCATTGATATTTAGCTACAGTCTATAGCAAAATTAAGTATACACCACATGTGGCTTTGTTATTTTTGAGTTTTTCGAAGTTAAAAAGCAAATAATTAAATGCGACTCATATTCATCGTAAAATTGAGCGATTTTACTCTCATGTAGTGATGAGAAAAAAAATAAAATTGTCCTATTGCGACTTCATATTTCATATACAAACAAAAAATATCCATCTATGACGTGGCAAAATTGAGTGTACAGTTTAAGTTTTTTTTAAAAAGAAAATTAAAATCAGTACAGAAATGTTAACAGATAACAAAAATCAATCCCCTAGTATCTGGTATGGTCCCCTTTGGCGTCCAGCACTTTCTGCGAGCGCCGTGTCGAGATTTCTGAACACTGTCGACGGAAGTGCCTTACAGATTCCCGTAATCGTCGTTTTGAGTTCCGCTTTGTCCCCTGGATTTATATTCTTCAGATGGTTCTTTATTTCCCACCATAGATACTCAATAGTGTTGAAGTTCGGTGATTGCGGAGGTGTTTGGAGTTGATTGGGACATTATAGAGCAGGTATGCCCGCACGATGAGGTCAGTTTGCTTCGGGTCATTATTCTGTGGAAAATAGTAATCATGAGGGAGACCCAATTTCAGAACGGGAGACTACAGGTTACGTTTTAGGAAGATCAATTAAGTCACTTTGTCCATCGCCGAATCGATAAACACCATGGTTCCAGATCCAGAAGCCGCCAATGTACCATACATCATCTGACTACTGCAGCCGTGTTTTACTGTGGGAACCAAATGCTGAATCTGGAGCACCGATACTGGTTTTCTTCACACCATCTGTCTTCCATCCGATTCAAAGAGATTGGTTTTCGGCTTATCCGATTAAAAGACCTTGTTCCAGAACTCCTTAGGACTGTTCACACATGCATTAGCAAACTATAGTCGTTTTTTCATACTCACCTTTGAGATGAAATAATTTTCACGGCCAATACGACCTCTCAGATTGTTCCTGTATGCTGCTCTCCGGACAGTATCTGCGCTGACAGGCCTTCCAATGATGACGGCCACTTCGGTAGCCAATTTAGGAATATTTGTTATAGGGTTCTTTCGCAATGTTCGCATAATTACTCGTTCATCATCAGGATACGTTTGTGTCTTCTACTCGGGAGATTTTCCATGCTTCCTTCGTATTCCACTTGTTTATGATTTTTTTTTGCTGTAAAGTGAGTTCTTCCGGCTATATATGCTATTTCCTGCAATGTATTTCCACGACAGTTCATATTTAATATCATTGTACGTGTAACAATATCTATTTATTTCCTCTATCTTGCCATTTTGATAAAAAAAATGCAAACATCAATAAAAAATAAAAACCGACATCAAAAGAATCAATGTATTCAAAATATTTCATACCAAATAAATGGAAAGTATTAATGAAATGCGCGCATCTCTATCGCATTGGGCTCGCAGCAAACAATCTTTGTGATTGTGGCGATGGCTACCACGACATCGAGCATGTTGTCTGGTCGTGTATCCGGTTCCATGCTGCTCGCTCTCAGCTCTCTAGAGCACTGAGAGCACAAGGCAGACAATCGGAGATCCCCGTCCGGGATATCTTAGGTAGCCGTGATCCTGATCTTCTGCTTCATCTATACCTGTTCCTCAGGAACGCCGATGTCAACGTTTAATGATGTTTCCTTCGTTGTGTCCCCGTTTTATATCCCTCCTATCCGATCGATAAACTTTTACTTAGTCGCGGCAATACATACACACTCTTTACAGATACACGGGCCAAAGGTTGTGCAGTCCACTGATGATTCAACAAGAGCCAAAGGTTGTACCGCTCATGACAACTCTACATGAACTGATGATTGCACCGGTTAGTGACCATTCTATCCTGGATTCCTCGAGTCGAGAAAGACGCACCACGCTAGATATGAGGTACAAACTAGGGGGGCGTTGCTGATCAAGGGTCAGCTGCATCCCAATAGGAAGTATCCCGAGTCGGGCACACGTACAGAGCATTGGAGACAGCAACATCCGAATTACGAAAACACTTGTAATACTAACCTCGAGCCAACCGCGAGTAATCGGTTACATATTACTAACATAGATAATAAATGGAAAGTATCGTCAAGTAGCATTTGTACACTCAATTTTGCGATAGACTGTAGATAATACGCCAGTAAAACGTTTTGATGGTGCTTTTTTCGTTTGTTCAACAACTCATAGATTTCCTCTTGATCTACGATGCGCAATGAGTTCCATTTCAAAAAGATTGGAGGAATGTGTAGACAAATTTTCAATACATTATTCATGAATATCTTCGCTTTCACATTTCTTATTTGAAAAGTTATTACTAAAATCGGCTCTATATTGAAACTATTTCAATTTTCATTCTAGGGTTATGGTCTCGAAATAATTTCGTATCTCTCTCAGATCAAAGCAAATAGTTGTCAACAGCAACTGTTGTCCGTGCTTGCTCGTATGCTGGAGGAAAAGAACATCGAAAAGGCAGACGTCGTGTCACGAACTAAAGCGATGATAGCAGGTAACATAACAGGTTTAGATATTTAATTTAGCTGTATGAATGTATCCTTAAACCGAAACACAAATTTACCTGATTATGGAAAAGTTATGATTATATCCTAAGTTGTTGTTTTGTTTCGACTCGTTTCAGAACTAGAAAATCCTAACGGCCAGATAGCGACGACGCTCTCGCTTTTCCCGCCACTAGTATTCGTTCCATAGGAAAACATGCCGTTTGGACGCGCGGATGTCGATAATTAGGATGCTAATGCAGCAATATCTGTACATTTCATTGCTATCTTCACTTTATGGCGGTAACATAAACGAAAAATATAAAATAAAGCCTCTCGAACGTCTTAAATTGTCCTATCTGTTTGATCGATACTTTTCGTCGAATTTTTCTCGATAATCAGGGCCCTGCTAACAGAGTTTGCGTTATTTTTGCCACGTAGATTGATAAACGAGGTTCCCTCCTAGCATTCAGATCGTCGAATATATCAGGAAATACCTTATATCGTTAAATTATTAACGAAAAAGAAAGTCGATGAAAAGAATCGATAAAAGCACTTCAATCGCAAAAGGGAATAGGAATTGGTAAGTAACTGGTGGTAACCCTTCAAGGCTATTATCCGCGGCCTTCCCAACATCGATCCGTAGATGTTCGCTGATGTCCAAGTATCGGTTTAAGCTGATCCCAACCGCCATCTACCGGATGAAATGAAAACACGAAAAGGTGAAGAAGTACCCGGATTGTCTTCTCCTGGTGCACTTTCATAAAGAGACGGAGACGCCGAATGCCCTCAAAGCGATCCGCTCTAGTTTCTCCGTCATCATTCGAAGGTAACCATACCACGGCGGCCGTCGCCTGAATTTTTGGTATGGTACCCGCAACTGTAACATCATCCCTCGCAACAACACCTGTGGCGAGGACCACGACACCAGTGACTGCCCAATGGACAGTGCTGGTGAAGTGGCCTACAAATGTGCCAACTGTGCCGGCGTTCATCTGGGATCAAACGGGCAATGCCCGGAACGCGAAAATTTTAAGCATATCCGCAGCAACGAGATGGTGCGCCAGTTCCAAAACCACTTTACCACCGTTACTCGCAGCTCTTCCCGCACTATAGTTGGGGATGATCACAACACCCCCACGAGGACTGGCAAAATTACCGGCAAAATCAAAACGGGTGGTTTCTATTCGACCACGCTCAACATGTGTTTTCCTGTAAGAACTATCTGTCATCGGATCAGCACGGTTTCTTCCCAAAAAGGTCTGTCGTAACCAATTTGATCTATTTTGTATCCATCTGTCTGGGCAATATGGAGCAAGGTACACAGGTGGACGCAGTGTATACGGATCTTAAAGCTGCTTTGAACCGCGTCGATCACAAAATCCTTTTCGCAAGGCTGAAGAAACTCGGGACTTACCAAGACTTACGACATGGTTGAACTCTTATCTGAAAAATAGACGGACTTGTGTCAAAATCGGACCTGCGCAGTCTGCGACTTTTTCTAATCTTTCGCAAGTGCCTCAAGGAAGCAATCTAGGCCCATTGTTGTTCTTACTATTCACCAACGAAGTGTCCTTGATACTTCCAACTAGATGCCGCTTATTATACACCGATGGCGTGAGAATCTATATAGCAACCAGGAACTCACCAGATTGCTATAGGCTTCAGGATTTGGGGTGGCATTTCGCATCTCGAAACGAGTAACTCGGGTCGAGAAAATTCAAACTCAAATTGAATTGGGTATTATGTATCTTTTTCGAGTTAATACTTTCAGTGTACTTGGTTTCGAGCGAAATTTGTCTCGAAGAGAAACGTCAAATTTTTGGTTTGCAAACGAAGCAAAGTTCACGCAAAGTTCCGATAGATGAGGTTCTGACCTATTTTCCACATTAGTAAATACAGCTGGGAATGTATTTGCAGCTAAGTTATGACCCGAAGAGAGAGAGAGTCGATGTAGAGAAATCGATCAAATCACTTACACCCCTTTCATTCTAAGCCCCTCAATTTGTTTATCCCATTTGTTTATTTTTTAGACTCATTAGCATTTTAGCTGTAACAGAGCCGGGTTTTAATCGTGTACATGTACATATGTTTATGGTTCTATAAATTGTAAATTACACAGTAGTAGTAGCCATGTAGGCGTTAGGTTTTCTGCTTCATTACATTATGGTAAATTACACAGTAGTCGCCATTTAGGCGTTAGGGTATTCTTTATGTGCTTCCACTGTTCAGCAGACCGGACAGTGGAGACCAGTGGCATTCTTTTGTTGTTACGTGCTGCAAATCACGACACAAAATAGAACGAGACAACTCTGCATCGGTTCGCACTCCATGGTACACCAGCACGCAAGCAAAACCATCATATACGCTTTCGGAGCAGAAAGTTTATTTTCTTCTTTGCCTCTAACGTATACAGGGTTTTCCATTTCGGGCTTCCGAAAGTATACAGCCCTGCGCTGACAACCGTTTGACATAGCTGTCAACCAAAGCGTCATATCGTTAGTTGAATGTCTGCCATTTTACAATATGGATCGTTTTAGCATCGCACAACGTGTTAATTTTGTTAAATTATACTATAAAAATGATGAAAAACCGGCAAATGTTTTTCGAGCATTACGGACGGATTTTAGTCGTCATGGACGGCCTAGAGAGCACACAATCGCTAATGTAGTGCGTAAATTCGAACAAACTGGATCCGTAGCGGATATTGTGAAACCTGTGCATCATCGTAATGTGCGTTCGGCCGAAAATATTGCTGCTGTTGCTGCCAGTGTGGAGGATGACCCGAATGTTTCGATTCCACGGCGTGCTCAGCAATTGGGCTTGTCAAACACATCATTGTGGCAAATTTTGCATTTGGACTTGCACCTACATCCATATAAAGTCCAACTGGTACAAAAATTAGAGCGTGGTGACCATGGAATGCGTCGGGCATATGTCGATTGGGTGAACGAACAACAGCAGCAAAATGCTGAATATTCGCATCAAATTTTCTTCAGCGATGAGGCACATTTCGAGCTCGGTGGCTATGTGAACACCCAAAATTTCCGTATATGGGGCTCAGAAAATCCACACGTGATTGTTGAGAGGCCATTGCATCCGCCAAAAGTCATTGTTTGGTGCGCATTATGGTCTGGTGGAGTCATCGGGCCGTATTTCTTTGAAAATGAGGACGGCGAGACGGTAACTGTGAATGGTGAGCGCTATGGCCACATGTTAACCTATTTTTTTTTGCCACAAATTGAAGATATGGATATGGATGACATGTGGTTTCAGCAGGACGGCGCCACGTGCCACACAACACGACCGAACATAGCCATATTGCGAACGAAATTTGAGGGACGCATAATTTCGCGTTTTGGTGTTGGTGTTCAGATCATGCGATTTGAACCCGCTAGACTTTTTTGACGTAGGACTACGTCTTTCATTTCTATACCGGGGTGTAAAATCAAAGTTTCGAAAACGAAAGCGTTACGCCGGAGACCGAGATTTTGAGCGTTAATAGCTCCTAAACAACTGAACGAAATGGTATGATAAACACTTCATTCGAAAGATAAAATGTCTACGCGTTATATACTTGTTACTTTTTGATCCAAAAACTTGTTTCAATAGTCTTAAAATTGCTTTCAAAACAGGCTATTGAAATCACTAATCGGTATATAAGCGAGCGACGCTCGGAAATCCACTCAGTTCTAATTGAACAGCGATTGGAGCATGTTGTCGCTGTTGCGGTGAAGCTCTTTATTTATCATGAAAGCGCGGATGAACGGTGTCACCAAGAGCCTGTTTGTGCACCCTAGGCCAGAAGGGAATCTATCAGGAGGAGAGTGATGCCACAAACGGTTCCCTGGGAAGACATCGCTACACACGCATACACGCGCGGCTATTAACAGGTGGTTATCGAGTTGGCATTAACCACTGGTGGGCTTCCAGTATCGAGGAAAATGTGGAAATATCTAATCGTTACTGAAAATAATCTGCCAGTTCCTTTGGGAATTTTCAAAATATATTCATGTGAAAGAGTTTAATTGAATGTTTTCTATCCATGTAACACTGTGACCAAATACATTTGGTTTTGTGGTTTTTCAATCAATCGCAATTAACAGGATAGCTTCAGAAGATTATTCTTCCCCATCAGTAGGATATTTCCGTATCCAATATTGTATGCGCCCGCAATCGATTATTGTTCAGTCGCCGAAAGTTCCGAGCTCAGAGAGTTCATTCCTCTAGTTTGCCTTCCAAATTGCCATCGTAAACCACACCTTCTCTCGATTCAATCACACACAAAAAGCATACTTAAGCGATATTCTGGTGGTGAGACACATTCATTTTTCGTGAGGACATCGACAAGACAACATCGTTGCCTAACGTGCTGGAGGAGGTGGACGGCGAAGGATCGACACATACACGCGCAGAACTCTTTCCGTTAGGATGCCATTCAGCATCGAGAAAGTTCCGGAAAGATCTAATCATTGCTGGAAAATAATCTGCCAGTTCCTTTCGGAATTTTCAAAATATATTCATGTGAAAGAGTTTAATTGAATGTTTTCTTTCCAGTATCGAGGAAAATGTGGAAATATCTAATCGTTACTGAAAATAATCTGCCAGTTCCTTTGGGAATTTTCAAAATATATTCATGTGAAAGAGTTTAATTGAATGTTTTCTATCCATGTAACACTGTGACCAAATATGTTTCAATCAAGTGCTATTAACAGGTGGTTATCGAGTTGGCATTAACCACTGGTGGGCTTCCAGTATCGAGGAAAATGTGGAAATATCTAATCGTTACTGAAAATAATCTGCCAGATCCTCTGGGAATTTTCAAAATATATTCATGTGAAAGAGTTTAATTGAATGTTTTCTATCCATGTAACACTGTGACCAAATATATTTCAATCAAGTGCTATTAACAGGTGGTTATCGAGTTGGCATTAACCACTGGTGGGCTTCCAGTATCGAGGAAAATGTGGAAATATCTAATCGTTACTGAAAATAATCTGCCAGTTCCTTTGGGAATTTTCAAAATATATTCATGTGAAAGAGTTTAATTGAATGTTTTCTATCCATGTAACACTGTGACCAAATATGTTTCAATCAAGTGCTATTAACAGGTGGTAATCGAGTTGGCATTAACCACTGGTGGGCTTCCAGTATCGAGGAAAATGTGGAAATAACTAATCGTTACTGAAAATAATCTGCCAGTTCCTCTGGGAATTTTCAAAATATATTCATGTGAAAGAGTTTAATTGAATGTTTTCTATCCATGTAACACTGTGACCAAATACATTTGGTTTTGTGGTTTTTCAATCAATCGCAATTAACAGGATAGCTTCAGAAGATTATTCTTCCCCATCAGTAGGATATTTCCGTACCCAATATTGTATGCGCCCGCAATCGATTATTGCTCAGTCACCGAAAGTTCCGAGCTCAGAGAGTTCATTCCCCTCTAGTTTGCCTTCCAAATTGCCATCGTAAACCACACCTTCTCTCGATTCAATCACACACAAAAAGCATACTTAAGCGATATTCTGGTAGTGAGACACATTCATTTTTCGAGAGGACATCGACAAGACAACATCGTTGCCTAACGTGCTGGAGGAGGTGGACGGCGAAGGATCGACACATACACGCGCAGGATGCCATTCAGCATCTTGATAGTTCCGGAAAGATCTAATCATTGCTGGAAAATAATCTGCCAGTTCCTCTGGGAATTTAAAAATACATTCATGTGAAAGAGTTTATTTGAATGTTTTCTATCCATGTAACACTGTGACCAAAAATTTTCAATCAAGTACTATTAACAGATGGTTATCGAGTTAGTATTAACCACTGGTTGGCTTCCAGTATCGAGGAAAATGTGGAAATATCTAATCGTTGCTGGAAAATAATCTGCCAGTTCCCCTTGGAATTAAAAATTACATTCAAGCGAAAGAGTTTATTTTAATATTTTCTATCCATAAAATATCCATATAATACATTTGGGTTTGTGATTTGTCAATCAAGTACAGTTGGCAGGTTAGCTTCTGAAGATTATTCTTCAGAACAAGGTTTCGTATCCTATATTGGATGCATAAAACCTTGTGCCTCCAACGTAACGCTCTCGTTTTCGAAGTCCCCCAAATATTCATTTATTCATTCATTCAGAATGGATTTAGATTCAACTTCAAACAAATGATCTCTAAATCAACGATAGTCCTACGTCACCCTTGCGGTTATACCATAGATATAACCCACTTCCTGTTTTTTTTGTGGGGTTATGCGAAAGACCGTGTCTATGCCAACTCTCCGCAAACTCTTGAACATTTGAAAGACAACATTCTTGAAGTTATGACCGAGATACCGCCCCATATGTGCCGAAAAGTCATCGAAAATTACCTGTTCCGGATCAAGGTGTGCGAGGAAGCCCTAGGTGGACATTTGAATGATGTTGTATTTCACACATAATGGCATAAACCAAACTTTAATTTGAAATAAAAGTTTCATCGAAATTCGAATTCTAAGTGTGTTTTATTTCAATTTACTTTCGGAATTTAAAGTTGGAAACCCTGTACATATCGAACCTCTCCATGCATCATTAAATAGCAGGATCGTACGGACTACGCAAAGCGAATGATTCATATAATGTAGCAGATCCTGATTTTTAAGTCTCAGCGAGTGCAAACTATACGATTATTTAGCTCGATAGAGGCTGAGGAAAGGGTAGTCAGATTATATTTTCCATTTTTAACGCTGCTGTCCCTTGAAATATATATATATTCATATAGACCGCATAGTTGTACAAGCAACACCGCTCCAGTGAGAAGGGGCAATGTATTGTATTATAGAGACTTTAAACTTTTTCAGTTCATTCGTCTCTGGCCTTGAGGAAGGCCCTTGGAAAACTTTGCTCTACTCCAGCACTACACCTCCACCTTCTTGCCTTGAGAAAGGCACTCGATCCCTCGCCATCCAGCTAGCCCAGCAACGATGTTATCCAGTCGGTGTCCACGCAACGAATGACCAGTGAGAAACAAAAACAGGAAGTGGGTTATATCTATGGTATAACCGCAAGGGTGACGTAGGACTATCGTTGATTTATAGATCATTTGTATGAAGTTGAATCTGAATTAACGAGAGCGTTACGTTGGAGGCACAAGGTTTTATGCATCCAATATTGGATACGGAAATATCCTACTGATGGGGAAGAATAATCTTCAGAAGCTATCCTGTTGATTGCGATTGATTGAAAAATCACAAAACCTAATGTATTTGGTCACAGTGTTACATGGATAGAAAACATTCAAATAAACTCTTTCATATGAATGTAATTTTAAATTCCCAGAGGAACTGGCAGATTATTTTCAGTAACGATTAGATATTTCCACATTTTCCTCGATACTGGAAGCCCACCAGTGGTTAATGCTAACTCGATAACCATCTGTTAATAGCACTTGATTGAAACATATTTGGTCACAGTGTTACATGGATAGAAAACATTCAAATAAACTCTTTCACATGAATATATTTTGAAAATTCCCAGAGGAACTGGCAGATTATTTTCAGTAACGATTAGTTATTTCCACATTTTCCTCGATACTGGAAGTCCACCAGTGGTTAATGCCAACTCGATAACCACCTGTTAATAGCACTTGATTGAAACATATTTGGTCACAGTGTAACATGGATAGAAAACATTCAATTAAACTCTTTCACATGAATATATTTTGAAAATTCCCAAAGGAACTGGCAGATTATTTTCAGTAACGATTAGATATTTCCACATTTTCCTCGATACTGGAAGCCCACCAGTGGTTAATGCCAACTCGATAACCACCTGTTAATAGCACTTGATTGAAACATATTTGGTCACAGTGTTACATGGATAGAAAACATTCAATTAAACTCTTTCACATGAATATATTTTGAAAATTCCCAAAGGAACTGGCAGATTATTTTCCAGCAATGATTAGATCTTTCCGGAACTTTCTCGATGCTGAATGGCATCCTAACGGAAAGAGTTCTGCGCGTGTATGTGTCGATCCTTCGCCGTCCACCTCCTCCAGCACGTTAGGCAACGATGTTGTCTTGTCGATGTCCTCACGAAAAATGAATGTGTCTCACCACCAGAATATCGCTTAAGTATGCTTTTTGTGTGTGATTGAATCGAGAGAAGGTGTGGTTTACGATGGCAATTTGGAAGGCAAACTAGAGGGGAATGAACTCTCTGAGCTCGGAACTTTCGGCGAATGAGCAATAATCGATTGCGGGCGCATACAATATTGGATACGGAAATATCCTACTGATGGGGAAGAATAATCTTCTGAAGCTATCCTGTTAATTGCGATTGATTGAAAAACCACAAAACCAAATGTATTTGGTCACAGTGTTACATGGATAGAAAACATTCAATTAAACTCTTTCACATGAATATATTTTGAAAATTCCCAAAGGAACTGGCAGATTATTTTCAGTAAAGATTAGATATTTCCACATTTTCCTCGATACTGGAAGCCCACCAGTGGTTAACGCCAACTCGATAACCATCTGTTAATAGCACTTGATTGAAATATATTTGGTCACAGTGTTACATGGATAGAAAACATTCAATTAAACTCTTTCACATGAATATATTTTGAAAATTCCCACAGGAACTGGCAGATTATTTTCCAGCAATGATTAGATCTTTCCGGAACTTTCTCGATGCTGAATGGCATCCTAACGGAAAGAGTTCTGCGCGTGTATGTGTCGATCCTTCGCCGTCCACCTCCTCCAGCACGTTAGGCAACGATGTTGTCTTGTCAATGTCCTCATGAAAAATGAATGTGTCTCACCACCAGAATATCGCTTAAGTATGCTTTTTGTGTGTGATTGAATCGAGAGAAGGTGTGGTTTACGATGGCAATTTGGAAGGCAAACTAGAGGGGAATGAACTCTCTGAGCTCGGAACTTTCGGCGAATGAGCAATAATCGATTGCGGGCGCATACAATATTGGATACGGAAATATCCTACTGATGGGGAAGAATAATCTTCTGAAGCTATCCTGTTAATTGCGATTGATTGAAAAACCACAAAACCAAATGTATTTGGTCACAGTGTTACATGGATAGAAAACATTCAATTAAACTCTTTCACATGAATATATTTTGAAAATTCCCAAAGGAACTGGCAGATTATTTTCAGTAACGATTAGATATTTCCACATTTTCCTCGATACTGGAAGCCCACCAGTGGTTAATGCCAACTCGATAACCACCTGTTAATAGCACTTGATTGAAATATATTTGGTCACAGTGTTACATGGATAGAAAACATTCAATTAAACTCTTTCACATGAATATATTTTGAAAATTCCCAAAAGAACTGGCAGATTATTTTCCAGCAATGATTAGATCTTTCCGGAACTTTCTCGATGCTGAATGGCATCCTAACGAAAAGAGTTCTGCGCGTGTATGTGTCGATCCTTCGCCGTCCACCTCCTCCAGCACGTTAGGCAACGATGTTGTCTTGTTGATGTCCTCACGAAAAATGAATGTGTCTCACTTTAAAGCTTAAAGTTCATTTATTTGAGGATTTTTTAAAATTACAAAATTTGGTTTACAGATCAATTTCTCAGCCTTAGGGGCCCGGCATCTTTGGTACATTTTGGATTTACTAATTGTTTGAAATTTTTGGTTGTGAGCCTAGTTTACATATGTTCCCGTAAAGAGGGATGTATTAATTCTAAATTTGAAAAATTTGATAACCTACCTAACTAAAATCTAATTAAAAATTTGAAAACTATGGGACCAGTTCCCGGATGATTGCGTGCGGAGACTGTTGGCAAGACCCCCTGAACCTAGACAGGATTTGAGATTTTCGTTCTTCCAGCACCTGAAGACCAGACAGACGGTGGATCTCAGTATTTCGGGTCCTTGGTGGACTATCCAGGATCATCCGAAGGATCTTGTTCTGGATGATCTGCAGCTTCTGATGATGGCAATTTGCACATCCCTCCCAGATTGGCAAACCATATTCGATCGCCGGTAGAATGATCTGTTTATGTATCGCAAGCTTGTTTCTTTGCGACAGAGTGGATTTTCGCGTGATGAGCGGGTATAGCGTCTTAATGAGTTTGGAACACTTCGTGGATATTTTTTTCACATGGGATGCAAAGTTCAAATTCCTGTCCAGGGTGAGACCAAGGTAGACAACCTCACTCGACCAATTAATGGGAGTGTTGCTGAGGTGGACGTTCACATCATCAGGTGGAACAAGTCGTGGTGATTTTGAGTGCGGAAATATAATGGTCTGTGTTTTCGCCGCGTTGATGCGAATCTTCCAGGATGTTAAGTAGTCGAACAGGACATCCAGGCCTCTCTGTAATCTCCTGACTAGCGGACGTATCACTCGACCCCTGTAGATGATGGCGGTGTCATCAGCGAACATCGACAGCACACCATCATCAGGTAGGGGAGGAACATCCGAAGTGAAGACATTGAACAGGATAGGACCTAGGAGGCTACCCTGAGGAACTCCCGCGATAACGTTGAACGTATCGGAGAGCGCGTTGTTCAGAGAGACCTGAAAAGTTCTATCCGAAAGATAGTTACCGATTATCTTGACTAGAAAGATCGGAAAGTTGAAACGGTGTAGCTTGAACACAAGACCATTGTGCCAGATATTGTCAAACGCCTTTTCGACGTCCAACAATGCCATGGCAGATGTTTTGGATACGAACTTGTTCCGCCTGATGATGTTCGTGACTCGTGCAAGCTGGTGGAGTGTGGAATAACCTTTCCTAAAACCAAACTGTTCACGGAGGAAGATGTTGTTCTGGTTTGCGAAATCCAGCAAACGACTGAGAATCAGCTTTTCAAATAACTTCGAGATGGACGACAAGAGGCTGATGGGGCGATAGCTTTTGGCGCTGGTAGGGTCTTTACCAGGCTTATGTATGGAAATTACTTTTGCCAACTTCCAGCGAGAAGGGAAGTAACCAAGTTCAAAGCATTTGTTAAAAATCGTGGCCAAGTGCGCAAAGAAGCGAACGCTCAAGTTTTTCAACTCGAGGTTGAGCGCACTGTCAAACCCGGCAGCCTTCATATTTCTCGTGTTACGTACCGCAGCTATCGCCTCATCAGCCGTTATTCTCGATTCCTCGGGTAGAACGATGGGGATTTCAGCGACACTAGCCACAACCTCCTCGACGATAGGTTCGTGGGGACTCACCATGGAGCGACCAATATTATGAGATTCCACGAAGTGTTGACCAAGCGCATTCGCCTTTTCGGCAGATGTAATAAGCAGAGATGAAAACGAATCCGATGATCTGAGTGGAGGAACGGGTCGCGGTTTGTTTTTTAGGATCTTGGCAGTTTTCCAAAAAGGTTTAGCGTAATCTGGGAGGGAGCGAAGATGATTTGAGAAATGTTCGTTTTTGAGATCAACCATCCTGGCATGGATGATTTTCTTGAGACGGTTGCAGTTGGTCTTCAGGTGGGGAAGACCAGTACGTTGGTACTGGCGTCTGATGGTGTTGCGGAGTCTAATTAAATTTTTAGTTATCCTGTCAAGGTTCAGAGGATTACTCACCAGTCTTAAAGTTGGAACGTGCCGGTCTCTAGCCCTGGAGATTGCCACGTCGATGGTCTGAAGACACTGATCGATGTCGTCGGTTGACTCAGGTACGAAGTCGTAGTCGATCTCGGTGTCCACGCACTGCTGGAACTGTGACCAGTCGACTCGGTGGTAGTTGCGTCGCGAAATCTGGAATCTGTTGGCGGAGGAGCCCACTTCAATCACCACCGGGTAGTGGTCAGAACTGAGTTCTTGATGGACGACAGGCTCCGAGATGTTAATCGTGTTTGTGATGAATATGTCAATGGTCGCATGAATACCGGACCGGCTCAGCCGGGTGGGACCGTCCGGACTCAGAATGGTGTACTGTGCTTCTTGTAGATCGTTGTGCAGGATCAAACCGTTCTGGTTACTACGCCTGTTGCCCCACGCATGATGCTTCGCATTTAAGTCGCCACCGATGATGAACTGCTGTCGCCGCCGGGTCAGTTTGATGATGTCACTTCGAAGAATTGCTGCCGAGCCGTCCCGTGCATTTGATTGTCTGGGGCAGTAAGCTGCTACTATGGTGAGGGGACCGACGGGGGTAGAGACTTCCACCCCTACGGCCTCGATGATTTTCAGCTCAAAGGTTGGAAGCAGCTGACAGCAAATATTTCGCCTTAGTGCGATGGCCACGCCACCACCCCTGGAGCTGGTCCTATCAAGCCTCACGAGCCGGAAATCTGGTAGGAAGACGTTTATACCAGGCTTAAGGTGCGTTTCCGTGATAATTATAACGTCTATCTTGTGCTCGTTGAGAAAGTCAACGAGCTCAATGGCTTTGCTCTTGAGCGAGCAAGCGTTCCAGTTAGCTATACGTAGGATGTTACGGTCCATACTTGGAGACGAGGGCAAGAACAGCCTCAAGCTGTTCATTCAAAGTCTTGCATGTGCGTTGAATCCTGATGACCTCGGAGACTAGCAGAACAAGCTCCTTATCATTCAAAGGTGCGCCCTCAGCGGTCGTGCCGGATGTAACACGCGAGTACGACAGACCCGGGAGGGGGGTTTGATTCTGCTGAGATGCTGCGTCCATGAGCCGATGCTGCACTGAGGAGCCGCTAGGAACCACTTGGTTGGTTGCGGTGGGGGCGGTGGCCTCGCTACGGTTCCGAACATTGTGGAGTGGAAGAGGGGGCAGATTTGGAGCTGCACGGCGTTGTTGAAGTGCGGGAAATTGCGCATCGTTGGCTGCTGGTGGACGTGGGTTGCGCTTTCATCCTGGTTGGTTATTGACGGAGGCACGCTTTCGGATCTCAATATACTCCGCCCTCTTCGGACACGTACTGCTGGTGGGTTTGTGACCGGCTCCGCAGTTCGCGCAGACAGGGACACCGTCCTTCATGTGTTGACAAGCATCAGCATCGTGGGTTTTGCCGCAATTAATGCAGCGGGATGCCATGTGGCAGTTTCGTGTACCATGCCCAAACATGAAACAATTCGAGCATTGGGTAACGTCTCTGTGGACCGGTTTGTAGCGATCCCACACAACTGCGATATAGAAGAGTTCCCGAATATTCTGGAGGTCCTTCAGGCATGTCGAGTTCTTGGCGAAATGAACGAGATAAAGTTGGTCACGGTACGTCCGGGTCTGGTCGTGCCGCTTCATTTTGAAAATCTGAACTGGCTTGAGCCCGTTTTTCTCGAGTTCAGCCGATAATTCCATGGAGTCCATATCGTGGAGACCGCGGAGCACCACCTTGAGCGGTTTCTCAGCCTCGATGTCGTGAGAGAAATATTCACAATTCCGCTGTTTCAGTATCTCCAGCACGGCCTTGTAGTGACTCATGCCAGGGACCATCAACTTGAAACCCTCCGTGTTACGGCGGATGGTGCACCTCAAACCCTTCTCGATGAAAAAGGCAATTCGAGCATGAAGCCCCTCCGGGAAGCCTTTCACATAGATCGGCGGCAGTTTCTCCTTTTTTTCCAATTTCGGTTCGTCACCATTCTCGAGAACAGCATATCGATTGTTCGCCAGCAGCTTCTTAGCCGACGGATCAGGAGATTCCTCCGATAGTTCGGCGACGTTTGTAGACCGGGAGCGCTTCCCGTTGCTGCTACCACTTGCGCCAGCGCGCGTTTTGCCTGCGGCTTGATTCATGGGGACGTCGACGTCCAGCGCTTTTACTTTTTTTTTTACTAGACACACGAGCAAGCTAAAACACGTCGTTACTGCTCAACACAACAGCAGAGAGTCGAATGAATGTGTCTCACCACCAGAATATCGCTTAAGTATACTTTTTGTGTGTGATTGAATCGAGAGAAGGTGTGGTTTACGATGGCAATTTGGAAGGCAAACTAGAGGGGAATGAACTCTCTGAGCTCGGAACTTTCGGCGACTGAGCAATAATCGATTGCGGGCGCATACAATATTGGATACGGAAATATCCTACTGATGGGGAAGAATAATCTTCTTTTTTTTTACAGAATATATTTTTTATTAAGGCACATGTGGCGTTAGCCTGACGGGGCCGGGAGTCCAATATTTTGACAATTTTTGTCTTACAACTATGTTAGTAATATGTAACCGATTACTCGCGGTTGGCTCGAGGTTAGTATTACAGGTGTTCTCATAATTGGTATGTTGCAGTCTTCGATGCTCTATACGTGTGCCCGACACGGGCTACTTCCTATTGGGATGCAGCTGACCATTAATCAGCAACGGCCCCCTAGTCTGTACCCCATATCTAGCGTAGTGCGTCTTTCTCGACTCGAGGAATCCAAGATAGAATGGTCACTAGCCGGCGCAATCATCAGTTCGTGTAGAGTTGTCATGAGCGGTACAACCTTTGGCTCTTGTTGAATGATCAGTGGACTGCACAACCTTTGGCCCATGCATCTGTAAAGAGTGTGTGTATGTATTGCCGCGACTAAGTAAAAGTTTATCGATCGGAATCGATCGGAATTATTCAGAAGAATAATCTTCTGAAGCTATCCTGTTAATTGCGATTGATTGAAAAACCACAAAACCAAATGTATTTGATCACAGTGTTACATGGAAAGAAAACATTCAAATAAACTCTTTAACATGAATATATTTTGAAAATTCCCAAAGGAACTGGCAGATTATTTTCAGTAACGATTAGATATTTCCACATTTTCCTCGATACTGGAAGCCCACCAGTGGTTAATACCAACTCGATAACCACCTGTTAATAGCACTTGATTGAAACATATTTGGTCACAGTGTTACATGGATAGAAAACATTCAATTAAACTCTTTCACATGAATATATTTTGAAAATTCCCAAAGGAACTGGCAGATTATTTTCAGTAACGATTAGATATTTCCACATTTTCCTCGATACTGGAAGCCCACCAGTGGTTAATACCAACTCGATAACCACCTGTTAATAGCACTTGATTGAAACATATTTGGTCACAGTGTTACATGGATAGAAAACATTCAATTAAACTCTTTCACATGAATATATTTTGAAAATTCCCAAAGGAACTGGCAGATTATTTTCAGTAACGATTAGATATTTTCACATTTTCCTCGATACTGGAAGCCCACCAGTGGTTAATACCAACTCGATAACCACCTGTTAATAGCACTTGATTGAAACATATTTGGTCACAGTGTTACATGGATAGAAAACATTCAATTAAACTCTTTCACATGAATATATTTTGAAAATTCCCAAAGGAACTGGCAGATTATTTTCCAGCAATGATTAGATCTTTCCGGAACTTTCTCGATGCTGAATGGCATCCTAACGGAAAGAGTTCTGCGCGTGTATGTGTCGATCCTTCGCCGTCCACCTCCTCCAGCACGTTAGGCAACGATGTTGTCTTGTCGATGTCCTCACGAAAAATGAATGTGTCTCACCACCAGAATATCGCTTAAGTATGCTTTTTGTGTGTGATTGAATCGAGAGAAGGTGTGGTTTACGATGGCAATTTGGAAGGCAAACTAGAGGGGAATGAACTCTCTGAGCTCGGAACTTTCGGCGAATGAGCAATAATCGATTGCGGGCGCATACAATATTGGATACGGAAATATCCTACAGATGGGGAAGAATAATCTTCTGAAGCTATCCTGTTAATTGCGATTGATTGAAAAACCACAAAACCAATTGTATTTGGTCACAGTGCTACATGGATAGAAAACATTCAATCGAACTCTTTCACATGAATATATTTTGAAAATTCCCAAAGGAACTGGCAGATTATTTTCAGTAACGATTAGATATTTCCACATTTTCCTCGATACTGGAAGCCCACCAGTGGTTAATACCAACTCGATAACCACCTGTTAATAGCACTTGATTGAAACATATTTGGTCACAGTGTTACATGGATAGAAAACATTCAATTAAACTCTTTCACATGAATATATTTTGAAAATTCCCAGAGGAACTAGCAGATTATTTTCAGTAACGATTAGTTATTTCCACATTTTCCTCGATACTGGAAGCCCACCAGTGGTTAATACCAACTCGATAACCATCTGTTAATAGCACTTGATTGAAACATATTTGGTCACAGTGTTACATGGATAGAAAACATTCAATTAAACTCTTTCACATGAATATATTTTGAAAATTCCCAAAGGTACTGGCAGATTATTTTCAGTAACGATTAGATATTTCCACATTTTCCTCGATACTGGAAGCCACCAGTGGTTAATGCCAACTCGATAACCACCTGTTAATAGCACTTGATTGAAACATATTTGGTCACAGTGTAACATGGATAGAAAACATTCAATTAAACTCTTTCACATGAATATATTTTGAAAATTCCCAAAGGAACTGGCAGATTATTTTCCAGCAATGATTAGATCTTTCCGGAACTTTCTCGATGCTGTATGGCATCCTAACGGAAAGAGTTCTGCGCGTGTATGTGTCGATCCTTCGCCGTCCACCTCCTTCAGCACGTTATGCAACGATGTTGTCTTGTCGATGTCCTCACGAAAAATGAATGTGTCTCACCACCAGAATATCGCTTAAGTATGCTTTTTGTGTGTGATTGAATCGAGAGAAGGTGTGGTTTACGATGGCAATTTGGAAGGCAAACTAGAGGGGAATGAACTCTCTGAGCTCGGAACTTTCGGCGAATGAGCAATAATCGATTGCGGGCGCATACAATATTGGATACGGAAATATCCTACTGATGGGGAAGAATAATCTTCTGAAGCTATCCTGTTAATTGCGATTGATTGAAAAACCACAAAACCAAATGTATTTGGTCACAGTGCTACATGGATAGAAAACATTCAATTGAACTCTTTCACATGAATATATTTTGAAAATTCCCAAAGGAACTGGCAGATTATTTTCAGTAACGATTAGATATTTCCACATTTTCCTCGATACTGGAAGCCCACCAGTGGTTAATACCAACTCGATAACCACCTGTTAATAGCACTTGATTGAAACATATTTGGTCACAGTGTAACATGGATAGAAAACATTCAATTAAACTCTTTCACATGAATATATTTTGAAAATTCCCAAAGGAACTGGCAGATTATTTTCAGTAACGATTAGATATTTCCACATTTTCCTCGATACTGGAAGCCCACCAGTGGTTAATACCAACTCGATAACCACCTGTTAATAGCACTTGATTGAAACATATTTGGTCACAGTGTAACATGGATAGAAAACATTCAATTAAACTCTTTCACATGAATATATTTTGAAAATTCCCAAAGGAACTGGCAGATTATTTTCCAGCAATGATTAGATCTTTCCGGAACTTTCTCGATGCTGAATGGCATCCTAACGGAAAGAGTTCTGCGCGTGTATGTGTCGATCCTTCGCCGTCCACCTCCTCCAGCACGTTAGGCAACGATATTGTCTTGTCGATGTCCTCACGAAAAATGAATGTGTCTCACCACCAGAATATCGCTTAAGTATGCTTTTTGTGTGTGATTGAATCGAGAGAAGGTGTGGTTTACGATGGCAATTTGGAAGGCAAACTAGAGGGGAATGAACTCTCTGAGCTCGGAACTTTCGGCGAATGAGCAATAATCGATTGCGGGCGCATACAATATTGGATACGGAAATATCCTACTGATGGGGAAGAATAATCTTCTGAAGCTATCCTGTTAATTGCGATTGATTGAAAAACCACAAAACCAAATGTATTTGGTCACAGTGCTACATGGATAGAAAACATTCAATTGAACTCTTTCACATGAATATATTTTGAAAATTCCCAAAGGAACTGGCAGATTATTTTCAGTAACGATTAGATATTTCCACATTTTCCTCGATACTGGAAGCCCACCAGTGGTTAATACCAACTCGATAACCACCTGTTAATAGCACTTGATTGAAACATATTTGGTCACAGTGTTACATGGATAGAAAACATTCAATTAAACTCTTTCACATGAATATATTTTGAAAATTCCCAGAAGAACTGGCAGATTATTTTCAGTAACGATTAGTTATTTCCACATTTTCCTCGATACTGGAAGCCCACCAGTGGTTAATGCCAACTCGATAACCACCTGTTAATAGCACTTGATTGAAACATATTTGGTCACAGTGTAACATGCATAGAAAACATTCAATTAAACTCTTTCACATGAATATATTTTGAAAATTCCCAAAGGAACTGGCAGATTATTTTCCAGCAATGATTAGATCTTTCCGGAACTTTCTCGATGCTGTATGGCATCCTAACGGAAAGAGTTCTGCGCGTGTATGTGTCGATCCTTCGCCGTCCACCTCCTCCAGCACGTTATGCAACGATGTTGTCTTGTCGATGTCCTCACGAAAAATGAATGTGTCTCACTACCAGAATATCGCTTAAGTATGCTTTTTGTGTGTGATTGAATCGAGAGAAGGTGTGGTTTACGATGGCAATTTGGAAGGCAAACTAGAGGGGAATGAACTCTCTGAGCTCGGAACTTTCGGCGAATGAGCAATAATCGATTGCGGGCGCATACAATATTGGATACGGAAATATCCTACTGATGGGGAAGAATAATCTTCTGAAGCTATCCTGTTAATTGCGATTGATTGAAAAACCACAAAACCAAATGTATTTGGTCACAGTGTTACATGGATAGAAAACATTCAATTGGACTCTTTCACATGAATATATTTTGAAAATTCCCAAAGGAACTGGCAGATTATTTTCAGTAACGATTAGATATTTCCACATTTTCCTCGATACTGGAAGCCCACCAGTGGTTAATACCAACTCGATAACCACCTGTTAATAGCACTTGATTGAAATATATTTGGTCACAGTGTTACATGGATAGAAAACATTCAATTAAACTCTTTCACATGAATATATTTTGAAAATTCCCAGAGGAACTGGCAGATTATTTTCAGTAACGATTAGTTATTTCCACATTTTCCTCGATACTGGAAGCCCACCAGTGGTTAACCTTATATATTAATACCAACTCGATAACCACCTGTTAATAGCACTTGATTGAAACATATTTGGTCACAGTGTAACATGCATAGAAAACATTCAATTAAACTCTTTCACATAAATATATTTTGAAAATTCCCAAAGGAACTGGCAGATTATTTTCAGTAACGATTAGATATTTCCACATTTTCCTCGATACTGGAAGCCCACCAGTGGTTAATACCAACTCGATAACCACCTGTTAATAGCACTTGATTGAAACATATTTGGTCACAGTGTTACATGGATAGAAAACATTCAATTAAACTCTTTCACATGAATATATTTTGAAAATTCCCAGAAGAACTGGCAGATTATTTTCAGTAACGATTAGTTATTTCCACATTTTCCTCGATACTGGAAGCCCACCAGTGGTTAATGCCAACTCGATAACCACCTGTTAATAGCACTTGATTGAAACATATTTGGTCACAGTGTAACATGGATATTCATGTGTTAATACCAACTCGATAACCACCTGTTAATAGCACTTGATTGAAACATATTTGGTCACAGTGTAACATGCATAGAAAACATTCAATTAAACTCTTTCACATGAATATATTTTGAAAATTCCCAAAGGAACTGGCAGATTATTTTCAGTAACGATTAGATATTTCCACATTTTCCTCGATACTGGAAGCCCACCAGTGGTTAATACCAACTCGATAACCACCTGTTAATAGCACTTGATTGAAACATATTTGGTCACAGTGTTACATGGATAGAAAACATTCAATTAAACTCTTTCACATGAATATATTTTGAAAATTCCCAAAGGAACTGGCAGATTATTTTCAGTAACGATTAGATATTTCCACATTTTCCTCGATACTGGAAGCCCACCAGTGGTTAATGCCAACTCGATAACCACCTGTTAATAGCACTTGATTGAAACATATTTGGTCACAGTGTAACATGGATAGAAAACATTCAATTAAACTCTTTCACATGAATATATTTTGAAAATTCCCAAAGGAACTGGCAGATTATTTTCAGTAACGATTAGATATTTCCACATTTTCCTCGATACTGGAAGCCCACCAGTGGTTAATGCCAACTCGATAACCACCTGTTAATAGCCGCGCGTGTATGAGTGTGTAGCGATGTCTTCCCAGGGAACCGTTTGTGGCATCACTCTCCTCCTGATAGATTCCCTTCTGGCGTAGGGTGCACAAACAGGCTCTTGGTGACACCGTTCATCCGCGCTTTCATGATAAATAAAGAGCTTCACCGCAACAGCGACAACATGCTCCAATCGCTGTTCAATTAGAACTGACGTATTGATGAACGAACGAACGTGATGAATTATAGAGGTTTTAAACTTTTCAGTTCATTCGCCTCTAGACGTATTGATGACGTAATTTTTCTTGTATCATTTATTGCTTTGCACTTGTCTGTGCAGTGGGTCTCGCTATAATAGAACGGGACGATATATGCGGTTCAAACTTGTATGCAGGCTTCGAAAATGGTGTGCGATGTTTGATACAGCTCGAATATGCAAACAATAGTCTTCGTTCCTCTCTTGGTTTAATCATTTAGTGTAACACAAGTGATTACTGTCATTCATACAAGTATCTGAATGATCCACTCATATTTGGTTATATGTTCGTGAGGGG
Organism: Toxorhynchites rutilus septentrionalis; assembly: GCF_029784135.1. Classification (NCBI taxonomy): domain Eukaryota; kingdom Metazoa; phylum Arthropoda; class Insecta; order Diptera; family Culicidae; genus Toxorhynchites; species Toxorhynchites rutilus. The sequence continues at coordinate 201,209,359 of NC_073746.1, read as the reverse complement.
TTACTTGCTTGACACATTGTGTATCATTCGATTTTGTTCAACAACAACACTGGTGGAGACAGTTGATATTGATCATTGTTGGATTATTTATAGCATAACAGCCCGATGTTCACCTTGTAACAGAATAACACGCAACCTACTCAGCTTTAATAAGGCAGATTTGAGTTCATTAACCGGTCTATTGACCGGACACTGTCCGAGCAGGTATCACCTTAAAAAATCGGAAAACTGGCAGATGATAACTGTCGTTTATGCAATATCGAAGCTGAGACTTCGGAACATTTACTGTGTCAATGCAGTACACTAATTAAGCAAAGACTACGAATTCTTGGAAAGGGCATTCTTATGCCTAACGAGATTTGGTCTGCTGAACCAAAACAGGTAAGGAACTTCATAAAGGAAGTCATACCTTCGTGGGGGGATATACAAAGTCCTGGTGCGACTATCACTTATCCGTGAGGGATTTTTTTTTTTCTTTCTTTATTAAATAGATTTTCAGCCAAAGGCTGGTTCATCTCTATAGTCCGTGAGGGATGAAACGAACTGACACTGCATACATAGCAAACTGGAGAGTACTACAATAAATCAAACTAATGGTCGCAGTGGTACAATGCTCCTACAGAAGAAGAGAACAGCCCGATGTTTCTTGCAGAGCAGAGTATGGATGAATCGATCTTTGTTCCACCGTGGATCGATCTCCATCGCTAATGATGGTTGCGTGGACATAGTTATTCTATAACACAAAGATGGTCAATTAAGGGCCCAACTCACGATCGATCGCTTAGTAAGCGAACACGTAACCAAGTGGCTACGAAAATTACAAAATGTTTTGACGTAGAACTACGTCTTTCACAATGGCACCCTTCAATCAGAAAACAGGTCACGTTTTTATGAAATAAAGTTAACGTTAATAACTATTTTCACTGTGAACGAATTCTCATGATTTGCATACCAATCGAATCGGAAATTCTCTAAGATGCTATACATTACAATTCGCTAATCTCTAAATGGTTTAAATTCATGAAAACTGGAAGAACCCTACCCGTATTTCGAATGCTTATAACTCGAACATTTCTTGATAGATCAGAAAGATTTTGCATCAATTGATTTCTATTTCTATCACAGTTAATAAAATGTTATTTTTCATGAGATGAACAATTGATTAACTGTAAAATGTCATGCGTCATCTAAACGCCCTAACTGCCAAGTTTTGATTGGCCCGGTTTACGGTTTCCCCAACACAAACTACAAAATCGATGTACCTGTGGAAATTCGATTTGCAAATATACATGCAAGTCGGGAGTATTATTGTTCCCACCGAGCTGTGTTTCCCTAACACGGACTTCAAAATCAATGTGCCTGGGGAAATCAACTTTGTCAAAACATGCAAGTCGGGGGTATTTTTGTTCCCACCGAGTTGTGTTTTCCTAACTTCAATGTGCCTGGAGGAATCCGCTCTGCTGTATTTTTTGTATTTTTTGGTGTTCAGTACTTTGTACTCACTTGTCGTTGTGCAGTTTCTCTAAAACGTACTTTTAAACTGAGAAGCCTGGGAAAATCGTCATTCCAGATACTAGAGGTGAATGAACTTTCGCAGTTCGAGAACTACGTAAACATTAGATGTGCAATAATTTCAGAGAAAAACGTAAAACACAATGATCGTTTGACAATTCTTCCGTTCAAATATTTTGGTAGTCTTAGGCATCATATCAAACGTCAAAGGACGTTCATCAAATTTATTGGTAACCAAAATCATAATCTATTGCAAAAATTTCGATGCATTCTAAAATAATAAACGTAGTGGTAAACAAACGGATTGCATAATGTAATTGCGTAGTTCTACGTCGAAAATATGGGGTCGTGTCCTAGATACAACCCCTTACAATTTTTTTCACGACAGCGATAGCGGAGAAGAGAGCACGCTTTCTTAACAGAGTCGGGAGCTGAGGGATAAAAGAAACCCTCTATCGCTAAGTGAAAATGAGTGAGTTTGTTTTTTTAGATTTTAGATATAAATGATAATAATAATTATTTTGTATCAAGGTTTCGGCAGTATTTCAGGCTTAGTCGAGAAGCAGGAATTTTTTGCTTGAAATACGAACAGAAAATATAGTAAAAATGTTAAACAACTTGACGATTAAACATGGGTATGTTTTTCAATTGCACTAACGCCCCGGTCTCCTCCCCGACGCAACGAGCAATAAATTTGCCTACTATTCGGCGTTAGCTCACAATGTGAGTTTCATGTTGATTATGGGCCTGATCACAAACGTCACTTCACGGTGAAAACGATATGATTTGTGTGCAAGGTTATATGCACATCATTTCGTTTTCACCGTGAAGTGACGTTCGTGATCAGGCTCTATGTCTTCCTAAGAAGCTTCCTCGAATGAACTTGCCCATTCTCTTTTTCCTTTCCTATACATAAGCAGAGTGTAGTACCCAATCAGATCAGTTCAGTACAGCAGCTACACGACCTTCCCAAGAGGGCACTCATGGCCATAGGATACTCAATATACATCACCTGGCTTTAAAGTTACTACACCCCTCTACAAACAATGTTCCGGACAATGTGGCAACGAAGGAGAAAATGCAATGTTTATCTATAACATATTTCTGTAGTCATAGATTTATTCAACTTAGGTTTATATTTATGCAGGTATTAACTATTTAAACTTGTCCTTAAATTTATAAACGATGACTCCTTGTCTTATTTTGCATAATTGAATAAACAGAAGAAAAGGGTACAAATGGCTCTAATGGACATTTTTGAACAGAATGTGGTTTCGAACTCTACCACGTTATCTCAACTAACCTACGGGATACTAGTTCATACAGGAAAGGGGTTATTTCAGGGCGTCCATGTATCTGAAGAGAAAAAATACAGATTTCGAACAATGAAAAAACTCAATTCAAAAGCATTTAATACACATAATCACAGTCCTATGTCAAGATCCCGTCCGAGCTCCTATGCTCAGACCCATCAACTTTTTTACGACGCATGAGTTTCTCAAACCTTGGAGCAAACAGTTATAACAACAAAAACAAATATCCTCGTTTGACAACCACTGGTGCGAAAAAGAAAGTAGTAAAATGGCAACCATGATAGCAACGACCTTTGCGAAAATGGGTTGCGATTCAAAACAGCAACGATTAAAGTTGTTAAATTACCAACGCCTATACTGCCGTAATCTCGCAAAGTGACGCAAGCGCCAGAGGGAGAAATTTTCAGTACGAGACTTTTCGCAAAATTACATGTATAATTAGCATACGCGTACATTACGAAAATCTGATCTGTACAAATTGTGTACAATTGATGGAAAAACATTGCCATCGGCTCGATTTTTGAAAAAATGCAGTTTTATTTAAGCTATTTTACCAACGCCAGTTTGTTGTGGAAACAGCAAATTTTAATCGCTGTTTCCACAACCGATTGGCGTTCATCCATCAAAGTATGGGAAAATCTGTTTCCAAATATTTTCTACAACATGCCACCGTTGAGCGAAGCATGAGGTAGCATCAGGAAGAAGAGTTCTACACATTTTCCGTCTTTGTAGCATGTGTCGAGCGGGCTAATGTAGTTGAGAACCCGATTGTAACAACTATGGACAGCACCTTCTTTTCCAATCCTAAATGCAATTGAAAACATCCGTGTTGATTAAGATAATGCCGTCTGAAATTATCCGATGTAAAGCAAATACAGTTTACGCGAGGATGTTCTGAGTTTTGTTATAAGAAGCGTTTCTATGGAGATTTTACCCTTCGATCAACCTTTTACCCTTTTACCCTTCGATCAACTCTCAGCTGCAATTCATCCGAAAAAGACATTGAGCAAGCGACGTAAGTGAACATCGTCAAGATGCTTTGTCCCTTGATTGATGTTGTTATTTGAAATTTGTTGTCCCTTCTCGTTCATTCTATGCCATCAGAACGGATTAAAAATCACATCGCATCAGTTTCAAATTACGTCACATTATAAGGGAAATGGCGCTTGCGCCACATCACAGTGGAAATGGTGCTTACGTCATTCAGTCTCCTTTCAGCGCTGTGCAAACTTTTTGAAAAAATCAATTTAAGCTGTTAGAGCCGGGATGAGAGTTGTGTACGAGAATGGAGAAGTCGAAATCCATCGTGGTTGCGAAATCGTCGCGTGTGGTTCACGCGTCGGTAAGCTGTACCAGCTAAACTTTTGCAGTCAGCAACGTGGTGAGAGTTCGATGTTGACGAGCGGTCGTGTGTCAAAAGATCTGGAGCTATGGCACAAACGTCTTGGCCACCTAAACGTACGTAGTATCGAAAAGTTAAATCGAGACGAGATGGTAACGGGACTGAAGTTGTCACAAAGACAGTGTTGTGTGTAAGTCGTGTTTGATCGCTGAATCTTTCTACGCGTAGTACAGAAAAGAGATCGTCGCGAGTGCTTGAACTTATTCATTCGGACGTTTGTGGTCCGGTTACGCCCGTCGGTGTCGTTGGCGCGAAATACTTTGTGACTTTCGTGGATGATTGGAGCCATTTTTGTATGGCATTTCTCATTAGTGCGAAGAATGAAGTGTACCCCACACGCGCTCTCAGCTTGTGAAACTTACAAGAGTCGCTGGGAGAAACAGAAGCGCTCTTTAAAGGAACGCTCGAACGCTCTTGATGTCTAATTCAAATAGAGAGGTCGGAGATATCACTGTTTTACAGTGGAATTGTCGTAGTCTTATCCCTAAATTGGATACATCCAAATTTTTAATTCATAAGTTCAATTGTGATGTTTTTGCTCTGTCCGAAACTTGGCTTTCTTCGCGAGATGATCTCTCTTTCCATGATTTCAATATTATACGCTTGGACCGTGATGACAGATACGGAGGGGTGTTATTGGGGATCAATAAGTGCCACTCATTTTTTCGAATTGACCTATTGGAGGGATTGAAGCTGTTGCTTGTCATGCAAACATCAGAGGAAAAGACCTCTGTATTGTCAGCTTTTATTGGCCTCCGAGAGCTGCGGTTAGCCGCAAGCAACTTGTTGACATGTGCTCACTTCTTCCTGAGCCACGATTGATCTTGGGAGACTTCAACTCTCACGGAACTGCCTGGGGGGAACAGTACGACGACAATCGTTCATCGTTGATATATGACCTTTGTAACAGCTTCAATATACCGTTTTGAATACTGGGGAAACAACACGTGTTCCTAAACCTCCTGCTAAACCAAGTGCTCTTGACCTCTCGCTTTGCTCGAATTCACTATCGTTAGATTGCAAGTGGAATGTAATCCAGGACCCCAACGGTAGTGATCACTTGCCAATCAAAATTTCCCTCACCATTGGGTCGAATTCTTCTGAATCTATAAACATGGCATATGACCTCACAAGACACATTGACTGGAAAAAATATACGGACGCGATTGCTCTAGCCATCAATTCCAGAGATGGTTTACCTCCATTGGAGGAGTATAACTTCATTTCTCGTTTGATCTATGACAGCGCGGTTCGCGCTCAAACGAAACCCATCCCAGGTTCCACTATTCTTCGAAGGCCTCCCAATCTATGGTGGGATAGCATATGTTCCAAGCTTTATGTAGAAAAATCGAATGCATTTAAAGCTTTTCGGAAACGTGGAACCCCTGAAAATTTTCAGACGTATTTGGACCTTGAAAATCAATTTAAAAACTTGATCAAAGGGAAAAAACGTGCTTATTGGCGAAATTTCGTGGGAGGTTTGTCACGAGAAACGTCAATGAAAAAATTATGGAAAGTGGCTCGAAACATGAGAAATCGCTCTTCAACGAATGAAAGCGAAGAATATTCACATCGATGGATTTTGAATTTTGCACGGAAGGTTTGTCCTGATTCCGCTCCTGTGCAAAAAATTGTTCGAGATATACCACAAGATAGGTGCGATCTTGATTCCGAGTTTTCGATGGTAGAATTCTCTCTTGCTCTCCTTTCATGTAACAATTCTGCTCCGGGATCGGATAGAATTAAGTTCAACTTGCTGAAAAATCTCCCTGATGTGGCGAAACATCGCTTGTTGAACTTATTCAATCGGTTTCTGGAGCATAATATTGTTCCAGATGATTGGAGACAAGTACGAGTTATAGCTATTCAAAAACCCGGAAAACCCGCGTCCGACTTCAATTCGTACCGCCCAATAGCAATGCTGTCTTGTATACGGAAATTGTTGGAGAAAATGATCTTGTTTCGCCTTGATCGATGAGTTGAAACGAATGGCCTACTCTCAGATACACAATATGGGTTCCGCAGGGGCAAGGGGACGAATGATTGTCTTGCGTTGCTTTCTTCAGAAATTCAAATGGCTTACGCCGAAAAAAAACAAATGGCTTCAGTATTCTTGGACATAAAGGGGGCCTTTGATTCTGTTTCAATAGAGGTTTTGTCAGACAAATTACACTCTCGGGGTCTGCCGCCTCTATTGAATAATATGTTATATAACTTGCTTTGTGAGAAACATTTGAACTTTTCTCACGGAGATTCGGCAGTAAGTCGGGTCTCTTACATGGGACTCCCCCAGGGCTCATGTTTAAGCCCCCTTTTGTACAACTTCTATGTAAGCGACATCGACAATTGCCTTACACAAAATTGCAGCCTAAGACAACTTGCAGATGATGGAGTGGTGTCTGTCGTAGGATCAAACGAATCCGACCTGCAAGGACCCTTACAAGATACTTTGAACAATTTTTCAACCTGGGCCATTGGGCTAGGGATCGAATTCTCCTCGGAGCAAACAGAGATGGTGGTTTTTTCTAGGAAGCATAGACCAGCAAAACCAAAGCTTCAACTTTTGGGTAAACCGATCACTCATGCTATGTCATTCAAGTATCTTGGGGTCTGGTTCGACTCCAAATGTACTTGGGGGGCCCATATTAGGTATCTGATTAAAAAATGTCAACAAAGAATAAACTTTCTCCGTACAATTACCGGCACCTGGTGCGGAGCCCATCCCGAAGATCTTATTATGTTGTATCGAACAACTATTCTCTCAGTGATGGAGTATGGCAGTTTCTGTTTTCAATCAGCTGCCAAAACACACCTCATTAAACTCGAACGAATTCAGTATCTTTGTCTCCGTATTGCGTTGGGATGTATGCCCTCAACGCATACCATGAGTCTCGAGGTTTTGGCAGGCGTACTCCCACTAAAAGATCGCTTCAATTTATTATCTCTTTGGTTCCTCATCCGGTGTAAGGTTATGAATCCATTGGTGATCGGAAATTTTGAGCAATTGATCGAGCTAAATTTTCATTCTGGATTCATGAATTCATATCATGAATTCACCTCTATGCAGGTTGTTCCTTCTTCGTATATTCCCAACCGTGTTTGTTTTCCTGACTACATCAATTCCTCTGTACATTTCGATCTGTTCATGAAGGAGAAAATCCATGAAAATCCAGATTATCTTAGATTGGGGTTCGTTCCTACAATCTTCAATGCAAAGTATGGGCGTATCAATTGTGATAATATATACTTTACTGATGGGTCCTCTATGAATGAGTCCACAGGATTTGGAGTGTTCAACGTATTTTTTAGCACCTCACACAGTCTTCAGAATCCTTGCTCGGTATATATTGCTGAATTGGCAGCGATATACTGGGCGCTGGACAGCGTCGCCTCACGACCTGTTGAACACTATTACATTGTAACGGATAGTCTTAGCTCTGTCGAAGCTATCCGTTCAGTGAGGCCGGAAAAGCACTCGCCGTACTTCCTTGAGAGAATACGAGAAATTTTGAGTGCTTTATCCAGACGCTGTTATGTCATTACCTTTGTCTGGGTCCCTTCACATTGCTCAATTCCGGGTAATGAGAGGGCTGACTCATTGGCAAAGGTAGGTGCAATTGAAGGCGATATTTATCAGCGTCAAATCGCCTTCAATGAATTTTATTCTTTAGTTCGCAAAAATACCATCGCTAACTGGCAACGCAAGTGGAATGAAGATGAATTGGGCCGGTGGTTTCACTCGATTATCCCTAAGGTTAGCCTCAAACCGTGGTTCAAAAGTCTAGACTTGAGTCGGGACTTTATCCGCACCTTCTCCCGACTCATGTCCAATCACTGTTCGTTAGATGCCCTACTCATTCGTTTCAATCTTGCCAGCAGCAATCTCTGCGTTTGTGGCCAAGGTTATCACGACATCGAGCACGTTGTTTGGTCGTGCGAGGTGTATCTGGTCGCCAGATCGAATTTAGAAAACTCCCTTCGGGCCCGAGGAAGACAGCCCAATGTGCCGGTGAGAGATGTGTTGGCTCGGTTAGACCTTGATTACATGTCCCATATATATGTTTTCCTTAAAGCTATAGATCTTCGTGTGTGATTGTCCCTACATCCTTATACCCTCCTTACCTTCCTTTGCGGGTAATTCGACCCCTTGCTATAAATAGTAGAATAAGTTGAAATGTAAATAAACTATAGATATACGAATAGATTTAAGAATTGAGTGCTCATCAACATTGTTACAATTTCCTTATATCCCATCCTTCTCCTAAAAATATGTCACCCTTCTAAACTCGAGTACACCGCGAGTAATCGGTTTTCCACCTTACTAACCATAGATGTAAGAAAATTGTTTCTATATATATATAGTTTTAAAAATATATTTAAGAATTCGGCTCCTTTAAACTTAAGTTACTGAGCCTGTAAAAATAAACGAATTAAAAAAAAAAAGAATGAAGTGTTCGAGAGCTTTCGGGACTAAGAAGCGGCTGCAACGGCAAAGTTTGGTCAACGGATCAGTCGTTTGCGGTACGATATCAGTGGTGAATACCGAAATAAGCAGTTTGAAAAGTTCATGAAGCAGAGAGCAGAACGGGGTCAGCGAGCGGATGTACTGCACTTTGGTAGACAAGGCCCGGATGATACTGGAGGATTCCGGAATCAACAAGTGCTTCTGGGAAGAAGCCGTTCAGACGGCTGCGCATCTCCTAAACCGCATCCCCACGAGTGCGATCGACAGCAATGAGACGCCGTACGAGCGATGGGAAGGTAACAAACCTGACTTGGCAAAGCTTCGGGTGTCCGGATGCAGCGTGTTCGTTCACGTTCCTAGGGAACAACGAGGTAAGCATGATGATAAATCATGAAAAGGAGTTAGCGCATATCAAGCTATGTTGAGGAGCTCCCAAACAGAAGCTCGGAATCGGCACGACTGGGATAATTGGAAGGTTGCTGTAAAAGAAAAGATACAGTCCCTGATGAAAAATCAGAACTGAAAAATGATGAAACTACCCCTACACCCTGCGTACAGTGCGAACGAGAAAAAGATGGTTGTCCACCAAATGGATGCCTTTTTGAACTGTTCGCGGTAGAGATCTTGAATTGTTCGGGGAAGTCTTTATACGAACTAAAAGAAGTTTGGGTTTTCAGCGAAGTTTGAACGATCAGTGCATCTACATAAGGACAACGAAGAATGAAATCGTTATCATCGCTTTGTACTTGGACGACGTGGATTGTGGGTTCAATATTGCAGGCCGTAGAACGCGTGAAGAGTTGCCTCTCACGTGAATTTGAGATGAAGGACATTGGCGAAATCATGTGTTTTCTCGGGATGAACATCAGCTACGACAAAGAGCATAAGGTGATGCGGATCCACCAGCGACACTACCTTTAGGATGTATTGCGACGGTTCAAGATGAAGGATTGTAAGCCTTGTTCGACGCCAATTGAGAACCGGATAAAACTTCCAAAGGCTGAAGAAGAAAAGCGCACTGTGTAACCCTATCGCGAATTGGTAGACTGTCTCATGTATGCGTATTTGACAACGAGACCTGATCTGCAGCTTTTGTAAACTTTTTCAGTCAGTATCAGAGCTGTCCAACTGACGAACACTGAACGCATTTAGAAAGAACCCTTCGTTACATCAGAGGATCTTTGGATGTAGGGCTTTTCTACCGACGAGGTAAAAGAAAAGGAGTTGGAGGTATATTCGGATGTCGACAGGACAAACGATCCCAACGATCGGCGATCAGTGAGCGATAGCGTGTTTAAGGTGTTTGGGTCGACTGTGGCATGGATCATTCGGAAGCAACATACTGTAGCACTCTCTTCGACGGAGGCCAATCCGACGGCTTTATGCGTTGTCGTTTGCCATGGATTATGGATGCAGCGCCTGATTCGAGACTTGGGTTGTAAGGTTGATACACCCGTGACGTATTTTGAAGACAACCAAACAACGATTAGCATCGCGGAGAATTCCAAGGGATTCGGAAGGTTGAAGCATTTAGACGTAAAGTTTTTCTTTCTGATGGACTCGATGAAACAAAAGCAAATCGTTCTTGAGTACATCCCAACATCGATTCAGCGGCAGATATGCCGTCCAAGCCTGTTGCGGCCTTACGACAGAATTGCTTGGCCATAGGGTTGGAAAGCTGCTGTGGTTGTGCGGAGGTGTTAGAGTGGGCAACTCCTCGCTACTTGTCATACCTGGATATAGACTACTGTGATAGCACCACTTTTGAGCTTACCTTTTGTATTTAAATGCATTAATACTGTCTGACATTCCATATTATAAATTCATCGAGAATAAACGTATTCCTTTCTTTGCTAATTCCAGCGTGTAAAACATTTTCCCAAGCCCATCCGAAATATCGTTTCTATAAACCGATTGCTAAAATTTGTTGAGGTCAACAACAACCATTCAAACGATCTATGCCTCCGATTGTTGTCTGGGAAGCAATTATATGCAGAGAACCTAAAGATATTCAGGGTAGTCAAGTCTATATTGGATTATACTGTGCTACAAACGCATATCGACATCATTTTGCAATGGTGCTAAAAATGGCATGTATGTGAACATCTGAACATCAGAAAAGTAACCACGTTCACCCGTGGTTGTTTGTAAGCTCCGTCTTGCAACCTACCATAATGTTTCTCATGATTACATGCTTCCAATCGTAAATCGAAGTCCTCTGCAGGCTGAGTTAGATTACTGACTCGGGATCGAAGCATGAACACACATGAGTGAAAAACTGCAACGCACCAATAATACACATCAATTTTATTTTTGGACATTTCTTGGCCAAATTTTTCCTTTTTAAACCAGAATTACGGGAAACAAAAGAAAATGACAAAATTCAAAAGCATCAACATTTTTAATACAAAAAAAACTTAGTACCTCTGTTGCAAATGGTTACTCAAGGACATTTCGGACATTTATATTATATGTATATTTCACATCGCTTCGTTGATTCACACATGTATCCATTACACACGTTCATATTACTACATAATACTTCTATCATTATTGGAAAAGTAATCGAAGATGATTGAGTGCACCCCAGGTAAGGCCAAAAATTGATCCAAACACCTCAAGAACTATTATGGCAATCATTCCCATACCATAAAATCCCCATAAAATACCATCGCTAACTGGCAACGCAAGTGGAATGAAGATGAATTGGGCCGGTGGTTTCACTCGATTATCCCTAAGGTTAGCCTCAAACCGTGGTTCAAAAGTCTAGACTTGAGTCGGGACTTTATCCGCACCTTCTCCCGACTCATGTCCAATCACTGTTCGTTAGATGCCCTACTCATTCGTTTCAATCTTGCCAGCAGCAATCTCTGCGTTTGTGGCCAAGGTTATCACGACATCGAGCACGTTGTTTGGTCGTGCGAGGTGTATCTGGTCGCCAGATCGAATTTAGAAAACTCCCTTCGGGCCCGAGGAAGACAGCCCAATGTGCCGGTGAGAGATGTGTTGGCTCGGTTAGACCTTGATTACATGTCCCATATATATGTTTTCCTTAAAGCTATAGATCTTCGTGTGTGATTGTCCCTACATCCTTATACCCTCCTTACCTTCCTTTGCGGGTAATTCGACCCCTTGCTATAAATAGTAGAATAAGTTGAAATGTAAATAAACTATAGATATACGAATAGATTTAAGAATTGAGTGCTCATCAACATTGTTACAATTTCCTTATATCCCATCCTTCTCCTAAAAATATGTCACCCTTCTAAACTCGAGTACACCGCGAGTAATCGGTTTTCCACCTTACTAACCATAGATGTAAGAAAATTGTTTCTATATATATATAGTTTTAAAAATATATTTAAGAATTCGGCTCCTTTAAACTTAAGTTACTGAGCCTGTAAAAATAAACGAATTAAAAAAAAAAAGAATGAAGTGTTCGAGAGCTTTCGGGACTAAGAAGCGGCTGCAACGGCAAAGTTTGGTCAACGGATCAGTCGTTTGCGGTACGATATCAGTGGTGAATACCGAAATAAGCAGTTTGAAAAGTTCATGAAGCAGAGAGCAGAACGGGGTCAGCGAGCGGATGTACTGCACTTTGGTAGACAAGGCCCGGATGATACTGGAGGATTCCGGAATCAACAAGTGCTTCTGGGAAGAAGCCGTTCAGACGGCTGCGCATCTCCTAAACCGCATCCCCACGAGTGCGATCGACAGCAATGAGACGCCGTACGAGCGATGGGAAGGTAACAAACCTGACTTGGCAAAGCTTCGGGTGTCCGGATGCAGCGTGTTCGTTCACGTTCCTAGGGAACAACGAGGTAAGCATGATGATAAATCATGAAAAGGAGTTAGCGCATATCAAGCTATGTTGAGGAGCTCCCAAACAGAAGCTCGGAATCGGCACGACTGGGATAATTGGAAGGTTGCTGTAAAAGAAAAGATACAGTCCCTGATGAAAAATCAGAACTGAAAAATGATGAAACTACCCCTACACCCTGCGTACAGTGCGAACGAGAAAAAGATGGTTGTCCACCAAATGGATGCCTTTTTGAACTGTTCGCGGTAGAGATCTTGAATTGTTCGGGGAAGTCTTTATACGAACTAAAAGAAGTTTGGGTTTTCAGCGAAGTTTGAACGATCAGTGCATCTACATAAGGACAACGAAGAATGAAATCGTTATCATCGCTTTGTACTTGGACGACGTGGATTGTGGGTTCAATATTGCAGGCCGTAGAACGCGTGAAGAGTTGCCTCTCACGTGAATTTGAGATGAAGGACATTGGCGAAATCATGTGTTTTCTCGGGATGAACATCAGCTACGACAAAGAGCATAAGGTGATGCGGATCCACCAGCGACACTACCTTTAGGATGTATTGCGACGGTTCAAGATGAAGGATTGTAAGCCTTGTTCGACGCCAATTGAGAACCGGATAAAACTTCCAAAGGCTGAAGAAGAAAAGCGCACTGTGTAACCCTATCGCGAATTGGTAGACTGTCTCATGTATGCGTATTTGACAACGAGACCTGATCTGCAGCTTTTGTAAACTTTTTCAGTCAGTATCAGAGCTGTCCAACTGACGAACACTGAACGCATTTAGAAAGAACCCTTCGTTACATCAGAGGATCTTTGGATGTAGGGCTTTTCTACCGACGAGGTAAAAGAAAAGGAGTTGGAGGTATATTCGGATGTCGACAGGACAAACGATCCCAACGATCGGCGATCAGTGAGCGATAGCGTGTTTAAGGTGTTTGGGTCGACTGTGGCATGGATCATTCGGAAGCAACATACTGTAGCACTCTCTTCGACGGAGGCCAATCCGACGGCTTTATGCGTTGTCGTTTGCCATGGATTATGGATGCAGCGCCTGATTCGAGACTTGGGTTGTAAGGTTGATACACCCGTGACGTATTTTGAAGACAACCAAACAACGATTAGCATCGCGGAGAATTCCAAGGGATTCGGAAGGTTGAAGCATTTAGACGTAAAGTTTTTCTTTCTGATGGACTCGATGAAACAAAAGCAAATCGTTCTTGAGTACATCCCAACATCGATTCAGCGGCAGATATGCCGTCCAAGCCTGTTGCGGCCTTACGACAGAATTGCTTGGCCATAGGGTTGGAAAGCTGCTGTGGTTGTGCGGAGGTGTTAGGCCGATTACACATTATCCGGTTTCCGCCGGACCGGTTTGAAACCCAAATGGCAAATTTTGACCGGACCAACCTCTTTACGGCGCCGTGATGCAGCCGTCTACTGCGACTACAATGTCCGGTGACCGGACAAGCATTATAAGCGATGACAGTAGTATTGTGTCGACGTCTGGTGGAAACATCGGTTTGGGGAGGCAAATCATTCTCTATAAGATTATCACACCTCAAGACAGTTTTAAGTTGTTTAAATTTTTAATGAAAATTTTTACTTCATGTTATTTGATTGCTTAAAACCCGTGGTACTGATTTTTCCTTAACCATTTTTATAAAATTTTCGTGATATTTTCACTAAAACTCATCATTGTAATATACAATCATTATCAAACACAAATATTGTTCAGGAGGTTTCCCCACATGCAAAAGAACGTATTACTCTCTTACATAAAGAACACTTTATAAGAAGAAGTTAATTTTCATTCATAATTTTTATTTTAAGATATGTGTTTAATGCACCTGAAAACCCATTATCACTATCATTTCCCAAAAGCAGAGCACGATACCTCGATACCGAAAAAGCGAATTGACAGTTTTTTGTCATGTCTGTTAGTATTAGTACAATTCAGGCAATTTTCCGCCCCATGTATTAAATGTGTGTGTGCTATTGACGTTTGTTTGTTAACTTTGAAATCAATCAGAATTTGCAAGTGATATGGATACCGAAATTTTTATTTCGCTTATTTATTCAGCTGCTGTGGAACAAGTTCGATCATAAAAGTTTCTGCAAAGGCGCACGAGGACATTATGAAGCATATTGCCGTAGACTGTGTGTGAACGGTGGGTGGTGTTTTTCAACAAATTGAGTTTTTTTAACTTCTGTTTTTGTTTTGTTCATAGATAAGTTCCTTTATTAGAAATCGCTACTAAATGAGTTCGATGATGACAAACAAATTTCCAAATGGTTCACCAAGGGATAAATTTTGAGCGACTTTATTGAGCTGAATGTGAAGGTCAGTTTTTGATAATTTGAACGCATTAAAAATAGTTCTCCCTCCTAATATTCTTATTCAATATTCCACACAGTTCAACCTGACCCGGAACGCGATCGACGAAGAGGTGTTCGCGACCAAACTGTTCGATCTGTACTCGGTGGTCAAGATGTTCCGCTGCCCAACGCCGAAGCTTCGGCACTGTCAGAGCGGAATCAACCAGCTGTTGGCATATCTGATTCGGTCATTCTTCACCCAGGATCCGTGTATTGACAGATGTGCCCTAGAGAAGCCGTTTCTGCCCAAGAGGTACGTGCTCGAGGAATTGCGGCATATGCTGAGAGCGTTTCTGGACGAGAATCTGCGGAAGCAGCAGTGAGATAGTGTTTGAAGGAAAATTATGTTATTTTGATTGTGAAGATTATTATTGCAATGGTGGAATAAGAAGACTCTAGAATGGATAGATGGGCACACATTCTCTCGTAGGAAAATTCTAAGATAATCCCACACATATCACATATAATTAAGTAGTGCACCTAGGTTATTACGGAATGTTATTATTATTGGTTCATCAAATTCTTTACTTTCATATAACCGTGTTTTTGCGACTATTGAAAAAATGTGTGTCTACTGAGCATGTGAAATGAATTATGCTATTTGTGTATGTTTGGAAATAAAACAATTTAGCGTATGGATAAGTACACTGCAACTGGATTGAAGTTAGTTTTGGTAATACTGTTGACGACAACCATATTTTTTGTCCAGTAAGTTTGTTTAAGTTCATTCATCATGCAAGTTTACATTGCCGTCGTTATGGGAAACGTTATAGATCCACAAGAGCCCAAGTGCTCTGCGAATTACGGAAAAGTTTCGCGAATGTATTCTGAAATGGGGCGGGGAAATTAAAACCTTTGACCGCTCTGATCGCACCTATCGATAAAAACCTAGTCCTGATGCAGGGTACACGTCATCTCCGCCAGATCTGCTCTCACTTTGGCCGTGCTCTTAGAGCTCCAAGAGACGCAAATTTGAAAAGGTTCGTGGTTGCCGCACCAGCTGGAATTACAACATTTTGCGTAGGCTGCATGTAGCAGGAGGATTCGCGTTGACGGCATTGAGCTTTGTTTACCAGTTCAGGGGAGCATAAAAAATAATTGGTTTCCAGGCGGAATGGACATGTTTTTAATATTAAAATTATGAATGAAAAATAACTTTTCCGTATCAAATTAATATTCTATTCAAATAAAAAACACCTTTTCTGCAAGTAGTGGAAAAATCTCATGCGAAAACTGTTTTTGAAGACAACTTTATATTATAATGAAAAGTATTTAAAACTGGCTTCGTGTCTTCTAATCTGATAAAGATTACACTAATTGAGTTTGGGACCCAAATTATGGCCTCTAACTGAAAGTCGCCACCAGACGTCGACACTATTCCATTGTCATCGCGAATTTGCAGCAATGTTTATCTGTCAAATCCACATATAAATAAATGCATGTATGTGTTTGTGAGAGATGTATGGTTTTGTGTAGGGCGAGGTCTCTTTCACATTGTTGTCCGGTTTTCCGTCCAAACCCAGCGGCGCTTTTTGAAATCGGTCCGGCAGAAACCGGATAATGTGTAATCGCCCTTAGAGTGGGCAACTCCTCGCTACTTGTCATACCTGGATATAGACTACTGTGATAGCACCACTTTTGAGCTTACCTTTTGTATTTAAATGCATTAATACTGTCTGACATTCCATATTATAAATTCATCGAGAATAAACGTATTCCTTTCTTTGCTAATTCCAGCGTGTAAAACATTTTCCCAAGCCCATCCGAAATATCGTTTCTATAAACCGATTGCTAAAATTTGTTGAGGTCAACAACAACCATTCAAACGATCTATGCCTCCGATTGTTGTCTGGGAAGCAATTATATGCAGAGAACCTAAAGATATTCAGGGTAGTCAAGTCTATATTGGATTATACTGTGCTACAAACGCATATCGACATCATTTTGCAATGGTGCTAAAAATGGCATGTATGTGAACATCTGAACATCAGAAAAGTAACCACGTTCACCCGTGGTTGTTTGTAAGCTCCGTCTTGCAACCTACCATAATGTTTCTCATGATTACATGCTTCCAATCGTAAATCGAAGTCCTCTGCAGGCTGAGTTAGATTACTGACTCGGGATCGAAGCATGAACACACATGAGTGAAAAACTGCAACGCACCAATAATACACATCAATTTTATTTTTGGACATTTCTTGGCCAAATTTTTCCTTTTTAAACCAGAATTACGGGAAACAAAAGAAAATGACAAAATTCAAAAGCATCAACATTTTTAATACAAAAAAAACTTAGTACCTCTGTTGCAAATGGTTACTCAAGGACATTTCGGACATTTATATTATATGTATATTTCACATCGCTTCGTTGATTCACACATGTATCCATTACACACGTTCATATTACTACATAATACTTCTATCATTATTGGAAAAGTAATCGAAGATGATTGAGTGCACCCCAGGTAAGGCCAAAAATTGATCCAAACACCTCAAGAACTATTATGGCAATCATTCCCATACTTTGCAAGTTCATTTTCTTTGCGGCAGATGAATAACTTGCATGACTTGGGTCGAATACATCCTCGACATCTATTCTACTGCTCCCAACAAAGTTGTCCTTCTTCTGGTAGTCATCGTCATAGTTCTTCCTAGCCTCGTCTTGGTTGTTGGAATGATCTCTGTTTGGTTCGCTGCTGTTTGAAAACAATTTTCCTTCGTCTGTAGGTGCGTTTCTATCACTATTCGAATGTGAATCTGATAATTTACTGGACAACTGAGATACATTGTCATTCGTTTCCATGCCTAAATTCGTCAAGAATTCGTTCGTATGTCCTGTCTCCATTGTGTTCCCTGTTCCGTAACCCTTCCTTTTAGTGGCTAATACTACCAGAGGCACCAGAGTCGCAATAGCTTTTATTGTTCTGTTTCGAAATAGATTTCTAGTCTCGTTTAAATGTTTAGTTATATTTTGGAATCTTCCAGCCAGAAAGTTTTTTTTGGGAATAGTGAGAGTAGTAGGGTGATTCTTCCCAGACGTATTATTGTTGAAAAGTTGCAATGGATCTATCGTTTGTTTCGGATTATTAATTAAAAATGCTAATTGATATGCTGCATTATTTCTCTGTTCGTTCTCCCTTCTCTCTAACTGATAAATGGGTTGCAAAGGGTCATCCACCGCTGTGCTCATAGTTTTCAAGTCAGTTTCTGAAGTGTTCATGTTGTTTAGGGGTTTGAAATCGATTTCTGCACTAGTTTCCGTTGTACTCCTGATTCCCTTTATGTTCATATACCGAAACGCGCCTGTAGTTAAAAAATCATTAAATCGTTCGCTTGAATTTCGCAGCCTAGCCGAAAGTCGCTGGAATCCCATTGAAATCCGCTCCCGTGCAGATCTTATGATGCCCCCAATTTTTCCGTAATACATGTTTGTGCCATTGTTGTTTATCCATTCCGGTAGCAAACTAGGCTCTCGGTTTTGTGGCATTTCTGTAGTTGTTATTGAAGACTCCATCATATCGACATTTATTTGCTTATCCC
The DNA here is from genome assembly GCF_029784135.1 of Toxorhynchites rutilus septentrionalis. Lineage (NCBI taxonomy): Eukaryota > Metazoa > Arthropoda > Insecta > Diptera > Culicidae > Toxorhynchites > Toxorhynchites rutilus. The sequence goes on along the minus strand of NC_073746.1, from coordinate 201,190,934 downwards.
CTTCAACGATATCCATTCGAGAATTCGCCTTCGGCTGAGTACGAAAATCACTCACGTGTGATTGAGGGTCATCTGGCGGTGCAAAGGATAGTGACGATGCAGCTTGCAGCAGAAAGTTGCCAAGATAGGGTTTTGACATTGTTCCTTGAATCTGAAACAAAGAACATTATCAGACTCCTGAAACTAGAAAAATACCAATACTTAGTGATTAATATGGTTCATGATCGAATTCCATTCATGATTCCTTACACAAAAAAAATAATATTAGATACAAACAAAAGTTTTTTTTATATCGCTGTGAAAATTTCCGAAATCCACAGTGTAAAACAGTTCGAAGAAAATTTGACCATCACCCGAAGACTCAGATGTAGTAGACCGGCAAATCCTGCGTATCTTAAAACACATTCGAAAGCTGTGAGGGTGTTTGCATATTTTTGTCTATTTACAATGGTCTCAACACGCGATTGGACCAAAGTCATAGATAATCTTTGAAATGTTTAAGTTTGATAGTGAATATAGGTTATGAGTACTAACTTCCGGACATTTTTCAGAAGCTCAAACTGTGAATAATGACGATGCAATCGATATCATATCAAGTTGGTTGATACCATTGATTATGCAGTGGCTTCCTTTCGAACGATACGAGAAGGATCTGCAATATTTGAAGTGCAACAAATGCCACCCATCATTTACCTAGTGAAAAAATGTAAATTATAATACTTGTATCGAATCATTCTACAGCACAGGCCACTGGGGCCTTTTGCTGATTGTGTAAGTAAGTAAATAAGTTCGAGATAAACGAAGTCCAGTTTGTTCCGAAAATACTCAACCCACTCAATTAGAAAAAAAAAACAATTGATGGTAAGAGACAAAATGACCTAAAACATTTTTGAATTAAAATTTGATGGAATAAGACGACCAAAACAGTAGAAGATAAAACTATGCACCGTTTAATGAGCCGAAAACTGCTTTCTAATACTTCAATTGGTCGGTGTTAAGTCAGAGGGGACCAAGTCGCAAAATTGGAAATATAGAGTTATTTATTGCATTAGGTTAAACATTTCGTAAGATACACAGCACATTTATCAGATTTGTAAAATTACTCATGCAGCAGGAATGACGTAATGAAATTGTTTTGAATGCTCAATGAAAACCCCTTATAGCACCAATCTTCAATGTCGTTTTGCTCGAAATCAAAAAAATGTCACATGGTTCGGTTTGGTTTAACACCGACCAATTGTAATTCGAACTACACGCAAATGTTTTAGTTTATTTTTTTTTGTATTCTCGAGCTGGGAACTCAGAATACAATCATGATGCTTGACACAGAAATCTCAACAAAGTACTAATTAATATTACGCTATTAACACTACCTTGAGAAGACAAAATTCTTCTAAGAATGTTAGTACCATCTAAGAGAAGAAAAAAATATGAAAATACAATATCGGTGAAACTTCCGAAACAAGAAGCATTCTTGTCGAACATCGCGTTAATCTCTAGTGTTCTCAATTATTACCAACACCGAAAATAATTATCGATAGGAAATTATCATTAGAAAAGTGTGGGTTTCCACACTTAATCGAAACTGATTCATCACTGTAGAATTTGTAGATTCAAATAAAATTTTGGGTTTAACTCAATCCCAATTTATACTATTCTTAATCAAATGAAGCACATTCTACTGACCATGAATATAGTAACTATTATACATCTTCGTAGTTCCGTTTCGCCACTCATGGATTCGAAAAAAGAAATCAACTCAAAAGACTTTTCTCAGTAACTTGAAGAATTGTCAATAATAAAAATTGCAAAAATTCACTACTACGGAAAATATTGTAACCAACTGATTGCACAAAAACGAAGGCATTCGCCATAAGCTTAAAAGTAACACTGAACTTGAATCGATGCGCATTTCAAATGTAATATATGTACGATGCGTTTCTGTATCACGTATTCACTCCCACTATGCACGATAAATTACCAAAATGATCGGCGGATTCAAACAGCAATGTGGCAGAGTCTTCACTACTCGAGTAGAGAAACTCACCTCATCCATTTGTGAGTGCCTTGAACGTGACTTGATCATTAATTTGCGTTCGAGGAATTACAAATATTATACTAGTCGTAGTTATTAGAAACGAGTTGTTTTGAAGGTTTGTTGAAATTATTTTAAGATTCACAATTCACAAAATTTTGCGTGATCTCTGTATTTAAACACTATGTTTCATAAAGTTTGAACACTTTTTATCGTTTCTAGAGATATATGACAGAGATATGTTGAAATCATGTGTATAGGATACAACTATCTCCATTTATAATAGGATTGGGCGATTTCGGATCGATTCTTAGAAGATCGATCTTTTCCATTCCGATTTCCGATTTTTTTAATCGATCTTTTGTATTCGAGAAAATCGAGAAAATCGATTTTTTTACTTTAGATCTTTTCGATCTTTTTGTAGATTTGTTTTTCAGTATACATCGATTTTTTTTATCTCACCAAAGGTCACCTAACATTTTTTTAAACATAATGCCATCATTTGGATAACTTCTTCTAAGATTTACTTCTGTACAAATGCTGACAGAGACAGAACTAGCAGCAGCTACTGAGAGAATGAACTGTGAGCGGATGCGCATAGGATCCTGAACCTGATGTTGACGTCAATTATAGGCGAAAGGTTGTTTTCTAGATCTGGCGCCAAAATCAAGAATCGGTTTCGACTAAATGACAGATGTATGGCGCGATTGGCTTTTATGGGATCATTGTCAGTTGAGTTCTGGGCGGTTGTTAAATTTCTAATAATACTTTTTCAATTAATTTATCAAATAAAATGACTTCCTGACGGCACAAGATGAATGCCCTGTGGCTGTGGCTTTCATGCTGAGAAACAAAACAAAATGCTTTTGATATTTCAATAGCAATATGAAATTTGTTATCCCTGTTCAAAGAAACGACAGCATTCATATAGAATAAGCAGATAAATCGACAAAAAGCTTTGGATTTTTCAAAAATCGATTCAACAAAGATCGATTCTTTGGTACCGATTTAATCAGTGGATCGATCCCTACGCCATTTGGGAGAATCGATTCGATAAGATCGATCTTTTTATAAAGATCGCCCAATCCTAATTTATAAGACTAGGCTCATAAACTATATGGTTTCGGGTCAGGCGTGAAACGTCGAAAACACAAAAACGCCAGTATACTATAACTATATCTTCTATAGAACCAGATGGAATTTAAAATTTTGAGCGTCACTTTTTGACTCGCAGCTTCAGAGATGGAAGATTGATGGCTTGCGAGAATTTTCATCACGAGTTAATAATCAGCAATAAATCGAAAACTATTGAAATTATTTTCTGCCATTTATGCATCAAAATCATCGTGATAATTGTGCATTCCTTCATAATAATGTACAGTCGAGTGAAGAATTCACACCCGGGGCGGAAGAGAATCTTTAGAAAAAGTTCGATTCACTCGGATCGATTATCTAAACGGCGTAGGGATCGATTCACTGATTAAATCGGTACCAAAGAATCGATCTTTACTGACTCCATCTTTGAAAAATCGATTTTTTTTTAAATGTATTCCTTGTTCTATATAAGTGTTTCAACTTTCTATTGAAACATTAGAGACATTTTTTTAAATCTTAGCACGAAGGTCACAAAAAAAATTAAACCCCACAAAAACTGATTTTTTCTAGGGCATTCATCATTCATCATTGTTTAATTAAAAAAATTAATCCAAAATTATTATAAGAAATTGAATAAATGACATTCATCCAGAACTCCGCTGACAATAATCCCATAAAATCCAAACGTACCATTAGTCTGGGATTCAGTCGAAATCTTGATAGTGTTCCCAGTTGTCCATTGAATCTGATGTCACCATAAATATAATATAACTTGTGACCACTTGTTTTGTGATGACCAAACATAAAAACTTCTAAATTTACGACCACTAATTTGACAACATTGGGTTATGTTCATGAAATTTGTCAGGTAGTTTTTGGTGAGATTAAAATCAATGTTCACTGAAAAACAAATTTAAAAAAAAATCTACGATCAGAAAGATAGGAAAGATCGATTTTCCCAATTTTTCGGAGTACAAAGAATCGACCTAGAAAATCGAAAATTCGGAAAGGAAAATATCGATCCAAGATCGCCCAATCCTAGACACAAGACCTTGCCCCGTTAGATTATCACATTGCTTCAATGGGACATGTAGGGTAACACGGGGTGAGTTGGACATACGGGAGGCTTTGGAGCACCCCTTTATCTCAAAAAAACGGCTCAACTTGGATTTTTTATAATGTCATCTTATTTTATCGTTGGAACGTATGTACCTAACGTAAAAAAAACTTAGGTAAAATTCGATAGGCGAAAGGAAACGGTAACATGAACACAGCAAGCACTTTGATTGTCAAAAAATGTGAGTTTTCCGATCGTGGTTTTAAGGTTTTTTACGCTGATTAAACAAACTTTTCGTGTATTGTGCAGTAAAGCTCTATTCGCCTACAAAAGAGGAACAATTTGATGCTGTGAAACTGTAAGTTTGATAACAATAAATTAAATTAATTGCATTTTAATTTTTGCATGTTGTGTAGGGTGACATGGACACGTTTCTGTGGGGTGAACTGCTCCAACAGGTTTGAGGCTTTTCTTTGGTCTAATTGATTCCAGATGCCGCTGAATTACAAAAAGAGGATGAACAGACAACGTTGGAACAACAGTGAAAAGATCCATACAGAATTCGAGATGGTCTCAATTCAATTTTTCTGATCTGGAATCTGGCCAAGACAACTGGTATCGAACACTGTTACCGATTGTAACATTATCCCAAAATACTTTACATAAACATAAGTATGTTTTTTTTTCGATGAAACACACACTGGACCAAATCAAATTTTATCAAATTTTAATGTTCAAAAATCATCTCTTTCATTTTATGATATATTTGGTAATTTGAAGTTATATATAATGATTAAACATTATTGATTAAGAGAAAACAAGTGTAGCTCAGTATACAATGTGACACTTTTTATTTAGACCGCATTGGTTTGTGAATATTAGGCGATTTGCCTAGGGGGTCCAAATTCCCCCTATTTTCCCTACTTGCAGCAGCATTTCTACCGATATACACTGGATTCTTTTGTTACGCCATTTTCTTTCCGTGATTTTCTTACGCGATTCTCTCGAAATTACGGGATTTTCTTGATATCACGCGATTTGTTTTGCGCGCACGCATCAATCGCGTAAGAACATTCAGTGTAAAGATGTCGGAAATAGGACGGTAAATGATTTTCGTCGAAACCAAAAATAATTTTATTGGAAAAAATCCACAATACGCCTGACAGATGGGTGAATTATGTGAAGTCAAACGAGGATTACTTCGAATAAAACTATTTTGAGGCTCTACAAAAAATTACATGTTCGCCGAAAAACCCGGACAAATTCAACACCTGGTATTCCAAATATGTACTGTTTTAACTATGACTTCTCTGAGGAATAGCGTGCCTGCACAGTCTAAAATGAAATTACGTTAAAAATAGTTCTGAGCAAAACTTATTCCGATAGAGAACCATGTGTCGCTAGTAATAGAACCAGTTGCAACAGGAGTGAAACACGTTAAAACATGAAATGTGAAGCACAGAAATTGCGTTTTTAATAAACCCTATTATGCGAGTCGATAAGAAGTTTGCTCGCTAGCTCTATTTTGCTCTCATAGATTGTTTGCATCTCTGATAATTAGCTTTGGGAAACATTTCTGAATGGTTCAAAATATGCAATTTGTTATACATGAAATTCAAATTCGACCCGATAAGATTCTCTCGATTTACAAGACACGAAATTTTGCTCGGTATGACAACGTTTGCGTCAACTAATGTACAAAATTGCCGAATTTACATGGGTTCACCTTCACACGCACCGACGAAACTACCCATGCAGCATGAATCATAGATCAATCATTCAAGATCGCGGCTACTTAAGCTATCATAATCTGATTAACGTGGGTATACCCTTTCGATCTTCTGAATCAGCAGCCATTTAAATTCATTTATTGCACCTACACGATAAAAACATGAATTGAGCACAAATTGATTGGACAACATACAATATAATTAATGCCTATTATCGGTAAATGGAGAATAATTCACATTATGAGCTAACGCCCGAATTTAGGCAAAAAGATTGCTCGTTGCGTCGGGGAGGAAGCGAGTAGATAGCGCAATCGAAAGAAAACATACCCAATTTAATCGTCAAATTGTTAACTTTTTCTACTATATTCACTGTTCATATTTCAAGCAAAAAAAAATTGTGGATAAACTTCCTGTCTAATGATATATAACACAACATATGTCGCACCAACCAATGAATTTTAGGCCTGAGATACATGGAAAAAAGAGCAACACAGATCAATCTGTTCGCCTGGCATTCATGCCCAAAAATGAACATTATTAAAAATTTCGCAATATGGACGTAAGGTAAGTTTATTAGTTTCTATATAAGATATTTTTCAAATTTAATATTAATTTCTAGGTTTCATCGCAGATGCATCATAAGGTAACAGATTGCCTTGGTCGTGTGGATATGTTTATGTCCAATAAGTGATGACGGCTTCGAGAAATACGAGGAAAAGCTCCTCCAGGCTATCGAGAATGCTACGGACAAATCGCTACAGTCTCTCGGGGGATTTGGTTTCCCTTGTCAACAGTATGATTCCATCGACACGACAAACAGTGTGCTATGTGAAAACCGTGTTTGGCATTCACTCCAAATAGCTGTATTTGGCCAAATGGTCAAACTTTTGACAAAAACAAATAGGTGTTATTATGGTTGTAAAATATTTTTGTCAAACATGAAAGTTGTACTAAATTTTGATCAAACCTTTTCTGTCAAAAAGTATCAAATATTTGACCTTCGGTCAAACAGTGTACGGCTCCCTTTAAAATTGCATGAAACGTCGAGATCTAGTGTCATCTCGAAAAATTTTATTTTGTCAAAAATCGACACTCTAGGAGTACGAAACGAAAAGTATGGTTTTGGGTACCAATAAGAATAGTTATCTGGATTTTTCATTCGGAACTTGCTGCGAAATATTAATTTTTTTGCAAGTTAGCTTATATAATTACCTCTCATGGGAAATTTATCAAACTTAATTATATGTCTCAGTTTTTTTCTTCACCGTTCGAAAAAAGTCATTTTTTTCAATGCAAACGTTAGTGATAGGGATCGTATCGACCAGTCAGTTCGATTTACATAATAGGGCCCATTATAGACACCGAGTAAAGCGATGGTTACATTACTTGCAGCTTCGTTCGAAAAAATGGCTGCGAAGTGAACAACTACATATAATTGTATTGATGTGTTCGCTTTGTTCGAAATCGTCTACTTTGTGCGAACGAAATAGTTTGTTTCTTTTTGTCAGTTATCATACAATCAAGTTTTCGTATGTACTTCGAAGCAATTGACGAATTTACGTTAGATTTACGACCAGATGACGTAGCAAATAAAATGATGATGTTTTGTTTTTTTAGTTTGATATTTGTTCGAAATCTATTAAAAAATCGCGCTAAAAAGGTTATAAAATCGTCATTGTACAATGTGGTATGTATTATATATTATGAAGAACGGCTTGGTATAAGTGTTGTAACTTTAATCTGTTTTCAACTAGACAAACGATGGATAGCATGCAGTCTTCCAAAAAACACTTACACATGTCCGCACGATGTTCAAATTCCATTGTTCAATATTTATTCCAAATTCCAATTGTTCAATATTTATTCCCAACACGAACAGTGATGCACAAACACAAACATGTTTGAAACACACGCGTTTCTCACATTATTAACAAACATGGTGTTTATAATTCAAACACATCATACCACCCGTTGTCGCAGTATTTCATTGCTCTTCGTTTCTTTTCATGCACAAAAGAAAATAATTCCTCCTAAAACTTTTGTTTGCAGAATACCTTTTCACAGAAACTAACTAGAAGTTTAGTTTGTATTCCAAAAATTACGTGAACTCAAAGGCTATGAGTTCATACACATTTTGCAAGTATGATTAAATACTCCATAGCTTTTTTCCCGCGAAAAGAAAACATTCTCTGAGTAGAAAAAAGCTTACTATGAGAATTTTTTCTCCGTGCAAGTTGCCAATTCAAGTCTTGGGAACCGAGTGCACAGCGGAGCGACGTCATACAAATGCTGGACAAATAAATAAATACCCAAAAATTAGTTTTAGATGCATGTTTTCTGGAAAGTTTACAACTATTCTTGGTATTTTGATGTGGGTAACTAAACATCTCCGACACGCTCTATTCAATTTTAGTACTTGTTCAAATAGCTAATAATAGGGGATGTTACATAAATTCAATATATTAAATGATGCGTGCATCAAATAATTATATCAACTGTGAAGAACTCTGATATCAATTGAAGTTTTTTTTTGTTCAGAACAGATGAGAAGGTTTATTTTATTTGCTCAAAATTCTAGACGATGCACCCATTGTTATGATAAGAAAGCAGTTTTTTCATGTCAACACACCAACACACCGTGTGTTGAGAGGTTGTGGTATGGTGTCCAATTCGCTTCTTCCACTCTACGCACTGCCGGTGTTTAAGGTGAAAATGCAAGAGAAACTGTACACCATATCCGAACATCATGTGAAACATTAGGATTGAACATCGTATATCCAAACATACTACGAACACAAACATGTCACATTTTCAAACATAGGTCCGAAAAAATCATGTTTGTGCTCAAACACAAAACTGCGAACAGCAGCGTGAACATATTTATCTCGAACGCAATGTTTTTTTATGAAACACGGAAGACTGGAAGCATGTATTGCGCTAATAATACTGCAAATTAGAGATTGGCAAACCGTTCAAACCGTTGTACGAAAGAACTATTTCACCAAAAAGAGTGAATGAACGGTCGTTCTTTTTCAAAGAACAGTAGTTCTCCACACGAACTGATTCCGAAAGAACGGTTGGCGAGTGAACTGTTTGAGAGCGAACTGATTGAGAGTGAACTGTTTGTGAACGGACTGTTTACGAGTGAACTGCATGAGAAAGAACTGTTTGAGAACGAAGTGTTTGCGGGCGAACTGTTTGGAAACGAACGAGTGCTGATTTCCGAACGAGAACTGATTTGCGCTGGACGGAATGGATAAATATAACGAGAACGCTTGCAAGGAAAATAAAACGAATTGTCATTTACGAGCAAAATGCATGTAACCAGGGTTTATTTGGTTTATGTATACTCGATTTTGGATTAAACATTAAATTAGATTTTCGTAGTTTAAAAGGCAAAGCTATATATTTTCAATTTCATACATTTTTCAATTCTGCGTCACATTCATATACTTTCCGCATTCACCGATCTAAAAATATTCTCATTGGTTGCAGTTCCCTATCCAGTCTCACTACCTGTGACTTTAGAATTAATAGTAAACACAAAGAATTGTATGTTCGCATAAAGTAAAAATTTATTCAGTGTTTAGATTAAATTTTAAACTGATTTATATTCGTGTTGATGTTCTCACATCTGTATTAGTATTCATTGGTAACATCGTCAACCTCGAGGAAATCGTCTTCCGGTGGTTGACCCCATGGCTTCATTTTATCGGCTGCATACACGGATTCGAATGGTTTTTGAGTTACTTGCGTTGCTGGTGTATCACGTAACGGTCCGGCTCTAGTACATTGTCGACCACGTATGGTCCTCGGTATCACGGCATTAATTTCCAGGAGCTACCATCCGCTGGAGGTTCATATCGTAAGAGAACTAAATCACCTTTTGTATATGTTAGAGGAGCTTTGTGAGATTAAATATACCGTTCAGCTTCTTTCTCTGATTTACGAGCCATTTGTTCCAGGGCTTTTTGTCTAATTTCTGTTAACAGATGCTTTTCGACATCTAATTCAGCTTCATCACGTGTGGAGGCGATCTGGCGTAGTGGTAACATCCATGCCTCTCAGGCTAAAGGTCACGAGTTCAATTCTCCCTCCCGACATTCTTCCAAAAATGGAAGTAAAAGTGACGAACCAGCCAATTTGAGTTGAAAATCACTATAATACAGATAAAAAAAAAGAGCATTCAGCAGCTTATTGTTCAACACATTCCTCGAACAGTATCCAAACAATATAACTTGTGGGCTTTCTCCAGTAGTACTATTTTTCATAGTATTCACAGCCCATTGTACGGCCGGCAGATTCAAATCCCAATCATTCAAACATTTGAGGGCATTGGTCACGTACCGGAAACATCTTTCAATTTGTCGGTTTCCTCTAGATGTTCTGGCTGCCGTTAATGAGTGTTTAACATCATTTTCTTCACAGAATTCTGCAGATGCCTTTGAAGTGAAAGCAATAACAATGTGAATATGCGTTTCCCACACAAATTGTGGATTTCTTCTTCTACATGACTACCCACATTCCGTTTTGCCTGCCAAGATCGGGTCGATGAAATGTCAACAATCGACCTCAAATGCTGCCACCTTGCAATCGAGTTATCGACCTTTCATATGCATTCATCGAACAACTTGACGCCACTTTTTCGCCAACATGTGCAAGGCGTCGACCTGCTTGCAGCGCTGCTTCCAGCACTGCTTGCTGCTTGTTTGTATTGGTTTGTTATTGAAAATGAAAAGGAAATACATTGATCGATTTTAATCATTTTATTGAAAAAAAAATAATAAAAAACCATGTATAATAAAAATAAGGTATATAATGGAATCGGTGCATCCGGGTTGTCTGGATTGACGATTCAAATCCGACTGAGTACATTGATGAATACCTCCTTGCCCTTGATGACACAGATATGTGGCTGAGGAGGATTCTTCAATGTGCGTGAAGCACGGGATCTCCGATGGGGAAAATTGCTCGAAATACTATCGATGGCCAGGTCCTGCTGCTGTTGCTGTTGATGCTGTTCCCCGGAATAGCACCCTGGACTTAAAGGATACTGCTGCGGGAAAGCTGATGCTGTTGGCTGGTGTGACAGAAGAGGAAATAAGCAATGTGGTGATGAGGGAAATCATCTTTCTCACTCGCCGATTGATTGAGTCGGATGTATTCATAGCTGAAACAAAATAAAATGATTAGTAAGTGAAAAGCAGAAATGAATTCCCTACTCACCAGTTGTATGATCCGGATAAAAATGCGAACATTAAAATTTCATGCGATTACGTTCGCTTACCTCGCCTATTTTCATTCTACTATACTACGGAATCAGTGCATTCGGGTTCCTCCGGGGTGGTAATTCAGCTGAGCAAGTTTTTTGAATGTGCGCGAAGCACGGAACCTCTAATGGGGAAAGTTCTTCGCAATTCCATACCATGGTCAAATTCTGTTGCTGCTGCTGTTGATGCTGTCCCCCGGCATTGCCCACAGGGGTTGGAGGTTACTGCTGCAGGAAAACGGATGTTGTTGGCTGCTGTGATAGAAGTGGAAATCCGCACTGTGGTGATGGGAGAAATCATCTTTCTCACTTACCGAATGTATTCATAGCTGATAAGACAAGATAAAATAATTAATAATTAAAAAGCCGAAATATATTTCATACTCACCAGTTGTATGATCCTGTATGATCCATTTGTTTTTGTTTGAGATGACAGTTTAGCGGAGTGGAAAAAAGAACCACCAGTGATGCCATTTGGTTTATTTAATTATTCAGTATTTTCGTCTAACGAACTATCCGCGTTGACGATATTGGGGAAGAGGCATGACAGTATGGATTTGCAGAAGGAATGAATACACTTTTAAAATGAAAATTATGAATGAACATGATTTTTCATTAATCAAATTAGTACTCTATGTAAGTGAAAATCATCATTGCCTGCAAGTGGTGAAAAAACGTCATAAAAAATATGTTTTGAGATAATTTTATATTATAATGACAAGTTTTTTTGAGAATATCTGAACGTCTATAGAAAATAATTCAAATTAGGGTCATGACAACGTACTTTAAGTAGAAAAAATTATGCCAAGAAAAAAATTTCATACAAATTTTAGCAAATATAAACTGATTTGGGCCGACTAATATGATAGAGAAAAGCAGGCAAAACGGAATGTGGGAACCCACAATCCAATCGACGAAAAAAACATCGACCTAACAACGACCGTAACGCTGTTACCTATAGGGCGCTTGCAGCGTGCATATGTATTAGTGATCTGTTGGGCAGGCAAAAGTGATCGCTCCATAGGAATTATATGGAGCGACAAGATTGAGCTTTGTTTAAATAATTATTTTAGCGAAATAGTTATAAAGATTACGCGCTAATCTATATGAATAACATGCGAATATATGTTTCTTCACATAAAAATATTTACTTTTAGCGTCAAAGCCATACACACGGGGAAAAATAGAAATTTCTGTTTTGGCCATGATTCATATCAATGGAAGCAGATTGATTATTCAAAAATTTTCACAGAAATAGTGCAAACTGCACATTGCGATTGTATAGCCGGATTAGGTGAAGTGTGCTCCCATTTAGGTTTTAAGCTTTTTGCTGGTCTCGTGAAAGAATAAACTATAATGAATATTCGTGTGCAGATATCCTTAATCGGCGGCTAGTTCCGCCAAAAAAGCAGTTGATTATGTTGAAATTAAGGACATTTTCAGCCTGAAATATCAACCAACTCTCAGATATGATTTCCGAGTACCCGAATGCTCTGCGGAGAAGCTAAATACGTTTATAAGAAAATTTATCGGAAACGGAAAAAATCCATCGATTGACCAATTCATGGAAATACAAGGAAGCATTCAAACGTGAGCTCGAGACTCTGTGACTTTGATCTAGGTGCGAAAATGTTGATAATCCTTTTTCTGCCAATTTTTCGATTCCAATCTAATGGGAGAGTCGCTCAATGAACATCGCGAAATAGGTGCTAGTAAACTAAATAATATGCGTTACACAAAAACTCTTGTTCATAAAATAGCTTGCCTAACTGTTTCACAAAGTTCATGTTAGCTCTATGCACTATTAGAATGACCGTAACTCTATTTAAATCATCTACAAGAACGCCGATTGATAAAAATCCGCTTCTGCTGCATAGACACTACGAATGTAAACAAGCGAATGTGTGCCCAACACATGCTCTGCATGTATGTGTAGCAAGAGCCCTATTCACGATGACGACGCCCACATTTCGTTTTGCCTGCCAAGATCGGGTCGATGAAATGTCAACAATCGACCTCAAATGCTGCCACCTTGCAATCGAGTTATCGACCTTTCATATGCATTCATCGAACAACTTGACGCCACTTTTTCGCCAACATGTGCAAGGCGTCGACCTGCTTGCAGCGCTGCTTCCAGCACTGCTTGCTGCTTGTTTGTATTGGTTTGTTATTGAAAATGAAAAGGAAATACATTGATCGATTTTAATCATTTTATTGAAAAAAAATAATAAAAATCCATGTATCATAAAAATAAGGTATAGAATGGAATCGGTGCATCCGGGTTGTCTGGATTGACGATTCAAATCCGACTGAGTACATTGATGAATACCTCCTTGCCCTTGATGACACAGATATGTGGCTGAGGAGGATTCTTCAATGTGCGTGAAGCACGGGATCTCCGATGGGGAAAATTGCTCGAAATACTATCGATGGCCAGGTCCTGCTGCTGTTGATGTTGATGCTGTTCCCCGGAATAGCACCCTGGACTTAAAGGATACTGCTGCAGGAAAGCTGATGCTGTTGGCTGGTGTGACAGAAGTGGAAATAAGCAATGTGGTGATGAGGGAAATCATCTTTCTCATTCGCCGATTGATTGAGTCGGATGTATTCATAGCTGAAACAAAATAAAATGATTAGTAAGTGAAAAGCAGAAATGAATTCCCTACTCACCAGTTGTATGATCCGGATAAAAATGCGAACATTAAAATATCATGCGATTACGTTCGCTTACCTCGCCTATTTTCATTCTACTATACAACGGAATCAGTGCATTCGGGTTCCTCCGGGTGGTAATTCAGCTGAGCAAGTTAATAAATACCTCCTTGTCGTTGAGTTTTCGTGTCTGAAGAGGATTTTTGAATGTGCGCGAAGCACGGAACCTCTAATGGGGAAAGTTCTTCGCAATACCATACCATGGTCAAATTCTGCTGCTGCTGCTGTTAATGCTGTCCCCCGGCATTGCCCACAGGGGTTGGAGGTTACTGCTGCAGGAAAACGGATGTTGTTGGCTGCTGTGATAGAAGTGGAAATCCGCACTGTGGTGATGGGAGAAATCATCTTTCTCACTTACCGATTGATGGAAGCAAACGAGTCGAATGTATTCATAGCTGATAAGACAAGATAAAATAATTAATAATTAAAAAGCCGAAATATATTTCATACTCACCAGTTGTATGATCCATTTGTTTTTGTTTGAGATGACAGTTTAGCGGAGTGGAAAAAAGAACCACCAGTGATGCCATTTGGTTTGTTTAATAATTCAGTATTTTCGCCTAACGAACTATCCGCGTTGGCGATATTGGGGAATAGGCATGACAGTATGGATTTGCAGAAGGAATGAATACACTTTTAAAATGAAAATTATGAATGAACATGATTTTTCTTTAATCAAATTAGTACTCTATGTAAGTGGGCGCCCACAATCCAATCGACGAAAAAAACATCGACCTAACAACGACCGTAACGCTGTTACCTATTCACGATGACGACGATTAGGTATCGACATCTGGATACGGCATTAGTTTGTATGAGGCAAACTATTCTCTATCATATTAGTCGGCCCGTATCAGTTTATAATTGCTAAAATTTGTATGAAATTTTTTTCTTGGCATAATTTTTCCTACTTAAAGTACGTTGTCATGACCCTAATTTGAATTATTTTCTATAGACGTTCAGATATTCTCAAAATAACTTGTCATTATAATATAAAATTATCTCAAAACATATTTTTTATGACGTTTTTTCACCACTTGTAGGCAATGGTGATTTTCACTTACATAGAGTACTAATTTGATTAAGGAAAAATCATGTTCATTCATAATTTTCATTTTAAAAGTGTATTCATTCCTTCTGCAAATCCATACTGTCATGCCTATTCCCCAATATCGTCAACGCGAATAGTTCGTTAGTCGAAAATACTGAATAATTAAACAAACTAAATGGCGTCACTGGTGGTTCTTTTTTCCACTCCGCTAAACTGTCATCTCAAACAAAAACAAATGGATCATACACTGAGAGGAAAATCTAGTATATATGACCAATTTTTTGGTAAATATTACCAATTCTCTAGTCATTTTCTACCCTACTAATCATTGGTACATATTACGAAAGAAAAATGGTAGGCACAAACGTCGAACAAACTACGATTTGTTGGTCCAACATTGGTGCAATATCAGTGAAAATTTTGCTTCTCATTTGTGAGAGATAATCATCTGGTGAGTAGGGAATTCATTTCTGCTTTTCACTTACTAATCATTTTATTTTGTTTCAGCTATGAATACATCCGACTCAATCAATCGGCGAATGAGAACGATGATTTCCCTCATCACCACATTGCTTATTTCCACTTCTGTCACACCAGCCAATAGCATCAGCTTTCCCGCAGCAGTATCCTTTAAGTCCAGGGTGCTATTCCGGGGAACAGCATCAACATCAACAGCAGCAGGACCTGGCCATCGATAGTATTTCGAGCAATTTTCCCCATCGGAGATCCCGTGCTTCACGCACATTGAAGAATCCTCCTCAGCCACATATCTGTGTCATCAAGGGCAAGGAGGTATTCATCAATGTACTCAGTCGGATTTGAATCGTCAATCCAGACAACCCGGATGCACCGATTCCATTATATACCTTATTTTTATTATACATGGATTTTTATTATTTTTTTTCAATAAAATGATTAAAATCGATCAATGTATTTCCTTTTCATTTTCAATAACAAACCAATACAAACAAGCAGCAAGCAGTGTTGGAAGCAGCGCTGCAAGCAGGTCGACGCCTTGCATATGTTGGCGAAAAAGTGGCGTCAAGTTGTTCGATGAATGCATATGAAAGGTCGATAACTCGATTGCAAGGTGGCAGCATTTGAGGTCGATTGTTGACATTTCATCGACCCGATCTTGGTAGGCAAAACGGAATGTGGGTAGTAGCAGGGGATAGTAACTTCAAGCAAAAAAGTGGGGCCGATTCGAGATTGCTTTTATGTAAACAGTGAACTTTTTTTACACTCTAAAAATTGCACCGACTTGCACTGACAACTGAATGATATTGTCAATTTGTGCGAGATGCCTCAAAACAGCTGGGAATATATATTGTTTATATACAGTAAGTTGCATTTAATGCGACGTTTGGATTATTGGCCAGACCTGTAATGCTTAATTGGACATTTTTGTAAACATCTAGTTTGGGGCCCAAATTATGGCGCCACATTGAAGTTGCCACCAGACGTAGACACTATACAACTCACATCGTCAATGTTCAATTACAAGTCAAAATCGCCTCCAAAGCGACACTGAGTGGTGCCTCGGCATGTCGTATTAAATTTAAATTACTGTATTATATTGTTGTTTATGTTCGCATCATAAGCAATGAACACACATTTATTTTCCACTTGCAACAGTATTCACGATGATTGGATGGATGAATATACGACTTATACATGCATCTAGTGCGACTATTGTCATGCGTATATACGATTTACTACAGACAACCAAAAAACTAATGGCGGAAAACGTTCTTGATGATTATAATAATTATTATAGATTTTTGTAAATACATGTATGTTTGGAATATTACGTTAAAAATTATTTTTAAGTCCGAATATTTCCGGTTTCAAGAAAAGTGTTCAACTTTCACGTTGCTTTTTTTTTATTTTTAACTTTTAAGAACGGAAGATTATCTGTTTGCCGATCTTTTGCGTTCTAATAAACATAGCGACAAAAATAAATTAGTTCAACTTCGTCATTCAATTGCACTTAACTCAAAACTGTAAACATGAGATTATGAACTTGACAAACCAAGCTGAAAAGTATGTCAACCCACCAAACATTAAATCGTATATAGAGCATCGAATATCTGATATTTTGGGTGGTATATGATGCACCCAAATAGCATATACAGTAAGTTACCTCTAATCCTCGACATACCGAGTCACTACTCAGTGTTGCATTAGAGTTGATTGGTCTGTAATTGGACATTCACGATGATAGTGGTACAATGTCTACATCTGGTGGCTACTTTCAATCTGGGCCATACTTTGGGTATCAAACTCGATGTTTACAAAATATCCAATTAGAGATGAAAATGTCCAATTATTTGTGTCCCATTACATGTCCGTCCAATTAACTTAATGTCGAATTAGAGGTTACTTACTGTATAATTATTAGGCAATACCTAATAACATAATAAGTCTGTTGTCATACGAATATACGTTCATCACTGCTATAAAAAAATGGCGGAAAATATTAAAGTAAAATGTTCGGCCCGGGGAATCACCATTTTTGTATGTATATAGAACTTTTATAAACATTTATGTTTGTACAAATAGGAATTAATCAATTTAGGGATTTTTAGGGATATAAATGTTTGATACGAGTGGTGGCGACGGTTATAAAATTACTCCGATGGGATCTCGTACGGCTATCTGAAATATGATTTTAGGGCAATTGAAGCTCTTACATATGATACGAAAGAGTTACAATCGGATACGTCATTTCTGATTGTTTATTGTGCTTTAGTGGAAATATCGCAAAATTTATATAGAAATGGTTAATTAATATTCAGTACTACATGTTTCAAGTAATCAATAACATGAAGTAAAAAATTTCATTCATATTTTAAAAATTTAAAACTGCCTTCGGGCCTGCCCAGCAAATCGTAAAAAATTCGAGGGGTTGTATCCGAGACACGACCGCTTAGAACGTAGGACTACGCAATCTTTTTTCTTTTGAAATTTGATGGTTTATCATTTCGAATATTATTTGCGAATACGTCGAAATTTAATAAATAACTCTTTAGTAAAAAGTTCCGGGACCCTGAGAAGGTTTAATGGCTTGCGTAGTTTTGTAGAATCATTTCGAGAAGCAACGATCATTTTTTGCCTTTGCGAGAACAATACACTAATTGGTTATATGTCGCAATTTGTTTCTTTATATCAATGCACGCATTGCACTGAATATTAACGAGAGGCATCTTCCGTGCATCGCCATCAAAGACGAATGAACTGTCTTAGTTTCAAGTGTCTATAATTCGAAAGAAAAAGAAGTGCATCGTCATTCAACAAGCATCAAACACGCGTCTAACAGATGCACACAGTTACAGTGCTAAAAATGAAGTATCGCGAGAATGACCTTTCTCGATTATCGTTCAAAACCGTCAACAAAGTTTTTCTAAGTTTCTATGTTTCGCGCAACGAAAACAAGCAACACACAAAAAACCAAACACCAAACATGTTTAGAAGCGACCTATAATCATTTGCACTCTTCTCTTTTTTCGCCTTCTTTGCCATGACTCGGATGGTTGTGTTATTTGCAATGCCAGATGCACTTCAAGTGAAATATTCGCTAGCGTTCACAGCTCGAGGGGAAACTTTAAACACAAAACGAGCAGAATAAGTGACCTTTGTTGTTTCGGGCACAGAAAGATTCTGAGAATTTTCCTCAGAGGAGATGCAATACTTATACGCTAGTGACAGCTTACTTGCTATGCAAGGGTGAAGTTTACTTCGCAAATTTTCTCTTCCCGCTATTCCCCTTCGTTGTTTCTGTTCTAGCGGCTGCATAAGATACCCGTTATTGACAGCTCTGTTCGGGAAAGTACACAAATGGACAGAACAAATGTATGGAAAAAAGGGAATGCTTCAAATTTTCATCAATTTAAACCATATACAGACTATGGGATTGTAATGTATAGCATATCAAACAAAAAAAATCTTAGAAAATTTCCGATTTGATTGGTATGCAAATCGTTTAAATCCGTTCGTAAAAAAATATGTATATCGCTTCCACGTTTGCATGTATGGGCTGGCAGGCGCATCATATACATGCAATTTATATTAATTATACTTGTATATTTGTGAATATAGAATAGATTCCTCAAAATAAAATCATTACACTAAACCTTCGTTTCAAACAACTTATACAGTAAACAAATCACGCAATAAACATAAAGAATTGCTGGGAATCTCTTATCAATATTTGTTCAAATTCAAAAAGGTGCTTAACTCCAGTTTTGTTGACATCTTTTATGCATTCAATTAAATCGTACGATAAATCATATATAAACATAAACATTCCCACCTTTCATCCTTTATTAAACACCTCGTAGTAGAAATCTGTCACTATACATACACTCTCCAACAAAACATAGTGGAAAAAAATATATTCGTCGATGTAAACAAGCGGTGAAAAAGGAGACACTTTTCGACGAGTGATTTGTATGAAGTTCCACTGCCGTGGTAGTAGGAAAGTACTCCTTTTGAATTATAGCATTCAGCATACCATCATCCACACACATTCTATAGCCACCTGTTTTATTCGGGACGAGTAATACCAGGGACAGACATACAGCTGTACTTGCGTTGTACAGGTACCATCGTACCATGACAGACATACTTTGGTTGTACATTGTACCGTATGTCAAACTGACAATAAGAAATTTTCCCAATTTTCACCACATATTTCAATGAAAAAGGTTTTTATTTAACGTCTAAACTATCAAACACTACAAAAAAGCCTCCAATATGAGTTATTAACTTATGAGAAAATCAATGAAAAGAACGTTTACCAAGTGCTTTGATTCGGTTTGTTCATGCTACCCACCACCAACTGTCTATGGCGCTGCGCACAGTACAACTGTAACCATGTACAGCGGTAAAATAGGTCGGTACAGGTACAGCGATTGTACTGAGTTGCTTGCATGGTTCTAGCGCTGTACATGGTGACAGACATACAATTTTCGAAGTACAACGCTAGTACAGTTGTATGTCTGTCATAAGTATAACACGGAACTAGCAAACTCTGACGAAGATTCTTCAATTATACCATTGTTCGAAAGATCCTTTGTTTCTTCTTGCAAGTATTTTCGCTGACCGCAAGCTAACGTGCCTAACAATTTTATCTACCTTCATTGAAATCTCCATTTTTGACGTCTTTCATTAAGGGTGCTGTTACAGCAGATGCATCGATCAAATGAAGTGGCAACCTTGCCAGCTAACGCAAACCGTATCCCGCTAGACCCTACATGGCTGATTCGAATTACAACTGACAGCGATAGAAACAAAACAAAAACAAATCTTCTAAGCAAAGTGATCGCGGTTTGAATCAATTATAACATTAAAAGTACGTGCATTTATTGAATTCGTTACATTTAAAGGGCCACTGAATTGTAAGGAAAGCTAATGAAATTATTATGTAACAATGAATGAAATGTTTATATAAATATTTACAGATTTGAAGCAACAAATAAAGCTGATCAAATACAGTGTTAGCCTTTTTTAAAATTCGAGGTTATCCGCAACAAAACCTTCAAATAATTCATCGAGCCGATGATTAATCCGATGGAGGGAATAGTGCCTGTACCGGCCGGCTGTGTAGTATGTTGCACGAATGAAGATGCTGACGAAAATTATGTTCAGTGCGACGGATGCGATAAATGGTGGCACTTTTCATGCGCTGGTGTTACCGAATCCATTAGCGATCGTGCTTGGGTTTGTGCGAATTGTACCGTTACCCGTACACCCATTCCGCCCAGAAGCGTAGTATCCAATATTTCCGTTTCTAATATTGCACGGGATCTCGCCCGACTAAAAGAACGTCAGGAGCTGGAGAAAAAACTAATCGGAACTTGATCTACGGAGCAAGTTTTTGGATGAGCAGCAGAAACTTATTGACAAAGCGGAAACCCGAAGTCGCGTGAGCAATCGCGAAACGAGAAGTAGAGTAGCTGATTGGATCGAAAATGAAGTGGAGAGAGATGATGCTATAGGTAGAGAGAGGGACACGCTAGCAGCCGCTCAGTCTACGGAGCAAGCAGACGGCGCAGTGGGTGGTGTGCAAATGCCACTACCAGTCGCTCAGCCTACGGAGCGAGGAGCCGGCGCAGTGGGTGGTATTCAGACTTCGCTGGCGGCCGCTCCATCGACGGGTATCAACGAACGTAGTCGTGAGGGCGTGGAAACATTTCGTAATTTGGAAAAACAGCTCGAACGATGTCAACTTCAATCTTATCCAACCAAGCAACAGGTGGAAGAGTTGGAGCGTCAGCTACAGCTGTTCAAAAGACAGCTAGGGCTTACACCGCCCTACGGGAGGAATATAGAAGTAAGCCAACATGGGCAAGATTTGTCGCAGCAATCAGGATATCCACAAATAGGTAACATACAGCCTAGAAATCTAGGCGCCATTAAAAAGACCGTCGCTAGTGCCGTCGACTACTGGCACAGGTGAAAAAAAACAATCCGAAATCAATAGAAATAAAAAACAAAGCGATAATATCACTCCTACGACGATATACGATAGAACCGCGCACAATATATGCAATTTTAATGTTCGCGAATCTGAGCAAACCACTGTGAATAATCGTTATCCTCGTCACACTCCCAACACTGATCGCGGGCACCCGCGTGAATCCTTTGCACATTCGACGCTTAGGAACGTACATTCATCGCCATTTCATGTACCAGACGACACACATCGTCGATCTGAAAATAACCAGAATGGACCCACGCCGCAGCAGCTTGCTGCTCGACAATCGTTAGCTCGTGAACTTCCACAGTTCTCGGGTAACCCAGCGGATTGGCCCATTTTCATCTCCAGCTACGAACACACAACGGTGATGTGTGGGTATACGAATTGGGAGAATATGCTGCGTCTACAAAGGTGTCTCAAGGGGCCAGCACTCGAAACGGTTCGTAGTCGCTTGGTGCTACCTGCAGTTGTGCCACAAGTCATTGAAACACTCCGTATGCGATACGGACGCCCGGAATTATTAATAAATGCTTTTTTGGAGAGAGTACGATATATTCCTCCTCTGAAGCATGACAAATTGGAAGGGCTTATCGAGTATGGATTGTCGGTGCAAGCCCTTTGCGATCATATCGTGGCGGCCAACGAACATGCGCATTTGTCTAACCCTATGCTTCTCCAGGAGCTCGTTGGGAAATTACCAGCTGACCAAAAACTAATGTGGGTTGGGTACAAGCGGAGCCTTTGTGTAGTTGACTTAAAGACATTCAGTGACTACATGGAATGTATCGTCGGTGATGCGTCTAGCGTAGTGTTATTTGAATCTGAAAGGTCTAAGTCGAGAGGGTACGTTCACTCACATACGGGGGACGATGCTGATGATCAACCTTTGGCAGTACACAAGCAGATCGAGTGCAACTTTTGCAAAGAGGTTGGACATCGTTTACGAGAATGTCAGGGGTTCAGAAATTTAAATGTCGACGAGCGCTGGCGAAAGATAAGAGCCATGTCGCTGTGCCAGAACTGTCTTTTCAATCATGGTAGGCGATCCTGCAGGAGTAGCAGTCGTTGCAATATTGATGGTTGCCAGTTTCGGCACCACCCATTACTACATTCGACAAGGCAGAGAGCAGGTCTGCCAACTCAGTTAGCAGAGAGTCATACTCATCGATATCTTGGATCGAGTGTTCTATTTCGAATCGTACCTGTAACGCTCTATGGACAAACAGGTGTCGTGAATACTTATGCCTTCTTGGACGAAGGTTCATCCTTGACCTTGATAGAAGGTGATATTGCAGAGCAGATTGGTGCGAGCGGAACAATTCAACCTTTGTGTCTTCGATGGACGGGTAATACTTCAAGAATCGAGGAAACATCAAAAATAATCAACATTACCGTCGGTGGAGTCGGATCAGAAAAACGCTTTAATATGATAAACGTTCGTACCGTGTCGAGTCTTAATCTTCCCAGTCAGACTTTTCGAATGGAGGAAGCTGTTAAGCAGTTTGGCCATCTCAAGCAGCTCCCAATAAAAAGCTACAAGAATGCCGTACCTAGGTTGTTGATAGGGCTCGACAATCTTAATTTATCTGTTCCGGTACGAGTAGGAGAAAAATTTGAAACGGGCTTGCTCTGGAAGGACGACCATTCAAAACTACCAGATAGCTACTCGATGGCATTGCGGAGGCTGGAATGCCTGGAAAGAAAAATGGCACGTAATCCAGTATTGAAGGAAAACGTTCATCAACAAATTCGGGAGTTTGTGGACAAAGGCTATATCCATAAAGCTACGGAGAAAGAATTGAAGGCAGCGAATCCTCAGAGAATATGGTAACTCCCTGTGGGGACTGTGGTTAATCCGAAAAAGCCTGGAAAGACACGTATTGTCTGGGATGCCGCGGCGAAAGTTAAAGGAGTTTCGCTGAACAGCGTTTTGCTGAAAGGGCCAGATCAGTTGGTACCATTACTAGGCGTATTGTTTCGTTTTCGACAATTTAAGATAGCGGTATGCTCAGATGTGAAGGAGATGTTCCTGCAGATTTTAATGCGCGAGACTGACAAGCACTCGCAGCGAATTTTGTGGCGGGAAGTTCCTACTCGAGATCCAGACATTTACCTGGCGGATGTTGCTACGTTTGGGTCGACATGTTCACCGGCATCGGCTCAGTTCGTAAAGAATAAAAACGCACGCGAACACAGTGGCCAGTTTCCTAGAGCAGCTGAAGGCATTCTACAGAGCACATACGTAGACGATTACTTAGACAGTTTTGGGTCGGAGGAAGAAGCGTGTCGTGTTTCCAATGAAGTTCGCCAGATTTTCCGTAACGGTGGATTTCAGTTGAGAAATTGGATTTCAAATAATCAAAAAGTTCTAGAACATCTTGGGGAAACGCAATCCTCCTCCAGTAAGAGTATTATAAGTACAGTTAACAACACTGAACGTATACTCGGAATGTTGTGGGATCCTCTGACAGACAATCTATCCTTTAAGACTCAAATGAGTGGTGAGGTTCAGTCGCTGTTGGAAAGTGGTAAAAGACCGACGAAGAGACAAGTTTTAAGATGTGTCATGACTTTGTTCGACCCCTTGGGAATTTTGTCTACATTTTTGATCCACGGGAAGATACTAATGCAAGACCTGTGGCGCGCTGGAACAGGTTGGGACGAAGATGTCGGTGACATTCAATACGAAGATTGGTCCAGGTGGATAAAGATGATATCGTTCATAACAAATATTCGTATTTCCCGCTGCTATTTCCCGGAGGCATCGACGCAAACTTACAAGGAAGCTGAACTCCATGTTTTCGTAGATGCAAGTTTGTTTGCGTTGTACTTGCGGACGACCAATGCTGACGGTTCGCCTCAATGTACTCTTGTTGCTGCAAAGGCCAAAGTGGCGCCGCTCAAACCTATGACTATTCCGAAGCTGGATCTGCAAGGATGCCTCCTGGGGACTAGAATGGTGAAGTTCGTGTTAACTAGCCACTCTATTCCTATAAAAAGAAGAGTCTTGTGGACGGACAATTCAGTCGCACTGGCGTGGATTCGAGCGGACCCGAGAAATTATCGACCATTCGTCGCAAATCGAGTAGGCGAGATTCAGGAAACTACGTCCGTGGACGAATGGAGATGGGTTCCATCGGAATACAACCCGGCTGATGAGGCGACGAAGTGGGGCAGTGGGCCGTACTTTAACGATGACAGTCGGTGGTTCAATGGTCCGGAATTTTTGCGCTCTCCAGAAGATGAATGGCCGAGTTTTATGGATCAAATGTTGGACACAACTGAGGAAATGCGACCGTCAATTCTGTTTCATACCACCTGGGAACCTATGATTGCCTACGAGCGTTTCTCTAAGTGGGAAAAATTGCTACGCAGCATGGCTTACGTGATGCGATTTTCGAATAACGCCGGTAGAACGAGTCAAAAACGTGGAGGTCGAATAACTCAACAAGAGTTCGAAGCTGCGGAAGTCGAGATTGTAAAACAGGTGCAGAGAGAGGCTTACGCAGATGAAGTGTCGACTTTGAAAGCCAACCAAATGCTACCTGCAGACAAGAGACAATCAATTGAAAGATCAAGTAAGATATATCAACTAATGCCGATGATGGATGAGAGAGGATTGATGCGACAAAATAGCAGGATCGCAGCAGCGAAACATTTGCACTACAGTGTACGCTTTCCGCTGATTCTGCCAAGGGATCATCGATACACCGAACTTTTGGTCGCCAAGTACCATCGAATGTACCGTCACGCGAATTCTGAGACTGTGGTAAACGAGATTCGTCAATTATACGTTATCCCAAAACTCCGGACAGTAGTAAGACACATCGGAAGAAACTGCCAGTTCTGCAAGATTCGTAAGGCACTTCCAACTGTTCCTCCGATGGCTCCGCTGCCGTTCGCACGCTTGGCAGCCGACCACCGCCCTTTCAGCTACGTGGGAGTTGATTATTTCGGTCCGCTGTTGGTTAAACAAGGTCGATCGAATGTAAAAAGGTGGATCGCGCTCTTCACTTGTTTGACGGTGCGCGCTGTACATCTCGAAGTGGCACACAGCCTGACTACCGCATCGTGTATATCCTGCATCCGCCGATTCGTCTGCCGTCGAGGTTCGCCTGTCGAGTTTTTTAGCGACAACGCCACAAACTTTCATGGAGCTGAACGGATACATCGTGAAAATATCAATCATGGATTGGCAGCAAGTTTTACAAGTTCCAACACAAAATGGCCCTTCATTCCACCTGGCGCCCCGCATATGGGAGGCGCTTGGGAGCGCCCTGTGCGCTCGGTGAAGATTGCTATGGGAGATTCCTATAAGGAAGGAAAACTAAATGATGAAGAACTCCCTTACTCCAAACCATTTCCTTTTGGGAAGCTCGAGTGGAATAAAGCAATCCAGCAATCTACAACAAGGCACTTCATGAGACACTTGGTACAGCATACAGCGTCAGCTTGATCGGTTCTGGCAGCGATGGTTGAAGGAGTATCTTCCGGTAATAAGGAAGCAGAATAAATGGTTCGACGAAACCCGAAGCATTCAAGTCGGCGATTTAGTGTTGATAGCCGATGAAACAAAAAGGAACGGATGGATACGTGGTCTTGTGGTCGAATCGATCAAGGCTCAAGATGGTCATATCCGTCAAGCTATGGTTCAGACGTCGGCAGGAGTTCTTCGTCGGCCAGTTTCGAAGCTGGCAGTGATCGATGTTGGTATCAGTGCGGCTAGTGAGACCAATAGACCGCACCCGGGGGAGGATGTTACAGCAGATGCATCGATCAAATGAAGTGGCAACCTTGCCAGCTAACGCAAACCGTATCCCGCTAGACCCTACATGGCTGATTCGAATTACAACTGACAGCGACAGAAACAAAACAAAAACAAATCTTCTAAGCAAAGTGATCGCGGTTTGAATCAATTATAAAATTAAAAGTACGTGCATTTATTGAATTCGTTACATTTAAAGGGCCACTGAATTGTAAGGAAAGCTAATGAAATTATT
The DNA here is from genome assembly GCF_029784135.1 of Toxorhynchites rutilus septentrionalis. Taxonomy (NCBI): domain Eukaryota; kingdom Metazoa; phylum Arthropoda; class Insecta; order Diptera; family Culicidae; genus Toxorhynchites; species Toxorhynchites rutilus. The sequence continues at coordinate 201,164,504 of NC_073746.1, read as the reverse complement.
ATGTAACAATGAATGAAATGTTTATATAAATATTTCAGATTTGAAGCAACAAATAAAGCTGATCAAATACAGTGTTAGCCTTTTTTAAAATTCGAGGTTATCCGCAACAGGTGCTAAATTAGAAAACAGGTCACGTTTTTATGAAATAAACTTAACGTTAATAACTATTTTTGCCGCGAACGTATTTTGGTGATTTACATAGTAAATGAATCGGAAATTCCCTAAGATTTGTTTAATATGCTATACATTAGAATCTCCTGGATTGTTAATGGTTAAAATACATGAAAACTTCAGGCGTTTCCATTTTCCCATACATTTGTTCTGTCCATTTGTGTGCTTTCCCGAACAGAGATGTCAATAACGAGCAACGAGCAGCGAAGGGGAAATCGGGGATTTAAAGTCTCCGTGAACAAAACAAAAGAAGAACGATGAAGGGGAATACTTGCCTAGAGTATAAACAGTGGATCTCGCTGAGGCAAACTTTCATTCGGCATCGGACTGTTGAGCAATCCAGTTCACTTTGCTTTCGCTTCGATCTAAGAGTGGACCCCACCAGTGGTAACCGTAGATATCGTCGTGTGTTTTGACGTAGGACTACGTCTAACCGGAAGATATAGGGGGTGAAATGGAAATCTAGGCACTGAACAAGTAGGAAAAAATGCAAGATTTGGAACGCTTATAATTCGAGCATTTCTCAATAGATCGCAAATGTTTTTGCATCAATTGATAGGAAATATATCTACGCATCTATCATAACGAATAACATTTCATTTTTCTTGAGATAAATAATTGAATAATTGTGAAATATCAAGCATTGTCAAAATGCACTATATGCCAATTTTTGATTGGTCCATTTTGTGCTCCTCAAATCGTACCGACCAAAACGGGCAACCAGAGCAGCAGCGAAATAGAATGAAGCACGATTGGAAAGGAAAAAGAAAAAAATGAACGAAACATTGGTCGCAGTCTCACACATGCGTAATTCTCGAGCCAGCCACTCAGCTTAAAAATCCCCGCTCCGCTGCCCTAACGATCATTCTCATTCAAACCGTACACCACATCGGTTTGCATCACAACACATCAACAAACCAACCCAAGCAGCCATGTCTGGACATGGTAAAGGAGGAAAAGTGAAGGGAAAGGCAAAATCCCGCTCGAACCGTGTTGATCTGGAGTTCCCCGCAAGGGTAGCTAGGCCGAGCGCGTTAGTACCAGTGCAGCAGTCCACCTAGCCGGCGTTATATAGTTTCGGCCGCCGAAGTGATCGAGTTTGCTGGCGAAGCTGCTCGCGACGATAAGAAAACCCGCATTCGGAACAGAACACATTCGGTTCGGTGGACATCAAGACAACAGGCAGTTGCAGCGAGTGGCAAACGCAATCGCAAAACGGCATCAGGTAGCAGAAGAAAAAAGTTTGTTCTTTATACAAACTGCTTTGGTGGCAAATCCAGAACAAGGCGGCATCGAGGGCGTTCGAAATGGTTTTTTTTTCAAAACCACGAGTACTAAGTTTTCTAAATTGGAACCATTCCATAAAACAAGGCGCTTTTCAGGGCCATTAAACCTTCCAAAAAAGAGTTTAGGAAATACAGTTCAATGCTTTCTAAAACAATATCCAAAATAATAATAAAACACAAATTGATTTTTTCATAATTTGTTTGCCAGGATATGATGAGTATGTGAATTTGGCAGTTGTTCTGAGCTTATTGATTTTCACCAATTCTAAATTGCATCTAGATTGAAAGTACAGTAATTTACACTTATCTCGACATTTAGCTAATTGGACAGACCTGTAATACGACATATTTAGTTGGAAATTTTTGTAAACATAGAGTTCGGGGTCCAAATTATGACCCCACATTGAAAGTTGACACTGTACCACTGTCATCGTAAATGTTCAATTACAGGTTAAAATTACCTCCAATACGATACTGAGTGGTGGTAATGCGACGTGCCAATGAATGTAATTTACTGTAAAATATGTCACAAGCTGGATGGGAAGGACCCTTTTTAGTCTGCATGTAAATCCAACGAGCGAACAAATCGTAATGAATGTATTTTTTTGCCATCGCTCCCTTTTAACGCTCATTCGTTCGTCTCGTTGGACTCGCCCCTCTGGCTGAGTCTGCCGATTTGTCTCTATCCTGTGAGTGTGTACCGCTAGAGTATAAAACACGCGGACCCCAACAAAATATTTTATTTTCTTTCAAACCGTAAACCCGTGTGGTTGTACGGCATCGGCATCGTGGACGTAACAAAGGAGGACAAGTTAAGGAAAAGGCAAAGTCTCACTCGAACCGTGCAGGTCTCCAGTTCCCTGTTGGTCGCATTCACTGATTGCTCCGCAAGGGTAACTAGGCCGAACGGATTGATGCCGGAGCACCAGTATACCTAACAGCGATTATAGAGTTTCGGCCGTCGGAGTGCTCGAGTTGGTTTGCAAAGCTGCTCACGACAATCAGAAAACCCGCAGCAAGAACAGAGCAGCTTCGGTTCGGCGCTCATCAAGGCAACAATTAGTTTCAGTGAGTGGCAAAGTGTTTCTCCGGCACGTCGCATTAAATGTAATTTACTGAACAACATGTCACAAGCTGGATGGGAAGAAATTTTCCAACTGTGAAAGCTGTGGCGAGTGGCAAACGCAATAGCTAAACAGGAAGGTTTAACCGAACAAGATGGGAATATCGAGTGATAACAAAAACACAACACCAAAGGTTCTTTTCAGAACCATCAACATATTCATAAAGAGTAAACAGTAAACTAATCCATTTTTCAGGTAGATAGGTAGGTATTCACGTAGGAGAAGAAAATAAAACAATATATTTAAAATATATATTTAACAAAAGCTGTCCCCTTTGTATAGTCCTACGTCACTCCGGTTATGTCCCCGACATTACCCATCCGTCTTTTTTTCAGTTCGTTTTTTGGCGTTATTCGTATCGTGTGTTTTTCTTTCCGCGTCATAAATTGGACGCTTCGCGTAGTGTGTGATGAGCAAGAAGAAGAGGACTGCAAAAAGCGAACGCATTGCCAGGGGCAATCAAATTTCGAGGCAAGCGTCATCTAGTGAAGCACGCGATGTTGGTGCAGTGAAAAGCGCTCGCACTGAACCAAGCCTTCGCGAGTGTGACACCGCATCGAACAACAGCGAAGTAGGCGACTTCGGCGCGTCGGTCGAAAATGTAAGCGCCGTTACCCAGGCAGTAACCAAAATCATGCTTCCCCCACTGGTGGTGAAGGCGGTCGCTATTGACAAACTCATCAGAGAATTTGCATCGATGGGTGTTACAGCAGAGTCGAACTTTGTGGCATAATTCAGTCTTTTTCCAAGCAGTTAACATTGTTTGTTTTTCGTCATCATAAGGGCTTCGTTGGTGCCTTTGACATTGCATGAACGCATTAAACTGACGTTATGATGAAGCAGGCATTAAGGTTGTGTGCCAAAAAATCATTTGGGGAATATCAAGCATCTTGAATGTCGTACTGGAATATTATAAGTTATTTGGGTTCGCGTGCCAGTCGCAAAACTGCCTTTAACTAGGATTGCGCTAATCTTGATCATAATAAAGCAATGCTACTGTTTTCGAGGTTGTTGATATTAACAAAAAGAGTTTATTTCGCTTGTTTAGACACCAAGAAAGTAAATGTCATTCTGGAATGTTGTATGTGATTAGGTTTCGCTTGTCAGTAGAAAAACTTTCTCCACTAAGGGTGGCAGCTGCGCTTATCTCGAGCATGAGAAAGTAATGCAACTTTTTTCGAGGCCAGTGATATAAACAGAATCGTTTCTTTTGAGAATAACGTAAAATGATGAAAAGTGTTCATATTGCTAGTAGTTTCAAGCCACCAATATATGGCTCTGTATGCGTGCTATGGCGAAAGCTTGTTTGGCGCTTGATTTACGTTGTACGAACGATGCCTAGAGGTGCAATTCCACTGAGACAATACTAAATAATATGTAGCATGATATTTGATACTTGCATGTGCTGTCATTGTTGTTGTTTCCTAATACTAGCATACGGCAATTGGCCAAGTTGTTGTTTCCTCGCGGTGCCAAAGTTATATTTATGTAGTTATGAGATGTGGAATAATGGTGCTGGTGCAACATGTATATAATCGACTGTAGCCGAGTCTATATCCATTGCGAAAAAGGCCACCGGAATAGTGTTCAACGTAAATTTTCAATACATTGACATGAAATTTATTGCGACATATGATCAGCTAGTATATTGTTCTGCGAGGGTAAGAATGAATCATCAATCAATTATCGTCAATCAACATCAATTATATCAAAAACATTTCAGAGATTATTCTACTAAGCAGTTGTTTCTAAAAATTCACAGCACTATAGAATAATATCCGAAGGTATAAACAAGCGACTTATATAAAATAACAGCTTAATTCTACGTCAACAATGCGGTCGTATCTTGGACACAACCTCCTATAATTTTTTAATTCCATATGGCTTTCTAGCAAATGAGAAATATTAGTCTAACTAATTATTTCTCTCAGTGTGACGATTAATCGATTATTCGATTATTTGGGGCGATTAATCGTATCGAATTGACGAATTTACGCAAAGCTGAATTGGCGATCTAACGTACAAATCTACACCTAGGCGGCGCTGCGGTGAAAGTGATGATGGTTTTAAATTTTGCCATGTGAGCTTATGGAAGGTTTGTAGTTCTTTCCATAAATTACAATGTTATAATCATAAAAGATTATTTGATTGCGATGAGTTTGTAAGAAATTTAATTCTGCGCAATTTTATATATAACATGTTATTTATTTACTTCTTTCAGTAATGAAAACTATAAAAATGTTGACAATGGTTGAATTAAAGAAGGAAATTCGAGAGCACAATCAAACGCCAATCAGCTCATGCGACATCTACATTAGAGCTCAGAACCACAAAAGTGAGTGTGTTTGTTTATCCTACGCACTTAAAAGCAAGATTCGGTGGTGATTATTCATTTTATTACAATTTAGATTCATTTCAGCCATTGAATGTCGTCAGTATATGGTAAAGAAAGTTTTGTATATTTACGATGGTTTCAAAACGCGATTTGACCAAAGTCATAGATAATCTTCGAAAATTTTAAGTTTGATAATGCATACCGGTTATTGATACTATGGATAATTGCGATGAAATCGATATCATTTCAAATTGGCTGATATCATTGATTGTGTAGGGTCCGATACGAGAAGGATTTGCAGTATTTTTAGCGCAAAACACCCTATTCATGGTTTACTTAGTCGAAAAAAATTATGGTTCTGAGCTCTAATGTAGGTGTCGCATGAGCTAATTCAGCTTTGCGTAAATTCGTCAATGGCATCGCGGCCTAATAGGCCTCACAAGTCTGAATGTCGTAACCAGATGTCGACACTGTCGACATATTTGTCACCGCGGATACCGAAAACAAAAACATATGTATCATGGAATTTCCAAAACAAAGCTTATGTTTTTAATACATATTTAGAACAGAAAGTCTACATAATTTGGAATTAAGAATGTCTAGTTCTGATACAGACGATGATAACCACTGTAAATTTTTGGAGGCAGTTGATACCAATTTTATTAACGATGGGATGTTCCAGAGTGCTGCCGCTAACGTGAAAGTTGAGGATGTGATCAAGGGTACATAAAATTGTCCAGCACTGTGTTACAGTTTTAAATTGAATTTCGTTTTTCATGATCACAGGAGATCCTAAAGTGATTACAAAGTCCAATCGCTTTCTCGGCGAAGGAGAAAATGTTTTCCAGAGCGACATAAATGTTACAGAGTCTATGAAGAAATATATTGGTAAAAAATTATCAACACTTATTGAACAACAATTCGAGTTTGTAGAAGCAAACGATAATGAAAATATACAGTGCCACAGTTCCTCTGAACATGGAGGAATAAGACTTTTCAAGGATTGCAATGAATTTTTGAAAATCACTGTCGAGGATACAGATGAACTAAATGTGAAGAAAAAGCAAAGGAAAATTTCGAAACGTTTGACTGAGAATGATGAATTTGATGAAAGAATGAAACTAAAATTGGCAGCAGTTGAGCCAAGTTACATCCATGCGTCAACAAAATGCTGGTCGAATCGCCCAAAGTCAGAATTATACGAATACAGCAACAAGGGCAACTGCTTTGTTCAGAAGACACCCAGTAACGAGTTCTCCGAACGAAGAGTAGAAAACAATTGGAACGAGGCGATGATAGTTAATTTTCGGAAAACAATGACTCGAAAACGGAAAACAAAATGTTCGCTCCTGGTAACAGTTTATTGTTTTGCTCCTATGTCTTTCATATGTATCACTCAATAAATTTTAGGATTGAAAATTGCATCATCTAGCAGCTTACTGTACGTTTCCTTGACTTCATCCATCAGTCTTTCGGCATAATACGAATGCTTACTTCGAGATCGAATCTTCGCTTCTAGGCTTTGATGGAGTGCCGGGTGCGAAGCGGATCTACCTAACGACGATTGGGATTCAGCTATTTTTCCCAACTGCATCAAAAACATTATGCATTCGTCCAAAATCGGTGGAAACGCCTCTGCAATCCGGACAATGCAAGGTAATACGGCTGAAAATACCTCAATACGCGCGTCACTGGAGAGAACTGAAACGGTGGAAATTGGTTCAATAAATAAATTTTTTTTCTGAATATATACCACGGCATAACTTCTTAGGGTAGATGTACCGGTAATAGTGGGTCTAAGCATTAGTGCTATAAAAAACTAAAATCTTGATATTTATTTTGTAAATTTGCTTGAGGATTTGTATGTGTATGATGTAAAAATGAATAAATTTTCATATGCCATTAGAATGTTTACATTTTCTTAACAAAACTTATGAAAAATTTAGGTATTCGGAAATAGTGTCACGTTCCAATAATAGAGCCAATATTCCTATAATAGTGGAACGTGCTCTAGTAATAGTGGATTTGTTTTCTTAAGGTGGCCGTACACTGTTTGCCCGGAGGTCAAATATTTGATATTTTTTGACAGATAAGGTTTGATTTGATATTTGTACAAACACTATTTTGTTTGCCACTCTTCAATTTTAAACAGTAGTAAACAATATCAAACACCGAACATGGAAAAAAATCAACTGAAATATCCAAGGTAACCTAACCATGTACCGACAGGTTCGAAGAACAGACTGAAAAAATATTTTAGGCATCCAATAATTGAATATTTGCTTGTCGTGTTTTGTGTAGAATATATTTGATCAGTACACGTTGACCAAATTTTATCTGTCAAAAAGAGTCAAATATTTGGCTTCGGTCAAACAGTGTATGAGCACCCTTAGAATTGCGGTTCTGTACATGAATGGGTGAGATTTTCTTTTGTTTTCGCCTTCATTAATGCAGTAAAGTGCACCCTATGTGTTCCTTCCAGCCGGGTGCTATGATTGATGCTAGGATCGTTAGCAAAATCTCAAGCAGAACTGTCAGTGGGATACCCAATTCATAAGAAAACAAAGGGAAAATGTCAGTGGGATACCCGATATGTTGGCTCCTGTCAGTTCAATGGGGGTTCTCTAAAGACGTCACCCGGCTGGTTCCTTCCATAATCTAGCGTAATGAGTTACACTTCAGATTCTGATACGTAAGGCGAAACTAAAACATAAAACGTCCCCCTTGCCCTGCATCTTATTTCAAGACAACAAAAACCCTACCATTACTTATACGTTTATGGATTATATGCAAAGGCTAAAAATGCGCCTTGACGGAATGCGAATCAAACCTGTTATGTACCTTATTGGCAGTTAAATCTAGGGAAATTACCATTTATCTTAATGAAGAATAGATTTCACACATTTTTTTCATTTTATTGCACATAACAAAAAGCATAACTAATAAACATTTCCAATAATAATATCAATGCTTCGAGAGCTTCAATGCTTGAAGAAGCTCCAATTTATCTCTCCTCATAACATCAGCTTTCAAATGCTTGAACAGTCTGTTCAATTCACGTTCTTTTTCCTTCAAGGCGTTTCTGCTCGCGCAATTCCTCTTTATGTTTCTTAATTGCCTCTCTTTCCGCAGCTTTCTGTAGCTTCATATCATCAGCGTGCTTATTTTCCTTTTTGACGTAGGACTACGTCTTTCATTTCTGTACCAGGGTGTAAGTTCAAAGCTTCGGAAACAAAAGAGTGACGCTGGACTGCAAGTCTTTGAACGTTAATATCTCTTTTCCGGCTGAACGGACTGGTATGATAATCATTTCATTCGAAAGACAAAATGTCCATGAGTTATATGATTGTTAATTATTGACCCGAAAACTTGTTTCAATAGCTTTAAAATTGCTTAGAAAACAGGTTATTGAAACCGTATATAAACTCGCATACGCTCTGGAAATCCATTCAGTTGATGCGGTGATGTGAGATGAGGACGGTCGCACTCAGATGTCTATGCATTATGGTCTTCTTTTCCAATTTCATTTCTCTTCTGCAATTGAACCGAACGGATGGCTATAAAACATGACGTTTCCTTTGCTTTAGTTCATTTCTACCTCTACTCTCGCACCGTGAGCACTCGTTTCATTGGGACCAAGCAGACAGCTCGTAAATCTACCGGAGATAAGGCACCACGAAAGCAGCTCGGAAAAGCGCAGCAGCCGCAGGAAGTGTGAGGAAGGCACATCACTGGTCCGCAAGCTACCTTTGCAGCGTTTGGTTCGTGGAATTGCCTAGGACTTCAAAACCGACTTGCGCTTCCAAAGTTCCGCGGTTATGGCACTGCAGGAGGCCTATTCGAAGATACCAATTTATGTGCTATCTACGCAAAACGCGTTACATCACTTTACAGTACTTCAGCATATAATCAACGGCTATTTTCAAATGGATTTATGGATTAGAGTTCAGATAAATTTTCCGTAAACCCGAGGTTTCGATGATAATAACGATGGGTGCAATTGACTATGGATTTGATAGTGAAGAACACGATAATATATGGTGTAGTGGATATTATATTACATATCAATATTTGTTCACGAATGCTGCAATCGATGGTCGTTAACGGGGGTAATTGGGTATTTCCGAGGAGGATTCAATTCCCCCTTTTATCGTTAATAATTCCTTTCCGGCTAAACGAAGTGGTATGATAATCACTTTATTTGAAAGATGAAATGTCTAAGATTTATATGCTTGTTACTCATTTATTGCTAAATCAACGTTAGTCCTACGTCCACTTTGCGGTTATATCAAAAATATAACCCACATCTAGTTTTTTCGTTCTTTTTCTTAATAGCATCTTCTTTCGTCTGTTCCAAACACCGGATTTCATTGAGGCGCTCTTCTGCTGTCAGTATTGGAGAAAAGTTTCGAGTGTAATTTCTATGATGTTTGCTCCGTTTTGGTGTTTGGGGAGTCAGTTTATCATCTGTGCACACAACAGTATCATCAAAAATACTCAAATCGTCCTGCCCTCGTTCAGCTACGTGAGGTGCAAGCATCTTTATACAGCGATCAAATGATTTTTTCCTCTACAGTTAAATCAGGTTGGGTCTTAATTATGTGCAGACGTTCTTCACCTATGTCATCGAATGCTTCTTTGATAGAATCTATTGGAATTGAAACTTTATTCCGTGGAGCGATGCACACATCGTCGGGAGCTAATAAGGGATAATTGGTGTCCATTGTGATCTGATCCAAATCTGCCGTTTCGGAGGGCGATTTACTAGAAACCACGCATTTACTGATATCGACGTTCTCTGGACCAAAGGGATACAGACCACAGACGCGGAAACCATTAACGATACTGGACTTCGTAATACCTGAATCGATAGTTTTTTGGAGTAAAGACGGAAAAATTTTCAAGGACAATATATCTCCACCGTGGTCTATTCGCCAGCCACAGGCTGCTGCCTTCCATGCACTTTTTAATGGTTCAAATATCGCCTCATCCGCCGGTTGGGTAATACGTGTTGTGTTGGGGTACAGCGCTAGCAGAATGATTCCCAAATCAATAAGCCTGCTACTTCAACCGCTGTATGCGATGAGTGTCCGTCGATAAAGTAGATGACAAGGAATTCAACATGTTTTGACGTAGGACTACGTCTAACCGGAAGATATAGGGGGTGAAATGAAAATCTAGGCACTGAACAAGTAGGAAAAAAAGCAAGATTTGGAACGCTTATAACTCGAGCATTTCTCAATAGATCGCAAAGGTTTTTGCATCAATTGATAGGAAATATATCTACGCATCTATCATAATGAATAACATTTCAGTTTTCATGAGATAAATAATTGAATAATTGTGAAATATCAAGCATTGTCAAAATGCACTATGTGCCCATTTTTGATTGGTCCATTTTGTGCTCCTCAAATCGTACCGACCAAAACGGTCAACCAGAGCAGCATCGAAATACAATGAAGCACGATTGGAAAGGAAAAAGAAAAAATATGAACGAAACATTGGTCGCAGTCTCACACATGCGTAATTCTCGCACCAGCCAGTCAGCTTAAAAATCCCCGCTCTGCTGCCGTAACGATCATTCTCATCCAAACCGTACACCACATCGTTTCGCATCACATCACATCAACAAACCAACACAAACAGCCATGTCTGGATATGGCAAAGGAGGAAAAGTGAAGGAAAAGGCAAAATCCCGCTCGAACCGTGTTAGTCTGGAGTTCCCCGCAAGGGTAGCTAGGCCGAGCGCGTTAGTACCAGTGCATCTGTCCACCTAGCCGGCGTTATATAGTTTCGGCCGCCGAAGTGGAAAAGCTGCTCGCGACGATAAGAAAACCTACATTCAGAACAGACCACATTCGGTTCGGTGGACATCAAGACAACAACAGGCAGTTGCAGCGAGTGGCGAGTGGCAAACGGAATCGCAAAACGACAGCAGGTAGCGGAAGAAAAAAGTTTGTTCTTTATACAATCTGCTTTGGTGGCAAATCCAGAACAAGGCGGCATCGAGGGCGTTCGAAATGGTTTTTTTCAAAACCACGAGTACAAAGTTTTCTAAATTGGAACCATTCCATAAAACATGGCGCTTATCAGGGCCATTAAACCTTTAAAAAAGAGTTTACGAAATACAGTTCAATGCATTCTAAAATAATATCCAAAATAATAATAAAACACAAATTGATTTTTTCATAATTTGTTTGCCAGGATGTGATGAGTATGTGAATTTGGCAGTTGTTCTGAGCTTATTGATAGTTGGGGACTTTCCTGATTATTCAACTTTCACCAATTCTCAAATTGTTTCCAGATTGAAAGTACAGTAATTTACAATTACTTCGACATTTAGCTAATTGGACGGACATGTAATGCGACATATTTAGTTGGACATTTTTGTAAACATAGAGATCCAAATTATGAACCCACATTGAAAGTCGACACTGTACCACTGTCATCGCAAATGTTCAATTACAGGTTAAAATCGCCTCCAATGCGACACTGAGTGGTGCTTCGGCACGTCGCATAAAATGTAATTTACTGTACAACATGTCACAAGCTGGATGGGAAGAAATTTTCCAACTGTGAAAGCGAGTGGCAACAAATCGCTAAACAGGAAGGTTTAGCCGAACAAAATGGGGATATTGAGTGATAACAAAACAATAAACTCTTTAGATTAAAGATGATTTTGTGGTCCTGAAAAGGACCCTTTTTAGGGTTTGCTTCCGGATCAGCAGTCGGAAAACGCTCTTTACATGGAGCTGGTATACTTCGTCACCTCTTTGGTACCTTCGGAAACCGCATGTAAGTTCACCGGGCAGCAACAGACTAATTGCGATCTGGATTTCCCACGCCGTAATGGTTGACCGCTTATTGTAAAGGGTCAGACGCGAGGCTTCCGCTACGATACGCTCAAAGATGCATTGACGAAGCTCATGACGCTCAGCGCCTTCGATGAGAAACCGGTGTCGAAATGAACCTGCTTCAGCGCCTTATGATGTAGATAGCATATGATTCCTTCTGCTTCTTGTCGGTTTCAGAGATATTCTTCTGCGCCGTTCCGAACTTTTTGGCGGCTTTTCCGCTATTCCGCTGCTCGCGACGATAAGAAAACCCTCATTCAGAACAGACCACATTCGGTTCGGTGGACATCAAGACAACAACAGGCAGTTGCAGCGAGTGGCGAGTGGCAAACGCAATCGCAAAACGGCAGCAGGTAGCAGGAGAAAAAAGTTTGTTCTTTGTACAAACTGCGTTGGTGGCAAATCCAGAACAAGGCGGCATCGAGGGCGTTCGAAATGTTTTTTTTTCAACCACGAGTACAAAGTTTTCTAAATTGGAACCATTCCATAATACAAGGCGCTTTTCAGGGCCATTAAACCTTTAAAAAAATAGTTTACGAAATACAGTTTAATGCTTTCTAAAACAATATCCAAAATAATAATAAAACACAAATTGATTTTTTCATAATTTGTTTGCCAGGATATGATGAGTATGAGAATTTGGCAGTTGTGTTGAGCTTATTGATGGTTGGGGACTTTCCCGATTATTCAATTTTCACCAATTCTTAAATTGCTTCTAGATTGAAAGTACAGTAATTTATATTTAGCTCGACTTTTAGCTAATTGGATGGATCTGTAATGCGACATTTTTGTAAACATAGAGTTCGGGGTCCAAATTATGACCCCACATTGAAAGTCGACACTGTGCCACTGTCATCGGAAATGTTCAATTACAGGTTAAAATCGCCTCCAATGCGACACTGAGTGTTTCTCCGGCATGTCGCATTAAATGTAATTTACTGAACAACATGTCACAAACTGGATGGGAAGAAATTTTCCAACTGTGAAAGCTGTGGCGAGTGGCAAACTCAATAGCTAAACAGGAAGGTTCAACCGATCAAGATGGGGATATCGAGTGATAACAAAAACACAACACCAAAGGTTCTTTTCAGAACCATCAACATGTTCATAAAGAGTAAACAGTAAACTAATCCATTTTTCAGGTAGATAGGTAGGTATTTACGTAGGAGAAGAAAATAAAACAATATATTCAAAATATATATTTAACAAAAGCTGTCCCCTTTGTATAGTCCTACGTCACTCCGGTTATGTCCCCGACATTACCCACCCGTCTTTTTTCATCAGATTTGGATAAAATATTTTCCTGATGTACAGCATAAAGTTCTCGACATTCATCCAACCATTAGGACTCTTTCCAACTCCCCATTCTTCTGGTATATGTTGCAGTATTTCAGGACGGATCCTCTGAATCGGCAAGATTATTCCGGCGGAAGGGGGTGTTCGTAGCCTAATTCATGCGTAGCCTAATTCTTGCGTAGCCTAATCATGAGGATATAACCCAGGGCCCTCAACTGACCATCTTTGTGTGTTATTCTAGCTGCTATGTCCATGCATCAATCATCATGTGACGGTGATCCGAACCTCTCACTCCACATACGATCGATCTGCTGCATCGGTAATTGGTGCTTTTTAGGAACACAACAATGGAAGCTTCATATCAACAGTCCCACTGTGTCCAACTGTGAACATTCGAACAATAGGAATATTCTTACGCCGAAAAATGCGACATGTGTTGTGTATCGATAAAATAGGAATACTCTAACTCCTAATCGGCTAATGTGTTATACATAAAAATGTGTATCGATGAGATAGGAAAACTCTTACGCCTAAATGGCTACTGTGTAATATACAACATGAGAAAAATATACACGATAAATTCGGCTCTGTTACAGCTGAATTGCTAGATGAGCCTAAAAATAAAAATAAACAGATGGGATAAAAAAATATATCCGGCGGAACAACACTGCCATCAGCTCCAAAGCGGAACATGACAGTCACAATTTTGTGCCCGTCAGCATGTTGGACCTCATACACGTTTTTATTTCCCGTTGTAGCCAGCACTGCCTTAGTAGTGGGATGAAAATAAAATGAAGTCTCGTCACCATTGTAAATTCTCCGTGGATCTTTGAGGATATCAGATAATCCTTCATTAAGTAGGTAGGTATTCACTAACGCACGTGAAGCATCCTTTTATATCCGCTTCTGATATCTTCGAACTTGCTGCTTGTCACTTGTTCCGGGGTGCGCAAGCTGATATTATCATGACGAACTAAAAGTCGCGAAAAATATTTTCTTCGTGTCATTTGCAATGGATTTAACAATATTTTTAATTTAACTGTAATTTTTGTCCACCTACCAGGAATATTGTTCTTGAAAGGATTAGGTCTTCCGCTGGAATCCAAAACGATTTCACTTTGAACAAAAGTGATTGCTTCACGAATCCCTTGCATTCCATGTTTTTCAGTCAGGTTGTGATTTTCCGTTCCTCTTCCGGGAGGAGTATTGTTGAAGGCCCTTTCGTAGTTTTTCCGCTCCATTTACCACACAAATGGAAGCGGATGGTTGACCCAGGGATTCCATTAAATTTACAAACACGATAACTTGTTTTTTTACCGTTTTTTATACTTCCGATGTACTGGCGGACTGCAGTCGCTTGCACTTTTACAAATTCCAGCGTTTGTTTAAAACCGGTATAAGTGACCTCACGCATGTGTCATTTTCGGGAATGTATTTATTGCATTTATACAGCTGGATGGATCGAAGTCATGTGTGCGCATATCAACCGCGTTCGTAACGTTAGATGGACTGAAGCAGAGGGATGCGCTCTCCAACTTAATGTTCAACATAGCCCTTGAAGGAGCAGTACGAAGAGCAAAGAAACGGTACGATCATCACGAAATCGCACATGCTCCTTGGTTTTGCGGACGACATTGATATCATCGGTATCGACCGCAGGGCCGTGGGGGTTTTCAGGCCTTTTAAAAGGTAAGCGACGAGGTTGGGACTTATCACCAACTCTGCCAAAACAAAGTACATGATAGCTGTCAGGAAGCGTGGAGATTCCGGTGGTGTTGATACCGAAGTGGAGATTGATGCGAAATGATTTGAAGTGGTTGATGAATACGTTTATCTTGGTACGCTTGTGACCTGTGACAACAATATGAGCCGTGCAGTGAAACGACGAGTTGCAGCGGCGAACAGGGCCTTCTACGGACTACGTAACCAACTAAGATCCCGTAGTTTTCAAACTCACACAAAATTAGCGCTGTATAGGACGCTGATCCTCCCGGTGGGCCTTTACGGACATGAAGCAGTCTTCGGAAAGCAACGCGGTGCTGATGTGCAACTTTTTGTTTTGCGCCCAGTTGAACTCCCACTCCCTGCGCACACCTGCGCCCGGACGAATCAACGCGCACCGAAACAAAGTTGAAATGTTTTGTTTCAACACCGTTCGCTTTAAAGTTCGAACATCCTTTCTGCACTGTATTCTTACACCGGTGTATATGCCCAATTTTAAACCGCGCTCGAATCTTGTTTGTCTGCTGTGCTTTCTCTGTTGAGGCGGTGCGTATGGGGACGCGCTGTTGTTTTTATGCTTTGCTTAGAACGAACGAAGACAAAGCGGGTGCTAGAATTTGATGTGTATGTGTGTGTGTCTATAGAATGAGACGCGCCTCACACAAGTGAGAAGAAATGTTTAGTATCTGAATTCTGCGCCGGATACATTTTGCGCTGTCGTGTTTATGAATTTTGTGCTTTTCGCACCAAGATAGAATTCGAGTTTTCTTTGAGCGCGCGCTGATGAAAATTAAACTCAAGCGCAGCGCTGAGTTTGTTTTCTGAAGACTGCTGACGAGAGAGCCGCCAAAACTATCTTCAGCTGAGAACCAGGAAGAGAACGTCGACTTCGATGTAGGCCTCACACTCGGTGGATGTGCACGGTGGAAGAGGATGCACAATCTGCTGGTGTACGAGGTGACTGGAGATCGGCTGCCCAAGACAGACGAAGCTGGACATCTCTAATTCGCAAGGCCCTAGACCGGTGAACGGTCCGTCGGTCAACAAAGTATAGTAAGTAAGTATCCATGTATTTATGGTTCGTTTTGATCTTTCCAGCAACGAATCTAACCCCAAAATGTAGGTATGAGTCGTACTATTATAATAAGAACAAAAGCTCGGAAATTCTTCCTATAATGGACTCTAAATTTTCTGATACAAATTAAATAAAGGGTGTCACATCAAATTGCATCACGGAAAAAACGCTGTAGAAATTCGCCCAGTAGACCGATCCTTTTGAAAATTTTAGACAGTAAAATACAAACTATTAAACAACTTTTGGCATTTTCTTTTTATTCATACTTCGAGCCCAAGCCCGTATGCTCGCACCTTCCTCTTTACCCCGTCCATAAGGTTCTGTACAACGTCAGGTTGTAGTTTTTTTTGAACAGAAATCCATTTTCTCTTGAAGTCCGCCTCCGATTTGACAACTTTTGGGTTCTTCCGGAGGGCCTGCTTCATAATCGCCCAATATTTCTCTATTGGGCGAAGCTCCGGCGCGTTGGGCGGGTTCATTTCCTTTGGCCTGAAGGTGACCCCGTTGGCTTCGTACCACTCCAACACGTCATTTGAATAGTGGCACGAAGCGAGATCCGGCCAGAAGATGGTCGGGCCCTCGTGCTGCTTCAATAGTGGTAGTAAGCGCTTCTGTAGGCACTCCTTAAGGTAAACCTGCCCGTTTACCGTGCCGGTCATCACGAAGGGGGCGCTCCGCTTTCCGCAAGAGCAGATCGCTTGCCACACCATGTACTTTTTGGCAAACTTGGATAGTTTCTGCTTGCGAATCTCCTCCGGAACGCTGAATTTGTCCTCTTCGGAGAAGAACAACAGGCCCGGCAGCTGACGAAAGTCCGCTTTGACGTAGGTTTCGTCGTCTATTACCAGGCAATGCGGCTTCGTCAGCATTTTGGTGTACAGCTTCCGGGCTCGTGTCTTCCCCACCATGTTTTGCCTTTCGTCGCGGTTAGGAGCCTTCTGAACCTTGTATGTACGCAGGCCCTCCCGCTGCTTGGTCCGCTGGACGAATGAACTTGACAAATTCAGCTTATTGGCTACATCCCGGACCGAACTTCTCGGATCACGTCTAAACTACTTAACTACGCGCTTGTGATCTTTTTCACTGACGGAGCATCCATTTTTGCAGTTCTTCACCTTCCGGTCGATGGTTAGGTTCTCGAAGTATCGTTTTAGTACTCTGCTGACCGTGGATTGGACGATTCCCAGCATCTTACCGATGTCCCGATGTGACAACTCCGGATTCTCGAAATGAGTGCACAGGATTAATTCACGACGCTCTTTTTCGTTCGATGACATTTTTCCAAATTTACGAAAAATTGACAGTGAAGCATGGCCAACGTCATCTATACACTCTTATATGATTATAAGCGACAGCTGAAGATATAATTCCTAAAAATTAAATTTCTACAGCGTTTTTTCTGTGATGCAATTTGATGTGACACACCCTTTATTCACTACTTTTTTATACATTCACTACTTTTTTTTATACATTCACTACTTTTTACAGAATCAGGTAGCAATAATCGTCAAAATATGTTCTTCATGCGATTTTTACAACAAAAGAGTGTTTTTATTATTATTTTACGTTATGAAAATTTTCTATCGCGTTACAAATTTCGTAAGCCGCATAGAGTTTTGATCACCAGTTAACTAATCTGTTTAAAAACATTATAATTGATAGTTTTGAAAACAATACAGTTTTAAACACAATTTCAGAAGTATCTCCAAAAATTTGTCACAAATCGTCTGAAAATGGTAAATAAGCCCAATAATTTGCGCATTAGCGTAAATAACGACGACGGTAGCTTCCCCATTATTATTGGTACACCCACGATTACTGGTGCATCTACCCTATTTATAAAAATGTGACAAAATTTCTTAACATGTTATACTTACCACCCAATAGCGTAGTGAGAGTATTTAAGCACAGCTTTGCAATACTGAGAGATTTCGGCAAAGCGTATTGCAAGGATAAATGTGACGCCAAATCAACTGCAAAGATTTGTTTATCCATTTCGGCCATGCTGAGCAGCTCTGGAATGAAGTCCAAACAAATATGCATCGAGGGAATACCTCGCACGGTCATTGTCAACAGCTGCCGTGGATATCCTTGGAAGTGTACCAATTTGGCCAGCGATGGTTCCGCAATAAACACTTGATGAATGTACGAACAAATGACACCACGAACTTCTCTCAGTGCCGACTGACGACCGAATTTAATGCGGTCCTCTTCGGATTCGAGACATGCCTCCAAAAGTATTTGCACAGCAACACTTTCCTGCGATGCAACAAGTGCTAGTTTTAGTTCCTCTCGATCGGTATCCGATTTCACTTGGTTTCCTACTTCGATCAAGGGTTTATCCAACATATGGCGAGTAAGCTGACTTTTGGATGCCGCTAAACTGGCTTGTAATATACGCAACACTACCGCCAAAGCATTAGAACAACGGAAGACCCGCTCATCACACCGTAATACTTGTAAAGGATCAATAAGTATGTTTTCTTGGGTAATTGTGAAGTTTTTGGTGACTGCGTCTTCCGGCATTAATGCGTTTATTGACATAACCCATAGACGACGCGGGAAAACTGTATTTAATCGAATCCATACGTTTTTGTACAGCTCTTGTACCAAACGGGGCACTGTACAGCTCAGAATGGATTTGAAATAACGAATCAAAATATCCGCAAGTGGCCATAAATTCGTTGGTGGCTTTTTCATCATAATCTTCAACAGTTTGATTGTCTTCGCAGGATTGAATTCAATTTCCTCAAACGCTTCAATTACGTTAAATTCGTTCAATACGATGCTTGAGGTATTCTCAAGAGATATGCTTTCTTCGTCTATCCAATCATCCACTAGCGAAAGATGGGGAAAGTGCGTAACCAGCAACCGAAGCAGCGGACTAAATAGTACACTATATTCTTGTTGATTTTTTTGCGCCTGCTGTAGTAGATATTTTATTGGCAGCTCCGAAAGAAACTCGTTCGAGTAGCACTTAACTTGCCTCCCACTAGAAATTATGTTCACCATGTTACTCAACCTCACGTCCTCGTAAAGCAATAGATAATAGAGAAGCAGTAACTGTGGGGTCAAATTGGTATTATTGTTTATTGCTTCCTCCAGCTGGTTAGAGGAATCTTTAAATTTCTGCTCGTTCTCCGTGCTGGTATGTTGTTTGGAATTTTTCTGCAAAAAAAACACAAAATTCAATTTAAATTTACACACACACACACACACTTTAAGGTGAGATTTTGATAGAATCCGGAATCACTCTTCATTTTATAGCAGTGGTCGTATTAGGCGTATCTGAAATCTTCTGCGTCAGTTTGATTTAATAACCTGAGGTGGCATTTCGCATTTCGAAGCGAGTGATTTTTGTTCGTTTCGACCACTATTGCCATTATGGATCTCAAAGCGTGCTCGAAACGAGTGAAACGAATAAGGCAGTAGTATAGTTCGAGCAAAGTTTGGCATTACGTAACAGTGTTCGAGCTTTTTTTGACGTAGGACTACGTCTTTCATTTCTATACCGGGGTGTAAAATTTCGAAAACGAAAACGAAAGCGTTACGCCGGAGACCGAGATTTTGAGCGTTTATAGCTCCTAAACAACTGAACGAAATGGTATGATAAACACTTCATTCGAAAGATAAAATGTCTAGGCGTTATATACTTGTTACTTTTTCATCCAAAAACTTGTTTCAATAGCCTTAAAATTGCTTTCAAAACAGGCTATTGAAATCACCAATCGGTATATAAGCGAGCGCCGCTCGTAAACCCACTAAGTTATAATTGAACAGCGACTGGAGCATGTTGTCGCTGTTGTGATGAAGCTAACTTCGTTTATCATGAAAGCGCTGATGAACGGTGTTACCAAGAGCCTGTTTGTACACCTTAGGCCAGATGGAAATCCATCAGGAGGAGAGTGATGCCACGGTTCCGCTTGAAACATCGGAGCAGCCGCCACACACACATACACGCGCGGAACTCTCGTTGCTATCATCGTTGCTGAAAAATAATCTACCAGTTCCCTTGGGAATTGAAAAATACATTCATGCGAAAGAGTTTATTTTAATGTTTTCTATCCATACAACACTGCAACCAAATACATTTGGTTTTGTGATTTTTCAATCAATCCCAATTGACAGGAAAGCTTCTATTATTTTTCCCCATCAGTAGATAATTTTCGTATCCAATATTGGATGCATAACATGAAAAACGGAAAAATTTTCACATCGCCAAAATCATGTAATTTTCGAGTAATTATTTGCTTCCTACTCATATAATGCTGCGACCAAATACATTTCGTTTTAGATTTTTCAATCAAGTGCAATCAAAGTAAGACCACGTCTTTGGGCAATTTATTAGAGGTGCAATGAATCTTGAGGAATTCCCGCTCTACGCGCACTGGCAAACGATGTTTACTCAATAATTTCTCAAACGAGAAATGTGTGTTGTGAGAAAGGATTAGCGAACGCAAAAACGACAAACGGGAGAAAGAGATGTTTGGAGGTTGAAGAAAATTGGCAGAAAACATCTTCATTTTATCTTTCGAATAATGTGATTCATACCACTTCGTTTTGCCAGAAAGAGATTATTATTGCTCAAAGGAGGAATCGAGTCCTCCGAGGAAATTACCCAGCGCAAATTAGAGTCGACTATCGATTGCGGCATTCGTACACAAATAATTTTATAATGCAGTTTCATCAAAGTGATTTCTTCGATATGGGGAAATATTCACTACATAATGTCATGTATTTCATATTCTTCATTATCAAATCCATATCCATGGCTCCTATCGGTATCGAATTCATTGACACCACGATTTTCGCTAAATGCTCATTTCAGTTCGGACTGCAAAATTTTTTTCTGAATTGTTATCCATCAAATTTGGTATAGAAACCACTAAATCTTTTACTTCCGGATATTATATTCACACCGTTAACACGAACAACCGTTCTTCGTTAGAGTCCAAGGAAGAATAATATTTTATTTATCTGTTCCTAAGATATTCCAAGGCCTGCCCTTATATACATTTCTCTACAATCCCTCCTTGTTTTTATTGAAATTAAATTAATGTAGCACATAATCCTTGAAGTGATGAGGTTCTCTACACATTCTCTTGTTTGGATTATTATGTATTTCTTCATCCTCAACTTTATCCAATTGTTCGTTCTTATCTTCATCTCCGCTCCCTATTTTCTTCACATGTGCAACGTTACGCCTATATTCTCTTCAGTTTTTTATAGATTTCAAAATACAGTCTCCTCCATTTCTCCGTGTAACAACAAATTTTTCGTTTATGTAATTGGTGTCCAACTTATTGCCCTTTTTCATTCTCCTTATTAATACTATATCCCCTATTCCGATTTTACGATCATGAGCCTTCCGCTTTGTGTCACTATACTGCTTTCCATTTTCTTTTTGCAGTCGATCCATGTCTCGAACTTCCTCGGCATTTAACAGGTATAATGGAACTTTAGGCAGTTTACTTCGAATACGTCTTCCAAACATCTACTCTGATGGCGATTTACCTGTAGTGGGATGATTAGTTGAATAATACACAAGCAAATATTTACTTAGTTCATTTCTCCAATTCTTCCCCAATTCTTATGCAATCCGTAACCTTTTCAGAATTGTCCTATTTTGTCGCTCTACCTCGCCGTTCTGTTGTGGCCAATATGGAATGGTATTCACTAATTTTATACCATTTTCTGCACAAAATATTTTGAATTCATTACAAGTTTCACTAAATTGTGGTCCATTGTCTGCTCTTAATAAAACTGGAAGTCCATATCGACCAAAAATAATGCTTAACTCTTCAATTACAGCTGGTGCAGTAGTAGTGGACATCTCCTTAACTTCAATATAACGACTATAATAGTCAACTACCACCAGTAGATACTGACCATCTGGTAGAGGGCCAAGGAAATCTACTGCAACATCTTCCCATGGTGCTGAAGGCATTTCTTTTCTGACCATTGGTTCTGGAGCTTCAGGTGCAGATACTAAACAGCAACCTCGACATTCTTTCACAAATTTTTCGACATCTTGATCTAGCTTCGGCCACCATACATTGCTTCGTAAATGAGTCTTCATCATTCTGCTACCTGGATGTCCTTCGTGCGCCAATATGAGTACTCTCTGTCGCAGCTTCAATGGTCCGCAATAATACATCTCCGACTTGACATAGTTCTTTGGCAATAATTCTATATGTCAATGGAAGTTCCAAATGTCGATCCACTTTGATTAACTCCAGTACATTTTGAATTTCTTCATCCTCCATAGACGCTTTCTTAATTTCCTCCCAACTTAATGCCATCGTATTAGCCGCAGATGTCACTATTTCTCGGATTATTAATTCTTCACTGTTGTCAAAAGGCTCAGGATCCAAAACTGCTAATCTGGACAGTGCGTCAGCTGCGTTGCTATCACCAGGGATATGCACCACATTGTACTCGAAAGCTTGTAAACGTAACACCCATCTTTCTATTCGGGCACATGGCTTGGATCGAGGTGCAAACAAAAATTGCAACGCTTTGCAATCTGTAATTAAATCAAACGATCGTCCCAACAAATACACTTGGAACCTTTCCACTGCCCAGACTAAAGCAAGAGCTTCTTTCTCTATCTGACAGTATCTCGACTCTGTATCAGTTAACGATTTTGAAGAATAACTGATAATGCGCACTTGTTCTTTTTTTTTCCAAAATATATATTTTTATAAAGGCTCATATGGCGTTAGCCTCACGGGGCCGGGAGTTCAATACAATTTTTCTTATTATCTATGTTAGTAATATGTAACCGATTACTCGCGGTTGGCTCGAGGTTAGTATTACAAGTGTTTTCGTAATTGGGATGTTGCTGTCTCCAATGCTCTGTACGTGTGCCCGACACGGGATACTTCCTATTGGGATGCAGCTGACCATTAATCAGCAACGCCCCCCTAGTCTGTACCTCATATCTAGCGTGGTGCGTCTTTCTCGACTCGAGGAATCCAGTCTCGAGTGTTCTTGACTATCATATTGAGCAAGAATAGCCCCCAGTCCAACCGGGCTTGCATCTACTGTTACTGCTGTGCGATTATTAACATTGTAATATCCTAGTCGTCCAACTTCACTCATTATTTTCTTAATTTCTTCAAAAGCTTTTGAATGTAGCGATTTCCACTCAAAAAAAATTTTGTGTTAATTTTCGAAGTGGTGCATCAATGGTGGCTAAATTACGAATATACTTATTCATGTAATTAGCAAGAATTAGCAACTTCGTACTTCAGCTTCATTTTTCGGCTCACGAAATGAGAGAATAGCATTAGATTTTGTTTTCGAAGGATGTATACCATCCGTAGTGATGATGTGTCCTAGAAACTTTAACCTTGAACATGCATTTTTCCCAGTTCAACTCTACATTGCGTTTCTTCAAACGTTTGAGAACCTAAATATAAAAAAAACATATATAACTCAGATTTATTTATTTTATTATCAATATAATAATACTTTGATAAATTAAACTACCTCGTTTACACGTCTATCATGTTCTTCTTCAGTTGATCCCTCAATAATGATATCATCTAAATACCAATATGTTCCTTCACAACCAGTCAGTATTTCATCCATTGTTCGTTGAAACGTTTCAGGCGCAGTAACCAAACCAAAAGGCAACCGTTTGAAACGGAACAGTCCAAGACTTGTTATGAAAGTCGTGATGTCTCTTGATTCAGGTTCCAGCTCTACTTGCAAAAATGCTTCACGAACATCTAACTTGCTCCGTATCATAGTTTGCCCAAGACGAGCCAAATACTCGTCTACCACTGGCATTGGATGGCGTTCTCTCAATATTGCTTCGTTCACTCGGCGCAAATCCAAACAAAGTCTTATGTCCCCATTCGGTTTTCCTACAACCACCATCGGTGATACCCAGCTCGTTGGTCCTGTCTTGAGCTCAATAATATCTCTTGAAAGTAATTTTTCCAATTTCACTTTCACAGCAGACTCCAATGGTATAGGAACCCTCCTCAACGGTTGAAAAACTGGTTTGATGTCGGGATCTGTGTATATTTTGACCTGTACACCAGAAATCTTTGAGAATGGCTTCACATCTTCCGTGATCTTATTGACATCTAATCCAATTTTAAGTATGCCTAATTGCTTCGATGTTTCGTCACCTACCAAACATTGCTGACCACACATCGAAAAATTCTGCCTTCACACAAATGTCAGTAACGAAAGTTCCGGAAATACTCAACAAATTTTCACTTCCATAAGCTTTCAATTTCCGATCACAACCTTTTGTTGACGAATAAACTTTGATACCAGCAGCCTTCAACAGGTTCCAAGCCTCCGGTGTAATCAAATTGCAATCGGCTCCGGAATCCACCAACATGTCCAGGTCCACGCCACCAATGCAACACGAAATCAAATTAGACTTGTTTCCGGAGTAAAAAGCATAATAGGTCTTATCAGGCTCAATATTTTCAACTTCTGTATGAGATTTCGTTTCAGTGGATTCAACAAGCCGTACGTTCTTCAATGGCTTATTATCTTTCTGAACAAATGGAATGCGTTTCTTTCCTTTACGACACACTGTCTCAAATTGACCTCGCATTTTACAGTTCCTACATTCCTGATTACGCGCAGGACAATGTGGAGAATTTGAAAAATGACCGTGTCTTCCACAACTGAAACACGCTACACGATCATGTGGATTTTGGTTGCTGCGGATCATTGAATTTTTTACAGTACGGTGAACTGCTTCATCAAACTTTGGAACCTGCAATCCTCCATTTTTTCGCTCCTCAACATGATAAACTCTCTCATCATTTAGTTGAGAGCTAGACAGACTCTTAACTTGTTCCTCAACACTTTCAATCATAGCTCCTAAAGCCTCGATTTGTGAAAGAGTTTGATCCTTCTTCAAGATCCGACTGCGCAATTCGTTAGATAAACATCCTTGCACAATGACATCTATCAGAGTAATTTCAGTTAAAACCGTTGAAACTGGATACTTCTCGAGACCACATTCAGATATTTGTTGTCGTAAACGGAGTACATACTGCGCAAAGCGTTCATCCTTGTTTTGCTTCATCGCTCGTAAACGATGTCTTTCAAGCGTATCCTGTCTCACTGGTTTAAAGAAATTATCCAGTTTTTCAACCGCGAGATCATACCAACGTTTCTCGATAGCGACCATAGGAAATTTTTCCGTGTCGGGTAGGTTAGCAAAAACTCGTTGTAACTGCGGACCACCAAGGTAGAGCATCTTGGCTCGCATTATCTTCTGGTCATCAATATTATGAGCCTCAAAGTAAAACTCGAGAGTGCCTTTCCACGATTTCCATTCTTTCGCTAACCGAGAGCGCTCGATTTGTTCACAACAAAACGATGGTATAGCACGCATTTCTATTTCCATCTGTAATATTGGAATGTATTTAAAAAAAATCTCATTTCTCTTTACAATCCAATCTATCAAATGAATTCAAACAAAGCAAACGTTGTTACTATGGTTATAAGATTCTGCCTGTTGATTATTGTAATAAATAAATAAACTAAAACAAGTTAAGTGTCGCTGCCATGGTTAGTACCTAACAACTTTTTTTATTTAATTTCATATTGCACTTTATTCTGCACATTATGAAAATTTAAATTTCGCTACCATCAAATAGATACATCAGGGATTCAAAATCCCACCGCTACCATCAAGGTAGAACCTCCTTTCACAGGATCCGAGATCCCATCGCTACCATATAGGTAGAAACTCCATATTATGGATTCGAAATCCAAACGCTACCAAATGGTAGAAACTCCATTAGAATACGAAACTTAATCGCTACCAGACTGGTAGAAAACTCCTTTCATCGGACACGAAATCCGACCGCTACCAAAAAGGTAGAATCTCCAGACCGCTACTCAATGTAGAAACTCCTTTCAAATTCTACCGTTGATAAATCACACGGACAATTTGAATTCACTTAATAATTGAATGTAAAAAAAAAAAATTAATTACCTTCTGCTTTCACCTCGTCGCCAGTTTATAGAAACCACTAAATCTTTTACTTCCGGATATTATATTCACACCGTTAACACGAACAACCGTTCTTCGTTAGAGTCCAAGGAAGAATAATATTTTATTTATCTGTTCCTAAGATATTCCAAGGCCTGCCCTTATATACATTTCTCTACATTTGGATTAGGTTAGAGGAATTTGGAGCCCTGAAAAGAGCCGTTGATTATATGCTAAGCTAATATAGCACGCTCTCCACGGATACGATGGGCCAGCTGGATGTCCTTGGGCATGATGTGACGCGTTTTGCATGGATAGCACATAAATTGGTATCTTCGAATAGGCCTCCTGCAGTGTCATAACCGCGGAACTTTGGAAGCGCAAGTCGGTTTTGAAGTCCTGAGCAATTCCACGAATCAAATGCTGCAAATGTAGATTGCGGATCAGCAATTCGGTCGACTTCTGTTAGCGACGAATTTCACCCAAAGTTCCCGGTCGATAGCGATGTGGTCACACTTCCCGCAGCTGCTGCATTTATCCGAGCTGATTTCGTGGTGCCTTACCACCGAAAGACTAACGAGCTGTGTGCTTGGTCCCACACAAACGAGTCCTCACGGTGCGAGAGTAGAGTAAGAAATGAACGAAAGCAAAGGAAGCATCTTATTATAAGCCATAATAGTCCAGAATGTAAACCCCACCCTCTTTATTATATAAGCTTACTGTATACTTACTTCGATGTTATTCGTTTCTCTCTCAGAGTAAGCTACGAATATAATAAGGGTGGGGTTTACATTTTATACTTTTATGGTTTATAAAATGACGTTTCCTTTGCTTTCGTTCATTTCCACTCCGACCGTCGACAGAGACGGACGTGTTTGGAGCTCTATTCATTACCTGATTTTTAAAAAGCTATTTATTTCTCTTTTCAGTTTGTCTACCTGCGATTCATCAACCACCTGTCTGCCCTTGAGGACTACAATGGGGAAAACCCGGTCAACCGACCCAGGCATACCACATGGCACCAACAAACGTCATCGATCGGACACCGGCAAGGAGCCAAGGCGCTACCGAGAAAGTAAATGTTGAGAAAAAGGTGAAAGTACCACCTTATTTCACAACACCGAGAGATATAGGAACTTTGAGGTCTGAATTGTTGGCGCTGAAATTGCAGCCAGTTTTTAAAATATGCAGCATCGGGATTAAAATCACTAGTCCCAACCTGGAGCAATACAAAATAATTGGATCATACCTGAAAACAAAAAAACCATGAGTTTTACACTCACGATACGCCGTCTGAAAAACCATTTAAGGTGGTGTTGCGAAGTCTTCCTGCTATTGAGTTGGAGGATATTAAAAAAGATCTGGAACAATCATACAATATACATCCGTTGGCTGTATATCGGATGACTCGGCATAAAACACCAAACAATGGGTATTTCAATGTTTTGTACCTGATCCACTTCAAGAAAGGATCAGCCAACTTAACTCGCCTGAGAGAAATCAGTGAGATCTTCAACATCTCGGTACAATGGGACCGATACAAACCTCAACATCGGGATGTAACGCAATGTTCGAATTGCCTTGGATTCGGACACGGAACAAGAAACTGTCACATGAAAACTCGTTGTGGCAAGTGTGCTGCTGACCACCTAACAAGCACTTGCAGCTTTCCAGAAAAAGACCCCCGCAAGTGCGTTAACTGTGGCGAAAGTCACCAAGCCACCAGCCGTAGCTGTACAAAACGTGCGGATTTTAAACGTATCCGGAAACAAGCTACTGATAAAACACAATAGGAAAAAGGTTCCAGAACTTACTGACAAAGATTTCCCTCCAATTGTTTCTCGTACGATTCCTGTTCTTCCTCCTCTTCCACTCCCTACAGGTCGCCCCCAAACGGCCTCTTCTAGAGAAAAGCCAAAAAAGGAGCAACCGAGCTATAGTAAGGTTGCAGCTATTGGTTTACCATCTACACCAAAACCTTCACCTCATTCCTCCACTTCTGAGGATCTTTATAGCATGCAAGAACTTGCAACCCTGTTTCTTGAACTAGATCGACAGACTAGAAGTTGTCGCAACCAACAGGAACAAGTGCAAGTCATGCTGCATTTTTACTATAACCATGGATCGGTCATCTCTCAGGCTAATTAATTGGAATGCCTGCTCTCTCAAGAGTAAGGTAATCGAATTCACTGACTTCTTAGTGACAAACAGCATCGACGTAGCTATCATTACCGAGACGCATCTTAAACCGGATATTAACCTTCGGGTTCCGAATTATCATCTGTTGAGAATGGATCGTACGGGTTCTGGTGGAGGAGGTGTTGCCCTAGCCATCAGAAATAACATCAGATATCGACTTTTGCCGTGTCTGAAACTCAACATCATCGAAGCTATAGGAGCGGAAATCACAACATCTATTGGGCCTATTATCGTGATTGCGGTCTACTATCCCAAACAGACGTCAATCAGAGATGGCTCAGCGTTACTTCTTAAAAACGATATCAGTAAGCTAACACGAAGGCAGTCGAAATACATCATCGGCGGGGATATTAATGCTCGACATCAGTCCTGGGGAAACCAAAGGAGGAATCAAAATGGAGTGACTCTAAATGATGATCTACAGTGTGGGCACTACAGGATTCTTAGTCCAGCAACCCCCACTCGCATTTCTCGTTCTGGAGTACATTCCATCATTGATTTCTTCATTACCAACATGGATCGCCACATCGGTGATCCTATTGCCCTTAACGAGTTGAGTTCGGATCACTTCCCAGTGATGGTTGAATTAGGAGTGAATGTCGTTGTCAGGAGGCCACAATGTAGACGGGACTATCATCGTTCGAATTGGGTGGAATTCCAGCAGCTTATCGACAACAATATTGATCTCGAACAGCCTCTTGAATCTCCCGAAGATATCGAAGCAACAGTCAGCTATATTCAAACTGCAGTTATTGAGGCTCGCCAAAACCACATCCCAGAAACGATTCAGGTGAGTAACTCTGTTCAAATTGATCCAATTACTAAACATTTGATTAGACTTCGGAACCTCTATCGAAGGCAGTACCAACGTACTGGTATTCGAGAGAGGAAACGACAGTATAATCAGTTAACCAAGGTTATCCAGGCCAGAATGATTGATCTCCGTAACAAAAAATTCGCGAAAGATATGAGTAAACTTCCGAATAACTCCAAACCATTTTGGAGGCTCGCTAAAATTCTCAAGACCAAGTCTAATCCTATTCCTCCTCTTCTTCAACCTGATAATTCAGAACGATTGATAACACCTGCCGAAAAAGCTAATGCAATTGGCAACCATTTCGCTAGTTCACACAATCTTGGCCAGAACATTACAAGTCCATTTGAAGCTTCAGCGAATGATACTGTAAGGGCTATTGACAATATCCATTCTGTACCTCAAGAGAATGAAATCATCTCGACTACAGAGGTTATCTCGGTTATACGCTCGTTGAAGAATATGAAGGCCCCCGGCTTCGACAGTATATTTAACATTGAGTTGAAACATCTTAGTAACAACTTATATGAAATTATGACTTCTATCTTCAACAGATGTCTATTACTTGGCTACTTCCCCTCGAGTTGGAAGTTGGCAAAAGTGATCCCGATACTAAAACCCGGAAAAGATCATTTTCGAAAGTATTCGAAAAAATCATTTTCGAAAGTATTCGAAAAAATTATATTAACGCGCATTCTTGCTTTTGCAGATGAGCACAATATATTTTTGGATGAGCAGTTTGGATTCCGAAAAGGTCACTCTACAATTCACCAGCTTCGTAGAGTATACAATATAATCAGACGAAACAAATCAGTTTCAAAATCATCTGCCATGGCACTTCTTGATGTTGAAAAAGCATTTGATAATGTTTGGCATAATGGTCCCATTTACAAGCTTCAGAACTTTCCTACATTTCCTACAGTTTTCCTACATACTTGATAAAAATTATCAAAAATTATCTTTCTGATAGAGCGTTCAATGTTTCTATAAACAATATTTCATCAGAGAAATTCATCGTGAATGCAGGTGTTCCTCAAGGATCTATCTTGGGACCAATTCTTTTCAATATCTACACTTCAGATATTCCCGCACTCCCATCTGATGGGAAACTGTCATTATTTGCAGATGACACTGCCATCATTTACAAGGGCAGAAGTATCACAGAACTAAGATCTAAACTTCAAAGAGGATTAGACGCTTTGTCTGGATATTTCAATAATTGGAAAATATGCATAAATGCAGCAAAGACACAAATCATATTGTTTCCCCACAAGAACACTCCAAAGCTTGTTCCTCCTCAAAATATGACAGTCAGTCTTAATGGCAATAGTATTGAATGGTCTTCAGAAGTAGTGTATCTGGGTCTAGCTTTCGATCGAAAGCTTACCTTCAGAGAACACATTGACAAAACAGACACAAGATGCAACATTTTAATCAGGTCATTGTATCCCCTGATCAATAGATACTCTCGATTATCTCTAACGAATAAACTTGCAGTATACAAACAAATAATATTTCCAGTTATCGCATATGCGATGCCCGTTTGGGAGTGCTGTGCTCCAACACACAAATTAAAACTTCAACGCATACAAAACAAAATTCTTCGTATGATTCTAAACTTTCCACCCAGAACGCGAAATTCGGAGATACATCAGCTGGCCGGAATTAAAAGCTTGGATGAAATTATCAATAGTAATTGTATGAAATTTGAACAGAGTTGCGCTCTCTCAATACACGGAATAATACAAAATCTGTATGATTATGCTACCTGACTCTCTAGTCGTTACCTTTCAAGGTAACGGCTTCGGATTAGGGTGGATATATTTATTTCCAGTTAGATTTAAGTTTAAGTTGGGAAAATGTAAATAATTTGGGGAGGGTATCTTATAAGTTAGATTCCGGTATAAAAAAAAAGTAACAAAAAAAAAATAGAAAAGTTTAGGCATGATTTTACAATAGGAATATGAAACAATCGGATAATGTGTATGATGAAAATCATTACAGAACTTGACATTGCAACTTAAAGATGTAGAACCCTAGGTTGATCACTTGAAATGTAGTATTATATTATAATGTAAACCAAATTAAGAAATGAAAAGAATTTAAGTGAAAAAAAAGTGCTTTCGTTCATTTCTTACTCTACTCTCGCACCGTGAGGACTCGTTTGTGTGGGACCAAGCACACAGCTCGTTAGACTTTCGGTGGTAAGGCACCACGAAAGCAGCTCGGATAAGCGTACCAGCCGCAGGAAGCATGAAGAAGCCACATCGCTATCGACCGGGAACTTTGCGTGAAGTTCGTCGTTATCAGAAGTCGACCGAATTGCTGGTCCGCAATCTACCTTTGCAGCATTTGATTCGTGGAATTGCTCAGGACATCAAAACCGATTTGCGTTTTCTAGCTTTTAGTACATTATTATGTTTAATCACAAAAAAACCGTTTAATTCAAAAAGTTTTTTACTCATTTTATTTTCTAGTTTTTAGTACATTATCTGTTTCATTAGAATCTTTCTCTACAATGCAGGCATTGTACTGTATTCTATCAGTCAAAAAATTTAATTTGATACTGATATTGAGTGGATTGCAGAAAATACAGTGTGTTCTCCAAGTCAAGTTCGTTGGTTTGATACACATATCTCAATTCAAACTTTTTTTTGAGATAATATGCAATCAGCTATTTTGTAGCGGCGGCCAAATTGGATTTTTCAAGATAAGCAGTTTTAAAATGACAACAGAGATAAAGGTATTTTATAAATTCGGTCAGTTCCTATTGGTCAAATTTCTATTAATGTGGGACAATCCTACAGACATACAAACTTACATACGAACAGACCAAGCTAAATAAAATCGTTCAATAGAGTAATTTGCTATTTTGTGATTGCGGCCATCTTGGATTTTTATTTTTCATGATCTACTGTGATCTACTATTCAAGCCCTTTCAATTGATACCCATATTAATGGTGTTTTGACATAATATGTAGTCCGCCATTTGGTAGAATTTTGATGGATTTGCATTTTTCATAAATAACCGTGTTCTACTAGTCAAGCCCTTTCATTTGATACCCATAATAATAGGGTTTTTAGAAAATATGTAGTCCACCATTTTGTAGTGGCAGCCATTTTGGATTTACATTTATCATAAATAACCGTATTCTGCTAGTCAATCCCTTTCATTTGATACCCATATTAATGAAGTTTTGAGAAAATATGTAATCTGCCATTTTGTAGTGGCAGCCATCTTGGATTTGCATTTTTCTTAAATAACCGTGTTCTGTTAGTCAAGCCCTTTCATTTGATACCCATATTGATGGGGTTTTGGAAAACCCACATTGATGAGGTTTTGAGGAAGAAAGGGATCCGCCATTTTGTAGCGGCCGCCATCTTGGATTTTCAAGATCATGAAATACGCAGTTTTGTAATGACTACAGAAATAAAGATGTGTTCCAAATTTCAGATCAATCAGTCAACAGGAAGGGGGTCAAATTTCTATTAATGTGGGTCAGCGCTACAGACAAACATGTTACAAACATACAAACGGATTACAGGGCAAGCTAAATAAAACCGTTTAATAACAACGATTCCGCTTAGAAACTATGAGGGTTTTATTTGTTTTTCCAATAATTTTCAAGTCTATAAATATCTTCGCATATTTTCAAACATCTTAAAAATAGAGACATGTAAAGACAATGTAAAGATTTGGCATCCCTGATTCGAGCGCTAAATTCTGTTTTCGACGTTTTGAAGGATGCGAGTGCGAGTAAATTCAAAAAACTTTAAAGTAGCTCGCACGCCGAATCACACATGCTCTAACTGGCATGATGTGTTCACACGGTGTGAGTATCTGTACTGCAGTAACTGACTAGACCGACTCGTATGCTTACTCGCACCGTCTGAACCCGGCTTAAGTTATTGCCTCGCAAAATTTTTTTTCACTTCTATACAAAAGTGATTTTTGAACCAATCCTCAATTTTTTTGTTTGCCGTTATAACGAAACATTTTAGGCCGTTAATCGAAAACTTGCCTGAATTGAAGAGGGCCGTTATAGCGAAATGCCGTATAAAGAGCGGCCGTATAGCGAGGTATGGGTGTATATAAATAAAAATGGATCGCCGAATGTGTTGATGAGAGCAAAACTCGAGAAAAAAATTGTCCAATTTAGGGCTGTCTTTATTCTATCATATTTCCTGTATCAAACAATTATTCCATGTAACGGAGAAACATGTTATTTGCAAGTGGTTGAAAAATCTTGAACGAGAATTGTGTCTGAAAATAATTTGATGTTCTAATGATGAGTTTTGGTAAAGGTACTAGGAATTTTATAGTAGAAGGTAATTTTAAAAGGTAGATTAGAAGATCAATCTATGAACAGTTCTGTAAGAGACGTGAAGTTTATAACGAAAAATACATTTTGGGCGGGACGAAGTTTGCCGGGTCAGCTAGTATTAATATAATAATTTTGGTCTGGATCACCCCTCGCGATTTCAACAGAGAGAATGGAAGGAAATAAAAACACTGCGAACGGGACGAATTTGACTGGAAGATAATCACTACAGGGTTGACCAACAGAGAGTCCAAACCTTGATGGAGGGTATCCGAAGAAAAGCACGTAAATTCATCAAAACTGTAAAGGAATATTCATTTCTTCTGAAAAGAACAATAAATGATCTGCATTTTGATATGAAAACATTTTTGTACCTTTAACCAATCCTGATAATGTGATTCCGGATTCTAAATGAATAAAACTGAGAATGAAAAATTCAACTTACCTCATTGTTCGAAAACGATATGTTCTGAAAAATATGCTGTATCTCTTGTTCAGACAAAGCTTTATGAGTGTGCTCCACTGGACTTTTTTGATTTGGAAGGATAACAGAATTCACATACACCTCGATCAACGCGGGCAGAACTGGATGGAGTGGAGTTACCGAGTTACAAATTTGTTTGTATATCCAGTTCTTGATCGGAACCTTATGTTTCGAGAATGCCCTTGATTTGAGCAACTGATGTATGCAGTGTACAGGCAAATACCCAGGAATAGTCGCATTCAGGTTCATTGTGACTGGCACTTTAATGGCATGAGCAGCAACTACTTGTTCCGTGAAAATTTCCTGAGTGAAAATGTACTTCATGCGACTTATTGTATTTGGTCGTAACGGGAACTTCATACCCAATGTCGAGCAAGCCAATTCACAAATGTGTGTGAGTTGATTACTGTGGAAATGGATTGCCATTAGAAGAAGCATTTCGCCAAACGACGCGGAAGTGTCGCTTGCACTCTCGAAATAAGTTTCCTCTTTAATTAACCATTGAATCCATTCAATTATTTTCGCTTCTATTCCCTGATTTGCAACCAGAGATGGGCATGCTATCAACATGCATAAACCTAGAGATGCAAATCGCATACCGGCCGGCGTAGGCGGTGGCTTCAATATGATCAGCTGTATCAGATACAGTATCTCTTCATCGGAAAACTTTATCCCTGAAATTCCTCGCAATGCACAATATAGTCGCAACAGCGCAGCCGATTGGACAACATGCTCTTCAGGTAAGTGAAAGTTGTGCGAAAAAACTACAATATGCTGCAATTGCTTCAGCAGCTCATCGCGAAGAATGTTTAGCGCGTCTCCTTTTCTTTTCTGGCTAGTTCGCACATACAACGCAAAAAACGCTCGAATATTTTGATCATTCCCCAATAATAGACCAGATACAAAAGCAACCTGAAACGAGAAAAATACTATAAACCCTTACTATGGTGGATGTTCAATTATTCTTACCAGATTTTGAGGGTCTTTCAGACTCAGCTTCAGCATAAGAGACGGCATTTTGGTTTGTTCAACGCAAATTGTTCTCGTTGTCAATGCTTGGCATGGATTCATCTCGCAAAGCTCACATAAAACAGCAAGTCGAAGTTTCCCTTCCGGTGTTTCCTCGTCACCATTTGTAATCAGTGATGTTACCGTTTCACGAAAACAGTCAGGCATATTTGCAACAACCCAACAAATTATCCTGCCGCCGTTATTGACATACATAAGTGTTTCGATGACATCTTGTAAATTCAATAGCGATGGAAGTTCAGCAAGCGCGACACAAATAATATCAGCTATTTCTTCCAGATAAATGTTATTATCAAACAATTCGGACTTTTTAATTATCACTTCGTTAGATGACTTCTGAACGGAAGGCTGAACTGCTTGCTCGGAGATTTGTGCTTGTAAGTAAAATAATTCTGACAAGACCACTCTCACTTTGCTTACAACATCGGCTCTCTCGAATCCCATCACGACGCCGTTTGGAAGGCTGTGGAACTGGGCGGAATCCTGAGCTGTATAACCAACCTTTTGCCTGATATGATAGTTTTATTAACTCTCTTTACCCTTCATAATAAACCAAATTACCTCAACTGTTGTTCCTTTTTCACGTCCACTTCCAGCTCATGGAAGCTTACTTGCAGAAGAGACACAATGTTATTCACAACTTCTATACCGGCAAGAATCGAAAGTAACTGCTTCCGGCCGTCCATCCAGCTCTTAGTTCCGTCCAGCGGCGGAAGCAGGCTCATGCGAACTAGACAGGGAAGCAGTGGACGGATTTCGCATGTGCTACATTTTGCTAATTCTGCAATGTTCAAGTTTTGTATCGCCATAAAGGCACTTGGCGTAACAGACGAAAAATTCATGTTCGCCAACAAGTGCCCAGAACTCGTAATATACTTGAAATATATAGAGAAGCAAAAACACGATCATTTGTACTAAGTCAACATTGTGCCGACAATGTTTTCCATTTTGCCATATATCAAATTTGACAGATATCTCAACCGCACGGCTTACAGAGACAAGGCTAGCTACTCCGGATCAGTCATTTTTTAGCGACGTCATCTGAGTCGTTGAAGTAAACAATGTGTTCTTATTTTTTATTTTTCGTGCTTTGTAAGTTTGTGCGTTGATAATATAGTTGATTATATTTAACACCATGAATAATTTGATAAAACATTTATCCACAAAGAACATAATTCTCGGTTTTTCGGAAAGCGAAAGAATCTCTTTTTTGGCCCGATAATGTCATTTTCATAATGTATACACCCGCTCACAGCGCATTGAACCATTTTCGATTTTTCATTTCAGGAACATTTACGCGTAAGTCGGAAAACAAAATACAACTGGCGATTGTTTACACTAACAATTCGGATGACGTCATCAAAAAGAATGTTTACTCGCTAAAGAACTAGCCTTGTCTCTGTAAGCCGTGGACGGGCTCATCTGTCATTCTATTGTTACATCCGTTACATCAGACTTCATCAAGTAGATTTCAAAATAAAATAATCGCACGAGTCCGCAAATTCCCAGAAATGCGTTTAACTTTAGTGAACTTTTTCAAAAAAAGTGTGAACGGACACATATTCCGTGGAAAGTATCGTTTAGTTAAACCAGTTAGTTTGCATTCTGTGCAATCACTAAGACGAGATTACGAGAGAACGGAAGCAAACATGGCACTATTGTTGAATCCTTATTTATCACTGGTAGGTGTCGGAGTATTTCGCATTCGAGTTTTATTACTATGTAATGTATGTATTCCATCTAGGAACAATCTAGCGGTCATGCAAAGGAATTTAATAAGAAGGAAACTGCGATTGCCAAATGGCGAGAACGTCAGCTCAAGATGAAGCCTCATGTCACCATAACGGATCGATTAGAACACTTAAATACTAAAAAAACTTGGGATTAGAATAAAAATATCAATATATTTCAATTCCATTTGTGCAGCATTAATAAGTTTATTGTTTCAGTTTTCCTGTACATAGATTATCGGTTTGAATGTGATGAAATATTACCTAATACTGATGGATTGTTAATACATTAAATCGCTGCATCCCATGAGGTTCTGTGAAATGAGGTAGTGTCATGCCTTTATTTGATCCATGTGAAAGGATCAGGGCTTAGCTGATTTTTGTGCAACGATTTTCCTTGGGACATATATTCGGCGAATTGCGACACAACTGGATCTCTACCACATGAAGCCATTCCGATCACCTTTCCCGCTTCATTTAAATAGAATGCTACGAATTTTAACTGTTTCAGATCACCTTCGATGATGGTTTCATGCGGAGTTCCGTAGCCAGCATATCGGAAGCCTTTGCCGAATAACATCGTCCAAAAATAGGGCACCGCTCTGAGTTCCGTTGTTTTTCCAAGCATATTCAGAGCTGCCACCCGTCCGTGGTATTGTGCCAGTGGGTAGTGACCAATTGTAGCTAATTCGTTGTTGTTACAATAAATAGGTGCATTAGCAATATCTCCTCCTACATAAATCCCGGGAATGTTTGTCTCCAAATATAAATTGGTGTCGATGGATCCGTTTTTGTTAAGTTTCAATTCTGAACCTTCTAGGAAGGTAGTATACAAGGTTGAACCAACACCCATGACGCATATGTCGGCTTTTAAAATGCTGCCGTCATTGAGCTCAACTGCTGTTAGCTTTGTGTTTTCGCCAATGCATTTCCTAATACCAGACTTCATGACGAACTCGATTCCTTGTTCTTCAAACATTTGCATAATTCGCAATCCGATTTCCGCACCAAAAGATTCTGTCAAAGGAACACTTCCTCGTCCAATCACGGTTACCTTTGAAACTTTGTTCACACAATACGCTGCAGCTTCAAGACCAATGAAACTGACACCGAGTACAACAACGTGTTTGTCCGGACTCAACTGAGAGTTCAATGATTTCGCATCCTCGTTGGATCGTAAGACAAAAACGTTCGGCAGATGTGCTCCTTCGATATTAAGCTTCCTAGCTTTAGACCCAGTGGCTATATACACTTTGTCATACTTGATTTTATATCCGTTACTAAGACTAATCTCCTGATTTTGGCTGTCCAACGAAGTTACCTCGGTGCCAGTTATGGTTTCGACATCATTGTCAGCATAGAACTGATGGTTTCGCAATAACTTTTTGTCCAGTTCGAAATCCATCACTTTGCTAACTAATACCCGATCGTATGGCAGACAAGGTTCTTTGTTAATCATAACGACTCGCCCGGTGAACCCTTCCTGTCTCAAAGTTTCCGCGCAAATAGCTCCTGATGGGCCTCCTCCTATCACTATGAAAGTGCGTTCATCATCAGAAAGCTTCCGCACCATTGGTTTAGTTCTTTTACTGGAAAGGAGTTCTTGTCGTTTGGCACGTATTTTTACCTGTTTAGTGAAAGGGTAGACATTTAGTGAGATGCTTACAATATCATTCGAAAACAAATTTCACTCACCCGACCTTGTTCAACCGAAACCTTGAAGCAGGGGAGTGAATCTTGTCCAGGAAAATCCTCAATATCTCCAGTTTCGATGTTGAAACATGCACCGTGCCAAGGACAACGAACTCTTCCGTTACCCAATGCTCCAGTCGAAAGCAATGCACCATAATGTGTACATTTGTTCCCAATAGCTGATAATTTTCCATTTTGTTTGATGAGTAAAATTTTTCCTCCTTCCAGGTCAAATGGCTTCATTTCATTTTCGCTGATATCATTTTCCCCGCAGATAAAGTTTTCCACATATTCATCTGCGGCATTCATCATTCCGGTAACTTTGGCTGGAAAGGAATACCACACAATTATGGTTGACGAAATCAATTACTGATATAGATTACTGAAATATGACTTAATTCCGAATAAATCAAAACACGCAATTTTTAATTACATGGAGCTAGACTCGATATCCAAACATAATGCTTTCTCACGGCGTTATGATATCCATGCATAGGCTTATTTGTCACCGTCTATTATGAACTATATAAATAAATATAGAACCCCAAATAAGAGTTGCCACATCAACGGAAATGGAAAACATTTTATCCATTTTTTCTGATTTTCTTGACATGTTGACTGCCACGCATTTTTGCAAATCCCATCAGGTCACACGTTCTGATTGCCAAGTGGTATAACTTAAAATTTCCAGAATGTCCAAATATTTTCGACATTATCAAAAAAATATACGATTATCACATAACCAAATAATCGGTAGACTATTTCAAGTTAGTTTTGTTAGGAAAAATGTGACGAAGAAATCAGCCGACGCGCGATTGGAAATCAAAAAACTGAATTTGAAAGACTATTGATAGTTGAATTTTAAACATTTGTTTGTAATGCGTTTCCAGATCAATGATACGTGAGTACAGTATATTAGGAGATTCTGGATATGACGTAATTTAGTAGATTCTAGGTTAATTGCTACCAATAACCAGTATTCGAGATTTTTTTCTCTAAAGTGTGCGAATCGAGTCGTTCGAACGAAAGTCAGATACGGTAGTAAATAGACTGT
This sequence comes from Toxorhynchites rutilus septentrionalis, assembly GCF_029784135.1. Taxonomy (NCBI): domain Eukaryota; kingdom Metazoa; phylum Arthropoda; class Insecta; order Diptera; family Culicidae; genus Toxorhynchites; species Toxorhynchites rutilus. The sequence continues at coordinate 201,125,338 of NC_073746.1, read as the reverse complement.
TGAAGATTTAAAGATATTGTGAGAAGTGAATTAAAACAAAATAAAATATAGTAATCATTCGACAACTGAACCTGGTTAAATAGGACAGATCTTTAACTGGGAGAACGTTAACTGGGTTTTGGCCCAGTTAAAAAGGGACTGTCTACATACCATGTGAACAATTTTAGGGGGTAGGAGGTAAGAAAATGTCCACGCTTGTCCGCGGAGTGGGGGGAGGGATATAGATCGAGTCCACGTGAACAGGAAGAATATTTTTTTAAATGCAACTACCTGTACACTCAAAACTAAATTAAATAACATATACTCAAGAATTTCAAAACTCTCCGTATTTATCAATAAACGGTTAGAGTCGCCAGAGAGTGCTGTCCAGTCAAACGTTCATATATATTTTTTCTCACATCATTGATCTTCTTCGGTGAAATCTGTATTATAAAAAAAAATCACGTAATCTGTGAGTGACCAAGCTATTTTCTATGATCTTTCTTTTATGGTTACGGGGTATAACTATACTATAAGAGTGGGTTTAGACTAGTGATATATTAATGTGAAGAAATATGATGAGATTTATAGAAATCGCATCAACCGTTTACACTAGCGTGAACTTCTATAATGAATATATTCATATCTTAGGTGAATTTATTCACCTGAAGTAGAACTGCATCTAACTTTAGTGATTTCTCACCAGTGAGAAATTCACAAGCGTTTACATATGCTGAATTCATTCAAGTTATATATACCTCGAATAAGTGTATCATATTTATTCTCACCCGTTTACACCTATTTTCACGTGAATAAATCCATCTATAGCTATAGATCTCCCTAATGTAAACCCGCCATAAGAAATCATCCTCCTATACTCGCACATACGGTCTGACAGATCGAAAATCAATCAGGTGGCTGAATAAAATGACTATTTAAACTTTAAACTATTTAAAGAGAAAATATTTTATGGAATTTTCTCATTCAACTATATATTTTTCTTTAAATAAACACCAATAACCCCTAAAAATACACGATAGCAATATTACAGAGACACGCACAGTCTGTGAGTATACGAGTAACGATTTTTCGCGTGAGTATTGGAGAGTAAAACGATTCCATAATGGTTGAAATTTCATGGTATGCGTAAATGATTTTTCATCATATAATTTTCTATATATCTTGTTATATCTCGAGAACAGTTAGTCTTAACATATTGCGGACCGTTCACGAGATTTCTCGTGTTTCGCGTTCCGTTTGTTACGAATGGATCACGAAATAACCCGTGTTTTCTACACTTGAAGGTTAAATCCATGGTTTGCCAAGGATCTAACAAGGCCTACCGATGGTTCGCCTTCGTCTTATCCACATCGGAGGAAACAATTTCATTCGTGGAATCCGAATAAATGTAGCGTTCGAGTATTGTGCGATTCACATAGAACGTTACGGAAAAGAACGTCTACGTTCCGTCAACGTCTCCACCAATTCACACATGCAATCAATGCTTGCATCAGCACCGTCACGTCAAATGTCAAACGAATGATTTATTCAATGTTATTCATGGTGACGCCATCTACAACAATTTTAAATTGCAATGCCCTCTTTCAAATCAGCATGCCTAGAATCAGTCCTAAATTTAGAAAAAATAAGTGAAAATAATTGAACTATACTATTATATGCCTAAAACCTGTAGTCCCGACCCTTTTTTAACAATAAAAATATATAGACTGTTTTTCTCAGCTAGTCGTGAATTGATTTTGACTGAGAAATTTGAAACTGGGAGATATGTTGGCATAAAAAATGCAGCCAAAATCAAAACAAAAGCCGAGACACAAAGTCCAGACAAAAACCACCTCTGTCTCCGTCAATTATTCTTTTCTACAAATCCTGCCGGTCGTTTTCGTTGAACGTATGCTGACGGGTCGTTACGTTGCCGGTGTATGTGAATGTTTTCATATGAATTGCATGGTAGAATAACTGACGCAACGGAACGTGACGGGACGAGAACGTGACGTGGATGTTGTATGTGAATCGTACTTATGCCCCAAAACGCCCCAATTCGCATGTGTTATAAATTTGCTCATGTTACGCTCAGAGTTTTACTCCATATGCAAATACGCCTTCTATATATATATTTATATTTGCAATTGTTCATACATTTAACTTCAGTATTGAATTGTTATTTTTTTTTTTCAAATGTATTCTAAGATTCGTATCAGTGAAGCGCCACACAGTCTACTAAGTGAATTGATCTACTTACGTACAACGATCAAAACAAACGAAACAAATTGCTCTTCGCTCACAAACACTATTATCCCATTTTTACACGTGGTTTTACCCAAGACGGGTCTATGGTACTAGGTGAGGCCGTTTCGTCACTAAGTTGGTTAGGGGAGCGGTATATGAAAACAGTACGGAAGAAAGCAGAAGGGGAATTATTTCCTTGAAGCGTGAAAGAGACAGACTGATCAGGAGCGAGCTTCGGCACTAGCGTATTGGGTTTTGTTTACAAACAAAACACAGTAGACTTCCAAGATGGCTGAAGAGTGGTTTTAGCAAGTTGGCCCACCTTAGGATCTACTTCTACGCGCCTTGGTTTTACCCAAGACGGGTCTATGGTACTAGGTGAGGCCGTTTCGTCACTAAGTTGGTTAGGGGAGCGGTATATGAAAACAGTACGGAAGAAAGCAGAAGGGGAATTATTTCCTTGAAGCGTGAAAGAGACAGACTGATCACGAGCGAGCTTGGACACAAGCGTATTGTATTTTGTTTACAAACAAAACACAGTAGACTTCCAAGATGGCTGAAGAGTGGTTTTAGCAAGTTGGCCCACCTTAGGATATACTTCTACGCGCCTTGGTTTTACCTATTCTACTACAAAGACTAGCTTCCACCTTCACCTTAAGATAATGATGTCTGTATAGTGTTCTTCATAAAGAACTGCGTGTAAAATCATTTTTCCAAAGTATTTTAATTTCATTAATATTTACATTAGCACCACTAGTAGAGTGCCAATGAATGTATTGAAAAAAATAGACCCTAAAATTTCAAAAAGTTACTTTATATCGAGATTTACACTTATCTAAAAAAAAAATTAGTGGGTTATATCTATGATATAACCGCAAGGTTCACATGGAACTACCTTAGCTTAGCAATCATTCGTTTGTATTGATTAAATTCTTGATTGAATGGAACAGTTTCCAAATTCAATTGAGTTCAATATATTTGCTCTGTGAGTGAAAAAAATGAACAAATGCCGTGTAAAGTCAATTAATTTATTGTGATTGATTGTTCTTCGTTACAAGTAAATTTAATGACGGACCTTTTACGTTTGGTATGATGACTAGAACAAAATATATGTACGGAAGAATTATCAAACGTTTGATGAACCAGCCTAAGGCTGAAAATCTTTCCAATAAAGACAAAAAAAAATTATCAAACGATTATTTTATTTTACATTTCCCTCTGAAGTTTACATCCCAAAAGTGTACATACTTCTCGAATCTCGAATTTGCTTGAAACTGGGAAGTTCATTCGCTTCTAGTGGCTGCACGATTTTCCCAGGTTCCTAAATTTAGAAGATCATGTTAGGACAGACATATTCCACTCTGCACAAAGGCAAGCGAGGACAAAAGTACTCGCAGTTTGCATTTATTTGCAGAGCCGATTTCCCCAGAAACCTCGGTTTTGAAGTCTGTGTTAGGGAAACACATTTCAATCGGAACAAAAATACCCCCGATTTGTATGAATTCGCAATGCCGATTTCCCCACGCTTCATGGATTTGAAGTCTGTGTTAGGGAAACACATTCCAGTCGGAACAAAAATACCCCCGACTTGCATGAATTTGAAATACCGATTTCTCCAGGCACCTTGGTTTAGAAATCTCTATTAGGGAACACATTTCGGTGGGAACAAAAGCTCCCCCTACTTTCGTGTGTTCTTCTTCTTCTTTTTGGCTTTAAGAGGGTTTAAACTTTTCAGTTCACTCGCCTCTAGGCTCTTTCGTGTGTTTGCAATGCCGATTTCGCTGCTTGGTTTTAAAGTCTGTGTTAGGGAACATTTTTCGATGAGAACAAAAGTCCCCCTACTTTCATGTATTTGCAATGCCGATTTCCCCAAGGCTGCTAATTTTGATGGCTGTGTTAGGGAAACCGTAAATCGGGCCAATCAAAACGATGCAGTTAGGGCGTTTAGATAACGCCTAATATTTTACAGTTATTCAATTGTTTATCTAATGAAAAACAACATTTTGTTAGTTGCGATAGATGCGTAGAAATATTCCCTATCAAGTGATGCAAACATCTCTCCTATCCAGTACGAAATGTTCGAGCTATAAGCATTCGAAATCTTTCATTTTTTCCTGCATGTTCTGTGTTTAGGTTTTCATTTTACCCTCCATATATTCCGGTTAGACGTAGTCCCACGTCAAAAAATGTTGTCAACAGTCTTTTCAGACGGAAAAACGACTAAGTGCCAAAAAAAAATAAAATAACCCATTCGGGGTGGTAACGACCATGCAGCGCCATGTTGTAGTGTGTATCTCGTTCCACGCAGAGGATACTGCTCGTTCAAGTTCTTCAAATCACTCATATTGCTTGTGAGCTGCATCTACTATTCTTACGATCACTCCTCATAAGTTCTTGATAGGCTTTTGATCTGGTAAACAAGCTGACCAGTTCAAAATCTGAAGCCCCTATTCAATGAACCATGCCTTAGCTTTCTGGATGTTGTGAATTGATGCCAAATTACCCAATTATCACGGTGTTTTTGATGCAAAAACAGAAGTAAATGATTCTGAAGTACTTAATTGCATTTCTGACTGTACAGAACAGAAGTAAATGATTCTGAAGTACTTAATTGCATTTCTGTCTGTACATTGTACATTGTGTTTATGAAAAGCTATCTGAACTAGACCGTTTTGAAAACATTCTCCTCAACTATCAAACTGCCTCCTGCAAAGTAACGAGTTGAAAAATTACATGAAATTCTATTCAAGGCATATTTCTTTTTATCAGAGAAGTTCTTCTGAAATAGTTGAACCCTTACCTTTGGAGATGGGATTTTATGGTTTGGGGAGAATTTTCTCAAAAAGGTCTGGTTTAGGTAGCTTACCATCTACATGAATGAACAGTCAGAAGTGCAAAGAAGTACTTCAGAATCATTTACTGCTGTTTTTACATCTAAAACAATTTGATTGTGTGATTTGCCATCAGTTCATAAAATCCGGAAACTCATGGCATGGTTTGATGAATAAGGGCTTCAGATTCTGGACTGTTCAGTTTGTTTACCAAATCAGAACCCTCTCAAGAACTTATTGAAGAGTGATCGTAAGAATAGTTTTTTTTTTGGCAGACTTATCTCACTTCTTAACTAGGCGAACCTAGCCAGAATTTTCACCTGCCCCCGGGCTTCTGAATGCCAAAGGGGGACTAGGCTCTGCGGAATGCACGTATCTGCATGCTCGTGCTGTTTTAGTCCTGACCGAGGAATTGTCGGACAATCGCGCAGGTGCTAAGGATGACCGACTTTTGGATGCCGGCCAATTCCTTCTCGATGTTCAACACCTTTAGCGCTTCCAGAAGTGTCTTCGGGATAATTCCAGTTCCAGAGAGAACGACTGGAACAGTTCTTGGGACCTCCCTTAGCCCCCACAGTTCCTTGAGCTCCACGGCCAATGGTCGGTACTTGCAGATTTTGCGACCGTGGGTCTCCTCCAGATTCTGGTTCAGTGGAATAGCGACATCGATGATGGTGACTTTGCGGTCGCTCTTGTCGTAAACCATTATATCTGGGCGGTTGTGGTGGATCGAGAGGTCGGTCAGAATAGTGCGATCCCAGTACAGCTTGAAACGGTCATTTTCCAGGACAGGTGCAGGCAGGTACCGGTAGTTTGGTACGTTGTCTTCCAGCAGAGCACATTGGAGCGCCAGTTGTCGATGAACAATACGGGCCACGTTGTTGTGGCGCTCGGTGTAGGCTGCGTTGGCCAAAACGGGACAGCCTCCCATAATGTGCTCTATGTTTTCACCTGGTTGATGGCACATCCGGCAAATGTCATCAACGTTTTGATGCCAGACGTACCGCCTGCAGTTTCTCGTCGGCATTATCCTGTCCTGGATGGCTATCATGTCGGCTTCTACTACTGAAGAGAGTTCACCACGCGTTAGCCACAGATTAGATGCGGCCTTGTCGACGTGTGGCCGGTCCAGTTGATGGGGGTGGGCACCATGCACTGCCTTCTGCTTCCAAGCTGCAATCTTCTCCTCCACTGTCTGCAGATTGCAGTTGAGTTGGTACTCCGCTTGCGCCAAGTGCAGAGCGCTGTATCCTCTGTCAGCGGCGCAGACAGCCCGGTATAGCGCGTTTTGGTTGGCGCGTTCTGCGAAGTACTCGCGCAGTTGTCGTACCTGGGCAACACACAGTGCAGAAATGTCGACGATTCCAAGTCCCCCTTCTTTGCGTGGTAGTGAAACTCTCCAGTGCCGATTGAGGATGGTGCATTCCGGCCTCTTTGAATGCTTTCCTCATCCTCCTCTCAAGGTCCTCTAGGTCAGTTTTGCTCCATTTGACTACACCAAAACTGAAGGTCAGCAGGGGAACCGCGAATGTGTTGATCGCGCGTACCTTGTTCCCCGCGTTGAGGAAAGTCCTCAGGACACAGTTCACTCGACTCAAGAACTTGTCTCGCAGCTCCGTCTTGATGCCAGACAAAACCAAAGCGGGCTGAAAGAGTCGCCTTGGAATATCCCCCTCTTTATCTGCAGCGTTCTAGACTGCAACACATTTTCCCCATCACTAAGGTGCAGAGACGTGCTCCACTGCCTCATCGCATGCTGCAGGAACCTAACGACGACGGGATCAATTTTGTAGAGCTCCAATACCCGGACGAGAAACGAGTGAGGTATGGAGTCATAAGCCTTCCTGTAATCGATATAGGCCATGCTTAGGTTCCGCTGGTTATAAACCGTCTGGCCGACTATGGCTGCGTCGATGATGGCCTGGTCTTTGCAGCCATGCGTATTTTTTCTGCATCCTTTCTGCTCTTCTGCGATGATATGGTGTTGTTCGCAGTGGGCAGAAACTTTGGCGGTTATGATGCTGCTTAATATCTTGTACAGACTCGATAGGCACGTTATCGGCCTGTACTTTGATGGGTTCAATGTGTTGCTGTCTTTCGGGAGGAGGAATGTGACGCCACGGGTGGCGAATTCAGGGAGGTTGTGTGGGTCACGTAGCACCTTGTTGAAGCACTCAGCTATCTTTTGATGTGCGACGGTCAGCTTCTTGTGCCAGAAGTTCTGAACACCATCGGGGCCCGGTGCTGCCCAGTTCCTCAGGTACCGCGAGGCTTCGCGGACATCGTTCTCTTCGACGATGATAGCTGGCATCTCTCCAATTTCACCACAACTCTCCTCCTCCCGTCTTAACCACATTTGCCCGTCGCGATGTTCTACTGGGGTCTCCCAAATACCAGCCCAGAAGTAGGGTAGGAGCCTGCCCGTTGGTCTCAAATGTTCCTATCTCACGCCTCCACGAAGATCATATGACGACATTTTTAGATCGGGCGTGAACTGGAAACATACACCTGGTCTTGGCTCCGAGAACGGGTGTCGAAAGTGGCTAAGTGAGGGGGTGCGAGCGAGTCAGAGCGCTATATCTCTCCCGGGGAAGGCCTCTTTTGACGTAGGACTACGTCTTTCATTTCTATACCGGGGTGTAAAACCAAAGTTTCGAGAACGAAAGCGTTACGCTGGAGACCGAGATTTTGAGCGTTAATAGCTCTTAAACAACTGAACGAAATGATATGATAAACACTTCATTTGAAAGATAAAATGTCTACGCGTCATATACTTGTTACTTTTTCATCCAAAAACTTGTTTCAATAGTCTTAAAATTGCTTTCAAAACAGGCTATTGAAATCACCAATCGGTATATAAGCGAGCGCCGCTCGTAAACCCACTCAGTTATGATTGAACAGCGATTGAAGCATGTTGTCGCTGTTGTTGTGAAGCTAATTTCGTTTACCATGAAAACGCTGATGAACGGTGTCACCAAGAGCCTGTTAGTGCACCTAAGGCCAAAAGGGAATCCATCAGGAGGAGAGTGATGCCACGGTTCCGCTTGAAACATCGGAGCAGCCGCCACACACACACACACACATACACGCGCGGAATTCTCGTTGCTATCATCGTTGCTAAAAAATAATCTGCCAGTTCCCCTGGGAATTGAAAAATACATTCATGCGAAAGAGTTTATTTTAATGTTTTCTATCCATATAACACTGCAACCAAATACATTTGGTTTTGTTATTTTTCAATCAATCGCAATTAACAGGAAAGCTTCTGAATATTTTTTTTCCCCATCAGTGGAAATTTTCGTATCCAATATTGGATGCATAACATGAAAAATGGAAAATGTTTCACATCGCGAAAATCAAGTCATTTTCGAGCGATTATTTGCTTTCTACTCATATAATGCTGTGACCAAATACATTTCGTTTTGGATTTTTTCAATCAAGTGCGATCAACGTAAGACCACGTCTTTCGGCAATTTATTAGAGGTGCAATGAATCTTTAGGAATTCCCGCTCTACGCGCACTGGCAAACAATGTTTACTCAACAATTTCTCAAACGAGAAATGGGTGTTGTGAGAAAGGATTAGCGAACGCGAAAACGAAAACGATTCCTTCGATATGGGGATATATTCACTACATCATGTCATGTATTTCATATTCTTCATTAAGAAATCCATATCCATGGCACCTATCGGTAACGAATTATTATCGAAACCACGATTTTCGCTAAATGCTCCTTTCAGTTCGGCCTGTAAAAAACTTTTCTGTACTCTAATCCATCAAATTTGGAGCCCTGAAAAGGGCCGTTGATTATATGCTAAGCTAATATAGCACGCTCTCCTCGGATACGATGGGCCAGCTGGATGTCCATGGGCATGATGTGACGCGTTTTGCATGGATAGCACACAAATTGGTATCTTCGAATAAGCCTCCTGAGCAATTCCACGATCCAAATGCTGCAAAGGTAGCTGCGGATCAGCAATTCGGTCGACTTCTGATAGCGATGAATTTCACGCAAAGTTATCGCTTATCCGAGCTGACTTCGTGTGCCTTACCACCGAATGACTAACGAGCTGTCTGCGAAAGACTAACGAGCTCGAGTCCTCACGGTGCGAGAGTAGAGTAAGAAATGAACGAAAGCAAAGGAAGCGTCATTTTATAAACCATAAAAGTATAGAATCTAAATCCCACCCTTATTATATTCGTGAGTATACAGTAAGCTTATATAATAAAGAGGGTGGGGTTTACATTCGATTCTTTTATGTTTTATAAAATGACACTTCCCTTGCTTTCGTTCATTTCTTACTCTACTCTCGCACCGTGAGGACTCGTTTCATCGGGACTAAGCAGACAGCTAGTTAGTCCTTCGGTGGTAAGGCACCACGAAAGCAGCTCGGATAAGCGCACCAGCCGCAGGAAGCGTGAAGAAGCCACATCGCTATCGACCGGGAACTTCGCATGAAATTCGTCGCTATCAGAAGTCGACCGAATTGCTGATCCGCATGCTACCTTTGCAGCATTTGGTTCGTGGAATTGCTCAGGACTTCAAAACCGACTTGCGCTTCCAAAGTTCCGCGGTTATGACGCTGCAGGAGGCTTATTCGAAGATACCAATTTGTGTGCTATCCATGCAAAACGCGTCACATCATGCCCAAGGACATCCAGCTTGCCCTTTTCAGGGCTCCAAATTTGATGGATTAGAGTTCAGAAAAGTTTTTGACGTAGGACTACGTCTTTCATTTCTATACCGGGGTGTAAAATCAAAGTTTCGAAAACGAAAGCGTTACGCCGGAGACCGAGATTTTGAGCGTTAATAGCTCCTAAACAACTGAACGAAATGGTATGATAAACAATTCATTCGAAAGATAAAATGTCTACGCGTTATATACTTGTTACTTTTTGATCCAAAAACTTGTTTCAATAGTCTTAAAATTGCTTTCAAAACAGGCTATTGAAATCACCAATCGGTATATAAGCGAGCGGCGCTCGGAAATCCACTCAGTTCTAATTGAACAGCGATTGGAGCATGTTGTCGCTGTTGCGGTGAAGCTCTTTATTTATCATGAAAGCGCGGATGAACGGTGTCACCAAGAGCCTGTTTGTGCACCCTATGCCAGAAGGGAATCTATCAGGAGGAGAGTGATGCCACAAACGGTTCCCTGGGAAGACATCGCTACACACACATACACGCGCGGCTATTAACAGGTGGTTATCGAGTTGGCATTAACCACTGATGGGCTTACAGTATCGAGGAAAATGTGGAAATATCTAATCGTTACTGAGAATAATCTGCCAGTTCCTCTGGGAATTTTCCAAATATATTCATGTGAAAGAGTTTAATTGAATGTTTTCTATCCATGTTACACTGTGACCAAATATGTTTCAATCAAGTGCTATTAACAGGTGGTTATCGAGTTGGCATTAACCAATGGTGGGCTTCCAGTATCGAGGAAAATGTGGAAATATCTAATCGTTATTGAAAATAATCTGCCAGTTCCTTTGGGAATTTTCAAAATATATTCATGTGAAAGAGTTTAATTGAATGTTTTCTATCCATGTAACACTGTGACCAAATACATTTGGTTTTGTGGTTTTTCAATCAATCGCAATTAACAGGATAGCTTCAGAAGATTATTCTTCCCCATCAGTAGGATATTTCCGTATCCAATATTGTATGCGCCCGCAATCGATTATTGCTCAGTCGCCGAAAGTTCCGAGCTCAGAGAGTTCATTCCCCTCTAGTTTGCCTTCCAAATTGCCATCGTAAACCACACCTTCTCTCGGTTCAATCACACACAAAAAGCATACTTAAGCGATATTCTGGTGGTGAGACACATTCATTTTTCGTGAGGACATCGACAAGACAACATCGTTGCCTAACGTGCTGGAGGAGGTGGACGGCGAAGGATCGACACATACACGCGCAGAACTCTTTCCGTTAGGATGCCATTCAGCATCGAGAAAGTTCCGGAAAGATCTAATCATTGCTGGAAAATAATCTGCCAGTTCCTTTGGGAATTTTCAAAATATATTCATGTGAAAGAGTTTAATTGAATGTTTTCTATCCATGTTACACTGTGACCAAATATGTTTCAATCAAGTGCTATTAACAGGTGGTTATCGAGTTGGCATTAACCACTGGTGGGCTTCCAGTATCGAGGAAAATGTGGAAATATCTAATCGTTACTGAAAATAATCTGCCAGTTCCTTTGGGAATTGTCAAAATATATTCATGTGAAAGAGTTTAATTGAATGTTTTCTATCCCCTGTTTTTTATAACACTGTGACCAAATACATTTGGTTTTGTGGTTTTTCAATCAATCGCAATTAACAGGATAGCTTCAGAAGATTATTCTTCCCCATCAGTAGGATATTTCCGTATCCAATATTGTATGCGCCCGCAATCGATTATTGCTCAGTCGCCGAAAGTTCCTAGCTCAGAGAGTTCCTTCCCCTCTAGTTTGCCTTCCAAATTGCCATCGTAAACCACACCTTCTCTCGATTCAATCACACACAAAAAGCATACTTAAGCGATATTCTGGTGGTGAGACACATTCATTTTTCGTGAGGACATCGACAAGACAACATCGTTGCCTAACGTGCTGGAGGAGGTGGACGGCGAAGGATCGACACATACACGCGCAGAACTCTTTCCGTTAGGATGCCATTCAGCATCGAGAAAGTTCCGGAAAGATCTAATCATTGCTGGAAAATAATCTGCCAGTTCCTTTGGGAATTTTCAAAATATATTCATGTGAAAGAGTTTAATTGAATGTTTTCTATCCATGTTACACTGTGACCAAATATGTTTCAACCAAGTGCTATTAACAGGTGGTTATCGAGTTGGCATTAACCACTGGTGGGCTTCCAGTATCGAGGAAAATGTGGAAATATCTAATCGTTACTGAAAATAATCTGCCAGTTCCTCTGGGAATTTTCAAAATATATTCATGTGAAAGAGTTTAATTGAATGTTTTCTATCCATGTAACACTGTGACCAAATATGTTTCAATCAAGTGCTATTAACAGGTGGTTATCGAGTTGGCATTAACCACTGGTGGGCTTCCAGTATCGAGGAAAATGTGGAAATAACTAATCGTTACTGAAAATAATCTGCCAGTTCCTCTGGGAATTTTCAAAATATATTCATGTGAAAGAGTTTAATTGAATGTTTTCTATCCATGTTACACTGTGACCAAATATGTTTCAATCAAGTGCTATTAACAGATGGTTATCGAGTTGGCATTAACCACTGGTGGGCTTCCAGTATCGAGGAAAATGTGGAAATAACTAATCGTTACTGAAAATAATCTGCCAGTTCCTCTGGGAATTTTCAAAATATATTCATGTGAAAGAGTTTAATTGAATGTTTTCTATCCATGTAACACTGTGACCAAATATGTTACAATCAAGTGCTATTAACAGGTGGTTATCGAGTTGGTATTAACCACTGGTGGGCTTCCAGTATCGAGGAAAATGTGGAAATATCTAATCGTTACTGAAAATAATCTGCCAGTTCCTTTGGGCATTTTCAAAATATATTCATGTGAATGAGTTTATTTGAATGTTTTCTTTCCATGTAACACTGTGACCAAATATGTTTCAATCAAGTGCTATTAACAGGTGGTTATCGAGTTGGCATTAACCACTGGTGGGCTTCCAGTATCGAGGAAAATGTGGAAATATCTAATCGTTACTGAAAATAATCTGCCAGTTCCTTTGGGAATTTTCAAAATATATTCATGTGAAAGAGTTTAATTGAATGTTTTCTATCCATGTAACACTGTGACCAAATACATTTGGTTTTGTGGTTGTTCAATCAATCGCAATCAACAGGATAGCTTCTGAAGATTATTCTTCCCCATCAGTAGGATATTTCCGTATCCAATATTGGATGCATAAAACCTTGTGCCTCCAACGTAACGCTCTCGTTTTCGAAGTTCTCCAAATATTCATTCATTCAGAATGAATTCAGATTCAACTTCATACAAATGATCTCTATATCAACGAGAGTCCTACGTCACCCTTGCGGTTATACCATAGATATAACCCACTTCCTGTTTTTACAGGCCGAACTGAAAGGAGCATTTAGCGAAAATCGTGGTGTCGATGATAATTCGATACCGATAGGTGCCATGGATATGGATTTCATAATGAAGAATATGAAATACATGACATGATGTAGTGAATATATCCCCATATCGAAGAAATCACTTTGATGAAACTGTTTACCGTTTGTCGTTTTTAAGTGTTGGGAAAGGGCATTATTTTTGCTGAGTAAATTCCAAGAAAAAATCCATTCCTTCTTTAAGCGTGATTCATTCTGCTTCGGATCAACGGAACAGTGATAATCATTTCATACAAAAGATAAAATGTCCAAGAGTTATATGATTGCTATTTATTGAGTCGGAAAATTGTTTCAATAGCTTAATGATAGCTTCGAAAACAGGTTATAAAATGACGCTTCCTTTGCTTTCGTTCATTTCTTACTCTACTCTCGCACCGTGACGACTCGTTTGTTTGGGACCAAGCAGATAGCAGGTTAGTCTTTCAGTGGTAAGGCACACGAAAGCAGCTCGGATAAGCGCACCAGCCGCAGGATAGGTGAAGAAGCCACATCGCTATCGACCGGGAACTTTGCGTGAAATTCATCGCTATCGGAAGTCGACCGAATTGCTGATCCGCAAGCTACCTTTGCAGCTTTTGGATCGTGGAATTGCTCAGGACTTCAAAACCGACTTGCGCTTCCAAAGTTCCGCGGTTATGACGCTGCAGGAGGCTTATTCGAAGATACCAATTTGTGTGCTATCCACGTAAAACGCGTGACATCATGCCCAAGGACATTCAGCTGGCCCGTCGAATCCAAGGAGAGGGTGCTATATTAGCTTAGCATATAATCAACGGCCCTTTTCAGGGCTCCAAATTTGATGGATTAGAGTTCAGAAAAGTTTTTTGCAGGCCAAACTGAAACGAGAATTTTCGTTTGGATGCCATACAGCATCGAGAAAATTCCGGAAAGATCTAATCGTTGCTGAAAAATAATCTGCCAGTTCCCTGGGAATTGAAGTAATTATATGGCGAACACAGCGACCAAATACATTTGATTTCGTAATTTTTCAATCAAGTGTAATTAGCTGGAAAGCTTCTGAAGATTATTCTTTCCCATCAGTAGGATATTTTCGTATCCAATAATGGATGCATAACATGAAAAACGGAAAATGTTTCGTATCGCCAAAATTATATAATTTTTAATCGATTATTGCTCAGTCGCCGAAATTTTCATACTCAGAGAGTTCATTCTCCTCTAGTTTGCCTTCCAAATTGCCATCGTAAACCACACCTTCTCTCGATTCAATCACGCACGAAAAGCATACTGAAATGATATTCTGGTGGTGAAACCCATTCATTTTTCGTGAGGCGTCGTGCACAAATTACGTAACGCGATAAGGGGGGAGGGGTTAGATGTTGCGTTACTTTCTGTTTATTAGAGATAGGAAATTGCGTTACGAAAGGGGGGGGGGAGGTTCAAAATCCGGATTTTTGCGTTACGTAATTTGTGCACGACGCCTGAGGACATCGACAAGACAACATCGTTACTGAACGAGCTGAACGACGAGGGATCGAGGTATTCATTACCTGGCTTGACCTGACCTGAAATGCAATCAGTTTGTTTTAACTGTGAGGGAGCGCAGAAAAGTCGATCGATCAGAAGGAGAAGAGAAGGTGACCAAGAGAGTATCAGCATCGAAATACGGTTCCTCGGGAAGACATAGAAGCAGCCGCCACACACACACACACATACACGCGCGCAACTCTTTTCGTTTGCTGGTTATCGAGAGGAAACCTGGAAAGAAATGATCGTTGCTGAAAAATAATCTGTCAGTTCCCCTTGGAATTGAAAATTACATTCAAGCGAGTTTATTTTAATGTTTTCTATCCATATAATACTGCGACCACATACATTTGGTTTTGTGATTTGTAAATCAAGTGCAGTTAACAGGAAAGCTTCTGAAGATTATTCTTCAGAACACGGTTTTTTGTATCCAATATTGGATGCATAAAACCTTGAGTCTTCAAAGTAACACTCTCGTTTTTGAAGTCACCCAAATATTTATTTATTCATTCATTCAGGATGGATTTAGATTCAACTTCAAACAAATGATCTCTAAATCAACGATAGTCCTACGTCACCCTTGCGGTTATACCATAGATATAACCCACTTCCTGTTTTTTTTTATAGAGGTGAGGAACGCTCTACCAGCCTTATCTGGGAAGGGTTAACCCAGACGTCGAGTGGGGATCGCACCCACAAAAACCAAGCCCTCTACTCGTTGCCTTATTCCCCCTGGGACCACATCTAGGCGACTACTTCAGGGGGCGGCTGTGCTCATGCACTCCTCGAGTTTTCAACGCTGACTAACGTTGTTCTTCCCTTTTTCTCAACATTTTTTCTCTCTATTCGCTTTTCATTCCACTGCGCTTATGTCCTCTTCGCAGGCATCCATTTACCCGTCGAGACGTGTACCGATTAGGAATTGCCCTCCAACTTGACGCGCAACCCGTCACAGTCACCCTCGCGGGATTTCTCACCTGTCGAGACGTGCACCGATTAGGAAGCGCCCTCCAACTTGACGCGCGCCCCGTCACAATCACCCTCGCAGGATTTCTCTTCCCAGCGGAGTGCCGATTAGGTAGTGCCCTCCTACATGACGCGCACTCCGTCACAGCTACTCTCGTGGGGTATACACCATTTTGATCATGGCTTCATCCTTCGCGGTGTTTCTCCATCCAGGCCACGATCAGGCGTTGCCAGGCAGGCATTTTTGCTGTTCTCCGCGGCAGTATCCGGTTACCTGTCGAGACGTGCACCGATTAGGAAGCGCCCTCCAACTTGACGCGCGCCCCGTCACAGTCACCCTCGCAGGATTTCTCTTCCCAGCGGAGCGCCGATTAGGTAGTGCCCTCCAACATGACGCGCACTCCGTCACAGCTACTCTCGTGGGGTATACACCATTTTGATCATGGCTTCATCCTTCGCGGTGTTTCTCCATCCAGGCCACGATCAGGCGTTGCCAGGCAGGCATTTTTGCTGTTCTCCGCGGCAGTATCCGGTTACCTGTCGAGATGTGCACCGATTAGGAAGCGCCCTCCAACTTGACGCGCGCCCCGTCACAGTCACCCTCGCAGGATTTCTCTTCCCAGCGGAGCGCCGATTAGGTAGTGCCCTCCAACATGACGCGCACTCCGTCACAGCTACTCTCTTGGGGTATGCACCATTTTGATCATGGTTTCATCCTTGATGCTCGCTCCTTCGAAATGTTCGCAGTGTTTCTCCATCCAGGCCACGATCAGGCGTTGCCAGGCAGGCATTTTTGCTCTTCTCCGTGGCAGTATCCGGTTACCTGTCGAGACGTGCACCGATTAGGAAGCGCCCTCCAACTTGACGCGCGCCCCGTCACAATCACCCTCGCAGGATTTCTCTTCCCAGCGGAGTGCCGATTAGGTAGTGCCCTCCTACATGACGCGCACTCCGTCACAGCTACTCTCGTGGGGTATACACCATTTTGATCATGGCTTCATCCTTCGCGGTGTTTCTCCATCCAGGCCACGATCAGGCGTTGCCAGGCAGGCATTTTTGCTGTTCTCCGCGGCAGTATCCGGTTACCTGTCGAGACGTGCACCGATTAGGAAGCGCCCTCCAACTTGACGCGCGCCCCGTCACAGTCACCCTCGCAGGATTTCTCTTCCCAGCGGAGCGCCGATTAGGTAGTGCCCTCCTACATGACGCGCACTCCGTCACAGCTACTCTCGTGGGGTATACACCATTTTGATCATGGCTTCATCCTTCGCGGTGTTTCTCCATCCAGGCCACGATCAGGCGTTGCCAGGCAGGCATTTTTGCTGTTCTCCGCGGCAGTATCCGGTTACCTGTCGAGACGTGCACCGATTAGGAAGCGCCCTCCAACTTGACGCGCGCCCCGTCACAGTCACCCTCGCAGGATTTCTCTTCCCAGCGGAGCGCCGATTAGGTAGTGCCCTCCAACATGACGCGCACTCCGTCACAGCTACTCTCGTGGGGTATGCACCATTTTGATCATGGTTTCATCCTTGATGCTCGCTCCTTCGAAATGTTCGCAGTGTTTCTCCATCCAGGCCACGATCAGGCGTTGCCAGGCAGGCATTTTTGCTCTTCTCCGTGGCAGTATCCGGTTACCTGTCGAGACGTGCACCGATTAGGAAGCGCCCTCCAACTTGACGCGCGCCCCGTCACAGTCACCCTCGCAGGATTTCTCTTCCCAGCGGAGCGCCGATTAGGTAGTGCCCTCTAACATGACGCGCACTCCGTCACGGCGGCTCTCGGGGGGGGGAGGGGGCGTCAGGGTACTGTCCGGTACTACAGCCGTCTCGATTGTTCATCTCTTATGGTCAGGCGTTATCC
Source organism: Toxorhynchites rutilus septentrionalis (assembly GCF_029784135.1). Taxonomy (NCBI): domain Eukaryota; kingdom Metazoa; phylum Arthropoda; class Insecta; order Diptera; family Culicidae; genus Toxorhynchites; species Toxorhynchites rutilus. The sequence continues at coordinate 201,107,845 of NC_073746.1, read as the reverse complement.
GCATGCTGGTCGGTCCTCCACTTCCGCTGTAGCTCGGACATGATATGTACGATTGCACTGTTTACTGCGTTCCAGGTGCCCTCGTCACGACACATTTCCTCCACGATGTTCCCAGCATGAAGGGTAGGCAGCCCCTCGCGCACTGTGGTGAATCTGGGACATTCGAATACGATGTGTTCCGGTGTTTCCTCCACATTTCCACACTCCGGACAAAGAGGCGATCTGGCGTGTCCGAACCGGTGCAGATACTGCCTGAAGCAGCCATGACCAGACAAAAACTGCGTTAGGTGGAAATTTACCTCTCCGTGTTTCCTGTTCACCCAGCCCATTAGTGTCGGTATGATCCTGTGCGTCCACCTGCCGTTTTGCGCCGCACTCCACTCTTGCTGCCACCTAGCCATCGACTCCGCCCTCATTAGCTTCCGGATTCCTCTGGTTCCCCTCCTCCTATAGCACTCGCTGTCCTCCGCCAAGATGATGTCTATGGGGACCAACCTGGCTATGACGTAGACCGCTTCTGTTGACACGGTTCTGTACGCACTCGCGACTCGCATCGCCATGAGCCGGTACGTACTATTCAGCCTCTTCGTGTTCCGCTGAGTTTCTAACGCCGCGATCCAGGCTGGACCACCGTAACGTAGTGTCGATGAGGAGACACTAGCCAAGAGGTGCCTCTTGCTGCTGCTTGGGCCAAAGTTGTTGGGCATGATTCGTGTCAGTGCATTGATTGCCTTCGTTGCTTTTTTACAAGCGTAGTCGACGTGACTGTTGAAGTTCAGCCTGGCCCGTGTTTGTCTCGTACACCAGCACACGGTTCTCGAAGTAGCTTCTCAGTATTCTACACAGGTAGTCTGGGACTTTCATCGTGTGGAGCGCAGTCGCGATGGCCTCCCAGCTGGCACTATTGAACGCGTTCTTAACGTCGATCGTTATCACTGCGCAGTATCGATTTCCTCTGAGCTTCTGTTTGGATGCTCTGTTGGCTCTTTCGACCACTATGCGAATGGCATCTACCGTGGATCTCCCTTTCCAAAATCCGAATTGATTATCGGACAGTCCACGAACTCCCTCCGTGCATTCCGTCAGCCTATTAAGGATGATTCTCTCCAAAAGTTTCCCAAGAGTGTCCAACAGGCATATGGGTCTATACGATGCTGGACCACCCGGCGTCTTTCCTGGCTTGGGCAGTAGTACTAGCTGTTGTACCTTCCATCGATCCGGAAAGTAGCATTCGTCTAGACACTTCTGCATGGCTGTCCTGAACATATCAGGGAATGCTAGGACTGCCGCTTTCAAAGCTACGTTGGGGATTCCATCTGGGCCAGGCGCTTTCTTCGTTTTTAGGCGTTTGATAGCTGCAACTAGCTCATCGTTCGTCACATCTCTGCGTTCGATGCTATCCTCATCCTCTCCATATGGCGTGGGTGGCCAGGTCGTTGGGTCGTGCTGCGGAAATAACCCTTCCACGATAATTTTTAATTTTTCGGGACACATTTCGGAAGGTGTCGTTGGGCCCCTGAGCTTCGCCATCACCATTCGGTAAGCATTGCCCCATGGATTGACGTCCACGTCCCGACATAACTCCCTGAAGCAATTAGATTTGCTCCGCTTAATCGCCCGTTTAAGAGTGGATCTAGCCTCTCTGAATTCCACTCTCCGCTCTTCTCTGGTGTCTATGCTTGACCGTTGGAAACGTTTTCTGGCGCTAAGGCAGTTGGCCCGAAGCACGCCAAGTGCCTCGCTCCACCAATAGGCTGGAGGTCGCTTATACCTGGGTTCCCTTTTTCCTGGCATTGTTATATAACATGCTGTTGCTAGCGTTTCCGTCAGTTCATCCGCGTTCATGTTCAAGACGTCGCTTTCCACGCGTAGTGCTTCGATGAAAAGATCCTTGTCAAAGGTTTTTGTCTTCCACCTGCGCAGGCATGTCCTATTTATCCGTACTGCCACGGAGTTTCGTTGGCCAATGGTATAACGGATGGCTTGATGATCACTGTGGGTGTATCCTTCACATACCCTCCACCTCATTTTCGTCATTAACGACGGACTGCAGAAAGTCAAGTCGATGATGGACTCTCGACCCTCTCGGCGGAAGGTACTAGTGGTGCCCTCGTTGCACAGGGTAACATCCAACTTGGCTAGAGCTTCTAGTAAACTAGTCCCTCTCGCGTCTGCTTCCCCACTCTACTGCCCAAGCATTGAAATCCCCTCATATAACGACTGGTTTTCGTTCGGTGAGCTCCTCGGTGAGGACATCCAGCATATAGTGGAACTGGTCCATCGTCCATCTGGGAGGTGCGTAGCAACTGCAGATATAAATTCCGTTGATCTTTGTGATCACGAAACCTTCGCGAGATCTCGAGACTACCTCCTGAATGGGATATCGGCCCATGACCTGGATGGCGGCCATTCGTACTTTATCCGTCACCCAATTGCCGTTACCGGGGGGAACGCGATACGGCTCCGCGATAATTGCGACATCACATTTTGTTTCTGTTGTTGACTGCCACAACAGTTGCTGTGCGATGTCACAATGGTTGAGATTAATTTGGGTTATCTCCATCACTGTTGGCTTGCCCTCGCCTGTTTGTACACAGGGCAATTAAAGCCTCCCGTCATATGGTCATTACTGTCCTCTTTTTCGCAGAGCATACACCTTGGTTTTCCCTTGCAGTCGCTGGCAAAGTGTTCCTCTATTCCGCATTTCCTGCACAGTTTGGATCTATCTGGCCCCAAGCAGCCTTTCGCCAGGTGGCCGAAGTTTAAACACTTGAAACATCGCTCCAGTTGCTTGGGAACAGGCGGAATGATTCTAAAACGACCCACAGCCCAGCAGACGTTTATACTCTCTAACATCAGCAACTTGTTCGCTGCGTCCGTTGAGAGACGAATCGTTGCGGTCTGCGTCCAGCGATACGCCTTTCGTAGTCGGATTTTCATCGGAACTTTGCCCAGGGTGTTTTCCTCCTCCAACTTCTGACGTAGGTCTATCTCGGTGGTGAACAGACTGAGGTTCCTGCATTCTATCGATGCCTCGGAGGATAAGGCCCTTACGTTCGCTCTATCGCCGAGAACCCTTTCTACAAGATCCTTGAATGCTGAGCTCCTGATTTCTGGGTCTCTCTTCAGCTCGAACAGCATTTCGCCGTTCTGGGTGCGCCTGGACTTCACCATGAATAGTAGATGCAGCTTACAAGCAGTGTGAGTGATTTGAAGAGCTTAAACGAACAGTATCCTCTGCGTAAACGAGATACACACTACAACATGGCACTGCGTGGTCAAAACCACCCCGAAGGGTTATTTTAACTGATTGAGAACTAAAGATGATATTCGAATTAGAAACTTATTGTAATTCAAGTGAAATTGACGGTAATTTTGTAAAGGAGCGAGCGTTTTTCCATCTAGTTCTATAGTTATGAAACACTGGAATTTTAGTTTTCCAAATGTTTCTCGTCTGAACACAACAATAAAGTTCAAATGTCCAGTCTTTTGAATGAAGATAGTTGATACATCCTACATATTTCAATTCAACCGACTTCTCACATATCTTTGGAAACTCAGAAAAAATGAGTGATTCTATAGTTGTGAAACGCAGTGTATAAGAAAGTTTTGCGTAGAATGCAGCTCTAAAACATTTAAGTTAATGGAACCGAATAAGCAACTATTAGAGGTAAAGAAGAAACTCTAAATTTTGCGTTTTTATGGGGTTTTGTAAATTTTCCAAAAATGCATGATAAACTGGCTAAACTCCAACCATTGATTTTTTTTTCTGAAAAAACGAACAAATTTTAAAAAATGAGGTGTATCGAGGCAGCGGCTGATTAGTTTGGCGTTGAATTGCTCTCTAGTTCATTATTAGGGTGGCAATGGATGTATGGAAAAAATTTCATCATCGAATTTCAAAAACCGAGTGTAGAAAACTCGGGTTATTTCGCGATCCCGTGTTTTCGATTGAAGTGCCTTTAGAGGCGGAAAAAACTTAAATTTTTTCGATTTTTAAGGGTTTTTATAAATTTTCTTCCAAAACTCAAGATAAACTTGATTGTTTCTATCAACAAAATTGAAGCTTTTTCTCGCAAAATTATTTAAGGCAAAAAACAACTCTCAAGAAATGTTCAATAATTCTCTCATAGTTGAGATTTGAGCTTGATTTCATAGAATGAATGAATCGTTAGTTGTCTAATGCCATTTTTCCCGCGAGCACTTTGAAAGTCATCTAGACACTCAATGCAGAATGTTCTATAAGGATTTGAAAAATAATAAAATATTTGAATAAGCTTTAAATACCCTTTGAAAATTCTCCGAACTATGGCGGAAAAGGTTTCGTATTGACGAATTTACGCAAAGCTGAATCAGCTCATGCGACATCTACATTAGAGCTCAGAACCACAAAAGTGAGGGTGTATGTTTATTTTACGCACTGAAAAGCAAGTTTCGGTGGCGATTATTCATTTTATTTCAATTTAGATTAATTTCAGCCATTGAATGTCGTCAGTATATGGTAAGAAAGTTGGAGTTTTGTATATTTATGATGGTTTCAACACGCGATTTGACCAAAGTCATAGATAATCTTCGAAAATTTTAAGTTTGATAATGCATACCGGTTAAAATATTGAACTCCGGCCCCGTCAGGCTAACGCCATATGAGCCTTGATAAAAATATATATTTTGGAAAAAAAATGCATACCGGTCATTGATACTATGGATAATTGCGATGAAATCAATATCATATCAAATTGGCTGATATAATTGATTATGTAGGGGCCTATACAAGAAGGATTTGCAGTATTTTTAGCGCAAAACACCTCATTCATCGTTTACTTAGTTGAAAAAAATAAAGTTACAATACTTATAACAAGCCATTCCTCGTAATATACATAGCACATTGTAAAATGATGATTTTCTAACCTATTCGGCGTTGAAAGAATACATGAAACCGGGAAATTTGAAGATAAATTCTGATTTTTCTAGAAAATTTCAACGAATTTCATACCAAAAAAACAAAACATCCTCATTTTACTCGCTGCGCCATCTGGTCGTAAATCCAACGTAAATTCGTCAATTGTGCTACCGACTAATGGTGAATCAGAGAAACAGAGTGAGGTGAATCGGCATTTGCAGTGATCGATCATATTCCAGAGTGGGAGAAGAACTGTACTCAACAAAAAATAGAGGGGCGGAATGCGACATCGAACATTTTGGGTGATTTTTGGAACGCTGTTGCTTCGTCATAAAACAATGCATTTGTCAATGTAATAACTGGTACAATATTCAGATATCCAGAACATTTTCAAGCTTTCACAACTGCTCATCGATTTGCTGCGCGAACGTTATGTCATGAAATATTCCTAATCCATAATGAAAGGATTATTTTTCGTTCGATCGAGAATATCTTTGTAGTTAAATATTCTACTGGAATTAGTAATCTTTTAAGTTGTGTAGTTTATATTCAGAAACGGATTGTTCATCGCCTGGTCAACTGTACAATGCGTGTTTCCGTGTTGGCAAACCTGATAACCTTTAAATCTTCGCTGATGATGACAAAAAATAGTGTATACTCACAAGTATTTCAAAATTAAACTCATATGAAACATGTGCTTTGTACTTTGTACTTACTACCATACAACACCATACAACAGAAATGGGCCACAGCGAAGAAGGTACAGCAGGCTACAGCTAGTAAAATTTGAAATAAAATAAACTCAAAAGGAATTAAAATTTAATTTATGCGCAATTCAGTTATTTCCTCATTTATTATTATGTCCATGGAGGGGTTGGGGAGAGTCTTTTTCTGCTTTTTCTGACTACGTGGTATGTGCACAGCCCCAAAGCAGAATTCCGTAAACAAATGACGTCATATTTCCTGTGAGGGGCATTCGAATGTAATTTGAGATGTTATAGAAATTGTCATTATTTTCGCATGAAAAAAATATTGCTTAAATTACAGAAACATAATTTCCCTGAATTATATGTTATACCTGAAGTCACATTTAATGCAAAACTTCCAATGAAAACCTTCTGTTTTATCCAATTTCACGATCAACGCGAATCATACAATTCATTGAAGTTCTTCTCGAATTTATTTGACGTTTTACATGCCGGTCCAGTTGAGCTTGTTTTTCATCCCTTCATAATGAAGACAAATTTACACGATTTTTTGCAAACTTTTTTCGTCAACCAATCAGACCGAAGCACGGGATCTCTTGCGAAATAGCGAAAAAAGATAGAACTTCCGAATCATTTGCTGTAAAAAAACACGAATTTGCGTTGCTTTGACAGTTGTCAATGTTTGACCCACAGAAAGTTCGAACAAGACAACAAGATTTAAAAAATTTCGCTCAGCTTCACATCAATGGAACGACGTAAGCAGTATTCAAGCCTGCTGCAGGATAATAAATAATTTTTCGAATTTCTATTTATAATCTACTGAATTTTCTAATATTGTATTGTGTCGAGTTCGAGATATACTTGAACTCACATTTGTGAGTATTATGAATCTGTTTCACCAATCTCGTACAACTTGTTTTCGTTGTAAGGACGTTAGTTTGACAGATTTGCATGATTGTGTAATTCAATGTGAATGATTTTGACAAAACATTTAGCATCAATCAATTTCGCACCTGAAAAATTCGCTCATTCTAAAACAAGCATTAGAAAGCGAATATCGATAACTGGGCTTCCATTCTGGTTCAGTTACCGAATGATTACTGTATTCTATTTCCAGTTTTTAACCCTTTAACGGGCCGTGAGAACTGGTCATGTAATGAACGCAAATTCCAATACAACGACATGTTTAGATGCTAAAATACACAAAATATTTTTTTTTTCAATAGCCAAAACAATCAAAAACATTGAAAAAGTTGATGGCAATACTGCTCGCCCGGCTAGCGTAAAATGTTGGTGGCAATATAGCTGCCACCTAGCCGGCTAGCGTCAAATGTTGGTGGCAATATAGCGGCCACCTGCCCGTAAAAGGACTAGTGTTAGATGTTGGTGGCAATATAGATGCCAAATGTTGTTTTTTATTTGGAATTTTGATGTTAGTTTCAACAAAAAACAACTAATAAAATTCATGATCAGACTCAACAGGTCCTAAACAGTTCATATATATTCAAAACTTCAACAAAATGACTGTTTTTCAATAAGTTTACGGGAAATTTGCTCTTGCTGCTCTTAATTGGTAGTTATTAACACAAAAATGGCTCCAACATGAATAGTTTTCGATTTTTTCGGGCTCGAAAAAATCGGGCATGTTGCTAGACATCAGAACAAATTACCACATAAGGTTAGAAGTGATAATTTATTGTTAAAGAAGAGAAAAAAATAAAAGTGATAAGTGATAATTTATTGGTAAAGAGAAAAAAATAAAATCGTTGGTGGCAATATGGACGCCGATACCCGTTAAAGGGTTAAACGGTGCTCATAATTAAAAACAGGAAGTGGGTTATATCTATGGTATAACCGCAAGGGTGACGTAGGACTATCGTTGATTTAGAGATCATTTGTTTGAAGTTGAATCTGAATTCATTGTGAATGAATGAATATTTGGGGGACTTCGAAAACGAGAGCGTTACGTTGGAGGCACAAGGTTTTATGCATCCAATATTGGATACGGAAATATCCTACTGATGGGGAAGAATAATCTTCAGAAGCTATCCTGTTAATTGCGATTGATTGAAAAATCACAAAACCAAATATATTTGGTCACAGTGTTAAATGGATAGAAAACATTAAAATAAACTCTTTCACATGAATGTAATTTTAATTTCCCAGAGGAACTGGCAGATTATTTTCAGTAACGATTAGATATTTCCGCATTTTCCTCGATACTGGAAGCCCACCAGTGGTTAATGCTAACTCGATAACCATCTGTTAATAGCACTTGCTTGAAACATATTTGGTCACAGTGTTACATGGATAGAAAACATTCAAATAAACTCTTTCACATGAATGTATTTTTAAATTCCCAGAGGAACTGGCAGATTATTTTCAGGCAATGATTAGATATTTCCACATTTTCCTCGATACTGGAAGCCCACCAGTGGTTAATGCTAATTCGATAACCACCTGTTAATAGTACTTGATTGAAAAATATTTGGTCACAGTGTTACATGGATAGAAAACATTCAAATAAACTCTTTCACATGAATGTATTTTTAAATTCCCAGAGGAACTGGCAGATTATTTTCCGGATCTTTCTCGATGCTGAATGGCATCCAAACGGAAAGAATTCCGTGCGTGTATGTGTGTGTGTGTAGCGGCTGCTTCGATGGTCACCTTCTCTTCTCCTGAAGGATAGGCTTCTCTGTGTTCCCTCACAGTTTCAAACAAACTGCTTGCGTTTCAGGGCAGATCTCGATCCTTCGCCGACCAGCACCCTCAGCAACGATGTTGTCTTGTCGATGTCCTCAAGAAAAATGAATGCGTCTCACCACCAGAATATCGCTTAAGTATGCTTTTTGTGCGTGATTGAATCGAGAGTAGGCGTGGTTTACGATGGCAATTTGGAAGGCTACTGATGGGGAAGAATAATCCCCAGAAGCTATCCTGTTAATTGCGATTGATTGAAAAATCACAAAACCAAATGTATTTGGTCACAGTGTTACATGGATAGAAAACATTCAAAAAAACTCTTTCAAATGAATGTATTTTTAAATTCCCAGAGGAACTGGCAGATTATTTTCAGTAACGATTAGATATTTCCACATTTTCCTCGATACTGGAAGCCCACCAGTGGTTAATACTAACTCGATAACCACCTGTTAATAGTACTTGATTGAGAAATATTTGGTCACAGTGTTACATGGATAGAAAACATTCAAATAAACTCTTTCACATGAATGTATTTTTAAATTCCCAGAGGAACTGGCAGATTATTTTCTAGAAATGATTAGATCTTTCCGGATCTTTCTCGATGCTGAATGGCATCCAAACGGAAAGAATTCCGCGCGTGTATGTGTGTGTGTGTAGCGGCTGCTTCGAGATCTTCCCGGGGAGCCGTTTGTGGCATCACTCTCCTCCTGATGGATTCCCTTCTGGCCTAGGGTGCACAAACAGGCTCTTGGTGACACCGTTCATCCGCGCTTTCATGATAAACGAGAAGCTTCACCACAACAGCGACAACATGCTCCAATCGCTGTTCAATTAGAACTGAGTGGATTTCCGAGCGGCGCTCGCTTATATACCGATTGGTGATTTCAATAGCCTGTTTTGAAAGCAATTTTAAGACTATTGAAACAAGTTTTTGGATCAAAAAGTAACAAGTATAGAACGCGTAGACATTTTATCTTTCGAATGAAGTGTTTATCATACCATTTCGTTCAGTTGTTTAGGAGCTATTAACGCTCAAAATCTCGGTCTCCGGCGTAACGCTTTCGTTTTCGAAACTTTGATTTTACACCCCGGTATAGAAATGAAAGACGTAGTCCTACGTCAAAAACAGAACCATGCTAAAAAAACAGTTAGTTTTTTCTGATTATTGGAGTACTGATTTGCCGCGTTAACAATTGCAAAAACGCGTTTGTTGCAACGGTGTGTCAGTGAAACATCTTTCACTACTCATTTCCATATAGACTGAATCACATGTTTAATTTTTATTATTTGGTTGTTAGTTGTTAGTAAAGTTTGTTGATTGATAACCAGCTCAAACGTACACGCATAAGTAGCATTTTTTTTTCAATCCGATTTTTCCGAATCCGATTTTTTTTAATCCGAGGAGAAACTTGGTTTTATCGAAGATATTCTAGACAAATTATGCCCAAGTGCACATCGGTGTCATTCAGACGATAGCCGCCAGTGGAAAAGCATGCTTCGGCGAAGCGGAATTACAGCGTACACATATGGCCACGCTGTAATCCTGTTTAGTCGAAGCCAAGGCGCGTAGAAGTATATCCTAAGGTGGGCCAACTTGCTAAAACCACTCTTCAGCCATCTTGGAAGTCTACTGTGTTTTGTTTGTAAACAAAACACAATACGCTAGTGCCGAAGCTCGCTCCTGATCAGTCTGTCTCTTTCACGCTTCAAGGAAATAATTCCCCTTCTGCTTTCTTCCGTACTGTTTTCATATACCGCTCCCCTAACCAACCTAGTGACGAAACGGCCTCACCTAGACCCGTCTTGGTCGAAGCGTCCTCTTCCATACATTCACGTACACACAAGGTTCTCATAGTAGATGCTTCAATGTTACTCCGTTAAAAGGGACTCGTTTTTTGGCGTAGGACTACGTCTTACATTAAGGGTGCCAAATCAGAAAACAGGTTACGTTTTTACGAAATAAAGTTAACGTGATTAACTATTTTTGCTGCGAACGGATTTAACGATTTACATACCAATCGAATCGGAAATTTTCTATGATTTGTTTTATATGCTATGCATTTCAATCCCATAGTCTGTATATGGTTTAAATTTATGAAAATTGGAAGCATTCGTCCTGTCTATATGTGTGCTTTTCCGAACAGAGCTGTCAAAAACGGGCAACTTAAGCAGCCGCTAGAAAAAAACGAAATATTTAGAGAAAAGAGAATATTTGCGAAGTAAATTCCACCCTTGCATAGTAAGTAAGCTGTCGCTAGCGTATTGCATCTCCTCTAAGGAGAATTCTCAGAATATTTCTGTGCCCGAAAAAACAAACGTCGCTTATTCTGCTCGTTTAGTGTTTTATGTTTCCCCACAAGCTGAGAACGCTAGCGAATATTTCACCTGAAGTGCATCTGGCATTGCAATTAACACAACCATCCGAGCCATGGCAAAGCAGGCGAAAAAAGAGAAGAGTGTAAATGATTTTACGTCGTTTCTAACCATCAGTGTTTGGTTTTGTGTGTGTTGGTTGTTTTCGTTGTGTTGTTCATTTCCTGTGAATAGCACACCTTCGATACTTTTAATTGCCATTAGTATTTGCTCTCGTCCGCATCGGCTTTGTTCTGATGCAACAAGCTCCTAGCTTTGTTGACAGTCATTCTCGCGAAGTTTCATTCCTATCGTTGCAACTGTATGCATCTGTTAGACGCTTGTTTGAAGCTTGTTGAATGGTGATGTACGGAAGATGCCTCTCATTATATACTCAGTGAAATGCGTGCATTGTTATATATATAAAAAATAAAAAAAACAAATTGCGACATATGACCAACTAGTGTATTGTTCTCGCAAAGGCAAGAAAGAATCATTGCTTCTCGAAATGATTCTACAAAACCACGCAAGCCATTCCCAGAGTCCCCGGAACTTTTTACTAAAGAGTTATTTATGAAATTTCGACGTGTTCGCAAATAATATCCGAAATGATAAACCAACAAATTTGAAAAAAAGATTGCGTAGTCCTACGTCATGAGCGGTCGTGTCTCGGATACAACCCCTCGAATTTTTTACTCTCCCACTCATTAACGAATGTTTCAACTTGTTTCAACATTTTTTCCGTTCTTTCCTACTTTCCTACTGGAATTAAAACCGACCGACAATTTTTTTTTCGATGCGGGTAATATGGACATATAGTGGGGGTAATATGGACAGGTTTGTAATATATAAAGCGTAGAGGTTTATCGATCGCGAGAGGAATAATTTCATTCAACTAATGATGAAAAAATCGAATTACTCCACCTAGAAGTGATATCGTGCATTTCAGCAATATAAACGGACAGACTCTCAACTATTATGCTTTTGGTTCCAGTCAGCTTCTAAACAGTCCACATTTGGCAATTTGATTTCCATTTATATACGCAGTGCATTCCTTAGGAATAGATTAAACAGACTTTTCACAGTCCATCTCACTCCCACTGGGAACTGTCCGTTTTACCCCATCAGTAAAATTAATTCAATAATTTAAATTTTTCACTCAAAAATGAATTTACTTTTCCGTACATACCTAATATTGCTTCTCTGTTAACTCACAAATCGAAACATAAACATCAGCGAATTGAATTTTGATATTAAGCCACTCAAAATGCTTAACATCGAAGCAGCTAAAATTACATCCACACGCGGAATCATGTATGTTTTGTATGTTTTTGTTTCTCTGTTCCACTTTTTATGAGTGTTCATTGCCATAGGGTGGCTTAAATATTATAGAATAATATGTAGAAGGTGTTCTCATTAACAGAAATTTGAAAATCAAAATGTAACTATACAAATCAACCACCTGTCCATTTTACCCCTACTGTCCGTATTACCCGCGGTTCCCCTACACGTTGTGCGGGTGAATTAGACAAGTTTTGTGCCTTTCCTTGCTTTTCCATAAACACCATGCGCCTGGAGCTATGCAATAATTCCACAACGATTGAGGTTCGATGATGTACGTTCTGGCACAGTCTAATCGCCACGAGTGTCGTTCGACCTTGTAGCGAAAGGGTTAACGCGTTCACGCCGCCTCTGTAATTCATGCTCCTCGCCCACTGGCGGCTGCGGTTAATGCTTTTCGCTCTATCGGACGGGACCTATTCCAGGCAGTGTTTGCCGATTGAATGTTTTTTTGAATAATTCCCATTCGTTTGTTCAAATATGATCTTGCAGAAGTCCTTTTCCCCAGTGGCATTCGTTTGTTGTTACATACTATGAATCATGACACAATAACGATGATGCGGGTTAGTGCGGGGCACCGGTGGTACGCGCCGTCATAAACGTGTTAAACCTAATTTATTACCCAATATAGTCATACAAAATTGAATGAAATTGATGATAAGTGGTAGCTGATAAACTATACTATCATTTGAAACATTACCATATGGTTGATTTCCAAAGCCATGGAAAATTATTCAAATTGCTGTTTGTTTGATTCAAATTGCTGGTGCGATATGGAAAATATGTGTTCGCTTCATACTCATACATTCAATGCACTGTGCGACGGATGAACATACTATGTACCAAAAATTTGAACAAAATGAACTTTTCTATCATTTTTCGAGCACCTCATTATTTTAAAGAATAAAACGGCATGCTTAATTCGAAAGAAAAGCATTCAATACACGAGCACTTTATTTCTTCTAGTATCCGTCTACGAAATTAAACTCAGCTACTCGATTCACGTGAATCAGCGAAAAATCACGCTACCACGCTACATTCGAAGCAGACGTGGAAAGATCCAGTGACCGCATAAACTGGACTTTTTCAAGGTCGTATGACAAAGTTGAGTGGTTAAGCATCGATTAGTCTCTATATCATCCAACTATATGATATGCGCTCGGTTAATAGACAGCGACAATTCCTAACAAACTATTTTGAAAATATGTGATTAAATTACAACATACTGCTACTAATTCTGACACATTTGCACATTACATACCAAACATATTATTTAAACGTAGGCTGTTTGTGTTTGTGACGATAATATTCCAAAATCACTTATGCTGAACCTGTTTCTGCGCCCCGAAACAATAACTTTTTTCCTCAAAATTCCGTTTTAATTTGCAAACAACTAACGCAATAGACACACACGAATTGAATAATCCGACACTGGTATACGAACATGAATTCAACATTTGAAACGAAGCAAGACATAAAAATGAGACTGAATGACCAAACAAAGGAGAGAACTGCTGAAGCGAGACCAGACAAGCATGAAATGTTCACCTACCATTCACGATATTGCTGAAGGTTTTCAATTGCTGTAGGTCAAGGATACTATCTGTTGTCCATATTCTACAATAGTGAAAGTAGTCGCTAATATTTCAGATGGGGCGAGTTTTGATGACATCTCCTAGAGTGATTGAAACCAGAGCCATGTCATTTTTATGCGATAGCAGCACATGTGCTCAGAAAATCGCATGGATGAATGAATTGAAAATAAATTTCTTAATTTATTTTATATACATAATAAGTGTTTAATCCAATATTAACTGAGAAAAGGGACAACGTGCAAAAAGTATCAAGGTTGTCACAGCGTTTTCATATATGGATTCATGGTCTAGTTAAAACGGTACAACCAATTTGAGTTGTGTTGCTCATGTCAGTTCCATAGTAACATCGGCTAACATTAACACCATTGTACATCTCTGTGCTTCACAAATAGTGAACATAACTCTGCGTGACGTGGATGTATATCGTATTCCAATGACTGGTATTTAACACACAATATTGCTCACTATAGACGATTCCTTTCAATTTATAATCACGCTGGGCTAAATTTGTCGAATAAATCATTCTACTTACTCTCTGTTTCAGCATCAGAGATTTGTTTCGACGACGAACAACCCATTTCGTATGCTTATTTAGATCAGCTGTTAACAATCAATGCGTATTCCATGAACTAACGCGATCACCAATCTAAAAACACACCAAACAACCAACGGTCTCGCTCAACAATAGTTGAAATACAAACAGCAGCGCTTTCAAAACTTTTTATTTTGTGCTAATCTGCAAATGATATCGTAGTGAAAATAATCATTTCACTCGTCGTGTCATTTCCATTGCACGTTTTGTTTCGGTTGTTGGCTTTAAACAGATATCAATCGAACTTTGATAACGGATAATCGTACATGTTGTAACGCACGGTAGCTACTCGTAGCGAACATGGTACTGAGCAATCGAAGATGTTAACACTTCGAATAGTAGCTCTGCGTGGCTGATAACCGATTGAGAAAAAAGAGATCACAAAGCAGGCTCTCTCTCTCCCACCATCTAGGAATTGAGTCAAGTTGTTTGGTTTGTGAAAGAGATATTCAACTTCCTCAAGGGCTAGCCTTTGCGCAAACTGTCGTTTTGTCTTTTATTGTGCTACCAATATTTTCAAGCACATATAATAGAGATAGACGTTGAGTCAGCGTACTTTATTTGTAAAACGCACAGCGTACATAGTTATAGTTGTGGTTGCCTATGAAGCGGATTTTTTCTGTTCATTCATTTGAAAAATACGTTTATCCAATTTCTTCGGCGTAAATTGAATACCTAGCTTTTAAACTCAGTTGACAAAGAATGAATATAAAACATAACATATCGCAAAATTTAATCATTTTATTTTTCAATAAAAAAAATTCTATCTCAATATATGAACAAGACTTCTAGATTCTCACGTAAATCAAGAGTAAATTGAAACAGAGTGTTTCGACGGGTTAATAATCTCGATCTAGTCTTCATAGACGAATCAAGCGCTGTTACCCTTTTTGAATCCTCTGTTCCAAGACTGGAAATTGACCAACATCACAGACCCCATTTACCCTTTGCGGTCGTATTAAATTTGCGCGGTGTCGTACTGGTCGGAATTATGTTTCCTTGAAAAAGCAGTGATACATGCAAAATTATGAAAAATAAATTATTTTTTTATTTTTTTTGTTAACTATATATATGTATTAACTTAACAATGTATTTATATGTGATCTTTTGATGTAGGACTACGTCTTTCATTTCTATACCGGGGTGTAAAATCAAAATTTCGAAAACGAAAGCGTTACGCCGGAGACCGAGATTTTGAGCGTTAATAGCTCCTAAACAACTGAACGAAATGGTATGATAAACACTTCATTCGAAAGATAAAATGTCTACGCGTTATATACTTGTTACTTTTTGATCCAAAAACTTGTTTCAATAGTCTTAAAATTGCTTTCAAAACAGGCTATTGAAATCACCAATCGGTATATAAGCGAGCGGCGCTCGGAAATCCACTCAGTTCTAATTGAACAGCGATTGGAGCATGTTGTCGCTGTTGCGGTGAAGCTCTTTATTTATCATGAAAGCGCGGATGAACGGTGTCACCAAGAGCCTGTTTGTGCACCCTATGCCAGAAGGGAATCTATCAGGAGGAGAGTGATGCCACAAACGGTTCCCTGGGAAGACATCGCTACACACACATACACGCGCGGCTATTAACAGGTAGTTATCGAGTTGGCATTAACCACTGGTGGGCTTCCAGTATCGAGGAAAATGTGGAAATATCTAATCGTTACTGAAAATAATCTGCCAGTTCCTCTGGGAATTTTCAAAATATATTCATGTGAAAGAGTTTAATTGAATGTTTTCTATCCATGTTACACTGTGACCAAATATGTTTCAATCAAGTGCTATTAACAGGTGGTTATCGAGTTGGCATTAACCACTGGTGGGCTTCTAGTATCGAGGAAAATGTGGAAATATCTAATCGTTACTGAAAATAATCTGCCAGTTCCTTTGGGAATTTTCAAAATATATTCATGTTAAAGAGTTTATTTGAATGTTTTCTTTCCATGTAACACTGTGATCAAATACATTTGGTTTTGTGGTTTTTCAATCAATCGCAATTAGCTTCAGAAGATTATTCTTCCCCATCAGTAGGATATTTCCGTATCCGATATTGTATGCGCCCGCAATCGATTATTGCTCAGTCGCCGAAAGTTCCGAGCTCAGAGAGTTCATTCCCCTCTAGTTTGCCTTCCAAATTGCCATCGTAAACCACACCTTCTCTCGATTCAATCACACACAAAAAGCATACTTAAGCGATATTCTGGTGGTGAGACACATTCATTTTTCGTGAGGACATCGACAAGACAACATCGTTGCCTAACGTGCTGGAGGAGGTGGACGGCGAAGGATCGACACATACACGCGCAGAACTCTTTCCGTTAGGATGCCATTCAGCATCGAAAGTTCCGGAAAGATCTAATCATTGCTGGAAAAATAAAATAATGTTTCAATCAAGTGCTATTAACAGGTGGTTATCGAGTTGGCATTAACCACTGGTGGGCTTCCAGTATCGAGGAAAATGTGGAAATATCGAATCGTTACTGAAAATAATCTGCCAGTTCCTTTGGGAATTTTCAAAATATATTCATGTGAAAGAGTTTAATTGAATGTTTTCTATCCATGTAACACTGTGACCAAATATGTTTCAATCAAGTGCTATTAACAGGTGGTTATCGAGTTGGTATTAACCACTGGTGGGCTTCCAGTATCGAGGAAACTGTGGAAATAACTAATCGTTACTGAAAATAATCTGCCAGTTCCTCTGGGAATTTTCAAAATATATTCATGTGAAACAGTTTAATTGAATGTTTTCTATCCATGTTACACTGTGACCAAATATTTTTCAATCAAGTACTATTAACAGGTGGTTATCGAGTTAGTATTAACCACTGGTGGGCTTCCAGTATCGAGGAAAATGTGGAAATATCTAATCGTTGCTGGAAAATAATCTGCCAGTTCCCCTTGGAATTGAAAATTACATTCAAGCGAAAGAGTTTATTTTAATGTTTTCTATCCATAAAATATCCATATAATACATTTGGGTTTGTGATTTGTCAATCAAGTACAGTTAGCAGGTTAACTTCTGAAGATTATTCTTCAGAACAAGGTTTTTCGTATCCTATATTGGATGCATAAAACCTTGTGCCTCCAACGTAACGCTCTTGTTTTCGAAGTCTCCCAAATATTCATTTATTCATTCATTCAGAATGGATTTAGATTCAACTTCAAACAAATGATCTCTAAATCAACGATAGTCCTACGTCACCCTTGCGGTTATACCATAGATATAACCCACTTCCTGTTTTTATATAAAAAAGATTTTATCGCTTGAGACACTTATGCGATTTTTCAAATAACATGAGACATTTAAGCAAATAGTAGTTCTGATACTTATGAACAATCTTTTCCATCACACCAAAGTGTTATAATGGCTAAATTCTGCTGTTATGACTTTTGTCCCACATTCCTATGCATTCAACGCACTGTGCGTTGTCTTGTGTGGGTGACTACTTTGTTTGATATTGAGTGCCGTTATCTATTACTCAGAAGCACCGTATTGATTCGTGAACAGGTTCACTAGACATCAAGCTTCGTTTAGGAGAAGCATAAATTGATACTTTGTTGAGTAAAATATAAGATTAACATGGTGTCTTGCTGTGGTGGCTGAGAGCCGACAAACGACCACAAAGAGTTAAACTGGACGCTCAATGCAACTCGATCGTCGAGTATGATTATGTATCTTTTTTCTGTATTATAGTTTTCAATACTTTGCGCTGGTTCGTCACTTTACTTCCTTTTTTGGAAGAATGCCGGGTGTGAGAATTGAACTCGTGATCTTAATCGTGAGAGGTACGGATGTTACCACTACGCCAGATCGCCTCCACATTATGTATCTTATCGTCAGCTCAGCTATGGTGTTTCGTGTCCTAAAACGAAACGTTTGCAACCAAACTGAGTTTAAAAGTTAGGTATTCAATTTACACCGAAGAAATTGGATAAACGTATTTTTTAAATGAATGAACAGAAAAAATCCCCTTCATAGGCAGCCACAACTAAAACGTTGGTTTGTTTTCCATCACGCTCCCATTTTTTAAATTATTCTACCGTGTAAACTACTATATATCGATATACTCGCTATGCAATTTAACAATTCAACGATCGCGAACGCGACGATAGTGATAAATTGTTTTGATCTGTGCATCGAATCCTACAAATTCCCATTTTTGTGGATTATCATCTGCTGAACTTTGTTCAGCACACAGTGCCATTAACGCACTCGAGTCGAGAATACAAGGTTCTCTTTGTGATCTGTTCTCCTCATCTACCTTTTGAACCTCTTTTGCGACTATGGCTCGAAGATGTGAAGCCAATCCGTGTTTTACGGCATCTACTCGCAGCAGCAAAATGACATGCTGGAAATGTGACAAATCATTCCACGCGAAGTGTGCTGGTATTTCGGGGAATCAAATCAAAAAGATCCGCGATAGCTCTGGCGCTGAATGGCTGTGTCCGTCTTGCCATAACACTAAGGATTGTGCAGACCAACAAACCTCAGCATTTGAACTTATTTCCGATCACCTTGCTTCTATCGTTCGACATCTTGGCGCCCAGATCGATGTGACTCGCTCATCCCTCGTTGAAGTTGCTGTAATCACGCTCCCAAAGTTGGTACTTCGAATGCTGCTCGCAACTTGAGTTCAGTAAAGTAAAGAGGCACCTCTAAATCATGTCCGATTGAGCTGAAACTTTGCACAGGTCATTTTTTGGGCCAATAAACAAATTGTACATGGTCGGTTTTTGAAATTCGATAACTTTTTTCCATACCTTCATTGCCTCTCAGGCTAAGTCCCAAAAGTTCGATTTTCGGACAAATTTTTTTTTCGAGATAACATCAGATCTCGACGTATCATGAATTTTTAAGTAATTTGGCATCGAAGATAAAATTTCGATTTTCCAAATTTCCTTAACCTCCACCTCCCACCCCCCTTGGACGATTTTCGAGGATAGAAAAAGCTGAAACTTTGCAATTTTTTGGACCAATAAACAAAATGTACATGGTCGGTTTTTGAAATTCGATGATTGTTTTTCCATACATTCATTGCCACCTTAGTGTTCCCTAACAGAGACATCTAAACCAAGGTGCCCAGGGGAAATCGGCATTTTCATATTGCAAGTAAGGTGAGTTACTTGCGATTAATTTTAGCAAATAAAATTTAAATTTGGAACATTATTGTTGGTTGCTTCGTGAAATTTCATATCAATGACCGATCGTGTATTGTGAAATTTTTTTATTTATATATAGAGCTCGAGAACGGGTCGTTTGGTTAAAGCTGTCTGTTTTGTTGTATTCATTTTCACCCAAGGAAAGTTTAAACGGTGAGAAAAATTGGAAAAGTGAAGAAATATCAGAAAAAAAAAGTTATTTCCCATATGCTCTACATATAGTATTAGGTGCTGTTAGTTCAATTGAAATTCGCATTGGGTTGAATAAACACTCAGAAAGTAAAAGTTATAAAACGAAAGTAACATGTTTTTACTGATGAGAAAAATTGATGATTGTGTTCGGTATTGGTAATTATCTTATAAAGGGTGTGTCACATCAAATTGCATCACGGAAAAAACGCTGTAGAAATTCGCCCAGTAGACCGATCCTTTTGAAAATTTTAGACAGTAAAATAAAAACTATTAAACAACTTTTGGCATTTTCTTTTTATTCATACTTCGAGCCCAAGCCCGTATGCTCGCACCTTCCTCTTTACCCCGTCCATAAGGTACTGTACAACTTCACGTTGTAGTTTTTTTGAACAGAAATCCATTTTCTCTTGAAGTCCGCCTCCGATTTGACAACTTTTGGGTTCTTCCGGAGGGCCTGCTTCATAATCGCCCAATATTTCTCTATTGGGCGAAGCTCCGGCGCGTTGGGCGGGTTCATTTCCTTTGGCACGAAGGTGACCCCGTTGGCTTCGTACCACTCCAATACGTCCTTTGAATAGTGGCACGAAGCGAAATCCGGCCAGAAGATGGTCGGGCCCTCGTGCTGCTTCAATAGTGGTAGTAAGCGCTTCTGTAGGCACTCCTTAAGGTAAACCTGCCCGTTTACCGTGCCGGTCATCACGAAGGTGGCGCTCCGCTTTCCGCAAGAGCAGATCGCTTGCCACACCATGTACTTTTTGGCAAACTTGGATAGTTTCTGCTTGCGAATCTCCTCCGGAACGCTGAATTTGTCCTCTGCGGAGAAGAACAACAGGCCCGGCAGCTGACGAAAGTCCGCTTTGACGTAGGTTTCGTCGTCCATTACCTTTCGTCGCGGTTAGTAGCCTTCTGAACCTTGTATGTACGCAGGCCCTCCCGCTGC
The DNA here is from genome assembly GCF_029784135.1 of Toxorhynchites rutilus septentrionalis. Classification (NCBI taxonomy): domain Eukaryota; kingdom Metazoa; phylum Arthropoda; class Insecta; order Diptera; family Culicidae; genus Toxorhynchites; species Toxorhynchites rutilus. The sequence continues at coordinate 201,087,354 of NC_073746.1, read as the reverse complement.
ATGGTCCGTTGGACGAATGAACTTGACAAATTCAGCTTATTGGTGACATCCCGGTCCGAACTTCTCGGATCATGTCTAAACTGCTTAACTACGCACTTGTGATCTTTTTCACTGACGGAGCATCCATTTTTGCCGTTCTTCACCTTCCGGTCGATGGTTAGGTTCTCGAAGTATCGTTTTAGTACTCTGCTGACCGTGGATTGGACGATTCCCAGCATCCCAGCACCGATGTCCCGATGTGACAACTCCGGATTCTCGAAATGAGTGCACAGGATTAATTCACGACGCTCTTTTTCGTTCGACATTTTTCCAAATTTACGAAAAATTGACAGTGAAGCATGGCCAACGTGATCTATACACTCTTATCTGATTATAAGCGAAAGCTGAAGATATAATTTCTAAAAATTAAATTTCTACAGCGTTTTTTCCGTGATGCAATTTGATGTGACACACCCTTTATTACACTGGTGAGTTTTTTTCATTATTTCATCCATACATAACATAGAAGGCATCTCGTCTAAGATCACAGAGGGCGGTTATCATCATATCTCGTTCCACTTCGTTATCTTTTATCTGATACGCACCATCCAACGACTGTTTACCATCCTTATGTCATCATCACTCTGTAAACACTGGTGGAGTGAACAAACAATATCCAACAACTAAACAAAACGGCTCTTTTCAGGACCATCAAATCATTATTTTATTTTATTTATTTCATTTGATATTTAAATCAACAGACACTTTACTGTCCTAATGATATTAATGCAAATTTCTTATCATAACAATGAAATTTCGCCAAACCGCACTTCGTGAAATATGGTAGTCGAAACCCGAAGCTACTTTGTTGAACAGCCGCTGCAGGCCTTGAACGGCTGAGTTGCATCCATAGCTAGTACGACGGAAAGGTACTCGAAGGAAGACGTAGTTTCGTAGAGTTCGAGATTGAACATTTAAATTGATGTTTTCGAGGATCACTGTGCATTCTGTCCTAGCCATCAAGACGTCATAAATCAATAAGGCGCGGTTTAGATCTCTCCGTACATGTAGCGTTTCTAGACTTATTAGTTGGCATCGGCTCTCATAACTTGACAACTGATGAGGGTTGTTCCACGGTAGACGCCGTAAAGCGAACCGAATAAACCGTTTCTGCACGGCTTCAATCCTGTTGACTCCATTCAGGTAATATGGATTCCAAATCGATGAGCAATATTCCAGCGTAGAGCGAACTAAAGCACTGAATAGAGATTTCAAGCAATAGACATCGGTGAAATCTCTCGCAATTCGCATAATGAACCCAAGGCTGCGGGAGGCTTTACCTACGACGTAGTTGACATGTGCTTTGAAGTTGAGTTTGGTGTCCAAATAAACACCCAGATCCTTCACACATTCGACTTTGGCTAGTGGAACACCATCAAGATGATAGCCGAAATGAATTGGATCTTTTATTCGTGAGAAAGTGATCGTTGAGCATTTATTCGGATTCAGTGTCATACGATTGTTCACACACCATATCTGGAAAATTTCCAATTGCCGCTGGAGAAATAATGCGTCAACCTCAGACTTCACATGGAAAAACAGCTTCAAATCGTCTGCGAAGGAAAGCCGAGGGCCCTCCAATACTAGATTCACATCATTGAAGCAGATCAAAAATATCGAAGGACCGAGATGACTTCCCTGAAGTATTCCTGATGTAGCCGAAAATTCAACAGAGAGACCATCGCCAATTTTCACCGTGAGATAGCGTCCGGTCAAATATGATTTCAACCAATGCAAGAGATTTCCGCTGAAACCAAGCTTGTCTAACTTTTGCACTGCAATATCGTGGTTGATTTTGTCGAAAGCGGCTGACAGATCGGTGTAGATAGCATCCGTTTGGTTCATACCATTGGACATTCCATCGAATATGTATGTTGTGAAAGAGAGAAGATTCGTTGTGGCAGAACGTTTCGGCATGAATCCATGTTGATCGATGGAAATGTATTGCTTGCAATGGGAGAATATCGGTCCCATAACTACGAGTTCAAAAACTTTGGAAACCGCGCTCAGGGCAGAGATTCCTCGATAGTTATCAACGTTCATTTTGTCCCCTTTTTTGTGGATCGGAAAATGTATGCTCTCTTCCAAAGCGACGGAAGGATACCCGTTGATAAAGGTTGAACAAAATCCGCATTGGTGACATCAATCCAACAGCAATTTTGACGTGGGACTACGTCTAACCGGAATATATGGAGGGTAAAATGAAAACCTAAACACAGAACATGCAGGAAAAAATTAAAGATTTCGAATGCTAGCTCGAACATTTCGTACTGGATAGGAGAGATGTTTGCATCACTTGATAGGGAATATTTCTACGCATCTATCGCAACTAACAAAATGTTGTTTTTCATTAGATAAACAATTGAATAACTGTAAAATATTAGGCGTTATCTAAACGCCTGCATCGTTTTGATTGGCCCGATTTACGGTTTCCCTAACACAGCCATCAAAACCAAGCAGCCTTGGGGAAATCGGCATTGCAAATACATGAAAGTAGGGGGACTTTTGTTCTCATCGAAAAATGTTCCCTAACACAGACTTTAAAACCAAGCAGCGAAATCGGCATTGCAAACACACGAAAGAGCCTAGAGGCGAGTGAACTGAAAAGTTTAAACCCTCTTAAAGCCAAAAAGAAGAAGAAGAACACACGAAAGTAGGGGGAGCTTTTGTTCCCACCGAAATGTGTTCCTTAATAGAGATTTCTAAACCAAGGTGCCTGGAGAAATCGGTATTTCAAATTCATGCAAGTCGGGGGTATTTTTGTTCCGACTGGAATGTGTTTCCCTAACACAGTCTTCAAATCCATGGAGCGTGGGGAAATCGGCATTGCGAATTCATACAAATCGGGGGAATTTTTGTTCCGATTGAAATGTGTTTCCCTAACACAGACTTCAAAACCGAGGTTTCTGGGGAAATCGGCTCTGCAAATAAATGCAAACTGCGAGTACTTTTGTCCTCGCTTGCCTTTGTGCAGAGTGGAATATGTCTGTCCTAACATGATCTTCTAAACTTAGGAACCTGGGAAAATCGTGCAGACACTAGAAGCGAATGAACTTCCCAGTTTCAAGCAAATTCGAGATTCGAGAAGTATGTACACTTTTGGGATGTAAACTTCAGAGGGAAATGTAAAATAAAATAATCGTTTGATAATTTTTTTTTGTCTTTATTGGAAAGATTTTCAGCCTTAGGCTGGTTCATCAAACGTTTGATAATTCTTCCGTACATATATTTTGTTCTAGTCATCATACCAAACGTAAAAGGTCTGTCATTAAATTTACTTGTAACGAAGAACAATCAATCACAATAAATGAATTGACTTTACACGGCATTTGTTCATTTTTTTCACTCACAGAGCAAATATATTGAACTCAATTGAATTTGGAAACTGTTTTATTCAATCAAGAATTTAATCAATACAAACGAATGATTGCTAAGCTAAGGTAGTTCCACGTCAACCTTGCGGTTATATCATAGATATAACCCACTCATTTTTTTTTTAAATCAATGATGGGATTCCATCCGGTCCAACAGATTTCGTGGATTTCAATTTGTTGAACGCTGATTGTAGCATTGAATCGTCGACATCGATGCGGAAAAAAGAGTTGTTCTGAAGTGGAACGCTTCTTGTGGCCATTGAGAGTTTCTCTTGAGAAAGGCTCGCATTTGAGAAAATGCTTGAAAACTTCGCTGAGAAAAGATTGCAAATCCCTTGAACATCAGACGCGCTCTGTCCGTTAAGGAACATATATAATGGAAGTCCCGACTCTTTACGTTGCTCATCGACGTATTCCCAAAATGATTTTGGATCTTTTTGGAACGGGTGTTAAATAAAAAATGAGAATTTTTTCAATCGTATAAAAAAACAATTTTTTTTTCATCGATTTCAGTATTTTTTATTAATAACATAATGTATTTTCTTTAAAAAAAAATGTCAGTGAATGTTTGAGTAAGGGGCGTGGTCTGCTGTTCGACGCAACTTTGCCGCGATGCTCTAACAAGAACGTTGTACGGCACTTGCGTCCATTTTCCGGATTCTTGTAGTCAGTTGCTTCGCGTCCTTGGCCCTCCAATTGTTTTTATACACTAGGGCACTGAGTGAGCCAAAGAAATCTTCTATTGGGCGGCACTGGGGCAAGTTTGTTGGGTTACGATCTTTCGGCACGAACGGTATCTTTTTCTCCTCAAGATACGCCAGTCTTCTTGGCGTAATGGCAAGACGCATTGTCCGGCCAAAAGACGTACTTCCCATCCGCGTGATGCTCGTTCAGGAACGGCAGCAGGATTTTATCGAGACACTCTTCTCGATAGATTATTACGGTTTAAAAATATAAACCGCAACAAAAAACACTTCTCACATTTTAGTAAGATGCGAATGAAAAATAAGTATACAATAAAAAAAAACAACTTACCAACACTAACCTGAAAATAAAGAAAATATAATGAAATTTAAATGTACTTACCATTCTCTTCTTATTAAAAGTTGAATCCTGGAAATTTGAAGGTTCTATCTTCAACCGTCTTAATCGTGAGTCCGCTTCGTTCTTGGTTGAATGCCGACCCTGAGGTTAACTTCTACCTCTGAGCTAGCCGCAACTTACAATTACGCAACTTACAATTACGTAAAAAAAATATCCTGAATCCTTCTGATTAAGAATATTTTTCTACCCGCTCGGGGAGACTCACGATAAACTCAAAATTTATCGCGAAAATATTTGCTTCGTTTTTGGAAGTAAAAGTAATTCAGAAGTAATTTAAATATCAATTCGACAAACGAATTTGGCGCCCAAATCCATCGTACAATACGTGAATAGTAGTTCCTCAAAGGATTCTATTCATCAGCTCAACCTCTATAGAAAAATTTTCCAATGCATGCGTTATATTATTTCATAAAAATTTGACAATTTCAGCAGTGAATCAGTAGAAAACAGAAAGTGTGTTAGGAAATAAATAGAAAAGTGTGTGGATAGGAACAAAAGAGAATAGGAAATAATGAACATGTGTTATTTATTTAAAATTCAATTTTACAATCGAGTGATACAATGCGGTGAAGACGAGAAATTCCGAATTAGAGAATAAAGTTATAGTCTCTCTGAATGACAGGAATAATATGTTCATGCGCGATCCAGGAAATAATACAAATTTTGTGAAATAAAATGATTGAGCAAAGTGAAGTACACTATAAAGAATTTAACCGAAGACATCAATTTTTGACGTAGGACTACGTCTAACCGGAAGATATAGGGGGTGAAATGGAAATCTAGGCACTGAACAAGTAGGAAAAAATGCAAGATTTGGAACGCTTATTACTCGAGCATTTCTCAATAGATCGCAAAGGTTTTTGCATCAATTGATAGGAAATATATCTACACATCTATCATAACGAATAACATTTCATTTTTCTTGAGATAAATAATTGAATAATTGTGAAATATCAAGCATTGTCAAATTGCACTATGTGCCCATTTTTGATTGGTCCATTTTGTGCTCCTCAAATCGTACCGACCAAAACGGGCAACCAGAGCAGCAGCGAAATAGAATGAAGCGCGATTGGAAAGGAAAAAGAAAAAAATGAACGAAACATTGGTCGCAGTCTCACACATGCCTAATTCTCGAGCCAGCCAGTCAGCTTAAAAATCCCCGCTCCGCTGCCGTAACGATCATTCTCATTCAAACCGTACACCACATCGGTTCGCATCACAACACATCAACAAACCAACCCAAGCAGCCATGTCTGGACATGGTAAGGGAGGAAAAGTGAAGGGAAAGGCAAAATCCCGCTCGAATCGTGTTGATCTGGAGTTCCCCGCAAGGGTAGCTAGGCCGAGCGCGTTAGTACCAGTGCACCAGTCCACCTAGTCGGCGTTATATAGTTTCGGAAAAAACGCTGTAGAAATTCGCCCAGTAGACCGATCCTTTTGAAAATTTTAGACAGTAAAATAAAAACTATTAAACAACTTTTGGTATTTTCTTTTTATTCATACTTCGAGCCCAAGCCCGTATGCTCGCACCTTCCTCTTTACCCCGTCCATAAGGTACTGTACAACGTCACGTTGTAGTTTTTTTGAACAGAAATCCATTTTCTCTTGAAGTCCGCCTCCGATTTGACAACTTTTGGGTTCTTCCGGAGGGCCTGCTTCATAATCGCCCAATATCTCTAGCTCCGGCGCGTTGGGCGGGTTCATTTCCTTTGGCACGAAGGTGACCCCGTTGGCTTCGTACCACTCCAACACGTCCTTTGAATAGTGGCACGAAGCGAGATCCGGCCAGAAGATGGTCGGGCCCTCGAGCTGCTTCAATAGTGGTAGTAAGCGCTTCTGTAGGCACTCCTTAAGGAAAACCTGCCCGTTTACCGTGCCGGTCATCACGAAGGGGGCGCTCCGCTTTCCGCAAGAGCAGATTGTTTGCCACACCATGTACTTTTTGGCAAACTTGGATATTTTCTGCTTGCGAATCTCCTCCGGAACGCTGAATTTGTCCTCTGCGGAGAAGAACAACAGGCCCGGCAGCTGACGAAAGTCCGCTTTGACGTAGGTTTCGTCGTCCATTACCAGGGTATGCGGCTTCGTCAGCATTTCGGTGTACAGTTTCCGGGCTCGCGTCTTCCCCACCATGTTTTGCCTTTCGTCGCGGTTAGGAGCCTTCTGAACCTTGTATGTACGCAGGCCCTCCCGCTGCTTGGTCCGCTGGACGAATGAACTTGACAAATTCAGCTTATTGGCGACATCCCGGACCGAACTTCTCGGATCACGTCTAAACTGTTTAACTACGCGCTTGTGATCTTTTTCACTGACGGAGCATCCATTTTTGCCGTTCTTCACCTTCCGGTCGATGGTTAGGTTCTCGAAGTATCGTTTTAGTACTCTGCTGACCGTGGATTGGACGATTCCCAGCATCTTACCGATGTCCCGATGTGACAACTCCGGATTCTCGAAATGAGTGCACAGGATTAATTCACGACGCTCTTTTTCGTTCGACGACATTTTTCCAAATTTACGAAAAATTGACAGTGAAGCATGGCCAACGTGATCTATACACTCTTATCTGATTATAAGCGAAAGCTGAAGGTATAATTCCTAAAAATTAAATTTCTACAGCGTTTTTTCCGTGATGCAATTTGATGTGAAACACCCTTTATTCAATTTTCATCAATTATTAAATTGTTTCCAGATTGAAAGTACAGTAATTTACAATTAGTTCGACATTTAGCTAATTGGACGAACATGTAATGCGACTTATTTAGTTGGACATTTGTGAACATAGAGATCCAAATTATGACCCCACATTGAAAGTCGACACTGTCCACTGTCATCGCAAATGTTCCATTACAGGTTAAAATCGCCTCCAATGCGACACTGAGTGGCGCTTCGGCACGTCGCATTGAATGTAATTTACTGTACAACATGTCACAAAGTTGGATGGGAAGAAATTTTCCAACTGTGAAAGCTGTGGCGAGTGGCACCAAATCGCTAAACAGGAATGTTTAGCCGAACAAGATGGGGATATCGAGTGATAACAAAACAATAAACTCTTTAGATTGAAGATAATTTTGTGATCCTGAAAAGGATCCTTTTTAGCCTGCATGTGAATCCAACGAGCGAACAAATCGTAATGAATGTATTTTTTTGCAATCGCTCCCTTTATCGCTCATTCGTTCGTCTCGTTGGACTCGCCCCTCTGGCTGAGTCTGCCGATCTCTATCCTGTGAGTGTGTACCGCTAGAGTATAAAACACGCGGACCCCAACAAAATATCTTATTTTCTTTCAAACCGTAAACCCGTGTGGTTGTACGGCATCGTCATCGTGGACGTAACAAAGGAGGACAAGTTAAGGAAAGGCAAAGTCTCACTCGAACCGTGCAGGTCTCCAGTTCCCTGTTGGTCGCATTCACTGATTGCTCCGCAAGGGTAACTAGGCCGAACGGATTGGTGCCGGAGCACCAGTATACCTAACAACGATTATAGAGTTTCGGCCGTCGGAGTGCTCGAGTTGGCTTGCAAAGCTACTCACGACAATCAGAAAACCCGCATCAAGAACAGAGCAGCTTCGGTTCGGCGCTCATCAAGGCAACAATTAGTTTCAGTGAGTGGCAAAGTGTTTCTCCGGCACGTCGCATTAAATGTAATTTACTGAACAATATGTCACAAGCTGGATGGGAATAAATTTTCCAACTGTGAAAGCTGTGGCGAGTGCAATAGCTAAACAGGAAGGTTTAACCGAACAAGATGGGAATATCGAGTGATAACAAAAACACAACACCAAAGGTTCTTTTCAAAACCATCAACATATTCATAAAGAGTAAACAGTAAACTAATCCATTTTTCAGGTAGATAGGTAGGTATTCACGTAGGAGAAGAAAATAAAACAATATATTTAAAATATATATTTAACAAAAGCTGTCCCCTTTGTATAGTCCTACGTCACTCCGGTTATGTCCCCGACATTACCCACCCGACTTTTTTTTATTCTTCATTTGAGAGGCTTTCAGCCTCCTGGCCTGGCTCGACTCTTTATCAACGGTATTGCCGTAAGGTTTGAGATCAAATTATTGCACATAAAATTATTACAAAAAAGTTGGACTTCAAATGACACAAAAAATAAACACATACGAAACCATTTTCAAAACATAATTTGACAAAAAAAACTTTCTGTTTGCTTGCTAGACCAGATGGCAAAGATGTCCAGACCAGTGGGAGAGGAAGCCTTCTTATTCCCCTTCATCTTGGAGGGGAAGGAACAAGGATCATCTTGACTGATCCAATGTTCCGAAACTAGATCTTGAAAAATAGTTCGGCATCTTTTTTTTATCCCTTTTGTTTATTTTAGGCTCATTAGCATTTTAGCTGTAACTGAGCCGAATTTCAATCGTGTACATGTCACATGTTTATCATATCTATAATTAGCACATTACACAGTTGCCATGTTTTCGGCGTTAGAGTATTCCCTTCTATACCTTTGCATATGGTACAAATTTACACAGTTGCCATATAGGCGTAAGAGTTTTCGTTCTGTTCTTCCATTATCCAGTTAGACCGGACAGCGGAGACAGTTGATTGATCATTGTTGAGTTATTTATAGAACAGCAGCCCGATGTTTCTTGCAGAGCAGAGCAGTTGTATGGATGGATCGATCTTATTTCGACCGTGGATCGATCTCCATCGCTGATGATTGTTGCGTGGACGTAGTTATTCTGTAACAACACAAAGATGGTCAATGAGGGCCCTGAGTTTTGAACTCACGATCGATCGCTTACTAAGCGAACGCGCAACCAATGTGGCAACGGAGACCCCCAAAGAAGACATCAATTGTCGTGGTTGAATATTTTTTTAATATGTTCCAGATAGGAAAAACGATTAATCGAAGTTCAAAGTTGAACGGATTTCTAAGACGTTCGAATACATCATCTAGTGATTATTATGACCTTATTGTGAACCATCATCGCACTCGATTTTCCGTTTCGTCATTGATGAAACCGACATCCAAAGGTTATGTAGACGAGCTAACCGTGTCCTCGTTGGAAGTACCGAAAACATATCACAATATTCCAGTAAGATGATTTCTTTCATTGAGGAAGCAAATTTTGTCGTCTTGTTGGACGAAAGGTTACCAATGCTTCAGAAATAAAGACAACCCGCGGAGGAAACGTTTTATTAATGTTTGAACATAAATCATACCTTTTACGAAAAGACTGGTAACACACAGCATAGTTTCTTGGAAAAATCCCTGTAACGAGAGTACTACAATTTTCAACATGATGTACGTACACAGCGTCTGGAAATAATATTGATAGCTTCATGTTGTGAATGATAATTTCAACAATAAATGGCGTTTTTGCCAACTATTAGAATCAGCTTTCAGTATTTACATCAATTACCATCTAGGAAAAAATGTCGGAAGTGCAAAGCGTAGAACAATAATTCTGTCGTTAGAACATGAGTGTTCAGTATCTGAAAAGTAGAATGCAATATACGGTGATCAGTGTTCTGTTATATACAGTAGATCCATACTATAAGGGACTTACTTTAATTGGACAAACAAACTGACAGTTCGTCTGAAATTAGACCAGGATATGAAAATGTTCTTCAAGAGTGTCGATCAAAAATTTATATTCAAATAGATAACTGATCTGATTCAGATTTGATTGTCCTTCAGATGTCAGTTTTAGCTTGACAGACATTTATCCCGCCTGTGAGGGAAAACAATAGATTGTGTTATCCCGCCGTTTTGCTACCAATATCACGGACATATTGTTTCGCATCTAGGCACGGAATATAAATTAATAGGGTAACTAATGTGAAGTCATCCGAGGTTTCGCAAAAAGTTTCTGTAATCATATAGATATATGAGAATATAATATTCATCATGAAATATTTTATTTATTCTTCTTCTTCTTCAATGGCACTTACGTTCCTAGAGGAACTTCGCCGTCTCAACGTAGCATTACTTGCGTCATTTTTATTAGTACTTAGTTGAGATTTCTATGCCAAATAACACGCCTTGAATGCATTCTGAGTGGCAAGCTCTAGAATACGCGTGATCACAGTGCAAGTCGGAGGAAATTTCTTTGACGAAAAATTCCCCCGACCAGAACGGGAATCGAACCCGAACACCCGGAATGTTAGTTATGACGCTAACCACTCGGTCACGGGAGTACAGCGATTTTATTTATTATAAAAGTTTAATAAATATTAATAATTTTTACATTCGGACATTAAATCGAATGAGAAATAATATAGAAAATTGAATTTAATCAATAATTAATTGAATATCATATAAATAATATTCAAATACCAAATTTGAAAAAGAAAGGAGCATGTATGAGTAATAATACCCTCCAATCAAACGAAATCTTGTTAACCTCATAAAGCAGGTAACTTGTGGGAATGATCATGGTTTCGACGACGAGTGGGTCTCGAAACACGTGTCCCGAAAAGTTCTGTTCATTATGTGGTAGAACATCAGCTGTCTCAGGGCAAACTGCTTAGATGACGAGTGAGTCTCACAGTATTGTCCCTGAGAAGTTATATTCACTCTAAGACCGAACACGAGTAGGCTTAGAGCAGGTGGTTTTGATGACGAGTGAGTCTCGAAGCTCAAAGTTTTTAAGATGAGTAAATCTCAAAACGCAAACTCCATGTAAAATTCCGTTCAATGCGTAGTTTTCATAACACGGAATAGGGAGCAACATACTTTGATGACTGGATACCCAGCAAACATTAAATCGCATAACAAGCGTATAACATCATATGCCCTAAATTTTGGTTGGCATATAATGCGCCTAACTGGCATATGCATGCAAAAGTGGAGGCCATATACATACATGGCAAATGCTTACCGAATTAGTTTGCATGAATATGCAACTTTGACCGACTATAATAGCGATTATGTTGAAATTGAATTGCGATCTAATATGAATATATTCATGAATTGTCAACGCACCTAATATGACTTTTGCCATACTCACATACGATTTATTACAGTCATAAAAAAAACAAATATTTGCAAAATATTTTCGTTTCATGTTTAAAATGGCACATATTGATGTTTGGTGGAAACTGATCCGATGTGGGTTCGAACTCCTGTCGTTTGGATTATCATCCACCAGCTATCTCGCGCGGCTATCTGAAATTTAATTCAACAGCGGTTAAAACTCATACTTATGATTTGATATGATATAACCTAATACATTCTATGCAGTAGGATCAGTCATTCCTGGTTTCCGAGCCATATAAGAGCCACTTTTTTTTTAAATTTAATTATTTTATTCTTTAGTGTGTCAGACATTGCTGTTATGAAATGAAACTTGTAGATGTTAAAGCATTTCATTGACATTTCAATATGATGTAATATGTTCTTTATTAGGAGCTAATATGATTTACTGTTTCATGATTTTCTTCAGCATGCAACACGATTTACTGCAGTACTGAATCGATTTAAATTATACGCTTATACGACACACAAACTGCATCAGCGTAACATACGCATATGATGCGGATTAAATATATTTTATGACAATGTACATCATAAAACTGATGTTTATTATACCGAATTGCGACTTAATTTGATAATGATATATAAAATCGAGTTTTTACATTTTATGCGATTTCAAATATACACGATACATACTTTGATTGATATTATATGCGATTATGATTTATTCTGATTTCTTGTAAGACTTAGCACGTGCAAAATTATACGATTTAATGTTTGCTGGGTACCCAGCAAACATTAAATCGTATAACTTTGCACATGATAAGTCACATATAATTTCGTATCAAATCACAATCGCATAAAATATCAATCAAAATATCGATCATATATATCTAAAATCGCATAAAATGCAAAAACACGATTTTCCATGTCATCGATGGATTGAGTGGTAACGTTGTCGTATAAAATCGCATATCAGTCCAAAAAGCATCGCATATCGTTATATACGCCTCCACTTTTGTGTGTATATGCTAGTTATCTGCATCATATATCATACAAATGTGTCTTGGTTGTATGTATATCGCCTCCAATTATAGCTATTCATACGACTTAATGTTTGCTGGGTAGTCTCAAAGTAAAAACTTTATATTTATGATCGATACTAGACTTGTCCTAGGAAGGGAATATGTTAGTACTTTTATGGTAAAGATACAGTAACGGCGACGTTAGCTGTTTGAAACAGTAGAGACGGTATTTCAACGAGTCTCAACTGATCCTCGTAAAGAGAAGTTATATCTTCGCGAGAAGTTAGGATTAGTGTATTAGGATAGCATAGGTAACATAGTTAATTAGGCAATATATAAAATAAGTCATTTTGTGTGAAAGGTATGAAGGAGGAAAGAATGTTTGTGGAGTGAATGAAAAGGGTACCCATCGCGTGTAAAAGAGATGTATGGATTATTAGGCTAGTCAAAATAGAAAGGTAATTAGATTAGAGATCAAATTCAATGAATGGTCAAGCATGCACATATTTGAAATATTTTGAGCTGATGAAAAGCATCGACATTAAAAAGTATGATGTCATTAACGATTATCCTCGAAACACTTAAAAAAATTACGTATTCGTTATTTTTTCCCTAAGCGCGGGATAATGTTACGGTTTAAAAATAAAAACCGCAACAAAAAACACTTTTCACATTTTAGTAAGATGCGAATGAAAAATAAGTATACAATAAAAAAAACAACGTACCAAACACTAACCTGAAAATAAAGAAAATATAATGAAATTTAAATGTACTTACCATTCTCTTCTTATTAAAAGTTGAATCCTGGAAATTCAAAGGTTCTATCTTCAACCGTCTTAATCGTGAGTCCGCTTCGTTCTTGGTTGAATGCCGACCCTGAGGTTAACTTCCACCTCTGAGCTAGCCGCAACTTATAACCTTTTTTTTTCAAACTTGTGCTTGAACATGTATTTCACTTCAGGCGGTGTGGATGACTTGTCGCTGGAGTAGTAATTATCATCTCCTGGAATATGCGTTTTGGACAGCGGAAAATAGCTTTCGTCGTCCAGAACGAAAGACGTCCCGCGGTATTTTTTGGTCATCCACCGACACTGTGATTGACCCGTCTCAATCTGCTCCTCCGTGTACTCCGGCGACCTCGTCTTCTTTCTGCAGACGATTCCTTCCATCTTGAGGGTCCGATGAATCAATACGTGGGAGCAGCCATATTTCCGACCGGCATCACACAGGTTGGTTGCGTCGTTTTTGTCAAACAGCTTCTTTAACGATGTTTTCCTCTGCTTCGTCATTATCGTCACCGGACGACCACTTCCGACCTTCCGCTCTACGTTCAGGGAACCCAGGATACGATATACCGTACTGACAGGTACATTTTCTTCCTTAAAATGTGCCACCGTGAACTTTTTTCCTTGCTGGAAATGCGTTTCGTAGAACCGTACAATGCGTTCGCGGAGTACGTGCTGTTTCGACGCCATCTTTGCTTTGACTAAATTCAAACTAGCAAAACCAAACACGCCTACTGTTTCTAGGGAGCCCAAAGAGCAATTTTCTTGGAGAAAGAAAATTTTACGCTCTTTATTTGAGTTACTGAAAAGTATTGAAAAAAATCTCATTTTTTATTTAACACCCTTTATTTTTCTTCGGAACATGCCTGTCAATTAGGTAGCTCATGATGTTCGTGAAGGTTTGAACAGCACCGTCCACGTCGTCCTTGTCCAAAATTGCGTTCCAGTCAATATTCAAGAGCACATTAATTATGCTACTGATGTCAGCCAGCATTTTTAAAATTGTAGTAGACGGCGATAGGAACGGCGCTGAAACTATTCGCAGAGACTTCCAGTGCCAAACATAGTGGAGGGTGATGAGGTACTAATTTCACAAGAGGCGCTGGAGCAGACCCTATTCGCCACTTTAGATCTGGGAGGTTAAAGTCATCAAAGATGATAATTTCATCTGCTGGAAGCGCACGTGCAGCTATTGTTGACAGATTGTACATGAACGTCGATCAATGCGGTATCTCGAATGCGATCGGGAGGAAAATACACAACGCAAATATACAGAACTCTCGCTGCTAGTTTTATCGAAACCCAAACTTGTTCGATACACGACCATGCGTTTTCAGCAATCAGCAATCAGCTGGGCTTTCAAACGTCGATGGATAGCTATCAGAACGCCACCTCCAGATGACTTAGTACTGTTGAACTGATTTCGGTCCGTTCGGAAGACTTCGTAGTTTTGTCCACAAACTTGATTGGACAGAGTACGGTCATCAAGCCAAGTTTCCGTCAAAGCGATGATGTCGTAGTCATCATCAGAACAAGCGAGCAAATAATCGCTGATGCAGGTGTTAATACCACCAACATTCTGGTAATAAACACACATTTTTCTACACCGACGTATGCTAGAAGGCGAGGATTCATCAGCAGGATCGAGATCGGTATCTTTTTGGTACTTGCCTTGAGCAGGTGGATGGGAAACCGCTGGCCGCATAATGACAGCAGGACCGGAACGACTCCGACGACAGGATAGATCAAAAAGCACGACTGTGTCGAGTGGACTAGGGGTTCCCATGGAGCTTTCTTCAGTGCATTCCGGTTCACTTAACAATCCAGCTAAATATGATAGAAGAACTGTATTATCCTTATAGTGTACGGTATCGCTGAAAACGGGACGGAATTCAGGAAGCGAAGAAGCGATGTTACATTCGTATTTGCCTGAATCAGCACATTGGAAGACCCCCTCACCAACTCCGAACACAGGAACGGAACGGCTGTGGTGGTTGTTAAAATCGGCACAAGTAAAAAAGCTGGGATGCTCGACTGTGTCAGGTGACTTGGGGGCTTCCATAAAGACGTTAGATGTGCGTTCCGTTACTAGATGAATTTGTGGACAGGACGAATGGCTCGAAGCATAACTTATTGCGATGGAGCTGTTACTGGGGTTCCTTCGCCAATCAGCGGATGTTTCGCTGGTACCCAAAAATCCTTGTTGGTTTCCTGCGACTCGAATTCCCTGAAGTATATTCCTTTAGGCCAGATTGATGGATCCAAAGCCGTTTCCTTCAGCAGCAAATCTACTCCGATTTTGAATGAAATAAATGCATATTGATTTAGATCAGCATCTTTTCGCACTAGTTTTCGAACATCGATGGATTGCTCGGTTTGTAGACAGGAGACATTATCAAAGAGTTTAACGATGTAATTTCTCAAACATATTCAAAATCAACAGATAGCCTAACGGAATCCTACGTCAACTATGCGGTCGTGTCTCGGACACAACCTCCTGTGACTTTTTTCAAATGTCTTCACAAGGTACGAAAAAATGTCTTCAAATTATATCGGAGGAAACTACAATTCATAACGTACTTTCAAACAAAGATTGATAGCATATTCAATGTTTATTTTAATTGGTATTGTTGTATAGCGCATTTCAGTAATCTTACCTTGAGGTTTTGAAAATTATTCCAATGAATGTAAACAACAGATATATTGCGCAATCGCGAACTAAATGTTATGAATTTAGAAATGATAATTGGCTTCATAAACCGTTGATTGAATGAATCTAACCCCAATTCTTCCACAAAAACTGAACTGTGATAAATAAATTTCTTTATTTCAGCTTCGGAAGTTTTGGTTGTAATTCGAACCATATACATGAAATATTAATACGAAAATGTCCACACTTGTCCACGGTGAGGGGGGAAGGGATTTTGAGGATGTCCACGTGGACACGTTGAGTATTTTTGAAGTAAAACATTCAAGTTAATAGTCAAAATTGAATGAGACCTGTTTTGTATTTACACGATTTTTTGAACTTCACGCCCGTTCTGAGTACTCAGTATTTATCAATAAAAAGACTGAACTGCCTGAGCGTGCTGCTCGGTCAAACATCCATATTTTTTCATACGACTGAACCTCTTTCCTGAAATGGATATTCTGAAGGTAAAGCACATGAACTAGGATCCATCAATTTATTTCAATCGGTAATAGAGGGCCATTAAATCCGTCAGGATCAAGACACCCAATAACAACAAGAATATTGATTT
Source organism: Toxorhynchites rutilus septentrionalis (assembly GCF_029784135.1). NCBI lineage: Eukaryota > Metazoa > Arthropoda > Insecta > Diptera > Culicidae > Toxorhynchites > Toxorhynchites rutilus. Next base: position 201,070,818 of record NC_073746.1, on the reverse strand, counting down.
TTTTGTAGTATTAAAAGGCACGACTTAAGTGCGGGTTGAATTCAGCTTTTGCTCTTGATAACAAAACTGTTTGGTTTTTTTTCGAGAACTCTCAAGGTTTTCTGAACATTGAAACGAACAACAAATTCTTCCATGAGTGTACGGGCCGGATCTCTGGAGATCTATTTCTTGCAATAATGTTGTTCTTCATTGATGTCTGGTAATTTTTGTAATACGCTTCTTTTGAGTTGTCTGGAAAGTTAATGCTGCTACTGCTGATTAATTAAAAGAAAAGATTAATCCTTGATGTACATGAATTAGTAGATTCGCTGCAGATGTCGAAAATCACCGTTCATGAGAAAGGAAACATCACGAAAAACGCTACAATGCATGGACTACATATTAACCCATATTACGGAGCCCGATCGAATTTGACATATCGGAATCCGAACGAAATTAACTTTTGCATTCTGCGTTTCAATGTTGCAATATTTGCACAATTCTATAGGATTTGACTCGATCAGATTAAGGGGGATAGAGACACGAATTTCGGACGTTTCTTCGAGCACCGAAAAAGTAAAACAAAGAATATTTTTACTATCCATTCGATCACTATTTGTTTATCTATCTTTCAACAATAAAACAAAAATTGAACGGAAAAAATATATCCATAATCAGAAGCTGATCAAGTGACGGGGTTCAAAAAAAAGTTGTGCCATGGCGTACACGATTCCAGCTGTTCTGGTTATCTGAAACAAACAAATCGAACAGATTCTGAATCAGTAAAGATACCAATATCGCATGAACCTCGGACAAGTCAAAAACGAATTTTTGCCAAAATGCCTGTTTAAAACATTTTTTTTCCAAGTTTCTTGATTTTTTAAAATAGTAAAGTTATGAAATTATGATTTTTATAGGTTCATGCGATAGAGAGATGCATACAGATTGTATTCATATAAACATAGATCGGATAAGTAGAACTTGAGATATCGTGTAAGCCAGTTTGAAAAAAACATGTTTCGAGAACATGTTGGATAGAACCCCGAAGCAGGTTTTCGCTTGAAGAAAATTATGGCAGGGTCTGGTAGGACTGGAAGAAAATCTATATCGTGAGCTTTTACCAAGCAACTAGTTTCGCTGAATTTCAACAAGTACTGCCAGCAGCTGAGCCTATTGAAATCAACGATCCAGAACGTTTCTAGGGCACTTCTAAAACTCCACCCGTGTTACTCACCAGATATTGTATCTTCAGATTATTAACTGTTAAGATTCTTCTAAGAACTTCAACTTACTGCATAGCATAAGTTCTGATAAGATGGAATTCTCAAGTTGCATGAAGGTTGCTGAAATATTCAGGAAAAAACGGTGCATCTATGATCGAAAAGATGTATGTCTACAAAAATATGCTTTTGGTTTTTTCCTTAGGATCGGCACGAATTTTTCAGGACAATATTTAGCATGATTTAACAATTAAGGGTTGTAGGTCAACGGAATCATCGATTACGATGATACTGCAGATGTTTTGTTTTTACTAGGTTCATTATAGCCATCAGGCACTAACGAACCTGTAAAAGCGAAAGTCATTGATGTTTAGACGAGAAAATTCTGTTTTCAAACAAAGTGCTTGATTTCATTGTCTGTTTTTTTTTGAAAACTCAAACAGCCAGCCAGCTTTAATAAAAACACTTGAGAATAAGTTCACAATCGATATTTTAAAATGGATATGGAGATAACGTAAATGGAATTCGGAAGAAAATAATGAGCTCCCGGACAATGTTGAAAAAATTGAAGATTTCAAGACAAATCGTTACCATTGGTAAGGTTTTAATTTTTATTAATAAAAATATGGAACAGAAAATAGAAATAAATTTGAAATGAAATTTAAGCGAAAAAAATAGAATTTCTTGATTTTTTCCTCAAAACGGGAGGAATGTCCACGTGGACAACAGGGGGAGGGGTATAAGAAATGACCACGATTGTCCACGAAGGGGGAGGGGGGTGTCTAAAGTCATGCTTTTTATGGTATGTGGACAGCCCATAAAATTACTGTAAAATCGCAGAAGAGTCCTGTTTTCAATTCCCATCTATGTGAGGGAGAAGCCACCGGAATATCGAAGGAAGGTCCCACGACTCCCCCACAACTGGTGACCGATGGAAATACAATATGGATTACAAAGAAAATTATGTATACTTAACATAAACTTATTACTAGATCTTACCACTAGAACACTGATATCCTAGAATTGAAAATTGGAATTATTAAGAGGAACTAAACGAGAGTAATCTAATTGTAAACCAGACGATTAGGAAATTATGGCAGATGAGAAATGCCCAATAAGCCCAATAGTTCAATGAATTTATATTCTCATACTATATAAATTTATTGAACTATTGGTAGATTGAAATTGTACCTGTGAATCGAAATTACTATGAACCAATGTATTTATATTTGCCTACAATTATGTCTTTCGACAGGAAAATTATATTCTCTCTCTCTCAACTCATCAAACTCTGGGCCTGATGGAATTCCATCCATAATCTTAAAACGCTGCTCTGCTAGTCTTTCTCTGCTATTATCAACCTTATTCAACAGCTCTATTGAATCCGGAAATTTCCAAGCATAGAAACAATAATTTGTCTTCCCTGTATACACTGCGTTGCACAAGTATAGAACCACTCATTTTTTCTGAGTTTCCGGTTGAACTGAAGTATACAGTGTAGGATAGAATAACAAGTCGCAACTTGGTCAAAACCACCCCGAATAGGTTATTTGTTCTGATTGAGAACTAAGGAGGACATACGAATTAGAAACTTATTGTAATTCATTTGAAATTGATGCTAATTTTGTGAAAGAGTGAGAATTTTTCCATCTGGTTCTATAGTTATGAAACACTGGAATTTTAGTTTCGCGCCTGGACACTACAATAAAGTTGAAATAAACCGTGTTTTAAATGATGGCAGTTATTATATCCTACACTAAATACTTCAATTCAACCGACTTCTTACATATCTCTGGAAACTCAGAGAAAATGAATGGTTCTATAGTTGTGGAACGCAGTGCATGAAAAAGGTTGCAAAAGAAATGTCAAAAAATTTCGCGGAATTGCTTGTTTATGTTACTTGTTACTACGCTCGTAAAAACTACATAGCTGAAGAGCAACATAGATTCGTACCAAAACGTTTCACGTCTACGAATTTGCTGCCTTATCCATCCTTCAGAGGCGAGAGGCAGAGGCGAGTGAACTGAAAAGTTTAAACCCTCTTAAAGCCAAAAAGAAGAAAAAGAACACACGAAAGTAGGGGGAGCTTTTGTTCCCACCGAAATGTGTTCCCTAATAGAGATTTCTAAACCAAGGTGCCTGGAGAAATCGGTATTTCAAATTCATGCAAGTCGGGGGTATTTTTGTTCCGACTGGAATGTGTTTCCCTAACACAGACTTCAAATCCATGAAGCGTGGGGAAATCGGCATTGCGAATTCATACAAATCGGGGGTATTTTTGTTCCGATTGAAATGTGTTTCCCTAACACAGACTTCAAAACCGAGGTTTCTGGGGAAATCGGCTCTGCAAATAAATGCAAACTGCGAGTACTTTTGTCCTCGCTTGCCTTTGTGCAGAGTGGAATATGTCTGTCCTAACATGATCTTCTAAACTTAGGAACCTGGGAACATCGTGCAGCCACTAGAAGCGAATGAACTTCCCAGTTTCAAGCAAATTCGAGATTCGAGAAGTATGTACACTTTTTGGATGTAAACTTCAGAGGGAAATGTACAATAAAATAATCGTTTGATAATTTTTTTTTTGTCTTTATTGGAAAGATTTTCAGCCTTAGGCTGGTTCATCAAACGTCTGATAATTCTTCCGTACATATATTTTGTTCTAGTCATCATACCAAACGTAAAAGGTCCGTCATTAAATTTACTTGTAACGAAGAACAATCAATCACAATAAATGAATTGACTTTACACGGCATTTGTTCATTTTTTTCACTCACAGAGCAAATATATTGAACTCAATTGAATTTGGAAACTGTTTCATTCAATCAAGAATTTAATCAATACAAACGAATGATTGCTAAGCTAAGGTAGTTCCACGTGAACCTTGCGGTTATATCATAGATATAACCCACTCATTTTTTTTTTAACCAAAATATATATTTTATTAAGGCTCATATGGCGTCAGCCTAACGGGGCCGTGAGTTCAATATTTTGACAATGTTTGCTTAGACTATGTTAGTAATATGTAACCGATTACTCGCGGTTGACTCGAGGTTAGTATTACAAGTGTTCTCATAATTGGTATGTCGCAGTCTTCGATGCTCTGTACGTGTGCCCGGCACGGGATACTTCCTATTGGGAGGCAGCTGACCATTAATCAGCAACGCCCCCCTAGTCTGTACCCCATATCAAGCGTGGTGCGTCTTTCTCGACTCGAGGAATCCAGGATAGAATGGTCACTAGCCGGCGCAATCATCAGCTCGTGTAGAGTTGTCATGAGCGGTACAACCTTTGGTTCTTGTTGAATAATCAGTGGACTGCACAACCTTCGGCCCGTGCATCTGTAAAGAGTGTGTGTATGTATTGCCGCGACTAAGTAAAAGTTTATCGATCGGATAGGAGGGATATGAAACGGGGACACAACGAAGGAAACATCATTAAACGTTGACATCGGCGTTTCTGAGGAACAGGTATAGATGAAGCAGAAGATCAGGGTCCCGGCTACCTAAGATATCCTGGACGGGGATATCCGATTGTCTGCCTTGTGCTCTCAGTGCTCTAGAGAGCTGAGAGCGAGCAGCATGGAACCGGATACACGACCAGACAACATGCTCGATGTCGTGGTAGCTGTGGTATCCTGAATTTAGAGTGTAGCTCTGCTAGTGAAAGGTAAACAAAGGGAGTGCTGTTTAACCTGTCAATGAAGATAGACGTGTCTGGAAGAATAGGAGTTTTACGTGAAATAGATTCCAGTAGTAATGGAATATCACATTGGCGATCCTGCCATGATGAAAGTGAACAGGAAGAAAGTGTTATGCTTACAAAAAAAAAAGATTGTTTGCGTCCGATGAGCAGTGTTTTGAAAAAATGAAGGTAACGGTGATAGAGGGAGATTAAATTTTTTCTGAAGTGCTGCCAGTAATGTAGAAAACATAACATTCAGATTGTTGAACGTTATGTTGTGTTGAAATCATCTCTAGAAAAAAAAGAGTCGGTTCGAGCCTAAGACCGTAGCGTACGTATATAGTTATATATATTATTTTATTCAGATACTACATTGAGTCGGGTTCAGCCCAAGGCCAATATTTGGATAAATTTGCGCCAAGTGCATTTAGATCAGTTGAGTCGGGTTAAGCCCAAGGCCAACTAGTAAATATGCATGTAATCATATCAAATGTCATTTGTTTACCATATTGAGTCGGGTTCAGCCCAAGGCCAATGTTTGGTTAGATTTGCGCCGAGTTCAGCTCAAGGCCAAAATCGTTGCATTTAGAGAAGTTGAGTCGGGTTAAGCCCAAGGCCAGCTTACAAGTGTACATGTTCATATTTACCATATTGAGTCGGGTAAAGCCCAAGGCCAATATTTGGTTTGTTTGCGCTGAGCTAAGCTCAAGGCCAAAATCATTGCATTTGAAGCAGTTGAGTCGGGTTAAGCCCAAGGCCAGCTTGTATGCGTGCATTGTAGTTCTTACTTACTATATTGAGTCGGGTAAAGCCCAAGACCAATATCATGGTGTGCGAATGACGGTGTACTCACAATATAAAACGGGGTGGCCAAAGACGATTGTAAAAAGCGTGGCACTGGTAAACAATCAATAAATTGGAAAGCGGTATCCTGCAGCTGAGGCAGTTGTTTGTTATGAGCTGAATGATTTTTTTCGAAAGGAAAAGATTCTCGCATGTAGAAGTCTACATGCAGTTGAGAATAGTCGTTAAGTTTTAGAATGTGTTTTATGTAGAAAATTATCTACCTTTTTGGAAAATATGCATTGTTTGAAATATTTGTGATCGATATCTCGTTCGATGTAGATTATAGAATTGATGAAAACATTGAGAACCGATATATGGCAGCATCTATGAAAATGAATGTAAATTTTTCAAACATCATGGTATTACACATTGATTTGATAGACGCTGACGCTGATGAAGCAAATAATTTTGGTGAGCTTTAAGAATTAAATTAACTTGAGACGGGCAATATTTTTTTTTTATAAAAAATGAGTTATTTTTCTTTTCGAACCAAAGAACGTTAATCTCTTTTCATGTTTTAGCGTCTTTGGAGGATGACGGTTCCTTATTACGGCGAATCAATCAATCGTATGCATTGTGATACTGCGGAAGTTCATTCACATGGATATTGTCTAGTACATAACGAGAACGCTGTTCAATTGAAATCGGATGCGAATGAATCATATGATTTAAAGTCTCCGTGAACAAATAAAAAAAGAAGAAGAAGTTTGAAAAGAAGTATTGAAAAACTGCAAAACGAATTCGTTAACTAGATTATTTTCCGCTACATTGTTGTTACTGCCAGGGGAGGATGTGGTATCCTGAATTTAGAGTGTAGCTCTGCTAGTGAAAGGTAAACAAAGGGAGTGCTGTTTAACCTGTCAATGAAGATAGACGTGTCTGGAAGAATAGGAGTTTTACGTGAAATAGATTCCAGTAGTAATGGAATATCACAGTAGCCATCGCCACAATCACAAAGATTGTTTGCTGCGAGCCCAATGCGATAGAGATGCGCGTTTAGGTTGTAGTGATTGGACATAAGCCGAGATATCACGCGAATGAAATCACGACCTACATTCAATCCCTTGAACCATGCACTCGTCGAGACCTTAGGGATAATCGTGTGTAACCAACGACCGAATTCATCACCACTCCACATGCGCTGCCAACTTACGAGCGTATACTGACGAGGAATGTGGAAACTTTCATTATAAGCAATTTGCCTTTCAAAAAGTGTGCCTTCTAAAGCGCCCACCTTAGCTAGCGAGTCTGCTTTCTCATTCCCCGGAATCGAGCAATGAGAGGGAACCCATGCTAAGGTAATCTTGAATAATTTTTCGACCAAAACACTCAATAGTTGTCTTATTCTTGTTAGGAAATAAGATGAGCGTTTATCAACTTTCATTGAGCGGATTGCCTCTATTGTGCTGAGACTGTCTGAAAAAATAAAATAGTGGTCGATGGGCAATGTTTCAATGATCCCTAATGCGTAATATATCGCACCCAGTTCAGCGACATACACGGAACAAAGATCTTTGAGTTTGAAAGAGGCACTGGAATTTTCATTGAAGATGCCGAAGTCAGTGGACCCGTTTATGAATGAACCGTCAGTAAAGAACATTTTATCAGATCCAACTTTCCCATATTCTGCCGAAAATATCGGCGGAATAGAATCGGAGCGTAGGTGATCGTGGATTCCATGGATTTTTTGTCGCATGGACAGATTAAAAATGACAGAGGAATAGCAGAAGTAAGGGAAGCAAACTTGGTTGGAGATGCCTGGTGAAGGGTGCACGTCGTGTGTAAGGTACTCATGGTATAAAGACATAAAACTTGACTGAGGAGTCAGTTGGAGTAGATTTTCGAAGTTATCAATCACCAATGGATTCATGATCTTGCAACGGATGAGAAATCTGTAGGATAATTCTGTGAACCGAAGAGTAAGCGGGGGTACTCCTGCCAAAACTTCGAGACTCATCGTATGTGTCGAATGCAAACACCCCATGGCTATACGCAAGCAACGATATTGTATTCTCTCCAGCTTGAGAATATGAATCCTGGCAGCTGATCGGAAGCAAAAACTGCCATATTCTAACACTGATAATATCGTTGTTTTGTACAACTGAATGAGGTCTCCTGGATGGGCACCCCACCTGTTTCAAATACGCAATGTGTCTCCCCCAGGTACACTTAGAATCAAAATATACACCCAGGTATTTGAAAAACATAGAGTGTTGGATCGTTTTGCCGGATAGGTGAAGCTGGAATTGGGCGGGTTCGTGCTTCCTAGAAAAAAACGACCATTTCAGTTTTCTCCGTAGAGAATTCGATATCCAGCATGAGGGCCCACGTGAACAGATTGTTCAGGGTATCTTGCAACGACTTTTGCAGAACGACGGGATTAGTACCCGTGATGGAAATAACTCCATCGTCTGCAAGTTGTCTCAGCGTGCAGTCTCTAGTTAGACAATTATCCATATCATTGACGTAGAAACTGTACAAGAGGGGGCTTAGGCAGGAGCCTTGTGGTAGGCCCATAAAACTGTAATGAGAAGATTTCGAGCTGCCATGAGAGAAAATCATGTGCTTTTCTGACAGTAAATTGTACAGGAAATTGTTAAGAATTGGTGAAAGTCCACGATTATGAAGCTTCTCTGAGAGAATTCCCATGGAAACTGAATCAAAAATCCTTTGATATCGAGAAAAACGGAAGCCATTTGTTCTTTGCGAGCAAATGCGATTTGGATTTCAGAAGATAGCAGCGCGAGACAATCATTTGTCCCTCTACCTCGGCGGAAGCCAAACTGCGTATTTCATTTTTCATTTTCATTTCATTGTTCGTTTCGACCCACTTGTCCAAACGAAGTAGAATCATTTTCTCTAACAATTTACGAATACAGGATAACATTGCAATCGGCCTATACGAATTGTGATCGCAAGCCGGCTTGTTGGGTTTTCGTATGGCTATCACTCTCACTTGTCTCCAGTCATGCGGGACAATATTCAGCTCCAGAAACTTGTTGAACAAGTTCATCAAACGCTGTTGTCCGACCCCGGAGCTGAATTGTTACATGAGAGAAGGGCAATTGAGAATTCCACCATCGAAAAATTCTCATAATCGCTTTGAAGTGGAATGTCGCGTACGACGTTTTGTGCAGGAACGGTGTCGGGGCAAACCTTCCTTGCAAAGTTAAAAATCCAACGGTCAGAGTATTCCTCACTTTCGTTTGTATGGTTCCAGCCACGCATTTTCCTAGCCGTATTCCAAAGAGTGCTCATAGCGGTCTCCCTTGACAAACCATTGACGAACTTCCGCCAATATCCACGCTTTTGACGTAGGACTACGTCTAACCGGAAGATATAGGGGGTGAAATGGAAATCTAGGCACTGAACAAGTAGGAAAAAATGCAAGATTTGGAACGCTTATAACTCGAGCATTTCTCAATAGATCGCAAAGGTTTTTGCATCAATTGATAGGAAATATATCTACGCATATATCATAACGAATAACATTTCGTTTTTCTTGAGATAAATAATTGAATAATTGTGAAATATTAAGCATTGTCAAAATGCACTATGTGCCCATTCTTGATTGGTCCATTTTGTGCTCCTCAAATCGTACCGACCAAAACGGGCAACCAGAGCAGCAGCGAAATAGAATGAAGCGCGATTGGAAAGGAAAAAGAAAAAAATGAACGAAACATTGGTCGCAGTCTCACACATGCGTAATTCTCGAGCCAGCCAGTCAGCTTAAAAATCCCCGCTCCGCTGCCGTAACGATCATTCTCATTCAAACCGTACACCGCATCGGTTCGCATCACAACACATCAACAAACCAACCCAAGCAGCCATGTCTGGACATGGTAAAGGAGGAAAAGTGAAGGGAAAGACAAAATCCCGCTCGAACCGTGTTGATCTGAAGTTCCCCGCAAGGGTAGCTAGGCCAAGCGCGTTAGTACCAGTGCACCAGCCCACCTAGCCGGCGTCTTATAGTTTCGGCCGCCGAAGTGATCGAGTTAGCTGGCAAAGCTGCTCGCGACGATAAGAAAACCCGCATTCGGAACAGAACACATACGGTTCGGTGGACATCAAGACAACAGGCAGTTGCAGCGAGTGGCGAGTGGCAAACGCAATCGCAAAACGGCATCAGGTAGCAGAAGAAAAAAGTTTGTTCTTTATACAAACTGCTTTGGTGGCAAATCCAGAACAAGGCGGCATCGAGGGCGTTCGAAATGGTTTTTTTCAAAACCACGAGTACTAAGTTTTCTAAATTGGAACCATTCCATAAAACACGGCGCTTATCAGGGCCATTAAACCTTTCAAAAAAGAGTTTACGAAATACAGTTCAATGCTTTCTAAAATAATATCCAAAATAATAATAAAACACAAATTGATTTTTTCATAATTTGTTTGCCAGGATCTGATGAGTATGTGAATTTGGCAGTTGTTCTGAGCTTATTGATAGTTGGGGACTTTCCTGATTATTCCATTTTCACGAATTCTTAAATTGTTTCCAGATTGAATTGAATGTAATTTACTGTACAACATGTCACAAAGCTGGATGGGATGAAATTTTCCAACTGTGAAAGCTGTGGCGAGTGGCAACAAATCGCTAAACAGGAAGGTTTAGCCGTACAAGATGGGGAGATCGAGTGATAACAAAACAATAAACTCTTTAAATTGAAGATAATTTTGTGATCCTGAAAAGGACCCTTTTTAGCCTGCATGTGAATCCAACGAGCGAACAAATCGTAATGAATGTATTTTTCTTTCTTTCTTTCTTTGTTTTTAAGAGGCTTTAAACTTTGCCATCGCTCCCTTTTAACGCTCATTCGTTCGTCTCATTGGACTCGCCCCTCTGGCTGAGTCTGCCGATTTGTCTCCATCCTGTGAGTGTGTACCGCTAGAGTATAAAACACGCGGACCCCAAAAAAATATCTTATTTTCTTTCAAACCGTAAGCCCTTGTGGTGCCGTGCCGGAGCACCAATATACCTAACAGCGATTATAGAGTTTCGGCCCTCGGAGTGCTCGAGTTGGCTTGCAAAGCTGCTCACGACAATCAGAAAACCTGCATCAAGAACAGAGCAGCTTCGGTTCGGTGCTCATCAAGGCAACTTTTTAGTAAGTGGCAAAGTGTTTCTCCGTCACGTCGCATTAAATTTAATTTACTGAACAACATGTCACAAGCTGGATGGGAAAAAATTTCCAACTGTGAAAGCTGTGGCGAGTGGCAAACGCAATAGCTAAACAGGAAGGTTTAACCGAACAAGATAGGAATATCGAGTGATAACGGTTTTCCTGAGTTTTTTGAAAGCGGATGATTTTTCAAGGTAGACCTTTGAACACTCCTTGTCCCACCAAAGTGATGGAGGACGACGTGGGAAAGTGGTAGCCGGTACACGTTTCTTTTGAGCTTGAAGTGCGCTTTCGTAAATCAAACTCGATATAAAGTTATACTCTTCGAGTGGAGGAAGTTCATGCATTGAAACAATTGCTTCAGATATTATTTCCGCAAATGTTCTCCAGTCAATATTCTTCGTGAGGTCATACGAAATATTGACTGACTCACGAGAGCTTGATTCATTAGCGATCGATAAAATTATTGGTAGGTGATCACTACCGTGGGGATCTTGGATTACCTTCCACATGCAATCCAGGGATAACGAAGAAGAGCATAGAGATATGTCTAGCATGCTTGCCCGTGCAGGAGGGTTGGCTATTCTGGTTGCTTCCCTAGTATTCAAAACTGTCAATTTGAAGTTGTCGCACAGATCATAAATCAAAGTGGCACGGTTGTCATCGTAGAGTGATCCCCATGCTGTTCCATGGGAGTTAAAATCACCTAAGATTACCCGCGGCTCCGGCATTGCCTCGATAGTATCAAAGAACTGATGGCGGCCTACCGTAGTTCTGGGAGGGATATATATCGAAGCAACGCAGAGGTCTTTGCCATTGATTTGTGTCTGGCAAGCAACAACTTCAATGCCTGTCATCGATGGGAGAGTGACTCTATAGAAGGAGTGACATTTTTTAATCCCCAATAGTACGCCACCAAACGAGTCATTTCGATCGATGCGAATAATGTTGAAATCGTGGAAATTCAGCTCATCGGCTGAAGAAAGCCATGTTTCACAGAGAGAAAATACATCACAGTTAGAACTGTGAACTAAAAATTTAAACTGATCTAGTTTAGGAATAATGCTTCTGCAATTCCACTGTATTACAGTGGTCAAATCCTTGACCTCTTGCACTGAATCAGGCATCGAGGGAAATGAACGCTGCCAAAAAACCACATTTTTCTTTCAAAAATGTTCTCACAATCGGAAGCAAACATAATACTATGCTTTTAAGAGGGTCGTTTATATTTAAAGCATTTAAAATGTTATCCACCAGGTCAGAAAGCGCAAGCAAGCCAGATTGTGGCTGTTGCCTCGACCGCGAAAAAGGAGCAGACGTGTTGGGTGCTGCTCCGGGAAGTGCTGAGGACCCCTGGTGCGTAGAAGAACCGCTTAAACCAGGAGGTACTTGCTTTGGTCTATTCTCAGCACGTTCGATTCGAGGTTTAATTCCAACTTGGGAAGTTTCGGTATTCTTTCTGGGGAGTGATGGAAAAGAAGTAATTTTTCTTTTCCTGATGGCACCCTGCGATGTACCGGAACTTCCTGCATTGGGAGCGTCAGCAACAGGCTCGTCGTTCTGCAGAATGGAGTAGGAATTGTCCTGAGTCGTTGGAACGGGACTCTTAAGCATTTCTGCATAAGTCCGCTTGGAACGTTCTTTTAAGGAACGCTTGATTTTTTCCCCTCGTTGTATGTACACCGGGCATTGAGTAAGATCATGAGGAGTCCCGCCGCAATGAAGACACTTGCGCTCTTTCGGGAAAGGATTCTCATCATGGCTCTCTCCACAATCTGCGCAACGTTTTTTGTTGCAACAATAGGCGGCCGTGTGACCGAGTTGCATACATTTGTTGCATTTCATTACCCGGGGTACAAACAACCGAACAGGTAAACGAAGTGCACCTATTGCAACGTAGTTAGGAAGGGCGGAACCCTCATATGTCACACGAAAAGAGTTTGTCCGATTGAGGACTCTTTTGTCATTTTTAAGTGACACAGATTTCAGTCGATCGCATGCAAGAATCTTCACACTTTTAAGTGAAGATTTCTTGAAGCGACCGACACCATCGAGTATCTCTTTTCGAGTCAAACCCTTTTCGTTTATTACACCGTCTATTTCAACGTTGCAACAGGGTACGTATACGCGATACTCGATCGCAAAGAGATCACAGCGCGTTATTTCATTCGCTTGGGTTCTGCTGGAGACGACAACTCGCAATTTGTCTGGCCCCATCCGAGTAAATTTCTGTGTTGTATCTGAACGATGTTAATTCAATACTTGAATGTATAAAGTTCTCATATGCCGACGACTTCAAACTCTTCGTGTGTGTAAAAAAGCATAGTGATGCAACATTTCTACAACGAGAATTAGGATTTTTTTGCCAGCTGGTGTGAAGCAAATTATATGTGACTGAACCCATCAAAATGCTCAGTCATCTCTTTTTCTCGCAAACACACTATGACATACTTCAATTACGAGCTTTTCGGATCGACACTCAAAAAAGTCACAAGCATAAAAGACTTAGGTATCCTTTTGGACTCTAAGCTCACCTTCAGCGAACATATAGCATACCCAGTTTCAAAGGCTTCTAAAGCTCTTGGATTCCTATTTCACACAACCAAATACTTCACCGGCATACATTGCCTTAGAGTGCTATACTGTGCCCTTGTTCGCTCGATTCTGGAGTATTCTTCGGTCGTGTGGTCTCCATATTACTAGAACAGCATATTGAGGGTTGAATCCGTCCAACGTAAATTTGTCCGCTATGCATTAGTCGACGTAATTGACCCTAATCCTTGGAGTGACCCTCAAAATCTCCCAAGTTATGAAGATCGATGTATACTTTTGGGGTTGGACGACTTTGTGAACGACGTGATACGGCTATACTACCCATGTATGTATAGGAGACGTAAACGACAAAATGAACAAAATTGACTTTTTCGCTGTTACTCATTCTACACAATGTAATACGTATGCTCAACATGCAAACAAACATTTTTTGTTCGTAAACATTTGACCAATATTGAAAAAAACGTTTCCGAAAAATCACTGTTTGTCCGCATAACAGACGTAGTTCCATACAGCTGTGATACATCGTTCGAAAATCAACAATTACCAGTATTATGTGCTACAAGCTAAATTTACATTTGAATCACATTCTTTGTATAGTCCAAACATGCCTTCCATGATTGTTTCCTGATAAAAGAATATAAGAAACCATTGAAACGCTGCTCATATAACTACTATTCTCTGTTCATTGCACTGCGATGAACGTAGAGAAGTAATTTCGGTTTTTATATTGTAACTACTTAAATTTCTGCATTAGAATTTTCAAGTAGATAGCGAAACAATGCGTTACCAATATAAACAATACTTCTTCAGTCTAAATGACATCAAACCGAAGATTTGCGATTAAGACCGTTGTTGTATAGAATTTTTACTACAAATTTCAGCCGTTTAATTTATTTAGCGAACATCTATTTCGAATACTTCACTCAAGTTCAATAATATACATCGATATTTTTTTATACTTATTTCCTTTTTTATTCTTTATGTGCTAATCTAATACAACTAATCTTAAGGTGAAGGTGGAAGCTAGCCATTGTAGTAGTATAGGTGAACCCTCGTGTAAAAATGGGGTAATAGTGTTTGTGAGAGAAGAGCAAAGCACACGTAAATAGATCAATTCACTTATTAGACTGTGTGGCGCTCCATTGACACGAGTCTTTGAATACATTTGAAAAAAAAAAACAAATAACAATTCAATACTAAAGTAAAATGTATGAACGATATGTTCCGATAAACAATTGCAAATATAAATATATATAGAAGGTGCATTTGCATATGATTCTGATTATACGCGAGCGTAACATGAGCAAATTTATAACACATGCGAATTGGGGCTCTTTTGGTATTAACAAGTTCTTCCGCATAGTAACTCGATGTTGATAATTCCTTAACATTTTCCTTCGTTGATCGTATTGCTTTCACATATTCACGTTGGAAAGCCTTAACCCTTCTCTTCGTTGGCCGAGGCATTTAGATTGAATTTAATACTTTTCCGTTTACTGTTTTTGAAAGCATAGGCAGCCGTGGCAGTGTTCCGAGCTCTGCAATACAATTTTCTTACCCAATGTTAAAGTTGCTAAAACTTACATTATAGACCCATTAAACGTAAAAATAATAATTGTATTGATATCAACACAATTTTATTCTATTGATTTTCATGACATGGGACGCTATGACTCCGGAATAACATTTTATTGAGTGGTTTTTATAGCTGTTTCGATGATGTTGTTTGGCATCAGTGTCGAAAAAATAACGATGCTTCCACCAATACAAACAAAACCATTGCTGAAGATTGAAAAACGAAAATTTAACTTTCAGAGCACTTGCTCGAGTTTTCCGACGTTCTTCACTATACGGTGCGAAAGCAGATGAAAATTTAATATCTTGTGAGTAATCGATTAAAGTTTGGTTGATATTACTTGATGGGAAGTGTGCAAAAACGATCATTTTCTTCACACTGTTTCGCAAAATTATTGATTTTCTGGCGAGGGGTGAGGGAGGGAGATGAAAGAAATGAGCGCCATTGTAGCAGCCATTTGTGGCTAGCTTCCACCTTCACCTTAAAATTTTAATCTATTTGAGTCCCCGGCAAATAAATCTAATATTCATGTTTATCTATCCATATTAGAGCCAAAATTTCTTGAATTATAAAATCCTTTTGTGATTTTTGTAGCTGAAGTTGGTCAATGCAATTGAATGAAGGCTTTAAAACATCTTTCAGTTGTTTTTTTGTCAATATCTTCAATTCATTCATGTGTTGGTTGGTCCATTGGAATTTCTTCCAAACCTATTTGATTCCATCCGACAACTGAAAGTATCGACGGAGACGGAATTTTGACTATTATCGGAAAGGTAAATGCTTACACCACAAACAAAGCAACCTGGTTATTACGTCTAGCTATGCGAACAAATGTTTATTGAAACGATTGATTGTCCGCATAAATAGACGCAAGCGTTTTCCAAATGGAAAAAAAATGTGTTTTAATCCCCAAAACTCCTAGGTTCTATTTTTGCCAATAATATCCTTCAAATGGACAGACTATTTCATAGGAAATTTGCATGGTTATGCTTGTAGGCCAAAATACAACAAAAAAGTGTTTTCCGAACACTAATGGTGTTGTTTATTACGTCTCCCATGCAAAAATGGGCAGTATAACTATGTTCGTATACGATCTCATCCAAGCCAACACCGACTGTTCTGATGTGCTATGTTATGTTAACTTCAACGTTAGAAGGAGGAATTTGCGAAATCACGCCTTTCTCCCACTACCAGCCGCGCGCACTAATTACGCCTATCATGAGCCCGTTGCTAGCATGGCTCCAATATTTAACCGTCATTTAGAACACATCGACTTCCATTTATTCAGAAATACAATAATAAAGTCGTCTCAAGCAACGTCAATCCCAATTAGATTAAGTTAAATCAGAGTAGATTGTATCATTAGGGTTCTATGTCAACCCTAATAAATAAATGTCATGAAAATTGTGTTGATTTTAATACAATTATTATTTTAACGTTTAATGGGCCTATAATGTCAGTTTTAGTAACTTTAACATTGGTTAAGAGAATTGTATTGCAGAGCTCGCACACTGCCACGGCTGCCTCTGCTGTCAAAAATAGTAAACGGAAAAGTATTAAATTCAATCAAAATTGCCTCGGCGAACGAAGGTTAAAGCTCTTCAACGTGAAAATGTGAAAAAAATACAATCAACGAAGAAAAATATTAAGGGATTATCAACTCTAATCAACTGTTAGATGGTTTGCCTTGGTTTTTTGGATTTACTGATTACAATAAGTTGTAATTTTGTTTTGTGAATTTTGTGGCGTTGCTACAAGGTAAGATCGCAATTCTTTCCTTGCTATTTTTATGCCGTGGAACATTATTTCAGTCTCAATGGCTAAAGTATAAGTGGAAATACACTTCCAAAAGAGCCCCAATTCGCATATAATCGGAATTTTACTTCATATGTGTATTTACTTATCACAAATATGAATATCTATATATACAGCCATTCCATGCCAAACCGATGTAGTGGTTCTCAGCTTTTCGTAAAAAGTGGTAATTTCATTCTTTATTGCAAAACATTAGACCAGTATTTTGAATTTTTGACGTAGGACTACGTCTAACCGGAAGATATAGGGTGTGAAATGAAAATCTAGGCACTGAACAAGTAGGAAAAAATGCAAGATTTGGAACGCTTATAACTCGAGCATTTCTCAATAGATCGCAAGGGTTTTTGCATCAATTGATAGGAAATATATCTACGCATCTATCATAACGAATAACATTTCATTTTTCTTGAGATAAATAATTGAATAATTGTGAAATATCAAGCATTGTCCAAATGTACTATGTGTCCATTTTTGATTGGTCCATTTTGTGCTCCTCAAATCGTACCGACCAAAACGGGCAACCAGAGCAGCAGCGAAATACAATGAAGCATGATTGGAAAGGAAAAAGAAAAAATATGAACGAAACATTGGTCGCAGTCTCACACATGCGTAATTCTCGAGCCAGCCAGTCAGCTTAAAAATCCCCGCTCCGCTGCCGTAACGATCATTCTTTGTGTGGACACCGACTGGACAACATCGTTGCTGGACGAGCTGGACGGCGAGGGATCGAGTGCCTTTCTCAAGGCAAGAGGGCGGAGGTGGTAGCGCTGGAGTAGAGTAGTAGAGTAGAGTAGTAGAGTAGAGTAGAGTTTTCAAAGGGCCTTTCTCAAGGCTAGAGACGAATGAACTGCAAAAGTTTAAAGTCTCTATAATACAAGAGCTTCCTTCCTTCCGTAACGATCATTCTCATCCAAACCGTACACCACATCGTTTCGCATCACATCACATCAACAAACCAACACAAGGAGGAAAAGTGAAGGGAACGGCAAAATTCCGCTCGAACAGTGTTGGTCTCCAGTTCCCCGTATGTGTATCCGCCAATTGCTCCGCAAGGGTAGCTAGGCCGAGCGCGTTAGTACCAGTGCACCAGTCCACCTAGCCGGCGTTATATAGTTTCGGCCGCCGAAGTGATCGAGTTAGCTGGCAAAGCTGCTCGCGACGATAAGAAAACCCGCATTCAGAGCAAATCACATTCGGTTCGGTGGACATCAAGACAACAGGAAGTTGCAGCGAGTGGCGAGTGGCAAACGCAATCGCAAAACGGCAGCAGGCAGCAGAAGAAAAAAAGTTTGTTCTTTATACAAACTGCTTTGGTGGCAAATCCAGAACAAGGCGGCATCGAGGGCGTTCGAAATGGTTTTTTTCAAAACCACGAGTACTAAGTTTTCTAAATTGGAACCATTCCATAAAACACAGCGCTTATCAGGGCCATTAAACCTTTCAAAAAAGAATTTACGAAATACAGTTCAATGCATTCTAAAATATTATCCAAAATAATAATAAAACACATATTGATTTTTTCATAATTTGTTTGCCAGAATATGATGAGTTTGAGAATTTGGCAGTTGTGCTGAGCTTATTGATGGTTGGAGACTTTCTCGATTATTCAATTTTCACCAATTCTTAAATTGCTTCCAGATTGAAAAAACATTAATTTACATTTAGTTCGACATTTAGCTAATTGGACGGACCTGTAATGCGACATATTTAGTTGGACATTTTTGTAAACATGGAGTTCGGGGTCCAAGTTATGACCCAACATGTCCCAAGCTGGATGGGAAGAAATTTTCCAACTGTGAATCCTGTGGCGAGTGGCAAACGCAATCGCTAAACAGGAAGGTTTAGCCGAACAAGATGGGTATATCGAGTGATAACAAAACAATAAACTCTTTAGATTAAATATGATTTTGTGGTCCTGAAAAGGACCCTTTTTAGTGTTTTGCTTCCGAATCAGCAGTCGGAAAACGTTCTTTATTTGGAGCTGGTATACTTCTTCACCGCTTTGATACCTTCGGAAACCGCATGCAAGTTCACCGGGCAGCAACAGACTGATTGCGATCTGAATTTCCCACGCCGTAATGGTTGACCGCTTATTGTAGTGGGTCAGACCCGGGGCTTCCGCTACGATACGCTCAAAGATGCATTGTTGAAGCTCATGACGCTCATCACCTTCGATGAGAAACCGGTGTCGGAATGATCCTGATTCAGCACCTTATGATGTAGATAGCATATGATTCCTTCTCCTCCTTCTTGTCGGTTTCCGAGATATTTTTATTCCACATTATTCCACTAGTCTTCGTTACAAAAACAACTGCATGTCTTCGTTGTTAGAAACAACTGCATGTATTTTTTCTTTCTTTCTTTCTTTGTTTTTAAGAGGCTTTAAACTTTGCAGTTCATTCGCCTCTAGAATGTATTTTTTTGCCATCGCTGCCTTTTAACGCTCATTCGTTCGTCTCGTTGGACTCGCCCCTTTGGCTGAGTCTGCTGATTTATCTCTATCCTGTGAGCGTGTACTGCCAAAGTACAAAACGCGCGGACCCGCTGAAAAATATATCATTCTGTTTCAAACCGTAAATCAGTGTGGTTGTATGGCATCGTTTCACATCACATCGCATCAACGGATTGGTGCCGGAGCACCAGTATACCTAATAGCGGTTATAGAATTTCGGCCGCCGGAGTGCTCGAGTTGGCTTGCAAAGCTGCTTACGACAATAAGAAAACCCGCCTACAGAACAGAGCACATTCGGTTCGGTGGCAACAACTAGTTTCAGCGAGTGGCAAACGCAATCGCAAAACGGTAGAAGGTAGAAGAAGGAAAAAGTTTGTTCATACAGACTGCTTTGGTGGCAAAACCAGCCACCGTAAAACACGGCGCTTTTCAGGACCATTCAACCTTTCAAAGAAGAGTTATTAAAAGTTTTTCACAATACATTTCACAATGCATTCTAAAGTGACATAATATGACATATAATATAAACCGGTCTATTTTGTTTATGCTTGTTCTTGAGCTTATTGGTGGCTGAGGTCTTTTAAATTGATCATTTAGTTTTCACAAACCCATACATGGTTTCCGAATTAAAAATGGCTTCAAATTACAACACATTGTGTGCAGGATGGCATCAACGAAATTTCTCGGTAGCAAGAACTGCTTTCTTTGGTTGATAACTGATGTTGAAAATCGACGGACGTTACATCTACATTGTATAGAAAAATAACTAAGGAGCAACATGATGAGCTATGTATTTCCTGCTACTCTGTTCTTATTTTAAAGGACTTTAATCCGAAGGTCATCCGTCCCTGTATTTACTGTTGGTTTTTCAGAACGCTTATAGCTCGTTTATTTCTCGACAGATCGTAGAGTTCGTCTCCAAAACCTCAGTTCTCTTTCATTTTTATTTATTTTGTTTGCGGAGACTACAAATCTTACAATTCATTCGTCTCCGAAACCACAGTTTAAGGTACAATCAATAGTGAAATATATGATAGTGAATGAGCTGATGACCACCTATGCATTCCCTATCACAGCCATAATTTTGATTGTACGATATGTGCATACGCCGAAACATGCCCGACGTTGAACATTTAATAAGTACAAAGCCTTCAGAAAAAAATCAAGAATCAAGTTTGTAAAAAAAAACGCAAAAACACAACACCAAAGGTTCTTTTCAGAACCTCCAACATGTTCATAAAGCGTAAACAGTAAACTAATCCATTTTCAGGTAGATAGGTAGGTATATTAGGTATTCACGAAGGAGAAGAAAATAAAACAATATATTTGAAATATATATTTAGCAAAAGCTGTCCCCTTTGCATAGTCCTACGTCACTCCGGTTATGTCCCCGACATTACCCACCCGTCTTTTTTATTAGGGTGCTCATTTTCATTTTAGGGTGGTCCGAAAACTCATTTTTGTACACTTTTTCCTAAAAATGACTTTTTTCAAAAATTCATAACTTTTGAGCTACTTAACCGATTTAGATGATCCATATATCTTATTGAAGCCAATGAGCTTTCATAAAAAAAATTGAACAAGCAAAAAAAAAAGGATTTTATTTTCGACATTATTGATTGTAGTAGTATTGTTTTCATGGCTTTGGACTATATATTTTCAATATTTTTTCTTGAAGGCTGAGGATTTTTTACATAACATATTTCGATATCAGAGATGCTATTTTTTCGGTTTTGAGATATAATTTTCCAGCGTTAAAAAACAATGGTTCGAAAATACAAATTTTCCTCCTTTTTCCCACTTTAAAAATTAATAACCTTTGAACTACTGAACCGATTCAGATGACCGACGTATCAAATTGAAGCTTATGAATAAGTTTTATTTGAAAAAAAAACTTTCTCGAGATTTTTTGGATTTTCGTTTTTTTAAATTATTGATTGAGTTAGTTTTTTTTAGTTTTCTCGGTTAAAGGTGCTTACCTTAATTGGACATTTTTGTAAACATCGAGTTCGGCGCCCAAATTATGGCCCTACATTGCAAGTCGCCACCAGACACAGTACCACTCTCATCGCCAATGTCCAATTGAAGGTCAAAATAGCCTCCAACGCGAGTGGTGCCTCGGCATGTCGCAATAAATGTAAATTACTGTATTTTGTGGTGGGTTAATAGTTTTGTGGAAAATACAAAAATAATAGCATACCTTAGATAAATGTCAAATTATGTTGGGCTGCGTCCAATGTACTGGAAAAAAAGGTATAAAGATGGTAGAGTTTCGAGCGAATGTGTGGCCATAACTATGTCTCAAATAGTGACGTCAGTCGTTGTGTTTATCTTTGAGTGCCCACCGCATCCATGTGAAAATGCTATTTTCAGGAAGCAATTTATCATTTTATAAAGTATATATTTTTAGAGTTTCCGCTGAATATGAGGCTAATGTGATAGCGTGCAGTGAATATTTATGAAATCACGTCGAAAAATACGGATAAATGTGTTATTTCCATGTGCCATTTTCCCTCCCCCACGTTCATAGAAACAAACGAAATTTCATTATTTTAACGTTATGAAGTTGATGTTTCGAAGGCTCTCAGTGTCGGTGTGTATGATGTGAGAGGATAATAGGCAATTAATCAAAATTTCACCGAAAATGTTACTGCTTTCGAGAACTAAGCATACGACTGCTCTCTGGACCTTTTTATTACATAAATAATCGAAATAAGCCTCGATACATCTGTTAAAAAAACAAACAGTTGAATGATTTCATAAGAATTTTGGCTCAAATTATCATGCAACCGTGAGTACTTTCAACATTGTTTTGTTTCTTCCGTATACATTCCATATTGAATGCAAATAATTACGACACGAAATTTTGCTTGCCAATACAGATATACTTTGCCTACTGTTGCACCTCGATGTGTTTTTTTTGGGCT
The DNA here is from genome assembly GCF_029784135.1 of Toxorhynchites rutilus septentrionalis. Classification (NCBI taxonomy): domain Eukaryota; kingdom Metazoa; phylum Arthropoda; class Insecta; order Diptera; family Culicidae; genus Toxorhynchites; species Toxorhynchites rutilus. Next base: position 201,048,649 of record NC_073746.1, on the reverse strand, counting down.
GCGTCGTATAATAAACAAACTGAGTGACACAGGTGTTGGTAAATAAAGTTCTAATTGTCAAATTTTCTCAGAAAAAATATAAACATGTTGTTACGAAAGATTCGGGTTTTTGTTAATACAGTACCTTCATTTCAATTACCTAGAAATAACACGAACATTTTAACATTTCGTAACCATGGATCAGTTCTCTGGCATAATAATGGAATATCAAGTACATTTTCACTACCCTTGAACAGGGCCAAAAATGAAGTACTAGTAGGGAAACGTGTGCAGCAAATTTCATCATCATCGAGCTTCAATTTACATGAAAATATGCAGTCGAAAAAAAGACCGCGCAAGAAACAGGATGAAACCCTCAAACTAGAGAACGGATACTTGACCGTGACTGCATTTGCGACGGCAGAAGAATACGATCTTGAGCGAATACTACGCGCTTTGAGAAATGAAAATCTATATGAACCAAAGCAATTTTTGGCCAACGAAAAGAACGAACCAAATCCAGATGTACTGCATGTCGTTGCCAAATATAAGGTTGGGAACAATTCTCGCGATGTGTATTTTTTCCGTGAAGGTACCGTGGTATTGTGGAATTGTACCGATCTAGAAAGTAGTAATATTCTACGATTCCTCAAACCATACGAGCAGGTTAGTTCGAAGAATGATGCTATGTGATTTGGCGAATTCTCACCGCTGTTTTAAAATTGATCTTTCGTTACAGGATGCTTATGACAAATTCGCCGTTTTAGAGGAGAGTGAAACGATGTTCTACAATGCTAGTGACACTGTTGCCCGTTTGCAAGAGGATAGTTTCTATATTTCTAAAAACGACGAAGGTGGTTTAGAAAAATATACTTTCTCTAATGCTATGTCCCTTTCGGTAAAATTGGGAATTTGGGAAGCATCTCTGGAGCGCTATATAGAATCAATGGCCTACGTGACCGATGATTTAAAAAACGGAAGTAAAATTAAAATTTCTCGATCAAAAATGTTGCAAAAAACTGGCGAACTGTTTGCCTTACGTCATCTGATAAATCTGAGTTCAGATCTGTTGGACGTACCGGATTTCTATTGGGACCGCGAACAGTTAGAAAACCTTTATCAACAAACATGTTCTTATTTTAGCATAAATCGTCGTACGAGAGTAATGAACGAAAAGTTGAATCACTGCGTGGAATTAGCACATCTGATCAGCTCGAACCTCAATGATGCGCACCACGTTCGTTTGGAATGGATGATCATCATTCTCATCATGGTAGAAGTAGGGTTCGAAATTTTACATTATGCAGATAAATTCCTGTAAAACCTAGTATTCGCATTGGCTGTCATCCGTATCGTTAAAACTGGATTAACAATAGTGAAAATAGTTCACGATAGGTTTATGAAAACAACGTTATGTTAAATTCGAAGCAAGAAAATGATCTACGAAGCTCACTAACTTCCGACAACTTATATGCATTTGAATAAAGAAGTTATATTACCATTCGTATTCATTGATTAATCTCGATCTCTACATCAGACCACATTATGTCACTTTCAGACTCTAGATCATTCTGGACATTTTGTGGAATTTCAATAATTTCTAGAGGATTATCCTGTATGTCACTACTCTCCTCGGCCATGGATGATTCCAGATACGATGTACTAACAACACCTGCTGTTCCAATGGCGCTACTTTGTCCCATTGCTAGCAATCCAGCGATTGCTAATCGATTTGTAGGATCAAGGCTGTAATAATGTAATGATTTTAAAGAGAAAAAAAATGTAGTTATCAGGGTTTTACTTCAACGCGGTAGTGTAATGTTCTAGAGCTCCTGAGTGGTCTTTTTCGTTGCTCATTAGGTCACCCAACATTGCGTGTAGTTTGCAGTTCTGCGCCAGCATGGCGTGCTTTTTCAATAGTTTCATACAGCTAGCCACGTCGTTTTCTTGTTGATATATGTCTGCTAAAAGATAAACAGCAGGCAGACAATTTTCATTTAACTCCAAAGTTTTGAGGAAAAGCGCTTTGGCTTTCGCCTTTGTGCTGTCGTCCTTAAGATACGCTCGGCCTAAAAGCTGGGAAACAGAGTAACATTATTTGTAGGAACTAATACATATTTTGAAGGAACTAAAGTTTGCATTAAAAAAGGGATACATTTAAACGTTCCGCTATCTATAATATCATTACACTTCTGGAGAAGAATGGGAGCATGGAATGAAATCTGGATCCGATCGTCCGACGGTGCTACTCGAACGTAAACAGGAAGTGAAGCTAAAACAGATTATGGAGGGAAAGGTAGCTCAATCGTTCCGGTCTTTGGACCGGGAGGTCGGAGCAAAGGGCCAGACAGTGAAAAAATACCCAGCGGAGATGCACATTCACCCTTATTCCGCGCGGCGACTGACGTGAGATGGATGACTGGTGAACTAGTCCAGTCAGTGGTTATTTTACCTGACTCGACTAATGAATACAAATCTGCCTCTTCATTCAACTGACTTCAATCCACATTTCCATTTCCCCCTGATACTAATTTTGTACCCGCATACGCACGTCCATATAAAGAGGAACGAAAACTTGATTCCTGATGCAAAAAAGTAGTTACCCCATCAATGGACGGTTTATTTTCTACCCATCGTGAACTCAAACCAACGAACTTAGACATTTATCAAGTATGCTATAAAGGTCCTCGCATTAGTATTAGTTAGTATTAGGCGTGCAAAATAGCGCACACACACTGCACACTATTTTATACGTGTGAGTAGTTTTCGTGTACGCTACAAAAAAATCTAGCTCACCTGTAGCGTTTGTCAAACCACGGTGAACTCAAACATGCATGCAAACGTGTATAGGAGAGAGAGAGAGGAACGAATTCGTTTTGGTTGAAGTCACTTCAAAATGCAATGAGGACAATTTGACTGGGAAGAATGGAATGATATAGTCGAGTCGGTAGAGGGAGATAGCGACTAAACGCCCGACTGACTGTTCAGTCGTTTTGGCGGACAAACTGCGTGAAGAGCCAAAAGTCATTTAACGACTGACTATGGATATAATCAGTCGGTTAGTCTGCCGACTATCCTCAGTTGACTATGACTATGCCGCGCCCTGGTCGCAATAGTCTGAGGTTCATCCAGGTCTCGCAACAAACGACGTTACCAAATCGCCTCTTGACAAGCCACTGTGAGTGCATTGTACTCCACCTCGAGTGACGACATGACAACGTAATTTTGGCCTTTGCTCATCGAGGTAATCGGTACTCCACCAAAAAAGAATAGCACTCTAGTCGTTGATCAACGAGTTCGAACGTCGCCAGCCCAGTCTGAATTTGAATAACCAATAAGCATCCATCCATCCTTCTGACCAAACATCAGTTTGTAGTCCTTGGTCGCGTTCAGATACTGCAAAACTCTTTTAGCTGCACTCCAGTCACTGTTGTTTGGTTCGGCAACTTTTCTTCTCAGCAGACCTACGCTAATCGCTAGATCCGGCATTGCGTTCACCGCCAGGTACAATAACGCTCCTGCCAAGCTCCTGTACAAGGTTTTGTCCGCAAACAGCCTACTATTCTCGTTCGTCGCAACATATGCCGGGTCAATTGGTGTTCCTACAGGGTGCGCATCTATCATACCGAACTTGCTGATCAGACCCTGAATAGACTGTCGATCCCATCAGCAAATCATCTACGTACACGAGCAGGTAGATTTTGGCTGCTCCACCTTGGCGTACGTAGCGTCAAATTCTACAGTGCAGCGTCAAATTATTATTTCCGGCTACGACAAGCAACACTCGCAGTGTAGCCTGGCGAGTCACAGGAGCGAAAACTTCCGTGTTGTCAATCCCAAACGCCTGAGTTACGATTCGAGCCTTGTGCTTCACCGGTTTCATCTCTCTTCAACTTGAACACGCACACCCACAGCTCAAGGAGGTTCCCGGCCACCACCATGCACTGCTCGGTCATTTTCAGTTTGTATTGCTTTCCGTGCATCACAACAACCGCTACGACACCATCCGCGGACTCGATTTTACACTGGTTCGCTTTGAAATCAACGTAGAATCTTTTCAATTACAGCTTCCGGACGGATATGAGCCCCCTTCCAAGGCAGGCACGTACAAAACGTACTCCAGCGTAATCGCAATACGTTTACCAGCTCCGTCCATACCGAACACCACACCACTTCCGCTTCCGACTGATTTCGTCTGCCAGCGTCACTTCAACTACGACGCCCGTCTTTAAATCATTGAAGAAACCGAGACACCGAGATTCAACGCGCACAGTTGCTGGAGGAGTAACGCCTGTTTGCCAATCGTCGCTTTCTCGTGGTAGGCTTGAATGTTCTTCCACATCTCTCGTGCAGTTTTCGCTTTCTTGAAAAAACGCAGTTGGCTGTCCCCTACGAAAAGAGCAATCGACGTGCGAGCCTTCCTCAACCTTTTTCCACTGTTGGAACCGATCATCCACTTCTTCCGGCTTGACCGCCTTGATGGCGTCCCAAACTTCCTCGCGTTCAAGCATCGTCTTCATTCAATAATTCCACGAACCGTAGTTTTTTGTTGTTTAGTTTGGCAAAGGAAAATTTAACGCCATCCACCAAAGTCTTCCGGTAACAGTTTTTCCACACAAAAACACTCTTTCTTCTTCTCCTACACTGAGTCCGATAACCTGTAGAAACAATTCACTCGCAGGGTCGTGGGAAAACTCGGAAAAGAAGAGGAAACTCTCGATTCGATTCGGGTATCAGAAAGGAGCTAAAACGTAAGGTGGCTTCCAGAATAAAGTGGTAAACTTTGCAATACCACGTCACCTGCCTTGCGGAATAAAGGGGATCATCATGCGGAAACGTAAGTCAAGACCGGCCGTTTCGGAACAGCAAGCTGTGACCCAGAAACAAAGGTTTGAATGAAATGGACGACGAGACGTATTCAACACTGGATGGCAACGACTTTTAGAAAACCAGCTACTTAACGTCCCTCACCAAGGAGGTAAGCTCCGATGTGAAGTATATTTCCGACACCAAGTTCCTAAAGATGTTTCTGTAGCTAATCATCAGCGAAAAGGAGATGTTAAAGCTGCGGTGAACGGGAAGATTTACAGCTCAAAATGCTGGAAGTTGCTTCATTCATCCAAAAATATTATCTGAACGAGAATGTGGTGTTTTGGACGCGCCTGGTCTCCGTCCATTTCACGAAGAAATCGCTAGAGGAGATTAACCACTTGAAAAGATAGATATTGGGCCTAATCACGAACGTCACTTCACGGTGAAAGCGAAATGAAGGGTATACAAATTGCATACAAATCATCTCGTTTTCACCGTGAAGTGACGTTCGTGATCAAGCCCATTGTTCCAAAGTTCGCCAATCCTCCGACCGAATTATGTTGTAAAGGAAAGTTGTCCCATTGAATTGTTTTTTGTAGTTTTTTATCGCCATCCGAAAATTGACCATTTTTTAATGCAAGCGTTAATACATAATTTTGTTATTCTTTAATATACATACCACTAGGAGTCGTGGAGTTTCTCCTACAGTTTTCAACGCCTTTAAAGCTTGTGCTTGTGCCTCCCGCACACGGTTCGTATTCAAATAGGTATCCACCAAGACCTTATGAACTTCATATCTGTACGGGGCAAATTGCTGAGCAAAACGTAGGTGGGCTATCGCCTCTTGATATTTTTTGAGTTGTATCAGAACTTCCGCTTTCAGTATGAGCGCCTCTGCATTTTTAGGGTTCAAGAAGCAGGCTTTCTGAACGAAATAAACCGCCTTATCGTATTTTGCAGTACAATATAAATATTGCGCCATCACAAACCACATTTCCGATGAATATTCGTAAGGGAAAGTCGATGTTGGTGCAATAATCTTCTCTAACTCATTAATTTTTTTCTTCTTAGCCATAAGTATTGCAAGAATCTGAATACCATTTTTCATGTAAGGGTACAAACTATGCGCTCGTTTCAGATAGGCATAAGCATTATCATATTCTCCATTGTGGTAATAGCATTCCCCAATCAACACCAGCAATTGATGATAATTCGACAATGCAGTATTTGATTCAATAGCACGGAGAGTTGTAATAGCTTCCGGATACTTCCTGTTATGCATGTGAGCGTGAGCTTTAATCCAATTGTTGAGCCAGTCGCTGCATTGCGGGCCCATCGTTGCGTTTACCACTAAAGTATTCACCTCTATTCCATTTGTTCCGAGCGACAGCAAACCTTCGATAGCTTCAAAGGCTAATGGACAATCTTTAAGAACTTCTTTGTATGTTCCAATAGCACTTCTTTCGTGGCCATGATTGTGACAGAGTCGACTCAACAGCATATTGACCTTAGGTGTGCGTTGTTTCATCGATAGGGATTGCAATACCACAATTGCATCACGAAATCGTTTGATTTCAATTAAACATTTAGCTGTTTTGTACTTGATTTCCACCTCGGAGAAGATAGGAGACGAATTTTCTGTAATTTTGTTCTCTGACGATTTCGTTTTTGATAGCATACGTTTTGCCTGCAAAGCTTGCCGATATATTACTTCCGCCTCCCGAAATTCATTATCTTGGAAAAGTGACTCGGCATAATAAATCAATGTGCTGAAGTGTTGTTGTGGAGTTAGTATTACCTTATTATTTTCGTAGATTGCTAATATTAGGTTTGACTGAAAATAAACAATTAGTTATTTTTTTCTTAAAACAGTATCTGCCATACCTACCAGAGATTTTGCGTTCGAATACAACTCATATTCGAACAGTGTTTTAAGATGCTCGAACAGTGTACCCATTTCTGAAGCACTTTGAGATCAACGCGGTATCGTATCGGAAGAGTGAATAGCACGATTACGAAACTTTTAACCTTGTTTTTAGTTTTTAATGACAAGAAAACAACAAATGCACAGAGGAATAAGATTTGGAAAACAGCTTCACACTCCTACTGAAGCATCTCGGACTTTTGATACCATGACAACCATGGCAACACTTTAAACCCGGGGGTCTCTCGCTAGTCAATATTATCGAATATTTCATGTAATGAACAATTCATCTGCTGAATATTTTCAGGCTGATCAAGAGTTAAAAAGGTAGACAGTTTTATGTATAGAATGATTCACCTAGCCATGGATGCCAGATGTTTTTTTCAGATGTCTTCACATGGCACGAAAAACTATTCTCAAATGTCTTCACAATCATTGACTAATGTATGATAGATTATTCTACGTAATTGATATTGTTCTAGAGCACGTTTTATTAAGCTTACTTTAAGGTTTTGAAGTTCTCGGGGTCTGCCGCCTCTATTGAATAATATGTTATATAACTTGCTTTGTGAGAAACATTTGAACTTTGTTTAAGCCCCCTTTTGTACTTCTATGTAAGCGACATCGACAATTGCCTTACACAAAATTGCAGCCTAAGACAACTTGCAGATGATGGAGTGGTGTCTGTCGTAAGATCAAACGAATCCGACCTGCAAGGACCCTTACAAAATACTTTGAACAATTTTTCAACCTGGGCCATTGGGCTAGGGATCGAATTCTCCACGGAGTAAACAGAGATGGTGGTTTTTTCTAGGAAGCATAGACCAGCAAAACCAAAGCTTCAACTTTTGGGTAAACCGATCACTCATGCTATGTCATTCAAGTATCTTGGGGTCTGGTTCGACTCCAAATGTACTTGGGAGGCCCATATGAGGTATCTGAGTAAAAAATGTCAACAAAGAATAAACTTTCTCCGTACAATTACCGGCACTTGGTGGGGCGCTCATTCCGAAGATCTCATTATGTTGTATCGAACAACTATTCTCTCAGTGATGGAGTATGGCAGTTTCTGTTTTCAATCAGCTGCCAAAACACACCTCATTAAACTCGAGCGAATTCAGTATCTTTGTCTCCGTATTGCGTTGGGATGTATGTCCTCAACGCATACCATGAGTCTCGAGGTTTTGGCAGGCGTACTCCCACTAAAAGATCGCTTCAATTTATTATCTCTTCGGTTCCTCATTCGGTGTAAGGTTATGAATCCATTGGTGATCGGAAATTTTGAGCAATTGATCGAGCTAACTTTTCATTCTGGATTCATTAGTTCATATCATGAATTCACCTCTATGCAGGTTGTTCCTTCTTCGTATATTCCCAACCGTGTTTGTTTTCCTGACTACATCAATTCCTCTGTACATTTCGATCTGTTAATGAAGGAGAAAATCCATGAAAATCCAGATTATCTTAGATTGGGGTTCGTTCCTACGATCTTCAATGCAAAGTATGGGCGTATCAATTGTGATAATATGTACTTTACTGATGGGTCCTCTATGAATGAGTCCACAGGATTTGGAGTGTTCAACGTATTTTTTAGCACCTCACACAGTCTTCAGAATCCTTGCTCGGTATATATTGCTGAATTGGCAGCGATATACTGGGCGCTGGACAGCGTTGCCTCACGACCTGTTGAACACTATTACATTGTAACGGATAGTCTTAGCTCTTTCGAAGCTATCCGTTCAGTGAGGCCGGAAAAGCACTTGCCGTACTTCCTTGAGAGAATACGAGAAATTTTGAGTGCTTTATCCAGACGCTGTTATGTCATTACCTTTGTCTGGGTCCCTTCACATTGCTCAATTCCGGGTAATGAGAGGGCTGACTCATTGGCAAAGGTAGGTGCAATTGAAGGCGATATTTATCAGCGTCAAATCGCCTTCAATGAATTTTATTCTTTAGTCCGCAAAAATACCATCGCTAACTGGCAACGCAAATGGAATGAAGATGAATTGGGCCGGTGGTTTCACTCGATTATCCCTAAGGTTAGCCTCAAACCGTGGTTCAAAAGTCTGGACTTGAGTCGGGACTTTATTCGCACCTTCTCCCGACTCATGTCCAATCACTGTTCGTTAGATGCACTACTGTTCCGTTTCAATCTTGCCAGTAGCAATCTCTGCGTTTGTGGCCAAGGTTATCACGACATCGAGCACATTGTTTGGTCGTGCGAGGTGTATCTGGTCGCCAGATCGAATTTAGAAAATCCCTTCGGGCCCGAGGAAGACAGCCCAATGTGCCGGTGAGAGATGTGTTGGCTCGGTTAGACCTTGATTAAATGTCCCATATATATGTTTTCCTTAAAGCTATAGATCTTCGTGTGTGATTGCCCCTACATCCTTACACCCTCCTTTCCTTCCTTTGCGGGTAATTCGTCCCCTTGCTATAAATAGTAGAATAAGTTGAAATGTAAATAAACTATAGATATACGAATAGATTTAAGAAATGAGTGTTCATCAACATTGTTACAATTTCCTTATATCCCATCCTCCTCCTAAAAATATGTCACCCTCCTAAACTCGAGTACACCTCGAGTAATCGGTTTTCCACCTTACTAACCATAGATGTAAGAAAATTGTTTATATATGTAGTTTTAAAATTATATTTAAGAATTCGGCTCCTTTAAACTTAAGTAACTGAGCCTGTAAAAATAAACGAATTAAAAAAAAAAAAGGTTTTGAAGTTTATTTCAAGAGATATGAACAAAGAAAAAATCTGTATAAAAATCTGTTTTAGGTTTATAAGTTCAAATTTTAACATAATTTTAGCTATTGTCCTGTTCTCGCCCGGTTCAATAGCTTCTTTTTTTTTTTTTTTTTTTTGGCAGACTTATCTCACTTCTCAACTAGGCGAACCTAGCCAGAATTTTCACCTGCCCCCGGGCTTCTGAATGCCAAAGGGGGACTAGGCTCTGCGGAATGCACGTATCTGCATGCTCGTGCTGTTTTAGTCCTGACCGAGGAATTGTCGGACAATCGCGCAGGTGCTAAGGATGACCGACTTTTGGATGCCGGCCAATTCCTTCTCGATGTTCAACACCTTTAGCGCTTCCAGAAGTGTCTTCGGGATAATTCCAGTTCCAGAGAGAACGACTGGAACAATTCTTGGGACCTCCCTTAGCCCCCACAGTTCCTTGAGCTCCACGGCCAATGGTCGGTACTTGCAGATTTTGCGACCGTGGGTCTCCTCCAGATTCTGGTTCAGTGGAATAGCGACATCGATGATGGTGACTTTGCGGTCGCTCTTGTCGTAAACCATTATATCTGGGCGGTTGTGGTGGATCGAGAGGTCGGTCAGAACAGTGCGATCCCAGTACAGCTTGAAACGGTCATTTTCCAGGACAGGTGCAGGCAGGTACCGGTAGTTTGGTACGTTGTCTTCCAGTAGAGCACATTGGAGCGCCAGTTGTCGATGAACAATACGGGCCACGTTGTTGTGGCGCTCGGTGTAGGCTGCGTTGGCCAAAACGGGACAGCCTCCCATAATGTGCTCTATGTTTTCACCTGGTTGATGGCACATCCGGCAAATGTCATCAACGTCTTGATGCCAGACGTACCGCCTGCAGTTTCTCGTCGGCATTATCCTGTCCTGGATGGCTATCATGTCGGCTTCTACTACTGAAGAGAGTTCACCACGCGTTAGCCACAGATTAGATGCGGCCTTGTCGACGTGTGGCCGGTCCAGTTGATGGGGGTGGGCACCATGCACTGCCTTCTGCTTCCAAGCTGCAATCTTCTCCTCCACTGTCTGCAGATTGCAGTTGAGTTGGTACTCCGCTTGCGCCAAGTGCAGAGCGCTGTATCCTCTGTCGGCGGCGCAGACAGCCCGGTATAGCGCGTTTTGGTTGGCGCGTTCTGCGAAGTACTCGCGCAGTTGTCGTACCTGGGCAACACACAGTGCAGAAATGTCGACGATTCCAAGTCCCCCTTCTTTGCGTGGTAGTGAAACTCTCTCCAGTGCCGATTGAGGATGGTGCATTCCGGCCTCTTTGAATGCTTTCCTCATCCTCCTCTCAAGGTCCTCTAGGTCAGTTTTGCTCCATTTGACTACACCAAAACTGAAGGTCAGCAGGGGAACCGCGAATGTGTTGATCGCGCGTACCTTGTTCCCCGCGTTGAGGAAAGTCCTCAGGACACAGTTCACTCGACTCAAGAACTTGTCTCGCAGCTCCGTCTTGATGTCGGAGTGGCGAATCCCGGTGAGCTGTCGGAATCCAAGATATTTATAGGATTCGCCACGAACCATGTCTCTTATAAACTCGCCGTCATAGACCTCGTAGCCTCCGGATTCGGTAAGTTGTCCTTTCAGCAGGTGGACACAGCGACACTTGTCGAGGCCGAACTTCATACAGATGTCCCTGCTTATGTCTTCGACAACCCGGATAGCTACACCTAGACGCTGACGTGAATCAGCGTAGACCTTGAGATCGTCCATGTAAAAGGTATGGGTCACTTCTTCGTGGGCGCCGTCGCCATACCTTATTTTATAGCCATGACCGTTTCTATTGAGCGTCCTACTGAGGGGGTTCAGTGCCAGACAAAACCAAAGCGGGCTGAAAGAGTCGCCTTGGAATATCCCCCTCTTTATCTGCAGCGTTCTAGACTGCAACACATTTTCCCCATCACTAAGGTGCAGAGACGTGCTCCACTGCCTCATCGCATGCTGCAGGAACCTAACGACGACGGGATCAATTTTGTAGAGCTCCAATACCCGGACGAGAAACGAGTGAGGTATGGAGTCATAAGCCTTCCTGTAATCGATATAGGCCATGCTTAGGTTCCGCTGATTATAAACCGCCTGGCCGACTATGGTTGCGTCGATGATGGCCTGGTCTTTGCAGCCATGCGTATTTTTTCTGCATCCTTTCTGCTCTTCTGCGATGATATGGTGTTGTTCGCAGTGGGCAGAAACTTTGGCGGTTATGATGCTGCTTAATATCTTGTACAGACTCGATAGGCACGTTATCGGCCTGTACTTTGATGGGTTCAATGTGTTGCTGTCTTTCGGGAGGAGGAATGTGACGCCACGGGTGGCGAATTCAGGGAGGTTGTGTGGGTCACGTAGCACCTTGTTGAAGCACTCAGCTATCTTTTGATGTGCGACGGTCAGCTTCTTGTGCCAGAAGTTCTGAACACCATCGGGGCCCGGTGCTGCCCAGTTCCTCAGGTACCGCGAGGCTTCGCGGACATCGTTCTCTTCGACGATGATAGCTGGCATCTCTCCAATTTCACCACAACTCTCCTCCTCCCGTCTTAACCACATTTGCCCGTCGCGATGTTGTACTGGGGTCTCCCAAATACCAGCCCAGAAGTTCGTCACATCGCTAATATCTGGCAAACCTTCGCGGTAGTCGGGCTTCTCGTCGCTAATGTGGTCGTAGAACGCTTTTTCGTTATCTCTGAACATCCGATTTTGTTCCTGGCGCTTTGCAGAGTCAGAGTAACGTTTCAGCCGTTTAGTTAGGACGCTCAATTGCTGTACCAGTGTGTCGAGTTTTTCCGTCAGCTGGTGAGCTCCCAGCTGGCGAAGTTCAGTAGGCCGCACGATCACAGCAACTTGGCGACATAATTTCGCCGATCTGCTGCCTCTTTTGTACGCCATCAGTCTTCCAATTGCGGCGCGCTTGTTTAGGATCCGTTGCTCCAATCTCCTTCGCCATGGAGGCTCACGCCTTTCACGGAGATGTTGGAGCAGTCCGCCTCTTGGCCTAATACGGTATCCTAAACTTTTGGCGGTCGCCACAGCAGCACAGTAAACTTTCAGTTGCAGCTCCTCCATGTTCTCAGCATCAACCAAGTGCAGCGGAAGAACGTGCTCGTTCATGAGCTTTACTGCACTTGTCAGCCTGCGGGAATGCTGCAACTTCGGGATCCTGGGGCGCGACAATGGGTCTGTGTCGCGGAACTGTGAGATCGCCTCGTCGTAGTGGAAGACCAGATCGCGTAGTAGTTGTTGATCTGGCTGTGGGTCTTCCGGCTCAGGGGGTTGTAGTACTGTGGCCTCCACTGGTGCTGATTCGCGTGCCCCACTCGCGAATGAATTGCTCAGCCGTACTGAACTTCGTCTCGACACATCGCTTGCTCTGTTGTTCCTGGAGCTTATTTCTCTCTGCACCTGCTGCTTGATCTCGTCGATTTGCGTTTGGGAGAGCATGTTGTTGCGTACTATCGCTCTACGCCTCGCGTTCATCGCGTTCTGATCAAGCCTCCCGACGAACTCTGGATACGCTTCCTCGAACATTGTTAGTATTCGAGGGCGACCGCTCATGTCCGTCTCCAAAGCAGTGCAGATGTAATAGGCGCGGATCACGAATTCATTCATTTCGTGTGTCCACATGATCCGGCGCCTAGTGGTACCCACAAGTGTGGACGACTGTCGTCTGGCAGTCGCAACACGTCTCGTAGGCGCAGCGTTTCTTGGGTGATGTCGATGGCTGCTGTTTCCGTGTGACGGTAGCTCTTCGGGTTGAACCCGGCTGGTGGCCCGCTCTTGCACATCGCCCTCCAGCCGCTGGCCGCTCGCTCTTACGCCTGTTCCAGGACCAGCTCCAGTTCGGGGACCCTCCTCGGGTGATCGCATTCTAATTACTCTTCGTGAACGTAGCTCCATTTTCTGGGTGTATCTCCTTTGCCCGGGAGACAGCGGGTTGGCAAGGCCTCCATGACCCGGGAGGCCTTCCCCGGGAGAGATATAGCGCTCTGACTCGCTCGCACCCCCTCACTTAGCCACTTTCGACACCCGTTCTCGGAGCCAAGACCAGGTGTGTGTTTCCAGTTCACGCCCGATCTAAAAATGTCGTCATATGATCTTCGTGGAGGCGTGAGATAGGAACATTTGAGACCAACAGGCAGGCTCCTACCCTATGTTGATCCCCATTTGAGGACCTTGATTACATGTCCCATATATATGTTTTCCTTAAAGCTATAGATCTTCGTGTGTGATTGTCCCTACATCCTTATACCCTCCTTTCCTTCCTTTGCGGGTAATTCGTCCCCTTGCTATAAATAGTAGAATAAGTTGAAATGTAAATACACTATAGATATACGAATAGATTTAAGAAATGAGTGTTCATCAACATTGTTACAATTTCCTTATATCCCATCCTTCTCCTAAAAATATGTCACCCTCCTAAACTCGAGTACACCGCGAGTAATCGGTTTTCCACCTTACTAACCATAGATCTAAGAAAATTGTTTATATATATAGTTTTAAAATTATATTTAAGAATTCGGCTCCTTTAAACTTAAGTAACTGAGCCTGTAAAAATAAACGAATTAATAAAAAAAAAAAAAAAAAAAAAAATAGCTTCTTTTTCTACATCTTTAACATCGTAGATATCTTCAGATGCTTTTCTAAATATCCAAAGTCTGGTTCTGGAACATCAAATTTGAAGTATTATTCTTTTTTTTTTTTTTCCAAAACCGTTTTTTATCAGACTCAATTACTTATTATCTAACGTTTACAGAGTCAAATTTCACCTTAAAATATAACTTATTTTCTATATAATTAAGACTAACAATTTAATAATAACTAAATCTAACACTAGATTAATTGGACCGGATTAGGATTTAGGACTAGGATGGAGCGAGTGGGGTAGTTTGGTTTGATGAGGAGGGAAGGAATCAAACAGAGATATCATTTCTTTTGATAAATTGGTAAAGAGAAAGCATAAGGTTGAGGTCGCGACTAGCTAAGATGTCTCTAACCGGTAAGTCAAATTGCCTTCCTAATGCCCTGAGTGAATCCGATAGGTGAGCCCTGGCAGAATGAAAGTTTCTACAGGCCCAGACCACATGCTTGATGTCATGATAACTATCACCACAAACGCAAATATTACTATCAACGATCCCAATGCGATACAGATGTGCATCTAACAAGTAATGATTAGACATGAGGCGGGACATCACGCGAATGAAATCCCGACCTACATTCAACCCCTTGAACCATGCGTTTGTCGATACCTTGGGAATAATTGTATGTAATGCGGGTGCTACACGATTCGTCCAACGTTTCACTCGAACGTTGGTTTCAAACATTTGACTCGATGAATCGACAAATGTTGGGACGAATGTGCTGCTACACGGTGAAGTGAATGTTCGATTCAATGCAATCGGTCCAAACAATCGGCGAGTATTTGGATCGAATGTTTATTGTTTATATTTACCATCAAAAACGTTAGGAAACTGGATGACGATGCGGGTATTGAAATTGCTGCCGTAGCAATTGTACTGATATCGGGCTGTAAATTAGAAATGCTTGAAATCAACATTATAAAACTGCATATTTTGCCGAATATTTTGAATTTTATGAATCAATTTCATAGTTCCTTCAACTAAAACTTGTAAACGAACCAATCGAAGATAGATTCGGATGAATCGTGTAGCGCTGTATCGAATGTCATCGAGTGTCGAATCAACGAATGACAAAAATCCTTTGACTCGTGCCACTCGCGTTGAAAGGTAATCCACAACGAACGGATTACTTTCCAACGCGAATATTCGATACTCGACATTGGAGGTTCGTAGCTCGTCAGTCGACTACACAATGCGTCGAATCATCGAGCGTCCAAAGCTTCGGTGGTGCCTTCCAAAGCTTCGATCTTAGCTAACGAGTCCGCTTTCTCGTTACCTGTAATGGAGCAATGGGCTGGGACCCAGGCTAATGTTATCCTATAAGATTTTTCCACTAGTCTACCCAAATTCTCATAAGAAAATAACATGAGGCTCTCATAGGTTTTATCGAACGGATAGCTTCTATTGAACTATGGCTATCTGAAAAGATAAAATAGTGATCAATCGACAAGGATTCAATTTTCTCCAAAGCGTGAAAGATTGCAGCCATTTCCACAACGTACACCGAGCAGGGATTTCTCAACCTATAATAGGCACTGAAGTTTTCGTTAAATATACCAAAACCAGTGGAGCCATTAATGCATGATCCATCAGTAAAAAACATTCTATCAGAACTTACTTCGCCAAATTTCGAAGAAAACATCCGTGGGATAAACACAAAACGTGTATGTTCTGGAATATCGCGTATTTCTTTATGCATGGTTAAATTGAAATTTACAACGGAATCACAGAAATACGATAGACAGTCTTGGTTTATGATGCTTGACGAAGGTTGCAATTCTTGTGTACGGAACTCAACATATAAGGTGGTGAACCTTGACTCTGGATTCAATTGAAGAAGTTCTTCGAAATTATCAATTACCAATGGGTTCAAAATCTTAGAGCGAATGAGATATCTGTATGATAATTCTATAAATCGAAGAGGCAGAGGAAGTACTCCAGCCAGAACCTCTAGACTCATCGTATGAGTTGATTGCATGCAACCTAAAGCAATACGCAAGCAACGATATTGTATCCGCTCCATCTTTAGAATATGAGTCTTAGCTGCCGTTCGGAAGCAAAAACTACCGTACTCGAGGACCGATAATATCGTTGTTTTGTATAAACTTACGAGGTCTCCTGGATGGGCATTCCACCATGTACCAGTTATCGTCTTGAAGAAGTTGATTCTCTGTAGACATATCTGTTTCAGAAACGCAATATGTTTCCCCCAGGTACATCTAGAATCGAAATAGACACCAAGATATTTGAAATTCATAGAGTGGGTTATTGTTTTGCCGAAAAAATGAAGCGGAAATTTTGCGGGTTTGTGCTTTTTAGAAAAATCTATCATCTCTGTTTTCTCCGTAGAGAGTTCGATACCCAGCTTGATAGCCCATGTGGACAAATTGTCCAAAGTATCCTGTAATGGTCTTTACAGATCGGCGGAGGAGGATCCTCTAATGGAAACCACTCCATCATCTGCAAGTTGACGTAGCGTGCAATGTCTCCAAAGGCAATTATCGATGTCATTAACATAAAAGATCCCCGCGAGTAATCGGTTACATATTGCTAACATAGTTATAAGGCAAACATTGTCGAAATATTGAACTCCCGGTCCCGTCAGGTTGACGCCATATGAGCCTTAATAAAAATATATATTTTGGATAAAAAACATAAAAGTTATATAATAGGGGGCTCAAACATGAACCTTGTGGAAGGCCCATATAGCTTAGTCGGGAGACTGCCAAATTTCCATGAGCAAAACTCATGTGTTTTTCTGACAGCAAATTATACAAATAATTATTTAAAGTTGGCGAGAGTCCACAATTATGAAGTTTATCTGATAATATATCAATAGAAACAGAATCAAAAATTAGACCTTGATTAAATGTCCCATATATATGTTTTCCTTAAAGCTATAGATCTTCGTGTGTGATTGCCCCTACATCCTTACACCCTCCTTTCCTTCCTTTGCGGGTAATTCGTCCCCTTGCTATAAATAGTAGAATAAGTTGAAATGTAAATAAACTATAGATATACGAATAGATTTAAGAAATGAGTGTTCATCAACATTGTTACAATTTCCTTATATCCCATCCTCCTCCTAAAAATATGTCACCCTCCTAAACTCGAGTACACCTCGAGTAATCGGTTTTCCACCTTACTAACCATAGATGTAAGAAAATTGTTTATATATGTAGTTTTAAAATTATATTTAAGAATTCGGCTCCTTTAAACTTAAGTAACTGAGCCTGTAAAAATAAACGAATTAATAAAAAAAAAGGTTTTGAAGTTTATTTCAAGAGATATGAACAAAGAAAAAATCTGTATAAAAATCTGTTTTAGGTTTATAAGTTCAAATTTTAACATAATTTTAGCTATTGTCCTGTTCTCGCCCGGTTCAATAGCTTCTTTTTCTACATCTTTAACAGATGTAGATATCTTCAGATGCTTTTCTAAATATCCAAAGTCTGGTTCTGGAACATCAAATTTGAAGTATTATTCTTTTTTTTTTTTCCAAAACCGTTTTTTATCAGACTCAATTACTTATTATCTAACGTTTACAGAGTCAAATTTCACCTTAAAATATAACTTATTTTCTATATAATTAAGACTAACAATTTAATAATAACTAAATCTAACACTAGATTAATTGGACCGGATTAGGATTTAGGACTAGGATGGAGCGAGTGGGGTAGTTTGGTTTGATGAGGAGGGAAGGAATCAAACAGAGATATCATTTCTTTTGATAAATTGGTAAAGAGAAAGCATAAGGTTGAGGTCGCGACTAGCTAAGATGTCTCTAACCGGTAAGTCAAATTGCCTTCCTAATGCCCTGAGTGAATCCGATAGGTGAGCCCTGGCAGAATGAAAGTTTCTACAGGCCCAGACCACATGCTTGATGTCATGATAACTATCACCACAAACGCAAATATTACTATCAACGATCCCAATGCGATACAGATGTGCATCTAACAAGTAATGATTAGACATGAGGCGGGACATCACGCGAATGAAATCCCGACCTACATTCAACCCCTTGAACCATGCGTTTGTCGATACCTTGGGAATAATTGTATGTAATGCGGGTGCTACACGATTCGTCCAACGTTTCACTCGAACGTTGGTTTCAAACATTTGACTCGATGAATCGACAAATGTTGGGACGAATGTGCTGCTACACGGTGAAGTGAATGTTCGATTCAATGCAATCGGTCCAAACAATCGGCGAGTATTTGGATCGAATGTTTATTGTTTATATTTACCATCAAAAACGTTAGGAAACTGGATGACGATGCGGGTATTGAAATTGCTGCCGTAGCAATTGTACTGATATCGGGCTGTAAATTAGAAATGCTTGAAATCAACATTATAAAACTGCATATTTTGCCGAATATTTTGAATTTTATGAATCAATTTCATAGTTCCTTCAACTAAAACTTGTAAACGAACCAATCTGTCAAAGATAGATTCGGATGAATCGTGTAGCGCTGTATCGAATGTCATCGAGTGTCGAATCAACGAATGACAAAAATCCTTTGACTCGTGCCACTCGCGATGAAAGGTAATCCACAACGAACGGATTACTTTCCAACGCGAATATTCGATACTCGACATTGGAGGTTCGTAGCTCGTCAGTCGACTACACAATGCGTCGAATCATCGAGCGTCCAAAGCTTCGGTGGTGCCTTCCAAAGCTTCGATCTTAGCTAACGAGTCCGCTTTCTCGTTACCTGTAATGGAGCAATGGGCTGGGACCCAGGCTAATGTTATCCTATAAGATTTTTCCACTAGTCTACCCAAAAGCTGTCTTATTCTCATAAGAAAATAACATGAGGCTCTCATAGGTTTTATCGAACGGATAGCTTCTATTGAGCTATGGCTATCTGAAAAGATAAAATAGTGATCAATCGACAAGGATTCAATTTTCTCCAAAGCGTGAAAGATTGCAGCCATTTCCACAACGTACACCGAGCAGGGATTTCTCAACCTATAATAGGCACTGAAGTTTTCGTTACAACGGAATCACAGAAATACGATAGACAGTCTTGGTTTATGATGCTTGACGAAGGTTGCAATTCTTGTGTACGGAACTCAACATATAAGGTGGTGAACCTTGACTCTGGATTCAATTGAAGAAGTTCTTCGAAATTATCAATTACCAATGGGTTCAAAATCTTAGAGCGAATGAGATATCTGTATGATAATTCTATAAATCGAAGAGGCAGAGGAAGTACTCCAGCCAGAACCTCTAGACTCATCGTATGAGTTGATTGCATGCAACCTAAAGCAATACGCAAGCAACGATATTGTATCCGCTCCATCTTTAGAATATGAGTCTTAGCTGCCGTTCGGAAGCAAAAACTACCGTACTCGAGGACCGATAATATCGTTGTTTTGTATAAACTTACGAGGTCTCCTGGATGGGCATTCCACCATGTACCAGTTATCGTCTTGAAGAAGTTGATTCTCTGTAGACATATCTGTTTCAGAAACGCAATATGTTTCCCCCAGGTACATCTAGAATCGAAATAGACACCAAGATATTTGAAATTCATAGAGTGGGTTATTGTTTTGCCGAAAAAATGAAGCGGAAATTTTGCGGGTTTGTGCTTTTTAGAAAAAAAACTATCATCTCTGTTTTCTCCGTAGAGAGTTCGATACCCAGCTTGATAGCCCATGTGGACAAATTGTCCAAAGTATCCTGTAATGGTCTTTGCAGATCGGCGGAGGAGGATCCTCTAATGGAAACCACTCCATCATCTGCAAGTTGACGTAGCGTGCAATGTCTCCAAAGGCAATTATCGATGTCATTAACATAAAAGATCCCCGCGAGTAATCGGTTACATATTGCTAACATAGTTATAAGGCAAACATTGTCGAAATATTGAACTCCCGGTCCCGTCAGGTTGACGCCATATGAGCCTTAATAAAAATATATATTTTGGATAAAAAACATAAAAGTTATATAATAGGGGGCTCAAACATGAACCTTGTGGAAGGCCCATATAGCTTAGTCGGGAGACTGCCAAATTTCCATGAGCAAAACTCATGTGTTTTTCTGACAGCAAATTATACAAATAATTATTTAAAGTTGGCGAGAGTCCACAATTATGAAGTTTATCTGATAATATATCAATAGAAACAGAATCAAAAGCCCCTTTGATATCAAGGAAAATCGAAGCCATTTGTTCTTTACGAGCAAATGCTATTTGAATTTAAGGCGAGAGCAACGCTAGACACCCACAATCCAGTCGACGAACAAAATATCGACCTAACATTGGCCGAAATGCTGTGACTTCTCCGTCTTGCCTACACCCAGAAAACAGATTACTAAAATATGCCAAATCTTTTGTGAGGCAAACATTAGTAGAATGTACATATTTTCTGTAAATATTAATCAACTGTATGTAAAATCAATGTTAGATGCAATATACATCCCTGCCAATGATTGGTACATTTTACTAAGCGGTATCGGTAACTTTGACGATTGTCATTGCTGGAAACCGTGAAAGAAATGTAAACAGAACATTATTAACCTAATTGTCTAGCTGATAATTGAGTTGAGCGGAACTACTTTTCGATATTGTTTCTCCATAGAAAAAGGTTGAATTTACCCAGACAGGTGAGTGACGTTCTTGAAAATTAATTCAATTTATGTTCTTTAATCAACATTGATACATATTGGACAGCCAAATAATGATCCATGCTCATCTGTTGCGGGAGAAAGTGAAGACATTACTTCAATAATGAGGAATCTGGGTAATTCGAGACACTAAAACGAGCCTAGTTGAGCTTTAATTCCACCGCTATATTGTCGGATTTGGTCAAGGGCAACTTCATAAACTATTTTCCGACGATTGTGATCGGTGGTTCGATCAATTGGATGTTTTCGAAATCGTCAAAACGAAGGTTCCGTTTCCACTGACGCTGCGCTTCAACTCAATTTTGAAAAGGGGCATAGAACTGGCTCTTTGATGTAGTCTATCGTAGCTGTTTGTAGTAACCATTCTGTATTTGTAGCCGAGAATCAAACTCAATCGATGCAGGATCAGATATTGGACGCTGCAATGGCCATGCCTCGAGTTAATGTGCATTGTAATGTGGTTTATACCGCATTTAGATAGTTCAACAAATGACTAAAATTGCATACAATAGTTAAAAAATTACTGTTATACTGGCTGGTTTTACATTTGTTTACTAATGTTATCGCCTAATATGTACGAATAAAGTGCGCTGCACATACAACGTCCCGTCACTGTGAAGTCAACGTGAAGGAATGAAATGTCAAATATTCTCCCATGGAAATCGTATGGTAACATTCACATACATCATCACCGGAAATTGTGACGTCGGCAGAATAAGTCCAAGAGAATATTTGACGGGACGATGACGGTGATGTTGTATATGTAGCGCACTTAATTCATATCGCAAAAATCAACTAATCATTGGTAATATTTACCCAAAAATCGTCATATATACCAATTTTTCCTAAGAGTGTATAGTTCATTGGTCGAAAATACGGAATAATTAAAAAACCAAATGGTATCACTGGTAGTCCGCTAAACTGTCATCTCAAACAAAAACAAATGGACCATATAACTGGTGATTAAGGAAACTGTTATCGCTTTTTCTTTCATTAATTATTTCATTTTCTTTCAGACTATGATGTGAAAACATCTGGCTTTTCTATAGCCATCAATAGAAACTAGCCGGAAGATGATTTCCCCCATTACCAGTCGCCAAACAACAAGAACAACAGTGCAGATTTTCACCGTTGTCACAGGAGCCAACAACATCTGCAATTCCAATCAGCAGTATCCTCCAAACCCATGCCGGGGACAGCAACAACAGCGGCAACAGCAGAATCGAATCCTCGGGCACAAATGTGTATCAAGGAAATAAAAACTATCAACGCAGGAGGTATTTATCAACGAGCTCAGCTAGACTCGAATCGTCAATCCGGAAACCCCGGATTTAAAAATTTCGCTGTATTGTGGTTATTTGTATATCACAAACACATATTGTTTTGTAATACGTATTTTTTCGAGTAATAAAATGACTAAAATTGATTATGTATTTTCCTTTTAATATTTCATTTCATTTTAATAACAAACCAATACAAACAAGCAGCAAGCAGTGCTGGAAGCAGCGCTGGAAGCAGCGCTGGAAGCAGCGCTGCAAGCAGGTCGACGCCTTGCACATGTTGGCGAAAAAGTGGCGTCAAGTTGTTCGATGAATGCATATGAAAGGTCGATAACTCGATTGCAAGGTGGCAGCATTTGAGGTCGATTGTTGACATTTCATCGACCCGATCTTGGCAGGCAAAACGGAATGTGGGCAATCATTCGTTCCTTTACCTCTTCTGAACCCAAACTGCGTATCTGAAAGTAAATTGTTCGTTTCAACCCATTTGTCTAAACGAAAAAGAATCATTTTCTCCAGCAATTTACGAATGCAGGATAGCATTGAGATTGGCCTATATGAATTGTGGTCGCTTGCTGGCTTGTTGGGTGTTCGTATGGCTATAACTCTATACTATAACTTGTCTCCAGTCGCGCGGAACAATGTTTAGCTCTAGAAATTTGTTGAACAAGTTCAGCATGCTGGAACGGAATCTGGGCAAACCTTCCTCGCAAAACTGTAGATGCAACGATCAGAGTATTCCCCACTTTCGTTATTGTGGCTCCGACCCCGCATTCTCCTAGCCGTTTCCCAAAGAGTGCTCATAGCGGTCTGTCTCGACAGGCCATTGACGTACTCTCGCCAGTACCCACGTTTCTTTGCTCTAGTCAAATTCTTAAGTTTGCGTTCCAGGGCTATGTAAGTTCGGAAACTGTCCATCGTCCCGTGTTTTCTGAATTCCTTGAACGCAGTCGATTTTTTAAGGGCATCAGGGCTTTGGGGCATTCTTTATCCCACCATGGGGATGGAAGACGGCGTCGAAATTGAGTGGTAGGAACACGTTTTGTTTGGGCTTGTAGAGCGCTCTCATAAATCAAGGCAGAAATGAAATTATATTCTTCGAGAGGAGGTAATTCATGAACCGAGTCAACAGATTCAGAGATTATTTCTCGAAATTCCATCCAGTCGATATTTTTCGTTAAGTCATACGGAATATCAACTGTCTCACATGGATATGAGTCATTGGCAATAGATAAATGTACAGGAAGATGATCACTACTATGGGGATCTTGGATTACCTTCCATACGCAATCCAATAATAAAGAAGAGGAGCAAATTGAGAGGTCTAGAACACTATCTCGTGCGGGGGGATTTGTTATCCTAGTAGCCTCTCCAGTGTTTAGAGTCATCATGTTTAAATTATCGCACAGATCATAAATCAATGAGGCACAGGGATCATCATATAGTGATCCCCAACCCATTCCATGCGAGTTGAAATCACCCAAAATCAACGAGGACCTGGTAGGGCTTCGACAATATCTCTGAGCTGTTGACGGTAAACTGCAGTTCTAGGAGGAATATAAATTGAAGCAATACAGAGGTCTCTGCCATTGATTTTTGTCTGACATGCGACAACCTCAATTCCTGTCATCGGAGAGAAGTGGACTCTATAAAAGGAGTAGCATTTCGGATCCCCAAAAATACACCACCATACGTGTCATTACGATCTAGACGAATTATGTTGAAATCGAAGAAGTTCAATTCACTCTCTGGAGAGAGCAACGTTTCACAAAGGGCGAATACATCACACTTGAAACAATGAATCAAGAATTTAAATGGTTCTAATTTAGGCAACAGGCTTCTGCAATTCCACTGTATAACAGTGATTGAATCCTTGGCGTGTTGTGCTGCATTATCCATCGAAAGATATAAACGCAGCAAGAAAAGCTAATTTTTCTTTCAAGAAGGTCTTTACTGCCGGGAGTAGGCATACAATGAGGGTCTAAAGAGGCTCACTAACGTTTAGAGCATTCAAAATGCTATTTACAAGAACTGAAAACGCCAACATCCCAGTTCGAGGCTGTTGATCAGATTGAGAAAATTGGGTATTACTGCTGGAATTAGTTTGGGCAGGTTGGTTCAATTCAGGACTTTGGATAGTAGGGGGTACCGAGGGCCTCAGGTTAAAAGAGAAAGCGCGTAGACCAGGAGGTGGCCTCTGTTCAATTGTCACGCGTTTCTTCGAAATTGGCGTTCTAGTTTGGGGGGTCACTAATGTATTAAAGGACTCAGATGGGATGGACTGTCTTTGTCTTTTTGCAGGGTTTCCTTGTGTAACCCAAAAGCTTCCGGCGTTAGGAGCGTTTGCAACAGGTACGTCGTTGCGCATAATTGGAAAATAATTTCCCTGTGTCTTAGGAAGAGACTTTTTCAAAATATCAGCGTAGGACTGCTCAGAACGTTCTTTCAAAGAACGCTTAATATGTTCCGCACGCTGTTTGTATGCTGGGCATACGGATAGGTCATGTGGAGCTTCACCGCAATGAATACATTTAATTAGCAGTTTCGGGCACTTATCATCAGCATGTTCCTGTCCGCATTTACCACGTATTTTATTACTGCAAAAGGACATCGTGTGTCCAAATTGCTTGCATTTAAGACAGTTCATGGGGCGCGGGATAAAAAGGCGCACTGGTAAACGAATTTTATCAATGGCTACAATATCGGGAAGAGCTGAGCTGACAAAAGTGAACCGAATCGAGTCAGACGGAGTATACACTTTCTTCGAGTTTTTGATAGCTACGGAATGCAATTTCGTGAATTCCAGAATCTTCACAGACTTGATGAAAGGGTCTTTGAGGCGACCTTCTCCTTGCGGTTCGGTGATCACTCCGTCGATTTCAACTTCCCGACAGGGAATGTTGACACGATAGTCATTTTTAAAGCCTTCATACCTAACAATATCGTTTACTTGGGCAAGGCTCACGACAACTACTCGCAGTTTTTCTCGATTAACCTTAGTAATCTCGACAACTGCAGAAAAAGTGTTTTCGCTATTTTAATGGCATCAATCGGTGGGGCATCTATATCAGAGGATAAAGATGGGGCATTTTCTTGAAGAATAGTAGGGGAAGGGGATTCAGCATGAAGGGGAGCGGGGGATAGGGGATTTATCATTTCAATAGACGGGTCAAGAGGAATATCCTCGTCCATTATTAGAAAATTATAACTATTTAAACATACTTGACGTTATTGTGTCCTTTATCGAATCCGAGATATTTGATGCTGCTGCTCCGAGTTTACACGGAAGTGCAATTCCTACTACACTTGATCGACCTCTAGATGGAATGTTGTCTGTCGGGAATTCCCCTGAAGAAGAGCTCGCACGACCCAGCAGGTAGTACAAAGAAAAAAAAGGATTAGTGAAGTGCCACAGGTAACAATATATGAAAAACAGATACTTCCCAACAATGGCAGCGCACGAGAGGAATACGTCCGTATCCTAAGAGAGCAGAACACGAACTGATGTATTATTCTTGACATACATTAATTAAGAAAGTAAGATAAATGCCATTCAGCTCGCGCAGTCCGAAGACATCGGTCGCAAATTTGTTCGCGTCTATTATAGAGTGGAGATTATACCGTTATCAGTTCGTGGCTGGTGAAGTTATTTCGCCCTAACGGGGTTCTCTTTATTGCGCGAGTGAGGAGAGCAGCAATCACTACCAGCGTGAGGAAGAAGTCCTCCACGGCGGACGCGGTGCGTGTGCCGTATCATCGCTGTGTGTGCTTTAGCATCGTCATCGATTCCATCATCGTGTTGTGGTGCGATATACCGTTGCATCTGTGCCGAGCGATTGCCACGCGGTTCGATTGGGACACCGTTTCAATTCATTCGCATTGGTGTGCGATTTAGGTATAATATATGTTAGGTTTAGAAATAAAAATTATATTATTTTATAACTGCCGTAATGACAGAATGTCATGTTGACATGGAGATTGAAACTACTATTTCCTCCTCACTAGCTACAACGGGGGCTGGGAAGTCGCTTAAACGCGTTCCCCCCTCAGAAGACGTCTCTTCAGAGAAAGAGGTAATCTACCTTAACAAGCCCCCCTCAAGAAAATTGGCAAACTTTTCCTCCTCGCCCCCTCAATCTCCCGCTCCCGCTTCCGCTCTACTACCGAACTTGCCTCCCAGCCCTACTGATCCCGCTCCCGTTCAACAATCGACCTCGTCCTCCCCCTCAGTTGTTTCCTCTCCTCGTGTCAAGGTCTATCCAGACGATGCACTTGGAGCTGGTCCATGGGTTGTTTTTTTCCGGCCTAAACCAAAAGGAAAGTCAATTAATGTCATTCAGGTTTCGAAAGATCTGGCAAGATTATATTCCTCCGTGGTCGAAATCTCTAAGGTTAGACCGAACAAACTGCGTGTTGTCGTGAGTGATCGGAAACACGCGAATGCAATTGTGATCGACGAGAGATTCTCCCTAGAGTATCGCGTCTACGTGCCCTCCCATGACGTAGAAATCTCGGGGGTGGTAACTGAAACTGGTCTGACGTGCGAAATGATAAAAGAAGGAGTTGGTAAATTTAAAAGACTCCCGTTGGTGGGTGTTAAAATTTTGGACAGCCGCCAACTAGGAAAAGTATCCCAGGAAGAGGGAAAAACTAAATTCACGACGTCAGACTCATTTCGAGTAACTTTTGCTGGTTCCGCTCTACCTGACTACGTCATGGTGGGCAAATTGAGATTGCCTGTGCGACTCTTCGTGCCAAAGCCCATGACTTGCCAAAAATGCAAGTCAGTTGGTCACACTTCAGATTATTGTGCCAACAAGGAGCGCTGTGCCACTTGCGAAGAGCAACATGAGGGGAAATCCTGCAGTGCGACTGAGCATAAATGTCCATATTGCGGGGGATCCCCACACGAGCTCTCAGTGTGTGAAACTTACAAGAGTCGCTGGGAGAAACAGAAGCGCTCTTTGAAGGAACGCTCGAAACGCACTTTTGCGGATATTTTAAAGGGCGCTTCTCCACGGGCCCAACAACAACAACCAATCAACACACAAAATGTCTTCGCCACGTTGCCCGTTGACGAAATAGAAGCGGACACAGCTAACGGGGGCACACCGTTCATTTTCCAAGGGAATCCCCGGCGCAAAAATGTGACCACTCCCAAAGTTCAAGGACAAGCCCCTCCGGTGATACCCCCTGTTAGCATGCCTAAAAAATCGAGTGCAGCGGACAAGCAAAATCAGGTTCCTCCTGGATTCCGTAGGAATAATTCACCTTCGAATGGCCCAGCACTCGAGGGGACATCAAAAACCCCAACTGTCCCTGTTTTTCCGTCCAGTTCAACTTCCCAATCGGGATTTATAAAGTTGTCTGACCTTTTGGACCAAATCTTCAAGTGTTTTAATGTTTCCGACTCCATCAGAACCATTGTCATTTCAATGCTTCCAGTATTAAAGACAATTTTGCAACAATTGATGCAAACATGGCCCCTCCTTGCAATGATTATCTCTCTTGATGTCTAATTTAAATAGAGAGGTCGGAGACATCACTGTTTTACAGTGGAACTGTCGTAGTCTTATCCCTAAATTGGATACATTCAAATTTTTAATTCATAACTTCAATTGTGATGTTTTTGCTCTGTCCGAAACTTGGCTTTCTTCGCGAGATGATCTCTCTTTCCACGATTTTAATATCATACGCTTGGACCGTGATGACAGATACGGAGGGGTGCTATTGGGTATCAATAAGTGCCACTCATTTTTTCGAATTGACCTTCCACCTATTGGAGGGATCGAAGCTGTTGCTTGTCATGCAAACATCAGAGGCAAAGACCTCTGTATTGTCAGCTTGTATTGGCCTCCGAGAGCTGCGGTTAGCCGCAATCAACTTGTTGACATGTGCTCACTCCTTCCTGAGCCACGTTTGATCTTGGGAGACTTCAACTCTCACGGAACTGCCTGGGGGGAACAGTACGACGACAATCGTTCATTGTTGATATATGACCTTTGTAACAGCTTCAATATGACCGTTTTGAACACTGGGGAAACAACACGTGTACCTAAACCTCCTGCTAACCCAAGTGCTCTTGACCTCTCGCTTTGCTCGAATTCACTATCGTTAGATTGCAAGTGGAATGTAATCCAGGACCCCAACGGTAGTGATCACTTGCCAATCAAAATTTCCATCACCACTGGGTCGAATTCTTCTGAATCTATAAATTTGGCATATGACCTCACAAGACACATTGACTGGAAAAAATATGCGGACGCGATTACTCTAGCCATCAATTCCAGAGATGGTTTACCTCCATTGGAGGAGTATAACTTCCTTTCTCGTTTGATATATGACAGCGCGGTTCGCGCTCAAACGAAACCCATCCCAGGTTCCACTATTCGTCGAAGGCCTCCCAATCCATGGTGGGATAGCCAATGTTCCAAGCTTTATCAGGATAAATCGAACGCATTTAAAGCTTTTCGGAAACGTGGAACCATTGAGAATTTTCAAACGTATTTGGACCTTGAAAATCAATTTAAAAACTTGATCAAAGGGAAAAAACGTGCTTATTGGCGAAATTTCGTGGGAGGTTTGTCACGAGAAACGTCAATGAAAAAATTATGGAAAGTGGCTCGAAACATGAGAAATCGCTCTTCATCGAATGAAAGCGAAGAATATTCACATCGATGGATTTTTAATTTTGCACGGAAGGTTTGTCCCGATTCCGCTCCTGTGCAAAAAATTGTTCGAGATATACCACAAGATAGGTGCGATCTTGATTCCGAGTTTTCGATGGTAGAATTCTCTCTTGCTCTCCTTTCTTGTAACAATTCTGCTCCAGGAACGGATAGAATTAAGTTCAACTTATTAAAAAACCTCCCTGATGTGGCGAAACATCGCTTGTTGAATTTATTCAATCGGTTTCTGGAGCATAATATTGTTCCAGATGATTGGAGACAAGTGCGAATTATAGCTATTCAAAAACCCGGAAAACCCGCGTCCGACTTCAATTCGTACCGCCCAATAGCAATGCTGTCTTGTATACGGAAATTGTTGGAGAAAATAATCTTGTTTCGCCTTGATCAATGGGTTGAAACGAATGGCCTCCTCTCAGATACACAATATGGGTTCCGCAGGGGCAAGGGGACGAATGATTGTCTTGCGTTGCTTTCTTCAGAAATTCAAATGGCTTACGCCGAAAAAAAACAAATGGCTTCAGTATTCTTGGACATAAAGGGGGCCTTTGATTCAGTTTCAATAGAGGTTTTGTCAGACAAATTACACTCTCGGGGTCTGCCACCTCTGTTGAATAATATGTTATATAACTTGCTTTGTGAGAAACAGTTGAATTTTTCTCACGGGGATTCGACAGTAAATCGGGTCTCCTACATGGGCCTCCCCCAGGGCTCATGTTTAAGCCCCCTTTTGTACAACTTCTATGTAAACGACATCGACAATTGTCTTACACAAAATTGCAGCCTAAGACAACTTGCAGATGATGGAGTGGTGTCTGTCGTAGGATCAAACGAATCCGACCTGCAAGGTCCCTTACAAGATACTTTGAACAATTTTTCAACCTGGGCCATTGGGCTAGGGATCGAATTCTCCACGGAGAAAACAGAGATGGTGTTTTTTTCTAGGAAGCATAGACCAGCAAAACCAAAGCTTCAACTTTTGGGTAAACCGATCACTCATGCTATGTCATTCAAGTATCTTGGGGTCTGGTTCGACTCCAAATGTACTTGGGGGGCCCATATTAGGTATCTGAGTAAAAAATGCCAACAAAGAATAAACTTTCTCCGTACAATTACCGGCACCTGGTGGGGAGCCCATCCCGAAGATCTTATAATGTTGTATCGAACAACTATTCTCTCAGTGATGGAGTATGGCAGTTTCTGTTTTCAATCAGCTGCCAAAACACACCTCATTAAACTCGAGCGAATTCAGTATCTTTGTCTCCGTATTGCGTTGGGATGTATGCCCTCAACGCATACCATGAGTCTCGAGGTTTTGGCAGGCGTACTCCCACTAAAAGATCGCTTCAATTTATTATCTCTTCGGTTCCTCATCCGGTGTAAGGTTATGAACCCATTGGTGATCGGAAATTTTGAGCAGCTTATCGAGCTAAATTTTCATTCAGGATTCATGAGCTCATATTATGAATTCATCTCCATGCAGGTTGATCCTTCTTCGTATACTCCCAACCGTGTTTGTTTTCCTGACTACATCAATTCCTCTGTACATTTTGATCTGTTCATGAAGGAGAAAATCCATGGAATTCCAGATTATCATCGATCGGGGATCGTTCCTACGATCTTCAATGCAAAGTATGGGCGTGTCAATTGTGATAATATGTACTTTACTGATGGGTCCTCTATGAATGAGTCCACAGGATTTGGAGTGTTCAACGAAATTTTTAGCACCTCCCACAGTCTTCAGAATCCTTGCTCTGTGTATATTGCTGAATTGGCAGCAATACATTGGGCGCTGGACAGCGTCGCCTCACGACCTGTTGAACACTATTACGTTGTAACGGATAGTCTTAGCTCTGTCGAAGCTATCCGTTCAGTGAGGCCGGAAAAGCACTCGCCGTACTTCCTTGAGAGAATACGAGAAAATTTGAGTGCTTTAACCAGACGCTGTTATGTCATTACCTTTGTCTGGGTCCCTTCACATTGCTCAATTCCGGGTAACGAGAGGGCTGACTCATTGGCAAAGGTAGGTGCAATTGAAGGCGATATTTATCAGCGTCAAATCGCTTTCAATGAATTTTATTCTTTAGTCCGTAAAAATACCATCGCTAACTGGCAACGTAAATGGAACGAAGATGAATTGGGCCGGTGGTTTCACTCGATTATCCCTAAGGTTAGCCTCAAACCATGGTTCAAAAGTCTGGACTTGAGTCGGGACTTTATTCGCACCTTCTCCCGACTCATGTCCAATCACTGTTCGTTAGACGCGCTACTCTTTCGTTTTAATCTTGCCGATGGCAATATCTGTGCTTGTGGCCATAGTTACCACGACATCGAACACGTTGTTTGGTCGTGCGAGGAGTATCTTGTTGCCAGATCGAATTTAGAAAACTCTCTTCGGGCTAGAGGAAGGCAGCCCAATGTGCCGGTGAGAGATGTGTTGGCTCGGTTAGACCTTGATTACATGTCCCAAATATATGTCTTCCTAAAAGCTATCGATCTTCGTGTGTGTGTCCTTATATCCTTATATTCTCCTTTTCCTTTTCCTTCGCGAGAAATCAAATCCCTTCTTACTAACAATAGAATAAGGTGAAATGTAAATACATGTTAGATATAAGATAGGCTTAAGAATTGAGTATGATGAATGTGAGTGCGAATGTGAGTGTGAACATTGTCAACATATCCTTATATCCCATCCTTTTCCTGAAACAAAATGTCACCCTTCTAAACTCGAGCAAGCCGCGAGTAATCGGTTCTCTACTTCATTAACATTAGCATTAATAAAAAATGTTTATATATACTTGTAACTATACAGATAGGAGTTTGGCTCCTTTAAACTTATGTAACTGACCCTGTAAAAATAAACGATTTAATAAAAAAAAAAAAAAAAGATAAATGCCTTTATTCCTGTTTCCACTTCACGGTGAAATCGAAATGAACGGCACGCCATTGAACTACGTTTTACGAGTTAGTGAAGCGTCAAAGATAATAATGGATTTTCAGGCAGAATAAACACCTTCAAATTGGAAATTATGAATGAAAATTAACTTCTTCGTATCAAATTAGTATTCAATGTGAATGGAAAACTTTGTTTTCTTCATGTGGTAAAATAATCTATTACAAAAATTGTATGTGAAGATTATTTTTTATAATGACAAGTTTTAGTGGAAAACTAAGTTCGTATCCAGATGTCGACACCGTACCGTTGTCACCATGGGTACACTGCATTTCGTTCTCACCGTGAAGTGGAAACGGGAATAAAGCCGAAAGTGTTCTGGCTTCCGAATTATTCTGAGTGAATTCTGGCGTTTCAGCTTGTTTTGTTCAATTCCACAATCAATAGCAAAAAGTAGTTCAAGAAACAGTAAAATGTTTGATACACACTTACTTTCATTTTTAGATTTCGGTCATAGTTGAATCTTTCTAGGTTATTTTCAACGATGGATTCCAGTGAGAGCAATTTTGTTGCGGGAAAATTCAGCGAACCATTGAAGGTTCGAGCTTCAATATTTCCTTAATTGTTTTAATCCCGTCTTTTCGCTTTGAGCTGTGTCTTTTCAATTCATTTGAAAAAATAAACTTTACGTTAATATACCAAAAATTTTAAAAGAAAAATTACACTTTTTGACTATTTCAAAAATTGAAATTAATTTTTCTCTTTTTAATTCTAAAAAAATTAAATTGCCCTTAGAATTTCCAACAAGTCACTCATACATTAGAAGATGGGCACTTTTACACGGAAAAAGTTTTCTAACAACAATTTTTTTTGAAAAAAATACTACTAATCATAATTTTGTTTAAAGTCAAGATAGTGATATAGTGTAGTTGACAAAGTTTTAGATTTTATTGAAATTATAACTTTTGTCAAAGATGTCAACTTTTTATCTTTCATGGTTTCTGGAATACATGGCATTTTCGTATGGAGACTCCGGAAAATGTAATGTTTTACTCATAACGTTTATGTGTGTAAATTCTCGCGTTTTTTGTAAATAGAAAAAATGTTTTCAGAACATGTAAATCGTGATAATTTATACATAAAAGGTTACGAGTGCAACATTAATAGTAATTTTAAAAAAAAATGTAAAAGATGTTGTTGGAAAAACTTTTTCCATGTAAAACTGCTATCTTCCGATGTATGGGTGACTTGTTGGAAACTCTAAGGGCTATTCATATCTATTTTTTCAGAATTAAAAAAAAACATGTTTTTGAGAAAAACTAATATTAATTTTAAAAATATTTTTTTCAATCATTTTTTTTTTAATTTCCTCGATGTTTTTTTTAATGAAAATATAAATAATTTTCTACATTTCATTCTTTAACCAACATTTTGTAGGTTTTATTTTCATGTGAAAAAATAAAACTTATTAAATTTTGATTTTTTTTCAACTTTTTTCGAAAAATATTAACTATAAGGTCTACAAAATGTTGGCTAGAAAATGAAATGTAGGAAATTACTTATGTTTTCATTAGAAAATATCAAGCAAATTATTAAAACAAAATCTCTTCAAAAAAATATTTTGGAAATTTAAACTCGTTTTCCTCAAAAATACGTTTTTTGAATTCTGAAAAAAAATTATATGAATAGCCCTTAAGCGGCTCTTACACGATCAGTAGCATTGACATTATCAGTAATGACAATTGTAGCAACAATCACTCCATTCCGCAATAATCAGTATTCTTGAACCCTACACGATCATTTTTATCGCTTGGAGGTATGCCTTCCTTTCCAATAATTCATCGCTTGGAGGTATGCCTT
This sequence comes from Toxorhynchites rutilus septentrionalis, assembly GCF_029784135.1. Classification (NCBI taxonomy): domain Eukaryota; kingdom Metazoa; phylum Arthropoda; class Insecta; order Diptera; family Culicidae; genus Toxorhynchites; species Toxorhynchites rutilus. Next base: position 201,015,184 of record NC_073746.1, on the reverse strand, counting down.
CCTTTCCAATAATTCACTCATACATCGGAAGATGGGCACTTTTACAGGGAAATGGTTTTTCCAACAACAACTTTTTAATTTTTTTTAAAATTACTATTAAATTATCGCGACTTACATGTTCTACAAACTTTTTTCTATTTAGAAACATGCCAAGAACATCCATGCAACCATACATAAATGCCATTTATTCCAGAAATTAAGAAAGATAGAAAGTTGATGTCTCCAACAAAAGTTCATATTTCAAAAAGATCTAAAACTTTGTCAAATACGCTATATCGCTATCTTGACTTTAAACAAATTTAGGATTAGTAGTATTTTTTTTTTAGAATTTAAACAAAAAGCGTTTTTGAGAATAATGAATTTTAGTTTTTAAAATAATTTTTTTCAGTGTAATTTGCGTTTGAAATTTTTTTGATTTTTTGAAAATTTAAACAGTTTCCTATATTTTATCCTTTGATCAAAACTTTGTAGATATTATAGTTTTTGCGTTATATTTTGACGTAGGACTACGTCTAACCGGAAGATATAGGGGGTGAAATGGAAATCTAGGCACTGAACAAGTAGGAAAAAAATGCAAGATTTGGAACGCTTATAATTCGAGCATTTCTCAATAGATCGCAAAGGTTTTTGCATCAATTGATAGGAAATATATCTACGCATCTATCATAACGAATAACATTTCATTTTTCTTGAGATAAATAATTGAATAATTGTGAAATATCAAGCATTGTCAAAATGCACTATGTGCCCATTTTTGATTGGTCCATTTTGTGCTCCTCAAATCGTACCGACCAAAACGGGCAACCAGAGCAGCAGCGAAATAGAATGAAGCACGATTGGAAAGGAAAAAGAAAAAGACGGGTGGGTAATGTCGGGGACATAACCGGAGTGACGTAGGACTATACAAAGGGGACAGCTTTTGCTAAATGTATATTTAAAATATATTGTTTTATTTTCTTCCCCTACGTGAATACCTACCTATCTACCTGAAAATGGATTAGTTTACTGTTTACTCTTTACGAACATGTTGGGGTTTCGGAGAACCTTTGGTGTTGTGTTTTTGCTTTTTTTACAAACTTTCTCAATTTTTTTCACTATCTTATAGTTGATTTTTGATTTTTTTTCTGAAGGCTTTGTACTCATTTAATGTTCAACGCCGGGCATCTTTTGGCGTATGCTCATATCGTACAATCAAAATGATGGCTGTGATAGGGAATGCATAGGTGGTCATCAGCTCATTCATTATCATATATTTCACTATTGAGCACATTACCGTACCTTAAACTGTGATTTCGGAGACGAATGAATTGTAAGATTTGTAGTTTCCGCAAACAAAGTAATTAAAAATGAAAAAACTGAGGTTTTGGAGACGAACTCTACGATCTGTCGAGAAGCAAACGAGCTATAAGCGTTCTGAAAAACCAACAGTGAATACAGGGACGAATGACCTTCGGATTAAAGTCCTTTAAAATAAGAACATAGCAGCAGGAAATACATATCTCATCATGTTGCTCCTTAGTTATTTTTCTATACAATGCAGATGTAACGTCAGTCAATTTTCGACAACAGTTATCAACCAAAGAAAGCATTTCTTGCTACCGAGAAAATTCGTTAATGCCATTCTGCATACAATGTGTTGTAATTTGAAGCCACCTTTAGTTCGGAAACCATGCATGGGTTTGTGAAAACTGAATGATCAATTTAAAAGACCCCAACCACCAATAAGTTCAAGAACAAGCATAAACAAAATACATCAGTTTATATTATATGTCATATTATGTCACTTTAGAATGCATTGATATTGTGAAAAACTTTTAATAACTCTTCTTTGAAAGGTTTAATGGCCCTGAAAAGCGTCGTGTTTTACGGTGGCTGGTTTTGCCACCAAAACAGTCAGTATAAACAAACTTTTTCCTTCTTCTACCTGCTGCCGTTTTGCGATTGCGCTTGCCACTCGCTGAAACTAGTTGTTGCCACCGAACCGAATGTGCTCTGTTCTGTAGGCTGGTTTTCTTATTGTCGTGAGCAGCTTTGCAAGCCAACTCGAGCACTCCGGCAGCCGAAATTCTATAACCGCTATTAGGTATACTGGTGCTCCGGCACCAATCCGTTGATGCGATGTGATGTGAAACGATGCCATACAACCACACTGATTACGGTTTGAAAGAGAATGATATATTTTTCAGCGGATCCGCGCGTTTTGTACTTTAGCGCTACACGCTCACAGGATAGAGACAAATCGGCAGACTCAGCCAAAGGGGCGAGTCCAACGAGACGAACGAATGAGCGTTAGAAGGCAGTGATGGCAAAAAAAAATACATTCATTACGATTTGTTCGCTCGTTGGATTCACATGCAGGCTAAAAAGGGTCCCATTGGAGGCGATTTTAACCTGTAACTGAACATTTGCGATGACAGTGGTACAGTGTCGACTTTCAATGTGGTGTCATAATTTGGACCCCGCACTCTGTTTACAAAAAGTCCAAATAAATATATCGCATTACAGGTCCGTCCAATTAGCTAAATGTCGAGCTAAATGTAAATTACTGTACTTTCAATCTGGAAACAATTTAAGGATTGGTGAAAATTGAATAATCGGGGAAGTCCCCAACCATCAATAAGCTCAGAACAACTGCCAAATTCTCATTCTAACCATATCCTGGCAAACAAATTATGAAAAAATCAATTTGTGTTTTATTATTATTTGGGATATTGTTTTAGAAAGAAAACTGTATTTCGTAAACTCTTTTATGGAAGGTTTAATGGCACTGAAAAGCGCCATGTTTTATGGAATGGTTCCAATTTAGAAAACTTAGTACTCGTGGTTTTGAAAAAAAAAACCATTTCGAATGCCCTCGATGCCGCCTTGTTCTGGATTTGCCACCAAAGCAGTTTGTATAAAGAACAAACTTTTTTCGTCTGCTACCTGCTGCCGTTTTGCGATTGCGTTTGCCACTCGTCACTCGCTGCAACTGCCTGTTGTTGTCTTGATGTCCACCGAACCGAATGTGGTCTGTTCTGAATGCGGGTTTTCTTATCGTCGCGAGCAGCTTTGCCAGCCAACTCGATCACTTCGGCGGCCGAAACTATATAACGGCGGCTAGGTGGACTGGTGCACTGTTACTAACGCGCTCGGCCTAGCTACCCTTGCAGAGCAATTGGCGAATACACCTACACGGTTCGAGCGAGATTTTTCCTTTCCCTTCACTTTTCCTCCTTTGCCATGTCCAGACATGGCTGCTTGTGTTGGTTTGTTGATGTGATGTGACGCGAAACGATGTGGTGTACGGTTTGGATGAGAATGATCGTTACGGAAGGAAGGAAGGAAGGTCTTGTATTATAGAGACTTTAAACTTTTGCAGTTCATTCGTCTCTAGCCTTGAGAAAGGCCCTTTGAAAACTCTACTCTACTTTACTCCAGCGCTACCACCTCCGCCCTCTTGCCTTGAGAAAGGCACTCGGTCCCTCGCCGTCCAGCTCGTCCAGCAACGATGTTATCCAGTCGGTGTCCACACAAAGAATGATCGTTACGGAAGGAAGGAAGGTCTTGTATTATAGAGACTTTAAACTTTTGCAGTTCATTCGTCTCTAGCCTTGAGAAAGGCCCTTTGAAAACTCTACTCTACTCTATTACTCTACTCCAGCGCTACCACCTCCGCCCTCTTGCCTTGAGAAAGGCACTCGATCCCTCGCCGTCCAGCTCATCCAGTTGTCCAGTCGGTGTCCACACAAAGAATGATCGTTACGGCAGCGGAGCGGGGATTTTAAGCTGACAGGCTGGCTCGAGAATTACGCATGTGTGAGACTGCGACCAATGTTTCGTTCATATTTTTTCTTTTTCCTTTCCAATCGTGCTTCGTTGTATTTCGCTGCTGCTCTGGTTGCCCGTTTTGGTCGGTACGATTTGAGGAGCACAAAATGGACCAATCAGAAATGGGCACATAGTGCATTTGGACAATGCTTGATATTTCACAATTATTCAATTATTTATCTCAAGAAAAATGAAATGTTATTCGTTATGATAGATGCGTAGATATATGTCCTATCAATTGATGCAAACACCTTTGCGATCTATTGAGAAATGCTCGAGTTATAAACGTTCTAAATCTTGCATTTTTTCCTACTTGTTCAGTGCCTAGATTTTTATTTCACCCCCTATATCTTCCGGTTAGACGTAGTCCTACGTCAAAAAATGAACGAAACATTGGTCGCAGTCTCACACATGCGTAATTCTCGAGCCAGCCAGTCAGCTTAAAAATCCCCGCTCCGCTGCCGTAACGATCATTCTCATTCAAACCGTACCACAGCGGTTCGCATCACAACACATCAACAAACCAACCCAAGCAGCCATGTCTGGACATGGTAAAGGAGGAAAAGTGAAGGGAAAGGCAAAATCCCGCTCGAACCGTGTTGATCTGGAGTTTCCCGCAAGGGTAGCTAGGCCGAGCGCGTTAGTACCAGTCCACCTAGCCGGCGTTATATAGTTTCGGCCGCCGAAGTGATCGAGTTAGCTGGCAAAGCTGCTCGCGACGATAAGAAAACCCGCATTCGGAACAGAACACATTCGGTTCAGTGGACATCAAGACAACAGGCAGTTGCAGCGAGTGGCGAGTGGCAAACGCAATCGCAAAACGGCATCAGGTAGCAGAAGAAAAATGTTTGTTCTTTATACAAACTGCTTTGGTGGCAAATCCAGAACAAAGCGGCATCGAGGGCGTTCGAAATGGTTTTTTTCAAAACCACGAGTACTAAGTTTTCTAAATTGGAACCATTCCATAAAACAAGGCGCTTTTCAGGGCCATTAAACCTTCCAAAAAAGAGTTTAGAAAATACAGTTTAATGCTTTCTAAAACATTATCCAAAATAATAATAAAACATAAATTGATTTTTTCATAATTTGTTTGCCAGGATCTGATGAGTATGTGAATTTGGCAGTTGTTCTGAGCTTATTGATAGTTGGGGACTTTCCTGATTATTCAATTTTCACCAATTCTTAAATTGTTTCCAGATTGAAAGTACAGTAATCTACAATTAGTTCGACATTTAGCTAATTGGACGGACATGTAATGCGACTTATTTAGTTGGACATTTTTGTAAACATAGAGATCCAAATTATGACCCCACATTGAAAGTCGTCACTGTACCACTGTCATCGCAAATGTTCAATTACAGGTTAAAATCGCCTCCAATGCGACACTGAGTGGCGCTTCGGCACGTCGCATTGAATGTAATTTACTGTACAACATATCACAAAGCTGGATGGGAAGAAATTTTCCAACTGTGAAAGCTGTGGCGAGTGGCAACAAATCGCTAAACAGGAAGGTTTAGCCGAACAAGATGGGCATATCGAGTGATAACAAAACAATAAACTCTTTACATTGAAGATAATTTTGTGATCTTGAAAAGGACCCTTTTTAGCCTGCATGTGAATCCAACGAGCGAACAAATCGTAATGAATGTATTTTTTTGCCATCGCTCCCTTTTAACGCTCATTCGTTCGTCTCGTTGGACTCGCCCCTCTGGCTGAGTCTGCCGATTTGTCTCTATCCTGTGAGTGTGTACCGCTAGAGTATAAAACACGCGGACCCCAAAAAAATATCTTATTTTCTTTCAAACCGTAAACCCGTGTGGTTGTACGGCATCGGCATCGTGGACGTAACAAAGGAGGACAAGTTAAGGGAAAGGCAAAGTCTCACTCGAACCGTGCAGGTCTCCAGTTCCCTGTTGGTCGCATTCAATGATTGCTCCGCAAGGGTAACTAGGCCGAACGGATTGGTGCCGGAGCACCAGTATACCTAACAGCGATTATAGAGTTTCGGCCGTCGGAGTGCTCGAGTTGGCTTGCAAAGCTGCTCACGACAATCAGAAAACCCGCATCAAGAACAGAGCAGCTTCGGTTCGGCGCTCATCAAGGCAACAATTAGTTTCAGTGAGTGGCAAAGTGTTTCTCCGGCACGTCGCATTAAATGTAATTTACTGAACAATATGTCACAAGCTGGATGGGAAGAAATTTTCCAACTGTGAAAGCTGTGGCGAGTGGCAAACGCAATAGCTAAACAGGAAGGTTTAACCGAACAAGATGGGAATATCGAGTGATAACAAAAACACAACACCAAAGGTTCTTTTCAGAACCATCAACATATTCATAAAGAGTAAACAGTGAACTAATCCATTTTTCAGGTAAAGGGTGTGTCACATCAAATTGCATCACGGAAAAAACGCTGTAGAAATTCGCCCAGTAGACCGATCCTTTTGAAAATTTTAGACAGTAAAATAAAAACTATTAAACAACTTTTGGCATTTTCTTTTTATTCATACTTCGAGCCCAAGCCCGTATGCTCGCACCTTCCTCTTTACCCCGTCCATAAGGTTCTGTACAACGTCAGGTTGTAGTTTTTTTTGAACAGAAATCCATTTTCTCTTGAAGTCCGCCTCCGATTTGACAACTTTTGGGTTCTTCCGGAGGGCCTGCTTCATAATCGCCCAATATTTCTCTATTGGGCGAAGCTCCGGCGCGTTGGGCGGGTTCATTTCCTTTGGCACGAAGGTGACCTCGTTGGCTTCGTACCACTCCAACACGTCCTTTGAATAGTGGCACGAATCGAGATCCGGCCAGAAGATGGTCGGGCCCTCGTGCTGCTTCAATAGTGGTAGTAAGCGCTTCTGTAGGCACTCCTTAAGGTAAACCTGCCCGTTTACCGTGCCGGTCATCACGAAGGGGGCGCCCCGCTTTCCGCAAGAGCAGATCGCTTGCCACACCATGTACTTTTTGGCAAACTTGGATAGTTTCTGCTTGCGAATCTCCTCCGGAACGCTGAATTTGTCCTCTGCGGAGAAGAACAACAGGCCCGGCAGCTGACGAAAGTCCGCTTTGACGTAGGTTTCGTCGTCCATTACCAGGCAATGCGGCTTCGTCAGCATTTCGGTGTACAGCATCCGGGCTCGCGTCTTCCCCACCATGTTTTGCCTTTCGTCGCGGTTAGGAGCCTTCTGAACCTTGTATGTACGCAGGCCCTCCCGCTGCATGGTCCGCTGGACGAATGAACTTGACAAATTCAGCTTATTGCCGACATCCCGGACCGAACTTCTCGGAGCACGTCTAAACTGCTTAACTACGCGCTTGTGATCTTTTTCACTGACGGAGTATCCATTTTTGCCGTTCTTCACCTTCCGGTCGATGGTTAGGTTCTCGAAGTATCGTTTTAGTACTCTGCTGACCGTGGATTGGACGATTCCCAGCATCTTACCGATGTCCCGATGTGACAACTCCGGATTCTCGAAATGAGTGCACAGGATTAATTCACGACGCTCTTTTTCGTTCGACGACATTTTTCCAAATTTACGAAAAATTGACAGTGAAGCATGGCCAACGTGATCTATACACTCTTATCTGAATATAAGCGAAAGCTGAAGATATAATTCCTAAAAATTAAATTTCTACAGCGTTTTTTCCGTGATGCAATTTGAGGTGACACAGTCTTTAGATAGGTAGATAGATATTCACGTAGGAGATGAAAATGAAACAATATATTTAAAATATATATTTAACAAAAGCTGTCCCCTTTGTATAGTCCTACGTCACTCCGGTTATGTTCCCGACATTACCCACCCGTCTTTTTTTGTGAAAACTAATGAAAACATTTTGACCTTTTTTAAAAAGTAGTCTAATTCTTTTTCAAAGATTTCAAGTTAACTTAAATGACCAATGTCTTTACACCCACAACGTTTCACTGATATCTGAGATGCTGTTGCCAACTGCTAAGACTAGTTGCCATGAAATCCTTCATATGTCGTAATTAAGTCTACACCGGATTTTAGATATTATAGAAAAAATGCAGAAATGCAAAAGGATACATATTGGGTTGGGGAAAAGAAATGGCGTATTTTATCAATATATGGCAACACTTAAACATATCTTGTGTTGTACTTATCGCATCGGCTTATACTATACGGCTATTTAAAGACGACAATCTATGCTACAAGTGACGTTTTGACAGTGTTGTGATTGTCCTCTTCAGTCTCAAGTTATAGCGCGTCAAAGATGGAGTCCACCAAGCAAGAAATTCACCATATTTTACTTTTTTACTACCTGCGAGGTAAAACAGCAACGAAGGTGGCCGAAAAAATTCGAGTAGTTTATGAACCCGATACTGTAACGATTCGTACATCACAGTGTTGGTTTGATCGATTTCGTTCTGTGGCTGTCGAAGATACACCCCGTACTGGTAGGCTAAACGTCGTGGAAACCGATAAAATCGTTGAAATCATTCAGCTCACAAGACCGGCATGTGAGCACTCGCTCGCTTGGCCAGAAACCGGGTATAAACCATAAAACCGTTTGGAACCATTTGCAGAAGATTGGATTCCAAAAAAAGTTGGATGTATGGGTGCCACACGAGTTGACGCAAAAAAAACTATTAGACCGAATCAACTCCTGCGATGCACTGCTGAAACGGAACGAATTCGACCCATTTTTGAAGAAGATGGTGACTGGTGATGAAAAGTGGATCATGAACGACAACATAAAGCGAAAAAAGTCGTGGTCGAAGCGCGGTGAGCCGGCCCAAACCATCGTCAAGCCCGGATTGACGGCCAGGAAGGTTTTGCTGTGTGTTTGGTGGGATTGGAAGAGAATCATCCACTATGAGCTGCTCAACTATGACCAGACCCTCTACTTGGTTCCCTATTGTGAGCAGTTGCCTTCTCTATTGTTTAGAAGTTGCCTTCTAATGGCAACAAGTTTGCGAACAAAACGGCGCATATTTGACTCAAATAGGATAGTTTTAAGTATGTTAAATAAAACGTCAAATTTCGATCAGAAATACGACATTTCTTTTTCCCCAACCCTATATAATGATGTGCTAATAGCAGCTGTGAAAAGGCTCAAAACGAATAACGGTCCAAATGAAATTCCTAATGTGGCTCTAAAATCGAAACTCCTGGCATTACTTGGGGCCTGATTCTCGAATACACTTCACGATGGAAACGGAATGAAACGTATCCGCGGGGACAACGGTACGGTGTCGACATCTGGATACGAGATTAGTTTCCCACTAAACTTATCATTTTAATATCAAATTATCTTCAGATAAAATTTTTGTATGAGATTATTATATAACATGAAGAAAACAAAGTTTTCCACTCACATTAAATACCAGTTTGGTACGAAGAAGTTAATTTTCATTAATGATTTTTTATTTGAAAAGTGCTCATTCTGCCTGAAAACTCATTATTATCTTCGACACTTCACTAACTCGTAAAACGTAGTTCAATGGCGTGCCGTTTATTTCGTTTCCACCGTGAAGTGTATTCGAGAATCAGGCCCTTGATATATTCAATGTAGAAGTGTATAGGCGAGTACTACTTTTCGGATCGATAGAAGCTACAGAAACTAGTACTGTTACAAAAACCAAGGAATATATATCGTATAGACCAATATACCTGTTGTTCACTCTTGAGAAACTTCTAGAGATAATATTGTGGTTCTGAAGCGTAATCTGCATAGAGGCGTAACGATTATTGCTTTCGCGATATCCTGGTGATGGAGAGTCATTGGAACGAGTTGAATTACTGGCGACCGAGTCTATAGACATGATCGGATGCTGGATGTAAAATATGGAATTGCAGATAGCCCATTACAAGACGGAAATGCTGATGGTCAGTAACCGCAAGGCGGTGAAACGGGTGGAAATACCAATTGGAGAGCTCTTGATAACTTCGAAGCGTGTACTGAAAAATCTGAGGTGCTAATTGATGATCGATCGCACTTGAACAACCACGTCGACTGCGCTTGCGAGGCACTGTGCCACTGGCCAGAATCATGCCCAACATTTCTGGACAAGCAGCAGCAAGATGCAGCTTCTAGTTAGTGTTTCCTCATCGATACTACGAGACGTCTTGGTCGCTGAGATGGTGACTGTGACGGATTGTGCGTCGAATTAGAGGGCAATTCCCAATCGGTACACGTCCGACGGATAAACGAATAAAAAGGCTATAAACACCTGAAGTGCATTTTTTCTCTATTAGAGTGACTTTCAACACATTTCGGCTGGTTCGGCACAGCGGCACTTCCATTTTTTGGAAGAATGTCGCGAGTGCGAATTGAACTCGTGATCTCGACGTGAGAGGTATGGATGTTACCACTACGTCAGATCGCCTCCTCACCTGAAGTGCATGAGTACCTCAGCCCTCCAAGTAGTCGTCTTGATGTGACCCCTGGCGGACTCGGGCTACATAGGAGTAAAGAATTCCGTTTAAGTGGGTGATGAGTCCATCCCAGATAAAGCTTTCCTATCCTCTAAAAAGGGAACACGTGTTCGGATGCTTTCGGTAGAATTGTCATCTATCAGTCTTTGTACTGTGTCACATACACTACTGAATATATTTTTCCTGCTTTAAATACACAGTTCTTCCCCTCGTGTATTTTGTGTTCTAAGAATTTCATTTCCAAATCCAAAATCTTTATTGCTGGTTGCAACTTCAAAGCATTTTTTCATTGGTTGTTAGAAAACGTTAGTAGGACAACGAGGTACACCGCTGATCACGTGTGAGTAAGTCATTCACTTGGAAATAACCTTTTATCTTTGAACGTTTTTAGATCCGTCTTTAGAAGATTCGTCATAGTACTAAACAAGCATTTGCGAGGAAGTATTTTCCTTCTCTCAAGAAAACCTGTGAGTCCAAATTCAAATGAACGCTTTTTCTCAGGCGGAAAAGTTAAGGTTTCTTCATTACTATTTGCACTGTTTTATTAAAAAAAAGTGTCGAAGATATGTATCTTTTACTTGTGATTATTTATGGTGAGCATGCTACATCCTTTACAACTTGCAATGAATGTTAGATTCTGTTGATATTAAGCATAAGAGAACGAAAAAAAATACTTAAACGCAATCAAAATAGTAGCAAAATTAAATTTCGACTGAAACGTTTCCAATATGAAAATTCGAAAAGAATGAGCGAATAAAAAGACTGAATGTAACAAGATTTTGTAGAATCTGTATCCTTACAGTATACATATTCACCAGTCCAATCAGAGGAAAAATTTTGGATTTTGGATGAATAATCGAACAAAGCGAAAGTTTTTCAATTCAATATTCGAAATATCTTCCAATCAGCTTCATTATCAATATTTGAGATATTTAGTGGTGGAGTGTCCTGTTCAAGTGAGAAACGAGTGTCATCATTAGAGGCGAATGAACTGGAAAGTTTAAAGCCTCTTAAAAACAAAGAAGAAGAGGGAGTGTCATGTTTCAACGAAAAACAATTGATGTGAGTTATTATAATTTTAAAAATTTTTCTGCGCTCTCGATGATTTAGTGTAATGTAGATCATCAACAGATATCACTGTGCACAATCAATGATCTAATCAATGAAAGCACTATTAACGAATGACATAACTAGCAAACAATCTTTTTCTGGCAATATAAAACATGAGATCAGTCACACGAATAACCTGGATAATGAACAAAAGAATGTCATTCGAAAATCTTGTATCGCGTGTGCAATGCTAATAAACATTGCTAAATTAGTATGCAAGATGACAAGAACAATAATTAAATACCATTATTCCTTTCGTAGAATATTAAAAACCCATACTGTTCTAGAAAGTATCACTTTTCGTATCGTATTAATGTATTTAAGTTCATAAACATTTGTTGAACTCTCTTTAGCGTACACTGTGTGTAGCGTTGAACTCTAGCGTATAAAATAATAAACTTGACTTTCAACAGATATTTCTCTGCGGTCGATGTATGAAGTTGCCATCGTATCGTCTTCCAAAAAAGGCGATACTTGTTGGGAAGATAAAAACAGCAGTTTCTGCTAAGGTCGTTCGAATATTTCTTTAAGAAAGGTTAACGCTTGTCCCTACTTCCTGTGTCGATAAAAACAGTTCAGGCGTGATGTCCATGTACGGATTCGTCTGAAATTTTGTTATTATTTACAATCCGTTCGTTATGTTTATCTGTATTCTGGGTGTCGGTCAGTACATAATGAATGGATTTAATCTGTTATTTGCAACGGTACGAAGCTAAAGAAATACCGATGATTAAGATTAATAAAGAGAAACATCATCGAAAACTTAAAATAGCATAATACGCTTAGAGGCTCTCTCAAGAGAGTTTAAAGCTTTATTGTCTTTTATACTATATTAGGAATTCGATTTTACGTGCATAATTTGGTTTATAAAGTATATTTCCTATCACAAAAAGGTATTTAATTGTGAATAATACTAAATCATGAATGCTGGATTTTGCTTAGTCGTGTTGGTTTTACAATAATCTGTCTAAAAAGGAATTACTCAATATGTGGTTATTTTCTTCAAAATATCAACCAAACAAATGAAATGGGTTTTATCAATATTAAGTCTATTTATCTATCGGCAAATAAGTGGTCATAGGATAAAAATATGTATGGTAGATTTTCCAGTTGCTAAAACTGAAGAATATTCGCTTCACTCCTGAAATGAGTTCCCTATGGCTACATAATAGTCATTTCTACTGCAGTTTTGTCTAATTCGGTTATAAATGCTCTTTACAATTGGTGAATGCATGTAGGATCATATTCTTGAGCCTTAGTTTTCAAAATAGATTATTTGTTCTATTGGGTTAAGATCAAGAATAGGTGCTGGTCAGTTTTGATGCATGCTTTGGATTTACCTTTAAATGGGATGTCCTACAATTAGTTTTTTGTATACATGCTAGAAAATTTCGTTTTAAATTATAATAAACCCCCTTTATCAGAAATTCGAGTTCCTCGAATAATGTAATTGAGTCTCGAACCATAACTCAACATGCACAGGATTGAAAATGAGTTAGGTTGGTTGGTAATTAGTGATGTTTTTGTAATTGACCTCTACCTCAGACAAAGGGTTATTCGAACTCTAACTGGTTTTGTGCCATTTTCGTGTGGATCCGAGTAACATTTATTTAGTCAAGTAAGGCTTGGTTTAGTTAGAATTCGGAATTACTGTTCATATTATAGTAGCGGTCGTAGTAGGCGTATCCGAAATCTTCTGACATTAAATTGTTTGGAAAACCGGTATCTTTCGACAGTTAAAATTTCACGTTGATCCGTTTTGTTTTGAAAAAGTTGTGCAGAATGAGAGCGGAGGGAAAAAATTGATTTTGGACACCCACATTTAATGTCCGGCGAAATCGAAATCGGTGGAAGTGGCAAAAGCGATGGTATGCTGAAACGTTTCCATAAACGTGCAACTGTTGCTCGGATGAGTCAGAGGACGCATCGTAGTGGAACTTACGGTCGGAAGCTGAGGTTGAAGGTATTGAAAACAACAAAGGTAAACCCGGGACTCACGGGTTACGACATCGCCAAAAAACACTGATGTGCTCCAGAACTTCCTGGCTTCTTCTAACCAAAGTACCTTTCGGAGAATCCGTGTGCAAGAAGGCTGTCGTAATCTCCGTGCCTGCGAGCAACCAAACAGGTCGTTGAAGCAAAAACTGGTGGCAAAAAAAACACTCGAAAAATGTACTGAAAGGTTTCGATGAAGTACGAAAAATGTATGCCGATGGACTTTGGACAGCTCCCAGGCCTGAAATTCTTTAAGGCCATTTCAGAGCAGATGTCTCCAGCAAATATATGTTCGTTCTCGCTGTTAAATTTGCCAGGAAGTTCTTGATTTTGTAAGGGATTTGCAGCTGTGGACAGACACCCAAGGTTCTCGTCACAAACAAGACAATGGACTCGAAAATGTATAGGGAGGAGTACCGGCAGAAACGTCTTCTTCCGTCTTAGTCTTAGGCTCATAAAAGTCAATGGTCGTCGAAGATGTTCTTATTATTCTAGTGTGATCATTAATTCTTTGTTTGAATCCAGTGGCTTGAGTGATTTGCTCGTACTTCAGAAGATTTTCTATGCTCGGTCTAATCAATATTAAAATCGCCAGTAATGATAATTCCTTTTTGTTCATGTACTTGTATGTGCTGTAGCCATACATCTTCCATGAATTCTAAGAAGTGTTTGTCGCTACTACTAGGCGAATGGTATATTCCAGCGTAGATTCCCGACATTTTGCATTTCCTGACTTCTACAGCTAGAAACCATTTGTCCCCGTATATCTCGTTGAAAATCTCTTTGAGATTTAAAAGGTTCGAAATGTACATAGATACGCCTCCAGTATGGACAGATCTCGACAAGCAGTTAACCATTGTGTATCCAACTACATTGAATCCATTCAGATCAGTTGATTCCGTTAAATGTGTTTCAACCATAATTAGTAATTCCGGTTTTTCGTTGGATAACAAAATTTCTATTTCGTCGAAGTGTCTTTGTATTCCAGACACATTCATATATAGTACATAATATCTTATATATGCCCCTTTGTTGGATGGCTAAATAGAGAAGTCCACCTGTTTTTTCTTCCTCTCGTAGTTTCGGTTTTTAATTTTATTACAATTTGAACATTGAAATTCTTCGGATGTGCAATTCTTCAATTCATGATTTTCCCGCAATCTTGTGTCCATATTCACCAATGCCGAAAATATTTACGTTCACGACATTCAAATACGGCGAATTTCACCCTACCTTGTATTGATAACCTACTGGTCAAGCGAGAATCGATAAATATGAAACAACACTATCAATGAACACGAACTTGCCATGAAGTTCATTTTTCATTTGCGTCTTCATGATATTCAAAACGTCGAAATTGAAGATCTCGTGTTAGGGAAAATCAAAGCATAGAATTCAACGTCAACCAATTGAAAGTGAAATCGGTTATGGTAAGGGAAGGCCATTCATCACAAAAAATTCTTGTTTTTGGTGACTTCGGCATTGAAATGTATAGTATAACTTTTTGACTTTGTTTTATGAATCTACTACCGATTGTCCGAAAAGACATACATCCCCAATCATATGGGCAATCGGAATACAATTATTAAATATCGTAATATCGTGCTATTTTGGCCGCTCAACCGCTCACCGACGCACAACGGTCAACGCTCAACGAAACCCATAATGTTGCCTTTTCCGAATCCCTGGTCCGGTCTTTATTTCTAAATATGGAAATAAAACACGTTCTCATTAAAAATCACTGCAAGCGATGAAGATCAATTTGGCTTTCGTGATAATCATCTGGAATTATTGACAGTACGGAAAGAGCTTGAATGCAGGGTACCGATCTGGAGAATGGCTTTTGCTTCATGACAATGCGCCCGCGTACACCGCGATTTTGCTAGCGTAGTTTCTAGACAAACGAAAGGTGACTGTCATCACCCATCCCCCCTATTTTCCGGACCTCGCCCCGGCAGACTTTTTCTTGTTTCCCACACACAACGGCACGTGACGATGTTCCAGACATTCAACGAAATGTGACGCGTATTATGAACTCCATACCAGCTGAGCAGTTTAAACGCGCCTTCCGACACCTCTACGAACGTTCAAAACTTTGTGTGAAAAGATAAGGCCTATATGTAGAAAACTAATATCTAATCTTTTGAGTATCTCGTTTTTGTTTGTTTTAAAAAATTGTCCCGGAACTTTTTGAATGCACTGTGTACGAAAATTCATCAAAACTGTAACGCAATATTTTTGACGTAGAACTACGTCTTTCAGGAAGGGTGCCAAATCAGAAAACAGGTCACGTTTTTATGAAATAAAGTTAACGTTAATAACTATTTTCACTGTAAACGAATTCTTTTGATTTGCATAGCAATCGAATCGGAAATTCTCTAAGATTTGTTTGATATGCTATACATTACAATTCGCTAATCTCTAAACGATTTAAATTCATGAAAACTGGAAGAACTTCCTTTTTCCCCATACATTTGTTCTGCCGATTTGTGTGCTAACCCTACCCGTATTACGAATGCTTATAAATCGAACATTTCTTAACAGATTGGAAAGATGTTTGCATCAATTGATAGGAAATATTTCTACGCGTCTATCACAATTAATAAAATTTTATTTTTCATTAGATGAACAATTGAATAACTGTAAAATGTCAAGCGTTATCTAAACGTCCTAACTGCCAAGTTTTGATTGGCTCGATTTACGGTTTCCCCAACACAGACTTTAAAATCGACGTACCTGTGGAAATTCGTTCTTGAAATTTACATGCAAGTACCCCCGACTTTTTGTGCCCACCGAGCTGTGTTTCCCCAACACGGACTTCAAAATCAATGTGCCTGGGGGCACATTGCTTTATCAAAACATACAAGTCGGGGGTATTTTTTTCCCAACGAGCTGTGTTTCCCTAATGCAAGTCGGTGGTGTTTTTTGGTGTTGAGTACTTTTGTACTCACTTGTCGTTGTGCAAACCGGAATATGTTTCCCCAAAACGTACTATTAAACTGAGAAGTCTCGTCATTTCGGATACTAGAGGTGAATGAATCACGAGAACTACGTAAACATGAGATGTGCAATAATTTCAGAGGGAAATGTAAAATACAATGATCGAGACAATTCTTCCGTTCACATATTTTGGTAGTCCTAGGCAACATATCAAACGTAAAAGGACGTTCATCAGATTTATTTGTAACGAAGAACATAATCTATTACAAAAATTTCGATGCATTCTAAAATAATATTCGAAGTGGTAAACAAGGATTGCATAATGTAATTGCGTAGTTCTACGTCGAAAATATGTCCTAGATACAACCCCTTACAATTTTTTTCAACATTTTGTTCTAAAAGAACAATAAATTATCTGCAGTTTGGGAAAATTTTGATTTCGGATTCTAAATGTATCGAACTGCTAAATGCTAAATCAAGACGTATTCACCAACATTTAACATATTCAGCGTGTCATATCAGCAACAATCATTAACATTCGTACAACCGAGATGCATTGAACAAAGTACCATGGCAGCTCTCAACTACTCCGATCCAGTCGAGTCATCCCGGTCCTGTGGTCGGATTATGGGGAAGAGTCTCCCAACCTGACTCTTCAGGCAAGAAGGCAATTTGTGATCGTTCGTAGCTGCCTCAGTCCGTTCGAACTTCCAGCCAATTACATGGACCGATCAGCTTGATGATAAGCTTTGACCACCGGGACGCACGAATAACGGCATCATGGAAGCACCTAGCCCGTCCACTCAGTCGAGCCTAGCGTCAGAAGAACCGTCCCGGTAATGTTTTTGAGTCTGGAGAATGTTACCAATGTTATATGACTATACTGTCAGAACGTGCGCGGACTGTGGACGAAAATGGTGCAACTATCATCATGTTGATTGAAACCAGACCTGACGACAGCATCAACTCCTGCAGGAGGCGAGTTTAACGTTTTTCACTGCGAGCGTAGGCTTTCCAACATCTCCAAGTCCAGATTTAGTGAAATTCTCATCGCAGTAGCTCGTCGCTTCACTGCTGTGGTGGTTTCAACGGGGGATGGATGCTCTTTGGAACAGATGTGTGTCTCTATGTTGTGGACAACCCTATTTTGCCGCGCTCGGATACGTTATTCATCCGACGCAGCTCAGACCGCAGGGCTCGCGTGCGACAGCATGACTGTCACTGAGCGATGCTGGAGATGCGCATATATGTGTTTTTAATGTGGTTGTCACTTGTTGTTGTTTACATTGTTATTGTTGTGGACAGAGTCATTGTTTATCGTCCATAGTGAAATGTATCGTTTAGTCATGTCGTGAATAAAGTTTGTTTTTATTTATTGTACCGTGCGCGTTTCATTAACCCTGTCATGATATTGTCCCAGTGCAAGTCCAGGGTCCCGCGGTATAAAACTCTACTACTACAAACCCTTGGTCAGGACATTAATGACACGGTGACACGTTTTTGTGGAATCGTTTGCAGCTGACTCGTAACGAATACTCCACAAAAGAACCCTCCCATTTCTCCAGCTTGGAGCACTCCACCTCTTCGCGTCCCATGGGGCGACAAAAATCCTGCTAACGCAAATTGTGCCGTCGACAAACTGTTGAAACTCAATAATTTCGACTCGCTAATAAAGCATACCGCAGCCTTAACGCTGCTCTATCCAACCACACGAGCTTCGTGTTCAGACAGACTTGTGCAGGAATCCACGGCGTTTCTGAAGTTTTGTCAATTCGAAGTGGATAACTGCAGATATCCTACTGATGTGTTCTCGGGTGATCGGAAGTCATCCTAAGTTCCTGAAACGCGTGATTCATTCTCAAATCAATTTGTTTCAGTGTATGTCGCTGATACAGCCACCCCGTCTGAAGTCGAAAGTGTTGCAACTAACGTTCCGGATACTTTAATAGTTTTGTGGTAATTCGTTGTTACTCCACAGATGGTTGAGAAGGGCGTAGCAGAGTTGAAATGTTCAACAGTTCCTGGTCCAGATGGCGTTCCAGCAATATTTTTTCATCGCTGTGCTACAGTTATGAATTAAACACTTGCCTTGACGCAGCTTCACTGGATCAAGGGATCTTTCCAGGTGCGTGGAAGCACTCCTTGCCTTCTTCGAGGTTAAGAGCTATATCTCACCATTACAAATGACTATCTATACTGACATAAAAGCCGTTTTCGATCGAATTGGTCACCACATCCTGCTGAAGCTCCAGTCTCACACTTCATCTCCGATTACTGCTTCTTCGAGAGTTCCGCAAAGGCAAATGCTTTTGATGCGGACTGAATGGAAAGCACAGCGAGAACAATCCGGGGCTTAACGTGTTAAACGATGTTGATGTCGGATTCTAGAATTCTTGTGGAAAAATGTGTTTGAAAAATGATTAAGAATCGGTGACACTGTACTTCTTCCGTTATCCATTTTTTATTTTACTTCTAAAACATGAAATTAAAAAAAATTAAAATAACCTTGCAAAGCTTATTCGATTGGCTGTTAACGAGTTTAGAATAAACAGAATCATCATGAAGCAATTTCAAAAACAATTTTAAAAAAAATTAGTGGGATATATCTATGATATAACCGCAAGGTTCACGTGGAACTACCTTAGCTTAGCAATCATTCGTTTGTATTGATTAAATTCTTGATTGAATGAAACAGTTTCCAAATTCAATTGAGTTCAATATATTTGCTCTGTGAGTGAAAAAAAAGAACAAATGCCGTGTAAAGTCAATTCATTTATTGTGATTGATTGTTCTTCGTTAAAAGTAAATTTAATGACGGACCTTTTACGTTTGGTATGATGACTAGAACAAAATATATGTACGGAAGAATTATCAAACGTTTGATGAACCAGCCTAAGGCTGAAAAGCTTTCCAATAAAGACAAAAAAAATTATCAAACGATTATTTTATTTTACATTTCCCTCTGAAGTTTACATCCCAAAAGTGTACATACTTCTCGAATCTCGAATTTGCTTGAAACTGGGAAGTTCATTCGCTTCTAGTGTCTGCACGATTTTCCCAGGTTCCTAAGTTTAGAAGATCATGTTAGGACAGACATATTCCACTCTGCACAAAGGCAAGCGAGGACAAAAGTACTCGCAGTTTGCATTTATTTGCAGAGCCGATTTCCCCAGAAACCTCGGTTTTGAAGTCTGTGTTAGGGAAGCACATTTCAATCGGAACGATTTGTATGAATTCGCAATGCCGATTTCCCCACGCTTCATGGATTTGAAGTCTGTGTTAGGGAAACACATTCCAGTCGGAACAAAAATACCCCCGACTTGCATGAATTTGAAATACCGATTTCTCCAGGCACCTTAGTTTAGAAATCTCTATTAGGGAACACATTTCGGTGGGAATAAAAGCTCCCCCTACTTTCGTGTGTTCTTTTTCTTCTTTTTGGCTTTAAGAGGGTTTAAACTTTTCTGTTCACTCGCCTCTAGGCTCTTTCGTGTGCTTGCAATGCCGATTTCGCTGCTTGGTTTTAAAGTCTGTGTTAGGGAACATTTTTCGATGAGAACAAAAGTCCCCCTACTTTCATGTATTTGCAATGCCGATCTCCCCAAGGCTGCTTGGTTTTGATGGCTGTGTTAGGGAAACCGTAAATCGGGCCAATCAAAACGATGCAGTTAGGGCGTTTAGATAACGCCTAATATTTTACAGTTATTCAATTGTTTATCTAATGGAAAACAAAATTTTGTTAGTTGCGATAGATGCGTAGAAATCAAGTGATGCAAACATCTCTCCTATCCAGTACGAAATGTTCGAGCTATAAGCATTCGAAATCTTTCATTTTTTCCTGCATGTTCTGTGTTTAGGTTTTCATTTTACCCTCCATATATTCCGGTTAGACGTAGTCCCACGTCAATACAACTCAGAATAGAGGCATAACGAGAATACTTTTGCACTAAAATTTTCGCAACAAAATAATAAGCAGATGAAGACTCTGGTAATGAATTCATCAACGCATTTCTAACAAATACTAATAATATTAGAAGAACAGAATCAAGATTCAAAAAATAATATATAAAGTATTGATATCTTACATCCTATCCTCAAATGATTCTTTTCCTTTATTTTGAACAAGGAATCATTATCCATCGATTAAAATATGAGATTCATTACTAAAGGCATATTTGCAAAGTACAACTCTACATTTAACACTACCGCAAACGCTGGAGGGCAGAAACCAATCATGAGTTGAAATATCAATGTTAGTTATGTTAGGTGGTATAGAGTAAAGTGGTCGTGAATTTTTTGATGTAACGTACCTCATATAGTATGCCATTGTGTTGAGCTACATGTTCTGCATACTGGTTCATAAATTAATCGTGAAATCTAGAATTTGCCTTATATAGATGCTAAAACGGCATCGCCATTGACATTGGTGCAAATGATCCACTAAGTTCGATAGCGGATATAAAATATTACGGAATAAGTCATTGATAGGAAGTAAAATAATGATACGCTATGCACGACGTTCAATGCGCTTATTCTTTCAACTCCATTTAAGTTCATTTTCGAGAGGTGCAATATTCTGCTGCGACTAGCATTTACCGGCTGCATTTGTAGTTGCTCCTGTTCGCTTCATACAGAATTTCCATATGCCGAGAGGATCACTGAAACCCGTTTCTAAATATCTTAACAGAGGTAAGTGATCTGCGCGGGCATGATTAATTCAAACTTTCGGGTTCGGAGCGACAAAAGCGATAAAACGGAATCGAAAACAATCTGTATGTTTCAACTACCAAGCCACTACAGTCTATCGCAAAATTGAGTGTACAAATGCTACTTGACGATACTTTCCATTTATTTAGTATAAAATATTTTGAATACATTGATTCTGTTGATGCATACTTATTACTCACACATTTAACTAGCTGTACGTGCAATAAAATTCCGAGAAAAGTTTTCTGCTAATTGTTTATTCCTAAAAATTGAAAACAATCTCTATTCTAGGCATCGCAAAATTGAGTGTACAGCCTCAATTTCTCCAAACTAGTCTTGTAAGCCTGTTTCTTTGCGAGTTAGCGTACTTTTTTCATCAGTGATTGGTGTCAACACTTAACCATTGCTTGGGCTTAATGATGGCTTAATTGATCTTCCAGAAACGTAACCTGCAGTCTCCCGTTCAGAAATTCGGTCTCCCTCGTGATTACTACTTTCAACAGAATAATGACCCGAAGCAAACTGACTTCGTGGTGCTGGAATGCCTGCTCTATTATGTCCCAATCAACTCAAAACACCTCCGATATCACCGAACTTGAACACTATTGAGTATATATGGTGAGAAATCAAGAACCATCCATCCATCAAAATCCAGGGAACGAAGCGAAACTCAAAACGACGCTTACGGAGATCTGGGAGGTACTTTCGTCTACAGTGACCAGACATTTCGCCTCGGTGCTCGCAGGAAGTGCTGGACGCCAGAGGGGGCCATATCAAATACTAGGGGATTGATATTTGATATTTATTAACATTTCTGAACTGATTTCAATTTTTGTTTTAAGAAAAACTTGAACTGTACACTCAATTTTGCAACGTCTTAATTGGAGATTTTTTGTTTGTATTTTAAACATGAAGTAGAATTGTAACCATTTCGATTTTTTTCTTATCACTACATGAGAGTAAAATGGATCGTTTTTACGATGAATATTAGTCGCATTTTATTATTTATTTTTAATACCGAAAAACTCAACAATAACAAACCAGCACGAGTTGTATACTCAATTTTGCGATTAACTGTATGTTTAGTATGCACCAATAAATGAGCACCAAAATACTTAATAATTTACATAAATGTTCTTGTCCCACAAATAGCATGAAAGATGCTATCCTTCTAGTGCAATGTAGGAAGTGATTGAACTTGCGTTTTGGAAACCAAACTACCATAGCCGTAGTTGTTTTGGTTTGAAGTACGTGTTGTAATCTTCCAGGATTGTACACAATATGCTTCCGATGTTATCAATTCTTTATCAAAATCTATAGGAAAATCTCTAGGAAATATTTCTTTTTTATGGAATTTTTTCTTCGTGTAACATCAATATTGTTGTAGTCTTGACTATTGGTGCTAAAGAAACCACAATGTTAAAAAATATTTTTTTCCCGGAAAATGGCCGTTTACTCACCGTGAACTGAAACGAACGAACTTAGCCAGTTACCAGGTATGCTATAAAGGTTCTCGCGTTAGTATTAGTAAATAGCGTGCAGTTTGGAAAGAATCTCCAAGTCGTCTCCGAGTTAATTTTTGTGAAAAAAACAAACAGAAAAACGGGTTTATATAAAAAAAATCACAAATTTGTCAGTGTTTCTGGGCACAACACTGCACGCTATTTTATATGTTTGAATAATTTTCGTGTACGATACAAACAAATCCAGCTCACCTGTAGTATATGTACAGGTGATAGAATGACTGGAACAGGTGACTGGGACGGATATCCAACAAAACTGGATGATTTTAGGGTTTAACTGGATGAATGGATCGAGGAAAACAAACTGGAAGAATCCAGTTTAAACTGGAACATTGGCAACGCTGCTTTCAAGTGTGAAAGATCGCCAATAAATCCATCCGTTATTTAGAAGATTCCAGGTGTTCTTTAATTCTCCAGTGCAAGCCACATTCTAAAATCCTGAGCTATCATCCAGGCATCATTCAATCGAAGTTGCTCGATGGTGTGATCTATCATTCTTTGTACTCGAAAAAATCGCGAAAATCGATTTTTTTCTTCTAATTTTTTCGATCTTTTGATAAATTTATCTTTGGTAAAATTTGAGACAAATTTTATAAACATGACATAAACATTTTGATCACTCCATCAAGTTTGCTACAAAGTCAGTCTGATCCTTCTGCGACTTACTTTCGTAAAAATGACTGCAACCAGTGGCTCATACGATCTTTGATCTGGATGATGACATCAGCTCCAGCCGAAAAGTTATTTTATATAACTACCGCTAAAACCAAGAAAGGGCTCCAACAAAAGTTCTGGCGTATAGCACGGATGACTTTCATGGGGCCGTTTTCAGCTGAGTCCTGGGCAGATACTAGTTGTTGAATTAAAAATTACTTATCCATTTTTTTTTTTTTTTTTATAAATTCGTTTATTTTTACAGGCTCAGTTACATAAGTTTAAAGGAGCCGAAATCTTAAATATATTTTTAAAACTATATATATGAACAATTTTCTTAAATCTATGGTTAGTAATGTGGGAAACCGATTACTCGTGGTGGACTCGAGATTAAAAGGGTGACATTTTCTCAGGAAAAGGATGGGGTATAAGGAAATTATTACAATGTTGATAATCACACACACTCAATTCTTAAATCTATTCGTACATCAGTTGTGAATTTACATTTCATTCTTCTGTTTATAGCAAGCGGACCAATTACTTACAAAGGAAGAAATGGAGGGTATAAGGATATAAGGATAATCACACACGAACATCGATAGATTTAAGGAAAACATATATTTGGGACATGTAATCAAGGTCTAACCGAGCCAACACATCTCTCACCGGCACATTGGGCTGCCTTCCTCTAGCCCGAAGGGAGTTCTCTAAATTCGATCTGGCAACAAGATACACCTCACACGACCAAACAACGTGTTCGATGTCGTGGTAACCTCGGCCACAAACGCAGATATTGCTGCCGGCCAGATTGAAACGAAAGAGTAGCGCGTCTAACGAACAGTGATTGGACATGAGTCGGGAGAAGGTGCGAATAAAGTCCCGACTCAAGTCCAGACTTTTGAACCATGGTTTGAGGCTAACCTTAGGGATAATCGAGTGAAGCCACCGGCCCAATTCATCTTCGTTCCATTTGCGTTGCCAGTTAGCGATGGTATTTTTACGGACTAAAGAGTAAAATTCATTGAAGGCGATTTGACGCTGATAAATATCGCCTTCAATCGCACCTACCTTTGCTAATGAGTCAGCCCTCTCATTACCCGGAATTGAGCAATGAGAAGGGACCCACACAAAGGTAATGACATAACAGCGTCTGGATAAAGCACTCAAAATTTTTCGTATTCTCTCAAGGAAGTACGGCGAGTGCTTTTCCGGCCTCACTGAACGGATAGCTTCGACAGAGCTGAGACTATCCGTTACAATGTAATAGTGTTCAACAGGTCGTGAGGCGACGCTGTCCAGCGCCCAATGAATTGCTGCCAATTCAGCAATATACACTGAGCAAGGATTCTGAAGACTGTGTGAGGTGCTAAAAAATTCGTTGAACACTCCAAATCCTGTGGACTCATTTATAGTGGACCCATCAGTAAAGTACATATTATCACAATTGATACCCCTATATTTTTCATCGAAGATCGTTGGAGCGATCCTCGATCGTTGGTAATCTGAATATCCATGGATATCTTGCTTCATGGACAGATCAAAATGCACAGAGGAATTGATGTAGTCAGGGAAACAAACACGGTTGGGAATATACGAAGAAGAATCAACCTGCATGGAGATGAATTCATGATATGAACTCATGAATCCGGAGTGAAAATTTAGCTCGATCAGCCGCTCAAAATTTCCGATCACCAATAGGTTCATGACCTTACACCGGATGAAGAGCCGAAGAGATAATAAATTGAAGCGATCTTTTAGTGGGAGTAGGCCTGCCAAAACCTCGAGACTCATGGTATGCGTTGAGGGCATACATCCCAACGCAATACGGAGACAAAGATACTGAATTCGCTCGAGTTTAATTAAGTGTGTTTTGGCAGCTGATTGAAAACAGAAACTGCCATACTCCATCACTGAGAGAATAGTTGTTCTATACAACATTATAAGATCTTCGGGATGGGCTCCCCACCAGGTGCCGGTAATTGTACGGAGAAAATTTATTCTTTGTTGGCATTTTTTACTCAGATACCTAATATGGGCCCCCCAAGTACATTTGGAGTCGAACCAGACCCCAAGATACTTGAATGACATAGCATGAGTGATCGGTTTACCCAAAAGTTGAAGCTTTGGTTTTGCTGGTCTATGCTTCCTAGAAAAAACCACCATCTCTGTTTTCTCCGTGGAGAATTCGATCCCTAGCCCAATGGCCCAGGTTGAAAAATTGTTCAAAGTATCTTGTAAGGGTTCTTGTAGGTCGGATTCTGTTGATCCTACGACAGAGACCACTCCATCATCTGCAAGTTGTCTTAGGCTGCAATTTTGTGTAAGGCAATTGTCGATGTCGCTTACATAGAAGTTGTACAAAAGGGGGCTTAAACATGAGCCCTGGGGGAGGCCCATGTAAGAGACCCGACTTACTGCTGAATCTCCGTGAGAAAAGTTTAAATGCTTCTCACACAGCAAGTTATATAACATATTATTCAATAGAGGCGGCAGACCCCGAGAGTGTAATTTGTCTGTCAAAACCTCTATTGAAACAGAATCAAAGGCCCCCTTTATGTCCAAGAATACTGAAGCCATTTGTTTTTTTCCGGCGTAAGCCATTTGAATTTCTGAAGAAAGCAACGCAAGACAATCATTCGTCCCCTTGCCCCTGCGGAACCCATATTGTGTATCTGAGAGTAGGCCATTCGTTTCAACCCATCGATCAAGGCGAAACAAGATCATTTTCTCCAACAATTTCCGTATACAAGACAGCATTGCTATTGGGAAAACTTATCCAATTGATATGTATAATTAAATGAGTTCACGATGTCACAAATACATCGGGGTACCACCGTTACCACCTTGAAAAATGCGTTAACGTTTTTTGTGAGCTTCATGCCGAGGAACATAACAAAATGAATACATAACGAGGAACATAACAAAATTGAATAGAAATATTAAATTTTCATTCCCTGCTTTAAAAAAGTCAACACGAATATAGAATAAGTAGATAAACTGGTAAAAAGGCTCTTGATTTTTCAAAGATCGATTCGGCAAAGATCTATTCTCTGGTACCGATTTATCCTCAACCTGTTTAGTAAAAATAATCTTCCTTAAAAGATCGTTCAATCCTAGCTGAGACCACTCACTCCAGATTGTCCAGATTGTTCAGAATTAGGATTATATTCTCAGATTAGTCACGGGCAGATTGATGCCAAATAACTAAAACTCGTTGCGTTGAAGGTGACAATTTGACTGTTGAAGATTGAACATGTGTGTTCCTTTTCATGAACATTTTAATGTATTTCACATACGGATTTTTCATAGGTGTTACATATTGTCTCATATAAATATTATGCTCTGATTTTATTTTTAAATGTGTAAATTTTTGAAACCAAAATTTCAATAGTATGCAGAACAAAAATGACGAAATCTGGTAAATGATACTATAATTGAATTGCCGCATAGTTCGCTTATCATGCATGTAACATGTATTGACGTTGGGAGTTAATGTCGTAAGTTCAATTTACATGAGATCGGGTAATCATAAGATTTTATCTAAAGGCATAATTTTCCAAAAAAACGCGCTGCCTGGTTATAGCTGCAATTGAATAGCGACACGAACGTAAGGTGATCTCGCAACGAAATGAATGAATTTATGAGAACTCAGGAATGTTACGATGTACATGAGATTTTTTTTGCATCAATACGAGACTTAGTCGAGAATGATTCACATTTTGCTTTGTTTACATGCGACTGCAGCTAACAATATTGCGGACATCGAGCACATGGTATATATTCTCAGTTTTTTTGCACTGTTGCTCTCAGCTGTTGATCATTCTCTCATTGAGAGCGAATGTGCATTTCTGGAGAGAGCCAACTTAACGCATAACATGAAACATAAGCCAACATTTGAATTCGTTGTCGTTCAGTTTTTATATATGCCTTGTGGTCATAGGACGTGTAGTTCTCGCGTTTGCGCGTTTCCCTCGTGTTTTCTAATATATTCTGCCGAGTGCTGGTATGCTTTTCAGGCTGGTCAATATTTAAATTACAATTTATATTATCATTTGAATATCTGTGAAAATATACCACGTTCATGAAAACAGTGACCTTGGTGCCTCGAAGCCTTTATAAAAAAGGTTTGGTGTGTGTATACGCGACAACTTTGTCTTAGGCGCAGGACAAGTTCTAACTCACCGTATTCTCAGTGAGATAATATGATTTGTTGTCTGGTTATATCGATGAAGTATCGTGTTTTAAAGTGAACTAAAGAATAATATATTCGGTATTTTTTTGTTGTTGTTAAATATTGGTGATCTGTTATTTGCGTTTCACAATGAATAAAAAGTGCTAGAAAACAGTGAACACATTCTGACGGACGGGGAGTAAAACTGCGATATGTGCCTCACAATTATGATGGTGTGAGAGTATTTATCAATTTTCGTATGTTTTGAAGGTTATCCAGTAGCAATAACTAGAATCTGTCTCGCACTTGCCTATTCCTTCGTTCCTATGTTTATCGTAAACTCTTTAGTGTTGGAATTGTTAGGTAAATGTTCAAATACTCGATTTCACGTTAGCCGATAAGGACGAAACAACTCAAGTGTGGAATAATTCGTAGCAGTGAGTAGGCGGAAGCTAACAAAAAAGGTGAGTCAGTTAACTCGTTCTTTCCCATACATTGATTGCTCATATCCTCTTTACCATTCTCGACAGTATTGTTTGCGTTGATTGTACATTTCTTAGTCAGCACTAAGTGTAGTTATCTGTTCGGTGTCTCAGTTTTGTTTTCTTTTATTTTGATCACTGCATCACTGATGTGAACTCCAATTCAAAAGATAATTTTCTTCACAATGGAATCTGTAACTGTCAAATATAGTTTAACACTAATAGTTAAATTCCGAACGTAACCAATCGAACTTCTTTCATATGATTTTTGTCTTTTTCTCTTTCCAATGTATTTTTTATATCAGTGAATACAGTCAAAAAGAATAATAATTAAGAATGGTGGAACAGAGAACAAAATATCATTGATTTTTTTGCTCTCGAGTGGTTAGTGATATCCATGCAATTGCAGTTGTTTTAATGTAGGGTTTAATTTCCATTTAACCTGATTTAACCCTGTCTCCCAAAAGCACACGCATCTCTTTGAACTTGTCACACAAAATACATTCTAGATGTTTTATTTGACACCAAAATCTCAACCAAGTACTTTCGAAAAATGACACCTTTTATATAATTTTTTTTTTGAAAGTTTGCATTATTAATTACTGCACTGCTCTCGGTTTTTATTATTTTAATTGATTCTAATTACTATTTTTTTCAAAAAAATACTCAAGTCAACTGTTTTATGAATTTTTTTTTGATAATTGACTGTTGATAAAATAACATCTTTAAAAATAACCAAACCATGCACTTATGAACGGAAATAGGTGTAGTATGTATGGGCAATTTTTCAAATTTCTTCAAAATAATCCATCAAAATAATGCAACACAGTATATAAAAATGTTTATGACGAATTTCATGCCAACTCGTATTAGGAGTTGCCAGCACAATTTCAGATGGCAGTGAAACGACACGGGTGTTAATACATAGGTCACTTAAGCAACTTTACATACTAAAAATCTTCAAAAAAGAATAAGACTACTTTACCTACAAAATTTTGGTCAAATGATAAAATACAGTGAAGTGCTCAAGTTTTCATGAAAAAATAATCCCACTGAAATTCCAAAAACGTAATTTTTCGTATTCTGAAAAAAAATACAAATAGCCCTTAAAATTTCCAACAAGTCACCAAGTCATACATCGGAAGGTGGGCACTCTTACAGGGAAAAAGTTCTTCTAACAATAACTTTTTCGTGTTTCCTTTGGAAAAATAACAACTAATCCAAATTTTGTTTAAAAGCAAGATATAGTGTATTCGACAAAGTTTTAGATCTCATTAAAATATGAACTTTTGTCGGATACGTTTGTCGGTATTTTTGTATGAAGATTCTTGAAAAAATAATGTTTTACTCGTAATTACTGTCATGCGAATGAACCATACATTTATGCATAATTCAAGAACTAATCAATCAAACGGAACCAAATTTGGCATATGGAGGTTTTGAGGGGCAAAAAACATTTCTAAGGTGGTTCAACACTCCTCCTACCTTTCTAAGGGGGGCTGCCATAGAAATGAAATACAAATCTCTGCATAACTCGAGAACTAATCAAGCAAATGGAACCAATCTTAGCATATAGATGTTTTTGGGTTCGATAAACGTTTTTATGGTAGTTCGACATACCTCCCCCTTTTCTAAAGGGGGGGCTCCCATACAAATGAAACAAAGAATTCTGCATAACTCGAGAACTAATCAAGCAAATTGAGCGATATTGGGCATGTGGAGGTTTTAGGGGGCACGAAACGTTTCCATGGTGGTTCGACACACCTACCCTCTCTCTAAGGGCATGGAGGTTGCCATACAAATGAAACATAAGCTTCTGCATAACTCGAGAACTGATCAAGCAAATGGAGCCAAATTTGGGAGGTGAGTGTTTTGGGTACGAGAAATGTTTCTATGACATCCCTTTCTCCTCTGGAAATAAGAAGGGGTCCCATAAAAATAATGTACATATTTCAATTAAACATATTCCACATGACAATTGAAAATCTACGGAAAACTTGGAAGGAAAATGGGAAAATTCGAAAAGTTCAATTCGCATTCAGCAATTACATATCGACAAGCGTTGTTAGTCCATTTGATGTTTGCGGTAACGAAATTGATCTTCGTTCGAAAGTGGAAATGGATTTTAATGTGATAAAACGCACTCCTATATCGTCTTCTATCTATATAAATAAAAATGGATCGCCGAATGTGTTGATAAGAGCAAATCTCGAAAAAGGAATTTTCCGATTTTGAGCTGTTTTCATTGTATCATATTTTTTGTATCAAACATTTATTCCATGTAACGAACAAATCTTGCACGAGAATTGTGTCTGAAAATAATCTGATATTATAATGTCGAGTTTCGGTAGAAGTACTGAGATTTTATAGTGAAAAAATAATTTTAAAGGGTAGATTAGAAGATCAATCAATAAACAGTTTTGCGATTGGACTAATGAACGTGCGCTTAGTAAGAAAACGTGGATGTGGTAACGAAAACTAAATTTTGGACGGGACGAAGTTTGCCGGGTCAGCTAGTTAATAATATTTTTTCAAAGAAAACATGAACAAGTTGTTATTAGAAAAACTCTTTCCCTGTAAAGGTGTCCATCTTCCGATGTATGAGTGACTTGTTGGAAATTGTAAGGGCTATTCAATCTTTTTTCTATTTAGAAACATGTCAATAACATGTTGTTGTTAGAAAAACTTTTTTCCATGTAAAAGCGCCTATCTTACGATGTAAGGGTAATTTTCTGGACAGTGTAAGAGCTATTTGTATATCTTTTTTGAAAAATTGAAAAAAAAGTTTTTTGAGGAAAACAATTTAAAATTAAAATAATTTTTTTAGTGTAGTTTGAAAAAAAAAGATTTTTTTATGAAAAATTGAGCAATTAACTACATTTAATCCTCTGATCAGTATTTTGTAGGTATTACAGTTTTTGAGTTATAATTTTTTGTAAAAAAATAGGAGAAAAATTCGGCCCTTTTCAAAAAGTAATCTAATTCTTTTTTGAAGATTTTATGTATGCAAAGTTGCTTAAATGACCAATGTCTTCACACCCACAGCGTTTCACTACAATCTGAGATGTTGCTACCAATGGCCAGTCAAGTTGGCATGAAATTCGTCTTATTTTTCTATCGGTAAAGAAAATTCAAATCATACTTATGTGATATGAAAAGAACAATAACATTTGAGATCAGATGTCTGAAATAACAGTGAAAATAAGGCAAAATGTATATCCGTTTTATTCACTTTAATCGGGCTTAGTATTTAAAAAAAAAGATTATAGAGATAGCTCACCTCAGCAGGACGATTTATCTTATGGATAATATTTATGTTTAACACTAAGACGGCCATGAGTGCCGTACTGCACTCAAAAATTATTCCGCTGGGGCCATGAGTACAGCACTGCACACGATTTCGCGTGCCAAAGTTTCATACATGTGCGCTACAATACATGTTTTACGTTAAAACTAATGTGTTTTTCGTTTTCTGCTGGCCTCAATACATAGTAGGACACTTCGATATCATAGTATGGCATCACTGCTTGTATTATTCTACCAATTACAATTTATCACTGCCCGAAATGCTCCGAAAAGTTTTTATGCCTGGATTGTTTTAATAGAAGACATTTTACGAGTTTGAAATACTGTTATAAAAAATGTAATTTAGAAAAAAAATGTTTTATAATAATTTTTATCGATATTTTACTTGTTTATCATGAGTTGGGGCCGCGTGCGCAGCACTGCACACGGGTAGTTTTTACCCTTATATGCCAGATGGAAATGAAATTTTATGCTAGATGGATTCCTGGTTCCATCTAGTATAAGAATCAACCATTGGGCCCTCCAGGTTTTTACGAACTTTTTGGCACAATGGCCGTCTAAGTGTTAAACATATCAAGAAACCAGCGTTTAAAAATATCAAAGCAAGCTCGCCTTCTCGCAGGCATAAATTTCCATTAATAGAACATTATAAATAGGCAAAAACTTTGAAAGAACATAAACAATGATCATATACGCATTGGCATTGAAATAATTATAGTTACAAGATCATTGACTGAATTGGAATTGAGCCAATATCTGAAGGTTTCTACTTAGAATCTGCTACAATTCAGAGAAAGTTTTCGCTCCATTATATCCAGATAAACCTCTTTTGTCATCATCCCAACAGTGAATTTGTATTCTCTGTCGCCACATGATGCTATCGGGCCCCAAATCATGACATGCACAAGAAATGGAGAAAAAAAAATTGAACCACTTTGCAAATTATGAAGTTGCAATGATTCATTAAACTTTTGCCGATTCGTCGCCCGAATAAAATTACTTAAATCTCATCTTACCGAATTATCTACTTCCAGTAATTAATTGTCTTATCAATATGTTCTTGAGTCCACTTCGGCCGTTTTTAATGTTTTTCCCTGATATCCCGCGTCAGCGAATACCGTAAGAGGTTATGCTTTCGACCAATGATCCGCCGTGTGCAAGATCTTCTTCAAAATGCCCAATGTTCTTTCGTCACGAAACTCTGGAAGCCAAATTAATTGATTGCCGTGTAGATGTCTGGTCTGGATGTCACGGTAAGATACATTAGACACCCGATCAATTCGCGGCTCGGCTTGTCCGTGAAATGCTTCGGATTGTTCCCCTTCTCGAGTCACAGGTGGGGGTCCATAGACATTGGTGGCGGCTTACAGCTATCCATGCCAAATCGCTCGAGTACAGCGTCAATGTGCACCTTCTGCCCAATGATCATCAGTCCCGTCTTAAGATCACGACAGATGTTCAACCGCTATGTGTCCCGGGCTTCTTGCAGGTCCTTTATTTCGAATTCAGCTGATAATATCTTTTCAAACTTCAAACTTGGATCGGTTCTACTGAGTTGCTCGCAAATAGTGCGTTGTCCACGTAGATCAAAACGTAGATGACGACGGTCTCGCTTCTCCAGGAACAGAAACAATAGTCTTATTTCCTTCGCTAGAATCCGAGCTTGTCAATGAACTGATGAGTATCGATGGTTCAAACTCCAGGACGATTACTTCCCGCCTCAAAATCAGTAGAAATTGGAAACTCAAAACAGAAGAACTCTTACTCCGAAATGGCTATTGTGTTATTTTTCAGATGTATACATACGATAATACATGTAACATGTATACGATTAAATCCGGCTATGTTACAGTTGAAATGCTAATGAGCCTAAATAAATAAACAAATGGGATAAAGAGATGTAACACTCGTTCATTAGATATTCCCAATTACACAATTGCGGAATTTTAATAATATTCAAATTTAAAACGATCAGTTTGCAACTCCTGAGCTCCAATTTAGTATAAATTTGTCTTTTTTGCGTACTGTACACAAAAGTGAAAAAAGAGTATTTGCTTGGTGAAAATTTTTCTTAGTAGTTTGTCTTAGAATGTTGAGGCAAGACGAGAGTAGGATCAGAAGAGCATTGTTTTACATACCGATCCGCTTCAATGGAACCAATTGAACGATCAGAAATACATTGTCTCCATTCCCCACTTCCGTGGCTATATCATGGCTACACCGAAGTAAGCGCGTCGTGATTCGTTACTGCTCGAAGTGAAAAGCATTGTCTATTCGCCAGCAAAACTTTGGGAATTTCCGAAACCCACGTTGTGTAATATTTTGAAACGGTTCATAGAAAGTCTGACCTTCGCCCGGAAACTAGGATGTAGAAGACCGGCAATCCGACGAATCCCAAAACACTCGCGAATGTAGTGAGTTTTTTTTTTCAAACAGTACCCGATGCTCTTAAGGAAACATGGTTGCGTGTTTATAGGCGTCGAAACGTACTGTCTGGCAGTTTTCGATCGAATTCCTGTGCAGGAATTTTCTACCTCTATTAACCGGAAGAATGTAAAATCAAGAAGAAATCTAAGTTTCCCAAAAAATCTTTTGTCCCGCAAGCGATCTGCGCTTGTGGGCTTAAAAGCGAAGCTTGCGTTACCTCTGGGACAGGGTTGTCACATATACAGAATATTCTGTATTTATTACTGTATACAGAATCTGTATATACAGAATTACAAATTTTCAACAAAAATTCAGAATTTACAGATTTTTTTCTAATTCAATTTTAAATATTGATTTTATTATAGCGCATACATAGATACATTGATTTATGAAAAAAATTAAACACAATAAGATGGCTTTCGTTGGAGGCTGTTTTTAAGAGCTTAAACTTTTTATTCCGTTCCAAGTTAAGTATGACCATAATCAATCCGCCAAGGATCGTCCAAAATATAGTAAGTTAGTTAGAAGGAAAACTGAAACAATGGAAAGAGTGTGGCGGAAGAATGATTGCATGAACGTCATTTGCAGTCTACAGTCAAGCACGGAGGAGGCAATGTTATGGTGTGTGGATACTTTTCCTGGACAGTGTTGGAAATCTGGTGCGAATTCACGGAATCAGGACAGCAGATGTTTACATTGACATCCTTAAGGACAACCTGAAGGAATCGCTTCGAAAAACTGGCCTACGAAACAGCTTCGTTTTCTAACAGGACAACGACCGGAAGCATACTGCTAAGAAGAGTCACTGATAAGGACACTTATTTCACGGCTCTCCAGAAGGGGTGGAACGAAATCGACCCTCAGCATCTCCCAAACTTGATCGATAGCAGGTAATTGAAGCTTCAGGAGGCCTAAATGATGCTTTCAACTTTTTTGCTTTTATTGTGTGATTTGTTATTTCTCGAACCCAGGCCTTTATACTTGTTTTCCTTTTTTTTTATTTTGCTTGCCATTGAAATAAAACGTTTGGTTTAAATGAAATGAAATAAATATGATGAAAATGCAATGAAAAATATTGTTTTTATAATGAAATGTAATTATTACATGTAATGAAATGTAATAATTTAAAATGAAATTGCTATTTTTACTTAACAAAACTGTTTTATATTCAAACAAAATTCAGAAAATCGTTATCTAATGCTGTTTTTAATACAATGATACACTGCAATATCGATTACTAACAATACCACACAGCTCTAACTGTCACAACATGAAGAAACAAGAGGTTACTTAAGGGTTTTGAGGAATTTTAATATAATTTTTTGGGGTTGGGCTTTTATTTTTGTCAACGCATATTTGTTCAATGTATGCAATGTATGTTCAATGTATGTATGCAACACTGTCATGTAAGGGAGTAAACAAAATCTGATAGAAAAAAAAAGCAAAACCTGTTAATTACTTGAAAAAGTAATAGTTAACAAACAATTCAATAAAATTCTATCAAATGAAAGGTGGGCTTTTCCATGCCTGCCACTGTGAATGAACGGCACTAAATGTACGTTCGTTAGGAGAGATCGCGTTGTGCGCTTAGACGAAGCCGCGAAAGGATATTGATTTGCTGAAAATTAATAACCGAAAATGTGGGCTCACGCGTATTATGAAAAACAGTTTCCGATTGACATAGAATTGTGATGTGAGCTTGCGGTAAACCAATTGGCAATCTTGGCAAATCGCAATGTCATGGGTCTGTTCCAAAAACGACCGGTATATCAGAAAAGACAACACAAAGTGATTTTCCCTGATGCCAATGCCTCGTCACACCGAACTAGATCGGGCAGGGAATCTGTTGAGTTACTCAATTGGGATTAACCACCGTATGCCGCTCATTTTATTACGATATTAAGCTCATTCTGATTGCCATTTGTTTTCATCGATGGGACGCGCACTCGCTGATCCGCACTTCAGTTATTGTGAAAATGTGCAAAAAGGCCCGATGGTTTTTTCGGCGAGGCATTCATGAATTCATTGACAGATGGGAAGGTGTATTTTCCCATGGCCATTACTTCGAATAAAATATTTTAAATCGTTTGTGAATATTAAAATTGTATTTTTAATGAAAAACTTCCGGTTTCATATTTATACACCTGGTAATCGGGGAAATTATGAACACTAAACGAGTTCATGTTATATGTATTGAACTTCTAGAAACATATTTCTTAATATTAATCTGATAAATGATAATCTCATCGAGATTCGCTGAAACTTGAATTGCTGCTTACATTTCCATCACGAGATCGGTAGTTTGGTTACGTTAGCATTCGTCTAGACAGGAAGACTGCATGGGTAAAAATCAATATTAGTGATTTTTGCTACGAATATTTTCATTCGTGCGCCACAAAGAGAAACCTGAAGTACTCTCAGTGCATTATTATATGTTGACCTTATTTCGCCAATCGTCTGATCAAAGCCGTGCTCTAAACGACGTCGTCGATTAAAGTATGTTAGCAGAAGTGACCGGTTTTATTAACACGTTGTTTTGGGGCAGCAAGTTCAAAGATGATTTGGTACAAATTTTTCCAATCATCCTAGGCCACTTCGATGCAAGATGTGTCTCTGTTTACAAACCAGTTACATAGTTACATTATCCAATTCAAAATTCTGTTAATGAGAACCCCTTCTACATGCTATTCTATAATATTTAAACCACCCTATGACAATGAATACTAATCAAAACTGGAAAAGTTGTTTAATTTCAAAATTCAATTCACTGATGGTTATATTTAGGTTTGCGAGTTGAGAAAGGAGCAATAATTGGTATGTACGCAAAAGTGAACTCATTTGTGAGTGAAAAATTTAAGTTATTGAAATAATTGTACTGGTGAGGTGAAATGGAAGTTGCCAATGAGGGTGAGATGGACTGTAAAAAGTCTGTTTATTCTATTCCTAAGGAATGCATTGCGCCTATAAACGGAAATCATTAATGTCCTTCAATAGCACCATACGATATTTAAAAAAAATTGGGTTTGACCCTCTCCACTTTTTCCACCCTCTTATACTACAAGTGGTTCGGAGGCTGTAGTACTTTCCGTAGTAAATCAGGGGACCACTGATTCAACCGCTCTAGAATTCCAAAACGTAAATTAAATGTCGAACCTAGAACATAAAATTTGTTAAAAAAAAACAAAGTATGTCCCTGATCATTTGACCACTTTCTTCTTCATTTACCATTTACTTCTTTTCAAGATCAATAGAAAAATCGTGTTTCAGTTTTCTGAACTTTTTACAGTTTTCTGGATATTACCTTAATTTTTGAGCTTTAAATTTTTGTTTGCTGGTTATATTAAATCAACAAAGAGCGTCTTCTTTTATGTGTGCATGAAAATACTGTATGAATCATTGTTGCTTGCTCGAATGAGTTTCATTAAGGTTCCAATCGAAAGTGATTGTTAAGTGTTTTCTTCCTCAAAATGATAGAATTAGAACGATTCGGTTGTTGATAGCAGCGTTTGTGGGAGTTAGTAATTTTGCGTCCCATTTCGAAGAAAAATACAACTGAAACTTCGAACGCTTATCGAAGTTTATGATAACACTACTGCTAACTGATAAAAATTTATATAGTTGAAACAATACATATGAAACCGATCCATCAGATTGCGCTCTTGAACCGAATCAGGCATTACTTCAGGGGAGCGTGAAATAGTTTCAATATACACACTGATCGGCAGGATGGCGTTTGCTTCGTTTTATGTGATTCTATGCTGTACACTGTCCGAAACATTTGGATGTATGAGTATGCATTGAAACTACTATGTGAAGGCAATCGTGAAATTGAATTGGTATTCTTTACGTGAACCCTTCAAGAGTAGTCACTTTTACATAACGTAATGTCAAAGACCTTTCGTTCATTCGATTATTGCTACTGATTACCTCGCATCTCCCGAGGCTCATACAAATGGGCTCACAACAAGTGGTTCTGACATATAAAATTAGACATTGCAGATCACGAACAGAAGTCTTGGCCTGATTAGCAATTCGTTTTTTGTGTTATCATTCAACAACAATTGATTATATGGCTGTGTTATATTAGCTCATGCTGGTAAACTAGAGGCCTAAGAGATTTTTCAAGATGATGTACGCAAAATATATGCGGAATTACTTCGACATTTGAGACATGACCACCCTTGTTCTGAAATCTGATCGAGTCAAAATTATCCGAAAGATACGCTATTTGGATCATGCAAACCGATCGACTTAATTTGAGTAAGATTTGATAAGAAATCAGGTGCTTTCCGCAATCCGTTCGACATCGAATTATATTGACGTCTGTTTTGCGTCGTAAATTAGTCATCATGTGGCAGAGCCATTGGGTCTGATTGGAACTGTTGGAATCGTCTCTTTATTTACGATGCCGTTTTGTCTCGAATTCCGAACACTTAAGCTTTTTTGGCCATTGAACAGTGTCTCATTACTCAAAATGGTACTTTTCCGCGAAATTAATGTGGTTTTTAGATACAATAGAGCCTTTTCTTTCATTTGGCTACCATAAAATTAATTTACAAATTCATATTCATGATGAAAAACTAAAAATATGTTTGATTACATTTGTCTCAAATTCTGAACACCCAAAATGCAAATTTTTTTTAAAATCATAACTTTTGAGCTACTAGACCGATCCAGATGATCGATATATCAAATCAAAGCGAATTAGCTACTCTTCTTATTCTTATAAAAAAATATAACACTCCCAAAATTTTGGATATTGTGCTTCGAAACTTGATTCAAATTCCGAATTTGCTAACGTAAACATTTTATCGCTGGTTTTGACAGTCACTTTTTTGCATATACTTAATATTTTAAGTTATATAAAGTATCGATACCTGTGAATGATGTTAAAGTGAAGCCTACACCACAAAGAATGTCGGGGTATTGATTATTCAATTATTGAAAATATTAAAGTTCAGTAAATTTACATTTAAAAATGAGGTGTTCGGAATTTGAGACAAAACGGTATTTATTTTATTTTATTTGAAAGAATGAATCCGATCCGATTGTGGAATAAGAGTGAACATCTTCTACGTCCCACATTCGTTTTCTGAAGAGTGTATTCGCTGGAAATTATACACATAAAACTGCTTATCAAAATTACGCATTTTATTGAATTGTCTTAAAACTTCCAAGATATAAAGGATTACTAATGATTTGCTTTATTTGTTTTATTAAAGTACTTCTCCCATTCCGAACATTTTTCTCTTATCCACCCATGCATTTTTTTACATGAAATTTTCCCACTTTTTAAGATACTATCAATCCAAATATATTTCTTTAAATTACAAATACTAGGTGCGCAGTACAGAAATCATGATTACGAGGATATGTTGATAGGTAATACCCAAGGATGGAAAACAAGGGAGCATGATGTGATTTACGATTAATCGCAAACTGCACAGATCGCAATCTGTGCAAACTGCGACTAACTATTAATCCTCACCCATCATAACCAAATGATTTTCTCTTGGTAACTCTGAGTTGACCAAAGCATTGCTAGACTGAAACTAGTTCGAATAATTGAATTACTCTCCTTCCTCGTTTTATTTTCAACTCCTAACAAGAATTTGCTCCATGGGAATGAGTGTCTCTATAACGTACGCTTTACGATTCTCGCTCTCTCGTCCGGGCGTTCAATTTTCCTTTCCGAGCGCGTTTACTTCGATGAAACTGGGTAAAATAAAAAAATGCGCTACAGCAGATAGGACGACTTTAATGTTTCATGTTTCACAGAGGATTTCTCAGATGGTGATTAAATTAATCAATTAATCAATTAAATTAATCAATTAAACAATAATCCCCCTCAAATCACTAATTTTATGAGTTAATGTAAATGCGTTATTGGCCAAGGCTATTACGACATCGAACACGTGGTCTTGCGAGATATATTTTTCCGCCAGCCCAAATACAGTCCACTTTTTTCGGGGCCGAGTAAACTGGTGTCTAGAAAAGACCTTGATTACCTTGAATTAATCAAAAAACATAAATTAGCGCAAATATGTCAACATGTGTTTTTTTTGTGTAAGCACGTAAATATTTGCTCATAATTTTTTTGGATTGTGGAACTCTACATAATTTGTATGCAGATAGACTATCCACAGTTTGTGGGGGGATGGAATACTCATACAACTCAAATGGATAATGATTATCTGCTATCACAAAGCTGAGGAATTTTTTGACGATTTGTTTTACTATTGATTCATTAAAAAAAAAGCTTTATTTTTAAATGTTTTCTTATCCTGAGACTGGCTCACCATATTGCACTGCTACTAAAACCGTAGGCTAACTTCAAGGATATTTTTTATTCATTTTCGGCGAATAATCAATAGAGTGCCGTGTTATGAAACATCAGAATAATAGCAAAAACAATATTACGATCATAAGGTGTTGGACAGGGTATTCCAGACGACATTGAAATATATTCCATCTGATCATCTTTAGAAAGGTTAATGACCTTCAAAGGATGAATTTATCTTGGGCACATTGAATTGATGTTCATGACTTCCAGTCGGACGTTTATTCGCTCTGATAATAATTGTGTGGTCCTCACAAAGCATATATTCCAATGCCGTCGGTTCACTGAAATTATTCGCATACCGTTTGATGATAAGGTAGGATGTTGATAATCATTTGCTGCGATACGTATTGTTCCAACAGTATTCATTCGACAACCAACAAGATTCAACCATGCAAATCTGCGGTCAAAGCAGTATGTACACTTGAGAGATGCAACAAGTTTATATAAAAAAAACATTAGTCGTTCGATAAATCTACTGCCACATATGTCGGAAGTCCACGATATATGAATAACATACGTCCATACTAAGTCATTACATTTATTCGCAACGAAGAACGTAACCACAATTAATTGAATTAATCAAATATGTGATCCGTTTTATCTACAAAATAAAAAAGGGTCTGAAATTCAATCGAATTCGAAAGGTGTTTCGTGAAGTCACTAATTAAATTACTATTGGAAAAAATATTTGGAGAGAAATGTGAATGTTCAGAATTATTGGAATCTAAAAAACGATTTTGGGCGGGATGAGATTCGCCCAAATCTGCTGGTAATAAAATTAATCAATTGCATACATTACCCGTCTGCTGTTTATCGGGCGGGAGACGACAGCAAAATAAAGTCGACACGAGACTGAGTCAGTCACTCACTGCGGTCAGTACAATAGAGAATTAAAAATCCCTCGATGAGTGTCGTAAGATTTCAGTTGATCGTCTCTTGTTACACTTTCTGATCAAGAACTCATCATCCGCTCTATGGAATAGGATTAATCGTTTGTGGCTTGCACTCACGATAAAACTTGAGTAGTAGAAGTAATGCTTCGAGAGTGCAAGCAGTGGGGATTCCGCTTTCATATTGCTTTTTTGAGATCTTGGTAGCTCACCGTTCCAAGTATTCTCTTTGTGTACATATGAAGA
This sequence comes from Toxorhynchites rutilus septentrionalis, assembly GCF_029784135.1. NCBI lineage: Eukaryota > Metazoa > Arthropoda > Insecta > Diptera > Culicidae > Toxorhynchites > Toxorhynchites rutilus. The sequence continues at coordinate 200,974,185 of NC_073746.1, read as the reverse complement.
ATAAAAGAGCCTCGCCTGCTGGGGGTGATTTAAAAACATCCGACTAGAGGAATATACTTATTCATTGATCGTTGAATGTGATTTTTTACCATCCCTGGTAATACCCTCATGCTTGTAGAAGACGAACTAAATAAATTTCGGAAGCGCGCCTGGTGGCATGTGGAAGTACTATTTCTCCTCTACACGCCTGCGCATTTTTAAGGCATGACTTTTATTCAGTTTGTTTCGAGTTGTGGAAAATAGCGTTGTTTTCTGATGCTATGTAAACGCGAATTAAACAACGCGCTGTTATCAAATTTTTAATTACTGCTCCGTATTTTCCCGACTTTGGGTCTGGAATTTTTTCCCTAATCTCAAGATAGACCTTAAGGATAATCATTACAGCTCGGGCAATAAGGTGAAAGCAGCTATCACGTTCTGAGTTCTGGAGAAGTCGGTAGAATTTTTAGTAACGGTATGAAAAAACACATTGGGAGAGATGTGTTATGCTCGGTGTCTATGCTGAAAAATAAATACATGATTCTGATTTGTACTTCAATTTGCTATTTGTTTTTGTCCTTCTTCTACAAGCATGTGTGCTCGATTTACGTATATTTCTAAATAAATTACAAAATTACTCAAAATCACCAACTTCGTCCCGCCCAAAATTATACATATTTGACACATAAAAAAGGAATACAACAAGACAGTTAAATTGGACGATAGATAGGAATCTCGGGTCTTTCCGAAAATTTTCCGATTTTCTCTCCGCCGTATTGATCTACAGGAAGAAACGAACACAACAAAATAAAGACAGCTCAAATTCCTCCATTCTTTCCTCTGGTTCCACGCTTACCAACCCATTTTCCCTCCCATTTTTATTAATATAGACTTGCGACAAGTGTGAGAAATGATGGCTCTACTCGTGTGTCGGAGTGAATGATTCTAATCTGGTGATATTGGGTTGGGGAAAAAGAAATGTCGTATATTGTCAATATATGGCAACACTTAAACATATCTTGTGTTATACTTATCGCATCGGGTCATACTATAAGGCTATTTAAAGATGACAATCTGTGCTACAAGTGTCGTTATGACAGTGTTGTGATTGTCCTTTTCAGTCTCAAGTTATAGCGCGTCAAAGATGGAGTCCACCAAGCAAGAAATTCGCCATATTTTACGTTTTTACTACCTGCGAGGTAAAACTGCAACGAAGGCGGCCGGAAAAAATCGTGTAGTTTATGGACCCGATACTGTAACGATTCGCACAGCACAGCGTTGGTTTGATCGATTTTGTCTGGTGTAGTGGCTGTCAAAGATACACCCTGCACTGGCAGGCCAATCGTCGTGGAAACCGATAAAATCGTTACAATCATCCAAGTAGACCGGCATGTGAGTACTCGCTCGATTGTCCAGGAACTGGGTATAAACCATAAAACCGTTTGGAACCATTTGCAGAAGATTGGATTACTAAAAAAGCTGGATGTATGGGTGCCACACGAGTTGACGCAAAAAAATCTTTTAGACCGAATCAACTCCTGCAATGCACTGCTGAAACGGAACGAACTCGACCCATTTTTGAAGAAGATGGTGACTGGTAATGAAAAGTGGATCACGTACGACAACCTAAAGCGAAAAAAGTCGTGGTCGAAACGCGATGAGCCGGCCCAAACCATCGCCAAGCCCGGATTGACAGCCAGGAAGGTTTTGCTGTGTGTTTGGCGAGATTAGAAGGGAATTATCCACTATGAGCTGCTCAACTATGGCCAGACCCTCAACTCGGTTCTCTACCTACTGTGAGCATCTTGACCGTTCGAAGCAGGCGATTGACCAGAAGCGGCCAGAAATGATCAATAGGAATGGTGTTGTTTTCCACCAGGACAACGCTCGTCCTCACACATCTTTGATGACCCGCCAGAAGCTACGGGAGCTCGGATGGGATGTCCTATTGCACCCACCGTATAGTCCGGACCTGGCTCCAAGTGATTATCATCTCTTCCTGTCCATGCAAAACGCTCTTGGTGATACTATGTGGGCCTCAAAAAAGGCTTGCGAAAACCGACTGTCTGAGTTTTTTTTCAAATAAGGAGGGAGGGGGGGGGGGGGGTTTATAAGGGGGGGGATAATGAAGTTGCCTTCTAAATGGCAACAAGTTTGCGAACAAAACGGCGCATATTTGACTTAAATTGGATAATTTTAAGTATCTATGTATATAAAAATGGTTTTGACGTGGGACTACGTCTAACCGGAAGATATAGGGGGTGAAATGGAAATCTAGGCACTGAACAAGTAGGAAAAAATGCAAGATTTGGAACGCTTATAACTCGAGCATTTCTCAATAGATCGCAAAGGTTTTTGCATCAATTGATAGGAAATATATCTACGCATCTATCATAACGAATAACATTTCATTTTTCTTGAGATAAATAATTGAATAATTGTGAAATATCAAGCATTGTCCTAATGCACTATGTGCCCATTTTTGATTGGTCCATTTTGTACTCCTCAAATCGTACCGACCAAAAACGGGCAACCAGAGCAGCAGCGAAATAGAATGAAGCACGATTGGAAAGGAAAAAGAAAAAAATGAGGGAAACATTGGTCGCAGTCTCACACATGCGTAATTCTCGAGCCAGCCAGTCAGCTTAAAAATCCCCGCTCCGCTGCCGAAAGGATCATTCTCATCCAAACCGTACACCACATCGGTTCGCATCACAACACATCAACAAACCAACCCAAGCAGCCATGCCTGGACATGGTAAAGGAGGAAAAGTGAAGGGAAAGGCAAAATCCCGCTCGAACCGTGTTGATCTGGAGTTCCCCGCAAGGGTAGCTAGGCCGAGCGCGTTAGTACCAGTGTACCAGTCCACCTAGCCGGCGTTATATAGCTTCGGCCGCCGAAGTGATCGAGTTAGCTGGCAAAGCTGCTCGCGACGATAAGAAAACCCGCATTCGGAACAGAACACATTCGGTTCAGTGGACATCAAGACAACAGGCAGTTGCAGCGAGTGGCGAGTGGCAAACGCAATCGCAAAACGGCATCAGGTAGCAAAAGAAAAAAGTTTGTTCTTTATACAAACTGCTTTGGCGGCAAATCCAGAACAAGGCGGCATCGAGGGCGTTCGAAATGGTTTTTTTTTAAACCACGAGTACTAAGTTTTCTAAATTGGAACCATTCCATAAAACACGGCGCTTATCAGGGCCATTAAACCTTCCAAAAAAGAGTTTACGGAATACAGTTCAATGCATTCTAAAATAATATCCAAAATAATAATAAAACACAAATTGATTTTTTTATAATTTGTTTGCCAGGATATGATGAGTATGTGAATTTGGCAGTTGTTCTGAGCTTATTGATGGTTGGGGACTTTCCCGATTATCCAATTTTCACCAATTCTTAATTTGCTTCTAGATTGAAAGTACAGTAATTTATATTTAGCTCGACATTGAACTAATTGGATGGATCTGTAATGCGACATTTTTGTAAACATAGAGTTCGGGGTCCGAATTATGACCCCACATTGAAAGTCGACACTGTACCACTGTCATCGGAAATGTTCGATTACAGGTTTAAATCGCCTCAAATGTGACACTGAGTGTTTCTCCGGCACGTCGCATTAAATTTAATTTACTGACCAACATGTCACAAGCTGGATGGGAAGAAATTTTCCAACTGTGAAAGCTGTGGCGAGTGGCAAACGCAAAAGCTAAACAGGAAGGTTTAACCGAACAAGATGGGGATATCGAGTGATTAAACAGTAAACTAATCAATTTTTCAGGTAGATAGGTAGGTATTCACGTAGGAGAAGAAAATAAAACAATATATTTGAAATATATATTTAACAAAAGCTGTCCCCTTTGTATAGTCCTACGTCACTCCGGTTATGTCCCCGACATTACCCACCCGTCTTTTTCGTCTGTCTGTCTGTCTGATTCTTATGGACTCGGAAACTACTGAACCGATCGACATGAAAATTGGTATGTAGGGGTTTTTGGGGCCGGGGAAGGTTTTCGTGATAGTTTGAGACCCCTCCCCCCCTCTAAGGGGATGCTGCCATACAAATGAAACACAAATTTCTACATTACTCAAGAATAAATCAAGAAAATGCAACCAAATTAGGCATCTAGAGGTTTTAGGGTGCAATAAATGTTTCTATGGTAGTTAGACACACTGCCATACAAATAGAACACAAATTTCTGCATTACTCGAGAATTAATCAAGCAAATGAAGCGAAATTTGGCATGTTAAGGTTGTAGGGTGCAATAAATGTTTCTATTGTGGTTAGACAGCCCACCCCCCTCTCTAAGGAGGGCTGCCATACAAATGAAACACAAATTTCTGCATTACTCGAGAATTTATCGAAACCAAATTTGGCATGTGAAATTTTAGGGTGCAATAAATGATTCTATGGTGGTTAGATACTCCTTCTTCCATTCTAAGGGATGGCGGCGGGGGGTGGGGGACTGCCATACAAATGAAACACAAATTTCTGCATTGTTCGAGAATTAATCAAGCAAACGATTTTCAATTCTTTTTGTTTCAATTAGGTATATGGAGGTTTTAGGGCGCAATAAATGTTTTCACGGTGGTTAGACACTCCATCCCCTCTCTAAGAGGGAGCTGCCGTTCAAATGAAAAACAAATTTCTGCATGACTCGAAAACTAATCAAGAAAATATCAAATTTGGCATGTGAAGATTTTAGGTGTCACGAAACGTTTCTATGGTGAATAGACACTCCTCCCCCCTCTCTAAGGGGAAAAGAGGGGAGGGATCTGTCTTCATTCTATCATATTTTCTGTATCAAACATTTATTCCATGTAACGGAGAAACAATTGTTTGCAAGTGGTTGAAAAATCTTGAACGAGAATTGTGTCTGAAAATAATCTGATATTATAGTAATGAGTTTTGGTAGAAGTACTAGGATTTTTTTTAGTAAAAGGTAAATTCAACGGGGTCGATTATAAGATCAATCAATGAACAGTTCTGCGATTGGACTCATGAACTTGGGCTTAGTAAGAAAACATGAATGTTATTGATAACAAAAAAAACAAATTTTGGGCGGTTCGCAGCCGGGTGTTGAATAAAGCGTCAAATATCGATCAGAAATACGACATTTCTTTTTCCCCAACCCTATATGATCAGGTGGATCTCGCGGACAGCTTTCCCACAGCTCTGCAACATCATAGCTGTGCATGCAACGAGAAGAAGCACTGAATGAGAACCTTCATCGTCAGACCCGCGAGTACCAGGAGAAGGGATACGCCACTGCTGCATCCGACGCTTCATAGGTAGACGAAGTGGTCTATTCCGTTAATGGGAGAAACTTCATCGGAGCCGAGCGTATCCTGAAGTATCAGGCTAAACGGATTCATGAGGATTCAGCAGTTGTCTTCACCAATGTCAAATGTTTCCCCCGTTCCCCCCGTGGGCGGTGCATGGGAGCTCATGGGAGATCTATCAAAACTGCAATGAGCAGCCTTACATGCGAAAGCTGGGCACAGTATTCCGTAGGTATGCAAGCTGAAGCTATTGTGAATGCACGCCCGCATAATACACCATGCGAGCTTCGTCAACACACCAGTGTTGATGTGGACGATGTGAAAAAGTAGAGCCTCCAGAGACATTGTTACCTATATAAAGTCAACGAAGGCGAGTCCAAAAATACCGTCTAATGTGAAACTCGATGAAAGGACTTAAAATTCAATTGCCGAAGCGACCGACCTGTATATTCGCCGAACCGTTACCAATGAAACCGCATACCTAATGTATACTTGATGCTTTCAGTGCATACCGTCGAACGACATCAATCTCCCGTAAGCTGCTCTAATTGACCCAATCAACAAATCAGGTTCCAATTTTAAACGTTTGTTGAACAAAAATTAAATTGAAGGGAAAAAAATATAACAAAACAAATATATGCTATAAAAGATGTGGTGTTCCCACTTGAGGGTGGCCGTTGAATATGGCGAGGGTTAGAACAGACTCGCTTACAGAGAGCTTTGGATTCCAGTAAATGTCTGTTGTATAAAACGGATATTACGGTCGAAATCTATTTAGAGTCACTTTTTTCTGTATTATAGTGACTTTCAACGTTTTTGGCTGTTTCGCCACTCGAACCACGGCTTTTCATCCTGTCCGAAAAAAGAATGACGGGAGTGAGCATTGAACTCGTGACCTTTAGCGTGAGAGGTACGAATGTTAACCACTACGCCAGATAACCATGAAGAAATCTGCCTTTGCGTTCAATTGGAAATAAGTGCTTCTTCTAACAGTTTATCCGTCAACATGATTCAACAGTCATTCAGGCGTTTAGTTCCTCCCTCTCCCTCTACGACTCGACTATCTCATTTCATTCATTCCACTCAAATGGACTTCGTTGCATATTGAAGTGACTCCCCCAGGCTGAATTCGTTTCTCTCTCACATGTATCGATGTTTGAGTTCATGGTGGGTAAACAACGGAGCCGTCCATTAATGGTGTAACTACTTTTTTGCATCAAAAATTAAGTTTTCGTTCCACTTCATATGGACGTTAGAATGAAATTGAGTATTTATTATTTATTATTTATTATGAGTACGCTAGCAACGAGGCACATGTCACACTAAATCCGTTTTTTTTTGTCTCTATTATAGTGACCTTCAACAAATTTCGACTGGTTCGTCACGTCACTTCCATTTTTGGAAGAATATCGGGAGTGAGAATTTAACTCATGATCTCTGCGTGAGAGGTATGGATGTTACCACTACGCCAGATCGCATTCACTCTGAATTCGTTTCTATCTCTCGTGTATCATGCATGCATGTATCAACGTAAATAGAATACTAGGTATATTACTTCGCTTTTGTGGTACACACACTCTTCATGATAAAGAAGCTAATTTAAAAAAAAACAATTGTCATGTTGAAATAATTGTTTTGCTTTTTTTTCTATGCCTACCACTACATCAAAAAAGCGGGGAGTAATATACCTGGCATTTTATTTACTTTGTGTATGTATCGATGTTTGAGTTAACGGTGGGTAAACAATGGAGCTGTCCATTCCAGGGGTTAAACATCAATTGAATATAGGCTACCCAAAATCAAAATCAATATGGCGTCATTTGTTTATCAACATATCATTTACGAGGATTGAAATCGAAAAATGCGCTGTTTTATTCTAACTGCATGAGCGATTTCCATATTTCGGTTTCACATGGAGGTGTTCACATTTAACATGGAGTTTAAAGTTAGCCACTATTCGACTATATAACCGGACCGAGTTGTAAACAACAGTAATTGATTGAACCGAAATGTCAGTGAACCGCAGCAATATTGGGTACACTGGCAATATGAGGGATTTGACGTTTTAGTCGTACCCCTGGTCCATTCATGAAGTAACTATTTTTTTGCATCAGAAATCAAGTTTTCATTTCACTTCAAATTGACGTTAAAATAAGATTGTGTACGCGGACAACGAGACTAATGTCAGGGCTTGTAGTAGTGATGAATTGAAGACAGGTTGAATGAAGAGGTTGATTTCATTCATTCGTCACGTCAACTAGAATAACCTATTGCTAGAATAGATCGTCAGTCATCATTGCTCTTAACGCTACGTACTCGGATGGTGCCAACATCTCAGGGTTCGAAACTTTAAAAGTGCCTATACTTCAGCTGACAGAGCTGTCAGTAGGGTAATCGTATAAATCTCAGCTCTTTCATCCTCGAGATGTTAGCACCAAAAACATGGCCGCCTAGAACGGGGCTGAGTCCTAGTCGAAACAAAACGGCTGAGAGAAGAGTCGATTTTCAATGTTCATCTTCTAAAATGTTGGACCCTGCCCAGATGTATGATTAAACCGCATAAGGGGTTTCTCGGCGATTTTTTTTGAGATGCGGTCAGTGAAAGGAACGTGCCTAGGTGCATATCACGTTTGCGGCATTGTTTAAATTTGTAACAATATCATAGTGTTCCGTTCTATTATATCACGGCGTAAAAATAGCAAAGTAAAGTCTGTTCATCAGGTGGCTTGTATAGTACCTTGCTGGCAGATTCTAGTACTGGGCGATTGAATTCCGGCAAGAATCAACCCGAATGTCCGACCGATACTCGGTGTATTCGCAGTGTCCTGCGATGCACTGAGATGCACTGAGTCTAACGCACTGCAAACTTGTAGAAGGATCACTAATTGCAGACCACTCTTACTCCACCAAGTTCCGAAGGCCAGCACGTCCGCCAGTTTTGGAGCAGATCTGGATAATGACAATTGAGAGCAAAACCCTGCGAGCAGGTACGCTAGAATAAGTACCATGGCCATGATTGGTAAATGAATTGAAAACAAATAGAAAGGGAGAGAAAAGGAAGAAGAGATTTGTTGAATTTATGAAAATATAAGAGAAAATAGAAAGGAGTGAACAAGTATAGTATGTTAAATATCTGAATCACGCTTTTCAAAAATCACATGGCTTAAATTTCTGTTTGTACGCGGGTTTTGGTTTTGGTTCAAGCGGACATCAAGCGTTTTCTTAGTCCAAACAAGGCAGGCTTGAAGTCATGAACCGTTTGGGACGGGTGATATCTTTTCGGAAATTGGCGAAAAAGCCACCAGAAGCTGAGATTTTACAAACTTTCTGAATCCCGAAGGATTCCGATTCATGTTCGCTTATAGTCCATGTATACATATAGTCATGGTTTAATTTTAATTCAATACATTTTCTACGACCTCCTTAAATCAGTTTAATTATACCGTAAAGGCAGCCGGATCAGCCATCTAATCAATCTAATTGGTTTGCGAACTCGTTTCCTGTTGTTACTCATAATGTAAATATTTTTTGTTTTGATTATTTAATTTCAGATCTCCCCATACAAATGTCAACTCGATTAAACGCTACAAAAAGGAGAAAGCGCAGCAATGGGTATAATTATCAACCGAGTCAATAATAGGAAAGAGGGCAGTCACTAGATTCAACCATCGTTATTGATAAGCCATGGTTCTGTAGAATTGTAAACGCATCTGTGACATTTAAAAAAAATTATCAAGCATTCCGCAAACAAAGACAAGCGTTCTCTTTTAACGCTCCGGTTTCATTACATCAGACGTTGTGTGTTCGCAATATCGCACTGAATTTCGACGACTTCGACGAGAACCAGCACAGAAATCGTCCGAAAATGTCGTCTGTCCTGCTTGAAGCCCGTCCTTATCGGCCGTTCAAATCCAGCGAAGAATATCTGTATGCTATGCGAGAGGATTTGGCGGAATGGTTGAACACGATGTATCCAGAATTACGCGTCAACGTAGATAATTTCATGGATCGTCTCGACACAGGTGTGGCGCTATGCAAGGTGAGTGATATTACTACTTCATTTATGTTTCAGAGTGTTCTCGCATATAGTGCAATTCCAAATGAAATTTTTTTTTAATAGTAAAAAGAAGTCATGTAGAAAATTTAAAAAATAGGTACAAGATGGTAAAACTATTTTTGACAAACTGGAACATCGAATTTTTATGAATTTTCGAAACGTAGACTTTTTATATGTTAACAATCATTGTTAGCCACAAATTATGAATCCTGATGTGATTTAAAATAAAAAAAGCTCTTCATAAATCTTCTTCTAAATACAGCCATTCCCGAGATATTTGAAAAAAACATTTTTAATGTGTTGTCTTTTTCAATTTGAATTTTTTTTAATTTTTTAAATTTTTTTCATATAAAATAGAAGTCATGTGGGCATTGGATTAAGGACCAAAAACCTATTTTTTTTACTAGCCGGCTTGCTCTCCAGACTTGAATCCTGTTGAAAATGTTAGGGGGATCCTTGTACGCAGAATCTACACTGAGGGAAAGCGGTACAACGATTGAAAAGCTCAATGTCAATTTTGGAAACATGGAAAAATATCGAGAAATCCGTTCAGCAGAATTTGGTAAATAGTATTCCAACACTAATTTTCCTAGTTATTATCCGATATAGCAAGGTTACCAATTATTGGCATTTAAATCAGCCGATCGTTTTGAATTTTTCATTGAAAATACTTATGAATTTTGAAATGGTTTTATAGAAACTTGACAGTTGAAATTATCATATTTAAGCACAATAAATAAACAAACAACTCTTTTGAACGGAATTGATTGATTGTTGCAACGACATAGAATCAGGGTGGTCATACAGAAGTTCAACTAACATTCGGAAATAATATATATTGCATATTTCCTATGCTATGTTGATTGGAAATAAAATTCGCACGAATGCAAACATGTTTTTTATGCCAACGCAAACAACTTTAAACTATGATTCGTTCAAATTTGGTTTAGAATATGAAAACAGTAAAGAATTATAGAAAACTAAAAACAATTGGATATCACAGATGGATGATGCTTCTGGAAAAGTAGAAAATTCCACATCGATCTTTGATAGAACGAGCTGACAAAAAAATTAGACGAACAGAAACCTGCACCCACGTCGTCACATTTCGGATATATATAATCGAATTAAAGTGAATGTAATGAAGAAAAAGAAGAAGTTATATGTTGGCGAGAATACGTTTCTTCCTTGGTTGCATCGTGTTATGTCTTGAGCAGGTCTAAAAATATTTCCGTTGCGTCTCGACAAGCATTTGGGATGCAGCTCATTTGAAAATAAATACGTTGGATTTTATTCTCTGATTTACGTTAATTCAAACCAGTCAACATATATTTCGATGCTCAGAAACAAACAGCCGTTGAAATGAATCTTCTTGTTTGATGGGATTAGATAATGCAACTTAAATATATTTTAATGGGTGCTCCTAGTCTCAACGCTGGGAATCAAAAACTGTGTCGATGCGGGGAATGAAAATGATGTAGTGCAACAACATCAATACATATGTTCTCATATCAAGCACACACTTGATGCCATGGGAATTTGCATAATATGCTTCGACTGTGTATATGTGGGACTATTGCACTACCGCCTGCGACAAATATTAGGTAATGGTTGAATAGCACGTAAATTACTAAGCCAGTGTGCATTGTTCGTACTATAAAACTAACAAATGTTGCAAAAAACATCTATTTTTATCTACATTATGCTGAACGGTAGAAAACATCTTTGAGTTGCACCACAAATGACTTTCCGCATCCTCATTCCCAGAATAGTTGAGCAATCTTATGCGTTGTGTTCCGATTTACGGTTTCGTGAATTCAATCGAATGCAAAGGTGAAACAATTGAGTTAATTTCAGGCCGTTCAAAAGCATCACTTGACAGTTTTCTGTCTTCCCGTATAATAAGAAAATTAATTATTTAACTCGTTGAGTCCTGGATTGGGCGATCTTTATGAGAAAACGATCTTGACGAATAACGAATAACTTCCTAAACGACCTAGAGTTCGATTCACCAACTAAATCGGTATCAGAGAATCGATCTTTGCCGAATTGATCTTTGAAAAATCAAGATAATTTTTTTCCAATGTATCTACTTATTCTATATGAGTACCTTCTTTTCTTCGAACAGGGAATACAAATTTAATATTTCTATTCAAACATTAAAAGAATTTTGTTCAACTCCTCAGCAGGTGCCGAAATCTTCGAAGATGAAAAATGAAAATCGACACTCTTATCAGTCGCTTCGCTTCGACTGGTACTACTTCGGCATTCGCCGTCAACATGCCTTGAATTGACTAGAAAAGAATTGACGAGCGTTAGAAGCGAGGAGGACTGATGAACTATTCTGGCAAATGGTCATTCTAATTGACGTGACCAATGAATAAAAATCTGCCTCTTCATCCACTTCAATCCACACTACTGCTTCCCCTGACATGAATCTCGTTACCCGCATACACAATTTTATTTTAACGACCATATAAAGTAAAATGAAAACTTGATTTTTGATGCAAAAAAGTAGTTACACAATTAATGGACGGTTTCATTGTTTACCCACAGTGAACTCAAACCAACGAATTTAGACAGTTACCAGGTACGCTATAAAGGTCCTCGCATTAGTATTAGTAAAAAGCGTGCAGCTTGGGAGGAATTCTTAACAAAATCTTGTCTCCGAATTCAATTTTGTGAAAACAAAACATACAGAAAAACGGATTTATGTGTCGAAATGGACAAATTTAAACGGGAATCAACTGTCAAGGATCTCGGATTACTCATTAACTCCGAGCTTACATTCAAGGATCATGTCTATCATATCAAAAGCTTAATTCAGGCTCGGGTTTATAATCTCGCTAAAGTTATCGCTAATTCTTAGAGATCTCAGAGATACATATTGTCTAAAAGCTTTGTACTGTTCTTTTGTGAGACCTATCCTGGAATATTCGGCTGTAGTGTGGTGTGCACGAGATAAGCCGCATCGAAGGTATTCAACGGAAGTTTATCCGATTCGATCTGAGGTATCTTCATTGGAATAACATCCACAACTCACCCAGCTACGAAAGCCGATGTATGCTCATACATACATTCAAGGATCATGTCTATCATATCAAAAGCTTCATTCAGGTTCGGGTTTATAATCCCGCTAAAGTTATCGCTAATTCTTAGAGATCTCAGTGATACATATTGTCTGAAAGCTTTGTACTGTTCTTTCGTGAGACCTATCCTGGAATATTCAGCTGTAGTGTGGTGTGTACGAGATAAGCCGCATCGAAGGTATTCAACGGAAGTTTATCCGATTCGATCTGAGGTATCTTCCTTGGAATAACATCCACAACTCACCCAGCTACGAAAGCCGATGTATGCTCATACATCCGGAACTACTGGAGGCGAGACGTAATATCGCGATGGCATGCTTCATTGGGGATCTGCTCTAAGGCAACATCGACTGCACTTCGCTGTCAGGCTGTCTTAATATAAACAGCCGCCGACGTAATCTTCATATCTATAGAACCAGATGGAAAAACCCTCACTCCTTCACAGAATTAACGTCAATTTCACATGAATTACAATATGTTCCTAATTCGTAGGTCATCCTTAGTTCTCAATCAGTTCAAATAACCCATTTGGGGTGGTTTCGACCAAGCTGCGCTATGTTATAGTGTGTATTTCGTTCTACGAAGAGGGTAATGCTCGTTTAAGCTCTCAAAATCACTCATATTACTTGTAAGCTGCATCTACTATTCGTACGATCACTCCTCATAAGTTCTTGATAGGGTACCAAATTACTCAATTATCACGGTGTTTTTGGTGCAAAAACAAAAGTGATTCTAAAATATTTCATTGCCCTTCTGACTGTGCATTCGTGTTATTGAAAAGCTATCTGAACCAGGCCTTTTCGAAAATACTTTCTTCAAACCTTCAAACTGCCGCCTGCAAAGTTACGAGTTGAAAAATTACATGACACGTTCCGTAAGTCCTTCCAGTATGAAGATATTCTATTCAAGTTGAATTTCTTTTTATCAGAGAAGCTCTCCTGAAATAGGGAAACCCATGGGATTAGCTTCCACATTAGCTTTTGGACCTCCAGCTTTGGATTTGGGATTTTTATGGTTCTGGGAGAATTTTCTCAAAATGGCCTAGTTTAGATAGCCCACCATCAACACACTACACTATCATTTGGAAAAAAAATTGATACAAAGATATCTAGCTTGTTTTTAAGTCCTTCAAAATTGTTCATGCGATAATGCTAGTGATTTTTCATCTTCGGTTTTGACGTAGGACTACGTCTTTCATTTCTATACCGGGGTGTAAAATCAAAGTTTCGAAAACGAAAGCGTTACGCCGGAGACCGAGATTTTGAGCGTTAATAGCTCCTAAACAACTGAACGAAATGGTATGATAACACTTCATTCGAAAGATAAAATGTCTACGCGTTATATACTTGTTACTTTTTGATCCAAAAACTTGTTTCAATAGTCTTAAAATTGCTTTCAAAACAGGCTATTGAAATCACCAATCGGTATATAAGCGAGCGGCGCTCGGAAATCCACTCAGTTCTAATTGAACAGCGATTGGAGCATGTTGTCGCTGTTGCGGTGAAGCTCTTTATTTTTTCATGATAGCGCGGATGAACGGTGTCACCAAGAGCCTGTTTGTGCACCCTAGGCCAGAAGGGAATCTATCAGGAGGAGAGTGATGCCACAAACGGTTCCCTGGGAAGACATCGCTACACACACATACACGCGCGGCTATTAACAGGTGGTTATCGAGTTGGCATTAACCACTTGTGGGCTTCCAGTATCGAGGAAAATGTGGAAATAACTAATCGTTACTGAAAATAATCTGCCAGTTCCTCTGGGAATTTTCAAAATATATTCATGTGAAAGAGTTTAATTGAATGTTTTCTATCCATGTTACACTGTGACAAAATATGTTTCAATCAAGTGCTATTAACAGGTGGTTATCGAGTTGGCATTAACCACTGGTGGGCTTCCAGTATCGAGGAAAATGTGGAAATAACTAATCGTTACTGAAAATAATCTGCCAGTTCCTCTGGGAATTTTCAAAATATATTCATGTGAAAGAGTTTAATTGAATGTTTTCTATCCATGTAACACTGTGACCAAATACATTTGGTTTTGTGGTTTTTCAATCAATCGCAATTAACAGGATAGCTTCAGAAGATTATTCTTCCCCATCAGTAGGATATTTCCGTATCCAATATTGTATGCGCCCGCAATCGATTATTGCTCAGTCGCCGAAAGTTCCGAGCTCAGAGAGTTCATTCCCCTCTAGTTTGCCTTCCAAATTGCCATCGTAAACCACACCTTCTCTCGATTCAATCACACACAAAAAGCATACTTAAGCGATATTCTGGTGGTGAGACACATTCATTTTTCGTGAGGACATCGACAAGACAACATCGTTGCCTAACGTGCTGGAGGAGGTGGATGGCGAAGGATCGACACATACACGCGCAGAACTCTTTCCGTTAGGATGCCATTCAGCATCGAGAAAGTTCCGGAAAGATCTAATCATTGCTGGAAAATAATCTGCCAGTTCCTTTGGGAATTTTCAAAATATATTCATGTGAAAGAGTTTAATTGAATGTTTTCTATCCATGTTACACTGTGACCAAATATGTTTCAATCAAGTGCTATTAACAGGTGGTTATCGAGTTGGCATTAACCACTGGTGGGCTTCCAGTATCGAGGAAAATGTGGAAATAACTAATCGTTAATGAAAATAATCTGCCAGTTCCTCTAGGAATTTTCAAAATATATTCATGTGAAAGAGTTTAATTGAATGTTTTCTATCCATGTAACACTGTGACCAAATATGTTTCAATCAAGTGCTATTAACAGGTGGTTATCGAGTTGGCATTAACCACTGGTGGGCTTCCAGTATCGAGGAAAATGTGGAAATATCTAATCGTTACTGAAAATAATCTACCAGTTCCTTTGGGAATTTTCAAAATATATTCATGTGAAAAAGTTTATTTTAATGTTTTCTATCCATGTAACACTGCGACCAAATACATTAGGTTTTGTGATTTTTCAATCAATCGCAATCAACAGGATAGCTTCTGAAGATTATTCTTCCCCATCAGTAGGATATTTCCGTATCCAATATTGGATGCATAAAACCTTGTGCCTCCAACGTAACGCTCTCGTTTTCGAAGTTCTCCAAATATTCATTCATTCAGAATGAATTCAGATTCAACTTCATACAAATGATCTCTAAATCAACGATAGTCCTACGTCACCCTTGCGGTTATACCATAGATATAACCCACTTCCTGTTTTTATACAGTGATACCAACTTGAATTCGAACACCACCATGCAGATCTTTTCACAAATTTTGAAAGTCGAAAATAAGGAAGATGCTTTTCATTTCTTAAATAAATGTTTATAGATTAGCGAATGTATGAAAATTGACTCAATCTCATATTCGTACGGTAGTGAAATTTCAATTGACTCCAAAGGCGATGATCAATTTCAGGATTTCTTCTTTAGTACGGTAACCCTTGTTCATTGCAATTGCCTGTAGCTGCTTTTAGTCGGTATCTACGAGCTTTTTGGTTTACAGTTGAACCTCGATTATCCGCGTGTTATTCGAGAGAGCGAGTTCCATAGTAATTCTATTACCTTCCCGAATTTCGTCAATCAGTAGTAGGATTCCACTCTTTTGTTTTGGTCATGGCTTTCACAGTATCTGACCACTGGTGTACATGTCCATACAAATGGATAGTCAAATGATTGCTGTATTGATGAAACATAGTTTTCATGCTGATATATTTTTTTCCTGTTTGCACCTCATTTTTAGGCATTTAAAGCTTTATCCGCGATTTTCGTAATCCACAATGACCTTGCCAGACAATTCTGCGGATAATCGGGGTTCTACTGTATCTGGTAGGAATATTCATCCCCCTTAAGTGCGCTTCACAAACAGCGTCACCGTCACCGTCCCGTCAACTATTCTCTTGGACTTATTTTGCGGATGTCAAAGTTACCGATGATTGTGTTTGTGAAGCATACGATTTGCATGGTATTATATTTGACATTTCATTCCTTTACGTTGACTTCACGGTGACGGACGTTGTATGTGTAGCGCATTTCAAACTGCAAGAAATACCGTTGCGTTGGTAATGACTACTAGCTCTGTTTACATCACCATCTAACATTTGCGGGCGGAAACTAAGTTATAGTTCTGATAGATATCCACTTCAATACCGTTTCGAAACAGTTTCGCTGCGTGATGAACAACTGTCCTTCACAGCAGTCGACGATGTTGCACACTGCTGCAAAACTCAATAACAAATAATTATACAAAATAAACGATTGCACCAAATTGATCACCGCCAGTGACAAGCGTTCCTCACGGCCAATGATCACGGCAATAACCGGCAAAAAAGGCCAGTCACAAGTTAAGTACAAGCTGAAAAAGGAAATGAAAAACGCTGTTAGTTCTTCATTCGTTAACTATGTTCCACAAAATCGCCAATTAACAACTTCACTCAAAATACAGCAAACCACTCAGGGATCACACATGTTTTTCGAAATATGTTTGATCTTTGTAAATCGCATCCAAACCGTGAGCATATCAATATTAACTTAAGAGAATTCATTATTGGTGTGTAGTTGATACGCGCACAGAACAATCGTCTTGAATTTGTACCAACAATACAGCCCGTTCAGTGATATGAGCGTTACATATCAAGGGGAGAAAATGAAATGATAAATTTTAACATTCATGTTATATGATTAATGAGATTTTAGAAAGTACTTGCCATTTGTTTCTAGAATTATTTAGAAGATTCTTATCACGTTAATTTGGCACAACTATTATCGACATTTGGCATAAAAAATCATCAACGTCTAGTAAGTTTTAGTAAGTAGTATACTGCCCTTCTACGCATAATTGTCCCATGTTACTTTTTGACGATTTTCACTTTTCTTCATAAAACGTTGTTTTTATGCATAATCTTACGGAAAAACACAAAAAACATAGTTGATTCCCAACTTTTAAAAAACAACATTAAACTCAATTATCCCATGTTGATATTCTATTCATAACTGTCCAATCATGTATTGTTTGTAGATCCAGATCGAATAAGTCGGTTCAAGTACAAAAATTTCATGTCACACTTTCAGCAGGCCTAATGCACTTTTTTCTTATTTGGAAGAACGAACTAATTCTCAAACAAAAAAATCTCAATTTCTAATGCATTCAAGAGCGAAATTCACAGCCATTCGAGTGGTATAAATAGTTCGGAACGGTCGTTGAGTGATTGACGATTTACTAGGGAATCAAAATTCATGGTACATTTGGCTTTTATTTGATACCGCTTTGTGATCTGTGTATTGTATTATTTTTGTTATTTTTTACGATAAGTCGTGCTCTGAATACATAAAAGAAGAGAACTTCGAGAAAAACACATTACCAATGCAATCAGGTAAGGTGAAACGATGTATCAAAATCACAAATCGGTCAACGTAATGAACAAATGTATTTATGAACGCTAGTATGGGAAAAATCAACCCTAAAATTAAAAATATTTTTTTCCCTTGTTGGGTGTGAACCACTGCGTCCATTATTTTGAACTATTGTGGTATGCCCCATTTTTCATACTACGCTTCAAACTTATCTACTGCTTATTGATGAAGAAGTAGACTGAAAGCTATAGCGAGATATGTGCCAATCAGGAATAATCTGTTTGATAAAATTTATAGTCCTGATCGGCGACACAGACCAAACTTTATTGGGCTCCAAAAAAGCCTTATCAAGGTGCTGAAGTCTGCGTCTTATTAATGCTCCGCATTTGCAGAGCAAATGTTCCCAGATATCACTTTCGGCATTACAAAAGCAACAAATATCATCTTGCACTAAACCTATGTTTTTGAGATGGTATTTACTCGGACAGTGTCCTGTTATAATGTGAATGTGAATGAAGTGAATGTGCTGAAGTCTTTCTTATGAAGACTCAGCAATTATTGAGTAATTTTAATACTCGGCGTGATAATTCTTTCGACTGGTTAAGTTGTACAGCAATCCAGTTGGCCGTTACTTCCCGGTCTTCTCATTTCTTCAGCTCACTCTTCAACACACATTCAGAAAATCCACAGAATGGTTCTGAACCAGTGAAGGGTGAGCTTGAGCCGCTTATTGCGAGTTCATCTGCTTGTTCATTTCCCTCTATACCGCAATGGCCAGGAGTCCAGTACAGTTGTACCGAAATTTTTCTGACATAATTGCTGTAAAAGGCAAATGCATTCCCAGACAATTTTTGAATAGCACTTGAAAGCATTGAGGGCTTTAACCCTTTCACGTACAACATCGAGTCTCACTCGATATGAAATGATTGTGCCAAAACGTACAATATCGAGTCTCTCTCGTGGCGCGCTTGGATATCACAAGGCGCTAAGACGCTCAGCAGAGTGGTATTATTACTCGATGCGTGACCCATCGAAGCGTTTGCATTTGGTCCGTTCTTTTGAAAATCAACTTATACGGGAAGGGGTTAAGTGCTGCTTGGCTGTCTTTTTTTATAGAGGTGAGGAACGCTCTACCAGCCTTACCTGGGAAGGGTTAACCCAGACGTCGAGTGGGGATCGCACCCACAAAAACCAAGCCCTCTACTCGTTGCCTCATTCCCCCTGGGACCACATCTAGGCGACTACTTCAGGGGGCGGCTGTGCTCATGCACTCCTCGAGTTTACAACGCTGAATAGCGTTATCCTTCCTTTTTCTCAATATTTTTTTTCTCCATTTCTTTCCACTGCGCTTATGTCCATTTCGCAGGCATCCATTTACCCATCGAGACGTGAACCGATTAGGAATTGCCCTCCAACTTGACGCGCAACCCGTCACAGCCACCCTCGCAGGATTTCTCTTCCCAGCGGAGCGCCGATTAGGTAGTGCCCTCGAACATGACGCGCACTCCGTCACAGCAGCTCTCGTGGGGTATACACCAGTTTGAAGACGCCCTCCTTGACACTCACTCCGTCGTTGTTGTCCAATCAGCATCCGTTTACCTGTCGAGACGTGAACCGATTAGGTAGCGCCCTCCACCTTGATGCGCGCCCCGTCACAGTCACCCTCGCAGGATTTCTCTTCCCATCGACGTGCCGATTAGGTAGTGCCCTCCAACCTGACGCGCGCTTGACTGTCTGAGAAGATGCAAATGTTAGCATGTCTATAATTTCTTTTAAGGCATACATTTATACATTCTATTATTGCAGCTACTTCTGCCTGGAAAACTGTTGGCTAGTTCCCCATAGCTACAGAAATTTTTATTCTGGGACCATACACTCCAGCACCTGTTCTGTTTCCCATTTTTGACCCATCGGTATAGAACAGGATTGAACCATAACGAACAATGGGTCCACCCACATCCCATACTGAACGAGAAAGTTCGATCACTCTGTACTGAATGTCATAATTTGTCCTAGGTTCCACCCAATCACTGTTCATCTCTGAGGGTAAGAGATTCAGGATGCTCAAGTGACCAGTTTTGTCCCCGTATAATATTTTTTTATATCTTTTTAGCTTTAGAGCGCTTCTATTAGCCTCCAGCTGAACATGTTGACCCAAAGGTAACAGGTGAAGGATAGCCTCCAATGCCTTTGAGGGTGTGCTTCGCATTGCTCTTGTTAGGCTAAGCGCAAATTGAGAAGCGTATAACGCTCGTGAGCTGGCACAAGACGACCAACACGACTCATATGTACCACAAATGTAGCGCGGTGGTGCGCATATTGAGTCGCAGTTTGCTGTGAATAACGTGCCACTTGCATACAATGTCTGATTCACACAGAGTTGCGCGATATATTTATTTACTAACACAACTACCCAAACGGCACAACCATACAGTGCCAGACTCACGGTGCTATATGATTGTTCACCAACACATCCACCACAGCCTGCACGACAAGCACGAGAAACTGTGGTTCAGCCACAGCGTCACGCGAGTCGCCTCTCACGAGCGCTGCACTATTTCTGCGCTATACGCGTCTCAATATGCGCCTGGCCTTACAGCAACGCATGCCAGTCGTTGGAGTTTGTTTAGCTTTTTTGTAGCTACTGTCTCCTTAGTCTTTGACCACCATACTAGTGAGGCATAGGTTATCCTAGGCCGCACAATTGGTGTGTAACCATTTTTGGTTTAAGGCTCCATGTTCTGCCTATCATTTTAGACATGTTCTATGTATTCATGTAGGGCTTTCTCCATAGTTTTCAACAGTATTGGTGATAAACTTATTGGTCTGCATGATTTTGGAAGTGATTTGTCACGTTTCTCAGCTTTTGGAATGTAAAGCTTTTTAACGAGTCTCCATGTGGAAGGAATGTGATCTAGTGTCAGACTTGCCTTAAAAATCTCGATTAGAGATGGAATCAGCTTAGATTCTCCTTTTTTAAATCAGGGCTGGAAAAATTCCATCTGCACCTACGGATTTGTATGGTTGAAAGGATCTCACCGCGCTTTCTATTCTGGCCCTCGTGAAAACCAATTCAGCAACTATGTTTGCGACTTCCTTTGCACTTTCATGATACCTTCGAGAGCATTTTAAGTCGCGGTTATAGCTAGGACTGGTATCAGAATGAACCGATGTAGATCAAGGGAAGTGAGTTTTCATCAGTAAGTCTAATACTTCTGAGGGAGAACCGTCGTCCTTTTTGAGGGAACCTAGCCCGTTCGAGTGGTCTTTTGCGAGAGTCTTGCTTAGTCTTGCAACGATTGGGGTACTTTCAATGCTTTCGCAGTTATTTACCCAAGATTTTTGTTTAGATCGTCTTAGTTCTCTGTTATATTCGGTTAGGGCGCTCTTATATTGAGCCCAATCCGAATTGATTTTAGCTCTGTTGAACAGCTTCCGTGCTGTTTTACGAAGCCACTCAAGCCTTTTTTTCCACCACGGAACTTTCTTGTCGAAGAAACTCTCTTTAGTGGACAATCACTGTTATAGACAGAAACTATCGTATCATTTAATTCTTTTGAAGTTGATTCAATCTGTTGAATCTACCTTATCCTTGTATTAAAAATTTTTGACTCGAGTTCAAGTTGGTTTTTCTTGGATCACGATATTCTCTCTGTACTGTCAAGCCACGAAGATAATGTGATCAGACAAAGACGCCTCTTCCGAAACGTACCAGTTGTGTATTTTCGAAGAAATTACCGGACTGCACAGTGTTAGGTCCAGGACTTCTTGTCTGATAGCGTTTATAAACGTTGGTTCATTGACTATAATGGCTATGTCAATGTTGTTTGAAGAGAGAAATTCTAGACATTCACCTCGACTGTTTATGTCAGTACTACCCCACAAAGTGTGATGAGAGTTGGCATCACAGCCGATGATGAAGTCTTCTTTGATTTCTCTGCTATAATTTACGAACGCCGCAACCTCTTGGGGAAGTGCCTCAGGTACGTCGCCATGGAAATAAGCCGACGCAATTATTATGTCCGATCTTCCCTTTGCGGTTGGTATCTCAACTCTGATCGTGACGATGTCCCGTTGAATGAACTCTGTTATAGGAAAGCATTTAATATTTGCTTTTACTAGAACAGCAGTTCTTGGGGAGTCATGCTTGTCATCGTAGAATAACTTGCATGAACCAGTATGAATACCAAGTATTCTTCCTTTGTGGACCCAAGGCTCTTGAATTAAAGCTAAATCCATAGCTTCTCCAGTGAACCTCCTAGACAGCACGCTCGACGCTGTTTTAGCGTGATGGAGATTTATTTGTGATTTATTTGGAGATTTTACCTCAGTGTTCTGCGTTATTTTCGACCGCTTGTTTTGTTTATTTGGATGTGGATTATTCATAGAAGTCCCACGAGTCTCGTGGTAAAGAAGGTCCACTGCATCAGTGACCGGCTTAATGCAGCAAGGGAAGACGATAGTGTGGAGGGTGCCCTGGTGCTCCACAGGCTTCGTTAACGGCAAGGTTTAAACCTCCCTACCATTCATCCCTTGGCACGGGTCGCGTCACACCTTGGTTTAGAGGTTTATCCATTACTTCCTTTCCATAATAATCATGGCAGCTATTACAACCATCTTCCTTTTCTGGAGCTTTGGACCCACTGCTCTGGTTTCTCAATAATTTCAGGTTCTTTTTCGGACATGCTATTATTGAGATCCTTCATTCGCAGGCGGAGTTCAAAAATAGTTACTCTATACCCAACATTCACCACCTCGAAAAAACACCCATTGCGAATTTCCAGCTCAATCGGACTTAGGGGAGAGTGGCGCAAAGCGGTCAAAGTTTGAGTTTTTTGAAAATCTAAAAATCACACAAGGGGGGAGTAAAGGAAATCGGGGGTTTCGAAAAAAAAAGTTTGATGACAAATGTCTTAATATTGCGAATGAAACGTCGACATCTAGTGCCATCACGAACATTTTTTTGTCAAAAATCGACAATCTGGGACTTAGTTTTTTCGGAATACGAGGCAAAACGTATGATTTTGGGCGCCAATAAAATAGATATCTAGATTTTTCATTCGGAACTTGCTGCGAAATGTTGATTTGCACGATAATATACCCTATGCAAAATATTAGCTCATTCAGATTTCATTTACTTGTGTAGTAGGCGTCAAAATTTGAGTTTTTTGAAAACCTAAAAATCACCGGAAATCGGGGTTTTCAAAAAAAAATTGTGTTAAATGTCACGTTGAGATTTACAGTTATCTAAAAAAAATATTTACGTATATTCTACTTCCGGGCTTTCCAAAGTATTTCTAATCACCCAAGTTGACCGGCATGTGAGCACTCGCTCGATTGGCCAACTAGGTATAGACCATAAAACCGTTTGGAACCATTTGCAGAAGATTGGATTCCAAAAAATGCTGGATGTATGGGTGCCACACGAATTGACGCAAAAAAATCTTTTACACCGAATCAACGCCTGCGATGCACTGCTGAAACGGAACGAACTTGACCCATTTTTGAAGAAGATGGTGACTGGTGATTAAATGTGGATCACGTACGACAACCTAAAGCAAAAAAAGTCGTGGTCGAAGCGCGGTGAGCCGGCCCAAACCATCGCTAAGCCCGGATCAACGGCCAGAAAGGTTTTGCTGTGTGTTTGGTGAGATTGGAAGGGAATCATCCACTATGAGCTGCTCAACTATGGCCAGACCCTAAACTCGGTTCTCTACTGTGAGCAGCTTGACCATTTAAAGCAGGCGATTGACCAGAAGCGGCCAGAAATGATCATGGATGGAATAGTGTTGTTTTCCACCAGGACAACGCTCGTCCTCACACATCTTTGATAACCCGCCAGAAGCTATTGCACCCTATACCCGACCTGGTCCGGACCTGGCTCCAAGCAATTATCATCTCTTCCGGTCCATGCAAAACGCTCTCGGTGATACTAAGTTGGCCTCAAAAGATGCTTGCGAAAACTGGCTGTCAGAGTTTTTTGCAAATAAGGAGGGGGGGGGAGGTTGTGGTTTATAAGGGGAGGGATAATGAAGTTGCATTCAAAATCGAATTTCGATCAGAAATACGACATTTCTTTTTCCCCAACTCTATATATAAAATTGCGCAGAATTCAATTTCTTCCAAACCTATCGCAGTCAAATAGTCTTTTATGGTTATAACATTGTAATTCATGGAAAGAACTACAAATCTTCCATAAACTCACATAGCAAAATTCAAAACCAACTTCACTTTCACCGCAACGCCGCCTAGGTGTAGATTTGTACGTTAGATCGCCAATTGCGTATTGCTGCTTGCTAGTTGCTCATTGCTCCGGTGTGCAAGCCGTCGAAGAGTTGTGGTCTTATTTTTCGTTGTAGAGTAAATGGTAAACGGATAACGGAGTGAGATACGTTTACCCATACGCAGTCTCAATCTCGCTGAACCACATTCTGAATCCTTTTATTCTGGTAGTAATTCCAGAATGTAATTTTAGTTTTTTGTGCTGTTGATTCCTTAGTAGTTCGTCTAGAAGACATTGACATTGTGAAGTTTAGATCATTTAGAATTCATCATGCAGGAAAAAAAAAGAAAAATAATTGTGCGCAATCATCTCCTAATTCCATCGGCATCACGCTCAGGAGCTTGAAAAACTGCTGGATTATTTTAAAAGTAATGTAATGCAAGTGATTAAAAAGTAAAACTCTCACAACTGCTCGCGAAGTGCAAATCAAACATCAGAGTGGAATCCTTGATCGTCAACTGCGGATGAACATATTTCGAAAAGCGAAGACTGATCCCAAAATCTCGGATTATGATTTGGCGAAAAACTGAATGCTGAATGAATGCATGGTGCGGCGAATTCATCTATGAGAAGGCTACAAGCATCTACTAGTGTTACAATAGATAAATACAGGTCGGACTCGATTATATAATGACTCGATTATATTAGGCTGTCAAAAAAGTCCTGCAGTATTTTTTTTTGAATTTTCATTTGTTCATAAAATTAGTTACAATCATCTGTTTTAAGTCAAATATGCGCCGTTTTGTTCGATGACTTGTTCCCAACGAGATGCCAACTTCATAATACCCCTGTTATAGAAGCTCGCTTCCTTATTGGCAAAAAAAACTGGGATATCCAATATTTTCACAGGCCTCTTTTGTGGCTAACTTCTGACTACCTAGCTCGTTCGCCATGGACAGGTGGTAGTCACCGAGGCCTCAAACAACAACCAGAATCCGATTCAGCCAGCGATTCCCGAACTATTTGGGCAAAGAGAACCCTTTTCCAGAATCAAGTGATACCAAATTACTTTGAAAATTTTATCTTTATCTTATTGATACAAAATACTTAACAAATTCAAAAACATTGCATTTGATTGAGTCAAAGTGAATAAATTTTAAATCATTTTCTCAACAATAAATAGACATAATATTCAATAAAGAAAATCATAATAATTATTAATACGAATTACAACAATAATAGCTTCTACTACAAAATTAGTCATTCTTAAAACAAGATGGTTCACGTAACACAACTTATACAGTATATTGAATGTTTCAAATGAGAACTTGTTTTAATTAATGAGATTCAGACCTCCCAAAAACAGTTTATAGAATGACTATATAAGTCGCTAAAGTAATCTAAAGTAATAAGTCGCCTAATCCATACCGCTGATCATCCGCTCGCGGATAATCGGGGTTCCACTGTATGTTGTTTTATTTATTCATATTATCTTACTGGGTTGTATCTAGGACACTACTGCATATTTTCGACGTAGAACTACGCAATAACATTATACAATCCAGACGAACCAGCCCAGGAGGCTGAAAGTCTCAAAAATAAATAAAATAAAATTATACAATCCACTTGTTCACCACTTCGAATATTATTTTAGAATGCATCAAAATTTTTGTAATAGATTATGTTCTTCGTTACAAATAAATTTGATGAACGTCCTTTTACGTTTTATATGATGCCTAGGACTACCAAAATATGTGAAAGGAAGAATTGTCCAAAGCGGATTCTCCCGAGGCACATTAATTTTGAAGTCCGTGTTAGGGAAACATAGCTCGTTGGGAACAAAAAAGCCCCCGACTTGCATGTATATTTGCAAAGCGGATTTCCACAGGTACATCGATTTGTGTTGGGGAAACCGTAAATCGGGCCAAACAAAACTTGGCAGTTAGGGCGTTTAGATAACGCTTGATATTTTACAGTTATTCAATTGTTGTAAACATCTTTCTGATCTGTTGAGAAAAGTTCGAGTTATAAGCATTCGAAATACGGGTAGGGTTAGCAGAACACAAATCGGCAGAACAAATGTATGAGAAAAGGAAGAGATTAGCGAATCGTAATGTACAGCATATCAAACAAATCTCAGAGAATTTCCGATTCGATTGGTATGCAAACCATGAGAATTCGTTCACAGTGAAAATAGTTAACGTTACCTTTATTTCATAAAAACGTGACCTGTCTCCTGATTTGGCACCCTTCCTGAGAGACGTAGTTCTACGTCAAAAATATTGAAACTACATACTTCTCAATTGTCAGTGGGGAACAAAAATCGATTTTGGACCACTCACCCCAGCGCATGTGGTATTGTGCGCTGATGCTGAGCGCACTTACTGTGAGACGTATCACTTCGGATCAGGGCACATAAATTGGTAAATTGTCGGGATGATATTTATGAAATATTTGAGTATTCGCTATGCGATAAATCACAAAATATATTGTAGGTTTGTTCCGTTGCACAGGTGCTTTCCGGTTGCCCTTTCTGGCAGCCCATGGAGCCCACAGGTAGTGAAATATATCAAGAACTAAAAAGTACGTGATAAGATAGCGTTTGACGCACAATAGATCACGCAAATAATCGTCGACCTGTATGGTCGACGATTTTGAATACATTCGATTTTCGGGATTCCGTTATGGGTCCACAGGAAAACCACGCTATAGAGGTGACATTTCAGGCTGTGAATATCATACTAACATTCTTTTTTTTGGACGTGGAAAAATTGGAAACGTGGCGATTTATTTCTCATCACACTCTCCTTTTAGCTCGATACACTTGACCCAGCGATGCTCCAACTTCTTTAATCTATCTGAAAAATACGTTTTCTTGAGGTCTGCAAATTAGGCCTCCGTGGCGGCGATGACCTCCTCATTCGACCCAAATTTCTGCCTGGCGAGTGACTTTTTCATGTTTGGAAACAAAAAAAAAAGACGCACGTTGCCAAATCTGGAGAATACGGTGGATGGGGCAGCAGTTAGTAGTGCAATTCGACCAATTTGGCCGTGGCTACGGTGGAGTTTCCATTTTTTCAATTTTTCTGAAATCTGCGGACGCTTCCATACACGATCAAAACAAGCCGTTTACGAGAATATACTACACGATAAGTAATCTCTCTTGCGATACAGACACCATCGGACGGTGAGGCTCAGTACTTATCGAATCGCCCTCGTATACATCGCGTGCCTAGATCAAGCATTCATAGTGCTTTATTAATATTTCGAAAATATATTTGACTATACATATTTAATTCTTTGCTTACTTTTTTTATAATTACAGCACGCGAATAATGTCCGGCGAGCAGCGGAAGAATATCTTTTACGAAGACAAGCACGAAATAAATCCATGACAAAATCGATGACGTCCGGTCTGGCTGGCCCCATATTGAGTATGGGTAATGTCCATTTTTTACCAGCGGCCAAAAGTGGTACATTCTTCGCCAGAGATAATGTTTCGAATTTCATAGCATGGTGTCGGTAGGTATATATACCAAATTGAAATAAGTCATGAACACTTCAGAGGTAATCCAAAACTCTATTCGTTTTTCAAATAATCTAGCTCATCTATGTATATTCCAAGCTGTAGATAGTGGGGTTTGCTCTTTGAAAATCCGGTACTTTCCTTCTTTGGAATCGTACTAGAACCGTTCGCCGTAGTCCTTGTTTTGACGAGTCAAATGTACAGAAATATAACTGTTTGTAGTCGTCCACATCTCGTAAACAATCTCAGATGTTTTCCACTGCCAATGATTTTTTCGGTGAAAATTTCGGCTTAAGAAAACTTTATACAAATCGATAATTAACATACAACGAAGAAAAAAGTATTGCGACTTTTGAAATCCCGCGGGTATACTCTTCGTGGCGACAATTTAGGCCATTTTGAACGTTCAGTTAATTTTTGACAGCTGCTTTGCTTTAACGTGTTTTGGTCGTCTTCGATAATTCTATAATTGAACTTTAGTTTCCACATAAACATAACCATAAACCATAAACCCATGAACCCATGATTCACACCAGTTATGACCCTCTGAAGCAAATTTGGGTCATCGCGGACATAGTCCGACAGCACGACAGCAAAAATTTCACCCATATTACAAAATCTCTTTTTATTCATTTATTTACAGGAAAAGTCTACAAATATTCGAATGTTTACTTTTCGAAACCGACGATTTAATAATGCGAAAAAACGAAAAACACGTTATCCTTTGTCTCTTGGAAGTTGCTCGACGGGGAGCTAAATTTGGTAAGTTTGTGCTCGGAAATTATGACTGTAGAAACTATGGTCAAATTTGGATTCAAATTCACGGTTGATGTCTATGGTAGCGGAAATTTTGAATCTCAAATAAAATGGAACTGACGGACCAACCAGTGTAAATAACAAATATAGGGTGGCTCAAAGCTACCGTCTTTTTGATGTGGAACTACGTCTAACCGGAATCTATGGAGGGTAAAATGAAAACCTACACACAGAACGTGCATGAAAAATGAAAGATTATGAATGCTTATAACTCGAACATTTCTTAATAGATCGGAAAGATCGTTTGCATCAATGAATCGGAAATATTTCACGCATCCATCACAATTGATAAAATGTTATTTTCATGAGATAAACAGTTGAATAATTCTGAAATGTCAAGTGTTATCTGAACGCCCTAACTGCCACATTTTGATTGTTCCGATTTACGGTTTCTCCAACACAGACTTAAAAACCAATGAGCCTGGGGAAATCGGCATTGCAAATACATGCAAGTTGGGGGTACTTTAGTTCCCACCGGAATGTGTTTTCCTAACACGGACTTCAAAACCAAGGTGCCTTGGGAAAACGATATTGCAAATACAGTGAATTCTTTTTCACGCGACTGATGCGTGCGCGCAAAAAATGAAATCGCTTTCAAAAAAATCACGTAATTTCGAGCAAATCGCGTGAATAAAAATCGTATAATTTCGAGAGAACCACGTAAAAAAAGATTGCTCCATCACCGGCACGCGCTCGTCACAAACTAACTCGCAAACGCTCTCGCGCAGAATAAAACAACGCACAAAAAATCGCGTAAAAAAGAATCCAGAGTACATGCGAGTCGGGGGCGTTTGCGTTCACACCGAAATGTGTTTCCCTAACAAGGACAATAATTGCATAAGGAAATGTAAAATACAATGTTCGTTTGACAATTCTTCCGTTCACATATTTTCGTATCATACCAAACGTGAAAGGACGGTCATTAAATTTACTTGTAACGAATAACATAATCTACACAATGAATGAAGTGATTTTATATGGTATTTGTTCAAATTCTTTACATACAAAGCTGAATACAATTGAATTCGAAAATTGTTTCATTCAATCAATAATTTGATCAAAACAAACAAATGATTACTAAGCCAATGGTAGTCTCACGTCAACCTCGCGGTTATATCGTAGACATAACCCATCCACCTCATCATACAATTGATGTGTAAGTGCAATATTTGCATGTGATTGATAAACATATAAACCCTTCTGTATTCGCGCGCAAAATCATAACTCGTATACTCGCGCACGGTGTCACAGCTATTGCTATCGTGTATTTTTAGGCGTTATTATCACATTTCGTTTTTCAAACGGCCGCCATTTTGTTGTTGTTTGTTTTGTTTTGTACGAGGTTCATGCGATAGCGATAGGTGTACTGATTCAGAATCTGTCCGATTATTTTTTGTTTCAGATAACCAGAAGGGCTGGAATCATGTACATCATGATACAACTTTTTTTTGAGCACTCTCACTTTATCAGCTCTTAAGTATTCTATTTATGAATATTTTTTCTCCGCTAATTTTTATTTTATTGTTAAAAGATTGATGAACAAATAATTATGTAATGGATAGCAAAAATATTCTTTATTTTATTTTTACGTATCTCGAAAAACCTCCGAAATTCGTGTCTCTACACTAGAATACCCCCTTCAAGAAAAACGTATAGGGGAAAGTCGGGAAAGACGGACACTCATGTATTATTGATAAATAATACATTTTTATTTGGAATTCGAAGGATGTACAAATTTGCAAAACAATGTCAATCAATACTTTTGACACTAACTTTGTGCACCTAGCTGGCCTTCTGTTAAATTGTAAATAGAAACATAAAATGATCTGCAAAGAATGGTTCGATGTGAATTTTCGTCTGCAGAAAATGAGGTTCTTGTTGTTAACAAGTATTTTTGGGTAGTTTTCGTTACGTGAGTGTTTCACCATCACTTTCCTTGCTTTTTTATCGAATCAGTGGTAATTTTTCTCGATTTTTCTCCAGAAATATTGTTATCTAATCAAGTCAGGAAAGAAGCACACTCCACCGATGGGAAAGACGAACATGTTGTTTTGAAAACAATTTGATTGTCCCCTCCTTTTTTAACAGTTGGCCACTAACAACGTTCAAAAGGGCAACCAGAATTCATGAACGAACCAGCGGATGGGAGAAAACTGTTAAGGGATGGTCCTCGTGAACACAACTGCGTTAAATTGCAACATCCCAAATCACCAACAACTTCTAGGTGATTTTAATCAAGCCTTTTTGTTCAATCATTTGTAAGGCCTATTTGAAGACCTCAAAAACCTGTTGAGTACATCAATTTGAATTTCAAAATATAACTTTTCAGTTAGTGTCCATCTTTCCTTTCGAGTATCCGTCTTTCCCGACTTCTTCTCATTTTTTCAAAGATGCCGGACACATCAATTTTGCGAAGTTTTTTGTTCAACTTTTACTTAAGGTGTCCGTCTTCACCACCCTTTCCCTAGTTGAATGAAAAAACGTCAAAAAATACTTTTTTTTAACTTCATTCAGTTTTAATAGTCATTTAATTCAGCCTTCTCAAAACAAAATTATTGATTATCGGCCTGTGAAACCGTATGCGAGAGTACAGGACGGTTAAGAATCAGATAACGCCAAAAGTTTGCAAAAAAATCTTCGAAATCAGTTCCTATTTGATTAATTTTCTAAATTATCTAAACAAACTAGTAATATGTACTACAATTTGTGTTTGTTGATTATGGATTTTTGAAGAATATCATTATTTGAACAGGCATGCTTGCCCCGATGCTGGTGCAAATGGAGAGACAAATCGACAAGGAAATCGCTGCCGATAACAAAGCGAATGGCATTGGCTGTGGAACCCAGACCGACGGCAATGTTCATTCCGTTGCGATTGGTGTCGAGGATAATCTGTTCGAATCCGACAGCGAGGACGAAGACGATCCAAACGGACCGATGATGATGTATGGGCCACAGCCACAGATAGTCACCAACGATTTGAAAAGTTTGGACGAAATGGTGAGTACAAGTAATTTGCAAGTAAATACACACATAAGATTGATGTAAATAAAAATATCCGTACAGGAAATGGTATTCTGCAAAATGAATCCATAGAACCAAGTCAACATTGGGTATGGTCAGCTTTTACTACAATAACGTTGTATATGCGTTATTTTATTGGTTGTTGAGAGAAAGATCTTTCGCTTTTCATCCATCAAATGGAACCAGATGTCCTTTATCACGGAAGGCATTGCGGACCTTTGAGCATCAACTTCCATTCTGGAGTACCACATCAATTTAGTGGATTTCGTATTTTTTAAAGTTTGTCTTCAACCACTGAATACATTTTTTTTATTGAAATCCAATGCTATTAGTAATGAGGCTTTCATTCGCAATTGTTTCCGCATTGATATTACAAAATCGGTTATAAAATCGCATTCGCTTTAGCAGCGAATATGTAAATTAAGTGAGTGGTCAATAGATGACGAGTTGTGCTTCAGCCATTATCTTACTTTCCTCATATGAGTTCACTTTTGACGCCGTTACTCTTAGCTTAGTTTTGCAATAAAAATCGCGCACTGATATAGTCTGCGACATTATGAATTATTCATAAGATTTCAGCTAGACTCAGCAAAAATCGAAACCGAAACCCACCCAGACTGATGTAAACGGATGACGTTGTTATTGTTGTAAGTTGTATTTTATTAACTGTTTATAGGCAGTCTATTTTAGAATTGACGCAACTGCTCGATCAGTTGCGGTCATGCGTATTTGCTATTTCAGGCCCCCGTCCATGTATGGATAAACGCATATATTAACTAAAGGTAATTTGCAAACATGTCTGGACAGTTATAGCTAGTATGAAATATTTTCACTAAATCCAGTAGGTGAATGTTGTTATTCTGGAATAAATTGTTATTCTGATTGATTAGTAACAAGATTATTTAATACTCGTATTTCTATATATTGAATACAACAGTGATTGTAGTTATGCGAGTCGGAACAGTTCTTCTATATTGTAACGATACGATTGCATTAATTCGGATTAACGCATTCATATCGTTACAATATAGGATGCATTAATCCGAGTTAGATAAGGTTTTAATCCATCGCAGAAAGCGATGGATGCTAGTAAAACGATTTTGGTTTTATGGAATCAAATTTCTGCGAACTGGAATTTGAAACTAGCTTTATGAAGTACATTAAGTATTATTAGGGGAAGGGCGGTCCTGAATCGACCCCCTGAATAAGCCCGAGCCCGAGCACGTCAACAACTGAAATCGAATGTAAGTAATCCGTGTATATACAAAAATCTTGATACTTTTGGACATCTCTTGTAGATAGAGTGGTCCACTCTATCCCATTCCATTAAGCATTTCCAAGGCCATAGCCGATTTTGCTTCAGCACTACGAAGGGATTTCTCTAGAGATAGGCAATAGGCAAAAATCAAAGATGAACCAAAACACGTGTAAGGAAAGCAGTTGTCAAAAACTAACTGAACATTCAAAATTGCCGTACTTGTCAGCATAAGTGATATATATGAGTACAGACCTCGTACATTGCATATTAACTTGTGACATGGCTATTGTACCGCCCGACATCTGATCCTGCATCGATTGAGTCTAATCCGCGGCTACATATTAGGAAAAAGTACTCCATGATTACTACAAACAGCTACGATAGACGATAGATTATTCTCTCCCAGGATCAGCGTGTATCAGCCAAATCAGCCAAACAAATTCGGGAAATACCACGAAGCTGACGAAATCCACACCGAAAAAAAAATTCATATCAGATTTATCTGTATGACACATATATTTTTGCAATCTAGCCGCGCGTATGAGTTACATTAATCTTGCTCATGGAATTAAATTTTATGTGCGGTTGCATATAATAATGGATTCATTTACTTACACGTACTCAAAACGGATTCTTTTTATTTCATGAAACTCAAAATATTATTATCGTCAGAAGTTATATGAATATTGTGTACCTTATTCACTTCTCTGATTAAAGGGTGTGTCACATCAAATTGCATCATGGAAAAAACGCTGTAGAAATTTAATTTTTAGGAATTATATCTTCAGCTTTCGCTTATAATCAGATAAGAGTGTATAGATCACGTTGGCCATGCTTCACTGTCAATTTTTCTTAAATTTGGAAAAATGTCGTCGAACGGAAAAGAGCGTCGTGAATTAATCCTGTGCACTCATTTCGAGAATCCGGAGTTGTCACATCGGGACATCGGTAAAATGCTGGGAATCGTCCAATCCACGGTCAGCAGAGTACTAAAACGATACTTCGAGAACCTAACCATCGACCGGAAGGTGAAGAACGGCAAAAATGGATGCTCCGTCAGTGAAAAAGATCACAAGCGCGTAGTTAAGCAGTTTAGACGTGATCCGAGAAGTTCGGTCCGGGATGTCGGCAATAAGCTGAATTTGTCAAGTTCATTCGTCCAGCGGACCAAGCAGCGGGAGGGCCTGCGTACATACAAGGTAGAAGGCTCCTAACCGCGACGAAAGGCAAAACATGGTGGGGAAGACGCGAGCCCGGAAGCTGTACACCGAAATGCTGACGAAGCCGCATTGCCTGGTAATGGACGACGAAACCTACGTCAAAGCGGACTTTCGTCAGCTGCCGGGCCTGTTGTTCTTCTCCGCAGAGGACAAATTCAGCGTTCCGGAGGAGATTCGCAAGCAGAAACTATCCAAGTTTGCCAAAAAGTACATGGTGTGGCAAGCGATCTGCTCTTGCGGAAAGCGGAGCGCCCCGTTCGTGATGACCGGCACGGTAAACGGGCAGGTTTACCTTAAGGAGTGCCTACAGAAGCGCTTACTACCACTATTGAAGCAGCACGAGGGCCCGACCATCTTCTGGCCGGATCTCGTTTCGTGCCACTATTCAAAGGACGTGTTGGAGCGATTATGAAGCAGGCCTTCCGGAAGAGCCCAAAAGTTGTCAAATCGGAGGCGGACTTCAAGAGAAAATGGATTTCTGTTCAAAAAAAACTACAACCTGACGTTGTACAGAACCTTATGGACGGGGTAAAGAGGAAGGTGCGAGCAAACGGGCTTGGGCTCGAAGTATGAATAAAAAGAAAATGCCAAAAGTTGTTAAATAGTTTTTATTTTACCGTCTAAAATTTTCAAAAGGATCGGTCTACTGGGCGAATTTCTACAGCGTTTTTTCCGTGATGCAATTTGATGTGACACACCCTTTATAGTAAGTAAAAAAACCGAAACATTTTTCTTCCCTACTCGTGTTATTCGAGAGAGATACAAAAATGCATGTCATGATACATTTATTATTAAACTAGATAACATATTACTCTTAATACAATAATCACTAATACCTTATCATCTTCATTTTCCATTAATGATAATTCATTAGACTTTCGGAACAGAAGTTTGTTTATGATATTATGAACATACATTTTTTTTATTTTTCTGACATCCGTCCTACTGAGATTACTCTAACTATGTAAATTAATGGTAAAATGTAAATAAATGGGCTTGTTTTTTTTAAATTCCTGCATCTTGTGTGGTTCTGCATTAATAGATTCCTCTGGTGTTCTTATTCCTTGTATTTTAAGAGTTTGTGCAAATGATCCTGTTTTAGTAGATATTGCAAAATAGTGCAAATTCTTACTGCAAGGCAGTGATTATCGAAAGAGAAAGATGAAGAAACGATAAAAGCAAATAGCATCTTCTGAATATGAGTAAATATTTTAGATTGATTTTACAATAGTATAAGATAAGTTCCGCAAGGGGTACGAATATCGCTTCGTACGTCACTCAAAATCGAGCATTTGTACAGAAATAACAAACGATTTATGTTCCAAACAATACATTTCGTGTGAGTTCTTAGTACTTTTGAACATTTACCTTTGGAGTTATCAGTCCGTTTAAGCAAGGACACCAATTTCAACGAATGGTTATCCTTATGATTCAAGGACAAGTAATACATTCAGATAGAGTATACTCGAATTATAGTGGCTTAGTCCCTTATTCTGTGCAGAATATAACATTCGGACGTCATTGACAAACATTACTTATGAACATTTGCGAATATTATTTGAATATTTTATACTACTTTTGAGCTGATACATGTAATCCTGTTTATCTGTTTATCCGAGACGGGTTGACGGGTTGTCACCACACCGCGGGATAAAATATGATTACTGAAAGAATCACCAAAATGGTTACTTAACATTTGATCTTCGTGCGGAAAATGAGCAGTCCATCCTTATTAAAAGGTTCAACATGCAGGTTGATTGTTGTTATGCAATTGATGCATTTTTGTTTGTTAGTTACCTTTTTTCATGTTTGAAAAGATGTACAATTGATGAGGCGTATTCGTCTAATAGATTTTCCGTAGTTTTGATTCCAAGGCTTAGATTATATTCTGTTATTATACCTACAAGCTGTTTCTGACTTTGGTTAGAGAATTCTCCCGTGTTACTTCTTTCCAAGAGCGATGGAGTTTTCCAGTAGAACTGGTTCGAACCAAATGAATTAATGTTACACAGTGGCCGCTTCATGTAGTAATTTCGAGGAACTAAAAAAGTAAACTTACGGTATCTTGCTTGCCATGTGAAAATCTATTGGAAGATTTCATTGACATCTATAATCAGTGGGGATTCGGATAAATCTTTTACAAGTTCGTTTTTTGTTATGGTCCCGAGAGTCGATGCACTGTAACCACGGGCTGATGAGTATTGATGGTTTTTTAAATAAATTAACTAAAAACAAAACTACAGAGCTCGAAATAAAGTAATCTTCGAAAAGCTGTAACAGCTCTGCTGAAAGCTTGGGAATTTGAAGAGTATGGGCCGTATTCCAGAAAACGAGACGAGCAATTCGTCTCGTCTCGGCTTCATTCACCGTCGAGACGAGCACAATATCCTATTCCGGTACACGAGTTTCATTGAAATGTATGTATGATCAGTGATGTGATGTTTTTATTTTGAGAAAAAAACACACATTTTTAAGATTAATCAATCGATACTTCTTCTCTGTGCCAAAATATAAAAAAAACAACAAAAAGGAATAAGTTTCATATGAGGGGCTCAGAATGCAAGAGGTGTAAGTGGCTTGATCGATTTCTCTTCATCAACTTTTTATTTACTTATTAACTCAACTGCAAAAACGTTTCAATTTAAGTTTGCTATACAATCCGATAGATGAGGTTCTGAGTTATCTTCCACATTTTCAAATACAGCTCGGAATGTATTTGTAGCTAAGTTATGACCAAAAGAGAGAGTCGATGTAGAGAAATCGATCAAATCACTTACACCCCTT
The DNA here is from genome assembly GCF_029784135.1 of Toxorhynchites rutilus septentrionalis. Lineage (NCBI taxonomy): Eukaryota > Metazoa > Arthropoda > Insecta > Diptera > Culicidae > Toxorhynchites > Toxorhynchites rutilus. The sequence goes on along the minus strand of NC_073746.1, from coordinate 200,937,587 downwards.
TCATTCTAAGCCCCTCATATATCTTTTGATTTTATTGCTATTTTTTTCTCGAGCATATAGTTTCATCCCTCAGACGTTTTGTTATTATGGATCTCTTGGGGACAATGTTTGTTCACCTAATCAACGATTTATCAAGAAAAGTTTGAAACCTATATGCATGTATGTATTTCCAATAAAGTAGTTGTTTTGTATTACTCATTTTCGTTCAATATTTCGTGACGTGACGTTTAAATATATTCAAAACAGTCATTTAACATCCCAGGATATGAGTTCAATGCTTACATTTGGTTGTGTTGTTTGGAAAAGGCACATTTGAAAATCAGTAAAATCTTGCAATTACTAAATTGAATTCGATGATTGCAGTTGAAAACATACATTGCTTATGCAATACTAGTTTAGCCATGAAACAGTTTTTTGAAGATAAAGGCGGAACAGAAGAATACCGTCACTTTAAATCAACAAGGTGAACAAACACATCAAACAAACTAGACGATTCGACTGATTCCTCGGCGAGCGCAGCCATACGGTCGTCGAGCCAGACGAGCTACTCGTCTATTTTTAGTCGAGCTCGGCTTCTGGAATATGAAAACAAACGAGACGAGCGCTCGTTTGCTCGTCTCGTCTTCTGGAATAGGACACTGCCTTCTTTAAACACGAATGGCTGTCATAACAAGGACAAACACACTGAGAATCTATTCTCACAAAAAAATAGTTGTAAATTAAAACCATATGTATTCCATAGCATCACATATAAGAATAATGTACATTGCCATTGAATTTAGTGGATGTCAATTAGTATCATTCGAGCGTCATTCTGTGCTATCTATACGAAAATTAATTTCAGTGCAGGCGGCATTAAGTGAGACCAGGTCTATGCAACCGTTGCAACAATGAGTTGGAGCGTCAGTGGAAACGGAACCTTCGTCTTGATGATTGCTATCCTGAATCTTGGTTAATTCGACCTTCTTCTGTGGAGAAATCAATATAGAAAAGTAGTCTCACTCGACTCAATTATCAGCTCGACAATTGGATTAATAATGTTATGTTTACATTTTCTTTGCGGTTGCCAGTAATGACAATCGTCAAAGTTACCGATACCGCGTAGCAAAATGTATCAATCATTGGTAATATTTACAGAAAATATGTATGTTCAGTCCCTGAAGAGAAGAGAAATATTGCATCGCGAATTCATTCCCTCCACCTTTTGTGATTCTTCTGTCAGCTGGCATAACGGCCCAGCAGAGAGAAGAAGAGAGTATTTTTTGTCCGTGAAACAGCGCACATTAAATTAATACCATAATAGAAGCAGAACAAGAAACCTTGAAACGTGTTGGGACATGTTTCTTCCTCCACCATATTTGGCTACGGGTCACATGAACAACGGCGGCCCTCCGTCCTCAGAAGGCCCGCAGGCCTCAGAATGACCATCATTGATCTAAAAAATTGACATAAGACACAGTTTTCACATTACTGGGTATACTACAGATACGTTCATTTCTTATTTATCACCACAGGTTCGAGATCTGGTAGAAAAGTGCACGTGCCCGTCACAGTTCCCCATGATACGAGTTTCTGAGGGAAAATATCGCATTGGTGATACAAAAGTATTGATTTTTGTAAGGGTAAGTATCGTATGTCTCATACACTATAACACAAAAAACAAATATCACATCAACTGAATAAATATGGAATGTTCTCCACTGCAACTTTAAGGGCTGTTGCGCCATTCATTTACGCTCCATGGTAACCAATCATACTGGCTAATGGATCAGCTTTGAATAAGACAAAGCAGTCCACTTGTAGAACGCTGCTCGCCGTAAGTCATAATTCACGGTTTATTCGACTGAAGGAGCCGTAACAGGTATCCAACCGGCGAGAAAGCTGCTAATTTTCATTTTGAAATTGAACGTTTTTGAGTTTAGAAAACGAAGAAAATGTAAAATCACTCATTAAAAAAACTTATTATTCTATTCGTCTTCTTCTTCACAATATACATGGTTATCCTACAATGAGCATCATTTCTTATTAACGTTGTATGTATTTCATCTTTGTTACTGTAGATTCTTAGGTCGCACGTGATGGTTAGAGTCGGTGGTGGATGGGACACGCTTGCACATTATTTGGATAAACATGATCCCTGTCGATGCAAAGCACAACATCGTTCATCGGTAGCGGCGAGACTGATAACCAAAACTACCAATGTTAACAACGGTATCGAGCTGCACAAGGCTCAAGTGGTTTATGATAGGTAAATACTCTTAAGTGATATAATATTTTATTTTGTTGTTACAATGTGATGAATATGTGTCTCTGCCCATGAACTCCGCTTCAGTATCCCTTAAGAAATGCGATTTGAAGTGCCAGCGACCATCGGGAAGCTTACTGAAACATTGCGTTTAGGTCAGCACATCTCGTTCATGGTTAATAAAGCGTCCAGAACTCTGGGGTTCATTTTCAGGATTGCTAAAAACTTCACGGACATCTACTGCCTTAAAGACCCCTACTGCTCTCTATCTCGTTCCATTTTAGAGTATGGTTCAGCAGTTTGGACTCCTCATTACAACAACGGTGTCGAAAGAGTGGAATCAATTAAAAGATGGTTAGTGCGATATGCACTTCGTAACATACAAACGAAACACAAACTTCTGCATAACTCGAGAACTAATCAAGCACAATTTGAGATGTGAGGGTTTCTGAGTATGAGAAATGTTTCTAAAATGGTATGACACCCCTCCCTCCTCTGGAATGGAAAGGGGGTCTCATAAAAATATTACACATATTTCAACCAAAAATATTCAACCCAAACATGACAATTGTAAATTTGCGGAAAACTCTGAAGGAAAAAGGGAAAATTCGGAAAATAAATTCCCACGTGTTCTACAATTACATAGTGACAAGTGCTGTTAGTCCATTTGATGTTTGCGCTAGCGAAATGGATCTTTGTTCGAAATTGAAAATTGATTTTAATGTGATGAAACGCACTCCTATATCTTCTTCTATCTATACCAATAAAAGAGTAACGCCGAATGTGTTGATAAGAGCAGAACTCGAGCAAAGAATTGTCCGATTAAGGGCTGTCTTAATTCTATCATATTTTCTGTATAAAAAATTTATTCCATGTAACGGAGAAACATGTTAAATATTTGCAAGTGGTTGAAAAATCTTGAACGAGAATTGTGTCTAAATATAATGATGAGTTTTGTTAGAAATACTAGGAATTTTATAGTAAAAGGTAAATCCAACGGGGGTCGAATAGAAGATCAATCAATGAACAGTTCTGCGATTGGACCCATGAACTTGCTCATAGTAAGAAAACGTTAATGTTTGAAGGTATTGATAACAAAAAACAAATTTTGGGCGGGACGAAGTTTTCCGGGTTATCTATAAGTTTGTTTCTCCGAAGGTCTACGAGTAAATCATAGTGCTTGAGAAAATCGGCTCCGATGATCGGTGGTTTTACGTCGGCGATGACAAATACTCATACAAATGATCTTCGTAGGCCGAGATCAACCGTTAGGCGCTTGGTACCGAATGTTTGTATTCGAGTACCGTTCGCGGCGAAAAGCTGGTGTGACAATGTTGGTGTGAAACGTTCTCTTGATGACGTTGGGATAACAGAGACGTCTGCTCCGGTTTCGATAAGGTATCGATTAGATATCTTCAGGTCGTAAATGTGAATTCGTTGGATGTTTGCGGAATGGTTCGGGCTGCTGCTGGTCTTCTAGAGAAGTGTGTGTTTGCTGCTTATTGGGTCTTGATCTTCAAAACTACTACTATGATTTAATTTTCCTTTGGTCGAGTGTACACCTCGATATTTCCGTCGAAAAAAATACCCTTGACATTTGGATTATCTCCTTTTACCTTTTACCTATCGCATTTCCGAGTTTGTTCACCATGGTGATCTTGCTTCTCGGAGGAATATATCGCGTTCACGATTCTGTTTCAGAAATTTCGCGTAAGCGCACAATATTTCGTTTGCCGGGATCACCAGTTGTGGGGTACTTCTACCCCAAGAAATGCGTAAACGCGCTAACGGATAATCAGTATTGTTCGGATTGGAGAAAATATAAACCGTTCGGTTTGGTGGTATTATCATAACTAAATATATTTACAATGGGAATGGCAATAGGAGTTCATTATGTGTTATTATTGTCTGTGTGTGACATGTGATACAGATGTCTTACATAATAGTGAACATATAATATTCGATCATGTGTGACGTACGCCACAGTATCGATGATTTTGATGAATATCTTACCGAGATGTTCGGTGGATCTGTGGACATCAAACCTTCTCAAACAAAATATTTACAACTGCTTCAGTTGCTGGATTTAGAACCACGTCAAAGTCACAAATATTAGGCTGTCAAAAAAGTCCTGCGGTATTTCCGCGAGGTGTCGTTGTACGCGCGTAGTTCTAGTTGTATTCATTGTATCGAGTCATACTATAGCTTGTTGGAAAGGTATTTTTGCGCGCTATAATATAGTCCTTGACAGTGTCTTGTTTGGTTAAGTCGTTCGTGAGTTATAATGTCGCAAATAGGGAGCAAAATAAAGAGAAAATCCGACATATTTTACAGTACTACTATGACAAAGGCAAAAATGCATCTCGAGCTGCCAATAAAATTTGTGCAGTCTATGGACCCGATACAGTTTCCATTTCCACCGCACAACGATGGTTTCAACGTTTTCGTTCTGGTGCAGAGGTCGTCGAAGATGCGCCACGCTCCGGAAGGCCTGTCGTCGAAAATTGCGGATTCGGACCTGTACTGCCAACAACTGGACCGCTTGAAGGTAGCACTCATGAAGAAGAGGACATCTTTGATAAACAGAGGCCGCATTGTCTTCCATCAGGACAACGCCAGGCCACACACTTCTTTGGTGACGCGCCAGAAGCTCCGGGAGCTCGGATGGGAGGTTCTTTTGCATCCGCCGTATAGTCCGGACCTTGCACCAAGTGACTACCACCTGTTTTTGTCCATGGCGAACGAGCTAGGTAGACAGAAGTTAGCCACAAAAGAGGCCTATGAAAATTGGCTATCTGAGTTTTTTGCCAATAAGGAAGCGAGCTTCTATAACAGGGGTATTATGAAGTTGGCATCTCGTTGGGAACAAGTCATCGAACAAAACAGCGCATATTTGACTTAAAACAGATGATTGTAACTAATTTTATGAACAAATGAAAATTCAAAAAAAATATCGCAGGACTTTTTTTGACAGCATAATATAAAGTTTGGGATCAGTGGGTGAGCCGTAAGACAACGCATTCAGAGTTTTATGCAGTGGCCATGGCTGTGTTGTCTCCTCCATCAAACCAAGTCTCCATAGAGAAAGCCTTAAGTGTACTTGGTCTAGTACTATCCAACCGTCGACCATAACTTGCAGAGGACACCTTGACAAACATCTTGTTGGTCAAGCTGAACAAAGCGTTCCCACAAGCTATTTGCTCAGCCTATAATTGGAAAGAAATTTAAAAAAAAGATTGATTTAGGCAGATGACCAAAAATCAAATGGTAATTGTCATCCAATTTTGTTGCATTAAATCTTCATAAAAATAAAAATAATAAACGAGTTTTATTCTCACATCTATAGGAACGTGCGTATACACATCTGATGCGATATCATTAGCATGATATTTCTCTGAATGAATTTTTGTTTCAATCACTTACAACTGATCAGACGAATGCGAATATTTCGGGTGTTCATTATCAGTGAATCAATTTACGAATGAGTGTGAGAAATAATGCAAAAATGAAATGATTGAACGTGAGGGAATGTCGACTTCATGAAATTTTGTTTGTTTCATTTGTCATGAACTGAGGTGGATAAATTATTGAATACGATGTTATGTCGACATCTTGCACTGTCAGTAAAATGATTATGAGATTTTGCAACCTTGGGTATGAATATCGAAAAGAACCGTTCTAGTATGAGTTTCATCAACATATGGATAAAACGATTCAAAAGAATCTCAATCACGAGCCAAAGGCCTTGCATGACCGTGAGATCGATCTCACGACAAAACTTCTACTCGTGTTCCGAAGTTTGAGGGGCAGATGGTGAGAAGCGCCAGAACAATTTGCATTTGTTTTTTTGACGTAGGACTACGTCTTTCATTTCTATACCGGGGTGTAAAATCAAAGTTTCGAAAACGAAAGCGTTACGCCGGAGACCGAGATTTTGAGTGTTAATAGCTCCTAAACAACTGAACGAAATGGTATGATAAACACTTCATTCGAAAGATAAAATGTCTACGCGTTCTATACTTGTTACTTTCTGATCCAAAAACTTGTTTCAATAGTCTTAAATTTGCTTTCAAAATAGGCTATTGAAATCACCAATCGGTATATAAGCGAGCGGCGCTCGGAAATCCACTCAGTTCTAATTGAATAGCGATTGGAGCATGTTGTCGCTGTTGTGGTGAAGCTCTTCATTTATCATGAAAGCGCGGATGAACGGTGTCACCAAGAGCCTGTTTGTGCACCTTAGGCCAGAAGGGAATCCATCAGGAGGAGAGTGATGCTACAAACGGTTCCCCGGGAAGATCTCGAAGCAGCCGCTACACACACACATACACGCACGGAATTCTTTCCGTTTGGATCGAGAAAGATCCGGAAAATAATCTGCCAGTTCCTCTAGGAATTTAAAAATACATTCATGTGAAAGAGTTTATTTGAATGTTTTCTATCCATGTAACACTGTGACCAAATATGTTTCAATCAAGTGCTATTAACAGATGGTTATCGAGTTAGCATTAACCACTGGTGGGCTTCCAGTATCGAGGAAAATGTGGAAATATCTAATCGTTACTGAAAATAATCTGCCAGTTCCTCTGGGAATTTAAAATTACATTCATATGAAAGAGTTTATTTTAATGTTTTCTATCCATGTAACACTATGACCAAATACATTAGGTTTTGTGATTTTTCAATCAATCGCAATCAACAGGATAGCTTCTGAAGATTATTCTTCCCCATCAGTAGGATATTTCCGTATCCAATATTGGATGCATAAAACCTTGTGCCTCCAACGTAACGCTCTCGTTTTCGAAGTTCTCCAAATATTCATTCATTCAGAATGAATTCAGATTCAACTTCATACAAATGATCTCTAAATCAACGATAGTCCTACGTCACCCTTGCGGTTATACCATAGATATAACCCACTTCCTGTTTTTTTAATTAAAAATCGCACAAAATAATAATAATGAATAATAACGATAATGCTTCCAATTAAAGATCACCAACTCCGTCGTGGAAATCAACCGCACACGGCGGACAAACACCATATGTGGAGAGCACTGGTAGCACTTTATCTCCGCAAGGCTACACTCGAAGCCGTAGTCGTAGTCCAAGTACTCAACGGAAAATTAACCACAACTCTGAAACTCCAGCTAACGTAAGTTGCTACTAACACGAAGAGAGAGAGATAATTTGAACTAAATGCTTCGATATTTTCAGACGTTAGAAAAGGGTTACCTCGCTTCTCCAAGGTTAATACGTCGCTCTATGTCGCCTAGTCCCCGTCGTTTGGAAATGAAGAAAAAACAAAACTCATTGGATTCAGGTTCAGTTAGCGCACAAGTTGGCGCTAATAACCCTAGTAATACTTTACAGCAAGCCACAGTCCATTTTGAATGTGATCGATACGGTGCTATTGTAACCGATGCAAAGTCTGAGTATACTGGTGAGGATAAAAGTAATAAGTATGAGAACATTAGTGATAATGGAAGCGAAATTAGCGATGAAGGATATCGCAGTTTGGGTTTAGTGCAATCGAATGGTGCTGTTCAAACTCAAAAGCGTATATCGCTCCATAGCCAAGCTTCTAATGAAGATGCTGAAATTAGCGGTAAGCGAAAGTATTCATCAAAGTAACAGAACAAAAAATAATAACTTTCATTTCATTTCATTTTCCGTGCTCAGCGCATCTCGAACAAAATTCTTCCGAGTCGCAAGCGACGCCTACCGACGATTTGACAACCATCTCAGATGAAATGACCACAAAATCGGATGACACTGAAAAGGACACCGCATTGAAGGTAGAGCCGCAAGCAGTTGAAACAAATTTTAGCAAGTCGGGTGTGTATATAACAGATGATGAAATCACAATCGATGTTACCAACAGTACAGGACTTAGAAAGACTGAATTTTCTGAAAATTTGTACGATTCAAATGAAGTCACCACGCCCAAATCAAGCGTGGCTTGTAAAATTCCAATGTCCCCCACACCACCAAGACGTAAAAATGTTGAAAATGTGAATACAAATGATAAAGCATCCACTTTGACACGGAAGATTCCGACTTATCGATCCGTGCGGAAAAATAATCAAACGTCCGATCAAAGAGACAGTAATACTTGGAGTGGTAGGACTGCAAAGCAAAAACCGTTAGTCACGAGTGAAACATTTGATAATAAAACCGTTCCACCAGGAGCAACATTATCTCGCAACTCTCCGGCAAGAACGCCACAATGTGACAAAAATGGCAGAAGAATTAAACCGGTTAGCACTTCGGTGAACACATCACCAAATAAAGGTAGCTACACGTCGGCCTTAGCTCAACAATTGATGGAAGCAGCATCCGGTGCCCAAAACGATGTGCAAATGATAGAAAAAGTAAAGCAATTACTGTCCAAGTATTCGGACAACCAACAGCAGCAGCCACAGCAGCAGCAGCCATCATGCATCACAAATCAATACGATGATTTCACCACTGCCTGGGTGAACAACAATGGAATCGTTGATCATAACACGAACAGTTCGCCCAAACTTCAATCAAAGCGAAGTTCTACGGTATCAACCACATCGGAAGGAGCCAATTGCAAGGAAATACCGTCGGTAATCTCGCCACGGCGGGAAAAAGGCATGTCCAAAATTCCAGCACCAGTTCGTTCCAACACAGGATTGTACTGACATAGACGCAATCAGTCGTTAAATATACATAACACTAAACATGGCTGATATGTGCAATCATTATTATAATAAGGTATGTATATATCTATAGTTTTGTGTTCTACGGAGAAAAAATGATATATAATTTATGGAGACGCACAAAAAAATCACCCCTATTTGAAATCAAAGTGTTCCAATATTTAAAGTTTTTTAATTTTTTTTCGGTATTCCAGTCAATACTACGTAAAAGTAGGTTATTAGTGTTAGCGGTTATGCGTGCCAGTAATAGATTGAGGGAAAGCTAATAAAAGGTCGTATCTTCTATACCAGTGATTTTCAACCTTTTGTGCTACATCCCCGCTTTACGAAAATTAATCCCAGTGCTTCCCCCCTATCAGTATTTCGGAAGATAGTCTGTAGTATATCAGTAAAATAGAATAAAAATAGAATAGAATACAAACGGTTTTCAAGTTATATTTGCAACAATTTTGACTTTATACTTGTATCTGATTACAAAAAAGATATAAAAAACTGTCATGTTAGTATCGCATCCGCGCTTGAACGTTTTCCGCCAAAATCGTAATTCTTGAGGGCGTTGTAGAAAAGCACACCTCATGTCATCTTCTATATCCATTCCGTTACGGTGTTGTGTTGCTATCAGAAGCATTGGAGGAAATCCAGATTCATATAAATAATACGCAAAAGACAACAACACTCGTGATGCTTATTCCGCATATCAGTTTAAGAATCGATCGTTTGAAATCGATGAGTTTGTTCTGAAATCGGTCCGAAACATTCGTCACTTCCAGTCGGAACGGATTTCAAACCATGCTCATATCTGTTTCTTCAATACAATGAAAATATGTTTCAAGTTTAACTTATTGTAAAAACTCTTGAAAAATGATGTATAATTTCCTTTTTATGGTCTTCCGAACTGTTTAGTCGTCTGTTCCATCACCATTCACTGACGAAAGTCTTTCAAACATTGCGAAGTTGTTCAATTGAACATTACATTTAAGATTATGAAATGTTTGCCGAGGATCGCAAATTTTAACGCATCCAATAAAGTTTTTGTAGCAATTTTTGCTAGTCATTGCCATCTTCAAAGCGAAGTAAATGTGCAATATTCCCTTGCACAATTCCCCCTTTTAATGACCAAATTTCCCACTAGGGGGGAATTCCCCACCGGTTGAAAATCACTGTTCTATACCGTAAAACTTGGAATGGATAGAGACGTCGGTTAATCGTTCGATTAATTTGAATAATCGAACATCTGAAATTATAATCGAGTAATTTTGTTTGTATCGAATAATTTAAAATCAAAATATGAATACATGAATAATTATCACTGTAATCGCGATTAATGGAAGAAGGAATCTTTCTCAAGGTTAATGCATTTTCAGATTATGCAACCATCTAACATCGACAACCCGATAGACCACGCGACCAGTATGATAACGTGATACGTGATTATTACAAGAAATAAATATTCGCTCGATTAATCGGATATTGAAAGACAATTATTCGAATGAATCGAATATTGAAAAATGTTCCAACGATTAATCGATAATCGAATAAATGAAAAATTTAGACATCACTAGGAATGGATTTTATTATATCTAGAACAACATGTCAAAAGGGTCTATCTTCTTTGATCGATTCTCTTCATCTACATTGACCCTTTTGACATGTTGATCTAGATATCATTATTTAACAGCTATGTTGACAATGTAATAACATTGTATGCGACAAGGTTGTTCACTACAGGTGCGTGCTGCAGTCAACACTCCTCAACGTTGTTGCACTTCATACCGATCGCCGATCGTAGCTGGTCAGTAAGTCAGCTTCCATTTGGTCCGTCGGGCAGTATTTGATTTTAACAATTCCTCCTGCAACCAAGTCCTTAACAAAGCAAGATTTGGTGTCGATGTGCTTCGACCTGCGGGAAATCCTATCGGCTGCTGTGAGATGCAATGCAGCTCTGGTTGTCCTCATAAACCACAATCGGTTGCGGCAGTGGTTCCGAAAGATCCACCATCAGTTTGCCTAGCCACAAAAGCTCCTGGAGACGCTCCGCAAGTGCCACGTACTCTGCTTCGGTGCTGGATAACGCCACTAGTTTCTGCTTCCTGCAACTACATCCAAGATGTCCGCCACTCAGCTTGAAAATGAAACCAGTGTTGGACTTACGATCAGTAGCTTCGCCTGCCCCATCAGCATCAACGAAGCACTTGAATTTCAATTGTTCTCCGCTGTCTAGGTGCAACTCATAGTTCATAGTTCCTTTTAGGTAGCGCAACACCTTGTTTCTTTCGGTCCAGTCCTCTAATGTTTCTTTCGTTACACGTCGTTCGAGAATAAACGTTGCAATAGCAATATCCGGGCGTGTGTTCACAGCGATATACAACAACGCTCCAATGAGACTCTGAAACAGAGCTGTATTAGAAAAAGTCTCACTCTTCTCTTCCTGTTGTTGTAGAAAGCTAGTAGCCATCGGGATCTTCGATGTCTTGCACTGAGTTATCCCAAATCGAGCCAGGACTTTCGAAATGTGGAGTCAATCTGGCATAGTGGTAACATCCGTACCTCTCACGCTCAAGGTCACGAGTTCAATTCTCACTCTCGACATTCTTCCAAAAATGGAAGTGAAAGTGACGAACCAGCCAAAATGTGTTGAAAGTCACTATAATAGAGAAAAAAAACTTCCGAAATGTACGACTTCTGACTCAGAACTTAGTGGCTATCCTCCTTCCTTACGTGAATTCCCAAGAAGAATTTAATGCTATCGAGTTCGACAACTTTGAAACTCCGACGCAGCAACTTTACGATCGATTAATTTTCTTTCAGATTATGTCATACAACGATATTGTCATCAACATAAATTAAGACACACACATACCGTACCTCTGGTATATAAACATTGATCGCATTGATAAACACGAGCGCTTGAGACCCATGCCCCTCAGCGCCTAGTCGATGCGGTTGTTCCAAACGTGAACGCCTGCTTGAGACCTTACAAGCTCTTTATTAGTCGGTATACAACTTTTACTTCGCCAGTGCAGTACCCTGGAGGCTCCTGCATGTACAGTTCTTCTTGCAACTCGCCGTACAAGTAATCCGTTCTGATATCGATGTGCCGCACTAGCATCTGTCTAGCTAGGGTGAGCGCAGCTCGTAATGTGATTTGTTTCGCGACTGGGGCGTATACCTGGTCATAATCAATCCTGAACTCCTGACGGTTTGGTGGCAATAGGGTTAGCTTCCAGGTACCGTTCTTTTGATGGGCGGTTATCTCCTCTTCCATGGCAGCCTTCCACTGCGTACTTTCCACGCTACTCGCTGCCTCGGCAAAAGTTCGCGGCTCTGCTGATGAATCCACAGGACTCCGATGGAACCTTCATATTTTTCTTACGGGAATGCCTCGTCCTAATCTGGTCAAACGTCTAGTACCACCCGGAATTGGTAATTCCGGCGAATTATCCTCATCCAAAGGCTCCTCCTAAGCAGCGCCTCTCCAGATTGCTGCTCTTGATCGCGTACCCTTTCAACCGACTCTTTGACTGGCTCATCGTCATCAAAATCCTCATCAAATCCGTAGAACTCATCGTCGGATTCGTCGTTAGTAGATTGTAGGCGAATCGTTTCCTCTTCCACCATCGCTTGTCCTGCATCAGCTGTTTTGTCATCCTGTGTTTTCCATGTGATCAACTCCGAGAATTTAACATCCCGGCTCACCACAATCTTGCCGGATTTCGGGTTCAGCAGTCTGTACGCCTTGTGCTCAGATGAGTACCCGCGAACATAATTTTATCAGATTTCACGTCTAGCTTTTCTCGGTGTTTGAGGCGGTGTTCAAACGTGTACTCCCCGCCACGATCCGAACAAATAATTTTCGGTTTTCTTCCGAACTGGTTCTGCACGAAGCGAACATACTAATTTTTTCCTCAGCTTCGGATTTTACTTTGAGGAAGTACACGACGCTGTAACGGCTGTGGTCATCTATCATCGTCATGTAATACTTGCAGCCAACCGGAGTTGTCGTCATGGGACCACAAATGTCGCTGTGCACGATGTCGAGCACATTCTTGGATCGTTTTTCTATATTGGCCACAAACGGTGGACGTGACATTTTTCCCTCAACGCAGCATTCACACGTCACATGAAGTCCGTACTATTTCACTTGAATTCCGGAAGCAAGATCTTTGCACACTATTTTCGAGATCACGCTCACGCTCAAGGTCACGAGATCAATTCTCACTCTCGACATTCTTCCAAAAATGGAAGTGAAAGTGACGAACCAGCCAAAATGTGTTGAAAGTCACTATAATAGAGAAAAAAAACTTCCGAAATGTACGACTTCTGACTCAGAACGTAGTGGCTATCCTCCGTGAATTCCCAAGAAGAATTTAATGCCATCGAGTTCGACAACTTTGAAACTCCGACGCAGCAACTTTACGATCGATTCATTTTCTTTCAGATTATGACATACAACGATAATGTCATCAACATAAATTAAGACACACACATACCGTACCACTGGTATATAAACATTGATCGCATTGATAAACACGAGCGCTTGAGACCCATGCCCCTCAGCGCCTAGTCGATGCGGTTGTTCCAAACGTGAACGCCTGCTTGAGGCCGTACAAGCTCTTTATTAGTCGGTATACAACTTTTACTTCACCAGTGCAGTACCCTGGAGGCTCCTGCATGTACAGTTCTTCTTGCAACTCGCCGTACAGGTAATCCGTTCTGATATCGATGTGCCGCACTAGCATCTGTCTCTTGCTAGCTAGGGTGAGCGTAGCTCGTAATGTGATTTGTTTCGCGACTGGGGCGTATACCTGGTCATAATCAATCCTGAACTCCTGACGGTTTGGTGGCAATAGGGTTAGCTTCCAGGTACCGTTCTTTTGATGGGCGGTTATCTCCTCTTCCATGGCAGCCTTCCACTGCGTACTTTCCACGCTACTCGCTGCCTCGGCAAAAGTTCGCGGCTCTGCTGATGAATCCACAGGACTCCGATGGAACCTTCATATTTTTCTTACGGGAATGCCTCGTCCTAATCTGGTCAAACGTCTAGTACCACCCGGAATTGGTAATTCCGGCGAATTATCCTCAGGAGGAGGCGCTGCTCCTCCTAAGCAGCGCCTCTCCAGATTGCTGCTCTTGATCGCGTACCCTTTCAACCGACTCTTTGACTGGCTCATCGTCATCAAAATCCTCATCAAATCCGTAGAACTCATCATCGGATTCGTCGTTAGTAGATTGTAGGCGAATCGTTTCCTCTTCCACCATCGCTTGTCCTGCATCAGCTGTTTTGTCATCCTGTGTTTTCCATGTGATCAACTCCGAGAATTTAACATCCCGGCTCACCACAATCTTGCCGGATTTCGGGTTCAGCAGTCTGTACGCCTTGTGCTCAGATGAGTACCCGACGAACATAATTTTATCAGATTTCACGTCTAGCTTTTCTCGCTTTTTGAGGCGGTGTTCAAACGTGTACTCCCCGCCACGATCCGAACAAATAATTTTCGGTTTTCTTCCGAACTGGTTCTGCACGAAGCGAACATACTATTTTTTTCCTCAGCTTCGGATTTTACTTTGAGGAAGTACACGACGCTGTAACGGCTGTGGTCATCTATCATCGTCATATAATACTTGCAGCCAACCGGAGTTGTCGTCATGGGACCACAAATGTCGCTGTGCACGATGTCGAGCACATTCTTGGATCGTTTTTCTATATTGGCCACAAACGGTGGACGTGACATTTTTCCCTCAACGCAGCATTCACACGTCACATGAAGTCCGTACTATTTCACTTGAATTCCGGAAGCAAGATCTTTGCACACTATTTTCGAGATCACCTCCGGATCCCGATGTCCCAGTCTCCGGTGCCAGGTGTGAAGGCACTCATCGCTGTGCTTATGTTATTCCACAAGTAGGAATTTTGCCAGGTTGCCCGGTTTAGCCGATAGAGACCAGAAAGTTTGTCCGCTGTCACTATCACCCTGTTTTCAAACATTAACTCACACTTTTCTCCGACGAACTTCGCTTGTACGCCTTTTGTCGCCAGTTTTCCTATGGACAACAAGCTGCCCTCCAGTCCTGGGGCGAAAATCACGTCATTGAGGGTGATTTTGATGTTTTGTCCACAATCAACGTGTGCAACACTTTTCCGTCCGCTGTTGACATCACTGGGCGTACAGTACTGTCCAACCGCACGAAAACACTCCGATCACTGGTCAAATGAGACGTCGCGCCCGAATCTATGACCCAAGAACTCGGCCCGCATTGTTCACTTTTCACCATAAACGTGAACGAACCATTACGGTCGTTTTCGCCCACTTGTTTTGCCTTTTCGTTTTGCTTTTTCTTCGCGCTCTTCTTTGCGCTCTCTTTCTCGGCCTCTTTGCAATCTACTTTGCGATGACCCGGTTTTCCGCAGTGATAACAGACGAGCATCTTCGATTTGGAATTCACTTTCATAGCCTGCTTGTCCGACTTATGTGCTTGGTGAAGATTATCTGTCTCGTCGATCAGCTTCTCCTTCATCATCGCCAGCGTGAGATTTGCCTCATCACGCGCCTCTACCGCCATGATTAGCGGCCGAAACGATGGCGGAAGCCCCCGAAAAATGAGTGCCACTTTGATGCACTCTTGCACCTCCAGCCCGGAATTATCCAGCCGCGTGTATAACTTCTCAATGGTTTCGAGATACGCCTCCATGCTGTCGCCTGTCCTGAACTTTTGATTGCCGATCTGTATTACCGTTGTCACTTTCTGCCCGAGCGCCACCTTACTGTGATGCGTCTTCAGCGCGTCCCACGTCTGCTTCGCCGTCTCCTTCTCACGGATGATGTGAAACTGGCTTTCCTCCACCAGCAACTGGATCGTGGTCAAGGCCCTTTCATCCCCGACAGTCCATTCCACCGTGACTAGATTCGGGGGAGTTCCCGGATCGACGTGTTTCCACAGATTTTCCCGGTAAAATGACCATGACTCATAATTTGAGTTGGTCAGTTTTGCCATTCGTGCCAATTCCATCGCGTCATAAATCGAAAAAACTTTCGTGGAACAAACTTTTCCCGCTCGCGTTCAGGCGTACTTTCCGAAACAAAAAACGACGCCGAACTGAATCTCAAATCTATCGTGGGGCTCGGGCTGGACCCATGACTAGTGATCCCCGATAATCATTCGATTAATCGATTAATCGAATATTTTCTACAGAAATCGATTATTAATCGAACGAATACTGCACAACCAATAATCGAAGCGAACGAATAATTTACGTTGATTAGTCGATCCAAACCCAGAGAGAAAAAAACGTACGGCCGCTGCAGTTTTATCCTGAAAATTAATCATTATCTTTCATGCTCCCCTAAGTTCGTAAACGATGCTCAATGGCGTCAACGCGAATTAAGCTTCGTTTACGACTTTAGGGGAGCGTAAAAGATAATAATTGATTTTCAGGCGGAATGAACACTTTTTGGTTCCATATAGCTTTCTAGCAAATGGAAATATTAGTCTAACTAATTCTTTCTCTCAGTCTGACGATTAATCGATTAATCGATTATTTGGGGTGATTAATCGTATCGAATAACAAACTGCTGAAAACTATTCGATTAGCTGATGAACGATTAATTTCAAAAATCGGGGATCACTACTCATGACCTGTTAGCGGTTATGCGTGGAATAATAATCAAGTTACGCCATTTGTAAAACCGAAGAAACTTACCGGTACACCTCATAATTTTCCTTATAAAATTCGAAATACGTCAAAATGACGCGTCCAGTAAACCTAGTGTTAACAACGCAAATATTCCTCTTCCGATATCTCCCTCTTTGTTTATATTTATTATCGCGGCTGCATAATTTGCACCACCAAACAATCGTCCATCATAGCAGGAGCAGATACAAATGGGGTTTCAGCGTAGCGAAGATGCTATTTGTACATAGGTGAAGTGACCAGATGGTCAGAGGTCTAACGCGGGACACAAAAAAACGTTATGTATATACGTTATGTGAACATAAACCATAGTTTAGCGAGTCTAAACTGATCAGTATCATTTCTTTCTGATCATCGGCACGTAGTTGTGATTTTTCGGTAGTTTAGATTTTGTTTACGCCGGAAAATCACTCGCTCAATCAGAGTATTTACGCCTGGCAAACACGATTCAAATTCTACAATTTTCTACAAATTACCGAATGGAATACTCGAAAATTCCAATTCAGTTTTCATCGTTTTTAGGGTTGACGTATGCAATCAAAAAAATGAACTAATTTCGAATAGCGATGAAAGATAATTTATAGGAACAAATTTTCTTTAAATCTTACGTTTATTAAGTCTACAACAAAAATGATTCAAGGCTGTCAAGCAACTTGATGATTTTTCCATACTGCAAGCTCCACCCCACAGCGAAGGAGTTGGACATCCTGAGGTACCTTGTGTCCGCCAGATATAGCCGATCTGGTATTTACAATATCATCTCTTTGCCGTTCCTTAAGCTGGGAGATCAAAACAACCGGCCAAACGATGGAGAAGAATCTGGCCAAAATGGACATTTTTATGCGGAAGCGTCAGACGAGACCGGAGTAGCTTGAGGTGCTGGTGGAACTCTTCTTTCCGGCGAAATAAGTGAAAAACTTCTTTGCGTACTCATAATGAAAGACGAGACGTACTTGATTCTAGAATTCAACGAATGGCAGGGGACCGGGTACTTTACGTTCCCCAGGTAAGCAATGACGTCGAATATATCATTCACATCAAGTTCTCGAAGAAGGTCCTTCTCTGACAGACTTGAAGGGAATGTCCAAGCCGCTCTTCTTTCTAGTTATATGGTGAATGGGGAGATATATAGTACGAAGTGCTTGTCGGAGTTGGGAAGGTGATGTGGTCTTTATGCCGAACCTGGGATCAGCTCATTATGCCAAAAGATCACTGGAGGATGGATCGGCTGGAGATAAACATTGTGGCGAAGACCACCAACCTCCCCAACATTCCTCAGCTGCGCCCGATAGAAAACTTTTGGGCGAATGGCCAAAATAGAGAGACAGACGACCCTCAAAGCCACGAAAAAGTAAAATAACACGCCGATAAACATCTTTTCATCGGCCATGGTTCAGGTTCCGTAAGACCGCCCAGCGCTTCATTTACGATACTTCATCAAACAACTCTGCCTCTTCCTGTCGAGTATACACTAGTTCTTCCGGCTTATTTAAAACGTTAAGCCCTGACAGAGCTAGGGGACCAAAGATGAACTTTTCGTCTGACTCACGTTGGTCACTGCGGATCAATAGGGGACTTTTATAAAAATCATTTTCCAAATTTGTGGCTGTGAGCCGATGATAGCTTAGTTTCATGACTCTCCACACAATTGTTCAGTTCAGAATCCTAATGGAATGGCATCAGTTTGATGTAATGATTGCAACGCCAGAGACATCAGCGAGTAAGTAATTTGATCGCGTCCACAGCTCAATCCAAAACGAAGACATCTGATGACGCAAAACAAAGTAGAAAAAGCGATGTTCATTGTCTCGTATCTTGAACGATACTGAAAATTTGCCTCAGCGAGATCCAATATTCATGCTCTAGGCAAATATTCTCCTTCGCTCTTAATCTTCTTCTTTTCTTTGTTCACGGTGACTTTGAATCATTCCCTTTCGTTGTTCGCGCGATAAGTTGCTCGCTATTGACGGCATGGATAGGGAAGCTCTCAAATGAACAGAACAAATGTATGGGAAAATGTAAATGCTTCAAGTTTTCATCAATTTAAACCGTTTACACACCAGAAAATTGTAATATATAGCATAACAAACAAATCTTAGGTAATTTCTGATTCGATGATTAGCGTGTCCGTTCTTGCATCAGTCTTACGTTCGGTGCTCTTCCCACTCGATCAGCCACGCTGCCGAGCATCTGATGCTTCCGAATGATCAGCTGAACCACACTACGTCTTATCCCATATGTCCCAGCAATGTTTCGTTGAGAGTTCTCACACTGGAAGTCACGCGCAATCATATTTCGGACCTGCGTTGAGATTTGCTTTTCACCCATTTTCCGGAAGCTTCCTCAGCGTCAAAAACACGTCACTATGCACGAAAAGTTGACTAAACAACTACGAAAATTATGTCTGTGTCAGATGTAAAGAACCAGCTGTCAAAACCGAGGGTTGCATCCAAGGAGCTGGAATTGACAGGTGGTTCGTTTTCGACAGTATGAGGATAAGGCATGGAAGATGCGAGAGGGGATGAAAAATGACAGCGACTATTTTTGTTTATAAACAAACCAGGTCCAATTTTTATGCTACATAGCGTTTTCTGCACACCAACAATTACCTACGCTGGACCGGTTTCAATCGAACTAGCTGTTGTGTCCCGCACGATCAGGTGAGTCTCCAGCTGAAGCAGCAGTCGTCGGGAAACGACATGCCTGGATATCCAAACCGTACCGTTGCGCTCACTCAATCGTAATGGGTCGTCAACGACTAGTGTGATCAAAGCGAATGGAACTAGCAGCAGTACGATACAAGCCCGCCGGTAGTGGCTCTTTCATATACCCACTAGCACAGCTCCCGCAATCGCTGAATTGCCAATCCCAGCAGCAACGGCAACAGCCCTCACGTCCCGTAAAACAGCAATGAAGACAATAACTTGCAGCAGTCACAGAATCACAACAATGATGCCAACAGCGTAAACAAACAAACACATAGCGGTATGCATTCTTCATTGCATGCCATTCGTTATCCTCTTTCCCGGAAACGCTAGCCGTTCATTTGGCCGCTGTCAATTCGAACTCAAGTAATGGCTGAACAGCAATTCTGACATAACGTTCCACCTTATTATACCGCCTTGGTTGCATCGATGAAGGAAACACGGTAAAACAAATTTACGCAAGTGGATTATGTCATACCCTAGAAGTATCCATTTAGGAACGAAAAAAAAACTTTTTTTGTTTTTCTAAAAAATAAATCAACGATACTGAAATGGCAAAATGTTCTACGAAATATCTTCTTTTACGTAGTATTGACTGGAATACCGAAAAGTTTGATAAAATTTTTGAAAACTGAAAAATCACCCAAGGAGGAAGGGAGTACATTAAATCGGGGTTTTTAAAATAATGGATGATACCAAATATGTTAAAATTACATAAAATGTCGAGATTTACTGTTATCTCAAACAATTTTTTGTCAAAAATCGACTTTTCATATGGGAAAACGACCGAGTACCAAAAAGTCGATTTCTGACGAATTCTCGACGTTTCAAGCAATGTTATGACATTTTTTTCAATTTTAATTTTTTTTTTCTGAAAACCTCGATTTGATGTAGGGGAGGTGAGGGTAAAACGGACATGTTAAGAAGAACTTCAATTATATCTTTAGAAACTCATGTTTCCCAAAACTTTGATGCAGTTTCTTGCAATTCCATATACTGTGGCTTAAAATAATATAGAATAACATGTAGAAGGTGTTCTCAATAACAGAAATCTGAAATTCAAAATGTAACTATACAAATCAATCACCTGTCCATACTACCCGCGGTTCCTCTACTCTCCTCTCTTGGGTGATTTTTCGGTTTTCAAAAAAATCAAGTTTTGACGTTTGCGACACTAACAAATGAAGGTCCGGTTGAGCTAATGTTTTGGATAGTGCATTTTATCATGCAAATCAACATTTCGCAGGAAGTCCCGTACGAAAAAAACGTGATTTTTCTTTGGCACCCTCAACAACAGCACGCAAAACTTAGCCTTATAACTACTGTATCGGGCATCTAAAATTGACCATTAACAAGCCATAACAAGTCAAATATTTCAATAATTCTTTTGGAAACAAAAACATAAATTTACTCGTTTATTTTTCAGGTTCCAAAAAGCTATCCAGTGATCATCGCTTTGGTCAATTGCAATATGATGAAAAAATGGAAACAAAACTTACAACTGTGGTCCAGACAGTCGATGTTTATTATTGTTATGCTTTGCAGCTTTAGAAACACACGAATACTAAACCGTTATGTTATAGTGCCTCAGTTGATATAATAAAAAAGCATTTCCTTCTATAGGTCTATAAACAAAAAAACTATTAACGGTGCTCCTTACTAACTGTTCGAGAAGATTATCGACCAAATTATGTTGACGACAAATTTTTGGATAGAACAATATCACTAAAAAAAATCAATTTTACTTTCAACAACTAAACGAAACGAACATATTCTCCATCTCTCTATTTCTTATAATCCACTTCCATAGAAAACTTTGAAAACCAATAGAAGACAAATAAAACTATATTCCACATCATTCACGTTGGTGTAATTTGAATGCAAAGAACACAAAATGCCATATATAATCCAAAAATATTTATAGTCACAGTTACAAACAAATACTTCAGTATGAAAAAAAATAGGAAAGAAATTCCTAACATGGCAAAAATCACTTTTAACCTTCGAAGGGCGTTTGTATCCTACACATACTAAATTGAAATAAACTATCTGCTACAGAAAATGTGCACCATTCATTGAAAGAAAGTCCTTCCAAAAAGAGAAAAACAGGTTTTCGTGACAAACAACTCATCAACATTAAATCGTATGAATAGCCATAATTAGAGGCGATAAACATACATCCAAGACACATTTGGATGATATATGATGCATATAATTAGCTAATACACACAAAAGATACACGATATCGATATACGTATATGCCATATTTTATACGCATATAGAGAGCCGTATGGTATGGATACTTTTTACACTGATATGCAATTTGACCCGACAATTCTATATAAAAATGAATAGAATGTGCGTATATAACACTGCATATCGCGATGCTAGTGTGATCGTTAAACCGATATACGACTTAATCCATCAATGATATAGAAAATCGTTTTTTTGCGTTTTATACGATTTCGGATACACATAATGCATCCTTTGATTGATATTTCATACTATTGTGATTTGATATGAATTTATAGGGGTAGTGGGGGTAATGTGGTCACGTGGGGTAAAGTGGTCAACTGCTTGTTTGGTAGTATAACTATTGACACCGTTTTGATAGTCATCTTATGTTTGAAGAATTTCATGACTTTTGAGTCAGCCTGTACTACAGTGGACCTGTCGCATGGCAAGATATAAATAAAAACAAAAAACGCTCTCTCGGTAGCCATTCGGCCGTAGTTTTGTGCGTTTCGAATTTAAGGAATTTCTAGTAAAATTTAGTTTATTTGACCTGATATTTGCGACAAATCAACTATTTGGACGACTGTTCACATGTTCTAGAGGAGGTGAGCAGCTATTTTGTTCAATTTCAGCGATCATTTAGCATATTTCGCATTTCGTTGTTTGGGGGGCAAAGTGGTCAGTGGAGGATTACTACTGGAAATGTTCTGTTTTCAAAAGCTAATATAGTTTATCACCTTCTGCTTCTAAAGGGGTCCCTTTTGTGGTTTTGACCCAGGAAAAATATGCCACCCAACCAAAACCAAGCCTCATTTTGAAAAGCCTTATGTGTTTCCTACTACGTTTTTGTACGTATGAGAAAATTTCAATTACGATTCTAGGTGAATAGGTGAATTTCATACATATACCTACTATTCCAATGATGATTGAAACACACAGGTGGAAAAAGTGGTCACTCCTCACTACCTCCTACCTCCTCACTAAACAAATGTTCGATTTTTCAACCTTTTTTCTAATAATGAAAAATGTACTATTTTCAATTTTCATAATAAAACCGCTTACTATCTTGAACTTCATTAAGTTGAGCTATAATATTCTTCGAAGAACGGAAATGGAATGGGCATGTTCCTTAGGGTGACATTCCCCCCAGTTCCCCTATGCGACCTAGCATGTGCAAAATTTATACGATTTATTGTTTGCTGGGTGGTATATGAATGACTCAAGCTTTAAGTAGTATATAATTGGATCGGATCACAATCGTATATAATGTTGATCAAAGTATACATCATGTATATAAATTCGTATAAAATGCGAAAAACCAGGCCCCGGCCAAGAGGATATGATCAGGGGATAGTAACTTCAAGCAAAAAAGTGGGACCGATTAGAGATTGCTTTTATGTAAACAGTGAACTTTTTTTACACTCTAAAAATTGCACCGACTTGCACTGACAACTGAATGATATTGTCAATTAGTGCGAGATGCCTCAAAATAGCTGGGAATAAATATTGTTTATATATACAGTAAGTTACATTTAAAGCGACGTTTAGATAATTGGACAGACCTGTAATGTGACACGTTTAATTGGACATTTTTATCTCTTATTGAACATTTTTGTAAACATCGAGTTTGGGGCCCAAATTATGGCGTCACATTAAAGTTGCCACCAGACGTTCACACTGTACCACTCACATCGCCAATGTTCAATTACAGGCCAAAATCGCTTCCAAAGCGACACTGAGTCGCTGCCTCGGCATGTCGTATTAAATTTAAATTACTGTATTATATTGTTATTTATGTTCGCATCGTTAGCAACGAACACACATTTATTTCCCACTTGCAACAGTATTCACGATGATTGGATGGATGAATATACGACTTATACATGTATCTAGTACGATTATTGTCATGCGTATATACGATTTACTACACACAACCAAAAAAACCAATAGCGGAAAACGTTCCTGATAATTATAATAATTATTATAGATTTTTGTAAATGCATGTATGTTTGGAATATTACGTTAAAAAATATTTTTAAGTCCGAATATTTCCGGTTTCGAGAAAAGTGAAAGTTAAAGTTGCTATTTTTTATTTTTAACTTTTAAAAACGAAAGATTAATTGATTGCTTCGACAACTCGCAAGCAGATCGGTCGAACCTATATTTGATCCGATACAAGTGTTTTTTTACATCCGTTTCTAGTGTGTATTTTTTCATCTGGTGCGCTGCGAGCGAGTAAAGCTCATAAAAAGTGGTGCGCTATCGAGACAATCCGGCAGCAAGTCACATCATCACACACGCTACACAGCAGCGGGGCAAGTAGAAGTTTATTTTCCTCTTACCTCTTCCATCATTCTGTATAGCTTCTGTGCTCGATTTATACCATTGTTTATCATATCGGCAAGCGTTGGCATTAGGGGTGTTCATTTCTTACATCACCGTTGAACTTTTATTGGAACTTTTTTCATTTTCAAATTACACATAATAACAAAAATTGAAATAAATAAAATTTTCAACAATAACTAATATAGAAATATAATTTCTTTTAACTAATTTATATTTTCCAAATTATTATATTCTGTTCATATCGAACAGTTGTCTACTTCTTCGTTTTTATTAATATGGCAGAGGGCGGGGAGGATCCCCCACCCACGCCAAAGAATATATCAGATAATGAACCTCCTCCTGAAGAGCAGGAGGATGAAACAGAAGATGAGGAGGAAAATTCTGTATACGAAATAGAAAGCTCTGAAGATGAGGAAAAAGACGAGAAGCAGGATTTTCGTCTAAAAGAATACCCTGATGGCGCCAAAGGCGTATACTTTAGACGAAAATCCAAACCTCTTAACGTCATTCGCATCTCAAAAGAGTTGACACAGAAATTTTCCGAAGTTACCGAGATTACTCGGATGGGGCCAGACAAATTACGAGTTGTCGTCTCCAGCAGAACCCAAGCGAATGAAATAACGCGCTGTGATCTCTTTGCGATCGAGTATCGCGTATACGTACCCTGTTGCAACGTTGAAATAGACGGTGTAATAAACGAAAAGGGTTTGACTCGAAAAGAGATACTCGATGGTGTCGGTCGCTTCAAGAACTCTTCACTTAAAAGTGTGAAGATTCTTGCATGCGATCGACTGAAATCTGTGTCACTTAAAAATGACAAAAGAGTTCTCAATCGGACAAACTCTTTTCGTGTGACATTTGAGGGTTCCGCCCTTCCAAACTACGTTGCAATAGGTGCACTTCGTTTACCTGTTCGGTTGTTTGTACCCCGGGTAATGAAATGCAACAAATGTATGCAACTCGGTCACACGGCCGCCTATTGTTGCAACAAAAAACGTTGCGCAGATTGTGGAGAGAGCCATGATGAGAATCCTTGCCCGAAAGAGCGCAAGTGTCTTCATTGCGGCGGGACTCCTCATGATCTTACTCAATGCCCGGTGTACATACAACGAGGGGAAAAAATCAAGCGTTCCTTAAAAGAACGTTCCAAGCGGACTTATGCAGAAATGCTTAAGAGTCCCGTTCCAACGACTCAGGACAATCCCTACTCCATTCTGCAGAACGACGAGCCTGTTGCTGACGCTCCCAATGCAGGAAGTTCCGGTACATCGCAGGGTGCCATCAGGAAAAGAAAAATTACTTCTTTTCCATCACTCCCCAGAAAGAAAACCGAAACTTCCCAAGTTGGAATAAAAACTCGAATCGAACGTGCTGAGAATAGACCGAAGCAAGTACCTCCTGGTTTAAGCGGTTCTTCTACGCACCAGGGGTCCTCAGCACTTCCCGGAGCAGCACCCAACACGTCTGCTCCTTTTTCGCGGTCGAGGCAACAGCCACAATCTGGCTTGCTTGCGCTTTCTGACCTGGTGGACAACATTTTAAATGCTTTAAATATAAACGACCCTCTTAAAAGCATAGTATTATGTTTGCTTCCGATTGTGAGAACATTTTTGAAAGAAAAATGTGGTTTTTTGGCAGCGTTCATTTCCCTCGATGCCTGATTCAGGGCAAGAGGTCAAGGATTTGACCACTGTAATACAGTGGAATTGCAGAAGCATCATTCCTAAACTAGATCAGTTTAAATTTTTAGTTCACAGCTCTAACTGTGATGTATTTTCTCTCTGTGAAACATGGCTTTCTTCAGCCAATGAGCTGAATTTCCACGATTTCAACATTATTCGCCTCGATCGAAATGACTCGTTTGGTGGCGTACTATTGGGGATTAAAAAATGTCACTCCTTCTATAGAGTCACTCTCCCATCGATGACAGGCATTGAAGCTGTTGCTTGCCAGACACAAATCAATGGCAAAGACCTCTGCATTGCTTCGATATATATCCCTCCCAGAACTACGGTAGGCCGCCATCAGTTCTTTGATACTATGGAGGCAATGCCGGGGCCGCGGTTAATTTTAGGTGATTTCAACTCCCATGGAACAGCATGGGGATCACTCTACGATGACAACCGTGCCACTTTGATTTATGATCTGTGCGACAACTTCAAATTGACAGTTTTGAATACTGGGGAAGCAACCAGAATAGCCAACCCTCCTGCACGGGCAAGCATGCTAGACATATCTCTATGCTCTTCTTCGTTATCCCTGGATTGCATGTGGAAGGTAATCCAAGATCCCCACGGTAGTGATCACCTACCAATAATTTTATCGATCGCTAATGAATCAAGCTTTCGTGAGTCAGTCAATATTTCGTATGACCTCACGAAGAATATTGACTGGAGAACATTTGCGGAAATAATATCTGAAGCAATTGTTTCAATGCATGAATTTCCTCCACTCGAATAGTATAACTTTATATCGAGTTTGATTTACGAAAGCGCACTTCAAGCTCAAAAGAAACGTGTACCGGCTATCACTTTCCGACGTCGTCCTCCATCACTTTGGTGGGACAAGGAGTGTTCAAAGGTCTACCTTGAAAAATCATCCGCTTTCAAAAAATTCAGGAAAACTGGATTAGTGGAATGGTTTCTAAAGTACCAAGCTCTAGAAGCCAAACTAAAACGTTTGATTAAAGCAAAAAAGCGTGGATATTGGCGGAAGTTCGTCAATGGTTTGTCAAGGGAGACCGCTATGAGCACTCTTTGGAATACGGCTAGGAAAATGCGTGGCTGGAACCATACAAACGAAAGTGAGGAATACTCTGACCGTTGGATTTTTAACTTTGCAAGGAAGGTTTGCCCCGACACCGTTCCTGCACAAAACGTCGAACGCGACATTCCACTTCAAAGCGATTATGAGAATTTTTCGATGGTGGAATTCTCCATTGCTCTTCTCTCATGTAACAATTCAGCTCCGGAGTCGGACAAGATTAAATTCAACTTGTTGAAGAATCTTCCCGACTTGGCAAAACAGCGTTTGCTGAACTTGTTCAACAAGTTTCTGGAGCTGACTATTGTCCCGCATGACTGGAGACAAGTGAGAGTGATAGCCATACGGAAACCCAACAAGCCAGCTTGCGATCACAACTCATATAGGCCGATTGCAATGTTATCCTGTATTCGTAAATTGTTAGAGAAAATGATTCTACTTCGTTTGGACAAGTGGGTCGAAACGAACAATTTGCTGTCAAATACGCAGTTTGGCTTCCGCCGAGGTAAAGGGACAAATGATTGTCTCGCGCTGCTATCTTCTGAAATCCAAATCGCATTTGCTCGCAAAGAACAAATGGCTTCCGTTTTTCTCGATATCAAAGGGGCATTTGATTCAGTTTCCATGGAAATTCTCTCAGAGAAGCTTCATAATCGTGGACTTTCACCAATTCTCAATAATTTCCTGTACAATTTACTGTCAGAAAAGCACATGATTTTCTCTCATGGCAGCTCGAAATCTTCTCGTTACAGTTTTATGGGCCTACCACAAGGCTCCTGCCTAAGCCCCCTCTTGTACAGTTTTTACGTCAATGATATGGATGATTGTCTAACTAGAGACTGCACGCTGAGACAACTTGCAGACGATGGAGTTATTTCCATCACGGGTACTAATCCCGTCGTTCTGCAAAAGTCGTTGCAAGATACCCTGAACAATCTGTTCACGTGGGCCCTCAAGCTGGGTATCGAATTCTCTACGGAGAAAACTGAAATGGTCGTTTTTTCTAGGAAGCACGAACCCGCCCAATTCCAGCTTCACCTAACCGGCAAAACGATCCAACACTCTATGTTTTTCAAATACCTGGGTGTATATTTTGATTCTAAGTGTACCTGGGGGAGACACATTGCGTATTTGAAACAGAAATGCCAGCAAAGAATCAATTTTCTCCAAACAATTACCGGAACATGGTGGGATGCCCATCCAGGAGACCTCATTCAGTTGTACAAAACAACGATATTATCAGTGTTAGAATATGGCAGTTTTTGCTTCCGATCAGCTGCCAGGATTCATATTCTCAAGCTGGAGAGAATACAATATCGTTGCTTGCGTATAGCCATGGGGTGTTTGCATTCGACACATACGATGAGTCTCGAAGTTTTGGCAGGAGTACCCCCGCTTACTCTTCGGTTCACAGAATTATCCTACAGATTTCTCATCCGTTGCAAGATCATGAATCCATTGGTGATTGATAACTTCGAAAATCTACTCCAACTGACTCCTCAGTCAAGTTTTATGTCTTTATACCATGAGTACCTTACCCACGACGTGCACCCTTCACCAGGCATCTCCAACCAAGTTTGCTTCCCATACTTCTGCAATTCATCTGTCATTTTTGATCTGTCCATGCGACAAAAAATCCATGGAATCCCAGATCACCTACGCTCCGATTCTATTCCGCCGATATTTTCGGCAGAATATGGGAAAGTTAGATCTGATAAAATGTTCTTTACTGACGGTTCATTCATAAACGGGTCCACTGGCTTCGGCATCTTCAATGAAAATTCCAGTGCCTCTTTCAAACTCAAAGATCCTTGTTCCGTGTATGTCGCTGAACTGGGTGCGATATATTACGAATTAGGGATCATTGAAACATTGCCCATCGACCACTATTTTATTTTTTCAGACAGTCTCAGCTCAATAGAGGCAATCCGCTCAATGAAAGTTGATAAATGCTCATCTTATTTCCTAACAAGAATAAGACAACTATTGAGTGTTTTGGTCGAAAAATTATTCAAGATTACCTTAGCATGGGTTCCCTCTCATTGCTCGATTCCGGGGAATGAGAAAGCGGACTCGCTAGCTAAGGTGGGCGCTTTAGAAGGCACACTTTTTGAAAGGCAAATTGCTTATAATGAATTTTTCCACATTCCTCGTCAGTATACGCTCGTAAGTTGGCAGCGCATGTGGAGTGTTGATGAGTTCGGTCGTTGGTTTCACACGATTATCCCTAAGGTCTCGACGAATGCATGGTTCAAGGGATTGAATGTAGGTCGTGATTTCATTCGCGTGATATCTCGGCTTATGTCCAATCACTACAACCTAAACGCGCATCTCTATCGCATTGGGCTCGCAGCAAACAATCTTTGTGATTGTGGCGATGGCTACCACGACATCGAGCATATTGTCTGGTCGTGTATCCGGTTCCATGCTGCTCGCGCTCAGCTCTCTAGAGCACTGAGAGCACAAGGCAGACAATCGGAGATCCCCGTCCGGGATATCTTAGGTAGCTGTGATCCTGATCTTCTGCTTCATCTGTACCTGTTCCTCAGAAACGCCGATGTCAACGTTTAATGATGTTTCCTTCGTTGTGTCCCCGTTTCATATCCCTCCTATCCAAACGATAAACTTTTACTTAGTCGCGGCAATACATACACACACTCTTTACAGATACACGGGCCAAAGGTTGTGCAGTCCACTGATCATTCAACAAGAGCCAAAGGTTGTACCGCTTATGACAACTCTACACGAGCTGATGATTGCGCCGGCTAGTGACCATTCTATCCTGGATTCCTCGAGTCGAGAAAGACGCACCACGCTAGATATGGGGTACAGACTAGGGGGCGTTGCTGATTAATGGTCAGCTGCATCCCAATAGGAGGTATCCCATGTCGGGCACACGTACAGAGCATCGAAGACTGCAACATACCAATTATGAGAACACTTGTAATACTAACCTCGAGCCAACCGCGAGTAATCGGTTACATATTACTAACATAGTTGTAAGCAAACATTGTCGAAATATTGAACTCCCGGCCCCGTTAGGCTGACGCCATATGAGCCTTAATAAAAATATATATTTTGGATAAAAAAAAAAAAAAAAACGAAAGATTATCTGTTTGCCGGTCTTTTGCGTTCTGATATACATAGTGACAAAAATAAATTAGTTCAACTTCGTCATTCAATTGCACTTAACTCAAAACTGTAAACATGAGATTATGAACTTGACAAACCAAGCTGCCAAGAATGCCAACCCAACAAACATTAAATCGTATAACTATTGTATATAGAGCATCGAATATCTGATATTTTGGGTGGTATATGATGCGCCCAAAAAGCATATACAGTAAGTTACCTCTAATCTTCGACATACCAAGGCACTACTCAGTGTCGTATTAGACGTGATTGGCCTATAATTGGACATTCACGATGATAGTGGGACAATGTCGACGTCTGGTGGCGACTTTCAATCTGGGCCATACTTTGGGTCCCAGACTCGATGTTTACAAAAATATCCCATTAGAGATGAAAATGTCCAATTATTTGTATCCCAATTAACTAAATGTCGCATTAGAGGTAACTTACTGTGCATGCAAGGTTATTGAGCAATACCGAATAACATAATAAGTCTGTTGTCATACGAATATACGGTTCATCACTGACATAAAAAAAATGGCGGAATATATTAAAGTAAAATGTTCAGTCCGGGGAATCACCATTTTTGTATGTATATAGAACATTTATAAACATTTATGTTTGTACAAATAGGAATTAATCATCGATAAGCAACGATCCTTTTTTGCCTTTGCGAGAATAATGCACTAATTGGTCATATGTCGCAATTTGTTTCTTTATATCAATGCACGCATTGCACTGAATATTAACGAGAGGCATCTTCCGTGCATCGCCATCAGAGACGAATGAACTCTCTGAGTTTCAAGTCTCTATAATTCAAAAGAAGAATAAGAAGAAGAAGTGCATCGCCATTCAACAAGCATCACACACGCGTCTAATAGATGCACACAGTTGCAGTGCTAAAAATGAAACATCGCGAGAATCACCGTTTATGAAAAATCGTTTCTCGATTCTCGGTCAAAACCGTCAACAAAGCTAGGAGGACAGAGCCAATGCGCACGAGACCAAATACGAATGGCAACTAAAAGTTGGTTGGTTGGCTAAAAGGATGGTTGTGTTAAGTGCAATGCCAAATGCACTTCAAGTGAAATATTCGCTAGCGTTCACAGCTAGAGGGGAAACATAAAACACAAAACGAGCTGAATATGCGAGCTTTGTTGCTTCGGGCACAGGAAGATTCTGAGAATTTTCTTCAGAGAAGATGCAATACTTGTACGCTAGCGACAGCTTACTTACTATGCAAGGATGGAGTTTACTTCGCAAATATTCTCTTTTCGCTATCCCCCTTCGTTGTTTCTATTCTAGCGGCTGCATAAGTTACCCGTTATTGACTGCTCTGTTCGGGAAAGCAGACAAATGGACAGAACAAATGTATGGGAAAATGGGAATGCTTCCAATTTTCATCAATTAAAACCATAGACAGACCATGGGATTGTAATCAAAGTCAAACAAATCTTAGAAAAATTCCAATTCGATTGGTATGCAAATCGTTTAAATTCGTTCGTAGCAAAAATAGTTATTAACGTTAACTTTACTTCATAAAAACGTGACCTGTTATTTGATTTGGCACCCTTAATGTAAGACGTAGTCCTACGTCAAAAATATAAAATTGGAGGCGATATACATACATTCAAGACACATTACTTGTATGATGTGTATAACTGGCATATGCATATGAAATTGGAGGCCATATACATGTATATGGGGTATATGATGTAATATAAACGATAACTATACGATTTATTTTTTCCTAGGGTGTATGTATATCGACTCCACGTTTGCATGCTAGGCGCATCATATACATGCAATTTATATTAATCATACTTGTATGTTTGTGAATATAATCTTCAAAATAAAATTACATTACATTAAACCTTCATTTCGAACTTATACAGTAATCAAATCACGCAATAAACATCAAGGATTGCTGGGAATCTCTTATCAATATTTGTTCAAATTTAAAAATGTGCTTAACTCCAGTTTTGTTGACAACTTTTATGCATTCAATTAAATCATACGACGAATCATATATAAACATAAACATTCCCACCTTTCATGCTTCATTAAACACCTCGTAGTAGAAATCTGTCAATATGCATACACTCTCCTACGAAACATAGTGGAAAAAAATATATTCGTCGATGTAAACAAGCGGTGAAAAAGGAGACACTTTTCGACGAGTGATTTGTATGAAGTTCCACTGCCGTGATATGATCCTCGAGCACGGCAGTGGAACTTCATACAAATCACTCGTCGAAAAGTGTCTCCTTTTTCACCGCTTGTTTACATCGACGAATATAATTTTTTCCACTATGTTTCGTAGTAGAGTGTATGCATATTGACAGATTTCTACTACGAGGTGTTTAATGAAGGATGAAAGGTAGGAATGTTTATGTTTATATATGATTTATCGAACGATTTAATTGAATGCATAAAAGTTGTCAACATAACTGGAGTTAAGCACATTTTTAAATTTGAAACAAATATTGATAAGAGTGATGTTTATGATGTTGATGTTTATTGCGTGATTTGGTTACTGTATAAGTTGATTGAAACGAAGGTTTAGTGTAATGATTTTATTTTTAGGATTATATTCACAAACATACAAGTATGATTAATATAAATTACATGTATATGA
Organism: Toxorhynchites rutilus septentrionalis; assembly: GCF_029784135.1. Taxonomy (NCBI): domain Eukaryota; kingdom Metazoa; phylum Arthropoda; class Insecta; order Diptera; family Culicidae; genus Toxorhynchites; species Toxorhynchites rutilus. The sequence continues at coordinate 200,905,147 of NC_073746.1, read as the reverse complement.
TGCGCCTAGCCAGCCCATACATGCAAACGTGGAGGCGATATACATACATCATGGAAAAAAATAAATCGTATAATTATCGTTTATATTACATCATATACCCCATATACATGTATATGGCCTCCAATTTCATATGTATATGCCAGTTATACACATCATACAAGTAATGTGTCTTAGATGTATATATATCACCTCCAATTTTAGATTTTTGACGTAGGACTACGTCTTACATTAGGGGTGCCAAATCAGAAAACAGGTCACGTTTTTATGAAATAAAGTTAACGTTAATAACTATTTTTGCTACGAACGGATTTCAACGTTTTGTATACCAATCGAATTGGAAACTTTCTAAGATTTTTTTTGTTTGATATGCTATGCATTACAATCCCATAGTCTGTATATGATTGAAATTGAATTGGAAGCATTCCCATTTTTCCATACATTTGTTTTGTCCATTTGTGTGCTTTCCCGAACAGAGCAGTCTATAACGGGTAACTTATGCAGCCGCTAGAACAGAAACAACGAAGGGGGATAGCAAAAAGAGAAATTAACTCCACCCTTGCATAGTAAGTAAGCTGTCGCTAGCGTATAAGTATTGCATCTTCTCTTAGGAAAATTCTCAGAATATTTATGTGCCCGAAACAACAAAAGTCGCTTATTCTGCTCGTTTTGTGTTTAATGTTTCCCCTCGAGCTGTGAACGCTAGCGAATATTTCCCTTGAAGTGCATCTGACATTGCAATTAACACAATCATCTGAGTTATGGCAAAGCAATCGAAAAAAGAGAGTACAAATGATTATAGGTCGCTTCTAAACATCAGTGTTTGGTTTTTTGTGTGTAGCTTGTTTTCATTGCGCAAAACTTTGAACTTAGAAACTTTGTTGAGAGTCGAGAAACGATTTTTCATAAACGGTCATTCTCGCGATGTTTCATTTTTAGCACTGCAACTGTGCACATCTGTTAGACGCGTGTTTGATGCTTGTTTAATGGCGATGCACTTCTTCTTCTTCTTCTTGTGAATTAAAGACACTTGAAACTCAGAGAGTTCATTCGTCTTTGATGGTGGTGCACGGAAGACGCCTCTCAGTGCAATGCGTGCATTGATATAAAGAAACGAATTGCGACATATGACCAATTAGTGTATTGTTCTCGCAACCCTGCAGTCTTCAGAAAACAAACTCAGCGCTGCGCTTAAAGGCCCATTTATACGTTGCTAGTAGCTGACTTGACAATGAGCAGCTACTGACCCGGTGGACTCGCTTGACAATTGGTTGACTCGCCTTGTCCGTTCACACAGTGTGAGCTGCTGGCGAGAAACTAGATACTACGGCACGGGTTTACCAGGGATGCCAGGCGACTTTTCAAATGTCCATCAAATAGTCAGAAACAGCAATCAGGTCCGAATTTGTCAAATGATTGGTCCAAAATCGACTTCTTTATTGGCAGTTTTCATCTTAGGTTTTCAGTTGAATGTATCATCACACAATTTTATAGCAAAACAAACGCTGATCGTGTTTAAAAATACATACTTTGTGCTGAATTTCTTTGAACTGAAGGTACTATCCGAAAAAGCAGAAAGAGAAAAGGATTCGGGCCAGGAATTAGATGCAAAGAAAAGGAGCAACAAATACAATATTGAAGGAACTCTACGATGAGGATCCCCGAGATTACAGAGCAGTGTTGATAATAACACCTGAACAAGTGAAAAAACTGTTGGATTTAATTGCTCCACGAATACAACGCCAAGATACAGTCATGAGGGATGCTGTACCTGCAAGAGTTAAATTAGAAATGACATTGATGTGCCTTTGTTTTGGAATATCGTTGGGATTGTTGTCGATATTTTTTAGAATCTCGAAAACATCCATAGCTCAGATAATTCCGAAAGGATGTGATGTTATAAATGGTAGTCTAAAAGATTTTTTTTTTAATTTTATTTATTTTGTGAAATGAAAATGATAGTCGATTTGCAGGTGCAATAAATACGCTTCAAAAATTTTAATAATGAATGAAAATGTACTTTTTTAAATCGAATATGTATTCTGTTTCTTAGAACAATACTTTTTTTTGTAAGTTGTGATCTGATAATGATTCTATATTAGAGATTCTCAAGAAAACTATCTCAAAAAGAAAGCGTGCCCCGCCAGCGTGCAAAACGAAATAACAATTATTTCGTTTAGAAACTATGAGGGTTTTATTTGTTTTTCCAATAATTTTCAAGTCTATAAATATCTTCACATATTTTCAAATATCTTAAAAATTGAGACATTTCATTACATTTGGCATCACTGATTCGAACGCTAAATTCTGTTTTTGACGTTGTGAAGCATGCAAGTGCGAGTAAATTCAAAAAACTTTGAAGTAGCTCGCACGCCGGATCACACATGACAATAACTGGCATGATGTGTTCACACGGTGTGAGTAGCTGCACTGCAGTAACTGACTAGACCGACTCGTATGCTTACTCGCACCGTCTGAACCCGGCTTAAAGGCCCATTTATACGTTGCTAGTAGCTGACTTGACAATGAGCAGCTACTGACCCGGTGGACTCGCTTGACAATTGGTTGACTCGCCTTGTCCGTTCACACAGTGTGAGCTGCTGGCGAGAAACTAGATACTACGGCACGGGTTTACCAGGGATGCCAGGCGACTTTTCAAATGTCCATCAAATAGTCAGAAACAGCAATCAGGTCCGAATTTGTCAAATGATTGGTCCAAAATCGACTTCTTTATTGGCAGTTTTCATCTTAGGTTTTCAGTTGAATGTATCATCACACAATTTTATAGCAAAACAAACGCTGATCGTGTTTAAAAATACATACTTTGTGCTGAATTTCTTTGAACTGAAGGTACTATCCGAAAAAGCAGAAAGAGAAAAGGATTCGGGCCAGGAATTAGATGCAAAGAAAAGGAGCAACAAATACAATATTGAAGGAACTCTACGATGAGGATCCCCGAGATTACAGAGCAGTGTTGGTAATAACACCTGAACAAGTGAAAAAACTGTTGGATTTAATTGCTCCACGAATACAACGCCAAGATACAGTCATGAGGGATGCTGTACCTGCAAGAGTTAAATTAGAAATGACATTGATGTGCCTTTGTTTTGGAATATCGTTGGGATTGTTGTCGATATTTTTTAGAATCTCGAAAACATCCATAGCTCAGATAATTCCGAAAGGATGTGATGTTATAAATGGTAGTCTAAAAGATTTTTTTTTTTAATTTTATTTATTTTGTGAAATGAAAATGATAGTCGATTTGCAGGTGCAATAGATACGCTTCAAAAATTTTAATAATGAATGAAAATGTACTTTTTTAAATCGAATATGTATTCTGTTTCTTAGAACAATACTTTTTTTTGTAAGTTGTGATCTGATAATGATTCTATATTAGAGATTCTCAAGAAAACTATCTCAAAAAGAAAGCGTGCCCCGCCAGCGTGCAAAACGAAATAACAATTATTTCGTTTAGAAACTATGAGGGTTTTATTTGTTTTTCCAATAATTTTCAAGTCTATAAATATCTTCACATATTTTCAAATATCTTAAAAATAGAGACATTTCATTACATTTGGCATCACTGATTCGAACGCTAAATTCTGTTTTTGACGTTGTGAAGCATGCAAGTGCGAGTAAATTCAAAAAACTTTGAAGTAGCTCGCACGCCGGATCACACATGACAATAACTGGCATGATGTGTTCACACGGTGTGAGTAGCTGCACTGCAGTAACTGACTAGACCGACTCGTATGCTTACTCGCACCGTCTGAACCCGGCTTAAGTTTAATTCTCATCAGCGCGCACTCAAAGAAAACTCTTATTCTATTTTGGTGCGAAGAGCCAAAATAGAATAAGCACGACAGCGCAAAATGTACCCGGCGCAGAACTCAGATACTAAACATTTCTTCTCATTTGTGTGATGCGCGTCTCATTCTATATACACACACACACATACACATCAAATTCTAGCGCCCGCTTCTAATCAAAGCATAAAAATAACAACGCGTCCCCATACGAACCGCCTCTACAGAGAAAGCAAAGCAGACAAACAAGATTCGAGCGTAGTTTAAATTTGGACATATACACCGGTGTAAGGATACGGTGCAGAAAGGATGTTCGAACTTTAAGCGTGGAAACACACTAGACGGCTCTCCCGCGCGATTCTCGCAATGACAAGTCGCAGCAGGAGCTCGATGAAAAACACATTCAGCGGCTTTCGACGGCTTCAATAGCGGCCATTATCATATTTTTATAGACGGATGCAAGACGAGTCTATGGTACAAGGTACAACTGTTTGGACAGTAAGCGGATTAGAGGGAAGGTATATAAAGACAGAATGGTGGAAAACGGAAGAGGGATGTTTACCTGAGCGAGATGGAGAAAGAAGTTGATCGCACACGTCTGAAATATTGCATTTCTCGATAATTTGGGTAGTATTCGAGAATCCGCAGCTACATGACCGCAGAGTGATTTTCACGTATTGGCTCACCGATAGTACATTAACTATTACCTTGCTTCATGTGCACCGCATAAACACTAATACTATCACAAAACCGTTGCGGCGCATCATCTCCATCGAGCCACCGCAGAGAATGAGGAACCTTACAACAGTGACTTTAGAACCGGCCGTACCCGCTCCGCCTTGTGTGTTTTATCTCATTCACATTCCATTATCGAGGCCCCACGACGGTCTGTCATTGCAAAATCCGCGCGGGGAAGCCGTCCAGTGTGTTCTTACGCTAAAGCGAACGGTGTTGAAAGTAAACATTTCAACTTTGTTTCGGTGCGCGTTGATTCGTCCGGGCGCAGGTGTGCGCAAGGAGTGAGAGTTCAACTGGGTGAAAAACAAAAAGTTGCACATCAGCACCGCGTTGCTTTCCGAAGACTGATCACCTCTAATGCGACACTGAGTAGTGCCTCGGTATGTCGAGGATTAGAGGTAACTTACTGTATATGCTATTTGGGCGCATCATATACCACCCAAAATATCAGATATTCGATGCTCTGTATACGATAGTTATACGATTTAATGTTTGTTGGGTTGACATACTTGGCAGCTTGGTTTGTCAAGTTCATAATTTCATGTTTACAGTTTTGAGTTAAGTGCAATTGAATGACGAAGTTGAACTAATTTATTTTTGTAACTATGCTTATCAACACGCAAAAGACCGATAAACAGATAATCTTTCGTTCTTAAAAGTTAAAAATAAAAAAAAGCATCTTTAACTTTCACTTTTCTTGAAACCGGAAATATTTGGACCTAAAAATAATTTTTAACGTAATATTCCAAACATACATGAATTTATAAAAATCTATAATAATCATCATAATTATCAAGAACGTTTTCCGCCATTGGTTTTTTTTTGTTGTTGTCTGTAGTAAATCGTATATACGCATGACAATAGTCGTACTATATGCATGTAGAAGTCGTATATCCATCCATCCAATCATCGTGAATACTGTTGCAAGTGGAAAATAAATGTGTGTTCGTTGCTTATGATGCAAAAATTAATAACAATATAATACAGTAATTTAAATTTAATACGGCATGCCGATGCACCACTCAGTTTCGCTTTGGAGGCGATTTTGGCCTGTGATTGAACATTGACAATGTGAGTGGTACAGTGTCGACGTCTGGTAGCAACTGTAATGTGGCTGTCTGGTAGCAACTGTAATAATTTGGGCCCCGAACTCGATGTTTACAAAAATGTCCAATTAAACGTGTCACATTACAGGTCTGTCCAATAATCTAAACGTCGAATTAAATGTAACTTACTGTATATAAACAATATTTATTCCCAGCTGTTTTGAGGCATCTCGCACAAATTGACAATATCATTCAGTTGTCAGTGCAAGTCGGTGCGATTTTTAGAGTGTAAAAAAAGTTCATTGTTTACATAAAAGCAATCTCGAATCGGTCCCACTTTTTTGCTTGAAGTTACTATCCCCTGCCTCGAGCCAAGATGTGTCGCAAATTTAGCTGTCATTGCCCAACTATCAAACTACTCGGTGAGCTCAAGGCAGATCTATATAACAAGGTGCGCCCATTCGCTAATCATATTTAACTCGAAACAATCGTCAAATTCGCGAAAATTTAAAGAAAGCAGTTGTGCAATCTTAAAATTTGAATGGATATTCTTAAGTTATTCGATTACTTAAAACAAAACGCTCTCTTAACCATTTGGCTATATATTTCACAGCACACAACATTTACAAAACTCGCCATTATAATATAAAATTATCGTCAGACACAATTCCAGTTCAATATTACGTAATACTGTATTGCATAGAATACATATTCGAAATATAAAAGTAAATTTTAATTCATTATTTTTTTATGGTCGCAAATTGCATTTGCGACCCGGACTTGTTTGACGCTGTCAAATGCTGTGTATTAGAGCCCCCGCAGACTGCAGACTGATTTGTCGGCCGATAGTTTGTTCGGCTTCTTAATCAGTACGGAGAGGTATGCATGTGCGCACATTACGCCGATTCAATTGGGTCGGTTTTTGCACCAGAAGGCCTATCCGACCAAACTGTTGGTTGACAGAAAGTCTGTAGTATGCGGGGGCTCTTAGTATACGGATACCCTAAAGGTGGAAAAACCCCATCATGATTTTATTATATATATTTATTATTCTAGATCTAGTACTATTTCGTTATGATTCTGGCAGCTACACCAGCGACAGTTAGTTTGACTGATGACGATCGAGTCGAATTGGAAAATCGAAAGCATATCAATCTTGTTTTTTAACCAGACGAGAAAAAACTAAGGTAGAGTTGCAACCTATTATACACTCTGTCCAACTTCTATAAGACCACCCTGATTCTATGTCGTTGCAACACAAACAGTAAGAATTTCAACAAGATACATTCATACATTGTTGAATGCTTAGAATAAAGTATATTTAACGTGAATTCCTTTCAAAAGAGTTGTTTGTTTATTTATTGTGCTTAAATATGATAATTTCAGCTGCCCAGTTTATATAAGACCACTTCAAAATTCATAAGTACTTTCAATGAAAAATTCAAAACGATTGGCTGATTTACATGCCAATAATTGGTAACCTTGCCATTTCGACTAATAACCTTGAAAATTCTTGTTGGAATACTATTTACCAAATTCTGCTGAACGGATTTCTCGATATTTTTCCATGTTTCCGAATTTGCGACCTTCAGCGCTTAAGTCGTGGTGTATCGTTTACCAACAGTGTAGATTCTGCGTACAAGAATCCCCCTAACATTTTCAACAGGATTCAAGTCTGGAGAGCGAGTCGGCCAGTCAAAAAAATTAAGCTTTTGGTCCTTAATCCATTGCTTAGTTGCCTTGCTGGTATAGATAGTAGCATTGTTTTACATGAATGTGATTTTTGACGTAGGACTACGTCTTTCATTTCTATACTGGGGTGTAAAATCAAAGTTTCGAAAACGAAAGCGTTACGCCGGAGACCGAGATTTTGAGCGTTAATAGCTCCTAAACAACTGAACGAAATGGTATGAAAAAAAACTTCATTCGAAAGATAAAATGTCTACGCGTTCTATACTTGTTACTTTTTGATCCAAAAACTTGTTTCAATAGTCTTAAAATTGCTTTCAAAACGGGCTATTGAAATCACCAATAGGTATATAAGCGAGCGCCGCTCGGAAATCCACTCAGTTCTAATTGAACAGCGATTGGAGCATGTTGTCGCTGTTGTGGTGAAGCTCTTCGTTTATCATGAAAGCGCGGATGAACGGTGTCACCAAGAGCCCTGTGCACCCTAGGCCAGAAGGGAATCCATCAGGAGGAGAGTGATGCCACAAACGGTTCCCCGGGAAGACATCGCTACACACACATACACGCGCGGAATTCTTTCCGTTTGGATGCCATTCAGCATTGAGAAAGTTCCGGAAAGATCTAATCATTTCTGGAAAATAATCTGCCAGTTCCTCTGGGAATTTAAAAATACATTCATGTGAAAGAGTTTATTTTAATGTTTTCTATCCATGTAACACTGTGACCAAATACATTTGGTTTTGTGATTTTTCAATCAATCGCAATTAACAGGATAGCTTCTGAAGATTATTCTTCCCCATCAGTAGGATATTTCCGTATCCAATATTGTATGCGCCCGCAATCGATTATTGCTCAGTCGCCGAAAGTTCCGAGCTCAGAGAGTTCATTCCCCTCTAGTTTGCCTTCCAAATTGCCATCGTAAACCACACCTTCTCTCGATTCAATCACACACAAAAAGTATACTTAAGCGATATTCTGGTGGTGAGACACATTCATTTTTCGTGAGGACATCGACAAGACAACATCGTTGCCTAACTGGCTGGAGGAGGTGGACGGCGAAGGATCGACACATACACGCGCAGAATTCTTTCCGTTTGGATGCCATTCAGCATCGAGAAAGTTCCGGAAAGATCTAATCATTGCTGGAAAATAATCTGCCAGTTCCTCTGGGAATACAAAAATACATTCATGTGAAAGAGTTTATTTGAATGTTTTCTATCCATGTAACACTGTGACCAAATATGTTTCAATCAAGTGCTATTAACAGATGGTTATCGAGTTGGCATTAACCACTGGTGGGCTTCCAGTATCGAGGAAAATGTGGAAATATCTAATCGTTGCTGGAAAATAATCTGCCAGTTCCTCTTGTAATTTAAAAATACATTCATGTGAAAAAGTTTATTTGAATGTTTTCTATCCATGTAACACTGTGACCAAATATGTTTCAAGCAAGTGCTATTAACAGATGGTTATCGAACTAGTATTAACCACTGGTGGGCTTCCAGTATCGAGGAAAATGTGGAAATATCTAATCGTTACTGAAAATAATCTGGCAGTTCCTCTGGGAATTTAAAAATACATTCTTGTGAAAGAGTTTATTTGAATGTTTTCTATCCATGTAACACTGTGACCAAATACATTTGGTTTTGTGATTTTTCAATCAATCGCAATTAACAGGATAGCTTCTGAAGATTATTCTTCCCCATCAGTAGGATATTTCCGTATCCTATATTGTATGCGCCCGCAATCGATTATTGCTCAGTCGCCGATAGTTCCGAGCTCAGAGAGTTCATTCCCCTCTAGTTTGCCTTCCAAATTGCCATCGTAAACCACACCTTCTCTCGATTCAATCACACACAAAAAGCATACTTAAGCGATATTCTGGTGGTGAGACACATTCATTTTTCGTGAGGACATCGACAAGACAACATCGTTGCCTAACTGGCTGGAGGAGGTGGACGGCGAAGGATCGACACATACACGCGCAGAATTCTTTCCGTTTGGATGCCATTCAGCATTGAGAAAGTTCCGGAAAGATCTAATCATTTCTGGAAAATAATCTGCCAGTTCCTCTGGGAATTTAAAAATACATTCATGTGAAAGAGTTTATTTTAATGTTTTCTATCCATGTAACACTGTGACCAAATACATTTGGTTTTGTGATTTTTCAATCAATCGCAATTAACAGGATAGCTTCTGAAGATTATTCTTCCCCATCAGTAGGATATTTCCGTATCCAATATTGTATGCGCCCGCAATCGATTATTGCTCAGTCGCCGAAAGTTCCGAGCTCAGAGAGTTCATTCCCCTCTAGTTTGCCTTCCAAATTGCCATCGTAAACCACACCTTCTCTCGATTCAATCACACACAAAAAGTATACTTAAGCGATATTCTGGTGGTGAGACACATTCATTTTTCGTGAGGACATCGACAAGACAACATCGTTGCCTAACTGGCTGGAGGAGGTGGACGGCGAAGGATCGACACATACACGCGCAGAATTCTTTCCGTTTGGATGCCATTCAGCATCGAGAAAGTTCCGGAAAGATCTAATCATTGCTGGAAAATAATCTGCCAGTTCCTCTGGGAATACAAAAATACATTCATGTGAAAGAGTTTATTTGAATGTTTTCTAACCATGTAACACTGTGACCAAATATTTTTCAATCAAGTACTATTAACAGGTGGTTATCGAGTTAGTATTAACCACTGGTGGGCTTCCAGTATCGAGGAAAATGTGGAATTATCTAATCGTTGCTGGAAAATAATCTGCCAGTTCCCCTTGGAATTGAAAATTACATTCAAGCGAAAGAGTTTATTTTAATGTTTTCTATCCATAAAATATACATATAATACATTTGGGTTTGTGATTTGTCAATCAAGTACAGTTAGCAGGTTAGCTTCTGAAGATTATTCTTCAGAACAAGGTTTTTCGTATCCTTGGATGCATAAAACCATGTGCCTCCAACGTAACGCTCTCGTTTTCAAAGGCCCCCAAATATTCATTTATTCATTCATTCAGAATGGATTTAGATTCAACTTCAAACAAATGATCTCTTAATCAACGATAGTCCTACGTCACCCTTGCGGTTATACCATAGATATAACCCACTTCCTGTTTTTTGTGACGATATCCACGCAAAAACGGTAGGAGAGAGAATTCCAGAACATGTGTATAATCCTTAAATGATGTGAAAGCTATCTTGAGCTTCCCGGTGGCACAGAATCCCGCCCAAACCATAAACAAGCCTCCACCAAAATTCCTGGTTGAAAAATATTGTTCCTTCTTCCGTAAATCATGCCAGTACCCGATTTAACCATGAGGACCATCCAAATTGAACTTTTTTTCGTCAGTAAAGATAACCTATACATTGAAGAACTTTTTCGTTATGGTATATAGCAAAATGTATTCTTTTGGAAACATTCTTTGTCACAACATATCATGTCCCACTGTCGGTTCATGTGAGCTTTGGCAAAACTCAGAGGACTTCCGATGTCAGATGGCGTGAGATGAGAAGTTTTAACCTTTTAAGCCCTCTATATGTGAGGATTTTTTACCAAAATTTGACGAATTGTCACCCGAGCAGTTGAGTAGTTCAATTATTGCTTTATTTGCACATGCGATTTTGAGGTATTCGAACCTGTTCTAGCTATTTCCCGCTTATCCCGGTCAAAGAGCTTCGATTTACATGGAGCTCTCTCCTTCTTACCGTATCTTGAGGATTCGCCAAATAATTGAGCACTACTTGATGAGATCATCCAATCCGACGAGAAATTTCTCTGATACCATCATTTTCTCGGTGAAATGCATCGATTTGTCTTTCTTCTCCCTCCGTGAAGACTTTTCCCTTCGGCATTTTCCAGATTCAATTGATCAAAACAACTAAAACAACGAAAAATGTAACTGGTCTTATAGAAACTTGACAGTTGAAAATACGAAAACATTCGTTTACGCTCAGCACTTGCACACACACATATGAAAATCGTGCAGTGTATGGTAGTCACCAATACCTACACACTAGAATATAAATTGAAGCATTGTTTGTTGACACATGACATGACACAAAGCAGCAAGATCATCACCTGGTCTTATAGAAGTTGGACAGAGTGTATAACGGGTATTTCAATTGGGACGCTACAAAATTAGACCGATAGGGACAGCAAACGACGCCAAATTTTTTCCCGCTCTCTTGACATTTCTCTTCAGTAAGGTTTGCCATTTCATAATGGAAAGATGTACAACCCAACAACGAGTCGAAATTATTAGAATTTCGAAATTCGGAGTCAATGGGCTCTACTTTGAGAGCGCTACGTCCAATTTATGGTCGTCATAATCATCCTGCCAGATCTTCAATTGAGCGTCTAGTGGAAAAAATTGAGTCCACGTGCACAGTACAAAATGTTCTCGTGCCAGTGAGACAAAGAAGTGCCCGTAGTGTCGAGAGTATTGCTGCCGCTAGCGCATCAATTAAGGAAGACCCAAAGCAGTCTCTCACACGTCGTTCTCAAACGTTGGGCATCTATGTGACGTCGTTGTGGCGAATTTTGAGAAAAGATCTTGGCCTACATACAAGTGTCAAGATAAAATTGACACAGATTGGTGAATTGGGCTGAGCAACAACTTGAAAATGATCCAGATTTTCATCAAATAATCATTTTCAGCGATGAAGCTCTGTTCTGGCTGAATGGCTTCGTCAATAAGCAAAATATGCGTTATTGGTCAGGCAGCAATCCTTAGAACTCCATGAGTCACCATTGCATCCCAAAAAAATTACAGTTTGGTGCAGGTTTATGGTCCGGCGGCGTCATTGGGCTGTACTTCTTCCGTGACGATCAAGACCGGCACGTTACTGTGAATGGGAATCGCTACCACTCAATGATAACCGAATATTTTTGGCCCGAATTGGATGATATGGACTTGGACAATATGTGGTTTCAACAGGACGGCGCCACAAGGCACACAGCGAATTTAACAATCGATTTATTGAAAACCAAGTTTGGTGAGCGTGTTATCTCACGAAATGGCCCAGTCAATTAGCCGCCTCGGTCGTGCGATTTGACGCAGTTATGGCGGGTTTACGTTAGGGAGATCTATAGCTATAGATGGATTTATTCACGTGAAAATAGGTGTAAACGGGTGAGAATAAATATGATACACTTATTCGAGGTATATATAACATGAATAAATTCAGCATATGTAAACGCTTGTGAATTTCTCACTAGTGAGAAATCACTAAAGTTGGATGCAGTTCTACTTCAGGTGAATAAATTCACCGAAAATATGAATATATTCATTATAGAAGTTCACGCTAGTGTAAACGGTTGATGCGATTTCTATAAATCTCATCATATTTCTTCACATGAATATATCACTAGTCTAAACCCACCCTTAGACTGTATCCTGTGGTGCTACGTTAAGTCTATAGTCTATGCCAATAAGCCAGCGAAGATTGATGAACTTCGTACGAATATCGAACGTGAAATTGCAGCATTATTGACCGATTTATGCTATTGGAGCCAGAACAGATGTTTACGTCGGGAAACTAGTATCTCCGAACAGTATCAATGCAACAGAATGCTCCTGATTTCGCTTGCTGACGTCCTGCAAGATCTACCTCCAAACAACATGCCGCTCGCCATACCCAAGTAATCATAACATTAACTTTTAGCTCTATTGTAGCACTACTTCAACATCTCCAATGCCAAATGACAATACATCTGCTTTTTAGATGCTTATAGGCCTTATATCAACACTATTAACGGTTATAAACATTAATGGAAATAAGCATTAATGAAAGTCCTAGAAAATACGTAAGAAAAACAACTTGACGTTTTTATGGAATCTTATAAAAGCATGAATGATGCTTATTAAAGGCTGCCATCACAAGTGACGTTTTCAGATAGCCCTAAGTAAGCTTTTATTTATTTACTAGCTGACCCGGCAAACTTCGTTCCGCCCAAAATTTGTTTTTTGTTATCAATACCTTCAAACATTCACGTTTTCTTACTATGAGCAAGTTCATGGGTCCAATCGCAGAACTGTTCATTGATTAATCTTCTATTCGACCCCGTCGAATTTACCTTTTACTATGAAATATCCAGTATTTCTAACAAAACTCATCATTATAATCAGATTATTTTCAGACACAATTCTCGTTCAAGATTTTTCAACCACTGGCAAATAACATGTTTCTCCGTTACATGGAATAAATTTTTTATACAGAAAATATGATAGAATTAAGACAGCCCTTAATCGGACAATTCCTTGCTCGAGTTCTACTCTTATCAACACATTCGGCGATACTCTTTTATTGGTATAGATAAAAGAAGATATAGGAGTGCGTTTCATCGCATTAAAATCCATTTTCAGTTTCGAACAAAGATCAATTTCGCTAGCGCAAACATCAAATGGACTAATAGCACATGTCACTATGTAATTGTAGAACATATGGGAATTAAATTTTCCGAATTTTCTCTTTTTCCTTCAGAGTTTTCCGAAAATTTTCAATTGTCATGTTTGGTTGGAATATTTTTGGTTGAAATTTGTGTAATATTTTTATGGGACCTCCTCTCCATTCCAGAGGAGGGAGGGGTGTCATACCATTATAGAAACATTTCTCATACCCAAAAACCCTCACATCTCAAATTGTGCTTGAATAGTTCTCGAGTTATGCAGAAGTTTGTGTTTCGTTTGTATGACAGCCCCCCCCCTTAGAGGGTAGGGAGGGGTCTGGAAATATCACAAAAACCTTCCCCGACCCCAAAAACCCCTACATACCAATTTTCATGTCGATCGGTTCAGTAGTTTCCGAGTCCATAAGAATCAGACAGACAGACAGACAGACAGACAGACAGAAATCCATTTTTATATATATAGATTTACAATGATTCAACATCCCATTATGAGATTAGATCTGATTCACAACTTTTCGCCAATAGATCCATGGTTGCAGTTCTCCAACTCCCAGCTGCACCGATTCTTGCCAAGTTCTGCTTCACCTGGTCCAACCACCTCGCTCGCTGGGCTTCTCTCCTTCTTGTTCCTACCGGATTCGATGCGAACATCATCTTTGCAGGGCTGCTGTCCGGCAATCTTGCAACATGCACTGCCCATCGCACTCGTCCAGCCTTGGCTTCCACGACTTCCATTGACTCTGCGTCTTCGAATTTCACAGCTGTTGTTGTTGTCAGTTGTTATCAACGAGCCAAGGTTGAAATAGCCTCTCACTGTCTTCTTTCAAAACCTGCTAGCTCAACTTAATCAGGGCAAAGCAAGGGAAGAACCGACAAACCGACACTTACTCGCTCGTAGATGGCCTCACACTGATGGATTTCTTTTTTTTTTCTATATAGATGGAGAAGTAACTTCAAATTCAAAATTGTTTTTTTTATAATCACTACCCATAACATTAAATTTACAAAAAAAAGGGGGAATCGTTGACTAGCATGTCACGTTGCGGCCGTTGGTGAATGGGGTACCGTCGTAATCAATAGCTCAAATCTCACTGAGGAGGATCCGGAGATGGGCAACCGGCGGAAGATGGCAGGCACGGCGCAAGAGATAGAGAGAGAGAGAGAGAGGGAGAGAGAGAGAGAGATCTGCAGAGATAGCGTACCTAGTTGTGCGATTCTCCGATCGCTTCGCTGACGTTGTAGTGGTATGAGTTCCGCACTGCCCGCTTAAAGGGTGTGTCACATCAAATTGCATCACGGAAAAAACGCTGTAGAAATTCGCCCAGTAGACCGATCCTTTTGAAAATTTTAGACAGTAAAATAAAAACTATTAAACAACTTTTGGCATTTTCTTTTTATTCATACTTCGAGCCCAAGCCCGTATGCTCGCACCTTCCTCTTTACCCCGTCCATAAGGTTCTGTACAACGTCAGGTTGTAGTTTTTTTGAACAGAAATCCATTTTCTCTTGAAGTCCGCCTCCGATTTGACAACTTTTGGGTTCTTCCGGAGGGCCTGCTTCATAATCGCCCAATATTTCTCTATTGGGCGAAGCTCCGGCGCGTTGGGCGGGTTCATTTCCTTTGGCACGAAGGTGACCCCGTTGGCTTCGTACCACTCCAACACGTCCTTTGAATAGTGGCACGAAGCGAGATCCGGCCAGAAGATGGTCGGGCCCTCGTGCTGCTTCAATAGTGGTAGTAAGCGCTTCTGTAGGCACTCCTTAATGTAAACCTGCCCGTTTACCGTGCCGGTCATCACGAAGGGGGCGCTCCGCTTTCCGCAAGAGCAGATCGCTTGCCACACCATGTACTTTTTAGCAAACTTGGATAGTTTCTGCTTGCGAATCTCCTCCGGAACGCTGAATTTGTCCTCTGTGGAGAATAACAACAGGCCCGGCAGCTGACGAAAGTCTGCTTTGACGTAGGTTTCGTCGTCCATTACCAGGCAATGCGGCTTCGTCAGCATTTCGGTGTACAGCTTCCGGGCTCGCATCGTCCCCACCATGTTTTGCCTTTCGTCGCGGTTAGGAGCCTTCTGAACCATGTATGTACGCAGGCCCTCCCGCTGCTTGGTCCGCTGGACGAATGAACTTGACAAATTCAGCTTATTGGCGACATCCCGGACCGAACTTCTCGGATCACGTCTAAACTGCTTAACTACGCGCTTGTGATCTTTTTCACTGACGGAGCATCCATTTTTGCCGTTCTTCACCTTCCGGTCGATGGTTAGGTTCTCGAAGTATCGTTTTAGTACTCTGCTGACCGTGGATTGGACGATTCCCAGCATCTTACCGATGTCCCGATGTGACAACTCCGGATTCTCGAAATGAGTGCGCAGGGTTAATTCACGACGCTCTTTTTCGTTCGACGACATTTTTCCAAATTTACGAAAAATTGACAGTGAAGCATGGCCAACGTGATCTATACACTCTTATCTGATTATAAGCGAAAGCTGAAGACATAATTCCTTAAAATTAAATTTCTACAGCGTTTTTTCCGTGATGCAATTTGATGTGACACACCCTTTAGTTCGGGCCACGTGCTTCATGTGCGATTTTCCAATCGTGGGTCGAGTTCGTTCACCGGCAGAGACGAGCCGGGTGCTCCCAAAAGGGGTCGTTCGCTCGTCTCCGTATCCGTTCAGGATGGTATTCACTAGCGGTCCGGGAATGGGTGTTGACGGGCGATCACTTCTACTCGAGATCACTAGTTCTAGTTCAGTCTCAATCGAAAAAAATCAACGAAAATGACAAAGAATACCATTCATCACCAATGAATTTGAATTTGGCTAGCCTTGTCAACTGTCAACAAGGTTCATTTTCAAACGAACGCTATCCCATATGAATGCGATGAACGCATTTGGCCGAACGAAAACAAATAATTCATTCTGACAATCTCGGCTTTCCGTATTGAAGTATGATTTCGGTCATATAAGCGGGGCATACACAGAGCAGGCGATGGGAGAGCATTTTATAATGCCCCTTGGTCATGTGTTAGCATCACACTCCCACAGTAATGCGAGAAGCGTAAGAATGAAAGAAATAAAAAATTCACTCTCGCCAGTTGTTCCTCTGTTTTTCTCTGAAAACATACCAATGCATCTTCGGATGTCAATTGAGTGTCGGTCACTAGTTCAATTGATAGGGAGTGAATGTTTGCTAGTAATTGTGGTCGAGCAAAGGAAGATTTGCGCATTCGGTTTCAGTGATGCAATCGTATCCAATCGTATCAGTTTCTATTCTGCTTCCGCATGGAGTGGTCATGAAAACTCTCGTGTATTATTCTCACGAGAATAAAAAAGAATTATGTATCATCAGTTGCTTTTACAAAACCACGCAAACCCAACGATTCTTTTCTGAACCAACAACAATTTCGAAATATTTGAATTTCATGTTAATGATAATTTCATACTCATACTCATCCACTCACACACTAACAAGGAAAACTTTCAGCAATCTTTAGAAATAATTATTCATTTATTCATTGAGAATTGATTCAGATGTAATTTCAAACAAATAATTACAGAGCCAGCGGTAGTCCTACGTCTACCTTACGGTTATATCACAGATATAATCCACTTCTAGTTTTTTTCAGCACTGCACACAAGAATTGAATTCCGTTGGTAGTGGAAGTCATTGGCGGAAACAGGCACGTGGCAAGTGGTTCGATTATAAACGTTGAAAGGCAGTCATATCGAAACCACTGCAAAAACACAACGAGTAGTACTCCACTTCTTCCGTCTATTGTCACCATGTGACGGTTAATTGACCACAATATTACCGTGAAACAGTTTTGAGCCCAAAGTATGGCTGACTCTCCAGTCGATCGCACTCGAGTCAAACCGCGTAGCTCAATACACTGGTGACTTTCCGACAAAATACAAGAAACCGATACTACGGGTGGATGGCCTTATATACTCTGCACTTTCTCATCGCTATCCGCCTCACGCTCTCTCGTAGCTCACGTCGGGTTGGCGGCAAATCGTAGACGCCAAATTTCGTGTGGTTGCGATCATTGCTCGTGCAGATTTAAATTTGTGCTGACAGTTGATTTGAACCTTATTTTTTCATTTTAATTAAGCGTTATTCAGGTGCGTTTTGTTTAGTATCTGAGCTGTTAATCGAAATCGAAGACAATGGCTCCTTGTGGATGAACGACCATGGGACTCCATTGTGGAAGTAATAATGTATGCTGATTGTTTGTTTTTTTTCTGTGAACTCTTGATTGCTTACAAAGCTCTTGTTTTTTTTACCATCCAAAAGCGAGTTGTAACCCATCTGTTGCAAGGTAGACAAATTCCTCTACCACCTCGAGTCCGTCACCGTCGATCACAACACTACTACCAAGAAGAACTCTGTTGCGATCAGTACCTCCTGCTAGCATGTATTTAGTTTTAAATGCATTGATCCCGAGCTCAGTCAGCCCTGCTTCGTGTTTCAGTCGGGTATACAAGTCAGCTACCGTCGCATGTGTTCTTCCGATTATGTCCACGTTGTCGGCGAAGCAGAAAAACTGACTAGACTCGTTGAAAATCGTGCTCGTTGAAGCCCGCTCTCCGCATAACACCTTCCAGCGCCACGTTGAAGATCAGACAGGAGAGCCCATCGTCTTGTCGAAGTCCCCTGTAAGTCTCAAATGATTCCGATAGCTCACCTGAGATCCGCACACTGCACCGCACACCGTTCATCGTTGTCTGAATCATTCTTGTCAGATTTCGGAGATTTCGGTCCATGATCCTCCATAGTTGTCGTCGGTCGATTGCATCATATGCGGCCTAGGAGTCAACGAAGATGTGGTGCGTTGGGACCTGGTACTCGCGGCACTTTTGGACGATCTGTCGCAGTGTAAAAATCTGGTCCGTCATCAACCGGGCATGAATCCGGCCTGATAACTTCCCACAAATCTACATACTATTGGCGATAGACGGCGGAAGAAGATCTGAGACAGAATTTTGTAGACATTCAGGACTGTGATGGTACGAAAGTTACCACAGTCCAGCTTGTCACCTTTTTTATATATGGGGCAGATTACCCCGTCCTTCCACTCCTCCGGTAGCTGTTCTGTCTCCCAGACACTGACTATCAGCCGCTGCATACACTCTAAAAATATTCCCGGACCTCCCTTGAAGAGCTCCGCTACGAGGCCATCCTTACCAGCTGCGTTGTGATTCTTTAGCTGATTACTGGCCTCCTTAACTTTACCCATCGTCGGGGGTGGTAAGTCGTCGTTGTTCACTGCACCTTTGTAGTCCTCCTCAACGCCGTCTTAGTCTCCTGTCTGCGCGCTGTTCAGGGGTTCATTGCAGAGCTGTCTCCACCTTTGATCACCCCCGTTCGTTCGTCAGGATACCTCCTTCCTTGTTCCTGCACATTTCGACCCGCGGCACAAAGCCTTTGTGCGAGACGTTTAGTTTCTTGAAAGACTTCCGTGATTCTCGAGAACGATAAAGCAGCTTCATCTCCTCACTTTGTTTCTCTTCCAGGCGGCGCTTTTTTTCCCGAAAAAGAAGTGTTTGCTGCCTTTGCTTCAGTTTGTATCGTTCCACGTTTTGTCGAGTCGCTCGTTGCCGCATGGCTGCGCGTGCTGCATTCTTCTCGTTCAGGAGCACTCGGACCTCGTCGTCAAACTATTCGTTTCGTTGTCCTCGTGGTTCATACCCGATGACGATCTCTGCTGTGCTGCTAATTGCTACTTTTAAGGTGTTCCAGCATGCATCGAGGGGGGCAGCATCCAGTTCGTCTACCCCCGGTAACGCAGCTTCAAGTCGCTGCGAGTATGTTGCAGCAACGTTCGGCTCCTGCAGTCGTTGTAGGTGGTACCGTGGTGAGTGCTGGTATCTTATGTTATAGACGTCTGACAGTTTAGAACGCAGTTTGACCATCACCAGGTAGAGGTCTGAATCGATGTTAGCGCCACGATAGGTTCTGACGTCGATGATATCCGAGAAGTGCCGACTGTCGATTAAAACGTGGTCAATTTGTGTTTCTGTTTGCTGTGGTGATCTCCAGATGTAACGGTATTGGAGACTGTGCTGAAAGAAGGTACTACATATGGCCATGTTCTTGGAGGCAGCGAAGTCGATAAGTCTTAAGCCGTTGGTTCCTCTTTTTGGGCGATTCTAGCTGCGCGTAAAATTCTCCCTTGTCATCATCGGTGCTACTAGACGAGTGGACGTTAATAATGCTGATATTGAAGAAGTGGCCTCGCATCCTCAATCTGAAAATTCTTTCGTTGATCAACCGTTTCTGCATATCCCCCATCACGATGAAAGCTGTACCCAGCTGGTGTGTGTTTCCGCAGCTCTGATAGATGGTATACCCACCTTGGAACGATCGCACCATCGAACCTTTCCAGCACACCTCCTGCAGCGCTACGATGTTGAAATTGTGGGCTCTCAATATTTCCGAAAGAATTCGGGTACTCGCAAGAAAATTTAAGGACTTGCAGTTCCATGTTTCGAGTTTCCAATCACTAGTCCGTGTTCTTTGCGTGGGTCTAGTCCGATTGTCATATCTCGAATTTCGTCGTGAATTTTCCTGTGCGTTTCATTTCTATGGATGACTTGCAGGGCCTGCACCAACCCCCTGTCTCGCCGGAGGACCGTCGTACACAGCTCTTTTTAGAGTCCCCGCTGGCACGAAGACAGTGATCAGCCGCCCCTAACATGGAATCAGACGCTGTTTTGAGCCGCACCTCCATGGTCAACTCGTACACCAACCTGCACCAAGGGGAGGTAGGTGTACGGTTTAGGCCACTCTGACTCCAGCCATTTTGGAGATGTTTTAAATGGTCGCAGCGAACACAACTCACCTTGTCCGCAGTCCAAATACGAAAGAGGAAGAGAACTCGTGATTGGGTTGTATTATGCAGGGCTGGGGCAAACCTCAAAACAGACGAAATATGGATAACATGGCCGCGTCGCGTAGCGGAATATGTTAAGTGTAAAGGGGAGATTATATTCACCATCATACACAGTAGGGATAGGAGTTACTGGACAGGAAGCTAAGAACCACGAATGAGGTCTATTTCATGTCTGCAAGTACGCGAAGTACCGATGGTAAGCTTAGTCCAATCATTTACCAACCAATGGCACTCCTGGAAACAGGAATCCTGAAAAGTACGCGAAACAATTCCCAGATGTAATCAGAACAATAATCGAAAATCACAACGTTGATGATTAATGTGCGATTCACATAGAACGTTGCGGAGAAGAACGTCTACGTTCCGTCAACGTCTCCACCAATTCACACATGCAGTCAATGCTTCCATCAGCACCGTCGCGTCAAATGTCAAACGAATGATTTATGTAATATTCATGGTGTCGCCACCTACAACAATTTTAAATTGCAATGCCCTCTTTCAAATCAGCATGCCTAGAATCAGTTCTAAATTTTGAAAAATTCTATGAAAATCATTGAATTTAATTATTTAACTGCTTAAACCCTGTAGTCCGACCCTTATTCAACAATAATAATAATAAATAGAATATTTCTCTCAGCTAGTCGCGAATTATTTTCACTCCGAAATTTGGAGCTAAGAGATATGTTGGCATAAAAAGTACAGTAAGTTACTTATCATGCGATATGCTGAGGCACAATTCAGTGTCGCATTGGAGTCGATTTTGACCAGTAATTGGACATTCGCGACTGGTGGCGACTTTCAATGTGGGGCCATAATTTGGGCTCCGAACTCAATGTTTACAAAAATGTCCAATATGAGGAAAAAATTTCCAATTAAACGTATTGCATCACAGATCTGTCCAATTAGCTTAATGTCGAATTAGATATAAATTACTGTACAACCAAATCAAAACAAAAGCCGAGACAAAAACCAAACGAGCCGTCCGTCTCCGTCAATTATTCTTTTCTACAAATCCTGCCGGTCCTTTTCGTTGAACGTATGCTGGTGGGTCGTTACGTTGCCGGTGTATGTAAATGTTTTCATAAGAAATGCTTGGTAGAATAACTGACGTAACGTGACGTGACGGAACGTGGACGTGACGTGGATGTTGTATGTGAATCGCATTTAATGTGTGATTCACATAGAACGTTACGGAGAAGAACGTCTACGTTCCGTCAACGTCTCCACCAATTCACACATGCAGTCAATACTTCCACCAGCCCGTCACATCAAATGTCAAACGAATGATTTATTTAATGTTATTCATGGTGTCGCCATCTACAACAATTTTAAATTGCAATGCCCTCTTTCGAATCAGCATGCCTAGAATCAGTCCTAAATTTTGAAAAATTCAATGAAAATCATTGAATTAAAATGCTTGAACCCCGTAGTCCGACCCTTATTCAACAATAATAATATATAGACTATTTCTCTCAGCTAGGCGCGAATTATTTTCACTCCGAAATTTGGAACTAAGAGATATGTTGGCATGTTACAGTATGTTACTTATAATGCGACATGCCGAGGCACCATTTAGTGTCGCATTGGAGGCAATCTTGACCAGTAATTGGACATTTGCGACAGGTGGCGACTTTCAAAGTGGGGCTATAATTTGGGCCGAGAACTCAATGTTTACAAAAATGTCCAATTAGAGGTAAAATATCTAATTAAACATCACAGGTCTATCCAATTAGCAAAATGTCGAGTTAGATGTAAATTATTGTACAACCAAAATCAAAACAAAAGCCGTGACACAAAGCCCAGACAAAAACCAAACGAGCCGTCCGTCTCCGTCAATTATTCTTTTCTACAAATCCTGCCGGTCCTTTTCGTTGAACGTATGCTGACGGCTCGTTACGTTGTCGGTGTATGTGAATGTTTTCATAATAATTGCTTGGTAGAATAACTGACGTAACGTGACGTAACGTGAAGTGACGGGACGTGGATTTTGTATGTGAATCGCACTTAACTCGACAGTGTAGATTCCCTAGAAAAAGCGGTAAAATTAATCCTCGTCAACCTTACCCGAAGCGAAGCGAATAGAGGAAATAAGTAAAGTTCAGTAGAAGTCTTAATGCGCCCAGTGTTACGGACGATCAAGTCTCTATATAATCCATTAGGGGCTGTCCATATACCACGTGGACAGAAAAAGCACGATTTCATTCACCCCCCTCACTCTCAGTGGACAAGCGTGGTCATTTCTTATACCCCTCCCCTTTTGTCCACGTGGACAATTCTATTTTCAAGAAAATAATCGAATTGCGTTTGAATATCATTTGATTTCTATTTTCTGTTTTATGTTTTTCTTGAAAAAAAAAGACGGGTGGGTAATGTCGGGGACATAACCGGAGTGACGTAGGACTATACAAAGGGGACAGCTTTTGTTAAATATATATTTTAAATATATTGTTTTATTTTCTTCTCCTACGTGAATACCTACCTATCTACCTGAAAAATGGATTAGTTTACTGTTTACTATTTATGAATATGTTGATGGTTCTGAAAAGAACCTTTGGTGTTGTGTTTTTGTTATCACTCGATATTCCCATCTTGTTCGGTTAAACCTTCCTGTTTAGCTATTGCGTTTGCCACTCGCCACAGCTTTCACAGTTGGAAAATTTCTTCCCATCCAGCTTGTGACATGTTGTTCAGTAAATTACATTTAATGGGACGTGCCGGTGAAACACTTTGCCACTCACTGAAACTAATTGTTGCCTTGATGAGCGCCGAACCGAAGCTGCTCTGTTCTTGATGCGTGTTTTCTGATTGTCGTGAGCAGCTTTGCAAGCCAACTCGAGCACTCCGACGGCCGAAACTCTATAATCGCTGTTAGGTATACTGGTGCTCCGGCGCCAATCCGTTCGGCCTAGTTACCCTTGCGGAGCAATTGGCGGATACACCTACGGGGAACTGCACACCTGCACGATTCGAGTGGGACTTTGCCTTTCCCTTAACTTGTTCTCCTTTGTTACGTCCACGATGCCGATGCCGTACAACCACACGGGTTTACGGTTTGAAAGAAAATAAGATATTTTTTTGGGGTCCGCGTGTTTTGTACTCTAGCGGTACACACTCACAGGATAGAGACAAATCGGCAGACTCAGCCAGAGGGGCGAGTCCAACGAGACGAGAACGAATGAGCGTTAAAAGGGAGCGATGGCAAAAAAATACATGTTTTCTAGAAAACCGGTCTTTCAAAACCGTTATTAACAACCACCAATCTTCTCTAAAAATCCCAGAAAACGGATTCCCCAAAGGCTCAGCACTTTCACCAACCCTCTTCAACATTGCCATGCAATCTCTATTCGAGGTTATCCCGGACCACATAAAAATCATAGTCTATGCAGATGACATCACTCTTATCTCTACGAGCTGTTTCGGCTTAATTCAGAGAAAGAGGCTTCAAAAAACCTTAGACTCCATCCAAAACTGGGCTCTAAAAACAGGTTTCAAAATTTCCCCGGAGAAATCCAAACACATACATATCGGAAAAGCTCTCAGAAGGAGAACCTATCTTCAGCTCAACAAAATCCCGATCCCTACAATGAGGACATTGAAAATACTAGGGGTTACTTTCGACAAGAAACTCAACTTCCTATCACATTCCCAAAAGACCAAAATAGCCACCAGAAAGAAATTGAACATCATCAAGGCTATCGCAGGCAACCTAGCCTCTGGTCATAGAAAGACGCTGCTAAATGTTGTAAATGTTTGGTTGGTCCCACAAATCCTTTACGGAATACGCACCTTCAGCCGTGGAGGGGACAAGGTGTTAAACACCATTCAACCAATTTACAATAAAGCAATTAGGCTCGCAATTGGCGCTTTTCCCTCCAGTCCTACTCTTGCTGTAATGGCAGAAAGTGGGCAACTTCCCTTCACCCACCTGGTAACAAAAGCCATCACTAATAAAGCCATCCGTCACTTGTCACTCCCCGAAAGCGACCACAATGTCCCATTAATACATAGGGCTAAAACATGGTTCAAAAATCTCACGAACAAAGATCTTCCCGATATATGTGAACGTTCATCTGCGACGGGAAGAAATTGGAACGTCAAACCGCCGAACATTAACCTTGAACTTCTCAAGGCAGTTCGGGCGGGAGACCCTTCTCCAAAAGTCAAAGCCTGCTTCAATAACCTCGTTGCATCCAATTTCCAAATCAATCACCAGGTATATACAGATGGTTCAGTCAATGCCGATGGAGTTGGATGTGGAATTTTTGAGAGTAGATACATAGGTAGCTTTTCTCTTCCACCACAATGCTCCATCTTCAGTGCGGAACCTTTCGCTCTTTTAATAGCTACCCAAGAATGCACCCATGATTTCCTTCCTACCACAATATTTTCCGACTCAGCTAGCTGTCTCCATGACCTTCTAAGTGGAAACAGCAAACACCCATGGATTAAGCAAACAAAAGATGCTGCTTCAGATAAAAACATCTCCTTCTGCTGGGTTCCTGGTCACTCAGGAATCCGCGGAAACACAGCCGCCGACATATTGGCCGGCAAGGGCAGCAAAATCGAACCCCCAGACATGCCCTGTCCTCCATCTGACATTGTCCGCTGGGTAAAACAGCAAGTCCGTGAAAGTTGGGACATAGGCTGGATAAACAGCCGTCCCACTCATCTTCATAAAATCAAAAATTCCACTCTCCCTTGGGAGGACCGTCTCAATAGTAGGGAAAGGCAAGTCCTTACGCGTCTTCGAATTGGGCACACTAACTTCACCCACTCACACTTGTTCTGCAGAGCCGTAAAACCCCAATGTGCTTGCAACGAAGCTCCGGTTTCTGTTAGCCATCTTTTACTTGAATGTCAACATACCAAAGATGCTCGAGTCCGACACAACATAGGTCAGAGTCTCCGAGATATCCTCAGTAGAGACGAGACCCAAGAAACCAATTTAATTGCGTTTCTGAAAGAAACCGACTTCTTTGGTAAAATCTAAATCGAAATACTAAATACCTTGGAAATTGCTTATTAAAGTTCGCCACTTCACAGTCATGTATGCGTGTTTATGTGTGTATACACATGTATGTACGGGTCGGAAGGAAGGAATTCATACATGTATATACACGCATTCAATAATAATAAATAACAAATAATATAATATATATACTTTCATACCCACATCTATCTTCTATCCATTACATTATACTTTAATCGACTTCCTATTCCTACAGCCACACTCACCAAGGAGCCACTCACCACTCCCACCCCCTTCCACTCCTCTAATCCACCCAAATCCTTTCCACTCCTTTCCTTCCCATCCTCCTGAGAAGGGCACTTGGAGTCTAGGAAATTTGTGCTTCGTCACTGCTTCGGTCCTCGGATCAGTAAATATTTACTTTTCTTTACAGCATATATTAAATATCTTATGAAGCATAGGATCCCTTCCTACCTTCTTCTTTAACCGAGAGTCGAGCGGACAGATCTGATGAGTGATTTTTTTGGTTTCCCTTTCGCCAGTCCCCTCTGGACTGGTTTTATTGTGGCCGTTCACTGGGCTAGAGGCGAATGAACTGCAAAGTTTAAAGCCTCTTAAAAACAAAGAAAGAAGAAGAAGATACATTCATTACCTTTTGTTCGCTCGTTGGATTCACATGCAGGCTAAAAAGGGTCCTTTTCAGGATCACAAAATTATCTTCAATCTAAAGAGTTTATTGTTTTGTTTTCCCTCGATATCCCCATCTTGTTCGGCTAAACCTTACTGTTTAGCGATTTGTTGCCACTCGCCACAGCTTTCACAGTTGGAAAATTTCTTCCCATCCAGCTTTGTGACATGTTGTACAGTAAATTACATTCAATGCGACGTGCCGAAGCGCCACTCAGTGTCGCATTGGAGGCGATTTTAACCTGTAATTGAACATTTGCGATGACAGTGGTACAGTGTCGACTTTCACTGTGGGGTCATAATTTGGATCTCTATGTTTACAAAAATGTCCAACTAAATAAGTCGCATTACATGTCCGTCCAATTAGCTAAATGTCGAACTAATTGTAAATTACTGTACTTTCAATCTGGAAACAATTTAAGAATTGGTGAAAATTGAATAATCAGGAAAATCCCCAACTATCAATAAGCTCAGAACAACTGCCAAATTCACATACTCATCAGATCCTGGCAAACAAATGATGAAAAAAATCTATTTGTGTTTTATTATTATTTTGGATAATGTTTTAGAAAGCATTGAACTGTATTTCCTAAACTCTTTTTTGGAAGGTTTAATGGCCCTGAAAAGCGCCTTGTTTTATGGAATGGTTCCAATTTAGAAAACTTAGTACTCGTGGTTTTGAAAAAAAACCATTTCGAACGCCCTCGATGCCGCCTTGTTCTGGATTTGCCACCAAAGCAGTTTGTATAAAGAACAAACTTTTTTCTTCTGCTACCTGATGCCGTTTTGCGATTGCGTTTGCCACTCGCCACTCGCTGCAACTGCCTGTTGTCTTGATGTCCACCGAACCGAATGTGTTCTGTTCCGAATGCGGGTTTTCTTATCGTCGCGAGCAGCTTTGCCAGCTAACTCGATCACTTCGGCGGCCGAAACTATATGCACTGGTACTAACGCGTTCGCCCTAGCTACCCTTGCGGGGAACTCCAGATCAACACAGTTCGAGCGGGGTTTTGCCTTTCCCTTCACTTTTCCTCCTTTACCATGTCCAGACATGGCTGCTTGGGTTGGTTTGTTGATGTGTTGTGATGCGAACCGATGTGGTGTACGGTTTGAATGAGAATGATCGTTACGGCAGCGGAGCGGGGATTTTTAAGCTGACTGGCTGGCTCGAGAATTACGCATGTGTGAGACTGCGACTAATGTTTCGTTCATTTTTTTCTTTTTCCTTTCCAATCGTGCTTCATTCTATTTCGCTGCTGCTCTGGTTGCCCGTTTTGGTCGGTACGATTTGAGGAGCACAAAATGGACCAATCAAAAATGGGCACATAGTGCAATTTGACAATGCTTGATATTTCACAATTATTCAATTATTTATCTCAAGAAAAATGAAATGTTATTCGTTATGATAGATGCGTAGATATATTTCCTATTAATTGATGCAAAAACCTTTGCGATCTATTGAGAAATGCTCGAGTTATAAGCGATCCAAATCTTGCATTTTTTCCTACTTGTTCAGTGCCTAGATTTCCATTTCACCCCCTATATCTTCCGGTTAGACGTAGTCCTACGTCAAAAAAGTTAAGGTTTGTTTTTATGATTCTGAACACTAGGATTATATTTTTTGAACCATTTTCTTTCATTAAAACAACTTACATATATGAGTTACCCAATTTAAAATATTTATTCAATTTCTAGTTCGGTCACAAAAGGTAAATAAACAGAGCCCGAGTCTAAAAACGTTTGCTTCTTCTATAGGAGAAACGTTTGACAGCATCGGAAAAAACAGACAGCATGGGGAAAAAAGTTGCAAGATTTTTTTTTTCAAGGAAAATACAAATAAGTTCAATTGAGTCCGCATGACTCATGTCTGAATAAGTAATAATCTGAAGGTGCGCGGAAAAGCGCATTCCAGCCAAAATTCAATTTTTTTATCGGAATGTCAAAGAGACATGAGGTCGCACGTTATTCTAATACCACTACACACAGAGCATGACTCTCTTCGAGAAAAGACCGACTTTGCAAGTAGCTGATGGTTTTTGTAAATTTTCCCAAATTTTTTCCATTCAAAATTGTTGTCACGATTTGCAACAAGAACGGCAAACAGAAGCTGAATAGGAACCCGCAACTAAGAAAACAATGTCGAGCATTTCTAAAAACACAATACCAACAGTTTGTTAGCCTCTTTACACAGTACCAGTAACTGCTGAAATGATTGAATAAATTGGAAACGAGATCAGATCAAACGTAATGTATTTAAATATATATATATAGGAGGTTGTCCACGACACGACCGCATTGTTGACGTAGAACTACGCTGTAGTTTAATTCAAGTCGCTTGTTTATAACTGCGAATATTATTTTATAATGCTACGAAATTTTATAAATAATCATTCAACAGTTTTGTCGTTCTAAAATATTTTTTTCTTGTGGAATCATTTGACGATTATTGTTTGATGATTCATTCATGTCCTCGCAGAACAATACATGATCGAGATAAGCGCAGTCATCATCCTTAGTAGAGACATTTTTGATATTGGCAAGCGAAACCAAATCACATACAAAATTCCAGAACGACATTTACTTTCTTTCTGTTAATCTCAACAACCTCGAAAAGAGTAGCACTCCTTCATTATAATCAAGATCAGCGCAAATGCAATCCTAGTTGAAGGGAGTTTTGCAACTGGCATGTGAACCCAAATAAATTAATAACTTATTATAACTTAATGAATAACTTGGTATTCCCCAAATATTTTTTGGTGCACAACCTTAACACCTGCTTCACCATAGCGCCAGTTCAATGTATTGAGGCAATGTCAAAGACACCAACGAAGTCTTTATGATGACAGAAAACAAACAATGTATACTGCTTGGAAAAGACTGAATATTTGCCTCAGCAGAGATTCATTACTAATGACCTAGCGCAAATATTTCCCCTCCCGCTATCTTCCCTCCTTGTCGCCACGTTCGGATCGACATGTTTACCAGCTACAGCACAATACGTTACACATACGCACGTACGCACACAAATATCCATATATCGATGGCTTGAAGCAGTTAAATATATACACACTTATCTCCGTTTTGCGCTCTTCTCAACAGAAGCCCTTTTTGTCAATATTGGCGGTCTAGATCAGCTTAGCTGTCATCCTTTGTAGAGAGAGTTTTGCTACCGTCATGCGAAACCAAATCAAAGACAAAATTCCAGAACATTTATTTTCTTGGTGAGCTTACGATAGCCTAGCTTGATGATTCCCCATACAATTGTGTAGTTCAGACCCTTAATGCAATGGTGTCAGTTTGATGCAATGATTGCAACGCTAGAGACATCAGCGAGTTAGTAATTTGGTCGCGTCCTCTGCTCAATCCGAAACTAAGGCATGTGAGGCTTTAAACTTCTTCAGTTCATTCGTCTCTAACCTTCAAATTACTTCGTATTACTCCTCCACCCCCATAGCCTTGAGGAAGGCATTCGCTCCCTCACCATCCAGTTCGCCCAGCCTCGATGTTGTTCAGTCGGTGTCCTCACGAAGAATGGAAGGTTGTCTCAGCGAGATCCACTGTTTATACTCTAGGAAAATTTTCCCCTTCATTCTTCTTCTTTTCCTTTGTTCACGGAGACTTTAAAGCTTACGATTTCCCCTTCGTTGCTCGTCCATAAGTTGCCCGTTATTAACAGCTCTGTTCGGGAAAGCACACAAATGGACAGAACAAATGTATGGGAAAATGGAAACGCTTATAGTTTTCATGAATTTTAACCATTTACACACCGTGGGATTGTAATATATAGCATATCAAACACATCTTAGGGAATTTCCGATTCGTTTGGTATGTGAAACGCCAAAATCCGTTCTCGGCAAAAATAGTTATTAACGTTATCATTATTTCATAAAAACGTGACCTGTTTTCTGATCTGATGTTCACCCTTAATGAAAGACGTAGTTCTACGTCAAAAAACATTTTATGTGTCCACGTGGAAATTATCTGTACCCCCTCCTCCCTCACCGTGGACAAACGTGGACAGCTTCGTAACCCCTACCCCCCTAAAGTTGTCCACGTTGTATGTGGACAGATTTTGGACATGTTTGAATAATTTGTTCGTTTGGTTGTAAGGTATTGTTTATTCACTCAGTCTCTGTTAGGGAACACATTTCGGTGGGAGCAAAAGCTTCCCCTTCTTTTATTTATTTGCAATGCCGATTTCCCCCAGACTGCTTGGTTTTGATGTCTCTGTTAGGGAATCGAGACATGTGTCGTCAACTACGACCAATCAAAAGAGGGTATTTTCGTTAGGATAGGGGTTGAGATTTTTCAATTGTTCGATAGTTAGTTTCATTACATACATTATTTTCTTCAATATGAAAAATTGTTATGGAGTGCCGAAATCGATTGACGCAAAAATTTCATCAATCCGTCATGAAATGACTGAGTAATAAGCGTTTGAAATTGGACAATTTTCACGATGTGCTCGATGTTCGATTTTCAATTTGTACCCGAAAGCCGTAATCCTACGTCAAAAATAATAATAGATAATAGTTGCTAGTATTGTAGAGAATAAAAATTTATTGAGCATCCGTATTCCAAACATATATTATGAAGTACACAGCACACATTCACAATTCGAGAACATTTTGTAGGAATATAATGTAGTTGTCGCGCTCGGAATGGCGTTACTATCCATGATTCCGATTATGATGGTTCCTGTGCGACTTAGGCGGCTCGCACACCGCAGCAATAAGCAACTAGCAAACTGCAGTACACAATATGCAACAGGAAACATATTTTGTTGTTCTTCGCATACCAGAGCAATAAAAACCCCTGACATTATGCAAACAATCGCCTTAATGTACGAAACTTGTCAAAATATGAGCGATAAGTTGCTATTCAACCGACACGCCGTGTTGCTAGCGACATGTGTTGCTCTGTAAAGGCGACAGCGATATCGTATTGCGTCGGTGTGCGAGATCAACAAAGATTAAATGGAAAAATCCATTGGTGATAATATTGCTTATTGCATGTTGACAGTTGCTAGTTGCTCATTGCTCCGGTGTGCGAGCCGCCTTACCTCGTGCTGTGTCGGTGGGAGAGTGCCGAATCATATATGGAGGAGTAGATATTCGGCTCGTGTGTATGTGTGTGTGTATGCGGTGAAGCGTTACTCGTTTAACGGCTGTATACTGTTGCGCTTGCGGTGGTGTATAATGGTACTAACACGTTATAGGTCAAGCCCCAAGTTAAGTTATATTGACATTGTGTTTTATAAGCCACACATCTCCCCCTCTCTCCAAAGAAAAAAATAATCACAGTTACAACTGCAACCACCATTGCAATCACTGCAGAACAGTATGTTTAGTATTAGAAAAAAATGAAGTAAGCTTCATGCATCAAACTTCCAATTATACTATTACCAATGTTTCTAGGAGACATTATCCTGAATCTTTGGAAAATATTGATTTTTGGGTTATTGTAATCAAGGCACTAGTAACTGTCTATGCTATGTAAATTTGAAGTTACGGGCGACAGGCACAGATTTATTAATTAATATTGTTTCTGCATCCTCTAATTGCAGTTCTTTGTTTTGCTTTTCTATAACTTACTGTAGGTGTGCTTGCATGCTACGTATTCTGGAAAGTTAGACGTTCGGCAAATGTACCGTCATCGAGTGTAGATTG
This sequence comes from Toxorhynchites rutilus septentrionalis, assembly GCF_029784135.1. NCBI lineage: Eukaryota > Metazoa > Arthropoda > Insecta > Diptera > Culicidae > Toxorhynchites > Toxorhynchites rutilus. The sequence goes on along the minus strand of NC_073746.1, from coordinate 200,873,231 downwards.
CTTTAGATATTCTTCTCGAAAGTTACGCAGCAATATATATACTATTTTCGGATACTGCTTGGGAAAGGTTTGATGTATTGCGATGGTGTAGTAACCCTAGGCTCTTGAATTCTCATAGATGAATGTGGAAGGCTAGCAGTTGAAACAGGAAGCTGTTGGAGTGCGACTACCGTCGAGAAATCAGCAAGAATCTTCGTGTTGCTCAACTTTTCGCTCATGTTGCTTTCCTTTCGGGTTACCTGAGTTTTTTCGGTCTTCTATGCGGGCTCATCATCAGCATCACTGGAAACACCTTTCCGGTCGCTTGCATTGATCTTATTTCCAGCTTCTTCGTGGCGCTGTAGTTCGATGAACCTTCGCGGCTGTTATCATCACTCGTACTTTCATCGAGGCCGCTGGGATTTGTTTCCTGCGACGGTTTTTTATCATCAGATCGGAGTTCAGCGGGGTTATGGTTTTCTTTCGGCCGAATGTATTTTCTGTCGTGTGTCATAGTTCAAGCTTTTCGAAAGTATGTTGTAGAGATTACGAGTTTCAACCTGCAATTTGCCGCATACATAATTTTAGCTATAAGACACCGGTGAACTAGCCATTGAATACTGTATGCATTGGTTGTTCGGTGGATCTCATTCGATTATGATTACTAAAGATATTGTGGCGTTTTTAGCTAAACATTTTTTATATGGCTTCTTCGGCCAATTATTCAGCTTTTTGTTTTGCTTTATATTTTTTCATGGCGTCGTTTTGCATTGACTGCAGCAGATGCATTTTTTTATGGGAGTCGTTTTGGAATTATTGCCGCAGATTTACAATTATGTATGTTTTCAATTGCGTCGTTTTGAAATGATTCTAGTAGCTTTGCAATTTTGCATTTTTTTGCGTCGTTTTACACAGCTGCTGCAGTCAGCTTTGCAATTTTGAATTTTTCAATTGCGTCATTTTGCATTGATTGCAGCAGATTTACAATTTTTGCATTTTTTCCCAATGGCATCGTTTTGAAACGATTGCAGCATCTTTGAAATTTTGCGTTTTTTCACAATAGCGTCGTTTTGAAACGATAGCAGTTTTGCATTTTTGCAATGGCGTCGTTTTGAAACAAAATTTGATATTTAGCGTTTTTCATGGCGTCGCTTTGCATTGACTGCAACAGATTTGCATTTTTCCAATGGCGTCGTTTTTTAAACGATTGATGCACATTTCCGGCTCTTTTCGGAATGCATTGCGGTTGTCACAATTCACTTGCTTTTAGCTCGGCCTCTTATTTGCAATTGCAAAAGTATAGAGGACTCTTGATTCACTTTAAATGAATGGCAGGATCGCCAAATGTGCGACTTACCTCGTGCTGTGTCGGTGGGAGAGTGCCGAATCATATATGGAGGAGTAGATATTCGGCTCGTGTGTATGTGTGTGTGTATGCGGTGAAGCGTTACTCGTTTAACGGCTGTATACTGTTGCGCTTGCGGTGGTGTATAATGGTACTAACACGTTATAGGTCAAGCCCCAAGTTAAGTTATATTGACATTGTGTTTTATAAGCCACACATCTCCCCCTCTCTCCAAAGAAAAAAATAATCACAGTTACAACTGCAACCACCATTGCAATCACTGCAGAACAGTATGTTTAGTATTAGAAAAAAATGAAGTAAGCTTCATGCATCAAACTTCCAATTATACTATTACCAATGTTTCTAGGAGACATTATCCTGAATCTTTGGAAAATATTGATTTTTGGGTTATTGTAATCAAGGCACTAGTAACTGTCTATGCTATGTAAATTTGAAGTTACGGGCGACAGGCACAGATTTATTAATTAATATTGTTTCTGCATCCTCTAATTGCAGTTCTTTGTTTTGCTTTTCTATAACTTACTGTAGGTGTGCTTGCATGCTACGTATTCTGGAAAGTTAGACGTTCGGCAAATGTACCGTCATCGAGTGTAGATTGCTTTAGATATTCTTCTCGAAAGTTACGCAGCAATATATATACTATTTTCGGATACTGCTTGGGAAAGGTTTGATGTATTGCGATGGTGTAGTAACCCTAGGCTCTTGAATTCTCATAGATGAATGTGGAAGGCTAGCAGTTGAAACAGGAAGCTGTTGGAGTGCGACTACCGTCGAGAAATCAGCAAGAATCTTCGTGTTGCTCAACTTTTCGCTCATGTTGCTTTCCTTTCGGGTTACCTGAGTTTTTTCGGTCTTCTATGCGGGCTCATCATCAGCATCACTGGAAACACCTTTCCGGTCGCTTGCATTGATCTTATTTCCAGCTTCTTCGTGGCGCTGTAGTTCGATGAACCTTCGCGGCTGTTATCATCACTCGTACTTTCATCGAGGCCGCTGGGATTTGTTTCCTGCGACGGTTTTTTATCATCAGATCGGAGTTCAGCGGGGTTATGGTTTTCTTTCGGCCGAATGTATTTTCTGTCGTGTGTCATAGTTCAAGCTTTTCGAAAGTATGTTGTAGAGATTACGAGTTTCAACCTGCAATTTGCCGCATACATAATTTTAGCTATAAGACACCGGTGAACTAGCCATTGAATACTGTATGCATTGGTTGTTCGGTGGATCTCATTCGATTATGATTACTAAAGATATTGTGGCGTTTTTAGCTAAACATTTTTTATATGGCTTCTTCGGCCAATTATTCAGCTTTTTGTTTTGCTTTATATTTTTTCATGGCGTCGTTTTGCATTGACTGCAGCAGATGCATTTTTTTATGGGAGTCGTTTTGGAATTATTGCCGCAGATTTACAATTATGTATGTTTTCAATTGCGTCGTTTTGAAATGATTCTAGTAGCTTTGCAATTTTGCATTTTTTTGCGTCGTTTTACACAGCTGCTGCAGTCAGCTTTGCAATTTTGAATTTTTCAATTGCGTCATTTTGCATTGATTGCAGCAGATTTACAATTTTTGCATTTTTTCCCAATGGCATCGTTTTGAAACGATTGCAGCATCTTTGAAATTTTGCGTTTTTTCACAATAGCGTCGTTTTGAAACGATAGCAGTTTTGCATTTTTGCAATGGCGTCGTTTTGAAACAAAATTTGATATTTAGCGTTTTTCATGGCGTCGCTTTGCATTGACTGCAACAGATTTGCATTTTTCCAATGGCGTCGTTTTTTAAACGATTGATGCACATTTCCGGCTCTTTTCGGAATGCATTGCGGTTGTCACAATTCACTTGCTTTTAGCTCGGCCTCTTATTTGCAATTGCAAAAGTATAGAGGACTCTTGATTCACTTTAAATGAATGGCAGGATCGCCAAATGTGCGACTTACCTCGTGCTGTGTCGGTGGGAGAGTGCCGAATCATATATGGAGGAGTAGATATTCGGCTCGTGTGTATGTGTGTGTGTATGCGGTGAAGCGTTACTCGTTTAACGGCTGTATACTGTTGCGCTTGCGGTGGTGTATAATGGTACTAACACGTTATAGGTCAAGCCCCAAGTTAAGTTATATTGACATTGTGTTTTATAAGCCACACATCTCCCCCTCTCTCCAAAGAAAAAAATAATCACAGTTACAACTGCAACCACCATTGCAATCACTGCAGAACAGTATGTTTAGTATTAGAAAAAAATGAAGTAAGCTTCATGCATCAAACTTCCAATTATACTATTACCAATGTTTCTAGGAGACATTATCCTGAATCTTTGGAAAATATTGATTTTTGGGTTATTGTAATCAAGGCACTAGTAACTGTCTATGCTATGTAAATTTGAAGTTACGGGCGACAGGCACAGATTTATTAATTAATATTGTTTCTGCATCCTCTAATTGCAGTTCTTTGTTTTGCTTTTCTATAACTTACTGTAGGTGTGCTTGCATGCTACGTATTCTGGAAAGTTAGACGTTCGGCAAATGTACCGTCATCGAGTGTAGATTGCTTTAGATATTCTTCTCGAAAGTTACGCAGCAATATATATACTATTTTCGGATACTGCTTGGGAAAGGTTTGATGTATTGCGATGGTGTAGTAACCCTAGGCTCTTGAATTCTCATAGATGAATGTGGAAGGCTAGCAGTTGAAACAGGAAGCTGTTGGAGTGCGACTACCGTCGAGAAATCAGCAAGAATCTTCGTGTTGCTCAACTTTTCGCTCATGTTGCTTTCCTTTCGGGTTACCTGAGTTTTTTCGGTCTTCTATGCGGGCTCATCATCAGCATCACTGGAAACACCTTTCCGGTCGCTTGCATTGATCTTATTTCCAGCTTCTTCGTGGCGCTGTAGTTCGATGAACCTTCGCGGCTGTTATCATCACTCGTACTTTCATCGAGGCCGCTGGGATTTGTTTCCTGCGACGGTTTTTTATCATCAGATCGGAGTTCAGCGGGGTTATGGTTTTCTTTCGGCCGAATGTATTTTCTGTCGTGTGTCATAGTTCAAGCTTTTCGAAAGTATGTTGTAGAGATTACGAGTTTCAACCTGCAATTTGCCGCATACATAATTTTAGCTATAAGACACCGGTGAACTAGCCATTGAATACTGTATGCATTGGTTGTTCGGTGGATCTCATTCGATTATGATTACTAAAGATATTGTGGCGTTTTTAGCTAAACATTTTTTATATGGCTTCTTCGGCCAATTATTCAGCTTTTTGTTTTGCTTTATATTTTTTCATGGCGTCGTTTTGCATTGACTGCAGCAGATGCATTTTTTTATGGGAGTCGTTTTGGAATTATTGCCGCAGATTTACAATTATGTATGTTTTCAATTGCGTCGTTTTGAAATGATTCTAGTAGCTTTGCAATTTTGCATTTTTTTGCGTCGTTTTACACAGCTGCTGCAGTCAGCTTTGCAATTTTGAATTTTTCAATTGCGTCATTTTGCATTGATTGCAGCAGATTTACAATTTTTGCATTTTTTCCCAATGGCATCGTTTTGAAACGATTGCAGCATCTTTGAAATTTTGCGTTTTTTCACAATAGCGTCGTTTTGAAACGATAGCAGTTTTGCATTTTTGCAATGGCGTCGTTTTGAAACAAAATTTGATATTTAGCGTTTTTCATGGCGTCGCTTTGCATTGACTGCAACAGATTTGCATTTTTCCAATGGCGTCGTTTTTTAAACGATTGATGCACATTTCCGGCTCTTTTCTGAATGCATTGCGGTTGTCACAATTCACTTGCTTTTAGCTCGGCCTCTTATTTGCAATTGCAAAAGTATAGAGGACTCTTGATTCACTTTAAATGAATGGCAGGATCGCCAAATGTGCGACTTACCTCGTGCTGTGTCGGTGGGAGAGTGCCGAATCATATATGGAGGAGTAGATATTCGGCTCGTGTGTATGTGTGTGTGTATGCGGTGAAGCGTTACTCGTTTAACGGCTGTATACTGTTGCGCTTGCGGTGGTGTATAATGGTACTAACACGTTATAGGTCAAGCCCCAAGTTAAGTTATATTGACATTGTGTTTTATAAGCCACACATCTCCCCCTCTCTCCAAAGAAAAAAATAATCACAGTTACAACTGCAACCACCATTGCAATCACTGCAGAACAGTATGTTTAGTATTAGAAAAAAATGAAGTAAGCTTCATGCATCAAACTTCCAATTATACTATTACCAATGTTTCTAGGAGACATTATCCTGAATCTTTGGAAAATATTGATTTTTGGGTTATTGTAATCAAGGCACTAGTAACTGTCTATGCTATGTAAATTTGAAGTTACGGGCGACAGGCACAGATTTATTAATTAATATTGTTTCTGCATCCTCTAATTGCAGTTCTTTGTTTTGCTTTTCTATAACTTACTGTAGGTGTGCTTGCATGCTACGTATTCTGGAAAGTTAGACGTTCGGCAAATGTACCGTCATCGAGTGTAGATTGCTTTAGATATTCTTCTCGAAAGTTACGCAGCAATATATATACTATTTTCGGATACTGCTTGGGAAAGGTTTGATGTATTGCGATGGTGTAGTAACCCTAGGCTCTTGAATTCTCATAGATGAATGTGGAAGGCTAGCAGTTGAAACAGGAAGCTGTTGGAGTGCGACTACCGTCGAGAAATCAGCAAGAATCTTCGTGTTGCTCAACTTTTCGCTCATGTTGCTTTCCTTTCGGGTTACCTGAGTTTTTTCGGTCTTCTATGCGGGCTCATCATCAGCATCACTGGAAACACCTTTCCGGTCGCTTGCATTGATCTTATTTCCAGCTTCTTCGTGGCGCTGTAGTTCGATGAACCTTCGCGGCTGTTATCATCACTCGTACTTTCATCGAGGCCGCTGGGATTTGTTTCCTGCGACGGTTTTTTATCATCAGATCGGAGTTCAGCGGGGTTATGGTTTTCTTTCGGCCGAATGTATTTTCTGTCGTGTGTCATAGTTCAAGCTTTTCGAAAGTATGTTGTAGAGATTACGAGTTTCAACCTGCAATTTGCCGCATACATAATTTTAGCTATAAGACACCGGTGAACTAGCCATTGAATACTGTATGCATTGGTTGTTCGGTGGATCTCATTCGATTATGATTACTAAAGATATTGTGGCGTTTTTAGCTAAACATTTTTTATATGGCTTCTTCGGCCAATTATTCAGCTTTTTGTTTTGCTTTATATTTTTTCATGGCGTCGTTTTGCATTGACTGCAGCAGATGCATTTTTTTATGGGAGTCGTTTTGGAATTATTGCCGCAGATTTACAATTATGTATGTTTTCAATTGCGTCGTTTTGAAATGATTCTAGTAGCTTTGCAATTTTGCATTTTTTTGCGTCGTTTTACACAGCTGCTGCAGTCAGCTTTGCAATTTTGAATTTTTCAATTGCGTCATTTTGCATTGATTGCAGCAGATTTACAATTTTTGCATTTTTTCCCAATGGCATCGTTTTGAAACGATTGCAGCATCTTTGAAATTTTGCGTTTTTTCACAATAGCGTCGTTTTGAAACGATAGCAGTTTTGCATTTTTGCAATGGCGTCGTTTTGAAACAAAATTTGATATTTAGCGTTTTTCATGGCGTCGCTTTGCATTGACTGCAACAGATTTGCATTTTTCCAATGGCGTCGTTTTTTAAACGATTGATGCACATTTCCGGCTCTTTTCGGAATGCATTGCGGTTGTCACAATTCACTTGCTTTTAGCTCGGCCTCTTATTTGCAATTGCAAAAGTATAGAGGACTCTTGATTCACTTTAAATGAATGGCAGGATCGCCAAATGTGCGACTTACCTCGTGCTGTGTCGGTGGGAGAGTGCCGAATCATATATGGAGGAGTAGATATTCGGCTCGTGTGTATGTGTGTGTGTATGCGGTGAAGCGTTAGGCGGCTCGCACACCGCAGCAATAAGCAACTAGCAAACTGCAGTACACAATATGCAACAGGAAACATATTTTGTTGTTCTTCGCATACCAGAGCAATAAAAACCCCTGACATTATGCAAACAATCGCCTTAATGTACGAAACTTGTCAAAATATGAGCGATAAGTTGCTATTCAACCGACACGCCGTGTTGCTAGCGACATGTGTTGCTCTGTAAAGGCGACAGCGATATCGTATTGCGTCGGTGTGCGAGATCAACAAAGATTAAATGGAAAAATCCATTGGTGATAATATTGCTTATTGCATGTTGACAGTTGCTAGTTGCTCATTGCTCCGGTGTGCGAGCCGCCTTACTCGTTTAACGGCAGTATACTGTTGCGCTTGCGGTGGTGTATAATGGTACTAACACGTTATAGGTCAAGCCCCAAGTTAAGTTATATTGACATTGTGTTTTATAAGCCACACAGTTCCTAATCTCTATATATATAAAAATGTTCTCGAAAAGTACGGAGGCGATTGAGCTCAAAGTTGGACACAATATACAATCCACTTCAAGAAGTGTTGTGACGGCATAAAAAATTGGAAAATTGAAAGAAAAATTATTTTATATATGACCAGAGTGCGTTTCTAAAATTGGGCTTCTAATGAAAATCGACTATTCAATAATGAATGTATTCTATGTGATGTAAACATCTTTTTTTTCACATGTTTGACAAAATCGTGAACTGAAATTGTGTTCCGAAGTAATTTAAAATGTTCTGTTCCTTTGTGTACGCGTCAAAAACTCGAAAAGTACGGAATCGATTGAGTTCAAACTATGATACAATAAACAACCAAACACGTCTAGGATTGTTGTTACAACATAAAAAAAATGAAAAATTCAACTCAACCATGCAACCACAATGTGCCACAGCAAAGCGTGGCAGGGTACAGCTAGTATTAATATAAACATTTTTATTTTCATTTCGATTATATTGTATATGTAATCGATATAGAAGGAATGGCAATGCATATTGCAAGCATTTAAAAAAATATATGGTAACAGTTTTCACTGACCATTTTAGAATTGTAAACAGTCTTTTGCCATAGTAATTTAAAGGGTTCACAGCAATCCCACAAACAGAGCAACTGATTGCAGATGGCAGCACCGGTGAGTCGTCAATGCAACTGTTTGAACTCCTTCCGAACAGTTTGGAATAATTCAATCGAAATGAGCAATACGTTCGAAATAGGGAATGCAAAATTATAACTCGTTCGAGTTCGCAGTTTCGAACGAAATGCAAATCTGACGGAATGCAGAATAGGGGTAAGATTCTCATGCAGCGGCTTCGGAAGTGTGGCACAGGTTGGGACGAGACGGTTAACGAGGATATAATGGAAGAGTGACGCCGGTTACCGCTCTCAACCGCTGATGAAAATAGGTGAATTAATGTCCCTAGACCTAGAATTGAATTCAGACGATATATCATTTAGCTAGTATAGGTGATTCAAACTTAAAAGAATCAATAGCCAATAACGGTTAAGGGTATTGAGAGGACAGATTAAGATTTTCGCTTGTAGCTATGGAAAATTGTTTTACAAAACATAATACAGTGATTAGCAGTTATTCAGAATTGATCAATGAAATATTGCACAAAAGAGTTTCCCAATGTTTTTATGGAAATAAAAACAACAGTCTGTACTCGAAGGACTCGCAGCTGTTTACTGTTTACGACCATCTGTGAACCATGTGAACGATCTGTGTTGGCGTATAGGACAAATGATAAGAAAAATAACATAGGATTCAAAGGAAGCCTTTAGGATCAGGCTTATCGGCGAAATAATGTGGAATGATTTAAATTGTTTACATGGAATCTGATATCGGTTAAATGAAAATTAAAAAATTAGGAATCAAATTACATTTTATTGCTATCACAATCCACGATCGCTACCCCGTGTGATGGATATTAATGCTTGTCCCATCCGTACATCTTTCCGGGAGTTGGTAGTTTACCACGTGAACTGGAAAAAAAAGAAAAAAAAAAAAAAAGAAAGATAACCGATCCATAGAACATACGTTCTTTATGAAATCTTAATATCTCAACATGTTATAGCAGAAGAGAATGGTTGAATACTTGAGTTGTTTCGTTGTTTGTCACATGCACATTATGACCGTATAACAGCTCATTTGATCATTTGAACAGCTCATCATAACCATATTTGAACAATTTCGATATCATCGGTAGATGACAAATGTCGCCATTCATGAACATGGACGGCGAATTAATTCTCTCCGAGTTGTTATTAGCGATATAACAACATATGAAATATACGAACCTCGTCTCGCCCAATAACGCTTGTGAAGATAGCGTAATCGGAGGAGCTACCTCCCTACGAGCATCGCGAACAGCATAGTGATTCGCTGATAATCTGAAAAGAAAGAAAAACATGTAAGAAAAGCTTAAAAAGTAACTCAGAAATTATGTGCAGAACTTGTGTGCAGGACCATCAGGCAAATTTGGCGGAGGCTGGGTTCTGGCCGCTATACCGTCTTCAAATCTCAAAGCGTTTGTATGGTTCCTCTGCAATTATATAATGCAATAGACTGAATTGTAAACATGAAAGATAATGTATCTTACACCTAGCAGAAAATTCCTTAGATTTTGTAACATTGGTCCAATATCCCTATGAATTATCTTTGCCATGGCTATCGAAATTGAAATCTATACACTTAAATTCAACTCGTAATTTGTGGAACTTATCGACGCTGACAACTGAGTTCGCTCTATTCTTTGCCAAGACGGGTCTATGGTACTAGGTGAGGCCGTTTCGTCACTAAGTTGGTTAGGGGAGCGGTATATGAAAACAGCACGGAAGAAAGTAGAAGGGGAATTATTTGCTTGTAGCGTGAAAGAGACAGACTGATCACGAGCGAGCTTCGGCAATAGCGTATTGTGTTTTGTTTACAAACAAAACACAGTAGACTTCCAAGATGGCTGAAGAGTGGTTTTAGCAAGTTGGCCCACCTTAGTATATACTTCTAGGCGCCTTGTTCTTTGCTTTCCTGTTGTCAGGTAACGTAAATCAAAATATATACAGTAATTTACATTTAATGCGACATGCCGAGGCACCACTCAGTGTCGCATTAGAGGAGATTGTGACCTGTAATTGGACATTCGCGCTTCTATTGCTTTAGAACAAATCACTGCCAGTGAAGCTAACAGCAAGCCCGATAAACGTAACCGTCCAGTGAAATACAAGAGACGAAAGTATAATGTCCTCACCATCAAAGATAAGAACATAGTCTTGGACCTGCTAAATTGTGGTAAGACTGTTCTACAAGTGGCTGACGAAACGGGCCTTCCACGGTCGACGGTTTACGGAATCAAGAAGCAAGAAATAGCATTGCGGCATTGCAAGACGATGGCCAACAAAACGATCCAGTTTCGCAAACGGATAAGACTTCTGACGCATGTATTGCTGAATGAAGCCGTCTTATTGTGGTTCTACGGAAAACGTCAGAAACACATACCGATATCAGATGCACTCTTATGTGAAAAATGCAAGCTTCTCCACGAAACATCGTGCACGACGCCCGATTGTTGATTTAGAGCAAGTTATGGTTGGTTACGTAGCTTCAAAGCTAGAAACGGGATCAGAACGTTAACTGTCTCTGGAGAGAAACTTGACGCGGATATTGCTGCGGTTGAACCGTTTAAGAATAAATTGACGGAGATTATAACTTCAAACAACTATAGTGCTGATGATATTTATAACGCTGATGAGACGGCATTAGTTGTAAAGGCCTTGCCTTCAAAGTCATTGGTTAGTTTTAGCGAAAAAACTGCACCCGGACGCAAGTCTTTGAAGGAGCGACTGACAATTACACCTTGCAGCAATGCAAGTGGTAGCCACAAATTACCATTACAAGTGCTTGGCCGCGCAGCAAATCCTAGATGCTTTAAAACGCAAGGCGTGCCTGATGGGATACACTATTTTTCAAATAAGAAAGCGTGGCAAACTAGTGCGACGTTTACTGATTGGTTCTACTCCGTCTTCGTTCCTGAAATCAAAAGGAAGGCAGCTGCACAGAATAGACCGGCTAAAGCGCTTCTAATTTTAGATAATTGCACCGCACATTGCAGTAAAGATAAGTTTCAAGTGGATGACGCAGAAATTCAGGTGATCTTCCTTCCTCCAAATGTGACAAGCATTCTGCAGCCTATGGATCAAGGCATCATCAATGCTTTTAAGGGTAACAATGTCATTACATTTTCGAGTCCAAGATAGTGAATATTATTTTTATTTTTTAGTTATCTACAAATCGAATTTTCTGCACCGTGTTCTGTTGGAAACTGACAGCGATTGTCCAGTCACAGAAGTTATCAAATCATTTAGCCTTTATGACGCTATTCAACTAGCGACTGATGCGTGGGCCACTATAACTCCAGAAACGATTGCTAACTGTTGGCGCAATCTCTTAAGTGTCAGTCAAGATCAAAACTATAACTCGTTCAACGATTTCACAATTTCATCACCAACAAGTGACCCCCGCGTGTTGCTTTCTAAAGTAGTGCAACTCGTTGATCCAAACTACGTACTGACCGAAGAAGAAGTTCAAGAATGGCTAAGCAACTCAGACAACATAGATGTAGCGCAAATATATACCGACGAGCAATTGACCCAGTATATTGCCTCTGGTGGTGACTTTTTCGAGGCCGACCATAAAGAGCAAGATTGCGATGCTAACGAAAGTGCTGAGGGTGATCTTAGTACTTCGGGTTAAATGTACTCTTGGAGCAGTCAATCCGAAAAACGCAATGATTATAAGAAGGCTATCAGCATCATGGATGTACTTAAAAATGTTCTTATTGCTGTTGGTGATGACCATAAATTAGTGGAAGTCGAAAAATGGAAAAACGAATATGAAAATGAAATTATTCGCCTTCTTGGCAAATAACAATAGTGAATTGTAATTAGGTATATGGCATGATAACAAAAATACAAAATAATTGATTGTAACACCATAAGTTGTCTTGATTGGAAAAATGGTTGAAACACTCTTAAAAATTTATCGTGTTGTAAAAACTCGCACAATGGTATATTCGTGTTGACGGCATTGATTTTTCACTTTTAGTTTATCGAACTGTTCTTGATAATAGGGCTGCTCTCGGATTAGCATTGTAACTGTGCCTCGTTTCACACCCATTGCTGCTCCCGAGTCTTTCCGACTCGGCGTATAGCAATATGGGATATTGCGTTTCTCACAAACAGTTGGCAAGCGACACATGATTTCCACTTTTCTGCAGCGAAAATAACAATCCTGTAAAAATTGAGATGCGAATTAGAGACTTCCGATTAGATATATGACTTTATTAGACTTTTTTGTAAATTGCAACACCCATTTCAACACACATTATACACATTGCTTACCCTGTTTCATTATTCCGCGGACGCACTTGAACATCCCTTAATCCATAACATAAATAAGATTTGTGTTTTGAGGCTGTAATGAATTAATATAGATAAGAACACGCGGAAATAACATTAAAATATCCATCTAAACCTTTTTTGATAAGTTTATGAATGTTCTTGGTTAATTCCTTCGGCGCCATGGGCTGAGCGATTGCATTCGTATTTTTAAGTTTCACATCGTATCCTTCCTTAACGATAGTTGTGTCGATTTCGGCATCTGGTTTCTTTACCTTTATATTTCCCATTACTATCTCGAAATCAGTGGATAGTTTTGTTGGCCAACGCCTTGCAATGCCTCAATGCTATTTCTTGCTTCTCGATTCCGTAAATTCTCGACGGTGGAAAGCCCGTTTCGTCAGCCACTTGTAGAACACTCTCACCACGATTTATCAAAATGTTATCTGAGTCCATTTTGATGTTTTTCTTTTCTGGTTCTAACTTGTTTTTCACATTCTGTTTTTCGTTTGTGCTGTGTTTGTTGATATTTGCGATGACGGCACTGAGCTTCGTGTCACGATTTCGGGAACGTCAAAGATAGTAATTAATTTTCAGGCGGAATGAGCATGTTTTCAAAATAAAAATTATGAATAAAAATTAACTTATCCGTATCAAATTAGTATTCTATTTAAATGAAAAACACTTTTTTACAGGTGGTGAAAAAATCTCATACGAAAATCGTGTTTGAAGATCATTTTATATTATATATAATGAAAAGTTTCAGTCAAAATATCAGAAATGTATAGACAAACGGTTAAATAAGAGTCAAAAATACGTGTTTAAAGTAATTAAATAACATGATGTAGAAATTTTCATTCAAATTTTAACATTTGAAAACTGGATTCGTGCCTTCTAATCTGATAGAGATTACACTATCGAGTTTTGTCCCAAATCGAAAGTTGCCACCAGACGTCGACACTAACCACTGTCAGTGCGGATTTTTCTCTGTCCAATTAGATGTAAACATGTCCAATTAAATGTGTCGCATTACAGGTATGTCCAATTAAAAAAATGTCGCATTAAATGTAAATTACTGTACTAGATCCAAAACGTCTTGTGTGAGAAATTCGCATTGACGGCTATTCTAGGGGACCGTCAAAAAATAATTGATTTTCAGGCGGAATGAACATTTTTGAAAATAAGAATTATGAATGAATATTAACTTTTCCGTATCAAAGCAGTATTCTATTCAAATGGAAAACACACATGGTGAGAAAATCTCATACTAAAATTGTTTTTGAAGACAACTTTGTATTATAATGAAAAGTTTCAGTAACAATATTGGAAATGTATAGACAAATGGTTAAATAAACGTCAGAAATACGTGTGTCAAGTAATTAAATAACATGATGCAAAAATTTTCATTAAAATTTTAATGTTTTAAAACAGGCTTCGTGTCTTCTAATCTGATAGAGATTACATTAACGGATTTGGGACCCAAATTCTGGCCATTAGGGGCCAGATGCCACCAGATGTCGACACTATTCCACTGTCATCGCGGATAACCGAAATAACAGAGATGCCATATATATTTATGTCCAAATCTTTGAGTACATTGCGTACAAATCTTGAAGCCAATCACTAAATAAAAAACCACATTTTTGATAAGATGCCTTTATTTATGTTTAGCACAAATTTTAAACTCTGTGTGTCTTCACATATTTTCGAATTTTTTCAAAATGTCCGTCAACGTCTCCTCTAACTCACACATGCAGTCTATGAATAATCGGGTTCACACCATTCCTGATAGCAATACAGTTTATTTGTAAATTCGTTGTATAGTTTCAAGCTGAAATTAAAATTTGCTTATAGTTTGGAAACATATAGAAATATTTGCATATTACATGAAAGTGGGTCATAATTTGGGCCCCAAACTCAATGTTTACAAAAACGTCCAATTAGAGGTAAAAATGTCCAATTCAACGTGTTGCATCACAGGTCTGTTCCTAAGTGGTGCGGACTCAATTCACTTCATTTTCAAACAAATTCATGCATGCTTTCAAGCGATTTCTTGCAATAAATTCTCAGACCACCAGAGATGCCAGATTTACAAATATGTTTGTAAATTTACAGACATATCTGTAAAACACTTTTTATTTTTGTTGTAGACTTTTTGGATATAACAATATTTCACAGGTTTTTGAAAAAAAAAGACTCTATTCATCACATCAAAGACATTTGACTCACCATATGACATTTTTCCATAGTTTTAATACAGAAATTTTTTTTCATGTTTTATTAATTCGTTTATTTTTACAGGCTCAGTTACATAAGTTCAAAGGAGCTGAATTCTTAACTAAACATATTAACTATATCTATATATCTATGATCAATTTTCCTTAATTCTATTGTTAATAAGGAAGAAAACCGGTTACTCGCGGTAGACTCGAGTTTAGAAGGGTGAAATATTTTTATCAGGAATAGGATGGGATATAAGGATATGTTGATAATGTTCACACTCACACTCTCACTCACACTCATCACATTCAATTCTTAAACCTATCTTATAACTACTATGTATTCACATTTCAACTAATTACAGAAAAGTTATTATATTTAGTTTATACCAATACACATCACGATAGACCAGCGATACTCAACCTGCGGCCCGGCAGACTTTCTGGTTGACCCATCTGGTGTGTATGAAGTTTGGAACTCATACACATAAGTCTTTTGCCCTGACATCATTGATTAATGGTCAGCTGCATCCCAATAGGAAGTATCCCGTGTCGGGCACAGGTACAGATGATTGAAGACAGCAACATCACAATTACGAAAACACTTGTAATACTAACCTCGAGCCAACCGCGAGTAATCGGTTACATATTACTAACATAGTTATAGGGCAAACATTGTCGAAATATTGAACTCCCGGCCCCGTCAGGTTGACGCCATATGAGCCTTAATAAAAATATATATTTTGGATAAAAAAAAAATAAAAAAAATCATTGCAGACGAAAGAGAGGATACGATTATTCACAATTAATGAAAAATTGCTTCCTCTGCAGGTAGGGAAAAATCTTGAACGAAAATTGTCTCTGATATTTATTTTCTGTTATGGATAAGATTGTTTTGCTGAAATTTAAGGAGATTTATAGGAAAATAGTTAAGTTAGGGTCAGGACTATGTCTTCTAAGTATTTAAAAAACATCGAATAACAATTTTTATTCTATTTTCAACAACTTACATTATTATGATTATGACGAAATATGGGTTACTGTTCGATATTGTTACCACAGACATGGTTCACGGCCGTGTGGTGATCTAAAGCTTGTATAGCCTTTCATGGCGGATGGAAAATATACACTGCATTTTCTTATAAATTTCACCAACGACAAGACCGCAAGCCTTGGTGGATGTCCAACATATCAACGAAGAAATACTGATTTTTATAAAAATTAACAACGCGTATGTATGTGTATGTATGTATGTGTAGATCGTTGAAACATTTAAACACATTTACAACACATAAGTTATTTTTTATTTTACGATTAACATATTCACTAGAAATATTTTTTATGACAGAACAACGTTTGTCGGGTGTATATACAGAAATTCCATGCAAAACCGATATAGTGGTTCTCAGATTTTCGTCAAAAGTGGTAATTTTGTTTTTTATCACAAAACATTAGACCCGTATTTTTTACTTTTTTCAGTTGGGTGCCCATTTCCATTTCAAGGTGGTCCGAAAAATAATTTTTTTCCACTTTTTCCCAAAAATGACAAATGAAAATCATAACTTTTGAATCACTGAACCGATTTAGATGATCGACATATAAAATTGAAACTAATGACCTAGCCTTTCAATAAAAAATATTAAATTAATAGCTTTCAATAAAAAATATTAAAAAATATAGCGCCCTCTAGTCCGAAGTCATAAAAAAATAAAAAACGACTACAATCAATAATTACGAAAATTGGATCCATATTCTCTGCAAGTTCAATATTTTTCAATTAAAGCACATTGGCTTCAATTTGATATGTCGATCATCTAAATTGGTTAAGTGGTTCGAAAGTTATAAATTTTTGAAAAAAGTCATTTTGTGAAAAGTGGAAAGAAATTGATTTTTTGGATCAGGAATGGAAATGGGCACCCTAATGAAAAATTAAAAAAATACGAGTCTAATGTTTTGCAATAAAGAACAAAATTACCACTTTTGACGAAGATATGAGAACCACTATATTGGTTTGGCATGGAATGGCTGTATATATATACAAAATACAATCTTACGTGCATCGCAATGTACAAAGTATTAATGAATATGTGAAAATTAACGTTAAAAGACATTTCTATAGATCTGCACACTTTTACAGACTTTTCCACATTTTTTACAGACATTCACATGTTTTACAGATTTTTTTTTTAAATCATCTGGCATCTCTTCCTTCCACTTTTTATCGAATATTTTCAAATCGCAGGTGTAAACATGTACGTGACATTGACTTCGTTTGTTTTTAATTCACATTAAAAATACGTTGCTCAGTGAAAAGCTGAGATGCTCTTTCAGAGATGCAATGACTAATTAAACAATTGACGGAAAAATGTAGTTCGTTCTTTTTATAATTTCAATTATTTTCGCCCTTGACAACAATACCTCTTTTATAGTGTTGATTATCATAAGAAAAATAACACTCCTGATCGTTGGATCTCTTTTGACATTTCAATTGGATCTTTTTTGACAGCCGTTTTGATTCAGTTCGCACTACCTAGGTCTGGACAATTAGTTAAATGGCGAATTAGATGTAAATTACTGTACAACCAAATCAAAACAAAAGCCGAGACACAAAGCCCAGAGAAAAACCCAAGGAACCGTCCCTCTTCGTCAATTATTCTTACGTTGCCAGTGTATGTGAATGTTTTCATAAGAATTGCATGGTAGAATAATTGACGTAACGTGACGGGACGTGAATGTGATGTGGGTGTTGTATGTGAATTGCACTTAATGTGCGATTCACATAGCACGTTACGGAGAAGAACGTCTACGTTCCGTCAACGTCTCCACCAATTCACACATGCAGTCAATGCTTCCACCAGCACCGTCACGTCAAATGCCAAACGAATGATTTATTTAATTTTATTCATGGTGTCGCCACCTACAACAATCTTAAATTGCAATGCCCTCTTCCAAATCAGCATGCCTAGAATCAGTTCTAAATTTTTTAAAATTCATTGAATTCAATTATTACCCCCTTAAACCCCGTAGTCCGACCCTTATGCAACAATAATAATAAATAGAATAATTCTTTCAACTAGTCGCGAATGATTTTCACTCCGAAATTTGGAGCTAAGAGATATGTTGGCATAAAAAGTACAGTAAGTTACTTATAAAGCGATATGCTGAGGCACCACTCAGTGTCGCATTGGAGTCGGTTTTGACCAGTAATTGGACATTTGCGACTGGTGGCGACTTTCAATGTGGGACCATAATTTGGGCCTCGAACTCAATGTTTACAAAAATGTCCAACTAGAGGTAAAAATGTCTAATTAAACGTGTTGCATCACAGATCTGTTCAATTAGCTTAATGTCGATGTAGATGTAAATTACTGTACAACCAAATGAAAACAAAAGCCGAGACACAAAGCCCAGACAAAAACCAAACGAGCCGTCCGTCTCCGTCAATTATTCTTTTCTACAAACCCTGCCGGTTGTTTTCGTTGAAAGTATGCTGACGGGTCGTTACGTTGCTGGTGTATGTCAATGTTTTCATGAGAATTGCATGGTAGAATCATTGACGTATCGTGACGTGACGGGACGTGAACGTGACGTGTATGTTGTATGTGAATCGCACTTAACTCGTCGCAGTGAACAACTGCAAAAGAAACAACCACATCATGTTTATAAATGCCTCACATTTTTATCATAAATTTATTCCCTCGTTTTAGTTTTTAGAATTTTTTTTCTGAGTCAATGAAGCGAGGATAAAAAATCGAGGCGACCCAAGCCGCCAAGATGACGCGATCCGAGTCCACCGCCGACCCGCCGTCGGAAGGAGAGGTGTCTTGCACGCAAACCTGGGTGCAAGCGTGCCGTTTAGTTTGAAACATAGGATAGGTTGGCCGGGGCGATACGTTTGCCTGGTTAATTTTTGTTATGAGATACAATACCGCGCCACAATATTTCTTTCTACTACACTTTTTCTGTTGCAGTCGTTTTCTCCAGCGTTTTATTCCGGAAACCGTACGAAAAAATATCTTCAAATGTCTCCACAATCGTACGAAGGAACCTGAAATTCATAATTTAATTTTGAACAATGTTCGATAGATTATTCAATGTTGATTCCAAATAATATTGTTATATAGTGCATTTCAATAAACATGCTTTGAGTTTCTCTTTTTTTTCTTTTTTTTAAAGAGATTTTCAGCCGAAGGCTGGTTCATCTCTGATTGAGGTTTTGATGTTTATTTTAAAAAATGTGAACAAAGAATATAGTGCGCAAATATGAGCTAAATTTCATGAGTTTAGAAATGATACTTGACTTGATGAACCGTTGATTAAGAGAATATCACCCTTCCACAAAACGAAGCTCTGAGAGTGCTCATACACTGTTTAATCCAATGTGTGTATATATATACTAAAGGTGTGACCGTGTCGTCAAAAAGTGCGCGAGGGGAGGGGGCACAATATTTTTCTTGCACCAACATAATTTTTATTTCTGTTCAAAATAACCTGTTCTTCGAATGTTGTTGAAATAGCTGATTTGTTTGAATATTTTTGTCCTATAGCTACTAGTTCAAAAGAAGTATGTTTATAGAATCATTGACCACTAGTATGACATATTTTCATTGGCACTCCGAATTTGAATACTTCTTCTTTAGAACGGGAGCTGAGACTACCTTCTTCAAGTCCGCATTTCACTCCTGCAGTCGTGCAGACGAAACACCATGACGGTTCAATAAATTTTGTACTGTATTTTTTGAAAAAATTGTTCCCTTTTTCAATTATCGCGATTACTTTGATAATAAATCGATGTATTCAAAATAACCTGTTCTTCGAATGTTGTTGAAATAGCTGATTTGTTTGAATATTTTTGTCCTATAGCTACTAGTTCAAAAAAAGTATGTTTATAGAATCATTGACCACTAGTATGACATATTTTCATTGGCACTCCGAATTTGAATACTTCTTCTTTAGAACGGGAGTTGAGACTACCTTCATCAAGTCCGCATTTCACTCCTGCAGTCGTGCAGACGAAACACCATGACGGTTCAATAAATTTTGTACTGTATTTTTTGAAAAAATTGTTCCCTTTTTCATTAATCGCGATTACTTTGATAATAAATCGATGTATTCATATTTTGAATTTTCATTATTCGATACAAAATTACTCGATTAAAATTGCAGATATTCGATGATTTGAATTAATCGAACGATTAACCGATGTCTCTCACTGCAAAACGCGGGAAAAATATTTCCATCGCCAACCGACAACTAGAGTCGATTTGTTCTCTTGAGCTGAAACTTAAAATAAGATAGAGTATATTACAAACCTAGCTTTAACCGTAAAAGTAAGTTCTTCAACTTTTCAATGCTCTTATTGCCACCAAAACAATTTTACACACACAAAGCAAAAAAAATATTGCAAAATATTGCTGTTTACATCCAAATCCAAGATGGCTGAAAGGCCTTTCTCATAAGTCGTGGTACCGTATCGTATTTTGGAGTTTCTCCGCAGTGTGTGTAAACAATCAACAATATTTTGAAATATATTTTTTTGCTTTTTGTGTGTGGAATTGTTTTGGTGGCAATAAGAGCATTGAAATGTTGAAAGGTAAGTCTTTTACGGTTAAAGCTAGGTTTGTAACATACTCTATCTTATTTTATGTTTCAATTCAAGAGAACAAATCGACTCCCGGGGTCGGTTGGCGATGGAAATA
Organism: Toxorhynchites rutilus septentrionalis; assembly: GCF_029784135.1. Taxonomy (NCBI): domain Eukaryota; kingdom Metazoa; phylum Arthropoda; class Insecta; order Diptera; family Culicidae; genus Toxorhynchites; species Toxorhynchites rutilus. The sequence continues at coordinate 200,852,648 of NC_073746.1, read as the reverse complement.
TTTCCCGCGTTTTGCAGTCAAACCTCATTCCACAGTCCTCTGTATATATTCATACCGTTTCCCCTCGCGCACTTATTGACGACACGGTCACACTTTTAGAATATATATACACACCTTGATCGAGGCCAAATATTAAATATAGAGTCAAATTTTGACTCTTTTCAACAGATAAAATTTGGTCAACGTGTACTGAACGAATATATTCGACACAAAACACGACAAAAACATTCACATACACCGGCAACGGTATACATCTGGAGAAATTCAACTACGACCGAAATACAATTTTACTGTTTTTTAAACTAAACTGATTGTTGAATTGAACCATTCAAACTAAAACACCTGAATTCACTCAGATTCATTCGGACACCAGAACACTTTATCCAAAGAGCTGGAATTGACAGGTGGTTCGTTTTCTACAGTACGAGGATAAGGCATGGAAGGTGTGAGAGGGGATGGAAAATGACAGTGACTATTTTTGTTTGCAAACATTGATATCGGGAAATGTGAGGCATTTATACACATGATGTTTTTCGCGCCACAATATTTCAAACCAACTACACATTTTCTAAGTGGTAGTTTCTGTTGCAGTCGTTTTCTGCAGCGTTTTATTCCGGAAACCCAAAAATCGCCTTCTAGCGTTACGTAATTTGTGCACGCCTAAGGCCAAGAGAATAGTTGACAGGACGGTGATGGTGACGTTCTTTGTGTAGCGTACTTAATGTGCTTAAAGTGAGTGAAGTAAACGTAAACGAATTAAATGTCAAAAAATCTCCCATGGTCGTATGGTCGCATTCATATACACCAGCAACGGCAACTCCGACGTCAGCAAAATAAGTCCAAGAGAATAGTTGATGGGAAGGAGACGGAACGCTGTATGTGTAGCGCACTTTACAAGTTAAAATCGCCTCTAATGCTACACAGAGTGGTGCCTAGGGGGTCTCCGTAGCCACATTGGTTGCGCGTTCGCTTAGTAAGTGATCGATCGTGAGTTCAAAACTCAGGGCCCTCATTGACAATTTTTGTGTTGTTACGAAATAACTACGTCCACGCAACAATTATCAGCGATGGAGATCGATCCGCGTTCGAAATAAGATCGATTCATCCATACAACTGCTCTGCTCTTGCAAGACACATCGGGCTGCTGTTCTATAAATAACTCAACAATGATCAATCAACTGTCTCCGCTGTCCGGTCTAACTTGGATAATCGAAGAACAGAAGAAAACTCTTACGCCTAAATGGCTACTGTGTAAATGTGTACCATATATGCAATGGTATAGAAGGGAATACTCTAACGCCGAAAATGGCAACTGTGTAATGTGCTAATTATAGATATGATAAACATGTGACATGTACACGATTAAAATTTGGCTCTGTTACAGCTAAAATGCTAATGAGCCTAAATTAAACAAAAGGGATAAAAAAAAAATAAAAAAAGAGTGGTGCCTCGATATGTCGAATTAGATGTAACTTACTGTATTTGATGTTCCAACAAATTTAGATTACGAATATTGTCAATGTTCTGGAAACGAAATACTAGATACCATGATCAATCTATCCGGATCGAATGCATACGGGTACCATTATTTCACTTTCTAAATTTCATTCAAGTAAACGAAAACATACTGCACTAAAATGGAAAGTTCTTTAGCCCAACAACACAAAAAAAACCTGGCAACCCAGCCATTCTTCTTGGTATTCCTCATCAAAAACTTTGAATGAATGCGCTTTTCGTCGTACAAATTCGTCGATGTGCGACAGTCAGAGAGTGGAATTTGACTATTAGAATTAAACGCTACAGACACTTGGAAGAATTTTTTTCGCTTTTTTGGAGTACACGATGTTTAGAAACAAATGACATAAATCTGCTTCGACTCGGTGCTAGTTTTGCGTTTTGTATTGATTAATTTTTTTTAAAGATTTCCGTATCGGTGTCCATTCAAGTTTGAGAAGAAATACTACACGACGCAGAGCGAGAGTGTAAGTGGCCGCTTGTGGAACGAACAGGAGAATTAAACTGAAAAACAAGACTAAGGATGTATAGCAAAATGAACGGATATCCATTATCATTTAGATCCAGGTATAGACAATGTCCAATATAATCGCGATTAGGGAATTACGGAATGCGAGCCAGAAATATCGGCAGTTTTTCCGTAAAGTCGATGAAATCTGGATCGCATCGATTTTCCTATAACACTATTAAAAGTATACAAAATGCGATGAATCGTGAGTTCATGTTTTCTTTTTTCTCAATTTCATGCGTGTGCATTAGTGGTGGCAGGCTGTGGGGAATGTCACATTCGCTACCGTCGGGAATGGTATGAATTTTTGAGTGGTTCCATTTCTCTTAGAGTTGAGGCTGATGCTGGCTAAAAGTTGTGATGATTTTACCAAATTTTTTAAATGCACCAGTCAAATTAAAGCGTTTCAGACACTGCGTATAATAACGGCACCAAGACGCTCGTTGAATATCGAAAATAATGATATGAATCGCGCTTTGGAGAAAAAATATTCCCGGAACAAACATTGTTGACAAGGAAAATAGTCTTCCTTTTCTGTCCATTGTTCGTTTAACAAACTAACTAGTACAATGAGTTTTCAAAGAATGCTTTATCAGAAATTCATAAATCTATGCTTCCAGACTCCCGGTTATAGTGAACCCAACATTTGTATCACAATTGCTAGAAAGTAAACAGTCTCCAGCGCGGACTTCAGGGGAATCTTGTCGATATCACTACAGTTCGATAGCATGTATGATATATGTTAAGATATACTGGTATCTTCTTTCGATACTCAAATAATATTCAAATACTAAAGCATCTAGAAAGTATTGATTCCAAAGGGCTGGTTATTCGCGCATAAAGCTTCGTTACAAGAGAAAATCAGCATTCACATTCATAATAATCTCTCACCCCAAAACATTCAAGAGACATGTATAGCATAATATATGCGACCTAATTATTGAAGTCGAACGATGAAAAGCATGTCGCAATGACAAGTCATTTTTTGATGCGATTTTGCTGAGTTCCTTCTAACGTTTTTCTGCTGAGATATTATCATTTTCATATGGAATCAATATAATGTAATGGGAGTGATTTACTATTGGAATTCAGATGTACGAACAAAGAGTCGAAGCATATTGCATTTTAAAAACCATTTGAAATGTTTCAGCTTGTAACTAATGTAATTAAGCGCGCTGCGCAAAATGTTTTGAGTTTAAAGCCGTTTTGGAGTTATTGTACGCAATCGAAAACGTTTGAAAAGTGATTGATATTTTATGTTCAAGCTTCCATAAAGAATACAAACGATTTATATACACAAATTCTGTTACACATTTTTCTATCCTATTTTCCGGATGTATTGGTATCTATCATATTTCTATCATCTGTCCCATAAATTTTAAACACAACTACTCATTGACTAACACCTTAACACTGGTATAAATAGTAATAATCACAGAAAAAAACTCATTGCGTTCGAAATGTGTACTGAACCTTTCTTTAGCCAGTATCCGTCTCTACTCTAATATTCAAATTTGTTGGTTCAAGCTGCCTGAAATTTTTCAGTCGAATTACGCATACGGACAGGATTCAGATTTTTCATACTCGCCTCGATCACGAATGTACGACATGCCCTCTAGTAGTACATTCGGCAACGCACCAAACACTTCGTCGTCAAGCACAAGTTCATTGTCTGGACTGAATTTCGGACCTGGCGGCAACAACCAAATCGGAACAAATCTGATTGTCAATTATCTGCCACAAGACATGTCCGAGCGCGAACTTTATTCTATGTTCTCAACTATGGGCCCAATCGAAAGCTGTCGAGTGATGAGAGATTTCAAGGTAAGTGATACGAGTTCATATCGAGCTGTGACTATGATTTTCTAGTTATCCATTATTTTTGAGTGAAATTCAAAAATATTTTCAATATGCTTCGGATTGTCCGATTTGGGTCAAATATGCACCGTTTTTTGGAAAATTTGTTGCCACTTTAAAGGTAACTTCATAAGGTCTTGGTCATTGGCGATAAACTATAGCAATAATGTTTTACAATCTTGATCGCAATTTCTTATCACTGCAAATTTTGCAATGCGAGAAAAATGTAAACGCTTGGTACCAGGTACGGAATATATTGTGGATGCATTAATACATCCCAATCAAGCTCTCGGAATTGTGTGGCCATTCGTTGTCCTGAAGGAACACAACATCTTAATGTGAAGAATGTGAAGAATGTGAAGAATTTACTCAAGAACATTTAAGGTGAAGGTGGAAGCTAGCCACAAATGGCTGCCACAATCAGGGGTTAGACATCAATTGAATATAGGCTAATTTTGCGAAACAGTAGGCCGTATGAATAAAAACAAAATCCACCTTTACTTTACTTCATTCGAGCAGTCGAGCAGTGAGATTAAGTTTTTACTACGTTTGGTATGAATAAAAGAAACAACAAAGTATTTACTTTTCGAAAATGAATGTTTAGCTGATTTCGTATGAATAAAACAGCATTCACCAAGTATTTACTTCGTTATTATCAAGTATGCTCATGAGCATACTTTGGATCTGAAAACACTATCATTCGTTTTGATGTCATATCCGATTTATGTTTAATGCTGCTATCTTGCGCTTGAAGCTAAACAAGTTAACGATCCGCATTGATGGCATTGAGCTTCGTTTACTAGTTTAGGGGAGCGTAAAAAAATTGATTGATTTTCAGGTGAAATGAACACGTTTTTAAAATTTAAATTATGAATGAAAAATAACCTTTCCGTACCAATTTGGCATTCTGTTTAAATGAAAAACACTTTTGTTTGCAGGTGGTGAAAAAATCTTGTACGAATATTGTTTTTGAAGACAACTTTATATTATAGTGAAAAGTTTCAGTAATGATGTCGGAAATATATAGACAAAGGGTTAAATAAAAGTCGGAAAAAAGTGTTTTAAGTGATTAAATAACATGATGTGAACATTTTCATTCAAATTTGAAAACTGGCTTCGTGTCTTCTAATTTAATAGGTATTACACTAACGAGATAGAGACCCAAACTATGGTCCCTAATTGAAAGTCGCTACCAGACGTCGACACTATTCCTTTTTCATTGCGAATTCACGCTTTGTCCAAAAAAAAAAAACGTTTTGACACGAAACCTAAACAATCAGTTGATAGATGTTTGACAAAGTAAAAACTATGTTCGAATTCGAAAATCAAATTAGTAAAGTAAACTTTTATTTATAAGGATTCAAGTAAATACTAGGAAAGTTTACTTTACTTGGAAACGGGTAGAATAAGTAAATACTTTTTTTTATTCATACGACCTAGTGTGAAGAAAACGATCATTTTCACACACTTCCCATCAAGTAACATTAACCAAACTAATCGATTACTCACAAGATATTAAATTTTCATCTGCTGTCGCACTGCATAGTGAAAAACGTCGGAAAACTCGAGCAAGTGCTCTGAAAGTCAAATTTTCATTTTTTTCATTTAATCTTCGACAATGGTTTTGTTTGAAATGGTGAAAGCATCGTTATTTTTTCGACACTGATGCCAGACAATATCATCGAAACAGCTATAAAAACCACTCAATAAAATGTTGTTCCTGAGTCATAGCGTTTCCTGTCATGAAAATCAATAGAACAAAATTGTGTTGATATCAATACAATTATTATTTTTTTTATATTCACAATTGTTCATCGGAACACATCGTTCATACATTTTACTTCAGTATTGAATTATTATTTTTTTCAAATGTATTCTAAGACTCGTGTCAGTGAAGCGCCACACAGTCTGATAAGTGATTTGATCTATCTACTTACAAAAAAAGATGGGCAAACCGTTCACGAACGGTACGAAAGAACAAGTTCGCCGAAAAGAGTGAACGAACGGTCGTTCTTTTTCAAAGAACGGTAGTTCTCCCCACAAACTGATTCCGAAAGAACGCTTTGCGAGTGAACTGTTTGAGAGTGAACTGTTTTTGAACGAACTGTTTGCGACTGAACTGTATGAGAAACAACTGACTGAGAGTGAACGAACTGTTTGAGAACGAAGTGTTTGCGAACGAACTAGTGCAGCTGAACAGATTTGCGTTGGACGGAATGGACAAATATAACGAGAACGTTTGTAAGGAAAATAAAACGATATTGTCATTTATGAGCAAAATGCATCTAACGCTAGGTTTATTTTGTTAATGTATACTCAATTTTGGGTTAAAAATTAAATTTGATTTTCGTAGTATTTGATTTCGTAGTTTTAAAAAACTATATATTTTCAATTTCATGTATTCTTTCCGCGTAACATTCATATATTTCCTGATCATCAGAAAAAAATCTGGGGGAAGCTGGGGCGAATTATGGATTAGGTAAACATAAAATCTTATAGTGAGGGCAAAGTTTTTTCGTTGATTTCAATTCATTGTTTGGCCTATTGCGTGTACGTGTTATCTTGATTGTTTGTTTGATTGATTGTTAGTGAAAATCGCTGCTGATTTTTCCCCTGAATGGACATTATGAAATATGATGGAACCTGTGTGTTGTCCAAGAAGAGAATATGAAAAACTACACATATTTTGTGCGCAACAAATTATTATATAAACTTCTGTCGACCGATTAACATATTTTCACATACAGTTTACGACTTTTAAAGAAGAAGCAGCTTATCTTTCCCCACTAAATTTCAAAAATATAAATCTATCTGTCTATTGATGTTGGGTTCAAGCTAACATTCTATGTTGTTCTTGATACCGCTGAACGAAAGAGCGAAAGAACGGTTCAAAAGAACTGATTCACTTAGATGAACGGTTAATGAGTGAACCGTTCGTTAAAGTGAACTGTTTTGCCCATCTCTACTTACAAAGATCAAAACAAACGAAACAAATTGCTCTTTTTTTACCCCATTTTTACCTATACTACTACAAAGGCTTGCTTCCACCTTCACCTTAAAGTGCGCTACACATACAACGTCCCGTCACAGTAAAGTCAACGTAAAGGTCAAATATTCTCCCATGGAAATCGTATGGTAGCATGCACATACACCATCACGGCAACTTTGACGTCGGCAAAATAAGTCCAAGAGAATAGTTGACGGGACGGTGATGGTGACGCACTTAAGCCTGGTTCAGAGTTCCCGTGAACGTGAACTTGAACAGGTGGTGGAATAGTACGATCATTTCACGGTGAACTACATTGCGAACAAACAACACAAAAAATCGTGGTGGATAGAACGTTTTTGTTCACGTTCATATTAAAAGTTCGACAGTAAACGTGAAGTAAATTTACATCGAGCATCAATGAAGTAATTCGGATAAAATATACAGTTGTTAACGAATCAACCCGAAGCAACGAAGTTTTTCATCCCGTGCAGAGATCCGATTGAATAAAATTGCATCCATATCAAAATTTTTATTGAAAACTTGAGAATTGCTAAACATATCCTTTTACAGTTCACGGTGAAATAATTTTCAGAATGCCTTGGGATCGCCCTTAGGGCATCCATATACTAATACACAGCATTTGACAGCGTCAGACATGTCCGCTGTCACTCGCGAGAACTGCCAAACTCTCAGGCTGGTGTAAATCAAGGCGCTTAACGTACTGCCAGGTGGGCCAAAATGTGAAAACCACTTTACAGCCATGAATTTACAGGATGACATTAACATACTTTTGAAATAAAAAATGATGAATTAAAATTTACTTTTCTGTTTCGAATATGTATTCTTTGCAATACAGTATTACGTAATATTGAACTGGAATTGTGTCTGATGATGATTTTATATTAAAATGGCGAGTTTTTGTAAATGTTGTGTGTTGTGAAATATATAGCCAAATGGTTAAGAGAGCGTCGTGTTTTAAGTAATCGAATAACTTAAGAATCTCCATGCAAATCTTAAGTTTGCAAAACTGCCTTCTTTGAATTTTTGCGAATTTGACGATTGTTTCGATTTAAATATGATTAGCGAATGGGCGCACCTGGTTCCATAGATCTGCACTGAGCTCACCGAGTAGTTTGATAGTTTGGCAATGACAGCTAAATTTGCAACACATCTTGACTCGCGGATCTTATCGTCTTGGCCAGGGCCTGCTTGGGACATTCGAACGTGAACATGAACGAGGAAACATTTTGACGTCTATGATCACCACTGTTTCCACGTTCACGTTCTCCGAAGCCGGTGAACTATGGTGAGTTCACCAACATCTCGATACCACGGTGGAAATTCAGAATTGGAAATATTGAATCAATCCACTTTTATCAATATGAATTGCGTTTAAACATGTGTTTCAACTAGAGAATGTTTATTGATATCGTTTCAAGATGTTTTCCTCGCGTTTTATATATGGACTGATGAATTATTATCAAAAAAGTTTGTCCGCGTTCACGTTCACGGGAACTCTAAACCTACCTTTAAGGTGAAGGTGGAAGCTAGCCATAAATTGCTGCCACAATGGCGCTCATTTCTTCCGTTTCCCTCCCTCACCACTCGTCTGAAAATCAGTAATTTTGCGAAAAAGGGCGAAGAAAATTATAGTTTTCGCACACTTCCCATCAAGTAATATCAACCAAACTCTAATCGATTACTCACAAGATATTAAATTTTCATCTGCTGTCGCACTGTATAGTGAAAAACATCGGAAAACTCGAGCTAGTGCTCTGAAAGTTAAATTTTCAATTTTCGACAATGGTTTTGTTTGTATTGGTGAAAACATCGTTATCGACACTCAAGCCAGACAACATCATCGAAACAGCTATAAAAACCACTCAATAAATTGTTATTCCTGAGCCATAGTGTTTCATGTCATGAAAATCAATAGAACAAAATTGTGTTGAAATCAATACAATTATTATTTTTACTTTTAATGGGTCTATAATGTATGTTTTATCAACTTTAACATTGGTTAAGCAAATTGTATTGCAGAGCTCGGAACACTGCCACGGCTGCCTATGCTTTCGAAAACAGTAAACGGAAAAGTATTACATTCAATAAAAATGCTTCGGCCAACGAAGAGAAGGGTTAAGGCTCTCCAACGTGAATATGGGAAAACAATACGATAAACGAAGGAAATTTTAAATATCAACATCGAGTTACTATGCGGAAGAACTTGTTATTACCAAAAGAGCCACAATTCGCATGTTTTATAAATTTGCTCATGTAACGCTCGCGTATAATCTGAATTTTACTTCATATGCACCTTCTATATATATTTATATTTGCAATTGATCATCGGAACATATCGTTCATACATTTTATTTGAGTATTGAATTGTTATTTTCTTCAAATGTATTCAAAGACTCGTGTCAATGAAGCGCCACACAGTCTGATAAGTGAATTGATCTATTTACGTGTGCTTTGTTCTTCTCTCACAAACACTATTACCCCCTTTTCCCGCGTGGTTTTACATATACTACAGATTTTTTCGTTAGTTTTGTTACAGATTCTGTAGGATACAGAGTCAGATTTTCGTCGAAAAGTACAGATTGGTACAGTTTTTTTGACGTAGAACTACGTCTTTCATTAAGGGTGCCAAATCAGAAAATGTTTTTATGAAATAAAGTTAACGTTAATAACTATTTTTGCCGTGAACGGATTCTGGTGATTTACATACCAAACGAATCGGAAATTCCCTAAGATTTGTTTAACATGCTATACATAAGAATCCCCTGGTTTGTGAATGGTTAAAATTCATGAAAACTTTAAACGTTTCCATTTTCCCATACATTCGTTCTGTCCATTTGTGTGCTTTCCCGAACAGAGGTGTCAATAACGAGCAACTTATCGACGAGCAACGAAGGGGAAATCATAGGATTTAAAGTCTCCGCGAACAAAGCAAAAGAAGAATGAAGGGGAATACTTGCCTAGATTATAATCAGTGGATCTCACTGAGGCAAACTTTCAGTCTCGTTCTGTATTCAAACCAATGAACATCGCTTGTTATTCGCGTCATCACATGTCTTCGTTTCGGATTGAGCTGTGGATGCCATCAAATTATTCACTCGCTGATGTCTCTGGCATTGCAATCATTGCATCAAACTAACGCCATTGCATTAAGGTTCTGAGCTACACAATTGTGTGGGAAAGCATCAAGCTAGGCTATCGTGGGATCACCAAGAAAATAAATGTTCTGGAATTTTGCCTGTGATTTGGTTTCGCATAACGGGAGCAAAAATCTCTTCACCAATGACAACAGCTACGCTAATCGAAACCAGCAATATTAACAGAAAGGGCTTCTGTTAAGAAGAGCGCAAAACGGAGATAAGTGTGTGTATATTTAGTTGCTTCAAGCCATCGATATATGGAGATTTGTGTGCGTACGTGCGTGCTTCATAACCCGTACGTAAAAATAGTGTATCTCTACATCTCTACGCCGAAATCCCATTTGTATCTGCTCCCTTGTGCATTGGCCCTGCCACGATGCAACAATCGCATAATTTTTGATACTGTGATTTATGGTGGTGCAAATTATGCAGCCGTAATAATAAAAACAAACAAGGAGGGGGGATAGCGGGAATGAAATATTTGCGCTAGAGTATTAGTATAAATCCCTACTGAGGCAAAAATTCAGTATTTTTCCAAGCAGTTAATAATGTTTGTTTTCCGTCATCATAAGGGCTTCGTTGGTGCCTTTGACATTGCATCAATGCATTAAACTGACGTTATGGCGAAGCTGGCGTTAAGATTGTGCGCCAAAAAAATATTTGAGGAATACCAAGCGTTTGAATGTCGTACTGGAATGTTATAAGTTATTTGAGTAAGCGTGCCAGTCGCAAAACTGCCTTCATAATGAAGTAATGCTACTGTTTTCGAGGTTGTTGATATTAACAAAAAGAGTTTATTCCGTTTGTTTAGTCAGAAAGTAAATGTCGTTCTGAAATTTTGTATGTGATTAGGTTTCGCTTGCCAGTAGCAAAACTTCCTCCACTAAGGGTGACAGCTGCGCTTATCTCGAGCGTGAGAAAGATATGCAACTATATCCGAGGCCAGCAATATTAACAGAAGTGTTTCTTTTGAGAATAGCGCGATATGATGAGTGTGATAAGCGATAAGTGTTTATATCCCTAGTAGTTTCAAGCCACCAATGTATGGTTCTGTATACGCTTGTATGGCGCATGGTTTACGTTATACGAACGCTGCCTACATGTGCGATTCCACTGAGGCAATACTGAATAACATGTAGCATGATATTTGATATTTGCAAGTGTTGTCATTGTTGTTGTTTCCATGTGGTGCCGATGATATGTTGATGTAGTTATGAGTTGTGGAATAATGGTGCTGGTGCAACATGTATATAATCGACTGTAGCCGAGTCTTATGTCAATTGCGAAAAAGGCCACCGGAATAGCGTTAGAGGTAAAAATTCAATGCATTGACATGAAATAAATTGCGACATACCATCAGCTAGTGTATTGCGAGGGCAAGAATGAATCACAATCAATTATCGTCAACTGATTCTACAATAAATAATTCGGAGATTATTCTACTAAGCAGTTGTTTCTAAAATTTCACAGCATTATAGAATAATATCCGAAGTTACAAACATGCGACTTATATAAAATAACAGTGTAGTTCTACGTCAACAATGCGGTCGTATCTTGGATACTACCTCCTATAATTTTTTTTTCATTTGTGAAATTTCTTACATTTGAACAAAGCAACATTGAGGTACATGACGATTTTTACGCCGCAGTATCACTTGGTGCTGCTGATCATAAAAGCATTCACAATGCAATGATTGATCAGTTCCATGAGGACAAAATTCCTTACAAGGATCGTCTGAAAGGATTCGCGTCGGACGGTGCGACGTATGTTTTGCTTCAGATCAACAGATTGAATCGTTTGTTTCATGCTGAAGACCCTGATTTCACGATGTCACATGAAGAGCTGAAAAATTTCTATTTGATCATTCTTACTGATATCTGCGAGGAATCTTACGTTGTTTCAATTTCCAATGCTATTAAATATGAAGATCATTCCAACCAAACATGACAATTGAAAAATTTCGGAAAGTGCTGAAGGAAAATTAAATTTGCATGTGTTCCACAATTACATATTGACAAGCGTTGTTAGTCAATTTGATGTTTGCGGTAACGAAATTGATCTTCGTTCGAAAGTGGAAATGGATTTTAATGTGATTAAACGAACTCCTACATCGTCTTCTATCTATATAAATAAAAATAGATCGCCGAATGTGTTGATAAGAGCAAAACTCGAGATAGGAAATAAAATTCTTGTACTTGAACCGAGTATTTACATTGGACAGTTGTACCTAGAATATCAACATGGGAAATTGGTCTTGATGTTGTTTTTTGAAAAGCTGGGAACAAACAATAAGCTTTTTTATGGTTTTCTGGAAGATTAGGCACAAAAACATTGTTTTATGAAGAAAAGTGAAAATTGTGAAAAAGTAACATGGGACAACTATGCGTAGAACGGCAGAATAGCAGCTGAAGAAATTATCAGAACAATGGACAGCGAAAGACAGAACATTCTAAAAGGTATTTGCCGCAATTTTTTCGTAGAGCTGTTTAAACAAATGAGAAAAAAAATCAATTTTTATTATTCGACGCTCGAGTCTGCGGCAATGTTAAATCCCAGAAACTTTTCTAATTTGACCAGCATTAACCCTTTATCTATGGTAGTGTGCTCCGTCGGAGTGCTACCGCTGAATGGAGTATTGCGCCGAAAAGTATGTACATCACGCTAGTGGGATCGATGTGCAGTATCACCCTGATGTCGTCTAAAGGCAACGCTCATACACACAGCTCATCACCCTGATGTCGTCTCTAGACGACACTCGTACACACAGGTCGTCGTGCGAAAGTCGCCTATAGACGACGCTCGTAGCGAACGGGTTAACGTTGTGTTAGAAGCGTTTTCAGGATTTTACAATGGGAATGTACAAGGTGTGGAAAATTAATTCCGTACCCTAAAAATAAAATTGCTCCGTAAGGAAATCACAATTTCAGAAAACGAGCATGTGCAGGGTTGGTGGTCAAAAATTGAATGCCAAAAAAAATTGACGACTAGCTCGCATTTCCGGCGCATCGATGCCTTGTTTGTAACGTTCTCACTATGCCTCACTCCACGGCAACTGTTGAACGATTTTTTGACGTAGAACTACGTCTTTCATTATGGGTGCCAAATCAGAAAACAGGTCACGTTTTTATGAAATAAAGTTAACATTAATAACAATTTTTGCCACGAACGGATTTTGTCGATTTACATATTAAACGAATCGGAAATTCCGTAAGATTTGTTTATTATGCTATACATTAGAATCCCCTGGTTTGTAAATGGTTAAAATTCATGAAAACTTTAAGCGTTTCCATTTTCCCATACATTTGTTCTGTCCATGTGTGTGCTTTCTCGAACAGAACTGTCAATACCGAGCAACTTATCGACGACCAACGGAGGGGAAATCGTAGGATTTAATGTCGCCGTGAACAAAAGAAAAGTAGAAGAATGAAGGGGAATACTTGCCTAGAGTATAAACAGTTGATCTCGCTGAGGCAAACTTTCATTCGACATCGGACTGTTGAGCAATCCAGTTCACTTTGCTTTCGCTGCGCTTCGATCTAAGATTGGACCCCACCAGTGGTAATCCAACTTGGATATCGTCGTTTGGTTTTTCTGTTCACGTTATTCGTATTGTGTGCTTTTCTTTCCGCGTCATAAATTGGACGCTTCGCGTAGTGTGTGATGAGCAAGAAGAAGAGGAAGGCAGGCTCGAGCCCTGCAAGAAACGAACGCATTGTCAGGGGCAATAAAATTTCGAGGCAAGCCTCATCTAAGGATGCACACGATGTTGGTGCAGTGAAAAGTGCTCGCACTGAACCGAGTCTTCGCGAGTGTGACACCGCATCGAACAACATCGAAGTAAGCGATTTCGGCGCGTCGGTCGAAAATGTAAACGCCGTTACCCAGGCAGCAACCAAAATCAAGCTTCCCCCGCTGGTGGTGAAGGCGGTCGCTCTTGACAAACTCATCAGCGAATTCACATCGATGGGTGTTACAGCAAAGTACAAGCTGTGTGGCATAATTCAGTCTTTTTCCAAGCAGTTAACATTTTGTTTTCCGTCATCATAAGGGCTTCCTTGGTGCCTTTGAGAATGCATCAATGCATTAAACTGCCGTTATGTCGAAGCAGACGTTAAGGTTGTGCGCCAAAAAAATATTTGGGGAATACCAAGCATCTTGAATGTCTTACTGGAATGTTATAAGTTATTTGGGTTCGCGTGCCAGTCGTAAAACTGCCTTCAACTAGGATTGCATTTGCGCTAATATTGATTATAATGAAGCATTGACACTGTTTTCGAGGTTGTTATTAACAAAAAGAAGTTTATTTCGGTTGTTTAGTCACCAAGAAAGCAAATGTTCTGGAATTTTGTATGTGATTAGGTTTCGCTTGCCGGTAGCAAAACTTCCTCCACTAAGGGTGACAGCTGCGCTTCTCTCGAGCATGAGAAAGTTATGCAACTCTTTTCGAGGCCAGTAATATTAACAGAAGCATTTCTTTTGAGAATAGCGCAAAATGCTAGAAGTGTTTATATTCCTAGTAGTTTCAAGCCACCAATGTAAACCAAGAAATAAATTGCGACATACGATCAGCTAGTGCATTGTTTTGCGAGGGCAAGAATGAATCATCAATCAATTATCGTCAACTGATTCTACAATGAAAAAACCATTTCAGAGATTATTCTACTAAGCAGTTGTTTCTAAAGTTTCACAGCATTATAGAATAATATCCGAAAGTATAAACAAGCGACTAATATAAAATATCAGCGTAGTTCTACGTCAACAATGCGGTCGTATCTTGGATACAACCTTCTATAATTTTTCCGAATATAATCAGAACAAAAATAAGCTTTGAAATCGGCTCAGCAGCAAGTCTCATCAATGTACTTGATTAATCAAGGAAGAGGTATGATAACTGCTAACTGCTATTTGCCTAATTATTTTCTACATTATCTGCATTATTATTATGTTTAATCACAAAGAAACCGTTTAACTTGAAAGGTTTTTTTTTATTTTAACTGCTAACTGCTACGTGCCTAATTATTTTATAGCTTTTAGTGCATTATCTGTATTATTACTATGTTTAATCTCAAAGAAACCGTTTAACTTTAAAAGTTTTTTTTTACTTATTTTTTTCTCTACAATGAATATTTTCGATGGTACAGACCCCTAGTACGGATTAAAACGTGGTAACACTGCCCGCAACGATTGGAAATAATGACTCCTTCCAACTATTTGCATCGATGGGACACGCACATGCTGAGCAGCGCTTTAATTATTACGAAAACTTTGGAATATGGCTTGATGCATGATTTGGTTCCGAAGGGAAACAGTTCGTTTGGCGTGACATTCACAAATTGCCAGAGAGAAAATGGACCATATAACTATGAATGGAAATATTTTAAATATAGTACCTCATATAGTCCTCAGTTTGAAGATATGGAGAACTGGTCACAAAAGCTGCCGTAGGGCCCTATTATATAAATCGAATCGATTATTCGATACAATCACTATAACTATTACACCGACTAAAATCTGGTATTGGGCCTGATCACGAACGTCACTTCACGGTGTAAACGAAGTGAATTGTATACAACCTTATTACGGCTGTCACCGTGTGTGTAGAATCCAAAAGAGTTCATCCGTCGTGACAACTTTGATGAATTCGATGTTATTATGAATACCACGATACTGTCATGTCACGGAGAAAAACAGGTATATTTGTCACTTGTGTTTTAGATGGTGATAGCTAGTCACGCGGAATGGAGTAAAGGCCGTTTTATATTATCAGGCACGTAGCGTAAACGGCACGTACCGACACCGGCAGACAAATACATGATGTATTCATATCATCAGGCATAGCAACTTCTCTGTACGGACCGGCAGCGCAGACGGAGCGGAGAAATGCTACTGGTGATTGAACCGATGTCGTACCGAAGAGCGACGAACGCACCCACACCACGAACTTCGACGTTGGGTTTGTATGTATGGTGCTACTCGCCCATGTAGTTCGTGCCCGGCACCGGCAAAATATTCTTTTCGAGAATTCCTTCATGCATTTGTCTGAAGCGTGCTGTGTATGCCCGGAGCCGTTCCGCTATATATACGCATACACATTTGAAACACACGCAATAATATGTGTCTTGCATGAAACGTGCCGTGCCGGTTACGCTACGTGCCTGATAATATAATATTACCTTAAGTTTGATTTCGTATTTATTTAGCTTTTTTGCTAACATTTTGAATATTATCTTGTCTTGTTTAAGAAACAAAAGATAAACAAACAGCAATTTACCCGCCTGGTGGCCTTTTTAGAACGAAATTCTGACGTATCCAGAGGACGTAAATTTGTTTATTTGGATTCGGTAAATGCGCTATGGGATGTAATTAAGGATTATAAATGTAGCTCCCGTAGGCCCATTGAAACATGGCGAATGTCTACTTCCGATTGTCCTAAATGAACAGAAATTTTTTGTTTTTATTTTTAGGATTAGACTAAGAGAGAGTTGCAATACCATAAAATGGCAATGGAGGCCACTGGCCCAAATACGATCATTATGATTGATTATGTATAATATTGATTTGTTGATATATAATATAAACTGTAAAGTTTTTTCAACACTGCAGAGCTAGTTTCTGTAATTCAAACATTCACAATTGGCGGACCAGACCAGAATCAGGACGATAGCTATAACTTTTTACGTTGTAGATATTTTCAACGGTATTGTTTTGAAGACATATCTTGAATGAAAGAATATTAAAAAATTGCTGACCAGTTTCTGTTTAAATAATTAAATCAAACCTTATGCCCCGTGTATCAAATTACACGAGAATGGAAAGGATAAGAGAATTGAACTTCAGAATCCCATATGGGAGTAGCTCAGATTATACTGATCGTGAGGTGAATAATTCGGGTTTGTTCTGAGATATAGAAGATATTATTATTCATCAAAATTGTAGAAACGGTTCATAAAAAATGATTCTAAATATTTATCACTATTCAAACGAATAAGACAGAGCTAAGTACAAGAGTATGCGAGATTTCAATTATTAAACATAATAGTCATGTTTTATCTCTAGCGTAAAATTACATTCCTATATGTTCAAAAACTATATTATTCCCGAGCAACCAAGTATTCCTCCTCATCTTTGAGCCAGCATTTGATTCAGCAAACTAATCATCAAGGTAAAATCGCAAACTTCATTCTAAAACAAACGATTAATTAAATAGAATATTATTTCATACGCTGTATTAATTTTACCTGCACAACGTTCAAACGTCCGAAATTATGCAACCGACACAACGTTTAAACACCCGACATTATGCAACCAACATGTCTCTTATAAACGGGAATGAACACTTTCACTTCACGGAGTTCATTTTCACACGCAACTGTCCGTGACAATGATGATAGACACAAAAAGATTAAGTGAAGTGTAAGTGACGTGACAGCGTACGTTGCAGTGATGTTCGTGATCAGGCCCATTATAGAAATCGAGGAAAACAGCTCGATTCGTTACTCTTACTCGAATATTAGCGGTGGTGCCGAAATATTTTGAAACGAGTTTGAAATGTTTCCAAAGCACTATAGAAATGATGCCAAATTTTTTTTTGGGACATCCGCTATGAAAATTTCAAATATGTATCTGGTTTTTAAATATAGGGCCCTATTATAGAAATCGAATCGAGGATTCGATACAATCACTATCCCTATCACACACAAATCTGGGATTATAGAAATCGAGGAAAACAGCTCGATTCGTTACTCTGCTCGAATGTCAGTGGCCGTGCTAAAATATTTTGAAACGAGTTTGAAATGTTTCACAAAGCACTATAGAAAGGATGCCAAATCTTTTTTTGAGACATCTGCTATGAAAATTATAAATATCTATATTTCCAAAAGTGTTAATATGGTTATGTTTTGGAGAAAACTAATATTCCCTCGACATATGAAGCTTAATAGACGTAATGCATGCATGGATGTGTAAAAAAAAGACATCATGGAACAATTTGCTTTACAAAAAACATGAAGTGGGTTATATCTATGGTATAACCGCAAGGGTGACGTAGGACTATCGTTCATTTAGAGATCATTTGTTTGAAGTTGAATCTAAATCCATTCTGAATGAATGAATAAATGAATATTTGGGGGACTTCGAAAACGAGAGCGTTACGTTGGAGACACAAGGTTTTATGCATCCAATATAGGATACGAAAAAACCTTGATCTGAAGAATAATCTTCAGAAGCTATTCTGCTAACTGCATTTGATTGACAAATCACAAACCCAAATGTATTATATGGATATTTTATGGATAGAAAATATTAAATTAAACTCTTTCGCTTGAATGTAATTTTCAATTCCAAGGGGAACTGGCAGATTATTTTCCAGCAACGATTAGATATTTCCACATTTTCCTCGATACTGGAAGCCCACCAGTGGTTAATACTAACTCGATAACCACCTGTTAATAGCACTTGATTGAAAAATATTTGGTCACAGTGTTTTTTTTTTCCAAAATATATATTTTTATCAAGGCTCATATGGCGTTAGCCTGACGGGGCCGGAGTTCAATATTTTGACAGTTTTTCTTATTATCTATGTTAGTAATATGTAACCGATTACTCGCGATCGGCTCGAGGTTAGTTTACAAGTGTTCTCGTAATTGGGATGTTGCTGTCTCCAATGCTCTGTACGTGTGCCCGACACGGGATACTTCCTATTGGGATGCAGCTGACCATTAATCAGTAACGCCCCCCTAGTATGTACCCCATATCTAGCGTGGTGCGTCTTCTCCACTCGAGGAATCCAGGATAGAATGGTCACTAGCCGGCGCAATCATCAGCTCGTGTAGAGTTGTCATGAGCGGTACAACCTTTGGCTCTTGTTGAATCATCAGTGGACTGCACAACCTTTGGCCCGTGTATCTGTAAAGAGTGTGTGTATGTATTGCCGCGACTAAGTAAAAGTTTATAGATCGGATAGGAGGGATATGAAACAGGGACACAGTAGTAGGAAACATCATTAAACGTTGACATCGGCGTTTCTGAGGAACAGGTATAGATGAAGCAGAAGATCAGGATCACGGCTACCTAAGATATCCCGGACGGGGATATCCGATTGTCTGCCTTGTGCTCTCAGTGCTCTAGAGAGCTGAGAGCAAGCAGCATGGAACCGGATACACGACCAGACAACATGCTCGATGTCGTGGTAGCCATCGCCACAATCACAAAGATTGTTTGCTGCGAGCCCAATGCGATAGAGATGCGCGTTTAGGTTGTAGTGATTGGACATGAGCCGAGATATCACGCAAATGAAATCACGACCTACATTCAATCCCTTAAACCAAGCACTCGTCGAAACCTTAGGGATAATCGTGTGTAACCAACGATCGTGTGTTACATGGATCGAAAATATTAAAATAAACTCTTTCACATGGATGTATTTTTAAATTCCCAGAGGAACTGGTAGATTATTTTCAGTAACGATTGGATATTTCCACATTTTCCTCGATACTGAAAGCCAACCAGTGGTTAATGCTAACTCGATAACCATCTGTTAATAGCACTTGATTGAAACATATTTGGTCACAGTGTTACATGGATAGAAAACATTCAAATAAACTCTTTCACATGAATGTATTTTTAAATTCCCAGAGGAACTGGCCGATTATTTTCCAGATCTTTCTCGATGCTGAATGGCATCCAAACGGAAAGAATTCCGTGCGTGTATGTGTGTGTGTGTAGCGGCTGCTTCGATGGTCACCTTCTCTTCTCCTGAAGGATCGGCTTGTCTGTGCTCCCTCACAGTTTCAAACAAATTGCTTGCGTTTCAGGGCAGATCTCGATCCTTCGCTGTCCAGCACCCTCAGCAACAATGTTGTCTTGTCGATGTCCTCACGAAAAATGAATGCGTCTCACCAGCAGAATATCGCTTAAGTATGCTTATTGTGCGTGATTGAATCGAGAGAAGGCGTGGTTTACGATGGCAATTTGGAAGGCAAACTAGAGGGGAATGAACTCTCTGAGCTCGGAACTTTCGGCGACTGAGCAATAATCTATTGCGGGCGCATACTACATTGGATACGGAAATATCCTACTGATGGGGAAGAATAATCTTCAGAAGCTATCCTGTTAATTGCGATTGATTGAAAAATCACAAAACCAAATGTATTTGGTCACAGTGTTACATGGATAGAAAACATTCAAATAAACTCTTTCACATGAATGTATTTTTAAATTCCCAGAGGAACCGGCAGATTATTTTCAGTAACGATTATATATTTCCACATTTTCCTCGATACTGGAAGCCCACCAGTGGTTAATGCTAATTCGATAACGACCTGTTAATAGCACTTGATTGAAAAATATTTGGTCACAGTGTTACATGGATAGAAAACATTCAAATAAACTCTTTCACATGAATGTATTTTTAAATTCCCAGAGGAACGGGCAGATAATTTTCCGGATCTTTCTCGATGCTGAATGGTATCCAAACGGAAAGAATTCCGCGCATGTATGTGTGTGTGTGTGTAGCGGCTGCTTCGAGATCTTCCCGGGGAACCGTTTGTGGCATCACTCTCCTCTTGATGGATTCCCTTCTGGCCTAAGGTGCACAAACAGGCTCTTGCTGACACCGTTCATCCGCGCTTCATGATAAACAAAGAGCTTCACCACAACAGCGACAACATGCTCCAATCGCTGTTCAATTAGAACTCAGTGGATTTCCGAGCTGCGCTCGCTTATATACCGATTGGTGATTTCAATAGCCTGTTTTGAAAGCAATTTTAAGACTATTGAAACAAGTTTTTGGATCAAAAAATAACAAGTATAGAACGCGTAGACATTTTATCATTCGAATGAAGTGTTTATCATACCATTTCGTTCAGTTGTTTAGGAGCTATCAACGCTCAAAATCTCGGTCTCCGGCGTAACGCTTTCGTTTTCGAAACTTTGATTTTACACCCCGGTATAGAAATGAAAGACGTAGTCCTACGTCAAAATATAATTATTAGAAAATGAACTTTCTCATGTATTTTCACAACTGCAATCTATGGAATTCGTAAGGAGTCACGCATGAATCCCACTTTTCTTGACAAAATATTTTGTTGTTGCATGTGATTCTCTTTTAGCGTCGATTTCTTGTTGTAGTGGCGTCAACAGCTTTATTGTATTGGACCACCACTTGTGGCCCTAAATTCTCGCTTGTTGTGTGCTAGTATTTTCTTTGCCTTTCACCTCATGTCAATCCAAATCTGTAATTAAAAAAAATTCATTATTGTTTTGCAAGACATTTCAGCTTATGCATATGGTATAGTATAGCAATAAAAAAGAAAATTCCTGACAAACGTAACACGTACTAACGTACGCTAGCAGGAATAAGCAATTTTTAGGTAGGAAATTCGGTTGATAGTAATTCAAAGAATATGATAAAATTTACTTATGAAGTTATATGTATCGTAGAAGAAACACTTACTTCCTGCCATTCTTAACCAAGACGCATTGATGGTCTCATTGCATTAAGCTCCTCACTGAATTCCTCCCACTATTCCTTAACCGGGATTCTATTTGAACTGCCTCCACAAATACCTCGGGCAATGTGTACATTCGCTTTCATTGGTTCAACGCGTCGTTAAAACTGGTGGTGATTTGTCTGTCCACTCATTTTCAGCCACTGAAATATGCGCTGGAAGTAAGTTCTGTTCTGCATTGTAAATTATAACATGATTAATATAAATAATGTTGGGTTGACCACTTACCTTGTATAGACTATTCTGGCAGCTCCGTAAAACAAATACAGTAGAACCCCGATTATCCGCGGAAGTCTGGTAAAGTCAGCGCGGATAACTAAAATCGCGGATATCACAATAAAGTACTGAAAATGAGGTTCAAACACGAAAGAAAGATGTTTCGGTATGAAAACTGTGTTTTATCAATACAGAAATCATTGAGGTATCCATCTATAAGCTCATGTACACCAGTGTTCAGATAATGTGAAAGAAAGCACCAAAAAAAAAAAGAGCAAGAGTCTACCACTCACTGACGAATTTCGAGAAGGTCACGAGAATTACTATGAAACTCGCTTTTGCGGATAATCCGCACCGCGGATAATCGAGGTTCCACTGTACTGATTGAAACAAACGAACATGTGTTGAAAATTGCATATATTTAAGCGTTTCTGAAATGTTTCCCAAAGGAAAATATCAGGAACGCAAACCAAAACAAAATAATTCTCTAAAGATATGCAACAAGTTACCCAAACAACTCGAAAAGTTCTGACACTTGCCTCGATACCCACTCTACATTGTTTTGTCAGATTGGTCCCAACAAATGGTGTCGACAACGGTGCCGATGTCGTACCATTTTGCAATGATTTTGTCGACCTATCCTTCGTATTTGACAACCAATTATGGGCCAACACTGTGCCAATCTGGCACCGTATCGACCAACTGTTTTCCCTTCATGTTTGTTGGTATTTAGGAGAATGAAACAAATAAAGAATAAAAACACTTTTATTGGAAACATTTAAACTTAAAACACTATCTGAAACATAATACTAATTCATGTAACTCAATAACTACAATTATATTATTCAGTTTCTTGTGCTATTATAATAGAAATTGATGCACTATTTGTTCTACTACTGGTCGGAACTATCAAATAGGATATTTAAGATCCTCTGCGGATTTCACTATTGTAAACTCCTTATTGACTAGCATCGAGCTTACTTTTGGTCATACAAAAGATTAATTATAATGATCTACGAGGGTCACTATTTATATTTCGAGAATTGGCAACACTGATGTCATGTGAGTCCATCTGACGGTTCCATCGTAAAGTTTGACATTTTTGACGATATACGTACTCAGAACATTTTGTCATACGAACGCTATTTGTTTATTTTATATTTAGTTGAAAGTTTGGTCTCGGCAAAAAAATTGAACTGAATCGTGAACATTTTCGTGCGATGATTTTTTACGACTTTCGACGTGGATTATAACAACAAGAGTGCGTCAATCAACTTAATTTGACTTTTGGCGATGAAGCTCCATCAAAAACCACTGTGTATCGCTGGTATAGTGAATTCAATCGTGGTCGTAGTTCGCTGTCCGACGAGTTTCGTGAAGGTCGTCCAAAATCGACTGTAGTGCCAGAAAACATCGATGCTGTGCACGAAATGATTAAGCAAGATCGTCATGTAACCTATTGTGAGATTGAGGCATCCCTAAGCATTAGTTCCACCAGCATATATGCGATTTTACATGAACACTTAGTTGTGCGAAAATTATGTTCACGTTGGATCCCACATAAGTTGACAATCGCTCAAAAAAAAGGCTCGTGTTGATTTGCTTTGAAAATTGGTTTAAGCGCATGCAAAAGTGTATCGATCATCGTGGCGAGTACTTTGAAAAACAATAAAAATATATTCGCAGCTTAACTATTTGTTTTTGTTCCTATTCCCGAAATATAAATAGTGACCCTCGTATATAGCAATATGAATGCGGAAATGAATACAACATAGTACTCGTATTGTTCGGGTTTTGTTTGTTCAAAGCAACCTGATAATTATGCGTGATTCTTCTGTGGGATAACACCACTACTAAGACGATTGAACTTGTTGAATCTTGGTAAATATAGAATTGAATTGTGTCACGGAAGTTGAAAGAACTTCTCATAGTTTTTATTTATTTTGTGTTGCATTGTTCGAACCCGGACAGAAGCGCTCTGAAAAAAAAACATACATATAATGTTTTTCCGTCTATAAATGTTTCATGAAACTTACCTCATTTCATTGTTAGGCGTTATGCATTAGGCGTACATAACGTTCAATGTATAGTGTTAAGATCAGGAATGATGGAGATTAGTATAGATGTTATAATGAGATTTTTCTCATCGCATTTCTCTAGTTCCAGCATCGGCTTACCAATACCTAATAACACTGCTAAAGAGTGCTTTTCGGAATATGTTGAAGAATTCTGAAATAAGCTGAACAAGCGATGTTGCACTTCTACTGACCTGTTGCAATTGTAATGTCCTGCTGTGTAATGTCCCGACTCTGGAGCTCAGAATATAAATATTGATGTTTATAATAACATATTTATAATAACATGTATCCTCTCAACTTATAATTTGAATTAACCAGCAACTAATACATCTCGAAGTGCTCCGCAGTTCCAGTTGGTTTCCGAATACTCCTCAGAAATTGCTGTTATCGAATGACCTGTTGGGTGATAAAATTCAGTTTGAATTAGTTGATTTGAATGCGTTATAATCTTTTACCTATCATGGTAGTTCCCTATGATTCATAACAATGAGTAATGTTCTTTTTAGATGAGCGGTCTCTCCTTCTTGTCGTGGAATAACAAATTGCAAAACTAGCAGTACATTTCCTTATACCTCCACGTACTGCATCAAAACCGACACATACAAAAAGCGCACGAATTATTTCAACACTGTATAAACTAGCAGTGTGTTCCTGCTCTCTCAGCAACATATAGGAAAGTTTGTGGATTGCTGAAAATGGAACTAATAATAATATTACGATAACAATTATTATTTTGAAAAAACTTACATTCATTCGTTCTGCTCGTTTTTGTTTGTCTGGATGACAGTTTAGCAATGGTGGGAAGAGGCAAAGATAAGTAATGCCGTTTCGCTCAGCTCGATTTATCGAGCTGCCTACGGCCGACACCGTGCTTATAACCGCTCGAATAGATTTTAAACTGGGTAGCTATCATTCGCTCGGTGCTATCGAATTGCTCGATTACTATAATAGTAAAATAGAGCAAACGAGCAAAATTCTTATCGCCTCGATTTCTATAATAGGGCCCTAAGAATCAAACCTAAAACTTTCTCTTATAGTTAACGCAAAAACTATATACGAGGTGGGCTTAGTCAGATGATTGCGGTAGATCCATAGAACTATACCTATGTTTTGAGCAACCATGAGAGAGGATCATGTGTTTTTTTTGACAATAAATTGATCAGGAAATTATTCAGAATAAATGTGTAATTTATTTAGCCAGACTTATATTGTTACTCGCCATAAGTGACCGCATTATAGTTTAACTATTTATTTCTTTCTATAATCTAGACTTTTTTTTTCTCACAAATTTCTACTTGCAGACTGGTTACAGTTATGGGTTTGGTTTTATCAATTTTTTGACTGAGGAAGCAGCGCAGCGTGCGATTAGATGCTTGAATGGTTATAGAGTTCGGAACAAACGACTAAAGGTTTCATATGCACGGCCACATGGCGAAGACATCAAGGAAACGAATCTCTATATCACAAATCTTCCACGAACGATAACTGAAGAGCAGCTAGACATCATTTTTGGCAAATACGGTACCATAGTACAAAAGAATATTTTGAGAGACAAGCTCACGGGACAGCCAAAAGGCGTAGCGTTCGTCAGGTTTGTATACAAATATAAAAGAAGGGTGCATAGGATGACACGTTTATATTTTCTCTTTCAAGATTCAGTAAACGAGAGGAGGCGCAAGAAGCGATATCTGCATTGAATAATGTAATACCACAAGGTGGTATCCAACCCCTGAATGTCAGGATTGCAGAAGACCACGGGCGTGCAAAGGCGGCTCTTTACGTACCCTCATATAATTCGATTGTACACAACAACCGAGGTAGGGTACGGATGCGCAATAATCCTTATTAAGCTGATAATGAATTGATAAAAATGCTTTGGCTTCTTATTTATTCATTATCTAATGAGAATAAAATTTATTTAATTTAATTTCACTTCCGTTTTTGTGTAAGAGAGATATCAACTTCTGTTGTAAAAACAAAATTTTAAAGTTTTATCTTAAGATTTATTTTTGCGTAATTTTGTTTAGCTGATATTGCCTTAAGTTTTCGTTGTCATTCTGGACAAAGAAGAATTTAGTTGAGAGATCTATAGAAAGCGATTAGAGATTTATTAAACAAAGTGCATGTTAAGAATGTTGACATTTGATCTGTAAACACCGCTTTTCGTTTCTGCATAATAAATCACTTCACAAGGCTGTACAAACCTTTGAATATCATTTTGAATAAATTCACGAATGTCATATTTACATTTAGGAAACATGATCATCAATAGTTTTTGATTGGAACTATGGAATCTGAATTAAGTTATAACAGATAATATTAAAAGATAATACTTTGCGCCACGTATGGCGGATTATTTAATATTTTTTTCATTGAATCGCTTAGAATCGGTACAAATTTTCGCAACTTATGACAACCATTAATGTTTTAAATGTTCCAAAACAAGATATTATCTACTGAAATAGAGAAGCAACTTGTGCTTTCTGTGGTCAACAGATTGTTTGATTTCCCTCGTAATTACTTCGTGGAACAGAATATGCTTTGGTGCAAGCAGGGTTGCCAACTATAATTTTAAAAAAAAATCAAGAAATCAGGATAGTCCTTATTGGGTTGTCCGCAAAATTCAGACGATTCATTTTTATACAAAAAAGCAAAATTTTGTTACGCAATCTTTTGCCTTCTATCTACAAAATTCTATCCTCCCAGAATGTGTTTGCTTTAACATTGAAAAATGTTTACGGTATTTTCTATGATGTCTATAAGGTTGAAGATTTTTCCCTTGAGGGATTTTTGCAGGGACCTGAACCTGATCCTAAAATAATCTGAAATTCAATAGCCGGTTAATTTAGCTGGTGGAATAGCACTTCCTAGCCAGACTCCAAAATAATTTGCCAGTTTTTAGCCACTCAACAATGTTGTAAATTATCCATCTAAATCACCCGTCATGATTTGCTTCAAAACGGAATTTTCGTTGTGTTCGTGGAGCGAATCGCAGACCGAGATGCAATCTATTAAAGATTTTTTGTGACCAAATGATGTGGAACCCACACATCGTAACGATTCACTTAACCAAGTTTCACCAAATCCACATGAACAGTTATTTTGAGTATCTGTAGAGAATCTGCTCATTTATTCGCTGTGCCCCGAGAATTATTATTGATCAACTTAATACAGTAACTGAGCCTGTAAAATAAACGAATTTAATAAAATAAATAAAACTTAATACAGATTAATCAATATTCTTAATTCTAAATGTTTCATACACCGATTTGATGTATTTAGATGTTACTTACTACGAGATATAACGGAAACTGTATCTTTTTTACTTAACTCTACAGATTCATTGTTACTGTTCCTTGTCTGTTCTTTTAATCTTCGTTTTGTTAACATTGAATTGAGAGAAAAGTCGCTCAACCGATGTTGTGGAATGTGGAAGAAAAAACTCTCCCAGAAGAAGAAAAATCAGTGTGTCGCCGGATCTTTTGATCTTTGATATTTTTCCCAAAAAGCCAATTACAGAAAAATCAATATTCAGGATTTATCTGTATTCATGGTCCATGTTTTGTTCTGAATATTTACTCACCAAATGAGGAAAGCAGAAGAAGAATCTGAAACTTTATCAATAACTTCGCGGCTACTCCTACATACACATCATCCTCACTAAGGTAATGAGCACTGTTTGAAAATCATAGAGTGTAGTAAATACACTGCGTTTCACAACTATAAAGTCACTCATTTTTTCAGAGTTTCCGGAGATATGTAAGAAGCCGGTTGAATTGAACAATATAGATGGAGGCGAATGAACTGCAAAGTTTAAAGCCTCTTAAAAACAAAGAAACATGAAACATGAACAATATTTAAATATATAATTATAATAACTATCTTCATTTAAAAGACTGGTCATTTGAAGTTTATTTTTGTGTCCAGGAGTGAAACAATCAAAAAACAAAAAATCCAGTGTTTCGTAACTATAGAACCAGATGGAAAAACTTTCACTGCTTCACAAAATAAACGTCAATTTCACATAAAATACAATAGGTTTCTAATTCGTAGGTCAGCTTTAGCTCTCAATCAGATCAAACAACCCATTCGGGGTGGTTTTAACCAAGTTGGCCCATGTTGTAGTGTGTATCTCGTTTAGGATATTATTTGCGAATATGTCGAAATTTCATAAATAACTCTTTAGTAAAAAGTTCCGGGGACCCTGAAATAGTTTAATGGCTTGCGTGGTTTTGTAGAATTATTTCGAGAAGCAACGATTGTTTCTAGTCTTTGCGAGAACAATACACTAATTGGTCATATGTCACAATTTGTTTCTTTATATCAATGCACGCATTGCATTGAGTATTTAACGCGAATGATATTCCGATGGTCTTTTTGCGCATTTGATACACACATGATTATTTAGTTGTTTCACCAGCAACATCATTCCACATTTCTTTACCTCTTGAACGACAATTTATTTCCAGTCAGTACTGCTCTGACAGACGATGTATACAAATCACATTCTAACGGTAACTAGAAGCATGAATACAAGTACATCAAAGCAATAGATATGACTTACAGATACTGCTCTCAAAGGCATCAAATCTCAATAGTTTCAGACGAGTCCAGCTCGTCATTGTCAGTTTGTTCAGGAAAGTTTATGACGAGCTGGACTCGTCATTTCCGTTCAAGGGGTTAATCACTTCAATATATCTTTGGCAATACAAAAATGACAATACTTGCAATTATCAAGTATCATGTTTCATTATATTTACTGTTGTTTCAATGGTATAGCACTCCTTGACATCTTCCGTGCATCGCCATTCAACAAGCATCAAACACGCGTCTAACAGATGCACACAGTTGCAGTGATAAAAATGAAACACCATGAGAATGACCGTCAACAAAGCTAGGTGCTTTTAGCATCAGAACAGAGCCGATGCGCACGAGAGCCAATACGAATGGCAATTAAAAAGTATCGAAAGTGCGCTATTCACATGTACAGGAAATGAATAAGTTCAAAGTTTCGCGCAACGAAAACAAGCACACACACAAAGCCGAACACTGGTGGCTTGAAGCGACCTATAATCATTTGCACTCTTTTCTTTTTTCGTCTGCTTTGCCATGACTCGGGTTATTGTGTGAATTGTAATGTCAGATGCACTTCAAGTGAAATATTCGCTAGTGTTCACAGCTCGAGGGGAAACATAAAAAAACACAAAACGAGCAGAATAAGCGTTTATTGTTTCGGATACGGAAATATTCTGAGAATTTTCCTCAGAGAAGATGCAATACTAATACGCTAGCGACAGCTTACTTACTATGCAAGGGTGGAGTTTACTTCTTAAATATTCTCTTTTCGCAATCCCCCTTCGTTGTTTCTATTCTAGCGGCTGAATAAGTTGCCCGTTATTGACAACTCTTTCGTGAAAGTATACAAATGGACAGAACAAATGTATGGGGAAATGGGACTGCTTCCAATTTTCATCAATTTAAATTATATACAGACTATGGAATTGTAATGCATAGCATATCAAACAAAACTTAGACAATTTCCAATTCGATCGGTATGCAAATCGTTTAAATCCGTTCCGATTTCCGATTCTGATTCAGCAAAAATAGTTAATAACGTTAAGTTTATTTCATAAAAACGTGACCTGTTTCCTGGGCATGGTTTATTGAACCGGGCGTCAGATTGTGCTGACCATGTTTAACAGATCAAAACCCTATCAATAACTTATGAGTTTACAAGCTTACAAGCTTACAAGCAGTATGAGTGATTTGAAGAGCTTGAACGAGAACTATCCTCTGCGTAGAACGAGATGCACACTACAACATGGTCCAACTTGGTCAAAACCACTCCGTATGGGTTGTTTGATCTGATCGAGAACTAAAGATGACCTACGAATTAGAAACGTATTGTATTTCATGTGAAATTGACGTTTTTTTTGTGAAGCAGTGAGAGTTTTCCATCTAGTTCTATAGTTATAAAACACTGAAATTTTAGTTTTTTGATTGTTTCACACCTGAACACAACAATAAACTTCAACCAAGTCCAACCAGACCAGTCTTTTAAATGAAGAATACACTATATACTTCAATTCAACCAACTTATTACATATCTTTGGAAACTCAGAAAAAATGAGTGGTTCTATAGTTGTGAAACGCAGTGTATAATTCGGGATTTTCATTCTGGAATAGCTTATTCAGTCGGTTTACAACTGGTAATATGTATGAAAAAAAAGTTAGGCACAAATTTGTACCAGAAATATTTGAGTAAAGATCCTAGTGTGTTTATTAGTTTGTGTGGATTAGTTTTTTCTGATAAAATAAAAAGTACAAAAATCAGGCAAAAAACCGGACCATTTTATGAAAATCGTGGAAAATTGAGTGTTTGTCAGGATATCAGGGAACGTGCCAAAAAGTCTGGGAAATCCTGAGAAATCAGGAAAGCTAATATCTCTGGGTGCATGTTTCGGATTCTGGAAATGAGTGTACAGGATTAATTCACGACGCTCTTTTTCGTTCGACGACATTTTTCCAAATTTACGAAAAATTGACAGTGAAGCATGGCCAACGTGATCTATACACTCTTATCTGATTATAAGCGAAAGCTGAAGATATAATTCCTGAAAATTAAATTTCTACAGCGTTTTTTCCGTGATGCAATTTGATGTGACACACCCTTTATTCCTCAATAGAATCGTCAAGTTCAAATTCATTGTCATCGTCACAGTCTAAACTCTAAACCGCACTTTGAAATAGTACATTTTGCGATCACTCACACTGAAGACCAGCATTTTTCACTGATCTATTCAGTCAGAGAGTCCTTTCTTTAATATAATCAAAATGTGTACCTTTTACGCTAACGGGTTCAAGCGCATTTTAAAAAGATACTTAGTACATTCAAAAAACATTTTGTTGGTTTGAATTTGGTGCTTGATTTTTGAAATCTGATAAATGTGGGATGCAGCTTACGAAATCCCTAATCTAATGAAATCAATAACTCGATTTTATTTTAATATTTGTGACTTGGTCTCCTATGACTTAACACCGACCATATAATCTATATATATAAAAATGGATTTCTGTCTGTCTGTCTGTCTGATTCTTATAGACTCGGAAACTACTGAACCGATCGACATGAAAATTGGTATGTAGGGGTTTTTGGGGCCGGGGAAGGTTTTCGTGATAGTTTGAGACCCCTCTCCCCACTCTTAGGGGGGGGGGGGGATGGGCTGCCATACAAATGAAACACAAATTTCTACATTACTCTAGAATTAATCAAGCAAATGAAACCAAATTAGGCATCTAGAGGTTCTAGGGTGCAATAAATGCTTCTATGATAGTTAGACACTCCACCCCTCTCTCTAAGGGGGGGCTGCCATACAAATGAAACACAAATTTCTGCAATGAAACACAAATTTCTGCAATTATTCAAGCAAATGAAACGAAATTGGGCATGTTAAGGTTTTAGGGTCAGGGGGTGGGGGACTGCCATAGAAATGAAACACAAAGTTCTGCATTGTTCAAAAATTAATCAAGCATACGATTTTCAATTCATTTTGTTTCTGTTAGGTATATGAAGGTTTAAATGTTTTCACGGTGGTTGGACACTCCACCCCGTCTCTAGGAGCTGCCATTCAAATGAAAGACAAATTTCTGCATGACTCGAAAACTAATCAAGAAAATACCAAATTTGACATGTGAAGTTTTTAGGTGGCACAAAACGTTTCTATTGTGAATAGACACTCCTCCCCCCTCTCTAAGGAGAGAAGAGGGGAGAGGTCTGTCTTCATTCTATCATATTTTCTGTATCAAACACTTATTCCATGTAACGGAGAAACATTTTATTTGCAAGTGGTTGAAAAATCTTGAACGAGAATTGTTTCTGAAAATAATCTGATATTATAATTATGAGTTTTGGTAGAAGTACTAGAATTTTTTTAGTAAAAGATAAATTCAACGGGGTCGATTAGAAGATCAATCAATGATTCTTGATTGGACTTGCGCTTAGTAAAAAAAACGTGAATGTTTGAAGGTATTGATAACAAAAAACAAATTTTGGGCGGGACGAAGTTTGCCGGGTCAGCTAGTCTTACAATAAAAACCGCGTTCAGAGCAGAGATTCTTCGGTAGTTGTCGACGGTTCTGCTATCGCCTTTCTTATGAACCGGAAAAATGTAAGCCTTCTTCCAAGGCGATGGGAAGATGCCCTTTGTCAAAGAATGATTGAAGACGCGTTGTAGCGCGTCTAAGAAATTTGGAAGGCTAGAGTCACCTAGGGATACGATCATATTTACAGTAGAGGCACGGTTTGCATCAAAATGCTCGAAATTCGACTTTACAAATCATATGCTTACTTTATTGCGTCCGGGGGGTAGAAGAAATGGCAAAAATCGAAAATTGTAAACAATATCCTTGAATTCATCGATCATGCAGGTAGTGTTGCAGAGTCAAGTGCTTTGCTGTACCCAGCTCGTGTGTTTTGCTGCAGCTCTGGTAGATGGTATAACCATCTTGAAACTATCGCACCACAGAACCTTCCCAGCACACCTCCTCTAATGCTACGATGTCGAAATTGCGGGCTCTCAATATTTTTCGAAAGAATTTGGGTACTCGCAAGAAAGTTGAGACACTTGCAGTTCCATGTCTCGATTTTCCAATATTTAGTCCGTGTTCTTTGGTTGCGTCTAGTCTGACTGTCCTGTTTCGAATTTCTTTGTGAATTCTCCTGTGCGTTTCATTTTTACGGCAGCTTGCAGGTCACCCTCGCTGGCACGGGGACAATGATCAGCCGCCCCTGACATGGGGAACAGACGCTGTTTTGAGCCGCACCTCCATAGTGTACAGACGCTCGAATAGGACCCCTTCCCTGTCAGAATATAACCAAGATTCCTTCTGGGTTGGTTACCCGATCTTCACTTTGGTTACTAGTACCCTCGTCAACACCGAGGGTAGCTAGGGATACGCGTTACTGAACAAGAATAAGGAATACGAATGGAATCTACTTCATGCCTGCAGGTATGTATTTTCAGAATGCAACTTAGTTTTTGCTTAGTTTTGCATATCCATTTGACCAAAACTTCACCGCTTAAAAAAATATCTGAGAGCGACAACAAACGTTAGTGAAAACATCGAGAGTAGGAGTCGTTGCGCTGGGCAGTGATAGCAAATTGTTACAGGATCGTATACACACTTCCAGCCGTTAACATTCCTTTGAAGTGTCTTCGGATATCGACGAGTGGATAATTTCTCTCGGTATAGCCGAACGATGTGCTTACACACAAGATCGTTTATTCTAGCAGATCTATCAAAAGCCAGCGATGTTTCCCTTTTTGCGGCATCGATCGACGTAGTTCAATTGTCGAATGTGCAGTTGTTCTTTACCGCAGCCTCTCAATATCTGAAGCAATATCTTTTCGCAATTCACTCATATGCGTTGTGAGCGACGATAGAGAATCGCTGCGTTTTTTTGAAGTCAGCAGAAACATGACGATTGCTTCTTCTTCCCTCGTGAATCATTTCGTTCAATGTTGATCGAATGTAATGTTGATCGATTTTTTCAGCCGATAGTTTGGTCGGGTTGGGTAGCAAGTGCGCACACCGAGCCAACCAAAAAGTCGGGCTGGTCAAGAGTGCGCACATTAGCCAACTGTCGGCCGAATATTCTCGAAAGACTGTATTTAATTTGTGTGAACGGAGAAGGAAAATCAAAAAGGGATTCCGAGAGCATTGGGTGCATCCCATTCTCTGTGATTCGCACGGCACGTATGTCGGATGCCAAAACTGAGAGCGAATTGAATTATCGGCCGATAAACAATCGTCGTGTGTGCATAGATTGATGATAGCCAGTACTGATTAAACTAGCGGCCGATAGTTGACCGACCGAATAGTTTGAATGCAATCGAGAAGCCTATCAAACTTTTTTATCGGCCGGTACTGAATCGGTGTAGTGTGCGCATATGCATATCGCTCCATACTGATTAAGTCGTCCGATCGATCTATCGGCCGACAAAAGTCTGCAGTCTGCGGGAGCTTTAAATCAAATTTCGGACAGATTGAATTCAAATTTCGGACACTTTATTTTGTAATTTTTTGGACGAAAATTACATTACACTTGATCATGTTTTATAGTCAACTGCGGAACACTTACAAAGCAATCAAAGTAAACTGTTAACGATCATGAGAACTAATGAAACACAGGAGAAATTTAAATATTTATGAACGGGTAAATTCTACGTACTCACGCTAAGGAAACGTCAAACACAAACGATAATGAGTAGTGTTGTTAGATTTCTGCCGATTATGTTATAATTTAAATGTAGTTCTCATGTGAAATGATAGTGAAACCAAGGGATTACTCTAAAGAAGCAATTGGGATATTAATTTGATAGTTATATCATCAGTGCATTAAGCATTTCAAGATATTAGAACAAATTGTCCGAAATATGATGTTGTCCGATATTATATTCAGAACGGTACATTAGAGTGCCAATGAAAATTACCATCTCGAATTTTCAAAGCGAACTTGATTAAAAATGTTGATTCCCACTAAAAACTACCCTATGTAAAATATAAGCTCAATCGGACTTCATTTACTAGTGTCGCACAGCCGTCAAAGCTTAAGTTTTTTGAAAACCGAAAAATCACCCAAGGGAGAGTAAAGGAAATCGGGGACTTCATTTACTATTGTCGCAGATGTCAAAATTTAAGTTTTAAAAAAAAAGTTTCTGATGCCAAATGTCTTAGAGTGAGTTTATGACACATATGGTAGTTATACGTGGGAATCAACAATTTTTATCAAGTTCGCTTTGAAAATTCGAAGGTCATTTTTTCCCCGTACATCCATTGGCACTCTAATATACATACTCATTGTCTTATTGTCTAAGGGATATATTCGAGAGAATTAGGTCAGCTTAGCGACGTTTCTTCGTAGGCTCAGTAAATCGAGCCCAATCAAATCACAACGGTCTTCATATTTTGGAAGATTCGAAGGATCGTTACATGGCAAATCACGTAGAGCGAAGCGAATTAATATACGCTGAATTACTTCAATGCGCTGGACACCATTCTGGTAGTAAGGTGACCATACGACACATGCATACTCAAGGATTGTGCGTTCCAATGCACATTAAAGAGACTTGATAGAATGTATGTCCTTGAAGTGTTTTGTGATGCGGAAGATAAAACCCAGAAGTATGGATGCCTTAGTGGTGATATACGA
The DNA here is from genome assembly GCF_029784135.1 of Toxorhynchites rutilus septentrionalis. Classification (NCBI taxonomy): domain Eukaryota; kingdom Metazoa; phylum Arthropoda; class Insecta; order Diptera; family Culicidae; genus Toxorhynchites; species Toxorhynchites rutilus. The sequence goes on along the minus strand of NC_073746.1, from coordinate 200,817,607 downwards.
GATATGCTCTCTGAATGTATGTTTTGAGTCAAGGATGACACCAAGATCTTTGATGATCTCAACGCGACTTAAAAGCACATTGCGTAATTTATACGAAAATACAACAGGTGAACGCTTCCGTGAGAAAGATATGACTGAACATTTCGATGGATTCAGATCCATTCTGTTGATTTCGCAGCATTCAGCGAAAAGATCAAGTTGCTTTTGTAAGAATACTGCATCGTTTAAGCAATTTACGGGAGTGAATAGCTTAAAATGGTCAGCATATGTGAGTTTATGACACTTCACGCAAGAGTTAACATCGTTCAGATACAGTAGGAAGATGTAAGGACCAAGGTGGCTTCCTTGATGGACGCCTAGAGGTACTCTAAAAGGAGATGATACAGTGTCACCGATTTTTACTGACATAATGCGGTCTGTCAAGTAAGAATTCAACCAGCTCAATAAAGAACCGTGAAATCCCAGACGTTAAAGTTTGGCGACCGCGATAGAATGATTTATCTTGTCGAACTCAGCCGAGAAATTCGTATACACTGAGTGAAATTGCAGACATGATTGTATAGAGCTATTTTATTCTTTATTATAGAGACTTTCAGCCGTAGGCTGGTTCATCTTTTTTTATGTGACAAAACGAAGAAAGGTCCTGATGGGGCCATCCCAAGCGTCAGGGCCGTCCGTTAGCATGTTGTGTTATTTTTTTTCGTTCTTGTTGTCCTTGTACATGCCTGCAACTGGTATTATATAATTTCCGATCTTTGTCCTTCATTGGTCGTATTCATTGGCGTCAACTGTTGCATTTGGCGAGATGGTATTCCGCCCCGCGATTTTCGCAGATCGTCGAAGAGAATTTATTTTAAGGATATCAGGTAACGTCCGCACTGGGGGGGCTCCGACTACCCAGGGCTACGTCTGTCTGTTTTAAATACTAACACTGGTTAGGATTATAGCTCGGAGTGTTTGTTGACCGTTACGTGGTAGTCATTAGATAAAGATAAACGTAAACAAAAATAAATATTGTATTTATTTAAGACACGACATTGACATATATATATATATATATATATATATATATATATATATATATATATATATATATATATATATATATATATATATATATATATATATATATATATATATATATATATATATATATATATATATATATATATATATATATATATATATATATATATATATATATATATATATATATATATATATATATATATATCTTACATTTGAACGAGAACCGATGATTCGATTTTTGTTTATTATATATATATACGCCAATATATATGGTTCATTTTGAAAATGATGATTCGCACAACCGAATAAAATTTACAAAATTATTCCCATTAAGCTTTCTATCGTTAGAACAATGAAATTATTAGGATCATTTTCAATCGCACTCAAGTTTTCTTCGTAGATGCGTAGATATTAGACTTGGGAATGAGTTTTCTTTCTTTTTTCAAGGACGTCATTTATTTCAACAATTAAAATTACTAAAGCACCATCTCATCTGTCTGACTTGAAATTGCTACCGCTAGATTGAAAAGTTCGCTTAAAAAGAACTCTAGCAAATACTCTCTGAAAACATTTTGTTCTTCAATGTACGTTCAAGTATTTTAGTTCCATTTATTTGTCATTTCTGAAAAAAATTACATTCACCATTATTCATCTCGATGGAGCAACAATCTATCAGCGAACAATACGTTTCAGTAGCTCTTTTGTTTTATAGATGCTAGAACCCTTATCCCTGACCTTGAAATCAATGTTAATGTCTCTAACGACATATTTAAAAAAAAAAAAAATTAAACTATTCCCATTCCCAGTTATTTGAAGTGTTAGCACTATTCACATGCTGTTATGTAGTCTAGTCTTAGCATACACACATTTGGAATCTAGTGAATTAACAATGAAGCTATAACATTTTCATATAAGCTTTTTTTTACATTTCTATTTTATCAAAATTTTACTGCTGGTATACCTCATAGCAGACGGATTGGACTTAAACAACCGGAAAAAAATCGATGCGTATCCATACTGATATTTAAGGTATTATTAGATTTTAGTATTTTTAATTAAAACTATCGACGAGAGTTCAAGTGAGTGGACGCGTTTTTTAAATCAGATTGTATATTCCTACGCGATTATAGGGTGAAAAAAAAGTTGTAGCAAGAAAGTGAGATTCCAACTATATATACCAAAGTATGAATATTTTATATAGCCGACGTTATTTAGAATATTGAAACGTGATTGAATATTATCAAATCACATATATCATCTCGAGATTACTAATGTTTAATCAGTCGACACGGTAGACACAAATGAATCTGAGAGATTGCAGTTACTCCCAAAATGTACAGTTCACAGAACAATCTGATCAACCCTAAACCGGTATACTGGGAGTATTTACACTCCAGACGATAACAAAATATAACAACTTGCGTTGAGGACGCCTTCTTCTGATCTATTTTTGATCATTTCTCTTGGAATTTAAGCATAACGATTATACCAACAATGTAAAGTGTGCTACACATCCAACGTCCCGTCACTGTAAAGTCAGCGTATAGGAATGAAACACCAAATATTTGCCCATGATAATCGTACGGTCGCATTCCCATAGGGGCTGAACACATACCACGTGGACAACTTATAAAATTATCTATTGGGAATTTCTCTTGAAAATTTGGATTAAAGTAGTTTGGAGTGTATTGTTTACACTGTATTTTTATCTCTGTCAGTTTTTCGAAAATTGGAAAAAAATTGGAAACCCGAATAGCAACGTCGTGAATTGATTTCATCGCAAGCACCTGGAAAATCCTCAACTCTCTCATCGGGACATTGGAAAACAACTCGGAATCGTGGAGTCAACGGTGAGTCGTATGATTAAACGTTACTACGAAACTCTGAGCATCGAACGGAAGGATGAATGAGGGAATGGTGATTAGGATCACAAGCGTGTCGTGGAAGCGAATAAGCGGAGTCCCAATGCTTCGATCAGGGATGTGGCCAAACAGTTGAATCTGTCCAAGTCTTTCGTTCAGAGAGCCAAGGACCGGGAAGGACTGTATACGTACAATGTGCAGAAGGCTCCAAATCGTGACGAACGGCAAAATACGTTCGGAAAGCCAAGGGCTCGTAAACTGTACACCCAGATGCTGACGAAGCCTCATCGTCTCATCATGGATGATCTACCTCAAGGAATGTCTAGAGAATCGTCTGCTTCCTCTGTTGAAGTAAAACGAGGGCCATACGATCTTCTGACCGGATCTAGCTTCGTGCAACTACTCAAAGGACTACTCACTACTTCTCACTTTCGTACCCAAGGACATGAACCATCCACCCTTCCATCACACCGGAACTAAGGTCCTTCGGAAAATACTGGGCCATCACGAAGCAGTCACTACGGAAGCATCCCAAGGAGGTCGAATCTGGGGAAGACATGAAGAAAAAGTGGGTTTCCGTTAAGAAAAAGCTGCAGCCAGATGTTGTACGGAACCTTATGAGTGGGATTAAGCGTAAGGTGCGAGCATACGGCTATGGTATTGAAGTTGAATGAAATAAATAAGCCAAAAGCTTATTAACGGGTGTTCAATGAAAAATGAGAATTTCTTCAGCAAATTATTCTTGTACACTGGGGCACTGAGGGAGCCGAAAAAATCCTCCATCGGACAGTACTGAGGAAACTTGGTCGGGTTCCTTGAGGTACACCAACGTCTTCTCGGCGTAATGGGAAAACGCCTTGTCTGGCCAGAAGACGTACTTCCCAGCAGAATAACGCTCCTCTTAGAACGGAACCAAAACCTTCTCCAGGCTCTTCTCCTGGTAGACTTTCTGGTTGATGGCAAATCCGCTCGGCTTGTGAAACCAGGGCTTTGAAATCCCTTTGTCGGAGATTGTAATATACCGCATAACTTTATTCTCAAACTTATGCATGTATTTGTACTTCACCCGGGGGTATGGACACCTTGTCGCTGGTATGGTATCGGTCATTACCGGGAATGTGGTACTTTGACAACGGAAAATAATTCTCGTCGTCCAGCACGAACGCCGTCGCGCGATCATTCTTCGTCATCCACCGGCACTGAGATTTCACGGTAGCTATCTGCTCGTCCGTGTACTTTGGGGACCTAGTCTCCTTCCGACCGATGATGCCCTCCTGCTTGAGGGTACTGTGGATGTAGGAATGGGAGTAGCAGAATTTTCAGCCGGCGTCACGCTGATTCGTACCGTCCTTGTTGTCGAACAGATTTTTCAGAGATTCCTTCTCCTTTTTCGTCATGATCTTCGCCGGACGGCCACAAACAGTGCTTACCGGCATATTTTCGTCCCGAAAATGGTCTATTGTAAACTTTTTTCCTTGACTTTCACGCGTTTCGAAGAACCGTACTACGCGCTCGCGGAGTGCTCGTTTCGACGCCATCTCTGATCTAACTGACAGCACTCGAGCGAAAAGAAATGAGCAACCCGTTTCTAGGGAGCCTAAAGAACAATTCTCTCGGCGAGAAAAATAAAATACGCTCTTCACTGTTTTCACACAAAGGTATTGAAATAATTCTCATTCTCATTTGAAAAGAATTGGTCAACTAGGTAATTTTCTACAACTTTTTTTTCCGTGATGCAGTTTGATGTGGGACACCCTCTAGCACTTAGAATATACCAAGTTATACGATTCAATGTTGGCTGGATTACCACCGAGGAATTCTGAAAAATTCATGAAATCTCATACCAGGCAAAAACATTCATAATCGATAAAAAAGCAGGGGTGGCTACAGCTCCGATGTCTATTAGTTACTCCAATTTCATTTGCATTGGTTTCAAACTCTTGAGGGACTTCAACGCTCACTACCCAAACCAGGGGATGCAAAAACTAAGGTGAGGCGATCGATTGTTTGGATCTTTGTTCCTGAACGACAGTCCAGCCGTCGCCACGTGTTGGCAACTAGTCTTGGTAGGTAGACTGTGGAGGATCAAAGCAGATGAGATCTATATTTCGAAAAACTATGACTATGTGAACATTGACAAAATTGTACATATTGTGTTGTTTTTGTCCATCTCCTGCATATCCGAATTAATCAATTTGAGATTCATGCATATTTACTGGCACACCTGGCACAACGTAGTAAAAAACGTTTTGCATCGTCATTCTTGATTGATTGATTTTTTATTGTAGAGTTCTTGAATTAATAGTAAATAGTAATTGAAAGAATTTCAATATATTGTTGCAACAATCTAGAGAGATATAGTTTTTCATGAAACATGTATTAAGTAGCTCGATAGAACAGGAACGTTACTATAAAATCTTTTTCTTGCAACAAATGTCACCCTAAAAAGCTAACACCAACAATAGCAGGCTTTGGAAAAGAATTGAGCTCACCCTTAACACGAAATTTTCTGTCAAACTTTCAATGACACTCCAAAGCAAGATGCTGAACTATAGGTGTTTCGTTCTTGACACTTTTAGGACATGACGTGAGACGAGTAGCGAGACGTAACTTTCAGAATTATTTACTTTTTGTTTGGGTGTGTGGTTATGATTTCAATGTCAACTCGCTAAGGAAAATAACTGAAGGAAAAAATAAACAAATATATATTCGTGAAAGATAGTGCACAACCTCCTTTTGCTCTAGCCAATTACTTGTAATGGCCCTTTCTGGATCTCCTTACCAGTATATGCACATCATTCTCCTCCTCCCTGAGCGAAATCACTGGAGCCATAATCAGCGTTATTTTTTGTCACCATCGCCGTAAGCTGATAGTACTCTTTTCCCCGCCGATGGGAGCCACACAGAAGTACATTTTGCTTGGAAAGAAAGGCGAAAAGATATACTAGAAACATCCTTCTGCACTGTTATGATTCGACAATAAAGCGCGAGCAGCTATTTTGCCAACGAATGCATTTGTCACCAAAAGATACGATTTGTTTTGTAAACAAATTTGTTTTTTCACGAGCAATGGCCGAACAGCAATTTTGACATTGCGGTCCACCTATAGTACAACACCTTGCTCCAAAGGAGGTCTATTCTGATTTATTTCTTTAATTTCAAACGTCTACGACCTCATGGTTGTGCAGACTGATTAAAGGGACTTAATTCTATTTGTTGTTTCACCAAGCAGTGGACTGTATTTTGCTGCGATCATGTTTGTGCGTGTTCGAACCAAACTTTTCCACAGCCGCCCATGCGGCTGACACGCAAGGTCAACGAATATGGCAATCTCAACCAAAGTAGCAGTTATGCTACTTAGGAGAGAATGCGTTTCCACGGAAATGATTCCGAGCGGCCCAGTGCCGCGTGCGATGCGAAGCAAATGGAAAATTCCATTCGCTTCTTTGGTCCTGTTAAGGACCAATCCAAAACCAAAAACTATACCACGGACCGAATGAGGGATTAATCGGTTGGTAGCAAATAAGTCACTTAATCCTTTGTACACATTTTATTTACACCAAATTTACAAGATAAAATATTATCACTTTCTTTTTAGCTTCTTGCTTCCCAATGTTTTATCACGCGAAATAAACTTCTTTGCTTAGCGGCGGTTGAAACTCAAGTCCCTTTCTCCCTGCACGCAGTGCAGGATGTTGTCACTCGCAATGCACTCTCCCCACGGGTGGGGCGTATGTTGGTGTGTGTATCCTCGCGATCGTCCTTTTGTTGTCTTCCTTCCACCACCTTCCTGTCGCTCGTAAATTCAGTGCTCTGCGCTGAGCGGTGGACTGAACACTATTCTTGTATACTAATCTACTAATATTGAAATCAAACAGTTCAGATACATCGTTGAAGACGCGGCAGTAAACGTCTGACGGATTGCTTTGTCCATATGTGATACGATGACTAGGCATCGCCAGGATTCGATAATGACGTAGCTGTCGGGATGGTTTTTTTTTTTTTAAAGAGGTGAGGAACGCTCTACCAGCCTTACCTGGGAAGGGTTAACCCAGATGTCGAGTGGGGATCGCACCCACAAAAACCAAGCCCTCTACTCGTTGCCTTATTCCCCCTGGGACCACATCTAGGCGACTACTTCAGGGGGCGGCTGTGCTCATGCACTTCTCGAGTTTTCAACGCTAACTTGCGTTGTCCTTCTCTTTTTCTCAATATTTTTTTCTTTCCATTCGTTATTAATTCCACTGCACTGATGTCCTCTTAGCAGGCATTTTGAATTTACCCGTCGAGACGTGAACCGATTAGGAATTGCCCTCCAACTTGACGCGCAACCCGTCACAGCCACCCTCGCGGGGTTTCTCACCTGTCGAGACGTGAACCGATTAGGAAGCGCCCTCCAACTTGACGCGCGCCCCGTCACAGTCACCCTCGCAGGATTTCTCTTCCCAACGGAGCGCCGATTAGGCAGTGCCCTCCATCCTGACGCGCACTCCGTCACAGCTACTCTCGTGGGGTATTCACCATTTTGATCGTGGCTTCATCCTTGATGCTCGTTCCTTCGAAATGTTCGCGGTGTCCTCCATCCAGGCCACGATCAGGCGTTGTCAGGCAGGCCTTTTGCTGTTCTCCGCGGCAGTATCCGTTTACCTGTCGAGACGTGCACCGATTAGGAAGCGCCCTCCAACTTGACGCGCGCCCCGTCACAGTCACCCTCGCAGGATTTCTCTTCCCATCGGAGCGCCGATTAGGTAGTGCCCTTCAACATGACGCGCACTCCATCACAGCAGCTCTCGTGGGGTATACACCAGTTTGAAGACGCCCTCCTTGACACTCACTCCGTCGTAGTTATTAAATCGGCATCCGTTTACCTGTCAAGACGTGCACCGATTAGGAAGCGCCCTCCAACTTGACGCGCGCCCCGTCACAGTCACCCTCGCAGGATTTCTCTTCCCAGCGGAGAGCCGATTAGGTGGTGCCCTCCAACACAACGCGCACCCCGTCACAGCTACTCTCGTGAGGTACCATCTCTTGCAACAGCCGTCGCCGTTGTTCACCTTTCACCGTCGGACGTTGTCAGCACTTTGGTCAGCCCTCCACCTTCGCTGCAGCTCCGACATGATTTGTGTGATTGCACTGCTCACGGCATTCCAGATCATCTCGTCGCGACACATCTCCTCCACAATATTCCCGACATGAAGTGCAGGCAGCCCCTCGCGCCTTTCGGTGAACCTGGGACAGACAAAAACGACGTGCTCCGGTGTTTCCTCCATATCTCCACACTCCGGACAGAGGGGTGAAACTGCGTGCCCGAACCGGTGTAGATATTGCCTGAAACAGCCATGCCCAGACAGAAACTGCGTCAAGTAAAAGTTAACTTCACCGTGTTTCCTGTTCAACCAGGTCGAAAGTACCGGTATCAGCCTGTACGTCCATCTACCATTTTCTGCCGTATCCCATTCATACTGCCATTTGTCCAACGACTCCGCTCTCATCAATTTCCGGATACCTCTGCTTTCCCGTCGCTTGTAGCACTCGCTATCTTCCGCCAGAGTGATGCAGATGGGAATCATTCCAGCGATTACACACACAGCTTCTGTCGAAATGGTCCTATAAGCACTTACGACTCGCATGGCCATGAGTCGGAATGTGCTGTTCAGCTTCCTCCGATTTAGCTGTCGGGATGGTGCGTGTAGACTAACGTTCATGAGTAAATAGCTGCAGTCAATAAGTCGAGAATAAGAACCAAAAACCGAGAATGTGGCACCAATCATCGACTTTTCTGGATTTTCATTCCAATGAGTGCACAGCGCTGTTCATAGGGTAGTAGGTTGGTGGGATCATTCCAGGGCAGACCATGTAGAGCATACCTTACTAAGCGTTTCCGAACACGTTCAATGCGTTGAATATGTACAGCGTTATATGGGGCACGGACATGTATTGCGTATTCCAAGATGCTGCGGACAAATGCACATTACAACGACTTCATAGCGTAAATGCCATCGAAATGAGTTGTGTTGCGTCTCAGAAATCCAACCATCGCGTTCCCTCTTGAATTTGTGACCGATACGTGCTTGAGGTGCTTGCTGTCAAGGAGAACTTCAGCTTGCTGTCAAAGGAGAATCTAACAGATCGTTAACGAATAACACAAAAATCAGAAGGCCAAGAATGCTTCCTTGTGGTACGCCAGGGGGAATCGTAAATTCACTGGGTTTAGCACCGTGGATTTAACAAAAGCTTTGCGGGATGATAAGTACGAGGTTAACAGGTTTATGATCCAGGATGGTAAGCCAAGACAATTCATTTTCAGAATAGCAAGGTGGTGGGTACTTTATCAAAAGCTTTGGAGAAATCGATGTAAACAGCATCAACTTGTTGCCGTTTCTCGCCACTGTTGATCAGCATGCCATAAGGTTCGTGGTTGTTGCACGTGTTTAGTTAGCCGAAGCCGTGTTGGTATTCCGAAATCACAGGCTGTACAATTGAATACAGTGCACCATGAAGTAAACTCTCGAGCCACTTTGTTAAGCAGTTCAAAACAGATATCGGGCGGTAGTTTTCGACATTTTGAAAGTTGCCTTTCTTGTGGACGATAACTCCTGTCCACAAGAAAGGCAGCTTCCAATCCTCAGGAAAGATAAACTCGCGCAGAGATTGGTTGTAAACTATTGAAACCGGTCTGGCGAGCATCGCTGCACAGTTATTGATAAAGACCGGAGAAATAAGATCAGGACCAGGTCCTTTCATTATATCCGCTGAACTGAGTGCTTTATGAACATAATCTTCATCAAACGCAAGGATTGGGAAACGGATATTATCAGATGACAGACTGGCGTGTTGGTTGAGGTGAATTGCTTTCATACATGTTTTGAAACAAAAACGGCAAGGAGATGGGCAGAAGATTGTGGCAAATCGGAGTTACTGGATAGAAAGATAGAGTTTGTCCGGTATCCGTGTCGAGTTCTTCTGGTTTCGTACGAAACTCCAGAAAGATAACGAATTTTGTTTGAATGTGCTCTGAAGAGTATTTATGTACTTGGAGAAACTTTCAAGCGGCAGGTTTTTGTATTTTTTCTCGGCCTCATGTAGTTCTCTTCTGCATATTGGGTTTTTGTTATGAACAGAGCTTGGAAGCATTGAGATTGTTAAGTAATATTGAACATAGATTTTTATCAGTGTAACGCGGTTATTTTGCTTGGCGATGCTGCTGTCATTCAGTCGACGTCCAACAAATTTACAACTGTGTTCATTCATATTCATTCCGTGCTATCTGAGCTTCCATTAAAGTTCGAGTCATGAGAATTCATCCAAATTTATTCATTGCCATTGAATTGTCAGGAATGTTGTGACTGTTCATTTTCAATATCCCGATAAGTGTGTGATTTTCTCATTGAGACAGTGCTTTGCTTATTCAGTTATTTTCGAGGTTACTCCGGAATGACAACGCAAATCGGTGGTGCAAGCGGAAATTCCAAAAAAGATTCACTAAGGGTTAAGGATTTCATAGGCTTGGACGGCGAGGAAGCATTCTGAAAAATCGATTCGAGTAGCGAATTCAAACTTCGTCAGCCAGAGTTGGATGTTAGCATTTTTCTCCGCATTCCTAAAACACAGTTTGACCCGTCTGCGAAAAAAAGATGGGTGGGTAATGTCGGGGACATAACCGGAGTGACGTAGGACTATACAAAGGGGACAGCTTTTGCTAAATATATATTTTAAATATATTGTTTTATTTTCTTCTCCTACGTGAATACCTACCTATCTACCTGAAAAATGGATTAGTTTTCTGTTTACTCTTTATGAACATGTTGGGGGTTCTGAAAAGAACCTTTGGTGTTGTGTTTTTGCTTTTTTTTTATACAAACTTTCTCAATTTTTTCTCACTATCTCATAGTTGATTCTTGATTTTTTTCTGAAGGCTTTGTACTTATTAAATGTTCAACGCCGGGCATCTTTTGGCGTATGCACATATCGTACAATCAAAATGATGGCTGTGATAGGGAATGCATAGGTGGTCATCAGCGCGCGTTTTGTACTTTAGCGGTACACGCTCACAGGATAGAGACAAATCGGCAGACTCAGTCAAAGGGTCGAGTCCAACGAGACGAACGAATGAGCGTTAAAAGGCAGCGATGGCAAAAAAATACATTCATTACGATTTGTTCGCTCGTTGGATTCACATGCAGTCTAAAATGGGTCCTTTTCAGGATCACAAAATTATCTTCAATCTAAAGAGTTTATTGTTTTGTTATCACTCGATGTCCCCATCTTGTTCGGCTAAACCTTTCTGTTTAGCGATTGCGTTTGCCACTCGCCACAGCTTTCACAGTTGGAAAATTTCTTCCCATCCAACTTGTGACATGTTGTACAGTAAATTACATTTAATGCGACGTGCCGAAGCACCACTCAGTGTCGCATTGGAGGCGATATTAACCTGTAATTGAACATTTGCGATGACAGTGGTACAGTGTCGACTTTCAATATGGGGTCATAATTTGGACCCCGAACTCTATGTTTAAAAAAATGTCCAACTAAATATGTCGCATTACAGGTCCGTCCAATTAGCTAAATGTCGAGATAAGTGTAAATTACTGTACTTGCAATCTAGAAGCAATTTAAGAATTGGTGAAAATCAATAAGCTCAGAACAACTGCCAAATTCACATACTCATCATATCCTGGCAAACAAATTATGAAAAAATCAATTTGTGTTTTATTATTATTTTGGATATTGTTTTAGAAAGCATTGAACTGTATTTCCTAAACTCTTTTTTGGAAGGTTTAATGGCCCTGAAAAGCGCCTTGTTTGATGGAATGGTTCCAATTTAGAAAACTTAGTACTCGTGGTTTTGAAAAAAACCATTTCGAACGCCCTCGATGCCGCCTTGTTCTGGTTTTGCCAGCAAAGCAGATTGTATAAAGAACAAACTTTTTTCTTCTGCTACCTGCTGCCGTTTTGCGATTGCGTTTGCCACTCGCCACTCGCTGCAACTGCCTGTTGTTGTCTTGATGTGTTCTGTTCTGAATGCGGGTTTTCTTATCGTCGCGAGCAGCTTTACCAGCCAACTCGATCACTTCGGCGGCCGAAACTATATATCTAGGTGGACTGGTGCACTGGTACTAACGCGCTCGGCCTAGCTACCCTTGCTGAGCAATTGGCGGATACACCTACGGAGAACTGCACACCTGCACGGTTCGAGTGGGACTTTGCCTTTCCCTTAACTTGTCCTCCTTTGTTACGTCCACGATGCCGATGCCGTACAACCGCACGGGTTTACGGTTTGAAAGAAAATAAGATTTTTTTTTGTGATCCGCGTGTTTTATACTCTAGCGGTTTTATACTCTAGCCGTGCCGAAGCGCCACTCAGTGTTGCATTGGAGGCGATTTTAACCTGTAATTGAACATTTGCGATGACAGTGGTACAGTGTCGACTTTCAATGTGGGGTCATAATTTGGATCTCTATGTTTTCAAAAATGTCCAACTAAATAAGTCGCATTACATGTCCGTACAATTAGCTAAATGTCGAACTAATTGTAAATTACTGTACTTTCAATCTGGAAACAATTTAAGAATTGGTGAAAATTGAAAAATTGAAAGTCCCCAACTATCAATAAGCTCAGAACAACTTCCAAATTCACATACTCATCATATCCTGGCAAACGAATTATGTAAAAATCAATTTGTGTTTTATTATTATTTTGGATATTATTTTAGAAAGCATTGAACTGTATTTCGTAAACTCTTTTTGAAAGGTTTAATGGCCCTGATAAGCGCCGTGTTTTATGGAATGGTTCCAATTTAGAAAACTTAGTACTCGTGGTTTTGAAAAAAACCATTTCGAACGCCCTCGATGCCGCCTTGTTCTGGATTTGCCACCAAAGCAGATTGTATAAAGAACAAACTTTCTTCTTCTGCTACCTGCTGCCGTTTTGCGATTGCGTTTGCCATTCGCCACTCGCTGCAATTGCCTGTTGTCTTGATGTCCACCGAACCGAATGTGTTCTGTTCCGAATGCGGGTTTTCTTATCGTCGCGAGCAACTTTGCCAGCTAACTCGATCACTTCGCCTTTCCCTTCACTTTTCCTCCTTTACCATGTCCAGACATGACTGCTTGGATTGGTTTGTTGATGTGTTGTGATGCGAACCGATGTGGTGTACGGTTTGAATGAGAATGATCGTTACGGAAGGAAGGAAGGTATTGTATTATAGAGACTTTAAACTTTTGCAGTTCATTCGTCTCTAGCCTTGAGAAAGGCCCTTTGAAAACTCTACTCTATTCTACTCCAGCGCTACCACCTCCGCCCTCTTGCCTTGAGAAAGGCACTCGATCCCTCGCCGTCCAGCCCGTTCAGCAACGATGTTGTCCAGTCGGTGTCCACACAAAGAAATGATCGTTACGGCAGCGGAGCGGGGATTTTTAAGATGACTGGCTGGCTCAAGAATTACGCATGTGTGAGACTGCGACGAATGTTTCGTTCATTTTTTTCTTTTCCCTTTCCAATCGTGCTTCATTCTATTTCGCTGCTGCTCTGGTTGCCCGTTTTGGTCGGTACGATTTGAGGAGCACAAAATGGACCAATCAAAAATGGGCACATAGTGCATTTGAACAATGCTTGATATTTCACAATTATTCAATTATTTATCTTAGCACAACTTTCGGTCATCCAAGACGCGAATAAAATGTTTTTGAGCTGAGGCAATGGCTGCTTCCCAGAGCCCCCCAAAATGAGAGCCTCTCGGTGGGTTGAAATGCCAACGTATTCCCTTGGCAGAAGACTCGGTGCATATAGCATGTTTGAATTCATCAGATCGCATCAATCGTCGAAGTTCGTTGGCGGCTCCGACGAAATTTTTACCGTTATCACTGTATACATCTGAACACAGTCCACGGCGAGAAACGAATCTGCGAAATGCTTGTAAAAATTTCGCTGTTGTAAGGTCAACGACCAATTCCAAATGGACAGCCTTTGTGCTGAAACACACAAATACTGCTACATATGCTTTCGGTGGCACATCACGACGATGACGGGGCTTGATATATATTGGCCCCCAGAAGTCTACGCCGACAGTTGAAAATGGCCTTGAAGCGGTTACTCGCTGAGATGGCAGCTCGGACATAAATTGTTGAATTAACCTTGGCTTTGCTCGAAAGCAGATAACGCACTTACGGACGGTATTGCGAGCAACGCTCCGTCCACCCAGTATCCAAAATCGCAGCCGAATAGTATTCGTCAGTAGTTGCACTGCTGCGTGGAGATATCGTTCGTGAAAACATATTACAAGTAATGTAGTGAATGCATGACTTCGTGGAAGCAATATTTGATGCTGAGAATCGAAAGACTGTGTGGAGCGACCTAGTCGTCCACCGATGCGAATAACTTCGTCGTTATAAATCTGCGGGTTAAACCAACGCAACCGTGATTTGCTTGAAACCATCTGTTTTTTCTGAAGCGATTTCCATTCCTCAGGAAAGCTTGCTTGCTGCACTAATCGGATGATAGTTAATTCTGCGTGACGTACTTCATTTGTTGTGAGAAATTTTGATTTCTCTCTTTCTGCCTTTGAAACCGAACTGTTTTTGATGAAACGTTGAGCGTACGACATTACTCGAAGCATTTTTTGATAATTGGAAAATCTAACAACATATTCCTCGATGAAAGGTTGAGTTATTGACGATGGTGCGGTGAATACAATTGACGTTTTCCTTATATCTTTTGACACATCCGAATCTTTTTGAATGTCAGGAACAAAAGTGGGCCACGAGTCAGTGGGTTGCTGAAGCCATGACGGACCCTTCCACCAGAGCTGACTTTGAAGTAATTTTGATGGCGAAAGCCCACGTGAAATAATGTCTGCTGGATTGTTGTGACCCGCCACGAAATTCCATTCACAATTTTCCGTGGCATGCTGAATCTTTGACACGCGGTTTGCCACGAACGTCGACCATGTGTTTGGTGTCGCCTTTAGATAACACAACACTGCGGTAGAATCTACCCAAAAGTACGCTTGAGCATCGATTCGTAACGACTTCATTACCTTCGTATATAGTTCGGCGGAAAGTAACGCTCCACAGAGCTCCAATCGGGGAATGCTTTGTAGTTTGAGCGGTGCCACTTTTGAACGTGAAGTCAATAAAGTGACCTTGATTTCGCCTGTTGAGTTCAATGACCGTACGTATACACACGAACCATACGCTGCTTCGGACGCATCCGAAAAGAAGTGGAGTTCAATACAGGTTGCATTCGGAAGTACTATTAGTCGTTCAATACGCAAATTGTTCAGTTGAGGAAGTTGTGTGTGATATGAAGTCCAACGAATTTTCATCGAATCGGGTACTTCTCGATCCCAATCGAGTGGCCTTCCATTTTCGTTTTTCAGGCCCCATAACGCTTGCATTACTATCTTCGCCGTCAGTACTACTGGACCAACTAAACCCAACGGGTCAAAGAGTTTCGCTATACATGAAAGAATGTTACGCTTTGTCAGCGGAATCGTGTTATCGAATGGTTTCTCTGGGATCACATATTTGAAATAGTCCGTGTGAGGCTCCCAGTGCAAGCCTAATGTCTTAATGCTTTGATTCTTGTCGAAATCCAGTGTCAGTAGTATAGCGTGATTTTCTTCAGGAAGATCGTCTAATACTGCCGGACAGTTGCTTGCCCACTTGCGAAGTTGCATGCCTGCCGATGCAAACATGGCTTCCATTTGTTTCCGAAGCTCTATTGCTTCGCCTATAGTCTTGGTACCAGTGATATGGTCGTCAACATAGAAGTCTTCATATGTTGACTTTGCTGCGAGTGGATAGTTTCCACGTTCGTCGTCGGCTAATTGTTTCAAAACTCGAGTCGCTAAATATGGTGCTGCTGCAGTGCCATACGTAATGGTTTTTAGTTCATAAATCATTAGTGGGTTTTCGGGTGATGACCGCCAAAATATTCGTTGAAGTGGAGTATCTTCGTAATGAACCCAAATCTGCCGGAACATTTTTGCTATATCTGCGATGAGCATAATCGGATGTAAGCGAGCGCGAAGAATAAGAGAGCGAAGCTCTTCTTGAATGACAGGTCCAACGAGCATTATTCCGTTTAATGACAAACCCTTTGCGCCATGGCAAGAGGCGTCGAATACAACGCGTACTTTTGTTGTGCTACTGCTTTCGCGGACAACAGGGTGATGTGGAAGCAAAAATGATAGTGTAGAAGCTGACTGTGATTCGTCGATAGGCTCCATGTGACCAAGCGAAATGTATTCTTCCATAAAAGCGCGGTACTCGACAGCAAGTTTAGGATCGCGCTTCAAGCGATTCTCGAGGAGACGAAAACGGTGCAACGCAGTGCGACGATTATCGTCCAATTTGTTTAACAAATCCCGTTTAAGTGGAAGGCGTACGGTATATCGACCGTCAGGATTACGAACAATCGTCTCAGAAAAGTGTTTCTCACATAAGGATTCTTCTGGTGAGTAGGCTGGTGATGGATCATCTTCTATTGTCCAAAAACGTTCCATGCTGCGATGGATATCTACGGTGGTTGCCACATTGCAAGTTGGCACGTTATCTCTGTTATGCGTAAATGATGTTCTGCCCGATACGATCCAACCGAGAAGTGAATTCGTCAGGTTGGGAAGGGATTCACCCAATGTGATATGACCCTTAGTGTTGAATATCTCGAAAAATACTTCTGCTCCAATTACTACATCTATTGCACCTGAATCATAAAATGCCGAATCTGCCAACTGAATTCCTGGTGGAATTGCCCATCGGTAAGAATCGACCGAAACTGAAGGCAAGTCGACGGTCACTTTCGGAAGAACGTAAAACTCGATGACTGTAGAATAACTGGAAGCTCTAGACTTGAGTGTTGACTTGAACACATATCGAACATGGGTTTCTGCTTGACCAATGCCGGCGATTGGAAGATTTACCCTATTTCGACGTACTTTCATTCGCTGACTGATTCGTTCAGTAGCAAAGCAGCACTCGCTGCCTGAATCAAGTAATGCTCGAACTGTGTGATTCATACCGCTTTCATCCACTAAAATCACTATGGCCGTTGCCAATAGCACTTGTGATCTGGTTTTCTCGTAAGAAACACAACTTGTTACACTGGTGTGTGAAGTTGGTACAGAAGGAATTGTGGCAGTATTGCCTTTTGCATTCGTAGGTTGCTCTACGTGATTGCTTGATGTTGTATGTATGTTGCTGTTACCTATCTGTTGATTTGTGCACAAAATCGTGTGGTGCCGTTTGTGGCAATGACGACAACTGCTTTCTGAAGAACAGTCCTTTGCGCAGTGACCTTTCCGCAAACAGTTTCGGCAAAGCTGATTTTGACGAAGCACTCGTTCTTGTTCGTCCGGTTTCATCTTACTGAATATACTGCATTTGTAAATACTATGTTGTCCTTGACAAGCCAAACAATCGTGTGTATATTTCTGCGTGGTTCCCAAATTACCAGAACGCAGAAAATTTGGTTTTTTGTTAATGGGAGTGGGAGTGGGAGTCTCGACTTGTTTGTTAACGTTGACTGTTTGAAGAACGTTGACTCTCCGCTGTAGAAATTCGATAAGTTGTGTGAACCTTGTGACATTGTTTGATTCAGAAAACTCCTCCCAATCTCGCCTTGTTACGGTATCTAATCGAGAACTGAGCAAATGTATTAGCAGAACATCCCAGTGTTCAGTTTGCTCACCAAGTTGTTTTAATATTTTTACATTTGATTGAAATTTTCTAAGTAGTTTATATAGTTCGGAAGCTGATTCTCGTTTGATTGAAGGAAACTCGAACAACGATTGTACATATGTTCTCTTCAGACGTCTATCATTTTGGTAATGATCGATAAGCATTTGCCATGCTACAGGATATTGCTCGTTGCTGATTGGAATGGTCTGGATGAGCTTCAATGCCTCACCAGCCAATGACGAGCGCAGATAATAATACTTTTGTATCGTCGACAGGTTCTGTGCAGAATGGACCAATGATACGAATAGGTCATGAAAATTCAGCCACTGGTCGAATTCACCACTGAAAATTGGCAACTTCACGTCCGGTAGCTTCACTTGATTCATTTGACCGGGGTTGTCATGGAATCTACGCTGTTCCTCTATAGGGTTGTTCGACTTATTGTGTACAAGAAGCATTCCTTTGATGCGATAATACGAACTTTCAAATTCAGTGCGTTCTTTGAGGTACGACTCCAATAATTCTTCATCTTCTTCTAGCATCTCTAGATCGGTTTGAACCTTGTTGTAGTCTATCCAAATTTGCATGAGATTTTCCAGGCGTACGGGAATCTCAAGTGAA
The DNA here is from genome assembly GCF_029784135.1 of Toxorhynchites rutilus septentrionalis. Lineage (NCBI taxonomy): Eukaryota > Metazoa > Arthropoda > Insecta > Diptera > Culicidae > Toxorhynchites > Toxorhynchites rutilus. The sequence continues at coordinate 200,799,417 of NC_073746.1, read as the reverse complement.
TCTCGCTCAGCTTCATAATTTTCTACAAAAATTGATATAGCTGTGAACGATGCAAAAATGCTGCGTTTTCGGTTTCTCATTCCGCGTATCTTTCGCTCTGTTGACATGATGAAATTTCTCCAAAAAACTTTGCGTTCTAAAGTGATTGAGGTTATCTGCTATTGTCTGCTACGTCCGTAGATCTAGATGCACGTGTTGATGTGAAGATTCTTGGTACACGTTCTCGATGTTGGTCACATGAAAAATAAGACCCGGTAGAAAAGTCTCTAGGGTTATTTATGTTGGAATTACACTCACCTTTGTGAGGCAATAATAATGCCTTGTACTTCAATTGATTGTTGCTCAAAAGCTCAATGGTGGAATCGCCATTTTGTTTTGGGTCGATCACCAACGGTTTTTCTCTTATTTGTTTTTGCAATTGCCGCATGCAAATTGCCAGCGCTTCTCGGTTGATTCGCTCGATTGAACGATGGATGTTAAACCGGCTAGACGGATTCCACTCGACGTCTATCCGGTTCGAAGGACCATGTTCGACCACACAGCGGAGGAGTGGGACAACGTAACCGGGAATCTTTTTCGCTCAACTTCTTTGTAAAATACATACACTCGCGTATGCAACTTCGATATTCAAATTTTCTTTTTATTTCTAATTCGTTTTACATTAAATTTTCTGTGTTTAATTTTTTTCCACTAATCCAAACTCGCGTGGTACTCCGTTGAAGTGTCGACGCAGAAGAGACAGATTCTATCGCACGACGGGTCTATTTTACAGAAGACCGAATATGAGCGATGTTATTTTCGATGAAATGGTGTGGTGGTGTTTCCCTCTGAAGGTTGTCTCATATTTAGATGGGTTTTAATTTCAGCAGATAGGTGTCGCGAGGATAGGATTCGTGTATACGAACATATATATATATATATATATATATATATATATATATATATATATATATATATATATATATATATATATATATATATATATATATATATATATATATATATATATATATATATATATATATATATATATATATATATATATATATATATATATATATATATTAGGCTGTCAAAAAGTCCTGCTGTATTCATTGTATCGAGTCATACTATAGCTTGTTGGAAAGGTTTTGCGCGCTATAATGTAGTCCTTGACAGTGTTTTGTTTGGTTAAGTCGTTCGTGAGTTATAGTGTCGCAAATATGGAGCAAAATAAAGAAAAAATCCGACATATTTTACAGTACTACTATGACAAAGGCAAAAATGCATCTCAAGCTGCCTATAAAATTTGTGCAGTTTATGGACCCGATACAGTTTCCATTTCCACCGCACAACGATGGTTTCAACGTTTTCGTTCTGGTGTAGAGGTCGTCGAAGATGCGCCACGCTCCGGAAGGCCTGTCGTCGAAAATTGCGACAAAATCGCTGAATTAGCCGAGAAAGACCGGCATAGTAGCAACCGTATCCTCGGCCAAGAGCTGGGGATAAGTTATCAAACCGTTATTAACCATTTGAAGAAGCTTGGATTCACAAAGAAGCTCGATGTATGGGTGCCACACACGTTGACGCAAAAAACATTTTTGACCGTATCGACGCATGTGAATCGCTTATGAATCGCAACAAAATCGACCCGTTTCTGGCGATGAAAAGTGGGTCACTTACGACAACTTGAAGCGCAAACAGTCGTGGTCGAAGCCCGCTGAAGCGGCTCAGACGGTGGCCAAGCCCTCATTAACGGCCAGGAAGGTTCTGCTGTGTGTTTGGTGGGATTGTCAAGGAATAATCTATTATGAGCTGCTTCCCTATGGCCAAACGCTCAATTCGGACCTGTACTGCCAACAACTGGACCGCTTGAAGGTAGCACTCATAAAGAAGAGGACATCTTTGATAAACAGAGGCCGCATTGTCTTCCATCAGGACAACGCCAGGCCACACACTTCTTTGGTGACGCGCCAGAAGCTCCGGGAGCTCGGATGGGAGGTTCTTTTGCATCCGCCGTATAGTCCGGACCTTGCACCAAGTGACTACCACCTGTTTTTGTCCATGGCGAACGTGCTAGGTAGTCAGAAGTTAGCCACAAAAGAGGCCTGTGAAAATTGGCTATCCGAGTTTTTTTTGCCAATAAGGAAGCGAGCTTCTATAACAGGGGTATTATGAAGTTGGCATCTCGTTGGGAACAAGTCATCGAACAAAACGGCGCATATTTGACTTAAAACAGATGATTGTAACTAATTTTATGAACAAATGAAAATTTAAAAAAAATTGATAAACAGAGGCCGCATTGTCTTCCATCAGGACAACGCCAGGCCACACACTTCTTTGGTGACGCGCCAGAAGCTCCGGGAGCTCGGATGGGAGGTTCTTTTGCATCCGCCGTATAGTCCGGACCTTGCACCAAGTGACTACCACCTGTTTTTGTCCATGGCGAACGTGCTAGGTAGTCAGAAGTTAGCCACAAAAGAGGCCTGTGAAAATTGGCTATCCGAGTTTTTTTTGCCAATAAGGAAGCGAGCTTCTATAACAGGGGTATTATGAAGTTGGCATCTCGTTGGGAACAAGTCATCGAACAAAACGGCGCATATTTGACTTAAAACAGATGATTGTAACTAATTTTATGTTTTTAAATTTTCATTTGTATATGAGAGAGATAGAGAATATCTTTTGAATCATTTCGAGACATAATTTCAGCTCACGATTTTGTCACACACTTTGAAAAATTATGTATCCATCTCATAAGACTCATATTTTTATGCCGTAACAACTTCGGAGTGCGATGTATTGTATATATATATATATATATATATATATATATATATATATATATATATATATATATATATATATATATATATATATATATATATATATTATATTTATATATAGAGAGAGATTTCATTGACTGTGCCTGCTGTGATTGTGGGCCTGATTCTCGAATGCACTTCGAATTGGCGATCTAACGTACAAATCTACACCTAGGCAGCGCTGCGGTGAAAGTGATGATGGTTTTAAATTTTGCCATGTGAGTTTATGGAAGGTTTGTAGTTCTTTCCATAAATTACAATGTTATAATCATAAAAGATTATTTGATTGCGATGAGTTTGTAAGAAATTTAATTCTGCGCAATTTTATATATATCATTTTATTTATTTACCTCTTTGAGTAGTGAAAACTATAAAAATGTTGACAATGGTTGTATTAAAGAAGGAAATTCGAGAGCACAATCAAACACAAGTAGAAAAATGTACGATTCCTGCATGTGAGAACTACCTTGGAAAGCCCGGAAGTAAAATATACGTGATTTGTTTTTGAGTTTTAGGTTACATTAGCATCATTTTCTTAGTTCAAAAACAAAATCCAGATGTCTCACCGATCGTTTACGTTTTGCGTTAGATCGCCAATACACTTCACGGTGGAAACGGTATGAAACGCATTTGCGATGACAACGGTACGGTGTCGACATCTGGATGCGAGATTAGTTTCCCACTAAATTTATCATTATAATATCAAATTATCTTCAGATTAAATTTCCACTTTTCCACTCACATTGAATACCAGTTTGATACGAAGAAGTTAATTTTCATTAATTATTTTTTATTTGAAAAGTGCTCATTCTGCCTGAAAACTCATCATTATCTTCGACACTTCACTAACTCGTAAAACGTAGTTCAATGGCGTGCCGTTTATTTCGTTTCCACCGTGAAGTGTATTCGAGAATCAGGCCCTGTGAGTCTTGTGAGTTCATTTTCCGTATCCCGAATGTAATGGTGTAATGATCGAATGAGGTCTTGAATTTAACTGAAAAGATTGATGCGGAAGAGATATTTCCAAGCACTGGTTATGAAGAATTCGTTTTCTCGCTTTTCGCAGCCGATTGCGGAGATTCCGAAGCTGTGGAGTTCACCAGGGTTGATTGAAATTGCTAGAACGTCGGGCTTTCAACGGACACTGTTTCTCTAATTATTACGTTCAAATTTTCATAGAATATAGATACAACGTTGTCACCTGATGCATGGTCAAGTGTGCGGTCCCAGTCCAGAAAAGCAATTTTGTTATTTATAGTATGATAGTCGCAGCGGGAAAAATCATGCTCAGGATGATAAGAAGAGTCGTCTTCCATTTGGGAACGAAAATTGATAATTAAAGCCAACGGCTTATGGTAGTTGTCAACTTTGAGGGGCGCCGATGGGTAATCGACGAGACTTACGCGGTCAAGGTTGTTAACAAATGTCAAGTCAAGAAGCTTACCATTCACGTTCAATAGGTCGTTAATCTGATGCAACCCAGACGACAGTGTTGATTCTACTAATGCTAGTTCTGCATCAAAATCACAGGCAAGACGTGAAAGAAGCATGTCGCTAGTCTTAGTCCTTATTCCGCGAATATTAATATACGGTCAGCTGTGCATTATTTGCGCTGGACGACGGTATCGGATGACAACGTTGTCCATGATCAGCTCGATGAGCTTGGTTGGGGACTGTGATTTAATGACTCCCTCCATGGAAGGGGAGTTGCTGTGGTTGGTTCAACGTTGATGTTCCAGTATCGATAATTTGTGGAGCTTTAATTGATATCGCTTCATCCAATATATATTATATTGGCTTATAATTATCCATTATATGAAGGATATTCAGAAAGTAGCAGACGTTTATGACTAGAGCGATAAGGGGTGCCATCTTAGTGTCAAAACATTCCATAAGAATGAAGCTGTAGTAGCGGCTCTCTCTCTTATTTTTCACTGTGACTAGTTTAAATGCTCGCGTGTGGAGTGCGTTCAGTGATTATGGTTTTGCTGGTAGAAAATTACAAACCATCGTAAACTTTGTAAACTGTATGGGAAAGGAACAAGAAGTGAAAGCAGAGTGAGACAGAGGTGTATTAATTCCAAGAATGGCAGCACTAATTATCACGACGGCGGCTTACCACAGCTACAATAGGAATCTTTTGACACCAACATGGCGCCCCGCCTACTGCCCCGTTTGTCAAAAACGTCTGCTGCTTCCTTGATAGCCCTTATTGAAACTATTGACCTGAAAAAACACTGAACTTAGGATATCATTTTTTGAAATTATTTAGCACAATGTTGATTAAAAATCTAATTCGAGTGGGTACTGAATGATGCATGCCATATATTTTGATCTCGCTAAAACTCTTTTTAAAATTGGAATTCTTCTTTCTTCTATCCGAAAGCATAATTCATTCTAAGAACGCGTTCTAATTTATTCAATGCAACGAAAAATCAGCGCGTTTTATAGTATCGCTTTTATTGTTATTCATAATTTGCCGCACAAGATGGTCTCCTTTATCTGAGTTTTTTTTGAAGTATTTTATACAGCCAGTGCAATGTATTTTGTGTTCAAATATCTTACCCCATTGTATATTTTTAGCTATACTTCCACAGCAAAACTCGTTAAAATATAGCGATAGATCAAGTGGGCTCCTAAAATCGCATCATTCACTAATTTTTTATTAGCTTTGTATTTTTGTACCCAATGTATGTTAGGAACGTTAACATTTAATGTGATAAAGTTTCTTAAATACTCCAATGGTTGCTAATACCTCTACTGTAGAATATTTCGGACAAACAGATTTAGTTTTTACTATCATACTTGATACAACTTACCTAGAAATCACGCAAACATACAAATCATAGAAACTTTACCAAATTCAGTAAAAGCTTAAATTACCTGCGAAATGATTACAATTAATTAAAACCGACGTGAGAATCCAAATATAATAATTATAATGTTCAGCTACCAAATTATCGTTATCATTAGCTAGTTAACCTCTTGCGCAGAAAAGTGAGATGCAAACTTTTGTGTGGGTATGTACTCTAAAAAGACTTCGGAATTGACATAGTTGTTCATAACACTCCCAAATGACTCACTTTAAGTTGGTAGTCAAAAAAAAAGGCGTCATTAAAAGACAGTTCTTCCACTTTTTAAGCGTATTCCATTCAGCGTGATTTGTTCTTCGCTTTGTAAAACTACACACGTTTCAAATTGTATACAAATGGAAGTAACTGCATTCTGTTGATTGCGAAGTTAATCATATAAATATTGAGACATGAATAACCGTACCTCATCAGTTATTTTTATTTCACAATGAATAAATGCAACGCAATAAAAATCGAAACGAGCGTATAGTTAATATAAATATAAAAAAAAATTGGAAACCTGTATCAGAGTCTGAAGACACATGTGAACATTCGTATTAATCGACACTTTGAGTGACTACTGTATTGGAGAATTTACGTGTCTTGATTCCAAAACCTTATATAAAGAAAAAAAAACTACGTAGTATATTTATAAACTTTAATGTTTCTTATTACATTAAAATCCTATATATTTATATTTATCGTGAAATCGAATCAAAAAGAAAGATTTAAATCGTAAAAACAAATTGAGAAAAAGCGAGTTATACACACACGTGGAACCGTTTCACATTTCCAACAAATTGAATTCAAAACTATACAATATGTACACCACTTCAAAGGTTATTTATTATTTCAAAAAACAGAGTGTCTAGTATACAAGTATTTGGTTTTGGTGTAACGGTCATGATATACATATTTCAGCCTTTTTTGAAATGTAAGCCGGTACTATTTGACTAGTGGTGAATAATTTCCTAGTTTTTAGACAATCGGGAATTATTTTACCATCGCTTAACTGTAGAATGGCAACGCATCTCTACCTCTCTATTCTCCAAATCAGGAAAGGATCACCATTATTTAACGAGTATTTAATTTCATGATACTTGTGTTCTTTGTTCTATACCAGACTGCTTCCCATTTTAGAGTGTGAGTTTCATAGCTGTAACATTGAATATTGTTCATTGCCATTTGAGTAAACATTTGTGATCAGCAAAAAAAGCGGAATAAAGCGAACTCTACAAATAGCTAAGCTAAGGCAAGAAAAAAAAACTATAGATTAGCTGTGATTGTTGGATGTTTTAACCGAGGCAAACAAGTCGAATAATTCGGAGTATTGAGATTTTGTAAATTTACCGTGCAACATAGCCTAAGTTTTGATTTTTGAAGAATTATTCGTAGAGTTTCTCTTGTCAAGTGAGAAGAATAAATAGAGGTATCTTGTTAGAAATGCTAATTTGTGAAATATTATAAGGTAATGATTTATTTGTCACTTATAGATCTTTATTACTGAATCGATTAAATATGCGAGTTGTACATTGGATTCATTCAGGTTGAATATTTTGACTCCTGCGAGTTGGTGGGATTAAATATAGAGAAAAAAATAAATGACAAAAATGTATACTTCAAATTCCCGTTTTCTCTGTTCATGCAATTCCCGTAATTATACTTCATGTTGACCAATGATTCAAAAATATCTATACCGGCAGTGTTGTCTTTGGAGGCGAATAAACTGCAATGTTTAAAGTCTCCTTGATACAAACAAGAAAGGAAGGAAGGCAGTGATGTGAAAATAATTCAAAGCTCATCACGTAGGTAATTTTTGTTCGGTTCCTGCTGCACTGTTCCTGTTTGGCGCCATTCCTCCTGAAACATATAGGTAAGTAAAGATTAATAAAAAATTATTTCATACTATGGAGTTAAAAAAATATATAGTAAGTACAAGTGCGACCTAGCATTCCGATATAATTTCAGTGGCGTAGTGTTGGGCGGTCTTACAGTCCCACGACCGTAATAATTATATTTGTTTCGAAAAAATATATTTGAAACTTTAGAATGATCGTCAACCGTCTTCTTTGAAATTCATTCGAGTCTATTCTGTGATCGGTGTCATTATTTAGGGAAAAATTTCACCGTTTTTTCGAGATCTGAACAAAGCAATATCTTCGCTATACATTATTTCATGACTAGTTTCTTTATGTTTTAACAATACAACAAGAAATAAACGATAAAAATAATTAAAATGTTAAAAAAACTGGTGAAGTGAGGGGGTTAAAAAAAAGTTGCGCCATGGCATAAATGATTCCAGCCCATCTGGTTATCTGAAACGGAAAAAATCGAACAGATCAGTAAAGATGCCGCTATCGTATGATCCTCAGACAAGTGAAATATCACTGAAATGACTACGATGGAATTTACGAAAAGTCCTCTCTGGGGTACATTCTTGAATGTCCAAACTTAAGGAATATGAAGGAAAAAATAGTATTTTTTTCATTTCTATACTACAACAGATACTCCCTTAAAGTGAGTGGCGGTTCAATTTTCATGAAGTGCCGTTCTCAATTTTCGACAACGCTCCAACCATGTCAGAAGAAGTTCAGGTTTTGTAGGGAAAGCAAAACAAAAAAGCCGTATTCAAGGGTTTGTAAACCACTCTTCGAGCTTATGAGGACAACATGCTGATAATTTTGCGTGTTGCAGAAAAAAGCACTGATCGTTTTCATTGAGAATTACAAGAGCGATCAAAATCGTTAAATAAGTAGCCGTAATTCAAGCAAGATACATGTTAGCAGTATTAAATGTTAGCGAATTAAATATGTTGATTCCCAAATTTGCAAAATTTTACGACGAAGTTTCGGAAAGCGAGTAGTTACTAGAGATTTCAATATTCCGTGGACATTTAAACGCCGCTGGAATTAACCTAGACGATGCCAATCATTAGTGTACATTGGAAGTGACACAGTTCAACATGAAATGGAACTTCTAAGAAACGCTTCCAAATCTTACAGTTGTTTTGAAGCTGTTACTAACGATTTGCGTTTTTATGAGACCTAGTGGAAAAGGCTTATCAAAATTGAAATTAATTGAAAATTATTTGCGATCAACGATGGGACCGGCATCAACACGTTGACTGCCACGTCAGTCACCGGTGACTGACACCGAGTTTTCGCTCAGGCTGCGCTAGTCACATTGAACTCAAGACACCCGCCCCAGGTGTAACTCGTTCACACTACGCCACTGCTTGAAAGCAAAAACTATGCACTAGATGTTTGATACAATTGAGTCATCGAATTCTACCCGACAACTGGGCTAATATATCAAATATCAAATAAAACTAAGGGGAGATTCAATGAATTGTTTGATTGGCATTGAAAAAAACTCGTGCGCTTGTGAACGTTCAACGATATGACCGATACGACAATTTGCCCTTCAATGCAGTTGCCTATACAGTGTATCGTAGCATTTTCACAGCATTGAGTATCATGAAATTGGATACACAAAGGGTCTCCAGCTAAATTTCATCAAGTGTTTTGGTCATGCGAAAATAATGTCAATTTTTCTCTCATCTCAAATTATATTTGAATGCGCCTCAAACTTTAAATTCGATTCCCGTTCGGGTTTAGGATGTGGTGGGATGAGCATTGGGCATTGCCAGTCCCCAACAAAAGCCACACCCGGAGACAGCTCGTCTGAGCGAATTGGTGCCGCTATAAGCGTCTTTACCCAGTCCTGGTGGTACTCGGGATGTAAAGCAGCAGTATCACGATGGTCCTCCTGCGAAATAGTGGGGTTGGTCGCAGGCCTTGCAAGCCGCACGACTAAAACAACTAGTAATGAACGATACACAAGAAGATTTGAACCGGACTAATCGACACAGACCCAGGCGACGAAAACGCGCTAATGAATGGAAACTCGGAACGTGAATTGTCGATCTCTCTCATCGGAAGTACTCGTGTGCTCTCCGAACTATTGGAGAATCGCAAGTTTGACATAGTGTGCTCCCGTGGCCGAGTGGTTAGCGTCATAACTAACATGCCGGGTGTTCGGGTTCGATTCCCGTTCTGGTCGGGGGAATTTTTCGTCAAAGAAATTTCCTCCGACTTGCACTGTGATCACGCGTATTCTAGAGCTTGCCACTCAGAATGCATTCAAGGCGTGTTATTTGGCATAGAAAACTCAACTAAGTACTAATAAAATATGACGCAAGTAATACTACGTTGAGACGGCGAAGTTCCTCTAGGAACGTTAGTGCCATTGAAGAAGAAGAAGAAGAAGAAGTTTGACATAGTAGCACTGCAGGAATTGTGTTGGAGAGGATCTACAGTACGTACGTTTTGCGACGGTCATACCATCTACCAAAGCTGCGGCAATACAAACGAGCTAGGTACGGCCAATCAACCCAAGAATGTGCAGATTGAGGATTAAGGGCCGATTCTTCAACATCAACATCATTAATGTGCACAGCCCTCACCTAACCAGTCCCGATGATATCAATGACGAATTTTACGCGCAGCTGGAACGCGAATACGAACGCTGCCCAAAACATGACATCAAGATCATCATCGGAGATTTCAATTTTCAGATCGGTAAAGAGGAGGAATTCAAACCTATAATTGGTATGTATAGCGTACACCAGTTAACATATGAAAAACGACCTAAGACTCATCGATATCGCCACATATTGCCGTCCGCATTGATCTCAGTTATTTCTAGGACATAACTGACGTCGGAACCCATCAAGGCGCTAACATCGATTCGGACCACCTAGTGACGGTTAAGATGCGCCCAAAACTCTTCGTTGTGAACAACATTCGGTACAAATGCCATCGACGGTACAATATCACGCGACTGAAGTAAACAGATGTCGCTACGCACTACGCTAGAAGCTGCGCTACCGAAAGAAACGAAATTAACGAAGCTCCTGTTGAGGACTGTTGTTGCATGATTAAAACAGCCATAAACAGCGTAGTGGAGAACATCCTAGGACACGTGGAACGAAGACGACGGTACGAGTTCTTCGATGATGAGTGTCAGCAAGTGTTACACGAGAAGAACGCTGCGCGGGAGCTAATGCTGCGTCAAGCTACTTGTCATGTACGTCGAACGATAAAAACGGAAACGGAGAAAGCAAACCCAACTCTTCAGGGAAAAGAAGCGCCACCAGGAAGAGGAGGAGTTTCAAAAACTAGAACAGCTGCACCGTTCCGGAAAGGCTTCGTGCCACGAGCAGAAATGTGTCGGAATAAGGATGAGAGTATTCTGACGAACGAACGTGATGTGACCGAAAGGTGGAAGCAGCACTTCGATGAACACATGAATGGCATACAGACAGAAGACCAAGATGACGATGGAAGCGATTACGTTGGTGCAGTAAATAGTGAAGATGTACCACCCCCAATGATAAGTGAAGTTAGGAACACTATCAAACAGCTTAAGAACAACAAATCAACTGGTAAAGATGGCTACGAAGCGAAACTTATCAAGATGGGCCCGGAAAAGTTTGTAAGTTATCTGCATCGGCTGATTGTCAGAATTTGGGAAACAGAACAGCTACCGAAGGAGTGGAAAGATGAGGTCATTTGCCTTATCTCCAAGAAAGGGGACAAACTAAACTGTGAAAACTTTTGTGCAATCGCACGGATATCCCGTCAGAGCAAAATATACTGAGTTCGCAAACTTCCAAATCGATGAAGCAGAATTAGTTCGATATTAAGCCGAGTGGTAGGCTCGTTACGTAAGGAAATCCCAGTACCTTTTGCAAGTAGTGAAGTGTAACGATGGGAACTGCTGCACTGAACCAATGAGTAGTTACTTTTGTATAAACATCAATTTGTACAAGCCCATGTTCCTCTCTGCTAAACTCCAGGTGGTTTGAAAGCACCAATTCCAATAAATGTGAACATTAATTTTCGTCTCTGTTTGTTGGAAATTCTATGAACTTGTCGGAAGTTCTCCCGAAGTCACTAAAACCGCATTTTTAGTGTTACGTAGTTTGTGTACCACATACAAGTAAAAAAAACTGAGTGAAAAAAGCAGTTCACGTAGTTTGAATGATTTTATTTTTCCTTCTGCATTTCCTTTCCTTCAAATTTTAATATTTTAGAACTGGCTTCGTGCCTTCTAATGTGATAGATATTACACTTCCGAGTTGAGACTCAAATTATGGTCCCGAACTTAAAAGTCGCCACCAGATGTCGACACTGTACGACTGTCATCGCGGATGCTCTCAAGCAAGCAGGAAAACTTATTGGGTCAGAAGTTTGGTAACCATCGGTGTAAACGCTCGCAATTAAACTGTGAGCATTTAATAGCGTGTGAAGATCTCTACAATTTGGCGAAGCCTAACGGATTAACAAAGGTTATTTTCGAACAAAAAAAGCGGGTGTAATTGTTTTTTTTTTCCGTTAGATTTTGGAATTGTTAGATTAATGCATACTCAAACGTAGGGATAGCGATTTTTGATTTTGGTTTCATAGTGATAATGTACATATAAATTAATTTATCTTGTAAATCGCAAAAATACTAAAACAGGAAGTGAATGGAATTGAGCTGGAAAAGAAAAAAAGTCAAAATGACTAGATTTGTAGCCCAACAATGCAATGTCAGAAAGTGATCCCGGGGAACTAGGCAAGTCCGGCTGAAGATCTCGCTAAAGGTTGGAGGCGATCTGGCGTAGTGGTAACATCCATACCTCTCACGCTAAAGGTCACGAGTTCAATTCTCACTCCCGACATTATTCCAAAAATGGAAGTTAAGTGACGAACCAACCAAATGTGTTGAAAGTCACTACAATACAGATAAAAAAAAAATCTCGCTAAAGCTCGGTCGGACCTTGCTAAAGGATCGTATCCTGTCTTTCAAGCTAACCGAGCAATCGGTGGAACACAGGTTTGCGTGCGAGAGACCGCCGCTTCTTACAATGGGTCGGTGGACGACTCGGACCACTTCGATTCCTTATCCTTGTTCAATGACCTCAGAATAAATTTCGAAAAACGAAAACGAAAAAAAAAATTTATAATAGAAATTACAATTGTAGAATGAACATGCCTCATGTTTTTCATCCTCGTCTTGTTCTTGATCAGCGGCAGCAGAATCATTTAGATTGGGTAAGTCATTTGTACTATTTCCGTGTTTATCTTCATTCTCATCGAATTCTGTCCGTATAAAGTCTATTATTTTTTCTTCATACGCCATTCTGTTGTAATATTCATCAGCTTCCTGAAAGATCAACAATAAACGATATCACGAAAAACAAATGTGTATTACATGAAGGAACATGCGCTTCAACTGGCGCTTATTTCCGAGTAACATATTGTTATTCGAAATTTGTTTGAATAAGAGTTTTTTAACTCACCCGACGAACTTTGAAGAAATTGTCGTTCAAGGTTATCTTGGTATCTTCTTCCATGTCTTTCAAAGCATTCAACATGTCAGAGTCACCTTCATTGAAGACCAAATAGCTCAACCCCGCACGATAAGATTCTTCGTATTGTTTGTCTAGAATTTCGGAAAAATAAATGTTTATAAATTTCGAAATCATTGTATGAAATAATTACCATCTAGATAAGCCAACTGAAGATATCGATAGTGTTCAGAAAATAAATTTTTATAGTACTTGCCTCGAACCATTTCCATATTTCGCGTACAATTTCTTTTGCAGTATAATGTATTTGTGAAATGATCTAGAATAAAGTACAATGATATAAAATATATTGTTTAATGTCTTCTATGTTTCGATTTCTAAAGTTTACAGTGCGGAAAAGAAAAATGATGAGCAGTAAATTGATTTGCCCAGTGTACTTATGATTTTATTTCGTAGGATGCATTGGTTCTGGTTATGGTTTCTATGTAAGTATGTTTTTCCGAAATGAAATGTGCACGGGTGCACCGATCGAAATAATTGGTAGACAGATGTGGTAAGGTCTGTGCTACAATACGGGTAAGGCAATACTTCCCTTCCACCATTTTGTGAATAGTTATTGATTGGCATAACATCATGAGTCCTGTATTGTCATTGGTCAGAATACGCGGCGGAAGATCATCTCGTTCCAACTGGTTCGAGGCTCTCTGTCCGCTGTTTATGTCTGTGTGAAAAAAATTTTTTTTGGTCACGTCGTTAAATAGTTTCGCCCAATTGTTGAAATAATTAACATATTTACATATGCAGGATGTTCAATAAATTTCTTTAAAAATATGTTTAAAATGAAAATACAAAATAAGATTTTCTGCGTCGATTTTTATTGATGCAATGTTTATTGAGAACTATTACGATATACATTAGCTGAGAGCACAGTCATTGATCATTGAGTTTGTGGAAAAAAGTTACCATGAGAAGATGAAGTGGGTGAAATTTATGTAGGACGGTGACGAACCGCTTTTTTGGTGAATTTATGCGATGAACTGTGAAGTCGGCGAGCCGAGTTACACCCCACTCTGAGGCAGCGTCCAAAGAAGAAGATAATCCTAGACAAAATAGACTAGGTTATTCACAAACAGAAGTGCCGCAGAATACTAACGTAGAAGAAGCCGACATAACCTGTCCAGCGTGTCACCAGGAGAAGTCAACATATTCGTGTCACGTTTTCCATCACACGAGCTATAGAGAGACAAACAGCTGGGTATGGTTTTATTCTCCTCTTTGTGGACTTTGTTCGTGCCAAGAATGTTTTGGATGTCATGAACAGAGTTTTCTACGAGAGCGCGTCTTTCGGAGGGCCACTAGAAATCCACGATTTATAACATGATCGCTCTGTTCTATGCTGGACGGCGCGCCCAATCGAATCTTATTGGGCCATAATGTCTCAACCGAAGTAGGAAAATAGTTGGGAAGCCACCACAACTCAAAAACTCAAATCCCGTATCAGATGTGCCAAAAAAGTGGTCCAGACCATGATGGCGAGGGTTCCGGAAATCTTGGGAAGATTGAAGATGAAGTGCTACTATCTGTCTAATTGTTTCACACCTCAAACACACATTGTATGGACTTGTGTGTTACAAATTTAATAATCAAAGTATTGCCCATCGTTAGTCACAACTTTTTCCCATTTTTCTGGCAATTCACGGATCCCTTTGCGGAAATAATCGGCCGGTTTGTCGGCTAACCACGAATCGATCCAATTTTTGACTTCATGAAAATTGGAGCAGTGCTGGTTAACCAGGCCATGTTGTTTCGATCAAAAAAGGTAGTAATCGGACGAGCAATGTCTGGAGAATACGGTGGGTGGGATTGGACCTCCCTATTCAGCGTTTCCAAGTATGTTTTGACCGGTTTCGTGACATGCGGCCGAGTATTGTCGTGCTGCAAAATAACTTTACCGTGTCTTTCCTCGTATTGTGGCCGTTTTTCCTTCAGTGCACGGCTCAAACGCATCAATTGTCGTTGGTAGAGGTCCTCCGTAATGGTTTCATTCGGCTTTAGCAGCTCATAGTACACCACACCCAGCTGGTCCCACCAAATAGACAGCATAACCTTCTGGCCGTGAATATTCCGCGCGGCCGTCGATGTTGATGCATGGCCGGGGTATCCATACGTTGCCCGATGTTTAGGATTGTCGTACTGGACCCACTTTTCATCGCCCGTAACGATTCGATGCAAAAAACCCTATCTTCTACGCCGTTGGAGTAGTTTTTCGCACGTGATAAAACGGCGTTCGACGTCTCGTGGCTTCAATTCATACGGCACCTATCTAATGTCCTATCTTTTGGATCATTCCCATTGCTTTTAAACGATCGGATATGATTTGCTGAGCTACTCCAAATGTATCTGCAAGTTCTTGATGCGTATGTGACGGATCTTGATCTAGTAAATCCTCCAAAGCCTTCTTCAAACTTTTTTGGCGGTCCGGAACGTTCTTCATCTTCCAAGTCAAAATTACCACTTTTAAACCACGCAAACCATGTCTGACACGTTCGCTCAGTTGGAGCATGGTCACCATAAACTTCCACCAAAATGTCCACTTTCTACTGACTTTCTGCACCTTTTTCTTCATATTGAAGTTGTCGAGAAATCGAAAATCGTTGGTGTTAAAACACGCGGTCAGTTTGGTTAGATTTTTATTAAACTTAACTTTCACAACTCTGTCTGATATTCCAGCGATAACACGATAGACGTTGAGTACTTCAGTATGTATTTCGGACTGATGAAGAGAGTGATTCTGCGTTGCGCTTTAATATTTATAGTCTTGGTCAGATTAAAAGCGCGAGAAAAAGCTTTACGATAGGTCAAGCTGACCATTTAGACAAATTGAGCGAGAGGTCGAAAGTTAGCGAGCTTTCTCTGTGTTTCTAGGACTAGGCTAGGAAAATTATCTACATTCCTGAACATACGCCGGCCACCGTTGAAAATTTAATTTTCAACATTAAATTCACTATGGTAGTGACTTGCGACTAACTATCCTAACACTTATCAATGATCTATGATTTTATACAAATATTCGTTGATTTTCTTGAAGGTAAAATTGGTTGGTTTTCAGTGTGATGATAGTGGTCAAGAACTAATTGTTTCACTGTATTGGTAATTGATCCTCATGACGTTGAGTTACTCCTCCTCCTTCGGCTTCCTCCATCTCACATCCTTCGTCCCTTGGTTGCCGTTGTTTCCTGGTCCTGGGCGCTGCGGTTGTGGGTTGTAGCGCATAATGCATGTTGCAGCGTGCTCAATAAGTTGTGCTCGTGGTTGTGGGTTGGAGCTCCAAGGATCCCGAAGGCCAGTCATCAACGGAGTAAAAACATTCTATTAGTTTTTTGAAAAAATATTTGAATAAATTAACTTACACGGTCCGGAGGCCACCTGGCCTCCGGTCGATGCGCAGCATTGTTGCTGCGATGGAAGGGACGTCATTGTCCTGTGGTTGAACATGGAGAGTTGTCGCGTATCGGGAGCACGCAAATCCGAGGTATTGCGCGCCTGAATTCTCCATTCTTGGTTTTTACAATGACGACACGGATTTTGCCGTCAGGTCCGTTGAATATGTGCGTCACTCTTCCGTAACGCCATTTGAGGGGTGGCAGGTTGTCCTCCTTTACCAGAACCATAGTTCCGATACGGATGTCCTTTTCAGTGGTCCATTTGGTACGAGGCTGCAAGCTGGAGAGGTACGTGTTCCACCGTTTCCACAGCCTGCGTAAATATTCCTGTACGATCTGCCAGCGATCGAGTCGGTTCGAGGGAATGCTTTCGAGTAACGGTTCGGCTACTGCAGTGAGTGGGCGATGGATTAGAAAATGTCCCGGAGTTAACACATCGAGATCTTCGGGATCAGCTGAGAGCTGGGTGAGCGGCCTCGAATTCAGGCAGCTTTCTATCTGGGTTAGAAAGGTGGTTAGCTGTTCTGCTGTTAGCGATGAATTACCGAGAGTGACACGAAGATGGGTCTTGACCGACTTTACCGCGGCCTCCCACAAGCCTCCAAAGTTCGGTGAACGAGGTGGAATAAATGTGAACTCGATTCTGTCCTCTGCACATGAACGTTGGATGGCCTGCTTCATTTGCTGCGAATTAAACTGTTGTTCAAGTTCCCATAGTTCTCGTGTAGCACCCTTAAAATTTGTTGCGTTATCGCATTCAATAAGGCGTGGTTTTCCACGTCGTGCAATAAATCTCCGAAGCGCTGCGATGAACGAACCGGTGGAGAGGACCGCTTTTACGGATAAACAGACAAAAATTGCGACATAACATTTTGTTGTCTTCGAACGGTGCTGTGGATGATGATAATACAGTGGACCACAAAGATCCACACCCGTGGAAAGGAAAGGCAATGTTGGAGAGACTCTCTCGGGAGGTAAATCACCCATGTTTTGCTCTTGGAGTTATGCACGAATGTACAATTCTTCAACAGACCTTTCTAATTCGGAGGGTCCTAACTGACCTTGTTGGCGCTGATGATGATTACGAGGATCAGCATTGAAACGGAATCGATGAATCCATGCCACTAGACGAAATAGTGCAATATAGGTTGACCGTAATGCGGGATTGGCTGTATGGCTAACGATATCGGCTGTTCTTCTAGGTCTTCTCGCCGAATGTTTCTCTAGCAGGTCGTTGAAAAGCTGGCCAAAATCTCGTCGATTGAGACAGCCAAGGCGGTCCATTCCACCAGAGATTGGTATGCTGGAGTTGAGCAGGGTCCATTCCACGAGATATTATGTCCGCAGGGTTCTCTGTCCCGGGAACATGAGTCCACAATCCAGACGATGTTATGTGTTGGATCTCCGAGACCCTGTTCGCAACAAATGTTCCAATACGAATGAACCATCGGGGAACTGCGATATGCCTGAGAGATTCGAGATTGTGTCTGAATTCAATCCACCGTTCGCACAATTCTTGATCTAGCGGTTCATCCCAAGATTTTTGGTTTCGCCAAAGGTGTTGCAAATAAATCTTAGCTGTGACAATAGCTGGTCCAACTAATCCAAGTGGATCAAAGAGTTTAGCAGCCTCTGACAAAATGACTCTTTTCGTGAACGTCTTACAATCGTTCCATCGCGGAACATTGAAGAGAAACTGATCCGTTGTCGTTTGCCACTGTAGCCCTAGTGTTTTGATTGGATTCGAAGAAGGTTCTAACTCTAAAAGCGTTCTCTCGTCTCGCAAGTCAAGAGGAATCTGTGCGAGGATTGAGGGACAGTTGGACGACCACTTGCGTAAGCAAAACCCGGCGGACTGATGTAATTGTATCAGCTGCGCACACAGCTGCCGACCTGTCGCGATATCATCAACTCCGGTTAATAAATCATCCATGTAAAAGTCATTGGATGTCACTCTTGCGGCGAGAGGATATTCATTTTCACCAATTTTGGCTAACTCCTTCAAACATCTAGTTGCCAGGTACGGGGCACTCGACGTTCCGTAAGTGACTGTTGTAAGTTGGTAAGTCTTTAGTGGTTCTGTGGGCGAGTCTCGCCATAAGATTTGTTGGAGTTGGCAGTCGGATGGATGAACGACAATCTGCCGGAACATTTTTTCGATATCCGATATTATTGCGTATCGAAACATACGAAAGCGTAAAATTATCGCGATCAAGTCGTCTTGCACGACAGGTCCGACCATGAGTACATCGTTTAGTGACACTCCGGTGTCAGTAGCACAGGAGGCATCGAACACGACCCTCAATTTCGTAGTAAGACTTTCGGGTTTAACTATGCAATGGTGCGGTAAATAGTATGTTGGCAAATTACTATTGGGTTTGTCTGGCGATGCTTCTATCATATGACCCAGTCGGCGATATTCTTCAATAAATTCGCAATAGGATTTTTTCAATGAGGGATTTAAGGTTAGGCGACGCTCTAAAGCGAAAAGGCGACGAGCGGCAACTTCCTTTGAGCTACCAAGCGTGGAAATTTTGTCAGAGCGCTTCGGAAGGCGAACAATGAATCGTCCGGTAGCATCACGTGTAGTTGTGTTGGAAAAATGTGCTTCACAATACGTTTCCTCTACGGAGAATGTGCTGCTAGTTGCTGGGTCAAGCAATGTTCTTGCCCAAACGGCGTATCCGTTAAGATTCGAAACTTTTACGACAGCGGTTTGCAGTAATACGGTGGAAGGAACGGTTCGAATATTTCCTATCAGAGTGGTCGATATGCAGCTCTATTGTCCAGTGTAACAATAGATGTTATAACACTCCTCCATTCCTAAAATCATGTCGATTGGACTAGGTTCGTTGAATGTAGGGTCGGCGAGTACGATATTTTTGGGAAGTTTCCATTTTTCTGTATGAATTGTCCTGCTCGGGAGTTCTCTGGTGATTCCCGGCAAAACATGTAGCGAGAAATCAGCGATAAAATTCGAACAATGAGAATGAATTCGTGCGACGACAGAGTGAGATGAGATGATTTGCGAATTTCCTACACCTCCAATTTCTTGGTGGTTTTTGTATCTTCGTAGTGTTAGTCTTTGTGCTAATTGCTCCGTGATCAAATTTATTTGCGATGCTGGGTCAAGCAATGTTCTTGCCCAAACGGCGTATCCGTTAAGATTCGAAACTTTTACGACAGCGGTTTGCAGTAATACGGTGGAAGGAACGGTTCGAATATTTCCTATCAGAGTGGTCGATATGCAGCTCTATTGTCCAGTGTAACAATAGATGTTACAACCTCAATAGCTGACCCAAGCCAAGTGCGCGAAACTGCTCCAAGCCCTGTGATCATGTGATGCGATCCTGTTCTGCGATCTGCGGTTCTTTCGTACACTATTCTGCGATTTTATTACCGAACGCGGCTTCACTTTTTCGATAGATTTTTTTTTATTTCCGGTTTTATCACTAAACTCACAACTGAACTGTCTTTCGATTTAATTCACCCGCGCGTTGGAACCATCGATCCGGCTCGAAGAACCAAACTTTTTGACGTAGGACTACGTCTTTCATTTCTATACCGGGGTGTAAAATCAAAGTTTCGAAAACGAAAGCGTTACGCCGGAGACCGAGATTTTGAGCGTTAATAGCTCCTAAACAACTGAACGAAATGGTATGATAAACACTTCATTCGAAAGATAAAATGTCTACGCGTTCTATACTTGTTACTTTTTGATCCAAAAACTTGTTTCAATAGTCTTAAAATTGCTTTCAAAACAGGCTATTGAAATCACCAATCGGTATATAAGCGAGCGCCGCTCGGAAATCCACTCAGTTCTAATTGAACAGCGATTGGAGCATGTTGTCGCTGTTGTGGTGAAGCTCTTCGTTTATCATGAAAGCGCGGATGAACGGTGTCACCAAGAGCCTGTTTGTGCACCCTAGGCCAGAAGGGAATCCATCAGGAGGAGAGTGATGCCACAAACGGTTCCCCGAGAAGATATCGCTACACACATACACGCGCGGAATTCTTTCCGTTTGGATGCCATTCAGCATTGAGAAAGATCCGGAAAGATCTAATCTTTTCTGGAAAATAATCTGCCAGTTCCTCTGGGAATTTAAAAATACATTCATGTGAAAGAGTTTATTTGAATGTTTTCTATCCATGTAACACTGTGACCAAATATTTTTCAACCAAGTACTATGAACAGGTGGTTATCGAGTTAGTATTAACCACTGGTGGGCTTTCAGTATCAAGGAAAATGTGGAAATATCTAATCGTTACTGAAAATAATCTGCCAGTTCCTCTTGGAATTTAAAAATACATTCATGTGAAAGAGTTTATTTTAATGTTTTCTATCCATGTAACACTGTGACCAAATATTTTTTAATCAAGTACTATTAACAGGTGGTTATCGAGTTAGTATTAACCACTGGTGGGCTTCCAGTATCGAGGAAAATGTGGAAATATCTAATCGTTATTGAAAATAATCTGCCAGTTCCTCTTGGAATTTAAAAATACGTTCATGTGAAAAAGTTTATTTGAATGTTTTCTATCCATGTAACACCGTGACCAAATACATTTGGTTTTGTGATTTTTCAATCAATCGCAATTAACAGGATAGCTTCAGAAGATTATTCTTCCCCATCAGTAGGATATTTCCGTATCCAATATTGTATGCGCCCGCAATCGATTATTGCTCAATCGCCGAAAGTTCCGAGCTCAGAGAGTTCATTCCCCTCTAGTTTGCCTTCCAAATTGCCATCGTAAACCACACCTTCTCTCGATTCAATCACACACAAAAAGCATACTTAAGCGATATTCTGGTGGTGAGACACATTCATTTTTCGTGAGGACATCGACAAGACAACATCGTTGCCTAACGTGCTGGAGGAGGTGGACGGCGAAGGATCGACACATACACGCGCAGAATTCTTTCCGTTTGGATGCCATTCAGCATCGAGAAAGTTCCGGAAAGATCTAATCATTGCTGGAAAATAATCTGCCAGTTCCTCTGGGAATTCAAAAATACATTCATGTGAAAGAGTTTATTTGAATGTTTTCTATCCGTGTAACACTGTGACCAAATATTTTTCAATCAAGTACTATTAACAGGTGGTTATCGAGTTAGTATTAACCACTGGTGGGCTTCCAGTATCGAGGAAAATGTGGAAATATCTAATCGTTGCTGGAAAATAATCTGCCAGTTCCCCTTGGAATTGAAAATTACATTCAAGCGAAAGAGTTAATTTTAATGTTTTCTATCCATAAAATATCCATATAATACATTTGGGTTTTGTGATTTGTCAATCAAGTACAGTTAGCAGGTTAGCTTCTGAAGATTATTCTTCAGAACAAGGTTTTTCGTATTCTATATTGGATGCATAAAACCTTGTGCCTCCAACGTAACGCTCTCGTTTTCGAAGTCCCCCAAATATTCATTTATTCATTCATTCAGAATGGATTTAGATTCAACTTCGAACAAATGATCTCTAAATCAACGATAGTCCTACGTCACCCTTGCGGTTATACCATAGATATAACCCACTTCCTGTTTTTATGTTAAGAAATCGGAAATCGATGGTGTTATAACACGCGGTCAGTTTGATTAGATTTTTATTAAACTTAACTTTCACAACTCTGTCTGATATTCCAGCGATAACACGATAGACGTTGAGTACTTCAGTATGTATTTCCGACTGATGAAGAGAGTGATTCTGCGTTGCGCTTTAATATTTATAGTCTTGGTCAGATTAAAAGCGCGAGAAAAAGCTTTACGATAGGTCAAGCTGACCATTTAGACAAATTGAGCGAGAGGTCGAAAGTTAGCGAGCTTTCTCCGTGTTTCTAGGACTAGGCTAGGAAAATTATCTACATTCCTGAACAGAAGTAATGAAATAACACTCCCCGTAAAAACACTCTCGTTGGTACGAAATTCGACATATTCAAAGTGGCAAAAAACTATGTTGTTTACGCTTCAACTTTTTGACATATACTGAAAAAGACGCGCAATGACAGAAGCTTTCCAACGAATGTCTGGAAATTTGATTCACTGGAATAATAATCAAGTTACGCCATCTGTTGTAAAACCGAAGAAACTTACCAAACGCCCAATCGTTATACCAAACGTGTTTTCATTTAGTCCCACTACCGTTCAGTTTTACCGTCGATGGACGATGTCGCATCGTGCAACAGCAAGGAATTTGCCGCAATTACCTGAACGTCCATGGCAAACGTTCCTTTCACAAACCGTAAGTTTGTGGTGTTAACGGATGCGAAAGTCGACACCATCCGCTACTACGTTTTCTCCGTTCGTCAGCATTTTTGTACATCGGCTGAGACGTTATGGCCCAACACGAATCGATTGACCGCGCCGTCCAGCGTAGAACCGAGCGACCATGTTATAAATCGTCCCGGACAATATGCTTGTCATTGACCCAAGGAAACCAACGTCATCATAAACTACAAAACGTATAGAACGTAGAGTTACTAACTCTACCGATTCAGGGTCTAGGTGCTCCATGCTCCGTGCTCCCGTGACCGAGTGGTTAGCGTACCACATCATCATACCGGGGATTCGGGTTCGATTCCCGTTCTGGTCGGTGGAATTTTTCGTCAAAAAATCCTTCCGACTTGCACTGTGGTCACGCGTATTCTAGAACTTGCCACTCCCGAATACATTCAAGGCGTGTTATCAGGCACAGAAATCTCAACTAAGTACTACTAATGAAAAATTACGCAAGTAAAACCTACGTTTAGAAGGCAAAAGTTCCACTGGGAACGTAAGTGCCATCCAAGAAGAAGATGCTTCATGCCTGTCAAATCTCCAAATATCCACACCTCCGAGGAGTTTCTGTACAAATCTGCAACCCAGCAGTTCCGCGATTACTGGTGGAATTGACAACGTACGTGTTCCGCTGGAAATCAAGGAAGGCGCGGTGAACAAACCACTTGCTCTGATGACTCGCTAGGACTGGTGCATATACGAAGAGCAAGGTAAAACTACAACCAAATCGTTCTTAATCGTGCAGACAGCCACGACTAACACAGATCAATCGTTTTTAAAACATGGCCTCCTAGAACGCGGCTGTGAAGAACGCGACTTTAAATAGTTCTCGATTTTTTTTTAATACATACAGTGACTCAGACTCGTAATCGTACCCCACCATGCAGATATTTTTCCACTACTTTTGAAAGTCGAAAATAAGCTTCCGAAAATTAATGATATTAGGCTGTCAAAAAAGTCCTGCAGTATTTTTTTTGAATTTTCATTTGTTCATAAAATTAGTTACAATCATCTGTTTTAAGTCAAATATGCGCCGTTTTGTTCGATGACTTGTTCCCAACGAGATGCCAACTTCATAATACCCCTGTTATAGAAGCTCGCTTCCTTATTGGCAAAAAAATCGGATAGCCAATTTTCACAGGGCTCTTTTGTGGCTAACTTCTGACTACCTAGCACGTTCGCCATGGACAAAAACAGGTGGTAGTCACTTGGTGCAAGGTCCGGACTATACGGCGGATGCAAAAGAACCTCCCATCCGAGCTCCCGGAGCTTCTGGCGCGTCACCAAAGAAGTGTGTGGCCTGGCGTTGTCCTGATGGAAGACAATGCGGCCTCTGTTTATCAAAGATGGCCTCTTCTTCATGAGTGCTACCTTCAAGCGGTCCATTGTTGATAGTACAGGTCCGAATTGAGCGTTTGGCCATAGGGAAGCAGCTCATAATAAATTATTCCTTGACAATCCCACCAAACACACAGCAGAACCTTCCTGGCCGTTAATGAGGGCTTGGCCACCGTCTGAGCCGCTCCAGCGGGCTTCGACCACGACCGTTTGCGCTTCACGTTGTCGTAAGTGACCCACTTTTCATGGCCAGTCACCATCCGCTTCAGAAACGGGTTGATTTTGTTGCGATTCAGCAGCGATTCACATGCGTCGATACGGTCAAAGATGTTTTTTTGCGTCAATGTGTGTGGCACCCATACATCGAGCTTCTTTGTGAATCCAAGCTTCTTCAAATGGTTAATAACGGTTTGATGACTTATCCCCAGCTCTTGGCCGATGCTACGGCTCCTACTATGTCGGTCTTTCTTGGCTAATTCGGCGATTTTGTCGCAATTTTCGACGACAGGCCTTCCGGAGCGTGGCGCATCTTCGACGACCTCTACACCAGAACGAAAACGTTGAAACCATCGTTGTGCGGTGGAAATGGAAACTGTATCGGGTCCATAAACTGCACAAATTTTATTGGCAGCTTGAGATGCATTTTTGCCTTTGTCATAGTAGTATTGTAAAATATGTCGGATTTTCTCTTTATTTATTTTGTTTGGTTATATTTCTTAACCAAACAAAACACTGTCAAGGGCTTATAGCGCGCAAAAATACCTTTCCAACAAGCTATAGTATGACTCGATACAATGAATACAACTAGAACTACGCGCTTACGACACCTCGCGGAAATACCGCAGGACTTTTTTGACAGCCTAATATATACATCATTTTAAAGCTTAAACCTCCAGATTTTGGAATATTTCACGAACATATTGTTGTCTTGGAGTGTGTAGATGTAGTGAGCAAAAATATAGATAAAATATAAAAAATCGATTTCTTTCTGTTTTTACAGGAATTTTGTGAATAAACACAATTTTTGTCAATCAAGTCAATAGCAAATCCATTTAACCTTATCAACCAGCTTTCATTTGATCCCTATAATGTGCCTGTAGGATCTTTCAATACAGAGATATTTTTGGTTAAAATTTCCTCTTTGTTTTTGATGATGAATAATTTTAATAAACTTTCGTTTTCATGATTTTATGGGTGAGAAGTGCATGTATAAGTAAGAATGCGTATGTATACGTGTGAGTATCATCACTTCTTGCAATCCTAGAACCTACAAACGCATGAAAACGAAATTTTCATTCAAACAAAAATATCCTGTATGGAAAAGTCCTATATGAACGTTGTAGATACCAAATGAAAGCTGGTCAATAAGGTTAATTGAATTTGCTATTAAGTTGGTTAGAAAAAAAATGTGTTAACACTTTGGCCTCCGGCGACACCACAGTGGTTACGTGCGCTTAGAATCTCAGTGGCCGGTGACAGTACTTTAGTATCGTTTGCATTCTGTTGGGGTTTTGTTTAACTAACAATAACTTATACATTTTGAAAAAATTTGAAAGTAGAATTAAATTAACCTAAATTGTACTGCCCTGTTCGACCAGGTGAATGGCCGAATACACGACAAAAGAACGCCTCATGGATATACTGCAGAACCAGCTTATTTAGAGTCTGATGAACCCAAACTGAGAAATTCTTAGACAAAATCGTTACGAGTGATGGAAAGAGGAAGGACACAACGACAACCATGTCAAGAACCTAATTGTGTACATCTAGTTTCATACAATCATCACTGAGGCATCAAAACCTCAACATTAGAAATTACATAGTCTGAAATTTTTTTATTAAGTTTATAAGTTTGAAACAAAAAAAACGATGATACTTACTTCCAATGGACGATATGAAATCAGGTATGAATCCATGATCAAATTCACCTTCACAGAACGCTCTGCACTGATTTTCATCGAAAATAAACTGCATTATGGAACTTTCCAACAATGTGATCACTTTTTGCCATTCCTTTGCATTTATGGCGAGAATTCCTAAGACAAACAACTTTACAAATTTCTGAAATTTTTTCTTCATGTAAATCAAAGATTCATACGAGAAAAAAAGAGTTACCTTTTCTTCGAGGTCCACAACTTCGTCTGCATCAACGCCTGTTTTCTCCATAGCCAGTGCAAAGTTCTTTTTCATCAGATCATCAGCGGGATTTTTTACAAGATACGTTAGTGCTGCAGAAGCAGCCAATGTTGGCTGGTTTGTCTATGGTTCAAACAGATTCATTGCGGTTCGTAATAACAAAACAATTAACAAATACCTTAGTGTAACATGCATATAGGTATGAATATGCATACCCTGTTTTAAATAATTCCATTAAATATCCATCAAAATCCTCTTCGAAAGGAAAGTATTTAATGTTTCTTCTACGACATTTTGCCAGACACAGAGTACGTTTCAGTATTAATTCATAGAAACGTAGATCTTCAATATCGTTGGAATAGAGAAAGTCTCCTTTATTTTTTATATCCCTGTTTTCGTATTCACATTCTATTCTACAGTTTGAAATGGACTCGTAATAGTTTCTGTACTTGTCCAGCGCCATTTCTAACAAATATACACAATCGTCATATTCGCCCGATAAGTAACTTTGAACGCCTTGATCGTAAAATTCGATGAAAGATTTAGATGATGAATGGTCGTTGGGATCCATTGATTCTGATGTTATCAATTGATCTTGCAACACTAATAATATCACAACATAAACAGCCAACATATTCATTCACTATGCTAACTTATTCACTTAGAGAAAACAAATGTGTTTTTTCGTTTGCTTTTCAACTAACCGGTCTCAAGTCCAGATGTTTTCGGTTCATTTTTGAATCTCATCAATACGATCACATGTGAGCGTGTTTCTGTTTTGTGATGAATGAGGCAGCATAGACGAGATCGTAATAGTGGAGCGCGTATGTGCAGTTGTTGATAAGCACCCTTGTTGCAATTCAGAAAAAAAAAACACGTAGCACATTGTTGAGTCTTTGTGTGCGTGTATTTTGTGGTGAAAATTGAATGGTCACGTAAGAAACTAACCTAAACTCACCAGATTACACATTTGAATGCTGAACTAATGTTCCGTCGTCCAGTTTTGTCGTAATCTATCATAATTGTTTTATATTTTTTTTAAATAATTTCGAACACTCAAGTTCCCACAAAAATTATTTTTCTGTACGAATATAGATCGTTTTATTTAATTTCTTTTTAAGCATATAAACACTAAACCATTTTTATTTATATAGATATAAATATATATGCTATAGCTAAACAAAATTTGCTAAAAATGACTTTCCAATTTTTCACCTTTCCGAATGATTTTCATATATTTTTGACATATGAATCTGAAGCAGACTGAGAAGCATCAAACCTGATACTGACTGTTAAAATCCGTTGTTTCGTTCTCGGGTTAAATCTTGAGGAACGGACACAAAATCATTTTTATTTATATAGATGAGGATGTATTTTGTTGAACAACAAAAAAAAACAGCCTAAACACGTTGACAAAAAGGATTCAAAAAGTTCAAAATTTATATAATTTCATAGATTGAATTGCGTTGAATACGCCACGTTTTTTTTTTTTGCTTCAGTATGGACTTTTAAATTTTGCCATCACCACTTTAGATGCATTGGACCGGAGATTCGCAACAACGTCGCGGCACAGTTCTTTGATGCAGTTCTTCCTATTGACTTTTATTTAATACTGAAAGGATGTGCAGTATGACAGCAGACGTAATCAGTTGCTGGTTGTAAGACTAATATGCTCTCAAATGCCTCTTTTAATACCACTTTTTTGAAGACGGTCTAGGATAATCCACTTTCGAGAAATGAAATCGGATGAATCTTTCAATTGAAAGCAGTAATCGTCCTTTCACATGTGAAACTGAAATTGATATATACACTGATTTCTTGTTTTGCGCGATTCTGACGTGAGACTTCGTGAAACCTTTCAATATAGGGGCCTCTTTCAAAGTTTCGGGTGGAAAAAGATTTTGAAAATCTTCAATTAATGGATGGATTTTGATTCCGAATACGCAAATCAAAAGAAAATAGACCCCCCCCCATATGTTTTTGTCCGAGACATATATAGTGGAAATAGGAAAACAAGTGAACAATGTAAAACAAATAAAAGAAGTCGATTTTACTCGTACAAGTCTTCTAATGCAAAAAGCAGCATTATTCCATTCCACTCAATTCGAGAGCAAGCTCACATGCCATGGCTTCTGAGAATGTTGTTGCTATGCCCATTCTCGTGCCGCTCAGAGAACCACGTTGCATCGAAGAGCGATGGATAAGAAAAGGGTAGAAGATACAAAATCCGCAAGAACGTCGTTCGATGTTGTTGAAAATGGACACGGTCTGCTGAGGAGCGTCGAACGACGATGAAGTGTCTTTGTCGAGGAAATTGGAGAAGGAGTTTGAGTTAAGTTGTACACATTGGCTCTTTTCAAGACTAGAGACAAATGAACTGCAAAAGTTTAAAGTCTCTTAAATTCAACAAGTCAATCAGTATAAAACTCAAAAACGTCGTTTTTGAGTTTCTTGAAAAGGACACGGTTTGCTTAGGAGCGTCGAACGTCAATAAAGTGTCATTCTCAAAGCAAAGAAGAAGTTCGGAGTAGAGTTTCACACCGGCATCGATTAATGGATCTCGAATATCGTGTTAATATACAGGATCATGATTTTATCACGGCTGCTAAACATAAGCTTATTCCGTCTGTTATGGCAGAATGCAAAATAAAGCTAAGTCACCTTAGTCATGCTGAAACAGTTCAATACGAACTCCATTGGATGACAGAGGCACTGTTCTTCAAACGGATTTCCTCATGGGCTCAATTTTAAGAGGGTTTGCAAGTTGCTTGAATTCGGGATTATTATATGTCAAGAAATAATCAAGCCAGTAATTATAATCAATGTCGATGGAGGACCAGACGAGAATCCTCGTTTAAAAAAGGCATATATATACGTACATATATGTATATATATATATATATATATATATATATATATATATATATATATATATATATATATATATATATATATATATATATATATATATATATATATATATATATATATATATATATATATATATATATATATATATATATATATATATATATATATATATATATATATATATATATATATATATATATATATATATATATATATATATATATATATATATATATATATATATATATATATATATATATATATATATATATATACGTTACACCACAACCGACCGACCAAGGCGTCCCAGAAGTCAAGACGTCAGCAAAAGCCCAGCCGAGACCCATAGCAACAGACAGAGGCGTCAAAGTTACACCGCGCGTGTAAACCAACATTTGCCGACGCCGCGGAAATCAATCGAACGACGCGAACAAAGGTTCGATCAGGTTCGAACCACCGACGGAAATAATGAGATCAGCAGATGTAGTCTATTTAAGCCTTGTAATACGATTATAGAATTCAGTCTTGAGCGTAGCCGAGTTGAATACGGGCATAAAGGTTTATGAACCGAATGTAAAGTGTTATAAACGAATAAAAAGGGTAATTAGAAATTAAATAAAAGTTTTTTTTAAACCGCGAGTTAAGTCACGGCATTATTGGCGCAGTCATTGGCCAAGTGGTACAACGAAGTGAGTAGTGTTTATAGAGCGGATATCTGGAAGCACCGCCACCGAGTTAAAGAGGAGAAGTTTACATCTACTGAAGAAACCAAACGAACAAGCGAGAGGACCCCCTGAGCGAAAATCAAGGACTCGCTGCCGTTAGGAAAACTAATCCCGCCACCTGGAACGAACGATCTACGAGGAAACCGATTCAACCTACCCAGACTCCAGGAGATGAAAGCAGTAATCTTCCTGTAAGTAAACACGAACAATTATCTAAACCTAACACAACAAAATACTAATTCAGAAGTGCGAGCCCCCACCAGTGGTAAGCGGACACTTGATATATCACAAAGTGAATAACTAATTCATTAACAAGTGAAGTGTAGAACAACACATTTTCTCGCGCGTATAAAGTACGTAAGATTTTTAAAAAAAAAAAAAAAAAAAAAAAAAAAAAAAAAAAAAGGAAAATTGATCAGGAAATATATTAGGTTCTCAAATGGGGATCAACATAGGGTAGGAGCCTGCCTGTTGGTCTCAAATGTTCCTATCTCACGCCTCCACGAAGATCATATGACGACATTTTTAGATCGGGCGTGAACTGGAAACACACACCTGGTCTTGGCTCCGAGAACGGGTGTCGAAAGTGGCTAAGTGAGGGGGTGCGAGCGAGTCAGAGCGCTATATCTCTCCCGGGGAAGGCCTCCCGGGTCATGGAGGCCTTGCCAACCCGCTGTCTCCCGGGCAAAGGAGATACACCCAATAACATGGAGCTACGATCACGAAGATTAATTAGAATGCGATCACCCGAGGAGGGTCCCCGAACTGGAGCTGGTCCTGGAACGGGCGTAAGAGCGAGCGGCCAGCGGCTGGAGGGCGATGTGCAAGAGCGGGCCACCAGCCGGGTTCAACCCGAAGAGCTACCGCCATACGGAAACAGCAGCCATCGACATCACCCAAGAAACGCTGCGCCTACGAGACGTGTTGCCATGTGGACACACGAAATGAATGAATTCGTGATCCGCGCCTATTACATCTGCACTGCTTTGGAGACGGACATGAGCGGTCGCCCTCGAATACTAACAATGTTCGAGGAAGCGTATCCAGAGTTCGTCGGGAGGCTTGATCAGAACGCGATGAACGCGAGGCGTAGAGCGATAGTACGCAACAACATGCTCTCCCAAACGCAAATCGACGAGATCAAGCAGCAGGTGCAGAGAGAAATAAGCTCCAGGAACAACAGAGCAAGCGATGTGTCGAGACGAAGTTCAGTACGGCTGAGCAATTCATTCGCGAGTGGGGCACGCGAATCAGCACCAGTGGAGGCCACAGTACTACAACCCCCTGAGCCGGAAGACCCACAGCCAGATCAACAACTACTACGCGATCTGGTCTTCCACTACGACGAGGCGATCTCACAGTTCCGCGACACAGACCCATTGTCGCGCCCCAGGATCCCGAAGTTGCAGCATTCCCGCAGGCTGACAAGTGCAGTAAAGCTCATGAACGAGCACGTTCTTCCGCTGCACTTGGTTGATGCTGAGAACATGGAGGAGCTGCAACTGAAAGTTTACTGTGCTGCTGTGGCGACCGCCAAAAGTTTAGGATACCGTATTAGGCCAAGAGGCGGACTGCTCCAACATCTCCGTGAAAGGCGTGAGCCTCCATGGCGAAGGAGATTGGAGCAACGGATCCTAAACAAGCGCGCCGCAATTGGAAGACTGATGGCGTACAAAAGAGGCAACAGATCGGCGAAATTATGTCGCCAAGTTGCTGTGATCGTGCGGCCTACTGAACTTCGCCAGCTGGGAGCTCACCAGCTGACGGAAAAACTCGACACACTGGTACAGCAATTGAGCGTCCTAACTAAACGGCTGAAACGTTACTCTGACTCTGCAAAGCGCCAGGAACAAAATCGGATGTTCAGAGATAACGAAAAAGCGTTCTACGACCACATTAGCGACGAGAAGCCCGACTACCGCGAAGGTTTGCCAGATATTAGCGATGTGACGAACTTCTGGGCTGGTATTTGGGAGACCCCAGTACAACATCGCGACGGGCAAATGTGGTTAAGACGGGAGGAGGAGAGTTGTGGTGAAATTGGAGAGATGCCAGCTATCATCGTCGAAGAGAACGATGTCCGCGAAGCCTCGCGGTACCTGAGGAACTGGGCAGCACCGGGCCCCGATGGTGTTCAGAACTTCTGGCACAAGAAGCTGACCGTCGCACATCAAAAGATAGCTGAGTGCTTCAACAAGGTGCTACGTGACCCACACAACCTCCCTGAATTCGCCACCCGTGGCGTCACATTCCTCCTCCCGAAAGACAGCAACACATTGAACCCATCAAAGTACAGGCCGATAACGTGCCTATCGAGTCTGTACAAGATATTAAGCAGCATCATAACCGCCAAAGTTTCTGCCCACTGCGAACAACACCATATCATCGCAGAAGAGCAGAAAGGATGCAGGAAAAATACGCATGGCTGCAAAGACCAGGCCATCATCGACGCAGCCATAGTCGGCCAGGCGGTATATAACCAGCGGAACCTAAGTATGGCCTACATCGATTACAGGAAGGCTTATGACTCCATACCTCACTCGTTTCTCGTCCGGGTATTGGAGCTATACAAGATTGATCCCGTCGTCGTTAGGTTCCTGCAGCATGCGATGAGGCAGTGGAGCACGTCTCTGCACCTCAGTGATGGGGAAAATGTGTTGCAGTCTAGAACGCTGCAGATAAAGAGGGGGATATTCCAAGGCGACTCTTTCAGCCCGCTTTGGTTTTGTCTGGCACTGAACCCCCTCAGTAGGACGCTCAATAGAAACGGTCATGGCTATAAAATAAGGTATGGCGACGGCGCCCACGAAGAAGTGACCCATACCTTCTACATGGATGATCTCAAGGTCTACGCTGATTCACGTCAGCGTCTAGGTGTAGCTATCCGGGTTGTCGAAGACATAAGCAGGGACATCTGCATGGAGTTCGGCCTCGACAAGTGCCGCTGTGTCCATCTGCTGAAAGGGCAGCTTACCGAATCCGGAGGTTACGAGGTCTATGACGGCGAGTTCATAAGAGACATGGTTCGTGGCGAATCCTATAAATATCTTGGATTCCGACAGCTCACCGGGATTCGCCACTCCGACATCAAGACGGAGCTGCGAGACAAGTTCTTGAGTCGAGTGAACTGTGTCCTGAGGACTTTCCTCAACGCGGGGAACAAGGTACGCGCGATCAACACATTCGCGGTTCCCCTACTGACCTTCAGTTTTGGTGTAGTCAAATGGAGCAAAACTAACCTAGAGGACCTTGAGAGGAGGATGAGGAAAGCATTCAAAGAGGCCGGAATGCACCATCCTCAATCGGCACTGGAGAGAGTTTCACTGCCACGCAAAGAAGGGGGACTTGGAATAGTCGACATATCTGCACTGTGTGTTGCCCAGGTACGACAACTGCGCGAGTACTTCGCAGAACGCGCCAACCAAAACGCGCTATACCGGGCTGTCTGCGCCGCCGACAGAGGATACAGCGCTCTGCACTTGGCGCAAGCGGAGTACCAACTCAACTGCAATCTGCAGACAGTGGAGGAGAAGATTGCAGCTTGGAAGCAGAAGGCAGTGCATGGTGCCCACCCCCATCAACTGGACCGGCCACACGTCGACAAGGCCGCATCTAATCTGTGGCTAACGCGTGGTGAACTCTCTTCAGTAGTAGAAGCCGACATGATAGCCATCCAGGACAGGATAATGCCGACGAGAAACTGCAGGCGGTACGTCTGACATCAAGACGTTGATGACATTTGCCGGATGTGCCATCAACCAGGTGAAAACATAGAGCACATTATGGGAGGCTGTCCCGTTTTGGCCAACGCAGCCTACACCGAGCGCCACAACAACGTGGCCCGTATTGTTCATCGACAACTGGCGCTCCAATGTGCTCTACTGGAAGACAACGTACCAAACTACCGGTACCTGCCTGCACCTGTCCTGGAAAATGACCGTTTCAAGCTGTACTGGGATCGCACTGTTCTGACCGACCTCTCGATCCACCACAACCGCCCAGATATAATGGTTTACGACAAGAGCGACCGCAAAGTCACCATCATCGATGTCGCTATTCCACTGAACCAGAATCTGGAGGAGACCCACGGTCGCAAAATCTGCAAGTACCGACCATTGGCCGTGGAGCTCAAGGAACTGTGGGGGCTAAGGGAGGTCCCAAGAATTGTTCCAGTCGTTCTCTCTGGAACTGGAATTGTCCCGAAGACACTTCTGGAAGCGCTAAAGGTGTTGAACATGGAGAAGGAATTGGCCGGCATCCAAAAGTCGGTCATCCTTAGCACCTGCGCGATTGTCCGACAATTTCTCGGTCAGGATTGAAACAGCACGAGCATGCAGATACGTGCATTCCGCAGAGCCTAGTCCCCCTTTGGCATTCAGAAGCCCGGGGGCAGGTGAAAATTCTGGCTAGGTTCGCCTAGTTAAGAAGTGAGATAAGTCTGCCAAAAAAAAAAAAAGAACAAACTCTTTTGAAAAAACAAATTTATTAAAATGGCCGAGCGGGAGCAAATGATTTCTCCGGAACTTCTGGCCCCGGAATTGGATGACCATGCACCAATTCCGCAACAAGAAATAACAATTCAAGGGTTACTCCAACACATAAGGAGCCTAACTCACAATCAGAACGAACTGATTGGGCAATTGAGAACACTTAAAGCAAAAGCGGAGGATCCGTTTATGCAGTTTAGAACTCCGGATCCTATTAAGAATTTACCAACATTCTCCGGAAACAAACGGGAAACAAACGCATGGCTTGAAGACGCCGAAAACACCCTGCATCTTTTTGAAAGATACAGAGATGATCCGGTCTACAGCCAATTGGTCAGAGCGGTAAAGAATAAAATCGTGGGAGAGGCCAAAGAAATTTTGATTGCTGCCGGCAACCCGAACAGTTGGGCAGAAATCAAAGAAATTATTCTAAATTCATACGGCGATAGGAGAGATTTGACATCTCATATCCAATCGTTGTTTTATATAAACCAAGGAAAAAAATCCATCACTGAATACTACAACCGAATCAAAACCATAGACACTGCTATTAAATCCACAGCAGCGACAATGGATGATTATAACAACTCTACAAGAGCAATAAATAATCTAGTGAGCCTTATGACTCTCACTAGATTCATAGATGGGCTCACAGAGGAATTGTCTATGCACGTGCGAAGCTACAGACCTAAAAGTCTGGAGGAAGCGTATGCAATCACCATACAATATGCCAACGCTGCATATAGGCAGAAGTTAAACCAAAAACCATCTGACACAAATAAAAATATCAGATCCAACAATAGTAACGGTTCACATAATTCGAAACCGTCTCCCAACCCCAATAGTAATGGCAATCACTTTAACGCGAAGCCATCCACCTCAAATTCTAACAATAACTTGCATAATCAAAAACCATACGGGTCTGCGAAATTCAAAGCTAGAGCTCCACCGCCAGATGACGATGTCTCGATGAGGACAGCGAAATCGCGGGCAGAGGTTAACAGCCACGAAACAGCAGAACACAGCAAAAATCATCAAACAGAACCTGACACTTCGGAACAGCTGGACGAATCCGTCCTCGATTCGGAAGATGACGATTATTTCGTCAACGATGAACTAAATTTTCACGTGGCCGAGGCGCTACAAAAAGAAAAATAATGAACGATAATAACTTTATTCCCTACATCACCATTGCAACATCCAAAGGCGAGATGAAATTTTTGATCGACACAGGAGCGAACAAAAATTACATATCACCCGAGCATGTAAACATAGAAAACTGCAAAACAGAACCGATTTCAAAAGTAACCAACATTAAGGGAACCTTTACAATCGATAAATCCGCTTCCTTCGACCCATTTCTTATAAATAAAAAACTGAAATTTTTCATTTTCAAATTTCATAAATTTTTCGATGGACTCATCGGATACGAGTCATTGAGAAATTTAAATGCTAAAATCGACGTCAGTAAAAATACATTGAAGATCGGGAGAAAAACTTTCGCAATGAAAAAGAGATTTCCCGAGAAACATAAAATCAATTTAAATGAACAAGAATATCAGTTCATAAAATTGAAAACCAAGAAAAATGGAGATTTTCTTATAGAGGAAGAAAAGCCTCACGGAAAATTTTCTATCTTGCCAGGCCTCTACAGAAGTGCTAATAACACAGCCTTTGTAGCAGTGCAAAATTATACAAAAAAATCGATGGAAATCAATTCGAACGAGATCAAGCTTTGCAATGACTTGGATACAGAGGTTGACCCATTCGAGCTGACAGAGCTACCGAAAAAGGTTGACTCTGAAAATTACACCATAAGAGACGATCATATGAATGAGGAGGAGAAATATACCCTCAGGAAATTGATCAGGAAATACAACGACGTTTTATATGTGGAAAGTGATAAGTTATCATTCACCCATAAAATTAAACATAAAATACGCACCGTGGACAGTATTCCGATACACTCCAAATCGTATAAGTACCCCTACGTGTACGAAAGCGAGGTGCAGGAGCAAGTTAAAAAGATGCTGAAAGACGGAATCATAAAAGAGTCAATCTCGCCTTACACGTCACCTGTGTGGGTGGTTCCTAAAAAGTCCGATGCATCTGGACGAAAAAAATTCCGTTTAGTGATCGATTACCGAAAACTAAACGAGAAAACAATTAATGACAAATACCCTATACCAGAAATTACGGATATTCTGGATAAATTAGGAAAGGCGAAATATTTTTCAACAATCGATTTAGTTTCTGGCTTCCACCAAATTCAATTAGCGGAGGAAGATACAGAAAAAACTGCTTTTTCCGTAAACGGTGGCAAATATGAGTTTACTCGTATGCCATTTGGCTTGAAGAATGCCCCAGCGACTTTTCAAAGAGTCATGGATTGCATTCTGAGAGATTTAGTAGGAGTATGTTGTTTCGTCTATATGGACGATATCATCATCTTCTCCAGCTCGCTTCAAGAGCACTTGAAAAATTTGTCGCAAGTCTTCGCAAAATTGAAAGAAGCAAGACTAAAAATTCAGCTGGACAAATGCGAGTTCTTTAGGAAAGAAACGCAATTTTTAGGTCATACAGTCTCTGAAGAGGGAGTACGACCAAACAGCGACAAAATTGATGCAATAAGGCAATGGCCAATACCTAAAAGCGAAACAATTCCTAGGAATGCTTGGCTACTACAGGCGATTTATTAAGGATTTCGCAAAAATTGTAAAGCCGTTAACAGCACTTCTCCGAAAGGATATTGAATTCGAAATTACACCAGAAGTAGTAACATGCTTCGAAAAGTGTAAGTAACTCCTGACGATCGACCCGGTATTAATTTACCCTGATTTTAGCAAAGAATTTTCACTAACAACGGATGCGAGTGACCACGCTATTGGTGCAGTGTTGTCACAAGGGCCAGCAGGTAACGACCGACCCATCGCATACGCCTCACGTACTTTGAATAAAACGGAAGAACGATATTCCACTACCGAAAAGGAGTTTCTCGCGATAGTATGGGCAGTGAAACATTTCAGACCATACCTCTATGGTAGAAAGTTTAAAATGTTCACCGACCACCAACCACTAACATTTTCTTTCACGAACGCTAACCACAGAATAATTAGAGGAAAGCTGGCTTTAGAGGAATTCGATTACGAACTAATCTACAAACCGGGAAAACAAAACGTTGTCGCCGACGCGCTGTCGCGCGTAAACATAGAAAAACACCTGAACGCACACTCGCAATCATCGCTTTCCCTAAATGTTGAACCTTCTGAGCGAGGAAACGAACCTTCAGACGACGAAAGCGACGGAACGACAGTACACTCAGCGGATACGAGTGATGACTACTTTATTCGGTATACTGAGAAACCTATCAACGTTTTTCGGACACAAGTCATATTCAAAATAGGAAATGTAGAACTTGCAGCCTACGAACAAATTTTTCCAAAATATCACAGACACACAATAGTAAAAAGAACATACACCGAAGAAGACATAGTTGAAACGTTGAAACGGACCCTGAATCCGAAGGGTTTGAGTTGTATAAAAGTACCTATCTCATTAGCACAACTAGTGCAGGAGACGTATAAAAAACATTTTTCCTCAAATATTATTTACAAAGTATTTATTTCAGAGACCATGTTGGAGGACATCAGAATGGAAGTCGAGCAAGACGAGATCATAAGAAGAATTCACCAATACGGACACAGAGGAATCAAAGAAAACCGGAACCAGATTCTACAAACACACTTTTTCCCGCAACTCGATCGAAAGGTCAAAATTTATGTCGATTCCTGTGATATTTGCAAAAAAGCCAAATATGACAGAAATCCACCCAAACTAATTAGAAAAAGCACATTTGGACAGAAACCTTTCGACAGAGTCCACATTGACATTTTCTTCCTAAAAGGTCAAAAGTGGCTCACCATAGTTGATTCATTTTCAAAATTTGCAAACGCGATTCCATTAAGCACAAGAACAATAGTTGATATCAAAACCGCAATAACCGAACACATTCGAAATTTTGGAAGACCTCAAACTATAGTGAGTGACCAAGAGCCATCTTTCAGGTCCATAGACTTTATGGGATTCCTAAATGATCTCAATATAGAGATACACCTCGCAAGTGGATCCAATTCAAATGATATCGTGGAACGTTTCCACTCCACTTTAATTGAAACCTTCCGCACAAACAAAGCAAAATTTAAAGATTTAACATTAAACGAGCAAGTAAATATCGCCATCGACATTTACAATAATAGTTTCCACTCAGTAATAAAAACCCAACCGCGAAATTTGATTTTTAATAACTCTGGATCTACGAATATGGAAGAAATATCTGAAAAATCTAAAAACCTGCAATCTGCAGTTAAAATCGAACTAAATAGACGAAAAGATAAATACGAACAACAAAATATGAATAACGAAAAACCTGAAGATCTTCAACCAGGCGAAATTAAATACATAAAAAACTCTCAACGTTTAACAAAGGACAAAGATCCGTTTAAAATAACAACGATTAAACACAACAACGAACTAACATTTGAAGACGTCAATAATATTAAAATCCACAAAAATAGAATAAAGAAATAACCGATAAATCAATTATTTAACTCTCGTTGCAGATTTTCATGCATCGTCATAATAAATTGCACAAAACTTAAAGATCTATCTCACAACAATGGTATAATTGCCATAAAATTAAAACAAGTCAGGATTAGGATAGGATTCGAGAGAATTATCCAAAAGATTAATATCCACTCTATCGAACATAATATCAATTACATTGAAAAAATCGCAGGAAATATTAAAGTTATAGACCACTTAAGAAGTACTTTAGATTTCAAAATACAAAACTCAAAAGGTAAATTGATGAGCTTGTATTCCCACAGAAGTAAAAGAGCATTAGTAAACGCATTAGGAACAGCAATAAAATTAATAGCAGGAAACCCTGATAATGACGATTTAGAAATTATAAACCATAGTTTGGGAACTTTAGAGAAACAGGAAAATTTACTATCGAAATCTATATCAAGACAAATAATCATTAACGAAAAAATACAAAACAAAATTAATAACATAACAGACGTACTCAAAAAGATCAATAAACAGATTGTGGAACAGAGGAACAATTCTTTGGTAACCAGAGCAGATTTGGAATATATCAACATGATTGTAAACCTTGACTCTATAATTCAGATTCTCGGAAATATTGAAGAACAAATCGAGTTTGCTAAACTCAACATTTTAAACAGAAATTTATTTTCATTTGAAGAGAAGAAGTACATTTTCAACAGACTCAATGCTCAAAAGCTAAAGCTAGACTATTTAGATCAAATATTCCAGTACAGCTCAGGAAGCGTTATTGTAAGCCAAGGTGAAATTATAATACTGGTGAAAATACCCATCCTCGGGGACAACGAGTTCGACCTGATCAACATTCAGACGCTCAACATAAACAGTACACGAATCAGCACAGACGTAAAACTGGTGGCAAAGCATGGAGACATCATTTACAGACAAAGCGAACTTTGCGACATTTGCGAAGCTACAACCCTTCTCGAAGATGATTGCATCTATAACCTTCTGAATCACCAAACACCAAAATGTATCATAAAACCCGTCAGACAACCCATCCGTGTCGAAGAAATTAAGAAAGGAGTCATACTTGTTGACACAAACAAAAATGTATTGATCTCTGATTCATGCAACAATTCCAGACTGATCAACACCCCGACAATCATCGAAACAAACAACTGTACAATCAAAGTGATGAACATCACCTTCAATAACCAAGTAACTTTTGGAAATAGTGAAGAATACCTTCTCCCAATATACGGAAATAAGTTGATACAATTAAACTATACAGAGGAGAATAATGAAATCAACCACCTCAAATTGGAAAACCTTAACAGTCTGCAGGACATAAAGTTAGACCTGCATCGTTCAAAAAGGACAACAACCATCGGAGGAGGAGTCCTCCTCATGCTAATCATTATCTGTTCTTTTACCATTTATATCATCGACAGAAGATTCAAAGCGAAGGAAAGAGCAACTCTGGAAATTCGAAGCCATGTTGGAACCACCACGGAACTTAAACAAACCATTGGAAAAGGAGAATTTGGACCATTACCGAGTCTCGTCCTTTTCGAAAGATCGTCCGAGGACGGACGAGAATCTAAGGGGGGAGGCGTTACACCACAACCGACCGACCAAGGCGTCCCAGAAGTCAAGACGTCAGCAAAAGCCCAGCCGAGACCCATAGCAACAGACAGAGGCGTCAAAGTTACACCGCGCGTGTAAACCAACATTTGCCGACGCCGCGGAAATCAATCGAACGACGCGAACAAAGGTTCGATCAGGTTCGAACCACCGACGGAAATAATGAGATCAGCAGATGTAGTCTATTTAAGCCTTGTAATACGATTATAGAATTCAGTCTTGAGCGTAGCCGAGTTGAATACGGGCATAAAGGTTTATGAACCGAATGTAAAGTGTTATAAACGAATAAAAAGGGTAATTAGAAATTAAATAAAAGTTTTTTTTAAACCGCGAGTTAAGTCACGGCATTATTTATATATATATATATAAATATATATTTATATATATATATATATATATATATATATATATATATATATATATATATATATATATATATATATATATATCTTCGATTTACCATGTTGATCAATTAAATCTTGATGCAATATTCGTTGCTGCTACAAATGCTCCATGACACAGTGCTTTCAACCGAGTTGAACTTCGGATTGCTCATCTTTCCCGGGGGATGGTAGGTTTAATACTTCCTCATAATCATGCGGGATACCAGAGCAAACTCCCAAAATCGATTAAACGGAATTAGTAGAACATTCAACCGAGTGGTTTACTCGTCACCTAAGGACATATTTTTATTAAGGCTCATATGGCGTCAACCTGACATGGCCGGGAGTTCAATATTTCGACAATATTTGCCTTATAACTATGTTGGTAATATATAACCGATTACTCGCGGTTGGCTCGAGGTTAGTATTACAAGTGATTGTTTCGTAATTGTGATGTTGCTGTCTCCAATGCTCTGTACCTGTGCCCGACACGGGATACTTCCTTTTGGGATGCAGCTGACAATTAATCAGCAACGCCCCCTAGTCTGTACCCCATATCTAGCGTGGTGCGTCTTCTCGACTCGAGGAATCCAGGATAGAATGGTCACTAGCCAGCGTAAACATCAGCTCGTGTAGAGTTGTCATGAGCGGTACAACCTTTGGCTCTTGTTGAATGATCAGTGGACTGTACAACCTTTGGCCCGTGTATCTGTAAAGAGTGTGTGTATGTATTGCCGCGACTAAGTAAAAGTTTATAGATCGGATAGGAGGGATATGAAACAGGGACACAACGAAGGAAACATCATTAAACGTTGACATCGACGTTTCTGAGGAACAGGTATAGATGAAGCAGAAGATCAGGATCACGGCTATCTAAGATATCCCGGACGGGGATATCCGATTGTCTGCCTTTTGCTCTCAGTGCTCTAGAGAGCTGAGAGCGAGCAGCATGGAACCGGATACACGACCAGACAATATGCTCGATGTCGTGGTAGCCATCGCCACAATCACAAAGATTGTTTGCTGCGAGCCCAATGCGATAGAGATGCGTGTTTAGGTTGTAGTGATTGGACATAAGCCGAGATATCACGCAAATGAAATCACGACCTACATTCAATCCCTTAAACCAAGCTTTCGTCGAAACCTTAGGGATAATCGTGTGTAACCAGCGACCGAACTCATCTTCACTCCACATGCGCTGCCAACTAACGAGTGTGTCTTGACGAGGAATGTGAAAAAAATCGTTATAAGCAATTTGCCTTTCAAAAAGTGTGCCTTCTGAAGCGCCCACCTTAGCTAGCGAGTCCGCTTTCTCATTCCCCGGAATCGAACAATGAGAGGGAACCCATGCTAAGGTAATCTTGAATAATTTTTCGACCAAAACACCCAATAAAGGGTGTGTCACATCAAATTGCATCACGGAAAAAACGCTGTAGAAATTTATTTTTTAGGAATTATATCTTCAGCTTTCGCTTATAATCAGATAAGAGTGTATAGATCACGTTGGCCATGCTTCACTGTCAATTTTTCGTAAATTTGTAAAAATGTCGTCGAACGAAAAGAGCGTCGTGAATTAATCCTGCGCACTCATTTCGAGAATCCGGAGTTGTCACATCGGGACATCGGTAAGATGCTGGGAATCGTCCAATCCACGGTCAGCAGAGTACTAAAACGATACTTCGAGAACCTAACTATCGACCGGAAGGTGAAGAACGGCAAAAATGGATGCTCCGTCAGTGAACGTGATCCGAGAAGTTCGGTCCGGGATGTCGCCAATAAGCTGAATTTGTTAAGTTCATTCGTCCAGAGGACCAAGCAGCGGGAGGGCCTGCGTACGTACAAGGTTCAGAAGGCTCCTAACCGCGACGAAATGCAAAACATGGTGGGGAAGACGCGAGCCCGGAAGCTGTACACCGAAATGCTGACGAAGCCGAATTGCCTGGTAATGGACGACGAAACCTACGTCAAAGCGGACTTTCGTCAGCTGCCGGGCCTGTTGTTCTTCTCCGCAGAGGACAAATTCAGCGTTCCGGAGGAGATTCGCAAGCAGAAACTATCCTAGTTTGCCAAAAAGTACATGGTGTGGCAAGCGATCTGCTCTTGCGGAAAGCGGAGCGCCCCCTTCGTGATGACCGACACGGTAAACGGGCAGGTTTACCTTAAGGAGTGCCTACAAAAGCGCTTACTACTACTGTTGAAGCAGCACGAGGGCCCGACCATCTTCTGGCCGGATCTCGCTTCGTGCTACTATTCAAAGGACGTGTTGGAGTGGTACGAAGCCAACGGGGTCACCTTCGTGCCAAAGGAAATGAACACGCCCAACGCGCCGGAGCTTCGCCCAATAAATAAATATTGGGCGATTATGAAGCGGTTGTTGCATGCGATCGACTGAAATCTGTGTCACAAAATGACAAAAATGACAAAAGGGTTCTCAATCGGACAAACTTTTTTCGTGTGACTTTTGAGGGTTCCGCCCTTCCAAACTATGTTGCAATAGGTGCACTTCGTTTACCTGTTCGGTTGTTTGTACCCCGGGTAATGAAATGCAACAAATGTATGCAACTCGGTCACACGGCCGCCTATTGTTGCAATAAAAAACGTTGCGCAGATTGTGGAGACAGCCATGATGAGAATCCTTGCGCGAAAGAGCACAAGTGTCTTCATTGCGGCGGGACTCCTCATGATCTTATCCAATGCCCGGTGTACAAACAACGAGGGGAGAAAATCAAGCGTTCCTTAAAGGAACGTTCCAAGCGGACTTATGCAGAAATGCTTAAGAGTTCCGTACCAACGAATCAGGACAATCCCTACTCCATTCTGCAGAACGACGAGCCTGTTGCTGACGCTCCCAATGCAGGAAGTTCAGGTACATCGCAGGGTGCCGTCAGGAAAAGAAAAATTAATTCTTTTCCATCACTCCCCAGAAAGACGACCGAAACTTCCCAAGTTGGAATGAAAACTCGAATTGAACGTGCTGAGAATAGACCGAAGCAAGTACCTCCTGGTTTAAGCGGTTCTTCTACGCACCAGGGGTCCTCAGCACTTCCCGGAGCAGCACCAACCCCGTCTGTTCCATTTTCGCGGTCGAGGCAACAGCCACAATCTGGTTTGCTTGCGCTTTCTGACCTGGTGGACAACATTTTAAATGCTTTAAATATAAATGATCCCGATCCTTTTGAAAATTTTAGACAGTAAAACAAAAACTATTAAACAACTTTTGGCATTTTCTTTTTATTCATACTTCGAGCCCAAGCCCGTATGCTCGCACCTTCCTCTTTACCCCGTCCATAAGGTTCTGTACAACGTCAGGTTGTAGTTTTTTTTTAACAGAAATTCATTTTCTCTTAAAGTCCGCCTCCGATTTGACAACTTTTGGGTTCTTCCGGAGGGCCTGCTTCATAATCGCCCAATATTTCTCTATTGGGCGAAGCTCCGGCGCGTTGGGCGGGTTCATTTCCTTTGGCACGAAGGTGACCCCGTTGGCTTCGTACCACTCCAACACTTCCTTTGAATAGTGGCACGAAGCGAGATCCGGCCAGAAGATGGTCGGGCCCTCGTGCTGCTTCAATAGTGGTAGTAAGCGCTTCTGTAGGCACTCCTTAAGGTAAACCTGCCCGTTTACCGTGCCGGTCATCACGAAGGGGGCGCTCCGCTTTCCGCAAGAGCAGATCGCTTGCCACACCATGTACTTTTTGGCAAACTTGGATAGTTTCTGCTTGCGAATCTCCTCCGGAACGCTGAATTTGTCCTCTGCGGAGAAGAACAACAGGCCCGGCAGCTGACGAAAGTCCGCTTTGACGTAGGATTCGTCGTCCATTACCAGGCAATGCGGCTTTGTCAGCATTTCGGTGTACAGCTTCCGGGCTCGCGTCTTCCCCACCATGTTTTGCCTTTCGTCGCGGT
This sequence comes from Toxorhynchites rutilus septentrionalis, assembly GCF_029784135.1. Taxonomy (NCBI): domain Eukaryota; kingdom Metazoa; phylum Arthropoda; class Insecta; order Diptera; family Culicidae; genus Toxorhynchites; species Toxorhynchites rutilus. The sequence continues at coordinate 200,754,634 of NC_073746.1, read as the reverse complement.
TAGGAGCCTTCTGAACCTTGTATGTACGCAGGCTCTCCCGCTGCTTGGTCCGCTGGACGAATGAACTTGACAAATTCAGCTTATTGGCGACATCCCGGACCGAACTTCTCGGATCACGTCTAAACTGCTTAACTACGCGCTTGTGATCTTTTTCACTGACGGAGCATCCATTTTTGCCGTTCTGGATTGGACATTTCCCAGCATCTTACCGATGTCCCGATGTGACAACTCCGGATTCTCGAAATGAGTGCACAGGATTAATTCTCCATTAATTTTTCCAAATTTACGAAAAATTGACAGTGAAGCATGGCCAACGTGATCTATACACTCTTATCTGATTATAAGCGAAAGCTGAAGATATAATTCCTAAAAATTAAATTTCTACAGCGTTTTTTCCGTGATGCAATTTGATGTTACACACCCTTTATACGCGATACTCAATCGCAAAGAGATCGCAGCGCGTGATTTCGTTCGCTTGGGTCCTGCTTGAGACGACAACTCGTAGTTTGTCTGGCCCCATCCGTGTAATCTCGGTAACTGTAGAAAACTTCTGAGTAAGTTCTTTCGAGATACGAATGACATTGAGAGGTTTAGATTTTCGTCTAAAGTATACAATGAATGGGCCTTTGGAGCCTTCATGGTATTCTTTTGGACGAAAATCCTGTTTTTCGTCAATGTCCTCATCTTCGGAACTTCCAACTTCATATACAGAAGTTTCTTCCTCAACTTCTGCTTCATCTTCCTGCTCTTCAGGAGGAGGATCGGTATCGGAAATATTCAATGGCGTTGATGGGGGATCCTTCCCGCCCTCAGCCATATAAAAAAAATCGGTCAACTGTTCGATATGAACAGAATATAATGATTCAAAATAAATAAATGAGTGAAAAAAAAATATTTTTTTATAAGGTTATGATTCATTTTATGTCAAATAAAATGCTAAAATGAAAAAAAGTTCCAATAAAAGTTCAACAATATATAAGAAATAATGATCACCCCTAATGCCAACGTTTGCCGATTTGGTTAACACAAAGTTGAACAATGGTGTATATCGTGCATAGAAGGTAGAAGGAATGATAGTGGCGTGTGTGATGAATGTGTCTGATTTGGATCCTCAGCGCGCACCACTTTAAATTTCGCTACACTTGCAAGCGCATCCGATGAAAAAGCACACTATTATTCGATGTGAAAAAAAGACGGGTGGGTAATGTCGGGGACATAACCGGAGTGACGTAAGACTATACAAAGGGGACAGCTTTTGTTAAATATATATTTTAAATATATTGTTTTATTTTCCTATCTAACTGAAAAATGGATTAGTTCACTGTTTACTCTTTATGAACATGTTGATGGTTCTAAAAAGAACCTTTGGTGTTGTGTTTTTGTTATCACTCGATATTCCCATCTTGTTCGGTTAAACCTTCCTGTTTAGCTATTGCGTTTGCCACTCGCTACAGCTTTCACAGTTGGAAAATTTCTTCCCATCCAGCTTGTGACATGTTGTTCAGTAAATTACATTTAATGCGACGTGCCGGAGAAATACTCAGTGTCGCATTGGAGGCGATTTTAACCTGTAATTGAACATTTCCGATGACAGTGGTACAGTGTCGACTTTCAATGTGGGGTCATAATTTGGACCCCGAACTCTATGGTCACAAAAATGTCGCATTACAGGTCCATCCAATTATCTAACTGTCGAGCTAAATATAAATTACTGTACTTTCAATCTAGAAGCAATTTAAGAATTGGTGAAAATTGAATAATCGGGAAAATCCCCAATCTTCAATAAGCTCAGCACAACTGCCAAATTCTCATACTCATCATATCCTGGCAAACAAATTATGAAAAAATCAATTTGTGTTTTATTATTATTTTGGATATTATTTTAGAAAGCATTGAACTGTATTTCGTAAACTCTTTTTTGAAAGGTTTAATGGCCCTGAAAAGCGCCGTGGTTTATGGTGGCTGCTTTTGCCACCAAAGCAGTCTGTATAGACAAACTTTTACCTTCTTCTACCAGCTGTCGTTTTGCGATTGCGTTTGCTCACTGAAACTAATTGTTGCCTTGATGAGCGCCGAACCGAAGCTGCTCTATTCTTGATGCGGGTTTTCTGATTGTCGTGAGCAGCTTTGCAAGCCAACTCGAGCACTCCGACGGCCGAAACTCTTTAATCGCTGTTAGGTATACTGGTGCTCCAGCACCAATCCGTTCGGCTTAGTTACCCTTGCGGAGCAATCAGTGAATGCGACCAACAGGGAACTGGAGACCTGCACGGTTCGAGTGAGACTTTGCCTTTCCCTTAACTTGTCCTCCTTTGTTACGTCCACTATGCCGATGCCGTACAACCACACGGGTTTACGGTTTGAAAGAAAATAAGATATTTTTTTGGGGTCCGCGTGTTTTATACTCTAGCGGTACACACTCACAGGATAGAGACAAATCGGCAGACTCAGCCAGAGGGGCGAGTCCAACGAGACGAACGAATGAGCGTTAAAAGGGAGCGATGGCTAAAAAATACATTCATTACGATTTGTTCGCTCGTTGGATTCACATGCAGGCTAAAAAGGGTCCTTTTCAGGATCACAAAATTATCTTCAATCTAAAGAGTTTATTGTTTTGTTATCACTATATCCCCATCTTGTTCGGCTTAACCTTCCTGTTTAGCGATTTGTTGCCACTCGCCACAGCTTTCACAGTTGGAAAATTTCTTCCCATCCAGCTTTGTGACATGTTGTACAGTAAATTACATTCAATGCGACGTGCCGAAGCGCCACTCAGTGTCGCATTGGAGGCGATTTTAACCAGTAATTGAACATTTGCGATGACAGTGGTACAGTGTCGACTTTCAATGTGGGGTCATAATTTGGATCTCTATGTTTACAAAAATGTCCAACTAAATAAGTCGCATTACATGTCCGTCCAATTAGCTAAATGTCGAACTAATTGTAAATTACTGTACTTTCAATCTGGAAACAATTTAAGAATTGGTGAAAATTGAATAATCAGGAAAGTCCCCAACTATCAATAAGCTCAGAACAACTGCCAAATTCACATACTCATCAGATCCTGGCAAACAAATTAAGAAAAAATCAATTTGTGTTTTATTATTATTTTGGATAATGTTTTAGAAAGCATTGAACTGTATTTCCTAAACTCTTTTTTGGAAGGTTTAATGGCCCTGAAAAGCGCCTTGTTTTATGGAATGATTCCAATTTAGAAATCTTAGTACTCGTGGTTTTGAAAAAAAACCATTTCGAACGCCCTCGATGCCGCCTTGTTCTGGATTTGCCACCAAAGCAGTTTGTATAAAGAACAAACATTTTTCTTCTGCTACCTGCTGCCGTTTTGCGATTGCGTTTGCCACTCGCCACTCGCCACTCGCTGCAACTGCCTGTTGTCTTGATGTCCACCGAACCGAATGTGTTCTGTTCCGAATGCGGGTTTTCTTATCGTCGCGAGCAGCTTTGCCAGCTAACTCGATCACTTCGGCGGCCGAAACTATATAACGCCGGCTAGGTGGACTGGTGCACTGGTACTAACGCGCTCGGCCTAGCTACCCTCGCGGGGAACTCCAGACCAACGCGCTCGAATCGCGTTGCCGTTGCCGGATTTTGCCTTTCCCTTCACTTTTCCTCCTTTGCCATGTCCAGACATGACTGCTTGGGTTGGTTTGTTGATGTGTTGTGATGCGAACCGATGTGGTGTACGGTTTGAATGAGAATGATCCTTACGGCAGCGGAGCGGGGATTTTTAAGCTGACTGGCTGGCTCGAGAATTACGCATGTGTGAGACTGCGACCAATGTTTCGTTAATTTTTTCCTTTCAATCGTGCTTCATTCTATTTCGCTGCTGCTCTGGTTGCCCGTTTTGGTCGGTACGATTTGAGGAGCACAAAATGGACCAATCAAAAATGGGCACATAGTGCATTTTGACAATGCTTGATATTTCACAATTATTGAATTATTTATCTCAAGAAAAATTAAATGTTATTCGTTATGATAGATGCGTAGATATATTTCCTATCAATTGATGCAAAAACCTTTGCGATCTATTGAGAAATGCTCGAGTTATAAGCGTTCCAAATCTTGCCTTTTTTCCTACTTGTTTAGTGCCTAGATTTATTTCTTTATTTCTTTATTTCTTTTCTTTAAACCATCTGACTCACACTTGGTCTTAATGATTTTCTTAAAACTAAACGACACTACTAAATCAAAATACAATGGTCCAACAAAATAAAACAATACAAAGATTTCATCTACGAGTGAGTCGTCTGTAAAAGGTGTCCGAAGAGATATTAAAGTCAAATAAGTCGAACACATCATTGAAACGGACTGACATAAAACGAACAGGATTGTGCAACGCATAGTTCACACTGCGTCCCTCAAGATACAAAAAGTTTCTGGTACGAAGAATACGTTCAGGCGCATACATATTAATTTGCTCCAACAGTGCAGGGCAGTCGATTTCTCCGGTCAAAAGTTTGGCGACAAACATAGCCTGAGCGTTGAAACGTCTCCTTTCCAGCGTCTCCAGTCCCAAGAGTTGGCAACGAGCCTCGTACGGTGGCAAGTTTAGTGGATCCCGCCACGGAAGATTCCGGAGAGCATGTCGCACAAATTTCCGCTGAATAGACTCAATCCTACAAATCCAGTTAGTTTGAAACGGGCACCAGACAACTGCACTAAACTCCAGTGTAGATCGAACTAGCGAGCAGTATAGAGATCGAAGACAGTGTGGATCACGAAATTCACTTGTAATTTTATGAACGAATCCCAACTGCCGGTTGGCTTTAGCAATAATTTCGTTGAAGTGCAGTCGGAAACTGAGCGCATTATCAAGGGTCACTCCAAGGTCACGGATGTGGCTCACTCGCGACAGAACTTGACCAGAAATGGAGTAGTTAAACACTATTGGCTTGAGCTTCCGGTGAAACGAAATAGTGCTGCATTTCGAGATACTGAGCGACATCATATTCCTCAAGCACCATTCTTCAAAGCGGTTCCAGATCCTGAAGCCTATGGCAATCTAGTGCGTTCCTGATTGCCATATAAATTTTCACATCATCAGCATAGAATAAGCGGCACCCAGTTGGAAGTATCAAGGATACTTCGTTGATGTATAGTGAGAACAACAGTGGACCTAGGTTGCTTCCTTGAGGCACTCCCGAAGGATTAGAGAATGTCGCAGATTGTGCAGGTCCGATTTTGACACACATCTGTCTATCTTTCAGATACGAGTTCAACCATGTCGTTAGTCTTGATGAAATCCCGAGTTTGTTCAGCCTTGCTAGAAGGATTTTGTGATCGACGCGATCGAAAGCAGCCTTGAGGTCCGTATACACTGCGTCCACCTGTGTACCTTGCTCCATATTGCGCAGACAAATGGAAACAAAGTCGACCAAATTGGTTGTGACAGACCTTTTTGGGAAAAAACCGTGCTGATCCATTGACAGATAGTTCTTGCAACAGGAAAACACAGCATCATTGACAATGATTTCGAAAACTTTTGAACAGGCGCAAAGTGATGTGATTCCTCGGTAGTTTTCTATGTTACGTTTGTCTCCTTTCTTGTGTACTGGAAACATCACTGACTGCTTCCATAGCGAAGGAAACATACTCTGCTGTAGAGAGGTGTCGAATAGAACCGATAAAGGGTAGGCAAGACTTGGCGCACATTTTTTGAGTACACAAGAAGGGATACCGTCCGGACCGGGAGTCAAAGAATACTTCAATTTGCGGATCGCAGCCTCCACAACATCGCTGGTGACTCGGAAGATGTCAAGATTCAATACGTTGGTTTGAGTGTCTCTAACGGCGGCAGCAACTTGCATTTCTGAGGACGAACGGTAATTGAATGCTCGCTTGAAGTGAGTAGCGAAAAGATTGCATTTCTCGAGTGCAGTGTTAACCGAGTGGTTCACCAGAAACATGTTCACGGGCAAGCCTTTTTCCATTCTCTTGGAGTTGACAAAGGACCAGAAAAGTTTCGGGTTTCTACGGAGATTTTTCTGCATACGCCTCGTATACTGTTTATACAGGAAGCGATTGTACAAACGGTATTCGTTGCTCGTTCGGTTCAGCTCTTGCTTAGCAAACGGACAGCGCAACCTACAGAAACGCCGGAGAGCAGAGGATCGCAATCTTTTGAGTTCTCCCAGTCGTCTATTGCCCCAGATTGGTCTCCGTGCAGTCCTCCGCACAGGAACGCAATCAACGATGATACGGGTCATGACATCAGAAAACCTAGCAACGGCAGCATCCACATCCTCGATGGTCTCCAGAAATTCCCAGTCGACTTGAGCTATAGCTTGATGTAATGCTGCGAAATCAGCTTTCTGGAAATTGAAGGAAGTCAGATCTGGTACATCTTCAAATCCAGTTGGCGTCGGTAGATTGACGTCAACTTCTAGTGCTGGATGATCGGTGTCGAGCGGAGTAACTGGATCGGCAGCCTCGGTGATCGAGCACCTCGATAAAGCAGCATCATTCGCCAGCACTAGATCGAGCAAGCGGCCATTCCTGTTCGGCACTGGATTGATCTGCGTTAGACCATGGAAACAGAATCCATCGAGTAAGGCCGAGGAAGCAGTCGAAAAACGTGATCGTGAGCAGTCAACAGAAGGTGGAGCATTCGACGGGATATTCCACACTAAACCAGACTGATTGTAGTCGCCGAACGCAAATGCAACATCCTGTGCTTCAAGCTGAGAAATGATGGCTCCGATGGAATCAATATGCTTCTCAATACATCTGAGATCACCTCTCTTATCGGGTGGTAAATAAATAACACCGATACTAACGACCAAACCTTCTATCCGGATTTTGACCCAAAGCTGTTCGAGAGTATCACACACTGGAGTAGGATCAATGAAACCGCCTAACATGGATGAGACGGCTATCAAAACACCACCGCCGCGTGATTTGGAGCTGTTACGTGAATTACGATCGTTACGATAAACGGTGAACGTGTTTCCAAACAGTTGCGGAGAGAAAATACGGTCGTCTAGCCAGGTCTCCGTAAGAATGATAATGTCATAATATGATTCTGATACAGCTGCGAAGAAGTCGTCGATTTTGGTGCGCAGCCCCCGAACGTTCTGATAGTAAATCAGTAGCCGGTTAGAGTCACGTGTTACATGTCGGGGGACGTTGCGTTGCTGATGCCCTTCGATGACGTGAAGTCTTACTGCGCGGTCGTGATTATTCTCCGGTGGCAGCGTGTCGTAACTGGGATTATGGGATATTTCAGGGAGTGAATAGTTGCTAATACGATGGTACTTGCCTGGAGAGGCACGGTGGAAGACCCCTTCTCCGATCCCATACACAGGACCGGGACGACTGCTGGTTACTGGTTGAAAGGACTCGACTGTGATGGGCGGATTAGGAGCTCCCATGGTGCTTGTGGCAGAATTGCGTCCCAGTATCTGGCTGCATCCCAGATTTCCATTTCACCCCCTATATCTTCCGGTTAGACGTAGTCCTACGTCAAAAACACCTTTGTTGGATCGATTAATAACTTGTCCGATCTGCTTGCGAGTTGTCGAACCTATTGTAAGTGGTGAAATGTAACGACAGGAACTGCTGCATTGAACCAAGGAGTAGTTACTTTTGTACCAACATCAATTTATACCGGTTCATGTTCCTCTCAGCTAAACGCCAGATGGTTTGAAAGCACCATGTGAGTATTAACTTTCCAAAAACTTTCCGCACAGATCATGTTAACGTCACGTAACTCAAGGGGGAGGGAAGTTTGTCATGCGTTACTTATTCTTAAGACGCGTCCACATCAAACCGAGCGGCCTTGGCCGCTCGGTAAAGCCAACTAAATGTGGACGTACCGCCCGGGCTTGCCGACGTGCCGAAAACCGACTCGAAACAAACCGAACCCAATCCGAAACAAGTGGGTCCGGTTCGAGAAAGTCGAACCAAAACAAAACGAAGTAAATTAGCGTTGACGACATTGTGCTTCGTGTGTTCGTGACGGCTTCGTGCATCAGGTGGGGCTTCGGCTTCGTGCACCCGATGGGGCGTCCACATTACATAACGAACCGAATGTGCCGCCTGGTACAGGCCGATCGGCATCATTCGGCATAATGTGGACGCGCCTTTACATATGGGTGGAAGGGGGTTCAAAAACAAATCAATAACTCGAATTTTTAAATTTTTCGATTTGGTCCATTCTGACTTAACACCAATTAATTCAACATTTTCAAATCTTAATTATATTTTCGAAACTAAAACTGTACTCTCTAAAAACGAATCAAATTTTATATAGAATAAATTAAACCTTCATACACACATAAAAACCCACTCAAACAAAAATACGGGCACCATTCTATACATGAAGCTTCATCATAATGAAACTAGCTGACCCGGCAAACTTCGTCCCGCCTAAAATTATATTTCTCATTGCCTCGATTTTAAAAGGGAATACGAGCTGCATGAATTCGAAGTTAATATGTATCAAGGAATAATCAAACCAGTAATCATAATTAATGTGGATGGAGGACCAGACGAGAACCCTCGTTATAAAAATGAATCTTGATGCAATATACGTTGCTGCTAATGCTCCAGCAAGCAGTGCATTCAACCGAGTTGGCGTCGTCCTCTTTCCCAGGAGTTAGTAGGTTCAATAGTTCTTCATGATCATGACGGACCTCACTTGGATGAAAAACTGAGAACAAGGGACCCGGAACTGAAAACGAAACATTTTGAGTATGCTGGGGAATCGTAAGCTCATGTGTGGAACAACCTAGCGATCCCATCAAAGCAGAATATATTGAGCAAACTGCCAAAATCGATGAAACGTAATTAGTAGGACATTCAACTGAGTGATTTGCTCGTCCTCTAAGAACATCGATAGGAACTGCTGCATTGAACCAAGGAGTAGTTACTTTTGTAACCAACATCAATTTATACCAGTTCATGTTTCTCTCAACTAAACGTGAGATGGTTTGAAAGCACCTTGTGAGCATTAATTTTGCGTCTCTGTTTGTTAGAAATTCTATGAACTTGTCTTCCAAATTCACTACTTGCATATAAGGAACTTCCGTATGAGAATTTGATTTTGACCTGGGCTACAAAGATACAAAGTGTTTAAAGTACATTAGTTGAGATATGGAATACCTTTCAACAACTTAATAATTCTAATAGTACTAGGTTTGACTACTGGATTAGCTGTTTATCATTTGAAGAAAAATTTACAAAAAACCTTCGATTATTGCGAAAAGGTTAGGGGATAGTATGAGGAAAAATAAAATTTGTTATCCTAATATCACAGTTTTACGGCGCCAAGAGCTGCAACAATGGGTTTGCTGAGGTAGTGCGTCCAGTCCAGAATTTAGGGAGTATTCGCTGAAACCATTCGTCGATTTCTTCCATATCTGCAATCTTGTGGACGTCCTTGGATGGAATCGATGGAATGGGTCCAAATTCAGCATCATTTTTAAGAGCCGGTTTTGCTTCACTTGTAGCTTCTTCCTGTGCGAAGCAGCACAGTCATGCCAAGCAGGAAATCCATACGTCATTGAAAGTTTGAACACCGTTTTGTACAGCAGTAACTTTGAGCGTTTGTCGAGACGCGAGCGTCTTTTTATGAGCGGATAAAGGGTTCTTGTGAGCTTGTCGCATTTGCTCAGGGTGTCCTTTATATGGGTAGCAAAATTCAACTTCCGATCTAAGGTTAGACCTAGATACTTCACGTTATTCGACCATGGAACTTGTTGCCCACATGCGGTGATCTGACTGAGAGGCAGGTTCCGTGGGCTTCGTTTTTGCGTGAAGAATATTGAGATTTACTAGCGTTGATTTTGATTTTCCATCCCTTTGGTAGTCTTCAATAGCATTTTGAGCCGCTTGCAGTTTGGTGGCAACTACCACTGGGTCTGAGTCCGACGCAATGAAGCCGGTGTCGTCGGCGAACAGAAAATACTGAACATCATCAAGCATCACAAGGTCGGCTGTGAAGATTTTGTACAAAGTGGGGCTAAGAACAGCCCCTTGTGGAACTCCGAAAGGCACGGTTTTTGATTCTGATGATTGGCCGTTAACCACAACATGGAATGAGCGGTTCATCAGAAAGGAACGGATGATTTTTAGAATAAACAAGGGAAAGTTTCCTTGAAGCATCTTATGCAAAATTGCTTCCTGCCAAACGGAGTCGTACGCCTTCTCAACATCTAAGAGGACCATGCCCGAAGATCTGCCATGTGCGCGGTTGCTTCGAGCCTCCCTTACTAGTCTAACCAGTTGATGATTTGTTGAGTGCCCTCTTTTGAAGCCAAACTGTTCATCAGGGATAATTCGTGCGTTTTCCAGGTGTAGTTCGATATGAGTTAGGATTATCCGCTCGAGTAGTTTGCTGAGCGTAGGCAATAAGCTTATTGGCCTGTAGTTCGATGGATTTGTTGGATCCTTGTTTGGCTTTGGGATAGCAATGATAACCGCATGCCTCCAACAGGAAGCGAAGTATCCTAATCGAATACACGCAGAAAAGATTTTGGCAAGGAACACGTGAGCCTTTCGAGGTAGTTTCTTCAACACACAGTTACGGATGAGGTCCTGTCCAGGTGACTTCTTGGATTTTAGCTTTTTGATAGTCCCGACAACTTCCTTCGGGCGAATAAGCCAAGAATGTACATCGGTAAGGTTGGCCTGCTCTATGCGGCTAATCGAGTCGTTTACCACTGCAACAGTATCAGCATCATCTATCATTTGATTGCTGTGTGCCTGAGCAAAACTCGTTGCCAGTAATTTTGCTTTCTCGGATGAGGATGCTACTATCGTTTCACATTGACGTAAAGGAGGGCTATATTTAGAAGATTTGCGCATGGCCTTGGGAATCTTCCAAAGCATATCGCGATCACCTTCCATTGTTTGCAGTGTTTCCTTAAACTTGTTGAAACGGGCTTTATCGCATTCTGTCCGGATTCTACTGTTTAAAGCTGACACTATGTCCTGGTAGATAGGGTCTCTTCTTCTGTATTCTGTCCTTCTGGTGATGGTGGAAATATCTCGACGAAATTGAGTCCCGGTCGAGCATCGTCTCTCACCGGGAAAGTAATAGGCCAACAAGTGTAGCTCTCCATCCGCCGTGTGGATCGAAATGCCTACAGTTTCGATTACCTTGGATGAAATATTGAGCTCAGTGAACTTTATCCCTTTGCGAACAGCAATCAGCACTCCCCCTCCTCGTTCTGCATCATTCGGAATACGGTCAAAACGAACGCAAGAAAAGTTGGGGTGAACAAATGAATGCTTATTCTGCAACCAAGTTTCTGTTACAATTCCTACATCCACACTGTGTCGTTCTAAAAAATCAAAAAATTCTAGCTTTTTGTTGAACACGGATCTTCCGTTCCAGTTTATCACATGTAAGCTGTCTACATTAGGCATTGTAGACATACTTGATCATTAGCTCCGAAATGGCTAAATATTGCTGCTGCTTGTTCTGGCAGTTCGATAAACGAGCAAACAGTTCTCGGGCTAAAGCTAGAAATTCTGTCATACTGAAAAGTTCTGTATTGCTACTCACTTGCCTGTTCAGAACGGAGGCATACGATCCTGACGATGGGTGATCTGAGTTTCTGGATTGAACGTTACCGTTTCGTGTGGAAGTAGTAGGAGGATGATGTGGTAAAGCACTTGTTGCTGGTGTTCGTTGCGATTTAGCATTCAGGGTTTCTAGTCTCATAAGATAATTCTTACGGGATGGGCAACCACGATAGTTTTCAGTGTGCTGCAATTGGCACATGCAGTGTGCTACAATTGGCACATCGTAACAAACCGCGTGTTCTTTCCTGCTGCTCCATTTGTAAATCTGCTTTCTTGGGGAGTGAGCATGACGTCGATAGGTGCTTCTCGCCGCATTTTACACACATTGGTGCAAGATTGCAGTTCCGCATGCCGTGGTCGAACTGTTGGCACCGGTGACACTGTACTGCATCCGAAGCTCGTCGTTCGTAGTAACGCCATTTCACGATAATATTGAAGATCGCCTTCACCTTCCTTAGATCCGCCAACTTGACCGAGCCTTTGGGGAAGTGTAACAAGTAGAGCGCACTCTCTTCTAAACCTGCAGTCTTTCGAGAGAAAAGTTTCGTCTCGGTAGGCTTGACACCGTGTGCTGCCATTTCCTGTTCCAGTTCGTTGATCTCGTACACTGACAATCCCGAGAGAATGACTTTGACTGGTTGCTCGGCAGCGGGTGTGTATGTATGAAACTCGATGTTGTTAGACTTGAGTGCGCCCAAAGCACTACGGAAGCCATCCTCTTCCAAGCAAAACAACTGAACGCCCGTTTTGGTCGCTTTCATGCTGTAATTGTCCTGGCCAATATCAATTTTAGCCATGAATTCGCGCACCTGCTTTGTGGTTTTCTTGACTTTGGGCAGCGTGGTTGTCTTCGGAACCGGAAAGGATACTGAAAGGTCGTTGGGAGTGTCGTCGTCATCACCGCCATGGCTCAGCATCTCGAAGTCGTTCCTAACGGGAATATTCGCTATTACGGAAGGTTCGCTGCTGGTGGAAGCTCTGTTTGTTAGAAATTCTATGAACTTGTCTTCCAAATTCACTACTTGCATATAAGGAACTTCCGTATGAGAATTTGATTTTGACCTGGGCTACAAAGATACAAAGTGTTTAAAGTACATTAGTTGAGATATGGAATACCTTTCAACAACTTAATAATTCTAATAGTACTAGGTTTGACTACTGGATTAGCTGTTTATCATTTGAAGAAAAATTTACAAAAAACCTTCGATTATTGCGAAAAGGTTAGGGGATAGTATGAGGAAAAATAAAATTTGTTATCCTAATATCACAGTTTTACGGCGCCAAGAGCTGCAACAATGGGTTTGCTGAGGTAGTGCGTCCAGTCCAGAATTTAGGGAGTATTCACTGAAACCATTCGTCGATTTCTTCCATATCTGCAATCTTGTGGACGTCCTTGGATGGAATCGATGGAATGGGTCCAAATTCAGCATCATTTTTAAGAGCCGGTTTTGCTTCACTTGTAGCTTCTTCCTGTGCGAAGCAGCACAGTCATGCCAAGCAGGAAATCCATACGTCATTGAAAGTTTGAACACCGTTTTGTACAGCAGTAACTTTGAGCGTTTGTCGAGACGCGAGCGTCTTTTTATGAGCGGATAAAGGGTTCTTGTGAGCTTGTCGCATTTGCTCAGGGTGTCCTTTATATGGGTAGCAAAATTCAACTTCCGATCTAAGGTTAGACCTAGATACTTCACGTTATTCGACCATGGAACTTGTTGCCCACATGCGGTGATCTGACTGAGAGGCAGGTTCCGTGGGCTTCGTTTTTGCGTGAAGAATATTGAGATTTACTAGCGTTGATTTTGATTTTCCATCCCTTTGGTAGTCTTCAATAGCATTTTGAGCCGCTTGCAGTTTGGTGGCAACTACCACTGGGTCTGAGTCCGACGCAATGAAGCCGGTGTCGTCGGCGAACAGAAAATACTGAACATCATCAAGCATCACAAGGTCGGCTGTGAAGATTTTGTACAAAGTGGGGCTAAGAACAGCCCCTTGTGGAACTCCGAAGGGCACGGTTTTTGATTCTGATGATTGGCCGTTAACCACAACATGGAATGAGCGGTTCATCAGAAAGGAACGGATGATTTTTAGAATAAACAAGGGAAAGTTTCCTTGAAGCATCTTATGCAAAATTGCTTCCTGCCAAACGGAGTCGTACGCCTTCTCAACATCTAAGAGGACCATGTCCGAAGATCTGCCATGTGCGCGGTTGCTTCGAGCCTCCCTTACTAGTCTAACCAGTTGATGATTTGTTGAGTGCCCTCTTTTGAAGCCAAACTGTTCATCAGGGATAATTCGTGCGTTTTCCAGGTGTAGTTCGATATGAGTTAGGATTATCCGCTCGAGTAGTTTGCTGAGCGTAGGCAATAAGCTTATTGGCCTGTAGTTCGATGGATTTGTTGGATCCTTGTTTGGCTTTGGGATAGCAATGATAACCGCATGCCTCCAACAGGAAGCGAAGTATCCTAATCGAATACACGCAGAAAAGATTTTGGCAAGGAACACGTGAGCCTTTCGAGGTAGTTTCTTCAACACACAGTTACGGATGAGGTCCTGTCCAGGTGACTTCTTGGATTTTAGCTTTTTGATAGTCCCGACAACTTCCTTCGGGCGAATAAGCCAAGAATGTACATCGGTAAGGTTGGCCTGCTCTATGCGGCTAATCGAGTCGTTTACCACTGCAACAGTATCAGCATCATCTATCATTTGATTGCTGTGTGCCTGAGCAAAACTCGTTGCCAGTAATTTTGCTTTCTCGGATGAGGATGCTACTATCGTTTCACATTGACGTAAAGGAGGGCTATATTTAGAAGATTTGCGCATGGCCTTGGAAATCTTCCAAAGCATATCGCGATCACCTTCCATTGTTTGCAGTGTTTCCTTAAACTTGTTGAAACGGGCTTTATCGCATTCTGTCCGGATTCTACTGTTTAAAGCTGACACTATGTCCTGGTAGATAGGGTCTCTTCTTCTGTATTCTGTCCTTCTGGTGATGGTGGAAATATCTCGACGAAATTGAGTCCCGGTCGAGCATCGTCTCTCACCGGGAAAGTAATAGGCCAACAAGTGTAGCTCTCCATCCGCCGTGTGGATCGAAATGCCTACAGTTTCGATTACCTTGGATGAAATATTGAGCTCAGTGAACTTTATCCCTTTGCGAACAGCAATCAGCACTCCCCCTCCTCGTTCTGCATCATTCGGAATACGGTCAAAACGAACGCAAGAAAAGTTGTTTTGGTCGCTTTCATGCTGTAATTGTCCTGGCCAATATCAATTTTAGCCATGAATTCGCGCACCTGCTTTGTGGTTTTCTTGACTTTGGGCAGCGTGGTTGTCTTCGGAACCGGAAAGGATACTGAAAGGTCGTTGGGAGTGTCGTCGTCATCACCGCCATGGCTCAGCATCTCGAAGTCGTTCCTAACGGGAATATTCGCTATTACGGAAGGTTCGCTGCTGGTGGAAGCTATATCCACGAGAACTAAATTCGGTGAAGACATCGATTTCATATTGGCCAGATCAGACAGTTTCTCGCGGGAGCGAGTACGATAAGGGCTCTTCGCACGGGAGGCACCGTCTTCGGGGTTATGTGCGACTTCGAGTCGGTGCTTCATATTTTTACGAATGGCCAATTGCGGTGTTTTGGTGCGCAGCGCCATAGACGGTTAGTGGTGGATAGCATGAACAAACTGAATCAAAACAATTGGTAAACATTCTTTTTCTTGATTTTCTCTTGGGGTCATAACTCAAATTGGGAACTTGTTTGTTGTGTTTGATAGTTCAGACGCTAAACAAAAACCCTTTTCATTGAAATATTTGGTGAAAATTGGTCAAATTTCAGATTATCAGTTTGACATGCGGTACAATGCACAATCAAAGTATGTGTGTCATGCTACCGTGGTACCAGTACAACGTTGTACACGTACAACGCTAGTACAGCTGTATGCCTGTCCTTTCATGGACAGACATACAGCTGTACTAACGTTGTACGGGTACCATCGTAGCATGACAGACATACTTTGGCTGTAAATTGTACCGCATGTCAAACTGGCAATCAGAAATTTGACCAATTTTCACCACATATTTCAATGAAAAAGGTTTTTATTTGGCGTCTAAACTATCAAGCACAACAAACAAGTTTCCTATTTGAATTATTAACTCAAGAGAAAGTCTATGTAAAGAATGTTTATCAAGTGTTTTGATTCGGTTTGTTCGGGCTACCCACCACTAACCATCTATGGCGCTGCGCACAGCACAACTGTAGCCATGTACAACGATGAAACAGGTCGGTACAGAATAGTGATAGTACCGAGTTGCTTGCATGGTTCTAGCGCTGTACAAGGTGACAGACAAACAATTTTTGAAGTACATCGCTAATACAGTTGCATCGCTAGTACAGTTGTATTGATGAATTGGAATTGGAAGGAGGAATTCCCTACTTTCCCATACATTTTGTCTGCGCTCCCGCAGCGAACAGTTATTCATTACAAGCAACCACGGGTACGGGCGAACCGTATGGACAAGGCAAAGGAGGGAGACAAAAAAGTGATTCTAAATAAATATAGGCGGCTACAACGTTGACTCGGTCACACGGCCGCCTATTGTTGCAATAAACAACGTTGCGCAGATTGTGGAGAGAGTCATGATGGGACTTCTTGCGCAAAAGAGCGCAAGTGTCTTCATTGCGACGAGGCTCCACATGATCTTTCTCAATGCCCGGTGTACATACAACGAGGGGAAAAACTCAAGCGTTCCTTAAAGGAACGTTCCAAGCGGACTTATGCAGAAATGTTTAAGAGTTCCGCTTCAACGACTCAGGACAATCCCTACTCCATTCTGCAGAACGACGAGCCTGTTGCTGACGCTCCCAATGCAGGAAGTTCCGGTACATCGCAGGGTGCCATTAGGAAAAGAAACATTACTTCTTTTCCATCACTCCCCAGAAAGAAGACCGAAACGTCCCAAGTTGGAATGAAACCTCGTATCGAACGTGCTGAGAATAGACCGAAGCAAGTACCTCCTGGTTTAAGCGGTTCTTCTACGCACCAGGGGTCCTCAGCACTTCCCGGAGCAGAGCCCAACACGTCTGTTCCTTTTTCGCGGTCGAGGCAACAGCCACAATCTGGTTTGCTTGCGCTTTCTGACCTGGTGGACAATATTTTAAATGCTTTAAATATAAATGACCCTCTTAAAAGCATAGTATTATGTTTGCTCCCGATTGTGAGAATATTTTTGAAAGAAAAATGTGGTTTTTTAGCAGCGTTCATTTCCCTCGATGCCTGATTCAGTGCAAGAGGGCAAGGATTTGACCACTGTAATACAGTGGAATTGCAAAAGCATCATCCCTAAACTAGATCAATTTAAATTTTTAATTCATAGTTCTAACTGTGATGTATTTTCCCTCTGTGAAACATGGCTTTCTTCAGCCGACGAGCTGAATTTCCACGATTTCAACATTATTCGCCTCGATCGAAATGACTCGTTTGGTGGCGTACTATTGGGGATCAAAAAATGCCACTCCTTCTATAGAGTCACTCTCCCATCGATGACAGGCATTGAAGTTGTCGCTTGCCAGACACAAATCAATGGCAAAGACTTCTGCATTGCCTCGATATATATTCCTCCAAGAACTATGGTTGGCCGCCATCAGTTTTTTGATATCATCGAGGCACTGCCGGAGCCGCGGCTAATCTTAGGTGACCTCAACTACCATGGAACAGCATGGGGTTCACTCTACGATGACAACCGTGCCACTTTGATTTATGATCTGTGTGACAACTTCAAATTGACAGTTTTGAATACTGAGGAAGCAACCAGAATAGCCAATCCTCCTGCACGGGCAAGCATGCTAGACATATCTCTATGCTCTTCTTCGTTATCCCTGGAACCATACAAATGAAAGTGAGGAATACTCTGACCGTTGGATTTTCAAATTTGCAAGAAAGGTTTGTCCCGATTCCGTTCCTGCACAAAGCGTCGTACGCGACATTCCGCTCCAATGCGACTATGAGAATTTTTCGATGGTAGAATTCTCAATTGCCCTCCTCTCATGTAACAATTCAGCTTCTGGGTCGGACAAGATTAAATTCAACTTGTTGAAGAATCTTCCCGACTTGGCGAAACAGCGTTTGCTGAACATGTTCAACAAGTTTCTGGAGCTGAATATTGTCCCGCATGACTGGAGACAAGTGAGAGTGATAGCCATACGAAAACCCAACAAGCCGGCTTGCGATCACAACTCGTATAGGCCGATTGCAATGTTATCCTGTATTCGTAAATTGTTAGAGAAAATGATCCTACTTCGTTTGGACGAGTGGGTTGAAGCGAACAATTTGCTGTCAAATACGCAGTTTGGCTTTCGCCGAGGTAAAGGGACGAACGATTGTCTGGCGCTGCTATCTTCTGAAATCCAAATCGCATTTGCTCGCAAAGAACAAATGGCTTCCGTTTTCCTCGATATCAAAGGGGCATTTGATTCAGTTTCCATGGAAATTCTCTCAGAGAAACTTCATAATCGTGGACTTTCACCAATTCTGAATAATTTCCTGTACAATTTACTGTCAGAAAAGCACATGTTTTTCAATCATAACAGCTTGAAATCTTCTCGATACAGTTTTATGGGCCTACCACAAGGCTCCTGCCTAAGCCCCCTCTTGTACAGTTTTTACGTCAATGATATAGATGATTGTCTAACTAGAGACTGCACGCTGAGACAACTTGCAGACGATGGAGTTATTTCCATCACGGGTACTAATCCCGTCGTTCTGCAAAAGTCATTGCAAGATACCCTGAACAATCTGTTCACGTGAGCCCTCAAGCTGGGTATCGAATTCTCTACGGAGAAAACCGAAATGATCGTTTTTTCTAGGAAGCACGAACCCGCCCAATTCCAGCTTCACCTATCCGGCAAAACGATCAAGCACTCGATGTTTTTCAAATACCTTGGAGTATATTTTTACTCTAAATGTACCTGGGGAATACACATTGCGTATTTGAAACAGAAATGCCAGCAAAGAATAAATTTTCTCCAAACAATAACCGGAACATGGTGGGGTGCCCATCCAGGAGACCTCATTCAGTTATACAAAACAACGATATTGTCAATGTTAGAATATGGCAGTTTTTGCTTCCGATCAGCTGCCAGGATTTATATTCTCAAGCTGGAGAGAATACAATATCGTTGCCTGCGTATAGCCATGGGGTGTTTGCATTCGACACATACGATGAGTCTCGAAGTTTTGGCAGGAGTACCCCCGCTTACTCTTCGGTTCACAGAATTATCCTACAGATTTCTCATCCATTGCAAGATCATGAATCCATTGGTGATTGATAACTTCGAAAATCTACTCCAACTGATTCCTCAGTCAAGTTTTATGTCTTTATACCATGAGTACCTTACCCACGACGTGCACCCTTCACTAGGCATCTCCAACCAAGTTTGCTTCCCATACTTTTGCAATTCCTCTGTCATTTTTGATCTATCCATGCGACAAAAAATCCATGGAATCCCAGATCATCTACGCTCCGATTATATTCCGCCGATATTTTCGGCAGAATATGGGAAAGTTAGATCTGATCAAATGTTCTTTACTGACGGTTCATTCATAAACGGGTCCACTGGCTTCGGCATCTTCAATGAAAATTCCAGTGCCTCTTTCAAACTCAAAGATCCTTGTTCCGTGTATGTCGCTGAACTGGGTGCGATATATTACGCATTAGGGATCATTGAAACATTGCCCATTGACCACTATTTTATTTTTTCAGACAGTCTCAGCTCAATAGAGGCAATCCGCTCAATGAAGGTTGATAAACGCTCATCTTATTTCCTAACTAGAATAAGACAACTATTTAGTGTTTTGGTCGAAAAATTATTCAAGATTAGCTTAGCATGGGTTCCCTCTCATTGTTCGATTCCGGGGAATGAGAAAGCGGACTCGCTAGCTAAGGTGGGCGCTTTAGAAGGCACACTTTTTGAAAGGCAAATTGCTTATAATGAATTTTTCCACATTCCTCGTCAGTACACGCTCGTAAGTTGGCAGTGCATGTGGAGTGGAGATGAGTTCGGTCGTTGGTTACACACGATTATCCCTAAGGTCTCGACGAGTGCATGGTTCAAGGGATTGAATGTAGGTCGTGATTTCATTCGCGTGATATCTCGGCTTATGTCCAATCACTACAACCTAAACGCGCATCTCTATCGCAATGGGCTCGCAGCAAACAATCTTTGTGATTGTGGCGATGGCTACCACGACATCGAGCATGTTGTCTGGTCGTGTATCCGGTTCCATACTGTTCGCTCTCAGCTCTCTAGACCACTGAGAGCACAAGGCAGACAATCGGAGATCCCCGTCCGGGATATCTTAGGTAGCCGTGATCCTGATCTTCTGCTTCATCTATACCTGTTCCTCAGAAACGTCGATGTCAACGTTTAATGATGTTTCCTTCGTTGTGTCCCCGTTTTATATCCCTCCTATCCGATCGATAAACTTTTACTTAGTCGCGGCAATACATACACACACTCCTTACAGATACACGGGCCAAAGGTTTGCAGTCCACTGATCATTCAACAAGAGTCAAAGATTGTACCGCTCATGACAACTCTACACGAGCTGATGATTGCGCCGGCTAGTGACCATTCTATCCTGGATTCCTCGAGTCGAGAAAGACGCACCACGCTAGATATGGGGTACAGACTAGGGGGGCGTTACTGATTAATGGTCAGCTGCATCCCAATAGGAAGTATCCCGTGTCGGGCACACGTACAGAGCATTGGAGACAGCATCATCCGAATTACGAAAACACTTGTAATACTAACCTCGAGCCAACCGGGAGTAATCGGTTACATATTACTAACATAGATAATAAGAAAAATTGTCAAAGTATTGAACTCCTGGTCCCGTGAGGCTAACGCCATATGAGCCTTGATATATATATATATATATATATATATATATATATATATATATATTCTGGAAAAAAAAAACCTTAACTATATGGCTATATTAAGTGAGCATGGTGGGGCTTGGCCACATTCTATCATCGGAATCCAAGCAAGAAAGACGCTATCTTGAAATTGATTTTCAGAATAAGAGATTGCTGCATTTGCCGGGGATGTATGCGGTGCGATACCGCAAGAGTGAGAGACAGGAGTTTCAATGGGATGTGGAGCAGAAGAGCCTATCGAAGTGTGTTAAAAGCGGTGGAAGCGTCGCGCCGGGTGAATGGGTGGCTAATCGCGCTCGATTTGATAGAATGTTGGAGTTTCTTAAACGGTTTTATTTAGCTGTGACATATTTGTATGTTTGTATGTAACATGTTTGTCTATGGCGCTGTACGACATTAATTGAAATTTCACCCCTTTCCTGTTGACCGATTGATCTGAAATTTGGAACACACCTTTATCTCTGCAGTCATTATAAAACTGCATACTTCATTATCTTGAAAATCCAAGATAACGACCGCTACAAAATGGCGGATTACATATTTTCTCAAAGCCACATCAATATGGGTATGAAATGAAAGGGATTGACTAGTAGAACACAGTTATTTATGAAAAATGCAAGTCCAAAATGGCCGCCACCACAAAATGGCGGATTACATATTTTCCCTAAACCCCATCGACATGGGTTGTCGGGTCAACACTTCAATAATAATACTTATTTTCAGCAATTAGTTTTATATCAGACTTTATTGTACAGCACACCAAATATTTCCGTCCGCTCGCTATCCCTTCTACCATTCAACCTCCTTTTCTCTATCTACTCTCTCTGACCTTCTACGTCCTCTTTCTTTCTCATATATGCTCACATCATACTCTCTGCGTTCAGCACTACTTCTTACTCGAGGGACAAGACCCTACATCCAACCTTCTCTTTAATAAAATTTTTGTGTTTCATAAGCAACATAATCTTTAAAATTCTTCGGCTGAACTCTCAACCGTTTTGTAGATATAGGTACATCTTGTCGATCATTCTCCGCGAGGTCCTCCGATAACAATTCTTTATTCTGTAGCTCGCCCTCTTCTTCACTCGAGCCACTTGACGACACCGATTCTTGTCCAGTCTCAGCCTTTTTGAGATGCACTACATTACGTTTTAGTCTTTTACCCGATACAGTCGAACGTAGGGTCACTTCCGAACCCTGTCTGTCAGTTACTTCAAAATGTTCCGGCGAGAAATCTGTTGATAGCTTGTTATCCTTTTTCGTTCATTTAACAAAAACCTTATCGCTTACCGCCACCGGATTTGTGCGGGCCTTCCGTCTTGCATCTGCGTACATCTTTCCCTTCGCTTTAAACAAACGATCACGATCCCTTGTATCAGAGTCGTTACGCATAATAGCAGGCACTGCCGGTAATTTACTTCTTATGCGCCGTCCGAACATCATCTCCGAGGGTGACTTTCCTGTAATAGAGTGGTCAGTAGCGTGATATGCCAACAAGAATTTCCGTAATTCCATACGCCAATTCTGCCCCAATTCCTGAGCGATACGTAATCGTTTGAGAATAGTACGATTTTGACGCTCCACTTCGCTGTTAGCTTGTGGCCAGTATGGTGTGGTGTTTACTAAATCGATCTCAAATTCTTTACAGAACTGTCGAAACTCCACGCAATCACCGCTGAGCTGAGGTCCATTGTCAGCTCTCATAACCCGAGGAATACCATATCTGCTGAACATGGTCGCCAACTCGACCACTGTATCCTTTGTTGTAATCGATGTCATTTCAGCCACTTCGACATAGCGACTATAATAGTCAACGGCTACTAATAAATACTGACCTTCCGGCAGTGGCCCCAAAAAGTCTATTGCTATTTCCTCCCAAGGGCTTGTCGGTAACTGTTTACGGATCATAGGCTCCGGTGGGTCGGGTGCAGCAACCAGGGTACAGGGTTGACATTTTCTCACAAACATCTCAATATGCTTGTCCATTTTTGGCCACCAGGTTACTGCTCGTAAAAAGGTCTTCATCATCCGTATGCCCAAATGTCCTGCATGTGCAATCTCCAACACGCGATCACGCAGCTTAACTGGAACTACCACACGATCTATTCGCAATAAAACTTCTCCAACACAGCATAACTCATTCGCAAAAATACGGAAATCGATTGGCATTTCATCGTGACTGTTATTCTGAAGACTCTTGATTACATGTTGTAGTTCTGGATCTAGATTAGTGGCTTCAACTAATTCTTTCCACTCAATAGCCACCGCGCTTGCAGACATATTCGCAATCTCTTTAACCATTACCTCCTCCAATTCATCAAACGCTACGGGTCGCAGAGTTGTCAGTCGAGATAGCACATCTGCAATGTTTTGATCTCCAGGAATATACGTAATAACGTATTCAAAGCTCTGAAGTCGAAGAACCCATCGCTCGATTCTAGCGCATGGTCTAGAACGATGAGTGAAGAGATAGACCAACGCCTTACAGTCGGTTAGCAATTCAAAAACCTTTCCGTAGAGATAGATATAAAATTTCTCCACGCTCCAAACCAGGCTCAGGGCTTCCTTCTCGGTGTGACAGTATCGCCGTTCTGTCTCGGTTAACAATTTCGATGCGTAGCTTATTATTCGATGCTCTCCTTCCCTATTCACTTGTACGAGTATGGCTCCCAGTGCAGACGGACTATTATCCGCCATCACGAGTGTACGATCGCGTACGTTAAAGAAACCAAGTGCCGCAGATTCGGTCATCGCCTTTTTAATATTTTGAAATGCTTCATCCTGTTTTCCTTCCCACTTGAAGATGACTCCCTTTTTAGTTAATTCTCTCAAAGGTTTGTCAATAGAAGCCAAATTAGGGATATAACGATTCAGGTAGTTAGCTAACCCAAGGAAACTACGTGTTTCGTTAGCGTTTTCTGGCTTCCTGAATGATAATAAAGCCTCTATCTTTGCATTCGAAGGACTAATTCCCACTTTCATAATTTTGTGTCCCAAAAATTCGAGCTCAGTTACCCCAATGACGCATTTTTTCCAATTGAGTTGAACGTTTCGCTTCTTCAGTCTGAGAAGTACCTGATTCAATCGAGCATCATGCTGCGCATCGTCCTTTCCTTCAATATAAATGTCATCTATGTACCACCAAGCCCCATCACAACCAGCCAAGATAGAGTCCATAGTCTTTTGGAATATCTCTGGCGCCGTAACTAATCCGAACGGCATTCGCTTGAAGCGTAAAATCCCTCGGTTTGTAAAAAATGTCGTAATATCACGAGACTCTTCATCCAGTTCAAGTTGTAAAAACGAATCCATTATGTCAAGCTTGCTCCGAATCATATCACGACCGACTCGCGCCAGAAAATCATCGATTGACGGCATAGGATGCCTTTCCCGAAGAACTGCCGCATTCACTCTGCGCAAGTCCAAACAGATTCTGGGCTCGCCGTTTGCCTTGCCGACGATTACAAGAGGAGACACCCAACTCGTTGGACCTTTCTTTTCCTCTATAATGTCCCTACGCATTAACTCGTCCAATTTTCGATTGACTGCGTCTTCCAAAGCTACCGGCAGTTTGCTCACCGGTTGAAAAACTGGCTTCAAAGTTTGATTCATGTGGATATGAATTTGTAAATCATTTATCTTGGATAGTGTCTCAATTTTCTCATCTATTTGATTGATGTTTACTCCAATCTTGAGCACCCCAAGTTCCTTGGCCGTAGTATCACCAAGAAGACAGCGCTGGCCGCTTTTTATAACAAAAAATCTCGCTTCTGCTAGGTTTTCTTCAATTGCGATATCAGCTACAAACGTACCCAAAATGGTCATAGGCTGATCGCTAGCGTATCCTTTCAATACATGCATACTTCCTCTCTCTGAACTTTTAATACGAATACCTTCCGCTTTCAGCCTCTCCCAAGCCAGTTCGGATACCAAGTTAACTTCCGCTCCTGAGTCCACCAACATCTCCAGATTTATTCCACCTACCACACATTTGATCATATTCGAGTTATTCCCAGAGTAAAATGCGTAATATGTTCTCTTGGAATCTTCCGCGTTCGCTGTCGCTACGGAACAAACATTTCCTGTTGACCTGTGTTCGTCCGCATCATTGACTTCTACGGTGCGTATTCTTTTTGGCTTTCCTCGATTTTGTTCTTGAACCACGGATAGAGACTTCCGAATACGACACTGGGACTCGAAATGTCCTACTCGCTTGCAGTGGTTGCATACCCTACCTCGTGCCGGGCATCTTGTGTCCGAAGAAATGTGTCCACTGAACCCACATTTGAAGCACTTGTATTGGTCGTTAGTTTTTCGGAATTTGCCCTCTGTTACCGATGAGTATTTTTTCTCCTTGTAGGTTTGAATTTTATACACACGTCCTGCTACATTTTCTTCTTCATCAGTTGTTCCGAAAATCTTGATTTGTTGTTCCACTTCTTCCAGGGACTTTACGAATTTCTCGATCTCCTCCACAGAGCGGTCTTTTTGAAGAAAACGCTTTCGTAGCTCCTCGGAGCGACATCCCTCCGCAATCGTATCAACTAACATTATGTCAAATAGAATACCTCGGACTTTTTCCGGATATTTTTCTAAGCCACATTCACCGATTTGCTGTCGCACCCTTACAACAAACTCTGCAAACCGTTCTCCTTGAAGCTGCTTCAGACGTCTCAGTTTGTGCCGTTCTAATACATCTTGTCGCCCTGGCTTGAAGAAGTCATCAAAAGCTTGAATGGCAACATTGTAATATTGCTTTTCGGGAGTTACATAGGAAAACTTTTCCACGTCAGGTAAATTCTGAAAAAGAGCTTGCAGTTGGGGTCCGCCAAAGTGCAACAGCTTTGACCGCTTTTTCTTCTGGTCGCTAATATCTTCGGATTCGAAATAGCACTCGAGCGATCGCTTCCAGATTACCCATTCTCTCTGTAGTTTTCCTTTGTCGATATCGCTGCGCTTGAACGGTGGCAAAACTCGAGACTGCTCCATCTAAAATCAAATTTGAAAAAACCGAATTAAATATCTTATGTTGCTCCATGTTAATACTCAACGAACTAACTCTGACTTTTATTCCAAGTCAGATAGGAACAACACTTATGCAAGCTTGATTAATTGAAACAAAATCGTCAATTATCGCTATGTTACTTCAACCCAAATAAGCATAAAAATCAATTGAATGGCAAATCTATTCCATAGAGGCGAATGAACTGCAAAGTTTAAAGCCTCTTAAAAACAAAGAAGAAGAAGAATCTATTCCAAACTGACTTCCGGTGGTTCTCAAACCAAGAATATCAATTCCCAATTCAATTACCTTAACATAGTCGATTCCCAAACCGACCCTATCGATTCCCAAATCGATGATTTACTCCGTCGGTTCCCAAACCGACACTATCGATTCCCAAATCGATTATTCACTCAGTCGATTCCCAAACCGACGCTATCGATTCCCAAATCGATAAAATAACATAGTCGATTCCCAAACCGACACTATCGATTCCTGAATCGATGACATAAAATAGCCGATTCCCAAACCGACACTTTCGATTCCCAAATCGATTATTTACTCAGTCGATTCCCAAACCGACACTATCGATTCCCAAATCGATGACATAACATAGCCGATTCCCAAACCGAAACGACGTTATCGATTCCCGAATCGATCGATTTCCTTATGGTTTCAACACTTCACACATTTACCATTAAATTCCTGTTGTATCACAAAAAAAAATCAACGCCCGAAAATCAAAACACATAAATTCAACAGCATTAAATCTTACAAAATCCAGGGGTTAGACATCAATTGAATATAGGCTACCCAAAATCAAAATCAATATGGCGTCATTTGTTTATCAACATATCATTTACGAGGATTGAAATCGAAAAATGCGCTGCTTTATTCTAACTGCATGAGCGATTTTCATATTTCGGTTTCACATGGAGGTGTTCACATTTAACATGGAGTTTAAAGTTAGCCACTATTCGACTATATAACCGGACCGAGTTGTAAACAACAGTAATTGATTGAACCAAAATGTCAGTAAACCGCAGCAATATTGGGTACACTGGCAATATGAGGGATTTGACGTTTTAGTCGTACCCCTGACAAAATCACTTCCAATTCCCTCTCTTCCTCCAGTCAAACCACCATCATTCCAGGTAAACTATTTCAATTTTGTTAGTCGGCCATTTTGAATAGCGGCTTCGTTTCGCCTCGTTCGGAACTATTT
The DNA here is from genome assembly GCF_029784135.1 of Toxorhynchites rutilus septentrionalis. Taxonomy (NCBI): domain Eukaryota; kingdom Metazoa; phylum Arthropoda; class Insecta; order Diptera; family Culicidae; genus Toxorhynchites; species Toxorhynchites rutilus. Next base: position 200,727,920 of record NC_073746.1, on the reverse strand, counting down.
TATCATCAATGTTTTCTGGATTTTGCTCGTAAATTTATTGCTCACCTTACTTGCTTTCTCCTCGTCGCCAATTGTCGGGTCAACACTTCAATAATAATACTTATTTTCAGCAATTAGTTTTATATCAGACTTTATTGTACAGCACACCAAATATTTCCGTCCGCTCGCTATCCCTTCTACCATTCAACCCCCTTTTCTCTATCTACTCTCTCTGACCTTCTACGTCCTCTTTCTTTCTCATATACGCTCACATCATACTTTCTGCGTTCAGCACTACTTCTTACTCGAGGGACAAGACCCTACATGGGTATCAAATGAAGGACTTGACTAGTAGAACACAGTTATTCATGAGGAGTGCAAAGCCCAATTATATCACGATACCACACGGTAAATTCCTATTACGATATGCTTGCCATCAAGTATGTGTTCGTTGCCGGATGAACAATAACCCCTGCAACATTTGCACCGCACGACATTTGCACGACAAATTTTGATTTTTTCGTATTTGAATCTAAACGTTTGAGTATTGCTGAGTGCTGAGGTTTAATTTTATCCTTTGATTTTTTTCTATAATTTTGTACATGAAAAGTTGATCATTTTGGGATCTGTGCTCCATGATATTCGAATAATGGATACCCCTTGGGGTAGTCCTACGTCTCTCCGGTTATGTCTCCGACATTGCCCACCCGTCTTTTTGGGTACAATCCCAAAAAAGATGAAAAAAGAAAAAAAGAAAGAGTTTTTTTGCTTCCATACATACAAATATTTTAAAGCGTTGCGGGACAGATGACATTATTTGCCTATTTGACGCTTCAAAGCATGAAATTACCAGACCATGTGACATTTTTATGATTTCGAGAAAAACGAACTTGAAGTTTAATTTCGTTGAAAACTCAAAACAATTTCGATATGTTATTCCTGCTGTACCCGTGAATTTGAAATTTTACGACTTGGTCCCATCTGACTTAACACCGGCCAATTCAACATTTTCAAATCTCAAATTAACATTTCGAAACTGCAGCTGTACTCTCTGAAAAACGAATCCAACTCAATATGGAATAAATAAAACCTACAAACACACATAAAAACCCACCCAAACAAAAAAAACGCGATTTTCTATACACGAAGCTTCATTATAATGAAATTTTATTCGTTACATAGGATAGGATATCGATCCGCTGCTATATCAGCAAAATGCACAACAATCAGTGTCTGAGCGAGATCCAGAATCCAAAATTCGAATAATTTGGAATCATTAAAAACAACGATATTCTTAAAATTTTTAACTTTAAAATCTGCATTGTAAAATCAGGACTTTAGACTCTACAGTCTCTCCTATGAATATTCAATTGGAACCCCAATCAGAAATTTGAGTGTGGACAGGTTTGTAATATACGAAGCGTAAAAGTTTATCGCTCGTGGGAGGAATTATTTCATTCAACCAGTGGCGTAGTGTAGGGGGCGGTCCGTCCCGGGGTCCACCCTCAGAGGGGTGACACCCATGACCATCTTCTTCTTGAACGGCGTTAACGTTCCCTGTGAAACTTTCGCCGTCTCAACGTATGCATTAACAAGCGTCATTTATTAATACTTAGTTGAGATTTCATAAGCCAAATAACACGCCTCGAATGTATTCCGAGGGGCAAGCTCTTGAATACGCGTCACCACAGTGCAAGTCGAAGCAAATTTCTTTGACGAAAAACAGGAAGTGGGTTATATCTATGGTATAACCGCAAGGGTGACGTAGGACTATCTTTGATTTAGAGATCATTTGTTTGAAGTTGAATCTAAATCCATCCTGTATGAATGAATAAATAAATATTTGGGTGACTTAAAAAACGAGAGTGTTACGTTGGAGACTCAAGGTTTTATGCATCCAATATTGGATACAAAAAACCTTGTTCTGAAGAATAATCTTCAGAAGCTTTCCTGCTAACTGCACTTGATTGACAAATCACAAAACCAAATGTATGTGGTCGCAGTATTATATGGATAGAAAACATTAAAATAAACTCGCTTGAATGTAATTTTCAATTCCAAGGGGAACTGGCAGATTATTTTTCAGCAACGATCATTTCTTTCCAGGTTTCCTCTCGATAACCAGCAAATGAAAAGAGTTGCGCGCGTGTATGTGTGTGGGTGTGGCGGCTGCTTCTATGTCTTCCCGAGGAACCGTATTTCGATGCTGATACTCTCTTGGTCACGAGAGTATCAGCATCGGCTTTTCTGCGCTCCCTCACAGTTAAAACAAACTGATTGCATTTCAGGTCAGGTCAGGCCAGGTAATGAATCCCTCGATCCCTCGCCGTTCAGCTCGTTCAGTAACGATGTTGAATATCATTTCAGTATGCTTTTCGTGCGTGATTGAATCGAGAGAAGGTGTGGTTTACGATGGCAATTTGGAAGGCAAACTAGAGGAGAATGAACTCTCTGAGTATGAAAATTTCGGCGACTGAGCAATAATCGATTGAAAATTATATAATTTTCGCGATACGAAACATTTTCCGTTTTTCATGTTATGCATCCAATATTGGATACGAAAATATCCTACTGATGGGAAAGAATAATCTTCAGAAGCTTTCCAGCTAATTACACTTGATTGAAAAATTACGAAATCAAATGTATTTGGTCGCTGTGTTCGCCATATAATTAGTAAACATTAAAATAAACTCTTTCGCATGGATGTATTCTTCAATTCCCACGGAACTGGCAGATTATTTTTCAGCAACGATTAGATCTTTCCGGAATTTTCTCGATGCTGTATGGCATCCAAACGAAAATTCTCGTTTCAGTTTGGCCTGCAAAAAACTTTTCTAAACTCTAATCCATCAAATTGGGACCCCTGAAAAGGGCCGATGATTATATGCCAAGCTAATATAGCACCCTTTCCTTGGATTCGATGGGCCAGCTGAATGTCCTTGGGCATGATGTGACGCGTTTTGCGTGGATAGCACACAAATTTGTATCTTCGAATAAGCCTCCAGCAGCGTCATAACCGCGGAACTTTGGAAGCGCAAGTCTGTTTTGAAGTCCTGAGCAATTCCACGATCCAAAAGCTGCAAAGGTAGCTTGCGGATCAGCAATTCGGTCGACTTCCGATAGCGATGAATTTCACGCAAAGTTCCCGGTCGATAGCGATGTGGCTTCTTCACCTATCCTGCGGCTGGTGCGCTTATCCGAGGTGCTTTCGTGTGCCTTACCACTGAAAGACTAACTAGCTATCTGCTTGGTCCCAAACAAACGAGTCGTCACGGTGCGAGAGTAGAGTAAGAAATGAACGAAAGCAAAGGAAGCGTCATTTTATAAACCATAAAAGTATAGAATCTAAACCCCACCCTTATTATATTCGTTGCTTACCCTGAGAGAGAAACGAATAACATCGAAGTAAGTATACAGTAATGTATTTGAATCCGGACACTTTGTGTTACATTTAATACCATACCGCAGCCACAACATTTTCTGCATGTTGAATTAATGCGATTGATTAGTAACTATCAAGAAACTATCAGTAACTATATTAGCAACTATTAATCGCATAAATTCAACATGAAAAAAATGTTATGGCTGTGGTATGATATTGAATGTAATGCAAAGTGTCCGGATTCAAAAGCATTACTGTAAAAAAGAGTTAACTCGACTGAAATTTTTTCGGTTCGGCCTGCAAAAACGAAATTAAGAGCCCTCGCCGACTGCAGACTGACTTGTCGACCGATAGTTCGGTCGGCTTCTTAATCAGTACGGAGAAAAAAAGTCTGTAGTGTACAGCATAATGCATAGACGTAAGTATGAGCTTCCCCATCTCACATTCCAATAAGATTAATGGGTTTCCAAGTGGGTGCGCTACATACGGATACGAATGATTTCAATAACCTGTTTTCGAAGCTATCATTAAGCTATTGAAACAATTTTTCGACTCAATAAATAGCAATCATATAACTCTTGGACATTTTATCTTTTGTATGAAATGATTATCATACTGTTCCGTTGATCCGAAGCAGAATGAATCACGCTTAAAGAAGGAATGGATTTTTTCTTGGAATTTAGTCAGCAGAAATAATGCCCTTTCCCAACAATTAAAAACGACAAACGGTAAACAGTTTCATCAAAGTGATTTCTTCGATATGGGGATATATTCACTACATCATGTCATATATTTCATATTTTTCATTATGAAATCCATATCCAAGGCACCTATCGGTATCGAATTATCATCGACACCACGATTTTCGCTAAATGCTCCTTTCAGTTCGGCCTGTAAAAAACTTTTCTGAACTCTAATCCATCAAATTTGGAGCCCTGAAAAGGGCTGTTGATTATATGCTAAGCTAATATAGCACGCTCTCCTCGGATACGATGGGCCAGCTGGATGTCCTTGGGCATGATGTGACGCGTTTTGCATGGATAGCACACAAATTGGTATCTTCGAATAAGCCTCCTGCAGCGTCATAACCGCGGAACTTTGGAAGCGCAAGTCGGTTTTGAAGTCCTGAGCAATTCCACGAACCAAATGCTGCAAAGGTAGCTTGCGGATCAGCAATTCGGTCGACTTCCGATAGCGATGGCTTCTCCACCTATCCTGCTACTGGTGCGCTTATCCGAGCTGACTTCGTGTGCCTTACCACCGAATGACTAACGAGCTGTCTGCGAAAGACTAACGAGCTCGAGTCCTCACGGTGCGAGAGTAGAATAAGAAATGAACTAAAGCAAAGGAAGCGTCATTTTATAAACCATAAAAGTATAGAATCTAAATCCCACCCTTATTATATTCGTGAGTATACAGTAAGCTTATACAATAAAGAGGGTGGGGTTTACATTCGATTCTTTTATGTTTTATAAAACGACACTTCCCTTGCTTTCGTTCATTTCTTACTCTACTCTCGCACCGTGAGGACTCGTTTCATCGGGACTAAGCAGACAGCTCGTTAGTCTTTCGGTGGTAAGGCACCACGAAAGCAGCTCGGATAAGCGAATCAGCCGCAGGAAGCATGAAGAAGCCACATCGCTATCGACCGGGAACTTCGCATGAATTATATGAGTAGAAAGCAAATAATCGCTCGAAAATGACTTGATTTTCGCGATGTAAAACATTTTCCGTTTTTCATGTTATGCATCCAACATTGGATACGAAAATTTCCACTGATGGGGAAAAAAATATTCAGAAGCTTTCCTGTTAATTGCGATTGATTGAAAAATAACAAAACCAAATGCATTTTGTTGCAGTGTTATATGGATAGGAAACATTAAAATAAACTATTTCGCATGAATGTATTTTTCAATTCCCAGGGGAACTGGCAGATTATTTTTCAGCAACGAGAATTCCGCACGTGTATGTGTGTGTGTGTGTGTGTGTGTGGCGGCTGCTCCGATGTTTCAAGCGGAACCGTGGCATCACTCCTCCTGATGGATTCCCTTTTGGCCTTAGGTGCACAAACAGGCTCTTGGTGACACCGTTCATCAGCGCTTTCATGATAAACGAAATTAGCTTCACAACAACAGCGACAACATGCTCCAATCGCTGTTCAATCATAACTGAGTGGGTTTACGAGCGGCGCTCGCTTATATACCGATTGGTGATTTCAATAGCCTGTTTTGAAAGCAATTTTAAGACTATTGAAACAAGTTTTTGGATGAAAAAGTAACAAGTATATGACGCGTAGACATTTTATCTTTCAAATGAAGTGTTTATCATACCATTTCGTTTAGTTGTTTAAGAGCTATTAACGCTCAAAATCTCGGTCTCCGGCGTAACGCTTTCGTTCTCGAAACTTTGGTTTTACACCCCGGTATAGAAATGAAAGACGTAGTCCTACGTCAAAATCCTCCGGCCAGAGCGGGAATCGAACCCGAACACCCGGCATGATAACGTGAGACGCTAACCACACTGCCACGGGTGCGCCACACCCATGACCATGACAAGTATATTATATTGTAAAAAAACATGATTTTGAATGAAGGTAATCGGTTATTACTTATGGTGTTATCTAACAAAATAAGTTACTATGGAAAAGTTCATGTTATAGAATTTTTCTGGGTTTTTATGTTCACTATTTCGTCATACTACATCTGTAGTATTTATATAGTATTAGCTGACCCGGCAAACTTCGTCCCGCCCAAAATTTGTTTTGACGTAGGACTACGTCTAACCGGAAGATATAGGGGGTGAAATGGAAATCTAGGCACTGAACAAGTAGGAAAAAATGCAAGATATGGAACGCTTATAACTCGAGCATTTCTCAATAGATCGCAAAGGTTTTTGCATCAATTGATAAGAAATATATCTATGCATCTATAATAACGAATAACATTTAATTTTTCTTGAGATAAATAATTGAATAATTGTGAAATATCAAGCATCGTTAAAATGCACTATGTGCCCATTTTTGATTGGTCCGTTTTGTGCTCCTCAAATCGTACCGACCAAAACGGGCAACCAGAGCAGCAGCGAAATAGAATGAAGCACGATTGGAAAGGAAAAAGAAAAAACAGGAAGTGGGTTATACCTATGGTATAACCGCAAGGGTGACGTAGGACTATCGTTGATTTAGAGATCATTTGTTTGAAGTTGAATCTAAATCCATCCTGAATGAATGAATAAATGAATATTTGGGGGACTTCGAAAACGAGAGCGTTACGCTGGAGGCACAAGGTTTTATGCATCCAATATAGGATACGAAAAACCTTGTTCTGAAGAATAATCTTCAGAAACTTTCCTGCTAAACTGCACTTGATTGACAAATCACAAACCCAAATGTATTATATGGATATTTTATGGATAGAAAACATTAAAATAAACTCTTTCGCTTGAATGTTATTTTCAATTCCAAGGGGAACTGGCAGATTATTTTCCAGCAACGATTAGATATTTCCACATTTTCCTCGATACTGGAAGCCCACCAGTGGTTTATGCTAACTCGATAACCATCTGTTAATAGCACTTGATTGAAACATATTTGGTCACAGTGTTACATGGATAGAAAACATTCAAATAAACTCTTTCACATGAATGTATTTTTAAATTCCCAGAGGAACTGGCCGATTATTTTCCGGATCTTTCTCGATGCTGAATGGCATCCAAACGGAAAGAATTCCGTGCGTGTATGTGTGTGTGTGTAGCGGCTGCTTCGATGGTCACCTTCTCTTCTCCTGAAGGATCGGCTTCTCTGTGCTCCCTCACAGTTTCAAATAAACTGCTTGCGTTTCAGGGCAGATCTCGATCCTTCGCCGTCCAGCACCCTCAGCAACGATGTTGTCTTGTCGATGTCCTCACGAAAAATGAATGCGTCTCACCACCAGAATATCGCTTAAGTATGCTTTTTGTGCGTGATTGAATCGAGAGAAAGCGTGGGTTACGATGGCAATTTGGAAGGCAAACTAGAGGGGAATGAACTCTCTGAGCTCGGAACTTTCGGCGACTGAGCAATAATCGATTGCGGGCGCATACAATATTGGATACGGAAATATCCTACTGATGGGGAAGAATAATCTTCAGAAGCTATCCTGTTAATTACGATTGCTTGAAAAATCACAAAACCAAATGTATTTGGTTACAGTGACATGGATAGAAAACATTCAAATAAACTCTTTCACATGAATGTAATTTTAAATTCCCAGAGGAACTGGCAGATAATTTTCCGGATCTTTCTCGATGCTGAATGGCATCCAAACGGAAAGAATTCCGCGCGTGTATGTGTGTGTGTAGCGATGTCTTCCCTTCTGGCCTAAGGTGCACAAACAGGCTCTTGGTGACACCGTTCATCCGCGCTTTCATGATAAACGAAGAGCTTCACCACAACAGCGACAACATGCTCCAATCGCTGTTCAATTAGAACTGAGTGGATTTCCGAGCGGCGCTCGCTTTTATACCGATTGGTGATTTCAATAGCCTGTTTTGAAAGCAATTTTAAGACTATTGAAACAAGTTTTTGGATCAAAAAGTAACAACTATAGAACGCGTAGACATTTTATCTTTCGAATGAAGTGTCTATCATACAATTTCGTTCAGTTGTTTAGGAGCTATTAACGCTCAAAATCTCGGTCTCCGGCGTAACGCTTTCGTTTTCGAAACTTTGATTTTACACCCCGGTATAGAAATGAAAGACGTAGTCCTACGTCAAAAATGAACGAAACATTGGTCGCAGTCTCACACATGCGTAATTCTCGAGCCAACCAGTCAGCTTAAAAATCCCCGCTCCGCTGCCGTAGCGATCATTCTCATTCCAACCGTACACCACATCGGTTCGCATCACAACACATCAACAAACCAACCCAAGCAGCCATGTCTGGACATGGTAAAGGAGGAAAAGTGAAGGGAAAGGCAAAATCCCGCTCGAACCGTGTTGATCTGGAGTTCCCCGCAAGGGTAGTTAGGCCGAGCGCGTTAGTACCAGTGCACCAGTCCACCTAGCTGGCGTTATATAGTTTCGCCGACCAAGTGATCGAGTTAGCTGGCAAAGCTGCTCGCGACGATAAGAAAATCCGCATTCGGAACAGAACACATTCGGTTCGGTGGACATCAAGACAACAGGCAGTTGCAGCGAGTGGCAAACGCAATCGCAAACGGCATCAGGTAGCAGAAGAAAAAAGTTTGTTATTTATACAAACTGCTTTGGGGCGGCATCGAGGGCGTTCGAAATGGTTTTTGACGTAGGGCTACGTCTTTCATTTCTATACCGGGGTGTAAAACCAAAGTTTCGAGAACGAAAGCGTTACGCTGGAGACCGAGATTTTGAGCGTTAATAGCTCTTAAACAACTGAACGAAATGGTATGATAAACACTTCATTTGAAAGATAAAATGTCTACGCGTCATATACTTGTTACTTTTTCATCCAAAAACTTGTTTCAATAGTCTTAAAATTGCTTTCAAAACAGGCTATTGAAATCACCAATCGGTATATAAGCGAGCGCCGCTCGTAAACCCACTCAGTTATGATTGAACAGCGATTGGAGCATGTTGTCGCTGTTGTTGTGAAGCTAATTTCGTTTATCATGAAAACGCTGATGAACGGTGTCACCAAGAGCCTGTTTGTGCACCTAAGGCCAAAAGGGAATCCATCAGGAGGAGAGTGATGCCACGGTTCCGCTTGAAACATCGGAGCAGCCGCCACACACACACACACATACACGCGCGGAATTCTCGTTGCTATCATCGTTGCTGAAAAATAATCTGCCAGTTCCCCTGGGAATTGAAAAATACATTCATGCGAAAGAGTTAATTTTAATGTTTTCTATCCATATAACACTGCAACCAAATACATTTGGTTTTGTTATCATGAAAAACGGAAAATGTTTCACATCGCGAAAATCAAGTCATTTTCGAGCGATTATTTGCTTTCTACTCATATAATGCTGCGACCAAATACATTTCGTTTTGGATTTTTTCAACCAAGTGCGATCAACGTAAGACCACGTCTTTCGGCAATTTATTAGAGGTGCAATGAATCTTTAGGAATTCCCGCTCTACGCCCACTGGCAAACAATGTTTACTCAACAATTTCTCAAACGAGAAATGGGTGTTGTGAGAAAGGATTAGCGAACGCGAAAACGACAAACGGGAGAAAGATACGTTTGGAGGTTAAAGGAAATTGGCAGAAAACTTCTTCATTCTATCATTCAAATAATGTGATTCATACCACATCGTTTTGCCAGAAAGAGATTATTAATGTTCAAAGGAGGAATCGAGTTCTCCGAGGAAATTACCCAGCGCAAATTAGAGTCGACTATCGATTGCGGCATTCGTACACAAATAATTTTATAATGCAGTTTCACCAAAGTGATTTCTTCGGATATATTCACTACATCATGTCATGTATTTCATATTCTTCATTAAGAAATCCATATCCATGGCACCTATCGGTAACGAATTATTATCGAAATCACGATTTTCGCTAAATGCTCCTTTCAGTTCGGCCTGTAAAAAACTTTTCTGTACTCTAATCCATCAAATTTGGAGCCCTGAAAAGGGCCGTTGATTATATGCTAAGCTAATATAGCACGCTCTCCTCGGATACGATGAGCCAGCTGGATGTCCTTGGGCATGATGTGACGCGTTTTGCATGGATAGCACACAAATTGGTATCTTCGAATAAGCCTCCTGCAGCGTCATAGCCGCGGAACTTTGGAAGCGCAAGTCGGTTTTGAAGTCCTGAGCAATTCCACGATCCAAATGCTGCAAAGGTAGCTGCGGATCAGCAATTCAGTCGACTTCTGATAGCGATGAATTTCACGCAAAGTTCCCGGTCGATAGCGATGTGGCTTCTCCACCTATCCTGCTACTGGTGCGCTTATCCGAGCTGACCTCGTGTGCCTTACCACCGAATGACTAACGAGCTGTCTGCGAAAGACTAACGAGCTCGAGTCCTCACGGTGCGAGAGTAGAGTAAGAAATGAACGAAAGCAAAGGAAGCGTCATTTTATAAACCATAAAAGTATAGAATCTAAATCCCACCCTTATTATATTCGTGAGTATACAGTAAGCTTATATAATAAAGAGGGTGGGGTTTACATTCGATTCTTTTATGTTTTATAAAATGACACTTCCCTTGCTTTCGTTCATTTCTTACTCTACTCTCGCACCGTGAGGACTCGTTTCATCGGGACTAAGCAGACAGCTCGTTAGTCCTTCGGTGGTAAGGCACCACGAAAGCAGCTCGGATAAGCGCACCAGCCGCAGGAAGCGTGAAGAAGCCACATCGCTATCGACCGGGAACTTCGCATGAAATTCGTCGCTATCAGAAGTCGACCGAATTGCTGATCCGCAAGCTACCTTTGCAGCATTTGGTTCGTGGAATTGCTCAGGACTTCAAAACCGACTTGCGCTTCCAAAGTTCCGCGGTTATGACGCTGCAGGAGGCTTATTCGAAGATACCAATTTGTGTGCTATCCATGCAAAACGCGTCACATCATGCCCAAGGACATCCAGCTGGCCCATCGTATCCGAGGAGAGCGTGCTATATTAGCTTAGCATATAATTAACTGCCCTTTTCAGGGCTCCAAATTTGATGGATTAGAGTTCAGAAAAGTTTTTTACAGGCCGAACTGAAAGGAGCATTTAGCGAAAATCGTGGTGTCGATGATAATTCGATACCGATAGGTGCCATGGATATGGATTTCATAATGAAGAATATGAAATACATGACATGATGTAGTGAATATATCACCATATCGAAGAAATCACTTTGATGAAACTGTTTACCGTTTGTCGTTTTTAAGTGTTGGGAAAGGGCTTTATTTTTGCTGAGTAAATTCCTTCTGAAGATTATTCTTTCCCATCAGTAGGATATTTTCGTATCCAATAATGGATGCATAACATGAAAAACGGAAAATGTTTCGTATCGCCAAAATTATATAATTTTCAATCGATTATTGCTCAGTCGCCGAAATTTTCATACTCAGAAAGTTCATTCTCCTCTAGTTTGCCTTCCAAATTGCCATCGTAAACCACACCTTCTCTCGATTCAATCACGCACGAAAAGCATACTGAAATGATATTCTGGTGGTGAAACCCATTCATTTTTCGTGAGGCGTCGTGCACAAATTACGTAACGCGATAAGGAGGGAGGGGTTAGATGTTGCGTTACTTTCTGTTTATTAGAGATAGGAAATTGCGTTACGAAAGGGGGGGAAGGTTCAAAATCCAGATTTTTGCGTTACGTAATTTGTGCACGACGCCTGAGGACATCGACAAGACAACATCGTTACTGAACGAGCTGAACGGCGAGGGATCGAGGTATTCATTACCTGGCTTGACCTGACCTGAAATGCAATCAGTTTGTTTTAACTGTGAGGGAGCGCAGAAAAGCCGATCGATCAGAAGGAGAAGAGAAGGTGACCAAGAGAGTATCAGCATCGAAATACGGTTCCTCGGGAAGACATAGAAGCAGCCGCCACACACACACATACACGCGCGCAACTCTTTTCGTTTGCTGGTTATCGAGAGGAAACCTTGAAAGAAATGATCGTTGCTGAAAAATAATCTGCCAGTTCCCCTTGGAATTGAAAATTACATTCAAGCTAGTTTATTTTAATGTTTTCTATCCATATAATACTGCGACCACATACATTTGGTTTTGTGATTTGTCAATCAAGTGCAGTTAACAGGAAAGCTTCTGAAGATTATTCTCCAGAACAAGGTTTTTTGTATCCAATATTGGATGCATAAAACCTTGAGTCTTCAAAGTAACACTCTGGTTTTTGAAGTCACCCAAATATTTCAACTTCAAATAAATGATCTCTAAATCAACGATAGTCCTACGTCACCCTTGCGGTTATACCATAGATATAACCCACTTCCTGTTTTTTCAAAACCACGAGTACTAAGTTTTCTAAATTGGAACCATTCCATAAAACAAGGCGCTTTTCAGGGCCATTAAACCTTCCAAAAAAGAGTTTAGGAAATACAGTTCAATGCTTTCTAAAACATTATCCAAAATAATAATAAAACACAAATTGATTTTTTCATAATTTGTTTGCCAGGATCTGATGAGTATGTGAATTTGGCAGTTGTTCTGAGCTTATTGATTTTCACCAATTCTTAAATTGCTTCTAGATTGAAAGTACAGTAATTTACACTTATCTCGATAATTGGACGGACCTGTAATGCGAGATATTTAGTTGGACATTTTTGTAAACATAGAGTTCGGGGTCCAAATTATGACCCCACATTGAAAGTCGACACTGTACCACTGTCATCGCAAATGTTCAATTACAGGTTAAAATTACCTCCAATCCGACACTGAGTGGTGGTAATGCGACGTGCCATTGAATGTAATTTACTGTAAAATATGTCACAAGCTGGATGGGAAGAAATTTTCCAACTGTGAAAGCTGTGGCGAGTGGCAAACGCAATCGCTAAACAGAAAGGTTTAGCCGAACAAGATGGGGATATCGAGTGATAACAAAACAATAAACTGTTTAGATTGAAGATTATTTTGTGATCCTGAAAAGGACCCTTTTTAGCCTGCATGTGAATCCAACGAGCGAACAAATCGTAATGAATGTATTTTTTTGCCATCGCTCCCTTTTAACGCTCATTCGTTCGTCTCGTTGGACTCGCCCCTCTGGCTGAGTCTGCCGATTTGTCTCTATCCTGTGAGTGTGTACCGCTAGAGTATAAAACACGCGGACGCCAAAAAAATATCTTAATTTCTTTCAAACCGTAAACCCGTGTGGTTGTACGGCATCGGTATCGTGGACGTAACAAAGGTGAACAAGTTAAGGGAAAGGCAAAGTCTCACTCGAACCGTGCAGGTCTCCAGTTCCCTGTTGGTCGCATTCACTGATTGCTCCGCAAGGGTAACTAAGCCGAACGGATTGGTGCCGGAGCACCAGTATACCTAACAGCGATTATAGAGTTTCGGCCGTCGGAGTGCTTCGGTTCGGCGCTCATCAAGGCAACAATTAGTTTCAGTAAGTGGCAAAGTGTTTCTCCGGCACGTCGCATTAAATGTAATTTACTGAACAACATGTCACAAACTGGATGGGAAGAAATTTTCCAACTGTGAAAGCTGTGGCGAGTGGCAAACGCAATAGCTAAACAGGAAGGTTTAACCGAACAAGATGGGAATATCGAGTGATAACAAAAACACAACACCAAAGGTTCTTTTCAGAACCATCAACATATTCATAAAGAGTAAACAGTAAACTAATCCATTTTTCAGGTAGATAGGTAGGTATTCACGTAGGAGAAGAAAATAAAACAATATATTTAAAATATATATTTAACAAAAGCTGTCCCCTTTGTATAGTCCTACGTCACTCCGGTTATGTCCCCGACATTACCCACCCGTCTTTTTTTTGACATCCGGCGATCCTTTTTTTGGTATAGATAGAAGAAGATATAGGAGTACGTTTCATCACCTTAAAATCCATTTCCAGTTTCGAACAAAGATCAATTTCGCTAGCGCAAACATCAAATGGACTAACTTAATCACTTGTCACTATGTAATTGTAGAACATATGGGAATTAAATTTTACGAATTTTCCCTTTTTTCTTCAGAGTTTTCCGAAAATTTTCAATTGTCATGTTTGGAGGGGTGTCATACCATCATAGAAACATTTCTCATACCCAAAAACGCTTACATCCCAAATTTTGTTTGATTAGTTCTCGAGTTATGCAGAAGTTTGTGTTTCGTTTGTATGGCAGCCCCCCTTAGAGAGGGGAGATGAGTGTATTCACCATAGAAACGTTTCGTGCCCCGTGGCTCCATTCGCTTTATTAGTTTTCGAGTTATGGAGAAATTTGTATTTAATTTTTGTGACATCCCATCCCACCTTTGTCCCTCCCTTAAAACATTTATTGCACCCTAAACCCTCCACATACCAAATTTGGTTTCATTTGCTTCATTAATTCTCGAGTAATGCAGAAATTTGAGTTTCATTTGTATGGCAGCCCCCCTTAGAGAGGGGGGTGGAGAGTCTAACCATCATAGAAACATTTTTTGCACCCTAAAACCTCCACATGCCAAATTTGGTTTCATTTGCTTGATTAATTCTCGTATAATGCAGAAATTTGTATTTCAATTGTATGGCAGCCCCCCCTAAGAGAGGGAGGAGGGGTATCTAACCACCATAAAAACATTTATTGTACTCTAATACCTCAATGTGCCCAATTTGGTTTCATTTGCTTGAATAATTCTCGAGTAATGCAGAAATTTGTGTTTCATTTGTATGGCAGCCCCTCCTTAGAGAAGGGGAGGAGAGTCTTACCACCATAGAAACATTTATTGCACCCTAATACCTCAAAATGCTCAATTTGGATTCATTTGCTTGAATAATTCTCGAGTAATGCAGAAATTTGTGTTTCATTTGTATGGCAGCCCCCTCTAAGAGAGGGGGGAGGGGTATCTAACCACCATAAAAACATTTATTGCACTCTATTACCTCAATATGCCCAATTTGGTTTCATTTGCTTGAATAATTCTCGAGTAATGCAGAAATTTGTGTTTCATTTGCATGGCAGCCCCCCCTTAGAGAGGGGGGAGGAGTCTCAAACTATCACGAAAACCTTCCCCGGCCCCAGAAACTCTTACATACCAATTTTCATGTTGATCGGTTCAGTAGTTTCCGAGTCCATAAGAATCATACAGACAGACAGACAGAAATCCATTTATATATATATATATATATATATATATATATATATATATATATATATATATATATATATATATAGTTTTTTTTCAAATTCAAATACTAAAATAGAAAAGTATAGATCTGCCGCTATGGTGGACATTTTAGTCCGTCGAGAAGTATCAGCATCGAAATACGGTTCCTCGGGAAGACATAGAAGCAGCCGCCACACACACACATACACGCGCGCAACTCTTTTCGTTTGCTGGTTATCGAGAGGAAACCTGGAAAGAAATGATCGTTGCTGAAATATAATCTGCCAGTTCCCCTAGGAATTGAAAATTACATTCAAGCGAGTTTATTTTAATGTTTTCTATCCATATAATACTGCGACCACATACATTTGGTTTTGTGATTTGTCAATCAAGTGCAGTTAACAGGAAAGCTTCTGAAGATTATTCTCCAGAACAAGGTTTTTTGTATCCAATATTGGATGCATAAAACCTTGAGTCTTCAAAGTAACACTCTGGTTTTTGAAGTCACCCAAATATTTCAACTTCAAATAAATGATCTCTAAATCAACGATAGTCCTACGTCACCCTTGCGGTTATACCATAGATATAACCCACTTCCTGTTTTTTCAAAACCACGAGTACTAAGTTTTCTAAATTGGAACCATTCCATAAAACAAGGCGCTTTTCAGGGCCATTAAACCTTCCAAAAAAGAGTTTAGGAAATACAGTTCAATGCTTTCTAAAACATTATCCAAAATAATAATAAAACACAAATTGATTTTTTCATAATTTGTTTGCCAGGATCTGATGAGTATGTGAATTTGGCAGTTGTTCTGAGCTTATTGATTTTCACCAATTCTTAAATTGCTTCTAGATTGAAAGTACAGTAATTTACACTTATCTCGACATTTAGCTAATTGGACGGACCTGTAATGCGAGATATTTAGTTGGACATTTTTGTAAACATAGAGTTCGGGGTCCAAATTATGACCCCACATTGAAAGTCGACACTGTACCACTGTCATCGCAAATTACAGGTTAAAATTACCTCCAATCCGACACTGAGTGGTGGTAATGCGACGTGCCATTGAATGTAATTTACTGTAAAATATGTCACAAGCTGGATGGGAAGAAATTTTCCAACTGTGAAAGCTGTGGCGAGTGGCAAACGCAATCGCTAAATAGAAAGGTTTAGCCGAACAAGATGGGGATTTCGAGAGATAACAAAACAATAAACTGTTTAGATCGAAGATTATTTTGTGATCCTGAAAAGGACCCTTTTTAGCCTGCATGTGAATCCAACGAGCGAACAAATCGTAATGAATGTATTTTTTTGCCATCGCTCCCTTTTAACGCTCATTCGTTCGTCTCGTTGGACTCGCCCCTCTGGCTGAGTCTGCCGATTTGTCTCTATCCTGTGAGTGTGTACCGCTAGAGTATAAAACACGCGGACGCCAAAAAAATATCTTAATTTCTTTCAAACCGTAAACCCGTGTGGTTGTACGGCATCGGTATCGTGGACGTAACAAAAGTGAACAAGTTAAGGGAAAGGCAAAGTCTCACTCGAACCGTGCAGGTCTCCAGTTCCCTGTTGGTCGCATTCACTGATTGCTCCGCAAGGGTAACTAAGCCGAACGGATTGGTGCCGGAGCACCAGTATACCTAACAGCGATTATAGAGTTTCGGCCGTCGGAGTGCTTCGGTTCGGCGCTCATCAAGGCAACAATTAGTTTCAGTAAGTGGCAAAGTGTTTCTCCGGCACGTCGCATTAAATGTAATTTACTGAACAACATGTCACAAACTGGATGGGAAGAAATTTTCCAACTGTGAAAGCTGTGGCGAGTGGCAAACTCAATAGCTAAACAGGAAGGTTTAACCGAACAAGATGGGAATATCGAGTGATAACAAAAACACAACACCAAAGGTTCTTTTCAGAACCATCAACATATTCATAAAGAGTAAACAGTAAACTAATCCATTTTTCAGGTAGATAGGTAGGTATTCACGTAGGAGAAGAAAATAAAACAATATATTTAAAATATATATTTAACAAAAGCTGTCCCCTTTGTATAGTCCTACGTCACTCCGGTTATGTCCCCGACATTACCCACCCGTCTTTTTTTGACATCCGGCGATCCTTTTTTTGGTATAGATAGAAGAAGATATAGGAGTACGTTTCATCACATTAAAATCCATTTCCAGTTTCGAACAAAGATCAATTTCGCTAGCGCAAACATCAAATGGACTAACATCACTTGTCACTATGTAATTGTAGAACATATGGGAATTAAATTTTCCGAATTTTCCCTTTTTTCTTCAGAGTTTTCCGAAAATTTTCAATTGTCATGTTTGGAGGGGTGTCATACCATCATAGAAACATTTCTCATACCCAAAAACGCTTACATCCCAAATTTTGTTTGATTAGTTCTCGAGTTATGCAGAAGTTTGTGTTTCGTTTGTATGGCAGCCCCCCTTAGAGAGGGGAGATGAGTGTATTCACCATAGAAACGTTTCGTGCCCCGTGGCTCCATTCGCTTTATTAGTTTTCGAGTTATGGAGAAATTTGTATTTAATTTTTGTGACATCCCATCCCACCTTTGTCCCTCCCTTAAAACATTTATTGCACCCTAAACCCTCCACATACCAAATTTGGTTTCATTTGCTTCATTAATTCTCGAGTAATGCAGAAATTTGAGTTTCATTTGTATGGCAGCCCCCCTTAGAGAGGGGGGTGGAGAGTCTAACCATCATAGAAACATTTTTTGCACCCTAAAACCTCCACATGCCAAATTTGGTTTCATTTGCTTGATTAATTCTCGTATAATGCAGAAATTTGTATTTCAATTGTATGGCAGCCCCCCCTAAGAGAGGGAGGAGGGGTATCTAACCACCATAAAAACATTTATTGTACTCTAATACCTCAATGTGCCCAATTTGGTTTCATTTGCTTGAATAATTCTCGAGTAATGCAGAAATTTGTGTTTCATTTGTATGGCAGCCCCTCCTTAGAGAGGGGGAGGAGAGTCTTACCACCATAGAAACATTTATTGCACCCTAATACCTCAAAATGCTCAATTTGGATTCATTTGCTTGAATAATTCTCGAGTAATGCAGAAATTTGTGTTTCATTTGTATGGCAGCCCCCTCTAAGAGAGGGGGGAGGGGTATCTAACCACCATAAAAACATTTATTGCACTCTAATACCTCAATATGCCCAATTTGGTTTCATTTGCTTGAATAATTCTCGAGTAATGCAGAAATTTGTGTTTCATTTGTATGGCAGCCCCCCTTAGAGAGGGGGGTGGAGAGTCTTACTACCATAGAAACATTTATTGCACCCTAATACCTCAATATGCCCAATTTGATTTCATTTGCTTGAATAATTCTCGAGTAATGCAGAAATTTGTGTTTCATTTGCATGGCAGCCCCCCCTTAGAGAGGGGGGAGGAGTCTCAAACTATCACGAAAACCTTCCCCGGCCCCAGAAACTCTTACATACCAATTTTCATGTTGATCGGTTCAGTAGTTTCCGAGTCCATAAGAATCATACAGACAGACAGACAGAAATCCATTTATATATATATATATATATATATATATATATATATATATATATATATATATATAGTTTTTTTTTCAAATTCAAATACTAAAATAGAAAAGTATAGATCTGCCGCTATGGTGGACATTTTAGTCCGTCGAGAAGTGAATGCAATATTGAATAGTACAAATAGTGAGAGACATTTTGATATATTTTGCACCTGTATTAAATGCATCTGATCAGCTGTTTGTTTTATTATTGTATGGATTGAGTGTCGCTTTCGCTACTTTTGTGTTCAACGCACAACTAACAAAGATAGCATAAGCTGAGTTTGCTATAAACATTTATCAGAAATTTCCATAAAGTGATAAACATTGCCGAGTTAGGTTGAATTTGTTATTTTTCTTTCTGATATATTTGGATGGATTTGGATTGGAAGAGAATTGTGCTTAACGGCATAGAAAGTATTTTGCTGTGTTGAATTTGAAGCTTATAGTGCCATTCTATTGAGGATACGATTTAACTAGACACGGATAAGGTGAATAATTATCAACATAATATTGAATGTTTTGTTATCTATTAGTGCATGGTTGAGATTCCAATGCTGAATGGCGCTCTGGTCGTATTTTTAAGTGATATGTTTCGACATTAGCGTCAACCAGTGCAAATCATAAAATGTTATTTGAAAATAGAATATCCCGGCTCGAATGACAATTCAATCCGAATCTCTCATCACGATACAACGTAATTAGGCAGTTATCAGAGGTATGCAATTACCTTTCACAGTTGAAAATAATTATCACAATCACGATGTTTTGTTCAGAGTATGTAATAATTTGCTGAATATTATTAATTTGAACCCGTTTTCAGTGTTTTCTTTTACAAAATCAGGTTTGTCAAAAAAAATAAATAAACGAACATATATTGATAATGGTTTTTTTTTTCTGATGGAGCCATTTATAAACACGGTCTGCTGTAAAACAGGTAGTGTGTCAACAGAAGGTTGGCAAGAAATGGTACATACCCTTAGAAAAATCCTCGGTCGAAAACTACTAAATACATTTGGTAATGCAAAATTAGTAGAATGTACAAATTTTTTGTACATATTGTCAACAAACCCGCATCCCTACCAGAGTTTAGTATATTTTACTCGATAACATTAGTAAGCTTGGATATTGCCATATCTGAAAATTGGTGAGAAAAGCGCGTATTAACCATTTTCATTGTTCCCATAAGGCAATACGAAGGTATAATAAGGATATAATTCTGATACGTGCATTTTCGGCGAGAAAATGTAGCCGATATTGGGCTTCCGAATCATGGTTCTGCTTGACATATGTGTTTATTAGTACGGTCGAAAATGACTATAGATTGGTAGTATTTACCAAAAAATTCGTTATATTTACTAATTATTTCTCTCAGTGTAATTTGCATCAAGGCGCTTATATAAATGTATAACAGGTGAAGCAACATCATCACTTCAATGAGAAGGAGATTACGGTTTGTGAAGCGGGGGTTGTTTGTTTTGTTATTGCTAGGATACGCCATTTTTGCATTTTCACATGCGAGAGTAGTGGATGAACTGGATGAGAATGAAATTCTACAAATTCATCTTTTTTCTTTTTCACATAAATTCGCGAAAGCCGAATATAGTAGGCATCGTTTGAATAAGCGTCGTACCAGTTTGTAAAGAGCCGTCGGCAGCCGTTCTGATGCTGTTTGTAAACAATACCGACAGCAATTCCAATATGGCTGAAAGTGCATTTCATATGATTGTTTCACCTGGTATATATAGAGGCGCCTTGATTTGCATGAGGCCGCGGTGGCATTACATAGTACATACGGTGGGTGTTAAGTCAGACCGGACAATGTGACATTTTTATGATTTCGAGAAAAATTAACATGAAGTTCAGTGTTCTGGAATTTTCGAAGCTTTCAATATTCGTGTGCAATATTGTTCCCACAAATGTTAGCTACTCTCTGACAATACCTGACAATACGATAATTCTAAAAAAACATCAAGTTTCATGCCCAAAACAGACAGTTATTTGCCCACGTACATGGTCCACTCTGATTGAACCAATGAAGCACTTTTTCAAGACTTGGTTAACTAGGACTGAACAATTTAGAAATATTTTTCAATCAATTAACAGTTGTGAGCAGGTTTCCCATATCTACAGAATAATCTGGATTTAGACAGATTTTTTAGACTTTCAGAAACCAAGAATTTGTAGTTACAGATTACAGTTTCCTTTTTGAGTTTCACACAGATTTACAGATTTTTTAAAATAATGTTCCGATATTTGTTATGGCTTGATGCCAATAATACTTTTTCCCAAAGATTTTTAATCTTCAAATTATTTAAATTTTTAATTTATTAATTTAGCATCTGAAGAAGCCACACGAATCGACGTTGGCGTTGAAGCTGTAGCAACCGGTGAACTGGGCGAAAGCAGAAAAAAAATCTAGATACCCATGTGAACCTGTCCGTATCCTAAGCATATATCTTCAAAGCAACTTTGTGACCATTTTTCAAGTGTTGAGAGTTCTTCTATTTTTAGTATTATTACCTAATTATGTTATTGTAGTTGTTATAATGAAGTTACTCACGTAGCGCAATGTAAACAAGCTGTTTGAACTTCCCTTGAATCTCAATAAAGCTTTGTATTTTTACCACACTTTTGGTTTTACCTGGATACCATCTAACTAAACTAAGATGAAAAGATTTTTTGAGATCAAAAACACAGAGTTTAGTATTGCACACAAAGTGAGCCATACTGTTATGAAAATTAGAGCGAGAATGTGTGAGGTTGGAACTGCATAAACATCTGGTTGCGTTCAGCATAATAGTCTTTGCCATCTACATATATGGTTGTACGGCTTACATGTTAAAACATATACTTCCCACTTTCAATCATCAATAGAATGGTCAATTTCGAATTCATCGTCATCGTTTAACCATAAAATGTTCCATAATAAGTACATTTTGCGATTACTCACACAGAAGACCAGCATTTTTCACTGATCCGTTCTGTTAGTGAACCAAGTCCTTTTGACGTAGGATTACGTCTTTCGGGAACATATTGGGGTACAAATTGAAAATCGAAAATCGAGCGCACCGTGAAAACTGTCCAATTTCAAATGCTTATTGCTCAGTAATTTCATGATGGATTAATGAGATTTTTGCGTCAATCAATTTCGGCACTCCATAACAATTTTTTACATTGAATAAAATAGTATATGTCATGAAACTAACTATCGAACAATTGAAAAATCTCAACCCTTATCTTAACGGAAATACCTACTTCTGTGATCTACGACACATGCGGCGAGTCCCTAACAGAGACATCAAAACCAAGCTGCCTGCGGGAAATCGACATTGCAGATACATGAAAGTAGGGGGAGCTTTTTTCCACTGACATGTATTCCCTAACAGAGATTTCAAATCCAAGGTGTCTGAGGGTAATCAGCATGTAAATACCCTCGTGGCCGATAGTTTAACTAACGACGCGCACAAATGAATAGTGCTGGGCATTGATGATTGCATACGTGCTGGCGAATAAGTTGGGAGCGATGAACGAATTTTTTTTTTGTTATTTTCATTCCAATAAGAATCTTTCGATGGGTTGATTGAAGAATGATGTTTCAATGAACTGAATAGAACTTATGCTTGATAGAATTAAATAAAATTTAAATTTGGAATTTTTATGTTGGTTGCTTCGTAAAATTTCATATCAATGACCGATCATGTATTGTAAAATTTTAAGCACAACTGTAAGAGTAAAATTGTAGCTATAGTGTTAAAATAACTTGAAATATGAAACGATTTTTTTTGACGTAGGACTACGTCTTTCATTTCTATACCGGGGTGTAAAATCAAAGTTTCGAAAACGAAAGCGTTACGCCGGAGACCGAGATTTTGAGCGTTAATAGCTCCTAAACAACTGAACGAAATGGTATGATAAACACTTCATTCGAAAGATAAAATGTCTACGCGTTCTATACTTGTTACTTTCTGATCCAAAAACTTGTTTCAATAGTCTTAAATTTGCTTTCAAAATAGGCTATTGAAATCACCAATCGGTATATAAGCGAGCGCCGCTCGGAAATCCACTCAGTTCTAATTGAACAGCGATTGGAGCATGTTGTCGCTGTTGTGGTGAAGCTCTTCATTTATCATGAAAGCGCGGATGAACGGTGTCAGCAAGAGCCTGTTTGTGCACCTTAGGCCAGAAGGGAATCCATCAGGAGGAGAGTGATGCTACAAACGGTTTCCCGGGAAGATCTCGAAGCAGCCGCTACACACACACACATACACGCACGGAATTCTTTCCGTTTGGATCGAGAAAGATCCGGAAAATAATCTGCCAGTTCCTCTAGGAATTTAGAAATACATTCATGTGAAAGAGTTTATTTAAATGTTTTCTATCCATGTAACACTGTGACCAAATACATTAGGTTTTGTGATTTTTCAATCAATCGCAATCAACAGGATAGCTTCTGAAGATTATTCTTCCCCATCAGTAGGATATTTCCGTATCCAATATTGGATGCATAAAACCTTGTGCCTCCAACGTAACGCTCTCGTTTTCGAAGTTCTCCAAATATTCATTCATTCAGAATGAATTCAGATTCAACTTCATACAAATGATCTCTAAATCAACGATAGTCCTACGTCACCCTTGCGGTTATACCATAGATATAACCCACTTCCTGTTTTTTTTAATGCAATCAAAATGTGTACCTATTACACCATCGGATTCGAACCCGAACCCCTGGCATGATAATGTGGGACGCTAACCACTCGGCCACGGGAGCACAGAAATGCAAAATGCAAAAAAGCAGTCTGGAAACTACAAGTGCTAATAATTTGCGTTGCATAATAATCTTACATCAGACCATTTTTTTCTCTATTATAGTGACTTTCGACACATTTCGGTTGGTTCGTCACTTTTACTTCCATTTTTGGAAGAATGTCGGGATGTGAGAATGTGAGAATTGAACTCGTGATCGCTGCGTGAGAGGTATGGATGTTACCACTACGCCAGAACCCCTCCATCATAAGACCATTAATATTAGTACTTATTTTATTAGTAAAGCATCAATGTTTTATTAGTAACGCATTGTTTTCATGTCAAAGTCAAATCGTGTCATTGTATGGAATGAGTAACAAAACGCGGAAACGCAACACGGCGAGGTCGAGCATAGGTGCAATATTAATTGGAGCTCTACCAAGCGACAAAGAAAGTCCTCATTGTTTTTGTAATAAATTTTCATTTCAGAAAAATCAACTGCAAAAGATATTTCTACCTCTGGTTCTGGCGGATTGAATGTAGATTTAATTCGTCATTGACTGTACAAGTTCTCGAGAAAGAACGCAATAGGAAATTTAAATACTTTTACCCATTTCCAGTTTCATCGAATAAAGAATTTCAGACACTTGTTATCTTCCTTTTTTTTCTCATATGCTACAGGTGAACATTGTCTGACAGGGGATTTCCATAATTGGATATCCGCGATGACAAAATTTTCAGTGTCGACGTCTGGGGCGACATTCGAATTGGGAGTCAAACTATTTTTTTCAGATACGAAGGCCCGAAGGCAGTTTTGAAATGTTAAAATTTCAATGAAACCATGTTTATAATGTAATTTTATTATATCTAAAACACCTAGTACTGACTTTTACCTAAACATGTTGCTATATATTTTCTAATATTTCCATAAAATGATAAAAAACCATCATTAGACACATTTTTCGTTTAATATTTGTTCACAATTTGCGAGATCAAATATTACTCAATTATATAGAATATGTATTCTATATAATTGAGTAATATTTGATTAAATTAATTAATTAAATTAGATTACATTTTCATCCATGATTTTTTTTATTTTCAAAGTGTGTTCAATCCACTTGGTAGTCCATAGTCATTATCGCTCAGGGAGGTGATCTGGCGTAGTGGTAACATCCGTACCTCTCACGCTAAAGATCACGAGTTCAATTCTTACTTCCGTCATTCTTCCAAAATGGAAGGTAAAAGTGACGAACCAGCTAAAAGTGTTGGAAATCACTATAATACAGAAAAAAATTATAGAAGGTTGTGTCCAAGACACGACCACATTGTTGACGTAGAACTACGCTGTTATTTTGTTCAAGTTGCTTGTTAATAACTTCGGATATTATTTCAGAACGCTCGAGATAAGCGCAGCTGTTATCCTTAGTGGAGAAAGTTTTGCTACTGTCAAGGGAAACCCAATCACATACAAATTTCTAAAACGACATTTACTTTATTGGTGACTAAATAAAAGAAATAAATTCTGTCTGGTCATCTCAATAACCTCGAAAAGAGTTGCATTGCTTCATTATGATCAGAGAGATTTGCGCAAATACGCAAATGCCATCCTTGTTGAAGGCAGTTTTGCGATTGGCACGCGATCCCAAATAACTCACAACATTCCAGCACGACATTCGCTATGGTTTAGCTTCATATCCCTCAAATAATTATGTAGCGCACAACCTTATCGCCTGCTCCACCATAGCGTTAGTTCGATGCATTGATGCAATGTCAAAGGCACCAACGAAGTCCTTTAATGACGAAAAACAAGCGAAGTTTACTGCTTTGAATAAAAAAAGTCTGAATATTTGCCTCAGCAGAGATCCATTATTCATACCGAAGCGCTAATATTCCTCTTCCTCTACCTCCCTCTTTGTTTATATTTATTATCGCGGGTGCTTAATTTGCATCACCAATCAATGTAATGATTGCAATACCAGATACATCAGAGAGTGAGTAATTTGGTCGCGCTCACAACTCAATCCAAAACGAAGACATATGATGACGCAAAACAAACAAACTATGTTCATTGCCTCGAGTAAAAAACGAGACTGAAAGTTTGCCTCAGCGAGATCCAATATTTATGCTCTAAGCAAATATTCCCCTTCGCTCTTCTTATTCTTATTGTCTTTGTTCACGGAGACTTTCAATCATTGCCCTTCGTTTATCGCCGATAAGTTGCTCGTTATTGTCGGCATGGGCATGAGCAGAACAAATGTATGGGAAAATGGAAATGCTTCTAGTTTTCATCAATATAAATCGTTTACACACCAGGGATTGTAATATATAGCATGAAAAACAAATCTTAGGAAATTTTCGATTCTTTTGGTGTGTAAATCGTCAAAATCCGTTCGCGGCAATAAAAGTTATTAACGTTAACTTTATTGACGTAGAATTACGTCTTTCATTAAGGGTGCCAAATCAGAAAACAGGTCACGTTTTTATGAAATAAAGTTAACGTTAATAACTTTTTTTGCCGCGGACGGATTTTGGCGATTTACATACTAAACGAATCGGAAATTCCGTAAGATTTGTTTAATATGCTATACATTAGAGTCCCCTGGTTTGTAAATGGTTAAAATTCACGATAACTTTAAGCGTTTCCATTTTCCCATACATTTGTTCTGTCCATTTGTGTGCTTTCCCTAACAGGGCTGTCAACAACGAGCAACTTATCGACGACCAACGGAGGGGAAATCGTAGGATTTAAAGTCTCCGTGAACAAAGGAAAAGTAGAAGAATGAAGGGGAATATTTGCCTAGAGTATAAACAGTGGATCTCGCTGAGGCAAACTTTCATTCGGCATCGGACTGTTGAGCAATCCAGTTCACTTTGCTTTCGCTGCACTTCGATCTAAGATTGGACCCCACCAGTGGTAATCCAACTTGGATATCGTCGTTTGGTTTTTCTGTTCGTTTTTCGCGTTATTCGTATCGTGTGTTTTTCTTTCCGCGTCATAAATTGGACGCTTCGCGTGGTGTGTGATGAGCAAGAAGAAGAGGAAGACAGGCTCGAGCCCTGCAAAAAACGAACGCATTGCCAGGGGCAATAAAATTTCGAGGCAAGCGTCATCTAATGATGCACGCGATGTTAGTGCAGTGAAAAGCGCTCGCACTGAACCGAGCCTTCGCGAGTGTGACACCGCATCGAACAACAGCGAAGTAGGCGATTTCGACGCGTCGGTGGAAAATGTAAACGCCGTTACCCTGGCAGCAACCAAAATCAAGCTCCCCCCGCTGGTGGTGAAGGCGGTTGCTCTTGACAAACTCATCAGCGAATTCGCATCGATGGGTGTTGAGCTTGTTTTTCAATCCTTCACAATGCAGGCAAATTCATGCGAATGTTCGCGAACTTTTTTCGCCAACCAATCAGAACGAAGCGCGGGACCACTTGCGAAAGAGCGAAAAAAGATAGAACTTCCCAAGCTTTTGCTGCGAAAAATTACGAATTCACGGTACACTGATAGTTGCATCTGCCCACATCAGAAAGTTGGAGCAAGTCAATCAAGATGGGTGCAACAAGATATGAAAAATTTTGCTCAGCTTCACATCGATGGAACGATGCAAGCAATATTCAAGCTTGCGGCAGGATAGTAAATAATTTTCCGAATTTCTATTCATACTTTACTGAATTTTCTAACATTGAATTGTATGAAGTTCAAGATATACTTGAACTCACATTTGTGAGTAATATGAATTTGATTCACCAATCTCGTACAACTTGTTTTCGTCGTAAGGACGATATTTTGACAGATTCGCATGACAGTCATTTTCCAAGCAGTTAACACGTTGAGCCCCGACCGAAATAGAGGACCGACAATGAACTTTTCGTCTGGCCCGTGTAGGTCCCAGCGAAACTATAGTAAGCTTTCTAAATATCATTTTGTAACTTTGTTGTTGCCGTTCCCAATGTCGACACTATCCGAACGAGAGGTCTGCTGTCAGTCCGGTGAGATCGGCGCAAAAAAGTCGGACATTTCAGTGTCAGTCCCCAGGGACCGACGTGGGGCTTAACGTGTTAACATTGTTTGTTTTCAGTTATCAGAAGGGCTTCGTTGGTGCCTTTGAGAATGCATCAATGCATCAACTGACATTATGGCGAAGTAGGCGTTATGGTTGTGCGCCAAAAAATTATTTGGGGAGTACCAAGCATCTTGAATGTCTCACTGGAATGTTATAAGTTATTTGGGTTCGCGTGCCAGTCGCAAAACTGCCTTCAATGCCTTTGTATTTGCACTAATATTGATCATGATGAAGCATTGCTACTGTTTTCGAGGTTGTTATTAACAAAAAGAGTTTATTTAGCTTGTTTAGTCACCAAGAAAGTAAATGTCGTTCTGGAATTTTGTATGTGATTGGGTTTCGCTTGCCAGTAGCAAAACTTCCTCCACTAAGGGTGACAGCTGCGCTTCTCTCGAGCATGAGAAAGTAATGCAACTTTTTTTGAGGGCAGTAATATTAACAGAAGCGTTTCTTTTGAGAATAGCGCAAAATGGTGAGAAGTGTTTATGTTCCTAGTAGTTTCAAGCAACCAATGTATGGCTCTGTATGCATGCTATGGCGAACGCTTGTTTGGCGCTTGGTTCACGTTGTACGAACGATGGCTAGAGGTGCGATTCCTATGAGGAAATACTAAATAACATGTAGCATGATATTTGACACTTGCAAGTGTTGTCATTGTTGCTGTTTCCATGCGGTGCTCAAGATATATTGATGTAGTTATGAGATGTGGAATAATGGTGCTGGTGCAACATGTATACAATCTACTGTAGCCGAGTCTATTTCAATTGCGAAAAAGGACCCCGGAATAGTGTTCGAGGTAAATTTTCAATGCATCGACATGAAATAAATTGCGATATACGATCAGCTAGTGTATTGTTTTGCGAGGGCAAGAATGAATCATCAATCAATTATCGTCAACTGATTCTACAATGAAAAAACAGGAAGTGGGTTATATCTATGGTATAACCGCAAGGGTGACGTAGGACTATCGTTGATTTAGAGATCATTTGTTTGAAGTTGAATCTAAATCCATTCTGAATGAATGAATAAATGAATATTTGGGGGACTTCGAAAACGAGAGCGTTACGTTGGAGGCTCAAGGTTTTATGCATCCAATATAGGATACGAAAACCCTTGTTCTGAAGAATAATCTTCAGAAGCTTTCCTGCTAACTGTACTTGATTGACAAATCACAAACCCAAATTTATTATATGGATATTTTATGGATAGAAAACATTAAAATAAACTCGATGTCGATGTCGATGTCGATGAATGTGTCTCACCACCAGAATATCGCTTAAGTATGCTTTTTGTGTGTAATTGAATCGAGAGAAGGTGTGGTTTACGATAGCAATTTGGAAGGCAAACTAGAGGGGAATGAACTCTCTGAGCTCGAAACTTTCGGCGACTGAGCAATAATCGATTGCGTGCGCATACAATATTGGATACGGAAATATCCTACTGATGGGGAAGAATAATTTTCAGAAGCTTTCCTGCTAATTACACTTGGTTGAAAAATTACAAAATCAAATCTATTTGATCGCTGTGTTATATGGTTAGAAAACATTAAAATAAACTCTTTCACGTGAATGTATTTTTAAATTCCCAGAGGAACTGGTAGATTATTTTCCAGAAATGATTAGATATTTCCGGAACTTTCTCGATGCTGAATGGCATCCAAACGGAAAGAATTCCGCGCGTGTATGTGTGTGTAGCGAAGTCTTCCCGGGGAACCGTTTGTGGCATCACTCTCCTCCTGATGGATTCCCTTCTGGCCTCGGGTGCACAAACAGGCTCTTGGTGACACCGTTCATCCGCGCTTTCATGATAAACGAAGAGCTTCACCACAACAGCGACAACATGCTCCAATCGCTGTTCAATTAGAACTGAGTGGATTTCCGAGCGGCGCTTGCTTATATACCGATTGGTGTTTTCAATAGCCTGTTTTGAATGCAATTTTAAGACTATTGAAACAAGTTTTTGGATCAAAAAGTAACAAGTATAGAACGTGTAGACATTTTATCTTTCGAATGAAGTGTTTATCATACCATTTCGTTCAGTTGTTTAGGAGCTATTAACGCTCAAAATCTCGGTCTCCGGCGTAACGCTTTCGTTTTCGAAACTTTGATTTTACACCCGGTATAGAAATGAAAGACGTAGTCCTACGTCAAAACTATTTCAGAGACTATTCTACTAAGCAGTTGTTTCTAAAATTTCACAACATTATAAAATAATATCCGAAGGTATAAATAAGCGACTTATATAAAATAAAAGCGTAGTTCTACGTCAAAAATGCGTTCGTATCTTGGACACAACCTCTATAATAATTTTTTTTTTTTCATAAAATCGTGACCTGTTTTCTGATTTGGTACCCTTAATGAAAAACGTAATTCTACGTCAAAAAATAAAAAAAAACTTCCCCAAAAGCGAAGTACGAAGCTGAATACCGTCAAGTCGAATTGGATTATTTCAGAGTTATGACGTCATCGGTATAAATTTGGATCGTTTGGTGCAACATGTTCACAAATATTATTGTGATATGTTCCGAAAAGTGAAGATGCTGATTTTTTCGTCGGGTTACGAGTTTTATGGCAAACAATATCAGAAAGCATTATCCTTCCCACTTTTCATGGTCACCTTGTCTTGTTTAAGAATGTTTCGCACTACACTAACACATATAGACAATTTAGTAAACATCGAATCAAAACAAAATCCTCATTCATTGAATGAAATCATTTTGGCAGAGAGTGTAATAAGGAAACGTTTTATTTTGTAAACACTATCCTTTTTCTTTTTGTTCAATTTTGGTCACATAACCTTATATGTATTTCGGTAAACCAGTCGTGATAGTACAGTTTTGCTAATTTTTCGCGAGTGATAAATAACCCGAAGCTTCATAAAAACTGCGATAGTGAATTCACCCAGTAGCCATCTTATTTTTTAAACGACCTTGAATTGTGATACATATTTCATTGGAAATTGACGAAAGGATCGAGTTGTAAGTTATTTGAATTACTTTTAAAATGTTTCTCTTTATTATTCTGGTGATAAAAACATAATTCGGACATCATAAACAGTCGACCTCATAGAACTAATCGCTTACTTCAGATGAGATTTTCATGGATTCACATAGATTACGAATACAATCGATGTGTGCATACTATATTCGCGTTGATGGCATTGAGTGTCGTGTTTTGTGTGCGTGAAGCGAGAAAGGAATGGATTTTCTGAAGAATAAACATATTTTTGAATTAAATTGTGAATGAAAATTGTGTTACTAAATTACATAGAATAGACATTCTATGTAATTTAGTGACACGTTTCCTGCATGTGGTTTCGATTGAAAACAGTGTATGATAATGATTCAACAAATTAATAATGGAATTTTTGGGGAATATTGGGAAATTGATAGAAAATGGTTGAGTTGGGACCAGAACTACGTGTTTTATGTACATCGATAACATAAAGTGATTATTTTCATTCAATTTTGAACAATTTAGGGAACAACAATGCTTCAAGCATAGAGATGTCGGTTAATTGTTCGATTAATTCAAACGATCGAATATCTGCTATTACACGAGTAATTTTGTATCAAATGCAAAATGCTAAATCATAAAATATTAATACATCGAATAATTAATTGCGATTACTGCGGTCAATAAAACAGGGAACCATTTCTTAAGTTAAGGGAAAGGCTTTAATTTTTTTCAACGGTGTCTATCTAACATCACACGTTAGGCACCGTGCATAAATTACGTAACGCAAAAAATCCGGTTTTGGAAACCCCTACCCTCTACGTAACGCAATTTCCTATCTTTAATACACTGAAAGTAACGCAACCGTGTTACGTAATTTGTGCACGACGCCTTATGATATGCAACCCGTAATTTTTGATCGGTTCTTTGCACGACCCTCAGTAGAAATAAGTTTGGAATTAGTGAAGATTTCGCCATTGAATATTCAGAGGGGCGAGGCATATCTATCGTACCAGTGATCAATGATTTTATAAACAAGCGTCACACAAAAATTCACAAAAACAAATTTGCTAGCCCAAGAAATTTTGAATTGAAAAAAACGTACGCTTTTGCAACAAGAGTAATGCAAAAGAATAATTCATTTTTCCAACGCCCGCCAAAAATATGAATTGTTCAATTATCAAATGAACTGAAATACTGAAAAAATCATTGAAAAACTTATTGTGCACTACGATGTTGATTTTCAAAAATTATTTTTGATGTAATTTTTATAATTATGACATCCCTTTTCATCATCGATACCTGTGCAAACAAATATTCGCTCGATTAGCCGGATAATTAAAGATAATTATTCGAATGAATCTACTATTGTGAAATGCCCCAATGATTAATCAATATCGATTGAACGAAAAACTGAGACATCTCTATTCACGCACACTGAAACCAATGGTAGATGTCGACACTATAGCTTCGGTGTCGCAAATTGTAAACAATTTGTATAAATTTCGTGTGACGGATACGCTTCTGCCAAAGTAAATAGAATACCAGGTATGTTACATCGCCTGTATCAAAGAAGAAAAAGAAGCTAATTTTATAAAAACCTCAGTTTGTAAAAGGTCTTAAAGTTTTTTCAAATGTGCTTTATTACTTGTTTGAAAATTAAGGAAAAATGGCACACTTAAAGCTTATCTGACGACAAATACGATAATGTATCGGGCTTTCACTGCAGATAAAGTGTCGGAACAATAGCAGAACTGAAAGTGATTAACGAATTGGAATATCGTTCCATCGTTTCCCAATAGATAAGTCGTTGACATGAGAAACCCGTTGAGATGCATTCAATCGATGGTCTTGAAATTGCTTTTTGCTGTTTCTATTTGCCTACCACTACATAAACAAAGTGAGGAGTAATATACCTGGTATCCTATTTACTTCGCGCTTCTGCCATAAAATGTGTGCATGTCTTTACACACAGGTATAACAAATCAATGCTTTTCAAGTTGAACTGAGTTATCATCAATTAGTCAATGATAATTTTGTGTACAATTTGTTATTAGCTCAAATTTTTACTGTATGGTATAATCTCTCAATGTAAAAACTAACAAAAATAGTGAACTGAATTCATTGGAGGAGCAGCCTGGTTGAGAGGCTTTGCTCGATGAGTACTTCAATGGAAATATATTACCAAGCAGTTGTGAAAACGTAATAATTTTTCGTTTTTTTTGTAGTTATCCTGTGTAGCCTTTGAATTATATACATTATTGGTGAAAGGTTCGACTTGTGAAACCTGCTCACGAGCTGCTTGTGAACAGAGGCTTATTGATGTTTGGAATGTGATATGTATAATCACGAATGATTTTGAGGACTTTTCATGTATGACGTCATAAATTCTATACATTCAGTTAAATTGTATGTTACGCACAAAACTTCTTACATAATTTGCGAAATCGATGTTTCAAATTTGCAATAATGTTGTGTATTTTGTTCATTTGAACCCGCTTTTACGTATGTTATCTCTTACAAATAGAACTTGATGCAGAAATAAACTGAAAATTAGTGACAGAAAGTACGCGAATTGACGCATAGAGTAAAGTTGTTAGGCTAGGTGCAAATTGAGAAGCGTATAGCACTCGTGAGCTAACACGAAACTACCAACACAACTCATATGTGTTACAATGGTCGCGTGGTGGTGCGCATATTGAGTCTCAGTTTGGTGTAAATAACGCGCTACTCGGATACAATGTGTGACTCACACTTAGTTGCGCGATATATTTATTTACCAACAAAATCACCGCACCCGGCACGACCAGCACGAGAAACTATGGTTCAGCCACAGCGTCTCGCGAGACGCGTCTTACAAGCACTGCGCTATCTCGCGTCGCCTGCCCAATATGCGCTGTTCTATTTGTTTTCATTAGCCACAAAAACAGGCGCTCTGTATCGTAAAGCCACTCACGCTATACGTGTCTTAATTTGCGCCTAGCCTTAAGTGGTATTTGCGCTCATGGAGATAACTCCACAATCAGTTGTGGAGTAGGCAGTAGAACCCGGATAAGACAACAAGGGTTAAACTGAGGAGAAAACTCGGAGATATTTCAGCATGAAAACTATGTATGAACATTATTGTCGTATACACCAGTGTTCAGACAATTTGAGAGCCTTAAACAACCCAAAAGAACACTCACCGGCGAATTTTTGGAGGGCCTATAGAATGACAATGTGCAATAAACTCGTCTGTTGTTTCTGATGTCCGCGTTGCATTAAACTTGATTTATTTCAGAAATAATATTTTGAAATTTCTTTGTTGAATTCACATTCGCCGAAAACCGCTGTTTTACGGTAGTTGGAAGGTATGAAATATTCTTTACAAAAATATGATCTGATGCACAATATTCTAATATGAGATGACCATCGGGTCATAAATAAATCATGAACATTTTGGAAAGGCAAAATGATTCGAAACTCGGCGGCTATCTTTTAGTTGTTTTCAGTTCCTCTAGTGAGTTTTATTTTACAGAAAAACAGATCGTAAAAAAATGAGTCAATAAAACTCACCAAATTGTTACAAATTTAGAACGAAACCGTCATGATTATACGCACTATCCTACCTGTGCGAGTAATGTTGTGTACGATACAAAAAAAAACAGCGCACCTGTGGTAAATGTCAGACACTTTGGACGACATTGTGTCCCTTGTGCGTAAAGTGAAAACTGTGATGGAGTTTCGAGATAAACACATTTTTAAAATCAAAATTATGAATGAAAAAAAAAGTTTTTCGTATGAAATAAATATGCTATGTGACAGTGTAAACCGTTTTATGTAAGTGGTGAAAAAATTATGAAGGAAAATAGTGTATGACAATAATTCTTTATAACAATATAACTGTATAACAAATTTCAGTGGAAACTTGACGAGACGTGTTTTAAGCATAAAAATTACTTGATGCTTTAAACACGTTGCCCGACTCTTGCCCTTATTTTGAATTTATTTAATTTTGAGCTGATTTCAAGCGTGCTAAATTGAAAAGAATATCTTCGCTTCACTCTCACTTTGAACACTGTAGGGGAACTGCGGGCAAAACGGCGGATGATTTTCTATTTATGCTGATGAGTAGGGTAGGGCGGAGCTAGTTGCCCATTTCAGTATGGTAGCGTACGTGGATTTTTAAAAGATAATATTTCCAAAAAATTCTAACTATTGGCCTAAAATATAGTAAAAAAAGTAGGGTTTTAGTGTCAGCGAACGAAGCGGACTGAATACATATTGTCTCTAGAAGACATTAGTTCACTTGTGCTCGAAAATTCGAATGATTGTGCCATTGTATTTCTATTATTTTGGTCTTTTACTATACAGTAGAATAATCTAGATCTTTCAAACGATCACTTCACAAATCGAAGGTTTTACGGTTATACCTTTTCTACAATTAGTTTCATGGATATGGTTTGAGTTACAACCAAAACTTCAAAGCTGGAATAAACAAATAGCGGTATCACAGTTCCGTTTTGGTGTGAAGAAATTTCCTCCGATATTATGGAGAAGACATTTGAAGACATTATCTCGTACCATGTCAAGACTTTTGAAAAAAAAATCACCTGACATCCCTGCGGCGCACCTCCGGTTTTTTGCTTGGATTTGTTTTGATGACATTTGTACCGTTCGCCCCAAAGTATATTGCAATAACCTCCAGGTATGCTACATTATTCGATGCATTACTGTGAATTCTGATATTTAATGTGAGCGTTTACTATATTTAATGATAGTTTTACAGAAAAAAAAATTAAATATGACAATTATACTGCAAGTGGCTTGTGCGGTAGTTGGTATCAGGTTGTCTCGTTTCAAATACCCTGGGTTTAGCAGTAAAACATATGCTTTCTGTATTTGTTTCTAGTGTGCGTAATGAAACGCAGCATACCTGAAAAATTTTTATGCGTTCCTCTCAAACGAGCAATTTGTGTGACCAACTAGCCCCTCTATATATGGAAAAGAATATTCATGAAAATTCAATAAAAATTATTCTAAAAACGATTTCCATTAAAATTTAAAACAAATACATACAATAAACTTTTGTTTTACGTTAGAATCGATTTTTCTCGTGATTATTTACCATTTTCAGAACCAATTTTATAATGCACAAACAATGAATGATTTTTGGAAAATCGGCATCATGTTCGTATGTTTTAACCTTCCTAATAAAAAGTTTTTCCAATATGCTTAAATTATTGCATCAGCAATTCGCTATTTTTCATAGATCCATAGATTCCATAGATCGCTAATTTTTTGGACGCTCAGATTCCAAGATATCGTCACTCACCAACTTACCCCTATGACCAACTAGCTCCGCCCTACCGTACCCCTCTCAGATGTTTTTCTGTGATATTTAAATTACAACATTGGAGGGTTTTCAAAAGTGTCAATTTAGAACAAAAACTGAAAAACATGCGACTCTGCATGCGGATGTAGTTTTCGCAACTGATATCTAAGTTGCAAAAATTATTTTCGAAGTTTGATTCACTGTGGATTATATTTCGATAGGCAAAACGTATCAGATAGGCTGATTCATCCGTAGGTGGGAAATTGTGAATGATTCTAATAATCCTACTGGGGGTGAGACGGACAGCATTCAACTCGCGTTCGTTTTTTTACTTTTTTTACATTTCATTTGCCAAACAAACGATGAGAAAAAGAGAGAACATGTCATTGTTGTAGTCAGCGATAAATTTCTCCACTTCATGGCGATCTTATCCGCAGCATAATATGTCTGTTTCACGCACAACAAAAATTTTTAATCTGTCGGTCTGGTTTTATCCCAATGAAAACATTTTTTTTTAAATTGTAGAAAATTCAAGAGACTGGTGGGTCAGATACACAACCAGAGAGAAGCAGGACTACAGCAAGGGCTGTCAATTTAATTAACTTATCGAATGAATATTAGTAGTTTTCCTGCACCTAATAGCAAAATTACACCTCCCAAAAACAGTATTACCAAACAAATAATTCACAAATTATACTATTTAGCATCATTCACAGAACGGCAACAAAAAATCCGAAATCAATTATGTTTGTGGTAACTACACTAATGAACACAGCTCTCGCTTTTGAAAAATATCATCTTTCCATCCGGCTTTCAATGTGTTGTACTTTGAAGCCACTTTCAATTCTGAAACCGTTCACGAATCCGTAAAAACTTAACATATTTCTTTGCTTGTATCCAAGTTATATATTAATAAAAAATGCTAAAAAATCATTTCTCAAAATGTTTCCCAGCTGGCGTCGTTGGGATTTTCTGAGGTGAAAAATCTCTAGTTACGTCTTCCTTCGGAAGGGAAGTAAAAGAAGTTGGCCCGGCTCATGAGTTGTTGAGTCTGATAGGTAGGAACAGGTGGAGTCGCCTCCCTGATGTCGGTGATTGGCACTAAAGTGGCGGAAATAGGCCGACGAAAAATAAGCGAAGATAAAAAAAAAAATTCTCAAAATGCAATTTTATAATCCATCTCATAATGGGGCACATCGCTCCAGTATAGAAATTAAACAAGAGAGTTAGTCAGTTCCTGTGTTACCAATTCACTCAGATATTTTCTGCAATTGTTTTATACCCAAATAGTTTCTGAAAAGCATAAAACCATTTTCAGATATCTTTTCTAGTTATGTGTTATGTGATAAGAACCAGAACGAACAAAATTATTTCAATGTTTCTGACTACTAAAATTCATTCATGATTAAGAATAATGCAAACTTAAGAATCAAAATAAAAACTCATAAATACGAACGCCAAAAATCTGGCAGCACATTTGTGAACAGCGGCACGTAGCAATATATTTGTGAACAGCGGCACATATTAATACGCTTGTAAACAAAAATATTGGATTCAAAATTCTTTTGCGTTTTCGGCGTTTGATAACAAAAATGCCTCGAAAATAACGTAACGGAAGCGGAGGGTATAAGAAGCGAATCAAGAGCTATTTCAATAGCTTCGATATCGTTTGACATTTTGACTCTTTGTTGTGGTGCGTTTTGGACACGCAGATGGGCATCTTACCTCGCTTTTTTAAGAATGGTGTAATATGAACGCGTTTAGAATTCTCGATATTTCTGTTGGTTTGCCTATTCGTAATCGTTATTGCTCATTTCATTACAAGTAAAACAAACGTGGCTACGTTGTGGATGTGAAGAAACGTTGAAATATGTAGTAAAAATACATGTTGAATCCTGTTTTGCCTAACAGGGGCGTCTTGCCCGAACTTCCCCTACTCTAATTGCTTCTTTTATTCGGAGCCATTTGAGGGGTGTGTATTGGGTAATTTTCGTGTCAGTGCGAATATGGAAGAGTATCCAGAGTTTTGGAATGCGGCCATACACCACATTTATTTCGATACAACGTCACTTTCATGGAAGTATGATTTTAACCCTTTCACTGCGAGCGTCGCCTATACGACCTGTGTGTACGAGTGTCGCTTATAGACGACATCCGCGCGATGACTTGTTTGTACTCTCAGGTTTGTACGAGCGTCGGCCATAGACGACATCAGAGTGATACTGCACTTCGATCAAAAAAGTGCAGTATCACTTCGATATGCACACTTTTCGGCGCAGTGCTCCGGTATCACTCCGACGGAGCACACTGCCGTAGCGAAAGGATTAAATCCCAGTAGGAAAATTTTACTGTGGCATGTGATGGGGTTCGTTCCCACCTCAAGCGAAGTATAGGAGCAAAAGTGTTCATCCATCAGTAATTTGTTGTAGAAGATCCGATTCTTGTGTTGCACGTTAGTTTTTATGCGGTGCCAAATGTAGATTGAAATCGTTACCATTAATCGGTTTTAATGTTCTATTTCTTAGGAATGTGGAATAATCCGCGATGACAGATGTACAGTGTCAAAGTCTGGCAAATTATCCGGCAAGTTATTCTCTATCAGATTACAATCCCCGAAGGCAGTTTTAAATTGTTCAAATTTTGAATGAAAACTTTGGTTAATGTTATTTGGTTACTTGGTTACTTTGGAACTTGGCATCCTGACCCTTACTCAACCATTTGTGCATATTTGCACAAAAATTCTTCATCATAGTATACAAACATTACCATACACAATTTTCAAATGAAATTTTTTTCGCAATTTGCGATAAAACGTGTTACTTTTTCACATAGAATAGAAATTCGATGTCTTTGCCACTTCTCAAACTCGGGAAACGAAGATGACTCAACCATCTTCAACTGATTCTACAAAACTAAGACTTTTTCCACAATAACTTCTAAGAAGTTATTTCAAAACGTTCGATGCACTTAAAATATTACCCGAAGTGATAAGAACAATAAAAATGGAGATTGAATAATATAATTCCGTAGTTCTACGTCGAAAATGCGGTCGTGTCTTAGACCCAACCCCTTACAATTTTTCCTACTTGTTCAGTGCCTAAATTGTCCTTTTACCCCCTATATGTTCCGGTTAGACGTAGTCCTACATCAAAACAGCACCACAGACGGCAAAAAAAATGTTTAGTTTTCGAAAACATGTTTTTAAAAATGACGAATTTCATGCGTTTTTGAACGTTTTTCTGTATAATTCGCTTTCGTTTGTACAAATATGATCTTGAAGAAGTTCCCACAGTAGCATTCGTTTGTTGTTATATGCTACGAATTATGACACAATGACACAATAACGTTGACGCAGGCTAGTGCGGGCCATCGAACCGAAGAATAAATGACGCCCAGCTTATTGGTGGAACGAATCTCTCCGCAACTTTCACGTTAGTTGTCTTCGAGCCAGAAGACGCGCCCAGAGAGCAAGACCATCGCTCCGTGATGGCGAAGATCAGAAGTCCAGTGACGTCCGTTGAATCGTGTCCCGAGAGACTGAATTATTCCCGAGGCATGATCCAACGACTTGGCCACCCATACCGTACGAAGAGAATATTGTCGAGCGCTCAAGAGTCTCCGAGTCTCGAGAAACTGATAGCAGTGGCAAAAAGACTACAGATGAGAAAGCACCCGGCCCCGAATGAATCCCTAATGAAAGCGGCTATACAGGCGTTCCAGAAAATTTTCAGTACAGTGCTACGGAAGTGTCTGGACGATGGTTACTTTTTTAAACAATGGAAGATACAGAAGTTTTTTTTTTTGGCAGACTTATCTCACTTCTTAACTAGGCGAACCTAGCCAGAATTTTCACCTGCCCCCGGGCTTCTGAATGCCAAAGGGGGACTAGGCTCTGCGGAATGCACGTATCTGCATGCTCGTGCTGTTTCAGTCCTGACCGAGAAATTGTCGGACAATCGCGCAGGTGCTAAGGATGACCGACTTTTGGATGCCGGCCAATTCCTTCTCCATGTTCAACACCTTTAGCGCTTCCAGAAGTGTCTTCGGGACAATTCCAGTTCCAGAGAGAACGACTGGAACAATTCTTGGGACCTCCCTTAGCCCCCACAGTTCCTTGAGCTCCACGGCCAATGGTCGGTACTTGCAGATTTTGCGACCGTGGGTCTCCTCCAGATTCTGGTTCAGTGGAATAGCGACATCGATGATGGTGACTTTGCGGTCGCTCTTGTCGTAAACCATTATATCTGGGCGGTTGTGGTGGATCGAGAGGTCGGTCAGAACAGTGCGATCCCAGTACAGCTTGAAACGGTCATTTTCCAGGACAGGTGCAGGCAGGTACCGGTAGTTTGGTACGTTGTCTTCCAGTAGAGCACATTGGAGCGCCAGTTGTCGATGAACAATACGGGCCACGTTGTTGTGGCGCTCGGTGTAGGCTGCGTTGGCCAAAACGGGACAGCCTCCCATAATGTGCTCTATGTTTTCACCTGGTTGATGGCACATCCGGCAAATGTCATCAACGTCTTGATGCCAGACGTACCGCCTGCAGTTTCTCGTCGGCATTATCCTGTCCTGGATGGCTATCATGTCGGCTTCTACTACTGAAGAGAGTTCACCACGCGTTAGCCACAGATTAGATGCGGCCTTGTCGACGTGTGGCCGGTCCAGTTGATGGGGGTGGGCACCATGCACTGCCTTCTGCTTCCAAGCTGCAATCTTCTCCTCCACTGTCTGCAGATTGCAGTTGAGTTGGTACTCCGCTTGCGCCAAGTGCAGAGCGCTGTATCCTCTGTCGGCGGCGCAGACAGCCCGGTATAGCGCGTTTTGGTTGGCGCGTTCTGCGAAGTACTCGCGCAGTTGTCGTACCTGGGCAACACACAGTGCAGATATGTCGACTATTCCAAGTCCCCCTTCTTTGCGTGGCAGTGAAACTCTCTCCAGTGCCGATTGAGGATGGTGCATTCCGGCCTCTTTAAATGCTTTCCTCATCCTCCTCTCAAGGTCCTCTAGGTCAGTTTTGCTCCATTTGACTACACCAAAACTGAAGGTCAGCAGGGGAACCGCGAATGTGTTGATCGCGCGTACCTTGTTCCCCGCGTTGAGGAAAGTCCTCAGGACACAGTTCACTCGACTCAAGAACTTGTCTCGCAGCTTGTCGGAATCCAAGATATTTATAGGATTCGCCACGAACCATGTCTCTTATGAACTCGCCGTCATAGACCTCGTAACCTCCGGATTCGGTAAGCTGCCCTTTCAGCAGATGGACACAGCGGCACTTGTCAAGGCCGAACTCCATGCAGATGTCCCTGCTTATGTCTTCGACAACCCGGATAGCTACACCTAGACGCTGACGTGAATCAGCGTAGACCTTGAGATCATCCATGTAGAAGGTATGGGTCACTTCTTCGTGAGCGCCGTCGCCATACCTTATTTTATAGCCATGACCGTTTCTATTGAGCGTCCTACTGAGGGGGTTCAGTGCCAGACAAAACCAAAGCGGGCTGAAAGAGTCGCCTTGGAATATCCCCCTCTTTATCT
The DNA here is from genome assembly GCF_029784135.1 of Toxorhynchites rutilus septentrionalis. NCBI lineage: Eukaryota > Metazoa > Arthropoda > Insecta > Diptera > Culicidae > Toxorhynchites > Toxorhynchites rutilus. The sequence goes on along the minus strand of NC_073746.1, from coordinate 200,686,638 downwards.
GCAGCGTTCTAGACTGCAACACATTTTCCCCATCACTGAGGTGCAGATACGTACTCCACTGCCTCATCGCATGCTGCAGGAACCTAACGATGACGGGATCAATTTTGTAGAGCTCCAATACCCGGACGAGAAACGAGTGAGGTATGGAGTCATAAGCCTTCCTGTAATCGATGTAGGCCATACTTAGGTTCCGCTGGTTATATACCGCCTTCTCGTCGCTAATGTGGTCGTAGAACGCTTTCTCGTTATCTCTGAACATCCGATTTTGTTCCTGGCGCTTTGCAGAGTCAGAGTAACGTTTCAGCCGTTTTGTAAGGACGCTCAATTGCTGTACCAGTGTGTCGAGTTTTTCCGTCAGCTGGTGAGCTCCCAGCTGGCGAAGTTCAGTAGGCCGCACGATCACAGCAACTTGGCGACATAATTTCACCGATCTGCTGCCTCTTTTGTACGCCATCAGTCTTCCAATTGCGGCGCGCTTGTTTAGGATCCGTTGCTCCAATCTCCTTCGCCATGGAGGCTCACGCCTTTCACGGAGATGTTGGAGCAGTCCGCCTCTTGGCCTAATACGGTATCCTAAACTTTTGGCGGTCGCCACAGCAGCACAGTAAACTTTCAGTTGCAGCTCCTCCATGTTCTCAGCATCAACCAAGTGCAGCGGAAGAACGTGCTCGTTCATAAGCTTTACTGCACTTGTCAGCCTGCGGGAATGCTGCAACTTCGGGATCCTGGGGCGCGACAAAGGGTCCGTGTCGCGGAACTGTGAGATCGCCTCGTCATAATGGAAGACCAGATCGCGTAGTAGTTGTTGATCTGGCTGTGGATCTTCCGGCTCAGAGGGTTGTTGTACTGTGGCCTCCACTGGTGCTGATTCGCGTGCCCCACTCGCGAATGAATTGCTCAGCCGTACTGAACTTCGTCTCGACACATCGCTTGCTCTGCTTGTTCTGGAGCTTAGTTCTCTCTGCACCTGCTGCTTGATCTCGTCGACTTGCGTTTGGGAGAGCATATTGTTGCGTACAATCGCTCTACGCCTCGCGTTCATCGCGTTTTGGTCAAGCCTCCCGACGAACTCTGGATACGCTTCCTCGAACATTGCGAGTATTCGAGGGCGACCGCTCATGTCCGTCTCCAAAGCAGTGCAGATGTAATAGGCGCGGATGATCCGTCGCCTAGTAGTACCCACAAGTGTGGACGACTGTCGTCTGACAGTCGCAACACGCCTCGTAGGCGCAGCGTTTCGTTGGTGATGTCGATGGCTGCTGTTTCCGTGTGGCGGTAGCTCTTCGGGTTGAACCCGGCTGGTGGCCCGCTCTTGCACATCGCCCTCCAGCCGCTGGCCGCTCGCTCTTACGCCCGTTCCAGGACCAGCTCCAGTTCGGGGACCCTCCTCGGGTGATCGCATTCGTAGTATTCGTCTTGACCTTAGCTCCATTGTCTGGGTGTATCTCCTTTTCCCGGGAGACAGCGGGTTGGCAAGGCCTCCATGACCCGGGAGGCCTTCCCCGGGAGAGATATAGCGCTCTGACTCGCTCGCACCCCCTCACTTAGCCACTTTCGACACCCGTTCTCGGAGCCAAGACCAGGTGTGTGTTTCCAGTTCACGCCCGATCTAAAAATGTCGTCATATGATCTTCGTGGAGGCGTGAGATAGGAACATTTGAGACCAACAGGTAGGCTCCTACCCTAGTGTTGATCCCCATTTGAGAATTTGATTTTTTTTTTTGGCAGACTTATCTCACTTCTTAACTAGGCGAACCTAGCCAGAATTTTCACCTGCCCCCGGGCTTCTGAATGCCAAAGGGGGACTAGGCTCTGCGGAATGCACGTATCTGCATGCTCGTGCTGTTTCAGTCCTGACCGAGAAATTGTCGGACAATCGCGCAGGTGCTAAGGATGACCGACTTTTGGATGCCGGCCAATTCCTTCTCCATATTCAACACCTTTAGCGCTTCCAGAAGTGTCTTCAGGACAATTCCAGTTCCAGAGAGAACGACTGGAACAATTCTTGGGACCTCCCTTAGCCCCCACAGTTCCTTGAGCTCCACGGCCAATGGTCGGTACTTGCAGATTTTGCGACCGTGGGTCTCCTCCAGATTCTGGTTCAGTGGAATAGCGACATCGATGATGGTGACTTTGCGGTCGCTCTTGTCGTAAACCATTATATCTGGCCGGTTGTGGTGGATCGAGAGGTCGGTCAGAACAGTGCGATCCCAGTACAGCTTGAAACGGTCATTTTCCAGGACAGGTGCAGGCAGGTTTGGTACGTTGTCTTCCAGTAGAGCACATTGGAGCGCCAGTTGTCGATGAACAATACGGGCCACGTTGTTGTGGCGCTCGGTGTAGGCTGCGTTGGCCAAAACGGGACAGCCTCCCATAATGTGCTCTATGTTTTCACCTGGTTGATGGCACATCCGGCAAATGTCATCAACGTCTTGATGCCAGACGTACCGCCTGCAGTTTCTCGTCGGCATTATCCTGTCCTGGATGGCTATCATGTCGGCTTCTACTACTGAAGAGAGTTCACCACGCGTTAGCCACAGATTAGATGCGGCCTTGTCGACGTGTGGCCGATCCAGTTGATGGGGGTGGGCACCATGCACTGCCTTCTGCTTCCAAGCTGCAATCTTCTCCTCCACTGTCTGCAGATTGCAGTTGAGTTGGTACTCCGCTTGCGCCAAGTGCAGAGCGCTGTATCCTCTGTCGGCGGCGCAGACAGCCCGGTATAGCGCGTTTTGGTTGGCGCGTTCTGCGAAGTACTCGCGCAGTTGTCGTACCTGGGCAACACACAGTGCAGATATGTCGACTATTCCAAGTCCCCCTTCTTTGCGTGGCAGTGAAACTCTCTCCAGTGCCGATTGAGGATGGTGCATTCCGGCCTCTTTAAATGCTTTCCTCATCCTCCTCTCAAGGTCCTCTAGGTCAGTTTTGCTCCATTTGACTACACCAAAACTGAAGGTCAGCAGGGGAACCGCGAATGTGTTGATCGCGCGTACCTTGTTCCCCGCGTTGAGGAAAGTCCTCAGGACACAGTTCACTCGACTCAAGAACTTGTCTCGCAGCTCCGTCTTGATGTCGGAGTGGCGAATCCCGGTGAGCTGTCGGAATCCAAGATATTTATAGGATTCGCCACGAACCATGTCTCTTATGAACTCGCCGTCATAGACCTCGTAACCTCCGGATTCGGTAAGCTGCCCTTTCAGCAGATGGACACAGCGGCACTTGTCAAGGCCGAACTCCATGCAGATGTCCCTGCTTATGTCTTCGACAACCCGGATAGCTACACCTAGACGCTGACGTGAATCAGCGTAGACCTTGAGATCATCCATGTAGAAGGTATGGGTCACTTCTTCGTGGGCGCCGTCGCCATACCTTATTTTATAGCCATGACCGTTTCTATTGAGCGTCCTACTGAGGGGGTTCAGTGCCAGACAAAACCAAAGCGGGCTGAAAGAGTCGCCTTGGAATATCCCCCTCTTTATCTGCAGCGTTCTAGACTGCAACACATTTTCCCCATCACTGAGGTGCAGAGACGTACTCCACTGCCTCATCGCATGCTGCAGGAACCTAACGACGACGGGATCAATTTTGTAGAGCTCCAATACCCGGACGAGAAACGAGTGAGGTATGGAGTCATAAGCCTTCCTGTAATCGATATAGGCCATGCTTAGGTTCCGCTGGTTATAAACCGCCTGGCCGACTATGGCTGCGTCGATGATGGCCTGGTCTTTGCAGCCATGCGTATTTTTCCTGCATCCTTTCTGCTCTTCTGCGATGATGTGATGCTGTTCGCAGTGAGCAGAAACTTTGGCGGTAATTATGCTGCTCAGTATTTTGTACAGACTCGATAGGCACGTTATCGGTCTGTACTTTGATGGGTTCAATGTGTTGCTGTCTTTCGGGAGGAGGAAGGTGACGCCACGGGTGGCGAATTCAGGAAGGTTGTGTGGGTCACGTAGCACCTTGTTGAAGCACTCAGCTATCTTTGGATGTGCGACGGTCAGCTTCTTGTGCCAGAAGTTCTGAACACCATCGGGGCACGGTGCTGCCCAGTTCCTCAGGTACCGCGAGGCTTCGCGGACATCGTTCTCTCCGACGATGATAGCTGGCATCTCTCCAATTTCACCACAACTCTCCTCCTCCCGTCTTAACCACATTTGCCCGTCGCGATGTTCTACTGGGGTCTCCCAAATACCAGCCCAGAAGTTCGTCACATCGCTAATATCTGGCAAACCTTCGCGGTAGTCGGGCTTCTCGTCGCTAATGTGGTCGTAGAACGCTTTCTCGTTATCTCTGAACATCCGATTTTGTTCCTGGCGCTTTGCAGAGTCAGAGTAACGTTTCAGCCGTTTTGTAAGGACGCTCAATTGCTGTACCAGTGTGTCGAGTTTTTCCGTCAGCTGGTGAGCTCCCAGCTGGCGAAGTTCAGTAGGCCGCACGATCACAGCAACTTGGCGACATAATTTCGCCGATCTGCTGCCTCTTTTGTACGCCATCAGTCTTCCAATTGCGGCGCGCTTGTTTAGGATCCGTTGCTCCAATCTCCTTCGCCATGGAGGTTCACGCCTTTCACGGAGATGTTGGAGCAGTCCGCCTCTTGGCCTAATACGGTATCCTAAACTTTTGGCGGTCGCCACAGCAGCACAGTAAACTTTCAGTTGCAGCTCCTCCATGTTCTCAGCATCAACCAAGTGCAGCGGAAGAACGTGCTCGTTCATGAGCTTTACTGCACTTGTCAGCCTGCGGGAATGCTGCAACTTCGGGATCCTGGGGCGCGACAATGGGTCTGTGTCGCGGAACTGTGAGATCGCCTCGTCGTAGTGGAAGACCAGATCGCGTAGTAGTTGTTGATCTGGCTGTGGGTCTTCCGGCTCAGGGGGTTGTAGTACTGTGGCCTCCACTGGTGCTGATTCGCGTGCCCCACTCGCGAATGAATTGCTCAGCCGTACTGAACTTCGTCTCGACACATCGCTTGCTCTGTTATTCCTGGAGCTTATTTCTCTCTGCACCTGCTGCTTGATCTCGTCGATTTGCGTTTGGGAGAGCATGTTGTTGCGTACTATCGCTCTACGCCTCGCGTTCATCGCGTTCTGATCAAGCCTCCCGACCAACTCTGGATACGCTTCCTCGAACATTGTTAGTATTCGAGGGCGACAGCTCATGTCCGTCTCCAAAGCAGTGCAGATGTAATAGGCGCGGATCACGAATTCATTCATTTCGTGTGTCCACATGATCCGGCGCCTAGTGGTACCCACAAGTGTGGACGACTGTCGTCTGGCAGTCGCAACACGTCTCGTAGGCGCAGCGTTTCTTGGGTGATGTCGATGGCTGCTGTTTCCGTGTGGCGGTAGCTCTTCGGGTTGAACCCGGCTGGTGGCCCGCTCTTGCACATCGCCCTCCAGCCGCTGGCCGCTCGCTCTTACGCCCGTTCCAGGACCAGCTCCAGTTCGGGGACCCTCCTCGGGTGATCGCATTCTAATTACTCTTCGTGAAAATGTTTTTTTTTTTTTTTTTTTTTTTTTTTTTTTTATTTCTGTATTATAGTGATTTTCAACACATTTGGCTGGTTAGTCACTTTTACCTTCCATTTCGGAAGAATGTCGGGAGTGAGAATTGAACTCGTGACCCTTAGCGTGAGAGGTATGGATGTTACCGCTACGCCAGATCGCCTCCTCATATACAGAAGTTAGTGTTGCTGCCGAAACCAGGAAAGCCCCCGGGAGTATCAACATTAGGGTGCCAATGAATGTGTGGGAAAAATCGATCCTAAAATTAAAAAAAAAAAATACAAAAAAAATGTTTACCACCTCGATAAAACACCCTATGTCGAATTTCAGCTCAATCGGACTTAAGTCCGATATATATGATAATCGAAATTAAGACCGATGAGTCGGTCCTTAAGGGAGAGTGGCGCAAAGCGGTCAAAGTATGAGGTTTTTGAAAATCGACAAATCACCCAAGGGGAGAGTAAAGTTAATCGGGGTTTTCGAAAAAAAAAATTGATGCCAAATGTCTTAAATTAAACAAATTAAATGTCTTGTGCATGAAACGTCGAGATCTAGTGTCGTCTCGAAACATTTTTTTTTGTCAAAAAATCAGCACTCTGGGACTTTTTTCTCGGAGTATGAAACGAGAAGTATGGTTTTGGGTGCCAATAAAAATAGTTATCTCGGTTTTGACGTAGGACTACGTCTTTCATTTCTATACCGGGGTGTAAAATCAAAGTTTCGAAAACGAAAGCGTTACGCCGGAGACCGAGATTTTGAGCGTTGATAGCTCCTAAACAACTGAACGAAATGGTATGATAAACACTTCATTCGAATGATAAAATGTCTACGCGTTCTATACTTGTTATTTTTTGATCCAAAAACTTGTTTCAATAGTCTTAAAATTGCTTTCAAAACAGGCTATTGAAATCACCAATCGGTATATAAGCGAGCGCAGCTCGGAAATCCACTGAGTTCTAATTGAACAGCGATTGGAGCATGTTGTCGCTGTTGTGGTGAAGCTCTTTGTTTATCATGAAAGCGCGGATGAACGGTGTCAGCAAGAGCCTGTTTGTGCACCTTAGGCCAGAAGGGAATCCATCAAGAGGAGAGTGATGCCACAAACGGTTCCCCGGGAAGATCTCGAAGCAGCCGCTACACACACACACACACACATACATGCGCGGAATTCTTTCCGTTTGGATACCATTCAGCATCGAGAAAGATCCGGAAAATTATCTGCCCGTTCCTCTGGGAATTTAAAAATACATTCATGTGAAAGAGTTTATTTGAATGTTTTCTATCCATGTAACACTGTGACCAAATATTTTTCAATCAAGTGCTATTAACAGGTCGTTATCGAATTAGCATTAACCACTGGTGGGCTTCCAGTATCGAGGAAAATGTAGAAATATATAATCGTTACTGAAAATAATCTGCCGGTTCCTCTGGGAATTTAAAAATACATTCATGTGAAAGAGTTTATTTGAATGTTTTCTATCCATGTAACACTGTGACCAAATACATTTGGTTTTGTGATTCTTCAATCAATCGCAATTAACAGGATAGCTTCTGAAGATTATTCTTCCCCATCAGTAGGATATTTCCGTATCCAATGTAGTATGCGCCCGCAATAGATTATTGCTCAGTCGCCGAAAGTTCCGAGCTCAGAGAGTTCATTCCCCTCTAGTTTGCCTTCCAAATTGCCATCGTAAACCACACCTTCTCTCGATTCAATCACGCACAATAAGCATACTTAAGCGATATTCTGCTGGTGAGACGCATTCATTTTTCGTGAGGACATCGACAAGACAACATTGTTGCTGAGGGTGCTGGACAGCGAAGGATCGAGATCTGCCCTGAAACGCAAGCAGTTTGTTTGAAACTGTGAGGGAGCACAGACAAGCCGATCCTTCAGGAGAAGAGAAGGTGACCATCGAAGCAGCCGCTACACACACACACATACACGCACGGAATTCTTTCCGTTTGGATGCCATTCAGCATCGAGAAAGATCCGGAAAATAATCGGCCAGTTCCTCTGGGAATTTAAAAATACATTCATGTGAAAGAGTTTATTTGAATGTTTTCTATCCATGTAACACTGTGACCAAATATGTTTCAATCAAGTGCTATTAACAGATGGTTATCGAGTTAGCATTAACCACTGGTTGGCTTTCAGTATCGAGGAAAATGTGGAAATATCCAATCGTTACTGAAAATAATCTACCAGTTCCTCTGGGAATTTAAAAATACATCCATGTGAAAGAGTTTATTTTAATATTTTCGATCCATGTAACACACGATCGTTGGTTACACACGATTATCCCTAAGGTTTCGACGAGTGCTTGGTTTAAGGGATTGAATGTAGGTCGTGATTTCATTTGCGTGATATCTCGGCTCATGTCCAATCACTACAACCTAAAGGCGCATCTCTATCGCATTGGGCTCGCAGCAAACAAACTTTGTGATTGTGGCGATGGCTACCACGACATCGAGCATGTTGTCTGGTCGTGTATCCGGTTCCATGCTGCTTGCTCTCAGCTCTCTAGAGCACTGAGAGCACAAGGCAGACAATCGGATATCCCCGTCCGGGATATCTTAGGTAGCCGTGATCCTGATCTTCTGCTTCATCTATACCTGTTCCTCAGAAACGCCGATGTCAACGTTTAATGATGTTTCCTACTACTGTGTCCCTGTTTCATATCCCTCCTATCCGATCTATAAACTTTTACTTAGTCGCGGCAATACATACACACACTCTTTACAGATACACGGGCCAAAGGTTGTGCAGTCCACTGATGATTCAACAAGAGCCAAAGGTTGTACCGCTCATGACAACTCTACACGAGCTGATGATTGCGCCGGCTAGTGACCATTCTATCCGCGATTCCTCGAGTGGAGAAGACGCACCACGCTAGATATGGGGTACATACTAGGGGGGCGTTACTGATTAATGGTCAGCTGCATCCCAATAGGAAGTATCCCGTGTCGGGCACACGTACAGAGCATTGGAGACAGCAACATCCCAATTACGAGAACACTTGTAATACTAACCTCGAGCCGATCGCGAGTAATCGGTTACATATTACTAACATAGATAATAAGAAAAACTGTCAAAATATTGAACTCCGGCCCCGTCAGGCTAACGCCATATGAGCCTTGATAAAAATATATATTTTGGAAAAAAAAACACTGTGACCAAATATTTTTCAATCAAGTGCTATTAACAGGTGGTTATCGAGTTAGTATTAACCACTGGTAGGCTTCCAGTATCGAGGAAAATGTGGAAATATCTAATCGTTGCTGGAAAATAATCTGCCAGTTCCCCTTGGAATTCAAAATTACATTCAAGCGAAAGAGTTTAATTTAATATTTTCTATCCATAAAATATCCATATAATACATTTGGGTTTGTGATTTGTCAATCAAATGCAGTTAGCAGGATAGCTTCTGAAGATTATTCTTCAGATCAGGGTTTTTTCGTATCCTATATTGGATGCATAAAACCTTGTGTCTCCAACGTAACGCTCTCGTTTACGAAGTCCCCCAAATATTCATTTATTCATTCATTCAGAATGGATTTAGATTCAACTTCAAACAAATGATCTCTAAATGAACGATAGTCCTACGTCACCCTTGCGGTTATACCATAGATATAACCCACTTCATGTTTTTCATACGGAACTTGTTACGAAATGTTGATTTGCACGATAATATACTCTATGCAAAATATTAGCTCACTCGGACTTCCTTTACTGGTGTCGCAGAGTTAAATTTGAGTTTTTTGAAAACCGAAAAATCGCCGGGAATCGGGTTTTTTTTTCAATTGATTCCAAATGTCTTAAAATTACATGACACGTCGAGATTTACGGTTATTTAAAGAAAAAATTTTTTGTCAAAAATCGATTTTTAAGGCGAAAAACAGCTGTACGGCACCCGCCATGTTTTTGGTGCCAACATCTGAAACGTCAAAAGTATTTGTTTTCTTCAAAACAGCGATACGCGTTGACGGCATTGAGCTTCGTTTACTAGTTTAGAGGAGCGTTAAAGAATAGCTGATTTTCTGTCGGAAGGAACGTTTTCAAAATTAAAATCATGAATGAAAATTAGCTTTTCCATTTCAAATTAGTATTATATTTAAACTAAAAACATTTTTGTTTGCAGGTGGTGAAAAAGTCTCATAGAAAATTTGTTCATGAAGACAACTTTATATTATAATGAAAACAATCAGTAACAATGTTGGAATTGTATAGCCATATAGTTGAATGAAAGTCAGAAATACGTATTTAAAGAAATTCAATAACATGATGTGAAAATTTTCATTAAAAATTTAAAAATTTAAAAACCGGCTTCGTGTCTTCTAATCTGATAGAGATTACACTAACGAGGTTGGGGCCCAAATTATGACCCCAATTTAAAGTCGCCACCAGACGTCGCCACTATTTTTCTGTCATCGCAAATTACCAATTTAGCACCATCTGACATATCGTGATGTCGTTTGTAACACCAGTAAATGAAGTCAGAATGAGCTAATATTTTGCATAGGGTATACTATCGTGCAAATCACTTTTCGTAGCAAGTTCGGAATGAAAAATCGAAATAACTATTTTTATTGGCACCCAAAACCATACTTTTCGTTTCGTACTCCGAAAAAAAAGAAGAAAAAAAAGTCCCAGAGTGTCGATTTTTGCCAAAACATTTTTTTTTCGCGATGACACTAGATCTCGACGTTTCATGTAATTTGAAGACATTTGGCATCAAATTTTTTTTTCGAAAACCCCGATTTCCTTGATTTTTGATTTTTTAAATTTAAAAAAACTCAAACTTTGACCACTTTGCGCCACTCTCCCTTAAGTCCGATTGAGCTGATATTTTGCATAGGGTGTTTTTTCGAGGTAGTGAACATTTTTTATGGGGTAACTTTTTGAAATTCGAGATGACCATTTTCATTGGCACCATAATCAACATCATATATGTCTGCTGGATACACTCGGAAAACTCTTGGAGAGGATTATCCTAAACCGACTGACAAAATGGACGGAGAGTGACCATGGTCTGTCAAAAATGCAGTTCGGAAAGGCAGGTCCACTGTTGATGCCAATCCGGACCGTGGTCGGAGAAGCGGAGAAGTCGTCAAAACAAAAGCGGAGGGGTGACCGATACTGCGCAGTAGTAACAATCGATGTGAGGAATGCATTTCATAGCGCTAAATGGGACGCCCGGCTGAATTTCAACAACCACGTCGACTACGCCTGCGAGAAAGCAGAAAAGTCTATCAGTATAATTTTAGCGAGTATAATCCGGAATAAAGCCGGACCCTGCAGTAGCAAAAGGCGTCTTCTAGCTACTGTATAATCGTCAATACTGCGGTACGGAGCGCCAGCCTGGTTTGCGGCTCTCAAAATCCATCGGAATCGCAGGAAACTGGACCGTACGTTTCGCCTCATGGCGATGCGAGTTGCATGTGCGTATAGAACGATCTCGTTGGAAGCAGTATGCGTTATCGCCGGCATGATCCCGATTGGCATCACCCTGGCGGAAGACGGCGAGTGCGACAGACGGAAAGAAACCAGTGGTATCCGTTAAACAGAGGGAGCAGAATCTCTATCGAAGTGGGAGCAAGAATGGGACACGGCGGAGAACGGTAGATGGACGTATGGGCTCATACCGGTAGTATCGACTTGGCAGAATAGAAAGCACGGAGAGGTGAATTTTTACCAGACGCAGTTCCTGTCTGGACATGGCTGCTTCAAGCAATACCTCCATCGATTCGGGTACGTAAGATCGCCACTCTGTCCGGAGTGTGGAGATATGGAGGAAACGCCGAAACTCGTCGTCTTTGTCTGTCTCAGATTCACCGCAAGGCGCGACAGGCTGTCGGCCCTCCATGTTGGAAATATCTTGGAGGAAATGTGGGGTGACGAGGGCTCCTGGAACCGTTCCGTGGAACGCAGTGAACAGTGCTATCGTACACCAATTTTTTCTAACAACTCTTTCATGTTTTCTTGGAAATAACGCAACTTATCCTAATTTTATTCAAAGTCAAGATAGCGATATTGTGTATTCGACAATGTTTTGGATATTATTAAAATATGAACTTTTTTTTATCTTTTATAGTTTCTGGAATATATGACATTTTCATAATTTCAAAAATAATGTTGTACTCATTCTGTGCGGTGCGTTTGACATTTTTTTTTCCAAAATATATATTTTTATCAAGGCTCATATGGCGTTAGCCTGACGGGGCCGGAGTTCAATATTTTGACAGTTTTTCTTATTATCTATGTTAGTAATATATAACCGATTACTCGCGGTCGGCTCGAGGTTAGTATTACAATTATTGGGTAATTGGGATGTTGCTGTCTCCAATGCTCTGTACGTGTGCCCGACACGGGATAATTCCTATTGGGATGCAGCTGACCATTAATCAGCAACGCCCCCCTAGTATGTACCCCATATCTAGCGTGGTGCGTCTTCTCGACTCGAGGAATCCAGGATAGAATGGTCACTAGCCGGCGCAATCATCAGCTCGTGTAGAGTTGTCATGAGCGGTACAATCTTTGGCTCTTGTTGAATCATCAGTGAACTGCACAACCTTTGGCCCGTGTATCTGTAAAGAATGTGTGGGTGCGTTTGACATGTTTGTCAATAGAAAAAAAATTTCAGAGAATATATTACATACACAGGGCGGACTCGATTACATACAATCTCGGATTTCTTTTCACTGTATATGATCTAGGCAAAAAAAAATTTTTTTTATTCTATTTTTATACATATATTTTTCGTTATTAAGAATTTAATTTTCGATTCATCCCCTTAAAGTAAGAAAACACCTTTCTCACATCAAAATTTATCCAGAATCTCTCAGAAAGTGATAGACGATCATTAGGCAGCAAAAATGGTCATGTCAAATTTCAAAAATCGACCAGGTACATTTTGTTTATTGGCCCAAAAAAATGATCTGTGCAAAGTTTCAGCGCAATCGGACATGATTTAGCAGTGCCTCAGAGCGCTCAAAGTTTTGATTTTTTGATCCTTGAAAATCTTCTAAGGGGGGAGAAAGGATGTTTGGAAAATCGAAATTTTTTTTCTTGATGCCAAATAACTTTAAAATGCAAGAAACGTCGCTTTATTTTTGGCTTTAAGAAGGTTTAAACTTTTCAGTTCATTCGCCTCTAAACAGTTACTCGATTCGAAATGCGCAATGTTACCCCTGGTTTCGGTCCCAGAGATGAGTTTCCAAGACCCATGTCAGTCTCGAGAGAAGGTTGTAATATATTTGGGAGTGACTCAATAAGTCATATCATTGCTTCTGAAGCCAGTGGGTTATACTCAGAATTAACTCAAAATAAAGCTATACGAAATTCTCTTGTTCACCTAATAAGATAGATGTATTCAGACATAAAAAAAAGAAAGCACTATTCCTATTCCCGAAATCACCTTACCGATTCGTTGATTTTACATCAAACAACAAACCTAATAACTCAAGATCTTAGGCAATTAAGCTGAATGAATTTTATCGAAAGCGAAATGTTTCTTCATCCAAATTCAATTAAAATCGCAAAAAAAGTTCAATAAAAATTGATCATTTTTATATTTTGTTTTAGCTAGCAAATTAAATGATCACCACTTTACTATGGACTGGATTGGTGTATGAGCATGTGAGGATACGATCGTAACTATTGTTGTTATAATTTAACAAGCTTTTTTGCACATCTGTTATGGATTTACAATCTTATTTTGGTACATATGTGTATGAAAAAGACGAGATGATGAGTAGCTCCAGTGTTCAATCGAGACCCAACCCCAACCTTACGGGGGACCCTCAGCAGCCTTTAGACCGACAGCAAATCACGTCTGACAATGGAGTCAATGGCAATAATAATCTTAAAAACTACGTGAATAATAATACGGCTGTAGATAACAAAAAAGATGAAAGTGATTGTACCAAAGAGCTGAACACCTCGAACAATGAAGCTTGCGAAACACATGACCTGGAAAGTGCAACCATGTCGGCCATGTCGGGTAGCGTCATCTATAATATCAACAGTACAAATAATAGTAGTAATAAAAACGATCTTCAAAATAAACACCACAACTACTCAAGATCATTCAACAGTCAGCTAAAAGCTAAACCAAGTAGCGTCAAAAAATCATCTAAAGTAGAAGATTTAACGTTCGATGGGAGGGTTCCATCAAGTTTCTCCATGGAAGATATATCGCTGGTAAACAGCAGTTTTCCTGAAAACGAGGTGCACCCAACAGTTCCAGGCGGCACAACACCTGATCATCATGCTCGGCGGCCAATGAACGCATTCTTGATATTTTGTAAACGCCATCGAGCTATCGTCAAGGATAGACATCCGAACTTGGAGAATAGGTAATGATGATTTGATTGATCTGTATTATCAAATGTATTATAATATCTATTTGCATATTGTCAAGATCTATCACTAAAATACTGGGAGACTGGTGGGCAAATTTGGATAAGGAACAAAAGTCGAGCTATACGAATCTCGCAAAACAGGTACAACATAAAACTCATTTGAGTAACAACAAAAAAACACATCAACAATGGTTATTGTTTTCCAGTATAAGGACGCGTTTTTCTCTGCCCATCCGGATTTTAAGTGGTATAAGCTGCCCGCTCCGCCATTACGTCCTCAAGTGATGCGTACAGTGAAATTAGGACAACCGAGCCAATACGAAACTTTTAACTTCTTGCCAGAGGCGAATATGCTTGGCAATGAGGGCACAAATAGCATTAAGGGAGAATCTGTCACTACGGATGGTTATTTTTTGTATCAAGAGGCAGAACCCAATCCGATTCTGACCAAGACCCAGTTTCTAGGCGTCTTCAAGCTTGCTGATGAAGCACAAATGGGTAACCTGAACAATCTGATGAAAGACCTGTCACCTGAGGGTAATGAATATCAAAACGGTAGGTTAACTACTAAGTAATTCCAAATGAAATTTTCCTAAAAAAGCACATTTTATTTTACGTATTTTTTATTCGAATGAAAGTTTGTACTTCGTTTGGATTGGTGGAAATATGAGTTCTCCAAAGCAAATGGGAATTTTTTGACTCAAGCGTATCTTTTGAAAAGGACGTATCGATTTTAATAAGAGAAATCTTTGATAATTTATATTTAAAAAACTGTGAGTCATATAGAAATAGTGTCTTAGAAAGAGTTATAGAGTATTGATGTTAAAACGTGAAAAAAATATACACTGAGAAAAAATACGGATTTTCGAAACTTCGAATTTTTGTATGTTTATAATCATTTTTAGCCACAAATTATGAATCCTGATGTGATTTAAAACAAAAAAGCTGTTTATCAATCTCCTTCTAAATGCAGCCATTTTCGAGATATTTTTTATAGTAAATATGAACATGACGGTATCTTTTAATATGTTTGTCGTGTTATACCGTCATGTTCATGAACTTTTATGAATTTGGTTATAATTCAACAACTTTTTTAAATACTTCATTATGATTAAAAATATATGTTTAGGAATTTCGTTGAAAAACATTTGAAGATATGTGGGTTAAAACTCCTAACCATAAGATGGGTAGCTTCCTCAGCTTCCAAGAAAAAATATAAAAAAATATAGCGCCCTCTATCTTTAACAGAGAAAACCATGAAAAACTAACTCAATCAATAATTACAAAAACGAAAATTCATATTTTTCGCAAAAGTAAGATATTTTCAAAGAAAACTAACTCATAAGCATCAATTGATATGTTGATAATCTGTATCGGTCCAGTAGTTCAAAAGTTATGGATTTTCGTTCGTATTGGAAAAAAGAGGGAAAATTGTTTTTTCGAACCATTGGTTAACTTTGGAAAAGCATATCTCAGGAAGTAAAAAATAGCATCTCTGATATCGAGATATGTTATGTAAAATAAACTTCAGCTTTCAAGAAAAAAAAATATCAAAAATGTTGCGCTCTCTAGTCCAAAGTCATCAAAACAATAAAAAACGATTACAATCAATAATAACAACAATGAAATCCATCTTCTTTTGCAAGCCCAATATTTTTTACTAAAAGCTCAAGCTAGCTCATTGGCTTCAATTTGATATGTCGATCATCTTAATCGGTTCAGTGGTTCAAAAGTTATGAATTTTTGAAAAAAGTCATTTTTGGGAAAAGGCGAAAAAATTGATTTTTCGATCCACCCTAAAATTGAAATGGGCACCCTAATGAAAAAATTAAAAAATACGGGTCTAATGTTTTGCGATATAGAAAAAAATTACCAATTTTGACGAAAACTTGAGAACCACTATATCGGTTTGGCATGGAATGGCTGTATATATACAAATGGATTTTTGTCTGTCTGTCTGTCCGTCTGTCCGATTCTCATGGACTCGGAAACTACTGAACCGATCGACATGAAAATTGGTATGCATGGATTTTTTTGGGGTCGGAGAAGGTAATACAAAACGATAATACAAAACCCCTTCCCCCTCTCAAATGGGGGGCTGCCATACAAATGAAGCACAGATTTCTGCATTACTCGAGAATTAATCAAGCAAACGAAACCAAATTTGGCATGTGGAGGTTTTAGGGTGCAAAGAATGTTTCTATGGTGTTTAGGCTCTTCCTCCTCCCCCTCTCTAAGGGTGAGCTGCCATACAAATGAAACACAAATTCATGCATAAATCGAAAACTAATCGAGCAAATGGAACCAAATTTGGGATATGAGGGTTTTTGGGCACGAGAAATGTTTCTATGATTGTATAACACCCGTCCCTCCTCTGGAATGGAGTCCCGTGAAAATAATACACATATTTTAACCAAACATATTCCAACCAAACATGACAATTGAAAATTTTCGGAAAACTCTGGTAAATTCGAAAAATTCAATTCGCATATGTTCTACAATTACATATTGACAAGCGTTGTTAGTACATTTGATGTTTGCGCTAACGAAATTGATCTTCGTTCGAAAGTGTAAATGGATTTGTATGTGGTAAATCGCACTCCTATATCGTCTTCTATCTATATAAATAAAAATGGATCACCGAATGTGTTGATGAGCGTAAAACTCGAGGAAGGAATCGTCCTATTAGGGCTGTCTTTATTCTATCATATTTTGTGTATCAAACATTTATTCCAATGTAATGAAGAAACATGTTCTCCGCAAGTGTTTTTTTTTCTTTCTTTATAAAATAGATTTTCAGCCGAAGGTTTTTGAAAAGTCTAGAACAAGAATTGTGTCTGAAAATAATCTGATAGTAATAGGAATTTTATAGTAAAAGGTAATTTTAAAGGGTTGATTAGAAGATCAATCAATGAAGAGTTCTGCGATTGGACCCATGAACGTGCGCTTAGTAAGAAAACGTGGATGGGATAGTGAAAAACATATTTTAGGCGGGACGAAGCTTGCCGGGTCAGCTCGTTGACTATAAAAAAGACAATAAATTAAAAATATATTTTTTTAATATCTCGAGAATGGTTACATTTAGAAGGATTTTTTTTTTGTTTTAAATCACACCAGTATTCATAATATGTGGCTATTAACAATCATTAACATACGAAGTTTCGAAAATTCATAAACATTGGATGTTCCACAAAGTTCGTCAAAAATAGTTTCACCATCTTGGACTATTTTTTTTAATTTTCTTCATTTTATATGAAAAAATTAAAAGATATGTATTTTAGATATTACAAATCAAAGTTTTTTTTTGTAAATAAAAAAAAGAGTACTAATTTTTTCTCAGTGTATATTTTTTTCATGTTTCAACCTCAATACTCTATAACTCTTCCTAAGACACTATTTCGGTACGACTCACAGTTTTTCAGATTATCGAAGATTTCTCTTACTAAAATCGATACGCTCTTTTCAAAAGTTACGCTTGAGTCAATTGCTGGGGAAAACTCATATTTCCTCCAACCCAAACGGAATACAAACTTTCATTCGAATCAAAAATACTCATGTTTTGTCATTTGTCGATTTCATTTGGAATTGCTCTACTCTGTTAGCATTACAGACACTTATGCAATAAGTTTTCTTTCAATATTTTCGCAGACCCTCAACATGATCCTCTGGATCACAATGTAGTGGCTTCTGAACATGAACCTATATCGACACAACCAACGGCAATGCCAGATTCGTACATTGATACGAAAAACAACTTTTATTCCAATCATCCGAATTACATAAGCCATGAAGAGAGTGTCTGTGATAACGAACGTATCACCGGAAAAATCGGTTCGATGCACTACGAATACTGTGATGAGGATTACACCGGTAGAAATGTACGAGCTTGCAAAGGAAAACGCTATCAAGAATTTATGGCTCTTACTAAACCTAGTACCGGACCTAAAAAGTCTTCAAAAAGTGCCACTTTCGTTAGGAATATACTAGAGACTAGCATTGTCTCAGCTGGCACTACTTTGGAGGAACAAAAGCCTGAAATTGTGGAAAATTCGACGTCAGAAGAGAAAGGTGGTGTTATTGATACATGCGAAAGTATCCCTATGAATGCTGAATGTAAAAACTTCGACACTTCCGATTTCGATTTGGACACAAAAATAAGTGAATTACCATGCCTGAATCTTGATGAATATCTGACCAAGAAAAAGAACACAAAGAAACGAAAAAAAGTTAAAGGTAAGACTAGTTAAATGTACTGTTGTTGAAATGGACCGGTTATTCTGTTTCCTTTTAGAAAGTAAATTCAAGTCAACATTGAAGCCTCGCGCAAAAGCAATTGAGCAGAAAGAGAAGATAGTTGGCAGCCGGAAACGCAAGGCTCGCAAGGAAAGCATCACTCGTCGGGATGTTACTATGATGGAAAATACGGTGCCTGGTTCTGAAGGCTTGATTCATGTCGTGACCTTCACAGAAGTAGCGGCTAATGAAGAAACAATCTAAGTCAGAATAGCGAGCATGTTGCCTTATATTGGCAGAACGATTGGTAATGTTCGAACAGCCAGTGTTTTTTTTAACGATAGACACCTAATGATCCTAGTAGATATTTTGTCATTTTCATATTGTCGTAAATAAAGCGTAGTATCAGCTTACGCAAAATGATTAAGAAGTAGTTAATAATGATGGAAGAAGTAAAACGATATAATCGTTAGCATATTTTAAAATTCACATTTTGTTGATTTGTTTTTATTCTCCATCTTCTATGAAACGATAGAATACACCATATAAAAGTCAGAATAGTGATATATGTTGTTATTCATATTTCATAAGCGTTATAACAGAAATGTAGAATCGTCTGTTCGTTTTTCGCATGAATGTATTGTCTTGAAAGAATGATCTTGCTAAGATATTCCTTCGTTATTTAATGTCAACTAATCGATAATATGTTTCGTATTTTTTCAGAGCTTCATGATATATAAATATCTGGTATAAGGGAAAAACCATTGACTTTCACGAAAAAGAATATATTTTTGCCTATATTATCATAAAATTACTACTGTATAAAATTCACCTGTTTTGTTCTATTAAATTGATCAAGTACAATGTCTTTTGTCGTTTCTTTATATCACATCCCTTTCGTGTGTTACCTTCTGCCAGTCTTCCATGTTTCACAAAAAACACTGCGTCCGGAATAAACATGTCCACGCTGCTGTTCACAGTTTTGTGTTTGAGTACAAACATGATTTTTTCGTACCTATGTTAGAAAATGTGACATGTTTGTATTCGTGGTATGTTTGGACATACGATGTTTAATCCCAATGTTTCACATGATGTTCGAACATGGTGTACAATTTCTCTTGCATTTTCACCCCAAGCACCGGCAGTGCGTAGAGTAGAAGAAGCGAATCGGACACCACACCACCACCACTCAACGCGTGGTGTGTTGGTATGTTGACATGGAAAAAATGCTTTCATTTCATGACAATGGGTCATCAAAAATATTGGGCAAATAAAATAAACCTCTTTTTCTGTTCTGAACAAAATAAACATCGATTGATATGAGAGTTTTTCACATTTGATATCATTATTTAGTGCACGCATCAATTTATATATTGAATTCATGTAACATTCGCTATTATTAGCTATTTGAACAAGTACTAAAATTGAATTATTCAGCAGTGACATGTTAGGCGTGACGCTAACCACTTGACCACGGGAGCAACAATTTTGGCAGGATCTTTGAATACAAAAGGCCAATACTGCTTGTTCGCGACGATCGCGACCCGAGCTATAAAACGAGCGGAGAAGAGGAGAAGAAAGGATGATGCCGCTGAAGGTTGCACCTAAAACTAATTTTTGGGTATTTATTTTTTTTTTTGTCAGCATTTGTACGACGTCGCCCGCTATGCAGTCAGCTCCCCAGACTTTAGGCCTTCTACACATTAGGCAACCGCAACCCGATCTATGTTGGCGATGTCAATCGGATCTCCAACTCAGCTCTGCACATTGAGACAACTCAAACGTGATGATATCGTTAAGTTTTTATGTCAACATAAACTGCATTATCATTGGCAGATATGCCATTTCTTTTACTGCAGAACCAAGCAGAACCGGTTGCAGACTGCAGGGATATGGTATTTCTTTTCTTAATGGCTTGGTTCAGCTCCCTGCGCTTACAACCAGTTTTTTAAGACATGACTTTGCGATTCTCGAGGTTTCAAAGGTAGCTGGTAGATGTTTATACACATCGACATTTCAGATTTTCGTCGAAAACTTTCAAAAAAATTATCTGGCATCTTTGGAGTTAACCGTAATATGATATAGGGTTGGGGAAAAAGAAATGTCGTATTTCTGATCGAAATTTGACGCTTTATTTAACATACTTAAAATTATCCAAGGCCGAGCGTTGTCCTGGTGGAAAACAACACCATTCCTATTGATCATTTCTGGCCGCTTCTGGTCAATCACCTGCTTCAAACGGTCAAGCTGCTCACAGTAGAGAGCCGAGTTAAGGATCTGGCCATAGTTGAGCAGCTCATAGTGGATGATTCCCTACCAATCCCACCAAACACACAACAAAACCATCCTGGCCGTCAATCCGGGCTTGGCGATGGTTTGGGCCGGCTCACCGCGCTTCGACCACGACTTTTTTCGCTTTAGGTTCGTGATCCACTTTTCATCAAAAATGGATCGAGTTCGTTCCGTTTCAGTAGTGCATCGCAGGCGTTGATTCGGTCTAAAAGATTTTTTTGCGTCAACTCGTGTAACATTCATACATCCAGGTTTTTTTTTGGAATCCAATCTTCTGCAAATGGTTTCAAATGGTTTTATGGTCTATACCCAGTTCCTGGCCAATCGAGCGGGTGCTTACATGCCGGTCTACTTGGATGATTTCAACGATTTTATCGGTTTCCACGACGATTGGTCTACCAGTAAGGGGTGTATCTTCGACAGCCACTACACCAGAACGAAATCGGTCAAACCAACGCTGTGCTGTGCGAATCGTTACAGTATCGGGTCCATAAACTACACGATTTTTTTCGGCCGCATTCGTTGCAGTTTTACCTCGCAACTAGTAAAAACGTAAAATATGGTGAATTTCTTGCTTGGTGGACTCCATCTTTAACGCGCTATAACTTGAGACTGAAAAGGACAATCACAACACTGTCAAAACGACACTTGTAGCACACATTGTCATCTTTAAATAGCCGTATTGTATGACCCGATGCGATAAGTACAACACAAGATATGTTTAAGTGTTGCCATATATTGACAATATACGAAATTTCTTTTTCCCCAACCCAATTTTTACTTTGACAAAAGTCAAAACAAAAACGACATATCATGTCGTACGGTCCTTTCGGGCCGGTAATAAACTCGTATCATGTGTCTGCTGTGGGAACTTTACGGACCGGGCG
Source organism: Toxorhynchites rutilus septentrionalis (assembly GCF_029784135.1). Lineage (NCBI taxonomy): Eukaryota > Metazoa > Arthropoda > Insecta > Diptera > Culicidae > Toxorhynchites > Toxorhynchites rutilus. Next base: position 200,665,358 of record NC_073746.1, on the reverse strand, counting down.
TAGAACAGCTACGCAATGAAAAAAGGAATTTCACAGCACCCTCGAACCAGAAGGTGAAAAACCTGACCGTCAGCAGTAATTACCACATCGAGGTGAATCCATTGATTGGCGGGATATATGACAGAGTGGTCGTGATGGATTCGGCCAATGAAATTGTCAGAGGCAGCAGATTGATCCGAGAGGGCGGAGGAAATTTAAGACAATCGTTTTGTCCGAGGTGAATGAGTTGACCAAAGATGTCCAGCATGTGCAGAGAAAAACCATGGAAAAGTACGTGTCTACGTGCAGATTGATTCTGTCTGTTAATTATACTTCGTGGGGTATTCCCACGGTTAGAAGTCGTTGCTAGGGAATAAGAATGCCGTCCATCTGAGGAGGATATTCTTAACAATTCTTAACAAATCAAATGTAAGATTGTCATTTGTTTGTTTCTTGAATGTAACAACACTATTTGCATTTCAGCACATCGGGAAGAAAAAAAATCTGGTCAAAAATTGCGACATGAATCTGAAGACGCAAACGTTGAACTTTGCCGGGCAGTATGAACACCGGATGCAGCAAGGAAGCAAACATATATTCACTGCAAACATATGACACCGTATAAGAAGTTTCTCAACCAAGTCACCTTTCTTTCGTTTTATGGAAAATAATATTTTTTTTATGGTCATCACATGTTTATTAACTACACTTCAATAGTTTTGGTCATGTCTAACTTCAAACACAGCCGGCTTCCAATCGATAAGAAATCGCTACCGGGCGAGAATCACAGCTGCGTTACGTTTCCAAGATTTGTCATTACATCGGGGAATTCAGGAAAACTGTCACGCTTCAGCCGTATCAATCTGACCGCATTTGGCACGTTTGTTAATACTGTGGCCAACAACTTAGATGTAGCGCTGAAGGCAATTGATCCGATTGATGTTAGGTTGAAAATAGTTTTCTCAGATGGGTGAAATTTTTCCCACCTTGTAGATATTAACCACGCCCTGTCGGTTGTTCGGACATACAACCAAAAATCGTTCATTAACGCAACCTTCATCGGTAAATATGTTCACAAAACAACGCTTCTTCAAATGATAAACCGTCACATCCGTGTTGTTGCCGTTTGCATAAAGGTATTTAGAATCCTATGAGAAACATAGCGAAGAATAGTGATGTCTCTGCTGGATGGTTGTTATGATTATCCTTGCTCCTAGTACAAACAGATAAAACCGCCGAAACTTTCACCGGTAGCCAGATATTTGCCACACTTGGACAATTCAAACACTTTCATAGCCCAAAGTTTATCAGCATACAACTGAAGCGTGTCGCTTTGACCGGATATTAAGTTGTACAATGGTAAAACGAAATTCCCTGATATTCAAGAGTTTTCCAGGTAGTCGATACCCTGGAAACGACATTTTTTTCTTTTCAGGTCCCATTTATTGAGTCTTGAAAAAAGTACCGCTCTAAAATTCAATGAGAAAAAATATAAATTGATATCTATATCATTTTGCATGGTTTTACCTTTTATTCAAATGTTCAAATGTATACGAATGCGAAATAAATCATTTTCTGCATTACATCTCCTTCGTTTACAGAACAACTGCGCCAACTTTGTAAACACATATATATTATCATTGATAAGCATTGAAATTCAACGAACGCGGGAATCAAAACGTCAAAAGTCATTGAACGAAAAAGTTGCCAACACACACGACGCGCGACTCGACATGCTGAGTTGAATCGAAAAAGTTGGTCCAACCCAAGGCGTCTCTATATATATACCATGTGAAACAATCATATGAAATGCACTTTCAGCCATATTGGAATTGCTGTCGGTATTGTTTACAAACAGCATCAGAACGCTGCCGGTGGCTCTCTACAAACTGCTGCGACGCTTACTCGAACGATGCCTACTTTGTTCGGCTTTCGCGAATTTGTGTGGAAAAGACGGGATGATTTTGTAGAATTTCATTCTCATCCAGTTCATCCACTACTCTCGCATGTGGAAATGCAAAAATGGTGTATCCTAGCAATAACAAAACAAACAACCCCCGCTCCACAAACCGTAATCCCCTTCTCATTGAAGTGATGATGTTGCTTCACCTGTTATACATTTATACAAGCGCCTTGGTCCAACCTAAGTTGCCAGTTGCCTAGTATGTATGCCCCCATTTGTTTACACATGCTCTCAACTTTTTTGACATATTCGTTAAGTTGGTTTCCAACTTGGGTTGCCTAGTGTGTAGATGGCCTTAATTGCCAACATGCACGCAAAAAAATAGAAAGCTTCTTTCTTTTCAGAGAATGTTTTCTTTGAACGAAACCAAGGATTATTTAATCAGATATGCAAAATGTGCATGAACGATCTATAAACTTTTACTTAGTCGCGGCAATACATATACACACTCTTTACAGATACACGGGCCGAAGGTTGTGCAGTCCACTGATGATTCAACAAGAGCCAAAGGTTGTACCGCTCATGACAACTCTACACGAGCTGATGATTGCGCCGACTAGTGATCATTCTATCCTGGATTCCTCGAGTCGTAAAAGACGCACCACGCTAGATATGGGGTGCAGACTAGGGGGTCGTTGCTGATTAACGGTCAGCTGCATCCCAATAGGAAGTATCCCATGTCGGGCACACGTACAGAGTACTGAAGACTGCAACATCCCAATTATGAGAACACTTGTAATTCTAACCTCGAGCCAACCGCGAGTAATCGGTTACATATTACTAACATTGTCAAAATATTGAACTCCCGGCCCCGTTAGGCTGACGCCATATGAGCCTTAATAAAAATATATATTTTGGTGCATGAACTTATAGCCTCTTAGTTCGTGCAATTTTTGAAATGCGAACTAAATTTCAAGTTCGTTTCTGTGAAAAAGTATTCTACGAAGAAATGTTTTGGGATGAATAATTTCTTTCCGTGTATGAAAAGAAACGAAACGAAAGCAATGAATACTGCGACATCGGGTGATATGTTTGTACATGATGTTCTTGAATTATAAACTTCGTGTTTGTTTTTACATGTCTATGTTTGTGTATCATTGTTCGTGTTGGGGATAGACACTCAACACTAGCGAGAATCATGTTCGAATTCAAACAAAAACATGGAATTTTCACATCGCGTGGACATGTGTAAGTGTTTTTCGGAAGACTGCCTTCTGCCATAATAACTATGAAATTTGTATGCCGGAGTCTCTCATCCATAGCCGATTCAATGATGTCTCGTTCAATCTAGTAGGCAATGTCCTCAGTCCAATATGTATAATGCATAATAGTGATCGTTCGCAACATCCTCTTGTTTATCTATAGGTCGACCTCATCGACGGGCGATTCGCAGTAACTTTGAGTGGTGAAACCCTTCCAAACAGCCGGCAACAATGGCATTGAAGTATGTATTTGAAGGGGGTTGACCGTGTTGTAGATGATAATATAATGAAGCCATGTGGTAAGTTTTTCCCTGTTTATTACACATATCGCCTACAAAAATTATAAAATATAGAGGATGACAATGAAAACAAATACGAAGATAATTAATCTAATAGCGAATTCGTTTTTAAAACTGAGTCAGTGCCACACTGACTCTGTAATAAAAAAACGTTTTCAGTTTCACGAATGCGGTGGTTTGTTGGTGTGCGTTATATAGTCTGATTTGTTTATATTTGCGACGACAAATGTACAGTGTCGACGTCTGGTGGCGATATTAGTGCTTGGGAGGTAAATTATTCTCTATCAGATAAGAAGGGCCAAGTGCAGTGTAAAAATATAAAAGTTTGAATGACATTTTTTACTTCATATTGTTTGATTACCTAACACATGTAGTCCTGACACTCACTTAACCATTTGTCGATGCATTTCCTGTTTGTTCCACAAATAATTACTATTATAATATAAAATCATCGTTAGACACAGTTTTCGTTCAATGTTTCTGCGATATCGGAAAAAAACCTCTTATTTCATCACTTAAAATAAATATTCGATACGTTAAAGTAAATTTTCATTCATAATTTTGATTTTGAGAGCATGTTTATTCCTCCTGAATATCCATAATAATTTTCGCCTCCCAATGAAAGCACACGGAGCTTAATGCCGTCTACACGACCATACTCTTCAAAATCAGAATCCGAATTGGATTACGATTCCAATAATACAAAAGCAAGAGCAGTAGCTTTTCCATTTTCATAGTCTTCATTTCTAGATTTTCCAAAACAATACTCGGAACTTGACGGTTAAGTATAGTTGTATTGGTGAACCCGATTGTCAACCCGTGAAGCATCTCAGTGCGAAACTAGCAGCTTTCGGGGCGATCTAGTGCGACACTGAGTGCGCAACTGAGTGAATAAAAAAACGTTTTGACAGCAGTTAGTGCGGTACTGGGGTTGAAACTGAACAAAAACGAATTCACTATAAGCAGCGTATCTTATGATTTCCTTGTAATGAATTCATTTTCAACTGTCTCAACAGCGTTTAGTCTTAATGAGCAGGATTTCAGAATTAGCCGATGGCGGTCTTCATAATGCAACGCGGTGCTGATGTGCAACAAGTTATCTGCACTCAATTGAACCCTCTCTTCTTGTATACACATGCGTTCTGGCGAATGAAGCCGCACCAAAACATAGATGAAATGTTTTGTTGTAAACTGCGTTCGCTTTAAGGGTCGAACATCGTTACTGCACCGTGTTCATACAACATGTTTATACAACTTGTTTTTAAACTGCGCTCGAATCTGGTTGTCTCCTTTGCTTTCTCTCAGCTTTGCTTTGCTTAGAACGACCGAAGACAAAATGGACGTTAGAATGTAAAAATTTTTTTTTATCCCAACAGTTTATTTTATTGGGCTCATTTAGCAATTCAGCTGTAACAGAGCCGAATTCATTCGTGTACATTTTTTATCTTAAGATAACTTTTTGTTGTGTATTACACTGTTACCATTTTTTAGGGGGCTACGAAGACCCCCCTAAAAAAATTAATAAATGTTGACTGGTAAGTGTGAGATTTTTACTCACTAAAACAGTGCTGGCCATCCAGTGACCCGCATGCGGCTCTCCAACGTTGTTCTTGCGGCCCGCAGCCTGATTTTGAAAAAATATTTCATATGGGCGAGATCGAGAATGTAGTTGAAAATTCTTCCACACAATTGAATAAAAATAACTGTGAATTTTTTTGTCAACTGTTTGTATCCACCGACCATTTTCTGTTTTCTTTTCCGTTTGTCAACCTGCACGTAATGCGTGGGTACATAAGAGAGAGAATGTTTGGGACAGAATTCATTCGACTTTTGCTGCGCTCTCGCCATTGGAGGGCAGTCTAGTTCATTCACCATTCTAGTGTTTATTGACAATCGCTTTTTTCTTTCTCACTCCTTTCAAGCGCCTTACAATTTCACTTCATTGACACAATGTCGCTCAATAATGAGCCTATTGCCTTTGAATTTCATGTAAACTCATGCAGGCTGAAAATCGTGCTACTCTCTCTTCGCGCTCAATGAAGAGCATATCACTTCACTTTCATACAGTCTCGCTTCGTTTCATGTTCATTTCTTCCATTCTTCACATTGAAGCGAAGTTATGAAATCGCCGAATGAAAATTTCGTTGAAGTTCAAACCGTTTTCTTTGAAACTAATGAAATTACGATGTGAAAGGATGTGCATAATGCCAGGAGGCGTAATCAGTGGCCTGCGCTGGTTGAGTGACTATATTATTATTATCATTATTATCATCACACCTTTTCCATGCTCAAACACAGGTCCGGGACGATTGTTGACAGTTGGCAGGAAGAACTCGACTGTGATGGAGGGATAGGGGCCTTCCGAATGGCTTAAACTGTTGCGTCCTGGGCTGGAGTGAACTGGCTCAAATCCCGGATCGGCGATGAAACTGTTTCTGGTGGCAGCAACGACGTGGTAGACTTTTTGTACTTCGGAGAAACACGAAATTTTTGTGAACCGTGGTCTTCGAATTCCCGAAACAGCAACCCTTCAGGCCATGTGTGTGGTTCTAGAGCTGCCATCATATGCCTATTTTAGCCCTTTATAAAGTCGTGATAACTATATTGCTACTCACGCTGGCAGAAGATTTTGTTTAAATTCGTTGAAAATGCAGTAAGTTAATATTTAGGATCTACTGTGTCAGATCATGCAGTTTCTTCAATTAAATAAATGGTGAATTTGAGGAAAAATTCAAATTTTCAAAAAAAAAATTAAAAATTAATTTTTTTTTAATTTTATTTTCTATATAAAACGAAAATTCGCTGCAGTAGAAATATTGTTTTAATTTTTGCAGCATTACCAAAGCGGCAATAAAGTGAGTTCACAAGGCAATGGCAACCACCAGTGCACAATGGTCCAGGAGATGCGTTTAAGTGGAAATTAGCATTTAGAGCTCGACAGTTATTCTCTAGACAAAAACTGTCTTCGACAAAGTTGTTACATATAATAGAGCGCTCATTTTCATGTTGTCAAAAATAGGGTGACCAAAACTGTCGAAGGATTAAAGAATGTCACTTTTTATCTTTATAGATAAAGGCAAACATAGTTCGACAATGTTGTAGTCCCAGTTATTTAAGACATCTTTGTAGAACAAAGTTTTATTTCTATCTCTTGAAATAACCGATATAGCGCCTTTTTTCTAAGTTACGTTAGGGTCACCATGAAAAAAACTATTTTTTGGTCTATCTTTTATATTTCAAATTCTACATACAAACTGTCTTCGGAAGAGTTTTAGAGCTTACTAATACAAACATTTTTCAATGCAGAACTTGTCAATATCTCAATTTCACTCAAAGTTATTGATATTTCTTCCCAAAAAACACGCTCCTTTCAATTGTTTGTAATTTTTTCGGGGGCAAACATAAACGAAGCTTATTGACGGCATTTGAAAGACCATATTTCACTCTACATAATGTGTAAATTTTCAAAACTATGTTATTTTTTGTGTTTGAGTAAATTAAATTGAGCAAAATAAAAAATTGAAAGATTTTGGGTAAAAAAACATCAATAACTATAAGTAGGATTAAGATATTGACAAGTTCTGCATCGCAAAATGTTGGTATTGATATTCTCTTAAAGTCGTACAAAGACAGTTTTGATGTGGAATTTGAAGTATAAAAGTTAAAACAAAAAAAAACCATTTTTACATGGTCACCCTAATGCAACTTACAAAAAAGCGCTAAATCGATTATATTAAAAGATGTAAAAAAAGCTTTGTTCTACAAAGTTGTTTAAAATAACTAGGGCTACAATATTGTCGAACTATGTTTATCTCTATCTATAAAGATAAGAAAGTTATATTTTTTATTTCATCGACAATTTTGGTCACCCTATTTTTGATAACATGATAATGAGCGCTCTACCATATGTAGCAACTTTGTTGAAGACAGTTTTTGTCTAAAGAACAAATATCTCCCACAAAGTTGATTTTAGCGCTTTCTGTCTAAGTTGCATTAGGGTAACCATGAAAAAACGTTTTTTTTTGCTTTAACTTTTATATTTCCAATTCTACATCAAAACTGTCTTCGTACGACTTTTAGAGCTTATCAATACCAAAATTTTGCGATGCAGAACTTGTCAATATCCTACTCAAAGTTATTGATGGTTTTTTACCCAAAAACTCATGATTTCAATTTCATTTTACTCAAACATAAAAACTAACATAGTTTTGAAAACCACATATTATATAGAGTGAAATATTTTCTTTCAAATTCCTCCAACAAACATTTTGTATGTTTGCCCCAGAAAGAATGACAAACAAATGAAAAGAGCGTGTTTTTTGGAAAGAAATATCAATAACTTTGAGTAAAGTTGAGATATTGACAAGTTCTCATATACAAATGTTTGACTTTCGTATAGTTTTCGCCAAATACAATGGTCACACATATACACACTTGTGAAATAATTACACGTGTGGAATAATTTTAAACAGTAAACTATAAACTAATTGGTGGCTTATAGTTATTTTTTACAGTTACAGTTTCGGGGATATTTTTTTATAATGAACAATGTCGACAAGAAAACACGAAAAAGAAAAGGAAGTTCCTAGAAATCCATTATACCAGATTTTTATGCACAATCTAAAAAAGGCGTTAAGTCTTTGTTCACCAAGAATTCAGAGACAAAGAATATTAGAAATATGCAAACTTTATATTCCATAATTCTTATCATCTGGTAATTATCTAGGAGGTCGTTATACATTCTTCTCTTCGACCCGAAACCCGAAAAACACGCTACAACTGCATGAAATGTAAGGAATATGTCTCGAGCATGCAGTTATGGTATGTTCTGATTCTTACACCAGTGAAACCACAATCGATTAATACTAGGCGTACCGGTAAGTTTCTTCGGTTTTACAACAGATGGCGTAACTTGATTATTTTTCCAGTGAATCAAATTTCCAGACATTCGTTGGAAAGCTACTGTCATTGTGCGTCTTTTTCAGTATATGTCAAACGTGTTAGGAGTGTTACTTCATTACTTCAATATGAAGAAAAAAGCTGCGGTGAACCATATCCGATCGTTTAAAAGCAATGGGAATGATCCGAAAGATAGGACATTGGGTGCCGTATGAACAGAAGCCACGAGACGTCGAACGCCGTTTTTTTACGTGCAAACAACTGCTCCAACGGCATAAAAGAAAGAGTTTTTTGCATCAAATCGTTACTGGCGATGAAAAGTGGGTCAATTACAATTACAACGTATGGATACCCCGACCATGCATAAACATCGACGGCCGCGCGGAATATTCACGGCCAGAAGGTTATGGACCAGTTGGGTGTGGTGGACTATGAGCTGTTAAAACCAAATGAAACCATTACGGGGGACCTCTACCGACAACAATTGATGCGTTTGAGCCGTGCACTGAAGGAAAAACGGCCACAATACGAGCAAAGACACGATAAAGTTATTTTGCAGCACGACAATACTCGGCCGCATGTCGCGAAACCGGTCAAAACATACTTGGAAACGCTGAAATGGGAGGTCCTATCCCACTCGCCGTATTCTCAAGACATTGCTCCGTCCGATTACTACCTTTTTCGATCGATGAAACAAGGCCTGGTTGACCAGCACTTCTCCAATTTTGATTAAGTCAAAAATTGGATCGATTCGTGGTTAGCCGAAAAACCGGCCGATTATTTCCGCAAAGGGATCCGTTTATATCTCTTTATACTTTCATGATTTATATTCAGTTGCTTTCTTTCAATTAATAATAGGAAAAAAAAGTCGAATTTCGTTATTTGTGCTAGAGTATCAAAAATTACTCTATTTTAAGGAGGCTGAATTAGATGTTTATGAAAACTGAATACAAATGGAGAAAACATATTTTCTGGAGTTTTTTCATTCAATTACACCCGCTTCTTCAAACAAATACCAATGAAGCCTAAAAAATACATAAGAGCAATCTTACAGAGAAGTTCAACTTTCGGTCTGTGACACCGTGCGCGAGTATTCGTGTTATGATTTTGCACGCGAGTACAGGACGGTTAATGGCACAACAGCCCGACGTTTTTTGCAAAGCAGAGCAGTTGTATGGATGAATCGATCTTCATTCGACCTTGGATCGATCCCCATGGCTGATGATCGTTGCGTAGGACGTAGCAAAGATGGTCAATTGAGGGCCCTGAGCTTTGAACTCATGATTGATCGCTTATTAAACGAACGCGCAACCAATGTGGCTATGAAGACCCCCTATGAACGCGTTCGACGCAAACATGATGGGTACCTCTTCGGAAACAAAAGCCTCTATCAATCGAAATGAATTGGATATGTTCATTGGTGCGTACAGCGGTGTGTGAGTCATTCATTGACGTCCAGATTGAAGTAAATATGATTTGAACAATGCTAAAACTCCTTAAACGGTTCAAAAACGTGACTTGCACCAAATCATCCAGACTTCATCTCCGAAAATGATTGGACAATTTCCAATAAGGTAACTCAGGCTTCAATCCACCGGCGGATTATTCACTTTGGACGTTGCCTATGCACGTTCTCATTGGAATGAGCAATCGCTGAAGAATTGTATCGAAAAGCGTGCAGCGACGATTGACGATTGGCCCTAGCGTTTTCGCATCTGCGTTGAAAAGAGGTAGTCGAATAGTTTTGCCGAAAATGTTAATTCTGGATACTTTTATACATTCAATAAAAGTTTCAGGTTCTTATCCCATTTTGTTTTCGAGTTTTGAATTCTTAGGTATAGAATTGAATGCTTTCTTATTAAAATTTTAAAGTGGGTGAAAGAGAGTACCAAATGTTAAAAATATTCAATAAAAGTTTCAGGTTCTTATCTCATTTTGTTTTCGAGTTTTGAATTCTTAGGTATAGAATTGAATGCTTTCTTATTAAAATTTTAAAGTGGGTGAAAGAGAGTACCAAATGTATATTTTACCTTATATTATGAACAGTAGTGGAAAAAAATATTGCGTTGTGCGTCTTGCCTGGTCCCCGGAACCATCATTTAGTATTACCTCGGGGAGAAGGATGTGCTTTTGCACTCTTTACTCTGTGCGTCTGATGCTTGCACTTTGGTCTGCTCTCCATCTTCGTTGGAGTTACGTCATTATTGCTACTATGCCGCTAGATATTGCATTCCTCGAGTTCTCACTTCTGCATATTTCGCGTACGATGTTTTCGGTTTTAAATTGCCGAGCAACGATCAATTCTCTTCTATGCTGGGTAAAACGAGGGCGTTCGAAGACCATTGGTTTCACTGTTTCATCTACTTGACCACATTCTGGACAGAACGGTGAGCTAGCGTGCCCGGTCCTTTCAAGTATCGCCTGAAGCATCCATGATCTGATAGGAATTGCATCAAGTGGAAATTTACTTCTCCATGCTTGCGCTCAATCTTCTTCATGTTATTTTGTATTAGTCTATTGGGTCCATCGACCGTTAGACGTGTTGTTCCATACCTGTTGCCACGGCTCGCTTCATAAACGCAACGAATGTTTCTGCAGTCTGGCTGGGATGTGCTACATCCATGATCTGATAGAAATTGCATCAAGTGGAAATTTACTTCTCCATGCTTGCGCTCAATCTTCTTCATGTTATTTTGTATTAGTCTATTGGGTCCATCGACCGTTAGACGTGTTGTTCCATACCTGTTGCCACGGCTCGCTTCATAAACGCAACGAATGTTTCTGCAGTCTGGCTGGGATGTGCTGCAGATTATTACAAGTTTAGGTCCCTGCAAAATTCACTTAAGGACAAGAACTTCAAATATAGGGCAGAAAAATACCTTGAACAATTTACGACGAGAAAACAAACATATTCTGGATAGATAGAATTTTTAGGCTGAGTGAAAGATGGCGGAAGATTGTGAAACAAAACTCTGCATATAAATTTCAATAAAAATGATGCTTTTGTTTTCCCAAAAATCGGCACAAACGTTCCAGGCATCCCAATATGAGCTATTCTGATTTCATCCAGATTTTTATTTTCATTCCTGACTCCTGATTTTTGAAAATGGATGGCAACTCTGTTGGGGCATCTCCTGGAGCCATTTCTTCTGTACACGCGATTCTCGTGTCGGTCGGCCTTTACCGTGACCAGAAAAAGTCGCACCAGAAAACAATTGCAACAGAACAACAGAGGCGTAATTTCTGTTATAAATATTTTGTTTCGTTTTCGTTTTTCAATTTTTTTTTCTGAGGTCATTGTAATGGGGGCGAAGTCCCATTTATTGAGGATAACGAATCGAGGAGACCAAGCCGCCAAGATGATGGATCCGAGTCGACAGTCGACCCGCCGTCGGAAGTGGCGATCTCTCACCTGCAATCCTGTGTTTCACCTATTGCCCGGTTAGTTGGAAACATAGGATACTATTTTTTAGCAAGGTCCGACCGAGCGTTAGCGAGCGTCGGACGTTATTCGTTTGTCTGGTGCATTACGTTTGCCCGGTTAATGTTTATTTTGAAATACATCATTCTTTGCAATTCAAAACTTCTGCACCACAATCTGAAGAAATTTCCACAATTATAGATATTTTGGTTTGGACATTTAGCGCGCAAAATCATAAGTCGTATATTCGCGCACGGTATTACAGACCGTCTTATACTCATAATGTTTTTCCGCGTCAGAATATCTCTAGCCTACTTGTAAACTTACACTTTTTCTGAGCGGTTATTTCTGTTGCAGTTGTTTTCTAGACCGATTTTTTTCCGGGAGCCATTACAACATTTATTTCATTCGAGTTCATTCAAAAAGATTGAAATCTGGATCAATCCATAATAAATTAATTAGGTATAACTGTAGAAACCGGCAAACAATTTAAATATTTCGAATAAACCTGAATTTTCGATACCTTCGTCTCTCAACTGCGTGCAGCAGGAATCTAGCTTCATAAAGATTTCTGCAGAAAGATAATCTTTCTTGGGTGTAATTCTGGTTCGACCGAATTTTCTCATGTGAAACTTAGATTTTATCTAAATATGTTTTGAAAGCTTATTTTCGACTTACAAAAGCAGTGAAAGAAGTTTGCCTAATGGTGTACGAATTTGAAGTTTCAGTCACTGTATTTAGAATTAAAGCACATTGTTTCACTTTAGGCGCGCTTCTTTTTTACCAGGCTACCTTCGTAGGAGCTTCAATGTGAGCAGGGAATTAGGTTCCCACAGAATAATTATTTTTCTGAAAACAATATTTCAGCTCCCAACTATATTTTGGTTTTTTTTTAGTTTTTTCGCCTTTACATAGTCACTTCAACTCGTGAAATCGTCAATGGCTAAAGCTAGTGCAGTAGTGCTATATACAGAACCTGTTTTGTGGGAGTGGATTGCACGGAATTAAATTTATGCTGTTGCTACGTCATTTTTGGAGATACGATAGATAAAATGCGATGTTATATTGTTGATGATTCGGTCTTGGTTAAGGGGTTCATATTCATAATATTCTGTCCGATTGGATTATGAGATGTTCTCTGCAAATAATTAGCAAATGTTTGTTTGTGTTGACTCTAAAATTTCATAGTAATTATTATCGAGGGTTCTTCCGATTTTATGCTGGCGGAACTTACAAACAGCATCATATTTGCAGGTCTTCTCGAACAATATACCCGCCAAACACAATCTTACCGTCCTAACGATTGTTTAGATATGGAATTAGCCTAGAATTACCATATATTGACATTAGAGGTTCTTCTACATATCCTGCACGCGAACGTGTAGCATTATAGAAATTTAGAACACCTTACATTCGAAATGAGCCTGTACCCTTACCAGTTCCTGCAGTATAATATGGGTCTGGATGATTGCAAACAAGTACAAATAATAATACAGTAAAAATGCCATGCTCGTGAAATAACTATTGTACCGCGGTGATTCCCATATGAAACTTCCTCTGGCATTTTATGCTCAGATTAACACATAATACATTTCTGTGCACTCTGTTGAAACAGCATTCGTCTACCGTGGTGAGTAGCCTTTTGCAGTTTCCTTATTCGTTTATTTTGCTCTTCCATCTTATATGCAGCAACCGAAAGCTTTTTTTCACATCGGCCAAACGATTTGGTTGAGTTGGTTTGCGCAAAGCGTTGAGATTTTATCTCAATATACTTATAATACAGTTTTGCAGCTTTACCTTGCACACAGTTGTTTGCTGTCGTCGAGGTAGCAGCAGGTAGTGTGGACGGTTTTACTTTTCCTGATTTGGTGTGAGCAATTGAAAAAAAAGTTTTTGTCGTTTAGTTCAGTTTACAAAGTGGTATGCGGATATTTGTTTGAAAATAGTACGCGGTAACTTTTATGCTAACAATTGCCTATAGCTTATAATCGTAGTTAATTTGGGAAAATCATATTCGTAAACAGTGCACCGTAACATTCAACAATGTGCAATTGATAAAAAATATATAATCCAATGCAAAAATAGTGTACATAAACTGGATGCTTTACCGAAAACCATGATATACCGATTTGATCAAACGAACATGACGAACGACCTTAAAAGTGATTTTTGGACTGAACCTTTGTGTATTTCTTGCAGTTTTGTAGTGACCTGTAGGCTAATCATAATGACAACAGATTTGACTTTCTCTAAAATATATTTTTGGCAGAATTAGTGACACAGTGAATTTCAGAGAGTGTTTCAACTTTTAATCATTATCGGTTTGTAACCGGTGGAATTGTTTTTTCAACGCCTGAGTAAGTTTAAAAGCAATCCAGGAATCATTTTAAAAAAAAGAAGAAACTTCTGTAATTATATTATGACAGCCGTATCGGGACATGGATGTTCGACGACATTTTTTTTTAATTTTTGACCTTCCGGTTCTATAGGAAGTTATTAGCGACAAACAGTTTGCAGTAAGGCAAGTTGGGATGATTTGGGCATCCGGGGTGAATTGGATCACCCATTTATCTCTAAAAGTACGACTTAACTTGATTTTGTCATCTTCTTTTATTGTTGAATCGAATGCATATAACGTAAAAAAACTTTGGTAAAATTTGACAGATTTTTTTTTTATCCAAAATATATATTTTTATTAAGGCTCATATGGCGTCAGCCTAATATGTAACCGATTACTCGCGGTTGGCTCGAGGTTAGTATTACAAGTGTTCTCATAATTGGGATGTTGCAGTCTTCATTGCTCTGTACGTGTGCCCGACACGGGATACTTCCTATTGGGATGCAACTGACCGTTAATCAGCAACGCCCCCCTAGTCTGCACCCCATATCTAGCGTGGTGCGTCTTTTACGACTCGAGGAATCCAGGATAGAATGATCACTAGTCGGCGCAATCATCAGCTCGTGTAGAGTTGTCATGAGCGGTACAACCTTTGGCTCTTGTTGAATCATCAGTGGACTGCACAACCTTTGGCCCGTGTATCTGTAAAGAGTGTGTGTATGTATTGCCGCGACTAAGTAAAAGTTTATAGATCGGATAGGAGGGATATGAAACAGGGACACAACGAAGGAAACATCATTAAACGTTGACATCGGCGTTTCTGAGGAACAGGTATAGATGGAGCAGAAGATCAGGATCACGGCTACCTAAGATATCCCGGACGGGGATATCCGATTGTCTGCCTTGTGCCCTCAATGCTCTGGAGAGCTGAGAGCGGGCAGCATGGAACCGGATACACGACCAGACAACATGCTCGATGTCGTGGTGAGATCGACATGACTTGACTTGATCGATTTGAAAGATGGTGGTAGAAAATTTGACAGATGGAAGTAGAAAATTTGACAGATGGGTGTAAAAAGGTAGGAACAAAGCAAGCATTTGATTGCAAGAAAATGTAGGGGATGTGTGTAATACGGTCAGTGGAGGTAATATGGACAGATGGTTGATTTTTGAATTTAACATTTCTGTTAAAGAGAACACCTTCTACATGTTATTCTATAATACAAGCTGCTCCAGCAAACGTTGTTCTACCATATATTTGATTTCCAGTGACTATTTTGAGTGTTGAATAAAACATAACTAATGTATTGTAAGTGTATTTGAATGTTTTGCCTTTCTATAAATTTAATGTAATCGATGAAAAAGAACGAATAAAACGATTTGAATGAAAGTTTGTATTGTTCTTGAGTCAATTCATGTCATCAACCTAACTGACATGTTTGATCTCTTAAAAGTTAAATGTACAGATAAAAAAGACATATTTTTTTGTCGTAAAGTAGAAAAATGAAACAAATAAATCTAATATTCATTTTGCTTAAATGCTGTCTCGTTATTGGAAAATTGGCTTATCATTTTCAAGATGGACTGCTAAATTTATAACTGATAGGTCTCGTTCATGAATTGCGAAACCAACGATACGCTCGACAACTTTAATGTAGCAACCTTTTTGGAACCGCATTATTTCGTCGTTCACATCGGTTCACAATCAAGGAGTATTCACATCGGTATTCTAATTATGAAACACAGCCATATTGCTTCCTTTATTCACGGATTTGCAAATGTATTAATTGCTCTTACCCGATCTGTAGAACTCATCATTAATATAACCATTGAATGTTTTGCTCAGCTGAGGTGAATATGGTACCACTCAACGATTTTCAATGTCAATGTTTTTATCAGTATTTCTTCGTTGATATATTGGATATCCGCCTACGCTAGTGATCGTGTCGTTGGTGAAATATCTAGGAAAATGCTTTGTACATCCTGTCCTGTCCATCTGTCATGCAAGGCGAGAAAAGTTTCTAATCACCACATGGGCCATGAACCATGCTTGTGATAACAGTATCGAACCATTCATATCCCGGAATCCGGTTGGTTTGAAACTCGAAATCTCTTTAAAATCTTTATCAGATTGGCACACCGATTGCAATTTTCAATTGTTGCAATTTTAATATCCATTAAAACTTTGGTTCACAAAAGTGGAACACGAATGTTAATGTTGTCTTTGTCGAATCGCGTGGTTAGATAGCTACATTTGCACATCTAGATTGGACTCGATTCGAACGGGTTACAGAATACGAAATTGCTATCCGTTCGAGTTATTATGACTCGATCGGTTTTCAAAATACGGGTGAGTAGCAAATCAGTAATAAATTTCTGAAGAAAGTATACTATTGATTTTCTCATTGCGTATTTTATGGATTAACCAAACTAAAAATGTATGTTTGAGGCAATCCTCGTTCTTTTGTTTGAACACACGCGCCGTAATGCCTTGCGTTTTGGCCGGGCAATAGCAAAGAATGTGTCGGCTTTGCTTCTGATAGCGTCTCGCAAGGTAATGCATTCTTCCTCACGCCGTTTTTGTTGACTGTGTCGGAAAAATCCAATTCCAAATTATTGTTTCCTCTTCACAATCCTTCACAATTTCTCGCGTCACTGAGCAGTCGCTTTTTATTATTCTAGCAACGCCTGCGCATTGAATCTACACACGTGCTCTCCAGCAGGTGTTTTATCGGGATTGATGACAATAGCGTGTTTGTCATTTTATGAACCGAGCAAGTTTGTCATTTTATAAACCGAGCAAATTTTTTTTTCAAGCCTGCCGGCGATACGCTTGAGTTCAAATGAAGTGAGGTTACTTGCGAATGTGTGGATTAAAATTCGATGTAGCGAGCCATCTGTCATTTAACAATATAAATGAATTCGTTCTGTTTGAAAAACGAACGACGGTTAAATTATTTGAATATTGTTTATACAAAAATACTAATATCTCGATTAAAAATAGGGTATGGTGGTTGAAATTTGTGGTTCAATGTATTGTTCGAGGCCAAATTTAAGAAAAAAAAATATTCAGATTGTTTTTTCTGCATAGGGCCAACCTAATTGGTATTAAATATATAATAATCGGCATCCTAGCGATATCGTATATAGACTACAATCTATTCTCATGCCTACAATTTTTTTGTGCATAATTTCATCAAAATCGGTCAATCCGCTTCGGTGGAGTTCGGTAACAAACACCGTGACACGAGATTTTTCATATATATAGACTTGCTGACCCGGCAAACGTTGTTCTGCCATTTAAATAAAATTATTTCTAGTGAATATTTTGAGTGTTAAATGAAACATATGTAATGTGTTGTAAACTTGTTTGAAAGTTTCAACGATCTAGAAAATTATTCGAATTTGATCAACAAAACAGAACGAATAAAAAGATTTGAACGAAAATGTGTATAATGTTTCTTGATTTAATGTATTGACATGTTTGATCTCTTAAAAGTTAAATGTAAAGCAAAAAAATTGGTGCCTCGGTGGAAAACACGCGCTTGCCGCTATCAAGATGGACGGCTGGATTTATAACTGTTCATGAAATGGGAACAACGATACGTCAGACAACTTCAATAGAGCTGATGTACCTGGCTGGTAGCGCATTATTTCGTCGTTTTCATTCAATAGAGTATTCACATCGGTATTGGTATCGGTATTTAAAATACATCCATATTGCATCCTTAATTTACGGACTTGCAAATGTAATTAATGTTTTACATTGAATTGCAGAACTCAATATTAAGATGAACATTGAATGTTTTGCTTAGATGAGGCATATATGGTACTGCCCAACGATTGTCAGAGTCAATGTTTGCATTGTTGATTTTTTTGGATGATTGTCTACCATTGCCAGTATTTCTATGTAGATGTATTGGACATCCGAATACGCTTGTGATCGTGTCGTTGATGCCATCTTTAGGTAAACGCCTTGTACTTATTACATCCACCATGCAAGACAATAAAAATTTCAGATCCGCACATGAGCCATGTTTGTGGTAACAATATCGAACAGTCACCCATATCCCAGAATCCGATTAGTTTGAAACTCGACTTCACGATTCGATCGAAATCATCTTTTGCATTCTTAAATCCGTTCGTCTGTAATTCAATCGTTCTATGTAAATGTGACAACCTTGCCTTGTCGCAAAACATACGTCAAAATGATTCATCTGTATTTGTGGAGCAATTTACTCTCTATCAGATTGGCGAACCCGAAAACAAACTCGAAATAATGTTTGCAATGATTCATTGAAAATGATTACTCGATGTCGTTTGAATACATAGAATACATAGTCCTGACCCTAACTTTACTTTTTTTCTTCTATAAATTTTCTTGCATTTCCACCATAACTTTATATATAACATAAAGTCATCACAGGACTTTATATTATAGATAAAGTATCTATAATATAAAGTCCTGTGATGAGTATTTTTTATCTTTTTCGTGCAGAATATGCATTTCGGCGGGTCGTTACAATCTCTTTCGACGTCTTCATATTCGCCACATATTATTCAAAATCAGATATATGCGGAACCGCTCTACCGACTTTTCTCTCGCTTGAAGATTATTGGTAGTGTAGTGTCTGGTAATCTGGTATGCTCGTTGTACCGCAATTTTTAAAATATAAACTTTTTTCATAACCAGTCTCGTTATTTAATAGCCATACCTCGTATGAGACGCGTATGAGATCTCCTTTAAAGATTTTTCGTTCGTTTTATTTTGCAGATAAGGTTTGCATTAAAAAAAATGAACTACACATGCGTGTAGGCATGTTTTTGAGTTCTTTCTACGTTTTATTTATCATTTTATTTACCTTCTCAATTTTCGCCACAAAATTGTTGTAGTAGATCTTACGCTTCAGGTTTGCCCATTTTCGATGGGACGCAGCTGGGGGACGTTGGGCGGGTTCGCCGACTTGGGAACCACACCGATATTCAGCTGCCTCATCTCCTCTAACGATCGCTTCGAGTAATGGGCCGACGCCAGATCCGGACAGAACACCGCGTCTTCGCTCTTACGGTATTTCTTGATGAACGACGCAACTTCCGGCAGGCAATTCGTACTATAAGTTTCCCCTTTCACGGTTCACGCTAAATAAAAGCGGCTTTGACATCCCCTTCTCGCTGATTGTCAGCCATAGCAGCACCTTTTTGGGGAAACCATTTTTTGAAATAAACTTTACTTTGGAGCTCACTTCCTTCGTGGGGGAAGCAAAATACGAAGTGCCCTGCCAGTCGTTGCCATCCAGGGTGAGATAGGTTTCTTGGTCCATCACAACCGCCACGTCGCGATTTGCCGGGAAAATCGACTTGACCATCTTATGCAGCCGCTGCCGCTGTGTATTTTTTTTTTTTATCTGTATTATAGTGATTTTCAACTCATTTGGCTGGTTCGTCACTTTTACTTCCATTTTTGGAAGAATGTCGGGAGTGAGAATTGAACTCGTGACCTTCAGCGTGAGAGGCATGGATGTTACCACTACGCCAGATCGCCTCCACACCGCTGTGTAGCTCCGAGACTATTGGACGGGACTTCCGGAAAAAATCATAACTTAAAACCCAAAAATAACACCTCTCTGGTATTTGAATATATTATGTGACAAAATCTCAGCTTTCAGGAAAAAATATGAAAAAATATGGCGCCCTTGGTCCCGAAACGATGTAAGCTATAAAAAACAAACATAATCAATAATTACGAAAACAAAATCCATTTTAATTCAGAATGTAGTATTTTTTCAAACAAGACTAGCTCATTGGCTTTAATTTGATATGTTGATCATCTGAATCGGTCCAGTAGATCAAAAGTAATGATTTTTTGTAGTAGAAAGAATGGGAAAAAAAGTTTTTTTGGACCATCGTTAACTTTGAAAAATCATAACTCAAAAACGAAAAAACGCCTCCCTGGTTTTGAGATATGTTATGTGAAAAATTCTCAGCTTTCCAGAAAAAATATAAAAAAAACTATAGTGCCTTTGATCCCGAGACTATGAAAACAATAAAAAACGAATACAATCAATAATAACGAGAGCAGAATTAAAATTTCCTGCAAGTATAGTTTTTTTTTCAAAAAAGACCAGGAGATTGGCTTTAATTTGATATGTCGAACTTCTGAATCGGTCTATTAGTCCAAAAGTTATGAATTTTTGAAAAAAGTAATTTTTGGCAAAAATGTGACAAAATGTTTTTTTTTGGACCACCCTAAAATGGAAATGATCACCCTAACAAAAAATAAAAAAAATACGGGTCTCATAATTTGCGATAAAGAATAAAACTACCACTTTTGACGAAAATCTGAGAACCACTATATATATATATTAGGGTGGCAGCGAAAATGGTTATGTCAAATTTCAAAAACCGACCATGTACATTTTGTTTATTGCTTCAAAAAATGATCTGTGTAAAGTTTCAGCTCAATCGGACATGATTTAGGGGTGCCTCAAATCGCTCAAAGTTTTGATCTTTTGATTCCCGAAAATCTTCCAAGGGAGGAGTGAAGGAAATTTAGAAAATCGAATTTTTTTTATTGATGTCAAATGACTTAAAAATGCATGAAACGTCGAGATCTGGTGTCATCTCGAAAAAAAATTTTGGCCGAAAATCGACCTTTTGGGACAGCCTGAGAGGCAATGAAGTTTAGAAGGGTGACATATTTTCTTCGGGAAACAATGTTCACACTTACATTCATCACACTCAATTCTCAAGCTTATCTTATATCTAATATGTATTTACATTTCACCCTATTCTATTGTTAGTGAGAAGCTATTTGATTTGTCGCGAAGGAAAAGGAAAAGGAGAATATAAGGATATAAAGACAATCAGACACGGAGAGCTCGTAATACTTGATTGTTTTTTTTTCATAGTTTACGTGGTCTCGGGATAAAGGGCGCTACTGGATTCAGGTAATCAACACATCAAATTGAAGCTAATGAGCTAGCATTCAAATATTACTTTGAAATTTTCACCAATATATGATAAGCATGAGGAAAACAAAACGATGTCGATACATTACAATAATGATCACTAGTAACTACCATTTGAACTATTGTATGATAATATATCTACCTTTTCTCTGAAATTTTCTTTTCACTGACAACATATAATTATTATTCCAACGAATTAATGTTTCTATTTAAGATTGTATCTTTTTTCGTTAAGCCAAGATTCAATTGAAGTCAGCTCGAATCGGGTTTCCTATTTCCCGCGAAATCATTGACAATTCTTGTCTTCCTATATGGTTGCCCTTACTACTGATGAATAAATTTGATTACTTTATGTAGGGGAACCGCGGGTAATACGGACAGTGGGGATAATATGGACAGGTGGTTGATTTTTATAGTTACATTTTGAATTCCAAATTTCTGTTAATGAGAGTACCTTCTACATGTTATTCTATAATATTTAAGCCACCCTATGGCAATGAATACTGATCAAAAGTGAAAAGGGAAACAAAAACCGAAAATCATGAATGATGTTGCTTCGATATTAAGCGTTTTGAGTGATTTATTATCAAAATTCAATCGCTGATAGTTACATTTCGATTTGTGAATTAACAGAGAAGCGATATTAGGTATGTTGGGAAAAGTGAATCCATTTTTGAGTGGAAAATTTAAATTATTGAAAAATATTGTACCGGTGGGGTAAAACGGACAGTTGCCAGTGGGAGCGAGATGGACTGTGAAAAGTCTGTTTAATCTGTTCCTAAGGAATGCCCTGCGTCTATAAATGGAAATCAAATCGCGAAATGTGGACTGTTTAGAAGCTGACTGGAACCAAAAACCAAAATAGTCGAGGGTCTGTCCGTTTATATTGCTGAAAAGCACGATATCATTTCTAGGTGGATTAATTCGATTTTTTCATAATTCAAAGTACATTCGTAATGAGTTCAGACCTTGGTTGAATGAAGTTATTCCTCTCGCGATCGATAAGCCTCTACGCTTCATATATTACAAACCTGTCCATATTACCCCCACTATATGTCCATTTTACTCGCACCGAAAAAAAATGTTGCATTGCGTGTTGCATGTCTTTTTAATTGAACAATTAGGTAGATAGACAGTATATTGAATAGCAAGAAACTGCATCAAAGTTTTGGGAAACATGAGTTCCAAAAGATATAATTGAAGTTCTTCTTAACATGTCCGTTTCACCCCCACCTCCCCTACTTAGTACCCATTACATTTTCAATCCTTGGGTGCGTAGCTATAAACTCGAGGAAAAAGGAAACAGTACCGCCCCTAACGAGGCACTTATGCTACCATCGTATTTCTCAGAAAAAAAATCAACACCTAAAGAGTTTATCGTGACGATGTATTGAGCATAGAAGTGCGAAAGTAGATACTAAGCAAAAAAATTAGGCAGTATCATTAATCAGCTGACTAGTTATGTCTAGCGCGCCTTTTTTTCGCACAGAATGTGTGGACTTTCTTCACAAACTCATTCCAACATAACATAAAAAGAGACGGATTATTATTTCAGAGTTGATTTTGTTGTGTTGGCTAATAAAACGCTAGATGTAAAATGTGGGTCAAACGCAATGAGAAAATGTGACAAAAGGAAAATGAAACTCTGTGTTTTTTTCTGTTCGTTTATATCTGAAAGTTCGAAGGTCTTGACATAAGGTCTCACCGACAACGTTATTTGTCAATAAAAAGTAACAATTATAAACGCGCGGCATTGACGGTGGTGTAGTGTTGAACAAATCCGATATCATTAAAATTATAGTCTAGCTATCTACTCAGCAAGACTATAATGTTAATTATATTGAACTTGTGCAATGCTCATCTGCTTTGTGAAAAGAGTTAATTATCCAAAACTTGTATATAATGTTTATAACCTATGCAATAATCACGTTACACTGTATCAACAAGTTATCAGTATAACAATAGCTCTGATTTATATTGATTGGGAAAACAATCTAGAAACGTTACATTCATTTTGGAAGGTAACACAACATTTACTAATTTGAAACCAGCTTTACCCTCGACAGCACTTTATGATCAGACTGAGTGGTTCATTTTTGTCACACTTCAACTAGTTCGCCCAACCTACTAATATCAAATTTGCTTCCGCCTGTAGTGAGAAAAGAAAATCCAGAACTATGGGAAAATCATGTGTTCTAGGATATATTCCAATCGTTTTTATTTTTCATTTTTGACAGATATGATACTCCACTGACCACTTTGTCCCCAAACAACAAAGATTATTACGCATAGCAAAGATTATTGCTATGCGTAATAATCGCTGAAATTAAACAAAATATCCTTTCACCTCTCCTAGAATATTGGAACAGTCGTCCAAACTGTTGATTTATCGAAAATATCGGGTCAGAAAAACTAAATTTCACGAGAAATTCCTTAAATTCTAAACGCACGAAACTACGGCCGAATGGCTACCGAGTGAGCGTTTTTTGTTTTAATTTATATTTTGACATGCAACAGCTCCACTGAAGTACAGGGTGACTCAAAAGTCATGAAATTCATCAAACATAAGGTGTCAATAGTCACTACCAAACAAGCAGGTGACCATTTTGCCCCCACTACCCGTACTTGGTTTGACGCTGGCCGTTCTCTACACTATCGGGAAAAATTATTCATTATCATTAGTTCTCACATTATCGTTAGTTCTCATAAGTTCTCAACCCTGTTCCTAACTTTCATGAAATTTCGAAGATATACATACGTATATACAACAAAATTGTCCATATTCTCACTATATATACATGTGGGTAATCATCGCGAATTTTTTTCTGCTTTTCGGTCTACTTTAATTTCAGTAAAAAACATTGAAAAACACTTCTTCGTAGAACATTTGGACGAATAATTCCAAAAACTGTACATTGAATTGTGATTGAACTGCATTTAAGTTTGGGGAAACATGAGTTCCGAAAGATATAACTGAAGTTCTTCTTAACCTTTCCTACGTAATGATAAATTTGGGCTAAACCCAAATTCCGTTTTTATAGAAAAAAATAAAATGAAATTAATTAGTTAAAGCCCTTGGAGATAATGATGACAGTGATTCTCGGAAAAGTTGATACGTCTCGTAGAATTTATATTTTGGAGCGATTCATTTATCGCAATATTGGAGGGAAATGTTATTTTGCAATAATTCCGGAAAAAAAAAATATTTTAATCCGAAATTAATCACAATACTACTACATTACTACACCATTACATTATGATGGCCGTCTCGGGTTTGAGCAGATGAATTTACCTGAAATCCGAAATGTTGAGCTGTATAAATTCCTTATTTAAATATAAATGTAAGCTTAAACAATGGTACATAAGAGGTGAAGGTTGATAATATCGCACAATACATTTATAAACAGACTCTTTATATAATTAACAGTCTTTCTCTTGCCTTTGAATTGTTTTTCATTCAGTGTGACCTGTGACTCTGCATTTTATAATTTTTCAACGAGATCAAGATTAAGCGAGATCAAACTCAAACTCAAATAGTGGTATGTTTATTATGTATTAAATTTGATGGTGCTCTGAAGTATAACCGGAGATCAGATCACGAGATCCATCATGTAATTTGCCTTTGAATTGATATGTTATGTGAATCTTGCATCTATTTAAATTTTGCGCTGATGGTCGAGCGCTTTTTGTATATAGAACCGGAAATGGGAAAAATTTCATGCTTCCCTCTCATCACGGTTGTTTGGAAATTCAAAAAAAAAAGAGTTATTTTGTTTTGTTGCGATTCATAGATTTATAGTTTTGTTGTGATTCACACGTGTATTTATTTTTTATTTAGCTTATTTAACCTATCGAGATTTACACATAACATGTATATTTGAGGAAAATTAAGGTGTAATTATTAGAGATGGGCAAACCGTTCACGAACGGTACAAACGAACTAGTTCGCCGAAAAGAGTGAACGAACGGTCGTTCTTTTTCAAACAACGGCAGTTCTCCCCACGAACTGATTGCGAGCGAACGGTTTGTGAACGAACTGATTCCGAAAGAACGGTTTGCGAGTGAACTGTTTGAGAGTGAACTGATGGAGAGTGAACTGTTTGAGAGTGAACTGATGGAGAGTGAACTGCTTGTGAACGAACTGATTGAGAGCTATTGAGAGTGAACTGTTTGGGAACGAACTGTTTGAGAACGAAGTGTTTGCGGGCGAACTGTTTGCGAACGAACTAGTGCAGCTGAACAGATTTGCGTTGGACGGAATGGACAAATATAACGAGAACGTTTGTAAGGAAAATAAAACGATATTGTCATGATGAGCAAAATGCATCTGACGCAGGGTTTATTTTGTTAATGTATACTCAATTTTGTGTTAAAAATTAAATTGAATTTTCGTAGTTTTAAAAGTTTATTTTCAATTGCATGTATTCTTTCAATTCCGTGTAACATTCATATATTTCCTGATTATCAGGAAAAAAAAATCTGGGGGAAGCTGGGGCGATTCATGAACTAGGTAAACATAAAATCTCATAGTGAGGGCAAAGTTTTTTCGTTACTTTCAATTCATTGTTTGGCCTATTGCGTATACGTGTTCGCGTGATTGTTTGTATGATTGATTGTTAGTGAAAATCGCTGCTGATTTTTCCCCTGAATGAATATTATGAAATATGATCTTACATGGAACCTGTGTGTTGTCCAAAAAGAGAATATGAAAAATTGCACATATTTTGTGCACATCAAATTATTACATAAACTTTCTTCGGTCGACATATTTTCACATACAGTTTGCGACTTTTAAAGAAGAAGCAGCTTATCTTTCCCCACTAAATTTTAAAAATATAAATCCCATACGTACACTATCCAATCCAACGATATCAATTAATAGCTGTCTATTGATGTTGGGTTCCAGCTAACATTCTATGTTGTTCTTAATACCGCTGAACGAAAGAGCGAAAGAACGGTTCAAAAGAACTGATTCACTTAGATGAACGATTAATGAGTGAACCGTTCATCAAAGTGAACTGTTTTGCCCATCTCTAGTAATTATGCTATACAGCACGTAACGTAACAGACACGGCACGTTTCATGAAAAATACATATCATTATAATATAAAATTAACTTCAGTCGCAATTTCCTTATAAGATTTTTCCACATTTGCAAAAAAATGTGGCTTTCGTGCACATAAAATAGGTGTTCGGTGTAAAAGTTATTTTCATTCATAATTTTTATTTTGAAAATGTGTTCATTCCGCCTGTAAATCCATTGTAATGATTGTCGCTCCCCAAACTCGTGATACGAAGCTCAATGTCGTCAACGCGAATATACCTTTGCATTCTAAAAACAAATATCTTCGTTCAGTCTGTGCTGCCGGTCCGTACTGAGAACCCGCAGTGTCTGATAATATAAATATATCATGTATTAGTCGGCCCGTGCCGGTACGTGTCTGTTACGCTACGTGCTGGATAGTATAAATTTACTCCATTTTAAAAATACGGCAGTAAAGTTGAGCCACGTGTCGCTCTCTAGGGACTGCCGTTGAGCTTTTCGTTAGAAAAACGTTGATCACTGTGACTGACTATTACAAAATAAGGAAATATGAAAAAAAAAGTTTGTTTTCAGGTGTTTACACTATGTTACTGCTTTCTAGTCGAATTTCTGACTATATTCTTTTTATACAATGAATATCCTTGGGAGCGTGGACCGACACTGATATTGTGTAAATGCTCTTGATGCGTAGCATCAAAATGGAAAGCGTAGCACGAACAATTCGGAGCTCAACGTGTTAAAGCACATAGCATATATGATAAGGCCTACAGCGTGCGCGCTCTGTCGAAAGCAACTTAAAGGTTAGGTTGAACCAGTGATTTTCAACCGGTGGGGAATTTGGTCATTAAAAGGAGGGAACTGTGCTTGAAACTTTAACTTTATTGGATACACTAAAATTTGCGATCCTCGGCAAACATTTCCAAATCAGAAGTGTAATATTCAATCGAACTACTGCGTAATGTTCAACAGACTTTCGTCAGTGGATGACGATGGAACAGACGACGAAACAGTACAGAAGACGATTAAAAAGGAAATTGTACAGTATTTGTCAACACTTTTTACAACTAATTATACTTGAAACAGATTTACCTTATAACAAAAAATAGATTTGGACATGGTTTGAAATGCCTTCTGACTGGCAGTGACGAAAGTTTCGGATCAATTTCAGAACAAACTCATAGATCTACAAATGATCGATTCATATCCTGATATGCGGAATAAGCGAATCTGTATATCCTACAATGCTGCTGATGGAAAGCACCGTTACCGAGTGGATATCGAAGACATGAGGTATACCTTTCAACAGCGTTCTCAAGAATTACGATTTAGGCGGAAAGCCTTCAGGCGCAGGCGCCATACTGACTTGCCAAACTTTATATACCTTTTTTGTAATCAGATACAAGTATAAAATAATTTTTTTTTGCGAATATGACATGAAAACCGTTGGTATTCTTACATTACTTTACTGATATGCTATAGACTTTTTTACAAAATACTGATAGGGGTGAAGCACTGGGATTAATTTTCGTAAAGGGCAATTGATTGATTGAGCAAAAAAGGTTGAAGACCATTGGTTTAGACGCTTCGGAAACAATTACTCCCATGCTGAAGATAACGAAAGTATGACATCATAACGTTTTTCTGACATAGAAATAAGATGCTACCAGAATGATGGCAAAAAGTGACGATACAGAATGATATTAATTATTTATTTAATTTATTCACTGTTCCAATAATACAACATCAACTTATTTTAAACATTGCACCTTACCGGCATTATCTAAATATTCATCATCATTGAAGATGAAGATGAAAAAAACTAATCCTTCTAAAATATTTCAGCTATCCTTAAACACCAGTAAGGTTCATCGGATACACGAATGGTTTTTGAGTCTGGACTTGATGTAATTGAATAGAATGGGTATTGAAAAGGAGAATGAACTGGAAGCAGGCGCAACAGCGCTTAGCAAATGGCTAACAACTCAACCACATCTCCCACAAAATCTTCGTAAGTATGAATAAGTAAATGAGATAACTAGTATATAGATCCACCAACCACTACGATTAGGTGATTTTGGATCGACATTTAGAAGATCGATTTTTTCCATTCAGAAAACAGGTCACGTTTTTATGAAATAATGTTAACGTTAATAAATATTTTGCTAAGAACGGATATTAACGATTTGCATACCAATCAGATCGGAAATTTTCTAAGATTTGTTTTATATGTCACTAGCTGACCCGGCAAACTTCGTCTCGCCCAAAATTTATTTTTTTGTTATCAATACCTTCAAACATTCACATTTTCTTACTATGATATTCTAATCGACCCCGTTGAATTTACTTTTTACTATAAAACTTCTAGTATTTCTAACAAAACTCATCATTATAATATGAGATTATTTTCAGACACAATTCTCGTTCAAGATTTTTCAGCCACTTGCAAATAACATGTTTCCCCGTTACATGGAATAAATGCTTTGTACAGAAAATATGATAGAATAAAGACTGCCCTAAATCGAACAATTCCTTCCTCGAGTTCTGCGACTAACAGCACTTGTCACTATGTAATTGTAGAACATATGGGAATTTAATTTTTCGAAATTTCCCTTTTTCCTTCAGAGTTTTCCGAAAATTTTCAATTGTCATGTTTGGTTGGAATATTTTTGGTTGAAATATGTGTAATATTTTTATGGGATTTCCAGAGGACTAAGGGGTGTCATACCATCATAGAAACCAAGGATGGAAAACAAGGGAGCATGATGTGATTTACGATTAATCGCAAACTGCACAGATCGCAAGCTGTGCAAACTGCGACTAACTATTAATCCTCACCCATCATAACCAAATGATTTTCTCTTGGTAACTCTGAGTTAACCAACGCATTGCTAGACTGAAGCTAGTTCGAATAATTGAGTTACTCTCCTTCCTCGTTTTATTTTCAACTCCTAACAAGAATTTGCTCCATGGGAATGAGTGTCTCTATAACGTACGCTTTACGATTCTCGCTCTCTCGTCCGGGCGTTCAATTTTCCTTTCCGAGCGCGTTTACTTCGATGAAACTGGGTAAAATAAAAAAATGCGCTACAGCAGATAGGACGACTTTAATGTTTCATGTTTCACAGAGTATTTCTCAGATGGTGTTTTGAATTAATCTACAAGAGACTACAAACAATAATCCCCCTCAAATCACTAATTTTATGAGTTAATGTAAATGCGTTATTGGCCAAGGCTATTACGACATCGAACACGTGGTCTTGCGAGATATATTTTTCCGCCAGCTCAAACACAGACCTATTTTTTCGGGCCCGAGTAAACTGGTGGCTAGAAAAGACCTTGATTACCTTGAATTAACCAAAAAATATAAATTAGCGCAAATATGTCAACATGTGTTTTTTTTTTGTGTAAGCACGTAAATATTTGCTCATAATTTTTTTGGATTGTGGAACTCTACATAATTTGTATGCAGATAGACTATCCACAATGTGTGGGGGGGGGGGGAATACTCATACAACTCAAATGGATAATGATTATCTGCTATCACAAAGCTGAGAAATTTTTTGACGTTTTGTTTTACTATTGATTCATTCAAAAAAAAAAGCTTTATTTTTAAATGTTTTCTTATCCTGAGACTGGCTCACCATATTGCACTGCTACTAAAACCGTAGGCTAACTTCAAGGATATTTTTTATTCATTTTCGGCGAATAATCAATAGAGTGCCGTGTATTGAAACATCAGAATAATAGCAAAAACAATATTACGATCATAAGGTGTTGGACAGGTTATTCAAGACGACTTTGGAATATCTGAACATCTGATCATCTTTAGAAAGGTTAATGACCTTCAAAGGATAAATTTATCTTGGGCACATTGAATTTATGTTCAAGACTTCCAGTCGGACGTTTATTCGCTCTGATAATAATTGTGTGGTCCTTACAAAGCATATATTCCAATGCCGTCAGTTCACTGAAATTCTTCGCATACCGTTTGATGATAAGGTAGGATGTTGAGAATCATTTGCTGCGATACCTATTGTTCCAACAGTATTCATTCGACAACATGAAGACTGAATACCTGAAATTAACCAGATTCAACCATGCAAATCTGCGGTCAAAGCAGTATGTACACTTGAGAGATGCAACAAGTTTGAAGGGATATAAAAAAAACATGAGTCGTTCGATAAATCTACTGCCACATATGTCGGAAGTCCACGATATATGAATAACATACGTCCATACTAATTCATTACATTTATTCGCAACGAAGAACGTAACCACAATTAATTGAATTAACCAAATATGTGATCCGTTTTATCTACAAAATAAAAAAGGGTCTGAAATTCAATCGAATTCGAAAGGTGTTTCGTGAAGTCACTAATTAAATTACTATTGGAAAAAATATTTGGAGAGAAATGTGAATGTTCAGAATTATTGGAATCTAAAAAACGATTTTGGGCGGGATGAGATTCGCCCAAATCTGCTGGTAATAAAATTAATCAATTGCATCCATTACCCGTCTGCTGTTTATCGGGCGGGAGACGACAGCAAAATAAAGTCGACACGAGACTGAGTCAGTCACTCACTGCGGTCAGTACAATAGAGAATTAAAAATCCCTCGATGAGTGTCGTAAGATTTCAGTTGATCGTCTCTTGTTACACTTTACGATCAAGAACTCATCATCCGTTCTATGGAATGGGATTAATCGTTTGTGGCTTGTGGCTCACGATAAAACTTGAGTAGTAGAAGTAATGCTTCGAGAGTTCAAGCAGTGGAGATTCCGCTTTCATATTGCTTTTTTGAAATCTTGGTAGCTCACCGTTCCAAGTATTCTCTCTGTGTACATATGAAGAATAAAAGAGCATCGCCTGCTGGGGGTGATTTAAAAACATCCGACTAGAGGAATATACTTATTCATTGATCGTTGAATGTGATTTTTTACCATCCCTGATAGAAACATTTCTTATACTCAAAAACCCTCACATCTCAAATTGTGCTTGATTAGTTCTCGAATTATGCAGAAGTTTGTGTTTGTGTGCCCCCTGTAATTTGTGTTTCATTTGTAGGGCAGTGGTTCAGTTTGCTTGATTAGTTCTTGAGTTGTGCAGAAATGTATGCTTCATTTGTAGTGTCTAACCACCATAAAAACATTTATTACACCCAAAAACCTCCGCATGCCAAATTTGGTTTCATTTGCTTGACTAATTCTCGAGTTATGCAGAAATTTGTGTTTCATTTTTATGGCAGCCCTACCTAAGAGAGGGGGGAGGAGTATCTAACCACCATAGAATCATTTATTGCACTCTAAAACCTCCACATGCAAAATTTGGTTCCATTTGCTTGATTAAATCTCGAGTAATGAGTTTCATTTGTATGGCAGCCCCCCCTTAGAGAGGGGGGTGGAGAGCCTAACCATCATAGAAACATTTTTTGCATCATACAACTTCCATATGTCTAATTTGGTTTCATTTGCTTGATTAATTCTCGAGTAATGAAAAATTTGTGTTTCATTTGTATGGCAGCACAAACCTCTACATACCAATTTTCATGTTGATCGGTTCAGTTGTTTCCGATTCCATAAGAATCAAACAGACAGACAGACAGCCAAACAGACAGAAACCCATTTTATATATATACATACATTACAATCCCATTTGATAAAAATTTGAAGCATTCCTATTTCTCCATACATTTGTGCGCTTTCCCGAACAGAGCTATCAATAACGGGCAACTTCTGCAGCCGCTAGAATAGAAACAACGAAGGGGGGTCGCGAAAAGAGAATATTTGCGAAGTAAACTCCACTCTTGCATAGTAAATAAGCTGTCGCTAGCGTATGGGTATTGCATCTCCTCTGAGGAAAATTCTCAGAATCTTTCTGTGCCAGAAAGAAAGGTCGCTTATTCTGCTCATTTTGTGTTTTATGTCTCCCCTAGGGCTGTGAACGCTAGCGAATATTTCACTTGAAGTGCATCTGGCATTGCAATCAACACAACCATCCGAGCCATGGTAAAGCAGGCGAAAAAAGAGAAAAGTGCAAATGATTTCAAGTCGCATAACATAAACATAAAATGTTATCGCATAAAAACATACTTATGTTAATGTTAAGTATTTTGGAATAATGTTACAATCAGTCACAGTGTTCTGGGATCGATACCAGGTGTCTTGGCCAGATTCCAGATCAGACAAAATTGGATTAAGACTATCTCGAATTCTGTATGGATCTTTTCACTGTTGTTCGAGCATCTTCAAACACTTTCGATGTTTGGTCGAAGAAAATCAGTTTTTAATGGTCTGCGTTGCTCTTTCAAGCTCCTACTTTTTCCAACGTTGTCTGCCCATCCTCTTTTTGTAATTCAGTGGCATCTGGAATCAATTAGACCAAAGAAAAGCCTCAATCATCTTATTTTATTGTGTCATCAACAAGTGTCCAACGCGTATGAGTGATAAATTTAAGTAGGCGTTGCTGTGTTCAATATGTCAAGATGTATACCACGTACAGTATTTGCGAATAGCATAATGTTTTAAAATTTTCGTTCTAAGTAAATTACTACTGAATCACACAGATTGATTCGAGAAGCTCAAAATATATCGATTTACGTCCAAATACCACTTGTTTGCATAGATGAATCACGATGATTTTTTATAGAATATTTAAACCAGTCGTTTTTCCACTTGTTTGATTAAATTTCATTTTCGTTTATACATCTTCTTGTCATATGGTCGGTGTTAAGTCAAACCGGACCGAAATCTTCGAAGATGAAAAATGAAAATCGACTCTCCTCTCACTAGCATCGCTTCGACTAGGAATACTTCGGCATTTGCCATCAACATGATTTGAATTGACTAGAAAATAAATGGACGGATGTTGAGAGTGAGGATGACTGATGAACTATTCTAGTCAATGTTTATTCTAATCGACGTGACTAATGAATACAAATTTGCCTCTTCATTTAACTTGACTTCAATCCACACTCTCACTCGCCCTGACATGAATCTTGCTACCCGCGTACATAATCTTATTTTTACGTCCATATAAAGCGAAACAAAACTTGATTTCTGCATTGAAGTCCATTTGACGGGGAGGAACGAAATGAGATAGTCGAGTCGTAGAGTGAGGTAGCAACTAAACGCGCGAATGACTGTTGAGTTATATTGACGAAAAAACTGTTGAGAGAAACCAAATCTCATTTCCAATTGAATACGAAGGCGAATTTCTTCATATTCCGCTGACTATCCTCAATTGAATATGACTTTGCCTAGCCCTGGACCGAGCTATGTGACATTTTTATGATTTCGAGAAAAACGAACTTTAGTGCTATAAGTGCTATAAGGGGGTTTCGTTGATCATTCAAAAGCATTTTGATCCGTTATTCCTGCTGTACGCTTGACTTTTCAAATCTGATAAATGTGGTATTCAATTTACAAAATGCTAAATCAACTAAATAATGTTCTGTATTCCACGCAAAGATAATGGATTTATTTTCCCCCAACCTAATACATCTTCATTTAGGCTCATTCTGCGTTAGCTGAACAGCGCCGAGAGTTGAATATTTTCACATTTACAACTGTGATACATGTTAGCAATCCGTAACCGATTCTACGCGGTGAACTTACAATAAATTTGTTGTTTTTTCATAATTTTATAGTGCATATTTTTCTGTAAGTATCCGACGCGAGATACTTTCTATTGGGAGGCAGATGACCATCATTCTCACATGTTCTCACTGCAGCGGGATGACAGCGTGGCGCGAGCGGAGCGTGCTCCAAGCGTATGACGCTTGCGATTGATTGTGTGTGTTTACATATGTGTTCCCTAGGGTGTCAATGAATGATGAATGTATGGGGAAAATCGACCCTAAAATTTCAAAAAGTTACCCCATACAATATGTTTACCACCTCAAAAAACACCCTATTCCAAATATCACCTCAAACGAACTTAAGGGAGAGAGGCTCAAAGCGGTCAAAGTTTGACATTTTGAAAATCGAACAATCACCCAAGGGGTTTTAAAAAAAATCTTTTGGTGCCAAATGTCTCAAAACTGTATGAAACGTCGAGATCTACTGTCATCTCGAAAAAAATATTTTTTGTCAAAAATCGACACTCTGGAACTTAAAAATCGACACTCTGGAACTGGAACTCTTAATCGACACTCTGGAACGAACACTCTGGAATTCGGGACGCAGTTACTTCAAAAAGTTGGACGCTACGCATTTCGCGCTCGGAATAGAAAAACTCGTACCACGCTATGAAAAATGCCTCGAACGTTACGGCGATTATGTAGAAAAATATAAAATAAAACGTAAATTACGAAAATCACATTGTTTTTTCTCCTAACTTAATTTTTCCGCGATTTCTGAGGCACTGAAACTTATTTTTTGAACGACTCATGTATATTGTATATAATATCTTAATAAATGATAATAAATTGGTTCAGCGGAATTTTGAAAAATGTAGATCAGCGTTTCTACACTTCATTGCAGCCCGTAGGCTGTCTTACTTACCAGATCCCGACGAAATTTAATTTCAGGAGCTGTCCGTAGCACAAAAATCTGTTGAAGATTCGGATCTGCCTTCTTGGTGATAACGTCCGATGCCAAATTGTGGGTTTATGTTTCGCTTTGGTTGAATGCAATTTTGTTTTTTTTACAATCTGCTACACAGAATTCTTGTTTTGGAGCTGTTGTCAATTATTCGAATGACATGGTCATTTTACAGTCGATAGCGTGGAGGCGATCTGGCGTAGTGGTAACATCCATGCCTCTCACGCTAAAGGTCACGAGTTCAATTCTCACTCCCGACATTCTTCCAAAAATGGAAGTAAAAAGTGACGAACCAGCCAAATGAGTTGAAAATCACTATAATACAGACAAAAAAAAACAGTCGATAGATTATTATTTTATGCATCCAATGGTGTAAGTCACTCAATTTTGAAAAAAATGACGCTTGGTTCGTTTTGGCAGAACCCCGACCAATTTTCCCTTCACGAAAATGTTTGTCCCACTACTGTCGGTTCATGTGAGCTTTGGCAAAACTCAAACGTCTTCCGATGTAAGATGGTGTAAGATGAGGAGTTTTAACCTTTTAAGCCCTCTTTATGTGAGGATTTTTTACGAAAATTTGACGAATTGTCACCCGAGCAGTTGAGTAGTTGAAATATTGCTTTATTTGCTCATGTGATTTTAAGGTATTCGAACCTGTTCTAGCTATTTCCCGCTTATCCCGGTCAGAGAGCTTCGATTTACGTGGAGCTCTCTCCTTCTTACTGTATCCTTGAGGATTCGCCAAATAATTGAGTACTACTTGATGGGATCGTCCCATCCGACGAGAAGTTTCTCTGATACCAACATTTTCTTGGTGAAATGCATCGATTTGTCTTTCTTCTCTCTTCGTGAGGACTTTTTCCCTTCGGAATTTTCCAGATTTAATTGATCAAAATAACTAAAACAACGGAAAATGTAACTGGTCTTATAGAAACTTGACAGTTGAAAATACAAAAATATTCGTTTACGCTCAGCACGCTTGCACACACACATATGGAAATCATGCAGTATATGGTAGTCACCAATACCTACACACTAGAATATAAATTGAAGCATTGTTTGTTTACCATGACACAAAGCAGCAAAATCATCACCTGGTCTTATAGAAGTTGGACAGAGTGTATTAGAAATTAAATTTGGGTCTACAAAAAACGCAATACGAAATTGGTGCAGAAAATTATTATTATTTATTATTTTTTATTCGTTTTAGATCCACTACTGTTACAACGATATGTTCACTCAACGAAAGGCGACTTGGCATATGCGGAAAAAATCCTTGTGCAAGGATATACAATACGTCAGAAAAACCCACATATTTTCGGCAACCGAGATCCTCTGGAAGCAAACGTACAAAGTATTCTCCATGCAATGTAAGTAAAGTAAGTAGTAAATACAAAAGCTACGTACAGGATGGAAACAAGACTGATTTGTGTCGGCTCTGTTACCGAGAAAAGGCAATGGGTGAGTTATATCTATGATAAAACCGCGAAGTTGACGTGGGACTACCGTTGGCTTAGTAATCATTTGTTTGTATTGAATAAATTATTTATTGAATGAAACGATTTTCGAATTCAATTGAATTTTACATATACGCTTTGTAAGTAAAAAGTTTGAACAAATATTAATATTGAACAAAACAAAAAATAATATTCATGCATTGTAATAGATTATGTTCTTCGTTACAAGTAAATTTGACGACCGTCCTTTTACGTTCGAAATGATGCCTAAGACTACCAAATTATGTGAATCTTCCATTTCAAACGATTATTGTATTTCACATTTCCCTCTGAAATTATTGCATCTCTCAAGTGTACGTACTTCTTGAGGTACGAATTTGCTTGATTTCATCAAACTAACTTATCATCAAACGGTATGCGTAGAAATTCAGTGAGCAGAAGATATGAAGGAAATCTTCCCATGCAGTCTTGAATAACCGAGCCAAAGCGTTGTGTTCGTACTCGCTTCTTCTTCTTTCTTTGTTTTTAAGAGGCTTTAAACTTTGCAGTTCATTCGCCTCTTCGTACTCGCTTTTGTACGTTTTAAGGTAATATTATATTATCAGGCACGTAGCGTAACCGGCACGGCACGTTTCATGCAAGACAAATATTATTGCGTGTGCTTCAAATGTGTGTGCGTATATATAGCGGAAAGGCTCCGGGCATACACAGCACGTGTCAGACAAATGCATGAAGGAATTCTCGAAAAGAATATTTTGCCGGTGCCGGCCACGAACTACACGGGCGAGTAGCACCATACATACAAATCAAACGTCGAAGTTCGTGGTATGGGTGCGTTCGTCGCTCTTCGGTACGACATCGGTTCAATCACCAGTAGTTACGCTTGTCAACGCGTATTAATTCTCCCGCTCCGAAAACAAATTTCTCCGCACCGTATGCGCTGCCGGTCCGTACAGAAAAGTTGCTTGCCTGATAATATGAATACATCATGTATTTGTCTGCCCGTGTAGGTACGTGCCGTTTACGCTACATGCTGGATAATATAAAACGCCCTTTAGACACACATTTCGGAATGCAAAAAAGGATGCGGGATGTTCCGTCTTCAACGGAAGATTGGGATTTGTATTTTTGTATTCAAAGCCACACACAAACATATTTCCCATCAACCGAGCGCGCGACTCACGCACATTCATGCAGTTTTCATTCGACCACCGATATACGACAATAACCGAAGCGAGAGGCAACACCAGCAGCAGTAATAACAACAGCAACATCAGCTCCATTAACCCAGATCACCCCGGCGATGAGTCACCCTTTCGCTGGGTGCCGAACTCTCATTGCATCGCATCAGAACGAAACGAGACACGAAGTGAAAACGTCTAAAAACTAAAAGTGCATCCGATAGAAGAGGAAAATATAGCGAACATTCATTTATTACAAATTGAGGTTAAACTTGGTTCTCAATAAAACGATTGTTCAATTCGCTGTGTGGCTTGTGGCGCCGTCTTGTTGAAACCACATATTGTCCAAGTCCATATCATCCAATTCGGGCCAAAAATATTCGGTTATCACTGAGCGGTAGTGATTATCATTCACAGTAACGTGCTGATCTTGGTAATCACGTAAGAAGTACAGTCCAATGACGACGCCGGCCCATAAACCGCATCAAACCGTATTTTTTCGGGATGCAATGATCACTCATTGAGTACATGTGGATTGCTCCCTGAACAATAACGCATATTTTGTTCATTGACGAAGCCATTCAACCAGATGAAAATCCGGATCAAGTTGTTGCTCAGCCCAATTCACAAACATACGACGATTCTGTTGGTCAAGCGGCTTCAGTTCTTGCGTCAACTTGATCATGTAAGGATGATAAGATCTTTTCGCAAAATTCGCCACAAGAAAGTCACAGAGATGCCCAACACTTGAGAACGACGTGTAAGAGACTGATTTGGATCTTCCTCAATTGTTGCGCTAGCGGCAGCAATATTCTCGACATACATTACACATTACGGGCACTTCTTTGTCTCACTGGCACGGGAACATTTTGTACTGATTAATTTTTTTCCACTAGACGCTCAATTGGTGATCTGGCAGGACGATTATTTTTCATTTTAATTTTTATTTCTCTATTAATTTCATCTGACTGTAAGCTGTCACATTGAAAATGGTAAAAAAGCACACTTAGACGTTATATATTGTACGAAGCACATTAAAACATGCAGTAGTCAAAACAAGGAAAACATCAACAACTTAAAAAAAATTTAAAAAAAACTTCACATAGTCCATCGCAGGAAGCGTCTTTTCCGGCATTCACTCTTGATCCAGTAATCCTCGTAGAATCCGAAAACGAAAAGCTTCAGCAGAGAGGTTGAAGTCGAAGTAACCATAAAATTCATTGAACCGGACTGACATGTAACGAATTGGGTCATGCAAGCTGTAGTTTACAAAACGGGATCCAAAATGAAAAAAAAAATCTTGAACGAAGTACTCTCTCAGGTGCATAAATATTAAGCTCCGCAAGAACACCAGGACTATCAATTTCGCCCAGTAACACCTTAGCTGCAAACATTGCCTGGCTAACCTTTCTTCTAGAACCAAGTGTTTTCAGTCCTAGCAGCTGACAACGGGCCTCGTATGGTGGTAGATTGTTTGGGTCATTCCACGGAAGGTTACGTAAGGCATAACGGACGAATTTTCTCTGAACGGCTTCAATCCTTGCAATCCACACTGTATGATAAGGGCACCAAACCACCACGCCGAATTCCAGAATCGATCGAACAAGCGTGCAGAACAATGCTTTCAAACAGGTAGGATCACGAAACTCGTCGGAGATTTTAAAGATGAATCCGAGTTGCTTGTTAGCCCTATTTATTATGTCCGAGTAATGCGGCTAAAACGTTAAGGCAGAGTCAAGCGTAATACCGATATGAATAATTTTTTCAACCCGCAGCAAAGGTTGAAAGTCGATCGTGTATACAAACGTTATTGGCTTCAGTTTTCGGTGAAATGTTATGACCCTGAATTTTTGCACACTAAGTGTCGGAAAATTTCTTGAGCACCACTCTACAAAGGTGTTTATCAGGTGCTGTAGTTGCATGCAATCTGCTGAGTTTCGAACTGTCATAAACATTTTAACATCATCCGCGTAGAATGACCGACTACCAATTGGAAGGATCAATCCGATCTCGTTGAATATAGTGAAAAGCAACGGTCCAAGGTTGCTGCCTTGTGGTACTCCAGAGCTGTTAGTGAAATTCTCCGAAATATCAGATCCAATTCGTACGAATATATTTCGGTTGGTAAGACTTGAACCAACGAGCAAGTCTTGGAGATACACCAAGCTTCTCAAGTTTAGCCAGTAGTATTATGTAGTCGATCCTGTCGAAAGCAGCCTTGAAGTCTGTGTACACAACATCCACCTGCGCTCCAGCTTCCATATTCCTGAGGCAAATCGAGAAGAAAGGAACAAAATTGGTTGAGACTGATCTCTTTGGATGGAAGTCGTATTGATCAGCAGGAATATAATGTTTATAATGCGTCGTTAACTATAATCTCAAATATTTTAAAGCATGCGTTAAGCGATGTGATCCCTCGACAATTTTCGACATTCTGCTTGTCACCTTTCTTGTGAACCGGAAACATAAATGGATATTTCCAACGTGTTGTAAACACACCCTGCTGCAACGAAATATTGAATAGTTGACTACAAATTGGACGTATCGCTCTAGCTCTTTTGGCTCCCAATGTCGGTAGTAAATTTTAATAATCTCGACTTGTTGTTGGATCGTATATCGTTCATTAAGAAATGGCAAACCTTACTGAAGAGAAATGTCAAGAGAGCGGGAAAAATATGGCGTCGTCTGCTGTTGTTTGCTGCTGATATAGGACTAAAAATAAGGTGCCCAAGCGAAAAAAAAAACAGATATTTCAACATGTTTTGTCAAAACAGAAATCATTAAAATATCCATCTGCATGGTCGTGTATACCCAGGGTTGCCAATAATATTTTTCAAAATACTGGAAGATTGCTTTTAAAAACACTGGAAGAGAACTGGATCCTGTAAAATCGTTTTATTCCAAGATGATTGGCTTTCGTTTATTTAAAATGATTTTTTTACCCATTCCAATGCTTGAGAAATAGAATTTCTTTCGAAGCTTCATGTAGTATTTATATGTAATTCATAAAATAGCGAAATAAACCATCGATTAATCATATTATTCGAGCAAATCCAAATGACGATTTCCACCACTCGAACATTACTGTGAAACAATATTTGGGGATCTTTCTTCATAGAATCTCTAGGTTTGCTTCATTTCCATAAAATCGCTGATAGAAGATCGTCGCAAAATTGCTCGACAATGTGGTTAATTGAGGTGCCTAGGGACACGATTTATGTTTATAAATCACTACAGCGAACCTAACCGCAATACTCTTTTTCTTTTTATTCTAACACGAAATAGACATTTCTGTAGTGTTTTTTACCATTTCGGTGGGAACAGAAGTAACCCCATCTTGCATGTATTTGCAATACCGATTCCCCTAGGCTCCATGATTTTGAAGTCTGTGTTAGTGAGACACATTCCGGTGGGAGCAAGAATACTCCTGACTTGTATGTGTTTGCAATGACGTTTTCCCCAGGCACCCTGGTTTGAAGTCCATGTTATCACAACACATTTCGATGGGAACA
Organism: Toxorhynchites rutilus septentrionalis; assembly: GCF_029784135.1. NCBI lineage: Eukaryota > Metazoa > Arthropoda > Insecta > Diptera > Culicidae > Toxorhynchites > Toxorhynchites rutilus. The sequence continues at coordinate 200,624,555 of NC_073746.1, read as the reverse complement.
AAAGTACCCCAAACTTGCATGTGTTTGTAATGTCGATTTCCCCAGGCTCCTTGGTTTTGAAGTCTGTGTTGGAGAAACCGTAAAGCGAGCCAATCAATGATTGGATTGTTCCGATGGAATTTGGCTTGTCGATACCGTTTAATCCATTAACGATTGGTCCTTATGAGCGATGGTTATTTTGGTTTCATGGTATTTCTCGTACTTAGGTGTGTCTTGGGAGGGTGATTGTTCAATAGACAGAGCGTTGACCGTGTTTGGTGGAACGCAAGGCGTAGCACAGTCTCGTCAGCCTGCGTGAGAGGAGTATCCACGATAGAGCACATGGAGGGTGCATGCGAAGCGATCCCCGCATGACATGAGTTTTAGTCATAGTGACTGCCAAAGACCTCGTTGACTGCCTTGAATTGGCTCCGCCGGCGAACGCTCCGCATGCACCCACCATGCTTTCGTTCGTACGGATCCACCAACACATAATGGGTAAAAACTTTTGTAATGCACTGATAGTAACACCTCATCAATGACGACTTCGTCGCAATCTCGCCATAGCATCATCACACAGTATCATCGTCTTTTGACGTAGGACTCTCTTCTCTTGGATGGCACTAACGTTCCCAGGTCTATGCCGGATAATAAGCCTTAAATGTACTCTGGAGGGACAAGCTCTAGAATACGCGTGATCACAGTGCAAGTTGGAAGAAATTTCTTTGACGAAAAATCCTCAGCCAGAACGGGAATCGAACCCGAACCCCCGGCATGATAATGTGAGACGCTAACCACTCAGCCACGGGCCACGGGACTACGTCTTACATTAAGGGTGCCAAATCAGAAAACAGGTCACGTTTTTATGAAATAAAGTTAACGTTAATAACTATTTTTGCTGCGAACGGGTTTTAACGATTTGCATACCATTTGCAAATTTTTGTTTGATATTCTATACATTACAATCCCATAGCCTGTATGGTTTAAATTAGTGAAAAATGGAAGCATTCTCATTTCCCCATAAATTTGTTCTGTCCATTAGCGTGCTTTTCTGAACAAAGCTGTAAATAACGGGCAACTTATGCAGCCGCTAAAATAGAAACAACGAAGGGGGATAGCGAAAAGAGAATATTTACGAAGTAAACTCCACCCTTTCATAGTAAATAAGCTGTCGCTAGAGTATAAGTATTGCATCTCCTCTGAGGAAAATTCTCGGAATTTTTCAGTGCAAGAAAAACCAAAGGTCGCTTATTCTGCTCGTTTTGTGTTTTATGTTTCCCCTCGAGCTGTGAACGCTAGCGAATATTTCACATGAAGTGTATCTAATGCGCATCGGCTGTGTGTTGATGCAACAAGCTCCTAGCTTTGTTGACGATTTTTCATAAACGGTCATTCTCGCGATGTTTCATTTTTAACGCTGCAACTGGGTACATCTGTTAGACGCGTGGTTGATGCTTGTTGAATGGCGATGCACGGAAAATGTCTCTCGTTAAATACTCAGTTCAATGCGTGCATTGATATAAAGAAACAAATTGCGACATATGACCAATTAGTGTATTGTTCTCACAAAGGCAAGAAAGAATCGTTGCTTATCGAAATGATTCTACAAAACCACGCAAGTTATTAAACCTTTTCAGGGTCCCCGGAACTTTTTACAAAAAAGTTATTTATGAAATTTCGACGTATTCGTAAAAAGATTGCGTAGCGTAGTCCTACGTCCTAAGCGGTCGTGTCTTGGATACAACTCCTTTTTTTTTAGCGTATAATTCGGAATTTGATGTCGTTTATAGTATTACATGCCGGTCTTGATCGACAAGTTACACATTTTTTTATTTACGGTTTTCAACATTTCCAGAACAAAATCTAACATACCACTCCTGCGTTCACTGATAATATTCGCACCGCAAACTTTACAAAAATTCCAGCAGCAGAAACAGCGCATTTGTCTTTTCTGTAGTAAATAAAAATCATTACATAGCGTATTCCTTCAGAAATTTCCATCATTTACGACAATACCACTTTTGTCGCGAGTTGTGAACTACCAAGTTTTGTTTACGAAAATGTAAGACGAAAGTTACGAATCATTAATTCTGAGAGTTGCGTAGTATTTTGTACTTTTGGTACGATTTGCGATCAAATGCTCCTCTAGTTTACTCCAAACTTTGAAAAATTGGCTAGAAAAAACGGCTGAACGTATCAATATGAAACGTTCACAAATGTTTCGGGAATAAAATAGGCTAAAAATTTGCCTACAAACATTAGAACTTACTTCGATATGTGCAGAATTACAGTGGATTTTTTAATTGTAATTCTTTATTGCAATTTCACGGGTCCATACAATGTGCGTTTCAGGTGTGAACAATTTGACAGACAATGACCCTTCATCTTCAATCTTCCATCGTGATCTCGACCACCTTGAGGCCTACTTTTCTGACACATAAGATGATACGGGATTTGAGTTGTTGAGCTGTGGTGTCTCCCCAACAATTTTCGTACGCCAACTGGAATATTATGGCCCAATACGACTCGATTGAACCCTTCCTTAAAAAAATCAAATCTTAAATGACGGTTTACCAATCAAACTGATGCTGATGATGATGATTTATTTACAGTGACATGGTTCCCTTACCTGCGGTAGAAGGCTCTGAGGATAAATTCATTTTTTATCGGTTGGTTGATTGTGATCCGGACAAAGTAAGTAATACTTGATGAGAATGATTGTTGTTATGTTTGTGTTGTACTCTTTGGATAACGTATGCATTTAAAAAAATTGACAAATTTCGAATGGCGATGAAAAAATACTAGAAAATATAATTCATAGGACCAAATTTTCCTTAAATATTACGTTTATTGGCCCTTCTACAAAAATGCATCGACACCCTTATCAGCTGATTTGCAGCAGCCTTGACAAAAACCGTAATACAACTACGTTCGATACTTTGTTCGTACTGACAATTTCTGCCCAGAACGCGAAGGAGTTGGACATCATGAGGCACTTTGTGTCCGCCGGATATAGCCGATCCAGCATTTAAAATATCCTCTTTCCTCAGGAGAACGGCGAGAGCAACCGTAAAGTACAGCAGAAACTGGAAAGGGAGACCGAGAGCAAGGTAGCCTCATCGTCCTAAATATCTCTTATGTAGTTTTTTTTTCCATCGCTATCCGAAATTTGTCCATTTTTTAAATGCATACGTGATTAATTCATCTGACATTTAATATCCATTAAAAGTTTCATGTGACGGGAGGTCAATTTTTAAGTTTATTACAAGCAGTTCCTCTGAACTTTGCTAAGATTTTGACGATTCATCGATCTGTAGTTAACATGCTCCGTGCACAAATTACGTAAAGCGAAGGGTACCGAGTTTGCGTTACTTGCTACTTGTTGGGGCATGTTTTGGATTACTCAAGGGGGTAGGAGATCCAAAAGCTGTATTTTCGATATTGCGAAATTTATGTACATCGCCTATGTATATATTTTTTGTTTTCTAATTCGTTACAATGAAATTAAATTTACAATTTTTCATTAATAGAATAAATTCATTACAAATAACTATCAAAATTCAAAATATTTAAATTAAACATTCAATAAACAAACCGCCAATATCAAACTTCACGTATAATGATGTACCATTGATATATTTTTTTCCGTTATATCAGTTTCAATTCAACGATGTTATCAGGACTTTCTTCATTATTGCTGACAGTCGCTTAGTTCAACCGGATGTACCAATGAACGATGGCGGCGATGTTCCAATCTTCGACATGACTGGATTCACTTTGCGACATTTGACCAAAGTAGTGCTTTCTACTCTACGAGTTTACATGAAGTATACTCAAGTAAGCACTTTTAAATTTAGTCAGTAATCATTCGTAGCGAATAATTTCAATGTAATATACTATATTTTACGAATTTAAAAAAACTTTGCTTTACAGGAAGCCCACCCTGTCCGCTTGAAGGCCATACATGTCATCAACTGCACCCCATTCCTGGACCGCGTGATGGTTATAGTAAAGCCATTCATGAAAAAGCAGGTTGCAAATATGGTACGTATCAGAATAATTATTAAAATTGTTCATTATATTAATTGTAAATCACGCTGATTGCATTCAGTTACATTTTCACCTGCCAAATTCGGAAACTCTTTACGATCATGTCCCAAAGGATGCTCTACCGGAAGAATATGGCGGAAAGCAAGCAATCGATAAACTGAAGGCAGAATGGTTCAAACGGATTGAATCATTAAGGTAAAACTTTTTGATTAACTTGGTACAAATACACATTACAAATTACGTGTATAATATTTGAACACTTCTGCACGGTTTCGAAATAATAGCAATCGTCCTATGAGTCAAGTTATCAGTCAGTTATGAATATGAACATAATCCAAAAATAACCGAAATTAAATTCAAAACACGACAAACGTTCACGACGGAGTGTGGCTGTTACTAGACGACCTCATTGGGCTTTCAGACGCTCTGGATCACAATGCGTATAAGTTTAATGATTGGACGATTGACTAACATATTGTCCAAAAATGGTATTTCTACACTTTAACCTTTCTTCATTATTAGGGACTACTTCACTGATGAGAGTCGATGGAAGATAGACGATTCCCGGAAAGTCAACAATAACAACAATGAAATCAGCAGCTCACTGAGGAATCTTGAGATCGATTAAATGACGCATGGATAAAACGAGTGAATTGGTCGAGGTTTCATTATTTTATGTATATAATATAGCTGGAATAAATATTGATGATATGGATGTTTTGGTGGAATTAGGTTTTCTTTTATCGTCTATTGAAGTAAATTGTGAGGAGCTGGATGACAGGAGACAAGTGAGAGTGATAGCCATACGAAAACCCAACAAGCCGGCTTGCGATCACAATTCATATCGGCTGATTGCAATGTTATCCTGTATACGTAAATTGTTAGAGAAAATGATTCTACTTTGTTTGGACAAGTGGGTCGAACAATTTGTTGTCAAGTACGCTATCCTATCCTCTGAAATTCAAATTGTATCTGAAACAGAAAAGCCAACAAAGAATAAATTTCCTCCAAACAATAACCGGAATATGGTGGGGTGCCCATCCAGGAGACCTCATCAAGCTTTACAAAACAACGATATTATCAGTGTTAGAATATGGCAGTTTTTGCTTCCGATCAGCTGCCAGGATTCATATTCTCAAGCTGGAGATGATACAATATCGTTACTTGCGTATAGCCATGGGGTGTTTTCATTCGACATACGATGAGTCCTGGAGTCTCGGCAGGAGTATCCCCGGTTCTTTTTACCATGTACCTTACCGATGAAGTGCACCCTTCACCGGGCATCTCCAACCAAGTTTGCATTTCCTCTGTCATTTTTGATCTGTCTATGCGACAAAGAATCCATGGAAACCCAGATTATCTATGCTCCGATTTTATTCCGCCGATATTTTCGGCAAAATATCGGAAAGTAAGATCAAATAAAATGTTCTTTACTGACGGTACATACATCAACGGGTCCACTGGATTTGGCATCTTCAATGAAAATTCCAGTGCCTTTTTAAAACTCAGAGATCCTTGTTCCGTGTATGTCGCTGAAGTGGGTGCGACATACTACGCACTAGGGATCATTGAAACATTGCCCATCGACTATTATTTTATTTTCTCAGCCCAAAAGAAGCAATCCAAAGACAACTATTGAGTGTTTTGGTTGAAAAATTATTCAAGATTACCTTAGCATGGGTTCCCTCGGACTCCTAGCTAAGGTGGGCGCTTCAAAAGGCACACTTTTTGAAAGGCAAATTGCTTATATGATTTTTTTTTCACATTCCTCGTCAGCACACACTTGTAAGTTGGCAGCGCGTGTGCAGTAAAGGTGAGTTCGGTCGTTGATTACACACGATTATCCCTAAGGTCTCAACGAGGGCATGGTTCAAGGGATTGAATGTAGGTCGTGATTTCATTCGCATGGTATCTCGGCTTATGTCCAATCACTTCAACCCAAACGCGCATCTTCATCGCATTGGCCTCGCAGCTAGCAATCTATGTGATTGTGACGATGACTATCACGGCATCGAGCATGTTGTCTTGTCATGTGTCCGGTTCCATACTGCCCGCTCTCAGCTCTCTAGAGCATTGAGGGCACAAGGCAGACAAATGGATATCCTCGTCCGGGATGTCTTAGATAGCCGTGATCCTGATCTTTTGCTTCATCTATATCCGTTCCTCAGAAACGCCGATGTCAACGTTTTATGATGTTTCCTCCGTTGTATCCCTGTATCATATCCCTCCTATCAGATCGATAAACTTTTACTCAGTTGCGGCAATACATACACATACTCTTTACAGATATTACAGATACAAACGAAGCGGGCCGATGGTTGTACAGGCTACTGGTCATTCACTAAGAGCTGAAGATTATACTGATCATGACAAGTCTACACGAGCTGATGATTGCACCGGCTAGTGACCATTCCACCTGGATTCCTCGATTCGAAAGAGACGCATCACGCTAGATATGGGGTACAGACTAGGGGGCCGTTGCTGATTAATGATCAGCTGCATCCCAATAGGAAAAATCCCGTGTCGGGCACACGTACAATACATTGGAGACTACAACATTCTAATTATAACCACAAATTGTAATACTAACGAGCGAACCGCGGGTAATCGGTTACATATTACTAACATAGCTTATAAGAAATATTGACCTAACGCCATATGACCCTTAACAAAAACATATTTATTTAAAAAAAAAAGAATTTTAAATTAAACATTTGGAGATGACTGTGGTACGATGGGCTTCTCGATAAAGGACGAATCCGTCAAATAAGATTTAGGTTAAATAGCGTCGATGGGGGTGAGAATGGGTCAAAACGACCAAAGTTATTATTAATAATATCTTGACAAATATTGCGTATATTTTCGAAAGCCGTGAACCGTTTAATAGGAGACATATTTTCACTACTTCCAATGCATAATAGCTAACTGGAATACAAATAGTTATTGATTAACACATTAAGCCCTGCGTTGGTCCCTGGGGACTGACACTGAAATTTCCTGTTTTTTTGCGCCGATCTCACAGGACCGACAGTAGACTTTTCGTTCGGAGAGTGTCGGAATTGGGAACGGCAACAACAAAGTTACAAAATGATATTTAAAAAAGTCCACTATAGGTTCGCTGGGACCGACACGGGACAGACGAAAAGTTCATTGTCCGTCCCCTATTTCGGTCGGGGCCCAATGTGTTAATAAATCATCAAAGTTTGATGTGTAAATAGGCATCAAATAACTCACCAGAAAAATCTCATGCTTAGCATTATACAGAACTACTACAAAGTTAAGTAAGTTTATAAACATTAAAATCGTTTTTGCATTGAACATATACAATTAAGTTGCAATGTACATGCAAAAATATACCAATATACCCACAATTAGTAGCAATGCTTCAAATTTAACGCTCCTTACAGGAATTGGAGGCAAATTCGCACGTATAAGGAGAGAAGCGTTTCCTTAGCGACAATCAAAAGAGCAGCCTTAAAGGCAATCAAAAGAGCAACTTGATTTCGGGATTCAAGAAATGTGGCATTTATCCGGATACTGTGAAGGCGCTACTAAAGAGCATCTAACATGTTCCAAGTTCACCAGAAGAAATTGAGAACAGAGGAATCGAGGAACTCCTCAATTCGAAACAAGATATAGTTGATGAGGGCGGCACACGAAAGCGACGAAAGAAGTTTGATATAGTGCGCTACACATATACCGTCCCGTCACCGTGAAGTCAACGTAAAGGAATGAAATGTCTAATATTCTCCCATGGAAATCGTATGGTAGCATTCACCGGCAACTTTGACGTCGGCAAAATAAGTCCAAGAGAATAATTGACGGGACGGTAACGATGACGCTATATGTGTAGCGCACTTATCACTCCAGGAACCAGCATCACGGCAGAAGATATCGTCGAGGGAGAATTAAGAAAAGTCTTCAAATATTATCATTTCCATCGCGCTTCTTGGTGGATTGACACTATTTTCGTATTTCTAAATCATTCAAGACACTTACATATGTCAAATTATCTTGAACTTATTGAGAAATTCATTTCTAAACATAATTTTTAAAAGGAAAAAAATACATTACTTTGACCCATTGTCACCAAGGAGTGAGATTGGGTCAACTTTTGTTTAATCGTAATTTAGTGAATAAATAATACTTTCCAACAATTTTCAGAAAACTTGTAAGTTCATTGTTCAATTCCACCCAGAATCCTTCCAATTAAGCCGTATTCCAACGGGCGGTGGGTCGACGAACACTCGTATTGGGTGTGCGATAAATCACACAATTCAATTAATTAAATTTCACGCACTCGACATTCAGCACGAAACAACATATATTTTCTTTTACAGGACTATTTACATTTATTTTTACAGCATATACAAATTTGAATTTTAGACGAACTACACTCAACGACTATTCTACGGTACTATACATCTATTCTTCTACTCTACAATCTATCTCTCCTTTCTTCCTATTTTATCCACTTGACGAAAACCAAAACAAAACACCACACACATTTACGGCACTCACTGCCGTTCTCGATCGAGCGCACTCTCGTTGTTGTATTGCTGTTGTTTCCATATCGTTGTAGCTCTTATGTTTTCTGTTGTTCTCTGAGCGGTTATGGTTACTCTCCAACATTCATTATTAGAGAACATATCTGCACGATCAGAAGTGCATTCTACTCTAATTTACGATGGTTATTTAACAAAAAATTAGAAAACTTCCTTTTTTGACCCATTCTCACTCCCAACGACGATATGCCATTTTGAAAACAACTTCACTGTGCCACTTCCTCGTCCTATTGGCAAAAAAACAGGAACAGTAAATTTTCACAAGCTTTTATCGAGCATTGCTTTAACACGGAATAATCTGTATTTCTACAAACTTTTGAAACCTTTTACTTTAACTTTTTAAAACCAAGAATCTGTAGTTAAGTAACGCTTATAAATGACGTAACGCTAGAAAAGGCGGATCCCCCCTTTTTTAACGTAAGTTATAACTCAACACATAACAAGAAGCACAATATCAACACAGAACATTACTGTGAAACAATATTTGGGGATCTTTCTTCATAGAATCTCTAGGTTTGCTTCATTTCCATAAAATCGCTGATAGAAGATCGTCGCAAAATTGCTCGACAATGTGGTTAATTGAGGTGCCTAGGGACACGATTTATGTTTATAAATCACTACAGCGAACCTAACCGCAATACTCTTTTTCTTTTTATTCTAACACGAAATAGACATTTCTGTAGTGTTTTTTACCATTTCGGTGGGAACAGAAGTAACCCCATCTTGCATGTATTTGCAATACCGATTCCCCTAGGCTCCATGATTTTGAAGTCTGTGTTAGTGAGACACATTCCGGTGGGAGCAAGAATACTCCTGACTTGTATGTGTTTGCAATGACGTTTTCCCCAGGCACCCTGGTTTGAAGTCCATGTTATCACAACACATTTCGATGGGAACAAAAGTACCCCAAACTTGCATGTGTTTGTAATGTCGATTTCCCCAGGCTCCTTGGTTTTGAAGTCTGTGTTGGAGAAACCGTAAAGCGAGCCAATCAATGATTGGATTGTTCCGATGGAATTTGGCTTGTCGATACCGTTTAATCCATTAACGATTGGTCCTTATGAGCGATGGTTATTTTGGTTTCATGGTATTTCTCGTACTTAGGTGTGTCTTGGGAGGGTGATTGTTCAATAGACAGAGCGTTGACCGTGTTTGGTGGAACGCAAGGCGTAGCACAGTCTCGTCAGCCTGCGTGAGAGGAGTATCCACGATAGAGCACATGGAGGGTGCATGCGAAGCGATCCCCGCATGACATGAGTTTTAGTCATAGTGACTGCCAAAGACCTCGTTGACTGCCTTGAATTGGCTCCGCCGGCGAACGCTCCGCATGCACCCACCATGCTTTCGTTCGTACGGATCCACCAACACATAATGGGTAAAAACTTTTGTAATGCACTGATAGTAACACCTCATCAATGACGACTTCGTCGCAATCTCGCCATAGCATCATCACACAGTATCATCGTCTTTTGACGTAGGACTCTCTTCTCTTGGATGGCACTAACGTTCCCAGGTCTATGCCGGATAATAAGCCTTAAATGTACTCTGGAGGGACAAGCTCTAGAATACGCGTGATCACAGTGCAAGTTGGAAGAAATTTCTTTGACGAAAAATCCTCAGCCAGAACGGGAATCGAACCCGAACCCCCGGCATGATAATGTGAGACGCTAACCACTCAGCCACGGGCCACGGGACTACGTCTTACATTAAGGGTGCCAAATCAGAAAACAGGTCACGTTTTTATGAAATAAAGTTAACGTTAATAACTATTTTTGCTGCGAACGGGTTTTAACGATTTGCATACCATTTGCAAATTTTTGTTTGATATTCTATACATTACAATCCCATAGCCTGTATGGTTTAAATTAGTGAAAAATGGAAGCATTCTCATTTCCCCATAAATTTGTTCTGTCCATTAGCGTGCTTTTCTGAACAAAGCTGTAAATAACGGGCAACTTATGCAGCCGCTAAAATAGAAACAACGAAGGGGGATAGCGAAAAGAGAATATTTACGAAGTAAACTCCACCCTTTCATAGTAAATAAGCTGTCGCTAGAGTATAAGTATTGCATCTCCTCTGAGGAAAATTCTCGGAATTTTTCAGTGCAAGAAAAACCAAAGGTCGCTTATTCTGCTCGTTTTGTGTTTTATGTTTCCCCTCGAGCTGTGAACGCTAGCGAATATTTCACATGAAGTGTATCTAATGCGCATCGGCTGTGTGTTGATGCAACAAGCTCCTAGCTTTGTTGACGATTTTTCATAAACGGTCATTCTCGCGATGTTTCATTTTTAACGCTGCAACTGGGTACATCTGTTAGACGCGTGGTTGATGCTTGTTGAATGGCGATGCACGGAAAATGTCTCTCGTTAAATACTCAGTTCAATGCGTGCATTGATATAAAGAAACAAATTGCGACATATGACCAATTAGTGTATTGTTCTCACAAAGGCAAGAAAGAATCGTTGCTTATCGAAATGATTCTACAAAACCACGCAAGTTATTAAACCTTTTCAGGGTCCCCGGAACTTTTTACAAAAAAGTTATTTATGAAATTTCGACGTATTCGTAAAAAGATTGCGTAGCGTAGTCCTACGTCCTAAGCGGTCGTGTCTTGGATACAACTCCTTTTTTTTTAGCGTATAATTCGGAATTTGATGTCGTTTATAGTATTACATGCCGGTCTTGATCGACAAGTTACACATTTTTTTATTTACGGTTTTCAACATTTCCAGAACAAAATCTAACATACCACTCCTGCGTTCACTGATAATATTCGCACCGCAAACTTTACAAAAATTCCAGCAGCAGAAACAGCGCATTTGTCTTTTCTGTAGTAAATAAAAATCATTACATAGCGTATTCCTTCAGAAATTTCCATCATTTACGACAATACCACTTTTGTCGCGAGTTGTGAACTACCAAGTTTTGTTTACGAAAATGTAAGACGAAAGTTACGAATCATTAATTCTGAGAGTTGCGTAGTATTTTGTACTTTTGGTACGATTTGCGATCAAATGCTCCTCTAATTTACTCCAAACTTTGAAAAATTGGCTAGAAAAAACGGCTGAACGTATCAATATGAAACGTTCACAAATGTTTCGGGAATAAAATAGGCTAAAAATTTGCCTACAAACATTAGAACTTACTTCGATATGTGCAGAATTACAGTGGATTTTTTAATTGTAATTCTTTATTGCAATTTCACGGGTCCATACAATGTGCGTTTCAGGTGTGAACAATTTGACAGACAATGACCCTTCATCTTCAATCTTCCATCGTGATCTCGACCACCTTGAGGCCTACTTTTCTGACACATAAGATGATACGGGATTTGAGTTGTTGAGCTGTGGTGTCTCCCCAACAATTTTCGTACGCCAACTGGAATATTATGGCCCAATACGACTCGATTGAACCCTTCCTTAAAAAAATCAAATCTTAAATGACGGTTTACCAATCAAACTGATGCTGATGATGATGATTTATTTACAGTGACATGGTTCCCTTACCTGCGGTAGAAGGCTCTGAGGATAAATTCATTTTTTATCGGTTGGTTGATTGTGATCCGGACAAAGTAAGTAATACTTGATGAGAATGATTGTTGTTATGTTTGTGTTGTACTCTTTGGATAACGTATGCATTTAAAAAAATTGACAAATTTCGAATGGCGATGAAAAAATACTAGAAAATATAATTCATAGGACCAAATTTTCCTTAAATATTACGTTTATTGGCCCTTCTACAAAAATGCATCGACACCCTTATCAGCTGATTTGCAGCAGCCTTGACAAAAACCGTAATACAACTACGTTCGATACTTTGTTCGTACTGACAATTTCTGCCCAGAACGCGAAGGAGTTGGACATCATGAGGCACTTTGTGTCCGCCGGATATAGCCGATCCAGCATTTAAAATATCCTCTTTCCTCAGGAGAACGGCGAGAGCAACCGTAAAGTACAGCAGAAACTGGAAAGGGAGACCGAGAGCAAGGTAGCCTCATCGTCCTAAATATCTCTTATGTAGTTTTTTTTTCCATCGCTATCCGAAATTTGTCCATTTTTTAAATGCATACGTGATTAATTCATCTGACATTTAATATCCATTAAAAGTTTCATGTGACGGGAGGTCAATTTTTAAGTTTATTACAAGCAGTTCCTCTGAACTTTGCTAAGATTTTGACGATTCATCGATCTGTAGTTAACATGCTCCGTGCACAAATTACGTAAAGCGAAGGGTACCGAGTTTGCGTTACTTGCTACTTGTTGGGGCATGTTTTGGATTACTCAAGGGGGTAGGAGATCCAAAAGCTGTATTTTCGATATTGCGAAATTTATGTACATCGCCTATGTATATATTTTTTGTTTTCTAATTCGTTACAATGAAATTAAATTTACAATTTTTCATTAATAGAATAAATTCATTACAAATAACTATCAAAATTCAAAATATTTAAATTAAACATTCAATAAACAAACCGCCAATATCAAACTTCACGTATAATGATGTACCATTGATATATTTTTTTCCGTTATATCAGTTTCAATTCAACGATGTTATCAGGACTTTCTTCATTATTGCTGACAGTCGCTTAGTTCAACCGGATGTACCAATGAACGATGGCGGCGATGTTCCAATCTTCGACATGACTGGATTCACTTTGCGACATTTGACCAAAGTAGTGCTTTCTACTCTACGAGTTTACATGAAGTATACTCAAGTAAGCACTTTTAAATTTAGTCAGTAATCATTCGTAGCGAATAATTTCAATGTAATATACTATATTTTACGAATTTAAAAAAACTTTGCTTTACAGGAAGCCCACCCTGTCCGCTTGAAGGCCATACATGTCATCAACTGCACCCCATTCCTGGACCGCGTGATGGTTATAGTAAAGCCATTCATGAAAAAGCAGGTTGCAAATATGGTACGTATCAGAATAATTATTAAAATTGTTCATTATATTAATTGTAAATCACGCTGATTGCATTCAGTTACATTTTCACCTGCCAAATTCGGAAACTCTTTACGATCATGTCCCAAAGGATGCTCTACCGGAAGAATATGGCGGAAAGCAAGCAATCGATAAACTGAAGGCAGAATGGTTCAAACGGATTGAATCATTAAGGTAAAACTTTTTGATTAACTTGGTACAAATACACATTACAAATTACGTGTATAATATTTGAACACTTCTGCACGGTTTCGAAATAATAGCAATCGTCCTATGAGTCAAGTTATCAGTCAGTTATGAATATGAACATAATCCAAAAATAACCGAAATTAAATTCAAAACACGACAAACGTTCACGACGGAGTGTGGCTGTTACTAGACGACCTCATTGGGCTTTCAGACGCTCTGGATCACAATGCGTATAAGTTTAATGATTGGACGATTGACTAACATATTGTCCAAAAATGGTATTTCTACACTTTAACCTTTCTTCATTATTAGGGACTACTTCACTGATGAGAGTCGATGGAAGATAGACGATTCCCGGAAAGTCAACAATAACAACAATGAAATCAGCAGCTCACTGAGGAATCTTGAGATCGATTAAATGACGCATGGATAAAACGAGTGAATTGGTCGAGGTTTCATTATTTTATGTATATAATATAGCTGGAATAAATATTGATGATATGGATGTTTTGGTGGAATTAGGTTTTCTTTTATCGTCTATTGAAGTAAATTGTGAGGAGCTGGATGACAGGAGACAAGTGAGAGTGATAGCCATACGAAAACCCAACAAGCCGGCTTGCGATCACAATTCATATCGGCTGATTGCAATGTTATCCTGTATACGTAAATTGTTAGAGAAAATGATTCTACTTTGTTTGGACAAGTGGGTCGAACAATTTGTTGTCAAGTACGCTATCCTATCCTCTGAAATTCAAATTGTATCTGAAACAGAAAAGCCAACAAAGAATAAATTTCCTCCAAACAATAACCGGAATATGGTGGGGTGCCCATCCAGGAGACCTCATCAAGCTTTACAAAACAACGATATTATCAGTGTTAGAATATGGCAGTTTTTGCTTCCGATCAGCTGCCAGGATTCATATTCTCAAGCTGGAGATGATACAATATCGTTACTTGCGTATAGCCATGGGGTGTTTTCATTCGACATACGATGAGTCCTGGAGTCTCGGCAGGAGTATCCCCGGTTCTTTTTACCATGTACCTTACCGATGAAGTGCACCCTTCACCGGGCATCTCCAACCAAGTTTGCATTTCCTCTGTCATTTTTGATCTGTCTATGCGACAAAGAATCCATGGAAACCCAGATTATCTATGCTCCGATTTTATTCCGCCGATATTTTCGGCAAAATATCGGAAAGTAAGATCAAATAAAATGTTCTTTACTGACGGTACATACATCAACGGGTCCACTGGATTTGGCATCTTCAATGAAAATTCCAGTGCCTTTTTAAAACTCAGAGATCCTTGTTCCGTGTATGTCGCTGAAGTGGGTGCGACATACTACGCACTAGGGATCATTGAAACATTGCCCATCGACTATTATTTTATTTTCTCAGCCCAAAAGAAGCAATCCAAAGACAACTATTGAGTGTTTTGGTTGAAAAATTATTCAAGATTACCTTAGCATGGGTTCCCTCGGACTCCTAGCTAAGGTGGGCGCTTCAAAAGGCACACTTTTTGAAAGGCAAATTGCTTATATGATTTTTTTTTCACATTCCTCGTCAGCACACACTTGTAAGTTGGCAGCGCGTGTGCAGTAAAGGTGAGTTCGGTCGTTGATTACACACGATTATCCCTAAGGTCTCAACGAGGGCATGGTTCAAGGGATTGAATGTAGGTCGTGATTTCATTCGCATGGTATCTCGGCTTATGTCCAATCACTTCAACCCAAACGCGCATCTTCATCGCATTGGCCTCGCAGCTAGCAATCTATGTGATTGTGACGATGACTATCACGGCATCGAGCATGTTGTCTTGTCATGTGTCCGGTTCCATACTGCCCGCTCTCAGCTCTCTAGAGCATTGAGGGCACAAGGCAGACAAATGGATATCCTCGTCCGGGATGTCTTAGATAGCCGTGATCCTGATCTTTTGCTTCATCTATATCCGTTCCTCAGAAACGCCGATGTCAACGTTTTATGATGTTTCCTCCGTTGTATCCCTGTATCATATCCCTCCTATCAGATCGATAAACTTTTACTCAGTTGCGGCAATACATACACATACTCTTTACAGATATTACAGATACAAACGAAGCGGGCCGATGGTTGTACAGGCTACTGGTCATTCACTAAGAGCTGAAGATTATACTGATCATGACAAGTCTACACGAGCTGATGATTGCACCGGCTAGTGACCATTCCACCTGGATTCCTCGATTCGAAAGAGACGCATCACGCTAGATATGGGGTACAGACTAGGGGGCCGTTGCTGATTAATGATCAGCTGCATCCCAATAGGAAAAATCCCGTGTCGGGCACACGTACAATACATTGGAGACTACAACATTCTAATTATAACCACAAATTGTAATACTAACGAGCGAACCGCGGGTAATCGGTTACATATTACTAACATAGCTTATAAGAAATATTGACCTAACGCCATATGACCCTTAACAAAAACATATTTATTTAAAAAAAAAAGAATTTTAAATTAAACATTTGGAGATGACTGTGGTACGATGGGCTTCTCGATAAAGGACGAATCCGTCAAATAAGATTTAGGTTAAATAGCGTCGATGGGGGTGAGAATGGGTCAAAACGACCAAAGTTATTATTAATAATATCTTGACAAATATTGCGTATATTTTCGAAAGCCGTGAACCGTTTAATAGGAGACATATTTTCACTACTTCCAATGCATAATAGCTAACTGGAATACAAATAGTTATTGATTAACACATTAAGCCCTGCGTTGGTCCCTGGGGACTGACACTGAAATTTCCTGTTTTTTTGCGCCGATCTCACAGGACCGACAGTAGACTTTTCGTTCGGAGAGTGTCGGAATTGGGAACGGCAACAACAAAGTTACAAAATGATATTTAAAAAAGTCCACTATAGGTTCGCTGGGACCGACACGGGACAGACGAAAAGTTCATTGTCCGTCCCCTATTTCGGTCGGGGCCCAATGTGTTAATAAATCATCAAAGTTTGATGTGTAAATAGGCATCAAATAACTCACCAGAAAAATCTCATGCTTAGCATTATACAGAACTACTACAAAGTTAAGTAAGTTTATAATCATTAAAATCGTTTTTGCATTGAACATATACAATTAAGTTGCAATGTACATGCAAAAATATACCAATATACCCACAATTAGTAGCAATGCTTCAAATTTAACGCTCCTTACAGGAATTGGAGGCAAATTCGCACGTATAAGGAGAGAAGCGTTTCCTTAGCGACAATCAAAAGAGCAGCCTTAAAGGCAATCAAAAGAGCAACTTGATTTCGGGATTCAAGAAATGTGGCATTTATCCGGATACTGTGAAGGCGCTACTAAAGAGCATCTAACATGTTCCAAGTTCACCAGAAGAAATTGAGAACAGAGGAATCGAGGAACTCCTCAATTCGAAACAAGATATAGTTGATGAGGGCGGCACACGAAAGCGACGAAAGAAGTTTGATATAGTGCGCTACACATATACCGTCCCGTCACCGTGAAGTCAACGTAAAGGAATGAAATGTCTAATATTCTCCCATGGAAATCGTATGGTAGCATTCACCGGCAACTTTGACGTCGGCAAAATAAGTCCAAGAGAATAATTGACGGGACGGTAACGATGACGCTATATGTGTAGCGCACTTATCACTCCAGGAACCAGCATCACGGCAGAAGATATCGTCGAGGGAGAATTAAGAAAAGTCTTCAAATATTATCATTTCCATCGCGCTTCTTGGTGGATTGACACTATTTTCGTATTTCTAAATCATTCAAGACACTTACATATGTCAAATTATCTTGAACTTATTGAGAAATTCATTTCTAAACATAATTTTTAAAAGGAAAAAAATACATTACTTTGACCCATTGTCACCAAGGAGTGAGATTGGGTCAACTTTTGTTTAATCGTAATTTAGTGAATAAATAATACTTTCCAACAATTTTCAGAAAACTTGTAAGTTCATTGTTCAGTTCCACCCAGAATCCTTCCAATTAAGCCGTATTCCAACGGGCGGTGGGTCGACGAACACTCGTATTGGGTGTGCGATAAATCACACAATTCAATTAATTAAATTTCACGCACTCGACATTCAGCACGAAACAACATATATTTTCTTTTACAGGACTATTTACATTTATTTTTACAGCATATACAAATTTGAATTTTAGACGAACTACACTCAACGACTATTCTACGGTACTATACATCTATTCTTCTACTCTACAATCTATCTCTCCTTTCTTCCTATTTTATCCACTTGACGAAAACCAAAACAAAACACCACACACATTTACGGCACTCACTGCCGTTCTCGATCGAGCGCACTCTCGTTGTTGTATTGCTGTTGTTTCCATATCGTTGTAGCTCTTATGTTTTCTGTTGTTCTCTGAGCGGTTATGGTTACTCTCCAACATTCATTATTAGAGAACATATCTGCACGATCAGAAGTGCATTCTACTCTAATTTACGATGGTTATTTAACAAAAAATTAGAAAACTTCCTTTTTTGACCCATTCTCACTCCCAACGACGATATGCCATTTTGAAAACAACTTCACTGTGCCACTTCCTCGTCCTATTGGCAAAAAAACAGGAACAGTAAATTTTCACAAGCTTTTATCGAGCATTGCTTTAACACGGAATAATCTGTATTTCTACAAACTTTTGAAACCTTTTACTTTAACTTTTTAAAACCAAGAATCTGTAGTTAAGTAACGCTTATAAATGACGTAACGCTAGAAAAGGCGGATCCCCCCTTTTTTAACGTAAGTTATAACTCAACACATAACAAGAAGCACAATATCAACACAGATTATCTAAAGAAATCGAATGTCGAATTTTTCAGCAGCGTTCACGACATTGAGCTTCTGGGAAGTGATAATGACAATAGTGACTCCTCATACCCCTCTTCTTCTTCTCAAATGGCACTAACGTTCCTCGAGGAACTTTACCGTTTCAACGTAGTATTACTTGCGTTATTTATATTAGTACTTAGTTGAGATTTCTATGCCAAATAACGGGAATCGAACCCGAACCCCCGGCACGATAATGTGTGATTTGTGTGATTTATCTAAATTTTTGTCGTGTGTCAGTTTCTTTTTCCAAGATATATATTTTTATAAAGGCTCATATGGCGTTAGCCTCACGGGGCCGGGAGTTCAATACAATTTTTCTTATTATCTATGTTAATGTGTCAGTTTGAAAATGCAAATATTTTTAATTCATTTATTCGCAATTAAATTTCATTTCTTTGGCTTAAATGTGTCTGCCCAGATGAATATATATACATGTTTCTGAGTTTGCTTTTATCAGTGGCGTCTACTGGGGGGCGGGCTTTGCGAAGCTCCCCGGCTGCTCGATTTAAGGGGTGCAGAATGAACCGAATTTATATGAATAAATTTAATAAATACAGAAGAACCCCGATTATCCGCGAAATAGTCTGGCAAGGTCGTTTCTACAAGATTTCTACTTTTCTGGCGAGAAGGGAGATACAATTTTTGCAAGAGATTGTTTTACCACATGAAGAACACCAAGTTTTCCATTCACATTGAACACTAATTTGATACGGAGAAGTTAATTTTCAATCATAATTTCTATTTGAAAGTCGTGGCGTCGATTAGGGGCGCGGGGGTGCGGACCCCCTCGGTTTTAAGATTTTAGGAGTGCAAAAACATCCGCACATTAACAAATACTTCACCATACTTCATATGCAGATATTAATGAGGGAGGGGGAAACCAGACACGGAAGCTCCACTCGACACCACTGTTTGAAATGTGTTCATTCTGGCTGAAATCCCATTATTATTTTTGATGCTACACTAACTCGAAAAACGTAGTTCAATGGCGTGCCGTTCAATTTGATTCGATTCTTTGTTTTTAAGAGGCTTTAAACTTTGCAGTTCATTCGCCTCTATTTAATTCGTTTTCGCCTTGAAGTATGTACGGGAATAAGGCCCAAAGTGTTTAAAGTTTATCATCGATATCACATATCACGATTCGCACAATTAGGACGGAAACAAATAAACACAAAGCGCAAAGTCCTCTCAAAATGAGGACGGAAACAAATAAACGAAAAGCCCTGACAGTGTTTGACGAGAGAGTACTTCAACTTTTTCAGTTCATTCGCCTCTAGCCATGAGCAGGGCTCTTTTGGAAGTTTGGAACTCTTGGAAGTTGGAAGTTTTGGAACTCCTTCTTCACCTCTCTTGATAAAGACAATTTATTCTTGCTCGACGCTCGTCAGCAAACATCAAACGAGGAGTCTTTGTAGAGAATCCGAGAGACGCTGACATACACGTGATACACGGATTAAATATAATATCGCGATTTAAGCTCCGCCATTTCTCAATAGTTTACAAAAAGGTTTGCATCAATCGATAAGAAATATTTCTTCGCACCTTTTGACGAATTGATGTTAGATTTGCAACCAGGTGTAAGGGCCAGCCAGTAAAATGTGTTTTAATTTTAAGTTTGAAATTTGTTATAATAAGCATTTTTCTTAAAATTTCTCAGTTTCAAGTATTCTTTCTACACTAAAAAATATCATGATTGTGATATGCCGTGATCCTGATTATTTTTATTAATTTCTATTCAAATTCAATTTAACCATTAAATGTCGTCAACAAATAGTAAGAACGTTATATTTTGTATATTTACAATGGTTTCAACATATTCCGAACACTTAAGCTTTTAAGGCCTTTCAACATTACTCAAAATGGTATTTTTTCGCGAAATTCATTTGATTTTTGGATACAATAGAGCCTTTTTTTCATTTGAGTGAAATAAAATTGACTTACAAATGCATATTCATGGTAAAAAACTAAAAAAATGTTCAATCAAATTTGTCTCAAATTCCGAACACAATTTTTGCCACTGACTCATATTCCGAATACTTTTGTCTAAAACTCCGAACAGCGAAAATTAGTCCTACGTCGAAAAAGTGGTCATGTCCTAGACACAATCCCTTACATTTTTAACAAAAAGTGAGAAGAAACTCTAGAGGTAAAACCCATTGAGTGTCCAATCTTTACAATAGCTAAAGTGACCAGATGGTCAGAGGTCTAACGCGGGACACAAAAAACAAAAAGTTATGTATATACGATATGTGAACATAAACCATGGTTAAGCGAGTCTAAACTGATCAGTATTATTTCAGTTGTGATTTTTCGGTGGTTTAGATTTTGTTTACGCCCGAAAATCACTCGCTCAATCAGAGCATTTACGCCTGGCAAGCACGATTCAAATTCTACAATTTTCTTCAAATTACCGAATGGAAGGCTCGAAAATTCCAATTCATTTTTCATCGATTTTAGTGTTAACGTATGCATTCAAAAAAATGGACTAATTTCGGATGGCGATGAAAGATAATTTATAGGAACAAATTTTCTTTAAATCTTACGTTTATTAAGTCTACAACAAAAATGATTCAACGCTGTTGATTCGCAGCAGCAGTATTGTCAAGCAACTTGATGATTTTTCCATACTGCAAGCTTCACCCCACAGCGAAGGAGTTGAACATCCTGAGGCACCGCCAGATATAGCAGATCTGGTATTTACAATATCATCTCTTTGCCGCTCCTTAGGCCGGTTAAACGGTGGAAATTTATCATTCACATCAAGTTCTCGAAGAATGTCCTTCTCTGACAGACGAGAAGAGAATGTACAAGCCGCTCTTCTTTCGAGTCATACGGTGAACGGGGAGATATATAGTACGAAGTGTTTGCCGGAGTTGGGAAGGTGATGTGGTCTTTATGCCGAACCTGGGATCAGTCCATTATGCCACAAGATCACTGGAGAATGGATCGGCTAGAGATAAACATCGTCGCGAAGACCACCAACCTTCCCAACATTCCCCATCTGCGACCGATAGAAAACTTTTGGGCGAATGGCCAAAATAGAGAGACAGACGACCACCAAAGCCACGAAAAGGTAAAATAACACGCGGATGTACATCTTTTCATCGGCCATGGTTCAGGTTCCGGCCAACTTCCGTAAGACCGCCCGGCGCTTCATTTACGGTACTTCATCGAACAACCCTGCCTCTTCCTGTCGAGTATACACTAGTTCTTCCGGCTTATTTAAAACATTAAGCCCTGACCGAGCTAGGGGACCAAAGACAAACTTTTCGTCTGACTCACGTTGGTCCCCGCGGATCAATAGGGGACTTTTATGAAAATCATTTTCCAATTTTGTTGCTGTCGCTTCCTGTTGACACTCTCTAAATAAAAAGCCCAATGTCGGTGTGATGGAACCAGCTCAACGTATTAATCTTTGGATGCATTGAAGCGCTCTTGAACAGTCTGCCAAATAAAACTTTTTTTTGTGGTTCATCCATTTAAGAAAATCAACATGATCATATTGTGATATTGAAATATATTGATATCGCGGGACATTTTCGTTTCTTTTGCCAAATGCGGGACGTTTCGCGGGACGGAATCTTACGCAGGACATTTTGTTGAAATGCATTGTTGATGGGTTAGATCAGGTACGACTTATCAGCCAAATGTTTATGGGCGAAAATGTGATGATTAGAAATTAAAAAAGTTTATTATTTTTGTAAATGTTCCATGAAATATATATGTATATTTTTTATTATAATCGTTTATGATATCATAGTGCTTCGCTTCAAGGCGTACCGATACAATATTCTGTTGGATATATTGCCATTTTTCTTCCCTGTCATTATGTATAATGTATGCGAGATTGCATTAGTTATTCAAAAAAAAAAGAATTTTTTTATCGATTTTATCGAAAGAACAAGGAATTAACAGTTTAAGAGTTTTTTATCGGAATTTTTGTAATCACACTTTTTACCTCTGTGTATGCACTCAAACCATACTCTCCGTTTTCACGGCCATGGCCGGACATTTTATAACCTCCAAAAGGCGCTTGTGCCGAGAGAACATTATACGTATTGACCCAAATAGTTCCCGCGCGTAATCCTTGCACTAAATAGTTCACTTTATCGATATCCTTAGAGAAAACAGCAGCAGCTAAACCATACTCGGAATTATTTGCACGTTCAATGACTTCATCCAATGATTTAAAACGAATTAATTGTTGAACTGGACCGAAAATCTGTTATATACACAAAATTTACAAATCGTAAGTACATAAAATTCGTGATACTCCAACATGTCTGAAAAGTACCTCTTCTTTGGCTATGATCATATCATCTTTAACGTCAGCGAAGACTGTCGGTTCAATGAAATATCCTGGAAGTCCTTCGTATTTACTGCCTCCAGCAACCAGTTTTGCACCCTGTTTTACACCGCTATCAATCATGCCTAAAATTTTATCGTACTGCTCCTGGTCCACTTGTGGTCCATGCTCGGTTGTCAAATCGAATGGATTACCAACGGTTCGTTTTTTGGCACGTTCAGCACTACGCTCGACAAATTCATCATATATTTTGTCCTCGATGAAAGTACGAGAACCCGCACAGCAACACTGCCCCATGTTGAAAAACAAACCAAAATGAGATGTTTCCACAGCGTGCTTCATATCGGCGTCAGACAGTATAATGTTAGGACTTTTGCCTCCCAATTCCAATGTAGTTTTTTTAAGATTGCTCAAGCCAGAACCTTGCTGTATTTTCTTCCCAACTTCGGTAGAGCCCGTGAATGCCACTTTATCTACATCATTATGCTGCACAAGAGCCGCACCTGCATCACCGAATCCAGGAACAACATTGATTACGCCGGGTGGAAATCCTGCTTCCTTTGTCAATTGTGCCATGTAAAGTGCAGTTAAACTCGTTTGCTCGGCTGGCTTCAAAACAATGGTGTTTCCGGTGGCTAACGCCGGTCCAAACTTCCACGCAGCCATCAATATTGGGAAGTTCCACGGAATAATTTGCGCACATACGCCTACGGGTTCGTGTCTGGTGTACACAAAAAATTCTCCATCCATCGGGATCACCTTGCCATGGTTCTTATCGGCCCAGCCGGCGTAGTATCGAAGATTGTTAATCGCCATAGGAACATCCACATTGTACGACATAAAGTAAGGTTTCCCATTGTCCAAAGTTTCCAAGCTCTAAAAAAATGAGGGACAGGTTCATGCTGGTGAATTTAGAAATTTTGTTTTAAACGCTAAAAGTTATGTCCAAAATACCGTTCAAAATATACGTGAAAATAACTCGTATTACAGTGGTTTGATATGTTGGTTGAGTACTCGATGTAAAGACGCCGAAACGTATTCGCTCCAGGCGTTTGGCAGAAAATATCATGGCGGTAAAAGATTTGTGTTGAAACGTTGGACCGAGTCTACAACGAATTCCTTGACCTGCAAACGGAGATCGAAAAGTATGATGACCCTGAGAAGTTTGAGGAGCATATGCAAGAACGAGCAACGTTCGAGGCGCGACACTGTTCGGCTAAAGGTTTTTTATTGATGAAACGTTCCATAGATCCCAACCAAGCATTGAACACGTCTTTTACAGCCAATCATCCTCCTCCAGTAAATTTCCACCTGCGATTACCCAAACCTTCCAAAGTTTGACGGAGATTTGTCCAGATGGCTTTCCTTCCCTGATACGTTTACATCCATGGTCCATTCCAATGCGGATATTCCGACAGTAGCGAAGATGCAGTACCTCTCACAGTCACTGGAAGGAGAATCACATAAGCCATTCGAGTCGACCGATATAAGTGCGGATAGTTACGCTCTAACTTGGGACGCTTTATTGAAGCGTTACGATAATAAACGTTATTTGAAGCGTCAGTTATTTCGAGCTTTGTATGACCTCCCGCTACTCAAGAAAGAGTCACCCCAAGAGCTGCATGACCTGGTTGATGACTACCAACGGCATGTCAAGGCTTTAGCGAAGCTGAATGAACCAGTCATCCACTGGGACACACCGTTAATCAACCTGCTAAGCTACAAGCTGGATTCAACAACCCTACGAGCCTGGGAGGAGAAGACTAGTAGCGCTGATGACATCACTTACGAGGAGTTAGTTGATTTCCTGTACCAGCGGGTCCGAATGTTGAAGTCCGTCGTCACAGATCTGCAGCATCGTTCTACTCAAGTCGGCCAAGTCAAGGTGGCCGGTTCCACACCAATCCAGAAGAAACCATTCAAGATGATATCCAATTCCGCCACGACCGAAACTAAGAGTTCCATACCGCAATGCATTGCTTGTCCAGAGAACCATTTGTTATTCCAATGTCCAGCATTTTCCAAGATGTCCGTCTGTCAACGCAGGGAACTGGTATCCCCAAAACGCCTATGCTGGAATTGTTTCCGTTCTGGACACCAAAGTAGGAATTGTACATCCAAGTATGATTGCCGAAATTGTCACCAGAGACACCACACGCTGTTGCTCGAATCTGCAGTCCCGAAAATACAATTTACTCCAGTTGTCATGTCTGATCAGTCATCCCAGCAACCGAATCCACCCACGTTGACTGTTGTCGAATTCCCTGGATCAGCGAATCCGAATCCCCAAGTGAGTTTGTCGGCGCAGTCTTATCAATCTACTGTCCTATTGGAAACGGTTAACCTCCTTGTTGTAGACCAGAATGGCAAAGAGCATCCTGCTCGCGCGCTCCTAGATTCGGGATCAATGTGCAGCTTTATTACGAAGAAATTATCCAATGTACTCAACCTCCGCTACACGAAAGTTGACATCGCCGTGCCTGGAATCGGTGAAGCATCGAAGCAGATCAAGCGCATGTTGACTGCTACGATTAAATCCAAGTTGCTTTCGTATAGTACAACTCTCGATTTCCTGATTTTGAAGAAACCCACAGTATGCCTGCCAACTACGCCGATTGATATTTCCACGTGGCACTTCCCTGATATTCCGTTAGCCGACCCACGGTTCCACATCCCAGCCGACGTTGACATGATTGTCGGTGGAGAAGTATACCATGATCTGCACACCGGTTGTAAAATTTCCTGCGGCGAAGGACAACCTGTATTCGTCGAGACCTCGTTCGGATGGACTGTTTCCGGGAAGGTAGTCATTCAATCACCCAAAGTTCCACGCGTTTGTCATCTCACCACTGTAGACCGGAACCTGGAACAAGCCCTCCAGAAGTTCTGGGAGCTAGAAGCTGTTGAACTCTGCTCCATGTTATCCGCTGAAGAAAAATTATGTGAAGAACAGTATGCCACTACCACCACTCGCGAGTCGTCGGGTCGTTACGTTGGGCCTGATTCTCGAATACACTTCACGGTGGAAACGAAATAAACGGCACGCCATTGAACTACGTTTTACGAGTTAGTGAAGTGAAGTAATTTGATATTATAATGATAAATTTAGTGGAAAACTAATCTCGAATCCAAATGTCGACACCGTACCGTTGTCATCTCGGATACGTTTCATTCCGTTTCCACCGTGAAGTGTTTCGAGAATCAGGCCCGTTGTGTCCTTGCCACTCACCCGCAATCCGCTCGTCACCCTCGGCGAATCCCGTTCAATCGCCGAGCGTCGCTTCTTGAACCTTGAAAAACGACTTGAGCGAGATCCAACAACCAAAGCTGCCTACTGCCGCTTCATGGAAGAATACGAACGCCTAAACCACATGAAGAAGGTCGTGGATCCAGTAGACGAAACCAAGCCACACTGTTTTCTCCCACACCACCCGGTGTTTAGGTTCGTAGGTTCGAGTTGTGTTCGATCATGCTGCAAGACGTCTTCTGGATTCTCTGTGAATGACCTGCAACTAGTTGGACCCGTCGTTCAAGATGATCTGATGTCGACATCCGATTCCGCATCCACCAAATTGCATTCGTCGCCGACGTCGAAAAAATATCAGCTCATCCTCTGGCGCTCTAGTCCAAACCAACCAATTGCTACGTACGAACTGAACACTTTAACGTACGGTTTCGCGTCATCACCATTCTTAACTACACGTACCCTTCAGAAAATTGCGCAGGACGCTAGTGATATCTATCCAGCCGCAGCCGCGGTAGCCCAGAAGGATTTCTACGTGGATGATTTCCTGTCTGATGCCGACACCGTTGAATCCGCTATCCCAATACGCCAAGAAATGACTGCCATGCTTTCAGCAGCAGGTTTCCCGCTGAAGAAGTGGGTTTCAAACTCACCAGAAGTTCTAGTTGATATCCCCGAAGAAGCTAGCTTTTGCACCTTACCATGATCTCCAGGACGATCAATCCGTTTCCACACTCGGACTCTGGGAACCGATAATCGATATGATGACTTTCAAGGTTCAACTTCCACTGCAAGCATCTGTTCTAACTAAGCGGAAGATTATGTCGTACGTGGCGCATATTTTTGACCCACTTGGCCTGGTGGGACCAATCATAATTATCGCTAAACTCTTCATGCAGCGTCTATGGGCATTGAAAACCGAAGCTGGAGATTCCTATGAGTGGGATCGTCCTCTTCCTCCACGTTTGCAATCCAAGTGGAAGAAGTTCCACGAAACGTTAGATACTATCGCATCTCTTCGAATTCCACGCTGTGTCCGTAGCAAACGCAACCTCATTCCAACTTCATTTCTTTTCCGATGCCTCACACAAGGCTTACGTAGCATGTTGTTATATCCGCTCAGAATCCGCTGGGGTTGTTCGCGTCCAATTGCTGACGTCCAAGTCCAAAGTTGCACCACTGGCCAAACAACAAACCATCGCACGTCTGGAGTTATGTGGCGCAGTACTCGCATCCAATCTCTACAAAAAGGTGACCCATTCCATTCCTAAACCTGCTGAAGTCTTCTTTTGGACAGATTCGTCAACTGTATTACATTGGTTGGAGTCTTCGCCGTTCAGATGGAAAATTTTATTAGCTAATCGGGTGGCCATGATTCAAGAAGCTACAGAATTCTGCCACTGGAACCATGTTTCCGGAACATCCAATCCAGCTGATCCTCTCTCTCGTGGCGTCAATCCAATCGACCTCAAGCAACATCCCCTTTGGTGGAACGGTCCGACCTGGTTATCCCTGCCACCATCCGAGTGGCCTGTTAACGAAATGCCATCCCTTGACCCACAAAGGATGTCGGAGGCCAAAACCAACGTAACCATGATAGCCACACTCAAGTCCAACTTTTCCGACAAACTATTCAGCCGATACTCCTGCTTCAGCAAACTTCGTCGATCTATTGCATACTGGATGCGATATTTCCGTGCCCTGAAAGCCGCCGTCAAGAAGACCATCATCGAACCTTTCGAAACCTTAACAACTGACGACCTCCGTGAAGCAGACATCGCCCTTTGTCGGCTAGCCCAACGCGAATCGTTTCCAGAAGAATTGTACAATTTTATCTCCGGGGAACGCATTCCTACATCGTCACCATTGAAGTGGTTGCAACCGAATGTCAGCAAGGAAGGTGTCATCCGAGTTGGTGAAGACTCGGTAACGCCCTCCTATCCGAAGATGTTAAGTTCCCAATTGTCCTTTTGTCGAAGCACCGGTTATCCGTCCTGCTAGCCAAGTACTTCCACCATATGCTGCTCTATGCCGGTCCCCAGTTGATGCTTTCTTCGATTCGCCAGAAATTCTGGATCATCGGTGGTCGAAACTTAGTTCGCCGTACGTACCACCAATGTCACACGTGCTTCCGCAACAAACCCACCCTGGTGCAGCAGAGTATCGCCGACTTGCCTACAACAAGAGTGACTCCGACCAGACCATTCGCCCTATGCGGGATTGATTACTGCGGGGATTACTCCGGGCTCCTACTACAGCGTACATCGCAATATTTGTATGCTTCGCTACGCGTGCCGTCCATATCGAACTTGTATCTGACATGTCAACACCGGCTTTTATGGCCGCTCTTCGCCGTCTCGTCGCCCACCGTGGAAGGATGGAGGAAATTCACAGCGACAACGGCACCGCCTTCAAGGGCGCAGCAAACGAACTGCACAGACTCTACGCCATGTTAAAATCCAATCAAAACGAACGAAAACAGATCCTCGACTGGTGTGCAGAGAACGAGATTATCTGGCGTTTCATCCCTTCGCGAGCACCACACTTTGTGGAGGGCTGTGGGAAGCAGCCGTTAAATCAGCTAAGCATTACCTGTTACGTGAAATCGGCAACGTAAACGTTGGCTACGAGGACATGTGCACTTTATTGGCCCAAATTGAAATGTGCCTGAATTCGAGGCCCCTGGTTTCAATTCCAACCGATCCTTCGGACCTGGAAGTTTAAACTCTAGGACATTTCCTGATTGGAGCCAATTTCCAAGCCGTTCCGGAAAATAACCTTTGCGACATTCCGGATAATCGTCTGACGCACTTTGAGCTTGCCCAGAAGCGATTCCAACGAATCTGGTTCAGATGGGCACCAGAATACCCCCAGCAACTCCAGTCACGCACTACAAGGTCCAAGTCGTCAGTAACCATCACACCAGGTACCGTCGTGGTGATCAAAGCCGATAATCTACCGCCAATACAATGGCCGCTCGGGAGAATCATTAAGGTACATCCGGGCAAAGACGGAGTGGTACGTGTCGTCACCCTGAAGACGCATCATCCGAAGCAATCGTCAGACCTGTGGCGAAGATTGTGCTGTTACCGACAGCAGAGAATCATCATCTTCTTCTTCTTCAATGGCACTAACGTTCCTAGAGGAACTCCGCCGTCTCAACGTAGTATTACTTGCGTCATTTTTATTAGAACTTAGTTGAGATGTCTAAGCCAAATAACACGCCTTGAATGCATTCTGAGTGGCAAGCTCTAGAATACGCGTGATCACAGTGCAAGTCGGAGGAAATTTCTTTGACGAAAAATTCCCCCGACCAGAACGGGAATCGAACCCGAACACCCGGCATGTTAGTTATGACGCTAACCACTCGGCCAAGGAAGCACCATCATCCATCAGCACCATCAGAATCATCATCCGGATCATGAAAAATAAGACCTGGTAGAGCACGCCAAAATTTGCTCGAAGCCTTCGTGGGAACCAAAGCAGGTAATTGCGGTTCCAATACGTATCTTTATCCTGTCAGGTCTACCTGGTCTTTTCAATCCCTAGATGACGAAACCCTGGCCTACTTATACAAATCTACACCGAGTTTCAATGCCCGGCGAACCATAACAAACCGATCGTTGCCGGCCAATCACGTGCTTCTGTTGCGTCTCCACAACAACTGAGACGAGTCTCAAACCTTTAAATATTTAGTTTAAAAACAACGATAACATTGTTTAATAATAATATTGAACTAGATAAACCAGTTCAAGGTGGCCGGAATGTTGAGGTATACCATGATCTTTCCATTTTTTAATATTGTAACTGTAAGTAGGCTATGAGATATATATTCGCTTGGAAACCGACAGAAATCAGACGTCTTTTCTTTTCTCGTGAAGAAGCCAGAAGAAAATCGAAAATTTGGAAATTTTTCGTTTTGTGACGACATCTCTCAAGTTTCTGGAAAACCATCCAATACGCAGCCATCAAATCCATTCTCGACGGTGTGATTCACCACAACAAGACTTCTTTTGGGCCGTCGCATACTGACGGTGGAAAACCCTTCGATCAGGAACGGGTAAGCCCCATCAATCAATCTACGAAAACTGTAACGAAAATTAAGAGTTTTCAAATACATATTGCGCAGAATCGTTCGTTCGATATATGTTATAATATATACCGTTAGATTGCATTCTTTCTTTCAACTTGGTTCCCGTGGATGTTGTATGCAACACAAGATTGTGTGCAATAATTCGTTCTATCAAACAAATTGGACATCCAGTCATTGTGTAGGAATAAGCGTGATGTAGATGGTAGAGTGGGTTAGTAAGATGGCCAGGGCTCTGCATAGTCATAGTCAACTGAGGATAGTCAGCTGACTATCTGACTGACTATACCCATACTAATGCGGGCGCTACACGATTCGTCCAACGTTTCACTCGAATGTTGGACTCAAACATTTGACTCGATGAATCGACAAATGTTGTGACGAATGCGATGCTACACGGTGAAGTGAATGTTCGATTCAATGCAATCGGTTCAAACAATCGGCGAGTATTTGGATCGAATGTTTATTGTTTTTATTTACCATTAAAAACGTTAGGAAACTGGATGACAATGCGAGTATTGAAATTGCTGCCGTAGCAATTGTACTGATATCGGGCTGTAAATTAAAAATGGTTGAAATCAACATTATTAAACTGCAATATTTTGAATTTTATGAATCAATTTCATAGTTCCTTCATCTAAAATTTGTAAACAAACCAATCTGTCAAAGATAGATTCGGACGAATCGTGTAGCGGTGTATCGAATGTCGTCGAGTGTCAAATCAACGAATGACAAAAATCCTTTGACTCGTGCCACTCGCGTTGGAAGGTAATCCACAACGAACGGATTACCTTCCAACGCGAATATTCGACACTCGACATTGGAGGTTCGTAGCTCGTCAGTCGACTACACGATGCGTCGAATCATCGAGCGTCCAGCGTTCGAGGGTGTTCGTAGCATCGTGTAGCGCTGGCTTAAGTTAGTAATGACTTTTGGCTTCTTCACGCAGTCTCTCCGCCAAAACGACTAAACAGCCAGTCGGGCGTTTAGTCTCTATCTCCCTCTACCGACTCGACTATATCATTTCATTCTTCCCAGTCAAATTGTCCTCATCGCATTTTGAAGTGACTTCCCCCAAAACGAATTCGTTCCTCTCTTTCTCTCTCCCATGTACGTGAGCATGCACCGATGTTTGAGTTCAACGTGGTTTGAAATACGCTACAGGTGAGCTAGATTCTTTTGTATCATACACGAAAATTACTCACACGTATAAAATAGCATCAGTGTGTATACGCTGTTTTGCACGCTCATACTAACGCGAGGACCTTTATAGCATACTTGATAAATTTCTAAGTCGTTGGTTTGAGTTCACGATGGGTAAACCGTCCATTGATGGGGTAACTTCTTTTTTGCATCAGAAATCATGTTTTCGTTCCTCTTTATATGGACGAAAAAATAATATTGCGTACGCGGTCACGAATTAGGCTAAGGTTACTTTGGATCGGAGTACGCACGATAATTTGATTGTACGAATGGAAACAAACAATTTTGTCCGATAGAAGCTGACGAATTCGAACGAAGCAAGGAGGAAGCAATGTAACCACACCAATACAACTCAATGTGGTTGTTCACTTTTACTATTGCATACAATTCGTACGACCACTTTTCTGCATCCAGTGTCACGCCGCCTTAGTGTCAGGGGGGAATGGAAGTGTGGATTGAAGTCAATTGAATGAAGAGGCAGATTCGTATTCATTTGTCGAGTCAGTTAAAATAACCACTGACTGGACCAGTTCACCAGTCATCCTCGCTAGTCAACGCTAGTCAATTCATTTTCTAGTCAAGTCACCTTTTGTCGCCGGCGAATGCCGAAGCAGTTCCAGTCGAAGTGAAGCTACTGAGAGTAGAGTCGGTCCTCATTTTTCACCTTCGAAGATTTCGGGCCCTGAAGATAACTGTTCTAGAACATACTTCACGGTGGAAACGGAATGAAGTGTATCCGCGACGACAACGGTACGGTGTCGACATCTGGATACGAAATGATTGTTCCACTAAAACTTATTATTATCAAATAAAATAATCTTCAAATACAATTTTTGTAAGATTATTTTTTTACACAACGATAACAAAGTTATCCATTCACATTGAACACTAACTTGATACGGAGAAGCTAATTTTCATTCATAATTTCTATTTTAAAGGTGTTAATTCTGGCTGAAAACCAGTTATTATCTTTGACGCTTCACTAAAGTGCAATACACATGCAACGTCCCGTCATCGTAAAGTCAACGTCGTCAACGTAAAGGAATGAAATGTCAAATATTCTCCCATGGAAATCGTATATCAGCATTCACATACTCAATCACCGACAACTTTGACGTCGGCAAAATAAGTCCAAGAGAATAGTAGACGGGACGGTGACGGTGACGCTGTATGTGTAACACACTTAATTCGTAAAACGTAATTCAATGTTGTGTGCACCCGTGGCCGAGTGGTTAGCGTCTGACACTATCATGCCGGGTGTTCGGGTTCGATTCTTGTTCTGGCCGGAGGATTTTTCGTCGAAGATATTTCCTCCGACTTGCACTGCGGTCACGCGTATTCTAGAGCTTACCCCTCAAAAAACATTCAAGGCGTGTTATTTGTATGTTATTTGTAAGTATTAATAAATGACGCTAATTAATCCATAGGTTGAGACGGCAAAAGTTCCACAGGGAACGTTAACGCCATTCAAGAGGAAGTTCAATGTTGTATCGTTCATTTCGCTTCCATCGTGTAGTGTGTACGGGAATAAAGCCCATAGTCTGCAAACGAGCATTATTTCACCGAAATAGCTACTACAAACGGCTCTTTTCCGGGCCATTATTTGGAGTTTCAAGAGATTTCTGCACAATGAGCCCTAATCACCCTAAACATCCGGTCTATCATATAATGAACAAGTCAGGGAGACTCTTGATAGCCTTTCGCACAAAGCGTCTACTAACAATAATCTGCGAAGACACAAATGAACGTTACATGAATCAATGTCTAACAACGATACATTGTCTAACTACAAAGATGCTGGATACTAAATCTAGTTCTTTTCGAGCAGCACGTCTAAAATACGTTAATTAGCTTACGCTAGTGTATACATATCTACCGACAGTCTAATTTATATCTATCTAATTTTGTCGATTCATACCCCTTTTTCATATTCAAAATTTTTGATATTTCTGAAAAACAGTCGTGAAATTTGACATTGTTCCGAATCCTCAGACACCACAGAAAGGATTGTAACATATTCAATATTTGCTGACAAATAAACTTATTATCAGTTTTACCGCCAAATATACACGATCTCTTTCCATCAAATCTGCCAACTTGTAGAGTAGCTGTCCACGTTTGGAAGCATCCATTCTTCGCCATGGTGAGCCGAGTCTGTGGAAAATAAAAATTGTGATCCCATTTTTGTGAGAATTAATTTATCATTATAAAATTGATTCATTTTAACATAGCCTAACTGAATGAAATTTATATAAATCTTCGGATAATTCATTCTTAACACTTACTTGAAAGCTTCGCGGGCTGCAGCAACTGCTGCATCAATATCCGCCTTTTCGCCCTGTTGAACTTCCGCGATGATTTGTTTGTTCGAGGGATTGGTCGAAGTAAATATTTTCCCTCCGGCGCTTTTATGCCATTCGTTATTTATAAAGATCTGCAATGCATAAATTTGCCGATTATCGTTAGCAAAAGTTGTTAATGGTTTCACATACACCCGTATAAAGAATTTCCGGTGCAGTTTTTGGAGCAGGAACAGACGAATATCTCACAAATTGGGACCGGATGCCTGATTTTGGAAGACTTTTATAAAATACTCGAAGCATTTCTGATTAAAAATAGAAGTAAAATAAAACACACAATTGAGAAATAATATACTTAAGTAGTTTTTGTGAAAAATTGTGCACACGGTAAACGGATTATTTGTTGATATTATATAGATATTCAGATATTCAACGTAGTGAAATCAAATTTTATTGTATTTATTCCGTTATGAGTAATCTTCAATAGCGTAAACATTACTTATCATATTGAAAACAAGAATTACCTAAATAATCTTATCATACAGCTCAAATAAGTGGTCATCAACTGTTTTCGTTACTATACTGGACACCAAGATACTACAAGGTGGAACCAAGGCGCCTAGAAGTATATACTAAGGTGGGCCAACTTGCTAAAACCCAAGGCGTATAATAAGGTGGAACGTTATGTCAGAACTGCTGTTCAGCCATTACTTGAGTTCGAATTGACAGCGGCCAAACGAACGGCTAGAGTTTTCCGAGGAAGAGGATAACAAATGGCATGCAATGAGGAGTGCATGCCGCTATGTGTTTGCTGCGCATAAATGTTGGTTTTGTTTACGCTGTTGGCATCATTGTAGTGTTTCGGTGACTGCTGCAAGTTATTGTCTGCATTGCTGTTCTACGGGACGTGAGGGTTGTTGCCGTTGCTGCTGGGATTGGAAACTCAGCGATTGTGGGAGCTTTGCTAGTGGGTATATAAAAGAGGTGGCTCTTAATAACCGGTGGGCTTGTGCCGTATTGCTTTAGCTGAAGACTCGCCTGATCGTTCGGGTTGTGAGACACAACAGCTAGTTCGATTGAAACCAGCCCAGCGTAGGTATATGTTGGTGGGGACCGCTATGTAGCATAAAGATTTGATCTACTTTGTTTATAAACAAAAAAAAAGCCGCTGTCATTTTTCATCCCCTCTCGCATCATCCATGCCTTATCCTCATACTGTCGAAAACGAACCACCTGTCAATTCCAGCTCCTTGCTAAAACCACTCTTCAGCCATCTTGGAAGTCTACTGTGTTTTGTTTGTAAACAAAACACAATACGCTATTGTCGAAGGTCGCTCGTGATCAGTCTGTCTCTTTCCGGCTACAAGCAAATAATTCCCCTTCTACTTTCTTCCGTGCTGTTTTCATATACCGCTCCCCTAACCAACTTAGTGACGAAACGGCCTCACCTAGTACCATAGACCCGTCTTGGTATATACTAAGGTGGGCCAACTTGCTAAAACCACTCTTCAGCCATCTTGGAAGTCTACTGTGTTTTGTTTGTAAACAAAACACAATACGCTATTGCCGAAGGTCGCTCGTGATCAGTCTGTCTCTTTCACGCTACAAGCAAATAATTCCCCTTCTACTTTCTTCCGTGCTGTTTTCATATACCGCTCCCTTAACCAACTTAGTGACGAAACGGCCTCACCTAGTACCCAAGGAGCCTAGAAGTATATACTAAGGTGGGCCAACTTGCTAAAACCACTCTTCAGCCATCTTGGAAGTCTACTGTGTTTTGTTTGTAAACAAAACACAATACGCTATTGCCGAAGCTCGCTCGTGATCAGTCTGTCTCTTTCACGCTACAAGCAAATAATTCCCCTTCTACTTTCTTCCGTGCTGTTTTCATATACCGCTCCCCTAACCAACTTAGTGACGAAACGGCCTCACCTAGTACCATAGAACCGTCTTGCTAGTACCATAGACTCGTCTTGGGTGGAACCAAGGCGCTTGTATAAATGTATAACAGGTGAAGCAACATCATCACTTCAATAAGAAGGGGATTACGGTTTGTGGAGCGGGGGTTGTTTGTTTTGTTATTGCTAGGATACGCCATTTTCACATTTTCACATGCGAGAGTAGTGGATGAGAATGAAATTCTACAAAATCATCCCTTCTTTTCCACATAAATTCGCGAAAGCCGAACATAGTAGGCATCGTTCGAATAAGCGCCGTGGCAGTTTGTAGAGAGCCGCCGGCAGCTGTTTGTAAACAATACCGACAGCAATTCCAATATGGCTGAAAGTGCATTTCATATGATTGTTTCACCTGGTATATATAGAGGCGCCTTGGGTGGAACTGTGGATCCTTCATGTGTGCGCAATGTGTGCAGGGATGCCAGGTTTAAAGATATGTCTTCATTTTGAAGACATTTGATTTTGTGAAGACATTTTGAAGACATTATGAAATATGTGAAGACATTTCAGTATGATAGCTCATGTGAATTTTTGAGAGATATTATTTTCATAAATTTCTATTGACCGGAAAGATAGTCAATAGAAGTAGGGCTTTTGTATCAGTGTCATTCGATCGCTTTTTTATCAGTGTCACTTGTTTACTTTTGTTCTCAGTAATCAACAGAGACTTTTGCCTCGGGTTTTTTTAGTGTTCAACTAGCAACAATCACTCCTTTGATAAACCTCAATGGTTATGATATCGCCACTGCGCAAAGCTAGTCTCGAGGTCATTCACTCGCTTTTTTTTTAAAAAACAAGCAGAAAATCCACAAGTATATAGAATGAATTCAACACAAGGCATTTTTAATGTCTCTAGAAGACATTAGTTCATTTGCACTAGAACATTTAAATGATTGTGACATTGTATTTTTATAAATTTGCACCCATATTATACAATAGATTAACTTAGATCTTTCAAACCACCACTTCACAAAACGCAGGTTTTCCAGTTACACACCGTTTCAATAATCAGTTTTATGGATAAGGTTTGAGCTACATCCAAAAAATCTGAAATAATCAAATTGAGTTATCACAGTTCCGTTTTTGTGGAAAAACCGGGGCGATATTCACCCAAACAACGGTATATCAGGCTAATTATCATTTTTTAAACTCATGTTCTCAGTTCGCAGTTCTGAAATATATTCTTTGTTCACATTTATCGAAATAAACTTCAAAACCTCAAGGCAAGTTTAGTGAAATGCGCTATATAACAATGTCAATTAATATAAACATTGAATAAGCTATCAAACTTTGTCCAAAGTTATGCTATGAATTTCAGTTTTTTCGATAATACCAGGGACAGACATACAGCTGTACTTGCGTTGTACGTGTACAGCGTTGTACAGGTACCATCGTACCATGACAGACATACTTTGGTTGTACATTGTACCGTATGTCAAACTAAAAATCAGATATTTTTCCAATTTCCAATTTACAGCGATTGTACCGAGTTGCTTGCATGGTTCTAGCGCTGTACATGGTGACAGACATACAATTTTCGAAGTACAACGCAAGTACAGCTGTATGTCTGTCATAAGTATAAGACTGTGAAGACATTTGAAGACATTTTTTCGTACCATGTGAAGACATTTGAAGACATTTTTACGTACAATGTGAAGACAAAAATCACCTGGCATCCCTGCTAACCACTCCTGTCCCAAAGTACGTGGAATAAGAAGATAGTCTACTCCCTGCTTTGTTCAAGTGTGGTAGGCAAAGGAAAAAAGCAAGAAATAGTAATAAACCATCGATCGAATCTATATAAATTTAAACATTTTTTAATTTTTCAAATTATAATACAAGAACTGTCTCCAAAAATGTTTCTGTGTGGTGTGCACTTACTGTACAACTAATGTTACAGCAACTGAATGGTCAAAGCATATGTCAAACTGCCTTCAATCGACAAGCGATAGTCGACTGCGTCAGCGACAACCGGTTTCGCCGAGCACAGAGAATGCCGCCATCATCGGTCCTCTTACAGATAACGGACTTCGACGAGGTAAGACGTGTTTCTCGAGTGTGCTGGTTGATTCTTTACTTGCTGTGGATTTCACATTGGCGATCCTGCCAGCCATTTTTGGTTTACTTTAACGTAGAATGACCGGGAAATAGTTGTTTTAATTAAATTTATTTAATTCGCTGAATGACAAATAAAGAAAAATCACCCAGCATCATTTATAGTACGCCATTTTTCATATTGCCGTATGCAATATTTGTTTGAAAAAAGTGAAAAAGTGTTTGTCAAAGGAATACGTTGATGCCGTTGATGCATCCCGCTTAGATAGGAATCAGAAAACCTATGAGAATTAGTGGCAAAGTAAGTCCACAGTGTTCAAAGTGGCGCAGTAAGACCACAGCGTTCGGAAATCCTTGTTTTCAAAGGTCAAAGTGGCACAGTAAGACCACAGTGTTGAAACTTCAGCGTTGGAATTCAATGTTTCGAGAGGACATAGTGGCACAGTAAGACCACAATGTTGAAGGTGGCACAGTAAGACCACAGTGTTGAAAGTGGGATAGTAAGACCACACTTCATAAAAAAAACTCATCGGCATAGTAACACCAAAACAATTGTTTGAAAACGTACATTCGCAACAAATATCGTTTAGTCAATGTGGCATAGTAAGACCACAGGAATTGCGGGAGTTTGGTTTGAACGACGATTGATTGTTCGCTGGATTTTTTTTTTTCTGAAAGGCTAGTTTAAAAGTTGTTTCCTCGGCAGAAGAAATTTGTTTAAGAATATGTTAGTGAACTCGCGCTTATTTCGGCGTTCTCGGTTTTCCGCGATTTTATTTTCTTTGCGTGTTTATTGTGTGTATATGTGAAATCAATATAGTTGGAACATGAAATTTCAACGAAAATGTTGAGATAGTGGCTATTAGTTTTGAAGGAAGCTGTGTGTAGAGTGATCCAACATTTTCCTATGCTTACAAATAAATAACCAGTTGTTTTGTTTGTGTAGTGAATCGTTTTCCGTTCAAGCGTAGCTACACAATGTTATTGTAACTGAAATGTATTAGTGTCAGTGTCGACAGCAAAAAGCAAATCGGAAAGAAAATCCAATTGGAAATTATTAGTACTGTTTGTTTTTGGTGCCGGCGTGTGCGTTTGGTAGTACGTTTATGTTAACATGAAATATGTAGGAGGATTTATGAATTTCGGAATGAAGCGATGTTCGGGATGTCAATAAAAATAGATAATGAGGGAAAATGTATTATGTTTTTAAGTTTTTACAACATAATGAGAACTGAGTGATTGTCATAAGCATGATTTCCTCTGCGTGTGATATGCGTAGTTTTGTTTTCACACAGCTACACTGATAGTACCTCGGCGCAGTGTGTGCGTTTGTGGTGTGTCGGTTTATAGAATTGAAATATGCACGCGCACTGAATTGCATTCGATTCGGGGGTTCATTTCGTCGTGTGGTAGATGCTAAGCGGAGCACCTTTTGCCTGCGTACGATAGCGATAGCGATAGCGCATGTTCGGCGCAGTTACTCCGTGTGAGCATATGAACTACACAGTGGAAATTGTCCATTGAGGGTAAGAACTTCTGGAACAACCTAAACCAAATGTTATAAGGAGCTACCAAATTTGTCATTTCAGTTAGCAGAATCTGAAGGGTTCTTACTACAAACATTTTTATTCATGAGATGTTAGACTTTTTTCTGGGAAGGGGGAAGATGTGTGGTGTGCACTTACTGTACAACTAATGTTACAGCAACTGAATGGTCAAAGCATATGTCAAACTGCCTTCAATCGACAAGCGATAGTCGACTGCGTCAGCGACAACCGGTTTCGCCGAGCACAGAGAATGCCGCCATCATCGGTCCTCTTACAGATAACGGACTTCGACGAGGTAAGACGTGTTTCTCGAGTGTGCTGGTTGATTCTTTACTTGCTGTGGATTTCACAGTTTCGAAATGATGAAATAGCAGTTTACTTAATTATTTTAAAATTTAAAACTGTAGAATTAACGCACCTGTACTATAAAAATAATGCAATCCGATAAGCAAATGTGTTGAGAGGTTATATCGAAGCAGTGTCGTTCCCGTTCCCGATCCATGGAGCGAATGCATGGGATAACTGAAAACGTCTCCGATTAGTTTATCTCATTCGAAATTATTCTGTTCCGGCATCGCGGGACGTGGTACTTCAACATTTCGCTGAAGTAAACAAAACCTGTTCAGTATGAAATCGATAAAAAACCACATAAAAACTTACTTGAACTGAAAAAGCGGTATATTATCGTGTTTACCGTCGGCACGACTTGCGATTTTGTCTCTTTTCAGGATTTTTGGAACTTTTAAAATCGAGAAATATTGAAAAAACTTCAGTACTTCGAACTAATTGAGGATTTGTTATTACTAACTTCGTTGTGTGTGTAACACATGCGCTCTCCGTGTGTATACACTGGAGAAATAGTTTAGTAAAAGCAGCTAACAAATCTTTAGTAGCAAAAACATTGGTAAAATATACACATTTTTTGTAAATATTACTAAAATTGCGTAAAAAAGATGTCAGACGCAATGAATGTTCCTACCAGGAATTCGTATATTTTACTTCATACCATTAGTAAGTTTGTTTTTATTGTCATACCTAACAACTGTGATGTGCGCACTTTGTCTTTTGTCTTTTGGAGACGAAGCGATTCGGAGGTAAGCACTTTGTTTTTATTGAATTCAATTATGTATTCATCTCCCCCGAGAATTTGTTTTCATATTTTCGGCGGGGAAAATTGACCTAATACCATTTTTTTCTTTTTTAGTTGACCTTAAAATTATATGCAGTACAATCATTCATCATAAACAAATCGGAGATAAGTATTCGTTTTTTTTACATCATTACATCAGTTACCTCGGTTGGGAAACTATTTTCATATTCCCGCCAAGGATAAACATCAGTTATATTCTATACATTACAACACTTTTGACCTTTTTCCTTGTCTTTACAGCTGGCATGATCCCAGACTCGTAATACTTATTTACCAAAAACCATCCAAGTTATGGGATTGAAGGTAACGGCGAGTTTGTCGCTAAGATTGGAATCTTTCTTCAACACATCATCGACCGTAAAAAACTTAAGGTGAACATACATAATTTATTGCATATTTAATATCATTAACATATGTATTTCTTTTCTTCATAGGGACACGAGAGAGCAAAATACGGATGAAACGTGCTCATTCTACCGTCACTCTGCTAATCAGCTGCTAATCAGCTAATGCAAATCAGAGCGATGCAGCAGGAAGAGGAACGGGAACTTGCTTTGGAAATGCTCATCAAATTGAGGTGGTTGAGGCTGCGATTAAAATTTGCCTCATGTACGCAGTTTATAGAATGATTCCAACGAGAATTATTGATGTTGTTTATAGAATAAGTTATTAGTATAATGTATTCTAAGTATGTAGAATTAAACGCAATCAAATACAATTTTTTAAATTAAAAATAATCATTAAAAAATATTGTCATTATCCCTGATGATTACTTCTCACAAATATGAAGCAAAATTTTCACTGTTATTGCACCAATGTTGGACCAACAATTTGTAGTTTGTTTGACATATGTGCCTACCATTCTTTTTTTGTAACATGTACCAATGATAAGTAGGGTAGAAAATGACTAGAGAATTGGTAACATGTACCAAAAAATTCGTCATATTTACTAAATTTTCCTCTCAGTGTACACAGGAGATATCCCTTACCTTCTATTCTATGTACTTTGCTCCTGTCCAGGGGCTAGACATCAATTGAATATAGGCTACCCAAAATCAAAATCAATATGGCGTCATTTGTTTACCAACAAATCATTTGGGAGGATTGAAAACGTTGAAATCACGGAGACATACAGCATACTAGTATTTATAACTGCATGAGCGATTTTCATATTTCGGTTTCACATGGAGGTGTTCACATTTAAGATGGAGTTTAAAGTTAGCCACTATTCGACTATATAACCGGACCGAGTTATAAGCAACAGTAATAGACAGAACCAAAATGTCAGTGAACCGCAGCAATATTGGGTACACTGGCAATGTAAGCCGGCCCTAGGGCATCCATATACTCAAGGCGCCTAGAAGTATATCCTAAGGTGGGCCAACTTCCTAAAACCACTCTTCAGCCATCTTGGAAGTCTACTGTGTTTTGTTTGTAAACAAAACACAATACGCTTGGGCCGAAGCTCGCTCGTGATCAGTCTGTCTCTTTCACGCTACAAGCAAATAATTCCCCTTCTGCTTTCTTCCGTTCTGTTTTCATATACCGCTCCCCTAACCAACTTAGTGACGAAACGGCCTCACCTAGTACCATAGACCCGTCTTGCATATACTAATACACTGCATTTGACAGCGTCAAACATGTCCGGGTCGCAAATGCAAATGCAAATGCAATAAATTAAGGTGCTTAACATACTACCAGGTGGGTCAAAATGTGAAAAAATGTGAAATATTTCGAATCTGTATTCTATGCAATACAGTATTAAGTAATATTGAACTAGAATTGTGTCTGATGATGATTTTATATTATAATGGCGAGTTTTTGTAAAAGTTGTGTGTTGTGACATATTTAGCCAAATGGTTAAGAGAGCATCGTGTTTTAAGTAATCGAATAACATAAGAATCTCCATTCAAATTTTAAGATTGCAAAACTGCCTTCTTTAAATTCTCCCGAATTTTACGATTGTTTCGAGTTAAATATGATTAGTGAATGGGCGCACTATAGTGTTTATCGCCACTAATTCTCAATCACTTCCCAATTCTCACCATCAATGACTGCTCTGTTTATTCCGTTCTCCTTCTGCATCTGTCAAGTCACCAACAGTCCGTGCAACCAAGGATCAATACTCGCAGGTGTGAATATGCGCATCTATTAAGATTGATAGAAATTGTGTAGCTATAAAAGTATTTATATAATAATGAACCCTACATCCCACCCTTTCTTTAAACAGTGGACCACGAATACTAATCAATACATCAGCATTAAATAGAACGCTTTTTAATAGGGAACATGTAAAATTTCGATCTAGCACTTCTATCCCTTACGGATCTTTCGTTACAGTTCATGTCCTTATTAATACGATGATCTTCTTTTTCTATTGATGATACTGGACAAAAAATCCAATTTACAGTAACTTGGAACAATGTCTTTTAAATGCATTTCTTCTAATTTGCATTCCGCTAGATAATGATTTCAATGTAACATTTGCTCTGACTTACTTCAAATTTGTGTGAATTTTCTGGCACTCTGGCACTTACTTTGTTTCTCTTTTTCATTCGACTAAAACCTCAACACCAACTTGTATTCCACTTGGTATTGTCTATGTCTTCTGATGTCTGCAAGCTCTCCCCTCCCCTTTCACAATTCGATCTCGATTCCTGATCTAACCGTCTTCAATTTACACTGGAGGAATGGCAGGGATTTTTTTGCATATAAACCTGACGCAGACCAAGACGCATCAATCCTGATTAGAACCGTTCAAATCCGTTGTTCCGATCTCGAATTAAATCGTGATGAACAACAATCAAATATATATTTTTTTTTTAATTTACAGTTTTTTTTTACCCGAGCATTACAATCGAGATCACATTGTGCTATGTACATTATAAAACCAACTGTTTTATTTAGTAAGGGTTTTTTCCCGTTATGAAGGCATTTTTGTTCGACAAAACGTCATAACTATTAAATCAACGGGACCGATGAACCGCAAATACGCTAACCGGTCCAAAAAGATGATAAGCGTTAATTTAAGTAGGCATAACAACATGAATAGTGATCCCCGATTTTTGAAATTAATCGTTCATCCACTAATCGAATACTTTCCAGCAGTTTGTTATTCGATACGATTAATTGCTCCAAATAATCGATTAATCGATTAATCGTCATACTGAGAGAAGTAATTAGTTAGACTAATATATCTCATTTGTTAGAAAGCCATCTGGAATCAAAAAAGTGTTCATTCCGTCTGAAAATTTATTATTATCTTTCATGCACCCCTAAACTCGTCAACGAAGGTTATTTCGCATCGACGGCATGAGCTTCTTTTAGGAGTATAGGAGAGCGTCAAAGATAATGATTGATTTTCAGAATAAAACTGCTGCGACCGTACGGTTTTTTTGCTCTGGGTTTGGATCGATTAATCGACGCAAATTATTCGTTCGCTTCGATTATTGGTTGTGCAGTATTCGTTCGATTAATATTCGATTTCTATAGGAAGTATTCGATTAATCGATTAATCGAACGATTATCGGGGATCACTAAACATGAATACACTTCAATCAGTTTGTATCTAATACCATCACCACAGAATCCAAATTGCATCTGGAAACGTACGACAGCTTCCAAATCGCATCGCAGATAAATCTACATGTATAGTGCACAATTGTTCATTGCTTCACGTTATTCGCACCTCAACC
Source organism: Toxorhynchites rutilus septentrionalis (assembly GCF_029784135.1). Classification (NCBI taxonomy): domain Eukaryota; kingdom Metazoa; phylum Arthropoda; class Insecta; order Diptera; family Culicidae; genus Toxorhynchites; species Toxorhynchites rutilus. Next base: position 200,580,414 of record NC_073746.1, on the reverse strand, counting down.
TGTTTTGCTTTCCAAAACTTGAACAATGTTCTTTAATTTTTTTTCGTCCGTTCGACATCACCACCGTAAGATGAAATGGAAAGGCATAGAGAAGAAAAACCTTTCAAAAACGTTTGAGTATGTAAACCATTATTCTTCACATCATCCCATTTCATTCCGTATCGTTCACTCCATGTGTAACCACCATTGGATTCAACATCTTGTTAATAAAAATTGTATGAAAACCAAAAACATACTGAATTCTTCTTTTTATCAGTTCATCATCCTAATTCCACCATAGAACCAGTAACCAGCCAAGAAGATATATTATAAACTCATTGTGTAATCAATCCGTCATTTCGAAGACTCAAAATTGCTAGTGTTTCCCATAAGTGCCTGAGTGGAACACTCACCCTTCTATCATTAACAGGCCCGGCTCTTTTGCTTCCCGATATTCTAAACTGTCGCGAAAAACGCATACTCCGAACAGCCCGTAAAATAGAACTCAAGCTTTCGTTAGAATAACAACATCGACTGGTAACCCGCAAAGATCACAAAGATCAGATCATATCAGGTTGTTTCAAAAAAAAATCTTACTCTCAAAACCCAATCGCTTCCTAAGTGCCTGGCACTATGCTGAATAGCATATTCATCACCAGCTTAGTGCTATCCGCACAGAAGAGATGCCTCATAAAGTGCGCGTTGCTATAGCCGATATCCATTGTGGCCTTCACATACTCACACGGAGCAACTTCGCCCATCATGCGCTATTGCTATCGCTATCATACGCAGGTTGGCGATGCTCCGTTTAGTCTCCACCACTCGGTGAGCTCATTGCATACAGCCTTCATGCTCGCTATCGTGTACCTCTCTTACAAGATCCACTCTGTAACTGCATCACTTGCGCCCATTATGAAGCCCGACGAGACTCCGTCTTACGTTCCTTACTCGATGAGCACATTGCATGCACCCATCATGCTTTCGTTCGTACGAAACCACCAACGCACAGATGGATAAAAACTTTTGCAACGCCCTGAAACACTGGTCACAAGCACTGCATTGAAGCAAGGCCGTGTACTTGCCACGGCCATAGTAAACTGCATTTAAGCAAGGCCACAATAAACTTCATTTAAGCAAGGCCGGCATCCCGCCACGACCACAACAAACTGCATTTAAGCAAGGCCGGCAATCCGCCAAGGCCACACCAAACTGCATTTAAGCAAGGCCACAATAAAATGCATTTAAGCAAGACCGGAAATCCGCCAAGGCCACAACAAACTGCATTTAAGCAAGGCCGGCAATCCGCCAAGGCCACAACAAACTACCACACAGGCAACGACCGGCATCCCGCTAGTCATAAACTATTGCCACCACACAATCGACTGGATACTCGCTACGAGCGTAAGAAATAATAAAAAAGAAAATAAGAAAGTAATAAAAATTCAGCACAGTCACATCGGTCGCAAATTTCTTTTGTTATTCCTGTTCTACATTTTTTTTTCGTGATTGATGACCCCTACTTTGCGGCTCTTTTCTATTCCTTAGGATTTCCGCTCATTTCGGAGAGGTGTCTACAACAACAAAAGTGTTGATTATTCATACTAATGGAACTTACTTGGAATATCCATCCCATCCTCGTCGCCAATTATAGTGTTTATCGCCACTAATTCTCAATCACTTCCCAATTCTCACCATCAATGACTGCTCTGTTTATTCCGTTCTCCCTCTGCATCTGTCAAGTCACCAACAGTCCGTGCAACCAAGGATCAATACTCGCAGGTGTGAATATGCGCATCTATTAAGATTGATAGAAATTGTGTAGCTATAAAAGTATTTATATAATAATGAACCCTACACGCACCTTGTTACGTAGATCTGCCTTGAGCTCACCGAAAAGTTTGATAGTTCGGCAATGACAGCTAAATTTGCGACACATCTTGACTCGCGGATCATATCCTCTTGGCCGGGGCCTGATATAAGCGATTTGACGTTTTAAGTGCGATTCACATACAACATCCACGTCACGTTCACGTTCCGTCACGTCACGTTGCGTCAATTATTCTTCCTTGGAATTCCTATTGAAGCATTCACATACACCAACAACGGCAAGTCGAAGTTCCCGTTGCCGGTGTATGTGAATGTTTACATAAGAACTGCTTGGGAGAATAATTGACGCAACGGGACGGAACGTGAACGTGACCAAGGAAAGTGAAGTGGAAGGTAAAAACGTAATGTCACAATTGCCGTTCGGACGTATCCCGTAAGTTTGAACTTATTTACATAGATGGTATCCAAATAACACTAAACATTGACTACTGTCGCCGGCACGGTTGATTGCCGTTATGAACCAGCACAAAAAACAAAGCGTGATATCTCGGCTTATGTCCAATCACTACATCCTAAGCGCGCATCTCTATCGCATTGGGCTCGCAGCAAACAATCTTTGTGATTGTGGCGATGGCTACCACGACATCGAGCATGTTGTCTGGTCGTGTATCCGGTTCCATGCTGCTCGCTCTCAGCTCTCTAGAGCACTGAGAGCAAAAAGCAGACAATCGGATATCCCCGTCCGGGATATCTTAGGTAGCCGGGATCCTGATCTTCTGCTTCATCTATACCTGTTCCTCAGAAACGCCGATGTCAACGTTTAATGATGTTTCCTTCGTTGTGTCCCCGTTTCATATCCCTCCTATCCGATCGATAAACTTTTACTTAGTCGCGGCAATACATACACACACTCTTTACAGATGCACGGGCCGAAGGTTGTGCAGTCCACTGATCATTCAACAAGAGCCAAAGGTTGTACTGCTCATGACAACTCTACACGAGCTGATGATTGCGCCGGCTAGTGACCATTCTATCCTGGATTCCTCGAGTCGAGAAAGACGCACCACGCTAGATATGGGGTACAGACTAGGGAGCGTTGTTGATTAATGGTCAGCTGCATCCCAATAGGAAGTAGCCCGTGTCGGGCACACGTACAGAGCATCGAAGACTGCAACATACCAATTATGAGAACACTTGTAATACTAACCTCGAGCCAACCGCGAGTAATCGGTTACATATTACTAACATAGTTGTAAGACAAAAATTGTCAAAATATTGGACTCCCGGCCCCGTCAGGCTAACGCCACATGTGCCTTAATAAAAAATATATTTTGGGGAAAAAAAACAAAGCTGCAAATTATGCGCCAGAGGCGGTACCAGGATCAAAGCATTCCCTGAATCACATTAGCCGAGCCAGCTGGCGGAAGCATATTCATAAAGGTTACAAGGTTACTATTTTTAACGACAACTGTTTATTTATTATACTGCTTCGAATACCTTCGACGAAATCAAATGTAACCATACCAACCTAAGTAATAACACAAACAAATCCAAACTTTTCATCTTGCCATCCCTCATACGTCTTTTCTAAATAGTGTAAATTACGAGCCACCTGTTAACTCCACCATCTTGAACGTGACGTAGATGTTGTATGTGAATCGCACTTTAGTCATACCCCTGCTCCTGTCAGGGTGGCCGATTTGAAATTAATATTCATAAGAATATCTGGCAACTCTGCTAATATGCAACATTGTGCGGTGATGTGTTATATTAGGGTCTGAGAAAATTTACATTATTCGTGTTTTTTGCTAATATAAATGTTTTAAATACTATAGTCATTTATCATATTTTCAAAATGCTCTCGTCGGGATCTGCCGCGATCGGTGTAAGTGCCCTGGCCGGAACCAATTCGTACGGAAATGACCGTAATGATGTAGTGGAATATGCAAACGAGAGTGGATTTTTTCATGCAGATTATAAAAAGTATACACATGAATAAAGTGCAGATGTGATATGATTCAATAATCTTTATTCAACAGGCATGATGATCTGAAACAGATGCTGGACAGCAATAAAGACAATCTCAAACTTGAAGCAATGAAGCGAATCATTGGCATGATTGCTAAGGGCCGCGACGCCTCTGAACTGTTTCCGGCTGTCGTGAAAAATGTTGTTTCGAAGAACATTGAAGTTAAAAAACTTGTTTACGTTTATCTGGTCCGCTACGCCGAAGAACAACAGGACTTGGCTCTACTGTCAATATCAACGTTTCAGCGGGCCTTGAAGGATCCAAATCAGTTAATCCGAGCAAGTGCATTGAGGGTCCTATCCAGCATTCGAGTATCAATGATCGTTCCGATTGTAATGCTTGCTATTCGTGATTCAGCGTCTGATATGAGTCCATACGTGCGGAAAACAGCTGCACATGCAATTCCAAAGCTGTACAGTTTAGATCCTGAACAAAAGGATGAGTTAATTACAGTGATTGAGAAATTACTTGCCGATAGAACGACATTGGTAGTAGGATCCGCTGTAATGGCATTTGAAGAAGTTTGTCCGGAGCGAACGGATTTAATCCACAAAAACTATCGGAAGCTATGCAACTTATTGGTGGACGTTGATGAGTGGGGTCAAGTACTCATTATCAACATGCTAACCAGATACGCACGGACACAGTTTTCGGATCCCAATGTTGATGTGAGATGTTTTTGAATAAATTTTTATTATGATATCGTGTCTCACACTAGGTGATTTGTTTTAGGACTTCAATGGTGAAGACGAATTGGAGAATAAATCTTTCTACGATGAGTATTCTTCGGAATCAGACCAAGCGAAATCATCCCCTAAATCTCCCAGAAAAACGTATTCTCTGGATATCGATCATCGTCTCTTGTTGCGCCAGGCAAAACCATTGCTACAAAGTCGTAATGCATCGGTTGTTATGTCTGTAGCGCAATTATACCATCATATTGCCCCGAAAAACGAAGTGGGTATCGTTGCTAAAGCGCTTATCCGGTTATTAAGGAGCCACAAAGAAGTGCAAAGTGTTGTGCTGACATGTATTGCGTCAATGTCCGTGAGAAGGAAAGTCATTTTCGAACAGTATTTGAAATCGTTTTTCGTGAGATCTAGTGATCAAACTCATATAAAACTTCTTAAGTTAGACATCTTGACGAATTTGGCTACTGAAACAAGTATTTCGATTATTCTACGAGAGTTCCAAACATACATCAGTAGTAACGATAAAGATTTTGTGGCTTCAACCATTCAAGCCATCGGGAGATGCGCTGCTTCGATAAAAGAAGTTGCAGATACATGTCTGAGTGGTTTGGTCCATTTATTGTCCAACAAAGATGGTATGTTAAAATTAAAAAAGTGATGTACACTTCATGATATATTTATATTTTGACGTAGGATTACGTCTTTCATTTCTATACTGGGGTGTGAATTCAACGTTTCGAAAACGAAAGCGTTACGCCGAAAAACAAGATTTTGAGCGTTTATAGCTCCTAAACAACTGAACGAAATGGTATGATAAAAACTTCATTCGAAAGATGAAATGTCTACGCGTTATATACTTGTTACTTTTTGATTCTAAAAATCCTTAAAATTGTTTTCAAAACAGGCTATTGGAATCACCAATCGGTATATAAGCGAGCGCCGCTCGGAAATCCACTCAGGTTAGGGACGAATGAACTTTGGTCCCTTTAAAACCAAGAACCGAACCGAAATCCACTCAGGATTCATCGTTCGATAGCCGAAGTGACAACATCACAGTAGGACTTTTTCTCTCGCTCGTGTTTGTTTTTTGATCGTGTTTGTTCAAGTTTTCTCTTTTGCGCGTTGGCAAGTGACGCCCATGGGTGCTGGAAAATGGCACTGAGCCATCAGTTGCAAAGAAGGAGAGAGTGCCTCCTTTCTACGTGAAAGGTTTCCCGGAGAACCTTCGGGAAAGCATCTATTATTTCGTGAAACGTGGGCTTAAATGTACAATCCCTCTGTGCACAGAAGGTTCAAAATAATGGTTCCGGCAATGAACCACACTGCAGTGGAAACGCCGTTGAAGAACCTGAAGCTCGAGTATTTCTCTCATGACCTCGAGACCAACAAGCCTCTTAAGGTGGGTTTGCGCGGTATAAAAAAAAAAGGAAAAAGGGCTGAAACCAGAGATATATAAAATCAAGCGGCATGACCAGAACCGTAAATATCGAGACCAACTGTATCTAGTAAACTTGGTGAAAAATTCCACGTGTCTCAAGGATCTGGAAAACATCCACGCTCTTTTCCATTTCGTCGTAAAGTGGGAGTGCTACCGGCCGGTACATCGAGACGTCACGCATTGTAACAACTGTTTGTTGTTCGGACATGGCACCAGAAACTGCCACATGGCAAACCGGTGTATCAAATGTGGAGCTACGCACGCCGCTGATGCGTGCGGTTTAATGGAGGATGCTCATCCAGTATGTGCCAACTGTGGAGCTGGTCACCTGGCCACGCGTAGGGCATGCCTTAAGCGTGCTGAATATTTAGAAATCAGAAAGCGGGCTTCAATCGGTAATCAGCCAGGTCGCAGAAGAGTGTCGGAAAACAATCAGCAAAATTTCCCTGCCATCTTTCAGCGTCGCCCGATTCCAGTGCTTCAGCAACTCTCACTCAACAATCGAATGGCAGCCGCTGCTGCAGCAACACTAACTGATAGGGTCTCCAATTCCCCGGTTCGCCAGAGACAAACATATGCAGCAACCGTCGCATCAACCTTGCCGCCCCAGGACTTTCCTGGAATTAAGATCGTTCCACTCCAGTTGTGTCCGAAGGGACTGGCGTATTCATCTCTCAAGAACTCGTAACTCTGTTGGCGGAGGTAATAAATATCATACGAAAATGCAAAACACAATCTGAACAGCTGCAAGCACCCGTTGCTCTCATCGACAAATATGAACCGTGAACACCTCCGAATAGCTGATTGGAACGCTTGCTCGCTCAAGAGCAAGAGCATGGAGTTCATTGGTGTTGCGGTGAAACATTCCTCTCAATGACCCCTTGTACAGCCATAAAGTAAATACGGCAGAATAGGTAGGCGTAGATAACGTATGAGGAGAATTGTCAATAGATAGCGATAAGAGCAACAAATCTAAAATAGATTTTTTATCATTTGATGGAAAGCGTGATATCGAATCTATGAGGTGAATTAAATTATATTTCCTGATTATTAGACTTACTAAACTTACAGCTGATTTCAGACAAAATCAGCTAAAATTTATATTTAATTTGTAAATCGATAGAGAATGTATGATCTATGAATGAGACTAATTGTGAGTAATTTATTGATATAACCTGAATTTTGTATTCAATATTAGAAATAAACCTTCCAGGTTTGAGCTAATCTCACCTAAAAAGAAACGAGTAGCTTCAAGGAACTCAGAAAGAAAAGTTCAAACAACATTCTCAAAGAGTTACCGTCAGAATGAACCGTTCATTTGTCCGTCAGACCCGCTCTAAAACCAGGGCTACTCAAGAGGCTGCTGGAAATCGCAATCAATCTGGCGACGGCGCTCGTGCGACGATGGATGATTCGGCCACGACAGCGGATGGCAGCTTCGTGCCGTCGGCGATCGATCTGGAGCACGGAGGTGACCATGATTGTGCGGTGTGTGATATGGTCCAATGCGGACGCTGTAAGCGTAGGTTCCATTTCTCGTGCGCAAAGGCACACGAATGGAGTTCGCGTGAATGATTTTTCCTGAGTGCCATGTTCCACTAAGTTGCCTTCTCCACCTGCGAGTTCTGTTACTGGACGGTCCAGTGTTTCTAGCTTACGGCGAGCTGGAGGATTCTAGTTCCGCTCCGTTGAAAAGTGAGTCCAAGACTGGGACGATACCGAAGATCCTTCCTAAGCCTACGAATCATCCTCCATACGATACTTGGAGACAGGAAACCAATGAGCGGAGGAAGCAACAGTGTCTTGAGTTACAACGTCAGCATGAAATTGAACTGAAGGGTCACGAACAGCATGAGCGTGAGCTGGAAGATCGCCTCAAGCGTGTGGAAGAGGAACATGACGTGGAACGACGGCGGCTGCTGTAGTTGGAAGACGTCTTGCGGAAGCAACGTGATCTAACGCTGAAGCATCAGGAAGAGAAAAACTGCAGCGTCAACGTGGACCTTGTCAACAAACTGAAGCAGAAAGAACAGCAACATGCGAATGAGAAGAACCAATTACTTACGGTGGAAAATAATTTGCAACATCAGCTTGAAATGAGTCGTCAATTGTACCAGGACCTGAAGGCGGCGAGACAACATGAGCAAGCAGAAAGAGATGAAGGCCGTCAGCGATTTTGGTCATTGGAGCTAGAAGTGAGCTAGAAATGCCAGGAAGCACTTCAACGTCAACGGGAACAGACCTGTTCACATCAAGCGACAGAGCCGCAACAAGTTACACCAGTGGCGTCGAATCAGTCGAATCCACACGTGAGTACGAACCGTGCTCCTCAGGTAGGGTTTGATGAAATAAATAAACACGTTTCGTTTCCAACACCCTGTCACAACGTCGGTGGTTCGATCAACAGAGTGAACACCCCTCATTTGTTCCCTGTACCCCCGGAATTAGAAACACAGAATCAGTTGTAAAACAACCCGTTAGGCAACTTTCATGTAGGGTCACAGAATCAGCTACCACTCAATTTCGTAGGGCAGCAAGGTCAGCCTCAGTTCAATCCATTAGGTCCGTATCAAGTAGGTCCGCAGGGTCAACCGCAAAGCAATCAGTATCACCCTCCGGGGTTCATTCCACCGGTTCAGTTCCCACCAGTACTGTACGGTCCAACGCAGATACAATTGGCTGCCAGGCAGGTTATTCCGAAAGAACTCCCCGTTTTCTCCGGGGATCCAATAGGCTGGCCACTCTTTATAAGTAGCTACAAGCACTCCAGTGAAGCTTGCGGCTATTCGGAAATTTGCTGCGATTGCAACGTTCTCTCAAAGGCACGACAAAGGAATCGGTCAGTAGTTTTCTTCTTCACCCTTCGACGGTTCCAAAAATTATTTCCACGCTACGAACCTTGTATGGAAGGCCAGAGCAAATTGTCCACAACATGGTGAGCAAAGTTCGTGCGACTTGAAACATTAGTTCAGTTTGGATTAGTCGCTTAAAATTTATGCGGGCATCTAAAGGCAGTTGGAATGGAAAACCACCTATCAAACCCCATCTTGCTGCAGGAGCTCGTCGATAAGCTGCCACCAGCCATTAAATTTAGCTGGGCACTCTATCAAGAGCATATACCGAACGTTTACTTGAACGCTTTTGGAGAGTACATGGCTAAAGTGACATCCGCTACCAGTGGTGTCACTAATCTATGTATGACAGCAAGGTGTCCGAAAGACGAGAAACCGAAACAGAAGGGAAAGGCGTACTTCAACGCGCATGCTGCATACGGCCGGAAAAGTGATGGAGTATCCAGTAATCAACCGAAGGGTTCACGTAAGGAGTTACCGGCGAACAGCAGAGGAAAAGAAGGCGATGGAGATAAACGCTGTTCAGCGTATAAAGCTGGAGATCATATCGTTGTTACTTGTCCATCCCTCAAGAAACTATCATTGGACGAGCGCTGGAAGGTGGTGAAAGAGAACAAGCTGTGTCGCAGATGTCTCGTGTCACACACTCGATGGCCATGTGAAGGTGAAACTTGCTGCATCAACGGATGTCAGAAACGACATCATAAACTTCTACATTATGAGCCTGCCTCCGAACAATCCGGGGCAACCACCAACGCTACCGTCACCATTCACAGACAGCCTGTGTCCAAAACTTTATTCAAAATATTGCCGGTAACGTTGTGCGGTAAAAATGGTTCCGTTAATACGCTTTTTTGGATGATGGATCATTGGTTACCTTGATAGAGAAGGGAATAAACTTGGAACTGAAGGAAAGCCGCAGTCCTTGTGTATTCAGTGGACCAGCGGGATCAACGAAAAGGTTGTAAGCACACAATTACCAAAACTAGAAATTTCGGGACTTGGATCCAGAAAGCGGTACGACGTCACGCAGGTATACATAGTCGAAAACTTGGGGTTACCATAGCAATCGATGGATTTCGATAACATGAAAGAGCAGTTCAAGCATCTCCGGCACCTGCCAGGGTTAAACAACTCTCATCGAAATGTCTCGAGAAGCGTCTTGAGAAGGATCCAGCACTTTACGAAGGCGTACGGAAACAAATCGCAGAGTTGGTGGCCAAAGGCTATATCCACGCAGTAATAGAATCAAATGGCTGCTTTCGATCCAAACTGTATATGGTACCTTCCTCTTGGAGTAGTCGTAAATCCCAATAAACCTGGGAAAATAAGAGTGATTTGGGACGCAGCTGCTAAAGTTGATGAGATCTCATTAAACTCGATGTTGCTAAAAGGCCCTGATTTGCTGACTCCTCAATTTTCTGTTATGTTCAAGTTCCGTGAACGTGAAGTGGCGTTTTCTGGTGATGTCTAGGAAATGTTCCTGCAGTTTGGAATTAGATTCGAGGACCGTAGTGCGCTTTTGTTTCTGTTCCGTAACTCGCCGGCTGAACCTATGGTTACGATGGTCTCTGATGTGGCAATCTTCGGGTCTTCCTTTTCTCCAGCGCAGGCTCAGTACGTCAAGAACCTGAATGCAACAGAACATGAAATAGAGTATACAAGAGCAGCGGCGGCAATCAAGAAGAAACACTACGTCAATGATTACTTGGACAGTGTCAATACAGAGGAAGAAGCGATTGAACTGGCTCTAGAAGTGGCGGAAGTTCACCGGAAAGCAGGCTTCCGTATTCGCAACTGGGTTTCAAACCGATTCTCGGTTCTAAAAGCTGTCGGAGAAGTAAGCCCGGCTGTAGTGAAGGACCTATCGATGGATAATCATGGTTGGTTTGGAACGTGTTCTAGGTTCATCCTGGGTTACAAGTGAAGATTTCTTCTTCTTTACGATTAATGCGCAAGATGAGCTGAAATTGCTAGCAGGCAGCAACTTCGTGCCAACGAAAAGGACGATGCTGAGCTTCGTCATGAAAATCTACGATCCCCTGGGGTTGATAGGCTCACTAGTGATCCAGGGTAAGATTCTTCCTCAGGACGTTTGGAGAGTAAGGCTGGACTGGGACGCTCGCATACCCGAGGACCTGTTCGTATGGTGGAAGCAGTGGCTGCAATTTCCGAAAGAACTGGATAATGTTCGGATTCCCCGGTGCTACTTCCCGGGGTATGATCCTGCCTGTTACGACGATTTGGAGCTTCACATATTTGTGGACGACAGTGAACAAGCTTACTCTGCGGCAGCGTATTTCCGTGTTCGAGATCAAGGACAAATACGATGCGCGCTGGTTTCCTCCAAGAAGAAGGTAGCTCCACTACAGTTGACGTCAGTTCCTCGGTTGGAGTTGCAAGCAGCGGTGATCGGAGCTCGCTTGCGCAAAATGATCGAGGATGGCCATTCGGTACGGGTCAAAAGTACGTACTTCTGAAGCGACTCCAGCACCGTAATCTCGTGGATCAAGTAGAATACTCGACGATATCGACAATACGTGGCATTCAGAGTCAACGAAATTCTCTCTCTGTCAAAAACCGATGAATGGCGATGACTGAGATCAAAGATAAACGTTGCCGATGAAGCTACGAAGTGGGGTAAAGGTCCGAACTGCAAACCTGACAGCAGATGAATGCGTGGACCCGCCTTCCTATACCAGGAGGAGAATGATTGACCGACAAACACATTTTTGACGGCGAGTAGAGCCGAAGAAGAGCTGCGTGCGGCATATGTCTGCAGTCACTTCATATCAGTGCCGTTAGTAGACGTGTCACGATTCTCGAAATATGAGCGGTTGTTGCGGAGCATAGCGTATGTGTACCGGTTCGTTGGAAAGCTGTTGCAACGTTTCGAATCGTATTACTTTCACTGATGCGAAAGAGTCGCTGACACCGAATCATTTTCTGCTGCTCTAGCGGAGTCCGACATGATGGTGAAACATCCGGTAGATGCCAAGAAAGCCGTGGGAGAGAGCTGGAACATGGTTCAACATATGCTGGACCAGTTCTGGCGTCGATGGATAGTGGAATATTTTAACGAATATTTTTAACGACCCGAAACGCGATTTCCACCAACAAGCGTACTGGCCAACCCAACTTAAAAACCGTTTGCAACCGCTTTACAAAAGTTATCCAAGCCAGGTGGATCTTCGTAATGAAAATTTCAATAATTTAATTCGCTCTCTCCCAGATTGTTCTAAGCCGTTCTGGAAGATCACAAAAGTCTTTAAAAACAAGCCTAGACCCATTCCACCACTGATTCCACTGCATCGCCCGATTGATTCAAACATTCTGCTGTTAACCCCTGCAGAGAAGGCTGCTGAAATAGGTCAACAACTCCCATAATCTGGGACAACACGTGACCAGCCCGCATGAGGCGGCTATTGGTGAAAATTCGGCCATCCTCCAGACGATTTCGAACGTTTTTTCCCGGAGAATCGGAGATTTCGGCTGACGAATTGCTGATCTATATCAAATCATCCAAAAATATGAAGGCCCCAGGTTTCGACAACATCTTGAATCTGGAGCTCAAACATTTGAGTCCCAGTTTTCTTCAACCAATGTCTCCGACTTGGCTACTTCCCCTCGTGTTGGAAATCAACCAAAGTCATTCCCATCCGAAAATCTGGGAAGGATCCCACGTCCCCTTCTAGTTACAGACCTATTAGCCTTCTTTCGGGTTTATCAAAGCATTTTGAAAAAGCAATATACCAGCGTCGTCTGATATCTGCCGAAGAAAAGCTAACTTCGTTCATCATGAAAGTGCTAATGAACGGCATCACCACGAGCCTGTTTATGCACCTTAGACCAGAAGGGAATCCATCGGGAGAAGAGTAGTGTCACTGAAAAGGAGACCAAGAGAGTATCAGCATCGAAAATTTGTTTCGCTTGATGCATCGAAGCAGCCGCCATACACACACATACACGCGCGCAACTCTTTTCGTTTGGTTATCGGTTATCGAGCAATCGAGAATAATCCGGAAAGATGTCATCGTTGCTGCAAAATAATCAGTCAGTCTCCCTTGGAATTGAAAATTACATTCAAGCGAAAGAGTTTATTTTAATGTTTTCTGTTCATATAACACTGCGACCAAATACATTTGGTTTTGTGATTTTTCAATCAAGTACAATTAACAGGCTGTTATCGAGTTAGCATTAACCACTGGCGGGCATCGAGCATCGAGAAGAATCCGGAAAGATGTTATCGTTGCTGAAAAAAAATTTACCAGTTCCCTTTGGAATTGAAAATTTCATTCATGCGAAAGAGTTTTTTTATGTTTTCTATTCATATAATACTGTGACCAAATACATTTTGTTTTGTGAAGAAGGCGACCAAGAGAGTACCAGCATAAAAAAATTGGTTCCGCTTGAGGCATCGTAGCAGCTGCCATACACACACATACGCGCGCGCGTAACTCTTTTCGTTTGGTGGTATCGAGCAATCGAGACGAACCCGGAAAGATGTCATCGTTGCTGCAAAATGATCTGCCAGTTCCCCTTGGAATTGAAAATTACATTCAAGCGAATGAGTTTATTTTAGTGTTTTCTATTCATATAATACTGCAACGTAACGCTCTCGTTTTTGAAGTCCACCAAATGTTCATTTGTTCATTCATACAGAATGGATTTAGATTCAACTTCAAATAAATGATCATTAAATCAATGATAGTCCTACGTCAACCCACTTCATGTTTTTTTTACAGAATATGTTGTTGCCGAAAGCGTTGTCGTCATAAAAAATCTGCTTCAGACACAAAAAGAAGAACATTTTGACATCATCACATTAATGGCTAAATTACTTGACTTCATACAAGTTCCTGCTGCGCGTGCTTCAATACTGTGGCTTATTGGCGAGTATAACGACAAAGTTCCCAAAATTGCTCCGGATGTCTTGCGGAAATTGGCGAAATCATTCATCGATGAAGAGGACGTCGTAAAACTGCAGATTTTGAATCTTGCCGTGAAACTTTATTTGAAAAATTCTCAGCAGACTGAATTGCTTTGTCAATATGTAATCAATTTAGCACGATATGATCAAAATTACGACATCCGGGATCGTGCTAGATATCTGAAACAGTTTATTTTTCCGGAAGGAAAACAAACAACGCTGGCTCGTAATGCGAGGAACATTTTTCTAGCAGAAAAACCTGCTCCAACACTTGAGAGCAAATATTATGACAGAAATTCCTTCCAGTTAGGTTCTCTTTCGCACTATCTGAACATGAGAGTAGCTGGGTATCAAGACTTGCCATCGTTTCCAGAGATAGTGCCCGATAGCTCGGTTCGTAATGTGGAACCTCCTCCGGAGTATGTGCAGTCCATACATTCATTTGACGTGCGAAAGGTAGACGAAACAGTCAACACTGAAAGAACGAAGGAAAAGAGAAATCATAAAGCCAGGTCATTCTATTCTGATTCTGAAAAGAGTTCATCGGATGACGACAGTAGTTCCGAATCAAGCGACAGCTCCAGTGAATCATCGGGATCCGCTTCGGCTTCGAATCGTGGATCTGAGTCTGATGAAAATGATATTTCAAAAACTTCTTACAACGAAGTTGACGGAGCAACAAAATCTAAAGAGGACTTCGAAATGTTATCTTCTGGAACGGAGGATGAGTCTAACGACAGTAGCAGTGATACTGGCAGCTACGATAGTACTTCTAGTGCTGATGGTAGCAAAAAAAGCGATGATTCTTCCGATTCAGGTTCTGCAAAAATTGAATCCAAATATGCCAAATCGAATAGAACTGCATTGAAAATATCAAATGATTCCAGCAAAAAATCTCAGATCAGCAATCTCGATCTACTCCTAGATTTAGATGACATTCTGCCTGCAGGACCTGTCATGACTCCATCATTGGGTGGTTTACTGTCACCAATATCAGGAGTCAAATCGATCAATCCTATTTCTTCTTATGAAGTTGATTTAGTCGGTCCAAGTTTCGTGTCTACTCAGTGTAGCGAATTGCTTAATAAGGTTAATGGCTTTGGTCTGGGAATTACGTATCGCTTTACACGTGCTCCTAACTTGCACAGTGAGAGAATGATTTCAATTGAATTGAACTTCACAAATCACGGAAATACTCAACTGGCGGATATTCAGCTCGGTAAAAAGAATCTTCAGGCAGAAATGTCTTTAAGTGATTTTCCCCAGATGGACATTATCCATCCGAAACAATCCTGGACTGGAGTTTTGGGAATTGATTTCAATGATTCCACTCAACCGGCTACGTTTGAGATAAAATCAAGTGGCGGTATAAATAATGTTACCCTGAAAGCACCTTTGGGAGAACTCATACGATCCGTAAGTGTATCGGAAGATTTTTTCATGAAAGAAAGAGCGAAACTGAGAGGTATGACCGAACATTTGAGTAAGTTCAAGATGAATACGGAACTATCAATCGATAAGCGTGCTATGTGTCAGCGCATTTACGAGGTGGCCAATGTCGCTAACATTCCCAGCAGCGGAAAGGACTGTCTTTTATTTGCAGGTCAAACATTATGTTACAAAAATCTTGTACTGATCACTTTACTGGTAGATGAGCATGCAGAAAGTACATTGACGATCAACTGCGAGAAGATAGTTGTCGGTTCTATGTTATTGAATGAAATAAAAGCTGCGATAAAAAACTGAATTATTATATGAAAAAAAATTTAAAACTCGAATAAAATAAATCTATTATATATTATAAATACTTGTTGTAACCGATTTACAAATTTAGCTGAAAAGAAGCAGCCCTATCCGATTTTTCAAACCTTGTACTTAAGCCAGCACCTACCCAAAATTACAATTTTTATTGTCATATGACCAATTTTAATTGCTACTGATTTTTTATGAGTACATATCCAAAGTTACTGATCGTAACTCAAAATCCAGCTTTCTGATTGAAATGTTGTTCGACATTTTTTTGAAGGTCAAAGAACTTTACTGTCGTAATCTCGCAATGTACGCAAGCGCCAGAGGGAAGAATTTTCAGTACGAGATTTTTCGTTAAATTGCATGTATAATCAGCATAGGCGTACATTACGAAAATCTGATCTGCACAAAATGTGTACACTTGATGGAAAAACATTGCGATCGGATTGATTTTTGAAAAAATGCAGTTTTATTTAGGCTATGTTAAGCCGGCGCCACACGATGCTACGAACACCCCCGAATATTGGACGCTCGATGGTTCGACGCATCGTGTAGTCGATGGACGAGCTACGAGCCTCCAATGTCGAGCGTCGAATATTCGCGTTGGAAGGTAATCCGTTCGTTGTGGATTACCTTCCAACGCGAGTGGCACGAGTCAAAGGATTTTTGTCATTCGTTGATTCGACACTCGATGATATTCGATACACCGCTACACAATTCGTCCGAATCTATCTTTGACAGATTGGTTTGTTTACAAGTTGTAGATGAAGGAACTATGAAATTGATTCATAAAAATCAAAATCTTCGGCAAAATATTGCAGTTTAATAATGTTGATTTCAAACATTTTTAATTTACAGCCCGATATCAGTACAATTGCTACAGTAGCAATTTCAACGCTCGCATCGTCATCCAGTTTCCAAACGTTTTTGATGGTAAATAAAAACAATAAACGTTCGATCCAAATACTCGCCGATTGTATGGACCGATTGCATTGAATCGAACATTCACTTCACCGTGTAGCAGCACATTCGTCATAACATTTGTCGATTCATCGAATCAAATGTTTGAGTTTGAGTGGAACGTTGGACGAATCGTGTAGCGCCCGCATTACCAACGCCAGTTTGTTATGGAAACAGCAAATTTATATCGCTGTTTCCACAACCGATTGGCGTACATTCATCAACGTATGCGAGAATCTGTTTTCAAATAGTTTCTTCAAAATGCCGGAGTTAAAAGGAGCACGAGAAAGCATCAGGGGGAAAAGTTTTACATATTTTTTGACTTTGTAGCATGCGTCGAGCAGGCTAACGTAGTTGAGAAACCGATTGTAACAATTATGGACAGAACCAATTTTTTTTTCAATCCAAAATGCAATTGAAAACATAAGATGATGCCGTCAAAAATTATCCGATGTAAAGCAGATCAGCAAGCCGGAGCCGCGGCTAATCTTAGGTGACCTCAACTCCCATGGAACAGCATGGGGGTCACACTATGATGACAGCCGTGCCACGTTGATTTATGATCTGTGCGACAACTTCAACATGACAGTTTTAAATACAAGGGAAGCAACTAGGATAGCCAACCATCCTGCACGGGCAAGTATGCTAGACATATCACTTTGCTCTTCTTCATTATCCCTGGATTGCACGTGGAAGGTAATCCAAGATCCCCACGGTAGTGATCACCTGCCAATAATTTTATCGATCGCCAATGAATCAGGTTCTCGTGAGTCTGTCGATATTGCGTATGACCTCACGAAAAATATTGACTGGAGAAAATTTGCAGAAATAATATCTGAAGCACTTGTTTCAATGCATGAACTTCCTCCACTCGAAGAGTATAACTTTATATCGAGTTTGATTTATGAAAGCGCACTTCAAGCTCAAAAGAAACGTGTTCCTGCTACCACTTTCCGACGTCGTCCTCCATCATTTTGGTGGGACAAGGAGTGTTCAAAGGTCTACCTTGATAAATCATCCGCTTTCAAAAAATTCAGGAAAACTGGATTAGTGGAATGGTTTCGAAAGTACCAAGCTCTAGAAGCCAAACTAAAAGGTCTGATTAAAGCAAAAAAGGGTGGATATTGGCGGAAGTTCGTCAATGGTTTGTCAAGGGAGACAGCTATGAGCACTCTTTGGAATACGGCTAGGAGAATGCGTGGCTGGAACCATACAAATGAAAGTGAGGAATACTCTGACCGTTGGATTTTCAAATTTGCAAGAAAGGTTTGTCCCGATTCCGTTCCTGTTTTTGTCGTACGCGACATTCCGCTCCAAGGCGACTATGAGACTTTTTCGATGGTAGAATTCTCAATTGCACTTCTCTCATGTAACAATTCAGCTCCGGGGTCGGACACGATTAAATTCAACTTGTTGAAGAATCTTCCCGACTTGGCAAAACAGCGTTTGCTGAACTTGTTCAACAAGTTTCTGGAGCTGAATATAGTCCCGCATGACTGAAGACAAGTGAGAGTGATAGCCATACGAAAACCCAACAAGCCGGCTTGCGATCACAATTCGTATAGGCCGATTGCAATGTTATCCTGTATTCGTAAATTGTTAGAGAAAACGATTCTACTTCGTTTGGACAAGTGGGTTGAAACGAACAATTTGCTGTCAAATACGCAGTTTGGCTTCCGCCGAGGTAAAGGGACGAACGATTGTCTCGCGCTGCTATCTTCTGAAATCCAAATCGCATTTACTCGCAAAGAACAAATGGCTTCCGTTTTTCTCGATATCAAAGGAGCATTTGATTCAGTTTCCATGGAAATTCTCTCAGAGAAACTTCATAATCGTGGGCTTTCGCCAATTCTGAATAATTTCCTGTACAATTTACTGTCAGAAAAGCACATGTTTTTCAATCATGGCAGCTTGAAATCTTCTCGATACAGTTTTATGGGCCTGCCACAAGGCTCCTGCCTAAGCCCCCTCTTGTACAGTTTTTACGTCAATGATATAGATGATTGTCTAACTAGAGATTGCACGTTGAGACAACTTGCAGACGATGGAGTTATTTCCATCACGGGTACTAATCCCGCCGTTCTGCAAAAATCCTTGCAATATCTTGCAAGGGTATCCCCTGAACAACCTGTTCACGTGGGCTCTCAAGCTGGGTATCGAATTCTCTACGGAGAAAACCGAAATGGTCGTTTTTTCTAGGAAGCACGAACCCGCCCAATTCCAGCTTCACCTATCCGGTAAAGCGATCAGGCACTCGATGTTTTTCAAATACCTTGGAGTATATTTTGACTCTAAATGTACCTGGGGAATACACATTGCGTATTTGAAACAGAAATGCCAGCAAAGAATCAATTTTCTCCAAACAATAACCGGAACATGGTGGGGCGCCCATCTAGGAGACCTCATTCAGTTGTACAAAACAACGATATTATCAGTGTTGGAATATGGCAGTTTTTGCTTCCGATCAGCTGCCAGGATTCATATTCTCAAGCTGGAGAGAATACAATATCGTTGCTTGCGTATAGCCATGGGGTGTTTGCATTCGACACATACGATGAGTCTCGAAGTTTTGGCAGGAGTACCCCCGCTTACTCTTCGGTTCACAGAATTATCCTACAGATTTCTCATCCGTTGCAAGATCATGAATCCATTGGTGATTGATAACTTCGAAAATCTACTCCAACTGACTCCTCAGTCAAGTTTTATGTCTTTATACCATGAGTACCTTACCCATGAAGTGCACCCTTCACCGGGCATCTCCAACCAAGTTTGCTTCCCATACTTTTGCAATTCCTCTGTCAATTTTGATCTGTCCATGCGACCAAAGATCCATGGAATCCCAGATCATCTACGCTCCGATTATATTCCGGAGATATTTTATGTAGAATATGGGAAAGTTAGATCTGATAAAATGTTCTTTACTGACGGTTCATGCATAAACGGGTCCACTGGCTTCGGCATCTTCAATGAAAATTCCCGTGCCTCTTTCAAACTCAAAGATCCTTGTTCCGTGTATGTCGCTGAACTGGGTGCGATATACTACGCTTTAGGGATCATTGAAACATTGCCTATCGACCATTATTTTATTTTTTCAGACAGTCTCAGCTCAATAGAGGCAATCCGCTCAATGAAAGTTGATAAACGCTCATCTTATTTCCTAACAAGAATAAGACATCTATTGAGTGTTTTGGTCGAAAAATTATTCAAGATTACCTTAGCATGGGTTCCCTCTCATTGCTCGATTCCGGGGAATGAGAAAGCGGACTCGCTAGCTAAGGTGGGCGCTTCAGAAGACACACTTTTTGAAAGGCAAATTGCTTATAACGAATTTTTTCACATTCCTCGTCAGGACACACTCGTTAGTTGGCAGCGCATGTGGAGTGAAGATGAGTTCGGTCGTTGGTTACATACGATTATCCCTAAGGTTTCGACGAAAGCTTGGTTTAAGGGATTGAATGTCGGTCGTGATTTCATTCGTGTGATATCTCGGCTTATGTCCAATCACTACAACCTAAACGCGCATCTCTATCGCATTGGGCTCGCAGCAAACAATCTTTGTGATTGTGGCGATGGCTACCACGACATCGAGCATATTGTCTGGTCGTGTATCCGGTTCCATGTTGCTCGCTCTCAGCTCTCTAGAGCACTGAGAGCAAAAGGCAGACAATCGGATATCCCCGTCCGGGATATCTTAGGTAGCCGTGATCCTGATCTTCTGCTTCATCTATACCTGTTCCTCAGAAACGCCGATGTCAACGTTTAATGATGTTTCCTTCGTTGTGTCTCTGTTTCGTATCCCTCCTATCCGATCTATAAACTTTTACTTAGTCGCGGCAATACATACATACACACACTCTTTACAGATACACGGACCAAAGGTTGTGCAGTCCACTGATGATTCAACAAAAGCCAAAGGTTGTACCGCTCATGACAACATGACAACACGAGCTGATGATTGCGCCGGCTAGTGACCATTCTATCCTGGATTCCTCGAGAAGACGCACCACGCTAGATATGGGGTACAGACTAGGGGGGCGTTGCTGATTAATGGTCAGCTGCATCCCAATAGGAAGTATCCTGTGTCGGGCACAGGTACAGATCATTGAAGACAGCAACATCACAATTACGAAAACACTTGTAATACTAACCTCGAGCCAACCGCGAGTAATCGGTTACATATTACTAACATAGTTATAAGGCAAACATTGTCGAAATATTGAACTCCCGGCCCCGTCAGGTTGACGCCATATGAGCCTTAATAAAAATATATATTTTGGATAAAAAAAAGCAGATACAGTTTACGCGAGGATGTTTTGAGTTTTGTTACAAGATACGTTTCGGTGGAGAAAAAATATTTGGCATGACGAGCTTTTCGGAAGAGCGTTTTTTAAACAAGAAAGAAGACATGTGACTCCCATTATGCTAAACGTCCATTACGGAAGATGCTGTTATGCGAAATGTGCTGTTCCTGCTCATTCATCCTGTGCTATCAGAACAGATAAATAATTACATCGCATCACAATCAAATTACGTCACATCATAGAAGAAATGGCGCTTGCGCCACTCCGTTTTTATAGTTTTACGGGGCCATTTTTTCACATTTCTGTAAAACTCCACAGTTGTTTGAAAGGATTTGGTATTCTTTATCGATCTATAAGAAAAAGTAAAATGTCTATTTTAGCGCTTGCGTCACTTTGCGAGATTCGCGACTACAAAGCTGAATTTGACAGCTTGTGTGCGTGAAGCGAATGTCAACAAAGAATTGCAAAAAGAATGTGATTTTTAAACGCACCGTTTTTAACGTTTTTTGCAGCAATTTTCGTAATGGTGAGTATGTATCGAACGAACTATCCTCTAGGATGCTTATTTAGTTGAATCACATAAATTTACTGCAGGGGAAAACGTTTTCTTACCGCATCCAAAGGACACTGTCTTTACTTGTGAAAAAGTAAACAAACTTTCAGGATACTAAATTTTAATAAAAAATTAATATTTGTGTGCAAAATTTATCTTCCAAACGGTTGGAAAATGAGTTTTCCTTATGCAGTGAAAAAAACTTTGCCGTAGCTTAAGTTGAATTTAACTTATAAGTGTTTTTCTGTGACCTTGTTTCATGCATTATCAGGAGCCATCAGTCGGAGAAAATGAAACCTGCTACGTGGCTGTGGAGTTTGCGGATGTGTTCGATTACGCTGCGGGTGGAAGCCGTTTAGTCGTCGAAGGCGAAAGAGTATTCAAAGCTGAATATCTTTCAATAGTTGGTGTTGAAGAAGTTGACGATGAAGGCTTCAGTATTTTCTAGTCCTGCCTCCAATCATCATCTCCAAGCTCGGAACCCCATACAATAAAAATTCGTACGAAAATCTCCTTCTCCAAATGGTTTTTTTTTTTTTATCCCATTTATTTATTTAAGGCTCATTAGCATTTTAGCTGTTACAGAGCCGAATTTTAATCGTGTACATGTCACATGGTTATCATATCTATAATTAGCACATTACACAGTTGCCATTCGCCAGTATTCCTTCTATACCATTACATATGGTACATTCACACAGTAGCCATTTAGGTGTAAGAGTTATTCTTTCTGTTCTTCCATTATCCAGTTGGACCACCGGACAGCGGAGACAGTTGATTGATCATTGTTGAGTTATTTATAGAACAGTAGCCCGATGTGTCTGCAGGGCAGAGCAGTTGTATGGATGAATCGATCTTATTTCGACCGTGGATCGATCTCCATCGCTGATGATTGTTGCATGGACGTGGCTATTCTGTAACAACACAAAGATGGTCAATGAGGGCCCTGAGTTTTGAACTCACGATCGATCGCTTACTAAGCGAACGCGTAACCAATGTGGCTACGGAGACCCCCTTCTCCAAATGGTTGTTTTGTATCATTTGCTTAAGTATGTTTTATTTTATTTCTTTATTATTGCACATTTTGCACCAAGTTGGACTGTTTCACACTTTTTCAAAAGTGCGAAAATGTGAATAAAAGTGCGACCTTGCATCAAATCGATTTGCTGTCTTCAGCGCACTTATTCGTTATCAATCGAAGAATAAGTGCGCTGAAGATACCAACATGATTCGATATTAGAGCGCACTTTTATTCGTATTTTCGCACTTATGGAGAAGGCCGAAACAGTCCAACTTGGTGCAAAATGCACTATAACGTGTTTTGAATAATAAGTAATTAATTCGCCTCTGTGCTTAAGGAATTACTTTGAACTCATCAAGAGGCTACTAATAAACGACTTGTTTAAAAAAGGTAGTTTCAGGGAAGAAACACTTTAGTAAAGGCCTATTTATTTAAAAATATATATTCTTAACATGTCTATTGTGTAGGAATCCGGTATTTCCTCTTCTAGCTTCACTGTAGATTTAGGCATTTGACGATACTGCTTCACGAGAGTCACTGATTTGACAATAGATTCGAACATTTCTCTTGATTTAAGTCCAGTCCATGATACAAGATCGTCATCGCTTCCAAAGGAGATCGCTGAGATACGCTTGACTTTAAGTTTATCCAAATCCGTAGTGTCTACCTGAACTGCTTTCTCTATTGTAGAAACACAGACTTCGGGATGATCTGCACATTCAGCATCGATGGCAAGATCTGAAAGGTTTGGTGTATCATGTCTCTGGTCCATCGCTGTCCCAACTTTGGCACGGTTTGCAGCACGTTCAGCACGGCCCTCAATAAGTCTTTTCCTGGCTTCGCTGATGGGAGGTTGTGGCAAATTCAAGTCGGGAACTGCTGATGGCCTAAGAATTAAGCGATCAGTGGCACGGCTTGTTTCTATAAAAAGTAAAATAATAATAAAAAAAAATTATAATATTATTGCTTCAAGGCGTGTATTACACTTCATACTTGGAGAGTAGAAGTTCGACACGGTGAAATGGAGGCTACTAATACGGGAGGTTTTTGTAGGTTCTATCTTTAGCCGTAGTCGTTGGATCCAGTTAGATACCGCGATTTGTCCATTTTCGGAGGGAAGGCATGAAAAGAAATTCCGGGGCGATATCTCTGCTTACATCCGGGGACGACACAAACAATACGGCTTTTGAATTTTGCAGATTGTTCGGAGTCAGCTTCAAGCAAGTTTCGCCCGACTTGCATGTTCTCCGGGCAATTTGCGCAGCTTTTGACGTCCATATTTCACACGTTCTAAGAAAAATATTTTGAAAAATATTAGAGCACTGATTGAATAGAAGCCAGATCTTTGTATTTTAGGTATTTTATGAACACTAAGCGGATATTTTTATATTAAATTTCATTAATTCGGTTTACCTCTCTCGCAGGTAGATTGACAGAGGGTGTACTTCAACGGCTTTTTTTCACTACTAAATGACAATAAATTTTGGTTCGGAGCATCGAAACAGCTAAGAAAAACTATTTCTCAACAATTTCCACTAATTGTAAGATAAACACGGTACAAGTTTTCGAGAAATCAATATATTAATTACAGAGAAAATATGCAACGGTTTGTTTACATACCGACACCGTACCTTCGATGACGCGAATTACGGCAGTTTATGGAAAAATAACTTTTCATATACACAATAAAAAAATCTTCGAAATTTTGATTTAATAATAAAATCGTTTCTATTTGACTCCCCTTTCAATATTTATTAGATACACTACTCATTGACTAACTGGGATATAATTGAACAGCGTTTGGAGCATGTTGTCGCTGTTGTGGCGAAGCTAATTTCGTTCATCATGAAAGTGCTGATAAACGGCGTCACCAAGAGCCTGTTTATGCACCTTAGGCCAGAAAGAAATCCGTCTGGAGAAGAGTGGTGTCACTGAAAAGGAGACCAAGAGAGTGCCATCATCGAAAATTTATTCCGTTTGATGCATTGGAGCAGCCGCCATTCATAACACGTGCGCAACTCTTTTCGTTTGGTGCTTATCGAGCACTCTAGAATAATCCGGAAAGATACCATAGTTGCTGCAAAATAATCAGTCAGTTTCCATTGGAATCGAAAATTACATTCAAGCGAAAGAGTTTATTTTAATGTTTTCTATTCATATTATAATCTAAGGAATCGAAATTCCCTAGATGCTTGCTATGAAGGCAAGAGTCAAATCTTTCCTAAGCCAGGGAACCTATTTCCCTGGACTTGTTTTTTGTCTCTTACGGGCTAAGCCCCTTCCAAAGTTCCCGTAATCACGAATACGTTTCAGAATCAGACGGCTCCAGATTGGTCCGTCCGAGTGAAACTCGTAACTACTTTCGGATGGGAAAATTGGGAATGTTTTTATACCTTTAATTTTGAGCTCCTTCCTTGTTAGGAGCTCTGGCCTTGGATGCGTGGCGCCTAGTTGTCAACGCTGGTGAATGGTTTCGGATTTAAGGTATCACCAATCTGCCCTTTTTTGAGTTCCTTCCCTGTTAGGAACTCTGATCACGATTACCGCCGGGCGCTCGTCTCGTTGGTTGGAATGATCTCACGTGTTTAAGGTTTTACTAACTTTATTTTAACAACTTATAAAGACTTTACAAAACAAACTTTATAATTGAATTTTAACTTGAAATCGAACTTTTCGATTTGAACTTTCGAATTTTGAACTTGAATTGGCTTCTTAACATGAATTTGAACTTTTCGTGTGAATTTGTGAATTGAACCTTGTCTGAACTGAACTGAACTGTACTGCTCTTCCTAGGCCAGAATCCCGAGTATATATACCCAAGAATTCATTCCTAGGCGTTAAGACTATAAAGGAGAGAAGAGATCTCTCTTTCCTTCTCAGACAACCGAGCCCATATCGATTGTCTGCCTGCTATTTCCCTACATGTAATTACTACCCGCTTATCTCTGCGGACCTATAGCTATTCCCTCTGTTGCTCTCGCTAGAGGGGTACAATTTAGAAAGTTTATTACTCATCGCCGGCTTAGAATGTTATTTTTGTTTACAGCCCTTCGTATATTCGATAATGGGCGAGGCCAGGCTTATTACCAGCAATAATCATCCTTCGCCTGGTGCCTTGTTGTCTTTGTGTATTCCAGGCGCCTTATCTGTCTATGCTGCCTGCTCACGGTCCCAAATGAACACGTGATTTCCTATCTTGTATGCCTGCGCTACACTATGAGTAATACGATCTATTCAGAGGATCGTGCGGGTCACAAATTTGTTTATTTATTTGTCCCTACTTTCTGGTGCGTCATGCACCGCTTGTCTGAAGCTATACAAAAGGAAAAGAAAAATAAGAAAGGGATGAATCACATGGCCGTATCTGGCATTGGTGATTCATTGGGCTATAAATTTTCTATGCGCTCGTTTGCACTTCAATAACATTATTTTGTTTATTGGCCGGCCTTGCTATCTAAATTGGGTCCGTAACATTCCGGCCCTGATAAATCTACTTGTTCGATTTATAAAATTCCTGAACGGACCCTATGCTACCTGTGTTACTTATATCTCTATTTATTTACATGTTTTCGGAGCATCATTTATTTTACATTCATCCTTATATTCTAACAGAGTTTGAAATCACTTTAGTTTCTTCTTTTTTTCAATTCTTCGACACATCGCCTGATTGTCTCTTCAATGTCGGGTCGATGGTTCATCTTGGGTATATTGGCTTTAGCGCGAGCTTTCTTCTATTGGCTGCTTCTTTCGGATATAACGCAGCTTGTCCTCCTCAATGCTTTGTCCTTGACTTATACATCTTGGCTCTGGCGCGAGCTTACATCAGTTCTCGCTCAGTTGGCTGGATCATTTCCTTTGACTATGTCCAGCACTGCTACTTTGACTGCTGGTCGTTTGAGGATCCCCTTAGTGGTTTGTATCTTCACTTGGCGAACTTGACCATCTTTCGCCACAAACGTTTCGATGATTCTTCCTTTGAGCCATTTTCCTGGTGGTGCGTCGTCGTCCGTGATTAAGACGATGTCGTTGACTTTGATCGGTTCTACTTTCTGCGTATTCTTATTACGCTTTAACAGAGTTGGTAAGTACTCCTTCTTCCATCGGTTCCAAAACAACTTGGAATAATGTTGAATGCGTCTCCATTGCGCTGTGTCATACTGACTGGTCGTTGGTGCATACGGTGGGGCATACTCTCTTGCTCTTCCTATTAACGCGTGGAATGGCGTCAACACTTCATCGTCGATGCAGGAGACTGGTATGTGTGTCAACGGTCGAGAGTTGACTAAGAATTCCGCTTGGATGAATGCGGCTTGCAACGTTGCTGCTGATGGCTTGCTTCTGTCCCAAACTTTCAGGATCTCTGCTAGTGCCACTTTGACGTTTCTTATTAATCTCTCCCAAGCGCCTCCAAAATGTGGTGCTGAAGGTGGGTTGAATCTCCACTGGATTTCCATCTTTGCTGCTTCATTTTTGCCCATCTTCTCGTTGATTTCATTGACCAGCGACTTTAACTCTCGCTCTGCTCCAACGAAATTCGTTCCGTTGTCGCTGTAGATACTGGTGACCTTTCCTCTTCGGTTCTGGAAGTTCCTTAACACGACCATGAACGCATCAGTACTGAGATTTTCTGCCATCTCAATATGTACTGCTCTTGTTGAGAGACAGGTGAATATGACGCCCCATCTCTTCTCGAGCGATCTCTTTACCGCTACTTCGAAAGGTCCGAAGTAATCTACTCCGCATTTCGTAAATGGAGGTATATGCGCTTCTGTGCGGAAATGTGGTAAATCTGCCATCATCGGCTCTACCGGAGTTGCGCGTCGTATTTTGCACCTATTGCAATTCTTCTTGACGTTTGCTAATACTGTTCTTATATGCAGTATCCAATACTTCTGCCGTAATGCTGCTATGATGGTGTTTTCGCCGTGGTGGAAATATCTTTCGTGTGTTGCTTTCACGATCAAATACGTATATGGATGCTTTTGTGGGAGCAATATTGGCGTTCTTGTAGTCCATGGTACTGACATGGTTTTCTTCAAACGTCCTCCACTTCTCATTACCCCTGCCTCGTCTAGGAAGTATGCGTAACTGACCAATGGTCCTGACGCTATTGTTCCGCCATTGAATAAAGTTTCCATCTCTGTTGGAAACGCTTCCCATTGTATCTTTCTATAGAGCACGTTCTCAGCTCTTTGGTAGTCTTTGTACTCAATGTCTGGAACATATCCACGACGTAATCTTTCCTTTATCCTGTTTAATACACAAAGGTTCTTCACCAACTTCCACCAATCTGAGTACTCCTTGTACTTATCGATGAAACTAAGTTTGCATAGTTCTTCGTGAACTAACACTGTTTCTCTCAACTCTTTGTCTGTTTCCTTCACTTCAGTGGAAGGCCATGACGACTCTGAGAGCTTTAGGAAATCAGGTCCCTCAAACCATTGTGATTTTCCTAGCTTTTCCTTTGTGCCTTCATCGGCTGGATTTTCATCTGTTGGCACCCATCGCCATTCATTTTTCCTGTTGTCTTCCAGGATTTCACCTACCCGATGCATTACAAATGTGCTTCTTCGTTTCGGGCTTTTGATCCACGAGAGCACAGTTTGCGAATCGCTCCAAAATGTTTTGCTAACAATCTTTAGTCTTGTTTCTTCTACTATCGTTTTGGTTAATCGGCTTCCTAAAACGGCCGCTTGTAGCTCTAGGCGTGGTATGCTCAATGGTTTTACTGGTGCTACTCTTGATTTTGCTGATAGAAGTCTTACGTGTGGTGTGTTTCCAGATACACTTCTTACGAACACACATGCACAAAATGCTTTCTCAGAAGCATCTACAAAGGTGTGTAGTTCTACTTCACCTGTTCTTTCTTCGAGGATGTATCTTGGTATCGTTACGCTCTCAGCAGATTTAATAATTTCTAACCAGTGTTGCCAGTCTGACTGCAACTTCTCGGGAATTTCGTCATCCCAATCTATATTTGCTATGTGCAGCCTTTGCATGAGGATTCTTCCATGCACAGTTATATGAGTCCAAGTGGATCGTAGACACTCATCACGAAGGCTAGTACCTCTCTCTTTGTTGGTAAACGTAGCATTTGTGTAACATCACTTCCTAGCTTGTCTAATTTGATTTGATAGCCGAGTGTGTCAGATGTGGTGTTCCAATATACACCAAGTACCTTTTCGGTCATTGAATCCTTTTCTTCGAACATTTTGATTCCGGAAATTTGTACACGTTCCGAGGGTAAACTTTGAAGAAGTTTTCTGCTGTTTGACACAAAGTTTCTGATGTGGAAACCCGCGTGATCGTGAATTTTCATAACATGTAGTACTATTTCTGCTGCCTTATCGAGCTCTTCAAAACTATCCAGATAATCGTCGACGTAGTGTTGCTTTATGATTGCTTCGGTCGCCACTGGACAATATTTCCTGAATTTTTCTGCGTTGTGGTTTTTAACCGCTTGTGCACATGACGGTGAACAGGTTGATCCGAATGTCATCACCTGCATAACGTATATATCAGGTTTCTTGCTGCTATCACAATCTCTCCATAAGAATCTCTGAGCGTGTTGATCTTCAGCTCGGATTCGTACTTGATGGAACATCTCTTTGATGTCTCCACATACAGCAATTGCTCCTTCTCGGAATCTTACTAAAACGCCGAACAATGACGTAGTAGCATCCGGCCCTGATAACAGTTCCGTGTTGAACGATACACCTTGTATCTTTGCCGCTGCATCGAAAACCAACCTTGGCTTAGGTGGCAACTTATTTTTGTTGTGCACAATAAAGTGTGGAAGATAATACACTCTTGGTACCGGCTTCATAATTTCTTCCTCTGACAGTTTGCGGATGTAGCCTTTCTTCTCGTAATCCGCAAATGTTTCTATTGCCCATTTTTTCAACTCTGGGTCTTTCTTTAACATTCTCTCACTGGTTGTCAGCCTTTTTGCTGCATTGTTGTAGCTGTTTGGAAATTTCGTTTCCTCATCTTTCCATAGCAGTCCAACTTCGTATCTACCATCCTTGTATTTCATAGTACTTTTTAATATTTGTTCAGCCTTTTCTTCCTCAGCTGATTTTGGTAGATTCTTGAATAATTTCACACCGAAGTCTTCGGTGGAGAAATATTTATGCAAAGCCTTGTTCATGTCTTCTTCTTGCTGAATGACCATGATGTGTCCGCCTTGCACGTTGGACGATATGTTGCCGAACATGAACCATCCAAGTTTGGTTCGTAGCGCTGTGGGCTTGTTCGGTTTTCTCATTCGCCTTTCGAATGGAATCAACAAGTGACTGTGACTCAGTCCAATCAATATTGTCGGGCGTATACTGCTGTAACTGCTCAACGGCAGATTCTTGAGGTATGGATACCTTTTCTCCATCACCTCCTTGTTGAAGCTTTGCTCTGGGAGTTGGAGATTCTTTATCGTTCTCACTCCTTTCATGACGTATTCTTTTTCATTGTTGCCGTTGATTCGTACCTGAACTCTACGGCTGTTCTGTTCGTTTCTCGTGACGTTCTGCGTCCATTTTAGTATGAACGGATCAATTCTTCCGTTGAGCCCTAACTTGTTCGCAATCTCCTCGTCTATTAGAGAGAGTGATGACCCCGCATCCAAGAAAGCGAACGTGTTGATGATTTTGTCATTATTTTTCAGCGTCACAGGAACTATTTGGTAGAATACGTTGGATTTTGTTATTTGTTGGTGATTGTGTATCTCACCCTCTTGTGTATTTGGACTACTTCGTCCTTCCGATTCATTTTGACCACTTGTATTTCTCTCTTGAGATTTATGAATCAATGGATGATGTTTGAACTTACATCCATTAATTCCACATTGTTTTGCTCTTTTGCAGTCTCGCATCATGTGATTTGTGAATGCGAGGCAGCTCAAGCATACCTTTTCCTTAAAGGCTAATTCATTTCTTTTTTCAGGCTTCATAGCCTTGAATCTTGTGCATTCGAGGAGTTTATGATTCCCTCGACATGCTTCACATTTTCGTTGGTTTGTTGGCCGGTTCTCCTGATGCGTATTTATATTAACTCTACGCTCAGGCCTTAGTTCTCGCGGCTGCGGTCTACTTATTTCTCGCGGCTGCGGCCTACTGGTTCCATTCAGCAGTCTATTGGTTCTTGAATGAGGCTTCAGCCACTCATTGAGATCAGCTAAAGTCTTTGCCCCGTCATACATCTCTTCGGTCCACTTCACCTGTAGACCGTAGGGAATTTTTCTGATGATATCTTCCACGAGTCTGTGGTCAATCAAATACTCTTCTCTGTCCATCAGAGACACATTACAGACGAGATTATCCAAAGCTTCGGATATCTCGGTAATCAAATTCCGACTCTCCCTTTTAATGTTGGTGAGTTCGGTCAATAATTCTTTGTAGACTAGTTCGGGTCTTCCGAAATTATCTTCTAGTCTATCGATGATTTGATCCATATTATTTGGATCCATCATTAGCTGTCGGACGCTCCTCTCTGCGTTTCCGTACAGCACTGTTTGCAGGCGATTCAAATTTTCAAGCCTGTTAAATTGACCTTGTTTTGTGGTCTCATCAAAGGCTTTTTTAAATTTCGGCCATTCTCGTGCCGCGCCTCCAAACCTTGGCAAGCTCATCAATGCCTGCCGTTTCAGGTAGACAGTCCATTCTGGTTCTGCCTCCTGTTCTTGACCATCGCTACTTTCAATTTGATTTGAAGTGCTTGGTTTTGATTCTAAATTTACTGTCCTCATGGACTTCACCAGAGCTTCCATTGCCGCTCTGTTCTCTTGTAGGATTTCTTGCAAGCTATTTCCGGAGACTGATTGTTTTACTTTGACCTTCAGTTCCATTAATATCTTTTCCGTGCTCATGCACTTAGGGCATATCCACCTTTCCTCTTTTTTAGGTAGATATGTGAGTCCCACACATGAAATGTGGAACCACCGATCGCATTCATCGCATGCGACAATATCTTCTTTGGCGTTTTTGTCCGTGCACAGACGGCAATGCCCATTTGGGTTGGCCTTATAAGATGCCATTTTTAATAACGCGATTCCTTCTTGAATGCACGTGAGTTCAATTCAGATCTTTTTTGAGTGCTTGAATTTTCAAGTCTTATCTCTTTCTTATAAACGTGATTCCCTTTTGAATGCACGTGTGTTTCAAATCAATTTCTATGAGTGCTTGAGTTCCAAGTCTTATCTCACTCTTACAACGTGATTCCCGTTTGAATACACGTGGGTTCAATTTCACTCTCTGGCGCGAGAGTTCCAATTTAAATTTTGACTTCTTAGTCTTATAAAATCGTGATTCCAACGATTTACTCCTCTTGCGCGAGGATTCGTGCTGATCTTTTCGTCTCCGCGAAGGTGGGTGGGTTACTCCGCGAAGGTGCGTAAGTTTTTACTCCTCTCTGGAGCCACCAAAATATAATCTAAGGAATCGAAATTCCCTAGATGCTTGCTATGAAGGCAAGACTTTTCGCTCGTCCTCTCTCGAGCGCTTCGTGATTAATCTAGGGAACTTATTTCCCTAGATGTCGGCAATTGAGGCCTAAGAATCACGGGAGTCAAATCTTTCCTAAGCCAGGGAACCTATTTCCCTGGACTTGTTTTTTGTCTCTTACGGGCTAAGCCCCTTCCAAAGTTCCCGTAATCACGAATACGTTTCAGAATCAGACGGCTCCAGATTGGTCCGTCCGAGTGAAACTCGTAACTACTTTCGGATGGGAAAATTGGGAATGTTTTTATACCTTTAATTTTGAGCTCCTTCCTTGTTAGGAGCTCTGGCCTTGGATGCGTGGCGCCTAGTTGCCAACGCTTGTGAATGGTTTCGGATTTAAGGTATCACCAATCTGCCCTTTTTTTGAGTTCCTTCCCTGTTAGGAACTCTGATCACGATTACCGCCGGGCGCTCGTCTCGTTGGTTGGAATGATCTCACGTGTTTAAGGTTTTACTAACTTTATTTTAACAACTTATAAAGACTTTACAAAACAAACTTTATAATTGAATTTTAACTTGAAATCAAACTTTTCGATTTGAACTTAAATTTTGAACTTGAATTGGCTTCTTAACATGAATTTGAACTTTTCGTGTGAATTTGTGAATTGAACCTTGTCTGAACTGAACTGAACTGAACTGAACTGAACTGAACTGAACTGAACTGAACTGCTCTTCCTAGGCCAGAATCCCGAGTATATAAGTTAACGACGAAACTGCAAACCCAACTTGGAAACAAACGCCAACCGCCCCAAGCGTGTATCTCGCTTCATCAGCAGCATCAAACCTCCCACGATTAAACATCCCGTCAGCAACGCGGCCAGCCAGCCAGCCAGCCGTTCAACTATCAACGAATAACGCACAATCAGATATTCCGTCAACAAGGTGTCATATTCCGCCAGCTACCCAACTATCGATGGAATGCGCAGCGAGACCGTTGTATGCTTAGTTTAGTAAACAAGATTAGGGAAGTTATAAAAAGGCTTCAACAATTTGAATAAAGAGCATTATAGTAGTAAACGTCGAGGA
Organism: Toxorhynchites rutilus septentrionalis; assembly: GCF_029784135.1. Lineage (NCBI taxonomy): Eukaryota > Metazoa > Arthropoda > Insecta > Diptera > Culicidae > Toxorhynchites > Toxorhynchites rutilus. The sequence continues at coordinate 200,547,566 of NC_073746.1, read as the reverse complement.
ACGTAGTCGAGTAGTTTTTTTAAAAACCCCGAAAGGCCATCGAAGGTCTTGATTGGCGCAGTCGTGCGGATTAATCTCGTGTCTTCGAATCGCAATCGAGCGCCCGCGAGTGAATATCGTGGACTTGAATTCGTTACCGAGAAAAATCCGCGAACCGAAAGATAACTTTAGTGAAAGATAACCCCGAAGTGAAGTGTATTTCCAAAACGGACATTGAATATAAGTGTACTGGAGCTCTTGGATCCGAGCGAACATCGGAAATCAGGTAAGCTTTTCCTATTTTTTAGAAAACTAACACAAAATCAACTGTGAAAATATTAAAAATTAAAAAAAATTAATGAAAAAAGTGATTAAGCGTTGTTAACAAGTGTCAAAATATATATTCAAATTATACAAAGAGAAAAAAAAATTATTGATTGTGTTCTAGTGCTAAGGAAAAATTAAAAATAATTAAAATGAGCCATCTTCACCAACAAGTTGCCGATTTGCAACAAGAGTTGGCAAATCGAGATGAATTAATTCATCAATTAAGAGTTGAAGCGCAAGGCGCTGCCGAAGCTGTTAACGCAGCTCGAGCAGCACAAGCCGAACACGCAGCGCAAGCAGAACAAGCTGAACAAGCAGCGCAAACCGCGAACGAAACCGCTGCCGCCCAGGCAGCAGCAGCAAACAATGTAATTAGAGGACAACAAATTGAAAGTGTCCTCAAATCCCTACAAACACCGCAAATTCTCCGGGACCTACCGTCTTTTGACGGCAATCCCGTAAAACTTCACTCCTTCATACGATCAATCGAAAATCTCATCCCAATAATTGATTCTGTGCGAGGAACAAATATGCACACTATTTGGACCCAAGCCATTAGATCAAAAATTGTCGGTGATGCCGATAACGTTTTAGAACTATACGGCACAAATTTAGAATGGAAAGAAATTAAATCGAATTTAATTACTCATTACAGCGACCGAAGAGATGAAATTTCTCTTACTAGAGATCTCTTTGGAATCAGTCAAATTGGATCAGTTGAGGATTTTTATGGGAAAATATCTCACATTGTATCATTGTTAGTAAATTTGCTGAATATAAACGAACTGAACGTGCAAGTGAAAACTGCCAAAAATTTATTTTACCAACAAATGGGTTTGAAAGTCTTTTTGTCAGGCTTGAAAGATCCATTAGGTCCAATTATACGTGCGCAAGCTCCCCGAAATATGAAAGAAGCTTTACGGCTATGCTTAGAAGAAAAGAATTATCATTTTGGGAAATATACTCCTAAACCTCAACCTCCACCAATTCCCTCGAAACCTAATTCACAATATCCACCAAACCATAATGCAAAATCTTTCCCTTCATATCCAATCCAATACAGAAAACCGTTCCCACAATTTCCCCCGAGACAAAACCATAACCCCTTCCAACAATACACACCGCGACCACAGCAGCAAAATTTCCAATACAAACCCAATCCATTTAACATTCAAAAACCCCAGAACACACTTCAATTTCCCCAAAATCAATTTGTAAACAAAAATGCATTTGCTCCAAGACATATACCACAACCAAGGCCAATACCTATGGAAGTTGATCCATCGATAAGATCGCGGCGAGTAAATTATATAAACAGGCCGAATTACCAAATTCCAGAAGAAAACGCTGAAAATAAAAATTATCCACCCGAGTTCAATGATCATGAATATGATCAGCAGCAATATTATTACGAACATACAGAAGAAGAAAATATGCCAGGGTCACAACAAAATCAAACTGATGATACTGCAGAAATGACGAACGAGCCGATAGCTGAACAACAAGACGATAACGAAACTGATGATTTGAATTTTCAGACGGTCGAATATTCACGGCCACCAACATAAATAATTTCATCCCATATATCGTACTTGAAACAACAAAAGGTCCCCTACGGTTCCTTATCGATACGGGAGCCAATAAAAATTACATCGATCCCAAGTACGTTAATATTGACAAATGCAAAATCACAGCACCAATGCGCATCCGAAATGTAAGCGGTACGCACAAAATAAATCGATATGCCAAACTTAATCCTTTCCCACAAATTAAGGGAATAGAAAAACAAACATTTTTCGTATTTCGGTTCCATTCATTTTTCGATGGACTAATTGGATATGAAACCTTGAAAAATGTAAAAGCAAATATTCTGACCGAAACTAACGAACTACAATTTCCCGATGGAAAAATTAAAATGTTTCGAAAATATCCAGTTATCAAGAAGGTCCATCTAAATTCAAATGAAACTAAAATAATTAATCTCACAATAGATACCGAGAACGGAGACTTTTTTCTCGAAAGTGATTATTTCATTCAACCACAAGCAGTAATTCATTCCGGATTATACAGTATATCAGACAAAAACGCTCGTGTTGTGATTACAAATTATTCAAACGAGCCATGCTCGATTAATCTAGACAAAACATTTTTGACACCAGAGATCAACAATTTTGAAACAGGGCACAGAAGTGCATGTCCATCAGGCGAAGTCATGAAAAAATCCCTTTTTGAGCAACTTAGAGTTTCGCACTTAAATGATGAGGAGCGAAACAAACTTTTAAAATTAATTCATAAAAATGAGGATGTATTTTTCATTGAAGGCGAGAATCTTACTTTTACTAGTGCCATTAAGCATGAAATAAAAACAAAGGATGATTTGCCTATACATTCTAAATCATACCGTTACCCATTTTGTCATAGGGAAGAGGTACAGCGACAGATTTGCAAAATGCTTGAGCAGGGCATCATCCAACATTCCAGTAGTCCGTGGACGTCACCTGTGTGGATAGTCCCGAAAAAAATGGATGCTTCCGGACACAAAAAGTGGCGCCTAGTAATAGATTACAGAAAATTGAATGAAAAAACGGTTGATGACCGTTATCCGATACCCAATATCACAGATGTTCTCGACAAGTTGGGACGTTGTATGTATTTCTCAACTTCAGATCTTGCTTCCGGCTTTCATCAAGTCGAAGTAGAGAAAAAGGATATTCCTAAAACATTGCATTTAGTGTCGAAAACGGGCACTATGAGTTTTTGAGAATGCCGTTCGGGTTGAAAAATGCACCTTCCACGTTCCAGCGCGTAATGGACAACGTGCTAAGGGAACATATTGGTGTCATCTGCCTCGTATACATGGATGACATCATCGTTTTTTCAACTAGCCTCACAGAGCATCTTGACAATTTGGCGAAAATATTTGCAACTCTTCAGAGACATAATTTGAAAATACAATTGGACAAGAGTGAGTTCCTTCATAAGGAAGTTGCTTTCTTGGGCCATATTGTAACGTCCGATGGAGTTAAACCAAATCCGGATAAAATTGATATCATTCGGAAATGGCCTATCCCAAAAAATGAAAAGGAACTTCGAGGTTTCCTAGGTATACTAGGTTACTACAGTAAATTTATTCGAGATTTCGCTAAAATAGCAAAACCCCTCACAAATGCTTTGAGAAAAGGAGAATCGATTACACACTCAAAAGAATTTGTTACTACTTTTGAGAAATGTAAAACAATTCTCTCTGGAAGTGATATTTTACAATATCCTGATTTTTCAAAACCATTCATATTGACAACAGACGCTTCTAATTTCGCCATTGGAGCCGTTTTATCGCAAGGTCCTATTGGAAGCGATAAACCAGTAGCCTTTGCTTCCAGAACATTGAATAAGTCTGAAGAAAAGTACTCCACAATTGAAAAGGAGCTTCTAGCAGTGGTATGGGCGTGTAAATATTTCCGGCCATATCTTTATGGACGCAAATTCATTTTGTACACCGATCATAAACCCCTTACTTATGGTTTGAATTTAAAGGACACCAACAACAGATTAGTTCATTGGCGTCTCTCTTTAAGTGAATTTGATTACGAAATTAAGTATCGACCAGGAAAACAGAACACTGTTGCTGACAGTCTTTCTCGAATACGAAACGAATTGAATGTAAACGAAAATGATTCCTCTGATGACATAAGCATGCACTCAGCTGATACGGACGACTCTGAATTTATCAAATGTACAGAACTACCACTGAACACATTTAGTAACCAGATTGTTCTCAAAATTGGTCCAGATGAACCTGACAAATATGAACAAATTTTTCCAAAAGTATTCCGAAGAACAATAACTAAGGTTGGTTTTGGAGTCCCAATACTAATTAGGATATTCAAAGATTACATGGATCTAAGGCGCGTTAATTGCATACTTTGTCCAGAAAATTTGATAAACAGTATACAGATAGTATATAAAAATTATTTCAGCAGATGCAAATCATTCAAAATAGTTATTACCCAAAAATTTTTAATCGATTTAAAAACGCCGGAAGAACAAAATCTAGTGATTGAACAAACACACGAATCAGCTCACAGAGGTGTTTGGGAAAATAAAACATAAATTTCGAAACGTTATTTCTTTCCAAAAATGAAATTCAAAATTCAACAATTCATTAAAGTTTGTGAAGTATGCAATGTCAATAAATATGATAGACATCCATATAAAATTCATCTTGGTTCTACACCACACACTAAAAAACCCTTTGAAATAGTGCATATTGACATTTTTTTGAGTCAACCCTTTATATTCTTATCAGCAATTGACAAATTTTCCAGGTTTGGAACATTAATTCCTATAAAATCAAGAACAATTACAGATATAAGGAAAGCCTTGCTCAAATTATTCTCCACATATGGTACACCTGGATTGATAGTAAGTGATAATGAACCGGCTTTACGTTCCGCAGAAATTAGAGGATTAGCTAGTAATTTGAATGTCCAGATGCATTTCGTGCCCGCGAATCATAGTGAAAGCAACGGACTGGTCGAAAGGTTTCACTCAACCATAGCTGAAATCTTTCGATGCATTAAACCTCAATACACAAATCTAAACAATAAAGAAATTTTCCTAATAGCTTGTACTCTTTACAACAATACAATACATTCAGCTACAAGATTAAAACCTAGAGAAATATTTTACGGTTTGAAAGATGGACACGAACGGCCTCTCGACATTGATTTAATGCTAGAAGAAAAGAACAAATTCTATGATGAGGTTATTTTGGCGAATGAAAGAACGCAAAATAAAAATCTAACCTACCATAATAAAGGTAGAGAAATACAACCTCCCATAGAAGAAAATAAAACAGTTTATAAACTGATTCAAGGAATTAAAGGAAAAACTAAAGAAAAATATCACCTGACCAAAGCTATTGAGGACAAAGGAAGAGTAATTCTCGATAGGTCTGGACGGGAAATTCATAAAGAGAATATTGAAAGAATATGAACTAATATCTTTTTCTATTTTCAGGATGGACGTTTCATTAATCATTATCCTACTGTTCCTTCCCTTTTCCCACAATAAATTTATCCAATTACACGATATCACAAATAATCCTGGAGCGCTAACTTTAAGCGCGGGAGAGGGCAGAATTCAAGAAGGATACAATAGACTACTTCACACTGTAGATTTGCAAGAATTAGGAGTCACAATTGAAATACTGGAAAATTTAATACTGAAGGTTAATAGTTCAACAGGTGATTTTTCTAGGCTTATTTATATCAAGTTTAAGGAAATTAATAATACATACAAAGCCCTTCTCCCAAACATTCAAAGAAACAAAAGATCAATCGAAACATTAGGCAGTGTTTTAAAAATTGTTACAGGCAATTTAGACGCTGAAGATTTACGACACATTAATTCAAACATAGATGCTATTAAAAGATCTGAAAACAAACTAATGGAACAAAATAATAAACAGATTGTAATGAACCAAGAATTCAAAAATCGTATACAAACATTGACAAATGTAATAAAACAGCATGAAAATGTCATATTAAAATTGAATACACAAAAAGGATATGTAATTACAGAAAACACTAAAATTTCCATACTTTTTCAGTTAGACATGGTGTTACAAACACTAAGAACAATAGAAAATACGATAGCACTTGCCAAATTAAATATTGTAACCAGACAGTTATTAACAATCAATGAACTTAAAATTGTAGCCGAACAATTAAAACAAGCAAATGTTAAATTAGACAGTTTAGAAGATGCATACAACTACCTCTCGATAACTGTGCTTTACCATGGACGCCATCTCATCATTAGCATCGACATCCCAAGGGTATCACCCATAATTTACGAAAGAATGATTATCGAAGAACTCCCAATCTTAAATAAAACCGTCAATATTGATCACCAAACAGTTCTAGTGCATTCCAACGAAACAATGGCAGTCTTAGCAGAGTTTGAACAAATAGCCAAAATCCATATTTATAAACGAAACCAATTGTTGAATATTACCAACGACTTGTGTGTTGCACCTTTAGTTCGAGGACGAAGTGGGAAATGCCCCTTCAAAGAAACACCACCCACAACAGAATATAAACTTTTGACTTATTGAACATTAGTAGTCAAAGCTACGCTAGAAAGCGTTGTGATGAGCAGTACTTGTGGTATAAACCGAAAAGAACTCAAAGGCAACTACCTTATCATATTTCAAAATTGCTCTGTAATTATTCAGGACAGGCTATTCGAAAATCTAGAATTGCACTTCAACCACCCGATTATTTCACCTCTCGAAATAAATCAAATAGAAGAAACCTCATTAGAAAAATACTACAACACTTCATACTTACATGAAATGCACATTGAAAACAGAAAGCATTTGGATTCGCTGAAAATACACAATTTTTCATCGATTGGAGCAATGTTTGCCTTAACCATGATAATCATCCTTGTTACAATCTACAGAAGACGCAACGCGATAGCAACATTTTTTATAAGACGCACGGGACGTGCTTCTCTTGGGGATGGAGTAGTTAACGACGAAACTGCAAACCCAACTTGGAAATAAACGCCAACCGCCCCAAGCGTGTATCTCGCTTCATCAGCAGCATCAAACCTCCCACGAATAAACATCCCGTCAGCAACGCGGCCAGCCAGCCAGCCAGCCGTTCAACTATCAACGAATAACGCACAATCAGATATTCCGTCAACAAGGTGTCATATTCCGCCAGCTACCCAACTATCGATGGAATGCGCAGCGAGACCGTTGTATGCTTAGTTTAGTAAACAAGATTAGGGAAGTTATAAAAAGGCTTCAACAATTTGAATAAAGAGCATTATAGTAGTAAACGTCGAGGAACGTAGTCGAGTAGTTTTTTTAAAAACCCCGAAAGGCCATCGAAGGTCTTGATTTATATACCCAAGAATTCATTCCTAGGCGTTAAGACTATAAAGGAGAGAAGAGATCTCTCTTTCCTTCTGAGACAGCCGAGCCCATATCGATTGTCTGCCTGCTATTTCCCTACATGTAATTACTACCCGCTTATCTCTGCGGACCTATAGCTATTCCCTCTGTTGCTCTCGCTAGAGGGGTACAATTTAGAAAGTTTATTACTCATCGCCGGCTTAGAATGTTATTTTTGTTTATAGCCCTTCGTATATTCGATAATGGGCGAGGCCAGGCTTATTACCAGCAATAATCATCCTTCGCCTGGTGCCTTGTTGTCTTTGTGTATTCCAGGCGCCTTATCTGTCTATGCTGCCTGCTCACGGTTCCAAATGAACACGTGATTTCCTATCTTGTATGCCTGCGCTACACTATGAGTAATACGATCTATTCAGAGGATCGTGCGGGTCACAAATTTGTTTATTTATTTGTCCCTACTTTCTGGTGCGTCATGCACCGCTTGTCTGAAGCTATACAAAAGGAAAAGAAAAATAAGAAAGGGATGAATCACATGGCCGTATCTGGCATTGGTGATTCATTGGGCTATAAATTTTCTATGCGCTCGTTTGCACTTCAATAACATTATTTTGTTTATTGGCCGGCCTTGCTATCTAAATTGGGTCCGTAACACATATAATACTGCAATCAAATGCATTTCGTTTTGTGATTTTTCAATCAAGTTGAACTAACAGGAAAGCTTCTGAAGATTGTTCTTCCCGATCAGTAGAATATTTCCATATCCAATATTGGATGCATAAAACCTTGTGCCTCCAAAGTAACGCTCTCGTTTTAGAAATTCCCCAAATATTCATTTATTCATTCATTCAGAATGGATTTAGATTCAACTTCAAACAAATGATCACTAAATCAACGATAGTCCTACATCAACCTTTCAATATTTATTAAATACACAACTAATTGGCTAACTGGGCTGAAATGGTTAACCAGTTATCGAATTCCACTCGCCAACTGGCTGACATGTCAAACGTCAAATAAAACTGCGAGGAACTTCAATGTATTGTTTGATTGGCACTGATTGGATCGTACGCTTGTGAACGTTCCAAGAAATACGTCTATTAGCGGTCGGTGAGCGTAGGGGTAGCGATCATGAGCTAGTCAGAAAGTAAGTTCAATATTACACTATACAACCACTCTATTTTTCTAAGTTTCCAGAGATATATAAGAAGTCGGTTGAATGAAAGTATATAGTGTAGGATACAATAACTGTCTTCATTTATAAGACTGTTCATTTAAACTTTATTGTTGTGTTCAGGCGCGAAGCATTCAAAAAACTAATATTCCATAACAATGAAACCGGGTGGAAAAACTCTCTCCCTTTACAAAATTAACGTCAATTTTAAATGAATTACAATACGTTTCTCATTCGTAGGTTATCTTTAGTTCTCAACCAGTTCAAATAACCCATTCAGGGTAGCTTCGACCAAGCTGCGCCACACACTACAAGTATCTGGTTCCACGCAGAGGATACTGCTCGTTCAAGCTCTTGAAATTACTCATACTGCTTGTGAGCTGCATCTACTATTCGTACCATCATTCCTCATAAGTTCTTGAAAGGCTTTGATCTGGTAAACAAGCTGACCAGTCCAGAATCTGAAACCACTATTCATTAAACCATGCCATGACCTTCCGAAATTCATGAATTGACAAATTGAAAAATCAAAAAGAAAAGTAAAAAAAGTAAATGATTCTGAAGTACTTCGTTGCACTTCTGACTGTTCATTCGAGTTGATGAAAAGCTATCTGAACCAGACATTTTTGAGTATATTTTCCTCAAACCATCAAACTGCAGCCTACAAAGTTAGGTGTTGAAAAATTACATGACACGTTCCGTAAGCATTTCCAGTATGAAGAAATTCTATTCAATTTGAATTTATTTTTGTCACAAAAGTTCTCCTGGAAAAGTGAAACCCATGGGATTAGGTTCCACATTTTAACCCCTACCCTTCTTTCCACGTGGTCTGTGGACGGCCCCTGTCAACGCAAGTACCCTTAGAAAAATCCTCGGTCGAAAACTACTAAATACATTTGGTAATGCAAAATTAGTAGAATGTACAAATTTTTTGTACATATTGTCAACAAACCCGCATCCCTACCAGAGATTAGTATATTTTACTCGATAACATTAGTAAGCTTGGATATTGTCATATCTGAAAATTGGTGAGAAAAGCGCGTATTAACCATTTTCATTGTTCCCATAAGGCAATACGGAGGTATAATAAGGATATAATTCTGATACGTGCATTTTCGGCGAGAAAATGTAGCCGATATTGGGCTTCCGAATCATGGTTCTGCTTGACATATGTGTTTATTAGTACGGTCGAAAATGACTATTGGTAGTATTTACCAAAAAATTCGTTATATTTACTAATTATTTCTCTCAGTGTAGCTGACACTGTCACAAAAGCTAAATTCATTCTAAAAGAAGATCTATCTTCGCATCTGGCAACTCTGGTTGGAAGAAACATCAGGGATGCCAGGTGATTTTTTCAAATGTCTTCACATGGTACGGAAAAATGTCTTCACAATCATATTTGAGGAAATGAAAATTCATAACTTATTTTGAACAATCTTTGATATATTATTCAATGTTTATTCTAATTGATATTGTTATACAGCGTGTTTCATTGAACTTGAGGTTTTGAGGTATGAGATTTTGAAGTTTATTTCATTAAATTTGAGGATAGAATATATTGCACAACATCGAACTAATTTTTATGAGTTTAGAAATGATAATGAACCTGCTAAACCGTTGATTGAGTGAATATTTTCGATGAAATTTTCGACCAATAGTAGGAATTTTATGGAAATAATATCCCCCAAAAATCCATATACACGACCATACTGAAACGTTTTCACATACTTCATAATGTCTTCACAATATCAAATGTTTTCACTGTAAGTAAAATATCTTCAAAATGAAGACATGTCTCCAAATCTGGCATCCCTGAGAAACATCGACATCAATCCGCGATGTTGAATGTACAGTGTCGACGCCTGGTGGCGATATTCGTTACGTGATCAAGAATAATTTCTATCAGATTAACAGTTTTTAACAGGTTTCGAAGTCAGTTTTAAATTGCTAAATTTGAATGAAAATTTTTACTTTATATTTTTCGATTGCTTAAAAAATGTGCTTCTGATCTTTAGTTAACAATTTCTTTACACATTTTCTGATATTTTCACTAAAACTCATAATGGATAATAGAAATAATTTGAGTACCGGTAAGTTTCTTGGTTTTTTTTTCAAAAATGAATGCTTTATTCTGCAAAAATGGTTTCAAATTTAATATTCAAAGTATTGCCCAACGCTAGTCACAACTTTTTCCCATCTTTCTGCCATTTCACGGATCCCTTTGCGGAAATAATCGGCCGGTTTGTCGGCTAACCACGAATCGATCTAATTTTTAACTTCATAAAAATTGGAGAAGTGCTGATCAACCAGGCCAGGTTGCATCGATCAAAAAAGGTAGTAATCGGACGGAGCAATATCTGCAGAATACGGCTGGTGGGATAGGACCTCCCATTTCAACGTTTCCAAGTATGTTCCGACCGGTTTCGCGACATGCGGTTGAGCATTGTCGTGCTGCAAAATAACTTTATTGTTTCTTTGCTCGTATTCTGGCCGTTTTTCCTTCAGTGCACGGCTCAAACGCATGACTTATCGTCGGTAGAGGTCTCCCGTAATGGTTTTATTCGGTTTTAGCAGCTCATAATACACCACACCCAGCTGGTCCCACTAAAAAGACAGCATAACCTTCTATTACCTTCTATGAATATTCCGTGCGGCCGTCGATGTTGATGCATGGTCGGGGTATCCATACGTTGCCCGACGTTTAGGATTGTCGTAATGGACCCACTTTTCATCGCCAGTAACGATTCGATGCAAAAAACACCTTTCTTTTATGCCGTTGGAGCAGTTGTTCGCACGTGAAAAAACGGCGTTCGACGCCTCGTGGCTTCAATTCATACGGTACCCAATGTCCTATCTTCGGATTATCCCCATTGCTTTTAAACGATCGGATATGGTTTGCTGAGCTACCCTAGGTATATCTGCAAGTTCTTGTTGCGTTTGTGACGGATCTTGATCGAGTAAAGCCCCCAATTCTTCATCTTCAAACTTTTTTTTACAGTTGGGGCATGGTCACCATAAACTTCCACCAAAATACGATGACTTTCCGCAGCTTTTTTCTTCATATTGAAGTAATGAAGTAACACTCCCCGCAATAACACTCTCGTTGGTACGAAATTCGACATATTCGAAGTGACGAGAAACTATGTTGTTTACTTTCCCACTTTTTGACATATACTGAAAAAGACGCGCAATGACAGTAGCTTTCCAACGAATGTCTGGAAATTCGATTCACTGGAATAATAATCAAGTTACGCCATCTGTTGTAAAACCGAAGAAACATACCGGTACACCTAATATATAGTCATATACAATTTTTGTTGAAGATTTTTACACATATTGCGAAACAATATTTTACTCTATTGACGAATGTACGCAAAGCTGAATCAGCTAGTTGAAAAAAAATAAAGTTACAATACTTATAACAAGCCATTCCTCGTAACTCACATAGCACATTGTAAAATGATGGTTTTCTAACCTTTTCAGCGTGGAAAGAATATATGAAGCCGGGAAACTTGAAGATAAATTCTGATTTTTCTAGAAAATTTGAACGAATTTCATACCAAAAAAACAAAACATCCTCATTTTACTTGCTGCGCCATCTGGTTGTAAATCCAACGTAAATTCGTCAATTGCATAAATAAGAAACAGTAAGCTTTCATTCATTCTTTTCCTGATTTTCGTTTTGAAAATGTGTTTATTCCACCTGAAAATCTATTATTATTATCCACTTGACAATGACAGCAAACGAAGCTCAATGTTGGCTACGCGAATTTGAGTTGTAAATAAAGTACAACATAAACAACACTAGACTGCGATTTTGTTCATAATAATTTGTAACTTTCACTTGGAGAATATATAGTTACGTGATGGAATTCCTCCTCGGCGGGAATCAAAAGGATACAGTTAGAAGTGCATGCAAAAAGTGTGGATATGCTGGTCACCTCACCTACCAGTGTAGAAACTATCTTAAGGTAATATTTCGAATACAGAAATTAAACTCGGAAATGTGATTAGTTTCATAAATCCTTGTAGAATGAACAGTGTTTTTCTCAACAGAGAAAATCGAATACGAGTTGTCTCCCAATGACGGCTAAATTTTGTTTTTATAGATTGATAAAAATCAGACGATAGTTACCGGAAACAATCGATCTGGCAGTGAATCGCCAGAATGGAATTACCTTACTCCGCTCCAAGAATTGAGGCGACAGGAAGAGCATCAGGAAAAGACACAAGCCGAAAAACATGATAATAAGCACAAAGATGCTGCAAAGAGTTCAAGGCGATCTTCGAAGCGGAAACGTTCTAGAAGCCGATCATCATCGAGTGACGACGATCTGGATAGAGATAAACACAAGAATCAAAAGTCGAAGAAAAAAAAGAAAAGTAAAAAATCTAGTTAAACGGAAAACCTGAAGATGTTCTTCAAACATAACGTTTTTCTCATATATGTATATTGAAATTATAATATTACTGACAAAGGATATTTTTTAGTCTTTGAGGATATGTTATCCCACAAACTTTGAAAATCTCCACCGACTTGCTGGTACTACAAACCGTCTAGCATTCAGTAGAAATGCAACTGAATGACTAAATTAAAGAAACTGTATTAGGTGATTGATGTATGCCATATGCAGTCAAACATTAGCATAGAATTGTCACAATGTTCGGATTGTTCAGATGCTTTTAAAGGAACGTAAATTTATGCAAAACGTATTTATTGTTTCATCTATAAAGTACAATGAAATCTAGTTCGCGGATTTTTCGCACATTCTATTATATTTCTTTCATTTTTGGTCTCAGTTTAGCTCCTGGAAATCTGCATTCTGATATTATGTTAGATTATTCATATTAGAGTCGGCAATAAAGCACTATAAATTGTATGTATTCCATATTGATTATTTCAATATCATTTGTTTTTGATGTTATATTTCGTGTGAAATTCTCATTGCTTCTTTCCATTTATCTAGAAGCTCTTTTTTCTACTATACTATGTGTTCTATATCATAGAAAAATATATCTGTTAAAATACGCTCTATCCCTTATTCTTCCTTTATTGATATTTTGTAGCTTGATGAGTATCGATGGTCTAGTAGTGATGGTTCCAACATTCAGTTATCTATGATTAGACAAGCATGGACAGCGTTGTAATAAAAATTGACATCATACATTCGTCCTGGAATGAATATGAAGGTTGCATAAAATGTGATTATTTTCTTCTGAAATGTGCTAAAATTCATGATTAATTATGTGTTTAGTGAATTTCTTAGTACACGCATGTTAGAAGAACAGGAAAAGTTTAATCAAGTTCGGACAAGAGAATATTAATCCATTAACGACCAAGCTGTAAAAATTATTTTTTCAACAAAAGCCTTTGGAGTAATTTTGATTATTGGCGTTACAGAAACTCCAATATTCAAACATTATTTTTTTTCCGTTCTTCCGTTTTCCGAGAAATGACAAAAAATCATAAAAGCGCAAATCAAAAACATTGGCCATAACTTACATTTCAGATAGCAGCGAAAGTTTGTGGATAAACACATGGGTCTTTTAAGCAACTTTGTATACTTGAAATATTCAAAAAAGATTGTTTTTCCAATTCATTTATTTCTAAGGCTCAATCGCATAAGCTTTGCGGAGCCGCTAATTCAACATTTGTTTATACAAAATTTCAATTTAAATCTATGTAGGTTTCGACCGATTACTCATGGTTTACTCGAGGATAGAGGGGCAACAATTTTTGTGGGACGGGTCAGGTTAGGGATATGGATATGAGGTATCGTTGTCTTAACCGAGGGTTGCCGCACGCACTGTAGAATTGTGCATAATGACCAGAGATAGCATCTGGTGTTCGACTAGCTATCTAGGGTGGGCGACGGTGAGAAGAGGGGATAAACAAACCAATAACGAAAAAGAAACAAAAAAGCATTAAACTCCTATACTGGTACACGAATGAAGTCACGACTTACGTCCAAACCTTTGAACCACGCTCTCGAAGAAACATTTGGAAAATGGAATATAACCACCACCCAAGACTTCCAGTGTCCCAATCGGTTTGCCAACTCAAGAGGGAATTTCGTTGTGATTGGAAAAAAATACGAAATCTGTCTGTCAAACAATTCGCTTTCCTGGGCGCCTTTGCGAGAGTGTCCGCCTTCTCATTGCCAGGAATTGAGCAATGAGAGGGGACCCATACAAAGGTTGTCTTATAAGATCTTTCGATCAGTGCACTCATCTGCTGCCTCACTTTTGTGAGGAAAAAAGATGGGTGCCTACTAGTTCTCATCGACTGGAGAGCCTCAAGCGAACTATCCGAGAAAATGAAGTAATGGTCTGCAGGCTTGTTGGAGATCATCCCCAATGCGAAGTCGATTGCTGCCAGCTCAGCAACATAAACGAAACAAGGTTCCTGCAGTTTACAGAAGGCGCTCGAATTTTAATTGAAAACACCGAATCCAGTGGATCCATTGAGGCGAGGCCCATCAGTGAAGTATCTTTTCATGCAATTGACTTTTTGGTATTTTCGGTTAAAAATAAGGGGAATGAAAGTTGATCGAAGCTGATCTGAAATCCCAAGTATAACCATAAACCGAGATTGTATATTTAGATGAAGAATTCTTTCTAAGTTTTCAATCACAAGTGTGTTCGTGACTCCGCATTTCACCAGTATTCTGAGAAAGTTCCTAGAATTGGTTCTGTAGAGGTGTTACTCCTGCCAGTACCTCGAGACTCGTATTATGTGTTGAGTGCATACAGCCGAGAGCTATACGCAGACAATGATATTGAATTCGTTCCATATTAGAAGGTGACTTTTAGCTGCCGAGAGAAAGCAGAAAGAGCCATACTCCAGAATAGATAGAATAGTTGTTTTATAAAGCGTTATGAGATCTCCCGGTTGAGCACCACCACGTGCCGCAAATCGAGCGGAGAAAGTTGACCCTCTTTTGAAATTTTGGCTTCAAATACGTAATGTGGGTATTCCAAGTGTATTTTGAATCAAACCAGACACCAAGGTACCTGAAGGTCAATGATTGGATAATGCTTCTGCCCAAAAGCTTAAGTTGCAATTGAGCTGGAGACCTTCAAAAAAGAATTAGGCTACTTAAAAAGGATTAGGCAAAAAAGAATTAGTAAAATTATAACTCAAAAACTATAATACCTACAAAATTTGGTTCAAAGGATGAAATGTAGGAAACTGTTTAAATTTTCATAAAAAACCAAAATTTTCGTGAAAAAAATATTTTAAAACTTAAAATTAATTTTTCTCAAAAATATATTTTTTAAAAATTTTCAAAAAAAAAACTTTGAATAGCTCTTATAACTTCCAACATGTCGTCCATACATTGGAAGATGGGCTCTTTTAAAGGGAAAGTACAACTAATCCTTATTTTGTTTAAAGTCAAGATAACAATATAGCATTTCGACAAAGTTTTACTTTTTCATTGAGGATTGCCGTCTTCTTCTGTAGGAGCCTTGAAACACTGCGACCATCAGTTTGATCTATTGTAGAGGAAGATTACCGTCAGTTAACTCAACCTTGCTTCTTGGAGTGGTGCCAATTGAACAAAATGACAGTAGGTATTGCCAAATGTGTTATCATGACGTTTCATCGCAAGAAGGAACCAATATTCTTTGATTGCTCTCTGGAAAACCTTGTGCTGGTACGCGTCAATGAGGTGAACGACCTCTTCAGCATACATCGCTCGACGTTAGCCACCAAATGCATGTCTTCAATTTGAGTTTATCTTGAGGATCTCCCTAGAATTCACGGATCCGTATTGTCTGAATGCGTTATACTGTTCATTAGTGCTTGGAAAACGCTTCTGTGGTGTGGATGCCACATCAACTTTCGGGGACCTTACGCGTATTGAACGCGTACAGAAAATGTTTATTTGACGTGCTCTCAGCTCCCTGCCATGGCACTGTCCTCAGAGTCAACTGCCGTATCCTGGAAGATGTCTCTTGCTTGTGTTGGATAATTTTGAACGAAGACCGAAACTCCAACAATCTACGCTCGTCGCCAAGTTACTCAACGGTGAAATTGACTCGGCCTTGCTGCATTCCCGCATCAATATGCGTGCGCCATCCAGGGATCTTCGCTCAACACACTGACACACTGTGACACACCGTTCTAGTTTTATGTTTATGTTATCATGAACCTCTGGTGGGAATATTTAATTCGTACGTTTTCAATAGTGGAAGATCTGTTCGAGTTTGGAGAGTCAGTTTCTAGATTCCGTCAAAGAACGGAACAGGACACAGTTATGTTTTTTTAATTTGTTTGTATTTTTAAATTTGTATTTTATGTTTGTATTCATGACGACATCCGTCAGATGAATAAAGAAATAATAATAATATGGTGGACCACCATCAAGGTTTTTGATGAAATCGACGTTTCTGGCGTCCCATAAGGGACCAATCTTGGACCATTATTGTTCGTGCTATACTTAAATGACGTGGCACTTTCGCTTGGCTTCTAGAGAAAGCTCATATACGCCAATGGTTTGAAGATTTACGTCGTGGTACGTTGTAACGGCGGGTGCGATGAGTGACATATCGCAAAAACAAACTTGATATTATCCTTCGCACCTTGCGGTGAATTTGGGACGACGTGCTCTGTTGTTTCTTTCAATTTTCCGCATTCCGGACAAAAAGGTTATCTTGCCTGACCAAACCAGTGTAGATATTGCCTGGAGCAACCGTGACCAGACAGAAATTGCATTAGGTAGAAATATACCTCTCCTACTTCATATTCACCCAGCAATATAGTGTCGGTATGAGTTTGTGCGTTCATCTACCGTTCGGTGTCGCACTCCACTCCTATCGCCACCTGGTCAGCGACTTTTCTCTCATGAGCTTCCGAATTTCTCTGGTCCCCTTGCTCCTATTCTTTGCTGGTCCTTTCGGTTTCTTTGGTGGAGGTTGAAGGTCCCCTTTCTCCTATTCTTTGCTGGTCCTTTAGGTTTCTTTGGTGGAGGTTGAAGTTCACAAACTGCGAAAATAATCAATATGAAAATATAACGAATTTTTTGGTAAATACTACCAATCTATAGTCATTTTCGACCGTACTAATAAACACATATGTCAAGCAGAACCATGATTCGGAAGCCCAATATCGGCTACATTTTCTCGCCGAAAATGCACGTATCAGAATTATATCCTTATTATACCTCCGTATTGCCTTATGGGAACAATGAAAATGTCGTCCATACATTGGAAGATGGGCTCTTTTAAAGGGAAAGTATGGTTAATACGCGCTTTTCTCACCAATTTTCAGATATGACAATATCCAAGCTTACTAATGTTATCGAGTAAAATATACTAATCTCTGGTAGGGATGCGGGTTTGTTGACAATTTGTACAAAAAATTTGTACATTCTACTAATTTTGCATTACCAAATGTATTTAGTAGTTTTCGACCGAGGATTTTTCTAAGGGTAGATCGGAGTACGCACGAAAACTTGATTGTGCGATAACTGACGAAGCGAAACAAACAATTTTGTTCGATAGAAGCTGACGAATTCGAACGAAGCAAATGGGAAGCAATGTAACCCCACCAATACAATTCTATGTTGTTTTTTACTTCTCACGATGAGAAGCTACATACAGTATCACTGTGGCCTTACTCCTCACGATTGCATGCGTTTCGTGCAGTGTCACCGTGGCGTTACGCGAACATATCTGCCAATTTAAATACCTTCTGAAGAACTAAGTTTATCTACAGGCAAAAGCAATCAACATATGCTGAAAAACCTGCAGAGATTAATATTATAGAGTCAAATATTTTTTTTGTATCATTACCTTTCTAATTACTGCAATAATCGAAATTCTGATCGGAGGAAATTCATTTTTTCCAGATTGGTGACGAAATTCCCTGATTTTTCCTGACATTGTTTGAATTCTCTGATATTCCCTGATTTTTAGGGGTTTTCAAGGTATTCGACAACTAGGTTTTAGGTTGAGGTTGTGGATCACTCCGAAATTAACCCATGTTCAGCTATATAGTTCTTGCATGTGTAGGAGATGCAGTCTAAAACGATGAGTTCGAGTAACTTAGATATTGTACATAGGCAAGCGATTCCTCTGTAATTATGTACTTCCTTCTTACAACCTTTCTCAAAAACTGGAAACAAAAACAAGCTTAAGGGGGGATCCCTGCCTGGAAGGTCGAAAAATAATGAATTTTCGTGATTTTTTTTCGTATTTTAGGAATAAAGTGAAGTGTTCGGGTATTTTGGTTATTGTTTAAGGTATATTTGAAGATAAATTTTCCATTTTTTGAGTATAGAAATAATTATTATTACGCTGTTGACAACTGGATGCGCAGACGCTACGGTACCTTGCTGGTGGTATCGGTTCTGAAGCAACGTGGTTTCGCAAAACGAATTCCATTGCATATTTAAACGAAACTTTAAGACAATGCCTAAAGCGTTACATAGGGGTTTTTGAAAATTCGAAAAATTGTCAAAATTGCGGCCATTTTTGTTAAAATGAGTTTTTTTTTATGAAAAATCGCTGTTTAGAAAAAATCGAAAAAATTAGATATCAAAAAACGGCTATGTAACGCTTTAGATAATTAATTTTTACATGCTGATAAAAAAAATTCAGCCTAATCGGTCGGACATTTTTGTAAACATCGTGTTGGGGGCCTAAAATATGGCCCCACATTGAAGGTCGCCTCCAATGCGACACTGAGTTAACCAGTTACTGTATATCAGTTTTTCGGTAAAGTGTAGTAAGTCCCAGAGAATAGTTGACGATATGGTGACTGGACATTGTATCTGTAGCGCACATTACTCAATGCGTGACCCATCAAAGCGTTTGATAATTTTGGAATCTAAGCGGTAGGCTTACGAGTTGATAACATCAGTGGTTTTTTTGTAAGCATAACAGCGTGTTTGGGTTCAATCTCTGCTGTCGCCATTGGATTTTTCTGAGGTGAAAAATTACTAGTTATATGTTCCTTCTAATGGAAATCTTAGTTATCATGCTCATGTGTTGTTGAGTTTAATAGATAGGGTTGGAGTCGTCTTTCTGGTGTCGCCAATTGACACTAAATGTGGCGATGGGCGATCTGGCGTAGTGGTTGACATCCGTACCTCTCACGCTAAAGGTCACGAGTTCAATTCTCATTCCCAACATTCATCCAACGGAAAAAAATGACATGAAATTTTCCATCAAACAAAACTTGATCGCACTGCTTTCGGCCGAAATTTTCATAGTTTTATTCCCCTTTTTAAATCCTATGCTCTTATTGGGAAACCCTTTATTTTCTTTTACAGGTTCTCAACTTACTCTGGTGGTGCACATTCTGGAGTGGACTGATGTGATTCTTTTTGAATGCGGAAGCAAAATGCAAGCCAACTGTTGCTGCCTATTCGTCTGGAAATAGATCTATATTATTTTGAAGTGATTTGAAATTCAAAACAATGACATACCTGCTCGACTCGACTGTATGCTCTTCGCCCTCAGGCGCAGTTGCGTATGCTGCAGTAAACATTGAAGGTCTTCGAGCAGTCCAATCGTGATGTCCTCTAACAGATAGATAAATGCTAAGACTTTTCATGAGTGCTCCTCTAACCTATGTATAAAAGAGAAAAGGATTCAAAAGTATGAATATTTCGGGGTTAGTAACAACGCATGTAGTGCGTCTGCGTTTCTAGATACATTTGAATATATTAAACATGTGATATGCTAGCTAAAAACAGATTGCTTTGTGTGTACTTGGTCTCCTCGATCGCACGAACGTTCATTAGAAGATACTGGATGTAGACCAAGTTGATGACATCAGCACCATTTTGGTCAGAACAAGTTGAGTGAAGGAGCTTAAAAATTATGATCGATAGTATTCCGTTCACGGCAATGTATGAGAACGTTGCACACGGTCGATTTAGCCGGTTTCAACGATTTTATGATTTTTTAATCTGACTTTGCCGGATTCTCAAGGTGGGTGTCCAAAATTGATTTTTGGTTCTCGGCTTCCGTCAGGTATAAATTCTTTGAAATAAGATAAATCGTGACGAACTTTTCAGCATTATGAAAGGAAACATTTTAACATAAACTGTTGTCAAAATATTGCAGATTCGACCACTAGGAGCGTTGCAGTAAAATGTACAGTGCGTACAGATATTGAAGGACACGAATTTTAGGATAATTTTGGACATTTGCCTTGGATCTCTGCCTTCAAATCTTAAACTTAGACATAATTATACAAATATTTATGTACCGTTTTGTTGTACAATACGAGGTCTGTTCAAAAAGTATCGCGACTTTCGAATTTACGCGGGTTACGTATAATCGATTCTAGATTTTTTTTGTGGCATTTTGTTGGTCTCATGTCTCTCACTAATGTTGACAAGTACAGCTATTTTGAATGTTCAGTTAATTCTTGACAACTGCGTTTCTTACACTTTTCTTACACATTTCTTACTTGCCTATTGCAAAATGAATCAAAGAATCTGTATCAAATTTTGTGTGAATATATGATGAATATCATATTGGCTATTTCGCTGCGCCTAATTTGTTCAATTGCGTACAGTAACGTATGCATTAGAAAAATGGACTGATTTTGGATGGCGATGAAAAAAATACAAAAAATTATTCAATAGATCATTTTTTCTTAAATCTCACGTTTATTAAAACTATCTATCTATCTATATATATATAAAAATGGATTTCTGTCTGTCTGTCTGTCTGTCTGTCTGATTCTTATGGACTCGGAAAATACTAAACGGATCGACATGAAAATTGGTATGTAGGGGTTTTTGGGGCCGGAGAAGTTTATCATGATAGTTTGAGACCCCTTCCTCTCTCTAAGGGGGCCTGCCATACAAATGAAACACAAATTTCTACATTACTCGAGAATTAATCAAGCAAATGCAACCAAATTTGGCATGTGAAGGTATTAGGGTGTAATAAATGTTTTTCGTTGATTAGATACTCCTCCCCCTCTCTAAGAGGGGGCTGCCATACAAATGAAACACAAATTTCTGCATAACTCGAAAACTAGCCAAATTTGGCATGTGAAGGTTTTAGGGGGCACGAAACGTTTCTATGGTGAATAGACACGCCTCCCACCTCTCTAAGGGGAGAATAGTAGAGGGGTCTGTTTTCATTCTATCATATTTTCTGTATCAAACATTTATTTCATATAACGGAGAAACATGTTATTTGCAAGTGGTTGAAAAATCTTGAACGAAAATTGTGTCTGAAAGTAATCTGATATTATAATGATGAGTTTTGGTAGAAGTACTAGGATTTTTTTTAGTAAAAGGTAAATTCAATGGGGTAGATTAGAAGACAAACAATGAACAGTTCTGCGATTGGACTCATGAACTTGCGCTTAGTAAGAAAACGTCAATGTATGAAGGTTTTGATAAGTTTGCCGGGTCAGTTAGTCTTCTACAAAAATGCTTCAACGCCCTTATCAGTTGATTTGCAGAAACCATGGCGAAAACAGTCAAGCAATTATGCACTTCGTGTTCGCCGTATAAAGCCGATCCGGCATTCAGAACATCCACTGCATCGAACAGAAGCCTGGTTCCGGTCATCCGACGGTGCTGCGTTATCGTAAAGTGTAGCAGGAGCTGAAGAGGAAGACCGAGAGTAAATAGGCCTCGTTGTTTCGCATCTTAGGCCGGTTGGTCGGAGCAACCGGCCAAACGGTGAGGGAGTATCTGTCCGAAATAGATATTTTTTTATGTGGAAGCATCAGTCGAGCCGTGTGGCTTGCGGTGCACGGGGAGGTATACAGTGCGAAGCGTGCGCCGTAAGTTACCGCTTTCATCTTGAAGCATCACACGAAGGAAGGTTTGGTTTTTTGTTGTGCCAAAGATCGCCAACCCTCGCAATGTCTCTCAGCTGCGACTGATGACATTTTTTTAGCGATTCTCAAACGAAGGATCTACTCCAATAATTTCGAGGTCAAAAAGGAGAAGCAGTTCATCGCCAAGGCCATGATAGAGCTGAGAAAAACATGCCGACATGCATTTTTTTTTCATCGGACATGGCCAATTACCGTAAGGGCAAACTTACGGCAGGGCCTCGATACATTTTTGAGAAGGCTTAGTAACGTAGGATTTGTCGAAAATTTGGTACTTAAAAAAATCTTCTGTGGTATTTTTTCGCCACTATTTGAAATTTTTCCATTTTTATGCATATGATACCTGTTGGAATTAATTGACTGGTTACTAGTAGATAAGTGATCCGGTTTTTATCAATCGACACAATTGGTAAATGGAAATGCGATTTATGGAGTGTTTATCGGTAAATTTCTATGTAACTCATACGTCGTAACCTAGGTAGTGCGGACTGAATTAAAACGGCTGTCAAAAAAGATCCAATTGAAATGTCAAAAGAGATCCAACGATCAGGAGTGTTATTTTTCTTATGATAATCAACACTATAAAAAAGGTATTATTATCAAAGGCAAAAATAATTAAATAAAAATAAAATGAACGAACTTCATTTTTCCGTCAATTGTTTAATTGGCCATTGCATCCTGAAAGAGAATCTCATATTGCAAGGTATCAGAACCTGAACGAATATCAACAAACTACGAATAACGCTTAGTTCACTCCAAGATTTTGATGTGGGAGCGAAATTCGACATTGGCGAATTTTGATACGTACATACATAGCAAAAATGAAATGTTTTGAGGACGTTTTTTTTCTAACGTCGGTGAATACAGTTTTGCTAGTGAAGCTGGCCGAATGAAATCCGCGTAATTATGATCCGTACTGGTTATGAATATAACGGTGAAGCCATCTGCGCTTCATGTTGATGATGGACGTAATCTTCTGGGTCAACTACCGGCTTAATTGTGGAGAAGGCATTACGGTTTCTCACGAGGTTTCTTTTCCGATTGAAATGTAACGATGTATATCTATCAAAATTGTACAGTCGCAAGCGCACTGAAGAGAGAACAGATGCATGCGATGACATACCTCGACGCCAGACCCTAAAGTGTAATCCACAGCTCTCCTGCTAAAAGAATCGAACATGTTCAACCAACGGATTGGATGATAGTTTTTGCTGTACAAGGACAGCACACCAGTTCGATTAAAGACAGCAGAGTGTACGCAACAGCAGCAAATTCGAAGCAGAATTTAAGAAGAAACTTAAGTGCTTGTACAATTTATAACTCTGTATAATTTCGTGTATATTTCTATAGTATTAAGTAAAATACAATGTACATAGTTATAGTTTAAGCGTGTGTTGTGTTTTGTCTCCGATGAAACGAGTCCCTCAATCTGCCACAGTGATGTGAAATTCCATGCGAATGGAAAATCCCCGCTGCATCACTGCAATGAAGGCAGTCTGCATCGCGCCCACGGGGGGAATTTAGTTTCTCACGCTGGGCAATCCGCATAAAGGCTGCTTTGGTATCGCGCAGCGGGATTAAGTAGCAGTTTTTAC
Source organism: Toxorhynchites rutilus septentrionalis (assembly GCF_029784135.1). Classification (NCBI taxonomy): domain Eukaryota; kingdom Metazoa; phylum Arthropoda; class Insecta; order Diptera; family Culicidae; genus Toxorhynchites; species Toxorhynchites rutilus. The sequence continues at coordinate 200,523,744 of NC_073746.1, read as the reverse complement.
AGTCCACTGCATTAAGAAGCTATAAAAATAATCCTGAAAATGTGTATGAAAGGTTTGCTACACTTTTGGTTTTCAATAATTCAAACATCGTACTTACTCCACAGATATGCGAATCCTTATTCGGAATTAGTTTGTCGTCTCCGAAAAAATCGACCCAGCGCGTCTGTAAATACGTTTCCGAAGGAATACGATAAAAGCTAACGTGAACATTTTCACTCGTATTCGGGCAGCCTTTCAGTGAGCAACGCATTTTTAATGTCCACTTTCCCTGATATAATATTTCTCCGAACGAAATAAAAACAAACGAAGTCACAGTCACGTAAATGTTTACTCCTGCAGTTTGAAAACATTCGATGAAAAGTGGAACGAAGAGTTCCCAGATGATTTTTAAAATAAGTCTGTAAAAATATGTGAAAGTCTGTTAAAAATGTGGGAATGTCTGTAAAAGTGTGCGGATCTGTAGAAATCTTTTTTAACGTTAATTTTTCCGGATTCATTGATACTTTGTACATCGCGATGCACGTGAGATTGTCTTTTGTACATATAATATTAGGCATTTGTACATTTATATTAGGCTGTCAAAAAAGTCCTGCGGTATTTCCGCGAGGTGTCGTTGTAAGCGCGTAGTTCTAGTTGTATTCATTGTATCGAGTCATACTATAGCTTGTTGGAAAGGTATTTTTGCGCGCTATAATATAGTCTTGACAGTTTTGTTTGGTTTAGTCGTTCGTGAGTTATAGTGTCGCAAATTTGGAGCGAAATAAAGAGAAAATCCGACATATTTTACAGTACTACTATGACAAAGGCAAAAATGCATCTCAAGCTGCCAATAAAATTTGTGCAGTTTATGGACCCGATACAGTTTCCATTTCCACCGCACAACGATGGTTTCAACGTTTTCGTTCTGGTGTAGAGGTCGTCGAAGATGCGCCACGCTCCGGAAGGCCTGTCGTCGAAAATTGCGACAAAATCGCTGGATTAGCCGAGAAAGACCGGCATAGTAGCAGCCGTAGCATCGGCCAAGAGCTGGGGATAAGTCATCAAACCGTTATTAACCATTTAAAGAAGCTTGGATTCACAAAGAAACTCGATGTATGGGTGCCACACACGTTGACGCAAAAAAACACATCTTTGACCGTATCGACGCATGTGAATCGCTGCTGAATCGCAACAAAATCGACCCGTTTCTGAAGCGGATGGTGACTGGCAATGAAAAGTGGGTCACTTACGACAACGTGAAGCGTAAGCGGTCGTGGTCGAAGCCCGCTGAAGCGGCTCAGTCGGTGGCCAAGCCCTCATTAATGGCCAAGAAGGTTCTACTGTGTGTTTGGTGGGATTGTCAAGGAATAATCTATTATAAGCTGCTTCCCTATGGCCAAACGCTCAATTCGGACCTGTACTGCCAACAACTGGACTGCTTGAAGGTAGCACTCATGAAGAAGAGGCCATCTTTGATAAACAGAGGCCGCATTGTCTTCCATCGGGACAACGCCAGGCCACACACTTCTTTGGTGACGCGCCAGAAGCTCCGGGAGCTCGGATGGGAGGTTCTTTTGCATCCGCCGTATAGTCCGGACCTTGCACCAAGTGACTACCACCTGTTTTAGTCCATGGCGAACGAGCTAGATAGTCAGAAGTTAGCCACAAAAGAGGCCTGTGAAAATTGGCTATCTGAGTTTTTTGCCAATAAGGAAGCGAGCTTCTATAACAGGGGTATTATGAAGTTGGCATCTCGTTGGGAACAAGTCATCGAACAAAACGGCGCATATTTGACTTGAAACAGATGGTTGTAACTAATTTGATGAACAAATGAAAATTCAAAAAAAATACCACAGGACTTTTTCGACAGCCTAATATATACAGCCATTCCATGCCAAACCGATAAAGTGGTTCTCAGATTTCGATGAAAAGTGGTAGTTTTGTTCTTTTTTTCCTCAGTTTTTCCCAAAACTGACTTTTTTCAAAAATTTATAACTTTTGAATCACTGAACCGATTTAGATTATCGACATATCTAATTGAAGCTAGCTTTTCATTAAAATATAATATATTGAAATTGCAAAGAAAAAAAGGATTTTGTTTTCGTAATTATCGATTGTAGTTTTTTTTAATTATATATATTTTTATACCTTTCTTGAATGCTGCGGATGTTATACATAACATACTATTTTTTTCGTTTTTGAGATATGACTTTTAAAAGTTAACCGGTGGTCCGAACTTCGAACTTCGTCCCGGGTCATCTAGTACATGTCATATCATTATTGTTTTGATATGAATTCTATAGAACGAATTTCTAAACTTTTTCTCATCATAACATTGTTCTGTGGGCAGAATACCACAAATACAATAAAATGAAGACAGCTCAAAAGGGACCTTTGCTTCATCGGATTTTGGGATAAGCAACACATTTAGCCTTCTATTTTTATTGATATAGATAGATAAAAGATAAAGGAATGCGTTTTTTTCCTGAAAATCCATTTCCACTTCCAAACAAAGATCAACTTCGCTAGCGCAAATATTAAATGGACTAAAACGCTTATCATGATGTAATTTTCGGTCATATGGGAATTCATTTTTCCGAATTTTCCGACATTCCTTCTGATTTTTCCGGAAACTTTCCGATTTTGCTCTCCACTATATTGATCTACGGGAAGAGACGAATACAACAAAATAAAGAAGGCTAAAATCGGATCATCCCTTCTTCGAAGCCCGCTTACGAACAGATTTGGCCTTCCATTTTCATTTATATAGATAGATATAGGCTAACAGTGCGAGGTTGAAGGGATGCTCAAGGACTGGTCTCCGTTTTCGCTCGGATGTAGTCAATCTTAATATTACTTAAAGATGTTCAATTAACCCTTTCATTACGTCAGTGTGCTCCGCCGAAGTGCTACCCCTGTACGGAGTACTGCGCCGAAAAGTATGCACATCGCGCTGGTGTGATCGAAGAGCAGTATGAATTTCATGTCGTCTAAAGACGACGCTCGTACACACAGCTCGTCGCGCGGATGTCGTCTATAGACGACGCTCGTAACGAAAGGGTTAAGGCTTTGAGAATCAACTCATTGTCGTTTGCTCAAAAAATTATTCGCTTGGCGGCGGCAGCGCTAATTCGGTTTACTTGGTTTGTCGTCGGCTGTTCTTGATATTCTCGGGAAATTACAATCTGTTAAGTTTTACCAATCTCATCGATAGTTCTCGACTCTGTTCCCTCACTGTCATGAAATTTTGAAGTATAGTATAGATACATTTAATGCAATTTCTCATTCATCGTGAAGAATCGTATTGCCTGTTTCGTCTGCAATGATTCCAGGGCAAAAATACTTATGAAATCATGAAAAACGCTGACGTATACAATTTATTGTTACCAAACAAAACACCAACAGAATGCAAAAGATACTGAAGTACTGTCGTCGGCCACTGAGCGATACTATGCTCACGACATCACTGCAATGCGACCTATTTTGCGCACGTAATCACTGTGGTGACACCGGTAGTTAGGCGCTAGTTTGCGCACAGAAACAACTGTGGTTACGTCGGACGACGAAGTGTTAATGAATTACTCAAAAAATAGGTCTAACGTCATGTGTATTGATATAAATTAAATATAAAAACTTTTTATGTATTAAAACTATGGAAAAATGTAATACGATTAGTCAAATATCTTTGATGTGATAAATAGAGCCTCTCATTTTTCAAAAACCTGTGAAATATTGTTGTATCCAAAAAGTCTGCAACAAAAATAAAAAGTATTTTACAGATATGTCTGTAAATTTACAAAAATATCTGGCATCTCAACACTGGTCTGATGATTTATTGCAAGAAATCGCTTGAAAAAATCCATAAATTTGCTTGAAAATGAAGTGGATTGAGTCCGCACCACTTAGGTTGTAACGATTCCAAGTAACCAAGCTTCATCAGAGGCTAATGAATACTAGTTTAAAATATCTGTAAAGAGATTGAAAATTTACGTCTTGGTTACCGAGGACTAATTTTGATCATCGTCTCAATTTGGTCATCATCAGTCAACACTTCCCGGTCAACACGATTAATATACATTTCAACCACGCCCTTATATATATTCGAGAGCTCAAAAAAAATGGTTGTGAGTTATGAGAAAAGAAGATATTAGGTGTACCGGTAAGTTCCTTCGGTTTTACAACAGATGGCGTAGCTTGATTATTATTCCAGTGAATTAAATTTCCAGACATTTGTTGGAAAGCTACTATCATTGCACGTCTTTTTCAGTATATGTCAAAAAGTTGAAGCGTAAACAACATAGTTTTTTGCCACTTCGAATATGTCGGGGAGTGTTACTTCATTACTTAAATATGAAGAAAAAAGCTGCGGAAAGTCATCGCATTTTGGTGGAAGTTTATGGTGACCATGCTCCAACTGAGCGAACGTGTCAGACGAGGTTTGCACGATTTAAAAGTGGTAATTTTAACTTGGAAGACGAAGAACGTCCCGGACCGCCAAAAAAGTTCGAAGATGAAGAATTAGACGCTTTACTCGATCAAGATTCGTCACAAACGCAACAAGAACTTGCAGATACACTTGGAGTAGCTCAGAAAACCATATCCGACCGTTTAAAAGCAATGGGAATGAACCGAAAAATAGGACATTGAGTGCCGGTGTCCGATGAAGCCACGAGACGTCAAACGCCGTTTTTTACGTGCGAACAACTGCTCCAATGACATAAAAGAAAGGTTTTTTTTTTGCATCGAATCGTTACTGGCGATGAAAAGTGGGTCCATTACGACAATCCTAAACATCGGGCAACGTATGGATACCCCGACTATGCATCAACATCGACGGCTGCGCGGAATATAATAGGTAATAGAAGGTTATGCGGTCTATTTGGTGGGACCAGCTGGGTGTGTTGTACTATGAGTTGCTAAAACCGAATGAAACCATTACGGGGGACCTCTACCGATGACAATTGATGCGTTTGAACCGTGCACTGAAGGAAAAACGGTCACAATACGAGCAAAGATACGATAAAGTTATTTTGCAGCACAACAATGCTCGGCCGCATGTCGCGAAACCGATCAAAATATACTTGGAAACGCTGAAATGGGAGATCCTATCCCACCCGTCGTATTCTCCAGACATTGCTCCGTCCGATAACTAGATTTTTTGATCGATGCAACATGGCCTGGTTGACCAGTACTTCTCCAATTTTGATGAAGTCAAAAATTTAATCGATTCATGGTTAGCCGAAAACCCGGCCGATTATTTTCGCGAAGGGATCCGTGAATTGCCAGAAAGATGGAAAAAAGTTGTGACTAGCGATGGGCAATACATTGAATATTAAATTTGTAACCATTTTTGCAGAACAAAGCAATATTTTTTGAAAAAAAAACCAAGAAACCTACCGGTACTCCTACTATTAGATATAGTAGGTGGTACCTGGTTTTAATATTGTTGTTGAAAACTTACCTCGCCATTTAGAAAACAATATAAAAGCGCGATGAAAAATCCCTGAAAAGACGTCAGAAAGTGCGTAATGTATGACCAGAGAGCAAACTCCAGGGCCGTTTTTTCCAGTGGAGCCTCAGTCATGTTTAGTATATTAGTTATTCCTAATAATGGCACTAGAACGATGGCTGCACGTACTGCTTTTCGTACTTGCTCGACGTCGCTGGTGTGACTTTGGCGTAACTTTACCACCAACACTCTTATTATGTTCATTAAAAATATCAAATTTAACTGAAAACCGAATAGAAATTATAGTAATTCTTTTTTCTTTCTAATTTCAATGTTCCAACTCACCAAAACTACTGCTAATCTAGGTCCTTCTAGTATCCAATAATAAGGCGTCAGGTTATATCCCCACCAACATCTTAAAATGATGAAAAGAAAAATGACATTGTTGTTAGAATATTTTACTAAAGTTCTTGCGGAGTGTGTGTGTGTGTGGATGGAGAGGAGTCAGGACTCCGATTGTGAATTGATCTCCATAATTGATGATTATTGCGCGGACTTAGTTATTCTATAACCACACACAAATATGGTTAATTTAGAGCTCTAAGTTTTAAACTCACGATCGTTCGCTTATCTTTATCTGTCAAAAAGTGTCAGATTTCTGGACAAGCTGTGAACGGTCACCTTGAGATGTGTAAACCATGTTTCGAAATTTGGCATAAATAAAGGTGTTGTCGTTGTGACACAAAAACTAGACTGATGATCCCGTGTTGCTGGGAAACCCGTAGAAACCGTTTGATACTCACTTTTGTTGTCCAATGTGCTGTCCGGTGGTCACTGCCCAAATAGATGTTAGTGCCACCGGTCCACCCCATCCCAAAAGTGCGTACAATGTTAGTGGGAAACGATCCTGAAAAACTGTTACGGTAACCACGTTGTGTAAATATAATCCTTCTATAAACATCCACATAAACATGCATGTTCTTGCATACTCCAACAACACATAAGAGGCCTCGCAAAGGTATGGCTGAAAGCAGGAAATGGGGAACAGTTTGAAATATTACAAATTTGGTGGGTCTACATAATATTGCAGTAATTGTTCCACTATATATTACCGTATTATCGATACCATGACGAGTCTCGTTGCCATATTGTTTCCCACCATTACGAATAATTGCCTGATCAATGTATAGTGTTAATCTGATTATCACTTGTATTACCATAGCAACAAAGAGGTTTTTGTGTATGCGCGTTCTGTTGTTCCGTAAACTTCTGGAAAAAATATGTAAATAAGTACTGAAAACAGCTAAATTTGAATAAAGTAGATAAATTATATTCTTCTTTTAATCGTAATACTTACCTAAACTTACAAAATATTACTAATGATAAAATTAGCGCTGTTAGCGATAGACTGAAGCCTACAATTTCTAGTGTCCGTGTTTTTTCGGCAATGTCGATCTTAACCTGAAAGCGATTATTCTCTGTGAATTAATTTCTAACGCATGTGTTCGTTGTTTTACTTCGACTTCGTCGGTGCTTCCCCTAGCGTAAAGCTTTCTGAATAGTTGAATTACTTCTGGGCTATAACAGGGCGTATAGTTGGTCCACCCAAGCAGGCCGGGTGTTGGTCCGGGTTTTCCTTCCCATCTACCTTCGGCGCTGCACCTTCTTTCGGCGAACTCTGCAAAACGTATTGTTGAAGGAAGATGAGCACGTTTATAAATTGGTGTCCATGTTGCATAGATTTGACATGTAATACATGGGCTGAAAAGTTAATGAATACAATAGTTTTTTGGGCAAAGCTGTATTTATTCCTAGTTTCCTTTGAGTGCAATACACTTGGTATAGCGAGGTATAGCAACATTTCGATTCCCTTTCTGTAGTACGAAACGACTTTGTCTTCGAAATATGCCGTAGTGCCACTCTGTAGACTGCCTATTGGACTCAGGAGTGTGGTAATGGATCCATGTTTCATCCATTGTCACAAAACGTCGAAGAAAAAAGTCCACTCGATTACGCTTCAACAACGTCAAACCGGCTGTTAAATCATTAACGCGCCGGTCGACGGTCAGCAAACGCGGAACCCATCGCGCGGATAGCTTTTCCATTTCCAAAATGCCGTGCAAAATGTATCGCATTCGTTCTTTTAAAATGTCTGCGGTCTCAGCTAACTCGCGTAACATCACTTTACGATTGTTCAAAACGAGTCGATGCACTTGTTTTACGATTTCTGGATTCGTAGCTTCTTTTGACATTCGAGAGCGAGGTGCATCTGCGGTGCTTGTACGGTCCATTTTAAATTAATTAAATCACCGGTTAACTGTTGTTCTCGAAGGAACAGAAGTGGAATAACATTTCGTCAATCACTGCATTGATTGTTTAGGCGTTTTTCTCATCAAAAAAACAATTTTTGACCAAAATACGATATTCCTCTTTTTCCATTTTCTATAAGAATGCTCAGGTAGTGACACTTAACTAACTGTAGTTTGTGAACAAATAAACGAAATTTCATGAAACTTCTCACATAAGCTAGTGACAATTGAACCTCTCGAAATAAATCTTGTTCATTTTTTGTCTGTTAAAAAATCCCAGGACTTTTCAGTCCATGTAGTATGTCATTTTGTTGTGTTCTGCCCATGTTTGCATAGGAGACGTAATCACCAACACCATTAGAGTTGGGAAACCGTAATTTTGTTGTTTTTTTTTGCCTAGAAGCGTAACCATGCATATTTCTAATGAAATAATCTGTCCAGCTGAAAGATATTATCGGCAAAAAGAGGGCCTAGGAGATTTTGCGGATTAAAATATATTTTCTTTTCCATTTGGAAAACGCTTGCGTCTATTTATGCGGACAATCAAACGTTTCAATGACCATTTGTTCTCATAGCTAGACGGTTGCTAAGCCAACGTCTACAGACAGATATATAACATCCGATTCCAATCGTTTTAGCGCTCAAAAGCAAGCAGCTTTCCATTCCATGACACATCGTCTCTTCAACATAGAGGAGATGTGTCTAAAACGCGCCTGCCGGGCAATTTGACCCGCTTGATTTTCTCGTAAACCAGCAAGAATAGAAATGCAATGGATATAGGCAATCGTGCTAGTCAATGATAGAATCCTACCATTTGTAACATGCTTTAAAAAATAAGAAAAATAATTTTCTTTGGAAGCAATTTTCGATGTAATTTCTTTCTAGATGACTGGGGGTTAACTAATCTTCGTACTGACGTAGTTGTTACCTTAATTTTTAAGAGCACGGTCAAGATGAACTCATTCTCGCTTAGGGGGTGCGTATTTCGCACTTTTTTTTTATCCAAAATATATATTTTTATTAAGGCGTCAACCTGACGGGGCCGGGAGTTCAATATTTCGACAATGTTTGCCTTATAACTATGTTAGTAATATGTAACCGATTACTCGCGGTTGGCTCGAGGTTAGTATTACAAGTGTTTTCGTAATTGTTATGTTGCTGTCTTCAATGCTCTGTACCTGTGCCCGACACGGGATACTTCCTTTTGGGATGCAGCTGACCATTAATCAGCAACGCCCCCTAGTCTGTACCCCATATCTAGCGTGGTGCGTCTTCTCGACTCGAGGAATCCAGGATAGAATGGTCACTAGCCGGCGCAAACATCAGCTCGTGTAGAGTTGTCATGAGCGGTACAACCTTTGGTTCTTGTTGAATGATCAGTGGACTGCACAACCTTTGGCCCGTGTATCTGTAAAGAGTGTGTGTATGTATTGCCGCGACTAAGTAGAAGTTTATAGATCGGATAGGAGGGATATGAAACAGGGACACAACGAAGGAAACATCATTAAACGTTGACATCGGCGTTTCTGAGGAACAGGTATAGATGAAGCAGAAGATCAGGATCACGGCTACCTAAGATATCCCGGACGGGGATATCCGATTGTCTGCCTTTTGCTCTCAGTGCTCTAGAGAGCTGAGAGCGAGCAGCAAGGAACCGGATACACGACCAGACAATATGCTCGATGTCGTGGTAGCCATCGCCACAATCACAAAGATTGTTTGCTGCGAGCCCAATGCGATAGAGATGCGCGTTTAGGTTGTAGTGATTGGACATAAGCCGAGATATCACGCGAATGAAATCACGACCTACATTCAATCCCTTAAACCAAGCTTTCGACGAAACCTTAGGGATAATCGTGTGTAACCAGCGACCGAACTCATCTTCACTCCAGATGCGCTGCCAACTAACGAGTGTGTCCTGACGAGGAATGTGAAAAAATTCGTTATAAGCAATTTGCATTTCAAAAAGTGTGCCTTCTGAAGCGCCCACCTTAGCTAGCGAGTCCGCTTTCTCATTCCCCGGAATCGAGCAATGAGAGGGAACCCATGCTAAGGTAATCTTGAATAATTTTTCGACCAAAACACTCAATAGATGTCTTATTCTTGTTAGGAAATAAGATGAGCGTTTATCAACTTTCATTGAACGAATTGCCTCTATTGAGCTGAGACTGTCTGAAAAAATAAAATAATGGTCGATGGGCAATGTTTCAATGATCCCTAGTGCGTAGTATATCGCACCCAGTTCAGCGACATACACGGAACAAGGATCTTTGAGTTTGAAAGATGCACTGGAATTTTCATTGAAGATGCCGAAGCCAGTGGACCCGTTTATGAATGAACCGACAGTAAAGAACATTTTATCAGATCTAACTTTCCCATATTCTGCCGAAAATATCGGCGGAATAGAATCGGAGCGTAGATGATCTGGGATTCCATGGATTTTTTGTCGCATGGACAGATCAAAATTGACAGAGGAATTGCAAAAGTATGGGAAGCAAAATTGGTTGGAGATGCCCGGTGAAGGGTGCACTTCATGGGTAAGGAAATCATGGTACAAAGACATAAAACTTGACTGAGGAGTCAGTTGGAGTAGATTTTCGAAGTTATCAATCACCAATGGATTCATGATCTTGCAACGGATGAGAAATCTGTAGGATAATTCTGTGAATCGAAAAGTAAGCGGGGGTACTCCTGCCAAGACTTCGAGACTCATCGTATGTGTCGAATGCAAACACCCCATTGCTATACGTAAGCAACGATATTGTATTCTCTCCAGCTTGAGAATATGAATCCTGGCAGTTGATCGGAAGCAAAAACTGCCATATTCCAACCCTGATAATATCGTTGTTTTGTACAACTGAATGAGGTCTCCTGGATGGGCACCCCACCATGTTCCGGTTATTGTTTGGACAAAATTGATTCTTTACTGGCATTTCTGTTTCAAATACGCAATGTGTATTCCCCAGGTACATTTAGAGTCAAAATATACTCCAAGGTATTTGAAAAACATCGAGTGCCTGATCGCTTTACCGGATAGGTGAAGCTGGAATTGGGCGGGTTCGTGCTTCCTAGAGAAAACGACCATTTCGGTTTTCTCCGTAGAGAATTCGATACCCAGCTTTAGAGCCCACGTGAACAGGTTGTTCAGGGTATCTTGCAAGGATTTTTGCAGAATGGCGGGATTAGTACCCGTGATGGAAATAACTCCATCGTCTGCAAGTTGTCTCAGCGTGCAGTTTTTAGTTAGACAATCATCCATATCATTGACGTAAAAACTATACAAGAGGGGGCTTAGGCAGGAGCCTTGTGGTAGGCCCATAAAACTGTATCGAGAAGATTTCAAGCTGCCATGATTGAAAAAGCATGTGCTTTTCTGAGAGTAAATTGTACAGGAAATTATTCAGAATTGGCGAAAGTCCACGATTATGAAGTTTCTCTGAGAGAATTTCCATGGAAACTGAATCAAATGCCCCTTTGATATCGAGAAAAACGGAAGCCATTTGTTCTTTACGAGCAAATACGATTTGGATTTCAGAAGATAGCAGCGCGAGACAATCGTTCGTCCCTTTACCTCGGCGGAAGCCAAACTGCGTATTTGACAGCAAATTGTTCGCTTCAACCCACTTGTCCAAACGAAGTAGAATCATTTTCTCCAACAATTTACGAATACAGGATAACATTGCAATCGGCCTATATGAGTTGTGAACGCAAGCCGGCTTGTTGGGTTTCCGTATGGCTATCACTCTCACTTGTCTCCAGTCATGCGGGACAATATTCAGCTCCAGAAACTTGTTGAACAAGTTCAGCAAACGCTGTTTCGCCAAGTCGGGAAGATTCTTCAACAAGTTGAATTTAATCATGTCCGACCCCGGAGCTGAATTGTTACATGAGAGGAGGGCAATTGAGAATTCTACCATCGAAAAATTCTCATAATCGCATTGGAGCGGAATGTCGCGTACGACGTTTTGTGCAGGAAGTGATGGAGGACGACGTCGGAAAGTGGTAGCCGGTACACGTTTCTTTTGTGCTTGAAGTGCGCTTTCGTAAATCAAACTCGATATAAAGTTATACTCTTCGAGTGGAGGAAGTTCATGCATTGAAACAAGTGCTTCAGATATTATTTCTGCAAATTTTCTCCAGTCAATATTTTTCGTGAGGTCATACGCAATATCGACTTACTCACGAGAACCTGATTCATTGGCGATCGATAAAATTATTGGCAGGTGATCACTACCGTGGGGATCTTGGATTACCTTCCACGTGCAATCCAGGGATAACGAAGAACAGCAAAGTGATATGTCTAGCATACTTGCCCGTGCAGGAGGGTTGGCTATCCTAGTTGCTTCCCCTGTATTTAAAACTGTCATGTTGAAGTTGTCGCACAGATCATAAATCAACGTGGCACGGCTGTCATCGTAGTGTGACCCCCATGCTGTTCCATGGGAGTTGAGGTCACCTAAGATTAGCCGCGGCTCCGGCAATGCCTCGATGATATCAAAAAACTGATGGCGGCCGACCATGGTTCTTGGAGGAATATATATCGAGGCAATGCAGAAGTCTTTGCCATTGATTTGTGTCTGGCAAGCGACAACTTCAATGCCTGTCATCTATGGGAGAGTGACTCTATAGAAGGAGTGACATTTTTTGATCCCCAATAGTACGCCACCAAACGAGTCATTTCGATCGAGGCGAATAATGTTGAAATCGTGGAAATTTGGCTCGTCGGCTGAAGAAAGCCATGTTTCACAGAGGGAAAATACATCACAGTTAGAACTATGAACTAAAAATTTAAATTGATCTAGTTTAGGGATGATGCTTCTGCAATTCCACTGTATTACAGTGGTGAAATCCTTGACCTCTTGCACTGAATCAGGCATCGAGGGAAATGAACGCTGCTAAAAAACCACATTTTTCTTTCAAAAATGTTCTCACAATCAGAAGCAAACATAATACTATGCTTTTAAGAGGGTCATTTATATTTAAAGCATTTAAAATGTTGTCCACCAGGTCAGAAAGCGCAAGCAAACCAGATTATGGCTGTTGCCTCGACCGCGAAAATGGAACAGACCGGGTGGGTGCTGCTCCGGGAAGTGCTGAGGACCCCTGGTGCATAGAAGAACCGCTTGAACCAGGAGGTACTTGCTTCGGTCTATTCTCAGCACGTTCAATTCGAGTTTTCATTCCAACTTGGGAAGTTTCGGTTGTCTTTCTGGGGAGTGATGGAAAAGAAGTAATTTTTCTTTTCCTGACGGCACCCTGCGATGTACCGGAACTTCCTGCATTGGGAGCGTCAGCAACAGGCTCGTCGTTCTGCAGAATGGAGTAGGGATTGTCCTGATTCGTTGGTACGGAACTCTTAAGCATTTCTGCATAAGTCCGCTTGGAACGTTCCTTTAAGAAACGCTTGATTTTCTCCCCTCGTTGTTTGTACACCGGGCATTGGAGTCCCGCCGCAATGAAGACACTTGTGCTCTTTCGCGCAAAGAATTCTCATCATGGCTGTCTCCACAATCTGCGCAACGTTTTTTATTGCAACAATAGGCGGCCGTGTGACCGAGTTGCATACATTTGTTGCATTTCATTACCCGGGGTACAAACAACCGAACAGGTAAACGAAGTGCACCTATTGCAACGTAGTTTGGAAGGGCGGAACCCTCAAAAGTCACACGAAAAGAATTTGTCCGATTGAGAACCCTTTTGTCATTTTTGTCATTTTGTGACACAGATTTCAGTCGATCGCATGCAAGAATCTTCACAGTTTTTAGTGAAGAGTTCTTGAAGCGACCGACACCATCGATAATCTCTTTTCGAGTCAAACCCTTTTCGGTTATTACGCCGTCTATTTCGACGTTGCAACAAGGCACGTATACGCGATACTCAATCGCAAAGAGGTCGCAGCGCGTGATTTCGTTCGCTTGGGTCCTGCTTGAGACGACAACTCGTAGTTTGTCTGGCCCCATCCGTGTAATCTCGGTAACTGCAGAAAACTTCTGAGTAAGTTCCTTCGAGATACGAATGGCATTGAGAGGTTTAGATTTTCGTCTAAAGTATACAATGAATGGGCCTTTGGAGCCTTCATGGTATTCTTTTGGACGAAAATCCTGTTTTTCGTCAATGTCCTCATCTTCGGAACTTCCAACTTCATATACAGAAGTTTCTTCCTCAACTTCAGTTTCATCTTCCTGCTCTTCAGGAGGAGGATCGGTATCGGAAATATTCAATGGCGTTGATGGGGGATCCTTCCCGCCCTCAGCCATATAAAAAAAAAATCGGTCAACTGTTCGATATGAACAGAATATAATGATTCAAAATAAATAAATGAGTGAAAAAAAAATTTTTTTATAAGGTTATGATTTATTTTATGTCAAATAAAATGCTAAAATGAAAAAAAGTTCCAATAAAAGTTCAACGGTATATAAGAAATAATGATCATCCCTAATGCCAACGTTTGCCGATTTGGTTAAGACAAAGTTGAACAATGGTGTAAATCGTGCACAGAAGGTAGAAGGAATGATAGGGAAACAAAAGAAAAATAAATTTCTACTTGCCGCGGCTGTGTGGCGTGTGTGATGAATGTGTCTGATTTGGATCCTCAGCGCGCACAACTTTAAATTTCGCTACACTCGCAAGCGCAACCGATGAAAAAGCACACTATTATTCGATGTGAAAAAAACACCTTTGTTGGATCGATTAATAACTTGTCCGATCTGCTTGCGAGTTGTCGAACCACTCATTACGCACTTCTCCTATGCATATGGAGAGAAATGATTTCACAGCGGAGAGGATATATTCACCATGCTGCAGAGCTGAATGGGTACGAGAGAGGTTTCGTGGAGACAATCCCCCGAAAACAAAAAACGCAGAAAAAACATCACCACATTAGAGCCCGAGAAGCATGAAAGGATCGGCCTACCGTATCATCCAAAAATGACCAACGCAGTCCAGCCTACTCTCAGGAAACATGGTTTTCATATGGTGTACAAACGCGAGCCTTGAGCATTGAAAGATCTTTTGTGTAACCTTAAAGACAAAGTTCCGCCGGACGAAAAATCAGCGATCTGTTCCGTTCCGTCGACGAAAAAGGTAATTTTAACTCATCTATTTTTTTAAGGGCTAGAAGAAGTGTCGCTTCTCGTGAGTGGTGAAATTACACAATATCGCCTTTCCGGCGTAAGAGTATTCCTGTTGTTCAACTGTTCACAGTTCAACCGTACGAAGAGGAACAGTTGAAATGAGACTTCCATTGGTGTGTTATATAGCACCAATTGCCGATGTTTCTTGCTGCACACAGCAGAGCGTGTGTGAACTGAGAGAGGCTGAACCACCGTAACTTGTAGATTATTGCGTGGGCGTTGTCGAATGAGAACCTTGAATTTTGAGTTCACGAAGACCCTCAATGCAGCACATTTAAGCATTAGTCAAAAATTGTTCCTAATTACCAACGACAGATGGGAAAGATTCAGAAAATTTGCGTACAGTGGCCACATGAGCTGAATGAGAGACAGTTACCTTTGATGCCGCCGGCGTCGAAGTCAATACTACGTTTGGATGGGTTATTCTCATCGTGGTCTGCTGTGTAGGCGATCTGGCGTAGTCACGCTAAAGGTCACGAGTTCAATTCTTACCTCCGACATTCTTCCGAAATGGAAGTTAAAAGCAACGAACTAGCCAAAAGTTTAAACACAGTCACTATAATACGAAAGAAAATCGTGGTCTGCTGTCTCCGAGGAGCTGTCATCTGACCACTAGCCGGTGGTGCTGAAATTAGGTGCTGCTCCCGATGCCGTATAACGCCGACGGATTGTCGTCTTCGATCAGCCTTTGGATTCCACCAAGGAGGTTTATCAGGCACTGGAATCATGATCGTGATTGTGCGGTTCATTAGCGTAATTCGAGAAAGGATTAAAGACCTCAGAAATAGGGAATATTAGCAAAAGATTTAACGAATTCCCCCTCACTCTAAACCTTTTTGGTTCCTAACAGAAATTCAGAAAAGGAGACCTAATCTCATCCTTTTTTTGCTTTCGTCAGGGCATTCACAGGAAGATAGTCTTTTATGAGGAGCCAATGAAAAAGCGAATCCACTGGAGTAATCTCACTAGGCTAACCAAATGTACCGTTTGGAACGGGAGAGTACCATTTTTTCGACCTTTTTTGATTGTCTCTCTCTTTTTATCAATTTGTACCGTATTTTCAGTATGATAAGAAAAATCATTCTTTTCATTATTTTTAATACATTGTTCTCGACGGATTGATGGATTGTGGGATTGTGGCCCTATTTTCAATAACATGAAAATGTCCTGTTGTACCATGTGGTTTATTGGAAAACCCATGACTTAAAACTATGGTTAGTTTTACCAGAGATCAGACCTTTCATTTATTGGCCTTGTTGAAAGAGGTGATGTGTCTGCTACTGAAGTTGCTGGTTATTTTGATCGTTTTATTAAAATTCTTCAACATAAAAGTGAAGTATTTTTGACTAGTAAGTTGCGGAATGTTTTCAAAAGTCGAATTCAGGGAAATACAGGAGGCAAAATTTATCAAAACAGTGGAAAAATTTGAGAATACTTGGGGTACATTGGTACATTGAAAAAGAAGCACAACAGTACAAATGGATTGTATTAAAGTTCATTCTCTACGAGCTCTAATCTCTAAGAGCTATCGATTGATTAGCTTGCTCTCTAAACTGTGGCATTAGAGCTTCAAATATTACACAGCAGAATAAGTCATTGTCCAGGACAGCAATGGCGCTCTTGGGCATTGGAAAAGCCTTCGATAATGTGTGGCATGGTGGTCTGCTGTATAAGCTACATCGATTCAATTCTCTAATTTATCTAATCAAGATCTTTAGGAATGATCTATCTGGTAGGGAATTTCACGTATCTTTGCATAATGGGTGTTCAGAGCATTTTAATATAAATGCAGATGTGTCCCGCAGAAGTATCCTTTGAAATATTTTCCCAATCTGCCGATGAGACCACAATTTTGTTCAAGGGTCAAATCTTCCCCCTTGGAAGACAAAAACGGAGGTTCATGAACGAGTCTGCCTGGATATCTTAGGTAACAGTTTTTAGAAGTTCATCCAAAATTTGAAAGAGGTGCTCAAATTCCGAGCATGAAACTGTTCGGAGCCTGTATGTTGTATGTTGTAAACTGGAGATAACCCGGAATTTCATCTATGGACAGCGGGATCGACCGAGGACAAAGGATGGGCGCAGACGAGCGCGGGAACTACACGATAAGGAACGGACAGCGGATCTCGAGGCAGGTGTGAGTTTGACCAGTTGATGACAACACAATATATGATCTTTGGGATTCATCCAATATATCCAATCTTTATCCCCGACTCGATTCGATATAAAAATGCTTTTTTAATCTTGAAAGTGAAATTTCGCAAATGATTCTCTGTTTTTCTAGATAACAAAGCAAATTATATTTTGAACGTAAGATTTTTTTTTCCTAACTGTAATCTGTAATTGGAAATTTTCATCGACAACACACACAGAAATGGGATTCACGAAATCATACATTTACATTATTTGTCTCCTTTATCTTGATATGAAACACATTTTCTGCGATTTTTCTCATAACACTTTTTCGTTTTGTTATGATATGAGGCATTTATTTGTAATCTGTCTAACGATGTACATCACTGTAAGTCAAGTACATCGTTAGCAAACTGTCCTGTATTTTCACATTCGTGCATAGGAGAACTCATCATTTTGCTGCACAGAGCAAAGTCAGTTTCGTGCAATATACATATACCTTTTGCGGTTGTAGAGGTAAGTGTTGCGATAAGTTGCCGTCGTCTTTCGGAAACCGGTTGTGATTCGGTGAATAAAATATGTGGTTACGTGATTAGACATTGTTCTAGCCAGAAATGATTTACATCAGGTAATGGGAATAACATAAATTCATAAGTGATTACCCATTGGAAATCATTTTCCGGTTTGGGATGTCAGATAAAATACATAGTGAACATTGTGTGACTAAGTAGAATTACCATCCTCTCGCAAGTCCTCCTAAAAATCAGTATGTCGATTCGCTGAAGTGTGAACAAGATATTTACTCGGTGTTGTAACCATTTTCAAATTTCAGTTGAACTACACTGAGAGAAATAATTAGTAAATATAACGAATTTTTTGGTAAATACTACCAATCTATACTCATTTTCGACCGTACTAATAAACACTTATGTCAAGCAGAACCATGATTCGGAAGCCCAATATCGGCTACATTTTTTCGCCGAAAATGCACGTATCAGAATTATATCCTTATTATACCTCCGTATTGCCTTATGGGAACAATGAAAATGGTTAATACGCGCTTTTCTCACCAATTTTCAGATATGACAATATCCAAGCTTACTAATGTTATCGAGTAAAATATACTAATCTCTGGTAGGGATGCGGGTTTGTTGACAATATGTACAAAAAATTTGTACATTCTACTAATTTTGCATTACCAAATGTATTTAGTAGTTTTCGACCGAGGATTTTTCTAAGGGTAGACATCATTTCCACTTCCTTCATATGAAGCACGCTGCATGCTCATAAACATCCAAGCACTGAAGGAACGCCGTAATTTTGCAATGATTTCTTTTGTTAATGATTTAATTTCGCAACGAGTACAATCAACTGAATTACTAGAAAAATAAAATTTCGATGTACCTGGGCGTCAACTAAGAACACGCAATTTGTTTCTAACCAAAACATCCAGAACAAATTATGCAAACAACGCTCCTATCAATCGCATGATGCGTATATACAATCAGCACTGCGAATTAATTGACACAACAATGAATAAAAAACAGCTAAAAAAACATGTACCGTAGGAATAATACTTAACTTAAGAAAACATTGTAACATTAATATATAAGTATGTAGTCTACATTTGTTTGACGATAATGAATAAATAAATGAATAAATAAAACATGAATTGCGAAAAAGGTTCTGTTGATTGAATTTGATTGCTGCATGGAGCATGTGGATAAAACATGTTCCACTAATGTAATTAAAAAAAACTTGTGAATACCTATTTTCACACCTGCGATGAAGTTCAAACCGTCTTATAGGGGGACCTACTCTGGAAAGTCGGAAAAACCTTTTTTTTTACAGATCTTCATCTTCAGAAATGTTGTGCCGAGAGGATTTTTCGATATTTTAACTCGTTTTGAAATTACAGCAAAACCTATGAGATCACCTCATGGAAAGTAGTATTGCTGTACGAATCTTCAAACGCGATTTTCTCGAAACCATGTTTTTTTCAGCTGAATGGAAGTGGGAGAAGTGGACCGATTGGTTGATTTTTTTTCAGCATGTAAAAATGAATCATCTAAATTGTTAAGTAGTCGTTTTTTGATATGAAAGGTTGAAAAATAATGAATTTTCATGGTTTTTATTCAAATGTTAAAAATAAAGTGAAGTGTTCGGGTATTTTGGTTATTATTTAAGGTGTATTTAAAGATGTTTTTTCCATTTATTGAGCGCACGAATAATGATTATCACGCTGTTGCCAGCTGGATGCGTAGATGCTGTCTGAAAATCGGTACCTTGCTGGTGGTATCGGTTCTGAACCAACGGGATGTCACAGAACGAATTCCAATGAATATTTTTAAACTTTAGGAGAATACCTAAAGCGCTACATAGCGGTTTTTGAAAATTCGAGAAATTGCCAAAATGGCGCCTATTTTTGTTAAAAATTATTAATTTTCCATGAAAAATCGCTGTTTAGAAGCTCATAAAAATATTGAAAAAAACGCATTCAAAAATTTATACAGCAATACAGTGCCATAGTGTAGGGAGGGCGGTCTGCCCGGGTGTCATCCTTAGAGGGGTGACACCCATGCCCATGACGAGTATATTATATTGAAAAAAAAACCATGATTTGGAATGAAGGTAACCGGTTATTACTTATCGTATTATCTAACAATAAAAGTCACGAAAAGAAAAAAAAGATCTACGAGAGATGTTTTTTACTTAATGGCTCTAAAACCTTTTTTCCATAGCCCAAAAATGCTTCGAAAGCAAACTATTTAAATCATTATAGATAGCGATACTTCTTGAAATTTCATTTCAGTCTCGATTGGTCTGCGGTCGATGCAAGATGCAAGATGCGTCGGCTGGTTAACCTCTGTCAGTTTCTAGATGTATATTTCGGATGTACGGAGGATTGAATAAGATGATTTGAGTGTCGAACGTTAAAAGAGATCATAAGCGAAAGAATATTATTTCGTATATATTTGAACAGATTGCAATTTATTGAGAATTGATTTAGAAGCAGCTTTGAACAAATGATTACTAAGCCAATGGTAGTTCTACGTTAACCTTGCGATTATATCACAGAAAAGCTGAAAATGTGAATACCGAAGGTCAGGGTTTAGTTTTCATGAAGTCCCGTTTGTAGGCTATCGACCGCTCCAACCATGTCAGGATCAAATGAAGGAGTTCAGGTTTTGTTGAGAAAGCAACACAACAATGCCGTATACATAGGGTTTGTAGAAAACTCTATGAGCTTGTTCGGATTCGGATCTAAAAATCGGTATACGGTCGTCGGTTTTAGAATTGTGGACTGTATGAAAATCTTACACTTATAAGTGTCCACAAAGGATTACTACTGGCGAGGTCCTATCATGGATCTACAAGCTAAGTCCGGTCGGAAAACAAGGCACAACGTTTGAATTAACACACTTCGGTAGTTTTACTTATTTAATAGCTCTACTTTTAATGTTGTCGATTTGAAGGTTGGAATAAGACTGAAATTTATGCATTTGCACACGCGCTCGAGTTGCTCACAGATTTGCTGTGATGTTGCAGTTGTGTGCCCTTCTGCACTCCCTAGGGGTGGGGCTTATGGTTTACGCTCATACACTCGGCGGTAGACCGAAAAGAGCTTATGAGGTCAAAATGATTTTGCAAAAAAATCTACAGTGTGTGATATTTTTCGAATTGTTTAATCTGTTTACTCGTAAAAAATATCACGAATATCCGTTATTTTTCGACCGTCCTGAGATGGGTCCTTTATAAGGAAATTCGACTCAACTATGAACTATGCCAAGAGAGCGTCGTTTTTTTACACAAAAACAGCTGCACCAAATACAACATTGGACGGGGTTTTTCGATCCACGATAACCCAAAGAATAGAAAATTACGGGGAAGCCCGGTCATGCAAATATTTCAACCACTCATGATTGCATCCGGTGTGATTAATTTGAATCTCTGACAATTTAGGAATAAACAACCATATAATATTGTTTTACGTTTTAAGAAATTTAACCTCCAGTATTTCACCTGAATCAACTAGTCCTACGTCCTACCAAAAGTTGTCAAAACAGTGAAATAGTTTTAACGTTAATAACTATTTTTGCATACCAACCGACTTGGAAATTCTCTGAGAATCCCTAATTCACATATGGTTTGAATTGACAAAAATTGGAAGTATAACCATTTTCCCAAAAAATTGTTCTTTGGATTTCCGTGCTTTTTATAACAATGAACCCATTTTTCCACAAAATTGTTCTTTGCATCTATTCTATATCTGTACCACCACCGCCACCACAGCTGACGGTATTGATATTTCTGCTGAGGTTGTGTCTGTTGGTGTTGTTGCTATGCTACCGCTCGTCCTGATGTGTACTGCTTCACTGTTAGTTAACGAATGATAATGGTAATGAATTTATGCGCATTGACCTGTTGCGAATCACACAGGGTGGGGCTTGCGACGCAATGTTTCACTACTCTTCCATTGTAAAACCGCAAAACCAGCAGCATTGGGAGAAAGGAAAGCAAACAGTAGCTTCTTGTGAGTGTGTTGGCTTCGTTGTCTCATTTTTCATATTCCCCTTGGATAGAATAATATGCTCTAGTTGCTCTTTTTGGGAGCTACCAAAATGAATTTTGATCTCGAGAAATCTAGTGAAACCACAAGATGAATGCTAAACAGAAGCGCGTCGGCTTGAAGTGATCCGCCTATGACACGCGTGTGTAGACTGTACACAAAATTATGCTGTACGAGGTTGTGTACGGCAGATAATACTTATGTTTTCAAAAAATCAGCAATGGGGAGACATGCTGAAGAATGAACTGATGGCGAAGTTCAAGATGAAGCACCTCAGTGTGATCTGTAAAATTCGGGGAATACGAGTGGCATGACCGTATGATGATGGACCAGAATGGTTAAGTCTACAGTTCGCTGCAGCATTTCAACGTAGTTACTACACTCGCTGATCCGAACCAATAGCTAACCAAGGCGATACGTCCAAAAAGTGCCAGTTTGGCCATAATGTGGGAAATTCAAATTCGATAGCAGCGAAGCGATTTTACTGTATCTCAAGGGAACCAGGACGATGAAGCTAACCTACTCGAAGGAGTTAAATAGAAATAACACTGTGAACAGTGGATCTTGCTGAGGAAAACTTCATTCTTCGTGAGAACACCGTTGCTGAGCGAGCTGAATGGTTTTCTCAAGGCAATGGGGGTGGAGGAGTAATATGAGGAAAGGGTAAAGTTTTCCAAGGGCCTTTTTGAAGGCTAGAGACGAATGAACTGAAGAAGTTTAAAGTCTCTTTAATTCAACAAGGAAAGGAAGGAAAAGCAAACTTTCAGTATCGTTCTAGATACGAAACAATGAACATCGCTTGTTCTTCCTTGTTTTGCGCCATCACATGTCTTCGTTTCGGACTGAGCTGTGGACGCGACCAAATTACTCACTCGCTGATGTCTCTGACATTGCAATCATTGCATCAAACTGACACCATTGCATTAATGTTTTGAGCTACACATTTCTGTGAGGAATCATTGAGCTAGGCTATCGTCATCTCACCAAGAAAATAAATGTTCTGGAATTTTGTCAGTGATTGATTTCGCATGACGGTCGGAAAACTCTCTTCACAAAGAATGACAGCAGCGCCTATCTCGAGCATGCATTGTTCTGCGAACACAAGAATAAATCATCAAACAATTATCGTCAAACGATTCTACAATAAAAAAAGACGGATGGGTAATGTCGGGGACATAACCGGAGTGACGTAGGACTATACAAAGGGGACAGCTTTTGTTAAATATATATTTTAAATATATTGTTTTATTTTCTTCTCCTACGTGAATACCTACCTATCTACCTGAAAAATGGATTAGTTTACTGTTTACTCTTTATGAATATGTTGATGGTTCTGAAAAGAACCTTTGGTGTTGTGTTTTTGTTATCACTCGATATTCCCATCTTGTTCGGTTAAACCTTCCTGTTTAGCTATTGCGTTTGTCACTCGCCACAGCTTTCACAGTTGGAAAATTTCTTCCCATCCAGCTTGTGACATATTGTTCAGTAAATTACATTTAATGTGACGTGCCGGAGAAATACTTTGCCACTCACTGAAACTAATTGTTGCCTTGATGAGCGCCGAACCGAAGCTGCTCTGTTCTTGATGCGGGTTTTCTGATTGTCGTGAGCAGCTTTGCAAGCCAACTCGAGCACTCCGACGGCCGAAACTCTATAATCGCTGTTAGGTATACTGGTGCTCCGGCACCAATCCGTTCGGTCTAGTTACCCTTGCGGAGCAATCAGTGAATGCGACCAACAAGGAACTGGAGACCTGCACGGTTCGAGTGAGACTTTGCCTTTCCCTTAACTTGTCCTCCTTTGTTACGTCCACGATGCCGATGCCGTACAACCACACGGGTTTACGGTTTGAAAGAAAATAAGATATTTTTTTGGGGTCCGCGTGTTTTATACTCTAGCGGTACACACTCACAGGATAGAGACAAATCGGCAGACTCAGCCAGAGGGGCGAATCCAACGAGACGAACGAATGAGCGTTAAAAGGGAGCGATGGCAAAAAAATACATTCATTACGATTTGTTCGCTCGTTGGATTCACATGCAGGCTAAAAAGGGTCCTTTTCAGGATCACAAAATTATCTTCAATCTAAAGAGTTTATTGTTTTGTTGTCACTCGATATCCCCATCTTGTTCGGCTAAACCTTCCTGTTTAGCGATTTGTTGCCACTCGCCACAGCTTTCACAATTGGAAAATTTCTTCCCATCCAGCTTTGTGACATGTTGTACAGTAAATTACATTCAATGCGACGTGCCGAAGCGCCACTCAGTGTCGCATTGGAGGCGATTTTAACCTGTAATTGAACATTTGTGATGACAGTGGTACAGTGTCGACTTTCAATGTGGGGTCATAATTTGGATCTCTATGTTTACAAAAATGTCCAACTAAATAAGTCGCATTACATGTCCATCCAATTAGCTAAATGTCGAACTAATTGTAAATTACTGTACTTTCAATCTGGAAACAATTTAAGAATTGGTGAAAATTGAATAATCTGGACAGTCCCCAACTATTAATAAGCTCAGAACAACTGCCAAATTCACATACTCATCAGATCCTGGCAAACAAATTATGAAAAAATCAATTTGTGTTTTATTATTATTTTGGATAATGTTTTAGAAAGCATTGAACTGTATTTCGTAAACTCTTTTTTGAAAGGTTTAATGGCCCTGAAAAGCGCTTTGTTTTATGGAATGGTTCCAATTTAGAAAACTTAGTACTCGTGGTTTTGAAAAAAACCATTTCGAACGCCCTCGATGCCGCCTTGTTCCGGATTTGCCACCAAAGCAGTTTGTATAAAGAACAAACTTTTTTCTTCTGCTACCTGATGCCGTTTTGCGATTGCGTTTGCCACTCGCCACTCGCTGCAACTGCCTGTTGTCTTGATGTCCACCGAACCGAATGTGTTCTGTTCCGAATGCGGGTTTTCTTATCGTCGCGAGCAGCTTTGCCAGCTAACTCGATCACTTCGGCGGCCGAAACTATATAACGCCGGCTAGGTGGACTGGTGCACTGGTACTAACGCGCTCGGCCTAGCTACCCTTGCGGGGAACTCCAGATCAACACGGTTCGAGCGGGATTTTGCCTTTCCCTTCACTTTTCCTCCTTTACCATGTCCAGACATGGCTGCTTGGGTTGGTTTGTTGATGTGTTGTGATGCGAACCGATGTGGTGTACGGTTTGAATGAGGATGATCGTTACGGCAGCGGAGCGGGGATTTTTAAGCTGACTGGCTGGCTCGAGAATTACGCATGTGTGAGACTGCGACCAATGTTTCGTTCATTTTTTTCTTTTTCCTTTCCAATCGTGCTTCATTCTATTTCGCTGCTGCTCTGGTTGCCCGTTTTGGTCGGTACGATTTGGGGAGCACAAAATGGACCAATCAAAAATGGACACATAGTGCATTTTGACAATGCTTGATATTTCACAATTATTCAATTATTTATCTCAAGAAAAATGAAATGTTATTCGTTATGATAGATGCGTAGATATATTTCCTATCAATTGATGCAAAAACCTTTGCGATCTATTGAGAAATGCTCGAGTTATAAGCGTTCCAAATCTTGCATTTTTTCCTACTTGTTCAGTGCCTAGATTTCCATTTCACCCCCAATATCTTCCGGTTAGACGTAGTCCTACGTCAAAAAAACATTTCATTGCGACCAAACTGATAGAATGGTTATTTCAAAATTTCCGTAGCATTATAAAATAATATCCGCAGTTATAAACAAGCGACTTTTTTTCCCAAAATATATATTTTATTAAGGCACATGTGGCGTTAGCCTGACGGGGCCGGGAGTCCAATATTTTGACAATTTTTGTCTTACAACTATGTTAGTAATATGTAACCGATTACTCGAGGTTAGTATTACAAGTGTTCTCATAATTGGTATGTTGCAGTCTTCGATGCTCTGTACGTGTGCCCGACACGGGATACTTTCTATTGGGATGCAGCTGACCATTAAACAGCAACGCCCCCCTAGTCTGTACCCCATATCTAGCGTGATGCGTCTTTCTCGACTCGAGGAATCCAGGATAGAATGGTCACTAGCCGGCGCAATCATCAGCTCGTGTAGAGTTGTCATGAGTGGTACAACCTTTGGCTCTTGTTGAATGATCAGTGGACTGCACAACCTTCGGCCCGTGCATCTGTAAAGAGTGTGTGTATGTATTGCCGCGACTAAGTAAAAGTTTATCGATCGGATAGGAGGGATATGAAACGGGGACACAACGAAGGAAACATCATTAAACGTTGACATCGGCGTTTCTGAGGAACAAGTATAGATGAAGCAGAAGATCAGGATGCCGGCTACATAAGATATCCCAGACGGGGATATCCGATTGTCTGCCTTGTGCTCTCAATCGGATATCCCCGTCCTGGATATCTTAGGTAGCCGGGATAGCGACTTGAATTAGACTACTGCGTAGTTCTACGTCAACAATGCGGTCGTGTCTTGAACACAACCTCTCATATTTTTTTTGTTTTCTTGTCAATTCATCAACAGGCTACAGGGTCCCAATGATGTACTTAAATGTAAATATAAATCTAAATCTAAATCTAAACATGAATCAAATTACATCATATTACAATCAATTACATAAAACTACTGTCATCACGTATTGAAAATACACATGAAAAAGCAATAATCAAGTATGAAAAATAAATCTAAATCTTCGGCGAAGAAGCGGTTATGAAACATAGTGCAAATTGTATCTCAAATGATTTCCTAATTTATTTCATTTTAGCCTAATTTAATTAAAATACGCCAGAACATTGTTGAAAGTAATACTTTGGACGTAGGATGGATGGTATATTGTTTTTAATAGACAAATTGATGGAAAATAGAACAAAAGTTTCATGATGTTTCAAAATGTTTAAATTTTCCATAGTGTCTGGTTAATAATCCAGTATTGTTTTAATTTTACTTACTGCTCGTATCTATTCCGTGTGCGGAAGGGCACCGTTGTTTTATCACCGACCCAGCAGGAGTTGGAGGCCAACACAGTATTGTGTCCCATGTCCAATTGCAGTAAGGAACTGAAAACGGGGGGAGAAAATAAGGAGCGTAATTATTTGTGAGATAACAACAGATTTTTGGTGTTATGCAAGTAAGCCACCCACGTTGTTCACATGAAATTATAGATACGTGGCTAGTTTATGTAACCAGGGGGAGTTGATTGGATGAAAACGGTTATAAAAAAATTATGTTGTGTAACACATATAGGTAACGAAGATGTCAACCGGGAAAGTTTATGTTCGGCTATATTGTCATTCGCGAATTGAACGTTTTATTATTTTGTCATGGATGGTGTATCAATTTTAAAAGAAAAAATGAATATTTTGGACACTAAAACTTGAGATATAATGTTTTTCTTTCATAATTGTGAGGTATAAAGTTTGTAATATCAAAAGGTGAATTGATTCATAAACATTAAACATTAAATCATATGAGTACTGAATTTGTCCGGCAGGATTAGTGTAGACTCATTTCAGGAGTTTAAGGTGAAGGTGGAAGCTAGCCACAAATGGCTGCCACAATGGCGCTCATTTCATTCATCTCCTTCCCTCACCTCTCGCCCAAAAATCAATAATTTTGCGAAACAGTGTGAAGAAAATGATCGTTTTCGCACACTTCCCATCAAGTAATATCAACCAAATTCTAATCGATTACTTACAAGATGTTGAATTTTCATCTGCTGTCGCACTGTATAGTGAAAAATGTCGGAAAACTCTAGCAAGTGCTCTGAAAGTTAAATTTTCGTTTTTCAATCTTCGGCAATGGGTTTGTTTGTATTGGTGAAAGCATCGTTATTTTTTCGACACTGATGCCAGACAACATCATCGAAACAGCTATGAAAACCACTCAATAAAATGTCAATCCTGAGTCATAGCGTTTCATGTAATGAAAATCAATAAAATAAAATTGTATTGATATCAATACAATTATTGTTTTTACGCTTAATGGGTCTATAATGTATGTTTTAGCAACTTTAACATTGGGTAAGAAAATTGTATCGCAGAGCTCGGAACACTGCCACGGCTGCCTATGCTCTCAAAAACAGTAAACGGAAAAGTATTACATTCAATCAACATTAAGGCTCTCCAACGTGAATATGTGAAAACAATACGATCAACGAAGGAAAATATTAAGGAATTATCAACATCGAGTTACTATGCGGAAGAACCAAATTAATACCAAAAGACCCCCAATTCGCATGTGTTATAAATTTGCTCATGTTACGCTCGCGTATAATCAGAATTTTGCTTCATATGCAAATGCACCTTCTATATATATTTATATTTGCAATTGTTCATCGGAACATATCGTTCATACATTTAACTTTAGTATTGAATTGTTATTTTTTTTCAAATGTATTCAAAGACTCGTGTCAATGAAGCGCCACACAGTCTGATAAGTAAATTGATCTATTTACGTGTGCTTTGCTCTTCTCTCACAAACACTATTACCCCATTTTTACTCGAGGGTTTACCTATACTACTACAATGGCTAGCTTCCACCTTCACCTTAAATAAATGTTTTTCAGTCCCTGTTAGAGTACTTTCACGTATGCTCCAGTTGATACGTTCGTCGCCCATCCGGTTGAGTTTCTTGCGGATCCCAATATTCGGGTACATTGTTGAATGAAGGTCGAACTTCGTTAGTAAACAACTTTCACATGATCTAACAATATATATATATATATATATATATATATATATATATATATATATATATATATATATATTTTTAATTGAAACTGACTTTTTCGTTGTCATGTCAATGTCATACCATATAAGTATATGGTAAGAAACAGTATACAACCATCAAACCATCTGAAATACAAAATTAATAAAAAAATGGGTGGGTTATATCAATGATATAACCGCAACGTTGACGTGGGACTGCCGTTGTCTTAGTAAGCATTTGTATTGTATTTAAAAGATTATCGATTGAATGAAACAATTTCTAAATTCAATTGAATTCAACATATTTGCTTTGTAAGTAAATAGTTTGAACAGTTGCCATGTATAATCAATTCATGCATTGTAATTTGATATGATGCCTAGGACTACCAGAATATGTGAACGGAAGAGTTGTCAAATGATCAATGTATTTTACATTTCCCTCTGAAATTTGCATCTCTCATGTTTATTGAGAACCAGAGCAGAGGTCCAAAGCCTCTAAGGAGGATGGTTAAAATATCTGTTATCCATGGTTATTATGGAAAGAAAGAAATGGATAAACTCCTTATCACATCACTCATCACAGTGAATATTGATTTTTACCTTTCCCACTAACAACTATCCTTGATAAAGGCTAGGGAACCACGATATAGAGGTGACCCTTCTGGTCTTCGAGCGGCGAATATCATTTTAACATTGTTCTCTTCCCCTGATGACTGTAGGGACGTGCCGTCGTCGTTATTGATTATTTAAAGTTCGAATCATCGAAATTTGTACAATGAGAATGGTTTGCTACTCCCAAGCGTCATTCGGTGTGTTCTTCGTGCAATTTCGCTGGTTCAGGTCAATCACGGAGAGCAACTACGAAGTGTACCCAAGTCTACCAAAGCTCAAGCTCAAGCTCTCATGTTTATGTAGTTCCCGAACCGCGAAAGCTCATCCACCTTTAGTATCTGAAATGACGATTTTCCCAGGCTTAGAAGTACGTTTTAGGGAAACATATTCCGGTCTGCACAAAGACAAGCGAGTACAAAAGTACTCGCAGCTTGCATATATTTGCCAATCGGATTCCCACAGGTACATTGATTTTGAAGTCTGTGTTGGGGAAACCGTAAATCGGACCAATCAAAACTTGGCAGTTAGGGCGTTTATATAACGCTTGATATTTTACAGATATTCAATTGTCTATCTCATGAAATATAACATTTTATTAATTGTGGTAGACACGTAGAAAAATTTCCTATCAATTGATGCAAACATCCTTCCGATCTATTAACAAATGTTCGATGTTATAAGCATTCGAAATCATTCATTTTTTCCTGCATGTTCAGTGTTTAGGTTTTCATTTCATCCCCATATATTCCGGTTAGACGTAGTCCCTCGTCAAAATGTAGTATAAAATTATTATTACTGTGGTTTTATTATTATGAATATTCTATACATCCTATATTTCGTGCTCCCTTGGCCGAGTGGTTAGCGTCATAACTAACATGCCGGGTGTTCGGGTTCGATTCCCGTTCTGGTCGGGGGGATTTTTCGTCAAAGAAATTTCCTCCGACTTGCACTGTGATCACGCGTATTCTAGAGCTTGCCACTCAAAATGCATTCAAGGCGTGTTATTTGGCATAGAAATCTCAACTAAGTACTAATAAAAATGACGCAGGTAATACTACGTTGAGACGGCGAAGTTCCTCTAGGAACGTTAGTGCCATTGAAGAAGAAGAAGAAGAAGATACATCCTATATTTATACTTAGGTAATATTCCATCCAATTCCTTTAAAAATTCTATTCAATCTGAGTAAGAAGAGTTCCACCATATGACCGGGTAACGGGGCGACGAATGTGTTAACTTGTGGCACGCAAAAAAGTATCATTCATGTTCATAGTGTTGTGTGTTAATTCAATATTTATATGCATTGGATTTTGAATTGTTGTGCAATTTTGGCATAACCCTTCACTAAGTGTAAAACTCTATTTAAAAAAAAATCCTAGGCATTTTTATAAAAATTTTATCATTTCAAAATTTGGTCATATTCTTCATTTTTCATGCAGCCTTCATATTACGCTCAAGGACTGGTTGGTTAGGCTTTGTCTTTTTCCGGGATGAGTGATAGCCAGAGGGAGCAAGGAATGGAAAAAATAAAGAATGAAAAAATACACATTGACTACCACGGAACATGGAGTCTAACGTTATCATGCTGCAAAATAACTTTAGAGTATCTCTCGTTGTATAGAATTGAACGAGGTATAATGTCGAGGTTGGACGAAATCAATTGCCGTTGCCAGAATCACACGAACTCTGAAGCTGTTTATAAACCACCATTGTACCCAAAAGCACATTGGGTGTACTTCATTGAGCTCTGCATTTCCAAAAAATTGTGGAATCTGTGTTGTGAACCTAAATAATGTTGTGTGCCTTAATATGTACGGTGGACATTGACAACAAAGTTAGGAGATTGTCCCTTCACTACGGGGGAACAGTCAAGCAACTACGCTCGATAGTTTGTTCGTAATGCTAGCTTCACCCCGAAGTGAAGAATTAGACATCGTAGCACTTTGTATTCGATCGATATAGATGATTTTGCAGCATTCTCTCCCTTCTGGAGAAATACGAGATTGGCTGAAGGTTTTTTCGGCAAAGCTCGACATTATGGACATTATGAGTGACGAAATCGTCTTGACGATGAAAGGCATGCCGCCAACCCTTGTTTCCAAGCTTTTTTTTTTAACTTTTTTGAAACAAAATGATTCGTGAAGAACTTTTCAGCACTGGAAGAAGAAAAATTTTAGAACGAACCACTGTCAAAACATTCTAGGTCCTATCACTTGGAGATCTGCAATAAAATAAAAAGTGCATTCAGATATTAAATTAGTTGAGCTTTAGGTGGTTTCTAAATGTTTGCAGCACAACATTACACTAGTGACTACAGAAACAGCCAACATTGGAAAAGAGCCACCCCGTATCAAGTATGTGAAGCAACCCCCATCGGTGTCGACGGTCATACTTCGGCACCGGTATCAAGACCAGTAAAGGGGAGCAATCTCGGAATAATACCATGGACTAGAATAACGAAAATGTGTGAAGTCATTTTCCTCGATGGAGGAGTTTTGCTAAATATCTACTAGAATTGGTACAAGCAGTGGGACCTCGTGCCACTATAGCCATCCCTGATGCTAGACTTGTATTGCTAGCCGGGGCTCCTTGTTCGAACGAAAAATTCTCGCTTACCTGAATCGGTACCAGAGCCAGTTAAGGAACATGTTCCGACGGAGAGTGTACTCCGTGTGAGTGGTGTCAACATTTTTTTATCGGTATATTTCCCAACGTTTCCGCAGAGCGTTGACCGTGCCTTGGAGGAACAATGTTTCGTCAGCCTACGTGTGAGGTACGATAATGCATGTTCGGAATATGTGTTGGAACGTCTTGTCAGCCTGCATGCGAGATGTGGTGTAATATTGAAGCTTCGTAAGGCATATTAACGAGACACAGTGGATGTCAGGTATGGAAACCCGCTCATGATGGTGCATCTCTCATGAGTGAAAAGCATGAAGGTGGTGTCAGACACTTAGGAGGTGATTGGCCATTGAGGGTAAGAACTTTTGAAATAAACTAATAAGTAGTAAAGGGATTCATCTGTATGGGATGAGTATAGATAGAACTCTGTTGTAAAGGTGTCACTACGCTGACAATTTGGTTCTATAGTGACCATTATCCTGTTCCATTCATTCTAGCAATGGCGCCGTTTTGTGTTTTCAATGCTTAAAAAAAGGAAAAGATATATTTTGGACCTGTACGAAAAATAAGTTAAATGCTCTTATAGATGTCGAAAAAATACAAAACTAGGCAATTTCGTTTGCTTATGGTCTGTTTATCAAAACAAGCTATATGAATTTAATTTACCTTTTACATGTAGTACACTGCATGCCGTTAATTGAAAGAAGTCAGGGTGGTCCTAATCCGGCCCGTTGTTTTTGTTCTTTGTGTGGGCGTTTGTGTTCGCGTGTTGACCGTAGAGCGCTGTCGTTGCATTTGTTTCCGTTTTCTTTTTCGTTTCCATTTCTGTTCCCATTTCCGTTTCCGCATGAGTTCTTTTACTACCACCATTTCGCTCTGACACATTCTTTGTCTAACTCAATTCCCAACTTAATTTCCGGTCTATTAGAGCCGTTTTCAATGAACCGGAAGCCACCATCTTCGTTTCCAAAATGACATCGGAATACGATATTCGACTTCCACTATACCCAACTGCACCCACTTTCACCCAATACCCATATCGTAGGGGTATCCATCATTGTTGGTCATTTAGAGCCATTATCAGTAAACCGGAAGTTAAAACAGGATTACATTCGTTTTCCGCTCGTCAGTTATTTTCACCTATTACCTATGCAATTGGGAGTGTCTATCATTTCCGGCCAATTGGACGTAGTTTCGATGCAAAGACCATGGGGGGGTCGTCTTAGCTCCACCATTTTTGGAGGTGTCGAAAAAGGGACTTCCGATTCGTCATGTTTCCCCCCTTTTCGTCACTCATGAACCACACCGACCAGCATAAAACATAGTTTAAGAGTTATAGTATTCATTTCAATGCCAGTCACAAAAAAATGAGAATTTTATGTGATGGATTGTCGGTGCAAAAAAGGGGGTCGGGTCAGGGCCACCATCCCCTATCTTTGATGATTCTGTAAACTGATGAAGAAAACTTTACTTTCATTATTATCCATTTTTTATTTACCTGTGTTTGGTATGACGAATTCCTCATACTTAAGTGCACATGAATCAAGAGTCGCATTTAGAAAAAGTTGCGATCCGTCAGTGTATGGTGAGACCATGTCGAATCATTACCTCTAGTATTTTGATTTAGTTACTTTCGCTTCAGGTGATTTGTTAAGTTATATCGGGCATTGTTGCTTCAATAAGACGAATTAATGTAACCTGAAAATAATAAAAAAAAAAGAATTCAAATTGTATTCGTAACAATCGTGGATAGTAAAAATTAGAGTTTTTTTTAAAAAACTTTTTCTGAAAATTGTTTTTTATGCTAATATTCATAGTTTCCACAGGTCTTCGAATTTATTTATGATAGTATAAACAGAGAAGAGAAGTGGAACACGAGAGAAAAAAGTGGCAACGATTTGTGGCAAGAAAATGTAAACAGTGAAACAATTGACAGATGGTTTACGCTCTAAAAATTGAACATAATGTTAAGATGTCTCTAAAACGGTGGGAGACGTCATATATAAGGTGGGAGGTTCGTATAAAATGTTATTAATGTTAAGGTGGCCGTACACTGTTTGCCCGGAGGTCAAATATTTGATATTTTTTGACAGATAATGTTTGATTTGATATTTGTACAAACACTATTTTGTTTGCCACTCTTCAATTTTCAACAGTAGTAAACAATATCTGTTCCGGATCTTAGCCGCGGAAACTATCCTTGGAGTGGACAGAAAACTGGAACGTGTCCTAGATGGTTGGTGGTAATTCAACTAGATGGATTTAATCCAAAGTAGTTCTTTCTGGATGGATGCCAACGTATAAAAAAAAAGGGTTGACTCTACTCAAACACGTCGTGTTCTGAAGATGATCTTTATTAAACTGGATGCTGAATTGGTACCGGATACAATAAATTATCTCCCTTGAGGTTTATAAATTTTCTTGATTATTCGGCGATTTATATCGGGAGAGTAAGGGCGATTACACATTATCCGGTTTCAGCCGGACCGGTTTCAAAAAGCGCCGCTGGGTTTGGACGGATAACCGGATAACAATGTGAAAGAGTCATCGCACTACACAAAACCGTACATCATTCACATACACATACATGCATTTATTAATATAGTGGAATGACAGGTAAACATTGCAAATATTTCAGCTACATGCAGCTGATTGCATATGGGAAATCCTGAAACCACAACTGCTGCGGCAACCACGAGCCTTCCCAAATTTGTGTCCATTGGAGAGTACATTCGGCCGGGGTGTAGTACGCCAGGCCTCGCGTACACTACTTGCACATCAGAGCGGTGTTCTTATGTTCAATAAACATGAAAAACCTACTGGACAAAAAACATGGCTGTAATAAACAGTATTTCAAAAAAACTAACTTTAGTCCAGTTGCGGTGTACTTATCCACACGCTAAGTTCTTTTATTTCCAAACATACACAACTAGCATGATTTATTTCACACGCTCTGTTGCCACATATTTTTTCAACAGTCTCAGAAACACGGTTAGAAAAAAGTGTAAAATTTGATGAACCAATAATTATATCATTTCGTAACAAGGGGGGGGGGGGTACTTAATTATATGTGATATGTGTTCAGTTCCTGTGATTATCCTTAGAATTTACCTACGAGAGAGTATATGCTTATTCATCCATTCTAGACTGTCTATTTTATTCCACCATTGCAGTAATTATTCTTACGATTAAAATTACATAGTAATTTTCCTTCAAACACTATCTCACTATCTCTTCGTCCAGAAAGGCGCTCAGCATACATATGTCGCAATTCCTGGTGCACGTACTCCTGGAGCAAGGACAGCTTCTCGAACGCATTTCGCTTCAACGCACAGCTGTTAATAAGCGGATCCTGGGCGATGAATGACGAATCAGAAATGCCAACAACTGGGTGATTTCGCTCTATCTGAACCGATACTTTTGTGTCGGACAGGGGAACATCTTGATCGCCGAGCACAGATCGGACAGTTTTGGTTTGAGTTCCTCGAGTCGAGTTGCGGACACCTCATCGTCGATCGTGTTCCGGGTCAGGACGAACTGTGTGGAATACCGTATAAGAATTAGAAGAGATAACTATTTTGGTGTGTTTAATTGAACAAAAACTGACCTTCACATTCAGCTCGATGAAGTCGCTCAAAATTTTGCCCTTGATGAACCAGTTGGAAATTTATTTCACATCCTTGATCTCGATCAATACTGATTTCGAATAAGGGAAGTTGTCTGTGAACAAAACAAAAACAGAGGTTAATTAAGAACTCGATCAATTTGTCGAAAGACACTACCCACCGTTAATAACACAATCCATGGCAATATACTCCATGATGCCCTCGTGCGCCTGTGACCATTGCTTCGCTTTGATCAGAAAGGTTCATCACTTAACTTGTTCCATAGCAGCGAAATAAAAATTTCGGCATCCATATCACTTGCGACTTCTGAATTGACTCCAAAACAAACAAACGTCAATACCACACATACTAATGCATGAGAGGAAAAATTGCCTGAATTGTACTAACACTAACAGACATCACAAACAACTGTCAATTCGCGTTGAGCTTCATGCTCCGCTTTTGGGAAATGATAGTGATAATGGACTTTCAGGTGCAGTAAACACATATATAAAATAAAAAATTATGAATGAAAATTAACTTTTTCTTATATGTTATATGTTTTTATGTAATAGAGTAGCACGTTTTTTGCAAGAGAGGAAATACCCCGGAACAATAATTATGTTTGATAGTGATTTTATATTACAATATTGAGTTTTAGTGAAAATATCAAGAAAATTATACAGAAATGATTAAACAAGAATCAGTACCGCAGGTTTTAAGAAATGAAATAAGTAATGAAATAAATTTTCATTAAAAATTTAAACAACTCAAAACTGTCTTAAGGTTTAATAATCTTATAGAGAATGATTTGCTTTCCCAAACTGATGTCTCCACCAGACGTCGACACTATACTACTTTCATCGCGTATAATACTTGTCCGATCGCCGGACATGTAGTCGCAGTAGACGGCTGCATCACGGCGCCGTAAATAGGTTGGTACGGTTGAAATTTGCCATTTGGGTTTCAGACCGGTCCGGCAGAAACCGGATAATGTGTAATCGGCCTAAATGTGTAGTGAGAGTAGCTTCTTTTGTAATATTTCACTTTTGAAATATTTCCCTCGCAAACTAGTACCACAATGTGATTTTAAATTGGGAATAGGAATAGGCAATATATCGAATAATTTAGTTTCTAATGGGCTGCCGCAACATACCGGCCTCCGTTGAAAGGAACTTTCAAACATGAATC
This sequence comes from Toxorhynchites rutilus septentrionalis, assembly GCF_029784135.1. Lineage (NCBI taxonomy): Eukaryota > Metazoa > Arthropoda > Insecta > Diptera > Culicidae > Toxorhynchites > Toxorhynchites rutilus. The sequence continues at coordinate 200,487,458 of NC_073746.1, read as the reverse complement.
CTATCTAACTATGTCTGGTTTTGGTCAATTAGGATTGACGAAGTTGCACTGGTTGATCTGTTAGCCTCGATGACATCGTCGATCGGTAGAGGACAGACTTCCGTTATTGCCCGTCGGTAACTTCCATTTGCGGTTCGAACCTGGATGACCCTTGTGCGACCATCCCTGCCAGGGAAGGCGCTTTCGATTCGGCCCAGATTCCACTTCATTGGGGGAGTTGATTCGTTCTTCAGCAGTACCAATGTTCCAATTTTGATGTCTGGATGAGCCATCGGCCATTTCTGTCGATCTTGAAGTTGACCAACATACGCACTAGACCAAACCTTCCAAAAATGTTGAATCTTCTGTTGCATTTTCTGGAAAGAAGTGAGGCGATTAATAGGAGTTTCGCAGAGATCAGGCTCAGGAATCTGGAATAACGGCTCTCCAACTAACAAGTGCCCCGGAGTGAGAGCAACAACGTCAGCAGGATCGGATGACAGGGGTGTGAGAGGCCTTGAATTCATGATTCCTTCAATCTGGGTAATCAAGGTGTTGAATTCCTCGATAGTGAGGAGAGTATCCTTCATGATGCGATACAGATGGTGCTTGAAGGACTTAACGGCGGCCTCCCACAACCCTCCAAAGTGCGGAGACCGAGCTGGATTAAAGTGGAAGTTAATTCCCACTTTGGTGCACTTGTTTGTGAGATCTTCAGAACGGTGCAGCTCATCGAATAGCTGTCTGTGCTCTTGCAGCTGACGATTCGCACCAACAAAAGTGCTTGCATTGTCGCAGTACACGTCAGTTACGCGACCGCGACGTGCCACGAAGCGTTTCAAAGCACTTAAGAACGAACCCGACTGTTCGGATAACTAAATTTTCCACAGCAACACTTTTGGAGTGGCTCAAAACTGAAATTATATTTATTAATTAATATTTTGTTTACACCCTGCATTTGCACCACTTACTAAAAATAGTCTCCATTCCCTTACGACGTTTAACCTTCCTGAACTCTTCCTACTGCTTACTTTTCCTATTATTGAATTCACTAATTAATTTTTTAATTTATTTTCTTTTCTTTCCAGATACTCACAATCAATCCAGTGTGCTACGTAAGGCGCGGAGGTAAACTTGGCCCACCGATATATCCACCTTATCACTCCTAACACTGTTTCGATCGAAATATATTTAATAAATTTCCCGTTTGCAGAATCTTACAAAACCCTTTTTTTTTGTTTGTTATTATTTCTTTTCTTCTTCTTCTCCTATTATTCCCCTGACAGTTCACTTCCACTTTTGAGTCGTCTTGACAGATATCAGCAACTGTCATTCTATCAGCCACACGAAAATCGGTACTCGCCGATTACTCCGACTGGCTACAGTCAATACCCGGTGATGTGAACAGTCCCCTGCCCGTAACATCCGGTAGAGCCTCCAGCCCTTCCGGATTTACCATCCTGTATCTCCATCACCGCCAGATTCGCCACACCTCGTCGATACACTTTGCCATCAGCCGTCCTTACATCCGCTTGCCGGATCCTTCCATCTGCTCCCTTGACGACTTCTTGTACGCGTCCTCGTCTCCACTGCTTCCGGTTCTTTCCTTCCACAATGAACACCAGATCTCCGACCTCCAGAGGCTTCCTATCCTCGAACCATTTCGGGCGATGATTGAGAGTGGGCAAGTACTCCTGCGACCACCGTTCCCAAAACTTGCTGGCCAGGCACCGCGACCGTTGATACATGTTGCGCAGGGTTTCATAGTATTGATCTGGGTTGTCCAAAACTGCATCTTCCTTGGTCACCGTTCCTCTTATGAAGTGATTCGGTGATATAGCTTCTTCATCAGCGGACTCCTGTGGAATGTAAGTTAATGGTCGGGTATTAATCATATCCTCAGCTTCTGCCAAAGCCGTGATGAGAATCTCATCGGTCAGCTTCCGCCCGTCGTCCAGGACCCGCAGTGCCTCTTTGACCGACCGTACCATTCGCTCCCAGACACCGCCCATGTGTGGTGTACTGGGAGGGTTGAAATGCCACGCTGTGGTGGACGAAGTGACTCTTTCCGCACACTCTTTATGTATCTTCTCAATTTCCTTCTTCATTACGGTGTTCGCTCCGTGGAAACACGTGGCGTTGTCGGAAAAGATGTGGTCGGGAATGCCTCGCTTGCTCGAGAACCGTTTGATGGCCATCAGGCAGGACTCCGTGCTCAGACTGTAAACCACGTCCAAATGCACGGCCCTCACAGCCATACATGTGAAGACCACCACCCATCTTTTCTCCGTTCTGCGACCTATGATTACCTCAACTGGTCCTAGATAGTCGACTCCTACCGCACTGAAAGGCCGTAGGTGAAGAGTGGTACGATGGACGGGTAACGGTCCCATCATGGGAGCAGCCGGAACACATCGATTTACCTTGCACCACACGCAAGTCTCGGTTGCTCGTCGAATTGCTGTACGTGCGTTCTGGATCCAAAACTTCTGACGAAGTTCGTTGAATACGGTCTCCCTGTAAGCATGCCCGAACTTCTCGTGGTAATGCAGGATCAGTTTTTGGGTTATCTCGTGTCTCCCCGATAGGATGATCGGGAATTTCTTGTCGAACGGGATCGTTTCATTGGTCTCCATTCTTCCTCGTACTCGCAGCACACCTTCCGCGTCCAGAATTGGAGAACGTTTGTACAAAACGCTGGACCTCTCGATTCTCTTCGGTGGTTGTCCCGTTTCTAGCTCGAGATTCGCTGTGAGGATGCTCATCTCCTCCGGAAAACTGGCGAATTGCGACTGTTTCCAGAGAATGGTTTCCGCATGCCGAAGTTCTTCTTGTTGAAGGGGTTGCTGAATTGCTGGTTGTTTTGCTCTGATTAGCGGACGATGATGCTTCGTAGCCTGCGAAGTCACGATTGGCTCGCCGGCTATTTTACGGCGACAGTTAAAGATGAATCGTACCACCGTTGCGGTCACCCGTACCAATTTCGTCCAACCTGAAACAGCGCTCACATCGACCACTTCATGGAACATCATTAGACCTCTCACGTCCTCGCTGGTATCTTCGCTTGGTTCAATTACCGGCCACTGATTGCGCGGTTGATACAGCATCGTTGGACCATTCACCCAATCCGACTCGTTCTGCAATGGAGGTCCTCGACCCCACTTGGTGAGAACATCCGCGACGTTCTGCTTGGTCGGTACCCATCGCCAGTCTCTCATGTTGGTTAGTTCCAGAATCTCACCAACTCTAAATGCAACGAACTGCTTATATTTATATTGATCTGACTGTAGCCACGACAGTACAGTTCGGGAGTCGGTCCACAGAGTGGTGCAATCAATACACAACGTAGTCGTTTCCAAAAAGGTTCGGCTCAATCGAGCGCCGAGGACGGCAGCCATCAGTTCCAATCTGGGAATCGACTGACGCTTTAGCGGCGCTACTTTTGCGCGAGACATGACCAGATTACAGTTCACTTCTCCATTGACGACCGACCTTAGGTATGCCACGCAGCCATAAGCGTGCTCGCTCGCATCCGTAAAGATGTGCAGCTCGAGGGACTCTACCGACGAAGATTCAGCATCACCCAGATAACATCGTGGAATTCGTAATTCCTCGACTTTTGGAAGCAATCCAATCCACTGCTGCCACTGGTTCCAACCGCGTTCATCGATTTGGTGATCCCATTCGCAGCCACTTCGCCAGAGATGTTGGACGAGCATTTTGCCATGAATCGTGAATGGGGACAGTAGCCCCAATGGATCGAAAAACCCCATAACACAGCTTAGAACGTTTCGCTTTGTAGGCCGCTTTTCACCGCACAAATAGGCTTGCATTTCCGGCCGGGGAGTCGCAGAAAAGGCAAAGGCGTCATTTTCTTGCTCCCAGATTACCCCAAGAACCCGTTCGTTGGACTTCTGCTTATCTTGGTTGAAAACAACTGCTCCCCCAGGTTTGGCGTCCCCTAACGCTGTCAGAACTTCCAGCGAATTCGACACCCAGTTTCGAATGTCAAACCCGGCTCGCATATGGATAAACCTCACCTGTTTCGCTCGTTCTACCGCTTCCTCAATCGTGTCGACACTGTCGAAGTAGTCATCGACATAGTGCCTTTTGATGATGGCCATCGCTGCTTCCGGGAATTGACCGGCATGCTCCTCCGCATTCCGGTTCTTGACGTACTGTGCTGATGCAGGCGAGCACGTCGACCCAAACGTGGCGACGTCCATGACGTACACTTTCGGCTTTTCTGCGCTGTTGTTTCGGAACAGGAACCGTTGGGCGGATTTGTCCTTGGCGATCATCTTCATTTGATGGTACATCTCGCGGATGTCTCCACCGAAAGCAATCCGTCGCTCCCGGAAGTTGAGAAGCACTGACACCAGCGGCACTAGTAGGTCCGGCCCCTTCAGCAGCATGGAGTTGAGGGAGATTCCTTGGACCATCGCCGCAGCGTCCCAGATGAGTCGAACTTTGTCAGGCTTCTTCGGATGCAGCACCACATTCAGCGGGAGATACCACACCTTTTTGGGATCCGCAATACGCAGCTCTTCTTCGGTGGCTTCATGGGCATATTCTTTGGTTTGATATTCTTCGATCTGCTTTCGAACGTTTTGATACAATTCCGGCGACCTTTCCAGCTTTCTCTCCAACTGCTTGAGCCGCTTCAACGCCATAGGGTAGCTGTCCGGGAAGCTCACGTCGTCCTGGATCCAGAGGAGCCCCGTCTCGAAATGGTCCCCTACGCGTTTCGTAGTCTGCTCTAGGATCGACCGAGCCCTCTTATCCTCAGCCGATTCCTGGTGCACTCGTACCACGGATTCTTCGAGTGCGTAATGGTTTTTGAGGAGATCGTGAAGATCTTCGTTGGATACCTGTTGGTGGTAGCCTAGATAGTTGCCCTGCGATTCAGAAGATGCTCGTCGCGGCCCGTACACCGTCCAGCCGAGTTGACACCGTACTGCAATTGGCTCGCTCGTAGTGCCTATCTTCGCTTCCAGAGGAGCAAAGGCGTGAATGTTGCTTAGCCCAATTAGAATTCCAGGTCGACCATCATACGAACTGATCGGCAATCCCCGCATGTGATCGTACTGCGCCGACAGTTCATCAGCCTTGAGCGTCTGGTGCGGTAGTCTTAGCTTGTCGACTGTATACACCGATCTCAGCAAAGTCTTCTCCGGATTCTCTTTATCTACAGCGGAAGTCCACAGATTCATTCGCCTGGAGTTCTTCTCGACTCGGTAAACGTCCGCAGTCCAGTTGAGAACTAGCTTTTCTTTCACTCCGTTTAGCCCCAGACGATCAGCCAACTCGGTCTCTATCAGCGTGATGGAAGCTCCTTCGTCTAGGAATGCAAGCACAGCCAGCGATTTTTCTCCGCAGTGAATCATAACTGGAATCATCCGGAACATCATTGTACCGCTGGGCTTGATGTGCGCGTGCATGCCAACTGCCGTTGTGGCCGGATGGATCAGCGGATTGTGCAATTCTCTGCAATCATCTACGTCGCACCGAATCTTGAAACGGCATTGCCCACTGTGCTCGTTCAGGCAAACCGTGCAAAGTTTCCATTTGGTGACTATCTTCATTCTGTCTGCAAAGGATAAGTTTTTGAAGTCCTGACAGAATCTTAGCCGATGGTCGTCTCGTTGGACGCTCTACACGGCTTCTGCTTCTTCCGATCGTTTCGTCCATTAGATCCGCTCGCCTCACTGTGGCTGTACAGAGCTGCTTTCTCCTTCTGCTTAAGTTTTCCGCTCGTCCCAGCTGTTGCTTTAGTGTCTGGCTTGTATTCGTAGTTGACGTTCACCTCACATGCGTCGAACACGATCTTCGAGATGAAATCCGTGAACGTTCGCAGAGTCGTTTCCTTCTTCTTCCGTTTGTAGTGCAACCACTGTCGCTTTTCTCCGTCCGGAAGTTTATTTACCAAATCCTGTATCAGGATTGGATTCACGAGGTGAAGAGTGAGCTCGGCAGCTTCTAAATGCTCGCAGAGCTGTTCCACCGCATTTCCGAAAGGTATGAAACTGGCCAACCGGTCGGCTCTCGGGGCATCCAGCTTCCGAACCCTCTCGAGATGGCTTTGCAGCAGCTGCTCGGGTCGACCGTAAAGTTGTCGAAGCTTCGTGATGACCCTAGGAACCGATTTGGGAAGGAGAAGTTGCCCACGAACTGACTCAAGCGCCGCACCTTTTAGGCTTTCTTGCAGACGCACCAAGTTCTCTACGTCTGAATAGCCGCACGCTTCATTAGAAGCTTGGTAGGCTCCAAAGAACAGAGGCCACTCTTCTGGTTTTCCCGTAAAAATGGGAAGTTTCCGCGTAAGCCCATTCCTGGCACTTAATTGGGCTTTACTTGGCCCGACACGCTGGTGCCCCTGCCCGTTTTGGAAGCTAATGTGGCTTTTCTGGTCGTCGTCATCAACTCCGTCGTCGCTGGTATCGGCACCATCATCGGAGCTCTCGTCTTCTTCATCTTCTTCGCCGTCGTTGTTCTTCCCGAGGCGATCGAGATTCTCCTTCGTCAGCTGAACCGGTTTTTGTTCTTTCGGAGACTGCTTAGAAGTACTCGGTTGGACGTCCTGGGATTCGGATCTCTTCTTATTCTTAGTCGGCTTTTCCTTGACGTCTACCATCGCCATCTGCTTTTCCAGTTTGGACATCTTCTCGCGTTGCTCGGCTTCCATCACCTTCATTTGCTCGAAGTGCTGCTGTTTTTCCCGCAGTTCCGTTTCAAACAGAGTCCGTTTTTCATCCATTTCCTTTTCGCGCAACTCTCTGGCAGCTTTTAGCTGCTGTTCGCGTAGGTTCCGCTCTAGACGCATTTGCTTTTCCTTCAGAGCATTACTGATTTCAAACTCTTTCTGTTTGATTAACCACTCGGCTTCCATTTCCTCCTCCTTACGTTTTCTTTCCGCTTCCATAGCTTTCAGCTTCTCGGCAACGGTTGGAGGGGCGGACGTAGGATTCTTCTTATCACGGTTCTTCTTCAGCTTCTCCTGGTAAACCGTTTGACATGAATCATCCGGACAGAACCACTTCTTGTCCTTTTTCGGCACCGTAGTTAGGCCCACACAGCGTAGGTGAAACCAACTATCGCAGTTGTCACAGGCAATCATAACTTCATTCTCCTGCGAGACCTGCTTACATCGCTCGCAGGGGGTGGTAGTCAGATCCAGGGATTTGCTGCTCATCGTGGTTGAGGCCTCCGAAATCTCGTTATTTTTATTTTGAGATTGTTCGGATAACTAAATTTTTCACAGCAACACTTTTGGAGTGGCTCAAAACTGAAATTATATTTATTAATTAATATTTTGTTTACACCCTGCATTTGCACCACTTACTAAAAATAGTCTCCTTTCCCTTACGACGTTTAACCTTCCTGAACTCTTCCTACTGCTTACTTTTCCTATTATTGAATTCACTAATTAATTTTTTAATTTATTTTCTTTTCTTTCCAGATACTCACAATCAATCCAGTGTGCTACGTAAGGCGCGGAGGTAAACTTGGCCCACCGATATATCCACCTTATCACTCCTAACACTGTTTCGATCGAAATATATTTAATAAATTTCCCGTTTGCAGAATCTTACAAAACCCTTTTTTTTTGTTTGTTATTATTTCTTTTCTTCTTCTTCTCCTATTATTCCCCTGACAGTTCACTTCCACTTTTGAGTCGTCTTGACAGATATCAGCAACTGTCATTCTATCAGCCACACGAAAATCGGTACTCGCCGATTACTCCGACTGGCTACAGTCAATACCCGGTGATGTGAACACCGACGTCAGGCTATATACCATTTCGATATGGACAGCCATATTCGTTTGTATGGCCTCCAACATACAAACGAATATTGCAACGAAAATTTTCAGAGAATTGCCCCGACGACTCGGCGGGCGAACGTAAAACGGACCGCAATAGTCCACGCCGGACTTCAGAAACGCGCGCGACGGAGTCACTCTCGCTGCCGGTAATGATCCCATGAGTTGTTGGATGCTCTTCGGTTTGCAGGAGAAGCAGATCAGGCATTTGTCCACCACTTTTCTCACTAAATCTCTGCCTCGAATGGGCCAAAACCGCTGGCGTAGAGTATTGAGAAGCATTTGTGGTCCACAGTGTAGTGTGTCAATGTGAGTTCTCTTGGCAATCAGGTGAGTCAAATGATGTTTCGCTGGAAGTATGATGGGGTGTCGAGTGTCGAATGGAGCGTCCAACGCTTCCAAGCGCCCATGTACTCTCAATAGCCCTTCTACATCTAAGAAAGGGTTGAGTTTTTTCAAAGACGATTTAAACAAAAAATTCCTTTGCACAGGTCCAGGATATCGGTGCAGAAAAGCAATTTCTGACGAAAAGGAATCTTGTTGAACTTGTTTCACCAGCAGTTTTAGTGAATCGTCTAATTCTTTCGGTTTGAGCGGACCAACTAATCTGTTTTCTGAACTTGTGCGGCAATTGTAAACAAACCTTCGAATCCATGAGAGCGTTCGTTCGAGAGTAGACAAAACCGAATATTTGTTGATAAGAGAAAGTATTAGGGGAGGCGAGGTTGTGACCAGCGATACGGTTCCCCGAATTTCTTGATTTCGAATACAATGGTGTAGTGGCGATAATTCGATTATATTAGTAGGCCAATGAACTTTCCTTTCCATCAGGAATGGTGGCCCATGCCACCAGAGTTGATCGTCTATTATTTGTGCAGGAGAAATGCCGCGAGATATACGATCAGCCGGATTTTGCTCTGACGGAACATATCGCCATTCGCTTCCATGAGTGAGCCGATGAATTTCGGCGATCCGATTGGACACATACACTTTCCATGTTGAAGATACTGAAGCTATCCAATGAAGCACAATGCTTGAATCAGACCAGAAAGTGATCGAGCAAGAAAGTTCAGTATTTTTCTTTACTGTGTCGGCTAGTTGAGCAGCCATGACAGCTGCACACAATTCAAGTCGTGGAGTTGACTGTTTCGATAGCGGGGATACTTTGGACTTTGATATGAGGAGGGTGCAAGCTATATTTCCACCTTTGTCGATCGATTTAACGTACAGGCAACATCCGTACGCCTTCTCGGAGGCGTCTGCAAAACAGTGCAGTTCAAGTTGGTCAAACTGGTCGATAAGTACTCTTCTAGTTATTTTCAAGGTCGAAAGCACTTGAATTTCAGTCCTAAAGGTTTCCCACCAGTTTTGATAGCCGAGTGGTAACTCCTCATCCCAAGTAAACGAATTCGACCACAGGGACTGTAAATAGATTTTGGCGGACACGATTACTGCTCCCACAAGTCCCATGGGATCAAACAACCTGGACATTTCCGAAAGTGCTATCCTTTTCGTGATTGGTATTGAGGGTGAAAGTAGTGGAACCTTGAATCCAAAAGAATCAATGAGTGGATGCCAAATTAATCCGAGGGTTTTGACCGAGCTAGATTTGTCGATTTCAAGATCATCTCGGTTATCACGGAGATATTCCGGAATGTGGGAAAGGATTTCTGGATCATTCGAGCTCCATTTCCTGAGCAAGAAGCCCCCAGAAGCAAGTAGTTGAATTAGTTGCTTACAGCTTTCGATTGTTCTATCTTTATCGTCATCTCCAGCCAAATAATCGTCAACATAGAAGGATTTCTTTAGTAGTCGAGCTGCCAACGGAAAATGATCCTGTTCGTCATCCGCGAGCTGGTTCAAGCAACGGTTGGCGAGGAATGGTGCGCATGCTGTACCGTAAGTAACGGTTTTAAGTTGGTAGGTTTTCAATGATTCACTCTGAGATTTCCTCCAAAATATTTGCTGCAGCGTGCGATCTAGCTTGTGCACCCTGATTTGTCGATACATTTTTTCGACATCAGCTGTAACAACGTATTTGGGCATCCGAAAATTTAAGCTTATGGCGAGAAGAGGTGGCTGAACTGTCGGACCGATGTAGCAAATATCGTTGAGCGACAGATTGCTTGTTGATTTACACGAACCATCAAAAACGACTCGGGTCTTAGTCGTTGCACTATCAGGTCGCAATATAGCGTGGTGAGGTAGATAGAAGTGGGGAATAGACGGTTCTGGCTAGACTGTTTCCATGTGTCCAAGTGACTGATATTCGTCCATGAATTTACAGTAGTCGGAATGTAGCGTGGGATTAATGACAAATCTTTTCTCCATGATTTGGAATCTGCGATGTGCAACCGGTGATGACTCTCCCAGTTCGCATAACATTTCTTCACGAATCGGCAACCGCACTTCGTACCGACCGTCAGGGGCTCTGGAATGTGTTTTCTGGAAGTGATTTTCGCAATGTTGCTCCTCCAGGGATAATGCCTTTCCATCATCAAAACTTTCGGTCTCCCAAAATTTCTGTACTGCAGCAGCGAGGTTATCGATAGTGATCGCTGCGTTGCAAACAGTTATTTTAACTGGCGATTGGTTTGCGTGATCGCCTGCAACAGCATACCCAAATACTGTTTTGCGTAGTATTGGTAGCTGAGGACCCAAAGAAATTTGTTCGTTTTCCAATAGCGTGAAAAACCATTGCACGCCAATAATCATGTCAATACCATGAGCGATGTTGAACTTCGGGTCGGCGAGTGGGAGGCTTCGAGGAATTATCCAATTCGAAACATCGACTGTTGTTGACGGCAAAATTCTAGTCAAGCTGGGTAGTACTAGAAAGTCTATATTAGCGTTGAAAGTTCCTACCCGTGACGATAAACTGACCGAAACCAAATGTGTTACACGTTGTACGCTGTTTCCTATTCCGTACACGTCGACATCTGCTCTTTCTCGTTTGAGGCGCAGTCGTTGCGCGAGATTTTCGGTCACAAAATTACGCTCGGATGCAGAGTCTAACAGAGCTCGAGCATATGAGTAGGTTCCATCAATGTCACGAACCCGAACATAGGCCGTGAGCAGAAAATCGTTGTATTCGTGTTTGTAGTGAATGTGGGAGGAGTGATAGCAGCGCAGCTTGTCACCAATCCTTGAGCTGGCGCTGACGGTACAACTGGAGACGGCGACACGTTCCTTAACGAATAACCTTGGCCTCCCGACGACGTTCCCATTACCCGAGGGACCACGTGCGATTGATCGACAATGCACGCACCAACCGACGAAGACGACTCGACGACCGTGGCCGATTGTGAAGCAAATAATGGTTGGTCATGAGCTTCCGATAGTTCACCAACCTGAACAGCCAATGTGTTGGAAGTGTTTATATGCAACAATGTGTGATGGCGCTTGTTGCATGTCCGACAAGAGCTAGAAGGGCAGTCTTTCACCAAATGCGAAGACCTCAAACAGTTCAAGCACAGACCATGCCTTTTAGCTATATTGAAGCGTTGTTTCGGTTGTAATTTTAGGAATTCATCACATGACGAAGTTGAATGAGTATCTTTACGACAAACCACACAATTTTTTACATTCGCACTTGTAATTGCGGAATGAGAAGAAACATTCACTCGATGAATGTGAAGATCTGTCTTACTATTAGCGATCGATGTATGAGAAAGTGTTATGGTTTGTAGCACTCGGGACCGTTTCTGGATGAATGACACTAATTCTTTGTATTTTGGTCTTTCATCTTCGACCAACTGATTCTCCCACTCTTTCAATGACGTATGATCTAGCTTGCTACTGAGAAGTTCCACCAAAAAGGAGTTCCAGTGTTCCCTCGTCTCTTCTAGCTTATCAAGCACGCCGATGTGCTTTTCAAACGTATCAACAAGATCCGAAAGTGCAGATGAGGATTCCTTCTTCAACGATGGAGTGGAAAGCAGAGCAGAAAAATTTCGCTTTATTAGAAAGTTCCGATCGTCGAACCTTCTTTTCAAAAGATCCCAAGCAATACCATAGTTTGTTGCAGTTACAGCTAGCGATTGTACCAACCGAAGTGCATCTCCTTTCAGTACCGCTTTCAAATATTGAAATTTTTGAATGGATGAAAGTTGTTGATTGGTGTGAATGAGACTGACGAACAAATCATGAAAGTTCATCCATTCATCGAAATCTCCCTTGAACTCTGGTATTTTAAGTTCCGGGAGGCGGACATTGAAGGTTTGTGTAGGTGGGGCGACAGGCGATGAGGACATAGAGGTGGTCGATGGGGTCACATTTACGAGCTTACTGGTCAAAGATCCTTTGAGTTGAAAGTAAACTTCTTCAAACGACACTCTTTCTTCAGCAATCTCATCAGTAACCTCATGATCTAGTTCTATCTCAGCTTGCACATCATTAAACTCGTCCCAGAGAGATTCCAGCTTCTCAATGCGGAACTTCAATTGAGGAAAATCAGTTTCATGCACGTAGTTAGTATCGAAAACCTTTATCAATCTCGCTGAGCCAAGTATGTTGTTTCGACGAATAATTAGTTTCTTAGTTTTGCGGAGATCCCGTTTTATTTTCGATGCCATATTCACAACCACGAGAATTACTATTTAGTTAAAGTTTGTCACTCACCAGTTGTTTGTAGAAATTACCTGTGCCCACTTGACTAACCTACGAGCACGTGTTCGGCAGTGTCCTGATTGATCCAAACCAGTTGTTTGTAGAAATTACCTGTGCCCACTTGACTAACCTACGAGCACGTGTTCGGCAGTGTCCAATTCCGTCCAAAACTCCAAGAAACTTAACTGAGCAGCTGGAATGTCCTTGCGAGGGTCCGAAGTAGGCGTACAAATGTCCAAGAGTGGTTACTCAATCCAAAAAACGATGACCAATGTCCGATGATGTACCTACGCTAACCTCCAAATGCAGCAATCGTTGTTTAAGCAGCTGAAATCCCGGGTTTCGGCACCAATTTATTGTTCCGGATCTTAGCCGCGGAAACTATCCTTGGAGTGGACAGAAAACTGGAACGTGTCCTAGATGGTTGGTGGTAATTCAACTAGATGGATTTAATCCAAAGTAGTTCTTTCTGGATGGATGCCAACGTATATAAAAAAGGGTTGACTCTACTCAAACACGTCGTGTTCTGAAGATGATCTTTATTAAACTGGATGCTGAATTGGTACCGGATACAATAAATTATCTCCCTTGAGGTTTATAAATTTTCTTGATTATTCGGCGATTTATATCGGGAGAGTAAATGTGTAGTGAGAGTAGCTTCTTTTGTAATATTTCACTTTTGAAATATTTCCCTCGCAGTGCAATCTAGTACCACAATGTGATTTTAAATTGGGAATAGGAATAGGCAATATATCGAATAATTTAGTTTCTAATGGGCTGCCGCAACAATATCAAACACCGAACATGGAAAAAAATCAACTGAAATATTCAAGGTAACCTAACAATGTACCGACAGGTTCGAAGAACAGACTGAAAAAATATTTTAGGCATCCAATAATTGAATATTTGCTTGTCGTGTTTTGTGTACAATATATTTGATCAGTACACGTTGACCAAATTTTATCTGTCAAAAAGAGTCAAATATTTGGCTTCGGCCAAACAGTGTATGGGCACCCTTAGCATCATCATGATAAACACGGCGAATGGAATAGAAATAATTACGAACTGAAAATTGAATAAAATATATATATAGACGCTGGAAGTGCTGTAGACAAATATTATAATGCATTTTTATCGGTTTATGTATAATGTTGTTAATATTTGCATTATCAAAATATACCCATATGTATTGTAATCATAACTTGCTCTGCTATTCATAACAACATTCATGATCGTATTCCACCAATGATGACAAATGTGTAATTTACGAATGAAGCTTCGCCATAGAAACTGGACATTGAATAAAAAAATTAAAATGTGGTAAGAGCATCAGTTGAAATATGTTCAAGCATTCTTATCGAAATAAATTGAATGATACAATACGACTAGGTAATGTATGTACGCCTAAAAAACAAATATGATGAATTTAATTTTTTTCAGTTTCGAACACACCTCGTAAAAGCCGTTTATTTTTTTTAAATACCCTCTGTTGGTATTGTATCTAGAATTTAAAAGGTAATGAAACGTTAACATCAATTAGTTTCTAGTATTCAGCTATTTAGTTGCCGGAGAAATGACCACAAACTATATTTTTTTAGTGTTATATATATTTTATGCCAAACCGATATAGTTGTTCTCAGATTTTCGTGTAAAATGGGAAGTTTTGTTCCTTTTCGCAAAATATTACAACCCATTCCATTTCAAATAACTTTTTGCACAAATTCATATCTTTTGAACTACTAAACTGATTCAGGTGATCGACATATCAAATTGGCCAGTTAGCTAGTCTTTTTTGATAAAATACTGCACTTGCAAAAAAAATAATTTTGTTTTCTTAATTATTGATCGTATTTGATCTTTATATATACCCTTTGTCCCGAAAGCATGTGCAATATTTTCCCAAAAAATTCTAGCTCTTTGGCTATAATTTGATATATCGATCATCTCGGTTAAAATTATAACTCCAAAAAGAAAAAACTAACACATCTGCTTTTTGAGTAAAAAATGTAAATGTATAAAAAATCCTCAGTTTTCAAGGAAAAATATAGAAAATTATAGCACCTTTGGTGCCGAAACCATGTAAACAATAAAAAATGGAAACAATCATTAATTACGAACACAAAATTCAAATTTCTTGCAAGTTTGATATTTTTCCAAAAAAGACTAGCTAATTAACTTCAATTTGATGTGTCAGTCATCTGAATCGGCTAGTGGTTCAAAAGTTATGAGTTTTTGATAAAAGTAATTTTTGGGAAAAGTTAAAAAAAATTGAATCACCCAAAAAAATAATACAGGTTCAAAGTTTTACCACAACGAAACCAAGCTACCAATTTTCACGAAAATCTGAAACTCACTAGATCAGTTTGGCATGGAATGGCTGAAGTAATACTGCAATAGTTCACAAATTTCAAAGTTCGAGTTTTTCTTGTTGTTTTTCATGTCTTTCATTGCGGCCATAATTATAATTAGGATTACTGCATTTGGATTGATGCTAGAAAATATAAATATCATTAACTTCCTCGAATAGTGGATGTGATATAATTCATTTTATATTTGTATATATATTTATATATATATTTAAACGAAATCATTTGTCAAACAAACTGCAAAACTAAAAACTTTTATACTGTGCCTTATTTTTTTGGGTGTAACATTCAAGGACCCTTCAATAAAAATGGCATTGAAACAACAGAGTAAAACTGACATACAATTATGACGGATGGCTACTTTTTGATTGGCGCGTGCTCCAACTAGCAAACCGCCAATTAAAAAGCACTCCAACTAAAAAAGCGCCAATAAGCGAATGTGTACTGTAAAACTGTAAAAATATATAAAAAATATACAATCGAAGACTCTTTGTGTCGTTTATGAGTTTGTAATAATGAAGCAAAAGTTAAAAATGGATTTTTAATAACCATCTCAAAAAAATATTGAATTTTTTAATTTCTCTTACAATTTTGATAAAATTGCACTGAATAGTTAAAGAAGAGCTATATTAATATTTGAATAAACTTATGTAATTATAAACATGTTTATATAAACCTTCCCATCTTATAATTCATCATTAAATACCTTGCGTCAAGACAGCTACCCTTAGAAAAATCCTCGGTCGAAAACTACTAAATACATTTGGTAATGCAAAATTAGTAGAATGTACAAATTTTTTGTACAAATTGTCAACAAACCCGCATCCCTATCAGAGATTAGTATATTTTACTCGATAAAATTAGTAAGCTTGGATATTGTCATATCTGAAAATTGGTGAGAAAAGCGCGTATTAACCATTTTAATTGTTCCCATAAGGCAATACTGAGGTATAATAAGGATATAATTCTGATACGTGCATTTTCGGCGAGAAAATGTAGCCGATATTGGGCTTCCGAATCATGGTTCTGCTTGACATATGTGTTTATTAGTACGGTCGAAAATGACTATAGATTGGTAGTATTAACCAAAAAATTCGTTATATTTACTAATTATTTCTCTCAGTGTAGAAATCCATACACTATCAAATCAAGTGTGCCTGAAAAAATTATATTCTTCACGTAAACAAGCGATGAAAATGTGGACACTTTTTAGCCAGTGAATTGTATGGAGTTCCACTGCTGTGGTATAAAATTCAATGTTTGACATTGTTTTCCACTGATGATAATTGAAGAGTGACAGACAAAATAGTATTTGTAATGAATTCAAACCAAACTTTATCTGTCAAATGTTTGTCCTCCGGACGAACAGTGTACGGTAAAGTGACCAGATGGTCAGAGGTCTAACGCGGGACACAAAAAACAAAACGTTATGTATATACGTTATGTGAACATAAACCATAGTTTAACGAGTCTGAACTGATCAGTATTATTTCTTTCTGAGTATTGACACTCAGTTGTGATTTTTCGGTGGTTTAGAGTTTGTTTACGCTCGAAAATCACTCGCTCAATCAGAGCATTTACGCCTGGCAAGCACGATTCAAATTCTAGCATTTTTCTTCAAATTACCGAATGGAATGCTCGAAAAATTCCAATTCATTTTTCATCGTTTTTGGTGTAAACGTATGCATTCAAAAAAAATGGACTAATTTCGGATGGTGATGAAAGATAATTTATAGGAACAAATTTTCTTGAAATCTTACGTTTATTAAGTCTACAACAAAAATGATTCAAGGCCGTTGATTCACAGCAGCAACACTGTCAAGCAACTTCAAGATTTTTTCCATACTGCAAGCTCCACCCCACTGTGTGGTATGCGCCAGTCTCTTGATTGTTGTGTAACGCGCACCAATATAAAGTCCCCTGGCTCTCGGTCGATCGATTGATGCTTGCACTGGTGTGAGTGCTCGCCTTGTCATTTCGCCCATTGCATATTAATCTTCGCTGGAGGTAAGTCGCGTGCGGCAATCACTGCGAACCACATATTGGCGACCGTGGCAGTTTTATATTTTATCTTGCTCATCAGCAAAATTAAACAATTAATAGTTTTTCGATTTTGTGCAATCAGCGGTACTTGTGAAAAAAGTGACGATCTGTAAAGCAGAAGAAAATGATCGTGTATGATCAAGTTTGTGGAGCGCTAGTGCGACATTGCTTTTTTTTCTTCTATGGAAAGTTCTTAAATGTAGTGGTGTATAACCGAAACAGGAAGATGAGGATTTGGTGATGAAGGATAGTTTTTTTTTGGTTATGTTTCTGAGTCGGTCGTGGGTGAAGCAAAAAAATGTTTTACATCACCCAGCAATATGTTTTGCTGCTCGGGACGAGCATAAATAAAATGATTGTTAGCTCGGGACGAGCACTGAGAGAAGTTTTTTTTGCAATATGTTTTGCTGCTCGGGACGAGCATAAATAAAATGATTGTTAGCTCGGGACGAGCACTGAGAGAAGTTTTTTTTGCAATATGTTTTGCTGCTCGGGACGAGCATAAATAAAATGATTGTTAGCTCGGGACGAGCACTGATAGAAGTTTTTTTTGGAAAATGTTTTGCAGCTCGGGACGAGCATAAGTAAAATGATTGCTAGCTCGGGACGAGCACTGAGAGATGTCTTTTTTGAAAGATGTTTTGCAGCTTTTGCAGCATAAATAAAATGATTGTTTGCTCGGGACGAGTATTGAGGGAGGTTTTTTGGTAGCTCGAAATGAGCACCCAGAAAAATGTTTGGCAGCTCGGGACGAGCATAAATAAAATGAAATGAAAATGAGTTGTTTGGATACTACAGGAAAACTTTTGCATTGTTTTGTATTTCAGACATATTTTGATATTCAAAAGATTTGTGCTACATACTCTACAATGTCAATCGTCGGCAAATACGTTCGTGCTCCGGACTTCGAGGTGGAAGAGAACAGTTCGAGCGAGCTGGAGGACATCGAAATATCTAGTCCTGGAAGGTATGTCCGTCCAAACCAACCTGAAGAAGACAATGATGTCCAAGAAGATGATCCTTACGCACATTATCACACGATAGTTGATCCGGATCAGGAAGCCCAGTTACTTCGACAAAAGGTGCTAGAATTGGAGAGGACTATTGTCATGCTCACCAGTTCCAAGACTCGAAATTCTGAACGCGATCTTAATCCAACATCGTTACCGGATCAGGATATCAGCTCCGCAGTACCAGTAACGGCACCAACGATGACAACAAACGTGGCGCCCTTTGATAGCAGTGCACAAAGCATAAGATGGGACAACATCAAACCGTTCCCCAGCGGTGTTCCTGCCAATAAAATGTGGGAAGCCTGGACAAAATATTTGGAAAATTTTGAGATCGCGGCATCTTTGTCGAACGCCCATGACCCGGTAAAGCGATCACAACTGCTGTATTTATCTATTGGAGATGAGCTTCAAGGGATCGTCCGTGCGGCTAAGTTGCGACCTGTTTCGAATGATCCCGATTGCTACGCGATTTTTGTCAGGAACATTGAGGGTTATTTGAAAGCGTTAACTGACACGTCGGCCGAGCACGATATGTTCTCTTCTATGCAACAAGGAAAAGGAGAATCAGCAGTCAGTTTCCATTCCAGGCTGATGGAAAAAGTTTGGCTTTGCGGTTACAGTCCATCCGACCAAGATCGATTTGTCCGAACACAACTTCTTAAAGGACTAAGGAATCGTGAATTAGCTAAGGCAGCGAGAACGTATGGACATGACACAAATTTCATAGTTCAGTCAGCGACGCGGGACGAAGCTTTGCAGCCCGAGCCTCCATCGGTTGAGGATGCAACATCCATCATGGCTGTATATCGTAATTCTTCTCGTGACCCCGGGATGAAGCGTAGGCATAATAACGCATACGAGCGAAATGATGGATTCAAATCAAAACGATTTCGGAGCGATATTAAGCCTTCTCTGCGACGATTTGAAAGATGTTCAAGGTGCAATCGAGCAGTTCATGTTGGCCAACGGTGTCCAGCGGAGGACAAGACTTGTAATTCCTGTGGACGTCGCGGACATTTTGCTGCAACATGTCGAAATAAACGGATCAACCTTGTAGAGGACAACCAGTTCGGATCCAGTTCACTTCAAACCACATTCTCCAATTCTGCGACTCATGTGCACGAGCCTCAGGTAAACCGAAATTGAAATAATTTGAAAAAAATGTTCTGCAAATAAAATAAAGCAACACATCGACAAGTTCTGTTTTCTTTTCTCCTCAATTTGGATTTTATTTTCCATATTTCAGCAAATCAACGCACTTTCGCTTAAGGACGTGTTAGTCGATTGTACCGTTGGCTCATCGAGTCCAATAAGATTTCTCATTGACTCTGGGGCAGATACCAATGTCATTGGTGGTGATGATTGGCGTGAACTTGAAGAACAATCTCGAGCTGGGAATGCCATGCTTTATCCTATCGAAATTCCGAAGAACAGAGGTTTGCGAGGTTATGCTGCCGATAAGCCAATGTTAATAGAACATGCCTTTAGAGCCAATATTCAGGTAATTGGATTGGATAAACCCGTTGTCGCTGCAGATTTTCTGGTAGTGAACCAGGGTCGCTGTTCATTGCTCGGTAGGAATACTGCCAGTGACATGGAATTGTTGAAAGTTGGAGCCAATGTATATAGTTGTAGAGAGACAGACCAGACCGAAGTATTTCCTAAGATGCCAGGAGTCAAAGTAAAGTTTTGCCGTGACAAGTCAATTCCCCCAGAGAAAAATGCCTACTATAACGTGCCCGCGGCATATCGCGAGGCTGCGAGACTTCGACTGAAGGATATGAAGACGAAGGGAATCATCGAGAAGGTTGTTACAGCACCAGAGTGGATTAGTGGCATGTCTGCGGTACCGAAGGGTAAGGACGATTTTCGTCTAGTCGTCAATATGCGCGCACCAAACAAAGCAATCAAGCGTCAATATTACCGGTTACCCCTGCTTGAGGAAATGAAAGTTAGATTAAATGGAGCCAAGTATTTTTCGAAACTAGACTTGTCTAACGCCTATTATCATCTTGAATTAAGCAATGAGTCACGTGATTTAACGACTTTCCTGGCAGAAGATGGAATGTACCGGTTCACGCGGCTTATGTTTGGGGTAAACTGTGCTCCTGAAATTTTTCAACGGGAGATGTCACGAATTCTGGAGGAGGTGGAAAACAAAATTGTCTACATCGATGATATTCTCCTGTTTGCGGGAACACTGGAAGAACTGCGAAATACCGTGGTACATGTGTTACGGATATTGAACGCCAACAATCTGACGCTCAATTCTTCTAAATGTGAGTTTGACCAAACGCGCGTTAAATTTCTAGGTCATGTGCTAGATGAGTCTGGGTTCAACATTGACGATTCAAAAATTAAAGATATAAGGAAATTCCGTCACCCGAACTCAACATCAGAATTGAGGAGTTTTTTGGGGTTGGCTTCGTTTGTCAGCTCGTATATTAGAAATTTTGCAGAAATTTCCTCGCCGTTGTGGTCTGCAGTATCCTCGAAATCCTGGAACTGGGGTCGTGAACAGGAAAAAGCGTTTGAATTAGTCAAAGATCGTATCGTTCGTTGCACAGTCTCACTTGGATATTTCTCGGAGAAAGAGAAAACTGTTTTGTATACAGATGCCTCTCCCAATGCCCTGGGTGCGGTGTTGGTTCAAGAGGACGGTAAGAAATCTCCCCGAATAATTAGTTTTGCATCAAAGGCTCTAACAACTACTGAGAAGAAGTACGCGCAAAACCAGCGGGAGGCGCTGGCCGCTGTATGGGCAGTCGAACACTTTGCTTACTTTTTGCTGGGTAGGCATTTCATTCTGCGCACCGATGCTAAGGGCATAACGTTTATATTGAATCGATCTCGGGAAACAGCAAAACGAGCTTTGACAAGAGCTGATGGTTGGGCGTTAAGGCTAAGTCCCTACAGCTATGAAGTGGAGTTTATACGTGGTTGCGAGAATATTGCGGATCCCTCCTCTCGCCTGTATGAAGGGAGTGATGATGCTTTCAACGAAGAAGCCAGCCCATGGGAAATCGCTCACCTTGAAGCGAATGCCGTGCAGTTTTTGACTGAAGCAGAGATTAAAGAGCACACTGCTCGTGATAGTACTCTTCAGCGAGTTCTAGATTCTTTGGAATCTGGAGACTGGTGTAAAGACCTACGAAAATTTAAGATAGTTTCAACTGACTTGTTTGCTAAAGACGGCATGCTCGTGAAAAATGGCTGTGTGGTCGTTCCTACAGATTTGAGAGAGAAAACTCTAGCGATCGCACATACTGGGCATCCTTTGACAGCTAAATTAAAAAGCATCTTGCGTACGCGTGTTTGGTGGCCTGGAATGTCCACAGATGCTGAACAATGGGTAAAATCTTGCATTCATTGCGCGGCAAATGGAAAACCTGAGAGACATACTCCCATGAAACGTTCATTTGTCCCGAAAGCTGTATGGGAGACCATAGCAGTGGATTTTAACGGACCCTACTTGAAGTTTGGAGGATTATCTATCTTGGTAATTATTGACTTGAGATCTCGATATGCAATAGCTCGACCAGTGAAGACCACAGCCTTCGAATACACAAAGAAGGTATTTGATGATGTGTTCGAACGGGAAGGGTTTCCAGAATCTATCAAAACTGACAATGGACCTCCATTCAATGGTGAGGAATATGGACAATATTGTGCAGATCGTGGCATCAAAACTATTTTTTCTACTCCGTTCTTCCCTCAACAAAATGGGTTGGCGGAATCTTTTATGAAGGTGGTGAACAAGGCGATGTCTACAGCAGTTTCAAGTGGAAACAGCTACGTAGAGGAACTTCAGGATGCAGTACAAGCATACAACGCCGGAGTTCATTCGGTAACCAGGGTTTCGCCGGAAGAAGTAATGATGGGACGGAAGATAAAACGTGGTTTGCCGTTACTGGAACGTGGAAAGTCTGACTACGATGACCAGCTGTTAGATATAAGGGATCGCGAAGTAAAGCTGAAAGGAAAAACTCACGAAGATAATCGGCGTGGTGCAAAGGAAAGTTCAGTGAAACCTGGAGACACAGTAATCCTTGAGCGTCAAACGAAAGGGAAAGGCGATTCCAGATTCCATGTAAAACGTTTTACTGTCATTAAGGAGAACAATGGTAGCTTGCTGCTCGCTGATGATGAAGGTCGTACTGTGAAGCGACATGTGTCTCAATCGAAAAAAGTTCACCCTTGGAGAAATGTCTTACCAGCACGAATCAATAAACAAGTTGTAGCTGAAACATCTAAGCATCCAATGAGAATTTCCAAAGCTCCGCCATATCTATCTGATTATGTTCGTTTGGCGGAACATAAATCTTTGCAAACAGTGAAATTTTGATGAGATGTGAACAATAATAAAATCATTTGTTGTTAATCATTTATTCAAGATAATAGCACTAGTTTTTTTTTTTTCTTTTTTTCTTGGGAGAAGAGGGAAGATGTGTGGTATGCGCCAGTCTCTTGATTGTTGTGTAACGCGCACCAATATAAAGTCCCCTGGCTCTCGGTCGATCGATTGATGCTTGCACTGGTGTGAGTGCTCGCCTTGTCATTTCGCCCATTGCATATTAATCTTCGCTGGAGGTAAGTCGCGTGCGGCAATCACTGCGAACCACATACCCACAACGAAGGAGTTGGACATCCTGAAGCACTTTGTGTCCGCCAGATGTAGCCGATCTGGTATTTACAATATCATCTCTTTGTCGCTCCTTGAGCCGGGAGATCGAAGCAACCGGCCAAACGGTGGAGGCCAAAATGGACATTTTTATGCGGAAGCGTCAGACGAGACCGGCCGTATCTGAGCAGCAGGCAATCTCCCAGAAGGAGTAGCTTGAGGTGCTGGTGAAGAACTCCGGCGAAAGAAGTGAAAACCTTCTTTTTGTACTCATAATGAAAGACGAGACGTACTTGATGCTAGAATTCAACGAATGACAGGGGACCGGGTACTTTACGTTTACGACGATGACGTCGAATATATCATTCACATCAAGTTCTCGAAGAAGGTCCTTCTCTGAAAGACGTGAAGGGAATGTCCAAGGCGCTCTACTTTCGAGTCACATGATGAACGGGAAGATATATAGTACGAAGTATTTGCCGGAGTTGGGAAGGTGATGTGGTCTTTATTTATGACGTCATCAATAGTTACACCTAGCTAATCATTCACCTTTGTTCCATCCTTTACTGTAAAGGCCCATTTATACGTTGCTAGTAGCTGACTTGACAATGAGCAGCTACTGACCCGGTGGACTCGCTTGACAATTGGTTGACTCGCCTTGTCCGTTCACACAGTGTGAGCTGCTGGCGAGAAACTAGATACTACGGCACGGGTTTACCAGGGATGCCAGGCGACTTTTCAAATGTCCATCAAATAGTCAGAAACAGCAATCAGGTCCGAATTTGTCAAATGATTGGTCCAAAATCGACTTCTTTATTGGCAGTTTTCATCTTAGGTTTTCAGTTGAATGTATCATCACACAATTTTATAGCAAAACAAACGCTGATCGTGTTTAAAAATACATACTTTGTGCTGAATTTCTTTGAACTGAAGGTACTATCCGAAAAAGCAGAAAGAGAAAAGGATTCGGGCCAGGAATTAGATGCAAAGAAAAGGAGCAACAAATACAATATTGAAGGAACTCTACGATGAGGATCCCCGAGATTACAGAGCAGTGTTGATAATAACACCTGAACAAGTGAAAAAACTGTTGGATTTAATTGCTCCACGAATACAACGCCAAGATACAGTCATGAGGGATGCTGTACCTGCAAGAGTTAAATTAGAAATGACATTGATGTGCCTTTGTTTTGGAATATCGTTGGGATTGTTGTCGATATTTTTTAGAATCTCGAAAACATCCATAGCTCAGATAATTCCGAAAGGATGTGATGTTATAAATGGTAGTCTAAAAGATTTTTTTTTTAATTTTATTTATTTTGTGAAATGAAAATGATAGTCGATTTGCAGGTGCAATAAATACGCTTCAAAAATTTTAATAATGAATGAAAATGTACTTTTTTAAATCGAATATGTATTCTGTTTCTTAGAACAATACTTTTTTTTTTGTAAGTTGTGATCTGATAATGATTCTATATTAGAGATTCTCAAGAAAACTATCTCAAAAAGAAAGCGTGCCCCGCCAGCGTGCAAAACGAAATAACAATTATTTCGTTTAGAAACTATGAGGGTTTTATTTGTTTTTCCAATAATTTTCAAGTCTATAAATATCTTCACATATTTTCAAATATCTTAAAAATAGAGACATTTCATTACATTTGGCATCACTGATTCGAACGCTAAATTCTGTTTTTGACGTTGTGAAGCATGCAAGTGCGAGTAAATTCAAAAAACTTTGAAGTAGCTCGCACGCCGGATCACACATGACAATAACTGGCATGATGTGTTCACACGGTGTGAGTAGCTGCACTGCAGTAACTGACTAGACCGACTCGTATGCTTACTCGCACCGTCTGAACCCGGCTTAACTGTCATTTTATTCTAGAAGCGAAGAGAAAATAACTGTATAACAACTTAGATCGAATAAAGAGTAAAACGTGTCCGATATTCTTTATATTAAGTTCCGTGTTTTACGTATAATTATTCGGAATTTCCCCACCAAACTTCCGTTAACCAAAAGGTTATGGGCCCAGTTACGGCTGGTGATGGAAATTAGTGCTATTCGCGTGAAAATCGAAAGATTTTGCCGAAAGTTTGCGGGTGGTGCAAATCGGTCGAAAGCTCACGGAGAAGGTTGCGATTGAGAAGTTAGGGGATCATAACTGGCCTCTATGGAAATTCAAGATCAACCAGATTCTTGGCGAAAAGGGTTTGTCCGATATTGTGAAAGATGATAAACCGGCAGCACCGAGCAATGATTGGATTTCCATAGATAAAATTGCGCAGTCTGTTATTGGTCTAGCCTTGGAAGATACGCAGTTATGCCACGTCATGGGAAACCCCACCGCAAAAGAGACGAGGGATGCCCTACAGTCTCACCATGAGAGAAAATCGATGTGTGGAAAAGTATTCTTGATGAGGAAGTTGATCTCGCTCCGGATGTCGGAACGCGGTAGTATGACAGACCATTTATCGGAGATAACACAATCGTCTCGCTGGAATTGGAGAAACAATGACAGATCACTGGTTATTGTCGATCATTCTTTCAAGCCATCCGGAATCGTACAATTCCCTTATCATGTCGCTCGAGTCTCGTCCGGAAGAAGAACTTTCGTTGGATTTTGTAAGAGGACGACTTTTGGATGAATGGAGGAGACGCAGTGATGGTGAAATACACAGTGGAAACAGTGCAGATTATCCACAGCGTGCCCTGCAGACTGGCATAAAATCAAAACAAAAACAGGAAGTGGGTATCTGTGGTATAACCGCAAGGGTGACGTAGGACTATCGTTAATTTAGTTATCATTTGTTTTTAGTTGCATCTGAATCAATTCTGAAAGAATGGATAAATGAATAATTGGGGGACTTCGAAAACGAGAGCGTTACGTTGAAGGCACAATATTCAGCAAAAGAAGCAATCACACGAAAGTTGTGTAATACATAATACATTGCTTGTATTGTGATATGATTTTTATTCCATTTCCAATAGACAAAATATCTGTTGCATCAAATCAGTCTACATTATTTTTGCGTTCGCTCATCCTTTCTCACAACACCCATTTCTCGTTTGAGAAATTGTTGAATAAACATCGTTTGCCAGTGTTCATTGCACCTCTAATAAATTGCCGACAGACGTGATCTTACGTTGATCGCACTTGATTGAAAAATCACAAAATCAAATGTATTTGGTCGTAGTATTATATGGATAGAAAACATAATAAATTATTTCGCCTGAATGTAATTTTCAATTCCAAGGGAACTGGCAGATTGTTTTTCAGCAACGATAACATCTTTCCAAATTCTCCTCGATACTCGAAGCCCACCAGTGGTTAATGCTAACTCGATAACCACCTGTTAATTGCACTTGATTGAAAAATCAGAAAACCAAATATATTTGGTCGCAGTGTTATATGGATAGAAAACATTAAAATAAACTCATTCGCTTGAAGGTTTTTTTCAATTCTCAGGAGAACTGGCAGATTATTTTCCAGCAACGATAACATCTTTCCAGATTCTCCTCGATGCTCGAAGCCAACCAGTGATTAATGCTAACTCGATAACCACTTGTTAATTGTACTTGATTGAAAAATCACAAAACCAAATATATTTGGTCGCAGTGTTATATGGATAGAAAACATAAAAATAAACTCATTCGCTTGAATGTTTTTTTCAATTCCCAGGGGAACTGGCAGATTATTTTCCAGCAACGAGAACATCTTTCCGGAATTTTCTCGACGCTGGATGGCAACCAAACGAAAATAGTTCCGCGCGTGTATGTGTGTTTGGCGGCTGCTCTGATGTATCAAGCAGAACCGTTTGGGGCATCACTCTCCTCCTGATGGATTCCCTTCTAGCCTAAGGTGCACAAACAGGCTCTTGGTGACACCGTTCATCAACGCTTTCATGATAAACGAAGTTAAATTCACCATAACAGCGACAACATTCTTCAATCGCTGTTCAATTATAACTGAGTTGATTTCCGAGCGGCGCTCGCTTATATATCGATTGGTGATTTCGATAGCCTGTTTTGAAAGCAATTTTAAGGCTATTGAAACAAGTTTTTGGATGAAAAAGTAACAAGTATATAACGCGTAGACATTTTATCTTTCGAATGATGTGTTTATCATACCATTTCGTTCAGTTGTTTAGGAGCTATTAACACTCAAAATCTCGGTCTCCGGCGTAACGCTTTCGTTTTCGAAACTTTGATTTTACACCCCGGTATAGAAATGAAAGACGTAGTCCTACGTCAAAATGTCATTACTGTGACAAGGAGGGACATTTCAAACGGGATTGCCGCAAGTGGAAACAGGATCAACATCGAGAGAACGATGATCGAGACGGCCGTGATACCGGTCGTAATTTTGACGACGCGAGGCAGAAAGTAAACAAAGCGCAAGAAGAAAGCGAGGTGTGTTTTAGTGTTCAATCGAAGAAAGAAGATGAATGTTGGTATTTTGATTCGGGGTGTACCTCCCATATGACAGGCGACGTTTCAAAGCTGATATCAGTGGATGCTTCACAAGAGCAAAAAATTTGTTTGGCCGATGGCAACAAGGTGTTTTCAAAAGGTATTGGTGACTGTCGCGTAGATGCTTGCGATGAGAGTGGAAACCGCGTGAATTTGAGATTGAAAAATGTTCTGTACGTGCCGAATTTGAAAAATAATGTATAATAATAATGTCAACACATCTGGCATCGCCGCTTGGGTCATCGTCATCTGGAAAATATTATAAAGATTATGCGAGATGGTTTAACAACAGGATTGAAACTGACAGACTGTGGAATCCGGTCAGTGTGCGGAACGTGTTGCGAATGTAAGCTTTCTAGATTACCTTTTCGTAAATCAGATTCGAAATCGAATACGGTTCTTGATTTGATCTATTCTGACTTGTGTGGACAGATGGAAGTCGCTACTACGAGTGAAAACCATTATGTTTTGACATTGATCGACGACTTCAGTCGATATTGTGTTATTTTCCTCCTGGAACGCAAATCTCAAACCGAAGAAAAGATTCGTGAATTTGTCCAATTTGCGCGGGCACAGTTCGGAAAGACGCCCAGAATTCTTCGTACTGATGGCGGCGGAGAGTATTCGAGTGACTCATTGAAAACGTTTTTGTGAGAGAAGGGTATTGTACTACAGCAGACAGCGCCGTATAGTCCACAACAAAACGGCAAAGCAGAGCGAATGAACCGATCGTTAATCGAGATGACTTGCTATTTATTACGTGACGCTGATATGAACAAGAAATATTGGGGTGAGGCTATTCACACCGCCAATTACCTACTGAATCGGCTTCCTTGCTCCACAACTGGTAAAACGCCATTTGAGTTATGGAGCGGAAAGAGACCAGATTACAAACATTTACGTATTTTCGGATCTGTTGCGTATGTCCACGTGCCCAAGGAGAAGAGGAAGAAGCTTGACCAGAAGAGTAACCGGATGATTTTCGTCGGTTATGCAGAAGGGAGAAAGGCGTACAGGTTCCTCGACCTTGAAACAAATTCTGTAACGATAAGTAGAGATGCTAAGTTTGTCGAGAAGTTTTCGAAAACTGAATGCATTCGCGAGGTGATTCCTATTTCACAAGTTGCAAATAACGAAGATGGAAAACCAGTTCCTGTAACTAATATACATGAAATTGACGTGAATCGTGTACCATTTACTACGGCAGGAACGGAATTCTCAGACGTTGAATCAGATAATGGTAGCGAAGATGACGCCGAATTTTCTGAGTTTAACACAGCAGATGAAACGGAAGAGTCAAGTTTCGAAGGATATCCCAGACGATCACAGCGTAATACGAAAGGTAAGGCACCTGTTCGGTTAATTGAAGAAGTCCATGCGGTACGTATTCAGGAGGAGAATGAACCGAAAACGTTTAAGGATGCGGTTTCATGTGCGCAGAAAGATCAATGGAGGACTGCTATGAGAGAAGAATTAGCATTGCATCGTGAAAACATGGGAGATTGTCGAACTTCCAAAGGGTAAGAAAGTAGTAGACAGCCGCTGGGTTTATAAAATCAAACGGAATGCTAGCGGTGAGCCGGTCAAATACAAGGCACGATTAGTAGCACAAGGGTGCAGCCAAAGACCAGGTGTAGACTTTGAAGAGGTGTATGCACCAGTCGCGACACAGGCGATTTTTCGGACGCTACTATCAGTAGCAAGCTACAAGAAGATGATTCTGAAACACGTGGACATAAAAACGGCCGATCTCAATGGTAGCCTGACAGAAGAGGTCTACATGAGGCAGCCACCTGGATTCACCGAACCGGGCAGCGAAGGTAAAGTTTGTCGACTCTTAAAAAGTGTTTATGGATTACGACAGTCTGCTCGTTGCTGGAACCAACGGATGAACGAAGTGCTGAAGAAGATGGGATTAAATGCAAGCTCAGCAGATCCATGTTTATTTGTTCGAAACGTTGATGGTAAGCCTGTGTATATCGTGCTCTATGTAGATGATGTTGTTATCGGATGTGAGATCGAAGAAAAAATAGATCGTGTCCACGAAGAGATCAGCAAGCATTTTAAAACTACCGGATTGGGAGAATTAAAATATTTTCTCGGCCTGCAGATTGACCGTGTCGCCGGAAACTATAATGTATGTCTTTCGGGATACATCCAACGCGTTACTGAACAGTTTGGATTAGGTGATGCTAAATCATCTCGCACGCCTATGGATGAAGCTTATGCTCGTGGTGACTCGGATAGTAAGCAACTTCCTGACAACGTGAACTACAGAAGTTTAGTGGGAGCCTTATTATATATTTCTGTGAATTCGCGACCTGATATAGCAGTTGCAACTTCGATTCTTGCTCGAAAAGTTTCCCAACCGTCGGAGGCTGATTGGACGGCAGCAAAACGCGTCGTCAGATATTTGCGTGGAACCATAGATTGGAAACTGAAATTCAGAGGATCTGTACCGAAGCTAGTAGGATATTCCGATGTAAATTGGTCTGGAGACCACAAAACTCGGAAGTCAACATCTGGATTCGTATTTACCGTGGGTGGCACTGCGGTAGCCTGGAGAAGTAAACAGCAGAATATCGTAACACTCTCATCGATGGAATCAGAATACATCGCGCTCAGTGAAGCAACACAAGAAGTTCTGAGGTTACGAAGATTACTCATTGACTTAGGATTCGAACAGACGGAGCCAACGGTGTTGTTCGAAGACAACCAATCATGCATCGCTTTTGTACGATCAGAAAGGATCGGTAAACAATCTAAGCATATCGAGACGAAGGAGATGTTTGTGCGTAATATTTGTGAGAAACGAGAGATAACTTTGCAGTACCTTTGTTCAGAGGAGATGATCGCAGACACACTAACGAAGCCGTTAGGGACGATTAGAAACCTTAAGCTATCGAGGCAAATAGGATTAATCGGTGAGGAGTTTCGTGGAACGTCCGGTAGGAGTGTTGACGTCATCAATAGTTACACCTAGCTAATCATTCACCTTTGTTCCATCCTTTACTGTAACTGCCATTTTATTCATTCTAGAAGCGAAAAGAAAATAACTGTATAACAACTTAGATCGAATAAAGAGTAAAACGTGTCC